>NW_026901872.1:3495000-6467388 GCF_033783945.1 Neopsephotus bourkii | reverse complement strand
ACTAGAACTTATGATCCAAAATGGACTCCTAATAGAAAACAGAACACAGAGTTCTTGATTGAGTTATCATTACAGTTACTAAGTTGCAGTACTTGTAAGTATATATGTGCATCTTTGAATACTTTTTTTGTTTGGGAGGCTGAAAATGTAAGGGAAGGCAATATATATGAAAAAAGGAGCCCTTCAAACAGCTTTTGAAGTTGACAAAAGTCACACTGATTGCTATAGTGCAGAACTATATCATGTAGCAGTAAATAAGGTTTGTTAGTGAATTATGTGGCCATTTGCTGCCAAGCAAGTTACAAAGAAGACAGAAAAATCATCATTGGGCACTGGAATAGGTTGCCCAGGGAGGTTGTGAATGCTCCATCCCTTGCAGTGTTCAAGGCCAGGTTGGACGAGGCCTTGAGTGATGTGGTTTAGAGCTAGGTGTTCCTGCCCATAGCAGGGGGGTTGGAACTTAATGATCTTAAGGTCCTTTCCAACCCTAACTATTCGATGAGTCTGCATTCTTCTGCAGTTTACAAAGAGCTAGTAGTTACTGAGATCCTCTATGTTGGTTGGATCTATCATACCTAGGTAACGTTTTACCTACCAACATTATTGTCCATAAATGAATTGTCATTGTTGAATACAAATTAAATATCTCCAAAGGTATAAGGTCTATGAAAGGTAGAAATCCTTCTAACAAGTAATTGTCATGCAACTGAAAAGATTTTCTCCCTTCTACCCTTTTCCTTTCCAGTTCTGTGAAGAAGCTGTCATGCAGCATTCAAACTTCAGCTGAGAGCCCACAAAAATGAAACAGACTGCAACAGGAAACTATTAAAAGCAGATCCAAGCAGAGCCCAGGACTGAAGAGGAGGAAACTATTACTTTGAACACCACACTGTTCCCAGTTCTAATAGCTAACATGTCAACAGCTCATCATGAACAATTCTTACCCTTCTATTTCTTCCATGTTTTTTATGACTGTATAAATTCTTTCTTATTCATTCCCAGATATCTGCTTTTCAGGCTGCATGCTCAACTGTTTGGTTGTGCATATGACCACTTTTTTTCCCCAGTTCTTGGGATATTATCTTTTGGGGAGCTCAGAACTGTGGAATGTATTCAAGATGCTGACAGCGCATAGACTTCTAAGCAGTGACATGATGTTACAGGTGTTAATTTCTTCTGTATGCCCTTCTTAATAGTAAATTAGTTTTCTTCACCTGTACTGAGAACTGCAATGGCATTTTTACCAAAGTAGCTATAAGGACATAGTAAAGCCTACCCTGAGTCAAATAATGGGATCACTTCTATTTGACTTCATTCTCAAGCAAGACAACATTCTAAATACTAGAAGTTAGGAGAAAAAATTGTTCAAATACTAGCTAGCTTTTGTAATCTACTCTACTGAAACAAAATAAACTTTTGAGTTTGTTTATACATGGAAATAATTTGTTTCAACATAATAACATATATTGCCTTAAAAAAAAAAAAAAAAAAAGCTGTATTACCTGAATTCCCATAGAAAAGCCATTGAGGATTCAACGTATTTTGAAATAATCATGCTAAACAGAACTGTGAAAGGTTATGTGCCTGTAACTCCAACTGAAAATTCCTGCAGATCTTTATGCATATGAGGTCAATATAATTCTTCAAAATTTTTATAGGATGGTAAACAAATTTATTTTAAAGCCTTCATGAACAGAATTACGAATATGCTTTAGTTGCTTTGTGTCAATTCAGTGAATGCAAATTTATTAGAACCGTTTTAAATGGTTGATCGACTTGCGTTTATGGATTGTTTGTGACTTCAGTATGGCAGAAAGAACCTGGAATTGATGGATAAATCATACACAGGTATTCAGCTGAGAAAGTATTTACAGAGAATTCTTTATATATCTGAGCCACCCCAGTGAACTCCAAAGATACAGTTTTTCTCATTATTATTTTATAGAATGTCTCCAGAAATCCTAGAGACAATATTAGTTTTATAGATTTATCCTACAGCTAAGTGTTCACTAGTACTGTAGCATCTATAGTAACAGTTCATAGGGAGAGCAACTTTGCATTTAAATACAATGTTCATTCATTAATACATGGGTATTATGGTGATTATGAGGCAATTAGAAAGCATTCAACCCCTAAAAGAATGAGCTTCTACACAAGTAATGCTGCTGTGGATAATTACTTAGATCTATTATCTAGATAATAATTATCCTAGATTTATTACTTAGATCACTTAGAAGCAGCATAGTAAGTGTTTAAGTTTATATAATAAGAAAGTATGTGATAAAACCAGTCTGCAGTTGCCCAGAGAGTCCTTCTGGTCTTAGGTTGTCTTATGATTCTAAGTATACTTCAATAAAGAAATTACAGGGTTTTTAAATGCATTTTTTTCCTGGAAGCACTCTACTTACTTTTAAATTGATTTATTCAGAACAAAGAAATATGCATTTAAAATGTAATATTTTACAATAATTATATTTTTCATTACAAAAAGCAAAACATCTAAAAACATAATAGTACGGATAGTCACTTTGTAGTGCTCAAAACATTAACAAAGAAGCTTCTTTTGTGTAGTTTAGACTGAAATCTCTTCATAGGAAAAAGTCTCTGTATCTTATGAAGAAACGTTACTGTACTTATGCACATTTACATTTCATGTTCTGCTTTTCTCTATTTTATCTCTTTGGTTTACTAGACTTCTTTGCCAGATAGGACTGAACATTTTCTTTGAGTTAACTGGCCCTACTACAAGTATTAAGAAAAAATAAATTCCTTACATTCCTTCACTCTTGGCTTTCATAGGTATCTGTTATTCTATTTTATATTTTTATAAGAAAAATAGTTCTAATTTTCTCTTCCTCTATTTAACTTATTCAGACTTTATCCTTTATAGGCTACTGCTTTCCCTCTCAAATAAATGTTTAATGTTTCTCTCTTTCAGCTGTACTACTGTATTTTTTCTACAAGCCAGAATGTCCCATAGCTAAGCTGCTATCGCTACTCACATGTTTTCAGTACACAATTAAACCCCCCTCCAAAAAAAAACAAAACACCAAACCCTAATTTTTAACTTAGTTGAAAGTATCTTGTATCACAAGAACTGCTTTCTTTTTACAAAGGTGAAATCCTTGTTTTCTTATTTCTGTAAGATTTGTTAAAAGCAAGCAGACAGAAGTTGTAACAGTCAGTGTTTCTCTCCGGGTATGGGTCTGAATACCATATACCTAGCGCTCCTTTCCCTTTTTGACAGGTACCATATCTGAGGTGATGAAGGGTTGTTTCACAAATGATCTCATAAATTTATAAAGATTGCATTTTTAAAAATTCTTAATTTTCCACAATTCTCTGTTTTTCTATCACAAACATTTTATGCTGGACACCCATATAAACAGGCCATTATTCAGAAGGACTGTCTCCCACTGAAAGAGTTTTCATAAACAGACATTTAATGGTACAGGGCTGTGTGAGGGTAGCAGGCTTTTAAGCACTTCAAAAAGACCATTTCCTCTGAAACCAGTTTGCCATTCATGACTACAAAACATATTAAATCTACAGACTGTACATCACATACAGCTCACTCAGAGGAGGAAGTAAGTTACCTAGGAGTCCTTGACTAATCTTTTGGCCAGAGAGAAGGTAGTTCTCCATTGAAAGAAGCATTAATGAGATTTTCTGTTTATCTTTTTATGGGTCTGAGAAGTTCCTCTGTGCAGAAAGCATTAGCTGTCATGCTAGTGTGACCCTGGGTCACCCTATGTGTAGAAGGGAACATAGTGTGGGATCTGCTGTGTGTGGATCTTGAGATCATCTAGTTCCAACTCCCCTGCCATGGACAGGGACACCTCACACTAAACCATGTCACCCAAGGCTCTGTCCAACCTGGCCTTGAACACTGCCAGGGATGGAGCATTCACAACTTCCCTGGGCAACTCATTCCAGTGCCTCACCACCTTAACAGGAAAGAACTTCTTCCTTATACCCAATCTAAACTTCCCCTGTTCAAGTTTTAACCCATTACCCCTTGTCCTATCCCTACAGTCCCTAATGAAGAGTCCCTCCCCAGCACCCTTGTATGCCCATTATTGTTGCATTATTGTAAATAATAACTACATAGTTAGTACAAATCTGCGAAGGTATACTGTCAATATGAAAAGTATATGAAAAGTATGTTACAGTGGCAGAGTCTTTACTCAAGAGGTCTGAAAAGGAAATAAGCCTTTGACATAAAGGCAACTTTTTAAAGTGTGACCTCAGTTATTGATCATGAATAATTTTGGACATACTGGACATCCCCCCCACCCCGTGGTTCTTTCAACCTATGGGGCAAAGATAGTTGCAGATGGGGAGTTGAATGGACTGTATTCTAAACCCCAGACTGCAAACCACAGAATAGATCATGTATTCCCCAGACAGGGTTATCTCAGAAGTTACTTTGATGATCAGGAGGCGTGATTATGCCTTGATGGTTGAATGTTTCATTTCTTTCAGCTATCTTTGACAAAGAAGACACAAAACTGATTACTGTAACCTTACTTCCCCACACTGAGTGAAAAAACCTACCTGTTTTTGTCTGCAAATTGTAACAATTGACATAATTATATTCAATTTATTTACAGCACTTTAGATTTGACTTTATATTATGGTAACAATTACAGAGAATGGCATTGCTGTGTGTAGTGAGTACAATATTTTACCGACCTAGCTGTACAAGTGATTAGATGGTCTCTTTATACACCAGGTGATCAAACCACAGAAATAAATCTGGTTTGGCAAGTGTTTAAAAATATAATCTATAATCACAAGGCCTTTACTCCACTATGGATGTGATACTGCCTGTCAGTAACTGTTCTCTGTTGAATATATGTGTAAGTGTGAAGTACATATTCATTAGCATTCTGCCATATGTCCCATGGACAACTATCCAGACATGATTTCTGCATAAGATTCCTTTGGTTTTTCATAATTAGGAAGAATCACATATGACCATCTGTCACCCTCTGTACCCATGTCCTATAGTCCAAAGCAGGACTTGGATCTCTATCAAGTCAAAATTCAATCACCATTTCCTCATCTTACCATGCCAGTACAGCTATTAATGCTAAAAGTAAATTAACACAATGTTTTTCCTCTGACTCATAACTAAGGTGACAGTTTAGACACAGGGTCTAAAGTCTTCCTGAGTGGGCTTTAAGGGGCAGTGAATTAAAATTTTCCCTTAAAGAACTTCACTCTGGGGGATTAGATACAATAAAATATTTATGTTTTCTTCCCCCTATCACACATCATGTATTTTATGATATAAAAGGAAGTTTTCAGCTCTTCTTCAGGGGTTTGGTTTTGTTTTTTTTTCTGGAGGAGCAGGTCTTTTGTTAGTTTTTAATGAAGTAATTGAGACTGCTTATTGGCAAGGGTCCACTGTATTAGGTTAATATGTCAGCCAATCAAGCTTCTCAGTGAACTCAACCACTGCACTTTTCTGTTGTACTGGGTTTGCATGGCAAGATTTTGGTAATGGGAGGGCTACAGGGGTAGCTTCTGTGAGAAACTACTAAAAGCAGTGTCTGACAGAGCCAGTGCCAGCCAGCTCCAAGGTGACCTACTGCTGGCCAGGTCTAAGGCTATCAGCAGTGGTGGTAAGGCTTCTAGGATAACATATTTAAGAAGGGGGAAAAAAAGTCTGCTAGGCAGATTCCCTTACAGCCTGTGGTGCAGACCAGAGAGAGGCATGATCTTCTTCTGCAGCTCACTGAGTTCTACAGTGGAGCAGTCACCCACCTGTAGCCCATGAAGGTGGAACAAGTGGATGCCTAGAAGAGGCTGTGGCTCCATGTTCCTCTTCCCATAGAGAAGCAGGCTTGCTGGCAGGACTTGTGGCCATGCAGGTGACGCATGCTGGCACAGTCTGTTCCTGAAGGACTTCACCCTTTGGAAGGGAGGGGTAGGGGAAGGTGCTTTAAGTTTTGGGTTTATTTCTCATTACCCTACTCTGATTCATAATAAATCAAACTGAGTTCCCAGAGTTGAGTGTGTTTTGCCTGTGGCAGTAACTGGTGAGTGATATCTCCCTGTTCTTATCTTGACCCATGTTTTATGCCCCTGCCTAGCTGAGGGGGGGACAGTAACAGGCCAGCTTTGATGGGCACCTGACATCCTGCCAGGGTCAACTCACCACACCTCTTTACAACTACATGTAGCCCACAGCTAGCAGTTATACAGCTGATTAGGCTACAATAGAATTGTTTCTCTAATTAGGTGATTTAAATTTAAAAAAAATCTAATGAGTTTTAGAGTTGCTTGATAGTCTCCTTGGATGATAAATAGCTTGTCATGACCATTTCCTACTGAGACCTTAAGAGCTGCAGCTTGGTTAGTTTTATTAGATAAATAAGACACACTTATTTTTTTTTTCTTGCCAGGATAATTAACTTCCAGAATCATGTTTAAAGTGTATTCCCACCAATATGTTCAATAAAAGCTATGGAGATGATATAAATTTTTCTTATATTTGCATATTTTTATTAGTCTTGATGATTTCGCTTACAATCTGTATCACAGCTAGAAAGGCAAGGAAAAAAAAAACAACAGAGGCCCACAAAAGCAGATGAGGTTATTCTAATTTTGTGTACTGTCTTGAGACTTTTGGTCTGAATTAGACTTGTTTGAATCTCTACTTTCATTTTTAAATACAGTTTTTCTACCTGATTTTTCTGACTTGAATTATTTCGTGGAGCAAATCCTCAGCTGATACAGATAGCATTGAATTAATTTCTGTGATGCTTCTATCTACCTATGTTTGTTTCCAATCAACAACCTAAAAGCTTCTCCAGTCAAAGGTGGGAAATTTTCTATATATATGTATAATGGAATGCCAAGTTTTTTCTTTTATTCTAAAAATGTAAAACACCCATTTCCTTATGAAACAACAGCAGAAGTACAGTTCTTGGGAATAAACATTAAAATATTTAAATGTGTAACAGATGTTCATTTAAACTACTTTAAAACATAATTTGTGTTGCATATTATAGGAAGTATTGTAGCAACAAACACACAAAGCAATGGATGATAAGCCTTACAAGAACCCATGCCAGTGCAGCAGTGACCTGATGTGAGCTGACTTCGGTGCCCAGTAACACCATGGAACACACTCTTGTCCTGAGTGACCATTGTAACAGATACAACCAAAATGAAGGGATAAAATGCATTGAAAAGGTATTTTATGAAAATTTTATATACCTTATAGGAGTGGTCCATAGTCTATGGTAATGATGTCTACGTATGTACCAAAGGATGGTAAGAGAGGAATTATCTAATGAGGATGTATTGATTATGACAAACTGTATGGAATATGGAGTGGAGATTGTACTGGTTTTTTTGGGGGGGGATAAAAGTAATTTTCTTCAAAGTAGCTCATGAAGTGTTATGTTTTGGATTTATGGACCATGCCAAGTGCAAGGTCCAACACCTGAGTCAGAGTAATCCCACTCACACCAACAAGTTGGGCAGAGAGGAGATTCAGAGCAGCCCTGCGAAGAAGGACTTGGGGGTGTTGGTTGATGAGAAACTTAACATGAGCGGCAGTGTGCCCTTGCAGCCCAGAAAGCCAACCATATCCTGGGCTGCATCAAAAATCGTAACCAACAGGCTGCAGGAGGTTATCCTGCCCCTCTACTCTGATCTCAGGAGACCTCACTTGGAGTATTGTGTGCAGTTCTGGTGTCCTCAACATAAAAAGGACATGGAACTGTTGGAAAAAGTCCAGAGGAGGGCCACGAGGACACTGGGGGCTGGAGCACCTCCCATAGGAAGGTAGACTGAGAAAATTGGTGCTATTCAGCCTGGAGAAGAGAAGGCTGTTTGGAGACCACATAGCAGCCTTCCAGTATCAGAAGGGGGCCTATAGGGATGCTGGGGATGGACTCTTCATTAGGGACTGTAGTGATAGGACAAGGGGTAATGGGTTCAAAATTAAACAGGGGAAGTTTAGATTGGATATAAGGATGATTTTCTTTAATATGAGGGTGGTGAGGCACTGGAATAGGTTGCCCAGGGAAGCTGTGAATGCTCTATCCCAGGCAGTCTTCAAGGCCAGGCTGGACAGAGCCTTGGGTGACATGGTTTAGTGTGAGGTGTCCCTGCCCATGGCATTGGGGGTGGAATCAGATGACCTTAAGGTCCTTTCCAACTGTAAATATTCAATGATTCTATGAACAGAACAGTGCTGATAGTACACTGATGTTTTAGCTTTTGCTGAAAGTGCTTATAAAAGTGGGAAGCAAGTCCTTTTCTGTTTTCTTACAGTGCCCAGGTCAGCAAGTATGCTGCGTGTACACAAGAAATTGGGAAGGGGCACAGACAAGACAGCTGACCCTGACTGACCAATGGATATGCCATATGGTGTTGAGCTCAGCAATGAAAGCTTAGGGAAAAAGGGAGAAGATGGAACATTCAGGTTTATGACGTTTGCCTTCCCAAGTAGCTGTCAAGTAGAGGAAGCCCTACTTTCCTGGAAATGGCTAAACATCTGCCTGCTGATGGAAAGCAGTCAGTGCTTTACCTATTATAAGTGTCTTTATCTCAACCCAGGCATTTTCTAACTTATTATCTCCTTATTCTCTTGCTCATCCCACTGTGGGGGAGTCAGTGAGCAGCTGTTTGAGGCTGAGCTGCCTGTCATGTTAACCCATAAGAAAATTTTATCAGCTATTTATGTGGAAAAACAGCAGCTTGAAACACTTACTAAATACTGACAACTGGAAAAGGGTTGATAGACTGAGAAGGGACAGAATCAAGTCTTGTCACAAGCAATTTACTTCACTGGTCACATTCTTGGGTTTTAAACCATGTTCTAGCATTTTACTTGCAAAAAATGTATCTAATTTTCTAGGGGGGGTTGTTTGCATTATGTACATGCAAACGAAACTCTTACACTCTTCATTATGATTGAAATGCAGAGTCAAACCAGTAATGTGAAGTGTTAACAACCACTGAAATCCAGCATAATTGCAAAATATGCATGAATGACAGAAAACCACCTGCTTTTATACCTGCAAAACTGGCTGTTGATTAGATACTTTGTTTTGTTGAGCTGGGTATTTATTTTTCTCAATAAATAGTATACATGTTATATGAGATAATCAACAGCAGAGTTTGAATTAAGAGTCTGAAGAAAGCAGTTTATAGTGAATTGAGATGAACAGCACAGATGCTTACAGCCAGTGCATACTGTTGACAGTGCTCATCTCAAAACAACATACCACAATAACCAGAGGTTATCTTGCAGACAAAGCGGGAAATAGAGGATCTGGTAAGAAATATGACACGGAAGATTTCACTGCTCAGAGGCTGCAAGCTGAGAGCTTCTATGGTTAGAGACATTATAGACAATTTGACCTTGCCTCTATGTCCCAAAATTTTCATATTTCACATATGCTATTCTCTGCTCCTAACATCCAGCTTCAGTAGTTCTCACTGTTCAGCTGCTGTGCCTGAGCAGCTTTTTCCTGTGTCTTTTTGCAGTACATTTTTCTTAAAATATGTGATTATATAGCACTTGCTGATAAACAAGTTGAGCATTTTATTCACAGATGGCTCTTTCTTATTGCCACAGTTTATCATTACTCTAAAGATTTCACAGTTTTAAATTTTGCTGCTAAGATACTAATGTAAGTTTTGAAAGGTTATGCTTTAGTTAATAACTGTTCTTACCAGACCAACAGATACTAATTCATACAATTTTTCACTAACGCATTTTGCCTTTTTCAGGGCAGGGAACTATTGTTCAGCGGCCATATGCATGCTCCTAGATATCTGGGACAAAACAGAGCGAATAGGTGAATTTGGGACCTGTCCAATCTGGGCACCACAGTAATGCTTGGTCTGCTAAAGAACATTCCTCCCTCCTATTTAGTGCTGATTTTAAGGAAGCTAACCTCTCTTAAAAGCCTGGGTCAAGTTGTGGCATTTTGCCGTTTCTAACTATGTAGTCATTACTGTGCAGGTAAATTAACATCCCTTTCGAACTAAACAATCATTTTTTTATTATCATTGGAGTAGAATTATTCATTGAAATTTGAGTTGCATTTATATTACATTGAATAAGGCCAGATTTATGAGAGTATTTAGGCACCCAGCTTCCGTGACAGCAGTGGCCATTAGACACCTAAACATATTCAGAAGCCTCTTTCAAAATTAAATTGAAGAATTAAGGAATAAACTGGAAAGACTGTTACTGGAACATCTGTTGGATCTCAAAGGTATAATTGTGACACATGCCACATGTCACCTTCAGTGACTACGTCCCACCAGCATTGAAAATTAAGAGAACTGGAAGATGGCCATATGTCAGCCAGAAGAAAACAAAGTCTTGAGCAATAATAAATGCATACTCTACTTTTACTCAGTTTGAGGAACCATTCATACACTGCTTATATGGGAGGATAAATAATCAGTATTTCATATTTTGTAATTTCAGATTGCTGTTAATCTTAGATGATATCACCAAAACCCCTCAGATGTGTTTGTAAAAACACAAAATACCACAGTTCAGCTGTTTAAAACAGGTCAGTTACCCATTGAAACTGCTTAGATAATTAATGGATATCTTGAAGCTAGCAGTGATCATCAATTGCACAAAACTACTAAAGCTATCATCTATAAGAAATTTAAATAATTGGAGTATTATATGCAGAAAAGGGAAAAGTATGGAGTTGGTGAGTTACCATTTTAATAGCCTGATGGCATCCTGATGTTACTTTGAAGAATCTGGATTATTTTGTTTACTAAAATTTATGTGGGTTATAAAAAAATAAAATTAAAATACATACTCTATAAACTTCAACACATTTTTTATTGTAAATATCAGCAGTTTCTCTTAAAAACATTTATTATTAATGGCCTCTTTAAATATTCCCATTAATTGATGTTTTTAACATAATGTAGGAAGACTACATTATGGGGTGATGGATTTTTACTCATTTTTACTACAGTTCCATTTTACTGTGGATGATCCTTTTGCTTCATTCAATCTGTGCAGTGAAACTGTCCTCAGAAACTTCAGGCATTCATTTATTCATGTCCCTCCTGGACATAGCAGTTAACAAGTCCTGTTTATTTTGAGGCAGCTAATAAGAACTGATTTGATGATACCAGAGTTTACTGTGATCCAAGTGAAACTAAGTAATTCATTAGACAGTCTGCGATAAGCAAAAACAACACCTTAGCTATACCATCTGGATTTTCATAATTGAGTATAACCTTCAATAAACTTTTTTTTTCCCAACACAAAATTGTTCTGTAGATATCTTACAATATTTAATCAATACTTTGTTCTATGTTTTTCTACCTACTTATCATTATTAGGATTCTTGCACTTATATCTTCTTTGATTCCAACACTCCTATTGTAACTTCTTTTGAGATTTCATCCTAAACTTGACCACTTTTTTTAAAACATCAAGTAAACCAAAGTTTTCCAGGAGGCACTGCAGGGTAAGTATCATAAGGGAAGAGAAAACAAAATGCTGGAAAACATTAGAAAACAGCGACAGTAACACTGATAAATTGTCACTATCCATACTTCCATAATCATTTGAGAATAAACAGAGTAAAGGAGGCCAAAGATCCATCTGTCTATACCTGTCTCTAAATACAGCTAAAAAAATCATAGTTAAAATACAAAAGACAACTCTTTCCCAGACTCCAACAATTTGTTGTCTTCTCTGAACTTTTTCCTGTTGTACTATATCCTTTTCAAGATACCGGGACTGCACACAGTATTCAACATGCAAGCCTAAGATGGAATTGTGAAGTGGTATGATTCTCAAGGGTCTGGCTTAATGGTTTTTGACTGTGTTTTCAGGGAAGGTCATTTGCTATTATGTTGTTGGTTTTGCTTTTTTTAATAATGTCTAGCATTTACTTTCCCCCTCCCATATCACTAGTCACTTCAGATAACCTATTTCCATGTAGTTACCTAAAATAAACGAAACCTCTCATCCTAGGTACTTATAATCACCTCAAAATCCATGAGTAAGTATGAAGACTTCCTGTGCTCGTGATTTTGCCCTTAACTACACAAATTCCACTGCCCTGTAACTCAGCCTTGTACAGTTTTCCACAGCCAGCCTTCCTCTTTAATGCACTAACTCAGTGATGTAAGCAGCTCTGAACACCTCACTACCCCTGCAGTTTTTCATACTTTATAAGAATATGCACAGGAACACTTCATCCAGCAAAACATCTGAAACATTCTCTCAGAGTCAACCCCCAAACTAAATGGAAGTTGCCTTGCGCTGCCTCCCTTTTCTTTTTCTTTCCCACCTTCCTTTTCTTAGAATAGTTAGGGTTGGAAAGGACCTTAAAATCACCAAGTTCCAACCCCCCTGCCATAGGCAGGGACACCTCACACTAAACCATATCACCCAAGGCCTTGTCCAACCTGGCCTTGAACACTGCCTTGGATGGAGCATTCACAACCTCCTTGGGCAACCTATTCCAGTGCCTCACCACCCTCACAGCAAAGAATTTCCTCCTTATATCCAATCTAAACTTCCCCTGTTTAACTTTTAACCCATTACCCCTTGTCCTATCACTACAGTCCCTAATGAAGAGTGCCTCCCCAGCATCCCTATAGGCCCCCTTCAGATACTGGAAGGCTGCTATAAGGTCTCCACGCAGCCTTCTCTTCTCCAGGCTGAACAGCCCCAACTTTCTCAGCCTGTCTTCATACAGGAGGTGCCCCAGTCCCCTGATATCCTCGTGGCCCTCCTCTGGACTTGTTCCGACATTTCCATGTCTTTTTATGTTGAGGACACCAGAATTGCACACAATACTCCAGGTGAGGTCTCACAAGAGCAGAGTAGAGGGGCAGGATCACCTCCTTCGACCTGCTGGTCATGCTCCTTTTGATGCAGCTGGTTGGCTTTCTGGGCTGCAAGTGTACACTGCCAGCTCATGTTCATTTTCTCATCAGCCAACACCCCCAAGTCCTCCGCAGGACAGCTCTGAATCTCTTTGCCTTTTCCACTCAAGAACACATCTGCCCCAGCATATAAGGCGGGATCTGAATTTCTACCACACTGAGCTGTTCGCTGGAAACACCACAGGCACTCCAGAGGCTGAAACACCAAACAAATATTAATTTTATTGCAAACATCCATAAAACTGTGTCAGGAGAAACTAAGTCCAAAATAGAAGGAGGAAAGAAAACACAGACATAGTTCACCACTCCACGGATCCAATGACATTTTCTTGGCAGGAAAGCTGAAACCCTTTCAGTGGTTGCAGCCCTTTCCTTCAGTCCCACCACACCAAGCTCCCATCACGTAGCTGCAGGGCAGCCATTGCCCTCTCCATAGGGTCAGACTCTTGGAGCCCTCACCTCACGCAGGCTCAGACTTATTCCCACCTCTGCACACGTGCTGTGTGCTGCTCTGGAACGTTCCAGGCAGGATAGAGTCTTTGGTTTGCCCTAGGCCCAGTCATTCTGCACTGAGGCATAGCATGGTGCTGGCAGTTGCAGGGTCTGTGTAGCTGTCTCCAGGCCCGCTGTTCCCGAGGCAGTAGTTGCCGTGGCCATTGATATTCATGGCCTCAGGGCAGACACCACAGGAAAACCATCCCCCCACCTTCGTGCAGCCGTTCCCTCTTCTGCCCCTGACCAACAACAGGCTGCTCACCACCCACAGGTGATCAGCCTCTCTCAGATACTTCTCTCCTTTGACTTGTGACACACACACATAGGAGGTCCCCTTACCATCACCACATCTTTTGTTTGCTACTTGCTTAGCTTCTAGAAGGGCATTTGGTAAGAATCTATGTTCAATCTCTGTGTGAAATGGAATCTATGATTATACCAACCCATATCTTTACCTGCATGATTGTCTCAAAGAATTCTAAAATTATATGTCATGATTTCTCTATAACTAAGTTGTGGGTTTGTTGTTTTGTTTTCTTTTTTTCCCTCAATATATCGTAATTATCCACCCATCTACTGATTTTATCTTTTATTTTTCTTTCTGCTAATTCATTGGATACAGCTCTCCACAGTCCACATTTGTGTTTCTAAGATCTCTCTACGAACGCACTGTGTAACATTCATCAGTCATATTATCTAACTTTTAGGCATTGGGACAAAGTTGCCTGTAAGAAGAGGTTATAAGCCACATTCAGTAGAGGGGCCATTTCATCCCTGAGCTCCTTTTCTTCTTTTTCTTGCAGAACATGTCTGGAGGGCTAGGACAGAATCTTCAGTCTCAAGGAAATTCTGACTATTCCAGTGCATCTGCTCCTTCAGTTAATACTGTCCAAGGGGAACTACCCCACTGCCAAGTTGCTCAACTCTTCCAAGTGTAAGACACAGAGTACGTATTATAAAGCATTGGCCAATACAGACCATTTAAAACATTAGACCATGGAAACAAAATGATTGAAAGCTTCCTTTACCATTATGGATAACTGCATGGAAATAAAAGCAAATGAAACAAACAAAACAGAGCATATCAAACCCCAAAAAAACACAAAGCAGCAGCTGAAATATCTTATTTTTCCTCTAAATCCATTATCTTCAGAAGTCTGAAAAAAATTAGAAGCTAAGAAAAAACGGCTATCTGAATAACAACATCTCTCCCCGAGTCAGGAGAGACATCTTTTCTGAATATAGACTTTTTAAGGATGTATAGATGAACTAGATAGATGGTCTTGATTTTTATTTATTTTTTTAATGATACTATTCCACGCACAATGGATCATTAGTGATAACATTATTTGCATAAGACTGAAGTCCAAACAATAGTCCTCAGCTTGACAGGTCTTTAACTTGGATGGTTGGAAGTTAGTGGTTCATAGAGGCTTCAAGGCAATTTTTTCCCAAACTTGCAAGCCCAGGAATTGTAAATGAACTGGGAAAAAAAAAAATAAGTACTTCAGTGTTAATTAGATCTACCCCAACTCACCTAAAAAGACAACATACATTTAGCAATTTTGCTGTATGAAAAAAAAAAAAAAATCCTCACCTGAAACTGGAAGTCTGTCTTGGCCTTGTCATTGCAAGAGCTCTAGCAAACAGCTTGGAGAGCAGGGAGCAGATAAAAGAGAACACAGAGTAGCACCACTTCACCCTCACTGTCCCTATACAGCCACAGGACCAACAGCCACAGAAACATCATTCCCTCTTCCCTAATGTGACAGGGGTCCTGTAAGCTCACCGCCAGTCAGTCACTTTAAGACTATGAGAGGTGTTTAGCTAAGAAAAGAAGAGGAGGAGGAGGAGAGGACATAACACCTGGAACAATGTCACACTTACTTTCAACTGTCTGTCTTCTAAGACCCAGCTGATGTTTTACTCTTGCTCGAGATCATGTCAAAGCATGTCGAGTCTGCTAAGTCTGAGAGAAAGAAGGCTCTACAGTATTATCAGTAAATACACAAGATCTGAAATATGCTATTTGCGATTTACATCCACAGTCACAGGACAAAATTTATTCTGAGGGAAACAAAAAAAGGCCCAGAAAGCTTGACATTGGCTATGTATGACCACTGTACTAACATAATGAGATTTTGATTTCCAGATGAGAAAAAGGCCTCAAGTAATATTTATGCAAAACATAACCCACATGTTTGTGATACAATGGGAATCTGCAATGGCACCCTGTATTGCCAGGGGTTATTTGTGGTTTTATCCTAATTCAGTGTTCATATAAAAGTATGATAAGAGACAAATTCTATCTCTTTTCATCAGACTATAGCCTCCAACATAAATTATGTGAAAGTTTTTACAGATCTTAAGATTATACATAATAGTAGATTTTATAGAAAGTAATTTTAAACAATATTTTAAGTTTTTTAAAAAAGATAGGTTATATGCTCAAGTTATAAACTATAAGGAGGTAAAAATCACTGTAGATTTTTTTTGCTGTTATCATGTACTTAAATATGTTTATCATAGCTTAAATATGAGTATGTTTTTTCAGTTTAGGAAATTATTCTTAACCAGGTTATAAGATGAATGTTTTACCATCTTTTGTAGCAAGAAGTATTCAGAAAAAATGTGTAAAAAAACTTAATATAGTATTTTTTAGAAGTTTGGTGATCCTCAGTAGAATTGAAGTTAGTAATGATAAAAAATGTTCTTTAGTCAATGTATAAAAGGTTTATTGTTATTGTTTCACAGAAAAGTTTTCCAGATATAAAATTGTTAGATAAAAGCTGCTATGCTACAAGCTTCGACTTTCATTTTTGTTAACGTAGCTAAATACAGCTAAATAATGGAAAGCTTGTGACTTTTTTTCAAATACCAAAGTACCACAGCATGAAAATAACACTATAATGACTAAAATGAATCGATTTGGCCATGCATTTTTTTAGTGACCATAATAATTAAATATATACCAGATCACCTCACACATTCATAAGCATAGTTTTACATGTTATTATCTGCAAATCCAAGTCTTCTATAAGAATAGCATTTGAAGAAATTCACAATAATTTTGCAGTAAGGTTCATTATGCAATTTAAAACTATGCTTAATAATCTACAAAGATTATGAACTTGAAATGTATTTAAATATAGGGAAAAATAAATTCCTTACACTGGTCTAATCTGACAATTCCATAGTATACTTTGACTCTCTCAAAAGATTTCTGCTTTTTACATCAGATTTGCTTTGCAAAGACAAGCTGCTCTAGAAACATGCTTACCTGTATATATGTGTATGGCTATTCAGGCATTTTTATGAAAATCTATGTTGTAGATGTGTCTTCTATATTACGAGTCTGGTATGGGTGATTTATGTTTAAATCACTGTGCACAATAAATGCCAGTGAAAAGCTTCACATTTTGATTCTGCACATTCAGTATGGTTGCACAAGTTAGCACCGAGGTTAAATGTTGCTAACCATTTTCCCTTGTGACAGAAAGAATCCTGTAGTGGTGAGGGATGTCAACTGGAATTACACATGAGATTAGTTTCAAAATGTTGCAGTCTTACAATATACCACCAAACTTCTGTAAAAACTAAATGCATCAGCATTAGTCTACCCTTCTATGTGACAAAAGCTGTAAGTTAGATAAATATAACTGAAGAGTCATGTCAGTTTTCTGCCAGCATTGCTGTTTCCATCAGAGGTATGAGGACAGAGCAGCTCATATAAAAAAAAGCCGTAACTAACTGGACTGCTTGCTTTCCCTATTTAAACTGCTGTTGCAGTATAATCATACATAAATGCTTATACCTGTAGCAATATATGTCCACAGTAGAGCTTTACCATTAGAATTGTGCTTATTCAGAGAACTAACTCGTCATCGGCATAGACTGCTAGAAAGTCAATACAAATAAACTGCCTCTGATACTCTTCCACCCACAATGGATCATTAGTGGTATCATTTGCATAATATTTAAGCCGAAACACCACTACTCAGCTGGACACGTCTTTAACTTGGATGGTCACTTTGTTTTGTTTAACCAGAACTATTTTCATTATAAATTTAAAACTTAAATATTTAGCAACAAGAAGTATGGAATTTCTTCTCACATCTTGGTGGGACACTGATTATTCTAAACTACAATGTTGATAGTAATAAATGGATGAAGTTCAGTATTTCCTGCAAGATATGTGCTATCCTCAATGGAATTTTTCCGTTCAGAACCTAACTCCAAAGACAATCAGCGTTTGCACACTATAGAACTTTTTGTCAGTGCATTTTGATATACAAACTGGAAAATATCTCATCATCTCACATTTTAGTAAACAGGTATAAGCAGAGTTCTTTTCTAAAAAGATACAACGTATTTCAAAGAATAAAGGGAATATCACTTGGGAATTTCTGTCTTACACTGAAAAGACAGCACCTTTGTTCAAAATTAGTTTTTGAGAGACTTCAGAGTGCCACAGGAATATGTTTCCTGTGCATAATGAGAAAATTGAATTAAAATGAACAGAAGCATAGTTAAAGAAGTTAATATTTCAAAAACTGTACTGCATACAACCTGATTAGTCTTGCATTCTAACGGGGTATAGCCGAAGAGCTGGCTAATATTTATTTAGCTAGCTGGCAAATAATTAAAAAAAAAGAAAAAATCCAATTTTGGTATGTGATTAAATCAATCTTTTACATGTTCCTGACCATATAGGAGTATATGAAAGTCTTCATCATTGTCAAACATTAACAAAAACTGGCTTTAAGCTAAAATGCTCAGTGTTTTTTCAATAGTTTTTCATTTTGAAGACTTCCCTAAGGATTAATCTGTACTTTGATTCAGTAAGATTACCATAGAGATTTGTTTTCAAATTATGTTTTTGTAGGTGACACCAAGAGTATGAGAGAAAGTTAAATGGACCAAAAATCCCCAGCAATTCATAAATTTAAGCTGCTATTTTCTTTATATCTCACTGCTCCTTCTGGTTCCCCACTGGTGCTTCACTGAGTCCTCCTGAGGTTAATAAAGGGATGCAAGCTGCCAGCAACTGTTCTCAGCCACTGTGTCTTCATCCTCCTTCTTTTGTGTAATGCAAACAAATTCAGGAAAAGGCAAATGAGTAACATGATCATAGGCACCCTTTACCCATTTTTTTTGTTTTCTGCCATAGACCACTGATTTCTTTGCCTATTTTTAAAGTCTATTTTGTCTATGAGTCAATGATATCCATTTGCATACACAGGTATAACATTAGAAAATCATTTATATTCATAGAAAAATGGAAGACATCTGTCTATGGTCACAAGCTATATCCTTTTACTGCGAAAACGCAATGGTTGCAATGGGTTTAGAGTGAGGTGTCCTTGCCCATGGCAGGGTGGGTGGAACTAGATGATCTTAAGGTCCTTTCCAACCCTAACTATTGTATGATTCTATGAAAAACAATTCAGCCTCAACATGTTTTAAAAAAGTAATCACATTTTCAATATTTTACTTGATCAGCGATTAAAATATTTTAAATACGGTTTTTAATACTTGAAAGCTTTTAATTTTGATTTCAGACTTCAAAGACTATTTGGCTCAGGCCTTATAGCCTTAAGATGATAGCAAACTGAGAATCTAAAGTTAAAAATCTCATCCTTATAAATGAACTGTTTCAGGAATTGCCATCTGTGATCCCAAGTGATCCTGCCTTGCAGTTATGTCTCTCAGCTACTTGCACACAATATGCAGCTTCCTGTCATCTGACAATTGTGCCAGCTCAGATGACACTTCCACGCAAAGGTTTCACATGTCATTCTTTGCTACAAAAACTGAACTTTTAGAGATCAGCAGCCTTCCATGAGATCTCTTTCCTCAGGCTCTGCTGTGACTGTAACACCCTTTAAAATGTCCCATGGAAATAAACTGCCTGATGTTTTCTGCAATATGTCAGAAATGTGATACCTGAATCACTGAGATAGCAAATTTAGCACAGACAATTCCAATATGTAACACCAAATGAAATAAGCTCCAAAGTTGTAATAAAAACTTCAAAAAGGGTATCAACAGCCATGAAAAAAATTTTCCCAAGCGTAAAAGGTTATAGTATTTTGTGTATATATATATATATATATATATATATGCTACAGCAGTGTCCCTTACCCAAGAAGATTAGGTTAATCTTTGCTGCTTTGGGTTTTTTTTTTTTCATTTTATTCTCTGCTCCATAAAAATACCACCTGCCAACTTACACAGTATTTACAGATCTACAATAAATTAAGTATCTTCTTTAAATTTGTTAGCAGATGTTGAATTATTCTGGAATTAACTTATTCTTTTTGGTTCCTTGTAGCAATTAAATGTGTAGCAGATCTCTGAAGTGTTGAAGGATCTAATTTTTCATTTGCATAATTGTTTGTTCTAGTTAGTAGTTTAAAATCAAATCTTACAAAAAGCAGTGCAACAGAAATGAAAAAAGTAATAAATAAGTAAGTAGCTGTACAGCTGAAGAGAGGCTGGTTAAGGCTATTTATGTACTACCTAAAACTCAAATAAGATCAGAGACTTCAGAAGATGAAGTTTTTATGAGATTAAATTAGACTTATGTCCAAGTTACACATGCAGTCGCTAATTGGAGAAACAGTGGCAAGGAAGCAGAGAGATTGGCATGTCTGCTCCAGAAGAACCTAGAAATTATTTAGAAGATAAAATTGTATCTCCTCATGTCTCAAAGCCTTTCAGTCATTTTTTACCAGTACTTACTTCACCCACTGGCTCTACTGTGCCATGAATTTCTGTAGTACCCCCACTGCCTAGAGAGAGGGAGGTTATTACCTTTACATAACTCTAGTCCTGTTAAAAAAAAAAAAAAAAGAGTTTAATTTGAATGTTATAAAGTCCCTTTGATTACTATCTAAATTTTAAGGGCTATAGGGAAAGAATAATTCCTGAAAAGTCAATAAACAAATTAATAAAAATACAGAAGTCAGGCTTCTAAAATATTTATTTTGATAAACTGAGTAAACAGTACTAGTCCGGGTTTACCAGAACATTGTGTTGCTTTCCACTGTTACAAAATACCCTGAAACTGAATTAAACTTGGCATTTACAGTTTGGCCTCAGGACACAAGTAAACTTCCACAGCAGAGTCATCGTAACAGATAGGATAGGCTGTTGGAAAATCTGAAGTGGAGGAAGAAGCATGCTACCAATTTATCCTCCTGCTGTGATGATTTTCAGTCCTTTCACATGTTCAGTTTGTTGGCACATGAACTGAACAGACTTCATGTTATCTGACATGCAGAAGTTGACATAGAAGCCAACCAGAACTAAGATGAGTATACCACATGGGTCACTTAAGAGATACTGTTTGCATCCCTTTTTTAGAATTCTCGTAACTCTGAAGAACCAAGTGGATCCTTGTTGAAGGGAGCACATGATAATAATAATTCCTTGTGTACAAACACACCACTGCTCACATTTCCAAAACATTCTTCAAATACCAGCCAGTTACCCTTATTCCTAACATCAATGTAATTATTCAAATCATAGAATAGTTAGGATTGGAAAGGACCTTAAGATCACCTAGTTCCAACCCCCCTGCACACCTCGCTATACCATCTAACCCAAGGCCTCGTCCAATCTGGTCCTTGAACACTGCCTTGGATGGAGCATTCACAACCTCCCTGGGCAAGCCATTCCAGTGCCTCAACACCCTCACAGGAAAGAACTTCTTCTTTATATCCAATCTAAAACTTCACCTGTTTAAGTCTGAGCCCATTACCCCTTGTCCTATCACTAAAGTCCCTAATGAAGAGTCCCTTCCCTGCATCCTTATAGGCCCCCTTCAGATACTGGAAGGCTGCTATGAGGTCTCCACACAACCTTCTCTTCCCCAGGCTGAACAGCCCCAACTTTCTCAGCCTGTCTTCATACAGGAGGTGCTCCAACCCCCTGATCATTCTCGTGGCCCTCCTCTGGACTTCTTCCAACAGCTCTGTGTATTTTTATGTTAATAACACCAGAATTGCACACAATACTCCAGGTGAGGTCTCACAAAAGCAGAATAGAGGGGCAGGATCACCTCCTTTGAGCTGCTGGTCACGCTTCTTTTGATGCAGCCCAGGATGTAGTTGGCTTTCTGGGCTCTGAGCACACACTGCCAGCTCATGTTCATTTTCTCATTGACCAATACCCCCAAGTCCTTCTCTGCAGGGCTGCTCTGAATCTCTTTGCCCAACCTGTAGCTGTGCCTGGGATTGCTCTGACCCAGGTGTAGGACCTTGCACTTGGCATGGTTAAACTTCATGAGGTTGGCATCAGCCCACCTCACAAGTGTGTCAAGGTGCCTCTGGATGGCAATCCTTCCTTCCAGCACATCAGCTGAACCATACAGCTTGGTGTCATCCGCAAACTTTTTGAGGTCGCACTCAAACCCACTGTCCATGTCAGCAATGAAGACGTTTCAATTTCAAAGGAAGCACTAAAAGTGCAGATCTTCCATCTGTCTTCCTCTGATATTCTGTCTCTAACAAGCCACTTGACATCTCAATGCAACAAATTTGGAACATGTTAGAGAGTATTTTTTTACAAAGCATCAAATGAAAAATTACTACTGACCCCAGCTTTTAATTGTATCTTGTTTATTGCAGGGTACTGCCTTAGAAGGTCTTTCCAGATATTTCACTGACTTCCTAAATTAGTCATCATCCAATGCTATGCAGCTAAGACAGTTAAAACTGTATCATGTCCTCTACAGTAATTAAAATGATCTAATAGTGCTGATATGTTGTATTTCTTGCTCTGGTATCCTCTTATGTTCTTTAATTTGCACGCACAATCTCTAGTCCAGATAAATTATGTTATTGGAAGACTTTTGACTACCTAATACAATGCCGATAACTACCATTGTACTGGAAGTTGAAAATTCATGCAACTTATTCTAATAACTTCTTTTTCCCCTTTTTTTTTCTTTTACAAGCCCATCAGCTCTTACACTGCAACAAAAATCTTTACTTGTTACTCATTGTAGCATACCTAATTTTAGATTGTATACTGCTTGGGGCAGGTGTCACGTCTCTTAGGCATTGTGTAAACTGGATAGTGAACATTGTATAACCTGAAAAACAACAACATGGGGCTGCATCATATCCTTAAGTCAGATACACATAAAGCCTTATTTACAGAGATGGCCTTGTAGTCCACTCTGGGAGAAGGGGATATGTTAGCTGGTGCCTCAGTGTCACTCTCTAACAATAAAACCCTACTTGAGATCACAGAATAATTAGCTGTAGGGCTGAAAGAAAAGTGACCAGATGAAATAAAGGAATTTAAAAGGGCACATCATCTGTTAAAATAGCTAAATGCAGATTATCAATAAATTCTAATCCAAAGAGAAGCCCTGAGCAAAATTCATTAGGCACAAAATTATAACTTACAACAATTATTATTACTTATTGTCTAATGATAATAATAAAAGGAATAAATTATGTGTTAGTATGCTCAGGGTTAGCTATCTGTTTCAGTGGAGTCATTCCAGATTTATGTTGGTGCAAATGAGAGCAAAAATTGCCCTAATTCATTCTCCTGAGTTTCAATCAAAGTCACTTGAACAGTTTCTCTCACCCTCTAGCTATTTTAAAAGGCATCACAATATAAAGATACATTTGCTGCCAGTCTGCCAAAACCTTGACATTTTAAGCTAGCTCCTTCTGTTTAATAGCAAGCACATGCACTTTAACTGTATCATCAGAAGCCTTCAGTTTTATGTCCACAGGTTATGTGAACTACCCATGCCTACATTAACAGTATTCTTTGCATACTCCAAGTAAACACACATACTTCAGATAACCAACGCATCTAAAACAGAGGTATCAGAAAGAAAAAGAGCTCTAGTCACTGTACAAAGCAGTAACAATTTTCCTGCAGATCCCTATTAGCCAAAATCATCGCAGAAACAAAAGGCACAAAAGAAAGGGGACAGCTGGACTTCATGTCATTTCTCATACTTGTAAGCCTTGCAAAAAATATCCATCATTGTAATAATAGACATAAAACAATTCTTAAATGATAATGAAACAAAATATTAAATGCATTTTTTTTTCTTGGCACGAATAAATTTATTTTGTTTTAATTATTCGGCTGTCAAATGTTGCTTTCAGTTTCAAACTTTTTAGCTGGACTCAAACCTTTGCCTTTTATTAATCTTTGTTACATAGCTTCTGAACAGAATCTTAGTAATCAAGCTGCTTTTTATCATCATTAAGTTAATTTATATTAATTTCATTCTTTATCTTATCAATTCAGTAACCTTTCCATCCACTATCTACCATCATGCTAGAGAAGAACATTTTGACTATTTTGATATTTTATTTATTATTTAGATGTTCTGCTTTAGTTTTAGATAGCCTCAGGCCCTTGCAGTCCTGTAGAGTGTTTGCAGTATTAGCCCAACTTGACATAACCAGGAACATTTTTCATGTGTCTTCTAAGAATTAACTTGTAAAGATATAAATAGCAAAGCTCAAATCATCTTTGAAAGTATGCACTTTTGAATATACAAGCTTTTCTGAGATACACACACTTTCGAATATGTAACTTTTTTAACATTCCTGAGGTTAATGCTCAGGTGTGATACTGAATTGCAGTGTCCAAAATTTGCAAATGATAACTTCTGAATTCTCAGATATTCATGAGAACAATAAAGAAAGACAGCAAGGTAGAGAAATACTGAACAACATTTGATAATATTACATTACAAACATTTTACAATAGTGTACTTTCACTTTACATTCAAAATTCAGAGGCATAATTTCAACAAACTGTGTCATAAGTGGAAGATTTTTACTGATTTTAAAATCAAGGGTGAAAGTACTGTACAGACAAAATTAGTTTTGCTGACTATTTTCAATTCTATGTTTCAAAATTGTTCTCTCATTGTTTAATCTAATGGGTTTGTTAACCAGACTTTTTTTAAAAACCTTTAATTTGGGTGGTTTTTTACTAATCTTGTCCTATAAAAATAGGCATTAACTGCCATCCTTGATGAGCCAGAATGGAAGTTTAATAAGTCTGCTATTCCCATGAATCATCCTTCAAATATCGTGCTTTTATTAAGTATTGAATGACAACATTAATTACATTGTTTTGATGCATGTTATGATAGAAATGAGGTATTTACTTTTTCTGGATATTTTAAGATGTTACAGTGGATACCCTGAATATCAACCTAAAGTTATATAAATGTTTTTAGTTCAGAAACAGTACAAAATATGATGGCCATGAATGAACCAAATGATACATTGTGAGAAATGTTAGACAGCTTAAGATCAGTTACTCTTGTTTATCAGGCACTGAAACTCCAAATCATTTGTCAGCTGTGAATAAAAATAGTAATAGTCCCTTTCAGTATGATTTATCTTCTCTGGTAACGAGCAGACAAATTCAATCTCTTTTTTTATGTGTCAGTATGCTTGTCTTGAAAAAAAAAAAAAAAAGGAATGACATCACTACTGCTCTATGTTTCTGCATTTGGGGTTGTAATGCTCTTTCACAGTGAATCACATCCACACTCACTTGAAGGTCCATTCTT
Organism: Neopsephotus bourkii; assembly: GCF_033783945.1. Lineage (NCBI taxonomy): Eukaryota > Metazoa > Chordata > Aves > Psittaciformes > Psittacidae > Neopsephotus > Neopsephotus bourkii. The sequence goes on along the minus strand of NW_026901872.1, from coordinate 6,442,406 downwards.
ATGGATACAGCAGAATAACAGGACCTTAGCGAAAATAAGATTCAGGCTATAGCATGTTCACCAAAAATGAAATAGGGTAATACAACACTGAAATAATTATGGTGGCCAAACCAAATTAGGGATCAATAAATATCCTCCTGCATTGCATTTTACAGGAGCATGCCTTCCAGATATGCTATCCATTTATGTTTTATGACTTGCACTAAGTTGTTCTGAACATCTTGCCTCTAAGATGTTATATATCCTTGCAGTTATGATGTGCGTTGTTGAATATCCAGCAGAGCCTTAAATCAGCTGGTTTTACTTTTTGTGCCAATACCTACTAGTAATAAAAGGATGCTTGCTGCTTCTGTTTTAACTGGCACAGCTAGAAGCCAGAGGGGCTCACTGTTAAGCCACTGAAGATTTCCACTGTCTTTGAAACTGTGAATAAAACATGGCATTCACATTTTTAATATCAGATAGTACTAATTTTTCTTATTTTTCGAATGTCTTCATTCTGCTCATTTGTGAACAGTTGCTTTCTCTACCCATATGGCTTTTCAATATTTATCTGAATTTCTTAATATACTTTATTAAAAATACATGATTGAAAAGAGTCTCTTCAAGTAGTAAAAGTTGGATACAAACTGTAGCTGTCAATTCAGCTAAATGCTTCTGCTTTTCCTTTGTAGTGAGAGAACACTTTCTGTTCTTTGGTTAATATAATGTCAGCTAGTTTCGTATTCACAGATACTGCCCTACATGACTTTCAGCAATAATAACTGTCAGCATGTTGATAAGAACAGGGAATGCACATAGCAAAGTGAGAATACTCATATGGCATAGTCCCATGTGCATGAAACATAAAAGATAATGCAAGGAAGGGACTTCAGTCATTTGTTGTGACTAAACTTGTCATCTGAAGTCTACCACACCACCAAATCACAATCCTCCTAACTCTCAAAGTTTTCCCATTATGAGGGTGATTTTAAAAACTGTCGTTGCTCACAGGGGAACAGTGTCCTCTGTGAAGGAAACAAAAAAAATCCACAGTATATGCTGAACTTCCTCCAGGAACAATAGTAATTACAAAGCAGAAGATCCATAAGTCAAGACAGACTTTCTCATGAGGAAATCTAGTGATCTATTTGGCAACTTGTATTCCGTATCCTAAATGCAGTCTAAAAGCTTGATGAATTTAATCACATTAGCAACTCAAGTGTTAAATTTATATCTTTAAGATTTTGGATTATATTTATTACAGTTGTTACTGTTGCTTCACTTGGGATTTTTTGATTGGTTGGTAGCTTGGTTTAGTGTTATTTATTATTATGTACACCAACAAATGTATTTTGAAGTCAAATTTGACCCTCAGAATAAAAAACAGTTTCTCATCTATGTACTCTATCTACTCCCTTCTCCATTATGAAACTGCTTTTTTTCAGTTTTGTTTTCTCTCTTATTTTGTTTTCTCTCTTACATTGGTATGACAAGAGATATTACAATCAGTTCATTATGCCTCTAGGAAGTAGCCATGAAATGTGAGTTTCTTACCTCCAGCTTGTTTATGACCTTCTGAGAAGGAAAACGAATTATGAAGCAAAATATTATAAACAAGATATCTCTCAATCTTGATAAAGATGAGATTTTTAACTGGTTAAGGTACAACACAAATAAGAATCAAAAAAAGAAGCACTGCTCTTGAAATATTCCAGCACAAAAGCATATTTCTATAAAGGTAATTTCTAAGGAATATGTCATGTTTTATTTATGACAGGATTCAGGGATATGGGAAGGAATGGAGGAAAATAGTGGCATTTAGGGAATGATGTAATAATAAAATAAATACCAGTTAAGATACTAAAGGAAGACTAAATCTCCTTTGAAAACAAAGACTATTGTTCTCAGCCTCTATGAAATACAGTAACCTACAGAATCTGTAGATTGTTGTACCTGGATGTCACCCAAACAGTTCAGCTCTTCTATGCTTGAAGTACAGATGTAGTAAAAACACATACATGATAATGCAGCACTTACATTTAGTGAAGTATTTATTGATAGGCATGTAGATGAATTAGAACCTTTGGAATATATTAAAATGCACAGGAAGAGGAGGCAATGAATTACTTGCATGTAATTTTTAAAGTATGAGTACTAGAGCTGCTGCCAAATTGCAGCAGTACAAATGAGAACACAAGTATTTTTGTCTTCCGCAGTCACAGTATTCCAATACACATATTTTTTTTCTAGTAGAGGACCGTCAAATGTATCTGAAGTGTTTCATGTGTAAATCATTTATTTGCAGCATATGCACATAATCAATAAGAAAAGCTTTTAGTCTTTTAAGACTCCCATAAATGACTTGTAGGAACAAATGACTTTTATGAAAGTTCCATTTAATTTTCTGAGGGTTCAGCAACAGAATTTAATAATTTTACATTTCTTGTGAATGTCACATCATGTCAGGAGTACGGAATTACTGTAATACCAATGCTACTTTGTGCAGATTTATCAACATCATGACTGCACTGTTCTCAGGAGAAAGTTGGTCGAACTAGATCATCATGAATAGAATGGCCTGAGTGGACAGGTCACCTAAGTTAGCCTTGCTGGACATCCTGCTATCAGAGAACTCTGCTTAGAGAAGCTGTGGATGTCCCATCCCTGGTAGTGCTAAAGGCCAGACTGAATGGTGTTTTGAGCAACCTGATCTGGTGGAAGGCATCCCTGCCCATTGCAGGGGGGTTAGAACTGGATGATGTTTAAGATCCCTTCCAACCCAAAACATTCTATGATTCTGTGGCCCTTCTTTTGACATTTTTCCTAACTTACTTTGGCTACATCTTTACCATCTCAGGCAGTTGTGCTAAATGCACAGTTTCTTGGACAAACACTCACTTCAACAAAGCATACGTTCATCCAATACTCCAGAGTGTTGAGACCTTTTGGATTGGGTAGCTGTGTCCATTCTGCGCATTGGACAGACTGCCATTACTGCACGGACATCATCACATCAGTCTGTATGCTTCAGCACCACAAATCTTTCTTGGATTTGCCTGTTTCCTGAAAGGCATGCCTTGATCCATTCAGTATTCATATTGCAATCACTGCAGAGCAATGATTGCTCTTTGCTATTATTACTATAGGTTTAGACTGGAAAGGACCACAAAATAAACCCTTTATGGGAGTGAGTCAGACAATCTCAAATAAGGTAACTGTGCTTGATCCAGACTTTGGGAGCCGGGTCTGGATCAGACTTCTCTATCACAACATCACATACATAAAATTAAACCATCTAGATCTGTATGCACATCCATGATTACTTTATCCTTACAGATGTAGCACCCTTTTCTGCTTGCCCACCACAGGCCACTAAATGACGAAGACTGTTATCTTTCATGTTGTGGGCTCAGACATAACTGACAGAGGCAATCATTTATTTTCATGAAGGCTACCTACTCAGTGCTGGTACTTTTCCATGGCTAAAGACATTCTAGAATTGCCTCTCAATTTATTTCACCTACACATTGTTCATTTAGATCCATATTCCAGTGATGACTGGAATAATGTATCTAGCATTCTTCTTCTACAGCATTCTACCCATTACCACACAGAGATGTTGGCCCCTCAGGAAAACTGTGGCCAAACCAACAATACTCAGAAAGATGGGAAAGAACATAGAACTTTCACCATAAAAACAGGTTTTTAAGACTAAACCAAAACTTCCAAGAAATGTATGTAGCTTACAAATAAATTACTGATACTTACTGTGCTTTTGGTAACCTAAGTAGTATACACAGACAGATCATGCTTGTCCTTAGGGGTGCTTAATGTGGAGGCAGGCAACTCAAAGTCTTCAGGTACTTGAGGATACAGACAGTAATTTCATCTACTGGCTCACAGTCCTGCCCCCTCCTCTTTGTTGATAATCCTGATGCATTTGTTTCCAAAACTAGTGTTTCACTGTTCTGTCCTCCAGTTCAACTAACCTCTGAGTTTCAGTCCCTGATACAAGCTAGTCAAGAAAAACTTTTCACTACCTTTATCCATCCAGCAGAGTCTGAGGCCTTAAGCTGATGGCAGCCTTGGAACAGATGACAGAATCATAGAATCATAGAAGAGTTAGGATTGGAAAGGACCTTAAGATCATATAGTTCCAACCACCCTGCCATGGACAGGGACACCTCACACTAAATCATGCCACCCAAGGCTCTGTCCAACCTGGACTTGAGCACTGCCAGGGATGGAGCATTCACAAATTCCCTGGGCAACCCATTCCAATGCCTCACCACCCTCACTGGAAAGAACTTATTCCTTATAGCCAATTTAAACTTCCCCATTTAAGTTTTAACTGGTTACCCCTTGTCCTATCACTACAGTCCCTAATGAAGAGTCTATCACCAGCATCCCTATAGCCCCCCTTCAGATACTGGAAGGCTGCTATGAGGTCTCCTTGCAGCCTTCTATTCTCCAGGCTGAACAGCCCCAACTTTATCAGCCTAGAATGATGCTGAGTCCCGCTCCCCTCCTCTACCCTGAGTATTTGTTAAGGTTAGAAGGGAATGTGTGTGAGCAGCAAGTCAAGTCTAGAAACAGTGTGTTCTGCGTTGTTGTCCTTGGGAGCCAGGTATGGATCAGAAAACTGCATGCCTGTGAAGAGGTCTAAGACGCTCTGTCCATCAGACTGTTACCTCATCAATGTAACTCCATTTCACACGATGAAAACTGCATGAATTAATCTATATGCCAGACAGATAATACAGAATATCTAAGACCTTAGTAAAATTTGAAGTTTGTCTTAAATGTTGTTTGTAGAATACATGTTATTTGTGATTTACTGACTGAACACATTTCCTCATTCAGTGGATCATGCACTGAAATTTCAATGAGAAAATACCTCAACTTTAATTGTTTTGGGTTTTTATCCCCAGAACATGTATTTATGAGAGGCACATTAATTTACAAATTTAGCTAGCAATCAGAAGATCTGATTAAAAAATAAAGACATATTGTAATACCTTTTGTCATTCAATTTTTTCATGGCATATTCCTTCTTTTCTTTTAAATTATTCAAGTATTATGGTTTAGGGACACATTCTGCACACTGTTGTTAGTTTTGCCATGTATCTTTCAAGCAGATATTACTCCAAAATAAGCTGGAGGGTTGCTTTCTGTCTTGGATTCTGAATGAGGTAAATTCTTAAGATGTTCTGTGACCTACATTGTTCTCTGAGAAGTAAATATTGAGACTGGCCTAAGATTATGAAAGAAGAGAAAATATTACTTTATTGGTGTTTGATCCTTATGACAGTGGCATGTGTATGTGTGTCTGTGGTATGTACAACCAAAGGCATGATGTGCATATGAAGAAATTGTCCATAGATATTTTAAAAACTTATCAGTCTGCTTCTGTTAACGTAATATGTATTACTTTATTTAGCGCTATGTTTACATACACAAACCAGTATCCATGTCCATGTAGAGCCATAAAAATTTGAGGAGGTAGTGGTCTCTTCTACACAAAAGATGAAAAAAAATCTTTTTCTATACATGCATAGGTGATGGCTTAAAATTCTATTTGAACTGTTGTGAACAATATTCTTTTAACAGGATCTTAGAAATATTTATAAGTAAGAACCTGCTATCCATTGAAAGACAGGAAGAGCAAAGTACAAGTGTACAAGACAACTGCAGAACCCCCAATACAGTGATGCAGCATTAGGCTGAGGCAACTGGATCTCACAACTGGATCTCTTGGTTGTAAGACAAGGAAAAACATACGAGAAAAGAAGTGATATAGACTTCAGGAAATGGAGCTCATATCTAGTTAATGTATTTCTGCTTCACAGCTGCACAAAAAATTCTGAGAATGATTATGAGGAGTGGTCATATCTTCTGAAGAAACCGTTACATGTAAAATTTGTGAACTGTCCGTATACAGTTATCATGGGACTCTGCGCTTACTTTACCTCTCTTTTTCTTTCACATATGTAGGATTGTGATCTACATCCCTCAATAAAAATGTCTTCAATTTTCAACTGTATTTGGTTACTTGTTTGATTCTAGCTTTTGCCTCTTTCAGTCAATTACTTTATTCTTTGAAATGTCATTTGAATATGGAATTGGAGTTTTCATCCTGAAGACATTTTAGAATTTGGGGTATTTTTTAATTATGAATCAGAATGAAGAATAAAAAGGGTGGATTTACAGCAAATACACCATTTTGAGAAAAACTTGTTTCAGAGAAGGCAAAGTGCATATTTACTATCATTCACAGGCCAGCAATTTAGGTCTGCCCAACTTGCCTGGGGAACTGGGACCATACCTGTTTTCTGGGCAGAGATCCAGAGAAATAGACAAGTCAGCCAAGAAACGGTCTTACCAGGAAACCATGAAGCCTAGGCTATCCATAGAGCCATAGCATTCCTGTATCCTACCAGTTGTACTGTAAGTTAGCCAGAGCTTCCAGGTACTTGGGCAGCCCACACCCAAACAGGTGGGATTTAAGGGAGCCAGGGTAGCCACGTGTCAGTTATCTGACTGGTATGCAAGTTGACAGGAAAAGCAGGCATTCATGCAAGCCTTCCAACCCACCCATCTGCTTTGTTTTTGATAAGTTTCTGTTAAGTCAACAAAGTTGCAAGGAAAGCCTTTAGCTGAATCATATGAACCATTTTCAGAGAAATATTATTAACTGTAAAGTTTTGCTCAGTTCTGTCTTTGGACAATTCAGCAAGGTAGAGGAAGAACTTTTGTAACATTTTAGTGGCATCCCATTTAAGTTGTACGGCACATCTGATAAACTGGAGTACGCTAGACTGCAGCCAGAATACACTGCACTCCACAAATTCCCACCCTTCATAATGACTTTTAGGGATGTTTCCATATTGATAGAAAATATAGTAGTGCTAAAATTGCTTAAAGGTAGTTAAAAACCAGACCTACTCTTTCAGTGACTGGACCTCTGGCTTAAAAGATTATCTAGACTTACCTTTACAAGCAATACAAGTCAATAATTTAAAATATTCTAAAGCGGAATACAAAGTACAAGAAAAATTTCCTAAATGAGCCTTAAATTACCTTCCAGTGATACACTGGTAAAAACATTTCAGGTACTTTGGGTTTTTTACTTTTTTTTTTTTTTTCTCCCCCATAGAGCTTACAAGAGTCAAGGGACAAATAGTTCCTACAGTGTTATTGCTTTGGATTGCTGCTTCCTCTTCATTTTGACACATCTGGGGCATGTAATTATTCACAAAGGTCATTTTCCACACAAGAAAAGGACAGTGACCAGAAGGCAGCATTTAGGCTGTGAATACACCATGACAATTTAATCAATGAGAAAATCCCAATGTCAAGAACCAGCTTATTTCAGGGTTCACAAAGACTGACATCTCATCAGTTGCTTGTAAAACTAACTGAAGGCACAGAGAGGTCAGAGTTCTGGTGCAGCACAAAAGGACTAGAAATGTTCAGATACATTAGCATAAAGGTTGAGAAAATCTCATCTTTAGTTGCTCACTTTATAATTAGCTTGAAGAGCAAAGTATCATTCACAGCGTAACAACTGACATGCATTTGCAGTTTACGCCCACCAGAATTAGCCTCTGTCCTTCTAAATTTGCAACTTCTGTTTTTCTTTCTCAATAAAGTTCAACAGCCAGGACAAGAGAAGGGATTTAGCTCACATCTGTTGTTTAAATGACACACTACAAGAACAGAAAACCCAAACTGAAATCCTAAAAAACTCGACAATGTTGCTATGCAGTTATTTGCAATGAATGGCATGCGGGCATGCCTGAAATGTTTGTGAAATATTTGCAAAATGGTAAGTAGCTTATCTCTCAAATTTCATCATGATCCAAAAATTAGGTGTTTGTTCATCTCTCTTGCTTATTCAGTTCAGTCTGATAATGATGCTTTGTACTGCATGAAATACATAAAGAAGACTCAGATCAGTAATTACTGGATACATGGATATGGTCACAATTGGATACATGGATACAATTCCATTATTATTTTGAGCTAACCATTACTAGTTCACATGTGTACTAATTGTTATCTATGCCATGAGGTTGCAGAGTTGTAAGAGGAAGACATCACCAGCTTCACTACAAGTACTATAGTTTTATACCAGTTTGTGGCAAACAGGTCTCCTAAGAGAACTGTGTCCATATCTCCAATGTATGGCCTAATCATCAGGCAATCCTGGCATTGTGTGAAAGTATATTCACACATCAATGGATGGAGACACTGAGAACAGAAAGGGTTCCAAGTCATTCTTCACTAGCTGTTAATTGACTTTTTGAATAAATCTTTCAAAACTAAATGAATTAATTTAAAATGCTTCTCAGATAGCATGAATATTCAGACCGCTTTATTGACACAAATGGACTGTGCTGATATGCTCTGATTTCAGTGTACTTTTGATGGGCCATAAGGTTTTAATTAATGAAAGCACAGAGCAGATCCTCTTTTTATTTATATTTATCTGATTTTATTGTTGGTTTCTTCACATTTTTTTATTTTATTTTCATTCTGGGAAAACAGGGCAAAGATTTTATCTCCACACTGGATGTACTTCACTTTTACTATTTGAATAGAAGACATTTCAGTGAGCAGCAATGCTCAAAAAGGGTATTAGTTTTGTTTTGACTCTTAAAATCCGTACCTGCTCTTTTCTGAGGACATCAGGGTAAGGGCTCTTAATTCAGTTTATGCAAGTGCTCAAACTGATTTATGACCTTAACCAGATGCATCACAGATGCAGGAAGGAAGTACATAGAGCTCTGTGTTTTCTCCTCTCTACAAGGACCCCACTGCAGATGTACCTTCTGTATTCTCTGTGGAGTGCTTCTCAGTGGATTTATCTCCAAGGAAGACTACAACTGTAATGCACAAACTCACCCAAATTGTGAAACTGAAACAGAGCTCATTTTTCACTGTGAAAAACATGTCCAGAACCGGATCAGTTCACACGTTCAGTCATTCTAAATGTCTGTTCTATGCAGCTTAATGAAAATGTAGCTGGCTTTTTAAGAAATATAAACAAGCAAAATGCATAATATGTAAACGTAAATAAATAAATAAACCTGTTCTCAGGTATTTGCTATTTACGAGCAGTTTCTACCTGTGTGCAGAAAGTCTTTGGTCAAGCCTGACCACTGGAGATTCTGAAAGAAGCATATAGGCAGTCTATGCTAGTATCTTTTCAGTCCTCTTTCCCCTTCAGCCATGGATCCTGTAAAAAATCTCTCCTGCTTCATCGCAAAAACTGAACTGCTTCAGGAAAGAAATCCATTATGTACTGAATGATATCTGTTTGGGAAGAGGTGTCTGGCTTAGTTTTTGGATGTTGAGACAAGGGGGCACAAAATGGAATATATAAAAACCTTTAGAATCAGTTTTAAGTAATATTAAGTTTGATGGCTTTGTAACAGTAACAGTGGAAAATTATTGAGGTGCATGATACATAGAAAAAAAAAATAGAGTACAGCTAGAGAACATACTGAGAATTCTCACAAGATAAATCGTTGGCATACTTTTAAAAAAAACAGTCTAGAAGAACAGGACACAGGGATAAGGAGTATTTGGGAACCGCAGGTGTCCAGGATGGGCTACAGTTAAACTAACTGATAAGTAGGAGGATAGGAGGATTATTATGTCTCTGGTGCTAACGAACTAATTAAACTGGTATGAGCATCTGCTGTGTGTGCTTCAGAGGCTGCCAGAAGTGATGAAGATTGTTGGAAGAAGTAAACGACCCTCAGAGACCACCACCACAATTCTGTATGCATGCGGGGAACTCTCTGGAAAATGATGTATTCCGTATTTAGCCTCATGAATATGTATGTATGCCCAGGGACTATATAAGGATGGCTTGTATAGCAATACAGGGACACCTGTTAGGTGAAGCTATCCCCCATGTCTCCCGGCGCCACAATAAAGAATACCTGCTTGTCAGCTTGAAAACTTTGTTGGCAAGTTTGTTCCTGGAGTTTTCTCCGAATCAATGTGTATATCCAGATAAGTTGCACCTTCTGTATCATACCGGGGGGTGGGGAGGGTACACTTTGTAGCTGCCAAAAACATATCTGTATTTATGTCTATAGATATATAATTTGGAATATATTCTCATTTGGTGCTAGCTTGAAGATGTATGTACTAAAATTAGATGCTGTCATCTTATAGCTGTGTAAAAGATCTGACAAGTTTATTTATACTAGAAGAAAAACAATAGAAAAAATCTCCACCCCACTCAACTCTAAAATTTCCTCTAAAAAACAGTTGTGACATCAAAGCAGGAAAACCTAATCTCAGAACAATTACTTATGTAACTTTTGTTATGAATGGGACCCCGAAGTAATGCCAGTATCCCTCCACTTATTTTGCTAACAAAATAGTTTACAAGGTTGGTAGCCTTTAATCAAAAATGTCTAGAACCGATACTCCAATACTTCCCATGAAAATTAAAATCTGCCTATCTTTTACTAAAAAAAGGCATCAATTTTAATCTGGTTCATCCCCATGTTGAAAGAACTTATAATAAAATCCAGTGACAGGACCTAAAGCAGTGAGCATAAATCAAAACATGGAGGTTCATTCTGAACAGGAAGAAACTTTTTCATGGTGATAGTGATCAAGCATTTGTACATGTTGCCTAGAAAAATTATGCCATCACCATCCTTGGGGTTACTCAGATGCTATCTAGACATGGCCCTGGGCAACCGGCTCTAGGTGTTCCCGGTTGAGCTGAGGGTTATCTCCAGAGGACTCTTCAAACCTCAACCATTCTGAGATTCTGTGAGCTGTTTTATTTCAGAGATCAGGGCGAATTCTGTAGCGGAAGTGTCTGACTTCTTTTTTTTCTTTTTCTTTTTTCTACTTTACCTGACAATTATTAATGAACCATAACCTGTTTACCTGATTATTTTTGCTTCACTTCCATTAACAAGACTGCACACATTCATGAACATGCACACTTCCCTGCAGATAAGCTGCTAAAACTCTTCTGCAATATTCTTCTTTATCAATATATTTATATATTTTTAAAAACTTCATAGAAGCAGAAATGATTTATTACAAAGTTATTTCTACTTTTTCAGCAGATCTTTTCTCACGTGAAAAGCTATTAAATCTACTATCACAAATATTAACCAACCACCTACTTCTGTTATAGAAATTAGTGCATCAGCTGGTAACAAAATAGATAGCATATATCCAGACTTCACACATTGAGCCATCACCAGAAGTATTATCAGACTGATGTGTTTTACAGAATACACAGAAGATCAACAAACTGCAGGTGTTTTCCTTTCTCCTTCTGTTGATTTACAAATCCAACTTTAAACACTATGTTTATGATGTAAATTAGACATGGAGTCAGGAATATATTTTAACTTGCATTTATACTTTCCATTTAAATGCAAAAAGTTGTCCTTTTTGCTATTAAAAAATTTTGCTTACAGGATTGTCCTGGGTTCAGCAGTAGCAGTCATTTTTCTCCTTCTTAGTAGCTGGTGCAGCGCTGTGGTTTGACTTTCAGCCTGGGAGCAGTTCTGATAATACTGATGTTTAGTCTGACCAAGGACTTTCTGAACCTCATGCTTTGAGGAGGAAGCAGAGACAGGACACCTGACCCAAACTGACCAAAGAGGTATTCCATACCACAGCACGTCATGCCCAGGATGTAACTGAGTTACCCGGAAGGGCTAGGACTGCGGGGTTGGATGAGGCATGGGTCGGTGCTTGGTAGGGCTGGGGGGGCGCGTTATTGGTCAGCATGTGGTGAGGTGTTGTATTCTCTTCCCTTGTTATTTCCTTTATCATTGTTATTACTGGTGGTATCAGTGGTGATCTGTGTTATACCTTAGTTACTGGACTGTTCCTATCTCAACCTGTGGGAGTCGCATTCTTTTTAATTCTCCTCTCCATCCCTCCGGGAGTAGGGAGAGGGCAAGAAGGGTGGGGGAGAGAGTGAGTGAGCGAGCTGTCTCACTGGTTTTAAACCACAACAAAGATTGTGCTTAATATTTATCCTATGAAAAAGGTAAAGTTGGTTGATTTTATTTTTCTTGAGAAAAACAAACAAAAATAAAAGGGAGAGAACCAGAGTTTACCAGTTTTAGTTGTGTTACAAATCTGGTTTGAAACATAATTCATTACCATTTGCATGTTTTGTTTCCTGTTTCATTTCTGTTTGTCAGTTCTACACAATTCCAGCAAATATAAACTTGCTGCAGCACTTTATGAATTCACAGTATAATTTAATTATATCAGTTCATACAAATCTCAGTATGCACAATGATTACAACAAATGGAGGTGATACAAAATATAGTAGTAGGTAGGTGAATAAGAGGATATATGAAGAGTGTGAATGTGAGTATTAGACAAGGCTATACAATTGTAGAATCATAGAATAGTTTGGTTTGGAAGGAACCTTAAGATCATCTAATTCCAGCTCCCTACAGTGGCTAAGGATTGGTGCAGGTTGACTAGAGAGGTAGCACCACCATCCTTGGAGATATTCAGATGCTCTCTGTTTTGTCCAGGATAACTTTTGAGCTGTATTACAGATATAATTTCTCTTTTCTGAGTACTGTGGAGAAACACAGAGAAGGCTGAAGATAACACCTGGTGAGGTGAGAAGTAAAGTTCACAGAAGTTTAGTACTGTACAGCTTTAGAATCCGCACTGATATGACAGTGAGTGTAAATGCAATATGGCCCCAGCTATGTAGGGCACTACACTGTGTTCTGGAAAGAAGAACAAAGAAAAACCACAACAAAACAAGAAAAATAAAATACTTTATATATATATACATATATATATAGAAAGGAGAGTAAGAATATAACCTCAATTTATGTGTTCTTAGTGCTGAAATATTGTCAGGTATTAAAAAATAATAACAAGAAATATCTCAAAAATATCAAAGACTGGAAAGAGAAAAACATGTAGAGAAGAATGAAGAATAAAGTGGTTTCATTTTAAGTCAGTTCAAATTCCTTATACTAAGTATGAAAATGATTTTGGAATGCTAATGCATTCTTGACAGACCTTTGTCTCATATTCTCATATGCTTGAAAGTACCTTTGATGAGAGAAGGTTGACAGGTTTATTGGGAAACTGCAGTTCTTTACATTCCATCCAAGAGTATTTTCTAGTATCAACTTATACTAGACAATGAATTATTTTTTCTTGCAATTGAAGCCCACTGCCTCCTTTCTGATACAGAGAACCTATTATCCCTTTCTTTGAAATTCTCTTTTTATTTTCCTGAAATCTACTATATGTACTTTCTAAATATTTTCTTTATTCGAGTGTTTCCTGCAGTTTATAATCTCAAGATCTTCAATCAGGATTTCCACTCCAGCTGGCACTGTCACCACTTGGTGCTTGCTCACTATAAAGTCTGGTAGGAAAAAAACTTCACATACTATGCAAGTCTATTCATGAATGCTGAATTGAATAAAAGGATGACTGCATGCATCTTGTAGGCCACAAGGAATGTTTTAGCATAATAATCCTTTTCTTCTTTTTTTTTTTTTTACTACTGTGATATTGTTAATTCATGCTTATCTTGGGGTGCTCTCTAACTTGCAGACCTGCAGAACTTTTACTTAGACAGTTGTTCCCTAATTTGTATGTATGAAATGTATTATTTCTGCCTAAGCGTCTTGCAGTTGTCCCTATTGAATCACATGCTATTATTTCAAACCTACTTCCAATCTGTCAAGAGTATTTTGAATTCTATTACTGTCCTCCAAGACACTTATATTCTCTCCTGAGCATGGTATTATATGTAAATATTCTCTATGCCATCATCCAAGCTATTCATACGAAAGCTCCAGTATGGCATCTTCAGAGTATTGAAGCAGTCCTCTCAAGAGCGGTGCATGGAACAGCAAAAGAAAACTGTGGTATACAAATGAAGAATATCAGTGGGGAAAAAAAATACACAGAATAAGAATCAGAGCAAGCCTATAAATGGACTGTGCTGCAGGAAAAAGTGTGTTTGGATAGTTCTATCATTAAAGAGGATGATCCCTAGTAAAAATAAATAGCAATCGCTTGTTTTCTTAACTAGTAGACCTGTAAAGTTACCTTCAGGCATCTTCAAGCAAAACAACTTTTTCCTTGTCCTAAAGCTTTTAGATTATCTGTATATATAGAGAGATTCTGCAAGAGAAAACCACATTCCAAAACTGTATAAATAAAAGCAAGAACTCTCTGGCTGACAGAGGAATCTCTGTTCATTTTTACCTAGTGTGACAAATCATCCGATTCTGCTAGTCTTTTACGGTTTTAACCTCCACAGTGAACAGACATCAAAGTGTTGCCTTCTTTAGCTATAACCATAGAAACAAGAGGAAATATGGCAGTGTTACTTCTCTGTTTTGCTATTAATTTTAAACTCCTTCATTTCCCAATTTCAGGTTATTAGTATAGTTGAAGTAGGGGATGACCGGTATGTCAATGATTTAAAAACAGAATAAACATGCTATGGTACAGTCAAACAACAGCACTCTTTCATCTCCACAGCACAGGATGTAGATCCACGAGTCCCATCAGCTGAAGAACCAGTAACGATAGTCATTAGATACATCTCATTTTCGTCTACAAATACTGATCACATAAAATGACTTTGTTCATATTAACTTTTTATTGTGATAATAACAGGTATAGACACAAGGTGTGTGTAAAAATGTGGAAGAGTGTTTTTAAGTGCATGGGAAGTGATTAGCGCATCCACTTCAGACTAGCTACTGCTTCTTTTATAGAGACCATTTTTAACAGAATGTTTGAGTAACAGTCATCAGCCAGATTCATGCCTAACATTAATCACCACATTTTCCTTCTCTACATATTTGACTGGCATGTAATAGCTCTCCTCTAAATTCTGTTTCTTCTGCTCCCTGTGAGTTAGTTTTATCTCTGACATTAGTAGCACAAAATTTAAGATGACTTCAGTTTGCTGTTTCTTTCAATGATGTAGCGTACTTTTCTGAATTATAAGCATACAAAAAAAATCATACACCACCAGCCCCTTCCTCTTCCCCTTGAAAAAAAAAAACAAAAAACAAAAAACCAAAACCCAACCCCCCAAAACAATAAAATAATGAAAGCAGCAAAACAGCAGAGGATGACACTGGGCACAGCGCAGTCACTGTCATATGCAAAACTAGTCATAACATTGTCATGGTAAAAACTAAGAAAGTGCACTCTGTGGCAGGCTGAAAGAATTGCATCCTCCTGTTAGTACAACTACAGTAACTTACAAGCTTCTGTCCCTTTGTCTACTACATATTCTAAAAATAATGTATTTCTGCTGTATATATTCTACATACTCCACAGTGTATTTAACATATAAAATCCTGTTAATTCAATTTTAATTCTTGTGGAACAATTCTTACACACCAGTAACAGTGATTAATGAACATACGATACAAATCCTAGCAGTGCTGATGGTAGTAAAGACTATTAACTATATACGACATGTAATCACTTTGCTCAGGCTACTTAAAAATGCCAGCATTTTGACTTAGAAGGATAGTGTATTAATGCCTGCTATTCTTGTTCAGAGCTTGCCCCAATGAGTGTCTGCATGTGCAGTTGTGTATGTGTGAAAACGCCTGTGTGCAATGGTGTGTATATGTACCCATGTCAACTTGGCTGAAACAAAATAATATCCATTCCTCCTTATAGAAAGAAAATACAAAATAACCTAGATCACAGTTTTTCTGCCTTTCAATGAAACACAGATCTGCTATTTGCATGTGCATTCTTGTTTAGTTTTTGAGTTGAAGCTGAAGACATGCTGAGGAAGTTGGGGCTGCTCAGCCTGGAGAAAAGGCTGCTTGGAGACCTCATAGCAGCCTTCCAGTATCTGAAGGGGGCCTATAAGGATGCTGGGAAGGGACTCTTCATTAGGGACTGTAGTGGTAGGACAAGGGGTAATGGGTTAAAATTTAAACAGGGGAAGTTCAGGTTAGATATAAGGAAGAAGTACTTTACTATAAGGGTGGTGAGGTCCTGGGAACAGATTCACCAAAGAAGTGTTAAATGCTCCTTTCCTGCGGGCAGTGCTCAAGGCCAGGCTGGACAGAGCCTTGGCTGACATAGCTTAGTGTGAGGTGTCTCTGCCCACAGCAGGGGCTTTCAAAGTAGATGATCTAAAATTCCCTTAAAAACTTAACTGCTCTATGATCCTATAATTTAACTGTGTAAAATAGGATCTCTAAAATGAAGTTCAAAAGTGAAAAAAGATTAATTCACTGCAGTTATAGCCCACCTCCTGGTGTATGTGAACTCCGAACACCACAAAAAGAGATTCACTTTTCAGGAAAGATTTTTAAAAAATAGACTTTTGCTATCTAAAAGTCACAGGTTTTAAATAAATTGTGGGTATGAAATCTATTCTTCATCCTTAAAAATGGTGATGTGTACAAATAGTAAGATCCTAAGAATGTTGTCAAATGAGTACATATTATGCTGAATAAACATAATTTTTAAGTATATTTGACTCATAATTTAGGAGTTACTAATCTAATTCTGCTTAGTCATTCTAAATGGTTACAGTGACACTTTTTCTAGAATGCATGTGTAAGATGCAACTTGATTTAAATATCCTGAATTACTTTGAAAACCAGTATACCTCTGGCACTCTTGCATATGACTGCAATGTTGCATATGCTAAAATAGTTTTTATCAACATTATTTTAGTCACGAAATGAAAACATAAAATGTTTAACTGCACATGTTTACCTTGCATACATTTTTTTCTTGCATGTAATATTTTTAATTGGAATTCTGAGATCCACAGAAGTTTTTAAACATGTGAGTAACTTGAGTTAGGGAAGCAGTAAGGTTTAAGATTTTTCTTGTCACAGTTTCATAGCAAAGAATGAACTTTTAGAACTTCAGACAAGGTGGAATACAGAAACTGAAAAAAAAAGGACAAAATATGTAGCATTTCAAACACAGTTTCATTCCTGCTAAATCACTCTCAATATTCCTAGTTTCTCTCAGTTCAAGTAGCTACTTTTAGTCCCAATTTTTCCTGGATTTTAGCACAACAGAAACTTCAATAAGTCCTAACATTTTCTTCAGTCATTAATTTCAGTTTTCAGCATCAATTTTCTAAATTGAAGCAAATTTTATTACATGTAGCTGGAATTCTAATTTCTATTTTTCTTAGCAGAAATAAATGCTTCATCTATATTTCTCTGTCCTATTACTATTTCTTTGCTATGAAACCTTTTTTAGGGAAAATATGAGTAATTTATGATTTGAATACATAGTTTCAGAGAGCAATTTAGTGATGTTAAGAAGGTACGATGCTTCCCACTTGCCTTCTGGCATATTTTACTGTTCTCTATTTGTTTCTGAGTCACATTTTATTGGTATTCGAATTCTTCTGATTGGCTTCTTTTTCTCAGAATACTTTATTACTCCTGTTTCGATGTCCTATGCATTTTCCTTCATATGTCCATTTAATCTTGAATAATTAATGAAAATACCATAGCTCTCTAGACACTGATTTTTGGCATGCAATCTTACTGTTAGCTGTCAGCTTACAAAATGTAATACTCCTATGAGGACAGTTTCAAAAAGTCACACAATTCAATTATTCACTTCCGCGGAGCAAGACTCACAGTGTTAATACTTTGCTATGGTGGATTTTATATTTTGGCAATAGATCACAGTAACGCTGCAGCTTTTCAAAATCTGGCAAAATAAAGGAGAATCACCAGATGGAGTCCTCAGGTAACATACTGAAATCAATGTAGTTTATTAATACAGAAGTGTTTGGGTAGGCTGTGTATTGATCTCAACCTTGAAAAATAGACTGACAGTGACTTGCCAGATTTTGGAGTTCACAGAAAAAGAGACCCTTATAACTGATGAAGTTATTCACATATTTGCCTAGATTTATTTTAAAGAATTCTTTGGATAGTTTATCTACCATGTGTCACTCTATTCCTCTGTCTCCCCAGCCAAACAGATAGAGTTCAGCCTACTCATTTAAAAGGAGCACAGGCTGAATAATTATATACTCCAATTGTTCTCCATCTGCTGCTTGCTTGATCTACAAATGCCTTTTCTTGTACCAGGAAGCAAACAGCAGAAACTCAGCTGTTCAGAATTTCCTTCTGGGAAATTGCAAGCTGCTATATTCTAGTACCTAGAAAAGGAGCCTATTCCTGTATACAGTCAAGTATAGATTAAAACATATAGGAAGGAGAAATAATTTTAGAAGTGCAAATTCTCTCATTTCCACTGCACTAA
This sequence comes from Neopsephotus bourkii, assembly GCF_033783945.1. Lineage (NCBI taxonomy): Eukaryota > Metazoa > Chordata > Aves > Psittaciformes > Psittacidae > Neopsephotus > Neopsephotus bourkii. The sequence goes on along the minus strand of NW_026901872.1, from coordinate 6,424,135 downwards.
TACTGAAGGCTAATCAGGAGAAAAATCAAGTAGCAGATAAGCTGCCTATGACACTTTTTCTAAGCTAGAGCTCTGTGGGTTAGAACACATGCTGCACCCTTGGAAATGAGGACAACAGCTATATCCATATGGTACTGGGGAATTCCAGGAAACATTTCTTAGGGTCAGGTTCGTATTTCTTCTGGATTCACGTGCCTCCAAGCTTTTTAGATGAGGGACATTTATTAAAGTCACAAGGTAGCTCCTACATTTTAAGAGCTAGTCTTTAAAGGACAGAAAAGTTCGTCTAAAGCTTAGAACAGTGATACACAACAGATTTATTTTAAATGCATTTTTTGGCATTAAAAAATATGACTCCCAGCAGAAATGTAACTATGGGGTTTTTTTAATTTATGTTGCCAAAATACACTATGACAAAATTTTCAAAAAGAAACTTTTTACACTTTTTGTTTTTTAAAGTTTGTTATAATTTGATTTTGTTATTATAGAAACAGAATTTTCCTAGTTAAACTAAATGTTTTGCTAGAATTAAAGAAAAAAAATAGGGTATTTTTAGTAGCAACATAGATTTTTTTATGACAGCATCTTTCTAAAATAAATTATTTTCACAACTAAAATTTAATCTTCTCCAAAAGAGCAATTTTACTTTAAAATCTATGTTTAAAATTCTAACATTATAATTTTAAACATTTATATGACAATAAGGCATAATGGAAGAAACTCTTTCAGGAGGACAGCAAAACCACAGGTGGAAGAAGGGGGAAAAAAACACCACCTGACACTCATTATATCAAAATGAAAAACAAAGTAAGTACTTGAAATGGGAAAATCAGAGAAATAATACAAATGATCATAAAACATCTTTAGTAGATTTATGATTGACTTATTTGTCATACTTGCATACTCTAAAACAATCAGGAATATCACTGTATTGGGTGTCTGTGCCTGGGTGCTAGTAGCAGAGTGCTACAGGGGTGGCCTCTGTGAGGAAAGGCAGGAGCTCCCCACTGCTGGATACAGTGAGTTGGAGATGTCTCCAATGGACAGAGGTGAGCTCTTCAGCTAAGATGATTTGGCTTCTGGAAAACAGTTAAGAAAAGGCAGAAAGCATTGAACAAAAGTCTGAGACAGCCAACATGGCTTCACAAAGGGCAAACTGTGTCTGACTAATCTCTAATCTTTATGGCTTCCTATAATAGCGTGACTGTACTGGTGAATAAAGGAAGAGCAATTGATGTCATCTACCTGGAGTTCTGTAAGACATTTGATAAGGTCCTAAGCAAAATCCTTCTGGCAAAGTTGGTGAGTTATGAGTTTGATGGACAGACCATTTGATGGATAAGAAATTGGCTGGGTGGTCGCATCCAAAGAGTTGCAGTCAATGGCTCTACATCCAAATGAAGACTAGTAACAAGTGGTGTCCTTTAGTATCTTTATAATGTCCTCAGTATCTTTATAATGACATAAACAGTGGGATTGAGTGCCTCCTTCAGAATTTCATGGATGACACCAAGCTGAGTGGTGCAGTTGAGAGGCTTGAGGGAATGGATGCCAATTCAGAGGGACCTTGACAGGCCTGTGAAGTGAGTCAATGTGACCCCCAGGAAGGGGGTGAAACACTGCAACAGGCTGCCCAGTGGAACTGTGGATGAATCATCCCTGGAAGTGTTCAGGTCAGACTGGGGGAGCATTCAGCAACCTTATCTAGAGAAAGATGTCTCTGCTCACAGCGAAAGTGTTGGAACTGGCTGATCTTTAAAGGTCCTTTACAATGAAAACGTTTCCCCTACAGCCCATGGAGTGACTATGGTAGCACCAAAGTGCACACTGCCGGACAATGGGGAAGACACATGCTGGTGAGGGGAAATAGTGTGAGGAAGAAAGCATGTCAGACTGAAATAGTTATGGATTGGCCACAACCCCCCATTACCTCACATCACTCATGGAAGGGAAGTAAAGGATTCTAGAATAAAGGAGTGAAGTTTAGTCTGGGAGGAGGGGTGGAGGAAGTGTTTTAATGTTTTGGACTTGGATATTTTGCCTTTGTTTCCCACAATCCTATTAACTGGGAATAAATTAAATTATTTTCCCCAAGTCAAGTCTGTTTTGCCTGTGATGGTAACTGGTAAGCAATCTCCCTGCCTCTATCTCAATCATGACTTTTTGTCTTATTTTTCCCCCTTCCTCTGTTGAGGAGGCGGATTGAGAGAGCAGCTGGGTGGGCATCTGGCAGCCAGCTGAGGTAAACCCACACTGCTGCATTTGGGAAATACCAGGCAATATGCAGACTTCTAAATTGCTTCCTCCATCAGCCTCGGTAGCTCATGCAGCAGGATGCCTGCACTGTCATGATTAAGAGTGTGCCAACATTCCCACTGTAAAACCTGTACATTCAGAGGATTAAAATAGCATGGCATTAAACATTCTTTCTGAGCTGAAACTAAGCGTACAGTTCTTAGGCTGTAATGGCAATGCTAATGTGTGAGGCTCTTGTAGTGTGACTACTAATATTAATTTCTCAAGCAAGATCATAGTGCTAGACCTGCAAAATGACATGAGTACTGTAACACTGAGCTCTGCAATGCCTCTCTCCCAGGGGAGAATCCACCCGCTGGAGCAACATCCCTGTGCTCCCAGTACAATACAGTGAAAATATATAACACTCTTAAAAAGGATCCCAGCTGGCAGCACGCTGAGCAGAAAACTGCCAAACTGATCACTAGGAGACACTGCAGAAAGGGTAACTTTTTCTTTCAACATACACAGTGGTATTTTTAAATACTTGTGAGGCAAGTAATGGTATTAAGGATGTCATTTATTTATCTGGGTTTTTTTAATGAGAAATTGCTTTTAATATGGTAAAGTTTGTTTGCTTGTTTGTTTGGGTTTTTTTTGGTTTATAATTAAGCAGGGATTTGGACTACATGGAAATTTTGTAGTAGACAGTCTCAGAAGGAATAGCCTGATAAAGGAAACTCACTGCAGAAAAGCTTGCTTACAAAAGTTTCTGTTAAACTTAGTTCTGCCCTTCAATGTTCCTAGTTCAACTACATGTTATTAAGAGTTGGTAAGAGTTTTCATTATGGCTGTTTTGTCTGTCATTTTCTCAAAGACAATCTTTCCTGGTCCTTGAAGTTGCATGTAGAGTTCTCAAAAAAATTTTAAATTTTATTCAAGTGAAAACAAGAAAAAACAAGTTTGATTAAGATGCTAGTAAGAGGAGTTGGTGTACGGGGAAGCTACACTAAAGATGGTAATTAAAGTGTTTCATTAAACTTGTTCCCTCTTTGTTGCTTTTCAGCTTGTCAGGAGAAATTATTGCTACAGGTGTTCCCGTTTTAAGAATGAAACAAAATGATGATGGATTAGAGAACAAAATCCCTGTGGGACTGTATCTTTTAGTTACTGTACTGATGTTACTGCTGTCTGCTGTGTGATGCAGTAGATGTACATTTGCTGGGTTTAGCAATTTATGGAACTGATCACTATGACAGGCTGAAATATACAATAATTTCTTTTCTGTCTTTTAGAGTAATGCATAGATAGTAAAATCCCTTCTGAATATTCCCAAACAGGAGTATATAATACATACTTCAATCATTGCAATATCTGAAACAGTCCTTCACACATGGTAAGTGTTAAGGAATAAAATATGGTAGAAATAAATTTTCTGCTACTTATGTCCTGATGTACAAGAACTATCAATGCTAACTACTGAATGTAACTTGAACACATAATGTTGGTAGGTATCCATTCATTGGTAGTCATTTGGGACTATAAGTAACTGTTTTGACAGACATAATAAAAGGACTGCAAAATCTACCTATTGAGAAATAATTTTGGATGAAATCCAGAATCTTTTAATGTTTTAAAAGTAAAACAATAGTTTAAAAAATCCACTACCAGCAAAATGGACATGCTGAGGAATATGAAGCACAGGGCATGCAAAGCTCAGGCTCAATGAGGTTCAGATCTCACAGTGGATCATGGCTGAATCTCATTGTGTCCAGTAGCTGTGCAAAGTCATGAGTAGCCACAATCACTCATTCTACTGCAGCTGTCAAAGAGACATTAAATTTCCTTTATATTCAGAACCATACTGACAATTAACAAAAAGCCTAGCTCCTTCTGTGAAAAAAAACAGGTTTCCAAAACCAAATTCTGTTTCTGAGTTTGTGGTCAAGCAAGTACCACTCAGTTATTTGGACCCTATATTGTTAACTGAAACTGTCACTTTCTTTTAACGTTCATCACATCTGGTTGTATGAAGCCTCAGTTCCAGCCTTTGCAAAAGTTCTACTAAGCAAAATTTGGCTCTTGCCATCTTTTATACTCTGAATGTTGGTCAGAAAAGGTAGCTTTGAAATTAATTAATGTGGACTTAATAAATAAAACAGCAGTATCAGCATTCAGTAATTTCTGCTACATTAGTCAGTTTGCAGTTTATTTAGTTTATCTGAATTAATTAATTCTCCTTTCAGCACAGTCATTTATTTTCAAGGTAACTGCTGTTTTGAACTATTCAGCCATCCTAGTGAAAAGAATTCAGTATGGTATTATGGAATTATATTGTGCCTCTCTTTTTATCTTAAAAGCCTGTAAGTGTGCATGTTGGCTGTAATGGGAAAAATGTGACTGTTTTCCTAACAGAATGACATTTCCCAGGGTACATTTATATGGTTATGATCAGTACATTGCATCTTGTATGGCAGAAGCTGTTAGAACTGGCACATTAAAAGGTTTGCCTGTTTTGCTTGGGAAAAAAATAACAGTGCTAATCTCTGTGTGACTCCAGATTTCTAAAGCAGATCCTGATTTCCACCAGGTCTTCACCTACTGTAACTGAAAAGAAGGCAAGCAGGGGAAGATCTTGGCCATCCTTCAGGCAGGACAGCCAGAGATATGTAGTACTAAGTACAACCTAAGAAAACATTTGGATTATTTCTACCAGCCGAACACACTCCTACAGGTCTCCCACCATTACAAACATTACAAAAATAACCAGTAAGCTCATAAAAATAAACAAATAGAAATCTGCTGTTGTTATGCTAAGCAAAACATGGGTATATCAGGGTTAGTATAATGATAAGATACGGAATCCTTAACAGGCCTTAGGGAACCAAAGATGAAAAGTGTGTTAAAGTCTCTGTGCAGTGAATTTTCAAAGAAAGATCCATGAACGGTTTTCAAAAGGTTCAATTACAGAAGAGTATGAAACAAAAAATTTGTCATACTAATTCACAAAACTGCACCCCCTTAACCAATTGTTTATAGTTGAATTCAGGAAAGAAGGGAAAATTGAAATGAAGCTTTTCTTTAGAGTTTGTTGAAATATCCACTAAGCCCCATTTCCCAGGAATCATCCTATCACTATGAGTGGGGGATCTGTGTGAAATTCCTTATACAGCCAAAAGAGGCTGAACTGCTAAGCAACATTTCACTATTCAGGAAAAAAAAAACAAAACAAAACAAACAGAGAGAGAGAACTCCCAACAAACAAATAAACAAAAAAACCCAGCAACAGGAGAAGCAGCACATAAATAGGGAAATGAAGAACTGATTTCCACAGAAGCACAGGATTATATAGAACAACCATTGAGTATGTCCTCACAATCGTCTTTGTGCAGCTTTATCCCTCAGCAATCTGTTTTGTTAGGGTAGGAATCTGCCTTGCATTCTTAGCTTCTCTTTGTTCTGTTAACCTCTAGAAGGATCCCTGTTGGAAGATACTGGCACTACGGTACAGAAGAGATCATTTCACCTTTATATCAGCTAATTATTCTCACATGATCTCCTTAGTGGAGATCATGGTTTAACACAGGGCACGTTGAATTATCTGTTCAAGCTGAAATTCAGCGTATTGTAGTTAGCATTTCCACATTTCAGACCTTGAATGATCCCAAGTGGTCATACTCACCATTTAACTGTCACTACAGAGATGCACAGCTCTGGCAATTCAGCAACTGTAAAATTCTCTACTGTGGTATGGCTCATTATTGCCCCAGAACATCAGGCAAACCAGTAAAAGGAATTTTTCAATTTCACTTCTAAATGCTGCAATTACTTGTGTACTGCAATAAAACCCAGTACTCCAATCTGACTGCTGCATTTTCTTATGCTAGGTAACACATAAATAATTTAAGATGAGATAACACAAAAACTAAGATCATTTCCCCATGCAGGAGCAGAAAAAATGATCAGAGGACCATATATAACCCTGATTGAAATCTTTAAAATATTACATTTCATCATCTGAGATGAAATTGTCCTTTCTATCTGTGCTTTTACACTATTGTTATTGAAATCAGTACAAATGAAATCGTGGAAAAGGTTCAAGTGAATCTGTGTCAATTTAATGTAAACAGAATTTAATGTAACGAACAGTAACAACAAAACTGAATTTAAACATTTATACTGATGCTTGCAGCATCCTATGAAACAATGCTAATCCAATCAGTAGTTCTGCTAGATAACCAAGATAGATAACATATGAAGACTTCCCTAAGCAAAGCATCCATTGTGCTTTTCTGGTTGGTGAGTCACAACTGACACCTGATATCTATAATAATAGATAATATTAATTATCTCTTAATAACATTTCATATTTATGTATCATTTCAGGCCCCAACCCTTGGATGACTACCCAAAAGAAAATGGTTAGTAAAAGGTAATTCTGGCAGGGGGCAGTGCGATTCATGGTCTATGGACGCAAAGAAACCCACTGACTCAAAGGAAAAGAAAGACTGGGCATGCATGTCTGGTTAGCATGAAAGGCAAGAGGGATCTTTTAACCAATAAGGGGTGAAATACTAATTAATGAACAGATTGTATAACTCTCAACCAACGGATACTGATTTGAGTGTCAGAATCTATAAATAACTTAAAGTTACAATCATCACGGTGCTTGATTTGTGAAGACTTACACCAAGCACTCTGTACACAGTAAACATTATCTACATTATAAATTTAGTTTTAGCCAATCAGTATAGATAGGGCTAACACAGTTAGTTGTCTTGGTGAGAGCCCTGCATAATTTATTGAATTAAGTGTGATCTCTCCTGTTCACAAGTCAATGATGCCTCTTAATGCCTTTTCAGGTTCTTTGTGTTATCAATCTTCCTGATTATTGTAAAGGATAAAATGTTATTCCCCCTGGCTCTAAAACTTCAAAGAGATAAATTTCATTAATCCAGACTTGGGACCTTGTATTAACTGCCCCATCAGTAACTTTATTCCTGAAAATATCCTTTGTCTGAACCATTTAGGAAGAAATGTAAATGGAAGCAAATAAGAATATATTTGTCATAAAGAACAGTTATGCAATAGTCTCTGAAAATTCTACATTTCCAAAGTATCTGCAACTAAAAATTATAAAAGGAGAAACCTGAAGTTAACAGACATGAAAGCAGACAAAAATTCTAATCTAAGTCTTGATTCATGGATGTGAGCCTCCTGGACAGCAAATGTGGCACTTAGGAGTAAGGCAAGTACCAAAGTTCAAATCTATACTCCTCAGTAATCCTGAGATTTCTAGCACATAAGATTGACCTAGGAAAATTCTCAAGATGCGTAACATGCTGCTGCCATGAATGGCCAGACTGCTGCCACCCTGGAATGGCTGAGCTACTACACACTTGTTTGATACTTAGCCCCATACATACAGGCTGTCTGGGAGACCAAAGAAAAATGCAGCCAATTCCCATAGAAATAAAAACTTCATTGTTGTTATCTGTAATAAATTTGGCATATTGGCACTTCCTTTTTCTCATTAAACCTTTATGGGTTTATAGTCTTTTTATAATTGCTTCAGCTAACAAAGAAACATTCACTTTTCTAATTCAGAACAGGAACCTTGAACAGCCTCTATCTAGAGTGTTTGTGGCCATACCAATATCATATCGAAAAGTAAACTGTTAAAAGAATCTACATAGAATGTTATATTCTTCTCAGTCTAACAAACATATTTCTCTTTTCTCTTTTAACCATTGATATGATGCACTATGAATTGGCAATCCGTGTTTTCATATTTATAAATCTGCTGTTGGAAAATAGTTGTTGGCTATGAGAAGCATCTGTTCTGCTTGTATTTGGCATAGGTGTAATTGGGATAGTGTTTGCTAACCAAGGAAGACAGGATAGATTACAGCAGAGCAATTCAGAGACCATACTAGCTGTCAAACTGAGTTATAAACCAGTTTTCGGTGTCATTGATCTTTATATGAAACTTCTATCACTCCACAGAATCACAAGAGAATGCAACTAACCTAAGAAAAAAGAAGAAGATATGTTTGTTCCCTGTCATTTACTGTATTTGTAGAAGCATGCACAGAACAAGGCAAGTTCACCTAGCATTAAGCTTCAGAATTTAGCATACTGATAAGTGGTAAACTTGTGTTAGTTACATATTCTGGATCAGGCATACCTTGCTGATCCTTCACTTGCTGATCCTTTCTATGACAGAATTTCTTTGCAGTCAGCACAGATTCCTTTAAAGTTGAATTAGGAGCTCATGCAATTTACTGGACATACATTTGCTATATTTATCTAGTTGTCTGCTAATTAACATACCAGTACATTTCTAGTTTTCACAAATGCCTGCTATTTACACTATTTTATAAAATACCTTTATTGTTTATTTAGCTTAAGAAAATATGCAGACATCAATGACAATCCATAAACAAGCAGCATTAAAAAAGAGAACAAAGGAAGTCTTGGGGAGATCATTTATTTAAAACCAAACCAAACCAATCTAAATCAATGGGCAGTTAAAAATAATCATGAGTAACACTCACTTCATCTAAATTTAGGAACTCTAGTAAATTATTTTTGTACATTTACAGTACCCAAGGATGTCTTAGACATCTTCATGGAGCTGCTAGACACAAAACATTACCATCCGAAAACCTATTTTCTATGTCTAAGGAACAGAAGAGATACATCTTGAATGGCAACAGATGCCTAGTTTGAGGACCTGAACTCGGCACTGAAATGTCTAAATATGAGGTGTCTAATTTCTCATTACAGAAGGTCCTTTTCTCTATTATACTTCTACAAATCTTTTCACAAGACATGTCACAATGACATTTCAATTAAGTATAATCAATTTTGTTTGATTAGGTGATTGATGCCACCAAGCACAAAGTAAAGGGTGGAAAGTAAGTAATGGGACCATATGTTGTGCAGATAGACTAGGAGGAAATGAAGCACTAGTTACATCAGCATTGCCATGTCACAGACATAAGAAAGGGTCCAAACCAGAAATTCATATCCCTGTTGCCTTCACAGTACATCTGCAGCTAAGCAGGGGGTATTTACATTTTCACATTGATAGCCCAGACTGAGCCTACCTAAAATGCTGTTTGCCATGTAGAGAATTATGCTGTAGAGGGATGACCCCACAGACATCTAGCTAGTCAACTTGTGATTGGCCACTTCAGACACATCAAAGTATGCTGTGACCAATTAGCTAATCTTAGTGCTCACAGTAGAGACAGGGCTGTAACAGGGACTGTGATAAAGAGGATCATCATATGAAATGTTTGTGCTAGGTTGTCCCACAGTCCCATAAGGGCTAAATCTGAGTATTGGAATGAACAATACACAGGATGACAGGTTTCAGTTCAAAAGGCATTTCAGACATAGCCAACTGACTCTCCTACTTTCACCAGCTTCATACCACTTAGAACAACTCTAAGTACCAGTTTCATGTGGGGTAGAAAAGATACAGAGAACAGAGGTGAGTTTTCACTTTCTGTAGGTAAACCAACAGAAAAGAAGCTGTGAACAGCACTATATCTTACAGATACAGACTGCCATTTTTAGTCACAGAGTCACAGAATACAAGGTTGGAAGGGGCCTCAGGGATCATCTGGTCTAAACTTGCTTGGGAAAAGCAGAGTCTGGACAAGATGGACCAGGCCTGAGGCTCAACAGTGCTGGTAAAAGACAGAGGTGAAGAAAGTGCTGAGAACTTCTCCTTTTTCAGTGGTGTTGGTAACTAATTCCCCTGTCCTGCTTAACAGTGGAACAGTATTTTCCTTCTGTGTCTGCTTGTTGTTTACATACTTGAAGATCCCATGCTTGTAGTGTTTGACATCTCTGGCCAACATCAATTCAAGCTGAGCTTTTGCTTCTCTGACAGTGTCTCTGCACACCCTGGCAATGCCCTTGGTAGTTCTCAATAGGCATTTGTACACTTTTCCATCTCCTCTTTTGATTTTGAGCAGACTCAGAAGCTTGCAGTTAACTCAAGGAGGTCTCTTGCTCTGCCTAATTCCCTTACCTTTAAAGGGGATGAACAGGTTTTGTGCTTCCAGGACAGCACTCTTGAAAATGTCTCAGCACTCATTAGCTCCTTTATCCTCTACAGAAGCTTCCCATGGGATCCTTCTCATGGAGCTCTGAGAAAGCTGAAGTTCACTGTTCTAAAATCTAAAAACTTTTTTCAGTACTAACCTTCTGCGTGCTCAGACGGATCCCAAACTCCACAATACTGTGATCAGTTCTGAGTTATTTATAAGAGCTATATATAACTATATATTCACACTTTCATGTCTAAATAAGACAAAGCAGAACAGAGATAATTTTTCACTAAGTGACATGGTCCAGATTGCATGATCAGGTTTGGCTCTCCTTCCATTTGCCCCTTATAGTGAGTAACCACATCCACATATTTTCAGTATTAAAAGTACCTGAAAGGCACTCCTAGGAACCGTGCCGAGGTGTATTTTGGAAAAGTGCTAAATGAAACAGGCCTTTTCTTCCCAGAAGCTTTATAATGTTTGAGCTAATGCTTTGAGTCTGCTTTATGTAGCCCCCTTTATTATCAGTCCCAGTCACACGCTAGTAAGCCCAGCTGTAGTAGGTAATTCAGTTGTAGAAATGTGAAGAAAGCTGTCTTTGTGACGAAGAAAATACTGTTAAAACTAGTGGTTATAATCAATGTCCTTCATTTAATACTATAGAAACAATAACTTTTCTGAACCTCAAGTGTCCACAGCAGGCAAAAATCTGTGGTCATCAAAGGTACCTGAAATCTTCTTAAAAGTATGACCAAAACAGAATGAGAGCATCCCTGAGTTTATCTGAAAGTGCGTAAGTATAAGTACTAGTAAAGACACAATGATGGAATGAGAAAAAAATAATGGATAAGTGCAGAAACCAGGCAGTTGCAGTCAAATTTGAGGCAAAGGGAGGCTTTTGCAGGACTCAATATTGATCTGTAGAAAAGATACAGGAAACAGAAGTTAAGTCCTTTGTTGTTTGAGTCATTTCGTGTTCAGGGATAAAAAAAACTTTTACATCTCTTTTATAAACAATCAAAATTGCATGAGAAACTCATGATTCAATTTAATAAATTTCTTCTTCTGGAAACAATGTTGTGAGTCCTGAACTTTGAATAGTTGCTCAGGTCAAATATGTATTACAGACTGCTTCCAAAGCATTTTTTAAAAAGCCCCGATAGTTAAAAACAAGACAACAGATGCACATTAACAGTTTACATTGTCCTTCCATGAAAACAGGCAGATTATTAATTTTTAAATGAAATTATTACTGTATTATTATTTGCTGTATTTGGGTAATTTTGGTTGGAAAATCACCAGAAGCCTTATATTACAAGTGAAAGATCTTCAAAAGATCATACTGTGCCTCTCATTGAGCACATCAACAGCAAAATTATTCTGCCCAAGGCATGGGAAACAAATATTAAGTACAACACTATTCCTGCTACGATTTCTCTACTGTCCTCAAGGACTGTCATGTTTCTGTTACCAATTTATTTATATGTCGCTTTTTGTAACAAGTCTTTATGCCCTTGTACACACTCAGCCTTCTCATCTGTGTTCGCAGCTATGAACTTTCAAGACTGATGGGACAACCAAGGACAATAGTTCTTCCTGACACTCTAATGCTGTACTAGAGAATAAACAACCTAATTCCCTAAGAACGCTGAACCTCCCGGAGCACTAGGATTAGACATTAATGAAGGTAAATGTATTACTTTGATTTATTCTCAGCAAAATTCAAAATATCTGAATTATCTATTAATAATATGTCATATTTATGTATACTCTCATCATGTGTTTTATACAAAAGCCCGTCACTCAGACTCTATAAGGGACAGGGAAAGCGTTTCACCCTTGGTAAATATTAATGCTAATAGAAAATACAGCCATATAATTTTTACTAACAATCTTATATAAAACTGCCTCATTGCTATGCTTTACAAAGAAAGAAACATTCTGAGCTGTCCAAGTTACTTAAGCTAAACAAAACACAAAGCAAACTGCTGCAAACAAAAACACAGGGCAACTCTCGTGAAAGCTGAGGAGTGTTAACTTTCACAAAACAAGAACAAATAACTTATGTATTTTAAAGTAAGTTTTTTTTAAAAAACCCATGAAGACAAGGTTCATTCCAGTTGTACATATGCACTGTGTATCATCAGTTTTACTTGTTGACCTTAACTATCTCGGCTAATCTTAGGTAACAAATATGTATAATTGAAATCACCTTATTTAGTCTATTTAAACAGACATATATCTCCAAAGGGTGAATCAGGCCTCAAGAAATTCCAGAAACATGTACTTTTATTTAGATGAAAGCCTCCACTAACCATAAAAATATTTCTTATAGGTTTTCCAGTTTCTTCTAATGTTTATATACTTATGCATATATATTGGCAAGCACATCATACACTTTGGTCTGTATGGAGAAAGAAACTATTAACCTGGTATGCCTTGCTATGTAAAAGAGTGCTATGGAGCAATCTAGACTGAAACCTCTATAGAAATTGTCTATTATTACTTTGTAAAGAGCTCTGAATTTAACTCTGATCTAATGTTGCAGCTTAAGCCTAGCCGGGAATTCAGAATCACACAGCCGCTTGCTCACTCCCCCATTCCCAACTTCCTCTGGGTGGGATGGGGAGGAGAATCAGAAGAATGCAAATCCCACGGGGTGAGATAAGAACAGTCCAAGACTAAAATACAATGCAAAACTACTATTACTACCACTAATAATAATAATGATAAAGGAAATAACAATGGGAGAATATATAAAAGGGGAAAGGGGAAAAAAAAACAACCAACAAACAAACAAGCAAAAAACAATAAAAACAAGTGATGCACAATACAACTGATAACCACCCACTGACCGAAACCCAGCTCAACCCGAGCAGTGATCTGGGCCTTACAGGTAACTCCCCCGAGTTTACATACTGGGCATAATGTGTTGTGGTATGGAATACCCCTTTGGCTAGTTTGGGTTAGGTGTCCTTTCTCTTCTTTCTCCGGGCTTCTCGTGCCCCTCCTCACTGGCAGAGCATGACTGGGGTGGGTGTTACTTAGCAACAACTAAAACATGGGTATGTTATCAGCCTGTTTTCAGAATGAAGCCAAAACACAGCACTGCACCAGCTACTAGGAAGGAGGAAAATAACTGTTACAGCTGAAGCCAGGACACCTAGTTTAGCTATACCCTTCTAGACACTGCAGTTGTATTGCAGTACAATTGCTATATAACCAAAGATTTTTCCTAGTTTCCTTCTCTGACAACACTGTTACTATCTGTCAATTAATTCATTCAATAAAATATTGATGAAAGACTCAATTTGTTCTTGGTAGTGGAATGGAAACTTATCCTTGCCCCAAATATTATTTGTGATATTTTGAAAAATAAATCCAGTACACGGCAACCATTAGTGGTTTTAAAAACTTTTATAGTTTGTCCCTAACCTATGTATACCAGGACAACATCTTGGCAGCTATGATAAAAGTAAGTTTACAGAATTTCCGGGTATCTTTCAAGTTCACCATAAAGTGCACAGTGCTATTTATACTTAACCGAAAAAAAAATAACAATTTTTTCAAAACTCCAAGCCTATAATTGCATATATAAAAATAATACTTAATTCAATTGTATATTAGATTTATTACAGATAACAGTGCAGAAAATACTTAGTCAGGGTTGACTCTACCATAGGGGTCTTTATGGGCATAATTAATAACATATAAGATAGCTAGTTCTGGACTTTATGATTCTAATATACTAAAAAAATAGAACACAAAAAATTATGAGAGAATTTAACATCCAGCTGTCAGCTTGGTCACAAAAAAAAAAGCATTATTTTGCTAATTTTCACAAAAGTAATGTGTTTAAATGTTATTTGTATTCCTTTCCTCTAGTTTCTTTCTGACACACAAAGACATACTACACACACTCCAACACAGACTGCTTTACAAGGAGAGTAAAAAAAATCATATTGAAACTAATGACTGAATATACAAATTTTTAAAAAAATTGAAAAAAAATCCCAAACAGAACAAGGCAACCATTAGTGGCTTTAAATACTTTTATAGTATTTTAATGTTTTGTAGAAGATTTTTTTTTTATTATTTAGTATCATGAACGTATCCTGAAACAGCAGAGACAAATCATTTGATGTGATGCAGCCATCAAAAAGATTAAGTAAAACTAATAACTCTTAGTATGTTTAATGTTTATTTCCTCCTAAAGTTTTTGATGCCGTCTACATCAATTAAAGCACATGTTTAAAGGGATTTGGCATTATCCCTTTTATTCTCTGTTCTCCATTTTTAAAAGAACTTGCTGAGAATGTTTCAGATCATGCTTTCTTTACAAATCTCATTTTTTTTCCTGAATAGTTGAACTCATAATTAGAACTCTCCTATTTATAAAAGTTCAGAGAGTGTAGGTACACTTGCTCTACATATGCTCCACCCCAGCTGGCTAGGAACCGGCTTACTTTAGAAGGCCTATAGCCACAACAGCCCAGCATACAGACTCATCAAAGAGTAGAGAAACTTGCACCTATCTGCACATTTCCATAAAATAGTGCTTTCAGATGTAACTCGCACAGCAGGTAAGAGTGACAACCATGATGTATGTGAAATTATGCCCACCTTTACTTTACTACTGGTAGGTAGAGGTTGCCGTATTTCACCAGTCTTAATCCTCTCCTGGAATCAAGCATGAAAAGCCGTAGAATAATTAGGACATCCGGAGAGGATCAGCAAATAATACAGTGGGTTACAGGAGGTATGCATCAGAGCATTTTAAAGGACACTGGATGCTAACAATACAGCAAGTAAAGTGCATACTGAGAAAAGCACCTGAGATTGTAAACCCAAAAAATTCTGATGGGGGCTTACAAAGATGTCAGAGAAGGACACTTCATTAGAGACTGTAGTGACATGACAAGGAGTAATGGGTTTAAACTTAAACAGAGGAGATTAAGGTTAGATAAAGACATTTTATACTGTGAGAGTGGTGAGGCACTGAGGAACAGGCTGCCCAAGGAAGTTGTGAATGCTCCATCCCTGGCAGTGTTCAAGGCCAGGGTGGACAGAGCTTTAAGCAACCTGGTCTAGGCCAGGAACTAGGGTCTTTTCCACTCCTAACCATTCTATGATTCGGTGGCACATACTAGATTCACAGTGTTCTGTCTGGAGCTGTGTTAACTGATGAATCTATGATTCATTTGATCTTGATGCTTTTTTAAAGACAGATACTTGAAGCATTTGCCCCAGTTCCCCTCTAAGTAATGATCTCTTTGAACTTGTCTGTAGCCTATGAAGGATCCATTATCAGTTCATAAACTCTCTAAAAAATATCCTTGGCAACTATCCACTGAGTCCATACTGTCATTCCATGTTCTTCTGGTGAAAGGCCTACCAGAAAGCTTCATAATACAGAGATGCCCATTATGAACAATAACAGTCCATGCCTGCAGAAATTTTACCAGCTGCATCAGCATAACGAATGCCAGCATTCTTAAAACTATGAACTTACACAAGTGTAACTCTCCATGTCAACATATTTATACCAAACTAAGTGTAGCTTTCTGGTTTACCTAAAGCTGTTTCCCAGGCAACACAGGATATTTATATTCTGTGGCTTAAGAGATATTTCAAAAAAGAAATTCTGTGGATTCCTCTTTGTAAAGCAAGAGAAAGACAAAACTAAGCAATTCCTAAGTATAGTTTCCTGAATCACAAAGCTAAGCAAGAATGATGTTTAAAACCCTGTTTTTGTATGATAGAAAGAAAGAACTAATAGGGAAAAAGAACATAGCAGATGTTTTATATTGCAGCAGCTATAAATTACACTTTCCTTTTGGCGCTGGGAACTCATTTTAAGAACTGAAGTCTTCCTGAATGCTCAGATGCCATGGAAATTGCTACTATTATTTAAATATGAAATCATGCCTGTTTACTTAACTTTCAAATGCTAACTAATAATTTTGGTTTCAATTACTGATTTTAAAAATTTACATGTAAATATGAAAGGTAGTTTCAAAGTATGTTATTGTGACAATAACATTACATAATTACCAGTAGAATTATTAACTGCACTTAAAAAATAACGGAAATATGCAATAACCAGCCTCTGATTAATGTAACTGTACATGATGGTAACATTTTCAGAACAAAATCACTTTTTTGAGGGGTACATGAAAAATTTACACAATCTAGTTACCTGTGGTAGTAAAGAATTATATTCCATGCTTGTATTTATATGTCATCCTTGGTCAAAAAGAAATGAATATACAAAACTGAAGTCAGTAGCCTGAACAGAAGCTTAAAGCATCGTTTGAGATCCTCTGACATAACCAAGGTATAAGAAGCTGGCAGATATAATACACAAGCCATGGGAGACCTGTGGAGTAGTAGCCAGTGACTATCAGGGATACTGTCTGCACAATGGTAGTACATTTCTGAAAAAGAAAATTAACCTCATTTCTCTCCTACTTGCCCCACCTGTACAGTTTCCTTTCATTTGGGGTAAAGGAGGATGAAATATAACTATCAGCTGAACCATAGGGTTTATGTCTAGATATGTTTAGACAGAATCTGGTATTTCATGTTCTTGAGTCAAGTATTTTCATTTCTGTTTTTTCTGTTGTACTGTGAGAATGCTGTGGATATCACTTTTTATCTAGATTCAAAGAAAATGAGTCTTTGTGAATATTTATATAAACCGAAAAGAACTATGGACTGCACTAGATTTCAATACCAGAACAATATTATTTGAATTATTGTAGGGTAAAGAAGAACATGTAAGGTTTCGAGCTGTCAGAATGCCATAAGATAACAACAGGTTCTGGCTGTGGGAAGTAAATAAGGAAATTTTATCAGTGTCTGGTAAAAAAAGAATTCTGTTTCACATATATAATGCCAAGTGGTTTAAATTTATTTTCATTTTCTACAAACATTAAACAGAAATCAATCATAAAGCAAACGTTTCCTCAGAGACATGGAGGTATGTAGGGTACTTGCTTGACTTCGGGAAGAGCAAAACTTAATTCTCATTTTAAATGACAGCATAGAGATTTAAATTGTCTCACCATTGAGATGATTAACTAAAACTCTATGTCTGTGGCTATTCTGTGGAGTGGTCTTCTCTAATTAATAATTTCAGTCTGAAGCCTAGAAAGTTTTATCATGACTAGTACTTTCCATGAAACTTCTGACCTCCACAAACCAGTGAATTTTGTAAAAAAAAAGAAAAAAGTCTTAACAAGCTAAAGTGGAAAAAGGCTAGAAGGAAGGTGACATAAATCTGACAAAGATTACTAGCAAGCAAGAAGAAATAAGTAGATGAACAAACCATCAAACACATTTCCTGAGTGATAATTCCATTCATTATGTTACAATTTGACTTTTGGTGCAATGCTGCTGTATTATTCCCACTGACTAACAAACTGCAGAAGAACAACACCGACTGTGACCACGCTGGGATACCTCAATTTTCACAGTTCTATAGGACTATGCTAAAGATACGAACCACCTCTGCCAGAGGAACAGATGATGTTCCTATCATGTTCCTATCAGGCAGTGTGTGATGAGAGTGCTTCCTCTGTGTAACGACTGTATTTAGGATTCTATGGACAATGGGTCCTTTGTTGTTTTATGGAAGTAAAGATCTGGCTGTTGCTGAGCCTGGAGAATGTAACAACCTGCTGAGAAAATTTAGTAAGCACTAAAAGATAAAACCCCCTTAATTGAGTTAGGTGGCAATGTTCCCATGAAATAAAAGCAATACTTCTGCTGGACGTCTAAAAAAGTCTTCTAAGCTCTACGCTTTCCTATGTTTTCTGTACAATGAACAAACAACTGAAGGACAAAGTCAAAACTGTCTATGAAAAGAAATTTGCATCACTGCATTCTCACTCTCTGCATGGAACCTGACTGTGCTATGGAAAGTGCTAAAGATGACTCTCACTTGAAAACATATACAGACAGGTACACACATATTGGCTTTGTTTATTAATTTTGGATTTTCAAGATTCAGTGCATTATTCCCTGCTCCATTTCCTGTTACAGAGTTTGTGGTTTGTTTTTTGTTGTTGTTTTTTTTTTTCTTGTTTTATATGGGCACTATGCTTACAAGTGAAAACTATGTGCATGACACACATGCACATAAATGTGCATATTTATACTTTAGGTAGACAGCGATTTTCCACAGTTTCTAGATGAAGGTTAGATCTGGTAGTGTCTTTTAAGTGTTACAGAAATGCCTGTATTTTAACCAGGCTTCACACTGCTGAAGGAGATTCCTTGCTCTTTAATTCTACCAATCTTTTCTCCAGGAGACTTGCTTAATTCATTATAGCTATCAATATTAACTAGATTACCTAAAATAGTATTGCCATTAACTATTGAGGATTTCCAGCCTATTACAAAGCATATCCAAACCAGATAGATGTAGAAAACTTATGCAAAGCTAGAAATAAAAATGATCATATATAAGCATCATTAACATATACCTCCAGTTTTGTCAAATTACAAAAAAAAAGTATAACTCAATAATTTTACTAGAACATTTAATTGAAAGCTTTTTATGAATGTACTAATTTGAAAAATTTGTAGACATACAAGGAGAAAAGGATGAGTAATCTATCTGAGATTGTTTTAGATGTAATGAAGAAATTATTTATAACATTTTATAATATTAAACCTTCCCACCAAGTGTTGTTATAATTTTAATGAATACTTTTGATATGAAAATGAGTAGCATCAGCATCACAGATGATAACAGTGTTGAAAACATGTTTAAAACCTAATGATATATGGAAATGACATCCCACAAGACTTCCAAATAACACTTTTTTTTAAGTTTACTAAATTCTCAGTATGACAAAGACCTAAAGAGTGTATCTACAGTCAAAAATGGGAATAACACCAGGCATCCTTATTGATTCTAGAAAGCTACTCTGCAGTATCTCTCAACAGAGTTACTCTATACAGAACCAAACAGAACATGGCCACTGATAACCGCAGATAAAAGAGCTAATGTTTCTAACTACAGTACTCTGAAAACTCACATGAAAATGGTTGCATGGTCCACTGTATTATCTACAGTAACCTGAACCAAGAAATCAATTAATTAGGTGAACAGTTCTACTGAAAAATTCTACATCGTTAACCTTGGTGCTTTTGTCAGAAGAAACTTGAAATGAGCTCATGGACTGACATTGCTAGTTTTGTTGCTCTATAAAACCAAATCAGTTACCTTTAAACTGCTGACTGGAAGTGAATTCTCATATTTTTACTTATTTATGCAGAAGCTGGAAGTTGTTGAAATTCTGGAATCTTTGAAATCAATAGGATAAAGGTTCTAGCCTTCCAAGTCCTGAATAATGAACATCTAAGGTAGTTAAATTAAAATCTGGGGGTATATAATACTTGCTCTTCTGCTTTAAGGACAGAAAAAAGAGGTACTAAGTAGAGTTCTCCAATATATCAAAAAAGTAGAATCAGGGAAGGTATCTGAAAGAAGAGAGTAGGAAGTAGCATACTCAGTAACAATTTTAAAGCAAATAAGATTATGCCTACTCATCTCCTCAGAAATAGCACTGTTCTAGCTTCCAAAAATAAAAGTAAGTGCCATCTAAAAAAAAAAAAAAAAAAAAATCTTCCATGTCACCGATATCATTTATGTCTAAAACTAGGGATGAAAAAATCCTTAAGAAAGTATTCAGATAACAGGTCTTGCCTGTGTACCAACGTGCAATGAGATTTTGATAAGCAGCAGGTCTGAGGAACGATTATTTAGAAGATCTGTGAAAAATTATGTTAGAAAGTACAAAAATTTAAAAATTACTTTCAAATTACTTCATAAACTAAGAAACATTTATTCATTAATTTTAAGAAAATTCTATCCATACTCAAAATCTCAAATAGTAAATGCTGATTGTAAACAGTGTAATTTAGGGGAGTATATGGTGTACTTCAAACATAACAGTTAAGTTTCTGCTTTAAGTTCAAAATTGGCCTTAACCATGAAGCCACTGTCAATGCCCTTCTGCTCTCTTTACTTCCTTTTTTTCACTGGTTGGGAATGGGCACAGGGGAGGAGTGGAAGAGACCAAAAACCAGGTATGTAGTTTATTTGCATTTCACAAACATCATATTATTGTACCTAGATTCCACATAAAATCTTCCATAGGACCAGGTATTCTCCTGTCTAAACAAACACAGATAAGAAATCATGAGCATCCACACTGCAGCTGTAAATTGCAGTCCAGCCCAAATTTTACTTCTGATAGTATCCAGTAAAGGATGCTTAGAGAAAAAGAAACAGAAAACATATAGAATTCTGTTTTAACTGAATGCTCTCCTTTTCTGGCTACAAATAAAAAAATATTGTTTTTATTTTAAATTCTCTTTTCCCTTCCTTTCATCCCACTGGGGGAGGGGGGAGTGAATGAGTGGCAGCAGGGTACTTTGTTGCTGACTGGGGTTAAACCACAAAACCCTACCAGTCCTAAAGCAACTTACCTAGTCTAAGGCATCCCTAGAGGACTACAACAATATTTTCTTATCCCACTCACCCCATGTTATGAAATAAGTTTATCATTCTACAGTACAGCTAATCCAGTAATACAATCTGTATATATGGGGGCTAAATATCAGATGTGGCGCAATTCCTGTTTATGCTTGAGCATTTTATTCTCCGTGCTGTATCTTGTCTTCATATCTCTCTGTTAATTGCACTTCTCTTAGATGACAGTTAACTGATGAAAAGAAAGGGTGAAGGCCTGTGGGAGTGGGCTGTTTAAATATGACTGGAAAGAATTTAACTCTGAACAAAATTATGTGCTTGTTGTGGTTGAACCCCAGCTGCCTGCTAAGTGCCATACAGCCACTTACTCCCTCCTCCCTGATGGGATGGAGAGGAGAACTAGAATGAGGTTAAAACCCACGAGTTGAGATAAGAACAGTTTAATAACTGAAATAAAGTAAAGCATAGTAGAAATAACAATTACAGGGAAAAAGTGAGAGAAATAAAACTCAAGAAACACAACTGATGCACAATACAATTGTTTACAACTCAACAACTGATGCCCAGCGTTGTTCCTGAACAGTGTTCAGTGGCTCCCAACAAACTCCCCCCAGTTTCTGTGCTGGGCATGATGTGCTGTGGCATGGAATACCCCTTTGACTAGTTTGGGTTACGTGTCCTTTCTCTGCTTTCTCCCAGCTTCTTGTGCCCTTCGTCACTGGCAGAACAGGAGAGACTGAAAAGTCCTTGATCAGAGTAAGTGCTACTGAGAACAACTAAAACATCAGTGTGTTATCAGCACTGTTGGAAGACTGAAGCCAAAACACAGCACTGCATCAGCTTCTAGAAAGAAAATTAAACTCTATCCCAGCCAAAAACCTGAACACAAGGACTTTCAGAACTACAGTAATAAGAAGGGAAATGCTGTCATTAATACACCCTTCTTGACCCTAAGTAACAGAAGGAACAGTGGTATATATCATGACTCATAATAGGTATCATGCATAACTAAAGGGTTATTACCTTTAGAGAGACACTCATAATGAGATGCAACAGCTGTTGTCTTAGATGGCAAAATGGATGACCCAGGGAATTACAGACCAGTCAGTCTCACCTCTGTGCCTGGCAAAATCTTCGAACAGATTCTCCTGGAAGGCATGCTAAGGTACATGAAAAACAACAAGGTGCTTGGTGACAGCCAGCATGGCTTCACCAAGGGGAAATCCTGCCTGACCAATTTGGTGGCCTTCTATGATGGGGCTACAGAACTGATGGACAGCGGTAAAGCAGTTGATGTCACCTACCTGGATTTGTGTAAAGCGTTCGACACTGTCCTACACGACATTCTTGTCTCTAAATTGGAGAGACATCAATTTGATGAATGGACCACTCGGTGGATAAAGAACTGGCTGGAGGGCCGCACACAAAGGGTTGTGGTCAATGGCTTAATGTCTGGCTGGAGACGTGTAACGAGTGGTGTCCCTCAAGGATTGGTGTTGGGACCGGTCTTGTTTAAAATCTTTGTCACTGACATGGACAGTGGGATTGAGTGCGCCCTCAGCAACTTTGCCAATGACACCAAGCTGTGTGTTTCTGTTGATACGCTGGAGGGAAGGAATGCCATTCAGAGGGACCTTGACATGCTTGTGAGGTGGGCTGATGCCAACCTCATGAAGTTTAACCATGCCAAGTGCAAGGTCCTACACCTAGGTCGGAGCAATCCCAGACACAGCCACAGGCTGGGCAGAGAAGAGATTCAGAGCAGCACTGCAGAGAAGGACTTGGGAGTGCTGGTCAATGAGAAAATGAACATGAGCCGGCTCAGTGTGCGCTTGCAGCCTAGAAAGCCAACCGTATCCTGGGCTGCATCAAAAGGAGCGTGACCAGCAGGTCGAAGGAGGTGATCCTGCCCCTTTATTCTGCTCTTGTGAGACCTCACTTGGAGTACTGTGTACAGTTCTGGTGTCCTCAACATAAAAAGGACATGGATCTGTTGGAACAAGTCCAGAGGAGGGCCACGAGCATGATCAGGGAACTGAGCACCTCCCATATGAAGATAGGCTGAGAAAGTTTGGGCTGTTCAGCCTGGAGAAGAGAAGGCTGCGTGGAGACCCCATAGCAGCGTTCCAGTATCTGAAGGGGGCATATAAGGATGCTGGGGAGGCACTCTTCATTAGGGACTGTAGTGGTAGGACAAGAGGTAATGGGTTAAAACTTAAACGGGAAGTTTAGATTGGATATAAGGAGGAAATTCTTTCCTGTTAGGGTGGTGAGGCACTGGAATAGGTTGCCCAGAGACGTTGTGAGTGCTCCATCCCTGGCAGTGTTCAAGGCCAGGTTGGACGAGGCCTTGTGTAATATGGTTTAGAGCGAGGTGTCCCTGCCCATGGCAGGGGGGTTGGAACTTGATGATCTTAAGGTCCTTTCCAACCCTAACTATTCTATGATTCTATGCTAACGCATCTCACAATAAGAAAGGAAAATAAATACTTGATATTATTTGCAAAATTTTTCAGTCTTCCACGAGGCATCACCGAAGAGTTTACAGGAAGTTTCCATAACATGCAGAACATGTGAAATTGAGTGGCATATTTTGTTTATTATGAAGGCACTTTGAGTGTGTAGGGGTGTGTGATGTTTAACTGAACTAGAAAGCAAGATTTCTTAAAGGAACCACTAGCAGTGTGTTTGTACTCTGAATTACATGGATTAATTTAGTCACTGGACAGGTGCTTTTGACGTTATCTGCCCTTTATGCTTCGATTAGCAACACTCTATAGCAAATGCATACTGTAATAGCTCCTGTACACCTGTATGGAATAATATATGTCACCATCCACTTTTCTCGGTAAGTAAAAAAAAAAAAAAAAAAAAAAGAAATTAAAGACTTCTCAAAACTGAGGAGTTCAGTTCTTCTAAAAGCCAAGCAAGGCATTGATCTGGACTAAACAGCAGGAGATGACTGGCCAGTGAAAGAATAAAAACTGTCCCTCTGTACTATGTGCCTGACATAGTATGTACATCTCTGTTATCTAACTGAAGCAGTTATGGCCAACTTAGGTGTTCTGAGTATTATGTTCTAATATATAAATTTCGTTTGCCCACCTCCACCTAATGCTGACATTAGATAAGAACAAGTACAAATTCTTCTCACTTCTCTACTCTTTTTCACAAATTATGTCAATAAGTTTCAGCATAGTCTTCAATGATAATCACTGATATGACATGAAGTGGTTAACAAACAGCTTTCTAAAAGCAACAAAAGCAGCAGAAACTTTTACCTCAGCATTTAGAAAGTTCACAACAAATAACACATACTAGAATAAATACAGGAGGCATTTAGGTATTTATTTAAAATATATAATTCTATTCATTCAAGTTCAGGTGCTAGTTCTCCATATGTTTGATTAGTAGTTGGAGGAATTGACTGTGATTGTAAGAGCATTTAAATAACCTACCAGGATATTCTGATTACACTTTTGTTTAAAAAAAGAATAATCAATAAATTCTGATCTGGTTTAGCTTTTTTTGGTGTTTGTTTGGGTTTGGTTTTTTTTTTTAAGAATGCTTCTATCTTTAAAATAGAAATAAGATACTCCCTAGCCCTGAAAAAGCTCCAACCCCTTTATTCCTTTAGAATAGCAAGCTCTTGTTTTATCTATGCACACAGAAGTTTATAAGTACCTGTCAGTTTCTTTATCTGTCCAGAAAAAAAAATGTACATAGACAGGACAGGATCTATCTTATGTACTGACAACTTCTTCTTACATATACCAGGTTTTTGTTTGTTTTGTTTTTCTTTTTTGTTTTGTTCTTTGTTAGGCTTTGACATTTGTTTAGGGGTTTGGGGGTTTTTGTTTTGTTTTGTTGCTATTGTTGTTGTTCTTGGTTTGTTGGGTTTTTTCCTTTTATGAATGGAGAGCTTTAGAAAAAAAAAATAAAATCCAATTTTATACTTTTTGTCTCTCTGGAAGGAAGTTTATTTTGGTGTCTTTCTTATTTTTCCTTTCCTCTGGATCAACAATCCTCCAACCAGGACATCAGGAGAAATCCTGTTTTAACCTCTGAAGATACAGAGGAACTATCACATCTGAACAAATACAGCCACTTGGGAATGTAAACAGATGCTTAGTTTCTCATTATCCCTGTATTTTCTTAGCTTGACTGATTTTGACCATGTATGCATGGTAGTGGGAAATGAGAAAGATCTTTCAGAGTTCTTCAATGCTTCATTCAATATACAACGACCTTAAGCACAAAACAGTGCTTTCTTCAACAGGGCTAAAAAATGCTTCCCCTACAGTAGGTACGATTCTTCAAAGCATTTTCTTAATGAGTCTGTGCTGTTTGTCCATCTATCCAAGAGTGGCTTCCTCACAAATAACAATTTCCACCATACAGCAAGAGTTTCATGCCACTTAGTACATTACAGATAAAAAATGGAAGGTAGGAGAAAGTTTAAGGAAATAGTTATTCTGCCACTCCTTCCTCTTCTCCAGTGTGTGGTCCCTCCAACAGGAAGCAGTCCTCCATGAACCTCTCCAACATGAGTCCTTCCTACGGGCTGCAGTTCTTCATGAACTCTTTCAGCGTGGGTCCCCTCCGTGGGTACAGTCCCTCAGGAAAAGACTGCTCCAGTGTGGGTCCCCTGTGGGGTCACAAGTTCTGCAGCAAACTCACTCCAGCGTGAGTTCCTCTCTCCATCGAGCCACAGGTCCTGCCAGGTGCTTCCCACAGGGTCACAGACTCCTTCGGGCATCCTCTGCTCTAGTGCGAGGTCCTCCATGGGCTGCAGGCAGGTGTTTGCTGCCCCGTGAACCTCCTTGGGCTGCAGGGGCACAGCTGCCTCACCATGGCTGGCACCACGGGCTGCAGAAGAATCTGTTCTGGCACCTATAGCATCTTCTCCTTCAATGACCCTGGTGTCTGCAAAGCTGTCTCTCACATATTTTCCCTCCTCTCTCTGGCTGCAGTTGTTCCTGTGCAGTAACCTTTTCCCCTTCTTAAATACATTACTGCAGAGGTACTACTAGAGTTGCTGACGGACTTGGACTTGGTCTTGCCCAGTGGTGGGTCTGTTTGGAGTCATCTAGCCTTGGCTCTGGCAGATAAAGGGAAAGCTTCTGGAAGCTTCTTACAAAACTCATCCTTGTAGCCCCTCCAGCTACCAAAACTTGCCATGCAAATCCAATACATCTTCATTTGAAGACAGAGTTCAGGACAAGCCCATAAACTAATCTACATCTGCACTTCTAGATCAAAAGTATAGGGAAACTGGGAGAGGGACCTGGCAGGGGAACATGGAGAGAATAGCATGAATCCACAGTTTGATAGTATCAAAGACAGAAACGTTTCTCAGGGAATCTGAAGGTGGTAATGTTCTGTCTCTGAATGTGCTTCTAAATTACATTTACTTACGCAAATTTAGGACAAAGCAACAAGCTTTGACAGAAGTTGCAACCTGTTTACAGGAATATTTCAGGACAAAGAGGCCATTAAATTATAAACCATTCTAATGATTATATAAGAGGAATTTAGAAGAAGTAAGCCAAAATTTGCTCTTTAATACTTCTTCTTTGTTGATAGCTGGCTTTTGAAGAACATACTTCATGTTTGTATCCGGATTCCTTCTATGTAACTGGAGAAATACTTCAAATTAGAACCTAAGTCATGTTTTTGCCCACTGAGAAAGGAAAAGTCTGTCAGAAATGATGGTCAGTGGTGGCCTATATCTCTTGTAAGAATATGTTACAGTTTTTCAATGACTGTATAAATAGCTTTGGATGACCACAGTCTTAAAACATACACAGAATCTAAAACCTCTTTCTTTGTATCTGGTAGCTGACACCAGAGTAAGCATCCTGGGGAAAGTGTCATTTTTCCCCTTTGTGTGCCTGTAAAATGTAAGATAGCTTGATGGGAGGTCCTAGCTATATGTGATCAAATGACCTGATAATGTCTTTCAAGTCTGAGATGCTGTTAATCTTTGTTTTAGAGAGATAATCTGTTCCTTCTTGCACTTGGAAAAATAGAAGCTAATTACAGTATTCCTGTAAAACAAAACCTGGGTGTAAAAATCACCTGATTTTTCTGTCATCTTCAAGGAGAAGGGTGTGGATATATGGAAGTACTAGATCCTGACTCAAGTAGTTTTGTACATCGCCAAAGAACAGAAGTCAACTGCTTCTCATAAAATGCATTAGATGTCAGTCAACAATTTAAAAATGGTATCACCCTGATGCCAGTGGGGAAAAATCCAGTGGCAAAATGCAATATTCTGCAGTATCAAGGAGCCAGTATAAAGAGGTGCCTGCTGCATCTACTAAAGAAAAATTAATTCACTGACTTTGGATCAGCAGTACAAGTGGAGGGTATGCAGGCAATCCACTCAAAGAAATGAATGGCCCAAAACCAGCACTGGTATCTGAAAACCCCTTAATTGGCAGAATTGTTTCTTTTGCATTGAACACATTGCCACCGGTTTCAAACTTCTTTTCCTCTTTTTAGACATTATAATCACAAATAGAGAGAATAGCAACACAGCAGAAACAACAAAAAAAATATTTTTAAAGTCAACATAAAATTATGTGGTTTAATTAGCTCTTTTCTTCCGTCCAAAATGAGTTATGCCCTTCTGTCTCTCAGGGTTCAGCTCAGCTCCTCTTTCCACACAGAGATTCTCTAGAATTAGAGATGCTTATGTTGTCTTCAACAATATTCTTTTTGTCTCTTTAAAACACTGCTGTTGTCCTCCACATTGTTTCAGGACCTGTTTCTCCCTTGTACAGGTAAAGAATCTCTCAGCCTGACCTTTTTTATTTCCTTGAATTCTTACATTTTCATTCTTGTAAAGATTTCAAGGTATATTGTGGAATAATTCTTAACTTACAGTTCTCTGTAATTGTTCTTCAGTTTTGCTATAACATTCTCAAACTCTTACCTTCCCTGAGGCAACTAATGTACAAGAGTTCTCAAAGGTGTGGAAAAATAAATGCAACAACAGAATACAGGATAGTTTCCTGAGAAAGAAAATACCTGATTGTTTGTCATGTAGAAAATATAGTTCAGAATTGCAGATTTGTATGTTTCACTGATGATTCTATTTATATGTCTGATAAAGTTTACATTGCAGAGGAAGAATAGGGTATATGTGTCTTATTGAAAAAGTGTACAATGAACTCTAGAAATCCTATGTAAATCTTGGAACAAGGAGGAATAAAAATGTACTGCGATTATCAGAAGTCAATAGGATTGCATGATAGTTCATGCTGGAAGGACCTCAAGAGTCTCTGGCTGAAAACAGGGTCAGCTATGAGATTGATTAATTACTCAGGTTTTTATCCAGCCTGGATATTCAGTTTCACTCCTGTACTAAATTACACCCCTTTTTGATCAGATAGAAAGTTACTTACAACTGTGTCTAGTTAAATGACATTTTTCACTGAATGAAGTTACAGAAAATTGTAATTTATAAAGTTTAATACTAGAATTACAGAATAGCTATAAAATAGGCTTAGATGCAACTAGGGATACTAGCACAGTGTATCTGAGCTATATAACTGTCAGAAACATCTCCTGAACTCTTGTTTGTCTCTAGTTCTGCAGATTCATGAATGAGCACAAACTATGTAGCACAGTCATAGATAAGTGGTTTGCAGTAAGTGGCTGGGTTGTCCCAGTCATCTTGCATTTTAAAGTTTGGTGCTTTATCACTTAAGCATGCCTGCATATTATTCTGTTTCCCTGTATGGTGTCAGTGAAGCTGAGAAACAAATCCATTGAAAGTGAAAACCTTTTACTACATCAATAATGGTCAGATTTTCTTCTGAAAATAGTCAAAATATGTCATCTATTATTAGTTCTGAAATGTCTTTTTCTGACATATCAATACGCTTTTCTGGTCAAAAATCCTAGAGTCAACAAAAATTCTATGAAAGGATCATATCAGTAACTAGATCAGAATGCTTTCTCTTAAGGTGTTGAATGTCCAATCTATATTAAAAAATAACATAGTTAATGCTTTACTCTAAAAGTGTAACAAATGTCATCCTATGGATTTCAACATAGCTCAAATGAAACAAGAATAATATACTATAAAGAAGTCTATAAGTCAATCACAGAATTTCTGTGGCTCTTTACTGGAGCTCCATATGCAAGATTTTGCTGACATACACATTGAAACCAAGAGTAACTTCTCAAACGTAAGCATAGGATGGCATTAACCTCAATAACCTTAAATAACTGCTAGGTAGATACCTATACAAACTAATCATCTAGACTCCCCTAAAAATTCAAGCAGAGAAGTATGAATTTTCAGGGTATACTCAACGTATCATTAACTTCTAACAAAAGAGCAGAAAAAATGCTGTCTGAACAAAGTCTTGAATCCAGACTCATGACAAAACCATAACAGTGCTCCCAGTGGATACATTTGAGATCCATTCACACATACATACATACACACACACACACACATACACACACAGAGACACACACAACCCACTCCCAACAAAAACCCAATAAAAGCCAACACAAAATAGTTAGAGGGAGATTTGTGCATTTTTTAAGATGTTTAATGCTTTGTATATAACTGCCATTCAAACTGAAATTGTTTTTTTTTTTAATATTTGTGACTTTTTTCTATTTTACCCTCTTCATGTTAAAGAATTCTGCTTGCAGAGTTATGAATAAAATGTCTCACACATTTAAAAAATTCCAGTGCTAGTCACTTTGTAATATAGATAAATAGAAATCTGATTGACTCAAGCTTTGAATCTGGTGGTCGTTGTATCACATTTTCAGTGACTCCACTCATTCCCGAATTCAGGAAATTACTTAGGCTTTGGAAGCTCATTTCTTGTAACTCTAACTTCAACATTTTTATTATACTGAAACTATTAGCACTGTGCTTTTTTTCCAGAGGGGTCTAGTTGCTATTTCTCAGGCACAATAAGAAGTGTGCCCTAAGTTGTTTAGATGGCTTCACTGCATTTACTTTGGAAGAAATGTCTGTCTATACCCCAGTAATGCTTTCCTTCAGAAAAACAGAACACTTCCCATCATTCCCTATAAAAAGGGATCTATAACATGGGTTACATGGCTGAGCAGTGCCCTGGAGGTTCATAAATTTATTCGGCATCTCCTGTTCCAGTGGTATATCCATATTAATATCAACTTGTTATTGTGTGATTTAAAAATTAAATATCAATTGTCTATTTAAAAATAATCACTAGACATAGTTCAATAAAAAGTCAGATATATTGGAAATCATGTATTCTAGTAAGGAAATGTGTCATGTCTACTCTAGCTCTTTTTGCCCATTATAATAAAAATTTATATTAGATATAAAAATACAGAGAACATAAAAATAAATATAAATCATATAATGTAAATTTATACTTCATTAGTAGTTGCTGTTTGTACAGTGTAATGTAAAAAGAATGAAACAAGCAAATGCAAAAGCCTAACTCTGCATTAAACATTCTAGGCCAGTAAGTGTACTGCAACGTCAAATGTCATGCAAAATCTTATTTCCTTCTCTGAGAATAACCTACAGGCAGAGATATATTGAAAGACAATTACTGGTCAGAAAGACTAAAATAGGGTGCAAAATTTTTTATTTCATATGTTATATATAAGCCACTAAAACCACAATGCATTTGTTTATCATGCATGGTATTACGTAGTAAAATTAATTCCCTATTTATATAAATCAATTTGCATTAAAAATCAATATGGAAGATTTTTTTCTTGCTTCTCAGATCCAGTGAAAGTAATATTACCCAAATCAATTTGAATCATGCTCCATAGAAAAGATACTGCTTAAAATAGGTAACGTAAAAATTCTGTCACACATGAAATCAAATGATTGTACACTGGAAGATGGAAAATCTTTCTACAAATTTTCTTTTTCTTACCCTCAGTAATGTTTTCATAACCATGACTCTAATTTCCAAATGTATTTTCTGGCATGTTACAATGTTAAAGATCACTGCTTCTTAAAAAGCACACCTTCCGATAAACCTTGATGATGTTCCGAAATTAAGATAATTAAATTAGGCTTCCACTTCACGTTATCTAACTTTAAAGCTCCTGAAAATAAGGAGCTTAAGCTAAAAAACAAAATGTCTGTCAGTAAAAAAAAACAAGTGCTTTCAAGGCACAAATGATCCCATCCAAACTTTTAGTATGGAGTGCGTTTATCCTCCTAGAGATTTTTTTTTGCCATCTGTTTTATAGGATGAATGGACACCTAGTTTATGGTAACTTCATGTACCTGATGTTAGGATAGATAGTGCCAAAGCAAGTGACCTGTTTTTGACAACTCGTTAGGCTTAGGCAGTTATATCTTCAACTTCTGTTACTCTATACTTGTATCTGCCTACACACACATTACCCCCTCATCAAGGAGAGTAACCATGCTCTTTCAGAAAAGCAGCAGTCTGCCTTACACTATAACCAAGTTTAGGTGGCTTCTCACCAGATTAACTGCCCATGCAAGTTTATACTAATGTTTTTTTTAACGAATCCTCATTCATAAATCACAGTCCAGCTGTTTTTCACAGTAGGACACCTTATTACTGCAGAGCTAGTATCAGATGAACACCTGCCCTCGTCACTTTCCATCTTACAAAGCCATTTTGATTACAGCTGATTTCATTTATTTTGAAGTAGCTTACATGCAGAAATAATAAGCAGATGACCAGAAAGGTCTTCAGAATACACAATGCCATTCTAGTCATATTATGTAGGTCAAGAAAAACTACATAGATAAAACTTCACAAATGCTAAAAAATCCTTGCTATACCTCAACAAATAAAGAGTGAAAGAGATCAGGAAAGTCTAACAGAGAGATTAGTCAGTTCATTAATACAAGCTTTCATATATTGCCAATAGTTGATAAATAGCTTGCTCACCTCACCATGAATTTTTATATCAACTTTAGTAGCTTGCAACCTTAATTTTTAAAGTGTATATTTACAACCAAATAAAGATTATTTTTTTTCTAATCTCTTCTCATTATTTTACTTTACATAGAACTCAGAAGAATCTGGGGTGTTTCCTGAACCCTAACAATTATAATTGGTCACAGGGTTGTTTTTTGTGTACACACATGAAGGACCAAAGTTATCCCACCTACTACCAGAAAACTAAACTTTCAATTTCTCGTGTAGGCTCAGTGGAAAGACACACAGCATCTCTAATTAGTCCACAGGTTCAGAAGATCAAATAGCCCTTTGGATTTAGATCAGCTAGAAAATAAATGTAAGAATTCCTTCTTGGTATTCAGCATTAGACACAAAGCCCTTGAGCCTATGTTTGTAAACCCGCATCTAGGCTACAGGACATGTGAGATTCATTTTCTTGACATATGAGATTTAGTCTCCTAACCCAGGCAAACCAGATCAGACACTATTTGAATCCATTCCTGACTAAGAACCAAGACTTCCTTACAAGAACGATCACAAAGAGGAAGAAGAAAGCTGCATACTTTGAGTTGACATGTAGTCAGGTTACAGTATCCTGATGGTATAGGACACCCACATTAGACAAATGCATAACTAGACAGGATGCAGAGCCTTATGTGGCCAGATAACGACCCTTATATTCAATTTTCTACACAAACATGAACTGATATAACATTGCTTTCCTATAAATCCTTGAAAATAAACAAGTTTTTGAGAAATTACGTGCAGAATACAGTATGAATTCCAAAAGGAAGAATCTTAAACTTCTTACAGCCCATTTTCATAGGTATGTAAACATTTTAAATTGCTTAATTTTTACAGCTTAATCATCTCAATTAGTAGAGTTTTTTTAACTTCACAGTGAGCAGAAAATTGCAGGAAGGCTTTTTTATCATTATTTTGTGTAATTTAGACAACAGTTTCACTAACTCATTGATCACTGTTATTTTTTTCAGTTTAGAAGGAAAACAGTTTGACCTACAATACAGATTCTCTTGGTATTTTGTCAAATTTATTTTACGCCAGCAGCAGTCACTGATTTTAATTGAATAGAAACAACAGCTCTCATCCTCTGTGTCACATTGCTGGATTTTGTATCACTGAATTTCAATCTGGTTTCACTGGGACCTGCCTAGAGTGGTTTATGCCAACCTCTGAGTCTCCTTGCTATACTCCTTTCCAGCACAGCATTGTCTGCCTTTTGTCTGCTCTCTGATTAAATTGACACCATTTTACCTTTTGTGACTCCTGTGTCATTTTCTGTTGACAGCATCTAGCTATGGCAACAGACCAGTGTCCTTGTGGAAGAAACAGAAATCATTGATTGGCTGGGTGTATTAATGCAGACCCTTTAAAAGTCATGTAGATATGGCTTTGTGCTAACTGGCAGCTGAATGGATGCTAGTAAGAGATGTTATTAACCACAGATAATAGTCAGCACCTTCTATTCACTAGCAATGTCACTCTGTAACATTTGAGGAACAGTTGGTAGTGAAATCTATTAAATCAATTCTTCCCATCCCTATATACATCCTGGACTGAAGCTATTTAAGGCAGAAGGGTGGAAATAGGGTTCTGATTAGACTGATGTTGGTAGAATGCTCATATAATTTCCAGGGAGCTGAAACACTTAATTCAATCCATCTGCACTTCACAACTAAAATCTCTTTAGGAAAACAAGATAGGCCCCGCTGACATGAGAGGTTAAATGTTTACCATGGATAGGGAATTTATAATTGCCTTTTTAGAAATGAATGATTAAAGTGGTTGCAAGAAGCACCTGGCTATATAAGTCCTCTCCATAAAACACAAGGGAGATGTATTAATTATGTCAAATCATTCCACTAGTATTCTTTTCAATGGGACAGAAAAATGAAAATACCAAAGCCTAAAAATCACAAACTGTACAGAACATCTACATTTAAAAATAAAGTGTCTGAGAAGTGCAGGAAAGGGTCCTTGTGCAAGCTTACATGCTGAACATGAAGCACTTATTCATCCCCACTTCTGTTCAGTAACTCAATCAAACTTGTTTTTCTCATATTGTCAAGAATTTACACGCAAATTTCAGTGTTTTTTCTAGATTAAGTAATTTGCCAAGAGTCAAAATAGAATCTACACTAGGAAGTTTGTCTTCCTTCTGCTCAGTTTATGTTGTTATGAATAGCAAAAACTAACCAATGTAATTTGAACTTTCAACAGCATTCTGGAAACACAACTGCCTTCATATTTTCCTCAGAAACTGAGCATTTCATCTCAATTCTAAGTAACCCTGTGAATAAATGCCTATGACGGGTCAACATTTCTGTTATACTGTACATAGGGTATGCTAGCTCATGCACAGTGCCGTATCAAAATGACTGGCTCCTACACTATAGCTGTCTCACATCCAGACACCTCTAAGCACTAACAGAATAAATTCAGCATGTCTGCATTCAACCATTTAAACATTTCCTAATTATTGCAAGATACAGTAGAAACTGAAGGGAGGTACAAATCACCACTGATTCTTGTAATACAAGTAGGACCCACATATTTATAAGCAGGACCTACAAATAAGTACTGTCATATGATTAAACCAAAAGATAGTGTGCTGCATATTATTTTGAGGATAATTAAAATGCCACCTGCTGTGATATTACATGTGTACTATTACATGAACTCAGTAGAATGGTGTCCTGGGTTTAGCAGTAGCAGTCATTTTTCTCTTTCTTGGTAGCTGGTGCAGTGCTGTGTTTTGACTTTCGGGCTGGGAACAAAGCTGATAAAAATGATGTTTTGGTTTGGCCAAGGACTTTGTGAGTCTCATGCACTGCCAGGGAGGAGGGGAAGCCGGGAGGAAGCAGAGACAGGACACCTGCCCCAAACTGACCAAAGAGGTATTCCATACCACAGCACGTCATGCCCAGGAGGTAACTGGGAGTTACCCAGACGGGCTAGAGTGGACAGCAGGGTTGGAGGAGGTATCGGTTGGTGCTTGGCCGGGCTGGGGGGGGTGAGTTATCGGTCGCCTGGTGATGGGGTGTTGTATTCTCTTCCCTCGTTATTTCCTTTATCATTACTATTATTGGTGGCAGCAGTAGTGATTTCTGTTATACCTTAGTTACTAAACTGTTCTTATCTCAACCTGTGGGAGTTGCATTCTTTTTGATTCTCCTCTCCATCCCTCCGAGAGTAGGGGGAGGGCAAGAAGGGGGGGGGAGTGAGTTAACAAGCTGTCTGGATGGGTTTAAACCACGACAAATGGTATTTACTTTACTGAGTGCTTTTCTCACAACAGTTATTTTGCTCCACTGTGGCACAGTACTGCCTACTTAGGTTATTATTCACCACCTCTGGTTTTCAGAAATATATTTCCCATTATGAACAATGTCATTAGTATCCATTATTTTATATTGTCTTTTTTTTTTTAATAGCATACAGTTTTGTATGTGATAGGAAAAAATAAAAAGGAATTTTACCTCATTTATATTCATATTCACCATAAGAAGATTTATTCCACTTTTGACAGAGCACTTGGCCCTTCATCAGAAAAAAAGTGGCAATATACTGCAGCTCTGTATACGTGACCATAGGCTATTAACTAGAACAGTACTGTGGAAGAGCCCTTCAGTTGAGATGCAGCATTTCAACAGTGAGGATTCTCAAATGAGAATTCAGTGGTGTGTATGTTTCCACATATGTGCCAAAAAGCAAGTATTCAGAGTATCATTGTAGCTAACTACATCATTAATTAGGGCTTTGTATATTAACTTTTTTTTTGCTGCTGTATTTGAAATGTCCCATTAGGTATCTAAACTTAGATATCCCTATAGTAATAAGGATATTGCAACATTTTTGGATGTTTGGGTGACAAATGAAATAGCATCTGGTTGCAATCATAACTGATACAGATCTGTCAAACTAGCCCCTGATGGATATTTTTTTTGTTGCTGTGTCTCCAACTCTGAGAGAACAGTGATGTCTATAACACTCAGAGGTTGCTGTAATTAAACTCTCAGTCCATCTGTGCAAAAGATTTCATAATATTTTCAAGAATAGACTGTTTCCAGTATTTGTACATCTTTATTTTGGCTTTTTAAGAGATACATTTTCTTGTGCAACTTTCAAGAACAGTTTGTAAGGAAGTTTCCTTCAGCATGTGTCACTGGAGCAAAAGGCAGCAACTACCTACAATATTTAAAAGTTAACTCATTTTTTTCCTTTACAAGACCTGTTTTGTAAGTTAGTGACAGTAGTAAAACATAAAAGTAGGGCAGAAAGCTTTTTTCTTTTCATTTCTTCTCTGGCATGAAATGTTGTATAGCTATCAGATGTGTAGGCAGTGAAACTACACTGGGGCCAGAGGCCAAAGAACTGTGAAGACTGAAGACAACATGGGATAAAGAAGTTTACTGAGTCGGAAGATAGCCACATTTCACTTTTTTTTTTATGAGAAATCCTGTCACGAAAGCTTTATTTCTGGTTTTAACAGCTACAGCAAAAGATAACTTGCTGTCATAAGCTCATGAGTTGGCAGATATATATAAAGACCTAAATATGGTGGAAAACAATTTGGGAGCGTAGGTATTCAAAACAACTTACAATGTGCCTTTTAAGGAAAAAAACAAAAAAAAAAAGAAAATCAAGAGTTGGAAGTTACTTTAAAAATAGCATCGGAAAGTAGTGCTGACTAGAAAATGTCAACTCCATTTTATTAAAAATATTTGGTTAATCACATGCTGAGAAAAAAACAAGCTAACAAAACCGCCACCACCACCCCCTACCTAAAGGAAAAAAAAGCACACAAAAACAAAATACCAAACCAAAATTGTTTTGTTATAAAGTGTGCAAAAATTCAGAATTTTAGCATCAATATTCAGTATTATCCAAATAACATACCATGTTATAAAACATCTACCTGAGTCTCCCTCAGTCTACACAAGGGAGCTCAACTCCTTGCACTATCATTTAGATATGTTTTCACCATCCCAGGTCAATTTTGAGTCATGCAGAGTACAGATGTAATGTTCGTTTTCATCATTACTGCCTAGTATCTTGCAAAGTAAAGTGGAATATTCCTGGTTTTGACTGAAACCATCAGCTTTCTGCTAAGTATTTCTGCTTCAAAAGTATATTCCACCAAATATATTGCAAGGTCTTTGATTTATGCAGAATTAATCAAAAGTGAGGTAGCCTGTTCCTTTTCCTGTAGTAAGATAAATCCAGGGAAAAGAAAAGATTCCTACATTAAAGGAAAAAAAAGGTTTTCGTTAGAAAACTGGAAAAGTTGAAAAATGCAAGAGCTGTTTTGACAAGCAAAGAAGTGATGAGCAGGGATCTTTCAAAAAAATCACAAATCTATCAATTGTACATACTTTGTCAAAAAGGCTACACATTCCTGAATATATGTGTTTGTAAGCCATTATTTGATCCTAGATGTGTACTTTTTCAAGGCCTATGAAGATTTCTTGCTTACCTCAGTAACCTATCTGTCCTCACTTCATCTTCTGTGTGCTCATTCAGATTTGTCATTTTTCCTGCTGTCCGGGTTTTCCTGGTGCTACTAAATTTTACTGTCTTGGCCTATGTTGCGTGGAATAAAGAATGGAAAATTATTGTGTTCTCTCTTAAAGATGCCTCTTTCGGCATATACAGCTGTTTACTGCATTCATTCCTCATTCTTCCTTCTCTCTTTTTGAACTGCACATACTAATTTATTGAGATTTCCTCATTTGATCATGTAAAACAAACATTCTAATGTGAAGGGGTTTTTTTAAGTCTCTCCCAGCTATTCACAGTTGCCCATGTATTTCTAGAAATATGAAGCCCAAAACTGGAAGTAGGAGTTCTACTGAGATTGTAAAGCACTGAACAGAGTAGATATATTATTTCCTATCTTCCAGGTTTTAATTCCTGGTTACATCTGCCTATTATGCTTGCGTTTTGTTTTTTTTTTTTTGTTATGGTCTTGCCCCATTTCACTAAGGCTTTACTAAAATCAAGATACACGTTACCCTTTTTTGGTCTTCTGATTATAATCCTGTCATCATTTTATAAACAGAAACTAACTGATTCCTAGTAAATCCATATCGGCTGTAATTTATTTCCTTGGTTTCGTATAGGCAACTTCAAATATTTATTCGTTTTGCATGTCAAAGTTAAGGTGGCAGATCTATAATTGGCTACTTTCCACTTTTGAAGTTTAGACCACTTTCCTCCAGATAGTATATACTCATCAGTCTCAGACAATCTGAAAACCTCTAATTTGGTAAAACCTTCTCTTATTCTTTCTCATTCAATGAGATCTGATCTTATGCTGACATTATTGAAAAACTACATTAACCACTTGACAGATTACTTTTTTTTCTTTTTTTTTTTTTTTTTTAATTAACAGCAGCGTCTACAACATTCCAGCCATGTCTTTGGTACTAAATGGCATGGAACACCTATTGTTCATACTGGTAATTGTTTACATGCAGTTTGGCACTGGTTTGGCTTGCTAAAACTCCTACTGAGCAATGCAATACAAAGGCAAAATTTAATAATCTGCACGGGACTGTATCAGACTTGGTTTGCAAACTAAGGGGGTATCAGTTATGACACTAAAGTGTCGCAACCCCTCTGTTGCAAAACTAGTGCAGCAACTTTACACTGTTCATATACACTACATACCTTCATGCCTTACACTGCAGCCGACAGTGTACATATTCAGTCTATAGATTCATAGGACCAGTCTCAAGCACAGGTACACAATTCTCTGCACCTACAAACTGCCAGAGAGTCTCCTAAGCAGGGATGTGGCATATTCCAGCTAGCATCGGTTGTTCCTGATCACAGCTGGGGAGTTAAAACTTTGCTAGGGCCCCCTCTGGTAAAGAATTTGCCTGCAGCCACAGCTTTGGAAGTTCAGTTTGCAAGATACACATAAACTGTGTGGTGTTAACTGGCATCATTGTCAGGACATGTTTCTGCCCAGTTTTACTCTGCTGGTGTATATACACCCTCAATTTTCTACTGCAACAGAGTCCATATTAGATCCAGAGCATAATGCTCCTTTTGGCTGGTTAGTGGAAACCAGAGAACAGTTGCTACCTCACTATAGTTAGCAGTTAGTCTCTCATTTCATTTCTACATTTTTGTTTATTTTTGTATCAACAAGACATGTTCCATTTTCTAAATGCTTTTTTCTTTTGTTCAAGACCAGTACAAAGCGTGCATTTCATCCATGTTTGTTATCCATAACACTTTAAATTATCCTCCACAAAGTGATGTAACTTCTGAGGAATTTTTACACAGATTTCTATTTCTCTTCAGTCTACCTTCCTGTTTCAATTCTATTGCTTTTTGTCTTTCCTATTCTGAAGGCTATTTATGTAGCTATTTCATAGTTTCCTAGCTAAAGCCCACCTCCTATTGGGATTGATATTCCCAATCACTTCTTCTCTATTAATTAGAATAAAATCTATTAATTACTATCACATTTTCAAGCTGTTTTCTATACCTTCTGTACAACCAAATTGTTATTAAAAACTTCCAAGAATTTGTGGATCAGTATGGCCAGGGGATTCATCTTATCCAGCTGTTGAAATCAACAATACAGACTAAGAAATCTGACTGTGCCATTCAAAGATTGAATTAGTCAGTGGAGAAAAAAAAAAAAAGCACTTGGAATACATTATTCACCAGCTGCATACCATGTGAGGGCTGCTGTTACTCACCAATCAGGCTAATTAATTGAGGAAACAGTTTTGGTTTGAGTTTTGGTCTACTCACCAATTTTGTCTTAAAAGAACTACAGCTGCTCTCATTACAGAATGTGTGAAATAACTCTTCACTGAATAAATAACTGTAGATTGCTCAGTGGAGAGCAGTAGAGCAATTTAGGGGTTTCATCATATCATATAGTAACTTTATTCTGCACCTTGTACGTGTCACTGTACAGAGACACTGATCCTCGTTAACTTTGTTAAAATTTATACATTTACCTAACATTTTAAAACTGATGGTGACTGTTACTGCCGTTCTCCTATGTTACACCTAAAAGTTAAGGACAGTCTAGTTATCACATTTCTGGAAATGGTTTATTAGGTTTGTAAACAGCTGAAGATTTTTACTGTCTTAAAAGTCTACATTGGAAAAGAGTACATAATTTTCATTTGAGAAAATGCCAACTGTGAAAGCAGGCAATATGAGCAACTAACCAAAGGGGCTGAGTTTTATTTTTAGCTGTTTTTTGTAATGAATTTGCCACCCACTACCTTCTCTGTGTGTATATGGGCATGCATAGGGCATCTTTCATGGCTGCTCAAGTTCTGCCATTAAGCCTACAGATCATGTTTTCATTTGCTTATCCTTTTACTCTCCTGATCTGTCCATTAAAAGTTCTTTACACAACGAAGAAAAACACAATATGCCAAGATTAGGAATTCTAGAATTGTATAAGAACAATGTGCTTCTGCTTTTATTACATGAAGACTTACGCACCCTGCAGCTGCAGACAGTTTATCTTCATAGGATCAGCAATTTAGTGTATTCAGTAACTTGGGCAAATTTTCTTCCAACAGCAGTGGATCTGCAGTCTTACATATTTGGTCTATTAGAAAATGTTACCCACTCTTACCATACTCTATTATATGAGATACTCTTTTAAAATAATAAGTTTTAGTAGCTAAATATTACTCCAGTCTTTCAAATCCCACAATAATATAGTCAGTGCTGGCATTTTTATATGCAGGCATTTTAAATGGTAGGCTGTATCAGGCACCAGTATCTTAACTGGTGGGAACGAAATAACATTACCAAGGGACTACAAGAAAGGTCAGTAGCAACACAGAGACAGGTATCTCTGTGGCATCAAAGAACTAAACATCTAAGAATAATAAAAAGGGATGGTAAGTGAAGCTTCAAGTACCAATTCCCAGAGGTTTTAAAACTCACCAGCCAGTATTTATTTCTAATTAAAATACAAGTTACCCTGTAAACACTAATGGTTAATAGTGGACATGAATCAGGCTAAAGACTAATTGCAGAAATCACAGAATGAGACCCTAAGGCCTATGCTATGCAAGAGGTCAGACTAAATGACCATAAATATTCTGAATCTACAAAAAGAGGTTTTGTTCCTTTTTACAGAATACAACTGTAGCTTCAAAAAAAAACCACCAAAAAAACTATTCTACAAGTTAGCTTTGAGTTCGTACTGACAGCTTTTCTCTTCAGACATTCAGAAAGCAATTGACATGTTCTTCTACCTTCTATCTTTGATTATACCGTTACTTTAAAGAAGGGCAGCATGAGAATTCGTATTCTGGACTACTGATCAGCCACCCTGCTTCATTGTGGTGGTGGGGTGATGGTGACCAGCTTACCAGATGCCCATCCAGCTGCTCCCTCACTCACTAACTTCTCAACATGGCAAGGGGACAAAATAAGAAGAAAAAGCTCATAGGTTGAGATAAAAAATGAGGCTGCTTGCCAGTTACTGTAACAGGCAAAACAGACCTGATTTTGGGAATATTAATTTAATTTATTGCTAATTTAAAACTGAGTAGGATGGTGACAGACAAAGACAAAAAGTAGAACACCTTCTCCCACATGCACACCTTCCCAGGTTCAGATTCACTCCTTATTCCTGAATCCTCTGTCTCGCTCTGAGGGGCACAAGGCAGCGGGTGGGCAGAAGGTTATGCATTACAGTTGCTCTCTGCTGTTTCTTCCTCCTCATACTTTTTTCCTGCTTCAGCATGGGTCTTTCCCATGGGCTGCAGCTTTTTTTTCAGGACATATTCATCTGCTGCACCACAGGGCCCCTCATGGGATACAGCATAGGTGTCTGCTCCACCATGGCCCTCATAGGCTGCAGGGAAACCTCGGCTCTGCTGCCTAGAGCACCTACTCCCCCTCACGCACTCTTTCTTCTCTCACCTTAGTGTCTGCAAGATTGTTTCTCACTTTTTTCCTCAATTCTTCCTGCCTGTGCAGTATTTCTGATTTCCCTTAACTATGTTTTCCCTGAAGTGCTACCTCCTTGCCTGCGGGACTCGGCCATCCCCTGCGGTGGGTCAACTGGAGCTGCCTGGAACCGTCTGTCCAGCACAGGGCAGCCCCAGCCTCTCCTCACAGAGGTCACTCTGCAGCTCCCTCTGCCAGCACCTTGTCATGGACTCCCAATAATGTCATTAACATCCTTCCTGTTTTTGACTGTTCTGATACAGATCACCAGCATGCATTCTGTACCCTGAGACACCATACTATCATTTAAATAAATCAAGCAAAGGGAAATAAAGAGCTATGATGGACTGACTGCCTAACACAGGAATATAGTGCCTCAGTCCATCCTGAAGCTTTGTCATAATTTGAAACAAAAAATGAACATAACCAGATAATAATGCTGGTACCGCAGGTATCTGCTGGAAGCAGGGACGTGCGAATAAACCGATTTCATGCTTTTTTTTTTATTATTTCATTTTTTTTAGATAACAATGTCTGCAAGCTTTGCAGTTTTGCAGTTTCAAGATGGTTGGACCTGTATAGGGAAGAAAACATCCAGACCGAAACAAATTTACCTAAATTAATTTAAAGACTGGATTTCCCCAGCAAAATAACAGGTTTCTTTTATCAAATGAGTCTTAAACTTTTTACAGAGACTCAGGGGTTTTTGCTTCCTTTCTCTTGTTTTCCTTTATTTTCATTTCCATTTTTGATTTTTTCTTTTCCTTTCCTCTTTGTCTTTTAATTTATTTTCTTTTATTCCTAAGTTTAGTGGTGTCAACAGTGTTACCATAATTTTGTGGCAATTATTTCATCTT
Source organism: Neopsephotus bourkii (assembly GCF_033783945.1). Lineage (NCBI taxonomy): Eukaryota > Metazoa > Chordata > Aves > Psittaciformes > Psittacidae > Neopsephotus > Neopsephotus bourkii. Next base: position 6,381,570 of record NW_026901872.1, on the reverse strand, counting down.
TTCAAGTACTAACTTTGAGGTGAATGGCTCCCTGGGGGACACAACTCAATTATGCATGTTTTACTTTTAATTCCTGTAAAATGTTCTAGATTTTACTTGAAGTTATTAAGTTTCAGTTTCAATATACCTGCAAGCTAGAAATATGCTTTCATTTTTTTGCCTTGGTACGCAGTTTATTCCCATATGATTTTTTTTAAACTGAACATTTTTATTGTATACCAAGATTTGGGGCATACTAGATTCCAGCATGTGACATTAGCTGTAACAATTCCATTAAGAGATTCCACACCAGCACCCAGCAGTTTAACTCCAAATTGTTGGTATTGCTGAAGCCCTACAGTAATTCTGCAGAGTAATAGAAGTTTTCATCAGACCATAAAAAGCTACAAAATGCCAGCTGGCTCACTGTCCTAGAGTATATACAGTTTCTCAACACATTCTTCTGGGTCACAGAATTTTAAATACTCTGGGAAAGAAAGGTTATAGAATAGAATCATAGAATAGTTAGGGTTGGAAGGGACCTTGAGATCATCTGGTTCCAACCCCTCTGCCATGGACAGGGGCACCTCACACTAAACCATGCCACCCAAGTTAAAAATTAGCATCACTACTGCCATCATCATCATCATCATCATCATGGGGTCACTACTCTTAAACAGTAGCACATTTTTGCAGCCTTCTAGCACATGAACACTCCCTTGTAACCCACAAGATTTTGTATTTAAACTATGAAAACCAAGAAAATAAAACTGTTTTGAATTGAATCATAAAATCATACATTTAGACTTGGGGGGGGGGCCCCCCCCCTTCCTGAAACTAAGAATTTTAAATAATCCTTCAGGCTGAAATTCAAATCTGACTCCAGCCATGTAAAACTGAAGAGCCCAGACAAAAATAATCACTTTAAAAATAGACAGCATTACAAGATAGTTTTACCCATCACACCTGCAAAATGGCCACCTTTTTACTACCTGGAAAAGAATGACCAATACAACTAGTGTAAAACTAAAAAGTTTAGACTGTTAAATTTGTTTGTGAAAACCATAATTTCATGTCTTAAAATGCCCACACTGAAAAAGAACAAGCTTCTTTATCGCAAACTGTAAAGTATTCTGTAGCTTGGTTGTTACAGCAGTCACCTGCTAAAATTTTTGCCTGGGTGTTCTTAAGTTCGTTATCAGTGGGCTTGCAGATTCAGGAAAAGTATTTATACCAGATAGTCCCATCTTCCAGGAAAGTGTTCTAACCAAAGTTCCTTCATGATCTGGCCTCTCCAATACCAATGTTGCAGTTTATTTTTCTCCCATGGGAATGTAAACTCCTACTGGAGAGTTATAGTATGGCTTTGTTGGTTTCTTTTTCCATTATGTCAATGAACTTCTCCGCTATGCTATAACCTTAACTAATTTGTGCCATTCCTTATTCCTTTGCTTTTTCCTTCCTTTTCCTTTCATGTCCCTGGAAGTCAGATTGCAGCTCACAGCATTTTGAACATACTGTACATCTTTGGTGTGCTGTTTAGCCAGTGAATTTACACTGCATGGTGAACTGACGCAAACTGCCACAATATCCGTAAGTCGCTAAAAGCCAGGATAAAAATCCTCCCATTAGGCTGATCTTGCCATCTAATGGGGAAAAGCACCTATTTTATAACTGGTTTCGAAAGCATAATAAGATGCTCAGTATAAAAGAAACAGTTCTGAAAGTATGAACATATCTGAACTGAAAGTACTTATCACAAGCTGATTCTTATTTTCTGTGTGAAACTAGTTCTTTCAGTGCTTCTCTCTTTATTACTTTTCCCTCATAGAATTTCTACTTTTCCTAGATCATAAATCCATGTGATTGCACAGATCATCTGGGTGCCTTGGCAAGTCTGATACTGCAAAAATTGGGTTAGACTGCTTTACTTAGGCTGTTATGAAATGTACGTGAAGCCTAAAGACATCTGTTAAGGGATAGCTCTGAGGAGTTCCAATAGCATAAGCTTACAATCAGTTACTCAGTTTAAGGTTATTTTTAAAGGTCCTTTGGATTCACTTTTTGTTCATAGTGGCTTTCACGTTTTTCGTATTTCAGCTTGTCAGTAGCTCACACTAAAATACGATGGTTTGAAAGTGCAGTCCCTGAACTTGGGTATCAGATTATTACACCCAGTTTGAAAGGAAAACATGACATTTTCCTAGATAACAAAGGAAAAGTCCTACATTATTGGACAAACGTGTCACAATGTCCTGTGTCACAATGTCCTGTGTTAAACAGGAATTTGGAAACACACTTTTTGTTGCAGACATCACTGGCATGTTGAAATTATAGATACTGAGGCACCTATTTTTAAACTACAATCACAGCCGGTGTTTATCATTTATAAAAAACAAATAGAATAATTATCCACTGAAATTAAATAAAAATAAGTGATGACTCTCACACAGGTCTGTAAATGTTTCTGTACAAAGCCTAGAAGTCCTACTTATCTAAATGAGCGTGAACCCATCTCACTATTTTTCCAGCATAATAAAGAATATCCTATTGACTCCAGTTAATATATGCTCAGTGAATTTTCAGTATTCCTTAGAATTAATTCGTTCCGCTTTCAGACAGGTTGTCCCATAGACAGATGGGTAACACAAAAGCACAGTATTAATCTTTCTTCAGGATAATAAAATACTAGGAGGTATTCACAGGAGAAATATATGAAGGTTCAAAACTGAGCAATTTATGAAAATCTCTGAAATGCAGGAATTTATGAAGTTTACAATGTTATCTTCCAAACCCATTCTTGGTTTACTATGCCTTGAAATGTAACTGTGAACTGATGGAATATTCTAGGGAGATGGACTGAATTGTCCTTCCCCCTGAATTTCTCCTCAAGTATTTCAGATTAATTTATATAAAGAATTCTGATATCAACAATAGATCATCATTATATTTTGACTTCTTTGAACTGTAGCATTGCATCTCATGGATATATGTATTGAACTTCGTGTTATAATTACATGTCGTATTTATGCATGCACTGGCTTTTATATGTCAATTAGACCTTATTGAGTGCTTGTCTTGTGGTGGCTGGTCTTCAATGGATTACACCCATCAGACTTTAAATCATCAAAAGATCAATGCAATTTTTTAATTTGATTCCTAGGCTGCACTCACATTTACAGCTTATCGAGACTTTATACACCAAATTATGGTATAGTAATCCTATCATCTTCCCTGTAGAAAAACATAGGACAAGCTATGTAGGCAGAAATACAAATTCCCTTTGAACAGGCAGCTAGCAGGACAAGGGTAAATAAAGTAAAACAGGATGCTACCTTGTAAGATGTATTTGGACCCTATGCGAATCTAGAAAAAAGCCTTATTGTTCTGCTTGGGGAAAAGAAAACAAGGGATGGGTAAGGGTCTGTGGGAAATGCTACCGGAAACATCCCTCAAAGAAAGATATACAAGTTAAAATATTGGGCTGGGAGTATGAAGTACATCAAAAGCTAGAGGATACTGTGGCAGCCCTTTGAACCACATACTTGTATTACATAATAAATCTGAGATACAGATGATGTCCGGATGACTGAATGCAAGCTTACAGAATGGTAATTTTCAGTGCTAACCTTATTTCACAGACCACATTTGCTAGAAAATATAGGAATAATGTTCTCAAAAGTTCTCTTCTGTGATAAAATTTTCTCAGAATTCCATTAGCTTTTAACTTTGACCTTCACTCAAGTCTCTGAATAGTCAATTAAAATAAAACCTACCCCTACATATCTTTAAAGTGTACCTCCTTAAAACAGCCTCAGAGATGTCAATTTAGGACCACAATGTCAGATACACAAACATGCAGAAATATAAATCAGCAAGCTAAGCTGTACTTTCTTTTGCTGCTCAACTCTATCTAAACACAACTACCTCAAAAAGTAAAACTTAAAATTATCTTTTCTTTCAGAATTATTGAGCATCTTGTTCCTTCGTTGTGTCATATACAAGATTGTGTCATATACAAGATTGTGTCATATACAAGACTGTGTCATATACAAGATTAATGAACCATCACGGTTTCTTTCTGTCACACATCCTCTCCATTATTTTTGATGTATTATTTAAACACGATACCTGAAAACCTGGTCTTTTTTTCCTAAAGTTCTTACTGTCCCCTTTCTTATTAAAAAAAAAAAAACAACCCCCCCCCCAAAAAAAAAACAAAGGCACAGCAACATTTGCAAGTCAAAGCTATTTCCTTATCATTCCTAACCAAAGAAATAGGACAGTGTTTTACTGTTAGTAAACTGGACGACAACAAATATGTGAAAGCAATGAGCCTGATGAACATGGATTATGAAAATACCAAATAAGAATGTATGCTTGGATGGGAGAAATAATGGTAAGAAATACAACCATCTAGCCAGAGAATAAATTTAAGTTATGATTTATATATGATGTTAGAACATCACATTAGTGTATCACAACCTTCGCTTGCAATCAGGATTATTCTCAGCTCTGATGAGAGGGCAATAAATCTGAAGGTACACTTTCAAGAAGAAGGACATAAAATCAGAAAGTAATTTTATTTTTATTTTTACTCAATAATACAAACTCTTTCTTCTGTGAGCATGAGAAAATTAAAGTATGAAAAAGTTCAAGAATTACAGACGTACAAGTAAAATCAGTTGGCACTACACAGACAAAAAGAGTAATGGCAACAAACCTTTAATTAAGTTATAAGACAGGGGGCAAGTTCTCTAGAATGTTGCTTGTAGGTGACTAAATTTAATTTCAGATCTGATAATTAACAATTCTTCTGTGGTTCTGGACATACATACAATTATTTAATACCATAATTATTTATTTTCTATTATTATTAAATTGTTGCAGAGTTATTTACAGGTGAGTTATGAGTGCAGCATTACAGTACTTACGATAATGCATAAATTCAGAACTAGGTTATTTTACACCACCTTTTAACATGTCCCCTGATTTCAGCAGTGACCCTTGAAGGTACACACATTCAAGTTATGAACTTTTAACAGCATTTATCTGTAAAGGGAACATTTTTTTTCATATCGCAGTGTATCTAACCCATAATCTTAGCTGTTTTCATAAGAGTTTGGGATCATTTTCAGCAGAAATGCGAAGGCAGAGATGTTCTTATATGTAGCAGATGGAAGATTTATGCTCTTGTAAACCACACCTGGTATCTCGGGTACAGATATAATTTCAGAAAAGTCTTGGAGATTTTAACATTTTAGTGCATAGTAAGCTAGGTGAAAAAATTATTTGCTTCTTATTGCTCACAATTTTTATGTGGGGAAAAAAAAGTTTGCTCAAATACTGCTATACTGTAGACTTTTAAATGGTTAATCTTTTTTCTCTATTTTTCTTGCCTGATACTGCTAAATATAAAGCAATGTTTCTTCTGCATTATATAAGGCTCACAATGCATAATTATGTATTTATTAGCGAAAAAAACTCTTCAATATGCATTCACTTGGGTTGTTCTCTAATTAATCTTTTCTTTCCTGTATACTTCATTAGTGTATGTGGAGGTGGAACTCAGTTTCATACACATAAAGCAGGGCTTAGTTCAGGTGCCTAAACAAAGCATGCCAGTGCCATTTTCAGTGCTGGACTTTTTTTTGTCTGTCCTTCAGTTTCTGTTTCAAAACTATACAGGTTTTCTGAAAGCATTGTGGCCTAAGTACAATACCTGTGAGATGGCTTGTATACTCTAGGGCAACGGAAATTGCAGTAGGTGCCTACATTTAAGTCAACTGGTTAAATTTACAGTTAATACAGTCACAGACTCAAACAATTTGTTTAGATGTGTTCATCTCATGCCATTTGCAAATCCTCCAGCTGCCACTACAAGAAGATATAGGTCTGCTTTATGTCCCATATGTCACTTCTCTGTGTATGCCTTGGATATCCTAGCATATCTCAAATGGTACCAGGAGCCTATATTTAGGCAATTGAATTAAGCCTGTGCAGGCTAGAAAGCTGTTCAGCTGACTAAATTTATCTGTCTCCTAAAGGTTGAATTGAGTAATTCCTTAGAATTCCTCATCTCCAGTTTAATACAGACTCAATTCCTTTTTCCAAAACAGGCACACAATCCATTTGAAGTGCTTTATCCTGTCGTGTTAGACCTCAAGTGCCAGTACAGGACTACACAGTTATTGCATGAAGGTTGTATCTGCTGTTTTATCTGCTAGCTCCACACAGACACCTTGGACATCATTAAAGATCTCATCTGACACTAAACTCCTGTATGTGGCAAGTGAACAAATTTCCAGATCCCCACAGACTACACTGCCAGCCTAGGCAGCTCATATAAACATGTGAATGGGAATACTTTATTATAGTTACTCACAGGTGCTTATACCCAAGTGTCTGGGTGACACAGGGGACTCGCTCTGATGCACTTCTACTGGTGCCAGTGGGCACATACTTTCCTAAAGGTCTTGTGTCATAACTATTAAGCCTCCCAACCCCCCCCCAAAAAAAATCCCATCTGATTACACAAATGATACCACATTGCTAACTGTTAATATCCTAGAGATTAAGGCTGATAATCAGAGGGAACTCAACAGGTTGAAGATATTGTGAAAAGAATGCAAAAAGAAACCTTATGAAGCTCAAGAAATACAGAGTCCTGTACGTAGGATGGAATAACTTGATGAAACAATGCAAGTCAGGCACCATCTGGCTAGAAAGCAAATTTGCACATTCTGGTGGACACTAAGTAGAACATGGGGGAAGTGTGCTGTTGCAGCAAAGATCGAACAACAAACTAGCAGGTGTTAGTAAGAGTCTAGCCAGAGGCACCACAAGAATTAGGGGCCTTAAGTACAACATGCAAATACACAAAAGGCTAGAAAGAATCCAACTGGTGTCATCAGTTGCTTGATGGAAAATAACAATAATTAAAAAATGGCATCTAAGTAATACAACAACTAATGATATAGAGAGAATTTTCAGTTTAGGTAAGTGTTAAAAAATACAGATTTGTAAGAATCTCATCCAAATACAACTACCTGCTGGGCCAAATTTTCCAGATCTGTATAATGTATCTGCAGTCAGTGGCAGACAAAACATATAGAATCATAGAATAGTTAGGGTTGGAAAGGACCTTAAGATCATCAAGTTCCAACTCCCCTGCCATGGGCAGGGACACCTCGCACTAAACTGTATCACCCCAGGCCTCGTCCAACCTGGCCTTGAACACTGCCAGGGATGGAGCGTTCACAAACTCCCTGGGCAACCTATTCCACAGCTTCCTACACAACTTACCACTAAAACTGAGTAACAGGAAGAATAATGTAATCATTAGATGACTGAATTTACCTCATCTACAGCAGAATTATTTGAACTGACTGGAGTCAGCAAAAATTAGATCTCTAAATTTTGTGGTGAACAATTATCACGAAAAGTCTGCTGTTATGCTCAGATGTCTTTTCTAGGTACTTAAAAATAGTCTACATTTCTTAGGTTTTGTTTGTTTTGGTTTTGTTCGTTTGTTTTTTATTCATTGGCATACTGAAACACAAACTGTGAAAGTTACAATTTACAATATGGTAGATACAACAGCTCATCTTAGCACCTATGGAATACCAGCAAGATAAGTATAAAATAAAGGAAGACACTGTAAAGAAACAATTGTATCTATTTTCATGAAGAAGGCCTTGTTTGATGACAGGCTAATAAAAACACTTTGTAATGTAATCCAAGCATATTTGTAGATCTTTAAATATTCATACCAAGCTAACCATAGCTGGAATTCTCAGTAACTTCCAGGGCCCTTCAATAGTCTCATTATTGTAGTATGCATTTCCCAGTTTGCATCTATATTATTAAAGTTATTTCCAGACTATTTTGTGATGAGGCATTCCTTTGAAGTATTGATTTCTTATTCACGTCCTGTATCAGTACCAATACCTTCTAAAACAATTACAAGGAATTATCTTCTGTGATAAACTTGGTGTTGAGCTTAGTAATAGGGAAGCCCTTCTCTATCCTGCCTAAATAAAAAACAGAGAAAGGACTCTTTGGGGGTTTTGATTTATTTGGTTCGTTTCTTTTGTTTTGGCTTGTTTTTTTTTTTTTTTGTTCTGAACAGCTTTTATAGCATTTCCAAGAAAGTAATTGCAGTTCCCTCCCTCCCAGATGAAGTTAATTTGATCAGGCATAATTAGCATTATTTATTATACATGCAATGTACCATAAATGAGTACATCAATGAATAAGTACATTAAAAATTAATCATGTTAGGAACTGCGCTAAAAAAGAAAAAGGTGCTATTTGTATTAATTGTGCTTAAACAGAGATATATTGTTTTGTCTTTAAATGGCTTTCCCTTCTCCTTCATTTAGCAGTCAGTACACATGGCTCTAATGCCATCCCTTTTCTTTTATATCCCTCCATTTCCATCATATGCACATACTCCAGAGTTTCGTAATGTATGTTTCTAAAACCAGCTGAGCACAAGCAGATATCTGGCAAGTTACACAAAAATTTCCACCTGTAGTGAAAAGTGTCCTTATATTTTTCACTGTGTGTGTCATCACAAACACAAATATGTATGTGTGTTTGTGCAAACATGGTCTGTGCCTGTACATGTGCATCTGGTTGTATGGGACAGAAGCAAAACATCCTAGCAACTGAATTGTTATTGTTCCCAGGTAATTCGTTTACTAGATGCTACTTCACCTTTTTTTTTTTTTCTACTCTGATTTGTACTATTTATAGGTGAAATTAAACCATTATTCTCATCTTATCAGAAAATTATAAGTGCACCCTCCTTTTTCATGTAATTAGTTCTTCATTAGGTGTTCATGGCACACATAAGAGAAATAAAACAATATTTTTCACAGTATTTCAATGTGCAAAATCCTGTTGTGTGAAAGAACCTAAATGTCTAAGAAACTGCACAAAACACATTCATATGCTGTCTTTTTCACCTCTCCTCACATTCTGGAGGAGATATCTATGAGTGGGTTTTGTTTGACTTTTTAGTAGTTTCAAAATTATGTAATCTATTATTAGTTTTATATTTAATACTACAACTTAGCCACATTGTTTCTATATAAAGTAGCCATCTTGTTTAAAGAATATTATGTCTTCCACTGAATTACTTTAGTTCTGCTATGAGTATAGTAGAGAACCACAATAGAAAAAATATTATTTCATAGAACATTAAATGTCTTAACAGTCTCTATAAAAAAAAAAAAAAATCCTTCACTTAACTTCATTATGTCTTGCCTTTCAAGAAAGCTTTTTGAAAAAGTCTTACCTGCAATAGAGTGGCTTATCATTTTTAAATTTTTACATCCCAAGATACATTAAAAAAAACAAAAGTAACCCTGGAAACAAAAGAGGAAGTCAAGTTACATAAAGATCACAATGCTGTACATTACTTAAATTAGTATGCTCAAACCAAAAAATGCCTGTCATACCTTAAAAATACACATCCAGGAGAAAAATCTTTGTGTAGGTATTTCATACATCATTGTAAGGAATCTTACTTTTGACAGGCAATCTGAAAAAAAATCTTTCATGTAAACAGAAATTCTTAAATCAAAAAACTACGCTGATCAGCTCTCTGAAGGTTATTAATTCAAAGGGCATTTTCATCTCCAGAAATATTCTCCACATTGAATTTTTTTTTTTTTTTTTTAGCCCTGAAAATGGACTGGATTTGTCTGTTAGAATATAGACTGAAGTATGGACAGTTTAGCTTATAAAATGGTTTACGACACTGTAGAAGTCTGAAAACCAAACTTCAAGCAACCAAACTTTGAATATTTCTGTCGGGCAGAATGGTCTGGGGCACACAAAAATGTGGACCGTGGGAACAGGCAAGAGCTGCACTAAGAGAAGAGCTGTTTCAGCTACTGATTTTTACAGTACTTTATACTGCTTACTGCCTGTAGGAAGTCTAATTACCTAATAGAAACAGAGTAAAAGGGCAATGGACAAAACCCTGGCTGCTCTATGTCATCCCTAGCGGTCTGTTAAATCTAATACTGGCATGAGATATCAAATAATCAGATCTGCTGCCCGTACAAAACAGTACCAATTTATAGAATTTGAGAGGGGTTGTAAGCAAGTCTCCTCATGCATTTCTAGAGAGCCCAAAATCTTGGTGAGTTAAAAGTGAAGGTCTAAATATCTATACAAATATGGCTTGTATTTTCTAGTTCAGTCCTCCACTGCAGGACAACAAAGAGTTGACAGGAGACATAGTAATATCTTTAGGAATCAATACATTAAACCCAATACCTGTTAATCTACAGAAAGCAGATGTTTCAAGTATTGTTTTTTTAAGAAGTTCCATATTTTCAAATTTGTTTTTCATGCTCTAGCAGGAGATTACATAATAAATCAGATCCTATGCTACTTTTCTACTTTTAAGAATAAATACAGAAAATAAAAAATTAAGTTCGAATATTTTATTCAATTTTATTACCCCTTTTTCAAAATAAATTGCTTTAGTAGGTTTATGTAATGTTGACTGCTTTATTTCAGGAGTTTGGCTGGCTCAAGCTCTCTAAAAGTTAGAACTTCTCTAAAAGATAATTTTGATTTAACTGAGTTAGGGAGTGATTACACAAGCAGATCACAGTGCAGATCTGAAGGTGGGGTAATGTCTGGTGGGTGGAGAGTAGGAGATGAGCAGCTGTTCTTGAAACAGAAGACAGCCTCAGCTAGACTGTCAACACCACCACCAAACTGGTTTATTTTTTTTTTCCACTTAATATTGTATAGAAGGAAGGACAGAAGAAAGGAGGGAAGGACAGGATGTGGGGGGAGCAGGATATTCTCAGGTACAACTTTAAGCAGTTTATCTGAGGCAAAGAGCAGCAACATACAGTGGGTTTTAAATCCATGTCAATAGAAGTTAGCAGAGAAAGTAGGTATCTTGCAAAATACTAACAAACATTTCACTCTGCAATTATTCAGTGTAACTGTACTCAGACTTTCACATAACTAACTGAAGTTTGGAGAGCACACTGATCACCTGTAGTTTCCTTACACTTTATCAAATACCAAGCAAACCAGGTATCAGGGCAGTGAGAGGGGGAACAGGGAAAAGGTGAGGACAAAATTAAGAGACCAGCACTTGTGTTCCAATAAAATGCCCTTTTCTCTTTCTTTTCAACATGACAAGTTTCCGCACCAAGCTGTCTTCATATCAACACTTCATTTTTTGAACATGTTTTTCCACTCATTTCCTCACCAGTGCAAACAGAGGTAGCTATGACTGAGTTACCTTAAAGTTCGAAATTAAAATGTAAACCTCTAAAATACCAATAAAGCTGACATAAAGCCTTTTTGGTTGTCTAGGATAGAAGGTAGAAAGATTATGCCTCAGGGCAATATACTGTGCCTATGGCTCATGGAGTCTGCTGTCACACACAGAATTCATATATTATTACACTGTGTCTGCTAATGCCATGTCCTTGGGATTTTCAAGTTTTTGAAAGTGATCTCCAAGATGGCTCACATTTTAGCTAGTGCACTCTAATAATATACTGTTACAATAGTCATGGATAGGCCTAAAATGAAAGTCAGATCTTGCACTGGCTACTAAGAGTGTCAAAATTACCAGCTTAAACCAAGCAAAAGGAAATGCTAATTAAAAGGGCAGGATGTGTTCCAGTTGTTCTAATCGAAGAGAGCTTAATCCCTTCATAAGCTGGCTGGCTTTGTTGGAGGAAATTCTGAACAACCTTTTTACTTTTGATAACTGTAAGCCACTGACTCATGGCCCCTTGACAGCTAGCTGCTCATGTAATAATATTTCTTTGTATTTGGGGACTAGCTTAGCTGGCTTTATAATAGATTACTGTGGATGTTAAGGTGAAATGTTAGTCTTTCTTTAAAGCTCTGTATTCTCTGGTAATTAAGGTTATAAAAAGGGCACTGAACACAATGGAGTTTCAAGGTCGCCAAGCATAGATACAGAAGTCTTCAGTTTGTGTAAATAAGGTATTAACTGTAGGTTTATTCCACAGCGCTAATAACTAAAAGATGGTTCTACTACAACCAGTACACGACAAATTCACTAAAAGCTGTTTTTAAGCGCAAACAAGTGTCTTTCACTTCAGTTAGAAGTCCCACTAAATTGTACATATCAAGACAACAGAAAAAGTTGAAATATATTAAAACAAAAAAACAAACAAACAAACAAACAAAAAAAAAAAGCAAAGAAAAAAATTTTTTCAGGTAAGCAGACCACTAACAGACATAGCACAATCAAGTAACATTGCAGAGCTGCATCTGCAGAAGTAGAGGTTTATTTGGTGTAACAAGAATCTCAACTTCTGGCATAGCAAGTCTGGAGAAAGGATGGAAACTAGAATTTCATTTTAACTTTCAGGGCACTGATGCTTATTTGTAGTTTATGCTTTCCAATCTGTATATTCTACCGTGAATGTAAAAGCTTGAGGAAAGGAGTCTCCTGTACTTTATTAAATTCCTAACAGGTTAGAGTAGGAAAATAATTATATAGCCAGAGAATGCAAAACCCTGTATGAAAATAGTTAAAAAAATAAATAAAGGTTTTAACAAAAGGAGTCTGGTGTTCTGCTGAAAAATGATGGGGGCACAAAAAAGGTAACATGATATCTAAAGGCAGCCATTAGGAATGGCTATTGTAAAGGCACTGAGATGTCTGTGTGCACTTGCATTTATTAGAAGACTATGACTGAGCCAGCATAAGAAACTCATTATTGCTTTGTGCTCTGATAAGGAAACTGGTGCTACCTTTCAGGTCTAACAATTCCATTACCTGTTTGACACTCTAAAATGTGAAATTACTTAAAAGAAAACTGCTCCAAACATATGCACACCATATAACCACAATGCAAAATGCAGTGGACACAGGCTAAATCAAGAAAGGACTGGATTTGCTAGAAGCAAGAACTTCTTCATAACAAGGTGAGCAGTCAACCAATGTAGTTGTTTTTCCAGAGAACCTGTGGGGGTTTCCAAGTCCCTGCTGCACAAAGCCCTGAGGAAACTGAACTGCCCCATTAGCTGACCCTGCTTTGCTAGCTTGGCACAGAATCCTACTGAGGAACCACCCAGCACTTAAGTACTTACTCATAGTGGAACTGCTTCCATATGAATGCAAGAAAAAAAAAATAAATTTTTTGATCACTCCTACAAATGTTGCCTAAATAAGAAGTTTTTAACAAAACAGGCTAACTCAAACAGAATTCAGACAAATCACTCAACCCCTGAGACTGAGTCCTTCAGGGAACCTGGAGTTCACTTGATTTCAGAATCCTGTCTGAGTCCGGAAGCCAGCCAAGCAAGCTCTTCTGCGGGGGGGGGGAGGGGGGGGGTTTGCCAAATTAGTCTTCTACTGTATTCTGCTCCTATAGAATGCCTGAATTTTGGTGTCTCCATATGTTTTTACAAATGCATACATGCTTATGCTGTACTTCCCAACCACTGCTTGCGCTACCCAGAGCTCCAGAGCGCTCTTCTCTCTCCTGTGGAGCATTTCAGCTGAGTCAAAGTCCTGCAACCAGGTAAAATAAAAAAATTCCCTGCTTTCTCCACTGCTCATGATAAATATTTGATGAATTATTGACTATGTAGATATTTAAAAGGTGACCTATGGAAGTTTATCATAAGTATACAGTACAAAGACAGTTGTCTTCATCAGTTTTCATGCATCAGGAATTTTCCATTGCTTAGAATAAAGCAATGTTTTTTGAAGGAAAGACAGTCAGAATGTGGTTTTCTACGTCAGCTGAAGTCACTATACATTCCCAATTATTCACCCATCGTATAGCTCTAATTACAGTCGTGCGTTTCTAGGCTCTCTCACTGTAGAGTACATTTCCTATTTTGCACTCAAATAAAAAAATCCCAGCCTGAATTGTTCACAGCAGGATATCAGTGCACCAGGTTTGTAGCAATTTGCAAAGTCAATGTCAAGTAGGACCTCAAAACTGATACAGCCTCTATGATATCAAAAGCCAAGCCCTCAACTGCTATAAACAGGCATTTTATCAATGACTCTGTTAGAGGAAAATCAGTTTACACTAACTGAGAATCTGGCTGGAATTCTCTAAGAAATATTTACACAGGCTTTTATGTGACTGTTTTAATATGTTTTGATATTCTACTATAAGCATTAAATTTACTAATAAAACCAACACTTGGCAAGATAATGGAATGTTCACTCTAAGGAGTTAATGAAGAATTAAATGCTTCACTTTGTACCTAATAGTTGTCTACAGAATCTTCATAATTTATATTTATGACCCACATATTCATTAGTCAGTTAATAATGATTTTTTCCTCCCATGGGAAACTCATCAAGTACTGAAGAGACAAGCAGGGAAACACTAATGAAAAGTTTCAACAGATTTATGTTTTCCTAAAGGCTAGGGCAAGATAATTATTAATTATTTCTACCATTCAGCCTCTGTAAATTTGCACAACAATCAGAAAATTGGAAAAGGAAGCCAGAGGGAAAAACAAACAAGCAAACAAACACACACAAGAAATAAAAAACAAGCAAACAAACAAAAAAACAAGCCAACACATTTTTGGGGGTTTTATTTAGCTGTTCTCTGAGTCTTACGAATGTTTTAGGCCTGTACGTGTATCATCCTCTTTCCTCTCCCATTACTAGACTGAAGCAAATGCCTGCCTATTGGCCCAATCATTGTGACCAAAATTTGTGATCTTATTCTTCTCCTCAGATTGTTTGTTGTATTTTCTCTAGAGTTATGGTTGCCATTTCTTGGATTTTGTAAAAAAGCAGAATCACACAAAACACAGAACTTCTTTACAGTGCGATTTTACAGATGGCTCCAATGCTTTTTCCTTTAACTACATAATTGAAGAATATCTTGCAACATTTCTGTTCTGCATGAAGATGTGACACAGATGGGAATATAAGGATTATATAAACTTCCTGTGTGAGATGATATTAATAGAATCATATTTTACACCATCCTGAACCAACTATATTCATATTGTCAGTTCCCAAGAGAAAAATAGTGTGGCATCAAACGTAAGCATAGAGTGCTACATTTCCCTTGCATATTAAATTTGAACTCTGGGCTTTGACACAACAATTTGCTGATTACACACCATTATGTCAGTCATGACAATCTGTTAGTTCAGCTGAACTAATAAAACAAATTTAATGTCATTATATAAGCATGTATATATAAACATACATGTAAATATTTATGAGACTCAAATTTTATTAATTATTCTTTTTAAAGCCAATTACCTAAAGAATTCTGAGTGCTGAAAAATTAGTAAGAAAAGGATGTGTGTCCTGGGTTCAACAGTAGCAGTGATTTTTCTCTTATTAGCTGGTGCAGCATTGTGTTTTGGCTTTCAGCCTGGGAACAGAGCTGATAACATCGATGGTTTAGTCTGACCAAGGACTTTGTGAGTCTCATGCTCTGCCACGGAGGAGGGGAAGCCGGGAGGAAGCAGAGACAGGACACCTGCACCAAACTGACCAAAGAGGTATTCCATACCACAGCACACCATGCCCAGGATGTAACTGAGAGTTACCCAGAAGGGCAAGGACTGCAGGGTTGGATAAGGTATGGGTTGGTGCTTGGTCATGCTGGGGGGGAGTTATCGGTCAGCATGTGGTGAGTTGTTGTATTCTCTTCCCTTGTTATTTCCTTTATCATTGTTATTATTGGTGGTAGCAGTAGTGATTTGTGTTATATCTTAGTTACTAAACTGTTCTTATCTCAACCCGTGGGAGCTGCATTCTTTTTGACTCTAATTTCCATCCCTCTGGGAGTAGGGGAAGGGCAAGATGGGGGGGGGGGGGGGGAGTGAGTGAATGAGCTGCCTGACTCGTTTTAAACCAAAACAATGTGTCACAGGAAAGATGATTCCTATAACGAACAAGGAGCTTCCGGATTGAGCTCAACACCAAAAGAGTTCACTTCCTCTGAGGGAGACAGCCCTGGTCTCCTTTAAGTGTCAGTAACACTACATCCCAGATGGCACTTTTCAGATAAGCACAGAGCTCAGCTGTAGGAAAAGAGCACCTCTTCTCTGCCATTCCAGCAGGGTAAAAAAGTCACAACCAAAAGAAGTGTTTGCTGCTTTCCAGGAAAGGAAGAAAAGAGTTGCACTGTCAGTAGAGCTACATATTCATTTAGAAAATAGCAAATGATAGCAACCAGGCATCCCAATAGTTTTCTCACATATGCTTTTGTTCCTGTACATTACAATGGATCCTTTTGGACCCTATCTGTTCCAGTGTTTTAAGGAACCACCTAGGATATTATCTAAGGTCTAGCATTTTACAGTTAGTGGCACAACATATGTGCAGTGTGCAATTGTTAAAATTTTAACTTGCTAATGAAAAGAAGAAATATATTTCTGTACTTGTACATCTTTGTTTCAAATCATTCCTTCTTTTCTTTTCTGAAGAGCACTTGTTTACAAGTTCTTACTTTATTTGTATATTATGGCTATGCCCAGAAGCCAATGTGGCTGATCTTCTGTAACATTCATCGTTTTTCTGAGAGGAAGACGCTTGTTATCCAGCCAGTCATTCACCCTAAACCCTTCTCTGTTCTTTTCACCTTCTCTATTGCTTTTTTCCCTTTACCTGTATCTCACATTCTCCTACTTAAATTCTTTTAAGCACTAACCAGTTCCAAGGAATAGGTCTCATCCTAGCACTCCCTTCTTTCTTAACTGCATGGGGTATCCAGTTTAAAACAGACCATTCCCGATTACTCTGCTGTGTAGTAACAAAGCCTAGAGTAACTCCATTTTGTATGACAACCTAGTCCAATAGGTGCATGCTAAATGCATGCACAAAACGCTTCACAGATTGAACCCTTCAGGGAGCACAGGTATTCCTCTGGTTCATTTTTGGAAAACAGCAGGGTTTAGGCATGTGGATGCATGTGAAGAGGTACAATTCTAGAATTTGTATTTATGGAACTTAGCCATGCCCAAAATTTAGGTAGCAGTCATCTTGCACCTGCATACTGGGGGGAAGTAGGGAGAAAATTCTGCATAATCTTTCTAAACTCAACATAACAATGAAAAATTCAGTATAATCCCTCCAAAAAAAAAAAATATCTATGTTGTGCAGCATTCAGCATTTATTTTTAAGTACTGCCAATCTTGCTGGAGCCAGAAAACACCAGAACTATCATGTCAGAGTGAGAGCTTCCTTTCATATAATTTACAGAAATATTGCTCAAGCAAAATGTCCATATAAACATAGCATAAGAGTAAGAAAATCGGAGAGCGTTTCTGACAAACCTATAACTAAAACAGCCTGCTATCTGCAATCTCATTACAGCGAAGAGAAGTGGGAAGTCTCACTTCCTTACAAAGTAGTATAAATGAAAGTGTAGTTATTAAGATAAAACAGGAATGATACCCTTGAGTGAAGAAGGGGCAATCAGTAGCAAAGGACTGTAATAATATAACAATCATGTTATCGTCAAATGATGACTGCTTGATTGTGATGGATTAAACAACTGCAACATTTTATTACTTCATATCCCTGCTGCAGTAACATTAAAGCAGCAATCATGTCATTTTTTTTCCTGTAAATCTGGCACCTGCTGACTTAAAATCATTTATAGGATGTTGTTAAGTCTGTTCCCTAATGCAGGTGTTAAGTTACCATTAACATACTTAATGACCACAAGGAATATGAAATTGGATCAATTAAAAGAGGGGGTTATCCCTCCCACAGTTTCTAATCACATGTGGACAACCACTAATGAATTGGAGCTCTCTTGAGTATCTATTCTGAAAATCAAATCTTTCAGACAGTTAATCAATTGAGATAGATATCAGTTGAGCTTGTGCTCCTTTGGATTCCACTGCATCACTGCTACTTAGAGAAAAAGAGGCCAAACAAAAGAAGAGTGGTGGTGGAAAGTAAGTTTAAAAGCATGTATCTGTAGTATTGTACAATAGATTATGCTTGGTATTATTCCTAAAATGCCATGAATGTTTGGACAGAAGGACTCTACAGACTTCCTTTTTGCTGATTTTTCCATGCAAAACCAACAACAAAAGTCCAGAAGCAAGCAAGATGTATTCCACTGTTCTCAGATCTTGGACACTAATACTGCTATGAAACAGCTGTAGGCTAAATATTTTTTCTGTCAGAAACACAGCAAAGATTCTTTTTTGTTTCAAAAATATCTACTACTCCATATTGCCAGATGTATCTAACTTTACTAATGCCAGGAATACAGCAATGATTTTCTTATTTCCAGACTTAATTATATGCAACAAAAAAAAATGTATGGCCTGATTTAAAAAAGTAAGATGAAAACCACAAACACAATATAAACTCCAAACCTTCTGAGATTAAAGATAGTTTAGTGCTTTATCTTGGACTGCACTATAATAGTTAATGCTAATTAGATCTGCCATGCTGTGCTTCTCAGATTTGCTATTCATATACTATCTCTGTTGGCCTGAAAAATTAGTGTTTTGCCAGTATGTTGCCTCTGGAAAATCATTTGTTGTTTTGTTGTTGTTTTGTTTTTCAAGTATGTATTTCAGCAATGTCACGCACACAGACAACTAGAATGCAGTGACTGCCTGTGCTGCATGTGCAGTCTGTCTCAAATCCCACTGCATTACACCAGTTTCCACAATGGATCATGGTTCCCATTTCCTTCAGCTTATTTTTCCTATCAGTATATATGAAATAACAATCAAAAACTCTGAAAAAGAAAAGATGGCAGATTAAGTTTCTATGTAAAGGTATACACCCAGACCATTCTACATGAAAAGCCTCCCAATTTCTGTGGAAATATGCCTCTGCAAATCGCCATTCCTGGAAGATTGACTAGCAGTGAAAATTGCTTGGTGAGCGGAAGCTCAGGAGTAGATAAATAAGCTATCCCAGGAAGAACATATGATTTTGCTTCTCAGCCAAGAGAGTGCTACTCAGCAAAAAGTGGGAATATAGTTCCAGATGGCAACTTTTCAAATTTGAGAGATAAAGATATTACTCAAACATCTTATAGGAGCTGCTTACTATCTAACAGAATGGATCTTCAGACTTTCAGCACTAATGCTTCTGCCTAATCAAGGATATGAACTTAATCATTTAAATAGCAAAACTGAAACCCTTCTGACTCATTCTAAATTCCATGAATATTTGAAGTTTTTGAAGAACTTTCAGTCAATAAATACAATTGATTTGTCTTTCATTACTGAACATAATGAAGATGCAGCCATTGTATTTCCAATCTGTTTTACTGAGAACAAGACAACACTTACATCTAGAAGAGGTGTTACTGCCACTAGTCAGTTTATTTCTTTATTCAAAAAAATCTGGAATTAAGGAATTAGTTACTTCTATTTCCTTAACATCCAAGGTCAAATCATATAACAATTAAGTCAGCAATTAATTTTCAAAGTTTGCTTACTGATATTTTTGATGTTGGAGGCAATAAACATATATCCAGTATGTCATTTTTTGAAAAGCATAAATTTTACTGTGACCAGACCAGTAAAGTCATCAGTAATCAGAATGTTTGTTTCTCACCTTGAATACATAGTTCATGCCAGACTTGTTTCATAAATTACAAAGATACTCAAAAATACAGGGTACTGATCTTTCTTATATGTACAGATATTTGCCTGAAGGAGTGTATTTATATGCCCAGAGATAAGGCAGTTGATACTCTCAACTCTTTACCAGCATGGTCCTTTAAGGAACAAGGTCTTGCTGTTCTCAAGAATCACACTGAGTTCAATGCTTTTTTTTCCCCACCATATCAAAACTATTTCATATCTTTGATGTGAGTGAATTTACAGAATATCAGCTGGACAGGCATCTTAGGTCTAAGGTCTATGGTAATAAGTGTATGCTATACCAACATGGTATAAGGCATTCACGCTCACACCTTTACCAGACAAAACGAAAGCAGCGGATATTGATCAATTTCCAGAGAAATTTTTCTTTTATTTCCTGATCTCCTGTTTCATAGCTAAGGATTAGCATTTCCAATATCTGAAGAGGGCCTATAAGGACGTTGGAGAGGGTCTCTTCTTCAGAGACTGGAACAATAGGACAAGGGGTAATAGGTTCAAACTTAAACAGGTAAAGTTCAGGTTAGATATAAGGAAGAAGTTCTTTACTGTGAGAGTGGTGAGGTTCTAGAGCAGGTTGCCCAAAAAGGTGGCAAATGCTCCATCCTTGTCAGTGTTCAAGGCCAGATTGGACAGAGCCTTGGGCAACATGATCTGGGGTGAGGTGCCCCTGCCCATGGCAGGGGGGTTGGGACTACATGATCTTAAGGCCCTTTCCAATCCTAACCATTCTATAATTCTACAATTTGTTTGCTTTAAAAGTTACCCACAATCATTCTATCCATGCTTTTCTTGCAGTCTTTCTAGTATTTGCTTAACCTAATTAATGTTCACAGCTAATGCAATAGCCATTGGTGAACATGAGCTGCAATAACCTGCAGAACTTCCTGCAGCCCAGTCTTGTCAGTGTCTGGTTAAATCCAGCTCTGTATGGCAATCACTACTGAAAGGTCATTGTTGCTTATCATTTTGGTTTGCCCATCCTTTCTAATCTTCTTCTCTGACAAGATCATCATGAAATCACACCCATATGAAGGATATGAAACACAGATTAGAAAAAAATGGTCCTTTAGAAACAGTTCTTGCCGGGGAGAGGAGGGAAGGTATCTGATAAGAGTAACAAATACTCTATTGGAACCGATCCCTTCTTGCCCTCCTTACTTCCATTTAGAGAAGCAAGCAATGTATATAAAACAATGTTAAAAGTAGAAATGGTATCACCTCAGTATCTCCTTCCAGAATATTTGAAGGTCACAGATGAGATTATGAACATAAAGGGTCCTAAAGGCTCAAACTGAAAAACTCTCATCAGAAACTAGTCTCAAAATTGACGATATTGAGGTCTAATGGGTTTTCCTGCTAAGAATTTGAACACCATGAAAAAGGTTATCTTAAAATACTACAAATACCAAATCATGGTTACAGACAAATGGAATTCAAGGAGACTACACTTTATTATGCAAACAGCAAACTGGCAATCTACATCCTGCAATGGTAATTACTGTGGTTAGTGATATCCTGAAGAGATGCAATTAGTTTCTAATGTACACAGGACTTTAAAATACATTTTTATTTTATTATTTTTCTTGAACTGTAATTTTCTGTGACAGTGGTATCCATAACAGGCATAAAAATATATGTTAGAGCCAACAAGCAACTACTGATCCTAGGAGTGGGACTTCAGAATTTAGACATCACAGGCTAACCTTGTGAGTTCCTGAGCATCTGTCCTCTCAACTCAAAGTCGTTTAACTCGTATTAGTACTTTCCTGTCACCAGTGATGCTCACCTCATTATTAAAGCTGCACCTCTCTATACATCTCAGACTTACAAGTCTGAATAGATCAAAGTCAAGTGTCATACAGAGCTTAAAAATTACACAGCAAGATTGAACCAAAAGATTATTTCAATGCATGTTATAGTCAAGTTAGGATATTTTCACAGGGAGCATAATTTAATAGAGGTTATATTCTCTGAGAGACAGAATTGCCTTTTGGTCTGCTTTCACCAAAACAGCTCCAGACTGTCAATTCCAAGTGACAATCCTATTGGCCACAGCTTAACAAGAGATACACCTCTGCCTCCATCTTTTCTTTCCTGAATGTTATTTTCCTGATCCCACCTTATGGTACTTGGCTGTCCTTGCATTCTGTGTAGGTTTTTAGGCACCTAAATCAGAGATGAAAGTCCTGCACAGAACAGAGTTGCATACTTCAGGAGCCAATTGTCCAAATCCTCACATCCTTATTAGGTAAAGCCATTGATCTTTACTTGAAGACATACTCATTTGCTCTATTTATTACCCAGGAGTGTAAGTGTCCTGGGTTTAGCAGTAGCAGTCATTTTTCTCCTTGGTAGCTGGTGCAGTGCTGTGTTTTGACTTTCAGCTGGGAACAGAGCTGATAAAAATGATATTTTGGTTTGGCCAAGGACTTTGTGGGCCTCATGCTCTGCCGGGGAGGAGGGAAGCCGGGAGGAAGCAGAGACAGGACACCTGACCCAAACTGACCAAAGAAGTATTCCATACCACAGCATGTCATGTCCAGGGTATAACTGGGAGTTAGCCGGAAGGGCTTGGTGGACTGCAGGGTTGGAGGAGGTATCGGTCGGTGCTTGGTCGGGCTGGGGGGGCGAGTTATCGGTCGTCTGGTAATGAGGTGTTGTATTCTCTTCCCTTGTTATTTCCCTTATCATTACTATTATTGGTGGTAGCAGTAGTGATTTGTGTTTTACCTTAGTTACTAAACTGTTCTTATCTCAACCCGTGGGAGTTGCATTCTTTTTGATTCTCCTCTCCGTCCCTCCGAGAGTAGGGGGAGGGCAAGAAGGGGGGGGAGTGAACTAACAAGCTGTTTGGTTGGGTTAAACCACAACAGTAATTAATATATACTAATTTTAATGAAAAATAACTAACTGCTAGGACAATTCCCATGTAATAAATGCTGTAGTTTGCAGTATCAGTCATGAAGAATTTCTTTTAAAAATCTTTATAGAACCACCATTAATATTCTATGACAAGGGAACAAGAAAATTTTGTGGACCTTTTTAAAATTACAGGTTTTATCCTCCAGTTTAGTAGAAGGTTTCTAACATGGTGTTGGAACTAGATGATCTTGGGGTCCTTTCCAACCCTAACTATTCTATGAATCTATGTAAAATACAATAACAACATATACTGGGTTTCAAACTAAAAAGAGCAGGAGAAACTGGATGACATTGGAAGAAAATATTTAAAATATTTTAGCAGCATATGTGATTCCCTGTTCTCATATCTGGGTATTCACCAGCAGAAATGTTGCACTTGCAAAATAACTGCTAGATGCAGCTTTGCATTTTACCAGTAACATTTATAAAGCAGTCCTGGACTGCAAGAAACTAGGAACTGCAAGAAAGTCACTATACTTGGAAAAACAAAACAACTTCTGGGATTTCAACCTCATTCAATGTGAGAATTCTGTCCTGTATTCCTAGACTGGTCACCTTTACCTGTATAAAGGCAATCTCATTAATTGAAACATCTGCCTGACACAGCAATTGATTAGACATCAGAGCCATACAGAATTTTCCATTGCACACTACTAGATGGAAATGTGCCAAGGTATATCTAACTGCGCATCAAGGAATGAGGAATTTGCAAAGGCAGGTACAATAGATGGGTGGCTATGGAAGAAGGAAGGGAGGACTTATTTTTTAATGGTTTAAGCATAAAGAATTCCAATAGGTAGGCAGTGCTTTCTTTCAATGTTACATATATGCATGCATCATTTTACCAATATGCAAAAACTCCATTCCAATCTATTTTCTGGCAAGAGAGATAGATGGGTGAAATCAACTGGGTTTTGTTTTTGTTTTTGTTTTTGTTTTTGTTTCTAAATAGGTTTTAGTTTTTGTCTTGTTTCACAAAAATTTACGACCAAACACAAAACGAAGAAAACTTGGTGTTTCACTTATCACTGCACTCAAATCTAGAAAGCACTAACTGGCTTGCTTTTTGTCTCATGTTCTTTTGAGTTTTCATATGATTCACTCCCTAGCTATGGTATGCTTATGCGTATATAAATATATATACACACACATACATATGTATTATATTATGTACATGAAGAAGTTTTAATGCTATGAAACTTCATACTCTCATGTAACATTAATTGTGTTATAAATTTTGAAAATTGCTGAGGAAGGCATACTCAAAAAGTTCAATTAATCATTCAATTTCCAGATGTCCTTCCTCCAGGTACCAGTAGATTCTTAGTGTCATGCTGTCAGATTCTGGAAGGTTGTGCTAGAATTAAAATACTCCAACTCAGGCTTTAACACAGGATGGAAAGCTTATCTAACCTGACAGTACTCTAGAAATAATCATTCTGACTTGTCAAAGATGGTACATGCTGGCATCTTTATGCTATTTAGAAATGATGGAAGCTGGGTGGAAGAAAGGGATAACAAAGATAAATCTTATAAAGCTCCATAGTTAAGTTTTAACTGTGGCAATGGAAAGAGATACAACCCAAAACATAAAAAAATGTTCAGAATATTGTAGTATACATACTTTGTGACTCAGTTTAGCTTTAACCCTTAGCTACATTTAAAAACCTATGAAGGAGTAAAGGATAAAAGCAGGCTCAGCGGCTTACCACCCGTTAACTGATTGTAATTGCCTTTGCAGAAGCATCCTACTATTGACTATGGACATCTGAAATCCGAACCAGCGAACAGTCTGGGCTTGAAGGGACCTGCAAAGGTCATCTAGTCCAACCCCCCTGCAATGAGCACAGACTTCAACTAGATCTGGTTGCCCAGAACCACATCCAACCTGTCCTTGAATATCTCCAGGAATGTTTTTCAAAGTTGAAAAAACTTGGCCTGTTCTGTTGATAATAACTTATATAAAGTTGTGTTGAATTTTAAAACAAATGTCCCCTTTTCTCAATTCTAACAGCCTCATAACACTAAAAATCAATCAGATTTGCTAGTGACACTATCTTTTTCCAAATACCTCTTATTCTGACAAGTCCTTTCAGTTTCTAAATACACAGTTATTTTGGTAAAAGAAGGCCATCAGAGCTGTGCCATAGACACACTGATATTCATTCTTACATGGAAAGCAATCAGTTTTCTTGCAAGGCTCTGTTTACTCTTCAAACAGTAAAATGCTTAAGTGTATGCCAGGTTCATATGCGGTACGCTGACTGTGGGCCATTGTGCTTATCAAGTACTCAGTCTGTTGGAGCACTTTTTTCACTTCTCTTTACTCAAGTATATCACCTGGATTACAAACCCCGTTTGAATTTATCTACTCTTAGATAAACAAAAAGATCCCTGGTCAGACTTGAGAATCTCTGTAACAATTTTACTACAGTAATGACAACGGCACAGAAGTCTTTCATCCCATCCCCGCAGGTGAGGGGGACCTGATCTTTTACCACACTGCATGGTTCGCAGGAAACACTACAGGCCCTTCAGGGACTGAAACACAAAACAATCATAATTTTATTGTATTCTCATAGAAGATAGGAAGTTTAAAAAGCAAAAGGGGAAAAATGAAGGAACAAAAACAAAAAAACAGGCTCACCACCCCGTGGATCCAGCGGCGTCTTCTGAGTCAGCAGTCATTCCTGCACCCCTTCTTTTTGTAGCCAGACAAAATCCAACATGCCAAACTCCTATGACCCAAGTGCAGCACGGCTGTCACCCTTTTCATTGGGTCAGGGTCTCTCAGAACACTGCTGCAGGCGAAGACTCATGCCCATTCCTGCACATGCGCCATGAGCTGCTCTGGAACTTTCTAGGAAGGGCAGGGTCTGTGATGAGCCCCAGGCCCAGTGGGACTCTGCCCTAAGGCTGGGCGTGGTGTATGTGCTGCTGTCTCTGGCTGTTTGTTGCCGGGGCCTTTGATCTTCGCGGCCTCAGGGCAGACACTACAGGAAAACCTTCCCTAACCTTTGTGAAGCCCATACCTGCTCTGCTCCTGACCAACAAGACGCTGCTCACCACCTACAGGTGCTCAGCCTCCCTCAAATTCTTTCTTGTGAGACACACACAAAAAGAGTCTCCTGACCATCACACCTGTCTTTATAATTTTGTATTTTTATGACACTACATTTAAACTATATAAAATATTTGGACATACAGATTGATTCAGATGTCTAAACATGAGCATGGAGTGCTCTTTGAGACATACTAAAGTAGCAAAATAGTCATACAGGGTTATTATATTTGACACAGGACATGCAGAAGAGCTGCACCCTCATGAACCAGTAACTAAAGACACACAGAAATACCCTAGGACTTCTCAATGGGTGGTAGACAAGGAAATTAAAACAAATGAATGGAACCTTTGGTGTCTGCATTTAGATGAAATTTCTTTTTAATCTCTCTTGGCTTGTCATGGTTTAAACCCAGTCATGCAGTTCACTTACTCCCCTCCTTTTTCCCCCCACTCCCGGAGGGATGGGGAGGAGAATCAAAAGAATGTAACTCCCACAGGTTGAGATAAGAACAGTACAGTAACTAAGGTGTAACACAAATCACTACTGCTACCACCAATAATAATAATGATAAAGAAAATAACAAGGGAAGAGAATACAACTGCTCACCATGTGCTGACCAACAACTCACCCCACCCAGCAGTTAACTAGCCCTTCTGGGTAAATCCCAGTTACATCCTGGGCATGACATGCTGTGGTATGGAATACTTCTTTGGTCAGTTTGGGTCAGGTGTCCTGTCTCTGCTTCCTCCCAGCTTCCCCTCCTCCCTGGCAGAGCATGAGACTCACAAAGTCCTTGGCCAGACTAAATATTTGAACAGTAACCAAAACCATCAGTGTTATCACTGTTGTTCCCAGGCCGAAAGTCAAAACCACAGCTCTGCACCAGCTAAGAAGGAGAAAAATGACTGCTGCTGCTGAACCCAGGACAGCTGTATTGGCTGATTAAAGTGGGAGGTTAGACACTGATTTTTTTATAAGGGCCCCTGCACTGTAGCAATTTACACTTGTGAATCTGAAGTGGTCTCCCAGTGTAGGTGGGAAATAGTTGGAACATACAATTTATTTCAATGATGTTTTTCCTCCTTTCAGTTTCATTGACCATTTCACAACAGAAGGTTTTTTTCACGGGCTACCTGCCTGTCCAGCTATCCAATCACTTGTTTCTTACAGATGTTCTCTAAATGTCATGCAGACATTTTCCTGCAACTTCTGCTATTTCATTCTCACTGTACTCCACGGTAGGAAGCATACTGGTTCGCACTGCAACATCTGGTTTGCCTTCGCGTAGACCCCAAAATAACCTGATGGAAAGAGGCCAAAGAAATTCCTAGGAAGAATAGCTGTCCCTATAATAATTGTGATTGGTATTCAGCTAACACAGTGCTAGTATACACCAAAGTAAGCCCGTTCAAAGATAAAAAAAAAAAAAAAAATAGGAAAAAAAAAAAGGGCAGAAAGAAAGAGCAGGTGAGGTGACAGATGTCAAAACCATAAGACAGGAGAAATAAGGATCAGTACTGAGGCAGGCAGGACAAGACCCCTGACTGTACAAATGAAATTGGTTTTGCGTGATAAGTAGCAGCCTATTAAGGATAAAGATCAAAGACAAGAGAATGGTGAAGAAAATAGAAGAAGGAAGGCCTTGACCTAACAACTCTAAGAAAAAAGGCAATCAAAAATAAGCTTTGAGCATTTATAATAGATGAGATGTGTAGTTAGCATAGTTCCATATTAGTTGGCTGGTGTTATGGTGTGTCATTTGCTTTGGAGTCTTACAATAGATAGCCTGCTGTAGCTATTCACTCTCAGTGTGAGGATGGCTTTTCTCAGTTCCTTGTAAGCACTGACTGGTGAACCCACTGGGTGTTGCCTGGAGAGCTAGTCCCTTTGGTAAATGGTGAATGCCCTTTCAATCTGCTGGTGTTGAGCAGGGGACACCTGCCACTATTCTGTAGCATGTGTAATGCCAAAATCAAGATTGCTCTTGGTGTAAATGAAGGCAAGGTGAGCAGTGGTTCACTCCAGTGTCATGCATGGGTGTAGTTGTAAGCATGCAGGGAGTCTGGGTTTTTTTTATATTCTTCCCATAAAACAGTTTAAATGTAGTTTATGAAAATCACAAACAAGTGCATTGCAGTCTGAAAATCAGTTTCATATGCAAGTATGCTGCTTAAAGTGACTAGCATATGACAGGCAAGCCTAGAGATGGTTTGTCTTTAAAAAACTTATCTTCAATTACATTTATTTTTTAAAAGGTTCTTTTCATTCAGAAATACTAGCTTGGGCATTTTTCAGATCTTTCATTCACACAGACTTACTGGTGTTTTTAACATGACAAAATGAAATAAAAATTCGCTAGATTAGTACAGCAAACTAATACTTTCAAATTTAACTCTTATTTCTCATTGCAACTTTTGCATCAATGGTTCATAATTTTACAAGTTAATTTCTCTAATGCCTTTGTGTATATGTACATGTATATATATACATACAATATATAATCTGCATATTTTCTGTGAATGTCTGTAATACGAGAGAGAAATTTTGGTGTTAAATTCACAGCAAACATAAAAAGAAAACCTGAATATTTTTTAAAGACTAAATCCATTTAATAATTATTCTTTCAGTATAATGACCCATGTCAGACTCCAGTAGTTCTGCAAGGTCTGAGAAGGTCCATCTCCAGGGCACATTCAGATCTTGCATACTTTGGGGCTTCCCTTTAAAGTTGCTTTTTGAAATCACAGTAAAAAAACCCTATTAATTATTTCCCCTGAACAGTATGGATGCAATATCATACACTTGAGGAAAAGAAAAAGAGTCATAGGTCAAAACCATCATTACAGAATAGGCAAGCCTGAGAAATGTCTGTAATTTAAATGAGCAACGGATAGATATAAATACACTTTCCGTCTACTCTCAGTTAAAAGACATTTTGCTACTCACAATTCTTGGAAATAAAATTTAATTGCTACTGTACCACTGTAGGATCTGGGTGGTGATGTTCTTTATAGTTCCATTCCATTCCAAAGAAACCTTACTTTGGGAGTCTTAAATATTCTACACTTACCAGAGACTTGTCATTAAAATGGAAGCAAATTAGTTAAACTGTTTCTTACTGATGTTTAACGTAATCTCAGTAGCACCATCCCTGATCATTACAACTCCTCCTTCAGAAACTTCAGTTCTAGAGCACACAGCTGTTATTCATGCCCAGAGGCAAGTGCTCCAAAAAGTAGTTAATTTGGAATTAAAAAAAAAAAAATGGAGCCAAACATGGAGCCATGAAAAGGACAGCACTCAGTTTGTTCCTTCCCAAAATGCTACCAAAATAAGAAGTGGTGGTGTCCCACATTTTCAAAAATAGCCTTCCAACTAGCTCTTTTCTACAGATAAGAATCTAATCTTTAACTTCTGCAATATTTGTGCCGAATCTTTTTTCCTACCTTGTTTCTAAATACATCAACAACCTGGGACATTTGCTTTTGGTAAGGTGTGTTGGGATCCAGAACCAAACTGCAATAAATAGAAAAATATGTAATGATTGAAAGAGGAAGAGAATTCCAAGGAAATCTTTAGTACCAACTGGTTTATGTTATCTGGCGTGGAAAAGCAACTTTGGTGTTACTTTCCAATGATTCGTATATGCAACAATTTCTCACTAATGTGTTGTCTCATCTGCCTTTTATCCCTTCATCTTTTCTTTTGTCTTCCTACAAGCCTTCAAAGATGCAGGTTTATTAGAAATTCACCCTGTATCCTTGCCAATTACCTGAATACTTGAGGGGTTTCAAGTATCAGGGTAAAAGGATTAAAAAAAAGGAGAAACAAGGCCAACCCTCCAGCTCACAGAAGGAAAAAGCCATCTTGGGGTTATATTAGAAAAAAATAAGTGCAATGTTCACTCTTCAACCTCTAAATCAATCCCTGTCTAACAGAAAAGTCCAGAATTTAATCACATGACTTTGAGCACTGATTGGTGTGGTGGTGTGTGTTTTGTTTGGGTGGGGTGTGTTTTGGTTTGGGGTTTGTGGTTGTTGGGGGGGGGGGGGGGGGGGGTGTGGGGTTTTGGTTGGGGGGGTGGGGGGGGGGGGGTGGGGTGGTGTGGTGGGGTGGTTTGTCTCCTTTCCTTTGCTTTTTCTCTTATCATTGTTGTGTTGTGGTGCGTGGTGATTGATTGTATAGTTGCTAGACTGTTTATCTCGCCTGGGTGTTTTTTTTTGGGGGGGAAGCTGTGTGGTTTAACCCAACCAAACAGCTTGTTCACTTCTCCCAGTGAGTGGTGCCAGGCGTTAGTCCGCCCCCTTCCCCAGGGGCTGCCGCCCCTTTCCCCGCTCCCAGAGGGGTGGGGAGGAGAATCGAAGGAATGCAACTCCCACGGGCTGAGATAGAACAGTCTAGAACATGTAATGAATCACCACGCTACCACCAACGACAACAATGATGAGAAAAAGCAAAGGAAAGGAGTACTCCACGCGCCAACCCCATGACCGCCTTCTTCCGGGTGTTCCCCGTGCTGTGGTATGGATCCTCTTTGGTAGTTTGGGTCAGGTGTCTGTCTCTGCTTCCTCCCTCCCCTCCTCCCTGGCAGAGCATGAGATCACAAGTCCTTGGCCAAACAAACATATTTTTATGCTTTTCCAGCCGGTGGTGTGTGTGTGACTGACCAGAGACTGTTTAGCTATGACTGTTTGTGGTTGACAGTATCTTTATATAAGTAGTATAGTTATCTCAGTCTGAGTCTTTGCCTGAGTTTTATCTAACTCAAAGTCATTAGATTCTACTAGAATTAATAAAATTAAACATACGCTATTGTAAGAAATTATCTAGCAAATGAGCTCCTTCAACCTCTAGTCTTAGGAGAAATATTTTACTTCAAGGTATAACTAAACAAACACCTGTTAACAGACTGCAGTTAACACTAGTACTGCAACATCCACTGGTAGCAATTCTCAACAGTGCTCAGAGAAAAGATGAAAGTGATAAAAAAAAAAGAAAAAAATGAAAGGAATGGACTGGAACTCTCATAGCACAACTGAATTGAATAATCACACAGTGTTCTGTATTATATATATATGAAACCTCGTGTGGTCAAACATGCCACCATGCAAGGATATTAAATCTGAGTAGGTTTGTCATCATATTAAACCTTGGTACAAAACTGAGAATGTGTCATGGTTTAAGCCCAGCTGGTAACTCAGAAAATCACGCAGCTGTTCACTTGCTCCCCCCCACCTTTCCTCCCCTCTGCTGCCCAAGGGATGGGGAGGAGAATTGAAAGAATGTAACTCCCATGGGTTGAAATAAAAACAGTCCAGTAACTAAGGTATAACACAAACCACTACTGCTGCCACCAGTAATAATGGTGATAAGGGAAATAATAAGGGAAGAGAATACAACCACTCACTACCCGCTGACCGATACCCAGCCTGATCCAAGTAGTGATCTATCCCTTCTGGGTAACTGCCCCCAGTTCTACATCCTGGGCACAATGTGCTGTGGTATGGAATACCTCTTTGGCTAGTTTGGGTCAGGTGTCCTGTCTCTCCTTCCTCCCAGCTTCCCCTCCTCCCTGGCAGACCACAAGACTGAGAAAGTCCTTGGTCAGAGTAAACGTTACTGAGCAGCAACTAAAAAACTTCAGTGTTATCAGAGCTGTTCCCAGTCTGAAAGTCAAAAGCACAGCACTGCACCAGCTACTCAGAAGGAGAAAAATGGCTGCTACTGCTGAACCCAGGACAAAATGAAACAAGATTCACTGCATTAGAAGCTATTATATCATTAGCATCTGCATACACAATGTAAGATTCACTAAAGCTTCTTTCCCTTCTATTTTAACAGGAATTTGTACTTTCCACCTTGATTAGGTTGTTCCATTTTTTCATACTGCAAAAGCATTTTCACTATTTTCATTAGTTTTCTTCCTCTCACCCCCCAACACCTCCCCCTCCCCGCCCCCCCCCAATATATATTTGAATTTTTATTACTCAGGGATTTTTATTTTTTTTCCAAGGACAGTCATTACTGTTTGCAATTCTTATCATTATAGGCTTTTAATAAATGGTTTATTTTTCCATACCAGTTTAAGGAATATAATTCTCCAACTAACTGAAGCCTCTGTTCACTATTTCTGTCTTATAAGCTTTTTGGGAAGCTAAGGACTGGAAAAGAGAGAGTTTCCACTTCTGAGTGTTTCTTTCTTTATTTGTTTTAGATTACACTCATTTCTCACTCTAACAGAACATATGGTGTCCTATTTCTGTATTTCATTATTATAACTACCACCCTTTGATATTTAATATAACTTTAAATAATATATATATTATCCCCATAAATAGATTTAAAATGCAATGCAATTTATTTTTAGCTAAAGTAGTTTCATGAAAGATCGTACAGACATTATTGCCACTTGTACAAATACATACAATACATTTAGGGAATTCAATGGCAGTGAAAGATGAAACACTTACATGATATTTTTTAAAGGTAGACCTAATTAAATAATATTTTAATAATGCACACAGTTCCTCAGAGGAAATCTAGTTGATATATACAGTCAACATGTGGCTTTAACATATTAAAAATATTCATACCATTAAGATAAATGAGCATGGAAAATCTGTGCATTCACTTACTATAAAAATATTTATATATATATGTATATATATATAAAACACATAGGGTAAAAATAATATAGAGCATAATTTGATGCTGATAGGAATGTGAATGTATGTTAGAGTGTGGGCAGCAATTCCTTTTCAAATCTATTCAGCATTGTCCAGCCTGCTGTGTTTAGTTTCAAAATCTTAACATTTTGATAATGTAAATTGTTTGTTCACTTCTGCTTTGCATTTCATGAATACATAGTCAACATAGAAAATAATTCAGAGGTAATCATACTTGCAGGACCCTAGCAATTCAGCAATCAGTCTTAGTTGTAATTTCATCCTCTTACTTATTTTTGCATCAGTAAAAAGCTTTTTCAATGCCTTTATGAGGTTAAGACAAGAAGGAACCGCACTTCATAAAATCTAAAATGAAGGCATCCATCCAAGTATGTGAAAGAAAAAAAAAATCAAGCACCCATACCCATAATCACAATTTGAGAGACTCAGGAAACTTGAATAAACCATATGACAAGAACCAGTTTACTAAAGAATTTAGTGTATTTCATATATTACATAAAGTTTCATAAGAAGGCATGTATTGCATAAAGATTTGGTAATAACAGAATACAAGGATATTTTATAACATGATTCAGTATCTGAAATGTCATTTAATCAAGACCAGTCCATGAATGAAAGAAATCTGCCTGAAACACAGCTCAGACCAAACTGACATGATACTGGTGAGCAGGGGAAACCACCTGGAAATATTTTCAGAATTTATGTTATCATCTTTGAATGAGTGAGTATGTCTGCTCTCATGACTGGTGCTCTCATTTAAGGTTTTCCCCAGACTGACAGCTGCTGGTGAATAGCCATCCTTCAGTAACAATCAGTCAACTCTTCTTCGCCTTATGTATGAGAGGTTGTTTTTTCTCCAATTTAATTATCATTATGTCTGATAGAAGGGCCTGACCAAACCCTGACCGTAACTGACCATAAGAAAATGAAATAAGCCACGTGCAACAGCTTATCTGTTGAATGTAGTCTCTACTTAAGGGTGTATGAAAGCAGTGCTCTGAAAACTACAGTAAAAGCCAGATTCATTCCATCTCCGTACAGTGAACTAAGAATTATACATCCTGAAAGCTCTGTTTAAAGTAAGGGAAGACTGATTTCCTTTCAAGAGACAAGGCAGATCTTAGTGATTTTTTTCCTTTCTTGAGATTTTTATTTGTATGTCTTTAGACTGAGCACTACCATGACATACACTTCTATGTCACATGAGACACTAGACAGTCCCAAACTAAATTAGGGTTAAACTCAAAACTGTGGATCAGTTAACCTCTGAAGTAAGGCACTAACTGAATTTAATTAGGTGGGGTAAATTTGGGGCCTGACTAATTTAAATCTGCCTGCATAGTTTAGCATCTACTTGGCTTATCCTTTCTGAGGGGCCTAAGTAATGATTTTTTGCCTAAGTAGTGATTTTTGAACGCTTAAAGGATCTGATTAGTAGTTCTTCATTACAAAGGAGAAACTGGGAAAACTGAGGAAAAAACTCTCAGTGCAGCTGTGAAACTGATCCTATATTTGGTCTGAAGCAGAAAACTAGGAAATTAACTTCACTCTCACAAATAAAAGAAAAAAATCCCAAGGGAAAAAGGAAATCAAGCATCTTGGACTTAAAGAATTCAGTGCCATTTGAGATACCTTAAAGTATTCCTTTTGGCATCCAATTGCTGCTCTGGAAGCCTTTGGGCATCTCACAAGGGTCTGTGATTTGTCTTGTAAATCCTGTGCAGGTGTCCTGATATTTTTAGGCATGTAAAATGACTCTAGATGACTGTGGTTAGACAGTTAAATGGAATCTCTCATTTTGGGTGACAGTTTCCTTTGTTTAGATAAATTATCTAGGCACTTTTGTTCCCATGGATTTTTAATTTTATTTAAAAATTTGAGGAAACTTGGTACTTTTCTACTCTGTTTTCTTTAAAATTGAGCTTAAAAAATAGACCTAGGGGTGCCAAATTTATTAAACTAAAGATTCAGCCCAAAGCACAGTGTCTTCCATGACTGATTTTTTGCCAAGACCACCTGAAATCTTTCTTGTTTCTTTAATTAATCAGAAAATGCACAAACCTAAAGAACATGTGTCGCACAGTTCCTGAAGGTCACCTGATGTAATAAACACACTTCTTCATTAATGTATCCATTTCTTCATAAAATTTTCACTACCAGAGGAATTGAAAAGTGATACTTCAAAATGAGAGTATTCCACCAGTTCCAGGAGGTGCCTCAAATCTATTTTTTCTTATAAATGAATGCAGTACTTAAATAAAGGAACCAATTGGGGAAATGGCTTTTTCACCACTATGATGACAGAGAAAAGACAGCTGTAAGGTCAGCTTTATACATGCAAGCTGCATGTATACATACACCCAATTCCATGGCTAGTGAGTGACTGTCCTGTAGTGGTTTCTGTTTTCAGAACAGCTCATCCTGTGAAAGATGACATGCAGCTTCCTTCATTAGAAGCCTGTAAAGACAGTTTAATGAAGGTGAAGGTATGTGTGCTGCAGTTGGGTAAGCTTTTTGATACTGCTGCCAAGAAGACAGAAAAGCTTAAAAATTCTGTGTCGGTCTTTTAAAAAAATAGTCACAGCAACAAGAAAATCAACATCTGTTGTGTGTTTTTCCTTTGTTTCTTCTAATCGATCCAGCAAATCTTTGCCAAACATTTGCACAGTGTGCCATAGAAATGTCACTTGAGGGTGAAGAAGAGTGTCACTTTATAAGTAAATGTCATTTTACAAGCAAATACCATTGAGTTGGGAAAGAAAAATGACACTAAGCAAAGCAGCTCAATGGCTAAATAGCTGATACAAACAAGAAGCAGACCAGGTAATGAAGATTCCGTTTAATTTGTAGCCCATCTCTCTGATGTCTTGATAATAGTAAAGGAAGTGATACTCATGGATTTCCAAATCATCTTAACGCTGGAGCTCTACCATTCAACAAGCATATGTGGCAAGCCGTAGAGTTTCCACCTTAGTCAGTCATGGCAGTTGAAATGCCTCTTCTTTTCAATTGCTTCCTTTCCTTTCAATGAGTCTCAGGTTTTCTAGAGTTCTCAAGTAACCTCTACTCCTGCTGTCCTAGTATTGCCTCTCCTTTTGCTCCTTTCAACTCAGGATCTTCTTTGCACTCACTTACGTACCCTAAGCACTGAGGTCCAGCTGATGCTTTTATCCAGCTACATTACCTTTGAACATTTCAACATCTCTACTGTATCTTAATTTCCATCTCCACCTCAGAATCCTGACTACTTCTCCACCTGTTTTCTGGATGCACTCTCAAAAAGATGAACAACAGAAAGTTATTTACCTTTACCACCAAATTAATCACAAAGCTTGCTAAGGCTTGGCAAACAGAATTCATGTCATGCATTTAGTAAACACAGAATATCTTTGAGGCTTTGCAACTCACACTTTATTAAGACTGTCTACAAAAAAGCTACTTGGCAAAGCAGCTGTAGAATCTGTGCTCAATGAAACTATTGAAAATGAGTGTTGCCATTTGATTTAGCTTTTAGGATAGAAACAGCAAATTAATAACATGGGATTAAATAGTTGCATAGATTTGTAAAAAAAAATGGAAATAAGAAGTTTGTATTTATCTCAATATGTTATGTTAATCTCCCTCTTCCTTTTCTCTTTCCTTAAAGTACTATCTCTTCTATTAATTCAAACTTTTTAGGTAAATTATTGCAGATTTTAGGAACAAGTACTTTTAAATTCTCAAAGCAGAATCAGTGTCAGTATTATTCAGAAGAAAGGAAAAAGTCTGGAAAGGTGCTATCAACACACACACACACACACACACACAAATAGTATAATATATAAGACAAATTTAGTCTGCTGCTATGCTCAGGAAATGATTATGTATCAGCAGTGTTTGAAGAGATAAAAAAAGTGGAAGTTCTGTCTTCACACCATCTTTTCCCTAAGAAGCTCAGTCCTTTGTCTAGTATTTTCCACACAAGTACCAAAATCAATGCATTGTTCTTGCAATTTTGTTTTCTGACATTCAGTTCTACACATTTGTTTGCTCTTTGTATGTCCCACTTAAAATGTTTTTTGCCTCAAGCCTTCACCTCTGCTCTGTATTGCTTACAATCCTGGAGTGAAATTTTCTTATACCTTAAGATTGCTGTAATACAAGATCCTCCTCTTTCCAAAACCTGGCAAATTCTGGGTAGACAAAACTGCTCATTTCTTACAGAAAGGATTTTTTTTTTTTAAGGTCTTTTTGTTCCAAACTCTTTTTCAGTGGTACAAGTCAACAGCAGAAGATGGAAGCAGTGTCTGTGCTTCCTGCAGCAGTTTTCCTCAGCTCTTTCTTGCCTTTAGTGCCAAGCACAGAAGGCAGTTTACAGGGTCTGTTTTGTTTTCTCTATGGCCTTTTTCAGGTTATATTAATAATATACTTTGCTTTCTATAAATTTTATTTCCAGATTTTGCCATTTGGCTCACTTGAAAGAGCATGCACATAATAAAATGTCTGTTTGCACAAGGGGAAGCCATGTAACTGGCAAATGAGAATCAGAGGCCAGGAAAACTGTAGGTTTCTACATAAACTGTGCCAAAACAGAACATACTCAATATTTAGTACATTAGACATTCCCAAATTTCACATCTGCTCTTTTGATTTGCATTCTAGAGGACCAAACAGCAGATGGAAAAGACAGACATTCAGAAGATGACTATTCTCCCTTATATATCAGTGGAGGACCTGCTAAAAATCCTGACTGCTGACAATCACACAGGATAGCATTGTTTGCAAGTAAAACACTGAATAAAATACATTGCTGTGTAGAGACCTATGCCAATATATTTCTGGTATGGGTGATAGGCAATCTGAAGAACAAATCAGTCCAGCTGTAAATTCTCTTACTTCTCTGCTATAAGAGGATTTTTGCTTTATTCTGACAATTCTGTAAATTTATGTAATAAGCCGTCTAAGCCATCAGAAAGAGGGAGCTAAGATGGGACACATGAAAAAAAAATCTGATTTATTAAGCTTATTTAGAAATCAACTTTAACCAATTTATTGGGTGTCATGTAGTTTTTTATTTAGATTCATCCAGATCTGAATTTTGTCTATTTCAGTCTTTATTCATAATAGAATAGGGTGTGATCCTTTACAATTGATGATAATTATGGGATTTTTAATTATCCACTTTTAGTATTACTTGAATACTTCAGCTAATGCTGCAGGCAAATGACTTGGCCTCTAGGGGTTAATGCATTTTCCTTTATTTCTCATAGAGGCTTCTAAAAAAGGAATAATATCAACCTGGTTACAATAAAGGTTTCATGACAAGATCCAAAGCATTGATTTCATTTTGAATAGTTATTAACTTTAGTTAGTAGTTTTAAGACTTGGACTTCTAACTCCACTGTCCCCCTCAACTTAAGGAATGTTTTGAGAGTTTGGTTTCTTTGTGGTTTTTTGTGTTGTATTTTTTTTTTAATTACATATGAATGCATAATATTCAAACAGTATTCATCTTAATTCAATAACATGAAAACTTCAAGTATAAAACTGAGGATAACTTATTTAAAATTACAGTAGTTTGAAATGTAAAATTGAAAATTACATTGTAAAGTATTTTAACTTTTTGACATTCTTTGCCTTTAAGCTTCTTTTTGCTATTAGCAGGTGGTACTGAACCCTGAGCAGGTATCAGAGAAGTAGAAAGAATCTTTAGAAAAGGAGTAGTTCTCATATGTACTGAGCTTGCACAAGTAAGAAATTTGAGTGTATTAGCAAAGCCTGGAGAAAAAAACTTGACCCTAATTCTTTTATGTTATAGTTAGGTTCTCAAAGCACAGTAAGAAATGAGTTTTACTGCTACACTATGTAACCTTTGTTTACTGCCAAATTTGGAACATTACCTGATATCAGTTCAAATTACAGTATAATGACATAAAAAACAGAAAATCTTTCTTGTTTACAGCTTCAGCTTAAGCTCACATAACATTTGAAGTATATGCTACTATGTCAGTTTAAGTTTAATATCTACCCATATAGCATCTGCCTGCACAGGATAAAATGAAGAATAGTAGTGTGCAAAATGAAAAGGATGAAAAAGCACCATGGTCTAAAAGAGTGTATCAGTGTCTTCTTCTGACAGCAACATAACAATGAATCAACACTCAAACCCCCAAATTTAATATCAGTATTTATAATCAGGAACTTCTTAATACAATCAGAAAAAAATAATATGCAGAACACTTGAGCTATTCTTAGCGTTATTAAAAGAATTTAAAAGCTATACATTTGTCTCTTCAGTCTAAAATATGCATTAATCTAATGACAGAGTTTTCATAGAGATTTTCCGTTCTAGTTTCTGCTCAGAGCAGGAAGAGCACTTAAAAAAAAAAAGAATCCTAATTTTTTCATAGCCTTAAAAGGACTTGCAGACATTTCCTTTGGATAACTTTCAACACACTTTTTTGGATATAATATTTGTCATCCAAGTTTAGTTCAGTCTTTTAGTGTCAAATTTGAATTTGGTAAATAGTGCTACCACACTGTAATAAATTCTGTAACTCATATTCAGACTTTGTCTCTTAGCCACACACCACCACTGGAAAGTTCATTTGACACACTAGCTTTGTAAAGAAAGCTAATATAGTTGTCACTTTAGTTAATGTCATGAATACCTGAGGCTCTGTGAAAAACAAACAAAACAACCAAATAAATAATAATGCAGTAGTGCAAAAGCACTGATAAAAAGAAGCCATGCCAGAATATAAAGTGTGGCTAATTGGCCCAGATGGAGTGTTTTAGAAGAGATTGATCAAGCTATGTCAAAGTCTTAGAATATTACTGCACGACTCATGTTGACCCTTGGTCATACCTGATCACAATGATCATTATAACGGTATATCAAGTGACTAAACACTCCATTTTTCCTTCACTGACTGTTCTGTATTGTTACTGGCATTGATACTTCAGCACCAGATTTGTAACTATCTGTGGAAAATTTCCTGGATGAAGATCTCCTTTCTCTGAGTTCCTGTACTGCCTTATCCTGGGCAATATCTTCATTTCCAAGTGGTACCTCTGTTACTGCAACCCTTCCTATTCTTACTTCAGCCTCTATGAGAACACAGGTCATATCCCACTGCTTTCTGTACTGTAATACGCCATTTCTTTATATTGCAAAAATTGCCACAGAATACATCTATCTTCAGAAGACAGCTGGAAAAGCTTGTTCACAACTATCAGTGTTCTCTTGAGAATTCACCAGTGATAAGCTTGCAGTGGTAAGTATATTCTCATAGGGATCTGGTAAAGTACACCCTGCCACTGGAAAGCTTTCTTTTGTGCTCCAGGCACTCCAGAAATCTCCTTTGTTTTGTGCCACTTACTCAAGTGGAAATGTTTAGTCAACGTGAAGGAACCTACAAAGAAAAAGCAACTGCTTAAATGGTGACACTGTCTGTTTTATTGTAAAGAACATTCATATTCTAATTCTCCCTTGTTACCTTATGAGCATAGTTATTTCAACGATTATTTTTAAAAGGTTTCACTTGTCTTTAGCTACAGCATCTAGTCCTTTTGTAAATTAAGACCTTTACACCTTTGCTACTTATTTAACTAATACCAGATAAAAGATTTGCTGTTCATGTATTTGTACAGGGTTTGTCATTTTATATTATAACATAACATGACATATTGCCTCTGTGGTACATTTTGATAATGTCAAATAAAAGTGGAGAAGACTGGAATTTGTAGTTAGACTTTTTTTTTCCCTCTCTCAACCTAAAGGCATAGAACCATTCAAACATGCAAATTATTTGTGAGAAAAGACATTAAATAGGGTTTAGCTGACATCTACAAGCAATAAGATAAAATTACAAAAGGTAGATTTCTTCAATGTGCAGCACAGGGCTTACCTGTTGATTACAGTGTTTGCATGATGTTATTGTATATCTTGCCATCTTGATCATCAAAAGCTAAGCTGAAACCAACCAGAAAAAAAAAATAGTTTTAACAAATTAATTATTCTCTGAAAGCTGTATGCTGAACAGAATATATTTTGGATTAATATATCTGTACAGAAAATACACTATCTTTGTACTAAACCAAAACATGCATAATAGTACAAAGACGATTCTAGCAAAACCTAAATGAGGGTAAACCTGTCATATTAAACCATGTTCTTGGCAATCAGGTTATGTACAAAACCTTTCTGTGATCAATCTAAAAGTTTAAGCTAAAGAAATACCATATAATTGCTTATTATCATGAGCTTCTTACAAAATCATAAGGGAGAATATAATTTGGACAAACATATGCTCCTTCTTAGATTACTAAATATTTCTTAGGGGAAAATGGTTAGAACATTAATGAATAATAACAACAGATAATTTCATTACATTTAACACAGACATAACCATTTGTTTCTGTATCAGAAATTTTAATTGCCACAATATATGAGAATTGGTGGTTTAGAATCTTTTTTTGCATCACATGCTTTGGCAATTATTTAATCTGGCAAAAATATATTGTGAGTCATCAGATTGATTTCTCTCTTTTAAAGATTTTTTTATTCTTAAAACTCACATGTATACAGGGAAAAGGAACGTTTCATAAAGATAGGGGTTTCTACTTTGAAAGGGACAGAAGCACTCATCTGTCGGCCTGACACGGTCTCAAGGGACGTGTGTTGCTTACCAGGGGCACGGATCAGGGATGTGGCAGAGAGGCTGCCTGCTCTGGTAAGACCCACAGACTATTACCCACTTCTGGTGATACATGTGGGTGCTAGGGATATAGATAGTAGTAGCCTGGGGAACATAAAGAAGGACTACAGAGCCCTGGGAGAGGTGGTTAAGGGATCTGGAGCTCTTTTCATCTATTCTCCAGGATACAGGAGAGGACCTAAAAAAAGCTAGGAGGATTAGTCATCCTCCAGCTTTATTTGGAGCTCAGCTCAGATGCCTCTATACAAACGCCCGTAGCATGGGGAACAAACAAGACGAATTAGAGAGGTGTGCTTGTCTACGGGACTATGATATAATAGGCATCACAGAAACATGGTGGGATGGCTCCTATGACTGGAGTGTTGGAATGGAAGGTTACAGACACTAGAAAAGACAGGCATGGCAGGTGTGGAAGGGGAGTTGCCCTTTATGTTAGGGATAGGCTGGGGAGTATGGAACTCTGTCTGGGGACTGGTGAGCAGTTAACAGAGAGTTTGTGGGTCAGGGTTAAAGGGAAAACAGGGATGGGAGACATTACTGTGGGGATCTGTTATAGACCTCCTGATCAAGAGGAATCTGCAGATAAAGCACTCTGTAGGCAAATAGGAAAAGCCTCATGCTCACAGGCCCTTCTTCTCATGGGTGACTTCAACCACCCTGACATCTGTTGGATTGACGGTACGGCCCAGCACAAGCAATCCAGGAGGTTCCTCGATTGTGTGGAAGACAACTTCCTTCAGCAAGTAATAGAGAAACCGACAAGGAGAGGTGCCATGCTTGACCTTGTGCTCACCAACAGGGAAGGGCTCATTGGAAATGTGGAGCTCCAGGGCAGTCTTGGATGCAGCAACCACGAGATGGATGAATTTGAGATCCTTAGGACAGTGAGAAGAGCGTGCAGCAAGCTCACTGCCCTAGACTTCAAAAGAGCAGACTTTGGCCTCTTCAGGAGCCTGCTTAGTAAGGTTCCATGGGATATAGCCCTAGAGGACAGGGGGGCTGAAGACTTGGTTGGTGTTCAAGGAGCGCCTGCTACAAGCTCAGGAGTGTTGCATCCCAACTAGAAGGAAGTGCAGCAGGAGGGCCAGGAGACCTCCTTGGATGGATAAGGAGCTCCTGAGGAAAATTCAAATGAAAAAAGAGTTTTATAGAAAGTGGAAGCAAGGACAGGCAGCCTGGGAAGAGTACAGGGATGTTGTCCGGGAAGCTAGAGACCAGGTTAGGAAAGCTAAGGCCCAGTTAGAATTAAACTTGGCTAGGGATATTAGGGATAACAGGAAGGGATTCTACAGGTACGTAGCAAATAAAAACAGATTAAGGAGAACGTAGGCCCCCTCAGGAAGATCTCCAGTGAAGTAGCTACACAGGATTTGGAAGAAGGCTGAGGTTCTGAATGACTTCTTTGCCTCAGTCTTCTCTAGCAAAGGCTGTGACCTCACCACCCAAGTCTTGGAAAGCAGACACAGGGATCGTGAGAATGAAGACCTTGGGGCCACTGTAGGAGAGGAATTGGTTCAAGACCATCTTAAAAATCTGAACGTGCACAAGTCCATGGGTCCTGATGAAATCCATCTCTGGGTCCTGAAGGAGCTGGTAAATGAAGTTGCTAAGCCGCTGGCCATCATCTTTGAAAAATCATGTCAGTCAGGTGAAGTTCCTGACAACTGGAAAAAGGGAAATATAACCCCCATTTTCAAGAAGGGGAAAATGGATGACCCGGGGAATTACAGACCAGTCAGTCTCACCTCTATGCCTGGCAAAATCTTTGAGCAGATTCTCCTAGAAGGCATGCTAAGGTGCATGAAAAACAACAAGGTGCTTGGTGACAGCCAGCATGGCTTCACTGAGGGGAAATCCTGCCTGAGCAATTTGGTGGCCTTTTATGATGGGGTTACAGAACTGATGGACAGGGGTAGAGCAGTCGATGTCATCTACCTGGATTTGTGTAAAGCGTTCGACACTGTCCCACACGACATTCTTGTCTCTAAATTGGAGAGACATCAATTTGATGAATGGACTACTCGGTGGATAAAGACCTGGCTGGGTGGCCGCACACATAAGGAACTGCCAATGGCTCAATGTTCGGCTGGAGACCTGTAATGAGTGGTGTCCCTCAGAGATCGGTGTTGGGACCGGTCTTGTTTAACATCTTTGTTGCTGACATGGACAGTGGGATTGAGTGCGCCCTCAGCAAGTTTGCTGATGACACCAAGCTGTGTGGTTCGGTTGATACACTGGAGGGAAGGAATTCCATCCAGAGGGGCCTTGACACGCTTGTGAGCTGGGCTGATATCAACCTCATGAAGTTTAACCATGCCAAGTGCAAGGTCCTACACCTGGGTCGGAGCAATCCCAGACACAGCTACAGGCTGGGCCAAGAAGAGATTCAGAGCAGCCCTGTGGAGAAGAACTTGGGGGTGCTGGTCGATGAGAAAATGAACATGAGCCAGCAGTGTGAGCTTGCAGCCCAGAAAGCCAGCCGTATCCTGGGCTGCATCAAAAGGAGTGTGACCAGCAGGTCGAAGGAGGTGATCTTGCCCCTTTATTCTGCTCTCATGGGACCTCACTTGGAGTATTGTGCACAGTTCTGGTGTCCTCAACATAAAAAGGACATGGATCTGTTGGAACAAGTCCGGAGGAGGGCCACGAGAATGATCAGGGAACTGGAGCACCTCCCATATGAAGATCGGCTGAGAAAGTTTGGGCTGTTCAGCATGGAGAAGGGAAGGCTGCTTGGAGACCGCATAGCAGCCTTCCAGTATCTGAAGGGGGCCTATAGGGATGCTGGGGAGGGACTCTTCATTAGGGACTGTAGTGATAGGACAAGGGGTAATGAGTTAAAACCTAAACAGGGGAAGTTTAGATTGGATATAAGGAAAAAATTCTTTCCTGTTAGGGTGGTGAGGCCCTGAAATAGGTTGTCCAAGGAGATTGTGAATGCTCCATCCCTGGCAGTATTCAAGGCCAGGTTAGACGAGGCCTTGGGTGATATGGTTTACAGCGAGGTGTCCCTGCCCATGGCAGGGAGGTTGGAACTAGATGATCTTAAGGTCCTTTCCAACCCTAGCCATTCTATGATTCAATGATTCTTATTCTATAAAATCATTGAAAGTCATGTAGTCTTCCTTTTAAAATAAGTTAATAAATGTATGATATGAAGTTTAAA
Source organism: Neopsephotus bourkii (assembly GCF_033783945.1). NCBI lineage: Eukaryota > Metazoa > Chordata > Aves > Psittaciformes > Psittacidae > Neopsephotus > Neopsephotus bourkii. The sequence goes on along the minus strand of NW_026901872.1, from coordinate 6,337,442 downwards.
ACTTTGCATAATTAAATATAATATAAATATCCACAGACATAAAGAGATAGAAAGTAACCTTGAAGTTACAGGAATAGGAAACATCGGGGTAACATTTATGTTACAAGGAAAAATGCCTTATACTACCTGACCGTATTTTCTACTTCTTTTTTTTTTCAGTTAGTAACACTGAAAAAATAAATGTACCTGAAAGCAATGTTTTGAAGCAAATTGTATCAGAGGTCATAATTAACACTCATTTCTGTACATTATTTTTTAGGAAATGTTAACCTATAAACAATTGATAAATGGGATCAGATGTGGGGGTTTTGTTTGTTTGGGTTTTGTTTTTTTTTTTATTTTAGGCAAATGTCTACCTAGTAAGACAAAGTATCAATACCAAAAAGACATTCTATATCAACATTCAATCCTTTTTTTAGTTTATTACTTAGCAATAGCAGGTCCTACATGCTATTTAAAAGATGAATTCCTTTTCATACTTTTAAAAGGCAATGTCAGCACAAATACATTTCCAATCAGTTAGAGACTGGGTTGACACAGTCTAGTTTTGACATTTCTTTTAAGGCTGAATAATTTACATTCACCAGAGTAAGAACAGAGCAGAGCTACACAGGAATTAGTAGGTTTTACAAGAAAAGTATGCTTTCACTTTCTTAGAAGTCTACATACTTTGGAAGATCTCCTTACACACTTCTGGTTAGAATTCTAACTTGGGATGTGAAACAGATGAAAGACCCCACTGTACCTAAATCTAGGTGCCTTCCATTGGCCTCTCTGGAACAGTGGGAGGCACCTCGATTTGTTTTTGATGGCAAAAATTTCTCAGGCAGTTCTTATTGTTGTTAGTATGATTGCTATTTATCATTATTGGATGGGGATGTTGCTCTTGAACAAGCTTGGTTCCATTCTTTATCTACAGTTTTGAGAAGGTATTCTATCTTGCATATATTACAGTTCTCAGAAGATTTTTAATCGAAAAAGATACAAGATAAAAAAAAATACATCTGCTCTTTTTCTTACTGAAATGCACATTAGAATACTCCTGAAAATATTCACAATTCAGATGCCTTGGTATTAAAACAGTTACACCAGTGACAGATAAAACGTATTTTTGTGTTATAAATTCTGTGGAAGGTCTACTGGAGCTCCTGGCAATAAATGGCCCTGTATGAGCATGAGTGCCAAAACGCTGACCCTATTTTGTTTTAATCTACCTAGTTGCTAAATTCTGTTTCTTTACTATCTGCTCTGGCTTCAGCAGTAGCAGTCATTTTCTCCTGAGTAGCTGGTGCAGTGCTGTGGTTTTGCCTTTCAGTCTGGGAGCAGCTCTGGTAACACCAAAGTTTTTTAGTTGCTGCACAGTAATGCTTACTCTGGCCAAGGAGTTTCTCAGTCTTGTGCTCTCCCAGGGAGGAGGGCAAGTTGGGAGGAAGCAGAGACAGGGCACCTGACCCAAACTAGCCAAAGATGTATTACATACCACAGCACATTGTGCCCAGTATATAAACTGGGGGCAGTTACACGGAAGGGCCAGATCACTACTTGGATCAGGCTGGGTTTTGGTCGGCAGGTGGTGAGTGGTTGTATTCTCTTCCCTTGTTATTTCCCTTATCATTATTATTATTGGTGGCAGCAGTAGTGGTTTGTGTTATACCTTAGTTACTGGACTGTTTTTATTTCAACCCGTGGGAGTTACATTCTTTCAATTCTCTTCCCCATCCCTTCAGGAGAGGGGGAGGAAGGTGGGGGAGCGAGTGAACATCTGTGTGGTTCTCTGGGTTGCTGGCTGGGATTAAACCACAGCACTGTCTTAAACTGGCTTGTAAAACATTAAATCCAGCACACTTTTCCATATCATAGCCTTAAGTTACAGGAAAACTGTAACCTTAAATTTGCTGATAACCCCTCAGTTAGTTTGGGAATGTGCCCTCATCAGTGATGTCACTACTTCTTTATACTCTGAGGTCACCACCCACTTCCTGGTTTGTCTTTGCAGAGCAGCTCTCCTTCTGTTGCTGCTGCTTGACAAGTTTTAGTCTCTGTTCTAATGACTGTCCAGTGAATTATATGAAGTATTAATTTTTTACCTTATCAAAGAAAGTGTTTAGGTTGATGTTCTATATACGTGATTTTCTGAAAGACATATTTTGTGTTATTTTTAGATATAGTAGCATTCAGAGATGATTACCAAACTCAGGCTCTCACTGTGTTACAACTATAGATACAGTTATGAGAAATATCTCAATCAGAAGAACTTAACTTTTACAAAGAATGTAGGTAAAGAATAGAGAAACAGTATTATCTTATTTGTAGTTAAAGAAATAAAGCAGAGTCATTAAATTATGTTAAGTGGTGTCTGCCATGAACTGAGTCCAAGGATCTTAAAGATCAGAGCACTTTGACTGTAAGACCACCCTTCTTTTGGAATAATGTATGTGTATACCAGAAATATAGAACCATTTTTTTTTTTTTTTGGAGGGGGGGAGACATTTGTATTTATAATAAAAATGCTGTGTTGTTTTTTTTTCCTCCCTAATCATCTCATACGTGTAGCAAATGTATTACTACTATCCAATGCCAATAGAAGGGTTTAGTTCTTGTACTAAAATCTCTCTGTAAATATTACTAATTGTTCAAAGCTATTGCTTTTTCTTTTCAATCTTACAAATATTTTAACTTCGCCTCCTTAAGACTTACACAGTGAAACCTCAGTTAGGAAAAGGACTCTAGGGGCCATAACTACAGAATAACAAATTTTCATGTATAGAATTGTATCTCAAACAAGTCATTAATTTGGTCTTCTGCAAGGAACTGTGTTTCTTGAGTAACAAAGTATCTGTAAAATTTTCAGCAAACATAGATGAACATTCCTTATATCAACGCTCATTAATTTGCAGAATTTTACAATTTTACTTTCTTCAGTCATAGAATCATAGAATCGTAGAATAGTTAGGGTTGGAAAGGACCTTAAGATCATCAAGTTCCAACCCCCCTGCCATGGGCAGGGACACCTCACACTAAACCATATTACCCAAGGCCTCGTCCAACCTGGCCTTGAACACTGCCAGGGATGGAGCATTCTCAGCCGCCCTGGGCAACCCATTCCAGTGCCTCACCACCCTAACAGGAAAGAATTTCCTCCTTATATCCAATCTAAACTTCCCCTGTTTAAGTTTTAACCCATTACCCCTTGTCCTATCACTACAGTCCCTAATGAAGAGTCCCTCCCCAGCATCCCTATATGCCCCCTTCAGATAATGGGAGGCTGCTATGAGGTCTCCACACTGCCTTCTCTTCTTCAGGCTGAACAGCCCAACTTTCTCAGCCTATCTAAACATGACCCAGTAAAGATTTTAAAGATTCAGTGTTCTTTTACTATTTTTAGAAAGATCATAAACCAGTTCTAAAGCTATATAGTAAGGGTTTATTTGTGTTTTGTTTGGTTGTTGTTGGGTACTGGGTTGTTTGGGGGCTTTTTTAGGTTCTGGGGTTATTTTTCTACAATAGTATGTGTCAGTTAAAGATACTGAAGTATGTGAAGCATATTGTGCAAATAGTACATCATGTCCAACCATTTCTTGTAGATAACAATGGTCCAGTCTCATTTCCTTTCATATCCATTTGTACCTCCTTGTACTATTGTGCATGGTAGACTAAAGGTTGATATTGTCTACGCCGTGTAAGACTTCATGTATGCCAAATACATTTTAGAATTCTGTATATGTCACAGCCCTTCTAAATCAATGGACTATAGGTAGATATTTTTATATGCGTATGTATATATATAAAATTTTAAACAACCTTTTGTTCCTATCTAGAGAATGCAAGTAAGGAAGACTGAAGATTTCCAAGATTTCAGGCACTGTAATTTGAAAGATGCATTTCTTCTGTCAGTAGACACCAGCAATTGCTGTAACTGATGTTTCATCCATTATGCCAACTCAATTTCTCAGTCAATAGATAATTAGCTAGACTCTACTTTTGGATGATTATTTCTGTCTTCCAAAGAATCTAATGCTCTGATGGACAAAATGTCATGTTCATATTTTATTTGTTTCAACATATTAACAAGCAATCCATATTATATTATAATTTACTTTGGTCATAGCATCTATTGCTCCTCCACTTGCTATTTACAGTTGCCTTCATATCCCATTCTTAAAACTTCTTGTGTACCTGCTCCTTCTATATACAATAACACTGTTTAAAAATTTCAACACAGTAAGTGTACAGTAAACAGATGAATTTGTTGTCTTCTATTCTTGCAATAATCTACCACTGTTGCTTTAGTCATTGGCTAAAATTCAACCTAGATTAGGCACAAATTATTCCATATTGAGCTTTTAAAACAGTGGTTTAGGAAAGGAATTATTTACTAAATCCTAAATCTTTCAACTTTTTATCTTCTACAGCATGCCTCACAGATTTCCTAATTAATACCAGGGAGGTTGAAACAGGTTGATATCAAATCGTCCATAAGCACAATCTTGTTGACCTAACTTGCCCTTCTTATTTCTTCATAAAAGTTTTCATTTCTGTTTCTTTCACCAGTCCTTAGGGGTTCATTTTAGGGTGCTGTCCTGGGTTTAGCAGTAGCAGTCATTTTTCTCTTTCTTGGTAGCTGGTGCAGTGCTGTGTTTTGACTTTTGGGCTGGGAACAGAGCTGATAAAAATTATTTTTTCGTTTGGCCAAGGACTTTGTGAGCCTCATGCTCTGCCAGGGAGGAGGGAAGCTGGGAGGAAGCAGAGACAGGACACCTGACCCAAACTGACCAAAGAAGTATTCCATACCACAGCACGTCATGCCCAGGATGTAACTGGGGAGTGACCCAGAAGGGGCTAGAGTGGACAGCAGGGTTGGAGGAGGTATCGGTCGGTGCTTGGTCGGGCTGGGGGGGCAAGTTATCGATCGCCTGGTGATGGGGTGTTGTATTCTCTTCCCTCGTTATTTCCTTTATCATTACGATTATTGGTGGCGCTCAGTAGTGATTTGTGTTATACCTTAGTTACTAAACTGTTTTTGTCTCAACCCATGGGAGTTGCATTCTTTTTGATTCTCCTCTCCATCCCTCCGAAAATAGGGGAGGGCAAGAAGGGGAGGGAAGTGAGTGGACAAGCTGTCTGGCTGGGGTTAAACCACGACAGGTGCACCTGTCTTATTACCACTTCAATACTTTTATGTATAGGCTACCTTATTTTCTGAATTCATTTCTTTATGTGCTTCATTTTTCTTAACTTGTAATAGTACAATAAAATCTGAGCAAAACCAATCTTTCCTGTGAAACTCTGCTAGTAGAGAACATTCTAAAGAGTATTAGGTGATTAGGTGAGATATAGACAGTTTTCCCTAAATGATCTTGACTCTATAACAGACTTAAGATATCATAGAATCATAGAATAGTTAGGGTTGGAATGGACATTAGGAACATCAGGTTCCAGCCCCCCTGCCATGAGCAGGGACACCTCCAACTAAAACATGCCATCGAAGGCTCTGTCCAACATGGCCTTGAACGCTGCCAGGGATGGAGCATTCACAACTTCCCCGGGCAACCCATTCCAGTGCCTCACCACCTTTACAGTAAATGATTTCTTCCTTATATCCAATCTAAACTTCCCCTGTTTAAGTTCTAACCCATTACAAGTTCTACCCCTTGTCCTATCACTACAGTCCCTAATGAAGAATCCATCCCCATCATCCTTATAGGCCCCCTTCAGATACTGGAAGGCTGCTATGAGGTCTCCACACTGCCTTCTCTTCTCCAGACTGAACAGCCCCAACTTTCTCAGCCTCTCTCAAACGGTAGGTGCTCCAGTCCTGTAATCATTCTCATGGCCCTCCTCTGGGCTTGTTCCAACAGTTCCACTTCCTTTTTATGTTGAGGACACCAGAACTGAACACAATACTTCAAGGGAGGTCTCACAAGAGCAGAGTAGATGGGCAGGATCACCTCCTTTGACCTGCTGGTCTTCTTCTTTTGATGCAGCCTGAGATATGGCTGGCTTTCTGGGCTGTGAGCACACACCACCAGCTTATGTTCATTTTCTCATTGACCAACACCCCCAAGTCCTTCTCCGCAGGGCTGCTCTGGATCTCTTCTTTGCCCAAGCTGTAGCTGTGCCTGGGATTGCTCCGATCCAGCTGTAGGACCTTGCACTTGTTATGGTTAAAATCCACGAGTTTGGCATCAGCCCACCTCACAGTCGTGTCGAGGTCCCTCTGGATGGCATTCCTTCCCTCCAGCATATCAACCGAACCACACAGCTTTGTGTCATAGGCAAGCTTGCTGATAGCACAATCAAACCCACTGTTCATGTCAGCAACAAGGGTTCTGAACAAGACCAGTCCCAACACCGATCTCTGAGGGACACCACTTGTTACTGGTGTCCAGCTGGAAACCAAGCCATTGACCACAACTCTTTGCATGTTGTCATCCAGCCTGGTCTTTATCCACAGAGTGGTCCATCTATCAGATTGATGACTCTCCAATTTAGAGACAAGGTTGTCATGTGGGACAGCGTTGAACGCTTTGCACAAGTCCAGGTAGATGATATCAACTGCTCTACCCCTGTCCATCAGTTCCGTAGCCCCATCATAGAAGGCCACAAAATTGGTCAGGCAGGATTTCCCCTTAGTGAATCCATTCCGGCTGTCACCAAGCACCTTGTTGTTTTTCATGTGCCTTAGCATGCCTTCCAGGAGGATCTGCTCCAAGATTTTGCCAGGCACAGAGGTGAGACTGACTGGTCTGTAATTCCCTGGTCATCTATTTTCCCCTTCTTGAAAATGGGGGTTATATTTCCCTTTTTCCAGTTGTCAGGAACTTCACCTTAGTGCCATGATTTTTCAAATATGATGAACAGTGGCTTCGCAACTTCATTTGCCAGCTCCTTTAGGACCCACAGATGGATTTCACCAGGTCCCATGGACTTGCCCACGTTCAGATTTTTAAGATGATCTTGAACCAATTCCTCTCCTACAGTGGCCCCAAGGTCTTCATTCTCATGGTCCCTGTGTCTGCCTTCCAAGTCTTGGGTGGTGTGGTCAGACCATTTACCAGTGAAGACTGAGGCAAAGAAGTCATTCAGAACCTTAGCCTCCTCCAAATCCGGGGCAGCCAGTTCTCCTGATAGCTTCCGGAGAGGGCCCACGTTGTCCCTAGTCTATATTTATGCCATATTTTTCTAAATTTTATGAGAAGATGTTTTGGTTTTAGATTAGATTTAAATACATGCTTTTATTTCTTATAGAAACTGCTATTTGGTTGCAGAATCTTCATGCTCTCACTTGCTGTTCAGAATGTAAGTATTGCAGTAATTCAATTCTTTTGTTTTAGGGAAAAGGAGATAATTTTGCATAAAAGTAGTCTCCAACGAATGAACCAAGCAAATGTCTAAACCCACAGAAACTGACAAATACAAGTCCCTTGAACACTCTGAAAACAAAAAAGACTTTCAGATATAATACTTTAATTTTTTATATAAATTGCTTAGTTTTCTTTTATTTTTTTCCATATGTTGATAATACTTGCAAACAGAAAAGCCAGTTTTACAAAAAATTCTAGTGAAATATTGTTTTGAACAAAAAAAGAAATTAACCAGTTTTGACCTCCACCATGATTTTATGTAAGACCGGCACACAGAAAACTGATTCAGTTCACATATCCTTTGGCACCATTCCATCAGAAAACTACTACTGTAACTATACCTTTGATTAGTACTCATCTAAGCCCTCATCTCCCTTTCCTTTCCAGCTCTGAGAACAGAGTTTAGTTCCCATGAGAATGTCAGCTTGTACCCTTTCCAGATACAGCAAATGAAGCAGAAATAAAAATGGATTAAAGGAAATAAGAACAGACTATAGAGAAAAGAAACTATGCCTATAATCCTACAGCTATCTTCTTTTATTCTGACCTCTTTTTATTTTCAAGCATTTTAAAATTATAAAGAAGGGCCAAATCCTGCCTCTATGTTATATACACACATATATATAAATATATATATATATATATATACACATCTCTCTCTGTAGATCATCTCAAAACAGAACTCAGGTCTAAATTTCTCAGAGTAGAATTTATTCACATTTAATGTAGGACATGGCCCTTTCTCCTCAGGTCTTATTTATCAAATGCTATCAAAATCAGTTGTTTTATATATTGCCTTGTCTTCTATCTTTTCACATGAATGCTCTGACTCTGGCACTTCTCTATATCTAATTCTGTTATTTTCATTGTCCATTTCTAATGTCCGTGTACATAGAATCATAGAATAGTTAGGGTTGGAAAGGACCTTAGGATCATCCAGTTCAAACCACTTGTCATGGGCAGGGACATCTCACTCTAAACCATGTTACCCAAGGCTCTGTCCAACCTGGACTTCAACACCACTAGGAATGGAGCATTCACAACTTCCCTGGGCAACCCATTCCAGTGCCTCACCACCCTTATAGTAAATAACTTCTTCCTTATATCCAATCTAAACTTCCCCTGTTTAAGTTTTAACCTGTTACCCTTTGTCCTATCACTACAGTCCCTAATGAATAGTCCATCTCCAGCATCCCTGTAGTTCCCTTTCAGGACATGGTTTCATCTGTTCCTTGACTTCCTAGACTGTTTTCTTCTCCTTTGTTTTTTCCAGCTGTCCCAGAAGTCCCTAATTAAATGTCAGAGATCCTCTTTGTGGAATCACAGTTGTCTAAATTTCCCTATTAATTGCTTGTTAATTTTAATTATCAATACTTTTAGCTGCCCTAGGACTTAAAAATTTGCTAAGCAGTCATAAGGCTATCATAGGTTACAACGGAATACAGTTGAAGTATTTTGTGTATTTAAACAGACAAAGGGAAACCAATTTTTTAAGTATAAAAAAATGAACCAAAGTGGAATTTAAAAGACATATATCTTAGTGCAAATATTGTATTTCCTAAGCTCTTAGTGTCACTAATTACTTTGTGAAAGCAATAAGAAATAAGGCAATTGCTTGTACATTCTACAAAAGTAAATTTTATGTAATGTCCCGTAATTACTTCTTAGGCATTAATTTTTTTAATATGGGTGTATACATATTTCTATATATGTATGTATATATCTGTACATATACACATATTTATATGCACACATATATATATTTCTGTTGCAAACAAGCTTTTCTTTCTGTGTGGAGAAAGCAGGTAAAGAAGGCAGAAATTTTCTGATTTTTCTGTTACTGTAATTTGAAAGATACATTTCTTCTGTCAGTAGACACCACCAATTGCTGTAGCTGATGTTCCATCTATTATGCCAACTCAATTTCTCAGACAATAGATAATTAGCTAGACTCTACTTTGGGATGATTATTTCTATCTTACAAGGAATCTTATGTTATAATGGACAAAATGTCATGAATAATGAGGAATTATGTTAGTGAAAGCTACATCACTAAACCGAAAAGTGTACTATTCATAGTCTTTGAAGAAGAAGGAAAGAGATTTCTATGCATTAGTGTTCTCAGTTCTGTTTCATCTCTTGCTTGAGAGGGAATGTTAACACTATCTGGAAAATTAAAAACTGAAGATAAGGCTATATAAAGCTCATCTTACATCTGAAGACAAAACTGAAATAAAAGGAGTGATGCAATTTTAAAAATCCTCAGCATGCTGAGACAAAGTTTGTTATTTAATCATGCATGAAGACTTTTTGCCTCTGAAATGGTATGTTATAAAATTATAGTTGTATTAGGTGACTCACATTTATGCAGTTACTGTAGGATATCGCATTATATTTCCAAGGATATATTTTTACTAAGTGCTGCCTATTGAGTTTATTCACATTATCTCATAGATATAGCTGAGGTTTTTTATTGTCTGTTTTATGTGAGATGCTGAAAGTACAGAAACAGGCACCTTGAACATGTGCTGTGTGGTATTGGCACTGCATAGCATCCCTGAATCACTGCATATTTTACACTCAGAAAAGAAAAAGTGGAATATTTCTGAACTACCAAACAACAGAAATGTATTTGTGTTCAAAGAACTTTCCAAGGAAGTTGGTACCACTGAACAAGAAGCCAAGACAGTGGCAATCATTAGGATTTCACTCTGTTCAGTTCTTGTTGCCATGTGGCACATGATTTTTACTTCTAACTGCTTGCAAGCTTGAAGACTTTGGAGAAGCCGGTGAGCAAGAGTGATTTATTGCTGCAAATATGTGCCATTGGAAACTCTCTTGACTTTAACTTCATTCCTTGACAATTTTTGTTCATTTTTATGTACTTCAACGCCTGAGGAGCTGTAAGTGTTCTGTGAGGTAGTCTGTGTGTGATATACAGATACTGAGATCCCACCTAATAATATAAGCAATAGCTATATTTAGCACAGTTTCAATGTCCATAAGGGTTTCAAAGAAAACAAGAAAAAATTTTCTGACAACATCTTAATAACTGACCCACTTTGGCTAAGAGCCTTGCTAGTCTACATAGGTGCACCTAGAGGAAGATTCATGCCAGGGTATGTTCTTAAATGAAATGAAATATTTTAAAACTGTGGGTGGTTCACTGCTGGATAGTATCCCAGGATAATCCATATATGACCCTGGGCAATTTCAAGCTGACTATTGCCAGGAATCTGCACTGGCCAGCTCTTCCCTGTGAGCTGGGTTGACAAGAGCACGGCAGGCAGGGAGCCTCAGGGTCAGCCCCATATGCCAGGCAGTGGGCACATCCCTAGGGATGGCAACAGGCCATGGCTGGGTCAGCTCATGGAGCCCATGGCCAGCTGGGACAGGGCTGTGAGCAGCTGGAAACTGGCCCTGATGTAGCATCACCAGGGCAGGGACTGACAGCCCCTGGGGTTGAAATGGGATCCTGGGCAAGGGGAGGGTGGGCAGGGGCAGTGAAGCCTGTCAGTGCCCTGTCAGTATCATGGACCTAGGGCTACCTTGCCAAAATGAATAAGATTTCAATGTTCAGCTAACATTAAGTAAACCAACACCAGCGTATTGACAAAATTACCTAACTAAAAATGCAAACTAACAGAAAAAGGGTAGTGTCAATGAAATAGCAAGACACTTGTTGGTGGGCCAAGTGTTGATGGATGAAAACTGAAAATCAGCAGACTTTCCAGCATACTTTCTTTTACACCTCAAAACAGAAGTGTTGTCATTGCTCACAAGTGCCAAACAGACAGGTGGCCAAGAAAGCTATTTACTACAACCCACAAGGTGAATGTAAACCATGAAGAGAGCACGAATATGGTAATGTCTCAAAGTAGATATTATATTGTCTAAGTCTCACTCCTATATCTCTCCTTCTTGCTGTAAATGCGCAGGTTACCACACATGCCTGCCTTCTCCCTTCTGTCTCTTCACACTTCTTCCTTACGTATTCAGCTCCCAAATACGTTTTGACACACTATACCAAAATTAAGACCCTAAGCATGTGATGTACACAAGTTAGACCTCTGAAGTACAAGCACACTCCAGAGATTACTCCAAAATAGTAAAGTATTTGTTTAATGACTGAGATTTTATTTTCTCAAAACAGTCTGTATTCAGAAATGTTCGGATTTTGGTGGGGTTTTTGTGTTTGTTTCTGTTTTGGTTTTGGTGGTTTTTTTTTTTTTTTTGTTTTATTTTGGTTTTTGTTTTGGTTTAGAGTTATTCTTCCATTTAGTGATCAGCAAATAAAATTTTAATTTCAGGGGAAAGGAAAATTAAAAAGTAATCAGATGCCACAGCTAAGATAATAATATGAGTGTTATGTAGTCTAATGCTTCTAACTTAACTTTTGTAAAGGCTTCAAGCTTTACATTCTTTTGTTTTCATGTCTTATTGTTATAAAGCAGAGAGCACCCTTTGCTGAATACTTTTTTTGCCAATCAATGCTTTCATATGGTGCCTAGTACAAGCATGCTGTCTCTTTTGGTGATTATATACTTCAAGAAAAAATATAAAAAGGTTTTTTACTTGGTTTTGGTTTTGTTTGTTCATTTGTTTTGGGGTTTTTTTTTCATTATTTTGTATTTCTCATTCCTTGGATTCCAGACAAGTAAACAAAAATGCATTGTATGCTACAAAGTAGCCTTAGACTTGTTTTTTGACTAGAGATCAAAAACAATGTTCAGAACACAAATGAAGGTTTCTTTCTTTCTCCCTTTTTTCTTGAGGTGTTTTTGATGATGTATCCTTCTCTTTCTTTTTATTTTCCTTCCTAATTTGAAAGCAACTGTGCACATTGAGGCCCATTCCATATTGTCACAGGACCCATGAATTGGTGGATGATGGTTTTAGAAGTAACCAGCAGTGCCAGTTATGAAACTACAGTGTCCAGTGAAGCATGCAGGTTGCAGCTCAGCAGGCTGAGCCACTGAATACTGAACAAGTTTAACAGCAGACAAAGGCTCTTTTTCTAGCCATTGAATTTTTTTTTCTTTCTTGCTCATAAATTTTCAAAGTGGCAAACAAGAATTTCAGTAGCACATTTCCCATTGACTTTAATGAAACTCAGGTAAAACATACTGGGTAGATTTAAAAGCATAGCTGCTGCTGAAATTTAGCATATGGCAAATAGTTTGACAAAATTCAGACCACACACAAAACAATTCTATATAATTAGAAATAAGACAGAAAATTTTAGGTAAGATTGCGACAACAAGCAAAGAATATGATAACGGAGAATAAAAATATTTTAAATTTAATTTTCATTCAGTGAAAAATATTCTTCCACTGACTTTAGTGGAGCTATGAAAAATTATAGGATCTGACCCATAGATGTATGTATGCAGAGAACCTTCTTATTCAGTAAAACTATATCTTTGAAAATGTTTAATGGACTTACTCCATACGTTCATTTCTTAGCTGTGTAAAATTAAGATCATTCATTTTATTAATAATCATGTACATGTGTATAATTGACTTTATTAATATCTGATCCTTCATTTTTAGTGAACTCAGGATTATACCTTATAAAAAAGACAACTGTAACAAGCATAACAAGCAAATACCTGAATGTGCAGGACTGTTAGGGGTTCATCCAGCAGTGTTACCTTTACATATAAAATTTGTGTATAAATTTCTAAACATATGTCTACAAAATATGTACCCACTAAATAGCTGATTTTGAGTTTTATAATCAATGCTTCTTTTTGAGTTTTTATAGATTCTCTTGCTTTAATATTTTTATTTTCTCCTTTTTTGTGATTACAAACTTAAAGACATTAAAGTACAAATTATTCTTTTATATTCCAGAACATAAGTTTTTGTAGACCACAAGACTGGAAAGACACATATTAATAGCAAGATTATAGCATATCTCAAAGGTATTTTTAAAGACACATTAAAGCTCTATGCTCTGGGAGGTGTCACTAGTCATATCTGCACTTATCTGAATTGACAAATCCTGAGAGCCTAAAAGCTGAGGTTTGCCAGACCTGGCTCAACGCGTATACATTGTCCTTCTGGGTAGATTGAGCTCAGACTAGGTTCATGCTATCTATAATTTCTCCCCATTCTTTGGTCAGGAAACATCAAGGTCTGCCTAGGAAGGATTTAGACGGTCTCTATCTCCCAGTGTTACGCTGTCACAAGGACAATTGGCACAGGCAAGCTGCCAAATCAGAAAGAGCAGTGGGACACATCTACAGTATCTGGGGTAAATCTGTAATAATACAATTAAAGCAACCAAGAGTCAGCTGGTCAAATGTAAATGACTACTTTAGGGTGAAATTGTTTGCTCTCTGAAGTCTACTGGCTGTACTGATGAGCTAAAACCAGCTAGGATAGGACAAGCTCAGACAAGTGCTGAGACCCTGCAGTTGAGTCAGTGCAAAGTCTCTGACCTTCCATTACTGGAGGCAAAATTATATTTAGTGGGATGTCCTACTATTTATGTCCTCAACTATAAAAATCTGTGACCTGAGCAGTGACCAAGTCAGCAAGAGCATTTGAATTATGCATTACTCTTCAAGCAGCATACTATGAAACCAAGTTGTTTTGAAAATGTGATGAATGTTGGAGACTTCAAATGTTGTGTGGCAGTTAAAAATCTGGTCACTTTAATGACCTGATAGTGGGCACACAACCTGATGTGTCCGTCGTCAGAATCCAATGCTAACAGTCTTTGCTGTAACTTTTAAAATTTTGTCTTTTATGGAAACCTTTCCATAACTCAATTCTTTCCTTTTAGTTTTCTTTTTTTTTTTTTTCATGTATGTGACTTTTTTCCATGTATGTGACATCTTTACAGCATAATTCATAGCAGCATTATTTTTCATAAGTGTCTATCTGACCCCTCTCTAACAGTCTATACATATTTCATAAAATGACTACACACATTTCATAATAATGCTTAATATAGCTATTATTAATATAAAACAGATTGATATACATCAGTTGCTCCAATTCTTAAAAATATTGGTTACTTCTTAGGTATCTACTTTAGCTTTGTTTCCACAGTATTACCCAGTAAAATACATGGCTAACTCCTTTTGAAGATTATTATTGACTGGTTTTGTTACAATTGCAATACTCACCCTTCTAGACCAAAAGATGTATTAAATATAAGAAGACAGTCAACATATCACTTAATTCAACCCAAGAAAGAATCCTAAAGAGAGCAGTATTAAGCTCTTCTGCCATAACAATTTGAGTTTAAATAGACCAGATTCTAATTGCATTCTTTCTAGTCCATTTTTAAACTTTTATCATGTGATCACTGAGAGAAAAACTTAGAAATACTTTAGGCATAGGGGTGGCAGGTACATATTATTGACATATTTGGGACAGAAATTAGTACTTCTTAAAGGATGTTCTGCAGATAGGGAATAAATGAGTTGGTGAGGGCTTCATTTCCTTTTCTGTTCAAAAAAAAAAAAAAAAAAAAAAAGGAAAGAAAAACAAAACCAAAATCATAACTTTTACATCCTCTTACCTTGGATTTTTGTAATTCTTTGTGCTGACCTCTTTGATTTGCTTTTCATTGTCCTTTCTTAACTGGCAGGTAATATAAATATTTTGGTGTGTAATTTTCAGAACTTTTTAGTTATTGGAGAGATGCATTCATCATTTGTTCTGGGGAGTATGCACAGGTTTACAGATTTTGGTGTGGCTTTTTTCAAGTATAGCATTTAGAATTTATTTTCTGGAGTTGTAATATATATGTTTATGATTGCTAAATGTTCTTGTTACAAGTTCTCCTTGGTTTTATCTAACATTTCTAGTTTTAATTCTGATTTAATGTGGTTTTCATTTAGGTACTTAATTTTTTGGTAGAATACCGGTAAATAACATATATTCACCATAAGAAAATAGAGTTAAACACAGCATATATTTTCATGCTATATATCTTATGCATCTATACAATATACACTGAGAGAGGAAGAGGGAGAGAAAGGGAAAGAAATACAACTGTAGACCCTACATCAAGTAGGTTTTGCAGGTTTTTTTCAACAGAATGCATTCATTTCAGACCATACCTGTATATCTACTTCTTTTCCCCACTTGCTTTGTTGTTTTTTTGTTTGTTGTTTTTTTAATAAGTTGCTGTAATTACATATTTCTTTTCTAACAAGGTATTTTTTCATAGTCTTGTAAGAATATTTTGATCGTCATAAAGCCATATGTTCTAGGTAACACCCCTTAATTTTTTAAGAAGCAAGAAAGCAGCTGATTAGTGTGAATGACATTTTCTGTTATGCACCAGATTTGCAAGCCCTCAGGTATTTATTTCAAGGTTGTATTTAGAGATGTCATTGTTATTGTTACAGATCAAAGAACTGCACTTGGGGTAGAAAATATTTAATGTCTCAGTTTACTGTAAATTACTCTAAAATGTTCACTAATGATACATCTTCTCCTTTGACTTTCTGTTCACAGAAATACTGCCATCCTGATAATAAGCATGGATTAATTAGCGTAATGGACTAAGACTGACTTTTGGCAACAGCTGTGAGAAACTAAATTGTACTGTGCATAATGCAATGTACATAAACAGGAGACTCAAGGTGTCACTGGTCTTAATTAGGGCATACAGTATGTATTTATCATGGTTGAGCAACCTATTTGTTTTATTATCCTTAAAATAAGCTAAAAGTTTGGGGGGTTTTTGTTTGTACCTCTTTGCACCTTCTTTTGGTATAGGTTTCTGGTGCCATCTTCCAACTATTACATCCTGTTTAAACTGTTAATAAAATGTCTTAAATTTGTGGATTTCAAGTGAGCTACCGGTTTTCTTTCATTTTATTTCAGGCAAGAATGCCAGATGAGTCTTTACTGAGAATTAATAATTCTTTTCAGTAGTGGCTAAGTAAAAATAGATACCTTTTCATTCCATTGTAGCAGTCATAGATCATCATGTTTTGTCATTGTGGAATCTTGTTAAGATTTGGCTTTGTGGTATCAGTATAATAATAATACAAAATTAGACAATTTCAGAATGTGGGTATTTCCTTATTAAAAGAAAGAAAGAAAAAAAAAAGAATAATCACCAGAATATTGTTTAATGTGATGACTCCTGAAGCAGTCATCCCGTATCATCTACCTTCAGAATTAATCTCTGTTGATCTCTAATGCCGAGATCTCTTATAGGGTATGACTATCTTCACAATGATGACTTGCACATAGTTGTTTTCTGTAAGAACTGTCAGTGTTGCTACAGTGGGAAATAAATAAAAAAAAAGCACAGTAGTACAGCACTTTCTTAGCAACAGGACCAAAGCTTTATCTGACCAGATTAAAATAAACTTAAATTTAACACCTTTCAATTAGAATATAAATTTCTCCAAATGTCACTGAAGGTGGAAACACTGAGGAGTGGAAGAGAAGTTAAAATAAAAGACCAAAAGAAAGAGATAACGCATGGTTTAAAGCACAATACATAAAAATATATTCCTAGGTCTAACTGCCGTGAGACAAGTAGAGGGGAAAAAATGGATTACTGGCCAGTTGTTATAGCAGCAGTTACTATTTCCTCAGTGACACTTAGATGCTGCGGTGATATATGCTATTATAAGAACTAGTAACTAGCAAGCTAGCTAGAAGAAATTAAAATATGACCTGACTTCATTGTCAGCAGAATTAGATCTTGAGTCAGTAGATGTCTGATTAGAATTTTTTTAAGAGCTAGCTGTTTAAAATTTATGTTTTAATTTATGATAATTGCTTTTTTTGTACCATTTTGTTATTTAAAATGATTGTGAATAAGGTTAGCACATTTAAATTCAGTATTAAGGGTCAGTTCATGGTCATTTTGCAGAAGGCGAGACTGCTTTTATATTTTGATTCCAATCAGAATGAAGCATTAGAGTCAAGATAATGACAGTGAAATCTAGTGCACCTAATTTGGCAGCAAGGCAATCCAGACCACCTAGAGTAAGTCTCTTAAGTTTTCAATAAGGCATGTGCATTTTGTAGACCCCCAAAGTAAAATCCAGGACATTTTATTCAGCTGCTTACCTCTTTTCATTACATGCATATTGAGGTTTGGCCACCAAAGGATGACTCAGTCTAATCTTTCTTAATATAGGTTAGATGTCCTTCAGATGACTACAAAGCTAGACAAACCTAGACATGGATGTCCCAATGCAGATAATATTACATGGACTGATTCCCACTTTCATTTTATAGCTCAGTGGCTATGGCACTAACCTAAAATGGGGGAAAAGACAGCCCCAGAATACAGACAATCTACTCTGTTGATATTTAATTATGTTTTTAATGTATCATACTTCAAATAACATTCAATAAGAGACAATTATTACAGAGCACTCAGTGGAGTGCTTCATGGTTAAAAACACTCAACTGTAAGTGAATGCTTTCCCCAGTAAATGACTCCGGAGAGTGAAATGTTTAAACACTCACGCATTCCTAAGATAGTCAATACTGGAACTCATCTGACTGTATTGCACTGCTACATTTACATAAATTAGGAAGCTACATCTGACATAAATTTGTTCTGAAGATGTTATTGTCTAAGGAGTCATGTTCATCTGCAAAGATAGGTGGGACTCCATTGTTTTAAAATCCTCACTATTTGATATCCCTCAAAGTTGATTTCTGCAAACTCATAATAAACCAGAAATGATCTACGGTTATGTGCTACACCTATACTTTAGAGAAGGTTATGGTGCAAGTTCAAGCACTGATAATCCACTGTACTCAGCCAATGTTATCTGGGTTAATTGCAGAGCACAAGTTTGCTCCTGTCAACAAGAGCTCCCAGAAACACAGCCAAAGTTCTGATCAGAAGATATCAACTGCAAGGGATCATTTTCAAGGAGTGGGAATAGGGTTTGCCTCCCTTAGTGGGACACACTCTTCCAAATTATCTCAGGAGGCTTTGCATGCAGCATATAAGTTCAGTTTCATATCATAAAAATACCACTTTATTGAACTGTGGTATTATAGTTTACATAAAAAGCTATGCACATAATAGTGTCTTATGGATGTGTGAGCTTCAGCTAGGATCCAAAGGAGACCCAGACTGAATCAAATAAGCTCTAATGCATCCAGTTTGTCTTAGCTCTGTGACAATATGCTCTAAGCATTGTTGATGAAAGTCAGTAATTTCTACATGAACACTGAGAGACACATTGCTCCCTGACTCCCTTTCATTTTGAAGAGTAAACAAAGCCTTTTTCTCTGGGCTTGGTCAGGAGTTAGCATCAGTAGCATGCATTAAATCCATTTCCCCATTTAATTTGATTGTCAATTCACATATTCCCACAGAATTCTGTATACTAAAAGTCTTTGCAACAAGGGTATCTCGTTGCTTCTCCAGACAGCAAAGTGTTTATCTTTCAATGGATAATGATCTCCTAATTTAAGATATGACAGTCTACCAAAGTTCTCTTAGAATTTCTAGTGGTTAGGACAGTACATAACCTGAGGTGGTATCGAAGGTACTAAATAAGTAAAATACTTTTTTTTTTTTTTCTTTTAAGAGGAAGATATCAATAGAACCTCAATAAAAGGTTGCAGCACAGAAGTCCAGTTTACTAAATGTCTGTAATTGCAACCCAGGGGAGTTTGCGTAATGTATTTGGGTAAGCAACCACAATCCATCAGTTGCGTACAAAGAAGGGAAGAGAAACCTTTAGAATTACATCTTATTTGGAGAAGACTATGTGTATTTTAAAATTTATTTCTATATATGCTACCTGGCTGCACATAATAAGTTTAAGATTTTGTCATAAATATTTTACTTCTTTCAATGTGTCTTGAGAAAGACAAGGATGACTTCTAAGGATGACTTTCATCTTTAAACAGCATAATTATCCAGCATTCAAAAGTTTTGGATGTGGTAACATATAATTGGAATCAATTTGAACTATGCATGCATCACTGAGAATTTCAATGTTGTTTTGAAGAGAGTAACCAAATAGTATGAGAATGTTTCTCAATACAAACTATATGGATTGGGATCTGGTGTGACGTGAATAGTGAATTAGTGCGGTGTCTGATGGCCATGATTTGATTAAAGCCAGGCAGCACACCTGACACCTGACAGTAACAAATATGTGTTAGGGTAGATATCAACTTGATAATGAAGGTTGTAGATACTGACCAGTCTGTACAGCGTTTCGGTGGTGACACTAAGGATGTCAATATCAGCTGAAGAGTGAAAAGCATCTAAAAGGCTTCCTGGCTTAAACTTAGAATATATTGCATATTCTGATGAATATGTGTGCACTTTAATTTTAATATTAAAATATAGCTGTTGTGAGTTTACATAACTTTTTCATAAGTAATTGTATTATGTGTGTACTATTCTGGCAATGTAGCATTGCTTTCAGTAGGCTCCATGTACAAACCACATTATTCTTAATCCACACTGACGTTTTACAAAAAAACCTGCTCCAGAGGAACTGTTAATATGGATGATGTCAATGTCTATTACATTTAATTCAGCAAAGTCATCCAAATCTGCAGCATTAATCTTAAAATGCATTCACATTTTATGTATTTGAGATATTTACTCTAGTGGCACAGAAGGCCAAGTCGGGTACTGTTAGTGAATGTACAGGATGTTGCTGGAAATATGCCATAAGTAACCAAGATTAAGTTTCAGTTCTAAGAATACAGCTTACATGCAAAATAGTGAGAGACTTAGGAAAGGGAATTGGTATTCTGTAATAAGAAATGAAGTTACATATCATAAAACCTTTTGTGGCACTTATACGTATCTGCTCTGCAAAAAATACTCTGGTAACACCAAGCTTTCTGCCATATATTTTACTAGCTCCCACATGCCATCTACCTTTCTTATAATTTTTATTGTATTGTAATAAATTTATTTCTTCAGTCTTATAAATCCCCAGATTGGAGTTGCCTTGATGCTTAGGAATACATAGGCTGTTGGAATAGGCAAGTGTGGCCCCTAATTTAGGGGTCCTCACTGGAAATCATCATTAGGAGTAAAGAATGGAGGTTCCTGTCTCCCAAGTAACCTTCTATTCTGGACAGTTCAATAGGAATCACTATCAAAAGATAGTGACTGAAGCATCCTCACACATTGTCATTGCCTTGAGAAAAGCTAAGCTGAGTTATGAATTGTGACTTAGTTTCCTTGCACCAACTTCTTCTACTAGTGTGATTGGACATTCTGATCATAGAAGGAAAATCTAGCCTGATGACTATAGATTAGAGAGCAAAACTGTATCTCTGCATTCTCACCATGGAGGTCTGCAGTGATCAACACGTAGTGTGACTTAAAACCTACACCACTTCTTTGAAATCAAACCTGTACAGAGGTTTGCCTTGTTCCTAGTCTTTTGCCATGTACCTGTATGACTGCAGCAAAATATAAAGAAAATATGCTTCAGAAATGGTTTTCAACTATTTGGAAGGAGTAAAAGACCAAAGCTTTATAAATGCAAATAGCCAAAGACATAACCACCAATATTTTGTTGTTCTTTTTTTAATGCGTTAGATTTTTAAAATGTTACTTTAGTAAACTATTTTTATATTACAAACAACAAAAAGTTCAGAATTATGAGACAGGTGGCATCACTGATTTAAGTAGTTATCATAATAACCAATTTGGAGAATAAAAGGATTGTTAAAAGTGGCCAAGGTCCCTTTCTGGTTCCCCACAGAGAAATAAGCTCTGGTTTTGCAGCCATCCCCAGCATCCCTATGTCAGTTTTCATATCTCCATTAGGTCAAGAGAAAAATTTAATAAGAAAAATTTTGAAAATAAAGCATACTTGTTTCCAGACTGCAATAAACTAGTTTCCTAAGAGAAAAAAAGCAAAAAACCTAGGTCTGTAATTCACTTTTAGAAGTCCACTGGCTTGTAGTGTGATATATGGATTGTATTAAGAAATTCAAATGCAGTTCATTTTACAGTGTCAGCTGTCTAAGTTGTAGACAAATAAGTTTATAAACAAGATTATTTGCTTACTATATCATGCAATAATTTGAGATTTTTCTGCATTTGGACTCAGTCTAGCAACTGTTTCTTTCATTGATATTGCTCCAGTCATAGAATCATGGAATGGTTTAGGTTGGAAGTGACCTTAAAGATAATCTAGTTCAACCCTATGGGCAGGGACACCTTCCACTAGACCAGGCTGCTCAAAGTCCCATCCAGAAAGAGCTTGAATACTTCCAGAGATGTGGGCAACCTGTTCCAGTGCCTCACCACCATCACAGTAAAGAATTTCCTCCTTATATCTAATCTAAATCTATGGTATTCCAGTTTAAAGACATTCCTTCTTGTCCTATCCCTTCATGGCCTTTTTAAATGTTCCTCTCCAGGTTTCTTGTAGCCCCCTGTAGGGACTGGAAGGCAGCTCTAAGGTCTCCCTGGAATCTTCTCTTCTCCAGGTTCTCTTATCATGTCCTCTGTGCTTGAGCTGTCTGGTCATCTTCATGGCCCTCCTCTGGACTCACTCCAACAGGTCCACATCCTTCTTATGTTGGGAGCACCAGAGCTGAACAAAGTACTCCAGATGGAGTCTCACGAGAGTGGAGTGGAAGAATTACCTCCCTTCACCTGCTGATCACACTTCTTTTGATGTAGCCCAGGATACAGTTGACTTTCTGGGCTGCAGGTATACATTGTCAGCTCATGTTGAGCTTCTCATTAGCTAGCACCCCCAAATTAATTCTCCTCAGGGATGCTATCTATTCAGTCTCTCCTCAGTGTGTATTTGTCTTGAGAATGTCCTGGCCCAGGAGTGGGACCTTGAGACCATCCAGACAATTCCTTATCCACTGAGTGCTCCATCTGTCAAATCCATGCCTTTCCCATTTAGAGAAAAGGTACTTCCCTTCACACACATTTATTTATTTATTTATTTATTATTTATATATTTAATAGGCTAGTGTGTTTCAGAAAGATGCTAAATTTGTCTTTGCAGCTCAACCTCCGTTATGACTAAAGAAAAAGGGGAAAAATATGGGGGAAGGGAAATGTAACCCTGATAGCATTCTGTAGGCACTGAGGACTTGCTTTATTGGTTTTGCTGAATATGTCAACAGAGAACAGTTGTCGTTAAGAATGGCTTTCTGCTTGTCTTGGACTCATAGGGTTGTACAAGTAAGATCCCAATCAGCTAAATTTTCCTGCTCTAAGTGCCGTTTTGACAAGGTATTGAGGCAGCAATCTATTCAGGATGGTCTGTAGTTTTGGCACAGGGCTGTAAATAACTACAGAATTGACAATGCACCTTACATGTAGTATAAAAAACCACAGAGATTCTCATAAAGGAAGTCAATGGCCATTATATTTAAATAGGTACATGGAAGACCTATCTACATACTGTATTTTCACAGTCAGATTGTTCTGTTGTTCTCATATGGCTGGCAAGTTGGATAAAAGAAGAAGTGAAAAACAAAGATCACAATTAGCCACAAACCTGAAACACCCACCAGCTTCATCAGGATCACAGAAGTTCGTAACTCACACATTTGAACATTTTAGCTCCCATGTATAATTCCCACATATTAGTGACATTTTCTAACTAGATTATGGGATCTGAGCAGCTAACATCTTAATTATATAACTATCTGCTATTATTACCCAAGTTGAATACCAGTCTGTTTGCCTAAATCTGTCTGTCAAAGCACACAGAATAATTGCTATGTAATATTCATCACATTCTACTGTTAATGTTTGTCTTTCAAAGATCACACCACAAATTCCATCATCATTAAGGAGCTTACACTCTCATGCACTTGCTAAAAATGCCAACCAGATTTGGAGAATGGATATAAAATTCTCTTGGGAGAAAAAAGAAAAGAGTAATTTTCTTTAAAATGTGCAAAAAGCCTTGAATCGTTTAGCCAAAAGCATACAAATATCCTTAATTAACAAGTAAGGAATACTGTTCTAAAGGTTTTCTTAAAAATTATATATGTTATTTACTCATATCAGTGTTTTTTCAGAGCCTTCCCAGACTGTAGATTTGCAATGGGGAGTGAAATACAAATCTCAGAGAAGTTTTACCTATTAGCTGATTATCATACCAGAAAGGACCATTAGAATATCTACTTTAACCTTCTGTACAGTATAAAATTTCATGCAGTTACCCATAACTTGAGTATGTCTAATGTGCAGTTTTCAGAAGTTTGTGTTGGAGAATGCAGTTACACATCATAGAATCATAGAATCTTAGATTACTTAGGGTTGGAAAAGACCTTAAGTTCACCTAGTTCCAACTGCTCCGCCATGGGCAGGGACACCTCACATTAAACCATGTCACCCGAGGCTCTGTCCAACCTGGACTTCAACACCACCAGGGATGGAGCATTCACAGCCTCCCTGGGCAGCCCATTCCAGTGCCTCACCACCATAACATTAAAGAACTTCTTCCTTATATTCAACCTAAACTTCCCCTGTTTAAGTTTTAACCCATTACCTTTTGTCCTACCACTACAGTCCCTAATGAAGAGTCCATCCCCAGCATCCTTGTAGGCCCTCTTCGGATACTGGAAGGCTGCTATGAGGTCTTCACACAGCCTTCTCTTCTCCAGGCTGAACAGCCCCAACTTTCTCATCCTGTCTTCATATGGGAGGTGCTCCAGTCCCCTGGTCATCCTTGTAGCCCTCCTCTGGACTTGTTCCAACAGTTCCATGCCCCTTTTATGTTGAGGACACCAGAACTGAACACAATACTTCAAGTGAGGTATCACAAGAGCAGAGTAGAGGGGCAGGATCACCTCCTTCGACCTGCTGGTCTGCTCCTTTTGATGCAGCCCGATATATGGTTGGCTTTCTGGGCTGCAAGCTAACACTAAAGACGGCCCATGTTCATTTCCTCATCAACAAACACCCCCAAGTCCTTCTCCACAGGGCTGCTCTGAATCTCTTCTCTGCTCAGCCTGTAGCTGTTCCTGGGATTGCTCCGACCCAGGTGTAGGACCTTGCACTTCGCATGGTTAAACTTCATGAGGTTGGCATCAGCCCACCTCACAAGCGTGTCACGGTCGCTCTGGTTGGCATTCCTTCCCTCCAGCGTATCAACTGAATGACACAGCTGGTGTCATTGGCAAACTTACTGAGGGCACACTCAATCCCACTGTCCATGTCCACGTCCACTGGAAATTGAGCCATTGACTACAATTCCTTGCATGCTGCCATCCAGCCAGGTCTTTATCCACAGAGTGGTCCATCTATCAGATTGATGACTCTCCAATTTAGAGACAAGGATGTCATGTGAGACAATGTCGAACGCTTTGCACAAGTCCAGGTAGATGATATCAGCTGCTCTACCCACGTTCATCAGTTCTGTAGCCCCATCATAGAAGGCCACAAAATTGGTGAGGCAGGATTTCCCCTTAGTGAAGCCATTCCAGCAGTCACCAAGCACCTTGTTGTTTTTCATGTGCCTTAGCATGCCTTCCAGGAGAATCTGCTCCAAGATTTTGCCAGGCACAGAGGTGAGACTGACTGGTCTGTAATTCCCTGCGTCATCCATTTTCCCCTTCTTGAAAATGGGGGTTATATTTCCCTTTTTCCAGTTGTTGGGAACTTCACCTGAGTGCCATGATTTTTCAAATATGATGGACAGTGGCTTAACAACTTCATTTGCCTGCTTCTAAAGGACCCACGGATGGATTTCATCAGGTCCCATGGCCTTGTGCATGTTCAGTTTCTTAAGATGGTCTCAAACCTGATCCTCCCCTACAGTGGGCCCAAGGTCTTAATTCTCACAGTCCCTGTGGCTGCCTTCCAAGACTTGGGTGGTGTGGTCAGAGCCTTTGCCAGTGAAGACCGAGGCAAAGAAGTTATTCAGAACATCAACCTTCTCCAAGTCCAGGGTAGCCATTTTTCCTGATAGCTTCTGGAGGGAGCCTACGCTGTCCCTAGTCTGTCTTTTATTCACTACGTACCTATAGAATCCCTTCCTGTTATCTTTCGCATCCCTAGCCAAGTTCAATTCTAACTGGGCTTTATCTTTCCTAATCTGGTCCCTATTTTCCCAGACAACATCCCTGTATTCTTCCCAGGCCACCTGTCCTTGCTTCCACCTTTTATAAGCGTCTTTTTTCCTTCAAAGTTTACTCGGCAGCTCCTTATCCATCCACACAGGTCTCCTGGCCTTCCTGCTGCACTTCCTTCTAGTTGGAATGCAGCACTCCTTAACTTGTAGTAGGTGATCCTTGAATATCAGCCAAGAGTCTTGAGCCCTCCTGCCCTCTAGAGCTGTATCACATGGAACCTTACTAAGCAGGTTCCTGAAGATGCTGAAGTCTGCTCTCTAAATATACCTAAATAGTGTAGTGAATCATACCTAAAAATGGAAAGTTCTTCTTAAAGGCTGTACTTGCAAAGATTTTTGAGTGGCTTCTTGACGTATCTATCTCAGTAACTGAAAATCTTTGAATCTTTATTTCTCTTAATGTAATAAATCAATGAACCACCAATAATGCTGGAAGAAATTGCACAGCACTGTGCTAACCAAATTTAGCTTAATAGAAAATGACTGTTCTTCTACACACACTACTGATAAACTTACCACTTAAAAACGTGGCTTTGCAGTTTCAGTGGCACAGATGGTTTTATTGCAGTGCACTGACTAGTTATATCAGTATTTCATTTGAGCAAGCTAATGTAGCTATGGTTTAAACACATACAGATCTTTAAATGTGTATTGCGAGTATTTTGATCAGTCCTAGTCATGTATGGACATACCACATAAATTCTGCCCTGTTTGAGAAGTCATTATAAATTTTTAAGAACAAGCACAAGACTTTCCTTAAATTTGGATTACAAAATGCTTTTCTTTTTAGAGTTGCGTTCTTTAAGAAAAGTGTTTTAAAAGAGCTAACAGTCTGTAAGTCAGATATAAAAATGTTAGTTCTGTTCCATTGTTGAACCAGATAGCTTCATTCTAAAGGAGTTAACTGAAATAAAAATTTCAAGAACATAAGTTGAAACTTACAAAATAAAATTCCCATTTGAAACTCCTTCTTCAATTTATGATTTGGGATGAGGTCCAAAGCTGACTGGAGTATCTCTTCAGCTTCTGTTTCCACAAAGGTAAAAGTCAGAGTGCCAATATTTATAATAACAAAATTTTAATCCAGGATATTGGTAGCTTCAAGACAAGAGAAATTCTTTTAAAGTTTCTGGACACTATGGCTAAGCTATGTGACAATTCCTAAAACTTTGGAGCATTTACACTCTATACTTGATCTGGCCTTGAATCCAAGCTATAAATTAAACCAAAACTGCTTCTACATCATCTTATTGACCCATCTTTTGACATGGCCGGCTCATCTCAGTTATGTGTTGTAACCATATTTGTTTAAAATTCCCAAAGATTTTAAATAAGCGTTTAGTAATGCCACTCACTGTAGTGAAGTACGCACCATCTGGCTATGGTATTTTGTCCATATCCATGAAACATATTTTCATCCCTTCAGCAAAACTATAATATCATACTTTCGTTATATTAAAGAACTCACAGTTTCTAACTCTGTATGGCACATAAACCTTGCATTATAACATGGTTACACTGAATAAAACACGAACTTATTCTATTAATCTCTCAAGCATCTTTTTCTTTTCCTTTTTAGATGAAAGTCCTCTTAAAACCTCAGCATAGTCTATTGGGACAACACATTTACCACATAATGTGAAAAGTTCCACTAATGAGTTCTTGCTGATCATCTCAAGAGGGAACAGGTGAAAGTGGAACTTTTTTTGCTATATTATTTTTCATGCTGCTGTCAGCACTCTGATAATTGACACACCAGTTCAAAATGACTTCTGGTTTTTGTGGACAAAAGGGATTCTTTTTCAAATTATAACTGGAAGATAGGTAAGCTATTTAAAACTGTAAGATGATGATTTCCATGACACTCTGAAGCAGACACTGAGATACAGAAAAAGAATTCAGGAAACAGATTGTGGAGAAAGGCATCCATGTACTTTATATGTCATATAACTCTCTGAAGACTGGATATCTGAAAAGTCTTTTGAGTTTGTTTTGCTAGCTCTTTATACCATCAGTAATATTTTTCATTAATAAAATGACTCAAATAAAATTTGAGCTCTTACTCCTAATAAATACTTAAAGAACACCAAATTTTCCAGTGTGCTGCACTTTATAAGATTCCTGTATTTAGCTGAATGGAGCTGAAATAATAGATAAAGGTTCTGTTCTCAGATCATGGCACCTTTTAAAGTTTAAGCTTAATAATGAGTAACAGGTAGAGGTGAGTCAGATTAGAATTTATGCTTTCAGAAACCTGCGTTTACCTTCTAAATCAAAGGAAAAGAGAAAAGCCTGATGCAAGGAAAAAATCTAAGGCTCCTAAAAGTTGCTGTCCCAGCTACAGAACTGGAGCTCCTCCATTGCACCAGAGATGTGTTTTTCCAGATAATGGAAAAAATGGCCACAGAGTATGCAGTAGATGGTAAAAAAATCTGTGGGTGCCTTCTATGTCTTTTGTTACAAGGAGAGGATGTGTGGACAAAAGTAATGGGATACTGGTAAATCTACTGGAAGGAAGTTTATAGCAGAATACCTGTGAGTGAAATCCCAAAGGTGCAAAGACTGCAAAAAATTTACTTTTCCCTGTGAGAACTTCCTTGGTCATTTAATAACTGAAAACTAACCTAACCAGACGGAGCTGCAAATTCTGAGTAGAATGAAAGACTACGTCTACACAAGACTATTGTCTTGGCTTAGTGATTGCACACAAACGTTTTCTGCATTTTCATTTTTTCACAGTTGTTTTATTATTTAGTTTTATGATTAATACTACTTGAAAATAACCTTAATATAAATGCTAGAATTTCTCAAAGGAAAAGGAGGAAAAATATGTAAGAAGTTGTATTTTGGGACAGATCATAGTAAAATAGTGGCCAAGTACTAGACTGCAACTTGACTTATTTGGCATAATGTGTTCATGAAAGTAATTGGCACAAACTAGTATGCCTAAAGAGTGCATCAAAAAGAAAAACCACTTAGGAATTTGTAACTGCTAGAACTTCATTTCTTCATTCACTAAAAATCTCTGCTTAAATAATCTTTTTGTTGTAAGAAAAAAAAGTAGTGTCATATTTTCCTCCCAGTTTTTTAGCAGGATTTTTCAGGTAACATCTCTTGCTTCTCCCTTAGGGTTTATTGTCAGCAGGGACTGTTTTACATTGTTTGGGATAGAAGAATTCTACATTACAAAATGCTTGTTCTTGTTTGCTACCTTGAACTGCACATACTTTTAAGCTACCTCTTGTCTCTCATGCTAGTTTTACACTTCTATCTTCTCCTGGCCCATTCAATGTGTAACTCAGTTTGAGCTAAAGACAGGTTTCCATTTACCAAACATATGGAGAGCAAGCGTGACTGCAATATCATCAAGAATAAAACAAGCATATGTTTATGAAAATAATCATGGAAGTGAAGAAGACTCACACTGAAAAAGTATTAGATCTGTTTTATTATCTCATTTTCGATACATGCACCTGGTCAGGGTTGTATCCCGACTGGCAGCTAAGCACACACACAGTTGCTTGCTTATTCCCCTTTGCTGTAGGATGGGGAAAAAGGAGAAGGTATGAAGCATTATGGATTGAGACTATGACAGTTTAATAAGTGGAGCAAAAGCCGCATATGCAAGCAGAAGTAATTTATTCACTACACCCCACTGGTAGTGTGGGGCATTGTGGAAAAAAAACAAACCTTGATGCTGTGCAAGCATTGTTCAGCAACAGCCAAAACACTGATGTGTTATCAACACCTTTTTAGTCAAAATTCCAAAATACAGCACCATATGAGCTGTGATGAAGAAAATGAACTCTTTTCCAGCCAGATCCAGTACAACACCTCTTTTATCTTCTGTAGGTTTACATTGTGATTGAATCTGGAAAAACTTGGCAGCAGATAACTCTCATGAGTCTGCCATTCTTCTCTCCAAGCTAGGCAAACACATACCACTGTAAATTTCCTGTGTTTGGTAAATATTGAAGTACCTACATGTACCACACGAAAAACCCATGCCAACTGACGTGTCCTTCTCCACATCAGCCTCAATGAAAGATCTGATCTAGTGCATGAACCTTTAACAGATGAAACTTGACTTTATGGCAATAAATCACTGGTGCAATCAACCTTTTGTATATCTGTCGATATGGGGGAATCAATTGTTCCTCTGCGAGTATTAATCCTGCCCTTCTGTTTAGAACAATTCTATATGGTTACTCAAATTTATATAATCTTTTCAGTGTACAAATACAGGTAGAATTAATGTAAAAAAACCTTATCTTCATTGTGAGTCCTGTGGTCAAAAGCTGTTATCCAGACTCTGCCTGTTCTTGGTGGACAGAAATAAGCATCTCCAGACAGAGATTCAGGTGGGTTTCTGGTTTCTTTTGTAGGTTTTTTGTATGTCTCATTGCTGATATTTTATATTTTTTTTGGGGGGGTGGGGATGGGTGGAGGGAGGGGTTGTTTTGAGGTATTTTTTGTGGTTCTGTGCTGCTTGTTTTGGGATTTTGTTTGCTGTTTGCTTTATATCAGGAAGTATTAAGCCAGTAGGATAAGTCTATTACCAAAAGATTATATTTAAAAGTATAATTTGCACCCCAGAATATAATAGGAATCTGAATAACTAGTTTCCACTGGAAGGTTAATTTTCAAACTGTGATGTTATGAAAGACTTTTTTCATGCCACCAGTTTTCTCTTAGTGTCTACCCCTGTAGTGACCCCACAAAGTAACCTGTAAATGTGTCATTACTGTTGCTATCCCAAGAAATTTAAATGCATCTCTATTGCTCCTACCTATGTAGTTAGTCCGTTATATCAACTTGGTCTGCTGTGTATGCCTCATCATGTCTTCAAATTTTTAAAGGAGCACTGAACATATTACATCAAAACTTAAAGGTGCCATCTGGCTTAATTAAGTTATTTATCTGTAAATGTAGACATTTAAAACTCTAAAGTAGGCTTTTACTGAAGCACATACAAGTCTCAGCTTCTCTTTCATCCTTTGTGAGCTCCATCTTTATTTATTCTAAGAAAGTGTTCAACTATTTGTTAGAAGATGCTGCATGTATACTACGGCTTGTTGCTTTGGAGTTGAGTAGTCCCATTTCCAGAAAGCTGAGAAATTTTCAGGAAAGGATGTTCTACATCTTGGTTATATACACCTGTTTCCAATCCAATCTGGAATTGATCAAGTTTCATATTACTGTCATTGAATTTATGCATTAACAAATTCGTCATATGCAACTTCAGTATCACACTTCATCATTCTTTGCAGTTATCAAAACCAAAATCCTCAGAAAAAAAACCCAAGCTTTTTATAGGAGGTTTATCATCTTACTGGTTTAATATTGCTTGTTATAAGAGAATTTATAGGACTAGCAAACCTGGGATCTTATTTTGTGCCTTGACTGAACTCTTTTTCTCCTTATGGAAAGAATTTCCACTTGTATATTGTTTCTGTCCTTACTTCAGCCTGGTTTCATCCTGTT
Organism: Neopsephotus bourkii; assembly: GCF_033783945.1. Lineage (NCBI taxonomy): Eukaryota > Metazoa > Chordata > Aves > Psittaciformes > Psittacidae > Neopsephotus > Neopsephotus bourkii. The sequence goes on along the minus strand of NW_026901872.1, from coordinate 6,306,541 downwards.
ACCATTTGAGCCACTCCTCCCTTACCATCCCTGTGGAATAATTAGAAGTTAAACTTATATTTAAAATGTAGCATTGTTCATACATAAAGGAAAAATGGACTTTCAGGGGAAGATGCAGCTACACCTGGTATGCCAGGAATGTGCACTCCACTGCTGTTCCCATGGCAGCACTGGTGGAGGATGGAGCAGAGTGGAGATTCTGTGGCCATGCTCTGTCCTGACACCAGCAGAGATGGGAACTGGGTGGTACTAGAAACTGATAAGTTGTATAATTGCTACCCTGAGCCAACAGTCTGTCATTTTTTGACAAAGTGCCGTCCTTTGTACGAACTTTGCTTCATTATAATGCATTTTAAGACATTATAAACACAAAACCACACCTCCATCTCTAATGCTACCCACCTCCAAAGTGAGATCACCCCTCTTTGAGCATGATCTTTGAATTCTTTGTGGTATATACCTTTAAAAGCAAAGCGAGATAATGTTTATGCCAATAATAATGAAGGCATGTATGACTAGAGTCACTCAAGCTCCACTTTGAAAGTGAAAAACAATATAAAATGGCCCAAGGAAGGGGGAATATTAGGGAAGACATCATCGTGAATGAACTGAGGAAGATACCATCAGCAGATTACCCTTGACTCCTGGGACTAGTAAATGGGCTGGACCTTTCTTACACCCCATAGGGATGTGTTTGGGTAAGACTTGCACTGTATCAAGTGATTTCCTGGGAAAATTGGGAATCTCTGCATAGAGTTACTTTTCATTATCGCTTTTATGTTTTTGTATAACCTATCATTGCATGTGCTTTTGCAGACAGTGTATTTATCATCAGCAGTCCATAAGAACCTGTATCTGTTGCATCAATAAACTGCACTGTTTAAGTAGCTAACTGTAACATTTTTCTCATTGAATGTGACCAAATCCTTCAGTGTGGTTGTGTTAGTTCATAAGCATGATTAGGCTGAAGGTGCAGTGCACTATTAGTGTACCCAGAAGTGTGATTGTTCACTATTTCAAAGGTGACAGGACTGATAGTGGTAAACTGGGCACCACTCAGAATCTAAGCCCAGTCACACCCAGCTCCTCTAATATCTGAGGACCAGCTGGAATGCAAAGGGGTCTATTTTCTGCCAAATCATCTTATGTTTTAGAACAACAATCCTTCTTACTTAAAAAGCTAGAATGTCCCTGCTTTAGTTCTGAGCTGAGCACCATCTTGCCTTGCTCCCCTCACTATCCATAGCCTGCCATGAGGTTCAGGCGCTATCTCCCCTGCATGTCAGACATTTCTCTCAACTCCCTGTAGCCTGTCTGGTAGACCATGTCTGTATTGCGAAAAAGTGAATCATAGATTCTCTTACCACTAAGGAATCGTCACAACAAGATAAAACTAGCTCAGCCAAGACTGGGTCATAAGAGTTTTGAGCATCAAGTCAGTACAACAAGTACTGCCTTTTATTGGAAACAAAATATGCTATTTACTGGGATGCAATTTCATTTGCAAATGTACTTGAAACTGCTAGTGATTCAATTAATTACACATTTCAAAAGCTTGCTAAAAAAAGTAGGTTCATTTTGATGTGTAGCACTTGAAAGCTTGATCTTGAGAATTTGTCTAGTCAGGTATTAATTTACCTATTTTGTAGTTCTAAATATTTGGAGAAAAGTAGTTATAAAATGAATTACTGAAAAAAAATCTGGCACAAATGAAACCTAACATTTTTTTTTTTCTATATCTAAAAGGTGATTTTAGGTCTATTTCAGACTAATGCAGACCTTGAAGGTTTATTTGGAAGCACTAGGTAAAAAGAAACACAAACAAGTTCTTCAGTCAAATATTTTAAGTGCTATCTGTAAATACCAAAGGATTAACCCCAATAGTAGCAATATAATATCTCATGCATAAGCATATTATAGTGCTCTCTGTCATGTGTGACTGTGGCACATTGCTCTCATGGTAAAAGGCTCACAGAAATACAGAAATTTCTTATTTGAAAGAAAACAACTTTGAAATTCCTCAAAGCAAAAACTGGAATCATCCTGCAGAGATCTCCATGAAGCTGCTCCAGACTTCCTACAGAAGATAGGAGCTATAAAGAAGTGTAAGTATAGCATTACGTTTTTATCTGGAGTTACTATATAACTTATCAGATGAAAAGTCACTGCAGTTTGTCAGAAAAGTAGTTGCCTAAGAGTTCACCATTGAGAGATTAAATTAGTCATAGAAAACACAAGACTGGTAAATGTGCTAAAAATTAATGCAAACAGACACAAAGCAGTGTGTAAAACAATATGGTTATAAAAGATTGTGTTGTGCTTAGAAATGCTGTTTGTTAAGCTTTCATATATCGATGTTGTTAAATATATTACAAAGACTGGGAGATTTAGGATAATACTATTTCCAAAATGGTGCCTTTCCATGATATGCCTGTATGGTAAGGCGTAGTACATATACAAACCCCCAAAATAGTACAAACCACTTATATCTCTGAATAGACAATGTAATTTAAAGGTGAACTTTCAAGATTTAAACGTTCAAATACAATTTTTTTAAGGAAGTTTCAAAGTTTAACTGTTCAATATCCAAATTGCACAACCTGAAAATATATAATCATTTTCTAAGCATTTGGTAAAGACTGTCGTATCAGGGAATCTGATATTTTTTTCTTCAGGTGGATCTTTAGGATAGTGAAACTTACCAAATCATAATTAAGCTCGTGTAACTTGTGTGCAGATACTATATATTCAGCTGTCTTTGTGTGTGTCCATCTTCAACGAGGTCTGTACCTAAAAGGCTTTGAATGTAATATTATAAATATTTCATTCTAAGGAAATGCTTTGGTCAGTGTTCTAGATGCATAGGATAATTGTATTTGCTAGTTATAGGGCTCATGGGTCTACTCGCTAAAGTAATGCTACAAAACAAAATAATTTTAAAATACAAGATTCCATTTGGTGCTTTAGCAATACAGTATACTCATTACTTCTGGAAACACTGCGGCAATTTGATTATCAAAATATAGGGTTTATCTCAAAAGAAAAACTCAGCCTGAGCAGCCCTGAGGAGAAAGATTTGGGAATGCTGGTTGATGATAAGCTCAACATAAGCTTGCAGTGTGCATTTGCTGCCCAGAAAGCCAACAAGCATGAATTTAAAAAAAGCATGACCAGCAGGTTGAGGGAAGTGGTTCTCCTCCTCTATTCTGCTCTCATGAGTCCCCGCCTGGAGTACTTTGTTCAGTTCTGAGACCCCCAACGTTAGAAGGATGTGGACCTGCTTGAGCGAGTTCAGAGGAAGGCCATGAAGACAGGCTGAGGGCGTTGGGGTTGTTTAGCCTGGAGAAAAGAAGGCTCCAGGGAGACCTTAGAAGCCTTTCAGTCCCTACAGGGGGCCTACAAAAGATCTGGAGAGGGGCTTTTTACAAGGGCAAAGGGTAGGACAAGGAGGAATGGCTTTAAACTGAAAGAGGTTAGATTTAGATTAGATATTAGGAAGAAACTATTTACCGTGAGGGTGGTGAGACATTTGAACAAGTTTCTCAGCAAAATTGTAGCTGCCCTATCCCTGGCAGCGTTAAGGTCAGAATGGAGGGAGCTTCCAGCAACCTGGTCTAGTAGAAGTTGCCCCTACCCAATGCAGGGCCGTTGGAGCTAGATGATCTTTAAGGTCCCTTATGACCCAAAGCATTCTGTGACTCTATGGTCTTTCCCACATTACTACTACCATCCAGTTCCACTCTCAGCCCCTAGCAGCAATTAGTAAATCAGCAGCACTTCCAGAGGGACTGAGGTAAGTGGAATATTAATGTCCTTCTATATACAGTGCCTCTTCAGGGCATTCTCAGTGATGCTTAATCCTGTTCTCTGAAAAGGTTTTAATTTACAATTTAATGCTACCAGTGGAGGAAACAGACTGATGTGATTTCAAGCATAGGTCAAGAAAACACAAATTATGCTTACAGCTAAAACTATACCCAGATTAAAAAAAAATATTCTGCCATTAAGAACATTCAATTATAAACTGGAATGTAGATTTACTAAAACACTACTTGATACATGACAAATTTATGGTGTTCATTGATCACTTCTATTACAATGTAAGATGAAGGACATAAATCATGAAATTGTTAGATGGTACATTTCCAGGCAATCAAATGCTTTAAACTATCAGGCAGCACATGTAAACGATCTGATTTCTAAAGCCAGTTTTTCTGATTCTTATTTTCTTCAGGCAAAAAAAGGCTGGAAGAAGACCAAACTAACGGTAGATATTCTTCCACAGTCTCCTTACCTATGAAATCAAGCAGAGGCAGGCACAAACAGGCATATCTATGCTGGATATTCTACCTAAATATCATGATCAGGAATATGTCAGTCCATAGCACCACTGTAGCAGAACAGTGAAACATACCAGTACTTTCTCAAAGTTTTGCAGAAAGAACTGCTACAGTTTTTATACTCAGATAAGCCTGGAAGCTGAGAAATGTCCTTGCAAATACAGTGGGCTTTTTCTTCCAGTAAACCATTCTTAGTCCTTCAAAGAGCAATAAAGACTTAAGTAGAATTCTCATTAGTATTTCCATTATGTGCTATTTTGCACCATGATTTGACACAAGTTATTAAGTGCTAATATCAAACAAATTAACTTTTCCCCATCTCTCTCATATAACTGGATTTATGATTTATAAGTTTAAAAGCGTAGTAAATGCAATGTCTGGAATACCTTTTCCTTTTAAATAGTCTATAAATAACCTAGTTTGGTAATAGCCAAGAAAGTAAAGCTATTTAGTCCTTTCTAATTCCAATAGTTGCTTGTAACTACAAATTTTTTCTTTACCATGGGAAATGAAAGTTTTAGTTTAGTTTAGTTGACTTGAGTTTAGTTTAGTTTGGTTTGGTTTAGTTTAGTTTAGTTTCATTCACTTTTTTTTTTTTTCTTGGCCACTGTATTTTTCTTGGTTTATAATCCTCAATCCACCCTATTTCTATTGCAGAAAATTTCCTTAGAAATTTAATTTCCATATAAAGAAACAACAATAGCTTTTGATCCAATATGTTTTACCACATTATCACAGGTTCCTTTTGTTTCCTCATTTGCTTGGATTTTTCTGTCCCCCCCTGCCCCGGTTTCTTTATTATGCCAGAAGCATGTCCTTGTTTCCAGTGTCTGCTATGTAACTCTAACGTCCCTCAACACAGTAGGACATGCCTGGGAGTCTGATGTTTTATTTACTGCATGAACAACTTAATTAAGTCGTGCTTTAGAAATATCATCAGTGCTTTGTTGCTACTATTGCACTTGGGCATGTATCACATTGTTCTGATAAACGTGTTAGGAGAATTGTTTTGTCATTTATCTTGTTTCTGGAACACTATTGGCTAAGGACTCTGGAACAAACTGTTTCTATTGCACAACTGGGCATAATGCTCTCCATTCCAAAAATGAACACAAAAGAGTCAGGTTGAGGACCAAACCTCTTTCAACACAGTACACAATTTGAATCAGAATTAGACCTACTTCATTTTCGTTGGTATTTTTTTATGCCTGACATAGACTATATTTCTCTTTTTCCCCTACAGTAACAATAGAGAAAACCCAGAATAAAATTCCTCCTTCCGTTTCTCTTTATATGTGTAGTTTTGGAAGACAGGAAAATAACGAAGAAGGCACTTTATTATTAATTCTATGAAAGACGGGCCAGCATTTTCCATTCTATTCAATTGTCTTGCACGCTGTGTGTTGTACTTGTATCACGTAGGTGTAAATGGAAGCAGCTGGGGTAGATTCTCCATCAGTTTTCAGCAAGTGTAATTATTTTTACCTTTGTTAAATAAGTACAAGGTGAGTAGAAACTAAGATAAAAAAGACATTTAAATAATTACTGTCCTTTGATAATGTGAACAGATCAGAGTCCTCGGAGGTTCAAAGTAGCAAAACGCTAGCAAAGGAAGCTAAATTTGGTGTTCAGAGATTACTTCATTTCCATAAAAACAGTGCTATGATAACTGCATGGGAAAATTTGTGGATTTTAGAAGCAAGAATGAACCCAAAACACAGAGTTTCTAGCACTTGAAACCCACAACTGCTAACAGTATAGATAGCAATAAAAAGTTTCATAGAGTTTAAATAAGATGTTGTTACCTTCAGAGCTAATTTTGTGCAATTAATATATCTTCATAAATTAACTAAATAGATGATTTTTAAAAAGTACTTGAATTTTCTGGTCTGAAGCCTTTCCATGTATCTGCTGGTTCTTTACATGTTCCATTTGGAATATACTGTTGTCCTGGTTTAAGGCAAGCTAGTAACTCAGAACCACGTGGCCCCTTGCTCACTCCCCTGCTTCTTTATCCCCCACTCCAGGAGGGATAGGGAGGACAATCAAAATAATGTAACTTCCACGGGTTGGGATAAGAACAGTCCAGTAACTAAGGTATAACACAAACCACTGCTGCTACCACCACCAATAATAATAATAAGGGAAATAACAAGGGAAGACAATACAACCGCTCACCACCCACTGACCGATACCCAGGCTGGCCCAAGCAGTGATCTAACCCTTCCAGGTAACTCCCCCTGGTTTATATACTGGGCATGGCATGCTGTGGTATGGAATATCCCTTTGGCTAGTCTGGGTCAGGTGTCCTGTTTCTTCATCCTTCTGGCTTCTTGTGCCTCTCCTCCCTGACAGAGCATGGGACTCAGAAAGTCCTTGATGAGAGTAAGCATTACTTAGCAACAACTAGAAACCTTGGTGTGTTATCAGCATTGTTCTCAGATTAAGGTCGAAAACACAGTACTGCACCAGCTGCTAAGAAGAAGAAAAATGACTACTACTGCTGAACCCAGGACATGCACTCACAGAATCATGGAATCATAGAATGATTTAGGTTGGAAGGGTTCTCTAGAGATAATCTAACCCAACCCCCTGCCTTGGGAAGGGACACCTTCCAGCAGACCAGGTCACTCAAAGCCCTGTTCAGCCTGGCTTTGAACACTGCCAGGAATGGGGCATCCACAGCTTCTCTGGGCAGCCTGTTCCAGTGTCTCACCACCCTAATTATAAAACATTCCTTCTTTATATCCTATCTCAACCTACACTCTTGCAGTCTAAAACCATTGCCCCTTATCCTGTCACTACAGGTCTTGATAATAAATTTCTCTCTACCTTTCCTATAAGTTTCTATAGCCTTTCCCAGCACCACCCCTCACTCCCCGTGTAAGCATCCCTTTAGTTTTTGGCTATCCACTTCTTATAAACCAAAGACAGCCTCGTGTAATTATTCATACACCAAGCCCTTGTTATATTCCTCTGAGTAATACTTATGTTGGTAAATGTATATGGAAGGAGCATCTACTCTTTTAAGGGTGTGTAGGCAACAACCTTTTCAATGCAATCTGGGATAATAAATAAAGAAGGAAGCCATAAATAAGAACATATAAAGCACAAACCTCACTGACAAGTAATAAGAGGGTCCATAGCAGAACAAAACCTGATCAGTCAAACTAATTGATAAAGGCATGGGGGATTGGGAAAATGTTTATTTCGTTAAGATTTTTTTATCATTATTTAGTGGTTTGCTAGGGAAAATGAGGAAGGCAAAAAAAAAAAAAGAAAAAGAAGTGTATATAGGCACAAACCTCCAAACATAATGGAGACAAAGATAAAAACAAATCTGGCCAGTCATGGTAATTGGTGAGCCATCAAGAAACCGCAGGCAAATCAAGACTTTGCAGCTGATAACGATGAAAACCTGGGGGTCTGGGATATTGGGGGTGGGGGTATGTGCATCAGTAAGCTTGTACCAGCTGGTGAAGGGAGGGAGATAAGGGAGGAACAAAGAAAAGATTCAGAGCAGCCCTCTGGAGAAGGACTTGGGGGTGCTGGTCGATGGGAAAATGAACATGAGCCAGCAGTGTGCGCTTGCAGCCCAGAAAGCCAACAGTGTCCTGGGCTTCATCAAAAGGAGCATGACCAGCAGGTCAAAGGAGGTGATCCTGCCCCTCTACTCTGCTCTTGTGAGACCTCACTTGAAGTATTGTGTGCAGTTCGGGTGTCCTCAACATAAAAAGGACATGGAACTGTTGGAATAAGTCCAGAGGAGGGCCACGAGGATGATCAGGGGACTGGAGCACCTGCCGTATGAAGATAGGTTGAGAAAGTTGGGGCTGCTCAGCCTGGAGAAGAGAAGGCTGTGTGGAGACCTCATAGCAGCCTTCCAGTATCTGAAGGGGACCTACAAAGATGCTGGGGATGGACTATTCATTAGGGACTGTAGTGGTAGGACAAGGGGTAATGGGGAAGTTTAGACTGAATATAAGGAAGACGTTCTTTAATGTTATGGTGGTGAGGCACTGAAATGGGCTGCCCAGGGAGGTTGTGAACGCTCCATCCCTGGTGGTGTTGAAGTCCAGGTTGGACAGAGCCTTGGGTGGCATGGTTTAGCGTAAGGTGTCCCTGCACAGGGCAGGGAGGCTTGAACCAGATCATCTTAAGGTCCTTTCCAACCCTAACTATTCTATGATTTTATGATTCTAAAGCAGGAACAGACAGGAAAAAGTATAAAAGAGGCTGATCAGGTGCAAAAAGGGGCCCATCAATATGCTTGTCTGCTTGATTAGCTGGCAAGCTCCAATCTGGACCAGTCATGGGAGGAGTAAGAAGGGCCAGATCCAGACAGAGAAGTCAATCAGGTAGGGGTGCTGTCCCAGTGCTGAAGGTATCCACAAATGGGAGCATGCTTGTGAACCTGAAGAGTGTGGCGTGTGAGCTGGACTAGTGACATCCTGCCTCTGTCAGCCCAAGAGGAGAAGGGAATGTGTCCGTCTGCCGAGTCTGGTGTGAGTATTGAATGTGGGCACTGCTGAAGACAGCACCTGGTCTGTGGCTGTGTGTGTAACTGCAGTCCTGGCTGTGGCAGTGTTCTCTGTGTGTTTGTGTGTGTGTCTGGGATACACACTTAGTCTTGATACTGCAGCATCTTCACAAGTGTAAAGGGGAAAACAACAGCCATGTTATGGCATCGTAGAATGTTAGGGTTGGAAAGGACCTCAGGATCATCTAGGTCCAACTTGACCTTGAACATTGCCAGGGACAGAGCGTTCACAAAGTCCTAGGGTAGCCTGTTCCGATGTTTCACCACCCTCACAGTGAGGAATTTCTTCCTTATATTCACTCAAAATCTCCCCTGTTTCAGTTTGAACCCATTACCTCTTGTCCTATCACTACAGTCACTGATTAATAATCCCTCTCATTGGGCCTGTTCTTAACTTCTCCTAACAATATACTTCAAATCTGACTGGGTTATGGCACCAGTATTTCTTTCCCTAAGAACAATATGACCAAATAAATGAATAGTGGTCCAAACCCCTCTTAAATTGAATCACAGTGTGGCCTTTCTCTCAAGAAAAGGTTTTGTGATACAAATGTTACACCTAAAAACCCACCAATATTCCTAAGTCAAAAGACACTCCAGTTTTCACAGTGACCAGTCATATTGATACAACATTTATGGCTAATGATCTGATCTCAGGCTATCTTCCTTCCATAACGACGTTTTTATCCCAAGAGTTAGACTCTTCCTTGCTTAGCTTTTTCCCTAATTTCTTCCAGCTGGTGCCTCAACCTCAACAGAAGAGACAGATAAATATTTTTTTTTCAGGATTGTTAGTGACCTTACATTCAAGCCACGTACCTGAGGAACAAGACTTGCAGTCAGTTTAAAGGTAAATCTGTTGAGGAGGGCCCCAAACCTTTCCCACGTTGTGAGAAACAATAAGATCACTACAAAATACAGTATTTAAGAGACTAACTATGAGAAGTTTACTGCTTTCTCCTTTATATATGATCTACTTTTCTTCCCATTCTGGTGATCTGTACTCTGTAAAGATGCCATTATGTCTCTGTTGACTGTGGAAAAATATTAGATGAAATTGCTGTACACATTATATTTAGATGGTGAAAATCTGATGGATGATGACAAGAATCTAACCAAATGTTCTCAGTCTTTAATAGTTGGATAGTTGCTCATCAGTTCAGTAAGTAGTTTCCTATGTGTGATGCTCCCTAGGATCCATAAAAAGGCTAAAAACCTCATATAATCACATCATTTGTCCAATGTCTCAATAGTCAGGTAAATGTGCAATAGTCCTATTACTACAGAATAATTTAAACTTTGCCCCAGGTAGCATTTTTGTTACCAAGCGTGTTACCAGACAAAGAACTCATCACTGAAAGCTATTTTTTCTGTGTCTTGAAGATAAGCATATCACACTGATGTTTCAATACATAATAAAGATGCTGATCAGTTCCCTGGTAGTAGCCTTTCTTCCATGAAGCATAACATTTGTATTTAAAGCTAACTAGCACTAGACTCTCTTTCAAATGGACTCTTAACAGAGGGACTGTGTTTAGGGAACTTGGGACCCATGCAAATTAGTTTTCCTTAATGATTTCTGCAACTGCTTCCCTGAGAAGCTTGAATGTTCTACAGCCTGTCTACTGCCATAATAATAATAAAACCATAGCTATATTATCAGAACCCATGTGTACAAAAACCATATGCCAAAAAAGACTTTTTCTATCAGCAAGTTTGCACAGTTTCCGCACGTATTATCAGTTTAACAAATAAAATATCTGGTTCTAACAGGTCTGTGATTTTGCTCCAAAATGGCCGTGCTAACAAAATTTTAACTGTGTAGTCTGGGAATGAATTTACTCTTTAGATTATGGTACAGATATTTTCTACTAAAATCATGATATAAAATATTAAAATATTTACGCTATGTAATGCTAAATAATGCTATTTTTTCTTTGCCCTCATTAAGTCTTTCCATTACTTGGATTTATTTTATGTAACTTAACACTGTCTACACTGCAGAAGTCTCTGTCTGAGCTCATGTCCCTGCCATCCTTTTATATTTAATGAAGGGAAATAGCCATGCATATGTTGTAATATCTTTTATTTGGTTTAGATCTTAAATTAGATCTTCAATTTAAGAGTACCTATTTCTTTTCACTGACTATGATGGGAGACTAACTCCACAAAGCCACTTATACTGGAGTACAAATATATTTCAGCATATGATGTATATACTGTGTAACAAACTTTATCACAGTATCACAGTATGCTAGAGATTGGAAGGGACCTCAAAAGATCATCTAGTCCAATCCCCCTGCTGGAGCAGGAACACCTAGATAAGGTTACACAGGAATGTGTCTAGGTGGGTTTTGAATGTCTCCAGAGGAGGAGACTCCACAGCCTCCCTGGGCAGCCTGTTCCAGTGTTTTGTCACCCTCACTGAGAAGAAGTTTCTTCTCAAATTTAAGTGGAACCTCTTGTGTTCCAGTTTGTACCCATTTCCCCTTGTCCTATCATTGTTTGCCACTGAGAAGAGCCTGGCTTCATCCTCGTGACACTCCCCCTTTATATATTTATATACACTAATATGGTCACCACTCAATCTCCTCTTCTCCAAACTATAGAGACCCAGTTCCCTCAGTCTTTCCTCATAAGGGAGATGCTTCACTCCCTTAATCATCTTAGTTGCCCTGCGCTGGACTCTCTCCAGCAGGTCCCTGTCCTTTTTAAACTGAGGGGCCCAGAACTGGACACAATATTCCAGATGAGGTCTCACCAGGGCAGAGTAGAGGGGAAGGAGGACCTCTCTCGACCTACTAACCACCCCCCTTCTAATACACCCCAGGATGCCATTGGCCTTCTTGGCCACAAGGGCACAGTGTCAGCTCATGGTCACCCTGTCGTCCACTAGGACCCCCAGGTCCCTCTCCCCTACACTGCTCTCTAACAGGTCATTCCCCAACCTATACTGGAACCTGGGGTTGTTCCTGCCCAGATGCAGGACTCTACACTTTCCCTTGTTATATTTCATCAAGTTATTCCCCGCCCAACTCTCCAGCCTGTCCAGGTCTCTCTGGATGGCAGCACAGCCTTCTGGCGTGTCAGCCACTCCTCCCAGCTTAGTGTCATCAGCAAACTTGCTGATAGTACACTCAATTCCCTCATCTAAATCATTGATGAATATATTAAATAATACTGGTCCCAGTACCGACCCTTGAGGCACTCCACTAGATACAGGCCTCCAACTAGACTCCGCCCCATAGACTACAACTCTCTGGCTTCTCTCCTTCAGCCAGTTCACAGTCCACCTCACTACCCGATCATCCAGACCACGCTTCCTCAATTTAGCTGTGAGGATGCTGTGGGAGACTGTGTCAAATGATTTGCTGAAGTCAAGGTAGATCCATCACTCTGCCATCATCCATCCACCGTGTTATTTCCTCATAAAAGGCTACGAGATCGGTCAAGCATGACTTCCCCTTGGTGAAGCCATTTTGACTGCCCCTCATAACCCTCTTATCCTTGATATGCCTTAAGATGGCACCAAGGATAAGGTGTTGCATCACTTTCCTAGGGATGGAGGTGAGGCTGTCTGGTCTATAGTTGCCCGGGTCCTCCTTCTTGCCCTTTTTGAAGACAGGAGTGACATTTGCTTTCCTCCAGTCCTCAGGCACCTCTCCCGTTTCCCAAGACTTGGTAAAGATGATGGAGAGTGGTCTAGCAATGACCTCCACCAGTTCCCTCAGCACCCGCGGGTGCATCCCATCTGGACTCATGGATTTATGGATGTCCAGATTGCTCAACTGGTCTCTAACCCATTCCTCATCGACTAAGGCAAACCGCTCCATTAACCTGACTGCTTCTGAGGTCTCAGAGGTACAGGGCTCTTCAGGACTGCCTCCGGCAGAGTAGACAGAGACAAAGAAGGCATTCAATAACTCTGCCATCTCTGTATCTTCTGTCACCAGGGCACCCGTCCCGTTCATCAGTGGGCCTACATTGCCTCCGGTGTTAGTTTTATCTGCCATGTATTTGAAAAAGCCCTTTCTGCTGTCCTTGACGCCTCTCACCAGCTTTAATTCCACGGAGGCCTTAGTCATCCTAGCAGCTTTCCTACATCCTCTAGCAGCAGCCTTATATTCTTCCCAAGTGGCCAGCCCTTCCTTCCATGACCTGTAAACTCTCCTCTTCCACTTTAGCATACCCAGCAATTCCCTATTTAGCCACTCAGTTCTCCTGGCCCTCTTCCTTGACTTCCTACGTGTTGGGATGCTCTGATCTTGAGCTCGGAAAAAGCAGTCCTTGAATACCAACCAAATATCTTGGGCCCCTTTACCTTCAAGCAGCCTAGCCCATGGGATTTCCCCTAGCAATTGCTTGAAAAGGCCAAAATTTGCCCTGCTAAAGTCCAGGGTTGCAATTCTACTTGATATTCTACTGGTCCTCCCACACAAGACCCTGAATTCCACCATCTCGTGGGCGCTGCAACCAAGGCAGCCCTCAACGTTCACTGCTTCGATCAGACCCTCCTTGTTAGTGAGGATGAGATCCAGCAGCGCACCTCTCCTGGTTGGCTCATCCACCATTTGCATGAGGAAGTTATCATCCATACACTGGAGGAACGTCCTGGACTGCGGATGGGTTGCTGAGTAGTCCTTCCAGCAAACATCAGGGAAGTTAAAATCCCCCACGATGACCATGGCCTGTGACTGTGAAGCCTCTCTCAGTTGCCTGTAGAAGGCCTCGTCAACTTCCTCACCCTGATCCGGTGGCCTGTAACAGGCCCCCCCAACAGTATCGCCCCTGCCAGCCTGCCCCTTAATTCTCACCCACAGACTCTCAACTCGCTTGTCATCTGTCCCCGGACAGAACTCAGCGCATTGTAGCTGCTCTCGCACATAAAGATCAACCCCACCACCCCGCCTGGCTGGCCTGTGTTTCCTGAAAAGGACATAGCCCTCCATGACTATATTCCAGTCATGTGAGCTGTCCCACCACGTCTCTGTAATTGCCACCAGGTCATAATCTCCTGACTTAACAACAGGTTTCTAGCTCCTCCTGCTTATTTCCCATGCTGCGCGCATTGGTGTACAAACATTTTAGGGAGCAAGCTGAGCACACCCATTTCACCCTAGGATTATAGGAGGCCTCCCAGTCTTCATCAGTTCTGGAGTGAGGCCTCACTGGGGCAAGCCCAGCTACAACCCCATCCCCCTTTGAATCTAGTTTAAAGCTCTCCAAATGAGCCCTGCTAATTCGTGCCCCAGCATCCTTTTGCCTCTATGAGATAAACCTTTCCCACATGCCATTGTCCAGACTGGTGCCCTATAAAACCAGCCACTATCAAAGAATCCAAAGCCCTGCCTGCAGCACCAGCCTCAAAGCCAATCATTTATGGACTGAATTTTCCCATTCCATCCCACATCATCAATGGAAGATGGAAGGAGTGAGGAGAAGATCACTTGAGCCCCAGAGTCTTTCACCATCCGCCCCAAGGCCCTGTAGTCTTTCTTCATCCCCCTCAGACTGCAGGAAGCAGCTTCCCCCTCACCTGTCTGGAAGACCAGCAGTGGGTAGTAGTCCGTCAGGTGCACCAAGTTGGGGAGTGCCCTGGTGATATCCCTGATCCGGGCTCCAGGCAGACTACACGCTTCCCTATGATGAGGGTCAACTCTGCATATTGGGCCCTCTACATATCGGGCCCTCATTATGATCCCATATTCTGTACTCACATCAGCTCTGTAAAGAAAGAACAATTGTCTCAGTATGTGTACCATGTGAAAACCAATAAAATCTTGATTCATGGCAAATGTTTTCAAGCACCAAGGTTAATAATGGTACAGTGATAAGTAGTACTAATACTAAAATGAATAGGTATGGAAAAGTATTCTCTTCTGTAATATATGCTGTGATGCAGGATCCAGGAAAAATAAGCCTCCATAAATTATGTAAGAAGCTGTCTGAAATTCTCACTAGTATGAGTGGATATGGTTGTTATATGAATTTATAGAAATGGATAAATGACATATTGTGGGAAAAGAAAGAGTGTAGAACAATTTTCTTGGTCATGGGGTAGAAAAGTACTTGCTAGGATTTTCTGTCAAAGACTGCTATTTCTGTAACATTATTTCTGTACTTCTTTACTAGACTGTTTTCTATGTCAACAAGCCTATGGGACATTCTGCGTATAAACAGATTCTAAAAAGAAATGTAGTTTTAAAAACTGTTATTGCTTTGTCTTTCATACTTGATCATCATTTTGGCTTTATATTTGGCCAAAAGCATGAAAATAATTCTCTTAAATTGGAAAATTATATCTTTTTAAGCAGTCCTAGGTATATTTTTTCCCGGATTTCTTATGAAAGAAGTAATTTTGTCAGAGCCCTGTGCTTCTCTGAAGCATAAAAGAAGACATATTTTTAGCTGACAATGTTTTGCTTCACACTATATAAACAAAACACACCTTTTTTATTAATAGTACTTCTATTAATTTCACAGCTACTATAATAACAATAGATTTAAATATTGCAGTATGAGCACTTAAAAAGTTGATTATATAAAAAAATTGAAGTAGATTCCACAGTATCAGCATTTATCTTGCAAAAGCAATACTTTGTTTCCTTTCCCACTTTGAAATACGTATTTTTTTTACCCATATAGTAATTAGGATTTACTAGAAAACTTAACTTCTATTCATTGAGATATTAACCTTTAAGAGTAATTTCCTCTTTATACGCCTTCTGAAGCCTCAACATTTTTGATATCTTACTGATAACATAGTACTAATATTTTGCAGGCTATTTTGAAGCATTAGTTGTTATGACACACTGCAGCAATTACTAAAATTATGTGCTCTTATTTTTTTTTCCCCCTCTTTTTTTCTTTTAAGCTGTCTGGGCAGATCTCATGGATGTATTCAAACATGCACTGGGGAATATTTGCAAAGCTTTTATGGTGTGCTTTAAACAGCTACACATATTTGGTTTTGAGAAAGAGCTTTGCCCTGGAGGAGAAATCCTTTAGAGATAAGAAAAAAAGGAACACAAGGACTCAGAAAAAAAGGTTCACAAATATGGAGAATGATTAGAATAAAGGAAGGAGGAGGAGACATCTGTTGATTAAATGATTTTTAGAGATAATTAAGTGCATTCATCCAGAAATAACAAACATTAGACATCATTTGCAGGCACACATGGCTTTCTTGAAAACAAGAGAGAATTAAACAGAGCCTACAAAATAATCAGCAGCTTGGGGCCAGTCAAAACTGTGTCACTGGCATGACCTTCCAGATTTTATACAAGTTTTATGAAGTAGTAGGACCAACCAGGTGCTGAGTACTAAATTACAAGGGTCTAAATATAGATTTAGGAAGCTGAAATGAGGCAATCCTTTTCAAAACTATTGTTCAACTTTTAATTTCTCAAGTAATAAATTAATATTCACCATTAATACTACATAATTCCATTTATTTCTGTCATTCTTACCCCAGAAAACTCACATCTCTTTTCCAAAACAGGTTAGGTGTTTTTATAAAGAATTCATCCTGCTAAGAAGCTTCCAATACTTTATCTAACATGACAGACGTATGAAGAAGAATTCAAGGACAAAATGCACTGCAGTTCAGAGGAGTGATATTCTATCAAATACAGTGTTAGGGCTACTAGGTAACTTAAAGAGCAAAGAATAAACAGAAAACTATGCTAGTGTGATTTTGTTAGCATTGGTTTTTTTGCCACCTTCACCATTTCTACTTGTCGTATTTGGGTTTATTACTATGTTTGATACCTACTCTATTCTGTTTCTCTAGTGCATTTATTTTTATCCCATAATTTTTGCTCTTCTGTTTTGATCTGTAACATACCTTTTTATTAACACAGTCAAAATTCTTATTCCCTACTTCAGGAGGGTGAATTTATTTGCTTTTTGACTTTCTAAAAAATTTCATATGCAATGTTCTTCCATACTGTAATATGAGCCAGTTTTGGCCATTTTCCCAATTTCTTCAGTGACATGTATTGATACATGTCAAAATATCTCAATGAATGTCATGTATTAATACACTTACAGCTTAGGCAAATGATTACATATTTACTAACCCAGTATGTGTGTATGTTTATTTACATCAGTTCCTTCACTTAATGAAATAACATTGGAGGTAGAACACCTTCTAATTTAGGTACACAATTTAACCACTATTGTAACAAAAGGTTTAGATGCCTGTGAAATGAAGAGTAATCACTTCCCTACGGAGTCAGATTCTAATTTCTGCGCAAGAACTGGTAAGAAATGACAGCTGTACACACCACATTCACCTACTGAAATCAGTTTTTCTCATCACCTTCAGAGGATAAGAATTAATCAAGTAGGGATTTTTCTGTCTAATAAAAAAAAAAAAAAGAAGAAAACCAAAACCAAAACAAAAGTTGAAAATAGCATCTGAGCCTAGTATGGTTTTTATAAGCTCTCTACATATAGTCCTATCTCTACATGTGAGCCCTAACTGTTGTGTAAGATTAGTTTGCATTCCTCCTAACTCCACTACACTCTCATTCGTGACAGCACAATGGTCCAGCTTCAAAAAGATTGTAAGATTTCCTACTGGTGATACTCCACAGATTGGTCGTCAGAGCAGTGTCCTAGGAAATGCAAGTTCAAAGCCTTTCCATCTGACAGGGTCAAAATAACAAGTTTACAAATTTCTCCTTCATGTTTAAGCTACATCACAGCTATCAAATGAGACATGATGTTTGTACACCAACTTGACAGTGGCAAATCACATGTATGTTTTGGGGTTTCTCAGTGGACATGGATCACGCACATGAGTCATATCTGAGTTCCAATCTAAAGAGTACCTGTTCACTCAAAACAGGCACTTTTGAGCGGCATGACGAATTAACTGTCATTGGCAAGTGAGTGTTCTGACTAAGGAGAAAAGTAATGAATTTCAGGGTAAAGCAGTCCAAGAGAACCGGCAAACTGAAATGCTGTGTGGCACTAAAGTTATAGGTGACTAGATTCCAGTTAATGGGGATTATTGTTGATTGAACTCCATAGCAAGAGCAATCTTGCCATCTTATTTGGAATTGCAAGACAATCTAAGCCTAAGTTTCTTACTTGGTTCAGCCTTAACATAGACTTGATTCTGGATTCATTCTTCCTTCATCTCTAGCATCTATGTCATGAAATCAAAAGATTAGAAGTGCTTTCTTTTCAAATAGCTATTTTTGCTGTCTTTCTTGTCTGCACAAAGATATCTGATATTACTATACTTTGTCCAATTTGATTTACAAATACACTGATACAGATTTTTCCCACTACAATTATAGTCTAATACATGAGATCTCAGTTGTGGAAATTTCTGATCTTCATATCAGCTTTAGCTGTTTTAATTTCATTTTAGAGTTTTCCTGTTACATATACATTTTTCTGTGATCCTTTCCATTTCTCTCTTTGGTATGTACATCTTTGAGCAATAGCTAGGGGATTATCTTGAGGGCTTTTTTGCTGTCTCAACAAATCTGTGAATGCTAATATTCTTTTAATCTTTTTTTTTTCTTAAATCCAATCATTTTAATTCCCTGACCACTTTAGTTGCTTCATTCTTTTGAGTTCATCAATGTATTTCTTCTAGAGGTTGCCCCTCACCTGCTGGGTGAGACCAGACACCAATGTTCTACTACGTTTAGTCTCATAAACTTAAGCATCATTACTTTAAACTAGCAACTGCTTTTTTTATAATGGGCATGTAATTGGTGCTAAATGAGCTATGCTGATAGCTGTGCATTGATTATATATTTTGCAAAGGTGTGGAGAACAAAACCCACTTTTTATGACTTTTTTTCTGTATACCACTGCCAGTCCCAAATTTTCAAGAGTCCACTCTTCCAACCACTGTTTACAAAACCAGATTATTTGTCTGTCATTTCTATAGAGAAATAGAAAGTGTTTCAGTAAAAATCCAGTAACATTTGTGTATTTTTCATTGAAGCATTTGCTTTTTTCAAACAGTTCTGGTATTTAAATAAAGAAAGCATTCATTGAATATACTTGAAACCCAAAGCAAGCAAAAAGGAGACACATAAAAAGATCAAATAAGAATGAACATGTTACGTAATGCTAGCCATTAACCAGGACTACCATTATGTAATTTGGAATTTCGATTTGGAAAATATTCTCTTCTGCATGACAAGGATTTGAATGTGGATCTCATTCTTATAGTAAAGAGTGTAAGAACCTTACTAAAAACCTTTTTTTGAATCTGTAAATGAGATCTAAATAGTATATAGTCTTGTGTTGACTGTATGCACATAAATACATTTATCCATCCAGATGAAAGTTTATATAATTAGTACAATTCCCTTGTTAATAATGCACTATGTAGTTATTTCCACAATGGAAAACAAAACAAAATACATGTTGCTCCACAAAGAGTTAAATAAATTATTGGTAAGAATTATGGTGATATTTAAGGAGCAAATGCAGTGGATTGGATAGTAATGTGAAGTGACATATGTGGAGATCCAGAATAACAACAGAGGTGTACCAGACTTTCATCAAAAGAAAAGATTGTAGACTGATAACGGTGGTTCTAGAATGGTTGCCAAAGCCTGGTAACCCCAGCAGAAGAGACTAAACAAAATTGCAGAGAGACAGAACCTGGTAGGTCATTGAGAACAGCATGCAAACAGACTAACCAGATATGGCAGAAGATGCAAGACACAGGGAGTCCTGTGTCCAGCGGTGAATTGATAATGGCAGATATGCTAAAAGCATGTTAGATTCGCATTGCTAATGCAAACATGATGCTGACATATTTGATTAAGCTGTTTCATACTGAGTCTCTCTCACGTATTCCAACTTTGATTCTACACAATGCCATGAAGAGACAGAATGGAACAGAATAGTTTTTTCAAATGGATTTGCTGTCAGTTTGGATAAAAGACATGTATATGGAATCTCACCTTGTGAAAGACTATATGTTAATGTAACAAACAGGAAATACATTCAATTGCTTTAACTCTGTTACCCAAGTTACTTTCTTTTTATCTAGGTCTCGCACATGCACGACTCACACTGAGCTCCCTAGGAGTATTGTCTGATTGAAAGCTGTAAAAGCAGACTCCTGTGGTGACTGAAATGAGTGGGAAGTTTTCCAGTGTTTCTAATAGAATTTAGATCAGACCTTCAAGAAGGGATGACCATTAGGTATTTCATCATTTAGCTTTTATGTATGCAGATGTTAGCAGAACCTTAAGCCCCAATGAGGCACTCTGTGATTCATGAAGGTATCTCTTGTTGAATTATCATAAAACCCTAACAGTTCAGAGCACATACCTGAGTAATTAAATATCTATTTTCTCAAGGTTACCTATGACTAAAACCGAGAGCTTGATCATCAGAATCCTACAACCTAGTTAAGTTTCCTTAATAAGCTACTGGGGCTGTGTTACAGGGAGTTCACTGGTTCCCATTTGGTTACAGTCCTGCAGTGTCATCTAATGAGCAAATTAATGCTCTATTCTTCCAAATATGTATTTGCAGACATTGTTTCTAGGCATATTAATGCTTGCTTAAATTTAAGGAGGTACTTAACTCTCACTGACTTTGATGATACTCAAATTAAGTAATCAATTCGAAGCAGGTGCTTATATGCTTCCCTAGATTAAGTCATTAATTAAGTGTCATTTTTAGTATATTTTTTTGTATAAGATTACATTGCTTTCATGTTCCAATTTCAAATAAAGATGTAAATAGTTAATATATAATTAACATATATTATTAACATCACAAAAAGAATTAAGCCCTAATGAAACAGAAATGTGAGCTACATAAATGTGGAAAACATAAATGGGGCTACAGAACTGATGGACAGTGGTAGACCAGTTGATGTCATCTACCTGGATTTGTGTAAAGCGTTAGACACTGTCCCACACGACATTCTTGTCTCTAAATTGAAGATACATCAATTTGATGAATGAACCACTTGGTGGATAAAGAACTGGCTGGATGGCAGCACACAAAGAGTTGTGGTCAATGGCTCAATGTCCGGCTGGAGACCTGTAACGAGTAGTGTCCCTCAGGGATTGGTGTTGGGACCGGTCTTGTTTAACATCTTTGTTGCTAACATGGACAGTGGGATTGAGTGCGCCCTCAGCAAGTTTGCCGATGACACCAAGCTGTGTGGTTCGGTTGATACGCTGGAGGGAAGGAATGCCATCCAGAGGGAACTTCACATGCTTGTGAGGTGGGCTGATGCCAACCTCATGAAGTTGAACCATGCCAAGTGCAAGGTCCTACACACCTGGGTCAGAGCAATCCCAGACGCAACTACAGGCTGGGCAGAGAAGAGATTCAGAGCAGCCCTGTGGAGAAGGACTTGGGAGTGCTGTTCGATGAGAAAATGAACATGAGCCGGCAGTATGCGCTTGCAGCCCAGAAAGCCAACCGTATCCTGGGCTGCATCACAAGGAGTGTGACCAGAAGGTCGAAGGAGGTGATCCTGCCCCTCTACTCTGCTCTCGTGAGACCTCACTTGGAGTATTGTGTGCAGTTCTGGTGTCCTCAACATAAAAAGGACATGGATCTGTTGGAACAAGTGCAGAGGAGGGCCACGAGAATGATCAGGGGACTGGAGCACCTCCCATACGAAGATAGGCTGAGAAAGTTTGGGCTGATCAGCCTGGAGAAGAGAAGGCTGCGTGGAGACCTCATAGCAGCCTTCCAGTATCTGAAGGGGGCATGTAGGGATGCTGGGGATGGACTCCTTATTAGGGACTGCAGTGGTAGGACAAAAGGTAATGGGTTAAAACTTAAACAGGGGAAGTTTAGATTGGATATGAGGAGGTAATTCTTTCTTGTTAGGGTGGTGAGGCACTGGAATAGGTTGCCCAAGGAGATTGTGAATGCTTCATCCCTGACAGTGTTCAAGGCCATGTTGGATGAGGCCTTGGGTGATATGGTTTAGAGCGAGGTGTCCCTGCCCATGGCAGGGGGGTTGGAACTTGATGATCTTAAGGTCCTTTCGAACCCTAACTATTCTATGATTCTATGAAAATTGGACTTCAGACTGAACATGTTAGTTAAAATAAAAGCTTCAAAATTCACAAAAGGTGACTCTCTAAGGCATGATTTTTTTTTGTTTGTGATTTTTTTTTGTTGTTGATGCAGATACTAAAAATTATCCCAAGTCAGGACTCTCAGAAAAAAGCATACTACCTCACAGAACTGTAAAAACAAATGATACCAAATAACATTTTAGAGCTTTTCACGAAGTGTTTTAACAGGTCTCTTCAGTTTTAGAAAGTAAAGGATAAAAATGACAATGTAGCACAAGGCACCTAACACATTTCTCAACCCATCTCTGCCTCTATAAAAGATAAGAGGAAAACACCCTGCTGATGCAGAGATTTAATTTGAAGTAAGATGCATAAACTTTGATACCTCCTCACGGGTTTCTTAACTCTGCCACAGATCTGCTATATTCTGCATACTGTATAAACACAGTTCTGAGGGTAATTCTCACATTAAAATTAGAAAAAAAGAATAGCATGCATTTTTAATACTTCCCTGAAGTGTTTTACTTCAGCAATAAAGTGTAACAGTGAAGTAAGAAAAAGCTTGCAGTTGCTTTCCTGAGCTGTTTGCCTGAAAGGGATCACATTGCAGCATTTGTTTTATTATGTAGGAATAGATTCATTTGAATAGAAATGCATTTTCCCACACCCTTTTTTATTTATAAATGAAGGGGGAAAAAAGGAAAAAAAAAAAAAGCTGAAAGAGCTTCGTAGAGCTGATCTTTGGCAGTTTGGATTCAGAAATAGTAACGTAGAAAAAGCAATTCTACAATTTAAAGTATAGTATATATTTCTAACAAGCCTTCATTTTTCAAAGCAAAAGTGAAAATAGGTATGTGGTCACCTTATTGGTTACAGTAATGTCTCAGCCAACATGATTTGATGTAAAGGTGAAGGCATCTAGACTCATATGTATTTATCTTTTTTTTTTTTTTTTCTGGCTTCATTAGGATACTTTTGATGAGGAAAGTGCTAATAAGACAACAATACAGTGATATAGTGTTCCAGACTATCATATTGCCATCATGAAATTGCATCTAACATGTAATTGCAATTTCTGACGCAAAACAAACAAAAATACTACAGAAGCATTAATCTTGCAATTTTGCCCTGTCGTGGTTTAAACCTTTTGGTCAAGTTAGCCGCGCAGTCCACTCCCCCCCGCCCCCCTCTTTCTCCATCCCCCCACCCCCACTGCTCCCAGAGGGATGGGCAGGATAATGGAAAGAATGTAACTCCCATGGGTTGAGATAAGAACAGCCCAGTAACTAAGTGTCCTGGGTTCAGCAGTAGCAGTCAATTTTTCTCCTTCTTGGTAGCTGGTGCAGTGCTGTGTTTTTGACTTTCAGCCTGGGAACAGTGCTGATAACAGTGATGTTTTTAGTTGTTGCTAGGTAATGTTTACCCTGACCAAGGACTTTGAGAGCCTCATGCTCTGCCAGGGAGGAGGGGAAGTCAGGAGGCAGCAGAGACAAGACACCTGGCCCAAGCTGACCAAAGAGGTATTCCATACCGCAGCACATCATGCCCAAAGAGGTAACTGGGAGTTACCCAGAAGGACAGGGGGTCTTCTGGGTTTGACTTGTTTTGGCGGGTGGTATCGTATTCTCTTCCCTTGTTATTTTCTCTTATCATTATTATCATTGGTGGTAGCAGCAGTGATTTGTGTTATACATTAGTTACTGTACTGTTCTTATCTCAGCCGGTGGTAGTTACATTCTTTTGATTCTTCTCCCATTCCTCTGGGAATGGGGAAGGGGGGGGACACGGGTGGGAATGAAAGAAAGAGGGAGGAAAGGGGGGGAAGTGAGTGAAAGAGCTGGCTGGCTGTTTTTAAACTACAACACTAAGGTATAACACAAATCACTACTGCTACCACCAATAATAATAATGGTAAGAGAAATAACAAGGGAAGAGACTATGCAGTCTCTACCGAGCAGTGAGCCAGCCCTTCTGGGTAACTCCCAGTTACATCCCGGGCATGACGTGCTGTGGTATGGAATACCTCTTTGATCAGTTTGGGTCAGGTGTCCTGTCTCTGCTTCCTCCCATCTTCACCTCCTTACTGGCAGAGCATGAGGCTCACAAAGTCCTTGGTCAGGGTAAACATTACCTAGCAACAACTAAAAACATCAGTGTTATCAGCACTGTTCCCAGTCCAAAAGTCAAAACCACATCACTGCACCAGCTACTAAGAAGGAGAAAAAATGACTGCTACTGCTGAATCCAGGAGATGCCCGTATACTGACTTTTACACGTAC
Organism: Neopsephotus bourkii; assembly: GCF_033783945.1. Lineage (NCBI taxonomy): Eukaryota > Metazoa > Chordata > Aves > Psittaciformes > Psittacidae > Neopsephotus > Neopsephotus bourkii. Next base: position 6,282,342 of record NW_026901872.1, on the reverse strand, counting down.
AAGCACCCACCTACTAATAGAAGTAATGCTTACCATATTGTAAGTATTGAAGAAGATATATTATGATGCACAACAGAAGTAGCAAAAGTTATATTTAAATATGTTGAGCAAACATACAATGAAATGAAACAAAAGCAAATTGAAAGACAATTGTGAATACTGTGCTCTTATTAAATGCCTGCTCATAAATTAAATATAACAGTTGATTTTGTTTGTAAATCAGAACAAGTATGAGACAAGAAATAAAATTTAAATCCAGTTCTTCAAGCTACTTGTTTAAATCAAGTTTGAACAAGATTTTGAACAAAGGGTTATGAGTGAATCAAGGAGTAGACTTGAATTGATTGTGGGCTATTTGACAAACAAGTATACATGTGGGTATGTATAATCTCTGTCATTTTTCTTTCTATTTCCCTGTACAGTCAAGGCTCAGAATCATAGCAGCATATGCTAGTTTATAAATATGCCAGACACAGGTGATGATTTCTGATTTTCCACCAAATCAAGGGATCCCTGCTGAAGGGATGATAGCCACAGTGCCAGGTTATAACTGTGAAGGAAGTGACAGCATCACACAGCAGTCCTTCTGGCCTTAGCAGAGGTCAGCAAACACAATCAACATTGAGGAAGGAAGTTCAGCGTAATTTGCTTCTTGCAGTTTAAGTGAATGCTCAAGAGGCATGCTACAGTAAGATCTGTAACCAGTTCACCCTTTACCATATGGATTATAAGATTTTCTCTACAGGAAAAAAATATATAATAATATTTAGACACTTTTTTGAGACTGAACATGTGATAACATTTATTCAGAGTAATTTGTCTTAAGAAATAATACTGAAGAAAGATAGTGTGCAATTTTGAAATGGCAGCTGTATGTTGTGCATCCATCATTACAACAAAACAGACTATAACTATGTATTTTTATTAGGTGAATTTTATGTTCTGGCTTAATCTGTGTAACTAAGCTCATATTTTGCCTTTTATAACCAAATAATTCTTCCTCCAGAGAAACAAGACAGGCAAATTTGCAAAATAATTCAATAATATCACTAAATGATGGGGGGTTATTTTAAAGATTGATCAGGAGAAAGCAGAGATTGACTCAGCATTGTTGCACCGCCCCCCCCCCCCCTTTTTTTTTCTTATAGATCTTTAGGTTACATATGTAATTTGTCTTGTTTCAGTTCAAATCAAATCTTCTTTTCAGAAATGTGAAGATAGCTTGTAAGCTATTATTGACTTTTTTTTTTTTCTATCATTGGAAACTGTTATATCTTTTCATTTAGCTTTCAGACCATGTAGTTTTTTCATGTTAGGTCAGTCTCAGAATAGACCTTTAAGAATAATCAGTTTAAGGGTCAGATTCTTATAAGCCTATTTATGTTAATCAAACCACAGTCTGCTAATATATTTAGCTGTGAGGGAGTCAGAAACAAAATCCAGTCCTCCCCTTTTTGGTCCCTGTGAGCTAATACTAAAACAGTTTCACCTTCTTCCTGCCTGTCTGTCAGCTAAACAGTATACTATTTTATTATTGTAGTGTCCACATTCCCCAATGAAACAATTAATAATTTTCCTGGTCCCTGCTTTTCTGAACGATGTCACTTACATGTTTTTTCTGAGTGATGTATCTCTTTTCATTGAGTAGTGTCTGTGATTGTTTTACACTAGTACAACAGGATAATGGGGAAAAGTTGCAAGTATATGAAGTAGATCTTCCTTCTTTCCTTGACTTCACCAGTCAGCACCTTTTCTTTACTAAAAACCATAACGGACGTCCTATTCTTGTAGTTATTATTTATGCTTTATTCAGTTGAGGATCATTCTACTGACACTCATTTAGACTCTTACATATATAGTCATTGATGCAGCCACATCTCAGAGAATAAAAATATGTGTCTGGTAATGCTCAGGATGCTCATGTCATTTAAACTTACAGTGCCATAAGTTTTTCAATGATTCTTTCCTACATATAAAATAGATACTACAGAGGTAGTTTTTACAGGACTGTGTAAGTGAAAGCTCTATGTAATAAAGGATATCAAATGACAATGTTGTCTGAGACCTTCTTTTCCTCATGAAAATAAGAAGAGCAAGGTTGTCAGTTTAATCAGTGGAGAGAAACAGTTCTAAAGCAAGATTAATCTCTTCTTAGTACAGATGTCTAAAACAGACTGGCTTATTGGCTTTCTGAAAGTGTCTGTTTCTCTCCATTGACAATAAACTGTGATTGAAGTTTTTAGCTTAGATTTAGGTGTTTATGCTGTAGGAATGCAAAAAGATTATATTAATTCTACACCAAAGTATTATTCTGATCCTAAGCATTTATGGATGCCTTTGTCTTTATTTTTCTTAAAAATATTCCAGCATACATAAGACATAAATTGGCCTGTACTTCATGAATCATCAACGAGCCAACTTGTTGAAATTTGCACTATGTCCTTTGGTCAGGCACAATTCTCCTGGTTAATATAGTCATATCTGTTTTTTTGTTGTTGTTTTGTTGGTTGTTTTTTTTTTTAGTAACACTTTCTAGCAAAAGTCTAGGTGAATGTATGCTTACGCTTACTGTAGCCTGCTACCTTTTCTGCTACTTCTAGCATAATTTCTCAGGAAACTCAGACAATATTATTTATTTTCCCTTGCAGCTAGAACGTGAAGGGCTTATTTCAGCTGCCTAGACACAGAGAATATCTACTGTTTTTTGAAATACTCTCAGTTACTTGAGATACCCCTACAGGGATAAAAAGTACAGCATAGCATCTGCAGGAGTATTATACTCTCTGGAAAAGACATTAGAAGTCCAAGTAGGCTGCATATGGCAACTTGCATGACATTAGCTGCTGATCTCTTGAAGTGAACTGAGCTCTGTTAGCTCATTGGCTCTATGGCTCTGTGAATTCTTGTCTGCATTCTTTTCAGGTAAACTGGCTAGATTAGATATGTTGGATTTATTCTTATCTTTCTTTAAATACAAAAACTAAATACAGAATATTACTTGACCTTCTCCATCAATCTGACTTCTGCAAGCTTGTGTAATATATCCACTCTAAGAGATAAAATTTCATTTTTAATCAGTAAACCTCAATAAAGGTATCTACATCTACATATTGAAGTTATAAGCTCGCATTATGTTCAATAATTGTATTATTTTCAGCTGTCCACGTATGTCTATCCATTGCCATTTGAGCTTAAGAATGCCCTGGCTAGCATCTATCTGATATTTCAGGGTTGTGCAGGCTTTTAGATCTTCTGTCATATATGCAGACCCATGCAGCCTTGATTATCTTTGGAAGTCTTAAATTAGTGCTAAAGATCTATGTTTAGGTAATTGAATCAAGCCCTGTGCTGAATTTCTTTTGAGGTTCTACTGGTAATAATAAAAGCTTTGACACTCATTCTGCATACTACAGACAAACAGAAACCTAAATGTGGCTGTTTGAAGCACAGGTCCGGCTTTTATTTCATATTTATTTTCATTGCCAGAATTTGTACTAGATACTATAAAACACCAGTTAACACACTAGCACCTACTGGTAGGATAAAAATACAGTGAAGATGAGAAAGATCACACACACACAAAAAAAAAAAAAATCAAAAATGTTGGTTTACAGTTTCTTGATAAAGTTATCATCAGGATCACTACAAAGCAACAATCTAACAATGATGATGTTGATTCATAGTAACTTAAGAGGCGTATTTATTTTTAAATTTTCTACTTTTTAGGCATGGATAATCCCAGAGTGCACCAAAGACATGCACTCATGGGAAAGCCAGTCTAAGTCTGCTTAAACACTTTTGTTCTATTTATCAGTACTTCATGAAAAGTCGCAATTGCTCACCTCAGTCACTACTGCAAGGTCCTATATCACCTAGGGCAGGGTGGAGGAGCCCTTTGTTACTGAGGGTCCAGTCTCACTCAGGAGCACAACACTGTAAGTCATTTTACTCTAATTACAGTACCTGCTTCACTTATATCAATCCAAGGTATCATTTTACCTCATTTCAAGTAGGTTTCATGATTCTTATGATTATTTTCCCAAACAGTGATTTTTTGTTTATTTGTTTTTTTGTTTGAGCACCACTCTTCTGCTAAATCACCTTGGGTCTTAGATCAGTATTGAAAACCTGCACAAATGCTGAGGTGAATGAGTCACTTCCCTCACTGTACCTCCATCTCTCTATCCATGAAGTGGGAAGTATGAAAACAACCTCCTCTGCACAGAGATCCAAGCCTGACTGAGAAAGCAGGATGAAAGAAATAGTTATTATTACCGTTATTAAAAGGGGGTGAGAAGAGTTTTTTCCTTTTTGTATGGCAAATGATGATTTGTAAGCACCCCTGTGATGTTTTTCAGTGTTGCTTAATAGTGGGTGAGTTTTTCAAACTTACTCAACTCAGATCTAAGTATAATTTCATTGAAGTCAATAGGAAAACTCCCACTGATTAGTATTGTGATTCTTTAATACTTACTGCTGAAGTTGGAATAAAAGTTGAAAAGCATTAGAAAAAGATCTGTCTTTTATATGCAATTGGTGTACAAAATGCTTTTTTTTGGCAAGTAAAATTTGAATGAATAAATTTAGCACTTGAAAATAAAGAGAAAAGACACTTCATAATAATAAAAAAAACTAACCTTTTTAATATAGACAAATACGAAAAAATATATTACATATGAAAACAAGGATGTAAAACTAAAGCTTAAGGATTTTGCTGAAGCAGACAGTGATTTACTGTGTTCCTAGAGTGAATTCCAAATTTTTACCTGTTATTGTAGTGTTTCTGGACACTGGATCCACTTTATGACCTTTATGGAGAAAAGTATGCATTTGAATTCATATAAAAAAATATCTGTCACTTTGGTTTTTTAATGCCTTTTTATCCAATTAGCTTAAGTAGCTTGTGAGTGTAGCAGCATAAACACACATATATTTGTTACATGCAACTAGATGAGCCTGCATGTTTTGAGAATTTCAGGAAAATAAAAAAAAACCAAACCAACAAATATACAAGATAGATGAGAGAATGGATAGTAATGAAAATGAAATGCTATGGTTAACTTACACATAGGCATTTCTAAAAAGCAGAAAGCTATGTGATAATAAGAAAATAACCTAAGAAAATAATTATGATAACAATGGAGGGGTCTCTGAGTACAAAAATGTGCTATGTGGTATTCTAGACAAAAGTAAAGAAGAAATAAAATCAGAAAATTGTGTGTGAGAAGATAAAGCTTGGCTACTTTTACCATGTTTGCTTCCATTCCCCATGAATATGAACAGTGTTTTCATTACCATTTGTAATGTTCCTGTTAAGAAGAGGAAGTATTAGACATATTAATGTTTGGTTCTCCTTTAATTTGTTATTCTCTCCCCACTGTAATGAGATCTGCTCTACAGCCCATAAAATAATTGTTATGGTAAACTGACTTTTTAAAATTAGCTACACACCAGTTGGTCCAGAAACCTATTCCTCTGGACTATTCATGCACAAAATACCTTTGTGTGAAGCTCTTTCCAAATGTGCAATGACTGGAGTAAGTCCAGAAGTTTGCCTGCAGAGACTCTCTGCATGATTGCCGTTGCAAGCAGTCTTACAGTTTCTTTTTCCAACAAAGTTATGGTCAGGGTTACTGCAATGTAGAAATGCTGATACTTGCTTTTAGCCTTACCAATGAAAACCATAGTGCTGCTTCATTTAAAATTAAAGCCCTTTCCTATTAAAAAAAAAAAGCTGTTCTAAACTCCATGTTCTACCCTGCTAGGTCACAACTCTATGTTACAGAATTTTTAAAAGAAATCTCAGAAGAGAGAAAAATTTACCACATATCCTTACCCTCTCTACAGTCTCATTCAGCTACGACAGTGTGATACAACATTGCTGTTTGCCCCCCAGACCATGTGTCCCACTGAGACAGTTATTCTGTTCCAGTGATTTCCTGCTGTGAGTGTCAGTTTAGGTCACAAACACTGTTTACCAATAACACTTTTTAACCAGCCCTAGGAAAAATATTTTCCATTCATAGAAAATAGCATGTTGGGAAAAATAATCCCCCAAACCTAAGGCAACTCAGCTATATGATATTTTAGGGGCTATATAAAATAGAGATACTGAAGAAAGTTTCGTGATGAAGGCATGTGAATATGCAGACTTCGTCAGATGTACACAGTGTATAAAAGTGTGTATATAGAGTTGTCACTTCCCAGAATATGAATGTTGCTCTGTCTGAGAAATTGAATAAAAGCGTAATGGGGAGGTGGTTTTATATACCAGTGAAGGAGACAAAACTCTCTTGCCACTGCAGCTCACACGTCCTTTTCAGCTCTTGCAATAACTCCTATAGAAGATGGTGCCTGCTTACAAAAGGAGAGTGGGTTTGGTTGGGGCCTCAGCAATCCTCCTAAATGGCTGAGCATTTTGACCTTACTGACTGACAGCTCTGCTTCCCTTTCCTTTCTCAGCAGAAGAATTTTTAGACGGAACTTACGACTGAAGGTGGCTTATGGGTGTTGGAGTAGTCTGCTAATGCTTCTGGAGCTTCGCCACTTGCAAAGTCCTTAGTGGAAGAGAAATTGGCATTCTTAGCATTTTTTCTTTTGATGGTGTGTTTCTGTTTGGTTAGGGATTTTTATGTTTGGTTGGTTGGTTGGTTCATTGGTTTTGCTTTGTCTTTCTGTAGTAAAGACCAGGAGTATATGTTTCAATTGAATGAGTCTTAATCCTTGTTATAACCCACTGAGGAAAGAATCAAACTTAATACCTATATCTTACATGTGCACACTAAATTTTATGGCTCAGATCCTGGCTTATAGGACTATTGCAACATTTTATGACATGAAATGAATACATTGGTTTTGTACCTGGAAGCAAAGTCTCAGTTTCACCCAAGAAAGTGCATTACACTTTGAAGTATAAAGCTGTTAGGCATATTGGGGTTGGGGCATCTTATTGATCTATATGTATACATAAAAGGAACAGCAAGAAGAGAGAAAAGCATCTGACCATCAATCAAGGCACTCTCTTGGGCCTCCACCTCTTCAGCAATGTAAGACTGAACGCATGCTTTAGTTTTAACTCCATTCCTGCTGAACAGGAAAAGAGAGCATGAAGACTGAAACGTACTTCTGAAAGAGAGCCCTTCATTATGCACCTTCACTTAAAACTAGCCAGTCTATCAAGTCTATCACACAGCTCATCAGCACATAAATCGGTTCCAGATGTGCTATCTTTTGCTCCATAGGTCTGTCATAGAGGATAGAAGAAGAAGGCTTAGGGAAAAACAGATTCAAATCTCTGCAGGATTAGGCGTCAGTGCTTCCTTTCCTCCTGAAAGAACTGTTTAATTTTCCAAGGTACAATTTTCTTGGTTTCCAGAGGAGAAATAAGCTATGGAACTTGATATTTGAAGTTTGTATTAATTGAAAAACATGCACAAGCCATCTATAATAATAGTACATGTAATGTTCATGAGATAAGAAGAAATAAATAGAATAAATAGGAATGTGTTACATGGCTGAGTTAGTAGTACTGTGGTGACTGTGACTTTTGAATATCTGTGCTTAATTTTACCCCTAAAAACTTAAACCTTGCTCTAAACCAGATATAAAATAAAAAGCACTTAGGGAATTTTGGAGTCAGTCATAAATACCCCAAAGCAGTATCAGCTAGACCTTTGCTTATATCTACACAGATATGCCATTAAGTGATTCAGCTCTGGCTTTTTCTTGACACAGATCAAGCATCAGAAATGTATTTGTTAAACCTATGTAGATGACCTGTGATACTCTGCAGTTAACAGTGCAGCTCCCCTGTAGCGCATTCTATTTGTGCTGTACGTTTCTGGCACATCCTCTGATGATAATGTAGAATTTGAAACAAACAAGAATATGCAAAGAAAATTAAAATTAATAAATCCTTAAGGAGAAAACCGGACTTGTTGCATATTTAGAAGCATGACTTCAATTAATTTGAAATATCGGATTTGGATGTCCTTTCACTCACCGCTTGTTTTGGTCCTAGGAGAATGGATGGGAGAGGAAAGGAAATGTTATTTACAAACACTTTTATTCATTACTTAGGAGAAACAGACTCACCACTGTATAATAGCAATATTTAATGGAGAGTGGAATGCAGAGGATAGAACTTAATGGATATAACTTAATTTTGTTTGTGTAGTCACAAAAGGAGCCAAAGCCTGAAAGTCAATGCAGTCTCCACTGGAGTAAGCAGTTAGATTTATTTGATTTTTTAGGAAGCACTCTGTTGCTTCTTTTTTTCTGTCTACTCACTTTAAATTTTGCAGAGAGTACAAAGTGAGTTGAATGTTTCTAGCCATGCCAACAAAATAATAAAGACAAACTAGTACATATACTTTCTTCAGGGTTTCAAGACACTATTTTGTGGACATTCTATGAAGCCTTTAAGAAGACATGATTAGGACGAGGATTAAAGGCTATTGCGGATAATGTTATGTTTAGGAAGTAAAACCTCAGAGGGTGAAAATGATCCATTGTCAGACTGGAAAGTGGCTTACCCTGAGCATTATTAGCACTAGCATTATGGTTTGGACAACATGGAAAACAATCTGATGCCCACATCTGAGGAACACATGCATACCGTTAAGACTATGGTATAGTCATATTCAAGGAAAACAAAGTATGAAAACCAGTAGGAACCTAATTGATCCCATACACTTGTTAAATCAATTTTATAAAATACATAGAGTTGTAAGCTTACATCCTCAGAGAATAATATAAAAGATGAGAACTTCAATAGGAGCTAATAAGTTTAGAGAAATGAGGAGGAGATTCAGTGAATAAAAGATAAGGTATGTTATAGGAAAAACGCATCACAAGGAATAATTGGAGTTGTATTACTCACATGTTTCTGGGTTCTAATTTAACTGTAGTCACTGAGGCTAAACACCTGGGAAGTGGACTGGAAACATGTTCAGTTTTCAATTTTAATTTTTATTCTTTTTTTAAGAAAGAATTCTTAAAATAGGAAATATTGCAGAAGAAAAAGTACTATGGAAGCAGTATGTAATTTAACAATGCTATCACCTAAGTTGTATGGATTGTAACAAAACAAACAAACAAACAAAAAATTAAAAATAATAGTCCAGAAGAAGGCAACACAGCTACCCAGAAGGAATTTTCCGTATGGAAATTTAAAAGCCTGTAGCTGTATATTTTGTAATAGACTGGAATAAAAGATACCTTCTTTACCAGTAATGAATCTGTATAGCATAATTGGAAGCTAGGAGCTCTCTTTCATGATTTCCCATTAAAATAGATAAAGATCAAATTCCATCATTCATAGATAATACTTCACTTTTCATTCCAGCAGGCTATAGAAAGGCAGGATCAGAGTCTCCAGGCTTTTTGCTCCCTTTCTTTTCAGGGTGGTGGGTCCACAAAAAAGCTCACTGCAGGATTGATTTTCACTGCTGAAGTAACTGTTCTTCATCCATCCGGCTGGAAAAGGGCTTACCACATCTGCAACCTAAAGCCAGGCAGTGACAATGAAATAAAGGTTTTGAAGCAGTCTTGAACTTTTATTGGTTGCTCTTTCATTGCAGACTAGGCAATGGAAGGCAGACATTGAGATGGAATGCTCCTCTTATGTTCTCTCCATAGCTAAAAGAGGGAAAATCTGGTAAGTTAGCATGTGGTGGATTTTTTGTTTATTTTTTATTTTTTCATTTTTTTTTTATTGTTACTGTTCCAAACTGTATGAACATGAGAGGTAAGCTCTGTGACCTTAGTTATACATAGCATTTGTTACATATAAGCAGGTGTCCTCTGTCTGCATAAGCCTACTTGTTTATCTATACACTCAAATGCATAAGACATTTAACTCACTGCTGCCTGCTGTGATCAAAGTCTAGCCCTTACATGAGCCACTCTAGCTCTTTACAGCAATAAATAAGAAACAGAAGTGCTTTGTACCTGTCAGGTACTGACTCTTAACAGGTAGGTGAAGTAGGTAAGTAAAATACTTCCTATTTTAAACAATGGAAAACAGACTAAAAAAAAACATTAAAAAAAAATCTTTATAAGACAACAATAATATTTAGAAGAAAACATTCATCAACTATTTTATTTTTCTTACAAAAAGTCCAAAAAAGATACAACTTTTTTTACTGCACAAGGAGGTTCAGCATACAAGCTACTCTGAGGTCAAATAACAAGTCAATATTAAATGGTAGATCACATTGACAGTCTGTAAAACAGCACTGTCATCCAATTTGCTGAATAGTTTGAAGACATGGACTAGTGATGACATATATGACTCCTAGACAAATGTCATCTGCACCATCTGTGGACCATATTGTGCATCAGATGGCAGGATAAAATTTTCAATAAGAAAGTTTGAGAGCAGTGCTATGTTCCAGGAACTGTAGCCATGATCATCATAGAACAGCTGCACTGGGTGGGTCACATATCTAGGATAGAAGACACTGGTATCCTGCAGCAGCTGGTGTGTTGCGGACTTGAAGAAGCAGCATGTAACCAGGACAGACAGATGAACTACTTCAAGGATACACTGAAATATAACTTCAAGTAATAAAAATTTCTTGAAGAATCAGCATGTAACCAGGACAGACAGATGAACTACTTCAAGGATACACTGAAATATAGCTTCAAGTAATAAAAATTTCTAAGACAGCAGATGGGTAGGATTGGTACATCAAAGTTCAGGTTGAGGAGACTCAGTTGAATGTAAATGTGCTAGCAGAAGCATCCATGGTTTTCCTAACACATTGTCAAGGACAGAGATCTCCAGTTAAGAGCTCATTATTGTTGCCTGCTGACCTCTACGTTTGGTTTTCTTACAGAGTGCAGGTGGGAGAGGCTCATATGTCTTGATCTGGTTCCTCTGTGGAGGCAGAATGCAAATATGAACTTGGAACTGGGAGGCCTTTTTGATGCTCATGATGATGCACATCTGAGCCTAATTATTACATCCATAATAAAGAAAGAACACATCAAAGAAAAAAAAAAGAAATCAGCGGCAACCCTTTGGATTACATATGAAACCAATGAGAAGAACACATCCCAGTAACGCATTGTGTTTGGTTCAGGGGTTTGTTTTGTATTGATTTGTTGGGTTTTTTTTTTATCTTTTTCACCCCTTGTCCTGGGTTTAGCAGTAGCAGTCATTTTTTTCTCCTTCTTGGTAGCTGGTGCAGTGCTGTGTTTTGACTTTCGGGCTGGGAACAAAGTTGATAAAAATGATGTTTTGGTTTGGCCAAGGACTTCGTGAGCCTCATGCTCTGCCAGGGAGGAGGGGAAGACGGGAGGAAGCAGAGACAGGACACCTGACCCAAACTGACCAAAGAGGTATTCCATACCACAGCACGTCATGCCCAGGGGGGAACTGGGAGTTACCCAGAAGGACAGGGGGTCTGCCGGGTTGGACTCGTTGTTTGGCGCGTGGTATTGTACTCCTTTCCCTTGCTATTTCCTCTTATCATTGTTGTCATTGGTGGTAGCGGTGGTGATTCGTATTGTACATTAGTTGCTAGACTGTTCTTATCTCAGCCCGTGGGAGTTGCATTCTTTCGATTCTCCTCCCCATCCCTCTGGGATCAGAGAAGGGGGGGCAGCCCCTGGGGAACGGGGGGGGGGAGGACGGACTAACGTGGGCCTCGATTGCTTCCACTCACTGGGAGTAAGTGCACAAGTTTTCTGGCTGGGGTTAAACCACGACATTTTTTTTTTTGGCACCCAACGTGGGGCAAGACAGCGGAAGAAGTCTTTGAGAAAGTGAGGAAAATAATCCAAATCCTGCTGAAAGTCGGTTTTGCCATAAAACGAAGTAAGGTCAAGGGACCTGCACAGGAGATTCAATTTTTGGGAATAAAATGGCAAGATGGACGTAGACAGATCCCCACAGATGTAATCAACAAGATAATAGCAATGTCTCCACCAACTAATAAGAAAGAAACACAAGCTTTCTTGGGTGCAGTGGGGTTCTGGAGACTGCACATCCCAAATTATAGTTTGATTGTAAGCCCTCTCTATTATGCGACCCGTAAGAAGAATGATTTTAAATGGGGACCTGAGCAACAACAAGCCTTTGAGCAAATTAAACGCGAGATAGTTCATGCAGTGGCCCTTGGACCAGTTCGGACTGGGCCAGATGTAAAAAATGTATTGTACACCGCAGCTGGGGAGAATGGCCCTAACTGGAGCCTCTGGCAGAAAGCTCCAGGAGAGACTTGAGGTCGACCCCTTGGGTTTTGGAGTCAGGGAGATAAAGGATCTGAGGCAAGCTATACCCCAACTGAAAAAGAGATACTGGCAGCCTATGAAGGGGTTTGAGCTGCTTCGGAAGTGACTGGCACTGAAGCACAGCTCCTCCTGGCATCCCTGTTGCCTGTGCTGGGCTGGATGTTCAAAGGCAGGGTCTCCTCTACACATCCTGCAACTGATGCTACATGGAGTAAATGGGCTGCACTAATTACACAATGAGCTTGAATAGGAAATCCCAGTCGTCCAGGCATTCTAGAAGTCATCATGAACTGGCTAGAGGGCAAAGATTTCGGAATGTCACCAGAGGAGGAGGTGATGCGTGCTGAAGAGGCCCCACCATATAATCAGCTGTCAGAAAGTGAAAAGCAGTATCCCTTGTTTACTGATGGCTCCTGCCGTATTGTGGGAAAACATCGGAGATGGAAGGCAGCTGTATGGAATCCTTGACGACAAGTTTCAGAAACTGCTGAAGGAGAGGGTGAATTGAGTCAGTTTGCCGAGGTGAAAGCTATCCAGCTGGCCCTGGACATTGCTGAACGAGAAAAGTGGCCAGTACTTTATACTGACTCATGGATGGTGGCAAATGCCCTGTGGGGGTGGTTGCAGCAATGGAAGCAGAGCAACTGGCAACGTAGAGGTAAACCTATCTGGGCTGCTGCACTGTGGAAAGATATTGCTGCCTGAGTGCAGAACCTGGTGGTGAAGGTACGTCATGTAGATGCTCATGTATACAAGAGTCGGGCCACTGAGGAACACCAGAACAACCAACAAGCGAATAAAGCTGCTAAGATTGAAGTGGCTCAGATGGACTTAGATTGGCAACATAAAAGTGAATTATTTTTGGCCCTGTGGGCCCATGACACTTCAGGCCATCAGGGCAGAGATGCAACATATAGATGGGCCCGTGATCGAGGGGTGGACTTAACAATGGACACTATTGCCCAGGTTATTCATGAGTGTGAAACATGTGCTGCAATTAAACAAGCCAAACGGTTAAAGCCTCTTTGGTATGGAGGACGATGGCTGAAGTATAAATATGGGGAGGCCTGGCAGATTGACTATATCACACTGCCACCAACCCGCCAAGGTAAGCGCCATGTGCTTACCATGGTGGAAGCAACCACCGGATGGCTGGAAACGTACGCTGTGCCCCACGCCACTGCCCAGAACACTATCCTGGGCCTTGAGAAACACATTTTGTGGCGACACGGCACCCCAGAGAGAATTGAGTCAGACAATGGGACTCATTTCCGGAATAACCTTATAGACACTTGGGCCAAAGAGCATGGCATTGAGTGGGTATATCACATCCCCTACTACGCACCAGCCTCTGGGAAAATCGAAAGGTACAATGGGCTGTTAAAAACTACACTGAGAGCAATGGGTGGGGGAACTTTCAAGCTTTGGGATACGCACTTACCAAAGGCCACCTGGTTGGTCAACACCAGAGGATCTGCCAACAGGGCTGGCCCAGCCCAATCAGAACTTTTACGTATTGTAGAGGGGGACAAAGTTCCTGTGGTGAATATGAAGAATTTACTGGGGAAGACAGTCTGGGTTATTCCTGCTTCAAGTAAAGGCAAACCCACTCGTGGGATTGCTTTTGCTCAGGGACCTGGATACACTTGGTGGGTAATGCGGGATGATGGGAAAGTCTGATGTATACCTCAAGGGGATTTAATTTTAGGGGAAAACAGCCAATGAACTTAATTGTATGTTGTTGCCTGCTGTGTAATACTTTAATAGCCCATCAACCAGATGTCTTCAGGCCACCAGCGACTAGCCCTGACTTCCCTTCAACCATCATCCCAACAGAGAATGAACTTTGACAAAACCAGGCAAGTTCTACAGTAAGGGAATGATCAGCATCAGCAGCCCACGACCCAGTACTGCACACAGCCTCTCCTTTTCTGAAGGACTGTTACAAGAGATGGAGCCTGACATCATGGACCAGATGGACTTAGCAGCTTTATAGGGACTGGCCCATGCACTAAGATAGAAGTGCACTGAGATCAAAGTGATGGTATATTGAAAATGTGGGATCTGAGCATGACGTGAATGGTATGGAATAAGGGGTGGATAATGTCCTGGGTTTAGCAGTAGCAGTCATTTTTTACTCCTTCTTGGTAGCTGGTGCAGCGCTATGTTTTGACTTTCGGGCTGGGAACAAAGTTGATAAAAATGATGTTTTGGTTTGGCCAAGGACTTTGTGAGCCTCATGCTCTGCCAGGGAGGAGGGGAAGACGGGAGGAAGCAGAGACAGGACACCTGACCCAAACTGACCAAAGAGGTATTCCATACCACAGCACGTCATGCCCAGGGGGGAACTGGGAGTTACCCAGAAGGACAGGGGGTCTGCCGGGTCAGACTTGTTGTTCGGCGCATGGTATTGTACTCCTTTCCCTTGCTATTTCCTCTTATCATTGTTGTAGTTGGTCGTAGCGGTGGTGATTCGTATTGTACATTAGTTGCTAGACTGTTCTTATCTCAGCCCGTGGGAGTTGCATTCTTTCGATTCTCCTCCCCATCCCTCTGGGAGCAGGGAAGGGGGGGGCAGCCCCTGGGGAAGGGGGGGAGGACTAACGTGGGCCTCAATTGCTTCTAGCCTGGCACCACTCACTGGGAGTAAGTGCACAAGTTTTCTGGCTGGGGTTAAACCACGACACCCCTTTATATTGATTCAGGACAATACATGAGAGGTATTCTCTTTACTCATGAAGGACAATGTAACAAAAAGAATTTGGTAAATGTCAGAGAAGAGATTCTTTTGTGAGAACCACCTAGTAAGCATTGTCCTGCTATTATGTCAGTGAGAAATTCAGTCTTAAGCATCTGCCTTAATTTCAAATGAGGCAACAGAAATTAAATATGTAGATACTAATTTCAAAGCTTCACTTTAATAAAACAAGTATCAAATTTTATTCTTGAATCAATTAATGCATTAGTTCACAAAATTATTTTGATTTCTAAGTCATGATAGAAAAGGTTTAATTAACTTCAGTAGATTTGTGATCAGGCTTTCAATATCACTGAATTCCTGGAATTAAGTATGCTCTTAACTGCATTCTGGATTTGCATTAAAGTCTTCAATCTAGTAAGTAAGATAAAAATTTTCTATGGCATTTAAAGACTATTAAACTTAAATTAGTCAATATAGGAATGAATGTATTATATTTATTTTTTATTTATTACTTATACTCTTTGCTTTGAAATTCTTCTTGTGAAATCATTTGCCAGAGATTGGTAAACATAAGAAATCATTAGTTCTATGACTAAACAAGCTTTAAAAAATATTAAAAACTACTTCTTATTTTTCTGTCAAAGTAATGGTCGCAGTAGGTTTGGCTCATCTGACTGACGGTAAATGTCCTTGAGGGCTGTAGATGTTCTAGTACTCATCAGTGCTTCTTCCCCACACTTGCACACACACACACACACACACACACACAAAATATGCCTATAGTCAGAAGGGATCTTCAATTAGACATCAAGATTTAGGAAACATCAACACCTGCAGTGCAGCCTTCCCACATACATTACAACTGACATCCCATTTCTAGATGTATTTATAATATACTCCCACTGGCTACATACTCATTACTTCAGCTTTGCCTGGACTGTGAGTACCAATTAAGACTGTCCAAACCAAAGCCTTTGGGGAAACACTTAAGTTCTGATGCATGCCTATCTTGATATCTGAATTATAGTGATAGTTTAAGTACCTTAACAAACAGAACATGGGGCTTGGAGAAAGTGGAGTTGGATGCCACAGAAGAGTGATAGATGTAATGATTTCTTGCAGATAATGACAGGCTTTAACAAAAATTCAGGACTGAGTCTAACAGCACATGGCTAATGTGATTAGTTAGACAGGAGCATGTGTGGGGATCTGTGGTCAGACAGGGCAAAGTTTGGACAAGGAAAAGAGGAAGTGCTGCTTACGGGCAAATGAGGAGAGCAGGTTGCAGTTCAGAGCTTAGAAAAGTTGTGACCCATGTATAGCAGGATGTCCACCACCCTGTTTGGTGGTTGTTGTGTTGGAGCACAGTTGAACTCAGGGCATCCTACCTTCCTCAGACTTCAGTGGAACTCACAAGTTTTGAGACCAGTGCTGAAGTTAAGAAATACTTTTATAACTGAAAGCCTCCCAGCATAATATCATCTTCCTTCTAAGCTTCAGTTATAGCTACCATGATAATTCTAGCTCTTTCCAGCAAGGTCACCAAGCAACCTCTCAGATTTATGTGGAAGAGCTTCACTTACAGTGTATAAATGGCAGTCCACCTGATTCACAGGTCTGACAGCCCAGGACTGGATTGCATATTTCTTCATCTTTGCAGTTATTTCCCTACTCTTCCCCACATTTTTGGGGAAAGACTATTAACATCTGCATCAACACTTACAAGGCCTTTCTGCATGTCGGTCGTAGTTTAACCCAAGCCAAGACAGCCTGTCCACTCGCTCCCCCCCCCCTTCTTGCCCTCCCCCTACTCCTGGAGGGATGGAGAGGAGAATCAGAAAGAATGCAACTCACACGGATTGAGATAAGAACAGTTTAGTAACTAAGGTGTAACACAGATCACTACTGCTACCACCAATAATAGTAATGATAAAGGAAATAACAAGGGAAGAGAATACAACACCTCATCACCAGGCGACCAATAACTTGCCCCCCCAGCCTGACCAGGCACCGACCGATACCTCCTCCAACCCTGCAGTCCACTCTAGACCCTTCCAGGTTCCTCCCCAGTTACCTCCTGGGCATGATGTGCTGTGGTATGGAATACTTCTTTGGTCAGTTTAGATCAGGTGTCCTGTCTCTGCTTCCTCCCAGCTTCCCCTCCTCCCTGGCAGAGCATGAGGCTCACAAAGTCCCTGGCCAAACCAAAACATCATTTTTATCAGCTTTGTTCCCAGCCCGAAAGTCAAAACACAGCACTGCACCAGCTACCAAGAAAGAGAAAAAATGACTGCTGCTGCTAATCCCAGGGCACTGAGTCTCCTGTGTCACGCATAATAGCCTCAGACATCACAGGACGCATTCTCTGAGAAGACAGCCATTCCTGGCTACATCAAGTGTAGCATCTTCCCCTTTCCTCTTTCCCTTTCTTTACAGACAGTGAAACTCATCCTATTCTATCCTGGCTTCTTGCTCATTTCAAAAACCTTCACACTCAGTGAAAGCAGCTGTTCTGCATAATTAAACAAGTATACACCCTGTTACACTCCTGAAAAGCAGGAATTTCCCTTCAAAATATGGAGTTACTGCTTACCCTGCAAGGGTGATCTACAGCAAGTTTTAAGGCAAGTCAAAGTCACCTTTGGGGCATACTTTACTGCGCAAAACTTTGAAGCGATGGACAATTGGGATTGCCTGAGGGTTTAAAGGAGGAAAAGGAATAGCATTTCTACCAATGTTAGAAAATTTCAGAGAAAAGAGGGTCCTGCAGGATTAGAAGGTTTATGATTTGCTAAAATATGTCACTCACCCTGTATAGCTTAGGAGATTTTGAGTAGAGCAAAGACAGGTAGGAACAGTGAGACTACACAAGAACATTGACATTCATTTATTGCAGCCAGAAGGATGAAATGCTAACAGAATAAGACTGGGAACAAGCAGGAAGATCATATAAAAATATTAAATGTGCTTATTTCACACTTCTATTATGCACTCCTCATGGAAGTAGAGTGCTCTGGCTTGAAAAGGACATCAGTTTGCACTTCTATGCTCATCCTAGCTCTTTGATACTGATTGTAGGTCTCACCCAGGATGTCTAAAAGGGTCAGTTGTCTCCAGTAATAGTGGAGGTGCTGAGAGGTCCCTCAGTAGTGGGACTGTAGAGAGGTCCCTTTGGCACAGCTGTGTTAATGATCAAAGATGGGTTAGAAGAGGTCAGGGGAGGTCCTTCCACATTGCCCCTGACACATTGCAACTACGTGACAGCCCTCTGCAGTTGGAGTTCATGTAACAAATAGCCTATTGTAAGCATACCGTTTTGGGGACTAATATAACATAACACCTATGTGTAATGCTAAAGAAAGCCGTAAGTGGTTCTTGCCACCCGTAGTACTTATGCTTGTTCTTAGACAAGGCTAAAAAAACAAGCTGAGGGCACATAGTGCGCAGCCTGATCTTCAGAATGTCTGTGGGCTGGAAGGCAAATGTAATTTAGCTCTGACCATTCTCACCTTCTAAGGAAGAGATGAAGATGTCCTGATTCAGTTGCAACTCAGGCTCAAATGTACTGTTTTGAGGATAAGAATCCAACTGATTTTATCCAGTGAGCGTGTTAATAAAGCCAGCATTTGCTTAAGTCCATTGTCAGCTTCTTGAATAGAGATGTGTGAGGAATTTTTAAACGTGCAGACTCTACTATGTAAGCACTAAAAAACCCCATTAAAACTGATGGAGGTCAAGCATAAATTTTAGTGCCAATGGGAGGATCTACAGTTGGGTGCTGTGTGGTAGATATGCAACTACGTGCTGTAATTTAGGCAACCTAAATCTTTCTATGTTAAGATCCTTGTTCCCCTTTACTTCTCTATGTAAAGTAATAGTCGGTTACACAGCGGGATTACTTGGGGGCATATGAGTTAAAGGATTTTGCAGTTTCTCTGATTGACATATCCTTTCATCCTTATATGGTGTAATGACCACTGACATGAAAACTACTGCTTGAGCTAATCCATCTCCCACTGAAATCAAAGGGAGTTTTTAATACAGGGACCTTTGCTGCATAAAGACCCCTACAAGGAGAAAAAAAAAAAGGCAAATTTCACAAAATTTTGCGAATTCTTCTCTAGTCAGAACTGTGAACTATTTACTGCTGGCAAAATACCAGCTCCACAACCTCAGGATCTGATCAGCTGCTGCCTATCACAGAAAGAAAATGAGGTGGCAAATGCAAGAGAAGGGCAATGAATTCAGAATAGCTCCTCTGTGTCCATGGTCTATTGTTATGTTTATTCTAGCATAATCACAATGCCATAAACATTCAAAATACAAAACCACTGTCAGAAATTACAGCTTTAGGTATTCAATAGATTCAGCAGCTATGGGTCCATAGTAAAGGCAGCCAGACTGTTAGAAACTAGTCAGGAAATATTTGGTCACTGCGTATCGTAAAAAATGCAATTTCATTCTTGTTTCTGCTTGTTTTCATTTTTTACTGCTACTTTTGGTTGGCAGTTGGTTGATTTATTGGTTCAAATACCTAAAAGTCCCAATGGGTGTTAAACAGAATTTCTGTAATTTTAGAAATGCATAGACTGAGGCCTCATTAAATCAGTAGTATCCCTTTTAAAATAATCCATGTCTACTCCCAATGCTAATGTAGTTGAATTAGTAATTATGCAATTATTCAGGACTAAAGAATTTCAGAGTCTGTGACTGCAAGCTTATTATAAATAGTATTATACATTTGATATTCTAGAAATGCAGAGAAACTCTATTTCTCTGTACTTCCCGTACAAGAACCATAGATTAACTGAATGTGTATTTGTGTAGAATTATTGCTTGCATGTTTATTGACTTTAGACTTTAGCATGGTAATTGAACCATGCATATTAGGGCATCCAAAGAAAATGCAGTATTAGCAATATAATTTCCTGCAGCTACAAGTTTCACACACACACAAAAAAATCATATCTAAAAATCTTGAATGTGTCTTTCCCTCATCCTTCAATAAAATTAATTTGCTTTCCTTTTTAACCAGGGGTTAAAAGCACATATTGGCTCCAATCTCTCACTGTTTTTCTTACAGTTTTTCAGATTTTCAATATTAGTGATGGGTGATTTTACATGCTAGAGTATCCAGAGACTTTACAGCTGACAGCTGACGAAGTTTGGAATAGGTTCTGCACTCTGATTCTCCATAAAGCAGAGAGCTACTGTGTCTAAACTTGGGAGTAAAAGGTTTCTTTCTGGACATCTTGAAACATAGCTGTTTATATGCTAGGGAACCTGAGGTAATTTTAAAAGGTTGCTCCACAAAGCACCTAGAAACCTGCTAGAGACTTGCTTAAAACTGCATCCCTCCCAGAATCCATAGACTGAGAGGCTTTTTGTGTTTGAAATGAAGTTTAGACCCACCATGAGGCATAACTGTTCACAATTTCATTTGGTGTGGTTCCTAAGGAAGTAAACAGTGTGTTGCTGAGTCAGTCATCATTAGTAACTAGGTAGCTCTGGTGTGTTAATTTTGCTTTCATAAACACAGTACAGGGGGTTGTGTGTGTGTGTATGTGAATAAAACAATTGTCTTTATGAGGCTGCTTCCTTTACTTTTTGTTCTCTTGGCGGCTTAACACCACATGGTGGACAGTAATTATGCATGACCTTTATCAATAATGTAGTAGAACTTCCTATTGAGGATAGCTTAAGTGTCCTAGGAGTACAAGATCATAGAGTAAAAGCACAGGCTTATACTGTTCCCTATGGTAATAATATTCCTGAAAATATTCTAAAAAAAATAAACAAAAATAAAATAAAATGCAGAAGTACAAACACTATAAACAGAATTCAGACTTTCTCTTCCCAAAATAAAGTAATTTGTAAACTTGAATAAAAAAAAAAATAAAACATAACACATATAAAACTGTAGAATACTCTCTTTAAAGAATCTCCTTAGTCACTAGTAAGAAGGATATAGTGCTTGTAACATAATGATTGAATAGTGACTTGTAACATAAAAGGTAATTAATTATTTTTTTCTATTAATGTGATATTGTATTTTTCATTTTGTGTGACTGAAGTTATTTAATCTCAGTTTTAATTAAGTATCAGATGAAAACACAAACATCTCCACAACCCAGAGCTTTGTACAGGATGATGCACATGAAAAGAAACCCACTGATCTCCTTATAGCATTAAGCATGTATCTTTATCAGCCGTGCCCTTTTCAGGGGGCAAAAGTGTCTGAATAGCTTATTAGGAGTATAATCCTTCGTGCACTGTCTTTTTTTTTTTTTTTCTCTTTGCAATTGGTAACAGAGAATTCCTTATTCATGTGGGCCTATGGTTTATTTACAAGTTATCTGTAGTAAATGATTTTATAAGCATTTGATATAAAAAATTCACTAGTCAAACTCAGTGCTCAGTCACTGAGTGGTATCATTTCTGGTCCCTATATTCATTTGGAAGGCAGAAGAGTAATGTCACAAAACCAGATTTTTTTTTGGAAGGAATGTGAATATCAAATGGAGGAAATAAAGCAGAAGAATGGTATAGCCTTGCCATAATTCTGCATACCCCTTTTTTCACAAGAAAATGCTGTTAAATATGCTGTGTGTATAGAAACCTGTATGGGGAAGGGGGTCAGTTTTTATGGTGTCACAGAGATACAAAGACCTAGAACACACAGGATTTTTTCTCATTAAATTAAAATGTATTCTTTTCATTGCTATCGTAGTTTAGTTCTTCCATAACACATGCAGCTTTCTGCTATCCACTCCCTTTCCTGTCTTTCTGCTGCACTTTCTCTCCTGTTTTCCATTCTGAAGGCAACGAGGTCAACAGCCTTCTTTTCTATTAGTACCCATATGACAAGATGTCATATGTCAAAAATGTCTGTATAGCTGCAGGACCACACAGAGCACATTTTCAATTCCCTACCTGAAAAGAAACTGAAAATTATACACCTTATGAAGGATGTGGTACAGATAAATGTAACATAGTAATAGATTCAGATTAATGTCAAAATCTTTGAGGAGTACAGGTGAGTTCTCAAGTGATGTGAGGAAAAGCAAATTCTAAAAGACAGCCTTAGGAAATGGCTGGTGGAAATAGCACCCATCTGGCATTGCCTAAAACGTAACCAAGGAACTTAACTGAACTGTCTGATTTGGGTAGGCACTAGGAACCCTCAACTTCCTCAAGTTTGGTCTACCATTTCAGGGTACTGCAGCACTTACCTCTCCAGAAAAAATCCCAGACAATAATGTGGGTGAAAGGGAAGGGGATGGGAGGACAGGGGAGGAAAGAATCTCTCTATGGAATATTCTAGTGATTGAAAAAAAAGCAGAAGGTATGTTTCCTTCTAACAGATACACATTTAAATGTCAATGAAATACTGGCTTTTTGAATTGATCAAGAAAATTCCCATTGGCTTTGATGTAACTAAGGGTTACAAAAAGTAGTTCTCAGTTTTATCAACAATAAAAATTAGAGCTCCTCAAAGAGGCACACAATCTAGTTGACCCTAGACAAAGATGGAAGCTGACTGTGAAACATGGAAAAACCACACTCTCCAGTGCACAGGATTTCTGACACATCTTCTGTTAAATCAGCTATTCTAAATATTATTTTCTGAGTGCAGAGTCTCTGTCTCCCCCATCTAAGCCTTAATATTTCTTTACCTGAGAAATGTAAAGTGTAAGTTCACTTATGATAGCTACAGTAAGTAAACCCTAAGTACTGTATTATGTATTTATTTTATGGCTGATTTAAAGTACAGCTCTTGTCATAATTTCACTTGTGAATAGAGGCAAAAAGACATTTAAAAGCCATTGGGGCATTCAGAGTTACATGAAGAAGTGTTATCTCAGCTTTCCTTTAAATTTGTACCATGTGTAAGGAAGTAGTAAGCACACAAAAAGACACATTCTTAAAACTCACATCACTAATAAATATTGTTATAAGTATATATTTAGACAAGAAAGAAACAGTTATAATTCCCGTACAGTACTTACCCATTTTAACATTATCACATGGTTGTACAAACAGGATATAACAAGCAAAAGAAAACAATTTATTTAATGAATAAATAATCAAAAGCATTGGTGAGGGTAGTCTTAAGAATATGCTGCTTCATACAGTTTAAAGTACATCAAACAACAAAACCCACAGTCCCAAAATTCCATTAAATAATACTGAGTAATTACGTGTTTGATAATATTTAAGTATATATATAATTTATATATGTATATGTGTGTATATAATCATATTATTATGAGTAATTAAGATATCTATTTACATGCCATGCAATATTAGAATGTGTTGCAATACCTAGGCACAACAGGTGGATTTAAGAATAGCTGTGGTAAAAACAAACAACTTATTTTTGAAAATGAGGGATATTCATTTCTTTCTTTTCATAACACACAGTGAGAATTCGAATATTTTCTGGTATTTAAAGACATACTTTCATTATTGTACAATTTAGGTAGCAGTATAAACTTAAAGCTGTAGCTCGAGCCATGAGATGCTGCATTTAAACAATTCTTGCTTCAAAACTTAGCATATGAAATGTATGTCTGTGATATTCTCCTCATTATGGGCCTAGTCTTGTGAAACACGGAGCTGCTCCTAGAAGAGGATGCTTACTGCAGTGTTCTAAAGAAATAAAGTGCAGTCAGTGTTTCAAAAGAGCTGCACAACATTTGGCAGGATGAGGATACATATCAACATGTAAGTTCCAGTGAAGTGATGTGTCTATATCAATTAAGCAAACAATGTAAAACCAACAAAAAATATTCCCTAATTTTGCATTTATTAGCATTACTTTCAGTTTATAAATAAATTACATCGTGTTTTGAAAATCTGGAAATTACAAATTTATTTATTTTCAAGCATTTGCTAGTCCTCTGTACATAAAGGACTTGTTATTTCTGTTACTAATTATGGGACAGACCCTGATATTTTGCTTTGCAAGAGGTTCAGTGAAGCCTGAAGGCTCACATTCTGTCCCTCTGTGTTATGCACTTACTATGTGCAAGTGGCTGAAAACAAAGTATGGAATGGGATCTCGTGAGAAGAGCAGTTTATGATACAAGAAGCTGTGCTATATAAGCTACCATATTTCAGAGAAGCCAAACTGGAAAAGAAAAAAGAATCCACTCAAGTAATGTGTGAGAAAGGGTATTTCATAATTTTACAAGGACGCATCTACCAGTGTTTTTTTTTTGAACAAGAAGAAAAAGTCAGAGGTGGTTTTGGATTATGGAGAGATTATATTTGGTGGATGTGTCCACTGAGGTGATTAGTGGTGAAAGTGAAAAAAACTAATATTAATTGAGTTAGATCTTAACTGTACATGATACACTGAGATGATTCACACCCCTGGGTGACACTCTATCATATTTTCAGTATACTAAAACATCTTGCTCTGCTCTAGAGTTGGTTTCCATTTCGGTGCTTTTCATCACAGTTGCAAGGAATGAAAGCATATGCATTAAATAAAGTCGAGACTTGGAATGCAGTTCTGCTGAAGAAGTGTATTAAGCACGAAGGAACTGAACAGAGATAATGCCACTGAGTACTTGGTTGCCTTCACTGTCTGAATTGGCACATGTGACCACACATGCTTTAGAGAACTCTCCCTGCTTATTTTACTTTGTGGCAAGGATACACCCGATGAGGAAGTTTTACTAGCTGAATCAGATAAATAGCTTGTGGTCACTTGAAATCAGTCATCACAGATTACTTATTCTGCCTGAATTGCATATGAGCTCTCATGCCAGTAGGAATGCTTTTGCAACTCATTTTAAGTTGTCAGATGCTACTTAGACTTTACTCCTATGCCTTTTGTCATGTCCTGAGTCCCATGGATCTCCTGACATCGCCTATTGCTATGTCTTGTGATTCTCATTGTCTTTTGTTAAAGCTATTAGTGCTTCCCTTTGTTGAAAACATCTGAAGATTACACTTCTGATCAATGTTGTGATCCTCTTTTCCCTATGTATTTGTTTTCAGTTTTTACCTCTCTTGATTTTTCCTCTCACAGATGTATGTCTCTGCCTTTTATGCCATTTATATACCCAAAGTTTCCTCAGTTTCTCCCTTAGAGTTTAGCTTACTCCATACTCAAGTCCTTAAGACTCTTTCTGATTATGATTCCTTCCTAAAAGTCAAGAACTATATTAAGCAAGTAATGTGAATTTAATTTTCTTCCTATCTATTTGTCAGAATTGGTTTGTGTTCCTGCATTCTCCTTAATTCTGCTCCATGTATTTCTTTGTCTGCCTCGAGACAGTTCCTTGGGACGGGGGTCCTGACTGCTGTACATTTAGTAACAGCTGGCACAGCATAGGGTTAAGTAGGGATAAATAACTATATTTATGCAGGTTTTCCATTTTCTACTTGGACAAAAGACTTTGGTCGGTGACAGTAAAAATAAAGGACTACTAAAAACCCTTTGGTTTATCTTTTTAGCAGTCCTTCAAATGTGTGCATTAGTAAAGAAATAAATAAATGACACCCAATCTTCCTATCTGAAGAAAAAAAAACCACTAGAATTTGCATTACAGAGGCATCCATATCACCCCTGCTTACCAATAATTTTAAGTAATGTTTAACCTCCTAGCTAGTAAACTTGAATAGTTTCCAACATTCATCTGGCTTCTCATTATGTGAAGTGGGATTTTAATTTTTTCTTTATATCTTTTCATCTGGCATAAGCACTGAATTCATGTCAGTTTTTTCTCTTTCTTTTTTATCTTTTTTTATTATTATTTTTACTTAAATTTGTAAGTTTTAGACAGCAGTACTATTACTACTGACTGAGCAAACCAAATGGCTCTTAGTGAATGAGCACTTACTGACTACATGTTTAGGGCCAAATCCAGATTCCTTGGAAACATCTGGAAAATATTCCTTTGGTTTAAATGGGATTAAGATATAATCCTTCCTTTCTTCCTTCCTTACTTCCTCACAAAAAAGTAATATCCTACCTGCTAGATATCTAAATCATTTACATTTGTGCTCCTCCTGCACAGGGATGGCAGCACAAAGTAACGGTTTAGAACAGAATATAGTTCTCTTTCTGTAGCAACAGTCACATAATTTACTTTATGTTGTGACAGATGACTTTTCAAATATGTTCTGTTTAAAAGGCACTTATAATTTAAAATAGTGTGATTTGGGTTTTCAGATATTTATTGTATTTCTGGGTTTAATATAGAACTCAAGGTATGTCTGCTTTGAAACTGAGCATGTTAAAAAACAGGTTACTTATACTGATACATCTTTTTCCAGGTTGCTTAGGGCTTTTTTCTTTTTTTCTTTTTTTCTTTTTCTTTTTTTTTTTTTTTCACTGTGCTGCAACAGAAGTGATTATGTAACCACACAAATTTTCCTTGTAACAACACATTTACTGTATTTCAATATAACTTTATTCTACTCTCAAAAGAAACGCTGAGGTGTGGCAAATGCTGACTTTTCTATATGCTACCACTGTACTGTTGCAAAAACTCATGCAAGGATGCTTATTACATGTGCATAAGTTGTCGAACAAATCTGGGCTAGATTCTGTCACTTTTGTGCTGGGTAAGTAAAACTTTACCCAATTCAAATAACTCATTTTGAGCAAATTCCTACTTACCGTAAGAATGACAGAATATAGCCCTCAAGATTCATTGTTTGTTGCATATTCCATTCTCATACATATCTATATGAACAAAATGGACCATGATATGATTAGATAAATAACTGTAAATTCAGAATGAAACAAAGAAATGAGCCAACCAACAACAACAGAAAGAGAGAGAAATTAACAGGAATAAAATCCCTTAGGCATCTGCCCAAGAACTAACACAACACAATAAGGAATTCAGAACATTTATTGCAAGAGCTGAATAACTAAATAACGTTGAACTGGCAAAGCATTAACAAGGATAACTGGTTAGATATATATTCTGTCAAAGTCATCAAACACCCCTCACAAACTGACATAAGTACTGCAATAAGCAATGCACCCCTAACCCATTTTTACGCCTTTTATACTGTGAAGAAAAAAAAAGGTAAAAAAAAAAAAATATATATATATATATATATAAAAAGTGAACAACTATACACCAAAGGAATAAAGAAGAAAAAAAAGCTTGTGTTTTTGGTAAGAATAAAGTCACCTTCAGATTAGCTAAATTTGTTACTTTAAGACTGATATTTCACTGTGGCATAAGTAACTTTTTTGTTTCTCTGTAAGGACTTTTTTTCTTTTTTTTTTTTTTTTTTTTTTTTGCATGCTATTTATTTGTGTAGATCATCTGCCATGCCTTAAGAAAAACCACCTAAAATGGTTGGGTTTGGATTTGCTTTGCGTGCAACTTAGATCTTATTAACATTAGGAGTCACTCTGCTGGTTTGACTGAGGTGACATGATACTGGTACCTGCCAGGCATTGACCAACTAAGATAATAAACAGTTAAACAGCAATAAGTAGAGATTTAACCCTTTAGTTCCCCCAACTAGCCTACCAGGAGAATGCTCTGCTACATCATGAAGGCACAACACATTAAATATTCTGTGGCTATGGTCTAAAAACACTTGTGTTACTACAACCTTAACACAGATGAAGATCAACACAAATGCTGCTGTTTCAGCAATACAAACTGTCTTAGGTATAGACACACACCTGCCCAACTGGAAAAAACATGATCATAGTATTTTGCTCCCTTAGAATTTCCTCTGTATATTCCAGCTGAGATGAAGGTCACCTGCTACTCATTAAATGACAGACTGCAGCTAATTTGATCAAGGATTACAAACAGCTTCCCCTCTTACACTCCACTGTAATTTAAATCTTCTTTTGTTTTGCAGTTTTCCTGTTTTATGAAACATAATGGAACTAAAAAAAAGCTACATTTTTAAGCTCTTACACAAGTCCTTTCATTTCTTAATAGTAAAAAAAAAAAAAAAAGAGAGAAGAAAAAGAAGAAATTCTACCTGAATGCTGGCACCATTTGTTACTACATAGAATGAAATATATTTTCTTTTTTCCTTTCTATGACCAGCCTTCCTTTCCACCCCATCACTCCTTTTTTCTCTTTTAACACAGGTGTTTTAAGTTCCTTGGAACATTGTGTGTCAGACAGACTACTAACACAGAAACACCATCACTGAAAATAAAAGCAAAATGACAGGAAGCAAATGAAAGGAAGTAAAAAGCAACTGTGAAATACAGAAATATGCTACAGTATCTTTTCAAGTGAACATTATAAGTACACTAAAATTGTAAGTAATAATTGCTTCTATTTACAAGTATTTAAACACTGATCGGCTTACAAGTGTCTACTAACATTGTTAATAGCACAATAGGTTTAATGTTTACAGTTTCAGTTGTTTTGTTTGCAGTATGTTCTCAAGTATAATGGTCCCAGGCGTAGATCAATGACAACAAAAGCACAATTTTCTAACTGGATATGCTTTTCAATCATTGCAATCCACTGAACTTTCTTGCTCTCTCACTCTCCAAGTGCATCTTCTGTTCATAGCAGCAGTCCAGGGTCAAAAAAAAACACAAAAAAACAAAAAACCAAAAACAGAAAAAAAGGGTATTTGCAAACTGGAGAGATTTCTGCAGATTTTAATCTATTTAACAAAAGCACACAACTAGTAGAAACACTCTTTCATGTTGCAGGACATCATACCTTCCACGGTGCTAACAAAGATACGCATATCTCTGCTACGTGAAGCATAGTTCTAGAGGTCTACCCAGTAAATAAAGCTCTGACACACATAGTATTAGCAAGTCTAAATAGGCTAAAGTCATTGGTCCAAAGTAACCATTTCTTATAGCTGGTGCTCCTTTGGACTCTCGACAGATCCTGGGGCCTGTTTATAAGACTTCAAGTTGGCCAGAGGAATGTCAGTCATGTGGTTGCCAGTGTTGAAATGGCCCTCACTGGAACCATACTGCTTTCTGTCACTGAACTGGTTTCTATTGCTATCTTCTTTCCAGGACCTGGTCAATGTGTGTCCATTAACTAGTTTGTCCTTCTTAACCCATTCTTTCTGAGATGTGAAGGTGGAGAGAGGAGACTTTGGCTGTTGGTATTGGCCCAAACTGGGAGGCATCCAACAGTTGTCTGAGTGACCCAAAACCAGGCATTCTTGAGTACACATCTCTGTAGCTTCAGCCAATCCTCGTGGCCCAAGAGGCCCATCTGTAGTATAAAAAAAAGAAAAAAAGAAAAAAAGAAAAAAAAGAAACAGAAAGAAGAAAGAAGGAGAAAGGGAAAACCAAACAAACAGAAAGACATAATATTAGATTGTGATATTTGGCATTAAATTTATACATACCCCTCATGAGAAAATAAACGATGATTCCACAACAAAATATTGTGCTGATAAATCCTAGATACTTTTTAATTCTGTTAGAAAGTTGCTTTGTATGTCATATATAGGGAGTATATGTATTGTATTTTGCTCCTGTTGAATTTCCTCTCTATGTTCCAGCTTAGATCAAGGTCACTCATTAAATGACAGACTATGAATAATTTGGTCAAGGATTCCAAATGAATGCCTTTCCCTCTCATCCATCACCATAAATACATACAAGGAGTATATGTCCCACAGCTATATACACCACCAGAAATATATACAGGGAGTATATGTCATGCTCAGTGTCCAAAAGTGGGAATACAGTTCAATTAGCCCTAACTTACCTGTTTCAGAACCTACTGTGAATAAACTTAACTCTCTCAGTCACACTAAGAAAATAAAGCTAAGTAGGTGAAAATGTCAGAGGAAGAAAACAAACCCTTGCAGATTCTGTGTGAGAATTAATGCTGCTTGTTAAATCCCACAGTTTGGATGTATTCCCTTCTGTTTTCAACTCACTTGACTGCTGCAGAGCCTTGGCGAACTAACAGCCTACTGCAAACAGAAACATCTATACTACCCAAAAACGGGCTTGCCCAAAGGAATGCTCTCTATGTGGGATTACTCTAGTGAGTACTAGTTTTACAAACTTGGGTTGATGCATAGTTCTAGACATCTACCCGGTGGATAAAACCCTTGATGCACGCTCCCAAAAAGCAAGAGAGAAGTTAACTTTGATGGATTTAATATGAAACCGTGAAACACTTCAAACATTGCAACATGAAAGAGAACAAAATCTGTAAGTCATCTGACCATTAGACACATCTCAGATAGCTGCTGTGCAACCATAAAAATCAGTGCATAAATAAAAAAACAAGGCTTATGTAAATCTTGTGCTTGATAAAGAACCGTTCTCATAATTTTTTGCAACTCAGGATTATGAGACCACAGGAGACAGAAACGAAATCTGCTGAATTACAATGCATATTAAATATCCACATCATTTTTCACACACTACTGAGGACACAGCTGGCCAGCTGCAGGCATCTTGCAATCAGGCAGACAAGTTACCCATGTCTTCAGCAGCACTAAATTCCTCTCAGTCTTACTTCATTTTGAAATAGCTTAATTTGCTCATCTGATTAGACTGGATGTATGAGGAAGGACAAACAAGGAAAAAGGCAGGAAAGTCTAGTTTTGTGCTGTTAGATATTTCTCAATGTCTGCAATATGCTTTGTCATGATTCTCTACTAATTGTATTATAATTCTGAGCAAGAATTTGAGATTCTTTTTCTTGACTTCAGAGTAAAACAGCTGGGTAGTACTATAGATATTTGAAGAGTTAAGGAGATATATTTCCTTGATTAAACAGCCCAGTGACAGCGAGGAAATTATAGATTAATTTTTGAGAAAGAATGTTAGCAGGTAGACATGAGTAGTGAAGATACGAAGCATTTTTGAAAAGCAGTACTAATCAGAGGAAAATGTCAGTGGTATATCAGCAAAAAAACCCCATATCTTTATAATAATATAATTGAGACTCAAAATGATAAGTGAGGACACTCTAATATTCCTGTGTTCTGATGCCAAAGGATATTTCACTCTCTTGTACTCCATGCACATAGAATGGATTACACTTAGATTTTTTTCTGAATACTGAAATTATCCCAATTAATTTTATGGAATTTGCTTTTCTTTCCTAGTTGTTTGTTGTGGGTTTCCTTTTGTTTGTTTGCTTTTTGCTTTGGTTTTTGTTTTTAACTGGCACGTTATAAATTCCACAGATTATCAACCCACTGCTTTTATACACACATATAGAAAATGCAATCAGGTGTATTTCTGTATGTTACAATGCAATTAGCTAATCTTATCTCTGAGAAGCTCCTCTTTGAATATCTAGAGACTATACAGTACACTGTTGATGTGACAGAATATAATAAACCGTAATTAAAGTTGCTTCTGCATTCCCTGTATAAGAAGGAGTCTATTGCTAACAACTAAGGCATGAACAATGTATAGAATCGGTGTTGCTTTCAATTCAGGTCAAAAAAGGTGAAATAATTAAACCAGAACCATTAGAAAAACAAAAGAAAAAGCAACTGTAAAGTAGGAGTTTAGCACAAATTTCAGTGAACCTTGATTCTAAAATGAAAACTGTGATATTTCCCTGGAAAAGAGAGATTCTTTTTTTCTATAAAGCCCTTATTTGAATCCTCTAGTATGAAGTTATAACCAACCTGAGGCAGGTACTTACTAAAAAAAAACCCCAACAATAAGGAAGTACTCATGGTACATTCTTAACATTAAAAGTTGTTTTTTATTTTTTTTTTCCTGATGACAGAAATTTAATTTTGATTAGTTTTTCCCCATTTTCAGGGGAAAATGGGAAGTGGCAGAACTATTTTCAACTTGCCTACTCTCCAAGTACAATGCTATCTTGCTGACCAAGGAGAACAGATATGACCGGGATTAATACTTTCAAAACACAAAGAAAACCTTTCACCACAGAGTGACACATTTCAAGAAATGCAGTGCATGGACTTTGTGCTTCCAATCTACAGTGGAAAAAAAGGTTAACAGGAGAGTCTTCAGTGCTAGTTCTAAGGGGGTAAGTTACGTTTTCTGTTTAGTTAAATAAATTTCAAGAGATAAGACATTCATTTCCATTTAAAAATTTAAATGAGTAATAAGATGGCTTTGTTTTGGACTAAATATGCATGTGGCTGTATAAGCTACATGTCAAACTCTTCAGAAGATTTACTTTCTCTGTTTTGTGTCCTGTAGTAACAGTTCTAGGCAGTTAATACTGTTAAACTCAGAACGGATTTTAAACATCCTTTGCTTTAAGTTGACAAACTTCCTGGAGAGCACTGGAATATTTAGATATCTTTTACTGTAAGAAGAAGACAGGAATAGAATCATAGCATCATAGAACAGTTAGGGTTGGAAAGGACCTTAAGATCATTTAGTTCCAATCCCCCCTGCCATGGGCAGGGACACATCACACTAAACCATCTCACCCAAGGCTTGAACACTGCCAGGGATGGGGCATTCACAACTTCCCTGGGCAACCCATTCCAGTGCCTCACCACCCTAACAGGAAAGAATTTCTTCCTTATATTCAATCTAAACTTCCCCTGTTTAAGTTTTAACCTGTTACCCCTTGCCCTATCACTACAGTCCCTAATAAATAGCTCATCCCCAGCAACCCTATAGCCCCCTTCAGACACTGGAAGGCTGCTATGAGGTCTTCACTCAGCTTTCTCTTCTTCAGGCTGAACAGCCCCAACTTTCTCAGCCTCTCTTCATACAGGAGGTGCTCCAGTAGCCTGGTGATCCTTGTGGCCCTCCTCTGGACTTGTTCCAACAGTTCCATGCTCTTTTTATGTTGAGGACACCAGAACTGCACACAATACTCCAAGTGAGGTCTCATGAGAGGAAAGTAGAGGGGCAGGATCACCTCCTTCGAGCTGTTGGTCATGCTTCTTTTGATGCAGCCCAGGATATGGTTGGCTTTCTGGGCTGCAGGTGCACACTGAAGCCAGCTCATGTTCATTTTCTCATCAACCAGCACCCCCAAGTCCTTCTCCGCAGGGCTGCTCTAAATCTTCTTTGCCCAACCTGTAGCTCTGCCTGGGATTGCTCTGAGCCAGGTGTAGGACCTTGCACTTGGCATAGTTAAACTTCATGAGGTTGGCATCAGCCCACCTCACAGTCGTGTCGTGGTCCCTCTGGATGGCATTCCTTCCCTCCCACGAATCAACCAAAGAACACAGCTTGGTGTCATCGGCAAAGTTGCTGAGGGTGCTTTCAATCCCACTGTCCATGCCACCAACAAAGATGTTGAACAAGATCAGTGCCAACACCAATCCCTGAGAGACATCACTCATTACTGTTCTCCAGCTTGACATTGAGCCATTGACCACAGCTCTTTGTGTGCTGCCATCCAGCCAGTTCTTTATCCACATAGTGGTTTACCTATCAGATTGATGTCTCTCCAATTCAGAGACAAGAATGTCATGTGGGACAGTGTCGAACGCTTTGCACAATTAGATGACGTCAGCTGCTCTACCCCGTCCATCAGTCCCGCAGCCCCATCATAGAAGGCTACCAAATTGGTTAGGCAGGATTTCCCCTTAGTGAAGCCATTCCGGCTGTCACCAAGCACCTTGTTGTTTTTCATGTGCCTTAGCATGCCTTCCAGGAGAATCTGTTCCGAGATTTTGCCAGGCACAGAGGTGAGACTGACTGGTCTGTAATTCCCTGGGTCACCCATTTTCCCCTTCTTGAAAATGGGGGTTATATTTCCCTTTTTCCAGTCATCGGGAACTCCATCTGACTGCCATGATTTTTCAAATATGATGTACAGCAGCTTAGCAACTTCATTTGCCAGCTCCTTCAGGACCCACCAATGGATTTCATTAGGTCCCATGGACTTGTGTACATTCAGGTTCTTAAGACGGTCTCTGACCAGATCCTCTCCTACAGTGGGCCTAGGGTCTTCATTCTCACAGTCCCTGTGTGAGAATAGGGTAGCAATTCATACTCTGCATACGAATAGGGTAATAACGCTGAGATGGTCAGCTGTTCTGGAGGAACTACTCCTTGGGATTTTTTGCTTTAACAAGAATACCACTGTCCCATTAAGACTTCAAAAATTAATTACTGTGTGCAAGTCCTCCTACAGTCAACCTTCCCTATGGAAAGATTTCAGCCAAAAGCAAGACCATGGTAGTCTCTGCGGCTGACCAATTACAATTTTTGTATGGATGTATGTCACACCAAGTGACAGTTATAGACAGAGTGAGGCAGAAGGAGAGGACAGCAGGAGACCTTTAGCTGCATAACTGTTCAAATAGCTGTTCAAATAGTGTAAGTCTACATATGCTTATATGAAAAAGATCTGTGAATAAAATGCATATCCAAAATTGAGAATAGGTTCAGACTCTTACTCAAGTGAGCGTGCATATTTTCCAATGCTCTGACTCATGTTTTCCAATCCAAGAAAAGGGACTATTATTTGCCTTACTAAAATATTGTAATGCTTACATTTACAGAATCACAGAATCACAGAATCCCAAGGGTTGGAAGGGACCTCAAGAGATCATCTAGTCCAACCGCCAAAATACGTTGCAAGTCTTCATCTCATATATAATCAACAACTATTGGTTTTAGAATATTTTTATTTTTTTTTTAGAAATGAAGATTATTAAAATAATATATTTTACTGTTGAGTTGCCACAAGGAATGATCATGCTTAATGATTCAGGAAGAAAGCAGCTTCATTCATAATGCACATGTTGCCTATCACACCTGTTTTCCAGTTAAGGCCTTCAGATACAAGCATAAAGTTTTTGTAAATATTATAGGCTAATAATGATGGTGATCATTATTTAAGTGAATCTATAAATGTCCTACTGTAAGACACTGGAAAAAAGATGAAAAACAGATATGGGAGAAAAGGATCTCACCTACAAAAAAAAAAAAAAGAATTTTGTGTAATTATGTTATCAAGTATAGACAGTTTATTTTTTCAAAGACTCCTTTTTTTTCAGGTTGCTATTTAGTAGCATAAAGTGAAAAGATCATGAGCAGTATGGTGGGAGAGAGACCTTCTCGAGGTAGCTTGCACTGAAGAATTTGCTGTTTTGTATTGAGAAAGTGTAATGTTGCCTTAATGGTAATTATCTCTCTTCTCCACCATTGCTGAGAAATAGTTTTCCCCCAATTTTCTAAAAGTTGTTCCATTACCACATACAATGACACCACTTAAAAAAACTGTTCCTGCTGCTTTAATTTTATAATTGTGTTAATTTTTTCTTTTCTCTTCATAAAAATGTCACTGACATATCTGTATCAAGTTTTTCCACTCTGAAGTACTTTATTAATATGTGTGTTGTTTTCTTTTTTTTTTTTTTAAGTATTTGTTCTCTGAGCAATCCCTAATCCGTGAGGCTGGTTATCAGTATTGGCTGCTTGAATATATAATGACACAAGTGCTGATAAAACTGTACAAGCCATCTGTCTCTGGAGCTAAATGTTTTGAAAGCAAACACAAAAGTGCATAACACTCCCTCAAATTTTCTTTGTAAATATTTATATCAGATATTACCCCAAAATACTTTTTTGTTCTTATTTTGTTAATAGCTGTCAAGCAGATGTATGACTTGCCTACTCAAAAGCAAACAGGTGTAAGAAGGAAAATAATGTATGCCACTACAGAGTCGGTCATACCCTAATGCCGGAATTTCTGTGTGGTCTTTTATCTCTTTTATTATACCCAGAAGCTGAACTGCTATTTCATTGATTAACTTACTGCTGCAATTAGCAACTAGCTTCTGGTGTGTTGACCAGATGCTTTTCAACCTGCTTCTCCAAAACTCTCTCTCTTTAAGCCAGAAAATTCATTTTTCAATTCTGAAAGAGTCAAGACCACAGGATAAATTCCACTCAGTGAGACTTTTTGGTCACAGAAAAAAAAAGAAAGAATAGCTACTTTTTGCCTGAGGGATACTAACATTAAGTATAGTAGATTTGAACACTGACACAGTTGTCTTTCAGGCAATCATATTTATTTAACTTTTCATATTGCACCCTAAAAAGAAGAAAGAAAACAATAGCAACATTTTCAGTTCTACTTAACCTCAAATACAAAAGGTGTTTTTAGGCTTTCAAGGGCTGCTTTACTAAATGACCTTATCTGAGGCCACATTTTTTTACAGCCTTCCCCACATCTATTGGAACTGAAGTGACATCATTACATTTCACAGAGGTTTTGCAATTCCTGTGTTTAATAAGTATAAACCTGGAAAACAGTTTATAATGAAAAAGAATTATTTTGACTTTTTTTTTTTTTTTACTTTTACATATCAGACAAATAAATGAGACTGTTCTTTATTTCTAAACTGTAGAAAAAATATAATCCAAAACTACAAAGCCACATGCATGCTGTGTTGAATGTCTTTTCTTGGTATAATTAATTAACTGCAAGATTCAGTCACTACTAAAAATATACTTTTAGTGGCTCTTTCCATGGTCATTCCACCTGGCACAGTCAGTGCTGATAAAATCACATTCTGTACCCAAATCACCTTGTTCCAAGGTCCCTGGATTCCTACCACTGCTGCTGTCAGTTTTGGTAGACTTGCCACCATCACCTTGCAACCTGCTGCTTCTCTCTTCCCTTCCTGGAACTGCATCCTCTGTACTCACATACAGTTCAAGAAACCCCTGCTAGTTCCTGTTCTCTGTCTTGGCTCAACCTTCTTTTTCATCACCACTGAACTAAATAATAAGATAAGGTTAGCTTATATCTGCATTACTTAGGAGAGATAAGCTGCAAGAACCCTTAATTAGCACAATAACAGGCAGGCCAGGAAGCAGTGGTGTAAAAGTGGGTGCAAAGTACTGCTTAGAATACAGAAATGCAGCAACTAAAGTATTTTCTGAAAAGACAAGGAAACCTGGAAGAAAAAAATTTCTACACAATTCTCTGAAGTGCTTAAGTGATCCAGACGGGTTCCACAGAAATGTAGGTGTTTAAGATCCAAACTATAATTCACAAATTACACAGTGGGATTGAGTGCGCCCTCAGCAAGTTTGCCGATGACACCAAGCTGTGTGGTTCGGTTGATACGCTGGAGGGAAGGAATGCCATCCAGAGGGAACTTGACACACTTGTGAGGTGGGCTGATGCCAACCTCATGAAGTTTAACCATGTCAAGTGCAAGGTCCTACACCTGGGTCGGAGCAATCCCAGACACCGCTACAGGCTGGGCAGAGAAGAGATTCAGAGCAGCCCTGCGAAGAAGGACTTGAGGGTGCTGGTTGATGAGAAAATGAACACGAGCCAGCAGTGTGCGCTTGCAGCCCAGAAAGCCAACAATGTCCTGGGCTTCATCAAAAGGAGTGTGACCAGCAGGTCGAAGGAGGTGATCCTGCCCCTTTATTCTTCTCTTGTGAGACCTCACTTGGAGTATTGTGTGCAGTTCTGGTGTCCTCAACATAAAAAGGGCTTGGAACTGTTGGAGTAAGTCCAGAGGAGGTCCATGAGGATGATCAGAGGACTGGAGCACCTCCCATATGAAGATCAGCTGAGAAAGTTGGGACTGTTCAGCCTGGAGACGTCATAGCAGCCTTCCAGTATCTGAAGGGGGCCTATAAGGATGCCGGGGATGGACTCTTCATTAGGGACTGTAGTGATAGGACAAGGGGTAATGGGTTAAAACTTTCACAGAGGAAGTTTAGATTGGATATAAGGAAGAAGTTCTTTACTGTAAGGGTAGTGAGGCACTGGAATAGGTTGCCCAAGGAGGTTGTGAATGCCCCATCCCTGGCAGTGTTCAAGGCCAGGTTGGACAAGGTCTTGGGTAATATGGTTTAGAGTGAGGTGTCCCTGCCCATGGCAGGGAGGTTGGAACTAGATGATCTTAAGGTCCTTTCCAACCCTAACTATTCTATGATTCTATGAAATTTTGACTCTATGGACATTTTGAAATGCAACACTATTCAACTGCTTGAAATGATGTTTCTACACAGAACTGCCTCAGAGATTCTGTCATGTCTAAATCTTTTCAGAGTAAAAGAAGTGTTCACTTCCTTTTATATCTTGAACATCTAAATGTGTTTGGCATTTTAGGAGTACAACTAAATGCCAACAGGTTGTAGCTTTGAACAGTATAGCAGTGCAGTAGCCTGGGTTTTTTTCTCCTCCGGTTTATACCCATAGGCTGATCACACATAGGGCATCTGCCTTTTGTTTCAAACATTGTGCAGAGGCCACCTGTGGTTAGAACATTTCCAGAAGGCTCAGCTCCAGCTCCTTTTTCTTCCTGATATATTCTGGTCCTTCCCTCTTATAGATGTACAAGAACCAACCTTGATCTTGGTAACAAGTGCTCTTCTGAGAAATGAAAAATTATTATGATACACTGCAAAGGAGGGGAATTCTTACACACCCAGGGAATGCTGAAATTACTAATCTACAGAAAAGGTAGCTGTTAATACCATGATCACATAGAAAGTGTTCTATATTTCTTGTTTCGAATTTCTTATAGCTGCATTACAAATGTTACAATGAAAGTGTTTGTTACTTAGGTTGTTATATTTAATTTCTTTTTTTCTGGTATCCTTCCTAGAAATTTAATACCATTACCATTTACAAGTTACACCTCCATCAGTAATGTCTCTGTTGTCAATATGTTATTTTTATCTGGCCTAACATTCTGTGCCTACTTCCAGTTACTTTCTCTGCATTGATATACATGTATATAAACCTCTATACATTTCAATGTGTGCATGTTCAGGAAGCAGCCATGTACCACAAAGTCTTTGAAGCACTGTCAGCCTAGAGAAAATTTCAGTTCATTGCATTTTTTAAGGCAAGACATCTTCCAAGAAATGAACTTCATTTTACAATGCCCTTGAGAATAAATAAAGC
Organism: Neopsephotus bourkii; assembly: GCF_033783945.1. Taxonomy (NCBI): domain Eukaryota; kingdom Metazoa; phylum Chordata; class Aves; order Psittaciformes; family Psittacidae; genus Neopsephotus; species Neopsephotus bourkii. Next base: position 6,243,603 of record NW_026901872.1, on the reverse strand, counting down.
CGTTGGTTTCCCTAGAACTGCTTACCTAGACATTCCTTTAAAGGAATTTTGTGGCCTGTTTCTGCAGATGGTACTTTACAATTAAGGTACTTTACCTACTCTAGCTAGCTGCAGAGCAGGTGCCACAAGACTAAGTTTGCATGTTGCCATGGGTAAGCAAATACATATAGGAAGTATCAGGAATTTCAGCAGTGTTTAGTGTTTCAAAGTTGTTAATAATCCCATGAAGTCTTCCAAACCAGCTTGTTTGGAAATAGAAAATTCAGTCTATAGGCAGGCCACATTTACATCTGCTCCTGCCATCTAAACACTCCCCTGAAATTACTTCAGCTGTATGTTACTACATTTCTGATTTAGTTCTGTGGGTTTTATAACAGAAATTATTTAGTACTGGATTTATTTAGGACTTAACGCTTCGTGACATCTCAGAGTATGAAATACATTTTCATAACATAATGGCAGTTCCTCATGGTTGCTTGAAAAGTCACAGGGATTTAACTAGATTCTAGCCCTCAGCTGTCCATAGAAGATAGTGAGCAAGTCATTTTGTGATCAATACTGAATACACCTTACGTGACTGCTGATCTTGTGAGATACAACGGGTCAAGTTTGTTTAGTCTTTATGAAATGATGAATTGACTAACGTTAGACTAGTGACTATTATGCAGGAAATTTACACTCTGAAATCACAAGGGCATGGTCCATGCAGCCAAGGGCGTAGGAAGATGCCACAGGAGGCTTTCAAAAGCAGTCATGGTCTGAGCTCTCACTGAACAGCCCAAACCTGGATAATTCAGTGCACTTCACTGGTGACAAAAATCCAGCTCTGCTACCTATCATGGATGGACTGCACATTGCCTATGTTCAGATATCTATGCCATTCTTGTCTCCTCCAACTCCCCCCCCAGAATTTAACTGGGTGAAACTATATACCTTGGAGTAAAAAACTGTAGGTTCACTACATAATCTACTATTCTATGATTCTATGATTCTTTCTGGTCTTAAAATTCTATTTATCAACAAATATTCACATAAAACTGTATCCTGTATAAACTTTTCCTGACAAATGTAGCAAACTGTAGCATACTCTTTAGAATTACAGAAGATGCAAAATGATATATGGGATTGTTATTCTGGTTTAACGCACTCTGTCATAAAAAAACCAAACCAAACCAAACAAACAAAAACCAACCAACCAAACGCCCCCACCACCCCCCCCCAGCCCCCTCCCCCCACCCCCCCCCCCCAAACCCCTGCAATTTGTATTCGCAGCTTAAGTGTCATATTGTGAATGCAGACAGTCACCTTCCAGGGAGAACAGGAGAAAAGAAATGCAAACAGGATTTGGCAAAAACCTGTTTTGTTAACAAATAAATAAAGATTAAATGCTTTACACATCTCTCATACAGATTTCATTCTTCGGTCACAGATGAAAAGTCAACATTTGCAAATGGAGATAGTCCAAATACAATAATACATGAGAAGCCAGAACAGCAGATTCTCTCCCTGAGAGGATATTATTATTTAGACAGACTTTATGGCACACAAAGAGCAGACAGCATATCTTTATAAATTTGTACCCATCTTTAGCATGACATGGAACTCATCCATCTTTTCATCTGTTGAAGCTACTCCTATGAAGAATGCTACCTCATCTAATGTTATTTTCTCAAAATAAGCTTCTTCCCCCCCCCCTTTTTTTTTTCACTATGTACACTTAGTTTTAACAGGACAATCTAGCAAATCAAAATGCCATAGAGAATTCAAATGAACTTTGTAAATTTGATTGGATCACTTACTGAGACCAAAGCACAGTGAGTGTTCAAATATTTGAAATACTATTCATTTTCAGCATTAATCTTTTTTTGTTATGTAGCTCTTCATAATGCTGCCTAAAAAAAATTATTTATTCACCACAACATCCCAAAAAGTAATGATGGATGGTGATAATAAAATATTTATAAAGCACCCCGTGGTCACAATCATTTACAATCTTTTTTCTCTTATATCTAAATATTTATGGTACTTGAACAAAATATTGTGCTGAATTGATTTACAGGCAACCTGCTGAGACAGCACCACTTTTGACATGGTCACATTTTCTGATCTATTAATATGCCCTAAAGCTGGTGTCAGTCAAAAAAATAACTTAAGTAACAATTATTTGGAAGATTCTGTTAACTGTTTATCATAAAATCAAATTATGGTGAGTAAATTCCACAAATTGCACGTGAGAAAAAGGACTATTCAAAGTGGAAATAAAAGGCATTATTCGAAAGGAGAAAAACTGACAGAATGCTGTGAAACTAAGCTGAACAATATTTATTTCAACACTGTACAATTTTATAAACATTTTTGCAGCTGATAATTCCTGACTAGCAACTCACATAGAAAAGAAAAAAATAAAACCAGTCAAAATGAAATTTATTTGATTTTTATGATTTTTAAAAGGAGTCTAAATTAAAGAGTTGTTTCTCCTGATCACCTTCTAACTTACAGTAAAAGCCTGACCTTCTGACTTGTGATAAATACAGATAATGCCTTGAGGGTAGGCATTATACCTTGTGATTTTATTCAAGTGAGGCTATTAACTTTCCTAATCCATAACTGAATAAAAGCACAATTCACCATCATATAGGTATATACAATGAACTGTGCTATCTGTACAATTATATATATAGTGTGTTTTACTTGTGTATATATCATACACTTTCTATATTTTTTATTTTATACGTATTTTATATATATTCTATCTAACCATCTAAATATTTTATCTTCATTTAATAACAGAATGCAATTAATAAAGTGATGCACATTGAAGTGAATGGAATCACTCACAAAGTGAGCATCTTCATTTCCATGCTCAAGTCAGCTATGCAAGCATCCTTACCTCCTTCTGTTATTAATGAAGAAAGAAGCATTTGCATGAAGTGATTCAGCTCTCTGAAGACCTGATTCACGTTTTGGAGGTGTGAGTTTCTGTCCATTCATAAAAAAAAAAAAAAATCAACAGATGGCAGTTACATCTAGCTCTATGTATTTAAAATAATGAGTCCAGATCATTTTGCCACCATTCCAGAAGGTCTTAGATTAATTCACTTTGATACCTGAAAATGCACTTGCATGAAGTTTTTTCATTACAAGTAAAATGGTTCCAACAGCCAGTAAAATAAAACAACAGACGACTACACTATCCAAAATACCCAAATGGCAGTTCATCTCAAGTATGCTCAGAAAGGGAGATTCTGTGAAGCCTGGAAAAGTCTTATTGGAGGGAGCCTGCTATAATCAAGTTATCTTTCAGAAAATGGATACTTTGGGGTTATTCTACTTCTCCACACTCTGAAGTAAGTGGAAGACCCTGAAATGCTGCTATTTATAAGAGGAAGAAAACTGTGATTGTTGAAGTTTCTTGAACTCTTGAAAGTAGGACAAATCATACAGTTAAAAGCCTGGAACACATGTAACTGCAAAGAAAAGAAAATGGTAAAATTTATGGGCCAGATTTAGAAAGGTATCTTTGTAAGTTATGTACTGCACCACAAAACTATTTGAGCTTTGAATTAGGGAAAAACTTTATATTCAAACAGATGCGTATATTTTTATTTATTGTACTCATCTCCACAGTTTCCTCAGACCATACTTAGGGTTTATGAAACCCAAACCATCTATTAAAGTTTAGTAGTTCTGTTAGTTTATATTAATCTTCTTTGATGAGTCATTCAGTAATTCACTCCAATATCTCCAGTTCTCTTGTAAGACTGAAACATTGCCAATTTTCCTGTAGTCTTAAAACACCACTAATATTCTGCTTTTAGTTTAATATATACATGATAGCCTAAGAAAAAGGGTTTCTTTATTTCCATTGCAAGGGTTTTTTTGTTGCTGTTTGGTTGTTTTTTTTTTTAATATGTGTTCTAATAAAATATATTTGCTTTTTTAAAAGGACATCACATTTTAAGATTGCACAAAACTTTGTTCTTTCAAGCAAGTTCTAAAAATATCAATAGGCTGTGTTCAACAGAACTTGATGAAAAAGACTGCAGAGTTTCTAAAACATAACCTTACTGCTCTTATTATTCACCACAGAAATGTATAAAGAAGAAAACAGTATAGGGACCACAGCGAGAGTTATCTTATTTAATCACAAAGAGTAGCATCCTTCATTAAAAATAACTGATGGAAAAGATTATTTCACCATAACTGTACAACTCACTTCACTGTCTTACTACCTTTCCAGACTTACAGGAATTTGGTCCCAAATTTCAGTATATTTCTGCATTCCTGTAAGTTTCGTTTTTTCTCAAGTCCAACAAACCAAGAGTTTTGAGGCATTCCTAGAAGGGATTGTTGGCTTGTTTCTCTCCAAAAGTAACAAGTCTGGGATTTTATCTTGAGAAAAATAATACCACATTATTAATTCCAGGACCTTTATAAAATTTTTAACATAAAACTGTCACCAGGAACAATCAGTGTAGCTTCATTTCAAATTCTATCCCTTAGTTGTATTTTTGAACATTTAGCCCTTTTTTTTTAAGTACTATTTCCTAGCACTTGATTAACCTTTGTACAGCAGCAAGTGCCAAAGTAAACATATTCCCCATGATTTTTGAATAAATAAAATAGGAATTGTCTACTTTAATCAATAAATAAAAAATAGGGGGGAAAAAAACAGAAGAAAATATCAAAAAGTTACAAATCTTATACTCCAGACAACAATTCATCTAAGAGTAAAATAAAAATGCAGACATGTATTATGGCTTTTAAAAACATACTACTATTTCATTACAGCTATATAATCAAAGATTAAATTTAAGTTGAAATGCATCTTTTTTTTTATGAAGCCCTATTAGTATGTACATTTCACTTCTTCACTTTTGTGTTTTCTTATTTTCCTTAAGTACAATTCAGGCCAAAACTAAATTTAGGTTAAACTGAATTTGTCGCAAATTTGCAGCAGCTGCCTTATGTGTAAGTGCTATTATGTAACTAAGTCATTTAACTGACTTGAAAAGACTTTTTGAAGTGCACTTCTTGTTGCAGATTTAGGACCTAAATCTGGCAACTACTTCTACTTTAGGCTACCTGAATCTGAATAACTGAAGTGCACAACAGAAGAAAGTGCTTAAATAAGGTGTCAAGAAAGGCTGATTATATTGATGACTTTGTCTTCCGTTCTAAACAGAAATGTATGCTTGATAAATTTCACAGGACACAGATGTCAGAGATGCTATTAAACTAATCTAAACATGAAAGAACCATTTCCTAATTCTGCTTGTATAATGGTATCTCATTTAGTTCATTTTGTAAAATTCAGCTCAGTGCCAGTTGAGTTGTCAGAACTGCAGACATTTTACACACGGAATACTAGAAAGTGCTTTCCTTCATTATCTCTGAGCTACACCTATGCTACAGTTCCTTTAAAAACTATTTTTTTCTACATTTTGTTTTTCAGAAGACATATCCGTAAGTGTCTTAATGAACTTATATAGTTTACAGTAAAACTCCCATTAAACAAATGTTCCTGAGTCAGAACACTTAAATTTTGTTAAAACATGCTTGAAACTTAAACTATGTTGCATTTAGTCATTACATTCAATATCCTGAAAATTAACATAGAAGCAACGTGTGCACACACTATTTTCTGAATACTTTTAATTAGTCTATTGTAATCCTTGGTAAGAGCTATACTTCTGGGCTTCCAATCTTACCTGAAAGACTGAAAAAATCTTAGTGATTTTAAAGAGGAAATCAAACCATATCTCACATGAAAAGTGAATCCACATTTAATGGAGGCTGAAAACTTTGTCTTTTTCTTTTTTTTTCTATTTAATGAAACATCTCAGCAAACCAAGCCTTCCAGACTTCTTACATTTATTTTTTACTGTGTTATATTTATTCATGCAAAAGAAGATGTGAAGTAGGCCATTTTAATTTGCATCCAAATCTAAGTACATGGTAAAAAGATTGTCTGAAATGAGTGTTGAAAGTACACATATGGTAGCTCTCCATTAAGACATTTAGAGGAACAGCCTGGATGGTATCTCCAGGTGCCTGAACTTTTTAAGCAAACAAATAGTAAAAAGATTACTTAAATTTAAATGGATCAAAATGGCTTGAGAGAGATACTAAAAGAAGAATTGTTCTGATGAGCACAATCATGAACGCTTACAAATGTAGCAACTTTTTTACATTCTCATTTATGATTATATTTAGCCTGGTTTCTCAAGTAATCAAAAAAACACTCCTTGAAAGTTTGGGAAATTTTATTTATATGGAAAGCAATTTTTGGGCAGGAGCATACCAAGAAAAACTGTTGTTTTACTTTCCTAAAACTAGTTTTCTTATAACACCAAAAGACAAGATTTAAGACTGTTTACCTCTTTAGAAACTTATATTCCTTGCCCAATCCTGTAAGAAGTTGACAATTCCTATAACATGAGAGTTGCCAAGACTTGGTAGTTCACTGGAGTTTGTTTTAGGTTCCAGCTTGAAACATAAAGGTAAAGTGTAATTTCATATATTTGAATGTATTGGTTTTATTTTCCATCTTATAATAATAATTAAAAAAAGAAAAATCAATGCATAATATAATTTTGGGCTCATACTTAATGAGGTATGTCATAGGCTTGTCACATTCAAGCTTCTGAAAATAATGGGCAATATAAACAGCTTTGTGCTTACTCAATGTGTTGTAGAGTTGAAAAACTGTGAAGGAACTCAGATTAAAAACCTGTATGAAATAATACATATTCCTTCCTGTATTAAAAAAAAAAAAAAAAAAGTTGCTTTACCAAAATACAAAAGATTAAATTAATAATTCCAGTTGCCAGATTTAGTTCACATAACATTTCCGCTGCTTCACCTCCCTGGCAGGAACTGCACTGCAGATGTTAATTACCATTTATAGAATGCCTTGTCAAAACACCTAAGAATTACTGTTCTGTTAATGACTTTGTCCCAGGCTTGATTTCAATGACTGATTTGAGCTGAAGAACACTGAAAAGGATCACTGACACTTGGTTAGGACACACTGTCTTTCCCTGCAAAGCCCAACTATGCATGGCTTTGAGCCAACAATTTAGCTTTAGAATAAGAACTACTATAAAACTGTCATCATCATGGCTTGACTTCGCGAATGAAGATTTGGGAAGGGCTTTACCCACGCTTACTACAAGCGCGCTGATGACTAAGAAGGCCAATGTGGGACAAGCAAATCCGGCTACAAAAAGCACAGCAGAAGGTCTGCTTGGGTGGTACAGGTGGGGAGCGATTCTTTATGTGTTGTCTTTTCTCCTCGAGACTAGTTTTTCGTGAGCTCTCAAAGGAGTCGACGGCATTATGTATGGTGTGCCTCCAAGTCTCCCGATTGGAGGCCAAGATGGACCACTGATGGTAGTCAATATGGCCAAGGCTAAGGTATTGTTTCAGGGAGTCCTTATATCTCTTCTTTGGGGTACCTCTCTTGCGGCTACCGGTGGCAAGTTCACCGTAAAACACGATCCTGGGGAGGCGGTGATCCTTCATCCTACAGACATGCCCTGCCCAGCGCAGCTGCAATTTCATCAATATGGCCTCGATGCTGATGACCCCTGCCTGTCCGAGGACAGTGACATTAGACATATAGTCAGTCCAATGGATGTTTAGAATTGTACAGAGGCAGCGCTGATGAAAGCATTCAAGGAGTCACAGGTGATGACGGTAGATGACCCATGATTCAGACCCATATAAAAGAGTAGACAATACAATGGCTCTGTAGACACTGATCTTTGTACTTTTCTTCAGGTGTTTATTGCACCAGACTCTTTTATGGAGTTTTCTGAAGGCTCCATATGCCTTTGCTATTCTGTTGTCTATCTCTTTGTTGATCGCGGGATCTGAGGAAATGATGCTTCCCAGATAGCTGAACTGCTGAACTGTCTTGAGCTCTGACTCACAAATGGTAATGTGGGGATGGCGATAATCTTCTTGTGGTGCAGGTTGGTAGAGGACTACTGTCTTCTTCAAGCTTATTTCCAGCCCAAAAGACTCAGCCGCCTCCACAAAGCAAGATGTTAAATGCTGCAGAGCTGCTTCTGTGTGGGCAACAAGGGCGGCATCATCACCAAAAAAGCAGTTCACGGACAAGGTGATTTAGGGTCTTAGTGTGGGCCTTCAGTCGCCTTAAATTGAATAGGCTACCATCGGTATGGTATCGAACATAAATGCCACCTTGTTCATCAAGGTCTGCCGTAGCTCTTTGGAGCATCACGCTGAATAAGATTGTGAATAAGGGCGGTGCGACAACGCAACCTTGTTTCACACCACTGGTTATTGGGAAAGGCTCAGAGAGTGCATCACCATACCTGACTTGGCCTTGCTGAGCCTCATGTAACAGAATTAATCTTTTCTGCTCACAACTATAAAACTGTAGCTATGAGGGAATTAACAGTCACATTTAAGATGATTATTAACCTCTCAAGTGAATTAATTTATTAAATGGTAACTTCAGAGGCAGCAAGTTATTTAGAAACAATGCCAAACACTTAAGAGAACAATGACCTATCTGAGATGTCAGAATACTTTCTCAGTAGACAAACAAAAGTATTCTAGGCCAATTTACTTGATGGGATAACAGAGACAGGAAGCTGTTTCTCCACACATTCATTAGACACATACAGCTTCTCCTTTGAAATAGGTTGGAGTTTTGCTACTTCATAGTAGGCAACTTCACTGAGTGTAAAACTGGGTCTTTTGTTTCTCTAGATCACCAAATTAATTTTAGCAGAAAGCCTGATTTAGGAAGGCATGCACTGAAGGAAACGGATCAATTCCCTTGTGAACTAAAAGTCATTCGTTTAGCATTTAGCTTCCCTATATACTACACCAATTCTTCCTTTACAATTTCTTCAGCTGAAGACTTTACTTTTTCCAAGTTGTCTATATATAGTTCTGCTTACTGTTTTTTGACATGTTTTCAACCCAGGTCTCACCAGTATTCCTCTGTTTTTTTCTCAAAAAAAAAATATTTCCTTCCACCACCTTCTCAGCTGCCTGGATGGCAAGTTCTTCTCTTACACATTTATAAGACTGATTTCAGTTACCAGATTTCACTTAACATGGGTGAGTGGCTTCTTTTTGCACTTCATTTAGGTATAAAATTTAAGATTACTTAAATACAGAGTCGTAAAGTGGGATTCATTCCACCCTAGAGTTCAGCTCTAGAGACAGTCATCTGAGCTTATTATGCAGGGAAGGTTTCACCTAATACATTTGTAATTTTAAAGATCAAGGTGATGAAATGCTACAGAGGAGACAAGTATAGGACTGAGATTCAGATTCAGGTTCAAAATATAGCTATCTACAATTTACATATCTACATGGGAACCAGAAATACACATATTTTCTAGCCTCTCATTTTAATTAACAGAGATCCTGTCAACCCTATTGGTCTGGTTAATGCAATACAGTAATTCACCAAACCCAATGTACAGAAGTGAATCTGAAAAGCTCTCTGTATTAACTGTTTTGACTAGATGTCCATTAACCACAAGGAGAAATTAAGGCACCTAACCATTATTTGCACACCTTCATTGTAGATAGCTAAATTTAGCATTTGAATCTGGAGCTGTGTCCTACCCTTGACTATGTGTCATGGTTCAAAATCTGTCAGCCATGCAGTCTTGCTTGCTCACTCCCTCCTTCTTCTCTCCCCCCTGCTCCCAGAGGGATGGGGAGGAGAATCGAAAGAATGTAACTCCCATGGGTTGAGAACAGTCCAGTAACTAAGGTAGAACATAAATCACTACTGCTACCACCAATAATAATAATGATAAGGGAAATAACAAGGGAAGAGAATATGATACCACCCACCGACCGAGCCCGACCGAGCAGTCAGTGCCCTTCCAGGTAACTCCCAGTTACGTCCCGGGCATGACATGCTGTGGTATGGAATACCTCTTTGGCTAGTTTGGGTCAGGTGTACTGTCTCTGCTTCCTCCCCACTTCTCCTTCCTGGCAGAGCATGAGACTCACAAAGCCCTTGGTCAAACTAAACATTTGAGCAGTAACTAAAAACATTGTTTTTATCAGTGCTGTTCCCAGGCCAAAAGTCAAAAACGCAGCGCTGCACCAGCTACTAAGAAGGAGAAAAATTGACTGCTACTCCTGAACCCAGGACACTTTGCCATAGCACTTCATCACTTTCATCTCCTAATGTGTGCACACAGATTAGGAAATTTTCTCTTATGTAATTAAGTATTTCTTTAGAAGTAATTGCTATATCAAACCAATGACTTTTTTACTTAGAAAATAAAGCCCATTGAAGAAATTAATTTTTCCTCAGCTCTGTTATTTGTGAGTAGATTCCATCTGTACAGACAGATCCCCTACTTTAGCAAGGCTTTCAGATGGTCTGAAAGCACATGCTGAAAAGTTTCATACGACTTCTCTAGAAAAAAATTTATTCTTTCTGCACTGTGGCACAAAAATACAATGGAATTTCATAGAAATACCAGGAACTGCACTGACTTTCACAGTATTTCCGATCTCTGTTACCATAAAAGTATGGATTTCTGCAGGTTTAAGGGACCAAAGCTGTAGCTGTAGGACAACGGCCCACACCAATGACACTGAAAACCAAACAACTGCAAAATTCAACTAATGTTATTAGCTTTTCTGAGTGCAAGTGAGACGACAAAACCCTTCAAAAAAGTTTGAAAACATGGATTACATTGTAAGTTGCATTTGTACCCCCATTCCAGCATTATGTGCTAGCAGTATTCCTGATTAAAACAGAAAATGTTCCCCGCTGTGGGGACAAAAATAGCACTGAAAGCAGAAAACACCCGGCAAACACCTTGTATATGAAAGTTTTTATTAAGCACTGCATTCTTTTTTATTTATTAATTAACCTATTTCACAGTCCCAGGTAATCACTCTGTAACTTCTCAGTAGTCTGACTTTCAAAGGAAATTTGTGCTCTGTCAGTTTCTATAGGTGTATTGTCAAAGAACATGGGAATGACATAAAATCTTGGTAATTTGTTCACTGCTGGCTTGCATATCCCTTCCACAGTGTTCTTTTTCCAGAAAGCAGTAACATTAAAAACAGTCCTAATGGTTATGCATTGACAGTGTTTTCTCTGGATCTGTCAGTTTCCTAAGTAAACCTTCAGGCTACTATTTTACAGATAAGATAGAGGTTAGTAAGGTCTCCTTGTTGACAAGGTTGATTAAGTGAGACTGCAACAGTTGGCTGCACAAAAGCCCACCTCAGCATGACCTGCAGCAGTCACAGCACCAACTAGAAATACTTGCTTTAACTTCATGCTAACTGTGCTGCATGTAACCTAAGGTTCTCTGTCCATAGCTGATGTTCTTTTGTCTGATACCTGCTGTTTACTGGGCAGGCATTTATTGCACAAAACCAGGCACAATTAATTAAAGGAAAAACCTAAATTCAACACAAAAAAATTATACAATTTAGGAAGTATAAGATGAGCACCACCTCACAGGAATGTTGTAAGTGTGCAGCCAATCTTAGAGGAAAGAGCACAAGTTACCACAAATCTATAAGAATCGATCTGAAGGAATTAAACAGAATTAAAAAGCAAAAATAAAACACCATGACAACTGATAAACAGGAAGCCCTGCCACATATATTTTAAGAGTGGCAGATAATGTGAGATTACCATGGTAAATTACTTCAGTTTTAGAAGCAAAGAAAATTGAGTAAAACTCATCTCTCTGGAATTCTGTAAAGCATGTGATAAAGTTCTGTATAAGAAATTATTTTAGTTTAGCTAGAATGCATGCTAAACAATTAGAGATGTAAATCAACTTTGCAAATTAAGAGATAGTGTTGCCAAGAGGCTAAATATGGTGACATGGTGTCTATGATAGTAGAGTACTGGACCACTTCCCAATATTTAGATTCTTATATTAGTAAAATTCCCCATGAAAAAAAGGTGGACTTAGTTTTATTGTGAATCTTAGTGGAAGTTTATACTCTAACATTTCACTTCTTAATGTCTGACATATAGTTATGGCAGCTGATGTACAGTAGGAGTTTGCAGTGTAATAAAGTATTAAGAGACTATAGTCGCAATGTACTGTTTCTAATACAAGGTAGATTAAAGGATTTATAATTCCTTAGAGAGAGAATATGCACCATTAAGAATAAGAAATGCTAGCAAGAAGGTGGATTTTTTTCAGTATGAACTCTGTCCAGCATTAATATCCTCTCAAAAAAAAAATCTCATCTAGTAAAGGAAGGTACTAGAAGTAGGTATGATCTGATTAAATATTGGCATTTGTAATTGAAGAACACCTTTCAGCTAATCAGCTAGATTCTTTGAATGGGCTCTTTTACAATGTGATTCATCTGAAGTCCTTTAGGTTTTACTTTACAATGAGATGGATCGTGCCCTGCTGACTACTAAATTACCCCAAGTACCTAGATCAGATGTGTATGTGTGATCCTGAGCTTCTACATCTGAAGCAACAGAAGACAGATCTTTCAAAATATCTACTAAATCAAAGAAAATGTGTATGACCCTAGCTATGTCATTTAGTTCCTCTGTGTCTTTACTGCTCATCTATAAAATGGGGATAATAGAATTTCTATACCTTACAGGGCAATGCAGTGGGCTGTAGATTACATGGCTCTCTTAATACCATGGAAATGGGTGCCCTATAAGTACTTATGCCTGTTTTTGACTGCTAAATGAGGAAACCAAGATGAACAGACAGTAAAACTCCCAAACTAATTTCTTTTCACAAAGGCCCATTTGACAACTCCCTGAAGCAAAGCATCATTGAAGGATGGGGTTCATGTTAAGTACGCTATGATTAATCATAACAATAACAGTGACAGTTTTGAAAGAAGGCGTATCCCTCCCTCTTGAATAAGAAAATTCACACAGGATATGTTCCTCTCTTTTGTCACAGGCTGTTCTATTTCTCTCATGGTTCAAGTAAACAATTGCTGCATCAACAAAAGAATCCTTTGTGTTTATTGCCCACTGATACGTGATACATGTTTTTGAATTTGTCCTCTTTTAAAACAGCTATCAGGGGAATGTTTGCCAGGGTTCAAATCTTTAGTGAAAAATTCATTGCAACACATTTCTAGTTTTATATTGTGCCTCTTGTGATATGTGATTATTTCATATATGCAAGGGCTGATTTTTATCTCATCTAAACCAACACCAATTTACCAGCTGAACTTCTCCTAATTTACCCTAGAATCATTGTCAGAATCATCCTCATATTTCAGCCACTGCTTACAACTCTCCAGCAGAAAAGTGCCTTTTTTATTGTAAGGCTAAATTGGCATTCATTCAGAATTCCCCGGGAGAAAGGGTTTTTTAATCACATTGATTTAGAGAAACATAGAGGCCTTATTTATTTAAAATCAAGGATATAAATATTTTAACAGCAGCAGCAGCCATAAAGAGAAAACAAGCATTTAAAGTTACTGTGAATAACAAAAATCTCCTGTTAGGTTGTTCAGAGCGAATGGCTGATGATAGAATTTGAAGAATGCATAGAAATAGGTACAAAGAAGTGCTTGTCAATAATAAGAACAACAGCACTATAATTACAATCCAATGTCTAAAGCCAAACTAGACATTCTTTTATTTGTTTGATCTCAGGAAAAGCTATCTGCAGCTCACAGGCCCAAATTTGAGTCTTATGTCGCTCAAAAGAAGTACTGAGATAACTGTGCTAGAGATGACAGACTAATAACCCCTCTAGCAAGCCAGACCTGTGGGGGGGTGTCATGTTTTCTGTGTCTGCCTTGAAAGCACTCTACTTAGGAATGCTCTCTTTTTTCTCCCATAGTGCCTGAAATTCATCCACAAGAGAGATGAAATTCATCTCATAGAAAACTGGTCTCCAATTTCCATAGGAATAAAGAATCACAAAATGAATGTACGTTTTTTTTTCTTTTTTTCCTTCTCGAGGCAGAAGAGCTCACGGAAGTCCTAAACCAGATCCCCAGCTATACAAATAACAAGTCCACTCAAAACCCAACAGGAGCTGTGCAGGCACTTGCATGGTGAGCGTGTGGCCCTGAGAACAGAAGCAAGCACATGAGCTCCCTGCAGGCCTTCTCCACCACAGTGTGGTTTTGGCAAAGAGAGAACTGCAGTTATCCTCTTGATGGTGGATTTTCATATGGCTTTGTTTGCTTCTGATTAAGTTTTGGAAACTGAGTAGAAGATGGACAGATGTCTTGAAGACTTAATTAAAAGTCTTTTATATTTTAAGAGACTTTTGAGCTGTCTTTGCAGAAGACAGTTACAACTTCCATTGTAATGTAAGCACTTTACTACTTGAGCAGTGATTAGGTGCTTGTTCAAGTAGCTAGTGACAAGCATTAATGACTTTGTTAATTATTTGTACTCTCACGTGTCCTATTCTTGGGTCACTGAGAAATCCGCAAAGGGAGAAGTGACTTCTGCCCAGTCTATACGAGATTTTATTGAAATTAACAGTGACACAAGCTTTTAATGACTAGATTACAGCAGGGCAAAGTAAATGGAATATAAGACAAAAGACACAAGACCCCTCTGACATGAACCTTAGAAGTTCTGGTAAAGCTACTCTGTGAACATGGTTACAGAGCATCTGAGGTAAAATCAATAGAAGTGTCTTTCAGCTCTGATAATTTCAGGGATGTTGTTTGTTAGGAATAGTGGTGCTGTAAGCTTATCACAGCTTCTCTACATTCACACATTATTCCCAAACTCCAGACATATAGACCCTGCAAGCTGGATCCTCTAAGGGGCAAGTAATTCCCCTTTTCATCTTTACAATCAAAAGGTTTTGCTTTGCTGTTACTTTTTCTTAAGTCATGTTACTATTTACACAACAAAGGGACAGATTCTAAAACATTAATCTTCCTTAATAATTCCTTTGTACTTTTTTTACTTAGCATTTGATTCTGATTTACAGAGATTTACTGAACCCATCTCCTTTAAACCGATGGATGAAGTAACAGAATAAAGAACAACAGATGAAGAGCAAAACATGCATCCTTAAATGCTCTTCTAGCCAACCAGTATCCCCAGAGGGATGGGGAGGAGAACTGAAAGAATGTAACTCCCATGGGTTGAGATAAGAGCAGTCCAGTAACTAAGGTATAACACAAATCCACTACTGCTGCCACCAATAATAATGATAAGGGAAATAACAAGGGAAGAGAACACAACCACTCACCACCTGCCGACCAACAAGCAGCCCGACCCAAGCAGTGATCTAGCTCTTCCAGGTAACTGCCCCCACTTTATATACTGGGCATGGCGTGCTGTGGTACGGAACACCTCTTTGGCTAATTTGGGCCAGGTGTCCTGTCTCTGCTTCCTCCCGGCTTCCCCTCCTCCCTGGCAGAGCATAAGACTCACAAAGTCCTTGGTCAGAGTAAACATTACTGAGCAGCAACTAAAAACATTGGTGTTATCAGTGCTGCTCCCAGACTGAAAGTCAAAACCGCAGCACTGCACTAGCTGCTAAGAAGGAGAAAAATGACTGCTACTGCTGAACCCAGGACAAATACACAGATGTATTGAACACCATAGCACTGAACATACTGGGAGAGTGCAATTCTTACATTTTATGAACAGGCTTGATTTCTGGATAAGTAATATCTTAACAACAAATATTGCATTACTCCTGCTTCATCAAAAGAATGGGTATGATTACAGATATTCTCAGTACAATCTAAATGCATGAAGAGACACTGTATTTGAAACTACAAAAAGGACTACAAAAAAAAAAAAATCTTTTCCAGACCATAGTGCTGGTCTAGAAATTCATTTCCAGACCATAGTGCTGGATAAGCTTTTGGGAGATGAAAAATACAACATACTATTTTCAGATCAACAAATAAAAAGATTCAAGACACTCCAGCACACTCTTCAGAGCATACATTTTATGTGTGATTAAAAAAGAAAATAAATCAGATCGTGGCTAAATGTGCAAAAATATGCCAAATGTGTCACTTATATCATTAATTAATGGCAAGCTGATTAACACAACATATTTTATTTCAGAGTGCAATTCAAAGCCTTTTATGGCAAAACAATTTAGGCTTATAGGATTGTATTGAGTACTGTTACGCTTGACCATGCTAATGTTGCCATTTTTATTTCAGAAGCACTGGGGAGGGAAGCATGAAATCACTGCTAATTATATAAATATTAAGGCCACACAACTGGCTCTATTACTGTTTTCAAATGGTAGCATCTGCAAATTCAGCCTGTAATAAACACTAATGCATCCAGAGACAGGAGTGCTGACACATGAATGGGATGCTTTGTCAGACTTGCATAAAAATGTAGATGAACTGCACAGAAAGAAAACGAAGGAATTCAAAGGGTTTCTTGATTGCCTTCTTTAAAATGCCAGGAACTTAAGCTGGCCTTTCTTATCTTCCTCTACATGCATGTGACACTTCAGGAGGTCTTTGTTATTGTACTATAATTCAGTAATTGTTTCAGCTCTGTGCACTATGCCTTCTTTCCAAAGGGCAGCATGAGATATATAATTCTGGTAATGAACAGCTGCATAATTTATGGGTTGAACTAGCAGGGCACTGTATCTTATTTGTGTTTTCCTAGCAGTTGCCAAGATATTCCAAGCCTACTTGGGAATACAATCCTTTGTCTGCCTTGTTTCTTGTAGATGATATATGTTGAGACTTGGTCATGTTCCAGAAAGCAGATTTTATCAGCTGAAGTTGCAAGGCAAGCTTTCCTCTCATTTTGCTTCAAAGGGCAGCAGTACAGAACTATAACAAGGTATTTTTTTTCCCGAGCCGTGAACATTCTCTGTTCTATCATGCAGACTTGTTCAAACCCAGTGCTATCCCCTTTCCGAAATATGATAGACTTAATCACAGAGCTATCAAAGCCATTTCCACACAACATTTCTCTCACCACGGCTAATCTTCCAAATGTTAAAAAGGTCCAGGCAGCTAGGCCCTTCAAGATGAAAACTGCATGCTTATTATTCAGCTGCTTTTTTTTTTATTCTGTTCTGGCAAGTGTTCTGTATTTGTAAATAAAAGGTTTACCCTGGATTTCCTGTAAACTAAGGAGCATAAGGAAGCTTTGGACCAGACTCATAAAGCAACAAAGCCTTCTGCTGTTGCATCCGCAGGGATAGGTTGTTTGTTCTATCACAAATATACTTTCAGGTGTCCTGGAGAGAGTGAGCTAATCTAACACAAACATCATTCCAACATGAGAAAATTATGTGGCAACCTCAAAGTCTCCTGCTTATTAATTATGTTCTTTTGTTCCCAGCAGCGCTTTAGTTGTTGCTTGCTTGAGGAGACCTGTCTGCCATTTGTGTCATCACAGAAGTTCAGTTTGGTTTATGATGTGTAGTTCAGTGTAACAAAACTCCCTCACAGAAATACTCTCATATAAAAGATGAATACATTTATTTATGTCGCAGAGTGCTAGCTTTCTATTCAGGTGGTAAATAGAAAGTGTGAAAGAGATGTGACAGACCCAAGAAGACTAGAAATTGTCTGCAAACTGAAAGCCACTGTGGTTCACTGACAGCCTGAATTACTTTCAGGCAACTTGGCACATCTCCATTTGTTACACTTAAAAGCTTGAGCCAAAGATGTCCAATTAATACAGAACAGTATTTCTCCCTCCTCGAAGCTGGAACAGAAATGTAAATGTTTAACATTCACAGTGTGCATCATGCCATTTACAAATCACAAAGGGATGTAAAATAGTTATAAATAAAGCATATGTAACTCAAGTTGTATTACACCCTCATGGCCACTGCTCATCTCAGGTTATCTTCTATGCTGTGAAGCATAGAAGTGGTGGAGCATACCACCACTGAACTATTTATTCCAGACAATGATTTCTCATGTAAACTGAATCCCTTCTGCTGTAAATCATGCAAACAGCTAGCACAAATAGTTTGTGAATATAAGAAGTGTTAGAGAATGAGCTTTTGAAGTATCTATCCAGACAAGGAAAGGGAAAATATTCCCCACACTCCCTCTCCCCCTAGCTTTGAAGGCAAGGTGAAGGTCAGTTATTTTGAAAGATGCAGAAATTTCATGAATCAATATGAGGTTTTGACATTATTATATCAGTTCATCCATCACTGCACAGCAATAACAGCTGTATCTTTTGCTATGTCTCAATGCCAGTTTATATATGATTTGATTTAAATTATTGGTAGTGTAGTCATGAGGGTCAGGTTTATATAGTTCTTGTATGAACAGAAGTTTTGCTGGATCACAGGATTTCCTTGGAAAATTTGCACTGTCCCTAAGTAAGCTCTTTTATCCAGTTGAGATTTTACTGTTCAAAGAAGAAAAGAAAAAAAAATATAACATTTTCACATACTGGAAACATGCTGATCAAATGCTAATCAAAAAGACCTGTGAGGTGCCTCTTTAGATTTTCTGAGGCCAAATTAAATATGTAAAGTAGACACATGGAAAGCTACACTCCTGGCAATCTATACTCAAAAGGTTTCAAACACAGATCATTTGAAAACACACTGAAGAAATAATAAGGGTTAAATAATGAATAAAGAATGAGGATGGCACTTTCCCTGGTCTCTGCTATCTGAAGAAAGCTGCAGCTAGCCCCCTTCTTTCTTTGTCTCCCCTGAAGCATTCATGAAGATGTGTTCTAAAGAAAGGTGTTCTCAGGTGCTTATCTGAGTTACATCTGTTCCCATAACATGATATTGAACTCTAACTGATAACGTGATATTGAACTCTAACTGATAAGAGCTCCACCAACATTATTCAAGTTCAGATTGTGATTATTATCACAATTCCTGGGTTTAATTGCCAATTAATATTTCTGCGAACATTTTTTGCTTTTAATGTCATGATATTTTTGACTGTAAACCCCAATAATAAATATAGCAAATGAAATGTTTGCTAGGCAAGATATTTCTGAACTATTTTTAAAACTAATTACTGGACTAAATTCATGTTTTTTAAGATATTTTCATGCTCAAATTTTCATACAGAATTTCCTCTATTGCAGTTTTGCCTCTTAGCATCCATGGTACTCAGAAAAAGAAAGCAGATGATAAATATTAAATAAGAAGGAATGTTGTTTAAAGATAACTTCTTAAGGACATGAATCCATTATAAAGAAAAATATTAAAAATTCTGATGCAGATTTTTAATTACGTGGTATGCATAAGTACTCTTGAAAGTGCTGTTAAAACTATTTCACAACTTAAACCAATACCAGAATATCAACCATAAACCAATATTTACAGGTTTAAAAATAAACCCAAAGAAATTGATGTTTGTTGCTATATTAAACTACAACTGTGAATTCTGAGACAAAAGTCACACAAAATAAAGTATTTCTCCCCCTCCTCATTGAACATGGTAAGAAAAGGTAATTAAATAAAATAATAGAAATTGTAATAGTTTTGCAGATTAACTATTAAATAAAGTGTTTCTAAAGAAACTGAAGGAAAGAGCTTATGATTCTAATATTACTTTTCAGAGTATAGTCTTCAAAAATGCAGGTAAGATTCTGTATAATTTGGGATTTGTTCAAATTAAGTTTGTGAAAATAATCTAAATTATAATCTAGTTAATTTTAACTTAATTGTTTGCATTTACATTTTAGAGCTCAGTTATCATGAATAAAACCAAAAGGATACTTTTGTTTTTTCTCATATATGTGAGCCATTAAAATTAAAAATAATATAAATAACATAAAACCATTAATTTTTTTTCAGTTAAAAAACTTGGACTATGGGCAGCTTTTGTTCTGCATTTGAAAACCTATATACCTGTAAATGTATTTCCTACGTTAAATGTTACTGCCACAAACAGTATCCTGGCCTGTGCATTTTTTTTTATTTATTTTTTTTTTTTAAGCAAGGGAAAGAAGTCCTTCATTAGAAAAAAAGTTTGAGGCAACTTCCAAAAGAAAAGACTGTAATGAACTACCCTGTCAGAAATACCTAGTGGAACTGAAAAATGGAAATAGAAGATGATTCATTACATTGTCTGCTTACAGATGATTGTTTGAAAGGTCACCTAGAAGAAAAATGTCCTCCAAATCAAAAAAGTATGTCTGGTAAAGAAAATGACACTTGTAGGACAAAAAATTTGCAATACTTATTACTTAGATTAAGCAAATCAATTTTTTTCACTTTTCAAATATTCAAATCTCAGTGTTAAAACACAGTCTTTCCAGTGAAAAATATACACATACAAATTTCCTAATTGCTTCCTTCAGCTACAGGCTGGGCAGAGAAGAGATTCAGAGCAGCCCTGAGAAGAAGGACTTGGGGGTGCTGGTTGATGAGAAAATGAACATGAGCCGGCTTCAGTGTGCACTTGCAGCCCAGAAAGCCAACCGTATCCTGGGCTGCATCAAAAGGAGTGTGACCAGAAGGTCGAAGGAGGTGATCTTGCCACTTTATTCTGCTCTCGTGAGACCTCACTTGGAGTATTGTGTGCAATTCTGGTGTCCTCAACATAAAAAGGACATGGATCTGTTGGAACAATTCCAGAGAAGGGACACAAGAATGATCAGGGGACTGGAGCACCTCCCATATGAAGAGAGGCTGAGAAAGTTGGGGCTGTTCAGCCTGGAGAGAAGGCTGCATGGGGACCTCATAGCAGCCTTCCAGTATCTGAAGGGGGCATATAGGGATGCTGGGGATGGACTCTTCATTAGGGACTGTAGTGATAGGAGAAGGGGTAATGGGCTAAAACTTAAACAGGGGAAGTTTAGATTAGATATGAGGAGGAAATTCTTTCCTGTTGGGGTGGTGAGGCACTGGAATAGGTTGCCCAAGGAGGTTGTGAATGCTCCATCCCTGGCAGCGTTCAAGGCCAGGTTGGGCGAGGCCTTGAGTGATATGGTTTAGAGAGATGTGTCCCTGCCCATGACAGGGGGGTTGGAACTTGATGATCTTAAAGTCCTTTCCAACCCTAACCATTCTATGATTCTATGATTCTATATGTACATGCAGATAATCAGGCTATTTGTTGTAAATAATTTTTTATTTGAGAAAACATGTTTTTTTTTCCAGATGAATCTACTCAGTTTCACTGTGAACATTGCTTATGGTATGAATCAACAATCTACAAAAACAGTCTCGAGTAATCAGCTGTCTTTAAAGCTCCCTCCACTCTTGCCTCATAAGCTTCGCAATCCATACACCATTATACCCGTTCTTTGCTGTAATTGCTGTCCCATGTTTGCAGTGAACAATAATTCCATTAAAAGTTGTAGCACGCTCTTTCAGCTCGGAAAAACTTTTTTTTTTTCAGATAAAACCAGTGTTGTTACATAGGCTGAGAAGTAGGAAGGTTAAATGAATAACTCTCTGTAACTGGAGATTCTAGCTCAAGGTTCTGCTCCTCCATCCTAAAGAAACTGCTTGTGAAATATGAGGAATTTTAAGTTAATGCAAATTCTATAAATAATAGCAAGAATTGCCTCAATTTGTTGTTCCTGCATGAGAATGTGCTGTAGGGTTAAGGTCTGAATTCCTAACTGAAACTCTGCGAAGGATTTGTATGAACAAATTGTAGTGTCTCAAAACCAGAAATATTCAGCATGTGTTTTTTCTTTTAAATATTGTATATATGCTCCTTTTGTCCTAAATATGTCATGTCAACAGTTCTGTTTATTCTATGCACTGCAACATTAAATATCTCCTCAGCTGAAGTCATGGTTGCATACCAGCCCACAGGAGCCAAACGGCTGTTTAATGATAACAGAAGTGTTTTTCTGAATGATTTTTATGAAGATATAAAGGCACAAAATTTAGATAATGACTTCTTTTTAATAATTTGTATACTTGTCTGTGATGCTACCTGAATCCTCCTGAAGCTGGAGATTTAATAAGTAGAGCAATTCTTATTAATGACAACAATAAAAAGACATACTCTGAAGGTAAAACTGACTTAAGAGAAGGCAAAAGAGCTTTTAAATTAAATTATTACATTTTACAGAGCCAAAGGAATATACTTAAATTTAATGTAGTAAAGGAAATTAATAATATAATAGACAGTAAGCATCTTAGTTATTTTGGGCAAAGTATCTCTAACTGTTAAATGTCTGTTGTCAGTAGCTGGTAATCATCCACCTTTAACTAAGTCCTAAATTTTAGCAAAGTTAAAATTAAAACTGGCATAATAACTACGATAAGAATTAAATAAGAAAGGAAAATGTATTCCTTCATTATTAAAGACAACACAAAGCACAGGGACATGTATACATATAATTGTTTGATCATAAATCTACTTACAGGACATATTCAAAGTTGTGCAGGCACGCGTGTGTAGATAAATATGTCTTTCTATACATGTAAACATCCATATAGCAATAAATACATTTAAACAGAAAACCAAAGCTAAGTAAAAGTATTGACAGCTTTCTTGAACTTCGTCAAATTTCACAGCTTGCAAGCTCTTTCTACTTCAATTTTAATCTTTCTAGTTTGATAACAGTGCCTTATAAATTGTATAATATTATTGCTTCAGTACCTTTCCCTTTTAGAATAGAACTGAAGATTTGCACCACTCTGTGAACATGTAGCGACTTCTTAAAGGGTAACAGTGTTCAAGTAAATTCTTCCAATTGAACTATCCATTACAGTGCAATCACGACCTAGCCTGATCAATATAAAAGGTATATAGTTGCTGTAAAAAAGCTTCACTAACCAGTGTAAGTAATCCACCATTTTAAAGACTTGAAGAACCAACCAATTAAACACTGGATAAGGTCAAATATTATTGATTGTAGATTCAAGTGAAATTCCTTTTCTGGCTTTTCCTTCTTTTGATTTTGCTTGTAATTCAAGTATTATTTCCTTAAAAATACAGTTTGTGTTTTATTTCTCAGTGGCTGCACTTACATAGCAATAGGATATGAGTGGTCTCACAGAACAACATAATGATGCATTGACTTGAAGATCAATAACGCTACAAAACCTTGGAGACAGAAAAATAAAGAGGAAAACGTATTTTTTCAAAACCACTAATCGTCTAATTTCTGCAGCTTTTAAACAACAGGGTTTGTCAATACCATGAACCTTTAAAAAAAAAACAAACGGACAACTGTATTTTGGTAAGTGCGGAATACTAACAAAAGTTAATTTTAGGCTTCCTCCACAGACAGTGGAGAGGGAGCCTAAAACAGTATAAGCAGAAAGAGTAAGGTGCTGTTAATGAGTATCTTTCTGTGCCTTGAACATGCTAATGTTCTGCTACTGTCTAGTCCTGTTGTAGTATACACAAAAGTCCAAGATATCAACTACGTGTCAAGTATGCTATGTACTACTTTTTTGTTCTTTGTTCTTTTGCCACTATAAAATCTTCAGTGAGAAAGCTTTCACATTTTGGAAAGCAGGAATATCTAGTATTACAAAAGTTACTCAGATACAAAACTATTTGTAATAAAAGACTGTTCATAATTTTTCTAATCCTTTTGTTCTTGGCCAAATTCACATAAAAGTCAAATTCTTATGAATTATATACACTTCTGGGACATCTTGTCTGCAAAGTAGCTAAGAACTTTAGTCTTCCCTCTCAAAACCCTTGTAGTATCTCCATGTGACTCCTATTTTAGACCCACTAAAAAAAGGGAATGAAAATATTCCTTCCCAGTTGGTAAGGAGACCACCTCCAAGCTTTTTTCTTATAAGACTCTTTCTCTCTGAGCACAAAGTCCCTTTGATGAAGTTTCACAGTGGCCAGATATGCCCTACATCAAGACTCTGAATAATGGGAGTCTTCAGCACAGAGAAGGAATCAGGAAGCCTTGATTTCTTTGCCTTTCTGCAGTTCTGTGTGGGAGATTTGTCTTTGAAGCTCCAAACTGGTAAGGACTAAACATATACTACACCAAACTTCTAGGTTCTCCGATTCAAAATCAGCAAGAGAGATCTGTCAATCTGACAGCCATCTAGTGCCTTCTTCTGTTTCAAGCAGCTGACTGTAACAAAGTAATTATTTAAAATTCTCTATAAGCTGCTAAGAATCCTAATAATGAGGGGGGCTAACAGTGTTATTTATTTCATGCCTTTAGAATAGAGTAATTTGTATTTCGTATAAAGCCATCCTTCTGGTTTGCAAATTTTCCTTTTTGAAACACATTTAACATTTTAGAGCTCTTCTCTAGCTTTCTAAAACCAATTTCAATTTACACTAAAATCATTAATAAAATCTTGCTTTCTATGACATTTTTAGGCTGCTATTAAATTAGTCTTAGTCTCATATGTATTCTTATCTATCCACAGGTAGAATGATATGCTGGTGTTTTTTTATTTGGCTGTCTCTAAAAGTCTGGAAACAGACAAATGGAAGTAGCACATATTTGGAGAAATACCACCTGGCACAAATCAGTCACAAGGTGGCTGAATAGTATGAAGAGAAACAACTGGTTAAATGGAAAATCCAACAGTGCATCTGACACTCACATTTAAGAGTGAAACAAAATAATTATCTTAGTTAATGGCTTTGATGGTGTTTAGCAATTTCTCCCTATTTTTTCTTGTCTCACTAATGCAACCTGTCATAACTCACCTGATGACGTCTTACTTCTTTGTTTTTTGTTGGGTTTTGTTTGGTGTTTCTTCTGTTTGTTTTAGTTTGTTTGTTTGGGTGGTTGTTTGGATGATTGTTTTTGTTGCTTTTTTCCTCAACTCATAGCAAAAGAAGAATAAGAAAAGTTATGTCCTGATTTTATTAAGGAGAAACTGGTACTTTTTATAGGACTAGATAGACCATCACAGATAATACTTTGACATAAAATGTAAAGTGCCATACCTTGTCAAATATGCTGGTGTCCTTTAATGTCATCTGTTCCTACAGCATACACATCCTACCTGCCTATGTATTTGTGTCTGACTTTTCTATAGGTAAAACAGAAACTGAAGTGGGAAATCAATTGCCTGAGTTAGCATGAAAAAAAAGCATAAATTTTGTAGCAGACGTGCTAGGTGTAAATGAAAATTTCCTGTATTTTTTTTTCTTTCAAGAATAAACAGAAGTTTTCATGATGTACCTGCCTGCCATTTCTAAAAGGGAAGAAAGTTTACTGCAGACAAAAATCAATTCAGGAAGGTCAAACTACAGAAAGGAGAATAATGAATATGCATTGTAGATGTTTTGAGGTACCAGCCCATACGTATGAATTAAGATTGGCAGTCAGGTGAAGTTCCTGACAACTGGGAAAAGGGAAATAAAACACCCATTTTCAAGAAGGGGAAAAGGGATGACCCAGGGAACTACATACCAGTCAGTCTCACCTCTGTGCCTGGCAAAATCTCGGAACAGATCCTCCTGGAAGGCATGCTAAGGCACATGAAAATCAATGAGGTGCTTGGTGACAGCCAGCATGGCTTTACTAAGGGGAAATCCTGCCTGACCAATTTGGTGGCCTTCTATGAGGGGGCTATGAAATTGATCGACAGGGGTAAAGCAGTTGACGTCATCTGCCTGGACTTGTGCAAAGCGTTTGACACTGTCCCACACAACATCCTTGTCTCTGAATTGCAGAGACATCAATTTGATGAATGGACCACTCGGTGGATAAAGACCTGGCTGGATGGCCGCACACAAAGAGTTGTGGTCAATGGCTCCATCTCCAGCTGGAGACCAGTAATGAGTGATGTCCCTCAGGGATTGGTGTTAGGACCAGACTTGTTCAACACTTTTGTCGGAGACACAGACAGTGGGATTGAGTGCGCCCTCAGCAGGTTTGCCGATGACACCAACCTGTGTGGTTGAGTTGATACGCTGGAGGGAAGGAATGCTATCCAGAGGGACCCTGACACGCTTGTGAGGTGGGATGATGCCAACCTCATGAAGTTTAACCACGCCAAGTGCAAGGTCCTACACCTGGGTTGGAGTAATTCCAGACACAGCTAAAGGCTAGGCAGAGAAGAGATTCAGAGCAGCCCTGTGGAGAAGGACTTTGGGGTGCTGGTCGATGAGTAAATGAACATGAGCCGGCAGTGTGCACTTGCAGCCCAGAAAGCTAGCCGTATCCTGGGCTGCATCAAAAGTAGTGCGACCAGCAGGTTGAAGAAGGTGATCTGCTCTCGTGAGACCTCACTTGGAGTATTGTGTGCAGTTCTGGTGTCCTCAACATAAAAAGGACATGGAACTGTTAGAAGAAATCCAGAGGAGGGCCATGAAGATAATCACGGGACTGGAGCACCTCCCATATGAAGATCGGCTGAGAAAGTTGGGACTGTTCAGCCTGGAGAAGAGAAGGCTGCATGGAGACGTCATAGCAGCCTTCCAGTATCTGAAGGGGGCCTATAAGGATGCTGGGGATGGACTCTTCATTAGGGACTGTAGTGATAGGACAAGGGGTAATGGGTTAAAACTTTCACAGAGGAAGTTTAGATTGGATATAAGGAAGAAGTTCTTTACTGTAAGGGTAGTGAAGCACTGGAATAGGTTGCCCAGGGAGTTTGTGAACGCTCCATCCCTGGCAGTGTTCAAGGCCAGGTTGGACGAGGTCTTGGTGATATGGTTTAGAGTGAGGTGTCCCTGCCCATGGCAGGGAGGTTGGAACTAGATGATCTTAAGGTCCTTTCCAACCCTAACTATTTTATGATTCTATGATACTTGACCCTTGGCTAGAAAATATTTGTTTTGGATTTTTTTTCCCAAAAATTTTTATTCTTCCAAACACCTCCTTTCACACAAGGAATCATTTGAACTGAGTGTAGAACTTGAGTGACTTTTGTTATTTACTGTTTTTCTCTTTTTTGTCTTAATGGGAAATAATATAAAGGAGAAAAATGAAATTAGGATCAGTAAAGCTTGTATGCAACTGAAACTACAGTCTTACGTTAGAGGCTTTACAGCAATTATTAAGCAGGTGACACAGAGCAGCATCATACATAAACAGCTATGCTGAAGTCCTACTATCTGTTACCCTCTTACTGTGCTTGTTTGAAGCCCAAGAAAATGGCAGTGTGATAGTTCATTTTGGCAACCTTAAATATGACAATAAAGGATGATTTGCAAGAAATAGGACAGCAAGTATAAAGTCAGATACGAGTAGGCACTCCAGCTAAATCGGCTATGATGAGACATGTGCAATAAACTCCACAGGCATAAAATTAGATTGCATTTACCATCCATCACCTCACCTGTGTTTGTCTCACAAATTCTATTCCATTGGAACACTCCGAACGCTTGAAATCCCTAAGCACCTGCCAAAAACTTGTGTGGTTTTGTTTTGTTTTGTTTTCCTTAAAGGAAAGCCAAATGCAAAAATAATATTCTTTTTCTTCACCATGTTACTTTCATTCCTATATGGACACTAAAGATTATACTGTAGCACTTACTGTTAGAAGCTGGCTCTGAAAAGATTCGCAAATGGAACTAAACACATTTTATTTTTCTTTTTAACTCAATGAAACTACTTACTAAGTGTAAAATTTTAGCACATGTGCAAATCATAGAATATTTAGGGTTGGAAAGTACCTTAAGATCATCTAGTTCCTACTCCCCTGCCATGGGCAGGGACACCTCACACTAAACCATCTCATCCAAGGCTTTGTCCAACCTGCCCTTGAACGCTGCCAGGGATGGAGCATTCACAACCTCTCTGGGCAACCCATTCCAGTGCCTCACCACCCTAACAAGGTAGAATTTCTTCCTTATATTCAATCTAAACTTCCCCTGTTTAAGTTTTAACCCGTTACCCCTGATAATTATTTATAATGTTAATGAACGTACAAGTAAATGCACTCCAGTTTATGGGACTACTTCTTTTGGGGTCTTCTGAAGCTGTAGTATCAGTTTCCTAGATCTTATGGACTTTTAACAAGATGCTAAAGCATCTTGTTAAAAAAGAAAAAGTTATAATAATTGCAGTTTCTAATCACTTACTTTTTACTTAATTATCATTAGCATTACAGCACCTCCTGTGGATTGTTATTGTTTATGGGGATTAGGAAGATCATAATTTACAAGATGTAATTATTCCTGCTAGAGACATAGTTTAATATCAGTTAATTCTTCAGAATGCTATCCATTTCTTTCTGCCAATGACAACAACTTAACTTTTCCATCAGATACTTAATTCTATCCCAAAGCAATTCCAACCTGTTGTGTCTGGGGGTTTTTCATGCAGAAGAAATTTTCTTCCTTTGCTAAACTGTGTAGTCCAAACCCGGTTCTGAAGTCCTCAGTAATCCAAAATTGGTTTTGTTGAGGAAATCAGATATATCAGTGGTAAATTAAATTCTGAGAGAACCCTGGCTAGAATTATAGGAAAGTAAGCGCAGGAAAGTAAATGGGAGATGCACAGACTACATACTAGCAATCCTTTAACAAAACTGTAATATGGAACAATTTATAGCAGCAGAGAATTTGGTTCACTGATTCAATCCAAGAGAAAAAAGAATAAAATAAACAAAACAGAAACCCCCAACCTATACTTGCAGAAATGCTTCTCCTTGGCTTAGCTCATCAGGCACATCGTTTTATCCACTGTTGTAAACAAAGAAAAACTGCCTGTGCAGTCCTGAAACTCTATTTGATTTCAGCAATTTCATGGTTCATGTGCTAGTTGAAAGAAAATTTCTCCCAAGAAAACTATGCACATGAAGCACTGCCAACTTCAAACATTTCAAACCCGAGTCCAGGATCAAAATTCATGCTAGCTTACAAAAAAAAAACAAAAAAACAAAAAAAACAAAAAAACAAAAAAAAAAACAAACCAAAAAAAAACCACCACAAAAAAACACAAAAAGAAAAACCAACCAAAACCGAAAACAAACCAAACCAAACTAAACATGTTTGATTGGCTAGATACACCTTTTGTGGTGTTCAGTTGTGGGGTTTTTTTGCTTTCTTCAGTGTTTAACTTTTCATTTCCAGGTTTCTTCCTCAAATCACAATTGCTAGCCATTTATTTATTTTTGTAATAAGAGATAATATGCTCATACATATTCTCATCGTACTGGACTTTTAAGAAAAAAAGCTTCTAAGCCTATGAACCTAAAGAACTGGCACTGCTCCTCTCCCATACAAAATGCCCAGCAATAACGTGCTCACAGAAGAATTTTCAAGAGACTAGTTTTTTTTAAATATAAATTTCTGCAAAATTATACAGATTTACATACTGCGACCTGAATTCAGATCATTTAAATTTTCATTGCAAAATATGCCCACAGAACAAAACAGAGAACTGCTGAGCAGAACGATGATAAAGGCGGCCTGCAGTTCCTTCACTATGGTATTTTATATTATCTTGCCCATGCTATTGCAAATTTATGTCCTTTGTGATATTTTACATTATGCAACCTGCTAGTGTTTTGCATGGGAATAATTTACCATTCTCATTTGCTGGGCCCCCTACTACTATTAAGAAAATATAGCAGATTTCCTAGTAAATGGCTTTACCACATAATTATCAGAGTATTTATTCTAATTCTTATTCTTATTATTCAGCTGCTATATGATGTATAATTGTTGTGTACTTCCAGTAGCAGAATAACACCTCAGTGGAGCTGGGGGATGAGGAGGCTTTTAAAATTGCACCTATGGTACTGCTACATGTAAGGGGCTGTGAGGGGTGGTGGGGTGTGGAGGGAAAGAAGATTAACTGCTCTTCATCACTTACAGAAAGAAATTAAATTAAATTAAAAGAAATAGGAAGCCATGCTGCTTAACACATATACAGCTTTGCCAAATATGATTTAAAGTATAACAAAGCAAGATTAGAATGATTTTAAACTATTATTGTAGGAAGATAATATAATTTTAAATACATACAATTGCATTCACATTTGTGCACTTTTAGTGAATGTATGAACTTTCCTTTAAATACAATATTAATAACTTGAATATGTGATTGTAGGGTTAAATCTACAAGCAGAGGGCAAGTATGTCAGTGTTTTCATATGTCCCTATTTAATAGTTCACTAGTACAATACACTTGTCAGCACTTACAGTGCTTTATTGATAGGCTTTGATAAAATACTTGAATTAAAATGCCTGGGAGAGTTTAGATGTCGTAACAAAAGAACAGAAGGTGGGACAGAAATTCATTGGTTTGCATGCACTGAAAAATAGTTAAACAGCAATACACTTGGTGTTGTCATGATGAATAGTTCAATAAAAAAACCCAAAATCTTATGTATACATAATTATTCAATTGATTGTAAAAATTCTATGTTTAATTTTAACATAGAAAAAGAAAGCATATTTCTAAATGCTTCTTCAGAATTTCAAGTTGGTGGAAATACTAAAGAACTTTCAGTAATAGCTAATTAAAGAAAATGATCTGTAACAGTTTAAAATATGAAAATAGCTATATACCTTGTCTTCTGAAATTTTTATCTCTCACTTTTTTAATATGTATCATAGTTTGCACCTAAAGTGTGCAAACACTAGCATATCCTGTAGAACCAAAACCACAAACCTGTTTGCAAGCAAACACAGGGAGAGAAACAGTACTGAATCAAGCCTAGAATAAATGATCTTATTTCATAAGAATTATTTTCCCCTTCATTGGTATAAATGAAGAGAGAAACAAATCCAATATCTTATCTACTATACACATATATGTATACATGTATACATATATGTGTATAGTAATGTATCAAAGATAGCATTAAATTCATTGCATTGAGAAGATATCATTGAAGCCTGTACCTTTTCTGTAGTTTTTCGATAAGAGTAGTAAAGGAGAGCTGATTGGAAAAGCTCTAAGTATTAGAATGAAAACTGGGTACAAAATTTAACTCACAGTTCAGAACACTTTATTAGTAAAGTGAATTATGATAGTAAAAATAGAATCACCAATACTGAAGGTAATAAAATCAAGTTCTTTAATACATGTGTGTATTGAAAGAAGATGATATAGTGTGAAGTGCATTATGATGATCAAGAATGTATGGGCTAATGATCTCTCCTGGGAAGGAACACAGCAACCTGCTAACTTTACAGTGGATATTCTTGCACACTGAACAAGGAATGGTTACAAGTTAAAGTTAATTTAAAAACAAATCTCCCTAATCCTCCCATAAAATAGGCCCATTCTTCAGAAAGCCAAAATATTATATTACTTTAAGAAATCTCCAGAGGTCATCTATCTAGTCTACTCTTTTCTGCAGGTAGAATCAATTATGGCATTCCTGACAGATGTCTACACTGCTTACCAGTAGCAAAGACTTTGTAACCTACTCAGAGAACTTTTTTCTGTGTGCTTCCTATCTGTACTGCTGGAAGATTTTTCCTATTGTTCAAAATAGATCTTCCTTGCTGCATTATTACTTTGTCTTATTTACTGACTACATGGAGAACAGACTTTGCACCAGTCTGCTATGTATTTTAAAATATTCATATCCCCCGTCATCTCCCCTTCATGACAAGTCTAATTCCTCCAATCTTTACAAGCAGATCGTTTTGAAATCTCTTCTTGATCTCTTTTGTACTCTTTCCAAATGGTCTGCATTTTCCAAGTCAGGGTTCTGCTCAGAATCAAGGGAAAGAGCTTATTTTTTCCATGGACTATTAAGGGACCCTAGGGTTATTAGCCTCCCAAGGATAAAGTTAATCTTTGTGAAGCACTGAAGTAAATAAATTGTATTTTGTAGTTCCTTGCTAGATGTCTGCAATGTAAGGACCATTGCTCCTAAAATAGCTCCCTGACTGTTATTGTATGGTAAACGATGTGAATGACTTGTTGCTATATTCACAATACAGATGGTCTGAAAATCCACAGCTATGCAGCTTTACTATGTGACTAGGTTCTGAAGTGTGCTACTCAGCTATTTTATTAAACTTACCATGTGGAACACTTCAGTTCAACAGATGGGAATCTCTAAGTCATGTTATGAATCAGAATGCATTCACTGGCTACAAACTATATGAAGAAAACCTTCACTGAGATATAATCAGCAACTGTATCTCAAAACATCTATCCATCTCATGCTGTTTTCTTGCTCATCACTATTTCATTGAGAATGAATTTATTTTTTTTCATTATTTCTTTTTGTGTGTGTATAACTCCATCATGTCATATAAACCAGGGTCAATTCTGGTTTGTCAGAATATTATTCTTCTACCATGAGGATGCAAATTCTAAAGTCCTCCCACCTTTGGCTCTTAGGCGACATGTTGCCTTATAGGATTTCTAACACTGCTTATTGCCTCAGAAGAATTAAAAAGAAAACTGAAATCCAAAAGTATAAAAAAAATGTTGTTTCCCATAGCTTATTATTCCCTTAACACTGGTGTAGGTCAGCCAGTTTTGAAGGACCATGAATCTATTACATCAACTATAAAGATTTCATGAATAGCAGCTAAGAAACACTGTACACACAGAATGGATAGTGCCCCTGTCTTTCTCCAGGTTAGTTTGAAAGGCACTGCTAAATAAATACAAATACTTGGGAAACCTAGAAAAATATATGACAGCTAAAATTTTTCCATTTGTATAGCAAATTCCTCATTCATAAGCATGAAAACAGTGTTTCCTTAAAAAAAAAAAAATAGTCACACCCTAAGGGTCTTTTCTGAAAAGCAGTATAAATATTCCTGGCTATAACACTGTTAAGTACGTTCTTGTCTCAGTACAGAACTCATAAAGATGAATTGCATTGAAAAGGAAACAGCCAGAAGACCCAGGGTGGAAGCATATGAATTCAGAAACCCAACACATACAACAGTGAGAAGCTACTAGTATGTTGCTTCTTTCCAGCTGTCTATTGCCATAGGTTACCTATGGTGACTATCTATCTTATGTTGGTTAAAGGTTGTTAAAGGTTAATAAAGGCTAGGCCCTCAATGAATCCAGTATGTATCTTCCAGCTGACATCAGCAGCTATTGCATTTGGACCTAGAACATTGACCTCAGAACTCAGAGTGTTTTTTCTTAGAAAGAACAACATTGAGAACAACAGAGGTAAAGATGCTCTTTCATATATTTCCTGGATGAATAACACTCTAAAGTAAAGTAAGAAAGCAGAAAACAGGGATGCGTGTTATTCCCTTGTAGCTGGTATTAATGACAAGTTACAAATTCAGTAACACACACTTTTGCTGCTTCAACCAAGGTCATCTTATGCAAAATGAAACTCACACTCCAGATGCTGAAACCAGGAGAGTGTTTATTAGTCCCAGGGCGTGGTGTTTATAAAGGGTTATCACCTGCATGTGTTCCATACAGTAGAACTTGCAAAGACTGAGGAAATGTTGATTGCAAAACCAGGTGTATTGGTCATTGTACTTGACAGAGCACACTTTTGGCATTATTTTATACAGAACTTACAAATCTGTATCACAAAGGAATAAGGAAAAATACAATTTTTCATAAATTTAAAATACGTATTTCAAACTAACAATCTTGGGTGACTTGAAAATATACTGTAAACAGCATTAACTCATGTGCTTGAATAATACTCAAATTACCTTGGATTCTTCCCATGTAAAAAGTGAATATGAATTATAGAATCTGACATCATCCTCTCTAATTTTACCTTACAGACACAGATGTTGTATTTCTATTATCAGCCAGCTTGATCCAGACATCTCAAAAAATTATTCCAGCTCTATGAAAGGGTTTTTTCCTTAAAACTGAAAATCTTTATCTGTAACACACCCACAAGGTAGGCCAGTTCTTTGATAGTACAATCTCTTATCAGAGAGCCTTTGAGAGCACGCTGAAGACAATTCATTCAAATGGGGTAGCACTCTTTTTTCTCAAATACTCAAGTGAAGTTCTTCTATATTCCTATATTGGCTAACTGATGAGATAATCTACATAATAACACGCTCCCACTGTGTGTTTCTACTGAATCAATACAAATCTCAATCTACACAAAAGCACAACCAGCATGTATTAAGCAGATAGAACCTGCACTCTCACAATGAATTTCTCAACTGATGTGAAGAGTTGTGTGCTAATCTCATAATTTCACTCCTAGAGTCTTCAATTTGTTCCAAGTTTTGCATTTTAATAGTAAATGTGCATACTTCAAACCAGTCTTTCTTCTACATAAATGGAAATATACCACACAACAATAATTTGAATTTAATAGATAAATGAGAATTGTGCAGATGATTTTTCTGTAATAGAATGTGCCTTTCATTTTAGTTAATAAAAATATCACTTTACAACCCCAAATTTGAGAAAATGCCCACTTGGGATTTGTAAGTACTTATATACCCTTTGCACCTGTGCTACTAAACGTGCTCAGATAGGATTCAGAATACTGGAATCAATAATTTATAGTTCTGACCCTTCCATCAGAAAAGGTACTTCTTGAAGAAAGTTGTAAATTTGCAATAGATGTTTTAATGGTTTTTATCCTGGATTTTCACTGAAGTAAACTGTAAATTTCCATCCTTTCATAAGCAGGCTTATTTTGTCATAATGGATGGTGTATCTCCCTTTCAACTTCTGAAGTCCAGTCTGTTACCGCTGGCTATGCCCACAATGGCAAGTAGTTTGGAGCAACAAGAATGGTTTAGTTAATCATACCAGCTGGTAGTAAGGCCTGTACAAAAGCTTCTTAGTGGGGGAGGATGTTTGTTTTGATATATATTCTATCTGGCTCCCTGGACTGAACATCCCTACTATTTGTGTTACTTAAAGTTCCCCAGATGTGCAGTGTTTAGTTCAGATGCCTTATCCCAGGAAAAACAGAGGATTTGCTTTGAAATAGTGCAACAGATCTAAACCAAAATACTAATGCAGATTATCTGTTCATAAGAATTGCTGTGTTTGTTTTTTTATCTGTGAAAATAATAATAATAACAATAATAATGACCTCAACAGGACGTAACCAGAAACCACTTTTAAGCTGAAGGTTCTGTGTGGTAGTATTACACATTCCATGCTACTGAGCAGATATCCAGCCCAAGGAGATTAATCAGGATGTCTTATCAAGAGAAATAATAAAATTCAACATAACCAACATAAGAGCAATACACTATATTTCTTTTTTTTAAATATTCTCTGTTTTTTTATCTGTGAAAATAATAATAATAACAATAATAATGACCTCAACAGGACAGTAACCAGAAACCACTTTTAAGCTGAAGGTTCTGTGTGGTAGTATTACACATTCCATGCTACTGAGCAGATATCCAGCCCAAGGAGATTAATCAGGATGTCTTATCAAGAGAAATAATAAAATTCAACATAACCAACATAAGAGCAATACACTATATTCCTTTTTTTTAAATATTCTCTAGTTCTGTGAATATGACACATTGCTTCAAAATATAGACATCTGTTAGCTATGACCATTTCTACTGTTGTACATTTATAGTATGAAAGCATCCCAAGACTTCAGAAATAAAGCTTATTTTGAGGTGAGCTACTAGTGGAAAACACAAATTAACAGATAGTTTTCTGAGACTGAGTTATAAACACAAAATGTTCTTTGGATGGATTATTCTCATTTATCTTTTGATCAAGGAATTTAAAGGTACATAAATGTAGCAATGCAGTGCCAGATTTTATTGAGAAAGAAAGTAGATTACAACAGGCTTAATGTCATGGCCTGAATCAGAGCAGGTCCTTGTCCCATAATCTCATACATTATATACACTGGTCCCAAATCTCCTCTCGTGCTTCAAATATATGATGTGGTCATACCCTTACGACGTACTGGAAGTCATTAAACTGAGTGAGAAGAGGGACCCTTCTTCTGACTAAGGCCATTGCAAGCCAGATGTTGACACTGCTTTTGCACTATTTAAAATTCCTCTGCTCTTACCATTTTAAAATCACCCAATTAAGACAAAACCACTTTTGTTAATGAATGTCAAAGGTGTTTCAAAAAAACATGTCCATATGGTTAGTTTCTGAACTTTCCCAGTCTAAGTCTTCCTCAGACATATGTTTTGTTCTCCTCATGTCAGTGGGGGTGGGGGAGTTGCTTGGGTGGTGGGCTTTTTTGTTCTTCTGGGGATTTTTGGTTTTGCTTTTTTAAAATCAGATTGGTATAACTGTATCAGGATGTAATAATTGTAGGGTATTTTCAAGTCATAAAGAATGAGTATGGTTTAGGCAGAGTGAAGTCAAACAATTTAACTGACAACAATTAACAACACAAAATAAAATTGTGAAATTTTCAGCTACATTCAGAAAAAAAAATCACATCAGCCAGAAATTGTAAATACCCTTGATCTTACTTGCATATTCAAAACTTTCAACATTATGCCCTCTGTCCCCTTTAAGACAGACAGTAAAGCAGAAGCAATATTAAACTTCAGTATTCTAAACAGACTTCCGCCTGTAGAAAAGCAGAATTCACTAGGGAAGAAGTTCATTAGTTTCAGAAAAATATTTTCTTCCCATTGCTATAAATTGCTAAGTATTTTTATCTTACTTTACTAAAAGTTGTGGAGATACCACTGTCATAAACCTAAGCTAGTAATAATCTTCATCACTGACAAGTAACCAAATCAAGTTTTTGCAGCAAAGCTAAAGTATTAGTTGATATGAACATCAACCGGAATCTTAGCACCTCCTGCCTTATAAGAAAGAACTTTAACACAGATGGTGAAGAAAATATGTGTTTAAGGCTTTTATGGAAGTAATGATGAGTTCAGTCATACAACAGACTGAAATAGGATATTTGCAGCGGAATTTTTTTTTCCTTATGTTCTTAACTGAAAGAATATATTTGGGTTATATGGGAAAATAATTAAGAATAGCTACTTTCTGCCCAGTGTATTAAATTGCTAAATTTTTTTACAGCCAGAGCTGAATTACCAGAGTACACTGAGACGTGAGCTGTATGGGAAGGAAAGCACGGTTGCCAAATAAAGGATTAAGATGAAAGGAGAAAAAAAAATCTCTGCCAGGGAAAATTTTGCATGAAGGGAAACCAAATGGCAATATGTTGTTATAGCCTTCAAACGTGCAATTTGCAGATTGATTTCCCTGCTCTCTTTGCATAGTAGATGTAAAGATTATGCTGAAATCTAGGAAAATTTGATTGTACATGTGCCAAAGTGAATTGAGAACTTGAGTCAAATGCCTGCCCCTGTTCTAACAAATTCATAATGAGAAAATAGCTCTGCAAGCCATTTCTTTGTAAACACATCCAACTAATTTTGCAGCTATGCATTTTAAGAGTATAGGCATGCAGTATGCGTCTCCCTCACTAATTCAGTTTGTTCTTGTAACGTGACTGAATTTATGCATCTTTAGCCTTCTGTGATAAGCAGTAATGTCACACATCCCCTTGTATTTCTCTCATCTCTGTGCTATCAGTGTCATTTGGTTGTTTGTTTTTTGTTTGGTTGTTTTTTTTTAATTACTTGCTGTCCCTGTTTCTGACTCACGTTTGGCAAGCCTATGGCAGTTCCCAAAGCAAAAGGCAGAATTGCTGAAAACCCTTCTCACCCCTATCCCTCAACAAGAAACATTTCTCAAATGCCACCCATAGTCTCCGTGATTTATAGACGTACCACCTCTGGAGCAAAACTGCCACTCCTATTCCTCAGTCATGTCTGTTTATTTGAAGCACTTGGCTTTCTCCTTTCAGATACTTGTCAACATTTCCGGAAGATGTTTTAACTGGCACCCTGTCAGCTGACATATCTGAAGCAGGAAGACTGACTAACTGTGAAATATGTGACTCCCAACCCCAGCAAGACTCAAAGCACTGGAAACTGAAACAAACCCCTTAAGAGCATATGTTACCCTACTTACAATGAAGTTTTTGTGACATCCTTTTAATTGCAACCATATGACGCTTGTAAGCCAGAGGCACTGAATATGAGTGAAAAGCCTCATGTAAGCTTTGAGTTTTCAGAGGTACTTTCTAAATATATAAGTAGCTTCACTTACAGCACAAAAATAAACAAAACCGCAAAAGCTTTTTTCCAACATGATTTTGACTGTGCAGCTCTATAAGAGTGGGCACGTATACAAGTCATTCTTGACAGAAAAGTATATCATACTGGCCACCAACCAGATCTGAAGAAACAGTACCTTTAGCAAATTGCCTGTTTTGTGAATAAATTAGATTGGAAGGAGCAGACTTATGCATACAGGATTCAGACAGAAGGAGGGAATGTGGTGAATTACTTTTAATAAGTGTAATGCATAGGGCATTCCATGATGCTTTGACTCCAGTACTAGCATTAGCCGTGAAAGTTAAAGTCGTATTCCTCTGAATAGCAGTGAAGTTAGTCCATGTTTCATCTTGAATGAATGAGAATTTATTCATGTCTAGGCCCTCAAACCTTGTTTCCTGTTTTCTTTTTCTTTAAAACATGCAAAACAAGTTGTAACTAAAGCAGACTTATCAAAGAATGCTTTTTTCTTTTCCTTCACCATCTCCATTCTTCTCTCCACCTATTACTATATCCAAAGTAGACACTAGTTACCTGACTTTTTTATTCTGTAATAAGGTATAAAGATCCAGAGCGGTTTCTATTAGCACATCTTGCTTACATTATGGGGGGTAGGAATTAAAGACAGCTTTATGTGACAGTGTTATGAGAAATCAGAGAGTGAGATAACATGCTGTGATCCATAATTCCATAATTTCAGCAAATTGTGATTAATTTTTTAAAAAAGGATTGCAAATTGGTACTTAATTTTGAAAGTATAGATAATACTAAAGTATCAAACGGGAAATGCTAGAGGAAACAGCAGCTAAGATATAAGGAATGAATTAACATGAAAAGCTGTGAATGCTGCATTAATCTCACTAGAGCTACCTGGTTATAATTTGGTCCCTTAGTTGGGAAAGCACTTAAGCACATGTTTAAATCTATATCCATTTAGAGAAGCTCTTTAGCACATGCTTATCTTCAAGCATGTGCTATAAGAGCAATTGACTTCTGTGAAACTTAAACACAAGCTTAAAAAATGTAATCATGTAATTAAAGCTCTATATTGAATTATAGAATCATAGAACACCAGGTTGAAAGGGACCTCAAGGATCATCTGGTGCAACTTTTAAATGTAGAATAGAGATGCTTCCCTGAAAAGGTGTCTTTTTCTTGTACCTGTAAGTGGTCAAATTGAGGGACTTTTAGAAATGAGAGGGAGCATTAAAATGGTATTGGTAGCTGATGCATAAAAAGCAGGATAGAAAACAGCAGCTACTAAAGCAGAATTTATGCCATATTAAAGTGTAAAGATTTTGCTTTTAAGAACCAAGTCCCTCAGATTCCTAAGTAAGTGTTTTCCTGTTTCCAGATTCCTGTCTCATTTTATTCATCAGTTATTATATGCAGGAATAAAATGATTCTCCCACTTCTGTTGCCATGTTGAAGAACCTGATTGCACTTTGGTTTTCTAACAGCTCTCAGGAAAGAATGAACCTGTTAAAACTAGTGTCTACTTCCTTGTAAGACCTACTACAGTTTTCCATCTCTCAGGAATAAAAAAAAGTTGTCAGCTTGAAACAAAAGAAAGGTGGTGAGGACTATGAAAAGAATGCCCAATGGCTGTGAGAACAGCAAAGATAGGAAAGAAACTTTAGCAAGACATGGCTAGCCAGTCATGACCAGTATTTTTGTTTTGGGGTTGATATTGAGAACAGCAGAAGATCCTGCATTTATCCCTGGCTCATACTGAAGTAGCGTATGAGAGCTTCAGAAGGTTAATGTGTTTATCGTCTGAACAAGAGAAGGAAATGAACTGCCAAGACAAATGATTTGTCCAAAGTGGCA
Source organism: Neopsephotus bourkii (assembly GCF_033783945.1). Taxonomy (NCBI): domain Eukaryota; kingdom Metazoa; phylum Chordata; class Aves; order Psittaciformes; family Psittacidae; genus Neopsephotus; species Neopsephotus bourkii. The sequence continues at coordinate 6,203,955 of NW_026901872.1, read as the reverse complement.
CTGGAAATATATTTGAAGTAGGAAACTGAACACCAACAGAATCACAGGTTAGCTGCGAAGACTGAGCCAGTTTTCTTAGGAAAAAAAGAAAACAAAAGAAAAAAGAATAAAGGATTTTTAAAAAGAAGACAAAGATAAAAGAAATTAAAATTAGAGAAAAAATAGGCATCAAAGTTTTTGCAAAATTATTAAAACAAATCATGAAATCTATAAACACATGCAAATATTGTAAATCAAAAGAAAAGAGGAAAAAATGCTTAATAAAAACATGCAAAGAACCAGTGATATTAATCGTAATGGTGAAAGTCAAAATAGAAACAAACTCCATTAAAAATTAGACTTCTACATAGTAATGGCTTTGCTGAGTGAACTGAGCAATTCAGATGATAAATTTTGTGCAGAATTCCCAGAAAACACTTTTGAAATATATGGCAATGATGATCAGTCTGAATGTCAGGAAGCATATCTAAAATTCCAAATTAAAATAAAAATAAATACAGAAAAAATATGCTTGGAAATAATATTGTACGTAAAGTTAAACTGCCAAACATGAACATTCTGATCACTAGGTGTTCTGTGTGGATTAATACAAGAGGGCATGACTAACAGCAGAAGAGTACAGTAATTTAGAATTTTAGATATCAATGGGATTCATCTCACCAAAATTTATGTGTGTAACAGTGATATCACTTAGTGCATAGTCTCCTCCAAGCAACTGTTACCTTCAAATGGCAGTTCCTTCCTTTTCAAAATGATTCTCAAAGACAGGCAGCATCAATTTCCCCTGAAAATGCCTATTTCTTTTGACGATAGGTGGATCCTGACTAGGTTAAACTTAGGTAACAAACATTTACATGGCCAGAGCTAGATAAAATGAATCTCGTACTTCTGTAGCTTAAGGACCTTAGAAAAACCATCTGTTTTGGATCTTTTTCCATTGTACACAGTCAGTTGATTAATTTAGTGCAGATCATAGCTAAATTAGAACTAGAACTCAACAAGGAACATGGCATATTTCTGTAGGAAGGCAGATTAAAACATCACAGCAAAACCTCCTCTGTCTAGAGATGTTCTCCAGATTAAAATATCTTAGAAATCTCATTTACTTGCAGAAATTTATGTTATGAGATTAGACTTAACAACACCAACACATCAGGTGACTGATGCATCTAAGAGCAAGTACAGTCAAAGATGAGCACATTGTTAGGTAGTTCTGCATACCTTAAATCTGGATCACCCTCTGCAGGCAGTACCTTCTGTTATAAACCTCTGAGCTATCAGTGAACAAAATTCTAGTGAGGCACCTGACAATGCATCAAGTAATAGGATGGATCTAAGCCTAACTGTATAAACAATCCTATCTGTAGACAACTTCTAATCTCCTCTAAGAGGCTTCTCTGAATATAAGCTAAACAAAAACTTAATTTTCCTTTTCTATAAATGATAGTTCAAAATTTTCATAATGAAAAGCAAGGATTCGTAGGCTTTTTAAATTGATCCTACACATAATAGAGACATGGCCTAAAACATCACATAAAGTACTCTGAATTAGTTTAGTTTTAAATTCAGTTAACTGTTGGTATTCAGCCCAATAAACTGTTTAAATAACAAATTATTGGCTAGTAAATATGTCTCTGTAACACCTTATTAGCAAAAATCTGAAGTATGCTATGTGCTAAGCTTTCTAGTAGAAAGGAGAACCTTGGCTACTATCCTGTCTACTCATACACATGAAAAGCAAATGAAGTGCACAAATTGAGAAATTTATAACCAAACTGAACTATGGCTTGGAGAAGGATCTAGTATGATCTAGTTAGGTCTAGTATGACTAAAAGGGAGATGACAGAACCTTTTCATCCATCACCATACTTTCACTCCTAAAAAATTCTAGGGAAGTACTAACCATGTTCACTTTTCACTGCCTTCTGAAGGTCTCCTCTGATATTAACGCATCTAAAATACTGTAATGCATTCATCATCACATATATTCCTAACTGTACTTTCTAATCTTCATTTCCTGATTATTTTCACCCTTTTGCTCTCCTTCCTCTGGCAGTGAATAGCATTTTTCACAGAGATCTCAAAATATGTGACCTAATGAAGAAATTTTCCTCCAGTAGCTTATCTGCTTCAGCACTGGAATTTTATTTAAACAGAGATCTTATCCCGATGCTTAAAATACAGTTCAAAAGTAACAGAAAGTAACTTCCATTTTCCGATGCTGGAGAATGTCCCCTGCTGAAGCTGCACAAAGCATTTACAACATATGAAAATTTAGTTAGAAATAATCCATACCTTTGAGTCCAGCAGGTGGGGTTTTTTTTGTTTGTTTGTTTTGTTTTTTTTTTTTTTTTTTTTACAAAATTTTGGGCACACTGATTTGCACTGTTCAGGCTTCTTGGTGTTTTTAAAACTACTTCTCAGTACTTGCTGATTCACAAGAACTTAAAATTCAAAATGCTTTTATATAATAATAAAACCTGTCCAAAAGTTATCAGAACATTTTGCACAACTTTGAAAAAGAAAAATGAGGTAAAAATCTATTTTCAATATATGACTGGGAAGATCATACAATATACAACTACCTGCAATGACAGATAGATTCTAGCATCTATTGTAATGTAAGATCAGTGAGAGCAGAGCACTGGATTTAGTAGCAGATATTTTGATGAATTTCCCATTGAATCATTCTCCTAACTTCTTTCTGAATCAGCTACTGCAGCTGGATATTCTAAGTCTTACAAAAATATAAGAATTTCTCTTTCTCTGTCATATATAAGCACTCCCAGTGAAGTCCTAGTCACTTCAAGTAACATCCATCATGTGTTGTTTGCTTTGGCATGATGATACTTCCACATGCCCTTGTTCATCGCATTTAGACATTCTATCTGGTCTTAGATTAGGCAGCAGCTTTGGGCAGAAACCGTGTGCCTGAATGTTCATTTTAGCAAGACCTCTGAGCACCTCTATTTCCAATAACATCTTTTGACTGTTTATGGAAGTGGTTCTTTAAATTATCACACATAACCACATAATTTCCATTGCTTAGTATGCATTTTTCTAATGAACAGCATTTAAAAAATCAAATAAAACCAAAATACCAGAGTATGAGTATCATATGTAAGAAAATAAAAAGCAAACAACCAAAACCCCCACCATCTCCCAGAGTATACCTTAGGTTGCAGGTGTCTGAAATAAACAGTAAACATGACTAGGCTTCTGAAAGTCTATAATGTGGACATTTATATGAACATCTTCATATTTTATGTTACTCTCCTTCATACGTCAACAGGTAAAATGTCACCAGTATGCACGTGATTATCATGGACCATACACTTCTTAAACAGCAGCTAAGAAAAGCAATGAAAAAAATTGTAGACTGCTCAGAGGTCTAAGAAGCAGTAGTTACTTTGCACTGGTAAGGTTTAATGAGATAACAGAGGAAAAGCTCAAATAAATCACATTTCAAAACAAGATTTAGAAACTAGTGTATGGAAACTGCGCTTAGAGGTGTCCTAAAGCATGGAATTAGGAGATTAATAGGGATCTATTAATAAGGAATCTATGAATAATAATTTGTAAAGAATTAGTTGTTTTTCTAAAAAAAAAAAAAAAAAACTAGGGAAAAAATAATCTGGAAAATAGTCTTCATCAATCCAATGTTACATTCCTCAAGTTTCACATTAGGGCAAATTTACACCAAAAAAAACAAATTAAACTAATTGGTAGCAACAGGACCTTACAGTTTTTCAGAAGAGTTAAGTCATATGAAACTCCATCTTTCTCCAGACACTTGCTAGTGATTCACAAGCTGTTTCAAAGCAATATTAATAGTTCTGTGAGTAATTGCTGCTGGAGGGATATTGAAAATGGACCTTCCTGGGAAAAAAAATGTAAATGGTGTTACATTCTTTCTCTCTGTATAAGCAAAAGCAGTCAGATATTAAAAATATACTTCCCAAGATAGCTGAGTTACACAGATATAGAATTACTCATTCAAAGTGTGTTTCTGGGCTACATTTTTTAGTCCTCTTTATAGGAATTATTATGGAAATAACTTTGCTGAAAAGCCCCAAGGAGAAAGTAGAGCACAAAACTGTGTGTTTAAATGAAAATGGATTTAAACATGAAATATTGGAATTGTTGTCATTTAATGCTTTGGTAATATAATAATATATTATAAAGGTTTTACAGATCCTCCAGTAAAGGAATAATCTGTCTCTGATTCACATAACAGTTGTTAGCTTACAGATCTCAGATATAAGTATACTATGCTTGTTTCCTCTCTTATTTCTGACATCAAGAAACAATATAGTTAGACCAAGCATTAAGAGATGATCAGTATGAAATCTCTGTTTTTCCCATGTAGCAACTTCACCTCAACTCAAGTGTCTGATGCAATCAATCTAAGGCGAGGAAGCCTTGAACACCGGAGAGATCAGCGTCCAGGAGCCTCAACTCAGAGCGGCGAGAGCCACCGAGGGAGCCTCAAGTCCTCGACAGGACCTGCCCAGGAGCCGGCACCTCAGCTGACGCGAGCAGCTGACTCACAGCGGGCGGAGCCAGGAGGAACGGCGCTAGCCCTCACTGGTTAAAAACCTGCCTCAGGGAGGGTGGGGGAGCAGAGCGGGATGGTGAGCACTCGCTGTATGATCAGGGCCCGGTCTGGGAGCTGTGCTCTGGCTGCCCCGGCAGTGGCCACTGTAGGCATTCAGACAGAGCCGATGAGAGGGGAGGCTGCAGTGCAGGCTTCGGGGTGTAGAGAGTGCCTGCACTGGTCTGGTGAGGGAAAGGTGCACAATGGACACGGCTGCGCTGGGTCCTGGTGGAGGCTCTCCTGCAGCAGGTGGCTGAGCTGCAGGAAGCTATTAATAGGCTACAAGATGTCAGGGTAGCTGAGAGGAAGCAGGAATGCTTGCTCCCTGCCCAAACTGTGCAGAGTCCTCAAGCTTCCCCTGTAGTTCATGGAGGAAAAAAGAAGATTGTTAACCCTTGAAGCTGGGAATTGGTGACCAGAAAAAAACAACAAAAACAGGAGGAAAAGGACAAAAGCAAGGCACTTCCTCCTAAACCTGTTGCCCCCACGCAGAACCGCTTTGCTGTCCTGCAGAGGGCTCATGAGGAAATGCACTTTTGCCAGAAACAGCGAGGCGATGGACTAGTAAAGAAGATTTCTACTGGTGCTGCCAGGAAAAAGTGGCGGGTCATAGTAGTAGTGGATTCTACTTTGAAAGGGACAGAAGCACTCAACTGTTGGCCTGACAGGGTCTCAAGGGAGGTGTGTTGCCTACCAGGGGCACGGATGAGGGCTGTGGCAGAGAGGCTGCCTGCTCTGGTAAGCCCCACGGACTATTACCCACTTCTGGTGATACATGTGGGTGCTAGGGATGTAGATAGTAGTAGCCTGGGGAGCATAAAGAAGGACTACAGAGCTCTGGGAGAGGTGGTTAAGGGCTCTGGAGCTCAGACAGTCTTTTCATTTATTCCCCCGGATACAGCAGAGGACCTAAAAAAAGCTAGGAGGATTAGCCAGGTTAATAAATTGTTAAAAGGGTGGTGTCACAGTCAGGGGTTTGGGTGTCTTGAACATGGGACCCAAGTTTGTAGGCCAGGTCTAGTGGGGGCTAGTGGAGCTGGTCCGGAGCAATTTTGCTAGGAGGCTTGCCAGGCTGGTCAAGGAGGCTTTAAACTAGATGTGTTGGGGGAGGGGGGCATCATTCCATCCCAGCACTCCCAGTCAGTTGCCAGCACCTATAATAAATGCTCGGAGCAATGTAGAGATATTTCAGCTGCTCCAGGCAATGAGCCGGCTTCATTTGGAGCTCGGCTCAGATGCCTCTATACAAATGCCCATAGCATGGGGAACGAACAAGAGGAATTAGAGATGTGTGCTCGTCTATGGGGGTATGATATTATAGGCATCACAGAAACATGGTGGGATGGCTCCTATGACTGGAATGTTGGAATGGAAGGTTACAGACTCTTTAGCAAAGACAAGGCCTGGCAGGCGTGGAGGGGGGGTTGCCCTTTATGTTAGGAATAGGCTGGAGAGTATGAAACTCTGTCTGGGGACTGGTGAGCAGTTAACAGAGAGCTTGTGGGTTAGGGTTAAAGGGGAAACAGCAATGGGAGACATTACTGTGGCACTCTATAGGCAGATAGGAAAAGCCTCACGCTCACAGGCCCTTGTTCTCATGGGTGACTTCAACCACTCTGACATCTGTTGGAATGACGGTATGGCCTGGCACAAGCAATCCAGGAGGTTCCTCGATTGTGTGGAAGACAACTTCCTTCTGCAAGTAATAGAGGAACCGACAAGGAGAGGTGCCATGCTCGACCTTGTGCTCACCAACAAGGAAGGGCTCGTTGGAAATGTGGCACTCCAGGGCAGCCTTGGTTGCAGCGATCATGAGATGGTTTAATTCAAGATCCTCAGGACAGTGAGAAGAGCGTGCAGCAAGCTCACTGCCCTGGACTTCAAGAGAGCAGACTTTGGCCTCTTCAGGAACCTGCTTAGTAAGGTTCCATGGGATATAGCCCTAGAGGGCAGGGGGGCTCAAGACTCTTGGTTGGTCTTCAAGGATCACCTGCTACAAGCTCAGGAGTGTTGCATCCCAACTAGAAGGAAGTGCAGCAGGAGGGCCAGGAGACCTCCTTGGATGGATAAGGAGCTCCTGAGGAAAATTCAAATGAAAAAAGAGTTTTATAGAAAGGGGAAGCAAGGACAGGCAGCCTGGGAAGAATACAGGGATGTTGTCCGGGAAGCTAGGGACCAGGTTAGGAAAGCTAAGGCCCAGTTAGAATTAAACTTGGCTAGGGATATTAGGGATAACAGGAAGGGATTCTACAGGTACATAGCAAATAAAAAACAGATTAGGGAGAACGTAGGCCCCCTCAGGAAGCTCTCAGGTGAACTAGCTACACAGGATTTGGAGAAGGCTGAGGTTCTGAATGACTTCTTTGCCTCGGTCTTCTCTAGCAAAGGCTCTGACCGCACCACCCAAGTCTTGGAAGGCAGATGCAGGGACTGTGAGAATGAAGACCTTGGGCCCACTGTAGGAGAGGAACTGGTTCGAGACCATCTTAAAAATCTGAATGTGCACAAGTCCATGGGTCCTGATGAGATCCATCCGCGGGTCCTGAAGGAGCTGGCTGTCGCTGGCCATCATATTTGAAAAATCATGGCAGTCAGGTGAAGTTCCTGACGACTGGAAAAAGGGAAATATAACCCCCATTTTCAAGAAGGGGAAAATGGATGACCCAGGGAATTACAGACCAGTCAGTCTCACCTCTGTGCCTGGCAAAATCTTGGAGCAGATTCTCCTGGAAGGCATGCTAAGGCACATGAAAATCAACAAGGTGCTTGGTGACAGCCAGCATGGCTTCAGTAAGGGGAAATCCTGCCTGACCAATTTGGTGGCCTTTTATGATGGGGCTACAGAACTGATGAACAGCGCTAGAGCAGTTGATGTCATCTACCTGGATTTGTGTAAAGCTTCGACACTGTCCCACATGGTATTCTTGTCTCTAAATTGGAGAGACATCAATTTGATGAATGGACCACTCGGTGGATAAAGACCTGGCTGGATGGCCGCACACAAAGAGTTGTGGTCAATGGCTCAGTGTCTGGCTGGAGACCTGTAACGAGTGGTGTCCCTCAGGGATCGGTGTTGGGACCGGTCTTGTTTAACATCTTCGTCTCTGACATGGACAGTGGGATTGAGTGCGCCCTCAGCAGGTTTGCCGATGACACCAACCTGTGTGGTTGAGTTGATATGCTGGAGGGAAGGAATGCTATCCAGAGGGACCCTGACACGCTTGTGAGGTGGGATGATGCCAACCTCATGAAGTTTAACCATGCCAAGTGCAAGGTCCTACACCTGGGTTGGAGTAATTCCAGACACAGCTAAAGGCTAGGCAGAGAAGAGATTCAGAGCAGCCCTGCGAAGAAGGACTTGGGGGTGCTAGTTGATGAGAAAATGAGTGTGAGCCGGCTTCAGTGTGCGCTTGCAGCCCAGAAAGCCAACAATGTCCTGGGCTTCATCAAACGGAGTGTGACCAGCAGGTCGAAGGAGGTGATCCTGCCCCTTTATTCTTCTCGTGAGACCTCACTTGGAGTATTGTGTGCAGTTCTGGTGTCCTCAACATAAAAAGGACTTGGAACTGTTGGAGTAAGTCCAGAGGAGGTCCATGAGGATGATCAGGGGACTGGAGCACCTCCCATATGAAGATCGGCTGAGAAAGTTGGGACTGTTCAGCCTGGAGAAGAGAAGGCTGCATGGAGATGTCATAGCAGCCTTCCAGTATCTGAAGGGGCCTATTGGGATGGTGGGGAGGGACTCTTCATTAGGGACTATAGTGATAGGACAAGGGGTAATGGGTTAAAACTTAAACAGGGGAAGTTTAGATTGGATATAAGGAGGAAATTCTTTCCCGTTAGGGTGGTGAGGCACTGGAATAGGTTGCCCAAGGAGGTTGTGAATGCTCCATCCCTGGCAGTGTTCAAGGCCAGGTTGGATGAGGCTTTGGGTGATATGATTTAGTGTGAGGTGTCCCTGCCCATGACAGGGGGGTTGGAACTTGATGATCTTAAGGTCCTTTCCAACCCTAAATATTCTATGGTTCTATGATACAGTGGTGAGGAAAAGTTGACTGGTTTATATTTAGAAAATACTTGATCCAGAAGAGATTGGGAAAAGCAGAAAACTAGCACATGTTGTGTAAAACACCAGTTTTGATATAGACCTTCCTGCAGAATCCTTTGTCAATACCATTTCAATGGATCCATTTGACCCTGTTAGTTACAGGTAGCTCTTAAGAGTGCTAAAATCGAAACCTCGAAAGACCTCCAAAATAATGGTCAAATCATATTACAAACAAAAAATAACTAAATGAATAAAAGACCTTTGCTAGAACCTATGTGATATAGAAGACAGTAAGAGAGACAATAAGCCTCTAAGGCTATGACTTAAATATTCTGGTGCTGTTCTCTGGCACTAAGATCACCAGCATGGAAAAGCTTGTGCTGCTGCTATTTACTCTATTACTCTCTGAAACATTAGGGTCAGGACAAAGCACATCTGAACTACCTTCTAAGAATGATCTCTGGTCTGCTCTGACTACTGGACTGTGTCTAGGAGCTGCTTGGAAAATTCTCATTTGGCCTGGGCCAGAACCATATGAGGGACAAGTCTAACAATTTAACAGCTTGGACAAAACCATTTCCAGTGACTGAAAACATTCCTTGGAGCTGTTTTAGTTTGTATAAATATTGGATAAGCAAGTTGGCACTGGAGATTTGCTATTGATAGGAAAGTTATGTGGAAGATATTTCAATGTCATATTTATGAATGACAGTATCAACCCTTAATATAAAAGACAGATCTCTTAGGAAAGTATTGAACAGATTTCACTTACGAAGCAAGAGCTCTTTATAGAATACAATCAGGAGAAAGTGCTTGAAGCCTCTACTAGTACAAAATGCACAAAATAAAGGTTTCCATGTTTATTAAGTTATATAGTGAGAAAGACATAGCATTTAAAGTAACATCTTAGAGAATTTATCATTTATTGCATTGATTACATAATTTAAATGTTCAGCTTTACTTTAGAAATGTGCCTGTAAAACAATAACTTCTGAACTCAAGATATCCTAAGCTGTATGGTTTTTAGAAACAAACAAGAAAAGCCTGTAGCTTCAGAGGCAATTACTTTAAGGCATAAAGTTACACACTGACAGCAGTATTACCAAACACAGCAAATACAGCAACATGTCTGTGCTTACAGGGTAGTCTTAGGCATGTCCAAATGTGTTTAGGTTTGTTTACAGGCTTCTTAGTTATGTCCAAAATAAAATGTATTAAATAGATATTTTACCAAATTATTAATAAAACCCTTCCAAGTTGTTGAAAAATCATGAACAAGGATCTGATAAAATTAATATTCAACATTGTAAAATACCATCAAGAGGCCCTATATACATAATAAAACCACAAAGCTAAAAAAAAAAAAAAAGTCAACTTGATTACTTGTGGAATGGCGATATAACCAGGGGATTTAATAAAAAGAAAATTGGTTTGCCTTCTTAATTCCAGACAAATAGGCACAAATCTGGAAACTCCCATTATTCTTTCCTACTTTCTCCAAAACAAAGCAAAACAAAACAAAGAAAAAAAATCTGACAACTAATATAACCTAAGCCTACCTTTATATAAGTATTTAAATTATTTATTCAAAAAATAAAATATCATGTGAATTTTGAATAAAAATATGTGAAAGTAACCTTCTGTTTACAGAATGAGGAAAATTGACAAGTCCTTTGCCACATTGTCCTCTTATTGCTGTGCTATTAGACATGCAGAAATTCTGTTTTGACCTCTTTTAACTTCCAGAAAATAAATGGGACAGCACATGTTCAATCAAAGTGAATATATTACCTGAGGCTTCCCCCTCAAATCTGCAGCTGCTAGCTGGAAAGCAGTGAAATGAGGTCATGAGGATGAACACAATGACTTCCAGAGCTACAGAGGCAGTCCTTGATGTTTTCCCACAGACAAATTGATTGAGCTGGCAAATATCTCCTTTTGATCAGTTAATACCAGCTTATAATACTTATTTTGCCTGTTACTAAAGAGACCTATTCTGGACGTACAAGTTTTGGTAGAAAGCAAGTTTCGGGCACAGAACATCTGCCACACAGAACAATTGAGCAGTCAAAGAGTTCAAGCCGGGAGGGATCTCAGGAGGTCTCTAGTCCACCCTTGTACTCAGCTGTAGGAATAGCTGATCCTCAGAAGCATCAGCTGTAGGATTAGCAAAGATTCGTGATGGTTTTACCCAGTCTGAAGAACCTCTAGGGATGGAGGCTGCAGAGACCCCCAGGCAGCTTATTCCTGCACACGACATTCTTCATGGTGAAAAGGTTTCTTCTTCTATCCCTATATACTCACTACCAAATATACAGAGATCTTTCTAAACTCTTTGTTCAGTCAATCTAGTCTCACTAGTATGCACACAAAGTGTATACCACATGAAATGAATGTAGGGTGTGACACCACTTGCAGCCAGACAGTAGCTGTTCGAGAACAAGTAATCCCTTGCTGAAAATTCAGAATATTTGAAAATATGTAAATATAATTCATTCAGTGATCCAATGTACAATTACCTTCAACTGCTAGTGCTGTTACTTTCAGGAGATACCACCAGTTCTATCAATAAATAGCAGAAGAATGTAAAAATTTGTTTCTATATAACTAGTCAACTCTCAAAATAATACAGCAAACGTGACTACATGCAAGCCATCATGCCTTATTTAGGGTTATGTAATGAAAATAGAAAACAACTTACTCTCATCTACGAAATTAGTTTAAGAACAAAAGCAGACATTTCACTTATATCAGACGTAAATATACAGGGATGTTGAGGTAGGATCCCAGTCTTCTTTGTAACTTACATTTAAAAGGAAGTTTGAACTTTTCTACCTATTAAAAGTTATTCTTAAAGAGAGGTTTGCTGCTTAGTTGTAACTTTTAAGTTCTTTATAGGTGACAAAAAGACCTTGTCAGCAACTAAGCACTACTTTCAAGTATTTTAGCATGTACTAAAACTTTTTATGATACAGCTTCTAAATTAGAGAAATTTGATTGTGTATGTGCTCAGGTTTCTGGAATCACTGGAAGATTGCCTGACAACAAATAACCAAAGTCAATTAATTTGGTTATAAACATAACTTTTATCTAAAACCACCCTGAGGCAAAGCAGAAAAAAATTGTGAAATAATTGCAAAGACAATCACACTCAATTAACTGGCTTCAAGTCTTGCTTTCTGGAAATAAAAATATTACATCCTGATTCAGTTAATTTTTCTGGAAAAAAAAACCACAATAGAAATGAAAAAAGAAACTTTCAAAGATTTGTAGATTCTGCATGCATGGCAAAGTTTGGCAAAAAAAAAAAGTCAACAAAGAAAATGGAATATCATGTTGTTCAAAAATACTGGATTGTGTGTTTCCATACTTCAGAAATCTTGATAAAAAATACTAGAAATAGTCTAATGCTTTATCTTAAAATTCCAGCTTTTTTAATTACTTTAAATCTTGTTGAATTTACATCAAATGGGAAAATATTTTTCTTACATAAACAGATGGGCAGATCATAGAAGCCCATTAGATATCATTTCTGCTAAGGCTGAGATTTAAATTAATTTCAATTATATGCATAAAAAGTTATGAACTGAAGTTCAGAAAACAAAAATATATTGAAATGCATTAAAACTGATAATATACACCAGTTAATACTAAGTCAAAGCTAAAAATAATTGAGAGCAGTGAGAATTGTGAGAGCTGTGGAAATGTATATGCAAGTAAAAAAAAAAAAAAAGAAAAATATTCAGTGGTAAGGGAAATGCTAATTTTCTTTGGTATCCCTTAAAATAAAACATATATTCATAACCATGGCTATCAATATGAAAGGTCCAAAATGAAGATTGATTCATTGGCTATAATACAACATTTTAAAATGTAGAAAGAGGTATGGTTAGGGAGTATTTTAGTTTTCATTATAACATTAGGTATCAAGTTAATACTTTCTTGTAGGCATCATTAAAGAACAAGTGCAAAGATGGTCTGAAAAGTATCACCAGCATATCAAGAATACATTGCTAGAAACTAAAAAAAACAAAACAAAACACACCTTTTTGAAGAACCTAGCAACTTTAATTAAACCATATAGTATTCTTACTAGTAATATGTCAACATTATGCTAAGCAGGGCAGGGGCAGCAAGACAAGACTGAAGAAGGATAAGGGAATTTTGTTTCCCATTCATGATCATCTCCCAAGCTACAGTAAGCAAATGCTCACAGCACAAAACTCTTTTCTCTTGTGCTTCTGACTTCCCTTCCACAGATCCAGCGAGTATTTCAAGACATCACTATGCCAGCCACAGAAAACTATACAGAAGGTAAAATGCTGTGCAAAGCCATAAAATGTTTTTCATTGTGCTTTCCTGTCTTTCACGTCTGCACTAGGCTCACCACTGATCTGAGCGAAGCATAGAAAGAGGTCCATGTTCCCCCACCTTATTAATTTCTGGGTTGAATTTAACCTTGTAACTCAGAGATAGTCCAGCATCCTGTTGTATAAAATATACTGAAACAAACCAACAAACCAGAAAACCTCTGTCATTCACACTGTAACCTTTTCTTCATAGTTTTCAGGGTCTGATCTTACTTTGACATGCCCACATAGAAGCTTTTAGCCTTGTGGAAGGCTGGAAAGCCCATTTCTGTGCTAGCTTGCTGCTAGGGGAAACTGTAAACAAAATTTGTACTGGTGCAAAAACTGCCAATACCAGTCATTTAGAGAAACCAACAATCTAATGTAAGGTCAGCTGTAGAACAGCATTTCTTCTAGATAGAAATGTATTTCTCTATGTGAAAATAAATGACTGAATAAGAAAATAATGTGAAACATGACATAATGAAGCACATTTACCAGCCAGATTTTGCCTAAAGAAGTCATGGTGCATGACAGCTTAAAAATGAACTCTTCATTTCCAAGCCACGGGGATTTTGTTAAATTTTCTTTTTTTTTTTTTTTTTTTTCTCTATGCTGCATGTTTTGGAGTTTGAATTTATCTGGTTGCATTGACAATGCTCCTAAAACTGCTACAGGAGTGATTATTCACTGATTTCAAATGGCGAAACACATAGTAGCCGAATAGCAGTCTGAAAATCTTACTCTGTATTAAGGTACAAGTACATTGTGTTATGTTGCTCTATTCTTTGTATATAAAGGCAAATCTTAAAAGTAAAGGATAACATGTAAAAGATGCAGATGTGTGTACTGTAGATGTCTAAAGCTAGGCACATAAATCCTAGCCAAATGACTAAGGCACCAGTAGATCAGTCATAAAAATACAGTGAAAAGATTTGCTCAGATTACCCTTAGGTATACCCACTGGTGCTTTACCAAAAAAATAAAATAATAATAATAATAAATTAGTCTGAGAGCCCTAACTCCTTTCACTTCTCCTTGAGAATGAAATTGTGCTACACAAGCCTTTGACTTCATCTCTTATGTGTCAATGTTTTAAAACTGCTGAATTTGCAAACTACCATCTACCTAGCTTTCACTTTAAAATTGCAGTAAATTAAACAACAGTTCTTAAGTTGTCTCTAAGTGGCAATAATTAAATCTTCACTCCTAATGATGCCATCCATTCCAAGGACAAATTCAATATGGTAAGAGGTGTAGGAAAGGAGAATTATAACAAAATCCTATGGCTTGGCATACAGCCATGTGCAAAGGGCATACATTAGCACTTCAACAGTTTCTGCAGGAGTTGCTGGAAAAGGATGTCTGGAGAGGGTACAGGGTAAAAGATATAACAACCCTTTCTTATTCTGGCTGTTCATACCCCTTCAGCTACTTTTTATCTTATAATTTTTTTTTTCCTTTGTCAGAGGAAGCTTAACCAAATTCTACTTTATATCCTTCATCCACAAGCAAGGTGTAGCCATGCTAATAGACTGAAGGTACTTGGTATCAGGGTGTGTGTCCAAATCCAGGTATTAACAGATTACCTGAGATTCCTCTACTTTTCTTGGAAGCTCTTATCCTTAACCATTGCTAGATGAGTTGCTGCTAAAGAACCCACAATTCCTCCTCTTGTTAACACACATGACCAGGTTAACAATGTCTGATAACAGTGAATAGGAAAGTGAGTTTTAACAGTGTTTGTGAATGGAGTATCACATTCTGAGATGATGTTGCCCCAAACCAGAGACCCCTAAAGAGGAAATTACCAATGGCAAGACTTTGCATGAAATTAACATCATTTAAACTACACAATAATAACATAATTGCAAAACGACTTTTGAGAAAATGAGGCTGTTTGACCAGAATAAAGAAGCAGGGCATTTTGTGATGAGGGAGATACCTTGGAACACAAAAGTGATAACGGAGGAGCATCCAAGATGACATTGCTAGAAGTCAGCTCATGTCCATCCTAACCTCTGTTTTGACCTAATGGGGGTCTTCCCATGCAGGGACCCACACCTTAGAGTACCTCTATGAGCCCAATGGACCTTTTGCACCAGCAGTAGCTTATAGGGAGCAGCATGGGTGTGGATCACACACAAAGCCAGCACACTTGCAGTCCTACTGGGAGATGTGTATCAACAGGGGAACCCACACTCAGGGATGAGGTAGGGTGTGCATATAACCATGTTGTTGTATGTTTGTGCGGTTAGATCTTCCTGGGAGTATCGGAGGGCAGCTACAAATGTGTAGGGATACACTCAGGTTTTGTGGGTGTCCAGTATTATGCTTTATCCATTGTATTGCTGATCCCAAAGAATAGTTCACCAATTAATTAAATACAGTTAAAAAAAATCAATGAATCACTGATCCTGATTTGGTTTAACCCAAATAAGCTAAGTTCTTCCCTGCCACATTTTTTACATTTACAATTAGAATAACTACAGCTCTGTTAAAAACATCTAACTAATTCCCACCTATCACCTGCCTGCCCAGTGTCACAGAAGACTAAGGATTTCTGAACTAGATTATCTCTTAGACCATCAACATGAACAGTAAATCTGAAAAATTTATTTAGCTAATGGTTCAAAAATCTGCCAAGAAACAGAGAACTTCCACTGGACAGCAGTACTGAAAAAGCAATAAAACAGTTCAGGGTTTTTTTACAGTACTCAAGTACGCAAATATTTTTTTGTTTACATGTTGACGTGTACACTTTTAGAAAAATAAACTTATTTATGATATAGTGATGCAATGCTTTCCCTCAGAGATCGGCAATACCAGGAACACACACAACAGCAAAATTCATTGCTGTGGATGGTAATTCAATGGTCTATAATGAGGGTCCTCAAATTCATTTTGAATTGATTAATTGAGGGCTTTTGAGGCAACACAGTTTTTTTCTTCATTTCTTTCTTTTTTTTTTTCTTCTCTGTATGATTCTTGTACTTATATTTATGTGCAAGTACTTATGAATTGCAACTGTGGTCGTGATTTTTATGATGGCTTCTCATCTCAATTAACATCTTCTTGATGCTACAAAGACAAGAATTTTAAAATAGTGATATTAATTATGAAAGTAATAGAATATGTTACTATTCTATTTTCTAGAAAACTAAGAATAGTGTTATTGTTGTAACCTAAGATACGTGTGTGAAAAAAGTTTGCCTTTTTCTTCCATCAATCTCATAACCAAAATTCTCCTTCCAAACTTTGTCTTAGTATCTAGTAAAAATGTAATAATGTTTCTCCATAGACAATTTTATGGCAAATGAGTTGGTTCAAATTACATTATAAAGAAAAAAAAAAAAAAAAACAAAAAACCCCACCAGCAATAATAAAGTTATGCATATTTAAATATATCAAAACTTCAGGGTTTTTTTTTTTCTTAAAAAAGTTTTGTTAATTTTCTATACTTATTTCCCCCCTAAGAGATTCTGTCAAAATCAGTCTGATGTTGATAAAAATGGTTTAGCTGAAATGTCAGATTCTGAATTTGGCTTCTTTCCTTTCTGAAGCAGAAGGTGGAGAAATATGATGCTATATAAAATGGTTATTTCTCTTTTTCTCATCTACAGGCATTTGCCAGGGCTTAGATGCTAAGGGGAACAGCAACAATGTAATTTTGAGTAATGTTTGTCCTAAACCTCTGCCAGTTTATCACCCTGTGTCTGACACTGTAGCCAGGGAGTTTATTCTGAATGCTGAAGTCAAGCTACAGACTTGTCCATCACATATTTCAGGCTAATTAATCCCTGCACCAGGCAGTACATGGAGCAGTAACCAATCCTTTCTGTAACTTATGTCTTGCACAGGTTTGCAGTTTTGAAGCACAGTTTTCCCTCCTAGATTTTGCCTCCTAGAACTAATGCCTTGCAGGTGAAAGGAAGTCCTGTTAAGGTGAAACTGAGTGAGTAAATATACAGCTGCAAATTTGATTGTTATGTGAATGCAGCATTAGTATTTATTGTAACTAGTTTTAAATGTATAAAGAAACTTCTAGAATCTTTTTTTTTTTTTTTTTTCCCTACATGAAGTGGATGACTGCAAAGTCTAGGCAAATACTTATGAGGAGGGCAAGTGAAATCACTGCAATGTAATCATACAAAGGAATATATCTAAGAATAGAAGAAACAGTTATTTCAGTTCGTTTTCTTCTACTAGCTATTTTCAAACCCACATTTGACTTTCTAACACTAATTGGAGTATTGACTGACCATATAAATGCTTGCCCTCATTGTTCTACTCTCACAAATTAAGTAGTGAGTGCCTCCAGTTATCTAAATAAGGTGCTGATTGATCTTGTGGAAATAATTAATCAAGCCAGATCTGATATGATCTCCAGCCATGTCAGAACTTTCCTTTCTCATTACACTTACCTAGTGCAGAATTTAAATTTACAGCCTGTGGCAAAAGGTAATGTTTTTTGAGAGCTTTCTACAAGTCAAATTACAAGGAGCAAGTCAGATTTCATTGTAATAAGACTTTAAATGAGTCCAATTACATTTTAATTCAAACAGTCTTGTTTCAAATATTGTTCTGCCTGTCTGGCAGCATTTAATAGAAGCCAACATCGAGTTTAGAGCACTGGGGAATAATATGCCAGCTTTCCTGTCTTGAATCAGTGGAAGCAGGCGTCCTTCGTAGACAGGCACTTAAATACATGTAATGCAGAAACTGAAATGCTGTTACAACTGTATTTCCCCTTAACAACAAATAGACATAGTAAGCAGTACAATGCCTTTTGCTGCAGCAGTTCATTTATCATGAGCTAGCTTACTGTCCCTCACCCTTCACCCTCCCCAAACACACACACACATGCTTAAAAAAAAAAATAAAATCTTTTTAACAGAAAAATCAGGAGTAGCATACACTATTACTTTGTTCAGCAAAGTATGTTACACTCTCAGTGATCATATAAAGCTTTGAGACTTCTGCACAGTACCTTAGCTAGGAAAAGCACAGCAGAAGTGATCTTCTGAATCATCAGATCCAGACTACTGCAATGACAAATGGTCGCTACTTGCTAGTCTTTATTGACACACTGTCTTGGTCCTAGCTGGCACTTCAACACAGATGTTCTTATAGAGAACTGAAATTACTTGTCTTCTCCTCTCTCACACGCTAAAAATGAGACAAGAGAAGAAAGCTTTTAACAAAGCTGTCATAATCTTATGGCAACACAAGGAGGCTGAGAGCTAACCCAGCTACTTCTGCAGCGTGGAAGCATGCCTGCTTTCTCTGGGATCTATACAGGAAGTCTAGAGGCACCAGATCATGGCCTAGTGACATTAGATGTTCACCCAAACAGTTGTTAATTCCTGATACACCCAGAAACACACCACTGATAAAACTGGAACAAAAAAAACCCACTGGATTAATAATTAAGACTAGCTCCTAAATGTGCATACTTCAGCAACATTCCCTCAGATAAATTTGGTGGCATTTTCTACTGCAGAGGTGTCAGAAACAAAGGCTCTGCTTTAATTGCATATGAATCAGCTTTAAGCTGATTTTTACATTGTTAAAAGAGCAAAATTCACAGCCTTCCTCCAGTATACAACAGAAAATTTATGCTTTTACCCTTTCAGTGCAGAAAGAATGTATTTGTAGTAAGAAGGAAAGAGCTGGGTTCTGCATGTTCAGATATATTCCTACGTGAATATAACTGCAAAGTGTTTGACATTAAAACATAATTACATCAAGGAACTGTCATACAGAGTATCTGAAAGCAATGTACTTAGTTTGCAATGATATATCTTTAATAGCCATTTCAGGTCTTCACCAAAAGGAACAGAACACAAATCTGCAACATTGCCCAACTGGGAAAATAAATGGTCATCTTGTTTCACTCATTTATGAATACTGTTGGCAGGGAACAATTATGGAGAAATATATTGCCTTATTTCCAGTGGTAGACCATTATCAAATGCTACCAGATGCTCATCTCAATTGTCAATGTCATATTTGAAGACTAATGATACTAGCTAGTTTTCTACATAACAAAGAAATCAGGTTTCTTCACCTCAAAGCTGCATATCCCAGAATACCCTCCAACGTTGCAAGCAGGTCCATTTCCATTCTGAACAAACAATTTCTTCAAAATAGAACACCAGTTACTGGATTATTTTTTTTTAACTGCTGCAGAAGACTGTCCTGGTAGCTCTCCATAGCTTAATTCCCAGGAGGGAGATAAATATCTGAATGCAACCTCTCTGGTTATGCTAGAGGTAAGTTTATCATGAATGTATTACTTCATGTTTTAATCATAGAATGGAATTTTAATCAAGTATGTTTAAGGAGAATGAGCAATAAAAAAAATATTGAAAGAGTATAAAAAATATGAATTTATTTAAAACAAACATTGTGAATGCAGTATAGCTACTTTAATACACATATATACACATGCACAGGCATACTTTTAATGCTGCAGTCTTAAGTTATGGCTTAGATTTTAAACAAGCTAATTAGTTTTGGCCTCTGCTTGCAGTTTGTATGTCATTTTAAACCAGGCTTGAGTAAGGTAAAAATGCTTAGCACATTTAAAAGCCATTCAGTACATAGCTCTGCTTATCTAAGTGGATCGAGCCATGAGTCAAAACGGTGGATGACCATTTGGTATCATAAAAAATTAAAGGAATGCCATGAAATAATTTGTTACAAATGGATTTTTAAAAGGGAGTCACTAAGAGCATGTAAGCTTCTTATTAGGAGATCCTACTGCTTCAGTCACTGAATTCAAATGCTGTTGTTGAGATTCTGTTGAGAGAGCAGCATAGGTACTTTCTGAATGGCCTGTTTGTTTGCTTCCATCTCTATTCTTACTGTGCAAGTTTTCCTTGTTCTGTAGAAAACATGTGACTACTCAGGAAGAGGCTAGAAATAATGAACTGAAAGTTTGTTAAAGACACATTTTAAATCATAACTGCACTCCAGATGAGTGAACAAAACATTTTACCCTCATTATAATAAAGTTTAATTCACAATTAATTTACAGCTCAAGCCTAAATCCAAGCATAGAGGCTTTGATAAACATGTTTCAAACTGCATCTTGACTTGCTGCACTTACATGGAGCATGTCCTTTTTAAATTCATAGACCCCTCCTAACCAGTCACAAGATACCCCAGCATCTCACTGCTCTTAGCAGCATCACAGTCAGATGAAGAAGGACTTCTGCTTAAAATAAAACCCTGTATTACAGCCATCATCTTCACCACATTTTAATAAAGGGATTGCCAGCACTTCCATTCTAGTCAGGGCGTTATTACTTGTAAAGAATCACCCTGGGCTAAATATAGCACTTAGTGTTTAAGAACGGAAGATATATTTATAGTATTTAAAATGACAAAAAAAAAAAAATCTTCAGAAATTTTAAAGATCTAAGTGCACTAAAGGAAGGAGATATGATCAGTTCAAAATTTCAATGACTTTCCCAAGAAGAGCCTATAATTTTCACCACATGTGTGATTTCTTTAAACTACCACTATGGTTTATTTTAATAATTTTCCCAGATCTAGAAACTGCTGTCATCTCTCTTTTGTTATGTGAAAAAAGTAAATGTTTCAAGCACATCAGCATCAACAAGAATTGTCAGTTACAGTCACATGTTTCATTGCTTTCATAGGAAAAAAACAACTTATTTCAGAACACCTGTCACAGATATTAATATTCAGGTTGAGTGTTTCAAGTTAGTGTTGCATGGCAAGAACTTTATCTATATTCTTTGATGCTAAAATTTATAAGTGTTCTGCATTTGAATGACCAGCTCATGACTTCATGGGTAGCCTACAGCAACCTATAAACAACAGAATTAATCTGTGGAATAATTCATCATATGTTGTGTAGAAATGAGTATTAAGAGTCCAGATTTGCCAACAAAATACCAGCACGCATACAAATATTCTTGCTTCAAGTCCCATAGCATTTGCATAATTGTGAGAGCACACAGCTACTCTGGACATTTAGAAAACATATTTGTTATATTAGCTGGGAACTAGAGAGCCACTTAAGCTTTCTAGATACAAGTCATATTTCTATGCAACAGATCTCCTTTTGATCAAAGTATTTTTCTTTCTTTCATAGCAGCCATATCTCTTGTTTACTATCTTCTTCCTTACTACATGGGGTTATTTTGACTTGGGGCATTAAAGGAAGCAAAGACCACTGCTGAGTGTGTGAGGACATACAACTACAGAAGTGTGCTCTGGTGCCTCTATTTCCATTAGGGTCATGCAATTTTTATTTATTTATTTATTTTTTTTTGCCAGGAGCTTACTGAAGAGGATTATATGAATGCTAAAACAAATTCTGTAAGGATAGCCTGGTTAGAGATTCTGCTAAAAAAAAAATATGGAGAATTCATAATGAAATAGTTGCTTACAAATGCCCTAAAGGTAATGTCAGTGTGACATATGGACAAACAGGAATGACAGGATAATAGATAATCGTATCAGTATATTCAGACAGAGTAGAAAACACTACTAATTAAAAAAAAAAAAAAACAAAAAAAAACCAAAAAAACAGCCAACCATTTTTTAGATCTGAAATATTACACAATTCTATTCTCAGGAACAGGTAAAGAAGCAGGTAAAACAACAGCTCAGAAAGCCAGTAATTCACTATGATTATATATGTATAATAACATCTCAGTGGGAGGAAATTAAATTGTAAATTATAACATTAGATAAATAAGACTAATTGCTTTACCCAGGTGAAACCATACATGGAAAATATATTACAGCTAAATACAGTGATTAGATAATGTGGCAATGAAGACTAAAAAAGTATCCAGAATGAAAATCTAATAGCAATATATTCCTTATTTAATATTTAAAAATGATTTATTATTAAATATCCATACGTACATATTTATTATTTAAGTATTTAAATAATTAAATCTATATGTCTACATAGAAGAGACTTTTTCCACTTGCATAATCCTTGACCAAGTTTTTTCACATTTTTATTGTTTTGTTTCAGAGAAAGTAGCGAGAATTCATTAATGCATAATAACGTTGATGAAAAAAGTTAATTAAAATATTAATGAAACCGATACTAAAAAAAGTGGTAAGTTCTTTTAGCACTGAAGCTACCCTACTAGACGAAGCGCATTCTGTTTAAAGGATACAATAGAAATATATTTAGTAACAAATTACTAACAAGTTTGTAATTTATTGCAGAGGTACAAATAAGTAATTTATTAATTCACCGACTACATGATGCAAAGAACTGTTTGTAAACAAGCTTTGAATAACTCTTTTGCACACTATCATGAAACACTATATTGTGTTAATGCTGTTTACTTTAAAGGGTGTCATATTGTATTACTTAAAAAAATTCAAATCACCCCAAACAACAATGGGAAAAAAAAAAAAGTCCTAAAAAATGTTTTTGTTGAGAAAATGTTGAGGCAAATGTCCAAAATAAGATTAGAACTCAAACCAGACTTGAAATATTATAAAAATAGACTTGGCTGAAATAAGTTGGAAAAATGATAATTGAACTATATAACCAAAGTTATGATAAAACTACAGCACTAAAGCAAGAAAAGATACATGTCAAGAAGCAGCCTAGAATCCAAACAACTGAAAACTTCAGGAATGTAAACATAATTTTCGCAAGCACAACTACAGGCTGGGAGGAGACTGGATTGAGAGCAGCCTGGAGAACTTGGGGGTGTTCTTGATTATGACGGTGGTGATACCACTTGGCACAGGTTGCCCAGAGGGGCTGTGGCTGCCCCATCCTTGGAAGTGTCCAAGGCCAGGCTGGATGGTTCTTTGAGCAATTTGGTCTAGTGGAAAGTGTCCCTTCCCAATGCGGGAGGGTTGGAACTGGACGGTCTTTAAGGTCCCTTCCAATCCAAACCATCCTATGATTCTATGATACCAATCTCAAATTATACTAAAGGCTTTGATGCCTAACCAAGGATTGGATCCATCCGTGAAAAATCGCATTCTAGATACAGTTAATATTCTGGTAGGATTTAAATATATTGGACACCAATGAGGCCTTGATTCTTTCATTAATATAAAAAAACCAAACCATGTTACACTAAAAATATTGGAAAAGCACACAACTTGGTGCAGAAACAAATGTAAGATTCATTTGGTTTTGGATTCTAATTCTATCTCCCCTCAAAACACAGCACTTGAATTATTTTTTGCTCCACAGATACCAAAACTTACTTCAAAAAGGTATCCCAGCCACACAGAGATCAAACTCAGGTTGCTTGGAAAAACTTATGCCTACTATTTCTTAATATTTGAATGAAAAATTATCTGTCACACATTGTAGGTTTATTTACTTTAATCATTACACATGTGCAAATGTGTATTTTGGGGTTCTGTGATGGGATATTCCCTTTATGTAAATATATATTTATTATTACAATTTCATAAAAGATGTGAAGCATATCCACTCTGAAGTGTGAACAAAGCACTTTGCACATTTCATTTCTATGAACCATTTAGATTCTTAATTCTGTTTCTATATGAATATAAGTATTTTTCAATTTACTTGCCACTTGCCAAATGGTCAAACAAGTTCCTTATTAGCCAAAAGTTCTACCAAACTTGTACAAAAAAACCCTGTATTGGATCCTATAATTTTACTGATGTTAGTCATGCTGGCACTACCCACTCAATACCCATTCAGAAAAAGAACAACTCATAGCAAAGTAGAATAGTAAGGACACTGCAAGTGAAATAATTAAAAGCTTTTTGTATATTCTCTAGTGACTGACTGTTCTGTCAGATGAGAAACTGGTGCATGTGCTTAAGAATTAAAGCTATTGAGGCAAAACCAAATGCTCTTTAGAATAATAATTTGCCGTCAGTTGATTTCAACCACAAAGTACTGAGTATTTTATTTGCAAGACCTTCAAAAATAATTAGACACTTAAGAACCCCACGGAAAGTCATATCAGAAAGTGGACATGTGGTTTTGTTTCTATTTTCTGACATGCAAACCCAGCCTATTACTACAGAAAATGTGAGATATAACTTTATTTCTTATTTCTTATTGTATAACTTTATTTCAAGACCCTTCTTTGCTTCTGCTTGGTGTAGCTTTTTGTGCTCTGACTTTTCAAGTGGGTCCACGTTCTCCTGTGACCTGAGGCAGAGTTGCTGGATGACCCAGTCATGCATCCCACTGCAGCTGGTGCTGGCTGTTACCAGCTGGCCAGATAAAGGTCTAGTTCAGACAAATCATCACTTTCCTTCTACTTCTTTTACTTTTTTTTTTTTTAACTTCTTTCTTTTACTTTTTTTTTTTTTTTTTTTACTTTCCTTTTACTTCTGTAATCACTGGCAGCTCACCTCATCTCCCTCTGGCTCAATTCTAACTCCTTTGCTTGTTTAATGTATTCTTTTTACTTCCTGTTGGTATGTTCACTTTTTTTAACAATGGAGGCTTTTCAAAATAACAAAAAAAATTTGTTTCTAGGGTATGAAGATTATTCTTAGAATTACTGTACATATACGTTGCTTAGTGCGTATGTGTGTGTAGGCATGTGTATCTATACACATATATCTATAAATATAGCTACTAAGAATGATCTTTGGCTAATTCATACATATATATGTCTAAGAATTTCTCTATATATAAATGTATAGCTCAATCAAAAATATTAGCACTATGCTAATAAAACTCAATGTCAGTAAAGATAAAATTTCTTACATTGAGTATAGCCCTGTGCATGAAATCTGTGGGGAAATGCACACGGATACAGTACTACTATGCAGTACACAGCTGCCATATTTATTTCTTTTGTATTAAAACTACAGAATTTACCTATTGCTAATTAAAGCCAGGTGGATGTACAGAGGGATATATTTTGGCATACAAACACAGTGTTAACAAATATGAATATGTTTTATGAATCAATTATTATCATGTTGATATAAAACCAGTAAATAGCCTTCGTATAATTTTAACACAGAAATATTTCTACATAAAAGAAAGCATAAATATGATTACACATCTGTTGATAGTATTTGGTTACACATGCCAGCTGTTGCCAAAACAAGCCATGTTATAAGTCTAAATGTTTTAAGCAAAGGGGAAGAAAAGGTAGCCACAAGGACGGCTAGGTGAAAATAAAAACAGAGAGCTAACATACTGCAAAACTAGAAACCAATTAAAGGATGTTGTCTGTGACACCCTATTTCTAATACCAGATTAGCAGCTGTTCAGCTGTTTAGAAGCAGACATACACAGTAAATTAATCGCATTCTTGCTTACTACGTATGGGAAAACTGTGCCATCAGAGGAGCAATTTTAGCCCTGAAAAGCAAAGTCATGAACTGAAAATTCAGGGCAAATAAAGTTATAATAGCTACTCAGCAGTCCAGCTACTTCATACTAAGTATGCCAAAAACTTTCTTTTGAGGCTAAAAAAAAATTAAAAATCCAGTATTTTGAATCTTATAAACGAATGCAGATTTTTCTGCTGTGCTTTGTACTGATAAATTGTATATGCCAGTGTAATTTGATTTAACCATTAATATTCATTCTCCTAATTTAAGTACTTGAAAGTTACAATTATTTGCAATATTGTTGTTGATTGACCTAATTTCTTGATTTATTAAATCTTCTTAATGGATGGTGCACAGATGTCACTATTCATGTTGTTATAAACTAGAGTTCCTATTAATGATGACATGCTGTCAAAACCGTACTGTTAAGATCACCTATGCTAAAATGCTTCATTCATAGCACCTTAAATGCATATTATGTTTGATGACCTTAAGGTCCTTTCCAACCCTAACCAGTCTATGATTCTATACAAAATGGACTTAAAGCATTAGAACACCAAAACTTAGAACAAAGAGAAAGACAATGTATCTCAGACTTACCAACGTTAATATCCTATCAATGAAACAAATCAGGAGAAACTAAGTACAAACTAGCTTTGAAAAGTACGTATTTGCATTTGTTTTCAAAGCCTTCATGGTTTTGTGTCCTCAAGATCATGCCATTTTGATGTAGCCATGGTACAGCAAGTGATTTATAGGCAGACCATTTATAGGCATTCTTTATAACTACTATTATAAGAATGTACCTGTATCTATTCAAGACACCTGCATATCACCGACAGCTAATAGATCAGAATAAGAAGTGAAAATGCTTGGTCTTCTTCAATACCTAATACTCATCAGGTTTTGTATGTCTTATGAATTAAGATTCTTTTACAAGGCACACCAGGGACATCAACTTTAAGCGAATAAAAGGTCAAACCAATGACAAGGGTAAACCTGGATCTTATTAAGGACTGCTATTAATTAGTAGTCATTAATGTTTCTATTTCCCACAGCCTTTTTTCTGTAGAAAAGTGTGTGCCACTCTCAGTCATCAAATACAAGGAAATGAACACAATTTTTTTTTCAAATTCAAACAGCAACAAAGGTTGTAATTAGGTTATAAGCACAAATGAGTATGATCAGAAAACACGTTAGCTTGGCTGTTCATTTTTGGGCTGATTTTGTTGATATGGCATTTGGGAAAGATTCATTTATTTATTTATTTATTTATTTATTTTTCTGACAGATAATTGAGTCTGTCTGAGAAAGAGGAAACACATAGTGTCATAGTATCATTTTTACAGCAACTTTATATCTCTGTATTGCACGAATATGTTCTCCACTGTTCAGAAATTTCAGCAATAGACCTTTCATAAAGGCATTCTTACAGAACACTGCCTAGGCTCCTCATTCAAAGAAATTTAAGCCAAGGCTTCCAAGGAAATATTTTTGACCACAATTCATGAAATTTACACTAGTTAGAAAAAAAAAAGGGACCACCCAACAAAATAACAAAAGGAAAAAATGTCCCTTGGAAACCGACTATCGATTCAAGTGAAAAATGAAATACACAGTACTGCTATAACTGAAAAGACCATGTGTAAAGAATACTAGAGGGTAAGACCTTTCTGCTAAGCAGTGTCATATTACCAGACAACCCTCACACTTTCACCTCTAGTATAAGGCATTATGCACAGTACAGTGTTTGAAGCACTTGCAGAACTATCAAGGAAGAGGAAAAGAAGCAATTAGTATGCTCAGGCACAGCACAGGGAAAGAAGAAAACCCAACAAAGCAACAAACACCCAAACCACTATGAAGCTGTGTAAAAGCACTGCTATAGCTAACTGTTCCTCTTTGTTCCCCCTCTCAATGCTCTCCCCTGCATATTAAACACTGGGTTCAGTAAGGGACACAGCTTTTTTGGATTGCCTAATGGAGAAGCATTCTTTTTCCATTCCAAGTACATTATGTAACTGTGTAAGCAATGGAAGGCGATTCCACTGCAATGCCCTCAAGCAGTTTTCATCTAACGCAAACAGCCACGGAGAAATCTGATGCTGCCTCACATGTAATCCCAATCTAGGGAAAACATAATTCAGAACTTTGCCACACATCACAGCCTTATCCATTTGATTTTAACTTATTGATTTTATAGAAAGAACTGCTTATTTTCATTGTTTCTGGTTCCAAAATAATCAAATAAGCTTCCTACAGTCATAGCTGATCTCTTATATGAAAGATTTAGCTTTACTCATTGCATGCAGTTTCAACTGAATTTCTAACAAAATTCACACTGATTCTTAGAAGTAAAACAGAAGCTGAAAGTGTTTGCCTTTATCAGCTATCAGAACAGAAATTTACTTATCTGAACCTCTTGACCATTTGCTGCAGTTTGCATGCAAACATTTCAAATTATTATTTTGCCAGACAGTAAGCAATGTTTTCTTATGCTTTGGGAAAAAAAAAAAAACAAAGACCAAAACACCCACCCAACGAATCAACCCCATCCTCCCATTAAAAAATGCTTTCAAGCATAGTGTCAGCTAACAAATACAGTTACAGACAAATAAAGTTGAAAAGAATGGATTCTTAAGTAGCTTTTGTTTTGTTTTGTTTTGCTTTGCTTTTTTATAATATAAAAGGGTTGTTCATGCACCAGCTTTCAAGTCTTACGAATCCTATCAGCTCTGGTGGTCTCTGATTCCTGGGGTGAGCATTCACAGAAGACCCCTAAATTATATACATGGCTTGACGTGAATATTCTTTGACTGTATGTACTTTTGTGTAATGGAGAGAAACTGATTAATTAAAAGGGTTAACAAACAAACAAATAGATTGAGAGGCTAGCAAGAAGAAAGCAGAAGATGAGCATTCACCTCAATGGCAAGACTCACACAGTTCATTTACCTATTAGAAAGATGGTGTACTGTTATAAAGAGTAAACTAGAGCACAAGAAGCAGGCAATGTCTGTACAAAGCTACTGTGGCTTTTGAGGGGCAAAGACTCCCAAAAGGAAAACTTTAAAATTTTCTGATACGAGGTGACTAAGATTTCTAGATTTGGTAGTAAAAATATAGTTTCCATGAGGTTGCTGCAACTGTTTGCAGTAAATATTAATCATGTGTTGATTACTATCAAATAAGTAAAATACATGTACAAATCTTTAAAATAAGGTTCAAACTTTGGCACTTTCAGTTTCTCTGCTGGGATTTTTAATGCTATTTGAATGTTAAATTCTTACCAGTGTTGTTTCCCACATTAAAAATACTTTTTTATCAATAAATTTGAGGTTTTAGCAGACTGAAGGGGTAGTATTTCTACCAAATAACTTCACATAACTGTATTACAGAGGTATCTACATCTAAAGACAAGTTAGGCACCTTTATAGTCATTTCAGAGAAACAGAAAATTCCTGGATGTGATTCGTCTTGTACTGAAAGGGATATCTAAACCAAGTCACATGAATTGTTCCTTAAAAGTGCCTATTTATCTCCACTGACAATACAGAGAGTGACTACAGGTGGACACCTATGCTTCAAATGAAACTCATTACAGATCTTTTGCAGCAGTGAAGATCTACCACAGAAGAAGCCAGCACCGAACACTGAATCTACCTAACATTTTTGGCATTAAAAAGGAGCCTGAGATTCCTTGACATTTTGGACAAATCTGTCTCAGACATCTCGGTATTAACATCTTCTACAAAATCATGTGCAGTGTTAATACACTGCACAACAGTTTTCCTGAAGCCAGCTAGGTAAAGATGTTAAAAAATTGAAGTAATAATAAGATAATCAGTAAAGAACAGGTACTTTTACATAAGTAATTTCTCTTTCAAGAAAAATGAGTCTAAGCTGAGCACATCCACCCCATCAATTTTAGATTTCAATTATAGCCCCAGATGAAGTGACAGTAATAAAAAAAAAAAAAAGTAATAATAATATCAAAAAGAGGTACTTAAAGAAAAGCCTTTTTTTTCCTAGTTTTTGTTCTTCATGTAATGTAGATGTAACCTACTATTTGAAAATCATAGTTCTATTTCTAAATTACATTCCTATACAAAAAAAAGTCAAAATCTTGAAAGACACAGTTAGCTATAAAAAAAAATAAATTCACGTTGCATTTTTCTTGAAGCCAGCTTTGACATGGCTGACACAATACATAGAAGGCATAAACACCATATTGATGACCTGTTAGACAGTACCCCAAATACTGATCAATGTACTAAGAGCAAATTAGGTTTTGTTGTTTTGCTTTTCTTTTTTATGAATTCACTTGCTCATTATTTTATTTTATTTTCTTAAATTATCATTTCAGTTTTCTAGAGAAGTTGCTTTAGTTTGAAATAATTGAACACTGGAGTTCCAGAGTAATGGAGGTCTGGGCACACTTGGAAAACAGCCAGGTACCACAATTTTCCCACTAAACTGCTTGCTGAACAGGTCAGCAACTTGAGGACTGTGATATTGCTGAGTATGAAACTAGAAACTAGTTACTGAGAAACTATAAATCACAACTAAAATTTAGGGCCTACTAAAGAGATTAAGAAGCAAGTGATGCTTTTGGCACCCACTGTGCAGTAAGGACATTGCTTATGAAGGAAAAATTGTTAGAGCACAAAGGGTCTTTTCACTAAGATAAACCCAGCACTGCAGTTTTATAGTTTGTAAAATATCTGCTTTATGTTTTGTTTTAAATCTGGTGAATGAAATCATGAAACAGTACAAACAGATATTTGAAGCTTAGGAAAATTCAAAAATTTCTGAAGCTGGTGGGAGGAATGTTAAAGAAAAGAAACCCCTAGCTACAGTAAAAAAATACTGATACAATTCTAAACACTAAGTAAAAGGTTATTTTTTTCAGTTCATAGAAAGATATCCAAAAGCAGAGAAAACACAGTTTTATCTGGGTTTGTTTGTGTATGTACGACTTTCTCTATAGATATAGCTATAAAGAGATATATACACAAACATCTATACATCTATAACATAGCTATAGATATAGATTAGATTAGATATAGATATATCTTTGTGTAGAACATAGAAGAAAGTCAGTTAAATGCTCGAGATTGGATCAGCCTTAACAACAGTGATGCAACTGTTCCGTAGCGCTATAGGAATACATAGATAAGAAGAAATAAACACAGACTCTATCTATATTGATAAATAAGTGAGACTAGGAAGCAAACTGGAGCACTAGCCACCACAACTGCAGAAACCTTTGCAGCATTTTAACCAGTTCTCGCTAAGATTCATCCTCAGCACAGTTCACAGGGCTGTTCATGTCAGAAACCCTTCCTAAAATTCAGTATGGACTTAACCAGAGCAGTTTTTGATCCTTTCACCCTGTGCTGCTCTCTATCAATCAGCACTGTCCCAGTAGGCTAATGCTGTCAGTCTAAAAAAACTTTGATGTTCATGCATGGCCGACCTGAAGCATAACATGCATCCTCTGCTTCAAGCTATAAAAGCATTGCTTTGATGGTTTACAAAACAGTCTTCACAACAGTTCAAAATGCTCATAACTGGTACTAATGCCTCATACAGGAGTATCAGATGGGGCTTTAAGGGAACCTACAGATGGTGCTGTGTGGAGCAGAGCCATTCTGCTCCAGTGTCACAGTCACAAATAATGCAGGTATGAACCATGCTGCAGCAACTTTTGCATATAGATAAAGTATTTGTTCATATGTGAACATATGTGTTCATATGTGAATCCAGTTGTTCACAAACATTAGTACTATCTAGTACATTTTCTACATAACTCAGTGATAAAGCAAAAAAATATAAAACAGGAACTAGAAACACAAAAAAATGGGGCCAAGTGAATCTGGACTACTGCTTAGTTTTAGGTTCTTCTTTCAGACAAATACATTAAGAAGCCTTGAGTTACCCTTTCTAAGCAGTGGAAAGAGCCTGGCATAGCCCCATATTTCCTCAGGAAAATTATGGTCTGCTAGTTAAATGCCTAAACTTAGGTAAGAAGCTTCTGAATCCTAGCAAACTGAAAGCTTGAGGGAGCAAGTGAGTGTGAATGTGTGAGAAGAAATGTAACAGAAGAGCAGAGGAAGACTAAATTTATGTTTGAAATGCTGAACAATACAGTGAGGTGTTGATAGTCTGGAAAGATAAAACACACTTATAAGCTGGTTATGTGAACTACTGTGATCTTTTTTCTCAACAGGTGGCTATGAGAAAAAATATATGTTTAGGTGATAAATTGAAAGCAAGAACACCAGCACAAAGTTCATGAAATGCTATAAAAACTTTTAAAGATTTTGTTTTATACACTTTTCTAATAATCATTCTTTTCTTATTTTTGCAAGAAACCTATGAGAAACTTCAAGAAAAGAAGTTGTATCTTCATTCCCATGTATTGCCACACTGTTTTTTCCCTGCAACCTATAAAACTCAAAAACTCAGCAAGCAAAAACTCTCAAGAAGTTCAGAGCATATACATATACAAGAGTTTGATTTTTCAGATAATATTTAGCTTGTATATCTCTTTTTCACTTACTTCACATGCTTTACTTAATATTAATTATAATACAGTCATTTAG
Source organism: Neopsephotus bourkii (assembly GCF_033783945.1). Taxonomy (NCBI): domain Eukaryota; kingdom Metazoa; phylum Chordata; class Aves; order Psittaciformes; family Psittacidae; genus Neopsephotus; species Neopsephotus bourkii. The sequence goes on along the minus strand of NW_026901872.1, from coordinate 6,172,047 downwards.
GTGCTTCTGAGATCAATAAAACTGAAATTAATCATTATGCACAATTTGGCTTGCTTCTACAGGAAAAGAGAGGAGAGTATTCCACCATAGAACATTTTAAAGGATTATGTTTCTACTCCTTTAAAATAAATAAATAAAGTCTTGATGTAAAAGGGGAGCCTAAGGAAATACATAAAACAATACTTTGGTTTTTACCTTCACATCACTGCACAAAGAAGTACCAAATCCTGCTTTAGAGAAGAAGAAAGGAAGAGGAATCTTACACACCTGATAAATTAAACCTCATGCCTTAAACCATTTTAAAAATGAATGATTAAGTGATAAATCATTATAAAATAGGTTGCAGGTGTGATGAGGGGGGTGTATGTGAATGACAACTGCAGTAAGTACAGTTGTGGAAAACAGAAGTAGAAATAGTTGTATTCGTGTTATTTGTCCCAGTCACAGTGCTGTGGTATCAAGTAAAAACCGTGTAATAATTTTTCCCCTGCAAGAGTAACTGTACAAAGACATGTACTTCAGGACACATGGGATTAGTTTTTCACATTTATCCTATTATTGCTAGAAGAGGCAACTAAGTCCCATGTTTTAAGCTTACAGCTGGCTAACACCTGTAGTATGAGGGGTGAGACGCTGACTACAGGGCTTCTGATTAAGTAAAAATAGTTGTTAAGCCTATCATCACATTTTTGTACACTACTGAAGCCTCATTGAGTTAAATCACTTTAACCTTAAATTTCTTTGAGGATTTCAAGGAAGAGCCTTTAGACTTGGTCAGCACTCAAATGTTTTCACTCTTATTGACTTCAAGGGAGATTCCCAGGTATGTCTAATGCAAGATCTTGGTCCTTAGTGTTAAATTTTTTCAGACAGATTAAAACAGTAGTATGCACTTACAGACAGATATGTACAAAGAATATAGACCTGAAATAGCAGAGATTAGTGAATATACCACTGTTAATCACTGGAAATCTCTGCAAACATGTTTATAAACTTGACACTACATTAAACATATTTTATAAATTGCTTTCCTGTTTTGGCATTTTTGTCTATACCACTTTAAAATATACCCTTCATAGTTTTATCGAAAATATTATAGGAAAATAGATTTTACATTCTGGTTTTATAGCCTCATTATAACAAATATATAGTTTTTCCTAGGCACTATTCACTCCTAATTCAATTGCTATGATTACTGCACTTCTCAATTACAGCCAGCAAGATTTACTCTGAACTTTAAGATTCTAACATTTGTAAATTTAAATTCCATGAATCACAAGGCACATTGAAATGTGTTTCAGCTTTCCATAAAACAAGCAGAAAAGTAATGAAAGCAGATTCTTGGAACTACGTGATTTTGGTAAATGTGATTCCCCTCACAGGTGATATTATGAAGAGGTGTAATAACATGTATAATAACAAGTAAAAAGAAGCCAACAAAACTCCAGTAATTACATTGCAAAACAGTTAATTATATATGCTAATGTTAGTAAAGGTCTTAGTTGAGTTTTACTTCATTAAGATAGGTTTACCATTATTATCACGTAATTTCTGCATTATTCAATTCAGATTTTATGTGTCATAATAAGCAATATATAGTATGACAGTAAATTATTCAAAATCAATTAACATTGAGAAACAGCTAGTTGATTCTATGATTCTATGACTGTTAGACTTCCCCCAGCTGCTTATAGAATATTTAATCTGCCTCTTCATCCTGGTTGGGGGTCTATAACACACTCCTTCCATGACACCTGCCTTGTTGCTCGTCCCCCTGATTCCTACCCATAAACACTCAAACCTGTTGTCACCATCATTAAGCTCTAGACAATCAAAACACTTCCTAACATACAGTGCTACCTCACCGCCTCTCTTTCCTTGCCTATCCCTTCTGAAGAATTTGAGGGAAGAAGTCCTAATTCGTACATGACCATGGTTTCTAACACATCAATAAACCTTTCATCTTTGCTGCTGCATAAATCTCCCTCCCCTACCTCCATTGAGATGGCAGGCTGAAGGACCTCACTATCACATTGTCCCTCAAACACTGGTGTGCAGCCTCCCAAGCTTTTCTCTAACAAGCCTGGTTTTATCCCTTTTCCCCATTCGAATCTGATTTAAATCTCTTTCAATGAACCCTGCTAACTCCTGTGCAAAGATCCTATTCTCCCTTGAGACAGGGAGAATAGATATATATGCAATATACCCTGTATGTTGCCAGCAGGTCTGTTGTGTAAACTGAACCATGATCAAAAAGCCAAAATTCTGCTGGTGACACCAGGCTCAGAGCAAGGTATTGATCTGCTGGCTTTTCCTGTTTCTTCCCTCATCATTTCCTGCCACTGGAAGGATAGAGGAGAACACTGCTTGGGCTCCTGATCCCTTAACCAGTCATACTAAAGCTGTGCAGTCTGTCTTAATTGCCCTCAGAATTCTTGTGGCAACTCCACCACTGCCTACCGAAAAAATCAATCATGGATAATAATCTGAGGGCAGTACCATTGCTTGAAATTAAGCAAATAAAAGTATGTAAAAATAGAGACAATTCTAAATATACAAATGTAGTGTCTCTCCGTTTATCTTGTGCTACACTTTATCTTGTAAACATCTGAAAGCTTTCACAGAATTCTTCCTTCCACTAAGTTGAGTTGACTGTGAAGGAGATTAGGACAAGGAATCAATAGTGGAAGTGGATATTTTTGTGCTGCCTTCAGTCAGCTGAAGGGGAAACAGGGACTTTTGTAATTAGGTCTCTCGATACATTAAAAATTGACTGGAGAAGGTAACCTTGACTTACTTGACTAAAGTACTATGTATATTTACAGTTCTGTAATTATAATTTCCTTTGGTGTTTGAACCTTGTGATAAGAACAGATGTAACTCTCCTGAGTTCACGGAATACTTAGTCCAGAAATGACTTTCACCCTGCTTTATTTAGCTTACACTACTGTCTTATCTCTTGGGTGTAGAACTTCAACAATTCCCTTGAAAGCACATATAAAACTGTTTTTATGAGCTGAAAGTATAGATAGATCAGTAAAGATATGACAGACTTTCTATGCTTACACTTCATGTTCTTTTTTCTTTTTTTTTTTAAGAATCAAAAGCCAACTAGTTAAGCAGCTTAGAATGCACTGGTGTGAAAAATCCCTCAGAATTCAGCAATGATGTGTTCATCTTTCTGTACATCTGCTCAGATTCCAAGTCACAATGAGGAACCTATAAAAATTTCAAATCAGTGGGAGAGAAAGACACACTCACAAGTGTTAAAGCACTGCTGAATCAGTGTTTCTACTACAGAATTTTTATGGCTAAGGAAGCATAGGAGCTATAGTTGCAATTTTCCAACTGAGATGTGAGAACGGGTGACAAACGCAAGCAAGGAGGCAGACCTGGCCTCTTTCCCGTAGTTTGTTTTCTTCATATTTTGTTGAAACCTCACAAAGGAAGGGTGAACCTGGCCTTTGCTGATGTCAATTGAAAGTTTTGCCATTTACTTAGAAGTTTCAGAATTACTTATCTTTTTACTCTTTTAGGTTTTAACAGAATCTTTCCAGTTAAGAAGCAAAACCTTTCTTTTTGTGTCTGAAGATGGCCTTAGGCTGTAAGTCAGAGAGGAGATCCATACTAGTCATTAATTTATTGGATCTGTTGATCTTGAATCCAATATATAAAAGTTGAAAGTGAGCATTACTTCTGACTTGTGTTGGTGTCAGGAAGTAAAAGCAAGATGTTGGTATGGGGAAGAAGAAAAGATGTCTCTAAGTGAGAAGAAAAAGAATGGAAGAGTGTAGAAAAAAAATAAAAATCCAGTAACAGTTCTTAGGACAGTATATTTTTAATGCACTGTGTTGAACCTTAAAATATTTTTCTTTTCAACCTTTCCAAAGTATTTCCTAGAATTTGGTACAACTCTTAATTATTTTTAGTAATTTTACATAAATAATCATTTCCATTTTAAATGCTAAAAATAAAATATGTTATATATTAAATCCCAGGCCATATTCTTTCTCTGTGGTCTAAGCAAGTCTTCAACTGATATCACTGACTGCTCCTTTCTTTGTTGAGGAATATATCTCTACATCATCCTAAATATATACCCAATTCACAAACTGTGGCTGAACTGACATATATGGGTCTGGAAAATTAATATTTGTAGTACTGGTCAAAGAGGTAGGAAACAAAATTCATGACAGCTAGGTGCAAAGGGTTTGAAGACATGAAAAAGTCAACTGATCATTAGATGAAGTTCTCAGCATCTATTTCAAAAGAAAGCCTCACAAGAGGGTGCAACACTGTACTGCTAGTCTCAGGTTGGAAGTCAGCCCGACATTAGATTCATCCATGAAGTTTTGGATGTCCATCTGACTTACAGTCCATCTGACTTACAGTACCGCAGTGATACTGGATAGAGCAACAGATGCAGGAATTTGATGCTTTACCTCAAGTACATTTTATGAACTAGAAGAACTTATGGTGCTTGGAGAACTGTCTCCCATAGGAATGATTGTGGTCATTTTTAGCTTTTTTTATTTTCAACTTTTTTATTATGCCTGCCAATTTTTGTTACAGAGAGTATTTTTAGACACTGAGAAGGAGAGATGAGTATTTATAGTGCAAATAAACAGAGTTAGAAATAATATAAGAATAAAATATTCACTTTGTCCTTGGTATGATTCTTATAATGATATAGAAAATACACATTTAAGATACTATTCTCCACAGAAAGTCTCAACAAGAACTCCAAAATCTCAGCATATATTCCTTTTAGCAGGCAATAAACTGCAATTAATAAATAATATACAGGCATCATTATAACATTTTAACTGTCACACTACAGTTCTGCTATGTTAAATGGATTGCAACTAGAGAGAAAACAATTATTCAAGAAAAAATACCATAGTTTGATAAACAGCTAAAGATTTGCTAAGGGACAATGTTGAAATCTTCAATTCATTCCTCCTAATGCCAACCTCCAAAACTGCTTTTAAATCTGCACAGGAATGGCATGCAAAATATATACAAATGGAAGAACTATGGTGAGATTAACGATATGTGATTTTTCTGTAGAGAGGGGATATTCAGAAGAACCAGCTGACACACTGGGGTAGGAAGCAGCATATTTTAAATTGCCTGAGTAGCCATAAAGGATAATAAATGTTGGCTGAGGCACACCCACACATAGGTTATTTGTTTGTTTAAAATATTATTTTTTTCCTCTGGAATTTTGTATCTGCTGTTAACGTAATTGATACTTCATTTGAACAAGGCTGGCTGATCATTAAATACCACTGCTTAGAGATATCCAGGACAAAATGCATTGTTGCCTTACCTGCAAGGTAAAATGTTTTCATACATGTGAAACCATGTTCAGCAACCCAATCTACAACTGGCAAAACTATGGAATACAATTTTGTGAGAGATAAGGAATGAAAAACTAACATCTTAAACCACACAAAACAAATACATTATGTAGGCTATATATCTTTGTTGCCCAGTTTACTTCCATGTCCTTCTTCCCTAATTTTCACTGCTACACAAATCTCAATTCATTCCTAAATTCCTAGTGTAATTTTTTTTTTTTTTTTCCAAAAGAAGCCCTGTGTATAGTTCCAATGATAGCTTGCTTCAGGGACCATTCCTATGGACACAGCTATATCACATTTGCTTTCTTTGTCCTACCACAGTCCTCTAACATGCTTCTCACATGCATTCCTACCTTCCCTCAAGCCATATCAAAGGAGAGGCCACCCTCACACCCTCTTTTGTGCTTTGAAATTCTTACACTGAGGATTTCAGGGTACCTTTTGTACTATTTCAGACACCCTGAATTAAGAAAGCACACAAGATTGCTTTGTCTTGCACTGAGATAGGCATTACAGAGAGCCAGGACTGTGTGCTCTGTAGCATGGATGCAGTGAGTCTGGTCTGAGACAGGTAGCCCTGAGTGATGCTCTGCACATGATCCCTTCTGCATTATTTGGTGTGAGATCAGCCCCTTGGGATGGGTGCAGGTGCAGTCAACTCCTAAAAACAAATCCAAGTGAAAACAGCACTAGAAAGTGTGGCAGCTGATACCATAGTTCTGATATCTACTCTCTTAGTAATACTACCATGAAAATCTTAAATCTCCCTTGAAATTCTGGAGATGATTTTCTGTTTAGATGTAAATATTCACGTTGTACTCAACATCACTGTAGTCAGTACCTCAGCTGAATGAACTCAAGAGAAAGATAACAAGACAAAACAAGCACATAAACCCCAAGGTCTACTGCATTGCACTGCATCTGGGACTTATAAGACATTCTGGAGGTAATTTTATCATTGTCTACATCCCAGTGGTATGTGAAAAGACTATGTCTGTAAGCACCTACAAACACAGAGACAATGTAAATTTAGCAATCTCATCCTCAAGGCACCTATAAAGCTATCAGCTGAGGGGGGGAGGTGGGGCATGAAGTATACCAGATCTGATTTCTCCAGGCCCATTTACTTTTAGGAGCAGTGACTGTCTCATCACTGAAGGAATGCCAAAATGTGGCATGCTGCAAAGGGACACATATTTATAGCCCCATAAGTAGCCCAAGTAGAAATGATTAGCCTAACTTTCTTTAAGGGTATGTATACAATTAGACACAGAATTTACTGTAATGGAGAGTATCACAATAGAATTTAAAAGAAGATGAAAGCTTACAGACTGTCTGGCACCAGTCTGAATCTGCAAACAAAAAATGACTGTCGTTTTGTAGTATGAGCATGACGAGTAAATCTTTCCCTTGCTATTCCTTGACAACCCTGTGCCATCTATGGGACAGCTTCCATTCCTCAGTCTAGACCATAGCAAAACTCACAAAACAATTCCCAAAGCTTAAATGGAGTGTTACTTGGTTTTGTGCCTCTCCCTTCATTAGGGACTGTCACATACCCCATGGATCAGTCTTTTATGATACCAGTACCCCCTGGACAGTGACCACATTGAGCATTAACCAAAGCATTTTTACTGCTGCGTGTCTTGACCATAAGTCTGTTTTCCAGTATCTGCAATGCTGTTTCTCACAGATAATGAGTCACACAGAACAAACTAAAGGAATACAATGTTTGATAGCGAAAATGAAACACAGCAATCAGAAAATAAACCATGTGAAGGTACACTAAATGACTGTTTACTACCAAACTGGAAACTCTAGGGGCATGGTCAGTCTCTTCAAATACCTTCAGGGTAATAATAAATAGAGGAATAAAGGCACATATATAGTATAGAGAAAGTGTTAAGGACAGGGTGCATTGGCCAAAAGCAAAGAACAGGAAAGGGGTGACAGTAAATAAAAAGGTCTTAAGATGAATGGTTGCAGAAATAAGCTCAAGGGCATTTGGTCAAGTCACTGTCTTTGCAGATGCTACAGCGAAGCTAGATAAATCATTAGTTGGAATGAGATGACATGGTTCTGCAAAGGGCTGAGCAGCTGTCCAGTCTGATGGCTTTTAGCATTAGTATTGCACAAATAATATCATGCATACAACTCACTTGTCCATAAGTTTCACATTTTCACTGTAACACAGGTCTAAAAAAGACCAAGATGGGAGAGACACTATTAATTTCAATATCCAGATTTTTGTGTTTTGCACATCTCAATAATTAACTATATCTTTAGTATCTTATTTAATTATTGCTGAGACTAATTTTACATGAAAATTTTACACACAAGAGTTGAAATATTTGTCATCACTAGCTAGACTGATGTTAACCACAAATGTTATTGTTTAAAAGTAACTTTTTGGAGCATGTCTTTTTATTATGAAGTTACTGTCTTTGACAAGATTTAATTTTTTTTTTAATTTTTTTTTTTTTTAATGCTTTTGAGAGGTGTGGCAAAGAATGACCATAGAAGTATAAACTGTTAAGGAGCAGACATCAAAAATGAAGCCATTTTCTTCACCCATGAACAAAAATTAGTAGATGGAGCATTGTGTAAACAATATTTTTAAATTAAATAAAGAGAAGAGAAATCTGAATCCACTGGGGTCATGAACACCTTGTGCAAATTCCTTATTTCAAAGAAAATCGTAATTCCTTTGACACTAGCAAGATCAGGTTTTCATTAAATTTTGTGGATATCAGCTCCCACTAGTACAGATTAAAATGGTAGGATTAAGTAAACAAAACTATATTGTGCAATGGTATGAATTTATGCTCCTAGTAACACCTAAATCCATTATGTCTGATAAGCTATTAAAGAGATCTAATCAACATTTAATTTCTGTGCCCTTTTGCAGAAAGAAGGTGCAATGTCAAATGTACTTTCTTGGTTCCAATGATAGGAAATCATATGGAATAGGGATCAAACGGACATGTCCATATGCCGTACCATTATCACATAACAGCAAAAGTAACAAATACCTGCAGTGTAACAGCGTTGTGTTAGTACAAGAACAAAGCTTATTTACAGGCTCCAGAGAGACAAAGTCTGATACCAGAAGCTAATAACGAACAGTACAATATTGCAGTATGTCTGGGCTAGCTAGGATCATTGAAGAAGACCATGGTTGGGGAATTTTTGCGAACATGATAGATGAGGTTTGCTTTCTTTCTACTAAACATGTGGACCTGCACTGCCTTCAAAGCAATATTTTCTTTACTACATTTCTTACTGTGCAGTGTCTAGAATATAGCAAGAACCAATATTTTACTCTTCTCAAATATTAAATTATGATCACTTCTCAACAACAAGCTAATACAGGAAGATCTGGGAAATTATTGTCCCCAAACATTATGCTCTAGTAGTCATTATATAATTATATTAATACTGTTTACTAAAGAAAAATTTATATTCTTTGCAAACAGTTGTCCTACTATATGAATCAGATTTAAATGTTTGTGTCTTTATATGATCCAGATACTTCATTACAGGCATAAAACATTAACCTTGTGTCATGCGAAGCATTTGTTACAATCTGTTTTCCTAAATATATTTTAGAAATGTATTAGCATGAGTTAACAAAACCGTATGGCACCTAGATACTGAAAATGCGTAATGTATGCTGGATATGCTAGACTTGTGACTATAGACTGATATTTTTGAGAAATTAAAAATGCTATGAAAAAGTAACTTTACTAAGTGTTCTTTTTTCCACCCATAGGGGGTTTATCTTAAAGTGAGTAAGTACTCAGAAAGTGAATTAGGATTGGTGATTCTACCTGGTGACTAATTTAGTATGTGGGTTTTGTTGTGGTTTTTTTTTTTTTCAGGTACAGCTTCCAGGAAAAACCCACTATTTCATGCAGTCGATATTCTAAAGCAAGCTTTTTGCTTTCAATATAAGGAGCTCAAATTGGCTTCTGTCATCTTTTACCTGCTTTGTGTTGCCTGATACTTATACCAATATGCTCACAGCTCCTACTGCTGCTGGAGAAAAGCATCACTGAAAATATTACTCACAGTATTCAGCAATATAGATAGAAGTACAGCAAAGATTACAGCCCACAAGGATATTAGTCAAGAGAGTCCTTACTCCATCAGTTTTCACATGAATTTTTTAGTTCAAGGGACATGTTGTGTCTACTGCACAACATGGAAGGGAAGGGAAAGGAAGGGGGGAGGGGGTGGGGAGGGGAGGGAAATAAGCATATAATGTAAAGGCAATCACTTGCCACCTCCCACCCTCTTAAAAAATCCTTTCTTCCCTCTTATTTCTGAGCATGACATTATATGGTATTGAGTATCTCTTTGGCTAGTTCAGGTTAACTGCATGGTTGTGTCAACTCCAAAAGTACTGTGTACTCTCCAAGTGTATTCACTGAGGGAGCAGAGTGAGAAACAAAGGTAACCTTGGTGCATTCAAACACTATTCAACAAAAGACAGAATATTAGTGTCTTATCAGTATTGTTTTGGTCAAAAAACTAAAACACAGCACCATAGGAGCTCTATGAATAAAATTAACTCTATCATAGCCAGGCCCAGTATGCATATATAATATTAAAAGTTAATAACATGTAAATTACTTTTAAGGAGAACATAATATAGGGTATTTCCCTTCAATATCAGTAGAACTTCCATTTTAAGTTTGAAGGCTATATTTAACAAATTTTTCATTGACCTTCAGATTTTAAAGTATCTGAATTCAGATTCAAGTTCAATCCTTTTTGTGGTGTGCTGGGAGGTGGAAAGGCAAAGAAAAGCCCTGTAGACACAGACAAACTGCAGCTTGAATGCATTTTTAAGTTAAATTTTACAGAGAAGTAAATCACTGAAAGAAGCACAGTTTAATATTTTAATCTTAGCAATCATGTCTTCTAGCCTTCCTTTATGATGGCTCTAAATTACACACAGAATGAAATACTTATTCTGAATGTTCTCTAGTGTTGTACTGCATAAATTACCAAACTTTGGTTGATAGCTGTCACACAGAAATAAAGATGAAGCAGTATATATTTTAATTAATACATTTATTAAATTAAAATTACCAGATTATCAACTAAATAAAAAAGCTAACCTATAATTGTCATAGTTTTAAATGGAAATTTAAATATATAATCATTGATTAAAAGCTTAATCAGTAATATAAAAAGAATTTCAGCTCTTTTTTTTTTTCTTTTGTAGTTCTTTAATTATAAAAGAATAGGTCAAATTATCTTGCTTTTCAATAATGTTCATGTAGAAGTTACATGAAATTAGCATTCAATTAAAGAACAATGAATGAACTTTTAGGTTTGCAGGGCACTTATGTAGCTCCCAAGAGGATAAATTATGGGAGTGAAAGCCAAAGGCTTTATGCCAGTGTAGAAATTGATTATTAATAAGTAGACGAGTATTAAGCAATGACTAAACTAACAAATTGTGGTTTAAAAATAAAAATATTTAAGTGTAATTCATCAAGAAAGTTCCCAAAAAAGCTGGCATATCCACCTGTCTTAGATGTCTGACCGATGAAGATTTCTATTATATGTCATATCATGCACCTTTGTGTGAGCAGATAAATCAAGTTCACTTACTATGGCTAGATCTCCACTGACTATAATGGGAGCTTTCACACCTGTCTCTGTTGTTGGCACCCAATTTAAAGAACTTGGTGGTTTTCATGTATGTATACATACTTTTAGAGGTTTCTATTTCCTATGAATTGCAATCTTTGGGTTTGCCCCTCAAAATTTTTTCCTGGGCTCAGCTGGGAGCAGCAACATGGGATAGAGAATTGTATGGGACATTGCCACTACTGGCTTGATTTTAGCACTCCTGCTCTTTGTCATTATATGGTTAAGAAAGATAAAATTAAGCTTGTTCCCTTAGAAACAATAAACTCCTAATTTCCATCCAGAATGTTTTTAAGTATCACTTTTTACATGAAGACAAGACAGAGGAACATTAACCACAGATAAAAATAATAATTAAAAAAAATTATGTAAAAAATCAAAAAATTCCTAGGAATCACAGCTTCAGTGATAGTTACAGTAACAGTGATCGAAACACTGAAAGATCATTCAATAACACATTAATATTTTTTCTTACAGGTTTCTCATACAGTTATATCAGTCCCAAATAATCACATTATATACATTGAAACAAACAAACAAAAAAATCGACTTTGTGCCTAGAAACTTAAATCTTTATGAAATGCAGCAACTAAAATAAGTAAATGACTTTGAGATGATCAGGGGAAATATAACAATCAGAGCTAGCAATTATGTTGTTGAATAATACTATTAAGCAGCTTGTGAGCTAAATAATGTATGAATTTATCAAAGAGCTTAAAAAAAAAAAAAAAATGAATATAGAAGCTCAGGAATATCCAGCTCTTTGGAAGATTCAGAGAAAGAGCTTCATTTAGCTTTTAAGATTTTGTATATTTAAAATTACAATAGTCAAGTATTTGGATTGTTTGAGACATCCTACTCATAGTATCTCAAATTTTTAAAAGTTATAAATAATACTAATGAATGTATTTGGCATTTGCACGGAGAAATTAATTCATTCTGTTTACTGTATTCTCTCTTTTTGTCTTGAAGATTAAAAAAAGATCAGTGTCTCCAGATGAGCTTTCATGACCCTGGATGAAAAAAATAGGACAGCAAAGAGATATATTCATAACCTTTAGATTCCTGCATATACGCATCAGTGAAACGTACTTTGCCAGAGAAGGAATTAAACTTGAAACTGCCTCTTAAGAAAGGGATAGAGAAATCCATTAAGTCTCGGCTGGATTCCTTGATGTTTCAGGGAATGTCAACAAATTAGCTTTTATTATTTGTGCCTCAAACAATTACAAGCTCAGTGATGTTTAGGATAGAACCTAGTGAACTGATAAAGCAAATCACAAAAGAACAATTTAAAAGAAAATATTTAAGATAGTGTAATTAAAATAGAATTAAAACACACATAGCAATGCTTTAATCTCAAGGCTCTTTGAGTTCAACATCTATTTCAGAAAGGGCGACTTCATCTCATTTGTGGGGAGAGTGAAGAAAGAAAAGAAACATTGATGGAAGCTTTAATTCTTTACTTTGAAAAAGCAAATGAGTGTTTAACAACTTCCTTTCAGCAATCAATTCAAAAAGTTGTGAACTAAAAATATGATTAGCTTCCTTTAACTGCTGGCACCCAGGTTTTAAATCTTGCATTAATCTTTTTCCCCCAGTTTTAAAATCAAGTCAGCTGTGTCTCCTGAATTCAAGCTGAGAACATATTTGAAAATGCCTTAGAAGGCAGCATCTGCTACCTACTCTCTTCCAGCACAGGGTGCCAAACTTATGATCAGAAAGAAATTAAGTAAAATGCACTTTGTGTATAGGAGTAATTTTAGCTTTCTTTCATTAGCTTTAGACTTTCCACTGTTCATTTCTTTTTAATGGCTTGCCTATCTGTGTTATGAGATTGAAAGAATCAAGATTTCCTATTCACATGCTCTGCACTGCTTGTTTCATCTTTTTTCTTTCTCTTGTATTGCTCTTTAACTGCCTTTTATTTTTTTTTAATATCCCACTTTTTTTTTTTTTAACTCAGACTTTAACTGGCTTGCCTTAATGTGAAAAAAATCAAAAATGGAAATATATATTGTCTTACATACAATAGTTTTATAGTGACACAATATGACAAACTTCTGAAGATCCCAGACAAATCACAATCCAAAATGACAAATTCTTGTCAAAATACTTACAACATTGCTTCAAAGTAGGATTTATTGCATGTTTCAAAGACATAGACTCCAAAATGACTTAACAATATGTGAGGAAACCAACATCTGTAGCTAGGAAATATTAACCATTATGTATCATAAAATGTAAAATAGCAGCACATGAAAGAGAATAAAAAAAATAAAGGAAAATCTACCAAACTAACCTTTCAAATTTCATTGCTGTTACACTCTATAGGAATATTAATCATATACTGAGAAATCACTGAAACACTATACTGCATATAGCATCAATAAAAAGGACATATTTGATAATTTTTGTTCTTTATTGGAAAGCTGTTTGTAAAACTATAGACTGCTCAACATGAACTGAGTATAATTAGGAAATTCTTTCCTGTTAGGGTGGCGAGGCACTGGAATGAGTTGCCCAGGGAGGCTGTGAGTGCTCCAACCCTGGCAGTGTTTAAGGCCAGGTTAGACGAAGCCTTGGGTGATACGGTTTAGTGTGAGGTGTCCCTGCCCATGGCAGGGGGGTTGGAACTAGATGATCTTAAGGTTCTTTCCAACCCTAACTATTCTATGATTCTATGAGCATAGAACATGAATAGAAGAACATCTAGTAGTACATAATTTTTTTAAAGATTTGTATTTAAAGTATGTGTTCAAGCTTATGTTTTACTTAAGCACAACCAATGCCTGTAAATATGCATATTATTTGAACCACTTGAGCTCCTCATCTGTCAAAAAAATATTATCATGTGGTTCATAAGAGAAGCATTCAATCAGACACTTCTTTTACTCCAGGTTAAATCATAAAATATTTGTATATTAGGGGGATAATAATAGTAATATTCAAATGATTACACAAAAATAATAGAAAGAATAATATTTGAGCTAAGTATTTCAGATACAATTAAAAAGAATCAGTTACCCCTGAGCTTTAGCTGTGGGATAGTAATTGAAATGTTCTTGGAAAAAAGAGGTAATCTAATGTTTTGCAAACTGTTACCTCATCGCTGATAATGCTACAAGATGTAAAAAGAGCAACAAACAAATCCCTATGTTCTTCTGTGGTGGACATTAAGAAGAACTATCACAGCTGAAGAAGCTGTTGAACGACTGTGTGGGAAGTTTTATCAAAGGCAGCAATATTATGAACAAAGGTATTATCATATACTTGCTTCTGTATCATAGTAATTGGTTTCTTATCACATTAGCCAACTCCCCTCTCCCTAATAGCATACAAAAATGAATAATATGTTTAAACGTTGATAATACTTTAAGACTTATTAACAACCTTCATGAGATTAGCTGCCTCCTTTTTCACCAGCACAGTGGAGCACTCAAATCATATACTGTCAAGTATATTAGTTTAAACGAAATCAGTTAGACAAAAGGCAGGCCAAAGATAGGATATAAAGGTCTTGTTGTTTAAGTAACTTCCTAAGGATACAGGCTTGTATTTTATTACAGTAGATCACAGAAGGCATTTCCACTGGCAATATTCCCTTCATATCATTAATATGAAGATTATTACATTTCTTGTAACAGTCAAACGAAAGGCAGTCTTAGTGTTTTCTCTTCACAGTGCAGCCACTGTAATAACTCAGGTTCCTGGAATGCATCCATTGATGTATGACTACTGCACAAAGGACTCATGATGTCCTCAGTCCTTTTCCTGTATTTCTGGTTGACTGCTCTCTGTTAACTAACATATTGGCATTGTACATTAATTAAGGAGTATGTTGGAGCTGATACAATCACTGACAAAGGATATAAATGTGGCTTTAAAGTTGTGGTTTATTCATTTAGGTAAGAAAAAATTCCAAATTTGGTTAACACAAATCTAAAATGAAACAACATTTTTTGAAAATGTGAGACAACACAGGTACAATAACCTTATCTACTTAAAACAAAACTACAACCTAGGCAACAAAGCTAATCAGTCTAATTTCCTTTACAATCTATAGAGAGAAACAGATGCTGTTAGCATGAAATTTATTTTATCTCTTAGATATCTGCTTTAGGATGAGACAAATTATGCCTAGAACTGCCTTTTTCTTCTCTAATCAGAGTCCAGACCTAGGTGCTGCCTGTAAGGTAAAGACCATCCCTTTTACTTTCTAAGTGTGCCGCCTTTTTTTTTTTTTTCTTTTGGCATATTGATTTGCAAAAAATGAAGGATTTAGAGTACTCGCTCCTGGTAAAGAATAAAGATCCTGTTCTGGTGCCTATTTAATATAAAGTTTAAAGAGGGACATCCACAGTGAGAGAAACCCAAGTCAGAAGAGTTGATAGATGGATTTGTTTTACTTACTCAAGATAGTTCCAAGTGTCTGCTTAGCCTCGTTCATGACAATTTTGAAAAAAAAATTATTACTCATTCTCTGAAAGTACAATAGTCCTCAGAAAAATGGCTATGCTGGGATAAGCAGGTCTTTCTACTTGAAGTTTCAAAACTTAGTTTTATTAGATCACAGAAGTTACAACATATGCACAAAACAGAAGAAGAATTTCCCATTTTGATGGTTTTGACTGGCATTGAGTTAATTTTTTAACAGTTGCAGGTATGAGGCTGTTTAGGATTTGTGCTGGAAGCAGTGATATTTTAGTTATTGCTGAGCAGTGCTTACACAGAGTCAAGGCCTTTTCTGCTTCTCACACCACCCCAATAGCAAGTAGACTAGGGGTGCACAAGAAGCTGTGAGGGGACACAGCCAGGACAGCTGATCCCAGCTGACCAAAGGGATATCCCATACCATATGGCATCATTCTCAGCACATAAGTCTGGGGAAAGAAGGAAGAGAAGGACATTCAGAGTGATGGGATTTGTTTTCCCAAGTGACCACTACATGTGAGGAAGCACTTCTTTCCTGGGGATGGCCAAACACCTGCCTGACAATGGAATGTAGTGGTCTCTTCTTCAGGGACTGTAGTGATAGAACAAGGGGTAATGGATTCAGAATTAAACAGGGGAGATTTAGGCTAGATATAAAGAATTTCTTTACTGTGAGGGTGGTGAGGTCTTGGAACAGGTTGCGTAAAGAAGCTGTGAATGCTCTGTCTCCAGCAATGTTCAAGGCCAGGTTTCACAGAGCCTTGAGCAACCTGGGGTAGCTGCAGGTGTCCCTGGCCATGGTGGGGGGGGGTGGGGAGTGTGGGGGGGTGGAACTAGATGATCTTCTAACCCTAACCATTCTATGATTCTATGAATAAATTCCTTATTTTCCTTTGTTTGCATGCACAGCTTTTAATTACCTATTAAAATGTCTTTATCTCAACCCATGGGTTTTCTCACTTTTACTCTTCTGATTCTCTCCCTTATGCTGTTGGAAGGACTGAGTGAGTGGCTGAGTAGTACTTAGTTGTCAGCTGGGGTTAAGACATGACACCCATTCAAATAGGAGATAAAAAAAATTTTAATAAAAAAAGTGCGTCTCACAATAAAGTTAACTACTATAGTTTCACCTTTGCAATTTAGAAAGTAAATTCTACTTCAATCTGTGTAACTCCTTCATCCAAACCTGTTAACAGAAACATACCAAGGTCCTAGTTTGTCCCTTTGAGCAAGATGGAAGTCAAAACATTGGAGCTAACCATATAAATAAGAGAAGATAAATATACTAACTGATATTTAAGGTGACTTTGACTGCCAAGAAACAACATTAGAATATTCTCACTCTGGATCTGCCTTGGCTTAGTGTCAAATGTGAGAACAGAGCCAAGCTAGCCACAGGTGCTGAACTCTAATTTAACTTTAACTTTCATTACACCTCACCACATTGTGGCCAAACAGTAGACCTGCCAAATCTTCAGCTGGAACCAAAAAGGCTCTTAATTGGCCACCAAGGCTGAAGACAGAAAGAAACCCTTTTATTTCCCATTGGGAAACAGAGTCTAATATTATAAAGTCTAACAGTGATTTCTGAATCCCTCTATTTTGGCTTCCAGTGTATCAGTACTTCTTTTCTTCCAAATCATTAAATTAAGCAAAATGTTTCCTTCTTTGTTTTTTATTTGTACAAAATTCAGGAAAATAACTAAGTTCATGGAGTCAATATTAATCCAGTCACATACAAACACACAATAAAGCAAAAAGCAACCCCCAAACCAACCTCCCTGCTAGCATGGCTTTAGTATGTGGCTATGCTAACAATGATCCATTCCCTGTCATTCCTAACAGCTTTCCATCCAAGCCTGGTATTAATCTTCCAGTCTGTTCTACAGAGAAAACTATAAGCCATTGAATACTTAAAACAAGTGGCCTGTGTTTTCTTAAAGGTTGCTGGGGCTATGTCAAAGAGAACAAGCAGTTAACCACCAAGTTACTTAGTAATTTGTGAAGATCTTTAAGTGCAAGATTCACTTATCTAGGTTAGTTTTCCAAAAGCAAGTTGAACATATCATCCATGTTGCCTTTATAGTTAAAGGAAATAAAAAGACACTTTAAAATTTAACTCCATTTTAAGATGGAGTTAAATTGCTGTCTGAAGATACCTATCTCCTTTGTCTACAGGAATAGCCTGTAAGAATTGCTTGACTGAGGCAACTAACTGCTAAGTATCTATGTAACCGAGTTTGTCAGGAACTAAGTGCGTAATTGTCTTCCCTCCATTAATGGAGAGAGGAAATAGGTAAAATAACAGTTTAGTAATAAGAAGGTAATATATTTTTGTACTACATAAAACAGTACAAAACTGCTAGAACTATTTTTCCATATAAATTCCTAATAGATTGTTTTCTCACTCCAATTCTGTGATGTCTGCTGGCATTTTGGTTCTTTTCTTCTTAGCCTTTCTGGAATATGAACCATAGGAAAATTGGAAATGTGCAGTTTTAATGTACAACTATCATGTTTTGGTGGTTGTTGGTGTCTGGTATAAACATCAGTTGTGAACTGAAAAACTTCTCAAGTCTACTAAAAAGAAATGCTGATCAATTTGCACCACCTGTTTCAAGAGATAAGGAATAACTGGGAAAAGGTAGCCTTACTTCTCTATTGACAGTTTTACTATAAAGAAAGAATGCTCTTTGTTCAAATAGCAGAAGTTTGATATGCTTCTATGACTTTCTGTCAAGCTTCTGTAAAATATTTAGATCTCAATGTTTATTATGAACCATGGTTATTGTCTCTGTATATCAAACTTATTTTTTATTTTTTTAGAGGAAAACTAAAGCAATTTTTCTGAGAATATTTGAGCAAACCAGTTATTTGCCTGTCTAAACACTGAGCTGTGTAGAACATTCTTACTACTTTTCCCTTCCAGCTCTACTTTTTAAACTAGCATTTGACTATCCTTGAAACAGACAGTTAATATTCTCTTGTCAACTTTTCTCATAGCTCCCTACCATTCAGAAAATTATCTTTATTTATGTTCACTTCCTGGATGCTCTACAGCTGATATGGCAATCTTGGAATATCTGATTTTTGGAGAGCCAGTTGTGCTTGAATCATAACAAAACACTCTTGCTTTCTAGCACACTAAGAATTAATATTTACCCTTACTGAACCTTTCGGCCTGTATCAGAAACTTTAACATACATTGTCCAACTCTCCACCCAACCTTGACTGGGAAGATTAATAATAATTCCTTTTGATCAGCATTACTCTGTTGACCAGCAATGGTTTCCATGGTAATCAGGTGGTAGACAGAGCTGAAGCAGATTTTGTCAGTTGTAAAACAGCATTAGAATTATCCTACACTTCTAATTATATCTTAGTAGTACTGACTTTTACACTGTAGCTCAGAGGCATAAAAACAAGACAGCTTTAACTATTGGAGGGCTTCCACATTAAAGAAATTGAAGTCTTAATAGCTGGGGCTTTTGGGAGTGTTTTGGGGTGTCTTTTTTTCATTATTCGTTTGGCTGGGTTTTTTTGATGTAAGAGTGTCAGGAATTTGACAATTTTTATGAAAAAATGGAATACAATAAAACTACAGTTAAGATGCACCTGTTGTACAACACCAAGATGTTTAGTCAGTGTTTCATGTACTAATGGGAGCCACTCAAACTGCTGCAGGTCTTAGGAATTTTATGTCAGAATAAATCATACATCTTCAAAATTAGTAGGCTTAAATATGAAGATAGGTGATTCTAGCAGCAAACACAATTTCCAACCTATGCTGTAAATATTTGTATTGTTGTGTTGTTTTGTTTTTTGTTTGTTTTTTTTCTCTGATTATTTCTATTTGTTTCTTTAAAGAAAAAGTCCTTGGGAAAATCCAATATGAGATTTTTATTCCACAGTCCAGCTGGTTCCCCTGGCATAGCAGTAGCCAGCTTATGATAAGCATGCCAAACAAATACTTAATCCTGTTTTTACTGACAAACTCAGGAGCTGGTTGATGCTTGTTTAGACTATGAATTAAAGTTGAAAAGAAGGCAACTGAAAATTACTATATATGCCTACATTTGCCACAGCATAGCTAAATTCAAAGGATGGTGGTACATTTACAGTAAGTGTTTCTGGACGCTCTAGATAGACAGGCGTGAGAGAAGTGGGGGAGAAGAGAATAACCAAGAGCTCAGTACATGGAGTTTATTTTGCAGGTGACAAAGACATGGGATAAGGCTGAATGGAGAGAAAGAACTCATATTTGATGAGACTGTAGGGCAGCACATTTTGCAGCTGTAGCTCAAACTTGAATTTTCAGCCTATAGGCCTTGTGTACGTATCTGACTGCAATAATTTTTATTTAATGAATACCTATAGTATGTATGGGGTTTGTATTTGTACATACCCAAAATCAGAGACTTATCTTCAAAAGAATGATCCTCACATTAAGTCATGTAGTCAACAACAGGAAATGACAAAAGGCAATGATAACACATTTCATTCTAGTCATGACTGTTGAAATCCCCAAGGACAGAAGAAAGACATTAAAATATTGGAGATCTATATTTTTTTCAGATTTGATATTATATAAAGTTATATTACTAAAATTCATGCCAGAAGTGATTGAGCAGGGCATAATATATTCAGTTTATTAAAAATACTACTGGAAATGTAAACATAATTCTCATTCATGGAGCATAACTGGTCAGTGAACACACACAATGAGCATGCTCTGCAGCCAGGAGATGGCCAGAGGTTTAAGCTGGGGGGCTGCAGGCAAATGCTGGCAAGTGGAAGGCCCTGCAGCAGGATTTCTTAAGTCCTAGACCTATGGATGCAGGGCTACCAGATCCTCACTGGTCTCTATTCGTGGAAGAAGGAGCTCAAAATCCTTGGCTTAAGTCAAGCTCCTCAGCATTGGAATTACAGTAAGGATTCTTGGAGTATCAGAGAACTCCTTCTGCAGAGACAGATTCCAAGCCTGGAAATCTTCCAAATGTGATCTGAGATCTGAACATCCAAAATGGTGCATTTGGAAGCTATGAGTAGTTAAAAGACCGTTCTGACGACTGTGGAGAAGCGAGCACTGCTACTTCCATTTATTAGGTATAATTTTGCCTGGAGATGAAGTTGTTACATACAATCAATTTTACTAATTAAATCCCCAAGAGATCCTGTCAGATTTCAGGGCCTAAATGTGCCTGATACAATATATAACTGGAATAAAAAGTATAATCTGAAAAATAATGCATTCATACAAGTCTTAGGAGACAGTTTAAAAGGAATATCATAAAAATAAGTGAGAGAAAAAACAAAACAAAAGCAAAAAAACCCCAAACATTTCAGAGTACTAAAGGGTATAAAAACTTGTAAAAGGACTATGACATCCATCTTCCAACAGACTGTTAGTTTGTATGTGATCCAGCTCATTAATACATCTAAACAAAACATCATTACTGACTGATGGCTATTCAATTGCTTTTGAAAATTAAGCCTATAGTCTCAGTTTGATTCCTGTTGGACAGATATCTGCATTACAGCTAACATTCTTGTTAACAGTATCAAGAGCACCATAAATAGAACAGAGGTAGAGATAACCTGTAAAGAGATTTTGATTTCCTACAGAAAACAGTTTGTTTGGTTGGCTTTTTGAAAAATCTCAGAAGACATTCTTTGTAGCTAACCTCAGACTGACAATAGTACATTCCTCAATAGAAATATGGTGCTCAGCAATATTTCAGGAAATAAATTTAAAAGATGGAATTCTGCATTTAAATAACTTCCATTATTCAAAACTTACTTTTTTAGATGTGTCATTTTTGCATTAGGCAAATGGTTATTCCAGTAGTTAAAACATTTCATAAATGCTTTCATCTTTTGCGTTGATTTTTCTGAAAGCAGGCCCTACTACCAAATAGTATTTACAGACAGGCTCAATCTTCATCATGAGGAGACTCATTAAAACTAATATTATTCCTAACACAGCTGAAGATAGTTGTAACCTTATGTTTCTTTCTGAATCAGGGCAAAGTTAGAGTACAGTCATTTGTACAAGGTAAGCTGTCAAGACTATAAAGGGGACCACTGTACACCACACTTGAATAAAGGACACAGAGTTTAGCAAAGCATAGTCGTATGCTTATCACTCAATTTTTTACTACTTTTTTCTTTTTTTTTTTTAAGAGGAAAGATATAGAGAAAGCAGCAAAGGAAATAAAACGAGTTCCCGGTTTGCCTCTTAATTTGCAAATGTTAAGTAATTAACAAATTAAGTTTAACATTACAAGGGAAAGCACAGAAGAAGGACAAAAGCAGAACATAATTAGAATCACATTAGAGTAAGAAGACTGAAGACCTGATTCTGCATTTATTGAAGGCAAGAACAAAACTCCATTATTTTTCACTCAGGCAAGACTGGATCCCTTAAAAAAAAAAATGACATGTTTCCAAAACACTTAAACAATGGCTAGCAGCAGCAAAAGGAAACAGATTGTTCTGATGTCACAAATAGAACACAGATAATAACATCATAAGAAAACTCAGTTTATTAGTGTGAAATACAATGTACCATAAGCTATACAAAATCTTCAAGGACCTCTGGAATGGAATATTTTAGAAGTGAGGAAAAATCTAGATTTATACTTTCTCCTATCCATTTAATAACAAACGAATTGTCATAGAAGTATCTTGGGAAAATTCAAATGAAATGATTCTATGTGAGATTTATCTGATTAATTCTACAACTAAGACAGAGTACCTTATATTCAGTAACAAGAACTAGTATTTTTTATAGTATGGTCTCATTTTATTACCAGGTAACTGTTTGTAATAAATTAGTTGACTCATATCCTAGAAAAGCCTACTTCTTTTCAATAAGGAGATAATCTAGGTAACAAGGTAAAGTTAGGTGAGCTGAATCTCACAAGACATGTAACCGGAGGGAAAAAAAGGCAAAGTACATCACCTGGTTTAGCGTAGGAGCACCAGTCTTTCACAGCATTGATCGATCACTACTGAAGATCCTTGAATGGGGCCAGGAGACTCAGATTAATATAAGCCTGTGTCATGACCTGTATCGTATGTAGCATGGACTGAGACTTGACAAACGATCTTTCTATGTCATTAAGTTCACAAAGAAAATATTGGGAACCAAAGGCCTCTTTCACCTCTGCTTTTTGAGCATAACGCTCTTTTCCACAATTTAGCTTACAACAAAGCCACCCTCAGATCAGCCATTTGCATCACGACAGGAAACATGCCAATAATCACTGATTTCCCCTTACAGGCAGATTGATCCTGACCAACCTGACGGACTTCTATGATGACAGAACTGTACATGATAGAAGAATGGTGGATGTGGAATACATTGATTTCAGCAATGCATCTGGCAGTCTCTCTGATTGTATTCTTATAGCCAAATTCATTAGTTATGGACTGTGTAAGTGTACAACAAAGTGGGAGAAAAACTGGATGGACTGTTGGTGATCAGCAATTAAAAAGACAACTAGCAGTGTTACCAGGGCAAATATTGTTCAATGAGTTTATTAACAACCTGGAGAATGGGAAAGAGGATATTCCCTGCACATTTGCAGATGATACAAAATGGGGAGGAACAGATGATATGCTTGAGGGCAGGGCTGCTATTCAGAGGGACCTGGGCAGGTGTGAGGAATGGGATGACAACAACATCATGCAGTTCAACAAAGTGTAAAATCCTGCATCTGGGAGGGAATAACCCCCTGCAATATAACAGGCTGTGGGCTGGCTGGCTGGAAAGCTGCTTGGCAGAAAAGTATCTGAAAGATCTAATGGACAAACTGAACATGAATCGCTAACACACGCAGCAAAGGCAAACAGCTACAACCTGGAATGCACTAGCAGAAATGTAGTCAGTAGGTCCAGGAAAGCAATCCTTCTCCGGCTGGCAACTGTGAGACTACATCTTGAGTGCTGAGTCAGTTTTAGACTCTTCAGCACAAGAAAGACACAGGTATACTGAGTGGGTCCAGGAAAGGTCATTGAGCTAGGGAGGGAGTTGGAGCATGTCGTGTGCAAGGAGAGTTTGTAGGGACTTTCCAGAGTTTAGAGGACAGAGGTCAAGGGAGGCCTCATTGTTGTCTTCATGTGCCTTGTGGGAAGGCACAGAGAAGATGGAGCCATGAAGTACATGGTGACTGGTTTGGAGGCAATAGACACACATTTGAGAATGGGAGATTCTCCAATGGGGATGTATTTGTTTGTTGGGTTGTTTTTTTTTTGTTTTTTTTTTTTTTTTCTACACTGCGGGTATGGGCAAACACTAGAAGACATTAGTCCAACAGGGACATCAAAACATTCAAAATGCTACTGGACGTGTCCCTGAGCAAGTCTCTCTAATTGGATCTTCTCTGAGCAGGGGTCATTCTGAGGATCTCCTTTCCAGCCAATAATGTTTTGCTTCCTGTGCATATAGCTTGCTCTGATGAAGTACTCTCCGGCTTCTGAAGGCAGAAAAAGTCATGAAGGCTTCTACTGTTTATTACACCTAGCAGAAGTAATATGGCAAGAAAAAAATCCTACTGATGTGTGTCACTGTGTTAAAGGGAAATAGTTATGCAGACAGTTTAGAAACCTTAAAGTTAAAAAGGAGAATTATATATGCTGGCTCTCAGCAATGTAGACAAATTCATATTTAGTACAGATAAGGGCACTTCAAAGAAAATGGTTAAAGAGGCATAAATGGGACTGAAGAAAAATAAACTTGACCAAGACTTAAGGAACCAGTGGACTATGGTAGCCAAAGGAAAATCAATGTTTGGAAATAGGGCTATGAAAAAAAAGTTATTTATGTAAGTAGCAGATAGATACATAGCAATGTCTATTTGTGGAGGCAGTGAGGTATTAGAAAGGATTAGTTCCTATGTGATCTTGTTTTAAAGTAGCTGTCCATTGCAAAAAAAGCTAACAAATTTCATATAAAAGTAAAGTCATACTGTTTAAAGAAGAATATTTAAAAAATCTTGTCTTGCAGGCTGTCACTGAAGGTCAGTCACACTTGTTTAGTCTATCATACAAACCTATTTTCAATTTCTGTCATTAATCCAGCTTTCTGTCTGAGGTCAGGGAGCCTAATATAAAGAAATTAAACCATGAAGACAATATCTTTAATAAAGTTCAGAAAGAAAGGTGTGTTTATATATAAGGGACAAAATGCAAGAGTATCTGTTCCTCTCAGTGAAACCTCCTAGGTTTAGTTTATGTACAAAAAGATACAGTAGGCATTTGAATAGGAATACGATCTGCTTTCCTAAGAGCAACTACATGGATAGCCACAGAGCTCAATAATTTAAAAAATTATAACTGCTATGTGGTGCTATTAAGTAGTCAAAAGAACCTGAAAATAGTAATGATTGTAATAGCAGTTTCATAATTCAAACCCTTATGCAATGGAACGCTTACAGTTTCAAGATTAATATAGTTTTGTATAACTCAGAGTAAAAAGCTATGCCTTCTCAAAACCAAACTTTTTTCTTCCTTGAAATTGTAATCTTGAAGTACTTCTTAATAACCAGTGTAATTCACTGCTCTTTTATCTTTTTTTTTTTACTTACACTTTAATATGCTATAAATGAAATATCCATATAAGCTAGCATAATGACCATCAGAAATTAGTATGCTTTTTTCACTTCCCTTTCCCATTCCCTTCTGTTGTTGGAAAACCCTGGTGGGCAGCCAAACACCACACAGAGGTTAGCTGACTTCTCCCCCAAGCATCAGGAGGATGGGATAAGAGGAAAGGAAGAATAACAGGAAGAAAACTTTGGTGCTGGGATTATATAAATGTCCTGAGTTCAGCAGCAGCAATCACTTTCTCCTTCTTAGTAGCTGGTGCAGCGCTGTGTTTTTGACTTTCAGCCTAGGAAGGGCACTGGTAACACTCATGTTTTTAGTTGTTGCTAGGTAATAGTTATTCCGATCAAGGACTTTTCAGTCTTTGATGCTCTGCCAGTGAAGAGGCGCACAAGAAGCCGGGGGGAAGCAGAGACAGGACACCTGACCCAAACTTGCCAAACGGGTATTCCATACCACAGTATGTCATGCCCAGTATAAACTGGGGAGTTACCCAGAAGGCCCAGATCGCTGCTTGAGTCAGGGTGGGTGTTGGTCGGTTGGTAGTGACCAACTGTATTCTCTCCCCTTGTTATTTCCCTTAGCATTATTATTATTGGTGGTGGTAGTAGCAGAAAGTAGTACAATCACTAGCTTTACAAATATGAACAGCATTGCTTTTTTTTGAAATAACATTATAAACTGCAAAGTAGATGATTAAGAACTGCCCTTCACTCCTCCCAGAAATTCAGTAAATAACTTTTTTAATATTGGAAAGGTACTGAAACAATAAAAATGTATTTGCAACAGTTTGTGCAAATACTCCAACCCTCATACCAGTATCCTTCAGTTATGTAATTCATAGAGAGTACCTGAGGGTCACATGCAGAGTTTTTTATTCCTTTCATGCAGCTAAGGCAACAGATTAAAATATAAATGCTTTCTTTTAACCAGGTACTACAAGCTAATAAATAGCTGAACTCTGTCACCATAGATCCTGATTTAAACTTTTTAATAACTTTAGCCCTGCGATATCTTTTTTTTTTAGTAATAAAGTATTAAAATTCATATTTCAGAAGTAGAAAATTTAGGCAGATACAGACTAAACAAATAGTGAACAAAGTCTGGTGTAAATAGAATTTACGTTAAGCAAGAAGAGAAAGAAAATATGATACTAATCCAGGTACTGACAGGTTTTTCCAGGAAAGCCTATAGATGTCTCAAATTCTGCTATTGCTCAGACACAGGGGCTGCCCCAGAGCCTACTTTGCTTAATCTGAGCATTTCAGAATCTGAGTTTTTCACCTGAAGCCCATTTTAAAGTTAGAAATGGACCCGCACCTGAGGTCCCTAAGGGACCTTATCTGATATGCATGTCTGATAGCTGAACACCTCTGAGTTCACTGCTTCGGGCTAATGTTTTTGCATGTGGTTTAGCAACCTTTGTTTGAGAAGGGAAGAAAGTGAAAGGAGGGAAAGACAAGGGAAAAATCAAAGTGTAACTAGGTAACCTTGGCTTGAGTTACCACTTACCAGCAAAGTGTGTCGAATTTCATGTTTGTGAGCTCTTAGCTTATACTAAAGGAAGAGGCAAGGATTTTTTTGTTTATATAACGGTTTCTGTGCCTTTTTCTGGGAGAAAACCAAAAGTGAGACACATCCTTAGATGTATCCACCTAAAAGCTGTGTATGTACTATACACTTCTGCCTCAGACTCACTCTATATACACTGGTGTATTTCCAGAGGAAAATTCTTTACTCTCAAGATAGATGGCCAAAACTGATTATATAACTTTCTGTTAACACTACTCTCAGGAGTGGAGAAGACATTTATTTTGTATAGTAAGAAGAGCTTGATTCACTACTTACCTAAAGCATTGCAAAATGAGAACAGTATATGGTGCATTCTGCTTTTACTTTACATGGTAAAAGTAGCCACACTTCAGTAAAGTTTTACAATCATTAGAAAGTCATTCTAAGGATCGGTACTAAAGCAGACTTTAGAATATTTTCCCACCTAATCCTTTGCTCCTTAGAAGACAAAACTCGCTCTATAAACATAGATAATGTTATGCTATTCTTAAATGTGGTCTTCTAAGGCTTTGTCCCTAGCATCTAGGGACATTAGATATTATTTAATTAATAAGAAATTATTATACTGAATTATAATATTAAACTTGCAGTATTCATGTAATACTCAAGTATATTTGCAGCAAGTAATTATGATTCAGTAAGATATGCTTGATAGGTTAGCAGGTTAGGAGTATATTTTCTGCAGAATTACTGAATATAAATAATGTTAAAACTGCTATTAAAAGTACATTTAGTACTTAATTTTTTAAAAAGAAATCAAATACTTTACTGAAAACATTAGTTTCCTTTCTTTCACTGGTGTGTTGATTTCTTTGAAATCTCAAAGAGAGTCCTATTTCCACATTGATCCCATGAAATCTTAGTGCAAGGGACAGGAAAGCAAATCAAGGAAACAGGAGGGAATTATTTTTCATTCCCCTGTCACTTTGTCAACTCTGATAAGCAAGTGAACTCATTCTAAAAGCAGTTCCAAATCTATGAGGTGTGAATTCATTGACAGGAAATCAGTAAGTTCAAGAGATAATGTACATGTGATTTTTTTTTGGTGTCTATCATCCTTCCTGCCATGACATGCTCTTTTAACTCTATATATTGTGAAAGTCTGAGCTCTGGCAGTGCGAGACTGGCTCATGGTGTTCTTATTGCAAGAGACACCACAAAGCAGTTGTTTCCAGATACTACCAGAAATACATATAGTAACAGTGCAGTTCACCCGTTTCTTCTATGCTTAACACTTAGAAAATGGCAGCTTTTTTTTCCACACATAAAAACTTCAAAATACATGAACTACGAACTATGAATAATCTTTTGTGCTAAATTTGATCAACTCCAATCATGCTGTATATATATTCACACAATCATACCAAAAGGAAAATCTACATCTAACCTCTTCACAATTGCAGTACAGGGGGCATTTGTAATAGACAATCATTTTTACAGTCCCACTGGTCTATGTTTACGGTATGTAACACTGTTACTTCAAGTATAATAGCTCTGCCTCTTTGTGACCTGGTTCCCCAGGGCTCAGCAGTTGCAGGAGGTTAATCTGGTTTTCTGGATTTTTATTTACTCCATGTTCCACTGTTTTTACTTTTATGCAAGTTTTCTAGGGGCTGCACACTGGAGTAGATGCATGCACAAGCTCCCATCCGCTTTAGTTCAAGCATAAATGCAGAACAAAATAAAAGCCTAGCTTTAGCAAAGCTCCGTTACTACAGGAAAATGATGGTAGAGTTACAAAGTCATTCAAAAAATCCAACCAAACAAACAAAAAAAAAAAAAAAGGGGGGGGGCTCCTGCAGGAATCAACCCAAAGAAAACTAAACCTAAACATTATGTGACTTTGAAATTGACATAGTTTGGCTATTGTGAGCCTCTAGGATTCCAAAACTCAGCGTACGGCCTTTATTCCAAATATCTGCTGAAAAGAACCAGATTTAAGAACCTACCAATTCTTTGGGAGGATAGGAGGTTGAGGGTATCGCACTCCTGATTAACATTACTGTAATCTGAATGAGGAATTAAATAGCTCCTGTACCTTGAGAAAAAGCCTCTGGGTAAAAATTCTTGGAGCTATTTCACTTGCACCTTATGAAAAAATAAAACTATATGCTACTACACATATAAGTATTCCCAGCATCTGCCTTGTAACAAATGCAGATGCATTCCTGCAGACTATGAACAAATAAAATATCCTATTAACAGCTTGAAACTAAACTTGAATAAACAGTAGGTGCATATATATTTAAAAGAAGTATATTACCTTAAATGTTGTTTCAAGTCCTATAAGCACACTTAAATGACCATATCACTGGCCAGAGACACGTTTACTTTACACAAACTATAATTTAGCAGGATTATCTGCAGGCATGATTTAGCTGACAATAAAATCAGTAGCAAATGAAATGGTCTATCTAGTACCTTATTAGGTGATCCCTTTAGGTGTATCCAGGGAAGATTATTTCTTGACTATGATAAATGAAAAAGACAAATTCAAATACAACTAGTAAATCATCTGTAAATTGGAAAGCATTTTCAAGAGGCAATTACAATGAGGAAAGCTTCTTTTAAGTGTGTGCCACTCAAGCTGATGCAGATGTTTTTTCTCATGTAGTGATCATCCATTCATCTTGTACACCTCCACTTTCATGCCTTTCTCATTATTCCTTTGGCTCTTTTTGTTTCTCTTCAATTTTATGCAAAATGTAATTTTATGCACCATATACTTAGTTATTTTAATAATGTTCTGCAAATCCAAGTAAATACTTAGTAACTCAGACACATGCATACACAATGCATTGTAGATCTTTCTCCTGCAAGTCCTCTAAACAAATTTTAGACAATCTTCTCTAAATAATAGTGAAGTAAGCTAGTCCAATTAGTGTCACTGGGTATCGCTACAATATTAATTTCCATTATCCACTCTTGCATGAGATGATATGGTGATGATACAAAATAACATTACTGAGAAATGTGTTGCCTAGCTGAAACCCCTTTTAAATGTAATAGTACTGCCAGTGAGGAAAGGTTTATTGAGTAACACTACAGCAATTGTTTGAATCAAGAGCAATATAATTTTAATTAAAGAAAAAAAAAAGATGATGGATTTATTTTCTGTTTCCTCCTTCCTCACAGTTCATTTGTTTAGACTTTTCTTAAAGAAATAAACATCTACTCTGAGACTTAGTAATATTAGTGATAGACCAAATTCATTGTCATAGATGTGAAAACGAACATGTTTCCTTATCACTTACATGGTATCTTTAATTATCAGTTACACAGCAATTCATCACAACGTTAATTCATCACAATGTTAATACCAAGACTTTTTTCTTTAAAAAGATAATAGTTTAATAACATTTAAAAATAAATGCAAGCATTGTGAATTGCCCCTGCCCATGGCAGGGGGGTTGGAACTAGATAATGCTCAGGTCCTATCCAATCGTAACCATTCTACGATTCTATTATTTGTAAGCTATACTTTTCTAGGGAGTTTGATTTAACCTAAATTTCATATGTAAGCACTGGGCTGACCTGGGTAGTAACTTAAGATGCACGTGATTAGTGCAAAGAAATGAGATTCAAAATGCATCAAGGCAGCCTTTGTAAATAATAATTTATGAGAAAAAGTATTTAGTAATGAAATAATTATTAAGATATTGGGTTGCTTTGTCCTTTTTTGTTAATGAGTTTTCATATGTTGCTACAGCTGACTTTAAAATGCAGGACTTTTTCTAATGCATCTGGATTTATTCCTTTGGGATTTAGTAGGGGAGTGATACAATTTCCCTAATTGTCGAAATAATTTCCTCTTCCTTGGTTAACAACAGCTTGTTTATTAATTTCCTAGAAGCAGATGAAGTATTTTGTCTGTTTGCTATTATGAATAACTTCAACTAAAGGTCCTATTGTTTTTGAAATGTGGTCCTTAGAAGAACTAAATATACTAATAAGGACTAAGTATGTTAACAAGTCTTTTTTTACACAAGCACTTTACATAAGTGTCCTCAGGGTAGCAGGTATCTTGCTTCAAATATTCACTACAAATACGAGTAATGAAATGGATAACAACATACATTTCTTCCTTTACAATTCTTCTTCTGGGTTTTACACAGAGTTCTTTATTTTTATAAAACTAATTTAGACCTAAGTATTTTAACAAATTAGGGCCAAACTACGAAAACAAGGTTTTTGTTTTCCTCAAAATAGTATACAAGATTAATAGATCCTGTAACTGAACCTTCATACCATGACCTTACTGTGAAATAGTGCTTTATTCTATTGATGGCTTGGCTTTGCAAGCAAAGATTTGGGAAGGGCTTTAACCATGCTTACTATAAGCCCAATGACCAAGGGCAAGTGGGATATGCAAATCCGGGCAAAAGGGTGCTGAGGCAATCAGGAATTGTCTAATCAGGACTCTCAACTCCTGAGCTAACTCAAGCTACCCGTGCGCTAGTCCCCCTGCATGCAACATTGGATCTTGCAGCTTCCCATGCACCTTGTCACATACTGTTTTGACCCTCACTCGTCCATACAGACAAGTGA
Source organism: Neopsephotus bourkii (assembly GCF_033783945.1). Classification (NCBI taxonomy): domain Eukaryota; kingdom Metazoa; phylum Chordata; class Aves; order Psittaciformes; family Psittacidae; genus Neopsephotus; species Neopsephotus bourkii. The sequence goes on along the minus strand of NW_026901872.1, from coordinate 6,140,854 downwards.
GAGTGAGCCCTTCCAGCCTGCACAGTGGATTTTTTAGGTGAGGCGCAGCTTGCACAGAGCTGGCCCCACCCTTTAAACCTGAGGTTTAACTGCCACGGCCTAGTTATCTACAACGGTGACAGCAAAGTTCACAGGTCGTAGGTTTTGTGAGAGTGTCCCTCTCTTTGATGGAAGACCATGCAAGGCTAGACAAGCTCCATCAGTCCGGGTTTGAAGATAGGAGTTTTCCTTCTCCTATGAAGAAGGTCTGAATTCGCTAACGAAGATTCGGGAAGACCTTTAGCTATGCATTTTGGACAAGACTGTCATCTCCTGGGTCAATCACAAACAACAGTGACGCAATAGCAGAACAAGCCTCTATGCGGGTTCTTAGAGACATTCAGTCATAAGCCCGCAGATGGTAGCCTCGCGCTAGCCACTGGCACGAGGCTTTATTCTATATTGTTAAAGAATTTGGCAAATGAAAGACTGAATACTGATAGGTCATCTGGTTTATTAATCCAACACTCTGTATTTCAAAATCATGAATTTATGTAAGATAATGCTATTTTCCCTCTTTGAAGTAAATATAGTATGCCTTAAGGCATACTTCCATCAATTTTTATTCTTTGTAAAATAGTAAATGGTAGGTATTGCTTATTAGACATAACTACTGTATGCAAAATGCCAGTAGGAAGCATTGTCATATTTGTGAAGAAAGGGGGAAAAAAAAAACCCACAAGACCCCCATATACATATATATATATATTTCCTGTGTACCTCTTAGTTTGACTGAACCACAGAACACTTGCTAACTTAATGTCAGACTTCCACCTTCCCATCCTAGTAATCTGCTGGTGGTGCCCTTGGAAGAACATGTAGGAGGATTACTTTTGTTTAACTTCTCTGCTTAACCTTCACAGCATTTGCTTACTGTGTTGTCAGGACACACAGATTTTAAAGGATATGTGCTACTGGAAAGATAGTTAAACGCAGCATTAAGCAACTTTTTCATAGTCTCTGAGTAATTGCAAAGAGTAGGAGTGGGAATGTGTGGATAAAAAAGACTGCATTAATTAAACAGAAAAAAATATTAAAAATAAAGTTTGATCAGAAATTAAAGGTAAGCAGAATTCTTTTATTTTGATGAAGATTTGTCCAAATGTCTAATTTATTTGACACCCATAAAAATATTGTCATTTATCAAGCCTCCTGTAGATTTGATTTATTATTTCTTTGTATGATAGGATTTTTCTGAACTTCTTGACTGAGAACAGATATCCAAGATCTTTTTACAACCTTATGAGGAGGCAAGCTGTTGGCTAGTATTACCTACATACACGAAACGGTCAAAGAATGGAAAGACAGATAGAAGCAGAGGTTAAATGAACTTTTAAAAATCTTATAATATTCAGTGGCAGATTTATTAAGAGAATTCAAGATTTCATAGCCATAGTTTAATGGGTTTACATTCTGAAATCAGTTCTTTCCACTGGATAAAACTGTTGGCAAAGGACAGAGGGCTCTGTAACCCTTATTTTAGTGAGAATGGGTGTTTTGCTTCAGTAAAGACTGCAGGATTAAGAGGAAGAAACGACTGCTAAGGAAAATTGAAGTAGCTGTAAAGTCTATTGTCCTATTGATAAAGAAGCTATAAACTTAATTTAAATAGCCAAGCATATGAAAAGAAATTGATCATTCTGAAATTTCCAATTATTATATAGATTAGTGAATCAGTTACTTTACTGAAAGAAAACACACACTTGAGTAAGAAAATCAAATGCTTTTGCAACATCTCATCACACATGGATTCATGCAAACATGGACACCAATATCTTTTTCCTTGTGCTTACAGAATATTGACAATTTTGATTTGCATTGGCTAATATTGTAAAAGAGTTCTGTTTAGTTGCACAGCTATGGAAGCATGAAAATACTTTGATAGCAGTTATTTGCCCTTTGTGAAATTCAGTGAATGATTCAGATGCTTGCATGCTTATAGCAAAAATTAATTTGTGCTCATCTGCCAGAGACACAGGAATCTGAAAACACATTTTTATGCCATTTACCTATTTTAAAATACAATTTCTTGTAAGGCAACAGAGTACTCAGCAGAAACTTCTTGGAGGTTTTCTATTTTCTCTTAATTTTGTACAGTTGTCAGAGTATACATTTTCTATCAAATTTTTGACCAAGTTGTGGTGTTTGACTTCTGTTGTGGCATGTTTCTTTATGGCACGGAAGAAGATGAAGTAATTCCAGAAATATTGATTGTTCTTGATGGAAATATGTATCTATCTGAAGAATACTGAAACCAAACAGTCCTTCCCCCCCCCCCCCCCGGCAATGAGCAGACAGTATAGAATGAGTATTTCAGCTCTGTCATCTTCTGACCATTCTAATGAGACTTCAAAAAAAACAGATGCTGGAGACATATAACCAGGTTTTAACTTCTTGCTGCATTACGAGATCTCCTCTTACAGATTACCATATGGAAACCAAAACAGACTTAATGGTGACTCATTCAAAATGTTATTCATGGCAGCACTAAGCAGCAAGACAATTAAGCTATCACGTCACAGAAAGAGGGCATCGTTACTTATTACAGTATCACAGTATGTTAGAGATTGGAAGGGACCTCAAAAGATCATCTAGTCCAATCCCCCTGCCGGAGCAGGAACACCTAGATAAGGTTACACAGGAACGTGTCCAGGTGGGCTTTGAATGTCTCCAAAGAAGGAGATTCCACAACCTCCCTGGGCAGCCTGTTCCATTGTTCCGTCACCCTCACTGAGAAGAAGTTTCTTCTGAGGTTTAAGTGGAACCTCTTGTGTTCCAATTTATACCCATTTCCCCTTGTCCTTTCGTTGTTTGCCACTGAGAAGAGCCTGGCTCCATCCTCGTGACACTATTACCTTGCTTTCACGCCTCTGAAGCAGAGATGTGAGCATAAAAATAAGATTACTCATTTTAGATAGAATCTAATTTCTTTGTTTATGAACTGCAGTAGAAAACATACTCTTAGTTTCTCTGGTTTGGCCACCATCTTGCTGTTTCTTTCCACCCTCCTGCTGAACAAGAGGTAAGAGATGAGTGAGTAAGTACTTATCTCATTTGAAATGAAAAGCCAGTTGAACACAATAAAACTGCATCAACAGAAAAAACTGGCAAAGCTTCACCCTGGAACATTATCTGAAGACCTTTTGCAGAGAGTACATCATGGCTTGCCAAAGTACAATTCCATTTTGTACAGCAGATGATCAGCCAATATATCCTCCCCATAACAGTGACACGGCTTATATGTACTAGGACTGCATTTCTTAGATCAGCTTAACAAAGAACTTACTTAGTATACACTATCTTATGTAAATCTTTGCCAAAAGAAATCTTCAAACTACCAACGATATCTAAATAGTCTGCGCTTCCAACAATGACTTGTAACATCTATTGTCAAGCCCTTGACATTTTATTTATGCAGTATGTGAAACTAAAGCAATATTCTTCTATTGTAGCTAATAATAAGTAAGGAGTAGTAGGAAAGCATTGTGATGCTCACACTTTTTTTTGCCAGAGCTTTCTCTATTTTGTACTGAGAATGCTGCCAGCACAAATTTAGGGTCCTGCTACCTCCTGAGAAGAAGTGAATCAGTCTCCTTTGAGTGGCTGCCTATGTGGATGGGCTGACCTAGAGCAACAGATTCCATCCAGCTGAGCAACACAATAATGCACATGCTCAAAGGGCTCTGCTCCAGGGAAGGCTGTGTGTCACACCACTAAGTACAGCTGTCAGCAAGTACATAAGAGCAGAGAACAAATGAAAAGGCAAATAAAATAATTAATGGTATTGTGTATGACTTGAAGATAAAATACATGGCTTTTTGGTGATACCTTTATAGCTGTTCATACTGACAGACTCTGACATGATCAAAAGCCCTGAATTTTTAAAATGGCAAGAAAATCTAGGATGTCTTTGTTCAGCCATTGTTACAGTTGTGACAACTACTCTCCTCAGTATGAAATCCAGGAATTAGTTAAATAAACCTATAGAACAGCCTACCATTTACAGTAACAGAATTGGTAGATGGATACATAGATGTGTATCTAAACATTTAAAATTATTGTGTCACTATTCAGCAGTTTCAATACGAGTTCCTCTCTTTTTATAATAATATAATCTAGTGTAAAATTATTTCAGATATTCCTGTATTTAGTATTGCAGCAATTCATAAATATCTTCCTGTTCCATTTCAATTTAAATTCAGTATCACAGAGTGCCAAAGTGTGATACCTGCAGATAATAAAAATTTGCACAACACAGTGAAGATAAGAAAAAGGAATGAAGAAGGTATAAATGTATATCTTCTGATGATTTTTTTTTTTTTTTGACATGTAATGCAGCTGTATCCTGAATTTGACTTTAAATTGTTCTGAAAATCTCTTGGCTACAATATATGTATGTTACAAGTCAGTAAGTCTGGAAAGTAATTTTGCCATTAAATTAGATATTCTAGCATTCTTAAATCAAAATCACTGCATTTTTTGTGGGTTCTTTTTTTCCTTTTACTATGCATGGCATTCTAAATTTTTTGAGACTTAGTAAAAAATATACTGCAGTCATCACACAAAAATTTCTAAAGTTTATTTTTCAAATATTTGTAATGGAGATGCACATCTCAAAAAAAGCAATATCAAACTAGATTAAGTAACAAACAAAAATAATCTAAGTTTTCTATAAGCTTACCTAAGGGAACTTAATGTAATATGCAGAAAGTGACATGGGAATGAGAACTGCTACATAGTTATAACAATTAATGGTAGGATCCAGTTATAGAATTGCAATTTTTCCTAACTTCTAGGAACACCTGAAAGGGTTTACCTGCCTGAAGTGATTATAACTCAAGAAAGCCATACAGAAGACTTATCTATAATTTTCCAACACAGATTGATTGGTAGAAGTACCCTTCTAAAGTAGTGATTGTAAGATATGATGGCAGGCAGAGTTAGGAAAACAAGTTCAGGAAAGAGAAAATTTCAATGATGATAGTTGAGATTCAGAGTGAGAAATTCTCAGAGCGCATTTGTTATCTGAACTGCTGCTTAGAAAGGAAAGCCAGATTATTTGGTTCTTCATCCCTATTTTTCTTCCTGCACTCCAACCACAACATATCCCCTGGAAGCTTTTATTCTCACGTCGTCATTTTCATCCCATTTAAAACTTGTTCTGTTGTCAGTGTTACCAGCCTCAATATTCTATTTGCTTGACTGGCAGCCCTCAAGGCATGTGGGAGCAACCTGCAAATGCACTGTTCCTGCACTAGGATCTGCTTTACTAATCAAGTTCAAACCCAAAACAACACAGCAGCTGGAAAGGTACAGCCATCACTTTCACTCAATTACACTCACGGTTAGAAGGCAATTATTATTACAATTATTTAATAATTAGTAACTAATGCCAGGCCCCCTATTTTAGCATGAGCCATAGTGCACTAAATACATGCTATGCTTAGGTGAACGCTCATTGTGGTAGCACGCAATGGTGCAAACTAAGTGCATACTTAATATAAACCTTCAGCTAGTGAGAATATTTCCATCAGCTATAAAAGAATAATAAACTAGATCAAAAATAAGTGTCAGGGAAGAGATGTTGTCCTCCCATTTTGGTGCTGAAGAAAGGATTTGAAAATGACTTCTACTGTCTAATCCTGGAAGTATCTACCTACATTAACACCTCCATTTCGGACCTTGGAACTGCCTGTAATTGTAAATAAGTGCGGAAGTAGGAGGCCCTGCCAGGGAATATGTCCTGTTGATTCAAGCCTCTCTTTCACTTTGAAATCACGGCAGTTCATGCTCGAAGCCTAAAAATGTCATCAATGCCAAAAAGAAAAAGATTATAAATCATATATGCCATCTTCGACTTCAGCCCTTTCAGTTTATGAAATAATATCCTGCTTTTTTTTTTTTAATTATTTCAACAAATATTTAAAGAGGTCATAAACGTACAGAAAAAGAAAAAAAAGGAATGAAGACTTTTCCATATATACATATTTCTTTATATACATATATCTATAGCCCAGTACTTGATGCAATCTCATAGGAAACATGCATTCAAGCTTCATTAAGCACTAAAAAGACCTAAAGTTGCCCATGCATTTAAAAAGTCCTTTAATCAGTAAACTAGAAAAAAAAAAAGAAATTAAGAACCTTATTATTCTGGGTTTCCTGTGAAGAGATTGGCTAGAATACTTGTTTTCAGGACATATTTACCTATGAATCCAGTGAGACAATACTCTTGCAAAGGTTACGCTTGTAGGACATTCATCTCAGTGCTTGATGCAACCCCAATCTATATTTAAGAGCCTGTGAATTCACTGTGTTTGTTGCTCTTCTCTCTTTTTCCCCTGTGTAAATCTGTGTACTCACTCAGTAGAAAAGGCCAAGTGGACAATAAGCTACGAAATAAATACAAACATTAATATTTGAAGGTTTTGTGAATCACACTTTAAAACTACACCTTCTTCATTCTGGGGCATAAGTAAGGCACCAAACCTACACAGAATATCTAGATACTTGGGGAATAAAGGTCATCATAGAATCATAGAATAGTTAGGGTTGGAAAGGACCTGAAGATCATCTGGTTCCAATCCCTTTCATGGGCAGGGACACACCACACTAGACCATGTCACCTAAGACTGTCCAGCCTGTCCTTGAACACTTCCAGGGATGGACCATTTACCAGTTCTTTGGGCAACCTGTTCCAGTGCCTCACCACCCTTACAGTAAAGAAGTTCTTCCTTATAATCTAACCTGAACGTCTTTAAACCCATCACCTCTTGTCCTGAGGCAATAGGTCCTGAGGGACTCCCCCCTGAGGACGAGTCCCTCTCCCCTGGCCTTGTAAACCCCCTTCAGATACTAGAAGGCTGCTATGAGGTCTCCATGCAGCCTTCTCTTCTTCAGGCTGAACAGCCCCAACTTTCTCAGCCTATCTTCATACGGGAGGTGCTCCAGTCCCCTGATCATCCTTGTGGCACTTCTCTGGACTCGTTCCAACAGTTCCATGGTTTTTTTTATGTTGAGGACACCAGAACTGTACACAATACTCCAAGTGAGGTCTCACAAGAGCAGAGTAAAGAGGCAGGATCACCTCCTTCGACCTGCTGGTTACACTACTTTTGATGCAGGCCAGGACACAATTGGCTTTCTGGGCTGCAGGTGCACACTGTTGGCTCATGTTAAGTTTCTCATTGACCAGCATCCCCAAGTCCTTCTCTGCAGGGCTGCTCTGAATCTCTGCCCAACCTGTAGCTGTGCCTGGGATTGCTCTGACCCAGGTGTGTAGGACCTTGCACTTGTCATGGTTCAACTGCATAAGGTTGGCATCAGCCCACCTCACAAGCGTGTCAAGGTCCCTCTGGATGGCATTCCTTCCCTCCAGCGTATCAACCAAACCACACAGCTTGGTGTCATTGGCAAACTTGCTGAGGGTGCACTCAATCCCACTGTCCATGTCAGCGACAAAGATGTTGAACAAGACCAGTCTCAACACCGATCCCTGAGGGACACCGCTCGTTACTGGTCTACAGCTGGACATGGAGCCATTGACCACAACTCTTTGTGTGTGACCATCCAGCCAGTTCTTTATCCACCGAGTGGTCCATCCATCAAATTGATGTCTCTCCAATTTAGAGACAAGGATGTCGTGTGGGACAGTGTCAAATGCTTTGTACAAGTCCAGGCAGATGATGTCAACTGCTCTACCCCTGTCCATCAGTTCTGTAGCTCCATCATAGAAGGCCACCAAATTGGTCAGGCAGGATTTCCCCTTAGTGAAGCCATGCTGGCTGTCACCAAGCACCTTGCTGTTTTTCATGTGCTTTAGCATGCCTTCCAGGAGAACCTGCACCATGATCCTGCCAGGCACAGAGGTGAGACTGACTGGTCTGTAGTTCCCTGGGTCATCCATTTTCCCCTTCTTGAAAATAGCGGTTATATTTCCCATTTTCCAGTTGTCGTAACTTCACCTGACTGTCATGATTTTTCAAATATGATGGACAGTGGCTTAACAAGTTCATTCACCAGCTGCCTCAGGACGGAACCCAGGTGTAGGACCTTGCACTTGGTATGGTTAAAATTCATGAGGCTGACATCAGCCCACCTCACAAGCATGTCAAGGTCCCTCTGGATGGCATTCCTTCCCTCCAGCGTATCAACCGAACCACACAGCTTGTTGTCATCGGCAAACTTGCTGAGGGCGCACTCAATCCCACTGTCCACGTAACTGACAAAGATGTTGGACAAAACTGGTCCAAACACTGATCCCTGAGGGACACCACTAGTTACCATTGTCTACTTGAACACTGAGCCATTGACTATAACTCTCTGCAAGCGGCCATCCAACCAATTCCTTATCCACAGGTGGGATCTCTATCAAATTGATGTCTCTCCAGTTTAGAGACAAAGGTGTCATGTGGGACAGTGTCGAACACTTTGCACAAGTGTTATTTAAGTGAACCAATGTCTCTTCATAGAGCTAACCTTATAACTATTAATATTTCCAATAGCATATGTTTCAGTGTAGTGTTGGAAAGTGCATGCATCTCTGTATACTTGATTTGTACTAAACCCAATAAGAGTTACTAAATATTAAAAGAAATACATAAAGTACTAGCTGTGCATTCATAATGCAATGAAATCACTCACCTTTCTCTGATTAACTAGAAAGACTATCAAAAAACTAGAAAGACTTAGAAAATGGAAATTAAGAAAAATAAGGATTCCCCCCCTTCCATTGTTAATAATTATTGACTCTGACAAGAACAAAGAAATAAGCAAAATTAAACAAAATTAAAAACTTTATTTTCCTGTCATTTTACTATATGTAGAGTAAAATAATCTGTAAACAAGACTCACTAATATATAATTGGGAGACAGTATTCACCGTAGTCACTTCACAGCCACACAGTTGTAAATTGTACTTCAAGTAAGCCAACTACAGAGCTTACACTCATAAAAAAAAAAATCAGAAATGATCATTACTTACAAAACAATTGTCCACATCAATAGTTCTGTGGTTTACTGCAATGAATAAAATCCATGCAATTTCATTCAAGAGTGATGTCGGTCAAAAAGTCACATACCAAATACAACAGATTTGAAAGGCTGAGGTCAGCCTTCCAAGCTTTATAAAGAAGAACAACCTTACATCATGCTTAGATGAAAAAGAATAAAATTAATTGATTTCCATGGTACGCAGGTTTGATTTGTACATTTTTGTTCATAAAATAGGTGATTACTTCAACTCATTTCCCGATTGTATGTATTCAGAAAAAGATTATGAAAGAAATCATAAGTGATAAGCTCAATTTTCTGTATATTCTATATCACTTACTGTGAATTAACCACCAACATGGGTAAATGAGGACAAAAATCTTTAATGTGAAATATGTTAAGCAAGAGAAATAAACACTACAGATGCTTATTCAAATGGACCACTAGAAGATCTCCAAAAAGTCTTGGTTCGTCTGTCAAGAAAGGACGGACCAGATGATTCTTAAGGCCCTTTCCAACTTCGTATTCTATGATTCTATGAATTAAAGTCCTGGTAATAAATATGCAGGGTATGATCTACTCAGTAAACAGTAGTGGCCCAAACTAAAGTTTTAACATGTTTTAACAAGTTTTAACAATTTAATTCCAGCTGGCAAGTAAGTACCACACAGATGCTTGCTCACCTCCCACCCCACCCCACATGGTGGGATGAGAAGAATCAGAAAAGTTAAAACCCATGGTTTGAGATAAGAGCAGTTCAATATTGAAAGAAAATAAAATATTATCATAATCATAATAACAACAACAAAACCACTACCACCACCAATAATAATAATATGGAAGAGAGAAAGAGAAGTTAACCCCTCACAAAAATAAGTGATGCTAGTTTGGATCAGGTGCCCTGTCTCTTCTCCCTCCTGGCTTCCTGTGCCTCTCCATACTGGCAAAGAATAGGAAACTGGGAAGTCCTTAATCAGCGTAAGTGCTACTGATCAACAACTAGAAACATTTGTGTGTTATCAGCATTGTTCTCAGACTAAAGACAGAACACAGAACCACACCAGCTACTAGGAAGAAAATTAATTCTATCCCAGCCGAAAACAGGACATGTGCCCACTTCTGTTATTTCATATATATAAGTAAAGACTGGGGGAATTTTGAAGCACAGACCCAATTTTGCATAAATTTTGAAATTACTAGACATATTTTGTGATCATAAATATGACTAGGCATTCTGCATATTTGATATGTATTAGCTTATTGGTAGAAAAGCTAGTACGTAGCAGAACACTGTGCTGCTGAGAAGTTTCAAGGAGGTAATTTGGGGAAGTGTTCTATTCAACAGCAAATGCAGGATGGATCCCCTAAGACAACTAAGGGGTGACTACACAAAGTCTTTCCTGGGCGTTTTTTTTGAATTTTTGTAAAACTGAATGATTCTGAAATAAAATCTAACCACATACAAAGATATGGAAGACTGATTATGAGGTTAACACAGCCAGTATCCAGGGTTCATTTTACTAATATCTAAATTCCATGAAACTGGAAGATGGGCAATGTTCCAGTTCTGCTTCATTAATGAGATGTGAATAAACACCTTAACTCCTATACTTTTGAATCTGATAAAAAGTACAAATTTATTGACACTCTGTATTCATGTTGATTGTACTCCAGGCTCTCACTTTCATGTTTCCATTCCACTTCTGAAGGACTTTTTTTTTCATTTTAGCCTTTTTTATCAAAACACATTATTTGTATTTTATTTCAGCAAAAGGACTTCCTGAAGTTAGAACAAAACAAACAAAAAAAAAGATAAATCAGAATTAGAAATACGGCATGATATTTTAATTACATAAAATGTAATTGCATATAATTTGTAATTTAATAATTTAATTACATATATTTTTATTAACTAAACCCAGACTTTCATAGAAATTGTATTGAATACTTCATTTTGAACTTGTTAAACAAAATTGACATTCAACATTTCTTCCTAAAAGACAAACAAGCCTTAGCTACTCCTCTTCAAGACCGAGTCAGTTGAAAGAACTCCCACAAGTTTCTTTATGAATAAAGACAGATGAAATAACAACTTGTTTTTATAAGATTTTTCTCAGGCATCTTACAAAACACAGAATAACATTTAACTAATTTGAATGCACACATCCAAAATAACCATTCTGTTGCAGAAGATGGGCTTTTTATTGGCTTAGCAATAGTTCACTCCATTGGACTGAAGTTAATTCCATGACGCTTCTTTTTTCTCTCATCTGGAAATGAAGTTGTCTTAGTTAACCTCCTTGTGGCTAAGCCTGTCCTTCTTATAAAACATCCAGAAGAACTGTGATATTTCTTGGCAGTCTGAGCAGTAGTGTCAAGCACTGAATGAGCAAGCATTCAGTGCTTAGCCATGCATAGCTGTGGCCTCATGCATAGCCATGGCCTCAGGATTATTGTACACTGGCTAGGAACTTCAGATAAACTTGCATTGCTATTTCCCTCTTCAAACTTCAAATCCGTCCGTCCACAGTCACTCTGCATAGGGATGAAGACACTGTGTAGCCAGCTTATCTTCAGGTAATTACTGAAAACACAGAAGATTCGTAGAGACCTCCGTGAAAAACACAGATGCCATCCAGAGCAGGAGGAAACATAGGATTGAATGATATGGGAAAGCATTTTAGGGAAGTAAGTGCTGTAGATTTTTCAAAAGTAACAGTTTTTAGTGAGCAAATGTATTTTTAACTGAAGGGCATTTTTCTGTTTGCAAGTTTTCACTGCTTTTTTTTTTTTTTTTTTGTACAAACAAAACAAGATTTCTGTCTTTATATAACACCAAGGAAACAGTGACTGTTTTTATATTACAGTGAAAGTAAACCATAGAAGAAAGACACAGAAAAATCTTGAACAATGACCCCAGTTCTGAAATCCAGCAGCATACTTCTCATTAACTGAGACCACAGTAATAGGTCAACGTCTTTTGTACAGAGGTGGAGATAATTTTTTTTTTCTTTTTTTTTAAGTAAGTAGTTATCACGACCCTCCTAAGTATTTAGGAACGGATTTTTATTCTCCCTGTTCTTCATCTAAACAAACCCAGCCATAATATGAGAAGAAAGTAAGTCAACACTCTCACATCCTCTGTATTTATTCAGATTTGTTGCTAAGGGTCAAATTCTGTCCTCTGATGTGCATCTTGGGAAAGATTTAGTGTCCAGAGACTTGCCACAGCATAGTCTCTTACTCATTAATTTTTCTCTAACCCTAACTTACTTCCCAAAGGAATTGCTGCCTTTTGATAGATTTGTAGAGAAATTTCTGTCTCCAGATGGCACACAAATGCAGTTAACCTCAAATCAATGACAATATCAAAGCAAAAGATACCATGAAATACTTCAGTGTCTTTTAATGAAGAGTAAGTTCGACAATGTTGAATTTCTCATCTTATATTCTACCAACAACAAGAAAAAAAAATCACATAAGTCAAGAAGGATATACAGATATTATATTCTACATGGCAGGTGCACTTAAACACTGATATATACACCTAGTTTCCCAATCATTCCTCTCAGGAAACACACAAGAAAGCAACACAGTTTCTTTTAATGTAGAAACTCAGGTCTACTTATCAAGGAGCAGGAGCAAATAGCTCAGAATTCATCCTATAAAAAATCAGGAGATGACTGGAGCATGTAGCCTAAGCCATGAAATGGGATTCACTCTTGCTTTGCATCTTAACTTTGAAATAGCCAAAGACAGACAGATCTCTCCTTACTGAGAGAGTTAAAATATCTGGGCCCTTGTTCCTGGTAGTCTAGATATTTCCTTGAGCAAACATCATAGGCTTTCTTGCAATTTACACCAAAAAAAATAGATGGACTCAAATCTTTTAATGCCACAGATGATACCTGCTGAAAGAATCAGTAGCGTTGGCTCATTCAGATTTGATAAGTAAATTAACTAAAACTTCTGAGATTCTCAAGCAGAAGGACAAAAGTCCATAGAAACAGGTATTTCAGACCAGAATAACCCCGATTCTGTTTTTTTTTTCATGATGGATAGAAAATACAAATCTGTAGAGTAAATAAAGTGAGCCACTATTAAACTGCAGTTTCTTGCCACTACACGTATGTTTATATATTTCAAATTTTTAGCATATTACAGTTAGCAGGAGTTTAAATAGATTTCCTGAATTCCTCCTAGACACACTGAATTTCTGATAAACAGACTGTCAAAATATTCCACAGAGCTTCCTCTATTTGACTTTTAAGTAGCTGTGAAAGCACTCATTTTTCAAGATTTGTTCTGCTACAACCTGAAGGGACTGGGCTCTCCATCTTGCAATTTTCTCTGTTTTATAGCATTGTTAGCATCGTTTCTATTATGTCTGCTTTGATCTTGATGCAAGAGCCAGAATTCTGAGAACTAGTAAGGAAGCCTTAATTCACGTATGTCAATGAACAACAATTCACTATGAAGGTACTCACAGCTCTTTTATCAGTATACTTTATTTAGGTTGAACTGAACTTTTAAAATCATCAAACAGTAAATTTGGAAAAAAAAACATGGAGAAATCAGAAAATAAAGAATAGAATTTAAATTTAAATTTAAAATCAGAAAATAAATAATTAATAAATATACGTAGGCTTTTCAATGTGTGAAAGTGAATCAGTCCTAAAGCTATCGTCCCCTACCTTGGTAGATCTGTGGGCAATGATTTTCTGTAAGAAGATTCTGCTGCATACTATGTTCTTTCTTTTGCTTCCCACTTAATTTTATCAATATTCAGTGAGCATGAGCTACAGTAAAGACAAGATTTTCCCTGTGTACCATAAATTGCACTGTCTAACACATCACAAAATGCAAACTAGAATCTGACCGGCTTTTCCTGAGTCTAGAATTCTACCAAGCCCATTTCTAGATGTTTGGGTTTTTTTTTACATCTGGAACTCTGTAGCCATCTAATGATGCTACAAAACAGAGTTACAGCAATTTCAAATATAGGGTTTTGGTTTTGGTTTGTTTTTTTCTCAGCTTCCTTCACAAAAATCCCATGTGAATGTGATCAGGACAGTCCAGAATATTATTACAAGAGGTAATTATTACAACAGGCAATTGTTACAAGGGGTACAGGGAAGGTTTGGGTTTTTTTCCTCTGTTTTTTGGTCTTCCTCCTGATAAAGCTAAAAAAAAAAGGCCCAATTAACCAAACAAAACAAGCCTTTCCAGAGTTTTCTTGTGAATGCAGTAAGACCTTATGTTTTACTGGAAGAGCCTGGAAGTCCAGTTGTTCCACTGAAGAATTAGTCAGGCAGCAAAATTAATTAGTCCTGTATTTTTGGTGTGTCTTCAAATTGCTACATTTAAGCCTCAGATTTTAGCTGCCTGTGCTGAGAGACGAATGACTTCAACTCTCCATTAGTCTTGGCTCTCAAACTGTTGAACTAGAGTTAAGCTATTGTAACAGTTTTTTCAGTCTTTTCAAATGTGCACTTGAATTAAGAAGTGCAGTCAAGTTGGTAAATTTAAATTGCTTTGACTCTGAAAATGTCAGTTCAAGCTGAAACAAAATTGTTTTGAAAACTAGTAATTTAATACAAATTGACTATATTACAAAACAAGGATATATTTGAGTATGCAAGCCTCATCTAATGCTATTCATTATAGTCCCTGAGAACCTGTGAAAAATTAATATGCTATACCACTTTTCCCTGGGAAACAGTATCAAATATATTATTGCATGAAAGGAGGGAAAATGTGTGTTATAAACCCACACAATCTGATGACCAATTTTATTCTGTTATTCCCACATAACAACAGAAGCTATGTCAATCAACCAAGATTTAGAAGGTAAGGGAAGGGAGGGGAAGAGAAGGGAAAGGAAGAGAGATCAGTATAGCATTGAATCTGGTGAGTAAACTTGCAGCACAGGCTATTTCTTTAAAATAGTGCATCTTCTCCCATTTTAAATAACTCAAGCAACGGGGCTTCTACCTCCTCCCCTGCAAGACTATTAGAATTCAGTTTTCTTCATATGCTATTCTCCCTTGTATTATTAATACACATATTTTATTATGTTCGTTAATAATATGCATTGCTGTAATAATAGGTATTTAGTACTCCTTTCCTTCAGCTATCAAATTTTCCTGTTGTGAACATGTAGTTATTAATGCTTTAGAGACTTTGTCATAAGCACAGTATCCAAAATGGGTATTTTTTTACTGTAGTGTGACTACACTTTTTGGGTATTAATTTAGCCTTTCCTATATACTTCTTCACAATGATTATTGCTTTTGATTTGCTGGATTACTATTCTTACTGATACTGTAATTGCTATCATATATAGCAATTTGTTTATAAATAATCATGTGGCTGAACTGTAGAAAACAAGTCACCAAAATAATGTAATGAGGAGCAATTTGCTTTTAGCAGAACATCACAAAATTGCACAAAGTAACAGGAGAGATAAATAAATATTTTTCATATTATGTTCAAAACTGTAAACTTTGTCTAGGAAGAATCCAACGATTATCGCTCGCTTATTACTGGGAGCAAGCTCCGACTGAGATAGGGTCATACTGGTAACTCTGGCAGCGAACCAGACTTGACCACAGCAAATAATGCTGCCTGGGAAATAATTTTCCCATCAAGATTTACTTTGTAAGTTTTCATAAACTTTCTCATACCACAGTTGAACAAAGGTGCTTTAAAGTTTCTCAAGAGCAGGGAGAGAGCTACATCCACTTCAGAATTACAAACAGGCGAGAAAAGAGCAGTGGGGACTAGAGTCATGTGTCCCCAGGAGGTCTCTGTTCAAATCCTTTACACTAATGAAGCAAACTAGGGGCATGAACTTTTCTCTGCATTCCAGTGATTGGCAGTTATTGAATGATACAGAGTAGATATTTCCTTTCTGAAAATGATTGATAGATTGGGGAAATATTTTTTGGGACAATCTTCACAGGAACTGGTATGTTTCTGAACAAACCACGATTTTGCTTAATTTCTGTATTCGAACAAAACCCCTCTCGTTCTCAAAAAAATCAGTTACTGCAGTTCCACCTGTATACTAGAAAAAACATCGGGTTTGACAGCTGACCACACAGAACCAGATGTCAGCTGCTTGTCCCAGTATAGCTTATCATTACAGACATGGTAAGTTTTTATTTCATCCCTGCTTACAAGATATTAATTATTTAAATTTTGAAATGTTTTGTTCTATTAACCACTTTCACCCTAATTTTCAATCTCTTCCTTGTTTCTTCCCCTTACCCCTTCCTTATCTTTGCTTTCTCACTGGTGGTTCTGCATTGTCAGCTACTGAAAGACTGGAAAGAACCATTTCACTCATATTTATAAACATTTCCCATTCACCACATCTCTTTAGAAAAAACCAGCAAATTAAATAATTAGGTATATTCAATTGTGGTTGACAATTTATTTTAACAAGGACAGCAATATACCTCTTTCCAGCAGAAAGAAACATTGCGCTTTGACAAAAGCACATTATGTTGTCTCGCAATGAAAGTGCTGCAGAAAAAACTATTGAGAGCACAATAATATAAAGTAAAAATATGACAAATATTTTTTTCTATTGTCATTTTATTTATTGATGTTATACAACAGAGGTTGCTGGGGCATGGTACTCTTTTATTTACAGGTTCACTAAAGAAGAGAAGGGTCATTACTTAAGAAAGACAAAGCTTCAGATACATTCAGCCATTCCTCCCCCTAATGTGTGAATGAGTAAGTATTCATCTACTTTCAGCTACTACTTTAACCATTAAAGTGACAGTATTTAGTTCATTTTTGTCATAATTTTAGTCGTGGCAAAATGTTAGAGAATAAAAAAAATAATTACTATCTGCAGTTACTTTCCATTAGAGCCAGCTCCACAGGGACTAAGCCAGGCCAAAGACAAGACCTGATTCTGCATGTAATGACATCTTATGCAAGCATCGTGACTGCAATTAATATCTGTTGGAGCAATATTTGCCTGAGAAACATGAAAGGTGTATAAGAAAACTCAGCTGAAACCAGATTAAACTGTACTCGTATCTGTCTTAGTTTACACGTATGTCATGTCTACTTCTGTGGAAGGAACACCAGTTAAGGTCCTGATGGGATGGAGATCCTTCAAAATTTTATTGCTTTGGTTAAAATACTAGGTTTCTTAGTGCATTTCCTGTGTCATGATCTAAATCCCTGATTTCAATTTTAAAATGTTATATTTTTTCCCAATATTTCCATAATGTTTCTGGTACTGTGCATGGGAGGGATTTGAAACTGAAATACAGGAAAATATCCACCATTCTCTTCCTCCTAGAGAGCTCAAACAGCTGAAACAAGGAGTGGTGCTGGGAAGTAAAGGAGCCATCTGCTCCTGCACCAGCCTCTGCAGCTGAAAGAGGAAACTTACAAAGTCCATCATCTGTTTACTACTTCACCTGAAAACACCAGCAGGGTATTTCAACCCATTAAAACCAGACCCTTGCTGACCCTCCAAGGCAGCCCAGCCAGAGCCAGGGTAATTTAGCAGCTGAGTCAGCTATTTCACTCTTTTTTTTTTTTTTTTTTTTGTATGATCTAAAGCAGATTAAACACAGCATGAAGTACAATTGCCTCAGTGTACTTGTACTGCTGGACATTGTCTTGAGAAACCAATCTTAAACAGCAAAGCTTTGAAAAGATTTATATAGTTTAAACAATGAGAAATCAAAAGGCATAGTAAGTTGACAGAATATAAACAATTTGATTTTGGATCATTCTCAGTTTCCCAGTCCACACAGATGGAAACAGTATTTGTAAGCAAAAATTAGCAGGAAACATGCTGACTGTGTCTTGTTGAGAATTAAATCCCTAACAGTGCTTTTTTTTTTTTTTTTGGACGTAAAAGATTTATGCAGTCTAAAAGTAGAAATGACATCTTTCATGGCCACCTTAAAAAAATGATGATTTCCAAGTACTATTAAAAAAAAAAGAAAAAAGACTTACAGTTCTAGAAGTTCAAAACTGTCAGCAATGAAGCATGAAACAAGATTCAGTTAAGAGCGAAGAGGACTTTGGTTCTTTACTTTGCAACTTGCAACAGGGACCAAGTGCAACACAATGTCCTGCGCTATTAAGGAAAGAGTTTAGATGTAAAGATGGAAACTGTAACTTAGTGCATCCCACCAACACTCAGAAAGATGTCACACTTGCTGAGGATTACCCACTGAGAAAGACAATTATGGATGTATAGCACAGGGATCTGACCACTGCTCACCACCCTACAGCCCTCTACCACTGCAACCCTTCTTGCTTCTTGTCCCTCACACTAAATTCTGGAAGCGATTTTTGTTTCCATAATGCCCCAAAGTCTTTTTAACCCAACCTTTACATAACCTTCAGAAGTCTGTTAATTTTTTTCACATTAAACATTTATTCCAAGACTAGATTACACAACTGCATGCTTCCGATAAAATTGTCTTGGTGTGTTTGCTTTTTGCAGTTTGTTGTTGGGTTGTTTTGTGGGGTTTGTTTTGGTTTTTTTTTTGGGGTGGTGGGGAAGGGGAGGGGAAAAGAGAATTTTTTTCTATTTCTCTCTTATATAACAGTAACAAGCCTTAATGAACATATGCTGCCTCTTTTTGTATGAGCAGTCCTATCAATACACACTAAAGTTAAGTATCAGTTGCTTTAACAGAATTCCACCAATAACTCCTGAATAATGCATTTATTAGACTTCTTACAAGATAACCTATAATTTACTGTACAAGATGTGATAAATGACAAAAGATGAACTCCTCAGAATATTTGCAACATCATTTGGTATTCATTTCATATGCTTTTTTATACAAAGTACCTTACAACATAGCTCTGGTTATTAATATCTTTATTTAAATGCAGATCTCCATTTCCCCTGGAGACTGGTAAAGCTCCAGCACTGAGCTATCAGGGGAAATGCAAACTTTGAGTCATATATTATCTGCAAAGATAGGACATTTCTATGGTTCGGTGGATTAGGTTTCTTTCTTTCTTTTTTTTTTTTTTTCTTATTTTGGTGTTCTGGCAATCTATAATTGTACATGTTTATCTTTAATACCATATTGTACTTTCAGTCACAAGACCCTATGCAAAGCAATTGCTTTTGTATCATGAGTCACTATGCAGATTACAGTTTATAAATGTAACAGTAACAGAGATGATAATAATGCTTGGCTCACCTATAGCATTCCCTTAACAACATTATTCAATAAATTTTAAATGGAGGGGTAATTATCTTTGGTTTATGGATGGAGAAACTGAGGCACTGAAAGAACTTAAAAGGTTGGACTTCAGGGTCTGCAAAACAGGTTATTAAGTTTTCTTTCTTCATATTTTTTTTTTATTCCAGGAGGCCCCAACTGTTTAATTGAAATAGAAGTGCTACAAAAGCCCATAGCGAGTGCTGACTCAAAGCAGTTTCTTCTCGGTATGTTGTCAGCTGACTAAGTACTGGTAGAGAATAGAAGAATCTATTTTAAATGTCTTGTTCCAGTGCATTTAAAGACTTTTTGTTCCACAAACATTTTTCAACAAAGACACAATGAAATCAACCAGAACCACTGCTGAAATGGAGTCCCAGGTATTTTTCTTCACTATGACACTAGACTGTAATAACCACTTCTTTAATCACATCATAAACTTCAATTTAATCACAGTACATGCTCTCTTCTCTCCGCCCTCCAAAGCCTGAAAGAAATATTTCAAAGCAGTAGCGACCATAAGAACAGTTTTGTGATTTATGCGCAAAATCAGAATAACCCCTGGTGCACAATAGCATGGGTGTGTAATCTTACTAAAGATGTGAAGCTGTTAAGTGTTTACAGAAATGATGCGAAATAAATTTGAGATGCAGTACACTTTTTATCAATAAAATGCAAACAAAATGTTCAACAGAGGAAGATACATTTTGTACATATGGTCATTTACTTCTTACCACACTGGTCAGCACTGAAACACAGGGTATGACCTAGAAGAGGTTTTCATGCTTTATTTTAGTTCTTTTCTGAAGTCAAAAGGACCTTTCTTTGTAAAAGTAGGTGGCTATGTTGCAAAATAAAAAATGGGTGGTTTGCAGAGATTAGGGTTAGAATATATATCTTCTAAAAAAAAAGAGCACTGCAAAGAAGGAGAATTTGATAATCTCATTTAAGAATTATACCCACTTGATACTGAACAAAATGTGGAAAACAGAGGAAGAGGGTACCAACTCACCCTTACAGGTTAGAAGACATCAAAATGTTCTAGATGATAAGAGACAGGAAAATGAACAAGACAAGAGAAACACAGGTTTAGAGGTCCAGGGAAAACTCCATGTGTGGTGGGGTGTCCTATAAGAAACAAATTCTATTTCATGGGAAGGAACAGAAAATAGCTGAAACCAGTTGCCTGGCTAGTCTTGCAGGATAACCATAGCTGCTAACAAACAGAAATAACATAATGAGCTGGAAAAAAAGTAAAAATATTTTCTTCAAGGACTCAGTACTGAGGATAGGAAGAGTACCCTGCATTAACTGACAGACAATAGGATGGGTTTTTTTTTTTAGTTTTTTTTTTCTTTTTCTTCTTTGGGTGGGATTCAACTGTCTTTACTTAGGAATGTCAGCAATGTGTTAGAATGTCTAGGGAATGAAAAGAAATAACCATTTCCAAATGAGTCATCTAATCTTTAAATGAGTCCTAACCCTGAACATGAGAGATGGTATTCCAGTTAATGAGACTTTATCCAGACTGTTTCCTCCACCAGCATAGAGGTTTGAAATCATTACTCATTTCATTTTAAGAGTGCCTCTAAATTTGGAAAATAGAGATACCTTCCTCCACTGACTATAGAGAAAGCCTATAAAACAGCTTAGAGCAGAGGCCCGACTTACATTACTAAAATAAATATTAACCACAGCATAAATACAAGATTATTTATGTATTTCTAGTGACTGCACAAGAATTTATTGGTGGTGATCCATTTCAAAACAAGTGCCATTTATACATCTGAATTCACAGAACTTCTGGGGAATCAGCTGACTCAGCCAGTGAAAGGACATTAAACTAACGACTACCAAGGAGGGTGTAAAGGAGAAACAAATGAACACTCATTTAGCACAAAATCAAGATGTCAGGGATAAAATTAATCAAGGTTCCAAGAAGCTTGAACAGAAATGCTTTAGTTGCCTATATATGAATGCTAGAAACCTGGGTAATAAAAAAGAGAAATTGGAATTGGAAGTGCTCTTTTATGATGTAGCCGGTATTTCTGAGACCTGGTAGGAAGATTTGCCTGAGCAGAATGTTAACATCAGTGATATACTATATTTAGGCAGGATCTAGTGAGCAAAAAAGAAGAAAGGTAGTTTATATCAAAAAAGCTCCCGACTTCTCTGAAAACTCAGAAAAAAAACCTCCCCATATTACATGTTCATTGATTCATGCTCTAGCAAACAAATGAACAAAAAGCTTAGACAAGGTATTGAGTCTGTAATTGACCAGCAATTTCATCTAGCAAAAATGATGGCTGACCTGTAAAGCACTGATTTCTGCTGTGTAGGTGGAAAAACTGCATTGCAATGTGTAACTGCAATCTGAATGGCATATGTTGGAAGTTTCATGATCCTTTAATTTCCAAAAATTAATGAGGAAAAAAAAAGTTTGCCCCTTAAATGTTCTATGTTTGCTAGTTAACCTCAAACCACCAAGGAATTCTAAAAATATGTACAAATAAGCAGGCACACACACCCCTTCCCTTCTTAAGGTTGTTTTTTTTTTTTTTTTATGATCTTAGAGAAGCCTTTTAGTCCCTAAAAAGGGCCTACAGGAAAGCTGGAGAGGGACTTTTTATCAGGGTGTGTAGTCACAGGATGAAGGGGAATGGCTTTAAACAGAAAAATGGTAGATCTAGATTAGATATAACAAATTCTTCACTGTCAGGGTGGTGAAACACTGGAACAAGTTGTCAAGAAGAGCTGTGGCTTCCCCATCCCTGTCAGTGGTCAAAGCCAGGCTGGGCGGGGCTTTGAGCAACCTGGTCTAGTGGTGGGTGTCCCTGCCCATGGCAGAGGGGTTGGAACTGGATGATCCTAAGGTCCCTTTCATCCCAAACTATTCTGTGATTGTATGACTTAATTATATGTGTCACAGGTAAACAACTACGTCCAAACAAGTAAGATGTGCAAACTCATCAAGTTTGTGGGTAACACCAAACTGGGAGGAGCAATCAATATGTTGGAGGATGTGACTCATTTAGAAGGATTTCTAGAGGCTAGAAGAATGGTCTTCCAAGAATGTCAGTAAATTAAAAAAATGACATAGACCTGCATCTACAAAGGCAAAACCCCCTGTGCTATTACAGGTGGACTGGCTTGGTAGCAGCTCTGCTGAATAGGACCTGTAAATCCTGACAGACTGGAGACTAAGCATCCTTTAGCAAATATGTTATTGTTTCTGACTACTTTACTGTTGCACTTGATAGTCACCAGTCAAGAATGGAACCTTAGGTTAATGTCTGGCATCTTCACCACCAAAATTAAAGCTCAAACTGATCATTGAAGGTCATAAGCCAGGAAATAGATACATATTTTTCACTTAAAAATTAACTAAAATTCCTGAGTTGACAAAAAAAGAAAAAAAAATCCATGGAACTTGCCACAGCACTTTTAAAGCCAGTTCTTAGGACATGAACATGCTTTAGAACTATTTTTCTCTTTGTCAAAATTACATACTCCTAAGATATAGAAAACTTCTGCCTTGAAGAAAGAAAAAATACTTTCCTTCTTAACTAGCAAACTACTCTAAAACAGATACAATAAAAGGAATGTGAAACATTCCAGGTAAGTTATGCTTTGCAGACTAAAAGAAAGCTAAGCAAAGGTAATGACAAAGTGCAGTGTTTTGGTGCATAATACCAGTTCATAGGTCATTATCACAGCAGAATTGTTATAACTCCAGTACAAAGAATTTAATAAATCACTTCTAAGCTGTACAATAAAAATGCTAGTTACTTAAATATATCATTACTCCTTTTTATTAACAACTACCTATGCGGAGCTTTTGGGGTTTGGTTTTGTTTTCATTTTCCTTTTCTTTTTTTCTTAGGGAGTGATGCTATACTAATACCATTGCATGCTTTACAACAGTGGGAGGCTGTGTAAAAAATGAAATGCCAATGACTGAACTTCCAAAAAGGAGAGGCAGAAGGGGGAAAAGAGAAACACTTTGGAAAATTTGGAAATAGCTTTTTGCATAGCTGGTATAATGCATATTATGTGAATCACTGAATTGAAATAGAATATTTTCCTTTTTTTGAGATGGATCTTATTTTTAATTATTTGGAATGTAAAAATCTTATTTTTAATTATTCAGACTGTAATGTTTCTTCATTGCAATTTTTTAAATTTTCTTTTAAAAATAATGGATTTTTATGAAAATTAATTTAATTTGCAATAGAAAAATCTGTTATTTTTATTAGCACATGTTTGTGTGGTTTTTTTCTGTAATTTCAGTCAATTTAAAGTTGGCTTAGATATTCTACAACATGCAATTTACTGATTCCTCTAATTATACTAAGCCTCCAACATTAAAACTTTATTGCCATACAAGTGTATAAAGCTGAAGTTTCTGTAATATTATTTAATTGTGCTACAAAAAAGCAAAATACCATCTCATTCTGGATGGTCCCATAGAAATGGTGAGTACTGGGAAAAAAATAAGAATGCCTTCACAGCTGCAAAAGTTACTGAAATGTTTAGCTCTAGAGCTGCATGTGTTCTGCCCTATGAGTTAAACAGTACCAGAGAGTAACAGTAATTGTCAGTTGACCTTTTGATTAGACCTAGTCCTATTAAATGCTATGACAGTAATCAATTGGTACTAAACAATGAGCAAAACAAGCAAAAAAAATAGTTTCATAAAATGACCTTTTTTAAAGCAGAACTACCTGTTGAATGGACCATGTACAGTGATGCAGAGAGTGATATCATCTATGGAAAAGGTAGGGGTTTCCAGTCAAATAGCTTTAATTCTTGAAAAAGTGTCTTTTATTGGAAAAAAAAATAAATCCTTACTTAGCATTCATAAATGACAGTATGTAATCAATTTGTTATTTTTCTTACTGCACATTAAAGTACCATGGCAATGAATTTTTATACTGACCTGAGGTTGGCTATTTTTATTGTAGGCCATTCCATTCACTCTTCCTCTTAAATCTGACCATTCAGTTTTGGTTCAGAGTCTCCTAACTCTGAAGCAGAACTGCTCACCTTTTAAAACAAACATGGTTCCCCTCCGGGTGCAATAACAAACCAAATTGATGGTAGAGCATATAAAACTTATTTCAGCCTTCAGAGACTTGCTTACTGCATTTCACACTCAGATACATATAAACATGGTAATTCACTCTGATTTTATGAATCGTCTCCTGACTGTCATTGTGGAGTGATGGTTAGGCGGTACTAAATGAAAGCTTCTGAGGCAGGTTGAGAATTACTGCAGTGTGTCTCTAAAGATAGATGAGTTGGCAGGTAATGTTATAAATTACCATCGGGTGCCATTCACAGATGATAGGAGCTTCATCCTGCATGACAGTCATTGATCGGATGCAGAACTAAGATACAACCTTTGATGACACTCCTTGAGGATAAAAGGTTATGCTTCACAATTAGTTATGAATAATAAGGTCAAGTTTTAATTAAAGTAGCATCTCAGTGGAATATTAGGGCAGTGAAAATGTACAAATTAGTATGACTTGTATATCAATTGTTGCTGGAAAACAGCCTAGTGCTGAAGATAATAATGCAGAATAGCAATGCAATTACATTAATGAGGCACATAGCCCACCTCATTAAAAGGAGCTGAACTATTCAAACCTGAAATTAAAAGAAACAATATTTTTGAGTTTACATTTGACACTAAAACTCGCAAAACAATGAAATTTACATTTAGGTGACAAACACATATATTTAGGATATAGTAATTTCAAAACATTTGAATTGAGAAATATTTTGTGTAAAATACAATTTTTAAGCTAAAAATAATCTTGGGGTTGACTGCTTATAGAGGTTTCTGAATCTTCTTTTCTGGACAACTCAAAAGACTGTTAGTGTTTTTCTTTGCTTTGTATAGTCCCCAATAAAACTGGCCATATAACAAGCATATGTATTCACGAACTGCTATTAAATGAAGGACTGCAGGAAATACTATACATAAATACCTGTGAAATTTGTATTATATAATATAATTAAATAATTGAGAAATATTTATGCTGCTGATCCAGCAAAATACTTAAGCTCATGCTTGAATAAGTCATCTAACACCAATTTTAGAAAGTTAATTAAGGGTGCTAGGGTGGGATACAGCTACTATGCTGCCTATTCAATAGTCAATGAATAATATATGTTCCAACTAGTACTCCAAAGGGTGCTTTCAGTTGCCCAAGTCTCAGGAACCTGTCATACAGCAAGTGCTTTAAAAGGTCAGGCATAAAGATTTAACAAGAAAGTACCATTGTTACATTGTGCATACTCTCAGCATGATAAATTTATTTATTTATTTAGGCATACTGCAAAGGATGAACCATCAAGCCTGTCTTTCTTCCCACCCACAGCTGTTCTAGCTTATGGTGTCCTCAATCCAAACTAAATGCTCCTTTTGTAATTATTCTGCTGTGAAATGATAAGTGAAATATAAGATATGTACACAGTAAGTACTTAATAGCTTTAAAAAGATACTTTCCATCATAGTGTTTCTAGCTGCTTGTCAGAATTACAAAATTTTAAAATGTTTAGTGCTCAAACTAGCAGAACACATTCAGATCAGAAACCAGGGATAGAGGCCTGCAGGAGGCCAGCTATGCAAATGCCTTTAAAACATAAATTGCTCTAAAAAGGCTGAAAACACAAAATCAGACTGGAAGGTCAAGAGATTATGGAAAGGATCTGTCCCCCTCCTGTGGTGCACAACAGGTTTTCATTTCCTTTGTTCTTCTCAACATAACTGGCCAGGCGTAAAGCAAAACATAGTTACTACAGATACAGAATTGTTTGCTGCAGGACCCTTAGTAAGTCTGGGCACCTACAAAAATGCAAAACTTCAAGGCAACAGGACCAGACCAGTTAATTTGCACTTCAGAACTGCCTTTAAATCAACCAAATCTGGGATAGGAGCTGTTATGATTTTTTTTATAGCTGTCTTACAGACATAATCCACAGTTTTGCAGGGGAGACAGATACACAACTTTCTCATTCTGATCAATCTGACAACAAATAAGTGACATTCCATATGAGAAATGTAAATCTATTGAATTTTGCATATGCTCTATATTGTTGCTGATAAGATACTATGGCTAAAACTGCTAAATTAACACATAGCAAGGACTGAGGAACCTTTTTGGAATGCCACACAAAATTCTCAAGATTCATTACCTAACTTTGAGATCATTATTTGTTTCGTATAATTTCTAATCCAAGTAGTTTCATGACTACAGATGCATGCAAAATTAAGAACCTTATTTAGCATAATGTGCTACTGATTTTTCTTGTTTCCAGTTTTAGTGAAGAAATGCACATTCCTTGCTTGAAGAAAAATAAAAATCAAATTTAGTGTCTTTTTCTGGGCACTGATACTCATATTCCATGCTATAGACTTCTGCACTACAAGGAACTTATGGTAACATCATTTTTACACCACGGGTTTTTGTTTGTTGGGTTTGTTTTTTTTTCAAAATCCTACTTGGTAGCAGTACCCTCCACATTAGGGTAATCATGAATGCATTTAGTGATTTGGTAGAAGCACAAAAAAATTACTTATAGCTGAAATAGATACATATATATATGTATGGTAATATAATGCAAACATATAATATGTACTAATTCAATTATCTTGGATGGAAATATAGAATTCAATTAAAGAGACTAGCTAGGAACAGAATACTGTTTTCTGGCAATACTCCCATTTACATTAGCTAATTATTTCTGCCCTTTTTTATTTATGCGAAAGATTTGCCTTTTTTACCCTAGCCCGTCCTTTCTTGTGCAAAAGTATGGAACAAAATAGAATCTTGGTCAGTATTCTTCAACTGAAATCAGTGAAAATTAAATCAACAGTTTTAGGGGAATGAGATCAGGATCAATACCTGGATGATATTTGCACTTTTAATTTTATTTTAAAATACGCTTAGATATTGCAGTTCCTAACCCAACACAAATGTATCGTATTCATTGGAGCACAAGAGCATTCTACCAGTGAAAGCTGAAAAACTCAAGAACAGACTATCATAAACACTAGGTTAAATAAACTGCATACAGCAGTTCATCTGTTACACACAAACCAACAGCTTCTGAAATGGTAAAGGTGTATATGACTTGGATTTTATTCCCATCTACTTTATGGCAGAAGCTCAAAAAAGCCATTTTTAAGCAATCCAACAACTGAGGAAATGCAACAGATTTTCTATGTTGTTGAGTACACTTACACAGTATGAGTGACTGATACCTAACCAGAAAATAAAATGAAGTGGCAAAGTAAAACAAGAGAAAGAAATAGAATAGAAAAATCCTAATAGCATATACTTTTTAATCTGAAGACAAAGGAGACTGGAATGATGATTTTCCAGCTTCAACAGCATAATCCCAGAAACTGACAATATTAATACAAATTTCCTGACAGCAAAAAGGGTTTTGAAGGTACAGAATATTTTTTGAACCTCCCCTTAGCCTCAGTAGAAGAAAATGTCTAGGAACACACTAAAGATCAAAAGTCTAAATAATTGTCTTATTAATTAATTCTAAAATGATATTTTACCAATGTCCCTGCAGTATGTATTTCAAGGATATGTTACCAATATTTTAATATGTTCACTTCAGTGCAAATAGTATTCACCCTTTAGTGACTGTTTAATTATTACCACATCAAGGAGCCTCTGCCTTCTTTCATCCCTTTGGCAAAAATGATATTCCATTTTGTTTTCTTTATTTAGGTACCTACCCTTCAAAGAGGTAATGCAGACCATTATCTCAATATGCTTATTAATAGAAAAACTTTTTCTTTTAAGTACAAAATTCAACAACAGGATTTAGTACGAAATACCAAAAGGAATTATAAATCATACCAATGATAATATTTAAAAGCCTCCCTAGATTTACTTATGTATTCACCTTTCTGTTAGAGTTAAAACTAATGCTATGTTGAAACTTCTTTTATAATCTCAAAAGGATTTTGTATACTGAGTTCTGCTGTATCCCACATTTGCTAAAAAGTATTAAAATTAACACCAGCATTTTGTTTCTGCTCTGTTTGCCTTTTGGGTTATGTGCACTTTCCCTAATTGTGAAGCACCCAAGATCCATTGTGTTGGCAGTCATCTACATTTTGTATCTTAAATAGGAAGCTACCTTAACATTGGGTGAGCCAGGAAACTCCACACATAGAAGTTTTATCTGAATGAGTAGTTCAAAGTTCTATGTTAAAACAAATAAAAAAGGAAAAAAATCAAAAATTGTTTAAAAATCACAAGGAAAATTATCGGAGTGGGTTTGTTTTATTTGCTTTCACTCAGGCCTGATTGCCGATTTCAATCAAAGTTTAATTTTACAGAGACTGCTAAGTGATTAGGACCATATCCAGCAAAGTACTTAATATTTAGCTTCGGAATATATGAGGACATCCACTGATCTTAGTTAAGATACAGAAATAAATCTATTAGAATCAATCTGAGAAAAAAAAAACAAAACAAAAAACACATCTTACTACCCTTCTGTGTAGTGAAAGTGATGATGCCTCTGCTACCAAGTATGTATGCCTAATCATTACTGTTATGTTCATTTCTATTCCATAGTATAGGAAGCAAATTATTATGACCAGTTATGAAAATGTATGAGTCTCACTGTTTTAAAAGACTAGTTTGTCCTTTTTTTACTTTCTGGTTTTTATTCCTCTATTTAATTCCTCCTACTAATTTCTGAAATCCAGATGGTAAAGTCATTCATTTTATTAGAAATCTTATGGGAAAAGTGGGCAAACTATCCCCTGGAAAATATTGAAGAAAACTGCACATAAGCTTACCTCCGAACACACATACAGATCTATATATGCAAATAACTGTATTCAGACAAGATACTGTTTATAAAACTAAATGCAACTAAGCTGGCAGTGAGATACCAATTTAAAACTATTTAAAGATACATTTCTAACCAAATTTTAAAAATGTAATTTATTGAGTTTTCATTGGTTTAGATAGAAATATTATTTTATAACAACTCATAAGGTATAAGTTCATTGTTATTTTATTAAACACAAAGAACAATTATTTATGTGCTTTTGTGATTGTTAAAGACGCACTGCAACACTGCAGCTGAATAACTAAGATATTATGTCATTATTTTGCCATAACAACTTGTCATTGTTAGATTTATGCCATGATATTGCACCATCAGGACCCTCAGGGGTCAGTAGTAGGACCAGTACTGTTCAGTATCTTCATCAGTGACATAGGCAGTGGGATTGAGTGCACTCTCAGCGAGTTTGCAGATGACACCAAGCTGAGTGGTGCAGTTGACACATCAAAAGCCTGGGGTACCGACCAGAAGGACCTGGACAAGCTCATGAAGTGGGCCCATGCAAACCTCATGATGTTCAACAAGGACAAGTGCAAGGTCCTGCACCTGGGTCAGGGCAACGCCTGATATCAATATAGGTCGGGAGATAACGGGTTGAGAGGAGCCCTGAGAAAAACTTGAGGGCACTGGTGGATGGAAAGCTCAACATAAGCCTGCAGTGGGCAGTTGCAGCCAAGAAAGCCATTTCTTGGGCTGCAGCAGAAGAAGCATAGGCAGCAGGTTGAGAGGTGACTTTGCCCCTGTAATCCACTCTCATGAGACTCCACCTAGAACAGCACGTACCAGCTATTAGGAAGAAAATTAACTTTATCCCAGCCAAAACCATGACAGAATGAAAGGAAGAAGTCTTTTACTATGACATTTGTGAAACACTGGAACAGGTTGCCCAAAGTGATTGTAGATGCCTTGTCCCTGGAAACAGTCAAGGTCGGGTTGGACAGAGCTCTAGGCAATCTTATCTAGTTCAAGATGCCCCTGCTTATTGCAGGAGGATTGGACAAGATGACCTTTAAAGGTCCCTTCCAACACAAACCATTCAGTGATTCTATGATTCTATGACTTTATGACTCTATGTTCTTGCTCTGCTTCAGTTCAAATTCATTTGTTTTCATTTATCTTTTTTTGCCCAGAGTCACAGGTCCCTTTTATTTTCACCACTCTTTTCTAGATCTAGAACGCAGACATGGTTAGTGAAGGTTCAGAGTTTGAAGACAGCAGTGAAGATCAGTGCTTGGCTAGCAGGTTCCACTGTACTAATTGCAACAACTTGGTGGTCAACCATGTTCTGACCCTAACCCTAGACAATGTAAGGATATACCCCAGAGAAAACTAATTTGAGGTTGAGATAAATGTGAGTAATACAAACCACAAGTGTGAAAGTCCCAAGAGTGGGTTGCAGGGCCTTCAGTGCTTGTATCTGGGCTGCAGTTTGAAATAGTACTGCTCTGAATCATTTATAGAGAAAAAAGCCATAAACTGCAAACCCAGGAAAATGTGAAGGATACATTTCTCCATTATCCTCAGGCGCTGACTCTTTGTACGATTTTACATATGCTACTTGTTATGATGATATTGATTAGTAAGTCAACAGAAGCTTTCACAAGGGACTGCAGATCTCTTTACTACTGCTCTGTAATATTAAAATGTCATTACTGAGTCACCAACATTTTGCCCTGCTGTAATGTTATTCTCTGATGATTGCCTGCCTGAGCTGAAATTTGAAACTTGTCACCCACAGACTTGTAGAAGTGATTCAACTTCACTTATAGGGAAAGGGAAATTAAATATTCATCCCTAGACTGCATTTCAGGTTCTAACTGACTGAAGTTCCTCGAGGCAAAATGTACTTAAGTCATAGAAGGTATTTTTCAGTTTTAAAAATTCAGGATGTCTACTTATCAGGACTGGACAGTCAAATAATAATTTTTCTAGAACCTTTCTTTTTACACAGATATTCTTTTCCCTGCTTTGCAGCATGTTTTTAATTATTTTGGCTAGGTAAATTCCTTCTCCAACATGGATTACTTTTAGCACACCAAATATCTGGACTGATCCCCTCAACATGTAGCTTTTCAGATAAAATGAAAATAAATTGTGGAAGAGATTAAGTTTGGACTACCTGAACTTTCTTACAATGGTCAGCATTTCTGCAGACCTTTGAAATTAAGGCAAATTACTTTTGCAAATAAATGACTACAGTAATGACTAAAGTCCAGTTAAATCTTCAGATGCATGCATTGTCTTGAGACTTAGCTTGCAATTTGCAGATTCTCCTAAGGGTTTACCAACTCTGGAACCAAAAATGTTTAAGTAAATAACTATAAAATCTTATATTCCCCCTTAGACAAGATTTCCCCTGAACACAAAAAGTGGAAATATTCACTGATCCAGAATGTAGTAAAAAAAAGGATTCTTCCTCACAAGGGAAATTCCTTTTGGGGGCAGTTGTAATCAAATTAATGGAAAATGGTGCAGACTTGAAATTTGGTTCATTTACAGAGCTCAATGGGGAAACACTATTCTATTTCAAGTTTCTTGGTTTATTCTCAGTATTTTTGCTCTAACACAGGCAACCTAGTGTAGGATTTGGTAATTTTTGAGACCATATTACTAAATTATACTCAGACTTATATTATATTTTGGATTCCAAAGGTTATATATCCTGTGTCCCAAAGCCATATATACTCACACAGCAAAGAAGTGAGCCACATACTGCAGATGCCAACCAAGATGTCAAGAGGTGTCAAGAGACTTGGTAAGATAGTAAATTCCAGACAACCCAAGACTAACCCAGCAGTACAGAGGGAAGATAGAATGATTACTTGTTTCACGGTTGTCCCCCCATGTTCACTCTCAAATGACACTAAGTATAAATGGCAATATTCATTATCTTTCCTCCTTTCACTACTAACATCATGTAGTCAAAATTCTAATAAATATGAGTTATAAAGAACTGTGAAAGCAGAAAAATTAAGAAGTATGGGACACAGGCAGACAGAAGTGCAAATATTTATACATTATTTTTTTTCTGAGATTTACAGTCATCTCAGATATCCAACTTCCTATATATAGAAGGGCTTTCCCTTTTAAAGTCATCAGCATAGCATTTATTTCCCTCTGTGCAACATAACTTTGTATTGTATATTTAAGCTACTTCTGGACATGCTTTATGGGGTTCCTCCTTGCTTTACCACAGATAAGATGTAAAGGTTGATGCAGTTGTCCTGGGTTCAGCAGTAGAAGTCATTTTCTCCTTACTGGTGCAGTGCTGTGTTTTTTACTTTCAGCCTGGGAACAATGTTGATAACACTGATGGTTTTAATTGTTGCTCAGTAATGTCTAGTCTGACCAAGGACTTTATGCTCTGCCAGGGAGGAGGGGAAGCTGGGAGGAAACAGAGAGGGGACACCTGACCCAGGCAAGCCAAAGAGGTATTCCATACCAAAGCACATCATGCCCAGTATATAAACTGGGGGGAGTTAACCGAAAGGGCTATGTCACTGTTCAGGTGAGGCTGGGTATCGGTCAGCAGGTGGTGAGCGGTTGTATTCTCTTCCCTTGTTATTTCCCTTATCATTATTATTATTGGTGGCAGCAGTAGAGGGTTTGTGTTATGCCTTAGTTACTGGACTGTTCTTAACCCGTGGGAGTTACATTCTTTCAGTTCTCCTCCCCATTCTTCTGGGAGCTGGGGGAGGAAGGGGTGGGGGTGAATGAGTGAGCGGTTGCGTGTTTCTGAGTTAGCAGCTGGGCTTAGAGCACAACAGCAGTATATAAGATAATTGCCAGTAGAAAGACAATAAAAGTGGAAATATATTTTTTTTAAATGAACAAAATAAATGACACATATTCAAAGCTCAGCCTGGTACAGGACTTATATGAGAACCACTTGCTATAACGTGTAGTTGTTTCCTTTATCTCTAGAATAAAATCCCAACTTTCAATTAAAAAAAGTATAAAACTGTCAAGAACACATTAGCCAATAGCTTGATTCAAGCTATTCTATGCAGATTCTAACCCTTGGTTTGGAACTTTGAACTTAAGCAATGAGAGATTTCTCCTAATACTTGTGTGTGTCTGTTGTGTGTCTGTTTACTCCTAAAATGGGGGGGGGGGGGGGTGTTTCAGTTTCTCTGGTTTGGTCAAGAAGACTAAGTACTAAAACCTAGTCTAAGAGTCTTTGGTTCAGCTTGTCATGTATGGGTCTGTACTTCTTTTTTTACTGAATGACTCAGTATGATTACATAGCATTCAGTTTGCAGGTAGAATTCCATCCCAGTAGTAAAGCATAATCAGACAGATAATTCTAGATTACATTTCTATTTTTCAGGAATTTCTAACTTCTGTTAAATTAATAACCTGCTTTGCCTTTGATCCATATTGTACATACAATTCTGCTTTTCTAACATTTTAAAATGCCAGATAGGCTTATGTTTAAATCTGTGACATTCATGCTTATCTTCCTGGTATGACGTAACAGTATTTCTCTCCCTAGGCTCCTCATCCATATGAAAGAAGGTCTTGGTCTCATGCTTTTCTTCACAGTGCAAAGGACTGTGTAGGAAAAGTACTTCTAGATTACACTTGGCTTCTGCTTAAGCAGGTGTCAGAACCAGATTATGAGAGGACTAACTCAAATTACTAGTTGAAGAAAACACATTTTATGTCTACTTCTTTTTGATGAACAGCACAACTAGAAATATTTAATTATTCTTTTATTATGTTTACCAGTAGTATATAAAAAAATATAACCTTTCAGCAATGAAAACTTATCTTTCATTAGAGATTTTTTTTTTCCTTGTTTAATTTATATTCATAACAAGAACAAAGATATTGCTTGGGGTTCCTCATGGATCAAAATTCCTACTTAAAGAAAAAGAAACTACTTGAAGATGATGCAAGTATCAGGAACTTGATTGAAATTTTATCCCCTGTCATCATGAATTGACCCCAAGTAATGCCTAAGACTTTGTCCCTAAATCATTAGTACATTCTCTTAGGCTGTGTGTGCACCTGAAGTCTCAATAGATTTTTAGTCTCCAAGGTGAAATAATAAAAACAACAACATCTAGCTATTAAATATCTATTTCACATGCCAGGCAAATTAATTCCCTCAGACTGGGACTCAGTATCTAAGTATCCTGAGATACCTAAAGTATCTCAAGATAAATACTTAGATGAAAGATCATTTGTTTATCAAGTCATTACTTACAATTTTCCTCCAACAGATTCTGCACAGAACTGTACTTTAACAATTGCAATTTCATAAAACATGAAGTAATTCAGGGTTTCTGAAATTCATAAATATTTTTTAATAATGGACACACTTTCCTTGACTTATGGAACCATCTTCTATTTTCAATCTTTTAGAAGAAACAGAGCATACTATGTTCCAACCCAATGGTGAAGGAAGCTGGTTAACGGGGTATAGTAAAGACACGCAATTTGCCTATGTATGTTTTGCATAACGACCATATCTTTCTCAACTCTGCAGCTCTAAACTAAATTTTGAAGGTCCCAGAAAGTTCCTTAAAAAACCCATAAACTAGATTATGTAAAAAAAAAAAAAAAATCAATCACCTTTGAACAAATAATTATAATATCTTTTTGGATGTGTTTATTTTATCTCTTGGCATATTTCATGTTTAGAATTAGTTGAGAAATACTTTTTTTTTTTTTTTCCCATGATGGAAAATTAATACATGTGCTGCTATTTTACAGATCTACAAATAAAAAATTAAACTCATGAACAAATGGATTCTCTGCTTTCCCAGGTGAATTACCAAGCATCAGTTAAAGTAATAATTTAGGACATAAAGAGATAATCCACACACTAAACTTTAGAAATCTAAAAATTTACACTTTTAAGTGTGTAGTAGTCATGTCAGTGTCCTTTATGATCAATGTGGAAAATCAGAGAAGAGTACAGAGATGTCTTAGTCATCTAACAGATCAGAAGCATCACACTCATGATGCCAATATCCCTGCATCTCTTGTTCTATGGGTGAGAGCTAAATGTAAGAATTACAAATTAATGTAGACAAAACTATCCCGGGATGTATAAAACATTTCTCCTAATATGACTTTTTTTTTTTTTCCCAAATGTTATAAGTGTGACAAAAGAAGTATAGCTTTTTCAATTGAGTCATATAGGTAATGCAATTTTCTGAAATACTAGAAATACTAGAAAAACTAATGAAAAAGTAGTGCAATCTCTTCCATTTATACAAAAATGTCACTGTTTTACCTTAAGAAAAGAACACCACTGAAATCAGTTAAACTACTGAAATTAGTATTATGGATTTAAAAAAAGAGCAAAGCTAAGTATGTATAAAGTGGTATGAAATCTACATAGATGAGAGTTACATGAGAACTTACAGAAGCCACGTAACAATTCTTTGACTTAGAATCATATTGACTGCTCTAAACAAGGTCTCTTTGGTTTTATGTATTGTTTTTTATAATTCTGTTAGCATTAAAATAAAATTCATACAAGAACTTGGGAAAAAAGTGACTGTCATATCTCTGAAACCACGTTTTTCTACATGGACTTGACAGAACTGTTATTGAAATTGTTAAAAGAGACTTTTCTTTTCTTGTAATGCAGTGGAACTTTCATATCTAATGAAAACACAAGCAAGAGTCTGCTTCATGTAAAAAAAAAAAAACAGTAGATGGGGATTAATGAATCAGCCAAATTCCCTAAACCCTGCTAATCAAACATCTTTTGCCTAAGTAAATTGTTCTGTAGAATAAAGAAGTTATCTTATAAATGGATCCATCTAAATTGCTGTGTACAAACCTTCATGACAGTAAAAATCCTTGGGTTGTGACTTTGGCATTAGAAGGAATATTTTTTGAGAGCTATTGTTTAAGAATTAGCAAAATTGCATATGCAATTACTTTGAAAGGAATGGAGGAGATTTTCAAGTCCAGAGATATTTTTATATTAGCAGATCACCATCAATCAAGCTACCTTATTATGGTCCCCGAATATTTTCTCAGTTGACCAAACTGTAGATTACAATGAAGTGTAAACCTGGAGTACCCAATATTGAATACAGTTCAGTATAGCTCATTCTAATTAAAATAAATAAATAAATAAATAAATAAATAAATAAATAAATAGATAGATAAATAAATAAGCCACCAGAAAAACCCCAAAACCTTATTGAAATAAGTTTTCTGCACTGTATACTTAATCTGCTAAAAGAAAATTCAGGCATATAAACAGAACAGAACAAAAATACACAACTGAATATGTCTGTTTATTTTTAAGTAATTGTCACAAACCACTGAATCAATAAACCCCAAATAGATACTAGAAAAATTGTGCATTTTATCATTCTAATGATCTAAAATATTCCTGGTGTTTAATTGAGATGTCAAGAACATATCTTCAGTTTCTTGAAGTTCATCAATTCCCCACTCACACAAGTACTGTATAATGACTATTTTCTATTATGCTTAGCACTGCAATTATGGGCACTGTTTGGAATCTGTGCTAAAAAGAGACGGCTGCACAAAGCAATTTATGCAAAAGTCTAATTATTATCAGTGACATTTTAGAGTAGAAATTTCCTCATACCAGTTTAACAAAACCTGAACTTCTCAAAAGTATAAAATTTTCTCATACTAAAAATACACTAGGATTCTTTTATTCATATTGAAATTTACTGTAACAGGGGTGACACTCTATGAACATGTGCAGTGTAGATTGAAACTAATGTCTACAGGATTTTACAAAAATTCAGTAGTTCAGATTGTGGCTTATTAGGTTTCAACTTACAGCATGAAGCTATCATTGCACAGTAGATGGTAATAATAGATTTGTTACTGGTTTGATGTCTAAAAGCCACTATGCACATAGTATTCAGACATATGAACAAAGGGTATAAGTAAAGAAGAGAATTAGAATCCTTTCATCAGAAGAACCTCTTTTTCTTTCTTAATCTTTCCACATCTCCCTCATCCCCTTCTTTTCTTTTTTGGGTGGGTATATGCACCCTAACTTCTACTGGTGCAAGGAGTCTTACTTAGGGCTAAGGCATATGATCAAGCAAGCAAGGTTTTACAAATACTGGTGAGTCAAAGCAGTGTGTGGTTAAGTTACCATCTGCATGTCCTTAGCCCACAGCAAATGCAGGTATTCATACATTTAAAGTTTGTTGTCAGTTACTGCAGTGCAACTGATGCATGATAATGTGTTCTGGCTGCAGTAGTAGTTTCATTCTGCATCTAGCTTAACTGTCCTCCTTGCTCATTTCCAATAGGTTGTGCAGTAAAGTGGTGGGGTTTTTTTACTGCAAGTAGATGAGGTTGAAACTCCAAGGTTGTTTGCCTCTGCTACTATGACGCTTAGTAACAGGTGACATGTATATCAGAACTTGTGAGCGTAAGTATCACAAGTAAACAAAATTTTAATAATATATTGTGGACCCTGATAGGTAAGTTACAGTATTGTCATTCCTTTAGTGTTATGTTCCTCCATAATTTAACTTGCACAAGAACTATCAGCAAACAGGACTAAAATATCAACCATAGCAAATATTATTGGAGTACATGTTCCTATCTTGTTTTCCATAATTATGTTTTATTCTCAATAATTTAATTTTATAAAAATGCATTAATCATTTTGCTCCCTTAGCGGTCATAACAAAATAACCTTCTCTCTTTCGTTTAGATTTGGCACTGCCCCCCACCCCCTGCCTGAAAACTATTCCTCTGACAATTTAGACTTTTAAAAATGAGAGAAAAATTACAGCTTCATTTACCTGGACATTGATAATGGGATGGGTGAGCTATCTATGAAATTTAAACTATATCTTAATGTAGGACATATTTTGTTTTCAACTCAATTTATACATCTTCAGTATCTTAAACTGCAGTCATATGGTTCTGTAAACCCAGTAGAAGAGGTATACATAATATTGTCAGTTTATGCAGCATACATATTCCAGTATGAGTAAATATGGCTATTAGACGAATTTTCCTTGCAGTTTCTGCGGCTGGATTTATTTTTTCTTGGATTTTAAGGGGATTTTTTTTTTTTTGTTATCTTTTTGCTTGTATTGACAGACATACAGATGGGAATCAAATTATCTGGAATACCTTACATTCAGTGATTGTATACGAAAAAGTAAATTTATTTAAAAAAAGTATTTTTTTTTCAATATTGTTATCCCTAAAGATTGGTTTAAAATTTAACCTTTACATACATTGTATGGTAATTTTAAAAGTATGAGTATTTTTTTGTCTGTATCCCTTTTACATTCAGTGATACCTGTTCCAGCACCTGGATGTCTTTTACATAACTTTGTTCTACACTAAAATTCCAATGTCCTTGCTCTTTGCTTTAGACAAAAAATGAAGCCTATAAACTCCAGGCATATCAATCAAAAACAACAGAGTCAGCACTAAGTCTAATAATGAAAACCATGATTTCATAAATCATTCTTCACAGGTTGGGGTCATCTTTTAAAAATTTCTTATCAGGTGTAGCTCAAGATTTCCAGACTCTCATTCTTCTTTCTTTAATGAAAACAGTAGGAAAGATGTCAGCATACAAATGATGTGACCCTCTTTAGCTTAAAAGTATCCTTAGCATGAAAATATTATGTTTTGCTTTGTCCTTGAAATTGTGGAAGCCAGGATTTTTACCCTCCTGGCCACAAAGCTCAAAGAAAAAGTTTCTTTCACAGCTCCATAATTCAATAAAAATATCTAATCACATGTGGACTTAATTTAATAAACTGAGGATTTAATTTAAAGAACCTGGTGCTACAGAAGACTTTCTCTGCTGCCTATATCCAGTACATAACAAATTGTAATTGCCTAAGTGGCTTTTGTTACTGCATGTCCTTAAGCAAATCAGAAGGCCTCTATTAATGGAATTAGAATTTTTATTTCCATCCACAAGTTTTAACACATTTACATTTTAGAAATTTGGAAAAACATTAGCAAAACCTAAACTCATTGTTCAGTCTTTCAAGCCTAAAGTGTATATAAAAAACTGAATATGGCATTCAATCTTTGCTAATAAAGAGGATTTTTCCAGCTTTCACATTCTGAACCTGATGCTTCACTTCATTTCTGTCTGTCCTTTTGCACTCATACAGCCCAAAATAGCTAGAAAATTGTATTTTCTAAGTTTTTGCAAGGATCTAATTTACTCCCTCATGAAACAATTTTCTCCCAGTAGAAAAAAAAAAAAAAAAAAACCAAAAAAAAAAAAAAAGAAAAAAACAACCCAACAGAGATACAAAGTCCTAAGGGAAGGAAAAAAAAAAAAAAAAGAAGAAAGAAAAACCAGCTTCTATCTGTAGAACTGAAAGAGAAGTATCCCTCCAATATGATGTGTTTAAAGCAGCACTGCAAAACAGCAGTAACATCTCTCAGCTAATTGCACCTGTACTATTCTGTAAACAAAACCTGGGTCATGCCTTGCTATTGATTTACTAAAATTGGAAAAGTTTCTATGTTAATATGGCATGGCTCATGAGCATTTGCTCAGATTCACACTTGGAGGAGGATACAGACTCTTTGGACATATTTGCACTGCTGGCAGAGATGAATCTCTAAAAATAAACTCAGACACTATGCAGAGGGCAAAACTACAAGAACTGATCCAATTTATCCAGATCAAAGTATGCTCTTTGAAATAATGTGTATGTGAACTGGGATCATGCTGGATGAACTATATACCACCCTTTAAAAAAGACATATATAGCCATTGATTGCAATGAGAAATACCAATTTGTGGATGCTATCTTTCAAAGGAGCAAGATCCTTTCTGTGATATCACAAATTAAATTATTCTTCTTAGCAGTGACTGAAGCAATATAATTAGCACAAAACATATGAAAAGAGGGGAAATTCCAGGAATGGTTCACAGTCAAGAAGGGACAATATCTCCTGAAAGGTTCTGACAGTGATATTACAAATCTGAGTTAGGTCAGATCTCAACCTGACTTGGTGGTGTCAATTCTGTACCACCTTGCTCCTACACCTAGAGGTACAGGTCACCCAGCACAGCTTTGCTTCCAGTATATGTGAAATCCACAATTTTAACTCATCAAATGCTATTTGGTGGAAAACCCTCTTATAAAGTCTGTGTAGAATTTTTCTGAGTATGTTGCTTAAGGCAGATGTTGCTATTAACTTTATTGAAGAGTTTAAGGTACAGCAAAGTGAACAGTTCCTCCTGCAAAGGTCTTTTCAGTCTCTTGTGCTCTGCCAGTGAGGAGGGGCACAAGAAGCTGGGAGGAAGCAGAGACAGGACACCTGACTCAAACCAGCCAAAGTGGTATTCCGTACCACAGCACGTCATGCCCATTACACAAACTGGGGGAAGTTACCTGGAAGGCCCAGATCACTGCTCATCTTTGGCTGGGTATTGATTGGCAGGTGGTGAGCAATTCTGTTGTGCATCACTTGTGTTTATTTTTTTTCCTTTTCTCCTTTTACTTTTGTACTCTCTCCTTTTATTATTTTCTTTATCATTATCATAATTATTATTAGTAATAGTAGCTTTACATTATACTTCAGTTATTGGACTGTTCTTACCTCAACCTGTGAGGCTTACATTCTTTCAGGTCTCCTCCCTATCCTGCCCAGAGGAAGGGGTGAAAAAGGGGAGGAGTCAGTGGGCAGCTGTTTGGTTCTGAGTTACCAGCTGGACTTAACATACAACAGTTTTTTCTGTGCAGGCCAGGATACAATTGACTTTCTGGACTGCAAGCACACATTGTTGACTCATACCTAATTTTTCCATCCACCAGTACCAAGTCTTTCTCTGCAGGGAATAGGACTGTGAAGGACTCAATTTATTCATTCCCCAGTCTGTACTGATACTGGGGGTTGTCCTGACCCAGCTGCAGGACCTTACACTTGGCTTTGTTGAAGCTCATGAGGTTCATATCAGCCCACTCCTGAATATCAGGATTAATCAACAAGAATAATATATTTTTATCTATCTATCTATCTATCTATCATCTACCTATATGTAATAAAATACATTAGTTTGAATGCATATGTACATAGAATGTATATAAAATACGTACAACAATATTTTCTATATATGTATACTCATCAAAATTTTGCATTATTGCAAGGCAGATAAAGTACTGTACATTTGCAGCAGATTTAGCTCATTTAGGTTTTGAAGGAAAAAGACCTTCAAAAAGCACGAGCACTACAAGTTTATGGAGCATCTAGCCAGCCTTGTATCTGAATGGCTGCTTCTATGTAAGTTATAATCTTATGAATTCTGGAAGTCATCCTTTGGATTAGTATGAGTACAGCATCTTCAAAATTTGCAGTAAAAAGAAAAATCCTACTCTAA
Organism: Neopsephotus bourkii; assembly: GCF_033783945.1. NCBI lineage: Eukaryota > Metazoa > Chordata > Aves > Psittaciformes > Psittacidae > Neopsephotus > Neopsephotus bourkii. The sequence goes on along the minus strand of NW_026901872.1, from coordinate 6,099,358 downwards.
GCAAGTCCTCTAAAGTTCTGTGCAAATTAATTGGTCCATAACACAGGCTGGCTGTTCAGCACTTCATGTTAAAAAACTTGTAGTGAGGAACCAATACACTTGACTCCTTCTTAAAATGAAATATAGACATTAAAAATGCAAGTTCTAGGCAAAGATGCAGCCTATCACTTTCCAATACTAACAGACATCTAACCTCACAAGGCAACTCTTTTGTCATGAAAGCTTTTAGTGTGCCAATACAGCATCACTAATCCAAATCCACAATACTGTGAATAAAGAAATTGACATTTAATGCACCTTTTTGCACTCGTTTGTTTGTTTGTTTGTTTGTTTTTAAAAGATTTCCTGGTTAACCAGGTGTATCTAGTGGATTATAGAACTTATAATTTTTTACTCCAAGATTTCGTGGGGTTATTGCTGCTAAACTGAACATAATATATGGCAAAACAGAATGGTATTAAAAGAAATTAATGGATGGTATTAAAAGAGATTAACAGACCCTTCTGGCTAGGAAAATATCTTTTTATTATAAAAATTCTTTCCATGTCATCCCAATGTGATTCGAATCCCCCTGTTTTAAAAGGAATTAGTGTATCAAAAAAGATTACTTCACTTTTCTCTCTCATTTATTGCTAAAATTAGGAAGTATGTAATGATTTAATTTCTATTTCCCTGAAGAAGTGCAATTCAATGGATAATACATGTGGAGCTCCTGTATTACTAACACCTAGCTGGAGACAGTAGAATACATATGGTACACAGTGGTTACAATTTAGTAAGAAGACCTGAGACAGAAGCATTTCTATCATCACTTTGTACTGCTTAGGAAAATAATGGACCCTGAGGCAAAGCTGAGGGACTTCTTTATCTGCTATGATTAAAACGATTGATAATTCCCAAAGTGGTATGTTCAGCTGCTGTTCTACATTTTATTGTCTAAGATACTAATGAGAAAACAGACACACTGACTGTGCTATTTTGTTAATACCAGACATCTTATTCCATTTGCCATTTATTCATGATTAGCCTACATTTCTATCATTGATTTCATGTTTTACAAAATGTTACTTGTTTATTCCATCTGCTAAGTTACTGGTATGACAGATCTTTTGTGGTACCTAAAGACTATCTTTACTGTCATTGGTTCTACAGTTTCGCCTATTTATTCTCATCAGTATTTGACTATTAATCCAAATTAGAAAAAACCTGTGGTTTAGGTTAAAATGTTGCTTCCATATATGATGCATTGTTTATTTATAGAAATATTGAAATGTTGTGTACAGTAGAGAAGTGCTCTCCACAGAGGAGTGTGGTAGAACAGTTTTCCCTGTAATCATTACACTGAAATGATGTTTGACACTAATCTTCAGTCAGCACAGACTTTGTTAACACTGAGTGTTATCCTTTCCAGTGGGATGAACAATGAAATATTCTATCTATCTAAGCAGCAACACATAGGAAGAGCAGGGATCACTGGCTCAGCCAGTCACACAAGGAGCACAGACAGAAGCCAAGCAATGACAGCTGAAGCACTGATTGTAGAAAATGAAGGATGAAATAAGTTTGTCAGGCTTTGGTGTCTGGTTGTGAGAAACAGTCAGGACAATTAAAGAGTGGTTGCCTGGGATATGAGATAATCACAAATATCAGACTCAAAAATTCACTTCTGATCAGCAACAACCCAGTAAAATTTTAAAATGTGGGCCTAATTATTCAATAGGTTATATTTATTACTTTGTCTCCCTAAACATGCCATTAAATCACCACACTAAAGCCTTTGACCCACTAACTTTTCCACATTAAGTGTTGTAATTTTATCTTCAAAGACACTTTTGACAAATGTCCTTTATTTCTGTCCTATCCGGAATGCCCCCTTTTATGCCTGGTCAGTAAAACAATCAAATTAAAAAAAAACAAAACAAAACAAAACATAATACAAAGACCTCTTGCTATTAGTTTGGGAATGTCTGAAGCCATGAAAGAGAACTCATGTTTTAATTTAAAATGACTCTTTGCACAAAAGGTTTCATATCTGAGTAAGATCATGTGGACAAACCTGCAGACTAAAATAATTCACTGGGTGAAGCTGTCATGTCACTTCTCAGTGTTCACAGGACAGGAGAAACACCCAAATATGTGATCTCTAAAGGCTATCCCAATATTCCCATTACCTCTCTTGGGCGGTAAAGTTACAGTACTTCAAAACAAGGGTTTAGCATGTTTTCGTATATATCAGTAATAGCTGTAAACATAGGTTCATGCATATACTCTGACAGCCATGGGTAAAGAATAGAATAGCGATACTTTGGGGTAAAGAATAGAATAGCGATATTTTGGGAACAGTATATTTTTGAAAAGGATGTTGCTGCTCTGCTAGCATTATTTAGACATAAAATACGAGACATCAATATTTTTGTTTCTGAATTGGTACTAGCCATTCAGATTAGAAGAATTAATCTGTAAAATGCTAAATATGGTAGGAACATTACAAGGCTTAAAGATAATAAGTGACTGGAATGAAATAGATAAGAGGTTGTCTGTTTCTATTGTTTATAAGGTGCTGTTCTGCTGATAGATAGGGTATGCCACAAAGTGACCACACGCTAGTTGGAAAATACACAGAGTTTATTAAACAAGTACACTAAAGCCAATAAACCCAGTAAAAGCAAGCACACTAATGTGAATTAGGTAAATGTCTCTATATGTAGTAAGTACAATAAGGCAAATAAGATATATAGGTATATTAGTAAAGTACCAAAGAAAGTTAGCAATGCATTAGATCATTACTGTATAAAGAGAATAGAGTTTAAGAAGAAATACATCACCAACTCCCACTGAATCATAATCCAGGCCCACGCTTCCAGCTGGGAAGCCCTGTTGCAGCTGATGCCAGTAGTCTCAGATTGGGAAAATTCCTATGTGGTCACCAATAGATGAGGCTTCTCCTATGGCCACAAGAAGGTCCCACTTGTATACCCTTATTAAAACACCTGGCTTTCTGCCAGATCTCTAATTGCTTACTTGTGGGACTGTGCAGTTTCTCATGATGTCACTGTTGTCCACTCTGAGAGTGTTGAGGCCAGGAATCCCAGTGCGGCCACGTACGAAGGTCATTGAACAGCTGCACACCTACGTTTTCCTGCCTTTTTCAGATGAACAGTAACAGTGAACACAAACATAGTCTGCCTAATACACTGTGACAAACAACATCTTTTGTTATGGTTCTCAGTCATGACAGGGAATCAGCTCCCAGCTAGGTTCCCATCCATTACAGGTGCTCAAAATTTGATTAAATATTTAACTAGTGAAACACAAATATGGTATTTATTTCTCAAAATGGTATGCCTTATATACCAAATGAGATAGATAACTAATGCACTATAATATGTCTCTACAAAATTCATAGATCTATGTTTATGTAATAGTAACTAAAATTCCATACATATGTTGAAAGTACCTGTTATGATTATTCTGTTTTATACCATTATGGAATATTCCTTCCTTTAAAACTAGTTGTTCTACAATAATAAGGCTCACAACAGGTAAAACTCTTTTAATTCTGACTTGATTGCATGGTAGGCCATCTGTTTAAATTTCTCTGACCATTGTCAGATGCTTTAGTGATATGGCTGTAGACAGCAGCCATAGCTCACATTTAGGTGTCTTTTCAAGGCAGAGCAACTAACATGTTTAAGAGTAAAACTTTTTTTATTTGACAAATCAGTGGCAGTCCCATTAAAATAAGATATATGCTTTTACATTAACCTGACAAGGGATTACACTAAATAAAGTGGTTTTGACTGGCATGAGTTTCCTATTACTCAATTTGTCCTTTGCTGCCAGAATAGGGATATAAAAAGGATCAGAACATAAAAAGCCCTTGTCCTCAAGCTCCTTGAAATTACTTGGAGGACAGCAGTCCTGAAATCCATATGTATTCTTTATTTAGGCTTTACTAGCATGCTGTTTTCTAATCATGATAATACTAACATTTAGATGCATTTATTTCTCAAAAATAAACACCATTCTGCTTGATAATTCATTAACAACAGTTACCTATTGACATTTCTGCATGTGCACAGACCTACTCTTTCATCTCAGACACCCATCTAAAAATAGATTTTTTGTCATTCAACTCATTATACTATCATTTTTCTGTTAGTTTTATTTCCCTGTCAAAGTAAAAGCTGATGAACTCGGGCTGTTCCTTGATACTTTGAAGCTACAAAACCCATTATATTGAACCAAGGTCACCAGTGGAATTGGACAGTTAACAGCTCTGCTCTCAGTCACATGGTCTGGTTTCTAATGTGACCAACATTACATCATTCAACACATTATGTGACCTTCAAAGAATTCAGTCTTTGTCACTCAAACTAAGGAATAAACTCAGTCAACACAGAAAGAATTATATGTGTCACCAAATAGCCTTTTTCAAACGAGCTAAAAAATGTTCCCACCTGCTCAAGCAAGCGTACAATGCATGTCCGGATTGAAAATCACTCTTGCCAATTCCATTCCTGCTTACTTAAAAGGACACATCAGAGTTCATCATGTCCACATTGCCAGCTGATATAGCCACCAGAAAAGCCAAAAGCTAAAACAGGCCTAACCATAATACAGAATCTTTCAGTCCAGAGCTACAAAGTGTTGTTTCTTTATACCGTAGAAGAGAAAAATCAAATTCTTGTGGTTCAGTGAGGCACAAAATAGTGACTCACAATTAAATCTAGTCTTTAGATATCTTATCCCTGGTTTTGAATCAGCAACTCATGCAGTCCCTCAATTTCCATGGAGTTTGAGGTTTCTGCCTCACCAAATCAAAAGTGTGAAATTATTATGCTTTACGTCTGACAACTCAAGTGAGTTCACACTGGCTACCCACTTGCAGACACTGAATGCCTAACTCCTTTGATCCAACTATGCTAGCTCATTAAGCAATATTTTCTCAATAATTTTTTGTATGTAAACATTGAACAAAAGACTAAATATTGTACCAGAGAAGAGCTGAATACTGCACAGCAGGGTTTTATGATAGCAGCCAATTGCCTCCCCTGCAATTGGAAGACAGCTTGGGCAACTATTCTAAAAATTAATGAGCAATCAGTTCTAAATTAAACCAAGACCCATGATTATATATTTTTTCCCCTCACACCCTTTACAAGTCTGAATTTCAGTTACACTTACAAAGATAAAATGCAGTATTTGTCATTGTGTGTTGTAAAACATTATTTGTAGAGTAAAAAAATCATTTCTTTAGCAATTCCTTCACATTTTTAAGCTTTTATTTTCCCAAGCAATTTGAAAGGAAATGGGCTGTGATGAGGTTTACTGCCTCTGTATGAGGCTATAAATAGAAGGTTCCTGTCAGTCATTTCTAGAAACTATACAATCCCATTTTGAAAGTGGAACGTAAGTATTAGAACTGTGAGACTCGCAACTGTTCTGACATGCCACTTTCATACTGAACTCGGGTATCAACTATTGAGAAAGCATTCAGGTAGTATGAAACAAATAGAAGGGTAAACAATAAAAAAAAAAGTGTGGTTGAGGGCTTTTCAGCAGCTCAGTAAATAACAAGTTATTTGTGTCTATGCAGCCCCCGTAATTCCGCACCTCGACCTCTGTACCAGTTCAGCTTCTAAGTATTGATACGAGCACAATAATGATAGTTAGATTTCAGGTGCACATGCATACAAGCATGCAACAGTAGTTAAACATTGCAGGCACCAAAGTAGTTTTTAGATTAGACTAAGTAAAGGTGTTGTAGGATAAGAATACTACTCTAAACTGACTGCTTTAAGACAGATAGCAGAACTAATAGAAATCAATTTCTTACACACTGATGTTCTAATTTCTTAACTGCCCCCTCTTTCCCTCCCTCCTTCCTGAATTCCAGACTAAAAAACATGAAGCAGGAATTAAAGACACCTTAGAGACTTCCAAAAGCATCAGAGTTGCAAAAGTTACCCTGTAAGAAAACTTTCAGAACATTTTAATTTGCTATGCAACTTCCTCCTCCCAGTGTGAATTTGTCTCATTTTGTACATAGCTTGTTGCACATCTATGTATCTACTGTAAGAAATTGATGATATGTACCACCAAATATGGTTTTTTACTTTTTTCTTTGTATTGGTGAAGAGCAAAATCACAGAAGCTATTATTTTGAAGTTTAAATCTGCTAAAATTCTAAATATGTTGAGATTGATTAATGTACAATGAATCACAGAATAAATAGGAATAAGATGTAATGTGGTTTGGTAAGAGTCAGAAAATAAATTATCACATTAATAGTAGCTATTTTGATACTGAATAGCAGTCCCATCATGTGTTACTCTGACATTCAGACCTAGATTTTTCCTTCTCATTTTCCAGCATATCTCAAACAAAAAAATCCCCATATTTAGTTTTCAAATTAAAAAAACAAACAACAAAATATGACATGAAATGTGAAAAAAAAAACAACCCCAAAACCAAAATGCAGGATTATATCATTCTTATAATTTTTGTACCTTCTTTTGCATAAGAAATTTATGGTAAAATGTAGAGGTTTGTTTGTTTTATATTAGTATATCTAAAGACATTTCCAACAAAAGGCATTTTATTCAATGAAAAAACCCACCTGTGAAAATTAGAACATACCACTACTGCATTACGATTCAGCTATTATGGGTCAACCAGGTGATAGTGGTTAGATAAAATACACTATCTGTTGTGGAGTTCAGCTGTTATCTGAAAGCACACTCTTGAGCTTTGTGAAATAGATAAGAGGAGACACTTCTAAGCTGGTGGAAAATACATGAACTGATTTAATATATTTAGTATTGACAATGTGCTTAACGTTATACAAAATATAGTAGCCTTTAGAACTGCCTTTTTGTTATTTGGGAAAATCATTATTATATGATTAGCTTTTCCTAATACTTTCCATATACTCATATAAAATCTATAGACATTAATTTTCTTTAAGCAAACATATATTTATTGCATATATATATTTTTAATTTAAAAAATGCAATTGTTCTTAAATTCAAGCTAAAAAGATTACATTTCAATGAAATTAAAAAAACTGAGATTTTTTTGTTTAGGTGTTGCTAGCTAAATAACCTCATTAGAGTATCTATCATAACTAATTTTTTTTTTATTAATTTGATATAAGCATCCAAACCTGGATCATACATTGCATACATCGGGCATTGGATCTCTGAGCTGGCATATTATATCTGTGTTCATTCTATCAGCAGAGTTGGGATGCAGAAACTTCATGTCTGTGTTTGTTTTCCTGGCAGGAGGTATCATGCATAGAGCTGTGCAAAAATAGTTTTAATTCTTCTAGACCCAAGATATGCCAGCTCAGGAGTTTCTGTAACAAACTCAGCTATTTCTAGATAATATATGCTTTCAGGTGAGGCGAAAAAAAAAGGGGGGGGGAGGTGAGAAGACTTTTCTGTAACCATCATCAAAGATAAGCCAAGAGATGCAATCTTGGTATCTTGACACCTTAATGTTGTATGTGCTGTTATCCTTTACACTTGTAGTTTCTTGCATGGTTTTCTTTACATGTCTAGTTTCAGAACACACATGCTGCAAAAGGAGAAAAATAGTCTTTGTTGTTTGGTTTTGTTTTGTTTTTTGTAAGGGTTTTTTTGTGCTTTCTCAGAAAACATGCTGGAAGACTACCACAAATCCTCCTGAAAGTGAGTAATTTGGTATATTTCATACAGCTCACCATATGAAATGTTCATTACTGGTAGCTTAAGTTTTTCCATCATAAGCTAATGTTAGCAATTTATTTATCCATCATTATTATGTTATATAAACAAGAAACAGGACCCATAAATAGGGAGACAATCGTATGTAAGCTTTTGAAAAGCTTGTGTTTCTCTGACTAAAACAGTCTAGGGGTCTGGGAACATACTAGAGCATTAGTGTCTAATTGATTTGGTATCAGTTGAGGAAAAAGATAATCAAAAAACTATATTTAGGAAATCAGAAGCAATCTATACAGAAGGTATTAAAAAAAAACCCTGAATGGACACAAGCCCATGGGACCTGATGAATTCCATCCACGGGTCCTAAGGAGCTGGCAAATTAAGTTGATAAGCCACTGGCCATCATATTTGAAAAATTGTGGCAGTCAGGTGAAGTTCCTGATGACTGGAAAAAGGGAAATATAACCCCCCTTTTCAAGAAAGGGAAAATGGATGACCCGGGAATTACAGACCAGTCAGTCTCACCTCTGTGCATGGCAAAATCTTGGAGCAGATTCTCCTGGAAAACATGCTAAGGCACATGAAAAACAGCAAGGTGCTGATGGACAGGGGTAGAGCAGTTGATGTCATCTATGTGGACTTGTGCAAAACTTGTTCAACACTGTCCCACATGACATCCTTGCCTTTAAATTGGAGAGACATCAATTTGATAGGTGGCCCACTTGGTGGATAAAGAACTGGCTGGATGGCTGCATGCAAAGAGTTGCGGTAAGCGGCTCAATGTCCGGTTGGAGACCAGTAACGAGTGGTGTCCCTCAGGCATCGGTATTGGGACCGGTCTTGTTTAACATCTTCATCTGTGACATGCACAGTAGGATTGAGTGCACCCTCAGCAAGTTTGCCAATGACGCCAAGCTGTGTAGTTCAGTTGATATGCTGGAGGGAAGGAATGCCATCCAAAGGCACCTTGACACACTTGTGAGGTGGGCTGATGCCAAACTCATGAAGTTTAACCATGCCAAGTGTGTGGTCCTACACCTAGGTCGGAACAATCCCAGGCACAGCTACAGGTTGGGCAAAGAAGAAATTCAGAGCAGCCTTACGGAGAAGGACTTGGGGGTGCTAGTCGATGAGAAAATGAACATGAGCCAGCAGTGTGCACTTGCAGCCCAGAAAGCCAACCGTATCCTGGGCTCCCTCAAAAGGAGCGGGACTAGCAGGTCGAAGGAAGTGATCCTGCCCCTTTATTCTGCACTTGTGAGACCTCACTTGGAGTACTGTGTGCAGTTCTGGTGTCCTCAACATAAAAAGGAAATGGATCTGTTGGAACAAGTCCAGAGGAGGGCCATGAGGATGATCAGGGGACTGGAGCACCTCCCATATGAAGATCGGCTGAGAAAGCTGGGCTGTTCAGCCTGGAGAAGAGAAGGCTGCGTGGCGACCTCATAGCAGCCTTCCAGTATCTGAAGGGGGCCTATAGGGATGCTGGGGATGGACTCTTCATTAGGGACTGTAGTGGTAGGACAAGGGGTAATGGGTTAAAACTTAAACAGGGGAAGCTTAGATTGGATATAAGGAGGAAATTCTTTCCTGTTAAGGTGGTGAGGCACTGGAATAAGTTGCCCAGGGAGGTTGTGAATGCTCTATCCCTGGCAGTGTTCAAGGCCAGGTTGGATGAAGCCTTGGGTGAGATGGTTTAGTGTGAGGTGTCCCTGCCCATGGCAGGGGGGTTGGAAATAGATGATCTTAAGGTCCTTTCCAACCCTAACTATTCTATGATTCTAAGATTCTGTTATACAGATTAATCTTCAAAATAATGCTGAAAACAAGTAATCAACCCTGAAAGTATCTGGTAAAGTTCTTACTTAAAAAAAGTGTAAATCAAGATGTTGGTTATTCTAGTAATTGTAGATATGCTGTTATTTTACAGAAGATTATAGAAGTCAGAATAGTATATGTAGACAACAGAAGAAAGAAAGAAACAAAAAAGCAGGCTAAACCAATTTATGCCTGTGTTACTGAAACATGTAACGTATTTCATATTCTTTGGTATAAGATCTTAAAAAATGTAAAAATTAAATATTTTATATACAGAAAACCAGAATAAATTAAGGAGTAAGTCACAGAGTTTTCAAAATTGACAGAAGAGAAAGAGGAACAGTTAGAAACAGCCCAGTCTTACAAGAACACAGATTTATTTGCTTGCCTGAAGCAATGTGAGTCTTTTAAATTCCTCTTCTTTACAAAAGGGTATGTCAGAAACATTTCTGGGAGGTCCTGTCAATCTGCTTTATATAAACAATTAAATAATAACAGGAAGATAAACAGAACGCTGAAGTTTAACCTATCTCCTGGCTGGATGCTCTAATCGTCAGGCTATAGCAACGTTTTCACTCTTGGGTCTTATAAGTGTTTGAATAACTTCTTATATTGAGCAGAATTTCTGCAGCAGGATGTACTGCATAACATCCAAGTCTAAAATCCTTAGACTTTAGTATTTAGGGACCTGTATTTAAAAACAAAATATGGTAATTTAAAGCTCCTCAAATACAGAATGAATCTCTCTCTCTATTCCTTGTTGAAAAGTTTATCCCCTGAAGCTTCATGCAAAAGGAGTCGCAGAACCCATTGCAGCTAAAGATAATAATTAAATGTTACCTGAAAGTTGCAAATAGTACCATGATAATGGAAACACAAAATCTGAACATAATAATCATTGAGGAAAATCTCATTCAGCTCCAGAGAAGACAATCTGAGAAAATGCAAAGGATTTAAATTCAGCTTACAGTTTAGATTCAGCTCTACAGTTACCCTACAGCAAATAGATTGGTGGTGGAAAAAGATTAATTAGAACACATCGGCTCGCTACTCCATTTTCAGGTACTACACCAATAATGTAGCTCCAGTAGGTTCCTCATGAAAGAACAGAGCTAGATTAAGATCACAAACTGACGTGTACACTCTTGCAATCAATGCCATTGGGTGTTCTTTGACGCCTCTCCAAAGTGCACTAAAAATACTGGATAGCCACTTACCTATCACAAAGGCTGCCAAGGATCACAAAGGACGGAAAACAAATATACCCTGGATCTCACATTCCTTCTAAAAGGCACTTAAGTCTAGTGTAATGTAATTAGGGAAATATTAAATACAGAAGACAACTAACATCTAAAGTAATGGGGGAGTAGAAAAGGGGTTGGGGTGGGTTGTTTTTTGTTTATTTCTTTGATTCTTAATTCCCTCATGAATAAGAGGGTGGTTTCCTCCCTCCCCCAGAGACGGGATTCTTTTAATTAGCTTCTTATTTCTGAAAAATATTACAAGAAAATAATAAGTAGCTAAAGCTAACTTTATTTTACCAGTTATTGAATTGCTTAGGGAACCTTAGAAACACATAGTTCAAAACTGGTGAAATAGAAAACCTGTATATTAGTTACAAATATCCAATCCTGTCTCTGATATGCATATTTACTATCATTATTTTATATCAGCTGCTGGAACACTATCCGGTCTTTTGTTATAAAATAGAGCATGTAGGCATCTAGATGATTTCTGTAGTATTAGATCAAACTGGGTGTCATGGTTTAAGCCCAGCTGGTAACTCAGAACCATGCAGCTGTTCACTCACTCCCCCCCACTCCTTCATCCCCCAGCTCCCAGAGGAATGTGAAGGAGAATCAAAAGAATGTAACTCCCTAGAATTGAGATAAGAGCAGTCCAGTAACTAAGGTATAATACAATCCACTACTGCTACCACCAATAATAAAAATGATAAGGGAAATAACAAGGGAAGAGAATACAACAACTTATCATCTGCCAACCGGTACCCAGCTCAACCCAAGCAGAGATTATAGCACTTCCAGTTAACTGCCCCCAGTTTATATACTGGGCATGATGTGCTGTGGTATGTAATATATCCCTTTGGCTAGTTTAGGTCAGGTGTCCTGTCTCTGCTTCCTCCCAGCTTCCCCTCCTCCCTGGCAGAGCAGAGACTCAGGAAGTCCTTGGTCAGACTAAACATTACTGAGCAGCAACTGAAAACATTGGTGTTATCAGCACTGTTCCCAGGCTGAAAGTCAAAAACACAGCACTGCACCAGCTACTAAGAAAGAGAAAAATGACTGCTACTGCTGAACCCAGGACACTGGGAAAACTCAGAGTAGCTAAAAATTGTCATCAATTTTAAGACGTCCTGGCTAAAGTTAATGGTGGAGTTGAAGACAGAGCACCTCCAGCAAAGCTAACTTAAATCTGACAAAAAGATTAGGTTTACAATAATCACTATAATTTAAACGTTGGACTTTTTTTTTTTTTCCTTTCTCTCTTCTCACCATATAAGTCACACACATACCGCATGTATGTTTCCTGAATAAAAGCAAAGGCATGCAAAATACATTTATTAACCATTACCATGATGATACCACAGATTGATCCACTACAACTGCATGGGAAAAACTTGTAACTAAGTGGTGTCAAAGGTATGGTTACCAATTATTGATTAGTGGTGAACTTTAAAATTGACAACATTTTTTTTCCTGATGGACTGTTTTCAAATCTTACAATAGCACTATCCAAGCAAGCTGTTCTACACGAGATTCACAGTTCAGATTTAGAAGATATTTTTCTGTTTTTTACTACTAATGGGAATTCAGTTTTCATCTTCCTGTTCTAGGGGAAATATTTGAAAGTTCCAAAATTAGAAGAAAAGGGTACATTTGCACTTTAATCACTTGTCTGGATTTGCTGCACATAAATCAGACATTCAAACCCCACCAGCATATCAGAAATTATACTCATAGAGTTACTGACATCACTTAGGAATCTTATATACGTTTTATGTCACAGCAATTATGAGACTTTTTTCCTTTTCCTTTTTCAAGTTTGAAATTATAATAAAAGGAAGAAGGAAAAAGGGGCTTTAACTCTGTGATTTATTGGAAATAAAATCACAGCAATTATAAAGCCAAAACCCTCAAAAGAAAAAAATACTGTAAAATATTACTAAAGAAAAACAACAGAAAAAAAAAAAAAAAAGAGAGAAGAAAGAAAATAAAGTTATGCATTGAAAATGCCAGATACATCAATTTGACTATAGATATGCATAGGATTTACTCAGGCCAAAACAGAACTGCTTCATGCCTGCATGCCAGCACTGACACCCTCTAATCTTCAACAAAGCTTTTCTGACAGAATCGCTTCACAGTACTGGCAAACTTTCAGGGCATATATGATTACTTTAAACTTTGGTTATGTAATTCTAGGAATCCTGTACAAGTTGTAATTACTCCTAGACTGTTGTAAGTCAGTGTTAGCAAGAGATTTAGTTGGTTATCCTCTTTACTTACATAAAAGGAAGAAAGCCACTGTGATTACTGGTTATTGATCAGGGAGGGGAGGAGAGATGGTCCTTGAGACAGTAAGTTGCTCTTTGTTTTTGGAGTATGAACTAGTTAAACACTTGAAGTGTGTTGAACTGTTTTCTGTTTTATCATCATAGAGCATCTTTAAAATTGCTATAAATATACTTCTCATTTCTTAAGCCTTACTTTGAGCTTTTGTGGAATATTAAGTTTATATGTACATGCTGAGCTTTTTTGTGATACACAAAAATCCTCCTCAGTGCAATGAACTTCTTATACACTGATATTGATTAAAATTATAAAGTTGATAGAATTAAATTTTAAAAATAGGTATGTTCCAAAGTAGGACAAAATAAAATCATAATAAATTGTCTACATTATGTTCAGGAACTTATAAGCATCCACCATCATAATCTAGTATTTCTGACTAGTTTCTCATAAAAAGAATACTGAAAGACAGACTTGACAGCACGAGCTTAGCAGATGAGACCATCCAAGTACATTCATTTTAAAGCTGAATAGTAGTATTTTGGTCACTTATTTGATCTCATATACAAAAGCAGTAGAGATTCACCTACAATGTTTCATGCTTACTTCCATATGTAAAAGTACATAATTTTTTAATAAAAATGATTTTTATAACCTTTCACAGATTTTAAGGAGTGATATTATACTGGTTGGTAAAGCACAGTAAATATGGGGTCTTCCAGAACAACTGCAATTTTTGTAGAGTTCATTATACTTTCATTATATGATTTATCAGAATTTAATCTACCACATATATATATTCAGGAGCTCATGTTTCTTGTTAAGAACCCCCTCCATGCTATTTTGCTTTCCAGAGAGGAAAAAAAAAAAAAAGTCTCATTATTCCATATCATTTTTATAGCATAACTATTTTGAAAACACTATTTAAAAAAAACATTAATCCAGAGCAGCAAGTGCAAATAATACCTGATTGAAAAGATACGACAGTCTACATTTTCCCCCCAGTACATTCTAGCTGCTCTGCTTGGCAGATTACTTCTAAAACAGCTCTCAGCTCCCACTGAGTAAAAAGTGCCTGCTTTTTTTCCAAGCACATTCTTCAAAAGTCTCCATCATTTCCACAATCCGCTGGCTTCTATAGCTAGGTAGGGATTAAAATCTGCCTGGCAGTCACTCATATTAATTCCACAGAGGAGTGGCAAAGTCAAATGGTGCTCCATTGCCAAGGATTGAGCGGCACTGTTCCCATGCAGCCAGCTTCCCTAGGGATTGATTGCTACCACAGCAGCAGAGGATCTCTGTGTTAATCTTCTCTAACTATTGTTGACCTATCTCTGCCATCCCCTCCCAAGTAGACAATAAATCAAGCACATTTTACATGAAAAATGAAGTAATTACTCAGTGAATCCAATGGCTAATTGCACACAGAAGCCTCTGGGAGATGTGGGATAAATCCATGTCTGATTTCGAAAGGCAGAGGAAAAAAAAGGAAACTAAGTTAATAACTCAGACTGAGAGGGACTGAAATGCACCATTTCTTCACAAACAAACCTCAATACCCCACTTAAGGAAAACATAAAATTCCTGCTATATATTTTACCTTTACAGCAGCAACATGGGTAATTTTAAGGAAACACTGTACCTAAAGCAACCAGTTTTGGAAGAGAAATATCATAGGGCTTAAACCACGACAGGACTGCAGCTCCTTATGTCAGGTATCATTATTACATATTTTTTTAAACCTTCTCTTTCTTTTTTGTACCCTCCGCACCCTCCTCACTTCTCACCTCCTCTGCAACTGTATACTCCTGAGTCCCAGAATTCCTCATTGATGTAATTTAATTCAGTTCACTTGCTGTCTCTTTTCCCATCTGCTCTTGATTGTTCCTTATCCAGCCAAACTCTCCCCAAACTCCAATTACCTGTGTATCTCTCTGGCTCCTTAAACACCATGTACCTGAGTTAGCTGACTTTTTCAGCTGCATTATAGAGGGACAGGAGAAAAGGGACTGGGAAAACCAGATGAATTCCCTTGCTTCCATTTGAGTTCCTAGCCAGCTTTTCCTCAAAGCAGATCACATCAGCTGTGATTAGTTTTACCCTTGCAACTCTAACCTGAATGAAGTAATTTTGTCATATTTGAGCACAACATTTCATCATCTGGGCAGTAATAGGAGCTGCAAGAGACCAAAACATGCTCAGTGGCTTTTTTAGAGGTAATAGTAGTGAAGTCCTGGTTAGTATCTACTGAACATACGTGCTTTTTCAATTTGGCTAAATTTGCTTGGATTGGCACAGGATAGCATAACAAACATCCATGACACAAACGCCACTCCTCTGCCAAATTTCAAGGTCACTTACAATCATCTAGCTTTGAAAAGCAACACATTTTTCTTCAGCCTAGCTGCTGAGAACAGCTGAACCATTTTGGTGGATTTTTTCAGTGTGTCGTCCTGAGGTAACTAGCTAGCACGGAAAGTTTTAGCCTAAATAGTTATAGAATCTGCCAAGACTCATATATTTAGCATGAGACACACATTTTCACTTATTTCCTAGGTTCTCCCATAGCAGTTACAGTCATCTGACATATATAGGGGGCAATGCTGAGGTTTTCCCCGCAATTCAAGACACCATCAGCAGTACACAGCTGATGAGCTGATTATGCATCGGGGGGGGGGGGGGAAGAAATAGCTCAAAATCAAAAACATTTCAGTTAGTTCTTTAAAAATGTGACATTTAAAAAATTGCAGTGACTTTTGAAATTCAGTTTGGATACCACTGCTTCTCTTCTCTTTATTGCTTAGACTCCTCAGCAGGGGCTACAAGACTAGTTACATCAGGGAAGCTAATATCATAAGAAAGGAAAAGGAGGACTGAAATCTCTGACCTGGAGTTTTTTTAGCTACCTGAAATAAACCACATTTAGACTCAGAAGGTTTGGATTAAAGCTTTTAGTTCAGCACTGGAAATTCTAAATGTTTTAAAAGCAGAAAACAGGAGACATTTGCCCCAAAGTTATAATGTTTTAATACAGAGAAATATTCAAAACCAAAAAGCTGTCGCGCATCAGAAGATCTGAGGTACTTGGATTTGATCAGATAAAGAGGAAGGCAGTTATTTACATAGAAAAAAAAAATCCACTGAGGAAAAATGTTTCCTTTCATGATGTCTTAGAAACAATCAGACATCAAAATATTACTTTCATGCAGCCATGATTTATTATCTCTTTAGGCTTAATCAACACACGGGGATGACTTGGAGATACTTAGAAATTAAAACTTTGTTCCTGCTATTTAAGTTTCCATAAGTCCTCCTTAAAAAGTTTAATTTTCTTAGTCTACTGTACACACTTACGTAAAGCTAACAGTTTTTTTCTTTTCAACATAGCACAAAAAATGACACGTCCCAGATATGACAGATGATACAGGTAGTATTACAGTTGTTGCAGCAAAGATGGAAAACTGAAAATGTTCCTGAATCAGTACTACAGGTGAACAGATAGATGGGCTCATTCAGTGGATATTATACTATATATGTCTGTGTGTGTGCACGCACTAGAAACTAGAATCTTTATATTACTCTTACCTCTTTTTAATGACTTTTTCAAAACATTTCTGATTTATTTTGGTTTTTCAAAACCAAATTTCTGTCATCATTTCAGAGCATCTGAATGTCACTGTCTGCACCTATAACTTGAGAGGACAGGAAAAACGAATAACTTACTTTGATGCATTCATATACCTCATGTTTTACTCTGATGTTGATTGGCTAGACAGAGGAAGGGCACCTAAAAGCAGGTGGTAAATTAGTTTGCTCTAAGCTTTGTGTTAACATGGCTAGCACATCAGTTAGCCTGATTATGTATATACAAGCCTGACACAGAAATAAACACATTGAGTCAAAGGCAACATATTATTGTCACTTAAAGACTAACTTAAAAGCTTGGGGGGGGGGGGGAAGAGAGATGTTTTTAATTCTCATTTTTGTTGAAGACATTAAGAAAAATGAAATTTTTAATGCAGTACAAAATAGCTTATTTTTATGCCCAAATGTACCAATTTAAGATTTCTGAGAACTAGTATTTCCTCTTAATTATATTGAAGATGGACATCTACACAATTACATGTATTTACAAGATCAAAGCCCAGCAATGTCATATTAAATCCTAAACATGTTTTATATTTACATATTTGAAATATTTTTCTGGCAAAACATCTTCCCATCAAGGAAATGCAAATGAGAGCAGTAAATGTACTAGCTTCTTACACACTACACTTTGCAGAGAAAATGCATAATTGGCAATAAGATAAAGAAGTAACAAATGTCTGTTTTAAAAAATGTGTATGTGTCTTAAGTTGTACAAAGTGTCATTTCAGTATAATTTTTTATATTTAAAAACTTTGAAAAAAACTGTTGCATGTTTTAAGCAGTTAAATGCTATGATCTCAGTGCTGTTTTCTTGCACTGTAATCTGAAAGAACTTACATATATTGGGTAGAAGCTATTAAACATGACTTTGAAATACTTTGCTAATCACTTTTTCTTTTGAAATATTTGTTTAATCAGTATGGAGGCTTTTAGAAGATGTTGTGTTTTCCACACTTATCTTCAGTACTTCCACACCGTCTCTAAAGGAAATGTTGTTTTTAACTTCACATTTGTTTTCTAAATATTTGTTGCTATTCTAAAATATTTCTTTAAACCTCAGTAAAGACAAGCTTACATCACTGTGGAAAAAAAAAATGCACTGCTATGAACTGAACCAAATATTCAACCTCTGAACCTCCTGCAGCTCAATTCTTGGTGTATTCCTTATACAAGACTAGACAGTGATAAGGAAGTGAGTTTGATGATAAAGCACTGAATCTGGTGCACTAAAGATAAATAAGAATTGCTGATATAAAGCTGCTGTAGTTTTGCTGCACTGTATGCAAAGGTGGGTTTGTTTCCATCTCCCTGTCAGGTACCTGAAAACAATGGGGCTTATCCCTCCTTAATCTCAATGGGTTACCTTCATAAGCTCTTTAAAAGTTATATATGGAAGCTGGAGTAAGCCGATTAGCAATGGTTGTTTGCCATCGGACATCAGCAAAGTACAAAATAATACTGCAACATTACTGAGAATACAGAATGAGGATAGTATCAGTGGGAAGATACAGCAGTGTTCAAACACAGAAGGATCACACAAAGTTCAGAAAGCAGCCATGTGCGTTTTCAAATACTGTCTCTTCCATCCTAAAACAGCCATTTAAAGTTTCCTGATTTTGAAGAAGGCACCTTTGCTGACACTATTCAAACTAGAAAAGCTGCACTTTGGAAAACTTCCTAGGTAGATATTTAATCTTTCTCAAATTTTTACTTTCTGAAGTTCTAAGACAATGATTGATAAGACTCAGTTAAGTTTATTAGGTATATTTTATTGAAATACCATCTGTATGCCTAACACTCTCCAAAGTACATTTTATAGTTTTCTACTGAATTAATACAGCTTTTAAAAATTCATACAAATATTTTGTACTGGAACATTCCCTCACTAATAATAACAGCACTGTGAATATAGTTCAGTTGTGGTATCATAGAATAATCACAGATTCATAGAATGGTTTGCGTTGGAAGGGACTTTAAGGATCATCTAATTCTAACCCCCTGCCACGGGCAGGGACACATTCCACTAGACCTGGTTGCTCAAAGCCCCATCCAGCCTGGCCTTGAACACTTCCAGGGATGGGGCACCCTCAACTTCTCTGGCCAACATGTCTCACCACTCTCACAGTAAACTTTTTCTTTCTTATATCTAACCTAAATCTATCCTCTTTCTTTTTAAAGGCATTCCCCCTTGCCTTATCACTACATGCCTTGGTTAAAGGTCCCTCTTCAGCTTTCTTGTGGGCCCCCTTTAGGGACTTGAAGGCTACTATGAGGTTTCCTCAACCCCAGCTTTCTCAGCCTGACTTCAAAGAGAGGTGCTTGAGCCCTCTAATCATCTTCATGGCCCATCTCTGGACTTGCTTAAGCAGGTCCAATCCCTCTTGTGTTGGGGACCCCAGAGCTGAGCCTAGCACTCCACATAGTGTCTCACAAGAGTGGAGGAGAGAGGAAAAATCACCTCTCTTGACCTGCTGACCATGTTCCTTTTGCTGCAGTCAAGCATACAGCTGGCTTTCTGGGCTGTAAGTGCACACTGCCGGGTCACATCAAGCTTCTTGTTAACCCAACCCCCAGGTCTTTCTCCCGAGGTTTGTTCTTTATCCATTCCCCACCCAGTCTGTATTTGTTCTTGGGATTGCCCTGACCCAGGAGCAGGACCTTGCACTCGACCTTGTTGAACTTCAGGACATTTGCATTGGCCCACCTCTCAAGCCTGTCAAGGTCTGTCTGGATGCCACTGAATGCCATCCCTTCCCTGGACAAGACATATATGTTCTCTCTCAAATCTAGCCATAAACCCTAAACTGAGCAAATTAGGATGCCTAATGTCCCCTTCTAAACAGATTTTAGACTGCCTTGCATTCTTTGAAATGGCATATTTGTCATGTTTGCCCATTTGTCAGTCCTGAATAACACTGAAAATCGTAAGCACAGAAGAAAAAGGGAGTTGACTAAAAGTAAAAATAAGGCAGAATACCATATAATGTTAGCTAAAGTTCTGTACAATTCTCCTCTGAGATCAGACAACCTTTTGATTTAATTTTTCCTGACAGTTCCGTATAATACCATCATAGATAGAATGTCCTTGGTTATCACTTTCGCTTCCTCTCACTGTCCTTGTCTAGTGCAGATGCTTTGTCTGGACCACATCACTTCTTAGACAAAGCAAATAAACTAGAAAGTTTTTCACCCACAGTTTTAGGTTAAAGTAACATGAATGGCCTAGCTATGATTTTTGTTGCAATTCTAAGTATTGAATTACTTTCCTTAACATACCACATTGTAGAAAGTGGAAATAGGGCATATGGCAACTGCAGTTGTTAAACGAGCATATATGCCAAATTTTAAGGCTAGACTTTCCCTCCGTTTACATCACAAACCCTCAAGGGTATGCTCAGATATGCACACAGACTAAGTTCCTAACCATCGTGAGCATGTTAGCATATTTGTATAATTGTGCTGACCACAGCCAAGCACACAACAACCCAGTCTTTACAGTAATTCCTAAATATTGTAAGAGTGTTTTGAGACTTTGCCACAGCTGTGCTATAGAAAAACAATGTGGTCAGAAATAATGAGTGCCCTGAGTCTGTGAAGTGAAGCCCTCTCTTCACCTCGTAATATAGATATAGTTGGAGATACTAGCATAGTCACAGGTAGAAAGGTATCTAACCTTTGGGGGATTGATGACAATTAACCTTAGGGGAGTTGAGGTTGGGAAGTTGATGGCAAATGCTAATACTCAGATGCTGAAAGATGTTTTAATGACATATCTAGAGTAATACATGATATTTGGGGTGGATTAGATCATACAGCATATTTACACAATTGAAACTAATTCCTAATGTGTGAGGACAGCAAACATTGGTTTTTCTTCCTTAACATATTCCTGTACACCTGGATATGGGGAAAAAAATTAGAAATATCCATTTAATGGTGTCTCTTTTCAGTCCTACTTTCAGAATTCGAAACTCTGCTAGATATTTGGCTGCTGACATGCAAATCGTTATAATAAAAAAAATAGCTTTGGTGATATTTAACTCACAGAATTTAGTCCAAGTGCAATGCTAAATATTTTCCATAAATATTATGGAAAGGGTAAAAAAATAAAATAATTTTAAATGCTATATGTATGAGGTTATCACCCTGTTCTTAAAACAGTGACATTTTTAAATTTCAGCTTGCAACAAAGATATTACAAAAATGTACAGTTCTAATAATTATGATTCTTACTTATCTTTCCATCCACAGATCTCTAGTTCTTTGTTAATAGTCATTTTACCTCTGAGAAAACAAGACAATGACAAGTGACATTTCTTTTCCCATAATATACCAGTAAACATGAGAAAAAAATCCCTCATTTGGCATGATGCAAGACCTAGCCATGCGGTTCCCTTTGCATTATTTGAACGTACGTATTAGAGAGCTAAATGGGTAGATGAACTATTCTGATTAAGCAGAAAGTTACTACAATCTCTGTGAGAATATTCAATTATTCTTTTGCATTTATTGTTCCACAACCTACTAAAAATATTTCTAGGCCTTTAAGTGTATTCTAATTTCTCAGACTGAGAGTTGCACTTCTCCCTGGAAAGGATCAGTATCCTACTCTTTGTGGTTCACATGCTTCATTACTTGCCATTTTTTTCATTGCAATATAGAGGTTTTAAAAGGACAACAGAGGTAATCTAGCTTTGAAAAGAGCTATGGATGGATGGAAAATTCTTGTTCTTCCCTTTTGTCCATTTAAGGTATACAAGAAATGCTGTGAGAATGAGAAATTGCTTGGCTGTAGTTTAAACCACCAGTAGAAATCTCTCAAGAATACACATTAAAGTTGTTTTTAAGTAGGCTGATATCCAAGCCCCTCTGAGATCGCTGATTTTTAAAAAAGATTCCTTAATTGTTTTTGTCCTATTAACTAATGCTTTTACCAGTTAGTTACCGATATTGAAAAGCTGGGACTAAAGGTACTGGTGAACCAAAGGATGCATAAAACTAGCTCAGTGGGTTGTAAAGAAAATAATTTTATTTGATTTAAACCAATGAGAACTGCTACAGAGGTGGTGCAACTAAGACCTGTTAAGCTCTGATGGCACATTTGTTTCTGTAGCACCGAAAGATAAGTAGAAGATTTTGTAAATGACTCAAGTTCCTTTTAAATCTATAGTTATGTACAATTTGCATATCCAAAGAACAGACTACTTACATTCTCTTTCCTACCCAGCTCCGTACAGTCACATTAGCTCTTGTGAATGTGGATATGTACAAATAAATCTATGCAAAAGGTGAAAGATGACTGCCTACTGGAGAGGCAAATCACATTTTTAGCTCTGAGTGCTAAAGGATACGTTTGCATGATTTAGAAATATTTCCCTGTGCCTTTCTGGTCCCATCTTGCTTTCATCACTGTGAAATAGTCACCCATCAGTATATTCAACCTGGCCAGTTCTATTTTACTTTAAAACCAGCAATACAATTAGTCTTATTTCTTTTAAATTATGATAAAAAGTGTTAAATATCTACACAAACATTAAACAGATGATACAGGCAAAGACTGACCTGCAACCATTGCCAACAATTTCAGTTCAAGAGTCTAACTACTGCTCTTTAAATGGAGAATCACTCTGGTGTTATCTTCAAATTATCTCACCATCTGCATTTATACAAAATGTGATAAATAATGAAAAAAAAGGGATCAATATTGCTAAAATAAGGTTCATGAAAAGTGCTCAGACTGAACCTGATTGAGAGCTTGTTCTCAGACATTCTGACAGATCTTATTCTTCTTTTGATTTTTAAAGGTAAAACATAAACAAATACATGATTGATTTGTATTATAAAATTAGGTGCAACAGAGTATAGTGGGTAAGAGTCTAGAATTCAAATAAATTGTAAAAATCCTAAACAATCACACACCCAGTTTACTTGACCACTTTCCTGGTAGCTATATCTGAGAACAAAAGTGAACAGTTAAAAGACAACACATTTTTAACAAGATACTGCATTGAATGGCAAAGTCCTCCAACATATTCCTTGACTGTAAAAGGAGGATATAACACTCCTATGATTCTTTTTCTTTTTTTTTACTGTTTAGGAAAAAGGTTTACTCTATCATTCCAGTACCTAAAGAAGATCCACAAGAAAATAAGAGAGAGACTTCTTACAAAAGAGGGTAGTGCAGGGAATGGCTTTAAACTGAAAGAGGGTAGATTTAGATTAGATATTAGAAAGAAGTTCTTCACCATGAGGGTGGTGAAGCACAGGAACAGGATACCCAGCGAAGATGAGAACACTCCCATCCCTGGGGTGTTCAAGGACAGATTGGATGAGGCTTTGAGTAACTTGGTCTAGTGGAAGGTGTCCCTGCCCATGGCAGGGGAGCTGGAACTAGATGAACTTTAAAGTTCCTTCCAACCCAAAATATTCTGTGATTCTATGTATTTTTTTATAGCCCCTCACACAGCAGGGTTGCAATAGCATTTGAGGCTTCTTCTGTTTCTTTAATACAAATAAGGAAAAGAAAGGACTCTAATTTTCTGCATGAATACTGTGCATACACATTAATAAGTTTTCAAGCAGTGAATTAGAACATCCCCAAAAATAACTATGAAATCCTCTGATGTAAGGATGTAGCGGTCTTTACCATTACATATATATTGGCCATATCTGAGATAGCATGATGTAGAGTAACCATAGCAACAATAAAATATATTGAGTAAATCAGCTTGAAAACTGTTGAGTTCATTCGATATGCAGGACATAGAGCATTTTTTATCCTTTTGTTAGATCAGGACCATATTAGTGTTTTATATTAACCATCTCTATTATACATAAAAAGTCCCTAAACCTTCTCAAATTAAGCAAGAATCATTTCAAGCTCTAAAAACAATTGCACACTTGACAACAGTTAGGAGAATGCTTTGTTTGTAGAATGCTTTGACAATAAATCCTAAGCAGAGCTTTTAATCTACATAAGCAGTAAAATAAAGTGTAGGCCTGCACTTGTATCAGAGGAAATCTGGAGCAGTATATTGTGAATGATTTTGAAGAAAACACTATGGTGGAAGTATATTGTTAACAGTGTTCTAAAAAGCAAATACAAAAAAATATTTGAAATAAATTAAAAAGAATATAACAGATCTGAGATCTAAACCCACAACTGTTTTGTATTTATCTTCCTTCAAACATATTTTATTTACAACTGAAAATCTGTTCTGAACATTAAAATAATTGAAATGAAAGCTAGAGAATTTAATTTAATTCCTGGTATTTTATAACATGGGATAAGGTTTCTAAATGTGTCTTTAAAAATGAAGCAAATAATCATGTCCTCATGAGAGTGTATCCATTATTATTTTTCTTAATTTATATAGTCTTGATGTATTTTGCATGATAAGAATAGGGGGCCCCGTATTTTCTCAATGACAATAAAGTAAACAGGTAGTTACTTCAGATTTTTAGCAACCCTGAATTTGTCATTAAGGTTTTCATTTTTATTCTATTTACACAAAGACATTGAATAATTTCTTAAATATAAATAACTCAATAGAAGATAAACACTCGTTAAACTTACTTCATGAGGTGAGGCTTCCAAGTTTACCCACCAAATCCAAGGCAAATTGCTTTGAGTTCTAGGCAGTTCAGATCCTTCACAAGGAAACCGGCAGTCTGTTTCAAGTTTATTTCAGTTGTCGTATTTTTACCCTCTCAAATTAAATTGTAACAAAGTCCAACTCACCTGCATCCCCTAGTAAACATTGCTGGGGGGAAATAACTGGGTTTATGTGTCTTTCCTTCACGTCTGCACTCCATTTAGCTGCAGGCAGCATTGTGGAACAGCAATAGCCACAACACTGTTGCAGAGATGGTAGCATACATCAGTACTCATGGACACTAGGGTGCTTCTACAAATGTACCAAGGTAATCTGTTTTCAGAGTTATTGAAATGCAGCACAAATTTTAAAATGGCTTTTTTGTAAGAAGTGACAAAAGATGTATTCATTAAGATCCAGAATCATTTTTCTTTCTTTTGTGGTTATATAAGAGACTCACAGAAGTTATTTTTTTCTGTTCTTTCCCATGGCTCCTTCTCTCCCTATGACTTCCATAGGCCAGCTGTTTCAAATCATGTTTTTTTTACTAAACCATGCCTATAATAAAAATCTTCAAATAAAAGATGGACCAGGTATGTCAAAAACCTGTAACTAAATTCAGGTTGCCCGTTAGAAAGCCTTCATACCCCGTTAGCTTCTATAAAGTATATGTGGTGACTGAGAAAGCAACCTCTGACCCACTGGCTTTTTCTTGCTCTAACTAGTAAGTAGGAAACAACAGGGGTTGAGGGGAGCTCTATGAAACAGTGCTCGTCAGAGCGTGACAAATTGGAAAATGGGCTCTTCTGTATTCCTTAATGACAAGAATATTTAATAGGCTATGTAGGGGGTACATTAAAAAAGATGTTAGCATGCCTAAAAGTACACTCCTGGGGTGAAGTCTTAGTCCCACTGAAGTCAATTGCAAAAACTTCCATCAGATTGAATGGGGCCATAATTTCTCTCCTGGTGTACACCCAAGTGAAAATGTGTATTTAATTTTACAATATATAGGAATTCTAACATATGCTTTTTGATTCTACACAAAACACTGAAAATATTTGTTTAGGTAAAATGGCATTGGGCAGCATTAAAGCTCCTGAGGCTTAAAGTAAACCAATTTAATTTTTGTCTTACTACTTCACTATTCTAAAAATGAGAATCTGCCTTTAAGTGCTCAGCAGTGAATTATGTCAGCTGTACTTTTTTATCCCACAATTCAACAGGATGTAGAGGACCATAAAGTAGATTATTGAAAAATGGCTTGCAAGAGTGCAAAATAAAATTTATCTAAGTAGGCTTTTCCCCCCTCTTGGCTCATAACTCCAATATTAGTAATTTTGCTCCTACTGACATTTATAAGAATTGTGACTGCAGAAAGACTGAACAAACTAGTGTAAGGAAGTGATTCAAGGGCTGGGGCATAAACCTAGGATCCATGTTAAAGTCCCTTCTCTTCCAGTAATGTCTTGGCAAAGTCACTTTGAACTCAATTGTTAAAAGTGTTAGGCTTCAAGAAATACAGACAGGCAGCAGATTAGATTTTTCAAAAAGAATTTAAGGTATCTTAAACTCTAATTTCTGTGCTGACTTCACAGAATGAGGGAAAAGATACAGATTTCTAAGGTGGCCATAACAGAACTTCGTATCTTACACATGCCTTAAAGACATTGAACGCTGCAAAATATTTATGTACACATAATTCACAAACATCGTAACAGTCACATGAATAGAAAGACAGTGACAATCAGGTCTGTAATTATGTTATCTTCCCTTAAAATGAGCAATTGCATATCATAAAATCTTATTTATATAATGGACATACTGGGTGGTGAAGTAATAAATTATGAATAAGGGTAGCAGACTCCACCTGAAAATTGTTTTGTTTTCACATGCAACATTAATTAGCATTTGGATTACACTAACACACCACTTATCACTCAGAAGTGGTGTACAGGAAAAGGAGAAATGCAAGAAACCTTAGTGTAATTATTATTCTTCCTCAGTGAATCAGTATGCTTTACGTGTCTGTTTTCTTTAATCTACTAGCGTAAAAATCCTTTTTTGCGAACTTCTAAAGAGTTCATTCCATTAATCCTTTAGGAATAGTTTCTGTCAGATGCTTTGAGTAATGGCTCTTAGCCCCTGGATGAGCTTGAAAGGAAAATATTACTTGGATCAATAATTAAACACCTGAGTTTTGGGGTTACTTTTAAAAAAGGAATTATATATTATTATTCTTGTCAACCTTGCTTGGCATTGACTAGTGACTTTAGAAATCTTGTTATAAGTTAAATCTTTTATTTGCCATTGGCTATTTCCTTTAAACTTAAATGTCCTAAACATTCTGCTTTGGATAACATACCTTCTAAGTGTTCTTTAATCACTAGTATATTAACTGCTGTCAGTAACCAGCCACTACCATGAATGTTTAATACTGGAATGACTTATTTTCACTAAAGTTTATATTAACCATGGGTAAGTAAACAATTACACTCCAGAAAATCTATGAATAAAAGCCATAAAGCATACATTGAAACATTGTAAATTTCTCTCAGTAAGACAAAAGCTCGTATATTAATTCTGTTCTGCAATTGAGTCCATGAATTATGGATCCTGAACACTGTTATTACTACTTTAAGATAGATTTTAATGTTCTTAGTTATTGGGTAGCACATCACTGTGAAGCAGCCTCATTATTGATTTTAATGGGACTATTTATTAAGTTAAATAGTTTTCAGTATTAGTCAAGATTTAACTATTAAGTATCTATTCATATAGTCTAATTATGTATTTTAAGTAGGGAAGAGCTACACTAGCATTTTAGTTTTGATCAGGAGTGCAATTTTGAAGAGAATCTTTTTAACTTTCCATTTACTGCTTTTTATCTCACAGCACAGACAATTCTTGGATGAAATTACTAATCAAAAGACACTCTAGCTGCCACCTTTAACAGTAATAGGTACTCAGCCCACAGGATCAAACTAGAGCTATCCTGAGAAGTACACATACACACCCTAAAATATCAGTGAGGATGCAGAGTCCCCAGTACTACCCCTTTCACTCTATACATTTTATACCACTGGGCCATTCCAGTTACTATTATAGAGATATTTCAAATGTTCTCTAATCACTAACAGACAATTAATTTAAAAGAAGAAAATAAAACAGGCCAGAATAAAAACTCTGAAATGTACACAGTATGAACACTGGGCCCTTCGACAGTTTATTTGTACTGGTCCACACTACTTATTAGTTAGAAAATAAAAATAGGACCCTAAGTTCCACATATACTTAACAGAGATAAGGCATCTCCAGATGATAGAACTCTATGAAATGGTTAAGGTTGAAAGGGACTTTAAAGACCATCTAGTTCCAATTCACCTGCCATGGGCAGGGATACATTCCAGTAGACCTGGTTGCTCAAATGCCCATCCAACCTGGCCTTGAACACTTCCCATAATGGGGCATCTACAGCTTCTTGAGCAACCTGTTCCAGTATCTCACCACCCTCACAGTGAAGATTTTCTTCCTAAAATCTAATCTAAATCTACCCTCTTAAGTTTAAAACCATTCCCCCTTGCCCTAGCACTTCCCCCCCAATGCCCTTGTAAGAAGTCTCCAGCTTTCTTGTAGGCCCCTTTCAGGTATTGGGAGACTGTTACAGGATCTGCCCAGAGCTTTCTCTTCTCCAGGCTGAAAACACCCAACTCTCAGCCTGCCATCATAGGAGAGATGCTTAAGCCCTCTAATCATTTCTGTGGCCCTCTTCTGGATTCTGAACCCAAGACAGCTCCAGATTCAGAACGGGCAAGTCAGTATTATAGAGGAAACAGAATTAATGTTCTTCTGTGACTATCTTAACCATTTCTCTTTGACAGCTGTGTGGCTAATTTTATGTTTTAGGAATAATAGTGCAAAATCGAGTAGAAAAAATGCTAGGAAGGACCTCAGGCTGGACAGTTCCAAGATGCTCTGGCATGATAGATTCCAAGTAAGGAGCTGAACACCAAGCTGTCAATGGGAGCTATAAAATCATAAGCACCTCCCAATGATAATTTAATGATTTACCAATACTTTATCTCTCATTATAATTTTAAGAGATTGCTACTCTATTTCTATCTACTTATATCTCTGTGCCCAGCCGCTGAGTTCCTGCTCACTGTTAGGTTCATTCACTCACTTAATGTATATCTCCATCAACAGCTGATTTGGCTGTTGGCCTAACGGATCGGTGGAAAGCTTAAGTGGTGAGGGAGTGAAAGAAGAGAAGCAAGTCTAAAAGGACAGGAAGATAAGCCTGATTTGCTTCTGACAGAAAGAAACACTGCTTTAAAAGTGTTCCTGTCCTTACTTACAGTTCCTATCCCTGTCATTCATACTTAGTCTGTTATATCACAGTATACTGTAAAAATAAATAATATTGCTATATTTTTTATTCTGGTTTATTTTCAGGTTTTGAAGCTTTTCTTGTGTTTGTATACCTTTTTGTCTTCTTTTTATCCCCACCACCTGTTGTGATAAAACTACAAGACAGACCTATGCCACTGCAGGAGAAAATTGAACACAAATACTATTTTCCAGCTATGTGCCATGCATGAATATGGACAGAGAAATAAAGTCTGAGGAACAAAAATGTTTGTCACAATGAACATCTCCATTTCTTCACATATTTACCTAAAAATAAGGCATTCAACTTTTCACTGCTATGACTCAATTGAAGTAAGTTCTAGTTACAAAGTAACTACTAAGTTCTAGTTACTAGTAACTTGCTAGGTTCTATCTTTTTAGGCTGTGCTCAAGTTGTCCTCAGAGGCACTCCATATATGTAATAAAATCATTATTTATACTTTGGTCTTAAGAAAAACCCAGTACTTTAAGAAAAGCCAAATACCCACTTAGGATGAGTATAAAATTATGTGGGGGTGGGGGGGGGGGGGGTAGGGGGAAGGGGGAGGGTGTTAAGGACTGGTTATATGAAAAAAAACAGGATTTTAGAAATAAATAGAAAGTTTACACTGTTAAATTGTTAGACACACTTTTCTCCTACAAAACTCATTACTACAAATACAACAAGCAGCTGCTTTGACCTTGATTTTCTAAATATGGAAGTGTAGTTTAGCATTTAAACAATTTATTGTGAAGAAAGACCTAACCTCAGCAGAGTAGTAACATGTCAACTAGACTTTCCTTCCTGAAGAAGAGAAAAAAATCAGTACCTCTTTCCTAACAACAACAACAACAAAGCATTAACAAAGGGCAATGAAACAACCCAGTCTTCAAAATCATTTTCTGTGACACTTGCATTTTAGACAGCTATAGCAATTCTGCTGATTATTCATGACTGGTTCTCAACGCCACCAAGGACAGGAAATAGTCCACGGCATAGCTAACATCTTTTTTTTTTTTTTTTTTTTTGCCTCAAGTCTGTGCTCCAGTTCACAAACTGAACATACTTTTTAATTCCAGACTATAGAATTCATCTCTGGATACTCACTAGGCTTAAAGAAAAGACTTCTGAGTTCAACACATCAAGAAGACAGAATGACAGGTTACAGGCAACAGCAGTTGGAAATCTGCTTGTAGCTATCACAGCTTGTAATTACTGCTTCACAGCTGAGTCCAGAACCTGAGTATATAAGTATTTCTGCTTTGCTTCATGCATTGGAGGAGACAGGTATAAATACAGTTTCCCAGCTGAGTCTGGTGCCCTGCTGCACCTCCTAAGTAATGCATGCACAGACATGGGTGGGATGTATACCCATATATATCAGTGCTGATAACTGCTCATGAATACTATACTAGTGCAGCTTTCTTTCCAAGATGGAGAGAATTGCATTGACTCTTAGATGACAGTTGGTCTGGTGGTTCCTGATGAGTGGATACAAGAAAACTAGAAAAAGTTTACAATGGTAATAGTAGTTTCGGTTGCTGCTTCCCCACTAAAAGAATCCCCACCTTAACCTGTCCTTGCTCTGTCCAGTAACTGTCATTTGGACACAGCAAATAATTCAGTAGTCTTGCCTAACCAAAGGTAAAGATTTAAGACCAGGACACTTAACAGCACATAACTTTAAACATACAACTTGAATTGGGTACCTAAAGAAGGCAGATGGTATCAATTATCTTTCTCAAACCTAATTACAGCTCTTGAGGTGGGTTCTGAGATGAAAGTGGTGTAAGAGCTGGTATAAAATGGAAAAGAATATACATACTCATCAGTTCTTTATTTTTAAGCAATTGGTTGAATATTTTGATGATGTTCAAAATGCTGAGCAAGCTGATCAGTTCAGTGCCAGCCCATCTCTCTCACTGTAAGGAAGACAATTATTCACAATTCTAAAAGTTAAGGTAATTTAAATTAAATACAAATAATTTACAGGATATGGCAAATAAAATGTACCAAGAATCAATCTACCACAGAGGTTTTTTTCTGATTCAAATTAATCAATTGGACTATCACATAAAGCCTGCCTTTGCATGCTTTTTTGAAACAAAAGAAAAATTAATTAGGCATAAATCAGCCTGCTTAGTGCCATTTCTTATTGCCATATTTTCAACTGTAATGTGAAATAAAGTGTCATGCTACCTGGGTGACTGCCAGGAACCTATCTCTCAATAAATGACCAATGCTTTTATTACAACTGTGATGAAGTAAAAATGGACTGTTCTTAAAAACTCTGGTCCTTTAGCATCAAATTACAGTGCCCTGGAGAAGGAATGCACTATGCCTTTCTCTGTAGCATTTTAAGTTTACCAATTACTCTTTTGCTAGATATACACACTATAAGGATAAAACGTATAACAGATCGGAACAGTTATCTTAATTGGAATAAATGAGTGGTTTAGCCTGGATACCTTTGATCATTGTCATGTTAACAAACTGAATAACAATGAAGTCTTCGAACAGCAGGCTCTGCTGGGATTTCTGTACCATATAATGTCCAACTACAGCTAAAACCTGTTAAGCCAATGCTTTTGTTTCTTCAGTTTCATTGTAAAGGTACAAGTTATCCAGTACAGTTATACATTAAACACCATCAATGACAGTTAAGACTCTTATAGAGCATTGTCCCTGTCAAATGCTAATCTTCTTTCCTTTTTATCATTATTTTTCTGCCTGACAAAAGGCACAAATAGGGCTTATACAGATACAAGCAATGGCCGCTCACACTTGTTATATTTATTCTACTTGTCAGGTAAGATACAAAGGTGCACTTAAATAAAGCTTTCCATCCTAATGACACATGAGTAGACAATGCAAATGTCCTGCTCATGCTTTTCATAAATTTAGCTTACTTTTGTGCGTTTAATTTCCTGTCTACGTTCAAAGAGCAAGAATAGGAAGACACAGAGGTGAACAGTTACATAAACTCACATACATTTTAATGTTCCACTACTGCTAGCATTTTATTGTGTCTTGAAGATGCTGATATTTTCATAGCAGATATTTAGGATCACAAGATGAACTGTTTGTTCTTTCAGTCCCCAAGTACAGCTCATCTCTGTGTTCTATTTGATTAGAAAAAGCAAAAACATGTGACAGCAGGACTTCTTATCAAATAGGGCCAGTAGTTTGAAGAAGCTTTAATAGCTTTAAAAAAACTAAAATAAGAAAGCCTATCAACCTTTAAAACCCCTATAGGTTTTACAGAGTGCTGGCAACAGAATGACTTGCAGTGAGCAGGTGCTAGGCATCTGACAGAGGAGTTCACAGAATACAATAAAATCTTCTAGCTAATAATGAAAAAAGAAATTTATCCTAGATCATTATACAGAATGGCAAAAGCATACAACACTTTGAGCTTGCAGACAGTCATCCAGAACTGTAAAACTGTGGAGAGACCTTCTTGACACTGCTTCATCATCATCGTCATCACTTTATCATTCCCACAAGTTCACTGGCATTGACGCACTCCTACAAAACACAGCCATGCATTGTTACCACTCCATGCTACAACTACTAAGCACCTTTCAGCCTCCACTTGTCACAATGGCTTGTATGTCCTTAAATGCCCCAAAACCTGATGACAGAGGAATCTGTGGCCAGACGACTCCTCTCACTGTGAACACTACACAGTATCTTTCTTGAAACACAAAAAGAAGAAGGGTTTTCTTTTCTTCCCTTACTTCCCTTGTTGCCATTGCTGGCCTACTGACTCAAGTCCTGCTGTGGTCCTTCAGAAAGGTTTTGTAAATCCAGCATGACTTCTCTACATTTTCCCAGTTCTTTATTGGATAATTTAGCATTTTTACTAGTGAAGTTTACAGATGACACAAAAACTGATGGAGTAATAAATACCAAGGACACATTACTTTTACACAGGGATGTAGATCACTGAGCTTAAAGGTCCCACTGAACAAAATGCATTTTAATAGAGCAAAGAAAAGCTAATGCACCTGGGAATTAACAATTCGAAATTTGCTTAAAAATTAGGAGCTTTAGAAAGCAGTGGCTTGGAAAAGGATTGTAAAGACCCTAAGGCCACTCACAGGACTCACTGTCCCTGCCCAGGCCCTCCAGGGCCTTCCCATACCCTGCCCTTGGCCCCCATGGCAGGACCTCATTTCAGCCCCCCCAGGGCCATCAGCCCCTGCCTGAGTGACACTGCATTAAGGCTGGTCTCCAGCTCCCCACACCCCTGCCCTGTCTGGCTATGGGCCCCTCTGAGCCAGGCTCACTCGAGCACACAGCTTAGCCTGGCCTTGACCTGTCCCCAGTGAGGTTCCCAGTGCCTGGGGATAGGTCTTCCCCAGAGTCCCCCTTCCCCACTGCTGTCCTGCCCCTGGCTAGAGGGTGGGACAGATCCTGACTGTGAGGTCCTGCCCTGATGGACCTCAGGGGGAAACCTCCACTGTTCCTGGCTTCAGGAAGCCCTGAGCCTACTCAGTACCTCAAACAAGTTTGTGGGAATCAATATAAATAATTGCTTTCAGTACTATAAGTAAAGGAGATATTTTAAACTTTGCAGACTTAACACTGGTTGAGATGACAAAAACTCAACCAGGTAAACAGCAACAAAACACGGGAGCCAGCTCAGATGTCATCTGTGAGAAAAGTGAGTGTTCGTTGTTTGCAAGTACTTGTGTATTGGGAGTGAGAGCTCTGATAGTGGCAAGCTTCAGTCTTCCAGACTGAAAATGATATCAAAATGCTTGAATCTGAATTTAGGCAAATTCAACCTTGAAACAAATCTTTATTTTTCCAGCTGTGTGGGTGAGTAATCACTGGATAACAGAACCACAGTAAGCACTTGCAAGAGGTCTCACATGTGTTGTGAACATCTCACCATTACTATTAGAAGATTACTTATCTTTTGGAAGGGTATCTTCTAGTCTAGATGTAGGAAAATGTTTATATATTATGAGTTCAGGAATTCACCCAAAGTAACAGTACAATTGCTGGATTTCTGAACAATTTGATCTGCCTCATACACATCAGGTGCCTGCTTGTGCAATCGACAATTTATCCACAACGCCCAAAAAGAGGGTGGACTGAAAGTCAAGCAAATAAAACAACAAGCACTATAAAATAATGATGTGTGGTATTTTGTACATCTTAACTCTTCCTGTATAGAGATAGATGTGTAGATCTCTTCTAGTTTAGCTTCATAATGCTTAGCTGTGCTTCATTCTGTGCTGGTGCTATGCTTATTCAGTACTTCTGTAATAGGCTGACTCATATCCCAGTGTTTCTGACAAAATTTGACTTTTTCTTCCTTTCTAGATTTAAATAATTTATGACCATTAATATCATGACTCAGGAGAATTAGTGAACAGGGAGAAAACATGGAATTGCTGGATTCACAGGTACAAATGGCACAAATAGCACACCTTCCTATATCTGAAGATATAGGAAAATATGGGAAAAAATTAAAAATGAGCTCATACAGGATGCATACCTCATTTCACTGAGCATATTTTAGAGACACTTAATGGAAATCATATTGATACTGTGATTGAACTATATATTGCAATTGCTATGGTTTTTCTGTGAGTTTCATTTTTTTTTTGAGTGCAACTTAGATTAGTATTGTGTTTTCAGTATATTTTGTATCACCTCTCTAAATTAGAAATCCTGTGTAGCATCGTCTTCATATAAGTAGATTTGATATTAAACATTACACCCTCCATGTGTGGAATATCTATAAGAACTTTTTCAGAGACTATTGGACTCTGACACTTCATAATATGTAATAAATTCAAGTGTCCTCAGCAACCACCTGCAGATCTTGATACAGAAGCTATGCCAATTATGAAGTTGGTGTAAACCATTTTGAAAGTGGTTTCAATTGTGAGTGGAATTGTGTTAATTTACACTCCCTAAGTACCTGATATGTGAAGTCCAGAAGGTACAGAAGATTAAGCATATGCTCTTTGTCAATGAAAAAGCAAAATCTTAGATCAAAAGTATGATTACCTGATTTTAGACATGTGGACAAAGGAAATTTCATGGCTCTGTTAGAGGCTGAGCTAAAGAGAAATGGCTGAATGGCAAATCACATAAGCAGAAGGATGCAGAACGAAGTTAATGGCTGCAGAAATATACTTATAAACTTTTATAACTTTCCCATCATCAAAAAGATCATAACATACTGAGAGGGAAAAAAGCCTTCCTAACTGCTATCTAGATATACATAACACAAAAAATTTAGTGGTTTAAGGTATTATCTAATATTTTGCTGGTGGTTTTGAGCCCTGAGATACAGCTGTCTTCTGTTCCCCTGGTCAGTCTCTTTCTCTTCCACAGTCAAGAATTAGTAAATCCAATAGATTATCAAGTTATCATAACTGAATAGTAATGGCCACTTAGTAATGGCCACTCAGAAATAGTGTTTTTTTTTTTTTTTTTCTCTGATAACTGGAAGCAGAATAGAAGATTCTCCTTTAAAAAAGGTTTGTGTTTTACAAGAAGATAACCTCTTTTTCCTAGCTCCCTGTAACTTTTTTTCATGGACACATTAGCCCTTCAACAGGTGGAACTGACTGCAGGAAAGAACAACTTTATCACAGTTTATTTAAATTTATGTTACCCTAGTAAGCCTGCAATCTAGTTGAACTAAATGCATGACACTTATTTTTCTCTGCAGCAGTGATGGGGAGAAATATTCTTTGAATTTAGAAACACCATTGGCAGTGTGAGAGCCTATGAAAATCTTCATAGGGGATATTCTTCCTCACAAGGATTTACAACTCTTAAAACAAGCTAAACATAATTGAAAAATGAGCTAAATATATATATATAAAAATCTCCTGCTATTCAGAACAGGACAAACACGCTTGTGAGGTGGGCTGATGCCAACCTCATGAAGTTTAACCATGCCAAGTGCAAGGTCCTGCACCTGGGTCAGAGCAATCCCAGGCACAGCTACAGGCTGGGCAGAGAAGAGATTCAGAGCAGCCTTGCAGAGAAGGACTTGGGGGTGCTGGTCGATGAGAAAATGAACGTGAGCCAGCAGTGTGCGCTTGCAGCCCAGAAAGCCAACCGTATCCTGGGCTGCATCAAAAGGAGCGTGATCAGCAGGTCGAAGGAGGTGATCCTGCCCCTTTATTCTGCTCTTGTGAGACCTCACCTGGAGTACTGTGTGCAGTTCTGGTGTCCTCAACATAAAAAGGACATGGATCTGTTGGAACAAGTCCAGAGGAGGGCCACGAGGATGATCAGGGGACTGGAGCACCTCCCATATGAAGATAGGCTGAGAAAGTTGGGGCTGTTCAGCCTGGAGAAGAGAAGGCTGCGTGGAGACCTCATAGCAGCCTTCCAGTATCTGAAGGGGGCATATAGGGATGCTGGGGTTGGACTCTTCGTTAGGGATTGTAGTGATAGGAAAAGGGGTAATGGGTTAAAACTTGAACTGGGGAAGTTTAGATTGGATATAAGGAGGAAATTCTTTCCTGTTAGAGTAGTGAGGCACTGGAATAGGTTGTCCAGGGAGGTTGTGAATGCTTCATCCCTGGCAGTGTTCAAGGCCAGGTTGGACGAGGCCTTGGGTACTATGGTTAGGGCGAGGTGTCCCTGCCCATGGCAGGGGGGTTGGAACTTGATGATCCTAAGGTCCTTTCCAACCATAACTATTCTATGATTCTATGAAAATAAGATCGGCAACAAAATCCTCATTATTCAAAAACATGTTAGATTAAAGAAAAGCTCTGAAAACTCAAACTGCTTTTGTTTTTCTGTAAGAGCAATTAACACATATTCCCAAAAGAACTGCTGAAAGAAGCAAAGAAACTGAGTATTCCCTCTGGGGAGGATAGGAACTGTAGGAGGCATTAAATATGCAAGCAGCCATTAGGCATGATTAAAGATTAATAATTCTGTGTCATAGACAGGACATCGGGTTATTACAGGTCATGACTTTCATCTTAGTTATTTGGCTTACTGTTTTTATTTAATTAGCTTGTCTTAACGAGTCTTTGTCATACGGGATTATTGTGCACCATTTATTAAGTAAAAGGGTCAGCTATTTAACTTTCCCTTAGCAGGTAAATCCCACAATCTCAGCAATCAGATTCTGGATAAATCCAGGGGGTATTTTGTGTAAGAACTTAGTGTTATAATCTTATTTACCTCTCCAAAATCAGCGTTAAAGGTTCTACTGAAATTGGTGGGATGTATGAACTCATAATTTGATGGTAGTATTTCTGAGCTGCCTATTAGATTAGTTACGTTGGTAAAATTATCTGTAAACCAACACTCATAGCTCTCACTAGGCATGGTGTACTATACTGGCAATGTCCACATATTTCAAGTCTTAGTGTTCTGTTCACTTTTTTTCTAACATACTATATTCAGCCTGACCATGAAAGTACTTATTGTGATAAAATTAATTTAAATCTCAGTTTTTATCTAAACTGAAATAAGTCCATAATCATAGATAGATATATTACCAAGACCTTCATATGCTTTTCAAATAGTAAACTTTTTCTTATTAATTTTTTTAATTTAGTATTTATTTCTGTTTTAAAGGCTTATATTTTTTTCCCTTTAAAACTATAAAAATGAGTAGCTCATGCAATTCTCCTAGCACTTTCTAAAATTTGCTTAATATTCAAGTAGATCACAAGTATGAAGAAATCTCAAAGCTGTGTGTTTTTCCCTCTTTTTTCAATTAGAGGGGTAATTAATCAAAGAAGTAATAATTAAATAGCATACCTGTAAGAAGAAAAGGATTGGGGGAAAAAGGGAAATAGGCTTATGATTTAAGCATAGATAGGGAAATTGGGGATTCTCTTTTGTCTTCTTCTCAAATTCTCTGTCTTCCATACCAGGATGAAAAGAAAAGCACTCTGTCCTTGAAAAACTTGAAAAAATACTCAAAAGTTAAAAAAAAAAAGAAAAGAAAAGAAAGAGCGAA
The DNA here is from genome assembly GCF_033783945.1 of Neopsephotus bourkii. Taxonomy (NCBI): domain Eukaryota; kingdom Metazoa; phylum Chordata; class Aves; order Psittaciformes; family Psittacidae; genus Neopsephotus; species Neopsephotus bourkii. Next base: position 6,061,697 of record NW_026901872.1, on the reverse strand, counting down.
AAAGGGTTCTCTTCCTCAGTGCCCCCCCAAAACACACAGACATTCTCAAGGTAAAATCTAATAAAATTGGGATGAAAATTTTCCTGTAAATTAAGAGTGCTTTTAAGGCAAATACTAGGGAAGAGAACTAAGGTTAAGAATAAAATTAAGGCAGCTAGGGTTTAAATCAGACTTCATGAAATTCATAGACTAAATTAGAATAAATTTTCAGCATATATGGTGAACAAATTAGCCAGATATACTGGTAAACTACTCGGTATCCTGGTAGATACTGACTTAGAATCTTTAAGGACACTAGGAATCACAGTTCATATAAAAGTTACAGTCAGGATTTGCTGAAGGATGAGGGTCAGGGACAGGGAGAAGAACAGGGAGAAGATGATGAGAGCCCTAAGGTCAGGTAACTAACATTTTTTTAAATAATGGAAATTATCATAATTATTTTGATTCAGTAACTTCTGTGTTACTTTCAGGCATACTTTTTTTTTTTTTTTGTCAGGATGAACACTTGGGAAAGAACAAGCATTTTGATTATGAAAAGAAAACTTCCTTTATGTTAAAGTACTTTGGAGACAGATCAAAAAAACTAAACGTCCTAACAAAAAAAAAAAAAAGGAGGGAATGCATTTTCTAGTATAAGGCCTGCTAAGAGTAAGGAATACTCTATCCAGCAACTTTTGGCATAGATTTGTTTTAGTATTGGTACAGCAACAATAGGACAGATGCTCTTGGCAATTGATCCCTGTAATCATGTTATTAAAAAAACTTATACCCAGAAAGAAAGTTAATGATTTAATGGACTCTTAACAGTTAATTATTAAATGGACCCTTTAATCCAGTGAGCCCCAAACAGAGCCAAGTCAGCTGCAAGTTCTTAACTATGCATGAAGGATGAAGTCATTCTTTTGTTATGAAGCTAGTGCCTCTTCAGCACTCACTGATGGCTGAGTATCAGGCAGATTAGCTCCTGTTTACCTTGTTAACGACCAGAAGGCTTGTAATAGAATAAATCTGAAAATTAAAATTCAGAGGACACCAAATCCAATGGTAACTACTAGCAAGGCAATTAGAGTGGCTGATCAGAAATGTTTATGAAAGTAAGTTTTGCAGACTGTGAGTTTATGCCAGACTGAAAATAAAGGCCTGAAACAATCTGAACTATAAAGCTGCCAAGACAGTATCTTCTCAAAATGTGGCAATTGAACTGAGGTCTATCTGATAGGAGAATGATCAGGGGACTGGAGCACCTCCCATATGAAGATCGGCTGAGAAAGTTTGGGCTGTTCAGCCTAGAGAGGAGAAGGCTGCGTAGAGACCTCACAGCGGCCTTCCAGTATCTGAAGGGGGCCTATAGGGATGCTGGGGAGGGACTCTTCATCAGGGACTGTAGTGATAGGACAAGAGGTAATGGGTTAAAACTTAAACAGGGAAAGTTTAGATTGGATATAAGGAGGAAATTCTTTCCTGTTAAGGTGGTGAGACACTGGAAAAGGTTGTCCAGGGGGGTTGTGAATGCTCCATCCCTGGCAGTGTTCAAGGCCGGGTTGGACGAAGCCTTGGGTGAGATGGTTTAGAGCGAGGTGTCCCTGCCCATGGCAGGGGGGTTCGAACTTGATGATCTTAAGGTCCTTTCCAACTCTAACTATTCTATGATTCTATTCTATTCAGGGATGACAAATTCTACCAGAGGAACAATGTGACTTTGGGGACTGAGTGAGTCAAAACTACTTAGACTAGGAAAAGAGTTCAAACAACCTATGTTTTTAATACAGCTCCAAATACTTGTGACATGTATAACTAAGTGAATTTGGTGCTAGGAATTAGCTTTGCATCTAAAGCTGCTACAGACTGAGCCTCTGGCTTAGTACCCTCTCTTCTCTATGGCGAAGGATGCAAGTATGATTCAAAGCTGGAATAGTCTTGCTTTAATTATTAGGTATTTAACTGAAGACCAGATCAAGTTAAATTTGAATGTCTCATACTGTTCCTCTGCCTGACCTTATACTGATAAATATTGTATATCTACCATCTATATAATTTCCTTTATCACTTATTTCACTTCATCAAAAACTTCCTTGGCTTCATTCCTGTGTCTTTTTCCCTTCTTCATTTCTGAAATAAGACCTGTGCTTCAGTACAGAGAACCTGCATTTAGTTTGGTATTAATAGAGCTTTACTATAAACACATGGTGCACTGAGCATAAAGAGAGAACTGATACTTTGGAATGATTCCAAGATCTATTTAATTCAGTATCCTGTCTCTGACAGAGAAAGATGTAAGAAACCTACAACAGTCAGATCTAGGGTTATTCACTCTAAAAAACAGAGAATACTTTAACCTTAAAATTGAAATGCTCTTTTAAAAGCAATGGCTTACAATTTGCTACAAGCAGTTAAATATGTTGCCAATGTCATTATTTCTTTCTTTAAAAAAAAAGCCCTTGATATTTGATCTAAACCATGTCCTGTCTTAATGAGACCTGTAATCCATTAACATGTGCATGAAACACAGTAGTAAACCTATAAGCATTTTGGGAATTGCACAAGGCTTCATTTTAATTTACTGTCCTCTTTTTGTATTGTTCAGAGGCAGGTAAAATTTAACGTGTAAATATGAAAAAAAATCAGAAAAACTATTATTGTATTACTCATTTACTTATTTTCTTTTGCAGTAGTTTCAGTTTCTTTCAACACAACTTTTCCACACTTTATTTTTACTGCACCATATAAAATTTAAAAGACTATAAATAATGTGATTGAATTTAACTATTTTTCCCATAATTTGAATGTACTATATTGCATTTCATTTACCATTTGTTTCAGCTCCCTTGGATCTCCCTATGATTTCTCTGATCATGAATTAACATCTCTTTGATGTTAAACATGTCATCAGCAAATATAGTTACATCATTACTCTCTGTATTTTCAGGCTATTAATATGGATACTTAGAGCTGAAAAAATAAAAGACAAAATAGAGAACATGAAATCAGCCGCATTGTAGAATTTTCCATAAAATAAAAATAGTGCATATTTTTTTCTTTGAATCCCATTTTATCAAATATTTGAGCCGTGACGATATTTAATTATGTATAATTATATATTTCTTTTAATAACCTGTCAGAGAAGTAAGAATTGCAGTGCTACAGGGATATTAGCAACATTAAAAATAAACCAAATTTATTGATAATGGACTTTTGATGGCTTATCAGAATATTCCTTTAGTTATAATCCTGCATTGTCAAAGAAATTCAGTAGTGAATGTCTTTCAAGTAATTGTTAACAATCCATTGGTCTCTTTTTTTTTGTTGTTTTCACTATTTGAGAAACATAGAAAACCATGTAGAAGTAAAATTAAAGCAATTCAGAAATGGCTACCTCAATACCTATTAGAAAAAATGCATAGTCCAAGGATAATGTCACAATAGCATGATACTGGAAATGGTTTCTGGTTTAGGTAGTAAAAGACAGGAAAAAAAGTCAGTAGGTGTTTGGTGGTGCATTTAATTTTTATTTAACAATCAGTTCCCTAGGTGTTGTATTGATATCTTACCTTGAACACACTCCTGAACATAAACAATAGAAAGAGTCAATTTTCTATGTCAAGGAATATATTTGCATATATGTATATATATGTATATATAAGCAGTATGTATGACCAAATTTTCAGGGAAAAAAGGTTTTCTTCTTTCTGCTTTCTTATTTTACATAATGCTTTTCCTAAGGGTATGGCATGAGGGAATGGGGAAATCAGCTGTACATCAAATTGTAGAAACACTGACACATTCCTCTGGATCACTAAAGTTATCAGGCAGTAAGGGAAAACTGTACACAATTTGTCCATCAGAATTTGTCAAAATATTATATGACAATTAATTAACCCACAACATTTCTAATCACATATGGCAGTAAAATTTTGTATCAGTCTTGCTAACAGAACATCACCAAGCCAAATTTCTGAGGTATAAAAATAGTGCAACATACGTAAAAATTTAGTTTCAATATGCTTGGTGTTGTCATTTTTATTTTTTTCCCCTGAATTTTTTGGTGGTTATTTGATGTTAATCAAGGAAACAAAGTCTCACAAAGCATGCAGTCAACATTACAGGTAGAAGAAAAGATTACATGAAACAGGAAAAGTAACAGTGATTATAACTGAAGAAGGAAACTACATAATCTGTGATACATCAAAAATACAGATTTGTTTATTTAGTAACAAATAAGTTGAATTCACTGTACTACTACCATAACATTCAATTGTGTATTGTTTATGATGCTCATGTCGTGACAGGTATCACTAGAAAGTGGTTATAAGCACCTGACTTACCATTACTTATATAGTTTTTAACAGATTTTTTACTAATTATTTGTAATAATTTATCCTCCATTTAAGACTCTGACTTCTCTTATACAGTGAAAAATACATCACCTATTTTAGAATCTGATACCAACTGTTATTTCTATACACACCAAAAACACAGATCAGAGAGGATTTCACCAATCTCCCCCCTATTCATGGAAAACTATGCTTACTTATTTTCCTTTTCTGAAGCAACAGTATTTTTACAGATTCAACTTTCATACTATGGTTAAAAAATAAATAAACCTGGTAGAATTTCCAGAGTGATCTATTTCTGCTTTTTCTATATTTTAGGATTACTTACTAGTCAAAATGAAAAAACTTTGTCTTCAGAATTTAATCAGGGAAAGTCCACATAGCACTTGTGCTTTGATCAGAAAGAAAAACAAAAAGGGGTGGAAAAACTCAGACACCCAGGTAGCTCACAGGAGGAACGTGTGAGGGCAAGGGTATAGAGAAAAGCTGTTGCCTGTTGGTGAGAAAAGCTGCTGTATTCCTCACACTCTCAAACCTGTACTTTGTGTTCTTGGATTTTTTATATATATCCTAAGAGCTCACAAATGTAGGCCTAATATGTGAGACTGGATGGGATTCACTGGAGGATATTAAAAGAGCTTGTTTATATGATTGACTGCAAAGCTGAGGATATAGCTAACAGGAATCTCACGAAGTTCAGCAAAGAAAAGTACAGTAGTATGTACCTAGGACAAAATGCACCCATGTGCTGATACAGACCACACAGCAGTCTGGTTTTAGCAGGTTGAATACTAGACCATCTGAAAATGATCTGGTTGCTACAGAGAATAGCAGGCTAAGTGGGATCGAACTGTGTGGTCTCATTGCAAGTGAGTCAAACCACATATAAGGCTACATAGACAAACTGTGGTCAACAGATAGAGGTTAGTTACTATGTTCTTCAACTTAGTCCCAGTGAGGCTGCATTTGGAAGATGTGTCCAATTTTGTGTCTCAGTTCAAGAAAGATGTTGAAAAGTGGGAAGTACTCAGTGGGACACAATCAAGGTAATGAGCTACCTGAATGCCAGAAGAAATAGATGGGTTTGTTCAGTCTGTTGAAGGGATGGCTAAGAGGAGGATAAGCCTACAACTACTTGAAGGACATCTGTGACATTAACTGTCAAACTCTGGGCAATGCCAAATTGTAAAACAAGGTGCAACCGCTATAAAGCTGTGACTTGGGAGGTTTACATTTGGCCTTATGAAAAGCTTTTGTCCACCACTGGATCAGGTCATGCAGAGAAGTGATCTCCAACTCTGGAGATCTTAAAGATTCAGGCATAGATAATCATATGTAACTTGATATAGTCACTATTCAAGAGTCCTGTTCCTTGACTTCATTGTGGAGGCTGAACTGCACAACCTGCTGAGATCTCTTCTGAACTGCATTTTTGTAATGCAGATACATATCCTCCTGCAGGTAGAAATATGAGTAATGTGTCCTAGAGAAAAGTAGGAATAAGTACTATAGAAAGATGCTGAAACGACTTAGCCATGTAGACTGAGTTTTACGTAAAGCAGGGACATCATGTCCTGCACTGCTAAAATAAAAGCTGCGTGTCTTCCTTATTAAGGGAAGACAGTACACGGCTAGCTTTCTGAAGCACTTTCCTTCAGCCTTACCTGGTTGGGAATAACATTCAGGAAGTTCTAAATGACAAAATATAAGGAAGAAAACAAAAAAAAGTTCAATTCATGATTTGACCCAATGTCACCATTAAGACAAAGATGATATATTTTTGTTATTGCACATAAAACAAAGTGTCCCTTTTTGATAACACAGTAAATTATTTTAATGTATAATTTCTTAATAATTTTATTACTTCATTTCATTAATACTTTATTTGCTTAAGCATAATGTCTTGCTTATGTTACACAAAACACAAATTGTCGTGGTTTAAACCCACTCAGCCATAAATCATACAGTCGCTCTCTCACTCACCCCCTTCTTGCCCTCCCCCTGCTCCCAGAGGGATGGGGAGGAGAATCAAAAGAATGCAACTCCCATGGATTAAGATAAGAACAGTTTAGTAACTAAGGTGAGCCCAAATCACTACTGCTACCACCAATAATGAATCATAGAATCGCAGAATCATAGAATCAGAGAATAGTTAGGGTTAGAAAGGACCTTAAGATCATCAAGTTCCAGCCCCCCTGCCATGGGAAGGGACACCTCACACTAAACCATCTCACCCAAGGCTTCATCCAACCTGGCCTTGAACACTGCCAGGGATAGAGCATTCACAACCTCCCTGGGCAACCTATTCCAGTGCCTCACTACCCTAACAGGAAAGAATTTCATCCTTATATCCAATCTAAACTTCCCTGTTTAAGTTTTAACCTTGTCCTGTCACTACAGTCGCTAATGAAGAGTCCCTTCCCTGCACCTCTATAGGCCCCCTTCAGATACTGGAAGGCTGCTATGAGGTCTCCACACAGCCTTCTCTTCTCCATGCTGAACAGCCCCAACTTTCTCAGCCGATCTTCATATGGGAGGTGCTCCAGTTCCCTGATCATCCTTATGGCCCTCCTCTAGACTTGTTCCAACAGTTCCATGTCCCTTTTATGTTTAGGACACCAGAACTGTACACAATACTCCAAGTGAGGTCTCACAAGAGCAGAATAAAGGGGGAGGAGCACCTCCTTTGACATGCTGGTCACACTCCTTTTGATGCAGCCCAGGATACGGTTGGCTTTCTAGGCTGCAAGCGCACACTGAAGCTGGCTCATGTTCATTTTCTCATTGACCAACACTCCAAGTCCTTCTCCGCAGGCCTGCTCTGAATCTCTTCTTTGCCCAACCTGTAGCTGTGCCTGGGATTGCCCTGACCCGGGTGCAGTACCTTGAACTTGTCATGGTTAAAATTCATGAGGTTGGCATCAGCCCATCTCACAAGTGTGTCAAGGTCCCTCTGGATGGCATTCCTTCCTTCCAGTGTATCAACTGAACCACACAGATTGGTGTCATCGTCAAACTTGCTGAGGGTGCACTCAATCCCACTGTCCATGTCAGCAATGAAGTTGCTAAACAAGACCGGCCCCAACACCAGTCCCTGGGGGACACCACTCATTACTGGTCTACAGCTGGACATTGAGCCATTGACCACAACTCTTTGCATGTGGCCAGCCAGCCAGTTCTTTATCCACTGAGTGGGCCACCTATCAAATTGATGTCTCTCCAATTTAGAGTAAAGAATGTTGTGTGGGACAGTGTTGAACGCTTTGCACAAGTCCAGGTAGATGATATCAGCTGCTCTACCCCTGTTCATCAGTTCCGTAGCCCCATCATATAAGGCCACCAAATTGGTCAGGCAGGATTTTCCTTTAGTGAAGCCATTCCAGCTGTCACCAAGCACCTTGCTGTTTTTCATGTGCCTTAGCATGCCTTCCAGGAGAATCTGCTCCATGATTTTGCCAGGCACGGAGGTGAGACTGACTGGTCTGTAATTCCCTGGGTCTTCCATTTTCCCCTTCTTGAAAATGGGGGTTATATTTCCCTTTTTCCAGTTGTCGGGAACTTCACCTGACTGCCATAATTTTTCAAATATGATGAACAGTGGCTTAGCAACTTCATTTGCCAGCTCCTTCAGGACGTGTGGATGGATTTGACCAGGTCCCATGGACTTGTGCATGTTCAGATTTTTAAGATGGTCTCGAACCAGATCCTCTCCTACAGTGGGCCCAAGGTCTTCATTCTCAGAGTCCCTCCATCTACCTTCCAAGTCTTGGGTGGTGTGGTCAGAGCCTTTGCCAGTGGAGACCAAGTCAAAGAAGTCATTCAGAGCCTCAGCCTTCTCCAAATCCAGGGTAGCCATTTTTCTCCTGATAGCTTCTGGAGGGGCCCACGTTGTCCCTGGTCTGTTTTTTATTTGCTAAGTACCTACAGAATCCCTTCCTGTTATCCTTAACATCACTAGCTAAGTTTAATTCTAAATAAACTTGATAAATAATGATAAAGGAAATAACAAGGGAAGAGAATACAACACCTCACCACCCGCCGATGAATAACTTGCCCCACCCCGCCTGCCCGAGCACCTACCGATACGTGGTCCAACCCTGCAGTCCTCTCTCCCTTCCGCGTAACTCTCAGTTACATCCCGAGCATGATATGCTGTGGTATGGAATACTTCTTTGGTCAGTTTGGGTCAGGTGTCCTGTCTCTGCTTCTTCCCAGCTTCCCCTCCTCCCTGGCAGAGCATGAGGCTCACAAAGTCCTTCATCAGTCTAAACATCTGAGCAGTAGCTAAAAACATTGGTGCTATCAGCACTGTTCCCAGGCCAAAAGTCAAAAACACAGCACTGCACCAGCTACTAAGAAGGAGAAAAAATTACTGCTACTGCTGAACCCAGGACACAAATAGAAGCCCCTAGGTTAGAAAAAGAAAGGATCAATTATAAAGTTAAAAATATGGATATTGTTACATGATCTGTATGGTAGCTACCAACTGTGTTAATACAATGCTTAAACATCAAAAAGCATAAGATTGTTTTACCGATCTAACTCTGAAGTTAGCCTTGCTTTGAAAAGGCTAGGCTAGATGACCTCCAGAGGTTCCTTTGAGCACACATTGCCCTGTTAGACTATTACTACTTATAACAAATGATGGAGAAGGAAAATAAATGAAAAGTACTTTTAAGACTCACAAGTTTTGCTTAGGGCTGAAAAACCATACCGTTTATAAGTACACACACAAAATAAGCCCAAATATAAAGTGGAGAAAAAAAATCCTCTCCACAACTCTTCTTTTTTTTTTTTTCTTTCTAGAATTGAAGTACCTTTAATTCACTCAGATGTCAACAGACAAGACTTTGAAAGAATGACTAGTGTTACATAACAGAAACACTAATGTGTTGTAGTGTGGCAGGGTGAGCTAAGGACATGGCTTTGTTCTGCACTCAAAATGACTTTGGTATAGTGGGTTGAAGCAAAACCCTTAATGCGAGTAAAATGTGGCTTTTATGCATTGATACTAAGATAAGTGATGTTATGCAAACACACAAATGCATTCTCAACATATATAAAGCCTTTCTCGTCGTATCTAATACTTGCCTTCACATCCCATTATGTCAAATCAGGTGCTATAGTGCTACATGATGGATATAATCTAATGTGACAGGTTACAATGTAACACTTTATTTGGAAAATTGGGAGAAAGGCAGTTGTTATGAAATTGGTTGTTGAAGATGTCTCAGGTTCCTTTATCTGTTTGGTAGTGTTTTCCTTGTTTTGGCTTACTTGCTTTGGGTTATTTTTGTCTGTGTGGGCTTTTTAGATTGGTTTTCTTTTTTTGTTTATTTTGTTGTTTTTTTTAACCTCTGTAGAAGAAAACCTGAAGCTGGCAGGTTTTATTTTAAAAAGCATAATTCATTTTTAATGTAAGAGTTAGGGATTCCTCCACATGCAGCAGATGTATAAAAGGTGTAAACAATTAGAGATGGGATCACTAATCAGATATTCCCTCTAATGAGCCAGGAAAAGGAAAACCTGTGCATGTTACAGTAATGGTGCTTTGCCCATTTTTCTCACAGAGAAACTCCAGCTAGGCTGAAACATATCTCTGTAATTATAAAAATAAGGAAATAAAAATAAGGACTAAAAATAAATAAAACCTATAGTCAACTACTTTGAATGGATAGAGCTACAGATCTTGCCTTTTACATTGTTTGGTTTTGTAGGGTTTGAGGTTTTATTTTAGGGACTACTGTTCATTTTTATGAGCTAAATACCAGCTTCAACAACAAAAAAGAAAACTTGCAAGTACATTTCACAGGGATTGATGAAGTAATCCTGCTCAGACATTAAGAAGCATATACAGTTGGTAGTTTTTACTTTTATTACTGTCTTTTAATTTACTGCACTCCATTTGGGCTTCAAACAACAGAGGAGGGGGGAAAAAAGAGGCCTTCATATACAGGTTTCAGTCAGCCACAGAAATAGTCTCTGAAGTCTGATTCATCCTTAGAAATTTCACAGAGAGAAAGGAGAGCAATGGAAGGACTTAGATCTGAATTATTTAGGAAATTAATCCAATAGCAGGAACTTCTTCATTATATTCTTACATCTTTGATGCTCTTCCACTATGGCAAGGTATTTTGATATTGTAGTAACATGGGTACTACAAAAATCAGGGAAAAAAAAAAAGATATTCAAATATGTATTATGTATTAAGATTATATATTGAAAAACATAATTTCACTATACTCCTTGGTAGATTATTCCTAGATTCCTTTTCTTCCATAATATGTCATGGGATTGGCAACAACATTGAGTTTAAGGCAATGCAAATATCAATAAATGTATCACATCTTTCAGCACGACAGACACTGTCTGAAACATTGTATTTCAATGTAAATATTGATAAAAGTATCTATAGGAAACCTAATTGCTGAACATTCAGAAGACCATGACTTCATCCTCTTTCAGAAGATCTCATCTGTGTAAGTGTGACAAAGCAGAAGAAAGGTTTTAGGAAATTTTCCACTTCAAAGCTGAAAAAAATAGCACAAATAGGATAATATATATAACCAAAATGTATGCATATATATATATGTATACATACATTTACATGTGCATATTTGTGTATATATATATATATAAAAATATGTATTTGCCCACTTCAGTGATGGCGAAATGTGACAGAGTGGTGTATCAGTAAAAACTCTTGCATGACTAATGTATGCCTGCATTAATTGTTGCATTGATCAAAATTAATAAAACCAGGTATAAATTGTACTTTTCCAGATTTTTCAGATGTACTTGTTTTGTTGGCTTTTTTTAACACAGAAGTAGATGTCATAACAGACACTGTCATGCAGCGCTCCATAGAGTTATAATGGTGCTCATCATTATAGTTTTTTGTATTTCTATCATTTATATTTCCATACATCAAATGAAGCGTAGCCGTATGCAGAATGTTTTTTTTATTCTCTGATCAATCAGCTGAACACTACATTGTATAAAAGCTGTTCTAGTCCCTTGATATAACTGAGAATTCAAGATGTTTTTATTACAGCTACCTGTTAAATAACAAGTGTAATCTCAGATTTCTCAAAAAATAGTATCTGAAAAAAATGAAAAAAGAAATTCCTGAAGGAAAATAGCAACTGATAATGATATACAGAAGAAAGAACCCTTCTGTAAACCAATGTAGCTGTAAGTGAAACAGATTTTCAAGTACTGTGAAAGGGGCTTCTTTCACATCATGGTTCTACATCAATGCAATCCCACCTTTGGGAGAGAACCTTTTTATTTTATTAATTATTACTTCTATGTTTATTGCAAAAAAAGATAATAAGCCCACTTATTATGCATCTTATAATAATCTGTTGTAAATTTCTATCACAGTTTAGTAGCCATTCAAACATCACTGTAGGGAAAATGTATTATTTCAACTATGAATCTTAGGCGGAATTTTGCAAAGGTTCATCTAGTGTTACCTTCTATTAAAAGCCAGACAACCCAATATAATTAGCTCTGCATATCCCCTCTGGAATTATTTCAAATTCATTCTTTTGGTATTATCTAAGGCTCTAATAACTTGGATGTGGAAAAAAAAAACCCAAAACAACCAACCCAAAATACCCCACCACTCCCCACCGAAATAATGAAAAAAAACCTGTGGTACTGGGGATTATTTTCTTGATTTTTAAATTTATTATTTCTTGTAATTGTCAGAGATGATATGTCCCTAAAGCTAAGATTACTCAAAGGTATGCCCAAAAAAGAAAGGAGAGCAAAACTTTTGTATCTAACTGTATCAGGACTTTTTATGAGGCTCGTGCACATAGACTTTCAGAAAAGCAGAGCTGATCCCTGTGAATACAATAGTTTCAACCTCCTACAAATTAAAAACCTCTCTCTCAAAAAAAAAAAAAAAGTAAAATAATATTGCTAGAATTACTCAGTAGATTTTTAATTTCTTCCCTTAACAAAATACCAGGTAGAAAACTCCAAGATTTTATATTTTAAAATCCTGTCCTGACCAATATATTTGGTCCCTTTAGTAGATTTAGAGAAACCTTTTAGAAACAAAGAGGGAAGAATTTATACATGAGCATCAGACTGATATTTCATAGCAGAATAATCTTTCTTTATATTTTAGGTAATTCATAAGCTCACAGGAAAGATGTCAAATAATGTAGCAGCATGAATGTTTATATCTCTGTGAAAGGCACTCACTACTGACTAACACCCCTGCATTTCCTATTATACGATGTCTAATTAAGCCCCATGATGCCACTCTCAAATCTGACAAAGCAGAGATAATTCTTGACATTTTCAAAAACTTGGCTTATGTTCCCCTTCTTTTTTACTGTGACACAAGCTGGGGCTTCAAACTGATAATGACATTGCAGCAAGTTTATGGCTTTTCAGTCTTTTTCACGCAGTAGTTTACTAGGAATGGAATCACACAGACCTTTATTTGCCTTTGCAATCTTCAAGCACACAATCACAAGCAGCCAAAAGACCAAATTTTGCCCTTACTTGCCTCTGTTCAACTCCCACCAAAATCAATGGAAATGATGTTATGCTACCCAGGGAGTGATTGGGTTCATAGCGCACAGAGAGAACCACCACAGTACACGAGGTGATAGGTCACATCACTTCAATTGTTCCTATCTTCTTGCAGCACTAGACAAACATCAGAAGAGACAAACGTAAAACAGTAAAATAGCAATAGTAATTCTCCATGTCCTGGTGCTGTCCCTGTCACTGCTGCTCTTCCAATCCAGCCATAATGAAGAAATTCTCTACCACATGTGGTGCTTCACATCTACCTTACTTGGGAAGCAGCAGGAGGCAGACCAGCAGTATTTGGAGGCTGACTTTAATTTAAGACTCATCTCTTTAACATGAAACAGTGGGGTTTTTTTTCATATAGAAGACTAAGGCCAAGGGTGAAAAGAGTTCTGCAAATGTTTCTGAAATGATGAAAATTAACAGAGAGGAATATTCTATCCTTAAAAAAAAAAAATAAAAAAAATCAGTTATTTTCATCGCTTTTGTTTGCATTACTTAAAGGATATAATTTCACCCTCCATTGCCCTGGTAATATCACTGTGTTCTTATTTATCTTATACTATCATCACTGAGACTCTAGCCAGAGACTACATAAGATCAGTTTTCCTATTAAAAAAAAACAATAAAAAGAACTAGTAGCAACTTACGCATTTTTTTCACAGATATCTTACAGTGATTAGGAGCTGGCTTACAGATCTTAGGGGAAACATAATAAAACACAACTGAAATTACAGAAAGCTATACAAATCTCATTAGTATATGGTTTAAGAAGGCATAATTTGCCATTTCATTTCTCACTCAAAAAGGACTTAATCTCCTGGAGTTAAAACTAATGAAATATCAGTAGTATTTTCAACTGTAAATTTCCAAGACTTGTGCACCAATAGCAAAATGTCTTGCTTTTCCACAGTTTTCTTCTAGGTATTGCTTTAATACGGTTTTACAAGAAATATCAATTGTTCAGATTGTGCTCCAATTCACCCTGCAAACACAGACAACAAAACTATTTTTTTCCAACCTCAGACTTTATCCAACTATACTGTTTGAAGGTAGACACCAAATTGGTGGAAAATTACATCTTACATTGCATTTCATGCTTATCACAGTTTTCCCCTAAATTTCTTTCTATCTGATTAAATCATTTCACATCTTTCAGAAGTCATAAGTTGCAAAGATAAAAAGATTCACCATAGAAAGATTTCATGTATATAAAGAATGTCCCCATTACAGTTGTGGACTTAGTCATTTGAGCAGCCAATCTAAAGAGCACACAATAATCCAACATATTCCTGAGCAGCAGCAGAGTTTCACCACACATAATCTTACCTCTTCCAACAAAAACTTGAAGACTAAGAGATAAAGCTATTTGAAATGAGTTTGTATTTGCTTTTTTTAATTATTATTATTCTTTTAGCATTAAGGTTCTAGTGAAACCAGGTGCTGGGAAGCCATGAAGTATCAAAATGTTCCTGATTTTATTAAGTCTTGCAAAATTCTCTGAGCAGCTGTAATAAACACAATTTTTTTATTTGGGCAGTTCACTTTACAAGAAGGAAAAGTATAAATAACTACAAAGACAAATGTAATAAATTCCTTTATTTCATGCAAATCAAGAAAGTGAGATAGTTTATTTTCAGTGTTTCCTCCTGATTTTATGTTGTGCACCTAACCCTCTCACATTTAAATGGTCAAAGGCATTTCCCATGGGACAGAATACTGACATGACAGTGACTTACCTTCTTTTGTAAGGCCACTACATATACTGTTGCTATCAGTTAAGGTTTAGGCAGTATAATTTCCTAATAATCATATTGACCAGAACAGGCATATCAATTTGCATGTATTTTCTAAGGTCTCTACTGTAATGCAAAATAAACTTCTGCTTTTCACATTACTCCAAATAGACCACAGGAAGCATGGGCCTGAAAACTATTATTCATTAAGGAATGGACACAAGTAAGAAGCTTTATGAACAAGCGAATATGGTGGATTCTTCTCTCACCAAAGGTAACAATAAAGGCTCTGTGTGAACTGTCCAACATTGGGACTGAATACAGACGTTTTCTTAAGAAATTTTACAGGAGTATTTTCATGGCAATGAAATATGTGACTCCAGGATTAATGTGTTTCTACTTATGCAGCTTTCAGATCAAATAATTGGTAGAAAAGGTATTATTTTTACATGAAACAGATTCAAATGAACTGCTTTCTTCAGCCTTTCTTGAGGAGCTCATAACAATGACTAGCTTGATTTGACAGTTTGCCTGTTCTTAGGTAAAGCTGGATGACAGTCATCCACAAATGCATTTGATTAGTTTATCATTACTTGTGTCTTTGTTTAGCAGATGTTTTTGAAGTACTTTATCTCAGTACTCAGAGTAATTTGCCACCACATAATGTGAAGTGGGCAACTCTGTTGTTCAAGTTACTGCTAAGTACTTTCAACACTGTACAGCAGTTTCTTTCATCACTGAATGCAAGTTTAGATTGTCTGTAAAGTACAGTGTTTGGGTTTCTTTTTAAAATACAGGAAACTCTGGGAATACCTGGAGAATTGAGCTGCAATAAATGAATATTAGGCAGTACAGTTGAGAGGAAGCAGGAGAAAAATAGGAGTAAAACAATATTTTCAGAAGATACCGATTTGCATTATTCATTTATTAATCCCAATGGGCTTTGAATATCTAGCAATCATAGTATTTATTTTTTCATGTTGCACCCTAAAATTGAAGGATAATACCATAATGTTAATGAAAATGTTGCAGTGTGCCACCAGGTAGAAGTGTCTGTAAAAAGAAACTTTAAATAGTCAATAGTAATCACTAGAAAGGACAGGATGAGCTCTGCCTCACTTATCGAATCAGAAACCAAAGTATTATTTTGGAATAGGCTTTTGCAAATAAGTATTACCTTTCTACAGTAACCTAAAACTCAGGTGTGACCCCACAAAATCACCAACAGACTAAGCTCTCTGTGTTTGTGAAGCTTCCTGTTTCATGATGGAAGACTAACTTGGAAGGCTTTAATTTGAGATAATGCAAACTTTTGTTGATTTGTTATTTCAGATTTTCACTCCATTAAAATTTTTGTCAGGTGAACTAGATAATTTGAGTAGTTCAGAGTGTGTTACTATAGGCAATCATAAAGTGCCTCCCAACATATCTGGCAAGAAGGAATTAAGTTATTTAGCTATTCTTTGATGTACTGCAGTATGGAGTAACATTCATTTATCTAGAGAAGTTCGTGTTCTACGCTGTATCTCCTAAACAATACAAGTTTTATTCTTCATTTATGTTAAGCAAAAATGCTGTTACAATAGATCTACTTTATTTCCTTAAAACAAAATTTAAGATTTAAGATTCTTTTACTAATTCTAATAACTTAAAATAGATATGCAGTTTTATACTAGTGAGAAAAAGATACTATTTTTAATAATAGTAACAATGTACATATACTGACATAAATATCATGGGTACACATTCTATTGCTAAATTTATATCTACTTTGTACAAATCTAGATGTTGGACCAAATTTTTCTAATCCCAACCTGTTCATGCAGACTGGGTGACATAGTACACTGAAGTTAATGAGAAAAAAAATTAAAATGTGGAGCTTTGCCACAGCAATTCCTTGCTTGCTCAGCTTCTCTAGAAAAATTTACTGTGGCTGGAACAATTATACTGCTAGGAGATTACAGTGGCTTACTACCAGAGAACTTACAAAAATACCGCTAAACCATTCAATGAAATTTCAGTTTATCTTTCAGCAGTTGCAAATCTTCTATATAAAGGTAATCCAACTGTAGAAGCCATAGGGACTAGAACCTCCTTTGGGACCTCCACGTGGGCCATGCAATATCACTCTCAGAAAACCGCCAGTTTCAGTTCCCCCCTCTGCTGTTCCTTGACCTGTCACATGCACCTGGCAGTGCAGAAGTATCTTGAGTCAGACCCAAACACAAGACAGAGTCCAACCACACTGTTCTAAGTCACTACCTAGTTCTAAACAAGGCCCTAAAATACTTAACTGCACGTGATATTTTCACTGAACTACACTTATTTTTGTTGAAACACTCAGAAACTGTCATGATGAGTATATTCAGTTTGATAAACAGAAAAAATGTATTAGCATTAATCTAAGTGAAAAGAAATTTAAACTCATGATATGCAACTTCTGTTCTAATTTTACCACATTTTCCTTGAGCTACTTTTATATTTAGAATAATTTTTAAAGAATTTCTTGACAAGCAACATTCTTAAAATGTGACAAATATGAGTAAATTATCTGGGATATCATCTAGGCAAAGTCTAGTGTATTCTTGGCTCACTATGAGGAGACTGAAAATGTAAAATGACTGAAAATATAAAATAGCTGCACAAGGAAAGAAAGAAGCATGTACTTGTCAGTCCCTTGCTGCCACTTTGCTATCACAGTGTAGCTGCATAAAGGATATGGCTATAAGATCCAATTTTTTAATGTTTTCTTTCTTAATGAAATAGCTCTCAAGTTCTGTTTGAGGAGAAAGACAGCATCCTCTACGTCTGGGTAATTCCCCTTCACCCTAGCCCCCATTTAACTAATTAAATGTTCTTTAGAATTTGAAATCGCTAAGTATAACAAAGCTCCTGAGAATCATAAGCAAAGTCAGAAGGACACATCTCAAACACAGGAACAGTTAGTATAGGACAGCCTAGGGAGTACATGATGCTTTCAGTATCATTTTGTACTGTACTTTGGGGCTTTAATAACCCTTCCAGCAATTTTGCACCAACTGCTAATCAATACCAATTATTTTTCTCACCATAGAAACGAGGTTTAGTTAACCCCTTGAGTGCCTTCTCCTGGAATAAAGAGAGAATTTTTTTTTTTTTTTATATGGATGAAGAAAACAGCTCATCCACTGCAAAGAAATTATTCCTGTAACAAAAGTGCTTCCACATCCAAACACTGTCATTACAAAAAAATTACTTTGGTCCATCAGTTTAAGGCCATGTTTTAAAATTAATCATTTAAATAAGCAAATCAAACATTGTGTCCTGTTATCATACTAACCCTTACAATGAGAGAGGTGGGAAAGGCTCCTATCCTTGGGTGTCTTTCAGTCACAAGGGTCTTCCCACAGAAACTTTGGCAAAATAAGCAAAAAACCCTAATGAAACTCATAAAAGAGGCTGGGTTTTCTTACTAGTTACTTTTGGGGGGGGGATTGCAATCAGCTCAATCATGAGTTAAAATACACGCAAGAACAGATATTTTACTGCCAAGTTATTTAATTTAAAATATTTTCATTTTGCATGCATACACAGAGAATTTCTTTCATTATCAAAACTGGGGGAAAAAAAACCCCACAAAACAAAACAAACAAAACAAAAAAAAAAAAGGAAAAACCAAAACCCTCCACACCCCAAAATGACTTTATGTGCAACATTCCTTATGCATCTACATTTCTTATGGCAACAGCTTAAATAATTACTGATGTAAATACTTTTTTTTTTTTTGTTGAGCTTCGTACTAGAAATAATTTTTCAGACCAAACTTCCAAACAGATTGGTCAAGGTTTATTTTATTTTTTTCTTCTGTAACTAGGCAGGCATCCAGTAGAATTAGTGAATTATGTAAATATATCAAAGGGCTTAAATATTAGTGTTCAAGTTATTTTCAAATGGGTAATATAAAGGCAACACAAAATAACCATACTGGAAATGAAAGGTATCAGGAAAATGCCTATTTAAAAGCTTTATTTCTGCCTCACATTCTCACCATCTTCGTGGTAATGGAAATCTAGGTTCTTCTGAAGTAAATGTAAATCTCTGCTAAGATTCAGTTGATGATTTATTTCTGTCTATCTGCCTATCTATCTATATCACTCCATCTATCTGTAAGTATGTATGAAATGTTTCTTTTCCCCAGAACAGCTGCAGAGCTTTGTATATATTCAGTCAGTGCAATATACCATCAAATTGAAATAAATTAGAACACAAAATAATTTAATTTGATAGAAGAAAAAAAATAATGAGTTTTTAAGATCAAAATAGAGAAGCTGCTCCTATAATACTTCACAGAGTACATTCAAAGTACATTTCGAAGCCATTTCAAAGCGGTTGTAATGAAGTGAACCCACATGAAACTTTGTTTCAGGTGTTCTAGGAAAGTTTTCCTAAGGAGCATGATATTTTAATGGTGGAAGCTATATAATCTGGACTGGTTTGACAGGAATACTTTGCCAAAGACAAAATTAGGGACTGATGAGGAGGTGAATTTCACTAGGTTTTAATAAAACTTTCAAAGCTTTTATTTATTTATTTTTTCTTAATGTTTTATATTTGTCCACTGCTTTTTTTCCAGGTTGTACTAGAAGGAAGACAGAACAAAGGATGTGGAATTTGAATAGCTTTTTGAAACACAAAATATCATAATGATAGCAAACAGAGGATGTAACTTCCTTTTACCACTTGCTTAATACACTGCAACAAGACACAATAACATAAATCATAATGCCTTAAAAAGAAAAAGGTAAAAAAGGCCCAACCAATCTGCACAACACCTTTGTCTTTGCTTTTATCATTGTAGTTACCCATTGCTTTAGTAAAATACAGTCTTAATTCTGATGCCACACAAAGAAATTATGCCATATATTTTAAAATATAATGTATTCCTGTACTGGAGAATGCAAAAGCACTTACAGCTGGCAACAGATGTTACCAGTTTGTCTTTAAAGCCTTCTTTGGACTCTAATAGTAAGAGAGTTCATCAACTGAAGTTTCCTTCAGGTACAGAAAGCCTTTTCTCCTATGCTCAATTTGATGTGATGATGAACCTTTGTAACTTCTTCCTCCACAGCATGTAGTTCAATTATTGATATTACTGTCCCCTAACTAAAGTATCATTACTTCACTTTTTAAAAACTGATATTATAATACTAGCAGGTACTTTACAGTAAGAATTATTTATTTCTTTATTTATAAGAATACTGAGAAGTGCGGAATAGAGAGCGGAAAGAAGAAACCAAGGATTATTTTTCCAAGGGAAAGTTCGTAATCTAAAACTTGAGGCTGAAGTTCTTAATCTAAAAGTTCTTGATCTAAAAGTTCTTAATCTAAAACTTGAGGTTGAATTGGATACAAATTAAAAGCAACTCAGTGAAAATTCTTGCAAGATCTAATACTGGTTCTGTTCAGCATACCATTACACTTCTGTCTGAATAAGAAAAAGAGAGGATAATAACAAAAGCCACACTAAACCGTAAAAATCTGGTAGGATTTTACACTAGGAAAATGAGTATTTGAAATCTGCAGATAGCTTTTAAAAGTATTTTACCTAAGATTCAAAAAAATCAACTGATATTCTGAACTTAAAGCCAAATAAAACATAAAATATTGAAATGCCTTTTTTCCTCTGGATTAAATTAGGTCTTTTTTAGGTTGTTTACTGAATTAAGTTCAACATATTACTGTCAACATCTTTTGCAAACTGAAGTTTCTAGAATGGTTTGGCGGCATAGCAGGAATGGGAGAAAATTCCAATGATACAAAAACATTCCATCTGAATTTTATTATGCAGTAATTTTCTTATAATTTAATCTATCCTTTTAAATCATGAAAATTATTAGATGTATTATTACACAATGATAATTCTCAGGGATGCTATAAAAAGCGTGGTTTTACTCAGGCATTTACTCTATTGTTACATGGTTTAATAATTCACAAATTAATTATCTGAATGAAAACAACAACAAAAAGTTATTCATTAATGGTGTTCTGCCTTGGATCTGTCAGAAGTTTCATTCATTTTTAATCAGTCATTGACCTAAAAGCAAATATTTGCTAAAATATAAGTGGTCTTAATTCTATACATGTTTCTATATAAAAAGTAGAATATGCCACCCACTAACAAACATGTGATATGCATTGAAAGAAAACCTTATTCCTTCTAATTATTTGTGGGAAAAAAAATATTTCTCAATTTTGAGAATATTTATTAGAACTTCAAAAACCACAGTTTTACTCTGATAAAAAAAGGTAGAAGGCAGGAAGGTACTTTTTATTTGTGAATAAAAGAAAAATTTAGGAACTGCAGCTTGCATCTTTAGCCAAAGTATTATCATATTACAGCAAATTTCTTAGAAAAATAAAAGAATTTTAAATAATCTATACTTCTGTGTTTCATCTTTATGCTAGATTACCATTTCCACATGGCAAGCTAGCTAGGGCTGAATTGCTCAACCACTTTCAAATTCATGAAGCTTGGATGTCACTAATGGTTGTATTCTCTTCAGAGACTATTCCTTTGGAAAACAGAAAAAACCCTGTCCCAATTTGATCTTTGTGAACCTTTCTGCAGTCTAGGTCTGTCTCTTCAATTTCAGAGCTTTCACAGTAGTGTCCAGTATTGAATCACTTGTTTTTGTTTCCTTGGATGTTTCTCTCATTCTGGCTTTATATAGAGAGTGCCAATACAGATACACAGAGGTTACTCAGGGAGCACAGAGGACCTAACAGGACCAGCATAGATTTAAGATATCTCCCTACAAGGGGAGAAGATTTCTAGGAGAATTCAGGCTGTATTTAAAAAAAATTATGGGCTAGCAGCAGAGATTATATTGTTTTTATTTAAGAATTTTATCTATTGCAGCTACTATAGAAGCAAAAGCTTGTTTCAGTGCTGCAAATCAACAGGTCTCCTCCTCTCTCTCCCACAAAGTTAAATATCAGGGTAGTAGTTAGCTATGAAGATATCAAGTTAAACTAACCTATCTTTACAGTCTAATGTTGAAGAATTTTGTAATTTCACCAAAGTACTTACAAAGGAATGTTTCTGTTCTTATACAGGAGGAGGAGAAAAAAATGTTTGTAAGGGGTGAATTGAGCACTTAACACTTGTTTCAGTTTACAGGTTAATTTAAATTTTGTGATAGGTGTTACAAAGAAATCTGTCAATAACAAAATGATGCAAAACCCACCCAAAAGCTGCAGAAAAGCAACACTTATTATCTAATATAGAAGTCCCCATGTAAATTATAATATTGAAAACAAAATAACTTATATATTGTTCAAAGAAACAATCTAGATTTCCATACTCTCACAGGCACCAAATTTCTGGCTGGTTCAAACCCTTGACTTCTAAATGCCTTACAGAAAACAGAAAAGACAGTTCCAGGTATACAAAACATCTAC
Source organism: Neopsephotus bourkii (assembly GCF_033783945.1). Taxonomy (NCBI): domain Eukaryota; kingdom Metazoa; phylum Chordata; class Aves; order Psittaciformes; family Psittacidae; genus Neopsephotus; species Neopsephotus bourkii. The sequence goes on along the minus strand of NW_026901872.1, from coordinate 6,039,628 downwards.
ATGATATCGGACATTTAATTGCAAAGGTACAAGTCAAGTATTCCCTTAAAAAAAACAACAAGTCAAGTGCAAACAAAAGCACTTTGAATTACTATAATTTTATGATATTTTGTGTATTACTCTAAAATCACCTTCACTGAAGTTGCTTTTTAGAGATATTTCTATTATATAGACGTTGACAGGGCCAGTTACTTGGCAGTTGTGCTTCTCTGTGCCTGTTCTGCACACTCTGGGTTTTAAGGGGGGGCCACTTACTCAGGAGAACAGACTGAAACCTCTCACCACCACTAACCATGCCATCACTCACATTCCCCTTGTGTGCCCCCAGCAAGAGGACAGGAATTCTCTCTTCTAAGTCCCTGTTAGTAATTGTTCACAAATAAATTAACTGCAGTGGACATTACTAGATTTCTTGAACAAAGTAGGCATTTAATATCTATCGATGCCTCAAGACAGGAACTGTACAGAAAGTAATAAGAGGGGATTAAATCAAAGCTTATTGGGACTTATTTCACCAATTGTGCATACATTCTTTGCATTTTTGCCACACCTCAAGAACACAAAGATCTAAATTACTATTTGAGTACACTGGTACATTAATCACAGAATACTTAAAATTCAGTGACTTAATAAAAATGCATTTGTGTCATAATTACATTACCGATTACATTGTTCTAGAGAGAAGGCAGTAGGAGGAACTATGTAAAAACACAAAGTGTGATACCAGAAACGATCATTCTGTGAGGGGTGATATGGGTGTAGATCCCTAGCAAGACTATGTAAAAATCCTGAGAAGAGAAGGACTCAGAGGATAATGGAAGTATAAGAACTGCATGGCTTACAGAGCACTAGTCATATCAGAAAAGTCTGATAGCTCTGGTCAAAATTATAGAATTTTAAAGTGAACCAATCCAATGACATATAATGTATGCTTTCAATAGTATCTCCAGAAACCATATTCAAAACCAGAATTCCATTTAAATAAATACTTCTTATGGGCTCGTTTCTAAGAAAATATAAGGTTATATAACTTTTAAAGTAAATATCCACATTGTGATCACACTGTTAGCTGACTAGTGATATTTATTCCCTCTTTGAAAAGACTGAGAATTGCATATAAAACTGCTTAAGTAACATCTTCTTCCCAGATTCTGGAAATTTCCCTTGTATTATCTCCTGAAATCTATATGAATTTCCATGAGATAGGATTCTAGTCCACATAATATCAGATTTCAAAATTTATTAGTATTAACATTGTATTTGATGTCATTGTCAAGATGCAGTAAATTTGCTTAAAGACTATAAAAACTACCAAATATTAGAGCTGATTACAGTGGAGGGAATAAGCCTTAATTCCAATTGTCTGGTTTTCTCCAAATTCTCTTAATGCAGCTTTTTCTTCCCAACTGAAGAAAAAAAACAAACAACAAACCCACACCATTTATAATGTATTATTATATGTTATCTCTGAAAAAGCAAGGAAAGTGGAGGCAGGGAACTCAAGGCAAATGCATGCAGGATAAGCATAAATACAATAATTTTAAAGAACTTGGGAAGGAGGTATTATTAAAGTGCATTTACAATTTGTATCTGAAGATTTACTATCATGCACTTCCTAGCAAGTTTCATAGCTACCAAGTAACTGAACTACATGTTTTGATATGGTCCTGGCATAAAGCTGTTACCAAAGCAACCAAACACAATATCGTGTTTACAGTACTTTGTCTACTGAACATAAGCATTTGCTTAAAAACCCCCTCACATTTATCAACCTATTGTGGGACCTGTATTTTAAAAAGGATAATATCCTTCATTTTTCTTTGACTGTCCAAATCATTCTGGCTTCAGTGTATACATAATTATATTTGTACAAATGCAAACTAGTGAGTTGTAGGCACAGGGAAAAATACAACAACTTAAGCACAATATGAGACTAAAAAAAGTAAGTGCTTATGGAATATCAATATACAGAAAGCATTTCTGTTCAAGCAAACAACACAGGGATATCCAGTTAAATTGAATTGCTTGTATGATTCTCTTAATTAGCAGAAAGCTGTTAGTAAAACCCTTGGTCCTGGTTTTAATATCTGTACTTACATATAAAACCAAACTAGCCCATAAATAAAAAATATTTTTTTAAAAGGAAGCAGTCACCATATATATTTTTTTACCTGTCTAAAAAGTTGTTCCATTAAAACGTAGCACAGATGTTTTGCATCTGTTATTTAATGCATGTTTGCATGTTTTAGTTGATTTATACGTTATTATTGTTTAATATCAGTGACAGCAAGCTTGAAATTGTCCTGTGCTCATCTGAATATTACGGGAATTTCTAGGGTAGTAAAAACTGTGAAACTTTCAGGTAAAACAAAATGTCAAAATTAAACTACAAACACTTGAGCAGTTAGTCAGTGAATTTATGTAACTAGAAGGTCATGGTTTCCTTGTTTTTAACGAAGGTTGGTCAAAATAGAGTTAGATATGCCTGACATTTCCATTTACAGTCTACCTGCTCTGACAGACTTTCTTGATCATATTCTGCTAATCAGCCATTTGCTAGGTGAAGATGTTGCTTGTCAATCTGCCTGAAGACAGCCACTCATGAGTCAATCTCAGCAATGCCAGTGACACAATTGCAAGTTAATGACATACATACTTGATTTTTGACGGGTATGACTGATGCTTGTCATTGGCATTCAAATTAGGCAGGGGGTAATAACAGGAACTTTCCCCCTATCAGAAGCTCATGGATTCCTCAGGATGAAAAGTTTGGGTTCCACTGAAAGAAACTGGAGGAGGGAATACAGTCAGTAAGAGCAAGAATTTTCCTTCTATCAGAAAAACTTGGATTCCTCAGCATGAAGGCTGTGGTTCCATCTGAAGAGACTGGTGAAGGGAACACAGTCCCACTGATGATCAAACCAGACCCAGCTCCTCAGATGGATTAAAATGAACCTATAATGATTACATTGATATTGCATAGAAAAGCGTATATCTAGTTTCCTTTCACTGCTGTGGTTATTGCTTTTTAAAATACACTGGTTTAACAGAATGACCACAGACTCACGTAATCTATCAAAGTAAAGTACAGCAAAGAGGTACCCTTGTCTACTTCACTAAGTATAATCATTTTAATAAGTAACTACTTCTGTTTGCTGGGACTAAAGAGCTCCAGTTGCCAAACTGGAGGTAGGGATTAACGGCAGACGGAGCAATAAAAATTAAGAAAGCATGAGCATTTTCCATATTTGTGGAGCTGTTTAAAATATATTAATAGAAGAGATGTTACCCTAAGTGATCCCCTTTGCTATGTGAGGGGAATTGCACTACTACTGATAACCCATGCCAATGTTAAGCCATTATAAAATGAAATGGTCTGATGTGACAAAGAAGTCATCTATACTAAGTTATTTAGTTAGTCTGCCTCAGAAGATATTTCCCACAACTGTTAAAGAAAGATAAACAATAAGTATGCAAAAATTTACCATTGCTTTTTAAATCCATTGGTAGGAATGAAAATTAAAGTTCCAGTTCTTTGAGATTGATTAGAAGGTCTGAAAAGGTTTCTTGTTTCAGACAGTTGAACTGATGCACAAAAGTATAGTCCCAGTACCCATGGGTCATTATGCAAAAAACTACTAAAGGGACAATCCCTTTTACCAGACTTGTGTGTTTCTTGTTTTAAAACTGAGAAGTAATCTGCTATGTTTTGGAACCATAATTACATATTGACAAGTTAAACTGTGAGACCTAAATCAAGGGGATTTGGGCTATTATGTGAGCATCCTCATGGGGCAAACCTAAAGGGACATCAATTATTTTGCCACAGCCTCACTCCTTTTCAATTTTCCTTTGTTGAGTGGCATTAAATACTTGGAGAAAAGGAACTATAGAAATAAAAAATGCAAGGCAAGTGTAGCATGGATGTCAGAAAGAATTGCTACATATAATTAAAATAAAAATAGATACACTTTATTAAGGGAACGTTCAATTAAAATTATGTTATTACTACAAAATGTCTCCTCACGCTTCTTAATTATTTTTCTTTGTTTAGGTTTTTACCATCTTAAATACTTCTGATTATGTTTCCAAATCTTTACCCAAAACCTCAGAGAAAGATCTAATTTACTAGACAATTACTACTGCTAAAATATTAGTCAGGATGTTTTCAAATCATTCAAAGATTTTTTTCTTATAAGCTCCTTTAAAATGGTAAAATTAAAATGTGATGTACATTTATAAATATATTGCACATGTTAGAATAGCTAAATTATTCCACCTTGACATACTGTAAAACCATTCTTCCAATCAATTTTTAGATTTCAAATTATGCATACCTTCCATGTGTTTATACTGCATTTAATTTTTAACCAGTATTTTTGGTTTAATTTCAAGAACATGTCTACACAGAAGTAGTAAATATCAACTGTTACACCATTTACATGCTTTAAAAACCAAAATGCCTGGAATCTTTTTGCTTAAATTTCTAACAAAAAAAGTCAAAGAAAATTAAAAATACAACAGATTAAATGAAGAAAGAAAATCGAAAAATATACACCTACCTTAGTACTTAAGAAGTGAAGAAAAATCTTTAACTTTCTTGGTTAAAAAAACGGCAGTTACATAAAGAACATGAGGAACCACTGAAATAACTTTGGAAATTTGCACCTAATGGTATGAATAACATAAAAGTTTATCATTATGTAGGCTTGCATCATTTGTTCTTCTGCAATATTTGATCTTCTGTAACTAAATCTCTCTAAGTAAAAAACACTAAGCACTGTTGGAACTGATTTTACTGAACTTGTATTAAATTTATTTTACAATCATGGAAGTATATCGGCCATAGTATGAAAATTCAATACAAGTACTTTTTTTAAGGTTAACTTTCATACTTGCTTGAAGATTAGGGTTTGCCTATATGGGAATCTAATATCACTGTATGCATGTTTCACTGACTTGGGGTCCCCAGTTTCTACCGATGGAACACATGAGGTGCGGTGTGTTATAGCTCATGTCTACATTTTGATTACTTATAAAGCTCCATAACAACCGAAATAGAAGCAGCCTGTTCTAGCAACAGAAGATTGCTTTCATATTTTACTAAGATTGGGTGTTCCACTTGAGTTGCATAGTACTGGATGACTTACTGGTTTAAAAAAAAAATGTTTACAGAGTAAAAGTTTTGACTGCTTATAAACTTAGATGTATAACACTCAGCATTCTTTGTTGATGCCTAGTAAGGTATCAGTTTCAGGGGCAAACAATCAAAAGAAGATTATATGATTGCATATTAAGTTAATAAGCCTTAGGGAAGCAATTTCATGAAAAGAGGAAGAGTGATCATGAATCTAGACCAGAGAAGAGGAGAATAAAACCAAACCAAACAGAAAACCCAACTCAAACCAAAACAAACAAACAAAACCAACCAAACAAATGAACAAATCATCCCACTTCCCTCCCCCCAATAAAAGAGAAGTAAATGACACAATTATAAGGTGATGGCATAATAGTCCTGAGCTTTCCCAAGGGAAGCTATGCAAAATCAACTGGATTAATGAAAATCTTAAGGCTTTCTGCACAGAATTTTTATCAAATTATTCCTTAATGAGATTTTAGTGACAACTAAACACTTACATCTTCTCCCCAGATATAAATAGCAAAACTAGGGTGATGGATTATTTTGAACTCTATGTCTGATCTCCAGGCTTCTGCACGGACTGCAAACCTTTCTTTTACCCTAAAAGTTATATTTCCAAAGGGAATAGTGAATATCCTCACTGTTCCTCTTAGTGTATTAAAGCCCAGAGAGGAATTTGGTGTGATTAGAACTGAAACAGTTGAAACAGCCAAGAAGCATTTCAATTCTGCTTATCCAAACTGCTTAATGTGTGACAACATTGCCTGCCTTCAGATGGAAGGATAGAGGGGACGATCATTTCCCAGGCAGTACCCAGATGCTATACACACAGGACAAAAATTCTGGTTCACTCATGCTTGTTACGCCTCATGACCAGTTGAATGCCTCCAACTGAGGCGTGAGCACATCATAAAAGCTGTAGACTGCCTTCTGCTGTATTTTCTATCTATTAAGATCTTGGTTCTCATTCAACCCTGCCTTTTTAGTTTTCACTCCTGAATTGTGCACTTCACATAGGTTCTAAGACAATACTGCCTATTTGTTAGTCCAGTTTCTCTTGATTAGTCAAACTGAAATTATTTGGCACATCACTAAGGTCTTGCTATGTCCCTCTGGGTTGGTGCACAACAATTTGCTAATATACCCCCGGAATTTGTTGCCAAGCCTAATCATTAATTATGCTTTTGGTTTCTTCTTTGTACTGACTACTTCCTGTCATTTTTGCTTTATCACTCTCCCTAGTGCACCAAACCTGTCTACAGGCTGAATTCAGACCAAGACTAATAACTGGTCTTTATAATCCATTTGCCATAAATCTGTGGAACTGCTGTCAGTGGGTTGTCCAATATATGTTCCAAGAAGGTATACCGTAAAAATCCCTTTTTTTCTACAATTGCTGCATCTTCTCTGCACTCAGGGAAGATTGCACTGGTTCTCTCCACTTACGTAGTTGAAAGCATTTGCTCTCTACTATGCATGGCCAGTTCCTTCCATTATTCTTCCTCTCTGCTTTACAGATTTCCACATCTAGTGATAAACGTTCAAGCAGGAAAATATTCCAGGAGCAGAAAAAGGACAGGAGGGTGCTTCTCTTAAAGCTTTTCTTTGTACATTATATCTTTCTGGTTTTAATCTATTCAGTGGTCTTTCTAAGACCACAGAAGGCAGAGGCAGTTTCCTGGACTAGGACAAGACTAATATCCCACTTCTTTCAAGCTATTATTTGTAAAAGCCTGAAAAGCAAGAATTTCTTACTTTCTTTCCTCACCATTATTAATGCTTCAGGTCGTTGTTCAAGTCCACAGAAGCTATTTACACTTAACTTTAGAACTGGAGTTTCAATTGTGAATTGCAGGCTCAAATTTAATCTGAATCATAAATGTATATTATTAAGTCTAGTGACATGCATAAACTTTGTTCTGACTATTCATGATATTGGAATTATTTTCCCTTAGCATACCAACTTCTTGAATAGTGTTCTTTGTTGGTATGAGATACAGTTTTGGGTACTCATTTTCCTGGGCTCAGGTGTATGTCTCAGCTCTTTCCTAAGTTCTCAGCAGGGCAACAGCTGTGTTAGCTAATGGTTAGCCACATAAAGGGATTTATGATATACAAGAGAGGAGACAGTAATAGAACTGCTGTCTATACCAAAACCTGGGAAAACTGAACTGTAAATGGCCTAATCATGTACCCTCCCATCAAACATACGTGCCTAAATTCTCCTTTTTGCTTGCGTATTCCTAGATCAACTACCTGAAGACTGATCTCAGTGTTAGGGTGCTGAGGCACTGGAATAGGTCGCCCAAGGAGGTTGTGAATGCTCCATCACTGGCAGTGTTCAAGGCCAGGTTGGATGAGGCCTTGGGTGATACGGTTTAGAGTGAGGCGTCTCTGCTCATGGCAGGGGGGTTGGAACTTGATGATCTTAACGTCCTTTCCAACCCTAACCATTCTATGATTCGATGATTCTATGAAACTGTTCACAAAGGTGTGGTGTCTGATTCCTGCACACATGATCTATGTTTTAAACTCTATTCACAAGAATTACGTCTTTATTCAAAACATGAATCATGTGAAACTTTTAAATTGAGAGTTTCATTTTGCCATTAATGAGTACGTCCAATTCCAGAGAACTTCAATAATATAAATGATACAAACTATATCCCTTAAAAATTAATTTTGTCATATTCATAATAAATACCGTAATTCAAAATTCGCTCTACACCTATTTATTGTCATTTAATATCCTACTTGCTTGGAAGAAAGAGATATTATGTTATTAATAGCATCTTCATACTGTTATTCTTTACATTCAATAACCACAGTTTAACAAAGTCCCATAAGGAGCAATGGCCTCAATTGGTTTTACCAGATATTTTTATTCAAACTCTGAAAACACAAAGCAAAAGTCTCTCATGCTGATACATAGGTACTGTAACTGGGAAAATTTATTCTGAGTTTAATAAAAACTTTTGACTGAAACACAAATCTGCCATAAGATTTCAGTGCGCAAATCTATGGTTTTAAATTAGGCTGAAATGATTTTGAGTGATGGCTCCTCCTAACATCAGGGAGTGCTTACCTCTCTCACTTTACTTTGTACATGGCAGGCCTCCAAAACTCCTACTGTTAAATCTGAATTAAGTAGCCTTAATATGTACGATAGTTAACATTCTCAGAAGCTATGCATTAAATCTGTGAGCTAAAACTTCTAGTTAAGGAATGAATCCACCACTTCAGGGCTTTACAAGCATTTCTTTATCTTTAATTCCTCTTGCCAAATGGATATTTAAGTGCAAATTGTTCAAAAGTTCACATCACCTGGATCTCTTTCTGCAAGATTAGTGGAGTAACATGCTAGTCTGAAACTGATTTTTTTCTTCTAGAGCTTTTTAGTATCTGAACTCTAAGGCTTGTATTAAATATGAAATAGGAATAACGAGTTTTAAAGACATTAAATACCCTGAACAAGCTGGTTAAGAATTGTAGAGTGACTTTGTCACCAAAAAGAGCTTAGCAAATTCAGTAAAGTATCACATTAGTTTTCTATATGCATGATTATGTATATTTGCTATGTTATCAGTTTCTGAGATTGTGTTCATTCCTTGAAATGGAATTTCTTCTGAACAAGGTTAGATGAAAAATGAATTAATGAAGTCCTGTTTAACCATCCAGCATCTTGCTACTACACTGCAAGTCATATTAACCCTTCATGCATTACTCTCACTAGGTGTTTACATATTCTTAACATGCGCAACATTTAATAATAATGTTGTTAATTAGAGTTTCTTTCCTACTTGTATCCCAAGAGGATTCTTTCCTTCCTTAATGCTATTAAAAAGATCATGATATAATTGAGGTATCAATATAGATTAAACATAATGATAATTTATTTTCATTAATTTATTCACATTTCTCAACATGACTTTACATTCAGTTCCATAGCATTAGTTGGCAATGAAAATTACATGAATTAAATCTCCAAATAACAACTATCATTAATAAGGTGCTTACTTAGTAGAGAAGGTATCAAGATATATGTAGTTGCACCTCATCTGAAAAATTGATAATATGTGGTAATCTGGGTCACAGTCCAGCACTTTTCACCTTTTGTCTAAAACCTGTTTCAGGGCTGATGTTTCTGCTCTTGACACTAATTAAGTGTTTGGCAGACCTGGAACCGCTGCATCTGTGCTTTATGATAGATTGTACTTCAGATGGCATAACAAGGTGATTTTTTTTTTCTATTAACAGCTCTCTTTTTTCCAACGGTGTTAGCACTGTAGAAACAATAGTAATCTCAGAATTTGTACCTAGAACTGTATCCATAATCTGGCCTAAAGTATGTGTAAAGTACAAGCGGTTCACAGACAAAAAAAAAAAAGGTAGGAAGAGTTTTCTATTTTGTTTTAGATAAAAAGTGGTGGAGAATGGTAGACAAAAGCTAAGGGAACTGATGATATCTCTAGAATTGAACGTATCCCAGAATACTATAAAAGGTATTACAACTATATTTTAAATAGGATACAAAGTAAGGATTATGGAAAAAAAACCACAACAAAAAAACAGTTAAAATCCCAGTGTACAGTAAGAGAAAGATAAACAAGACCTTGTAATATGTGGCTGCTCAGCTGTTAGTGACAGTCCAAATGAAACTGAAAGGTCACATGTTGTCAACTCTTCTATAAACAATCAAGCTTTGACTTTAGAAGTGTGGTGGGTTGACCTTGGCTGACTACCAGGTGCCCATCAAGCTACTCCATCATTTCCCCTCCTCAGCAGGACACAATGAAAAGCTCGTGGATCATGATAAGGACAGAGAAATTAATTACTGATTACCGTCACAAGAAAAACAGACTCAATTTAGGGAAATGTATGTAATTTAGTGCCAATTAAGCAGAGTAGGATAATAATAAATACAAAGAAAACTAAAAACACCTTCCTCCTACCTGTCTCTTCCTCCCAAGCTCAGTTTCACTCTGGACTTCTCTACCTCTAGGTGACATGGGGAATGAGTCAGTTCATCATGCTTTATCTCTGACATTCTTTCCTCCTCACACTCTTCCCTTTTTCCAGCATGGGGTCCCTCCCACGGGATACAGTCCTTCACAAGCTGCTCTAGCGTGGGACATTTCCACAGAGTTCAGTCCTTCAGGAATGGACCTGAACAATCCCTCACAGAGTCACAGGTCCTGCAAGGAGTCTGCTTCAGCACGAGTTCTCCACAGGCTGCAGCTCCTTCAGGTAAAACACACTTGCTCCAATGTGGGGTCTTCCTCGGGCTACAGGTGGGTGAGTATCTGCTCCACTGTGGATGTCCATGGGCTGCAGAGCACAGCCTGTCTCAGCATTGTCTGCACCACAGGCTGTAGGGGAATCTTTGCTCTAATATCTGAATCACCCCCTTACCTCCTCCTTCACTGACCTTGGTGTCTGAAGAGCTGTTCCTCTCACATGTTCTCACTCCTCTCTCCAGGTGCTCTTGCACAGCTTTTTTTTTTACCTTTTCTTAAACGTTAACACAGTAGCACTACCAGTGTCACTGACTGGCTCAGACTTAGACAGTGGCATTCCTCTTGGTTCCAGCTGGAACTGGCTTTGCCTGACATGGCGGCAGCCTCTGGCATCTTCTCACAGAAGCCACACCTGCAGCCCCCCCAAATAGCAAACCTTTCCACATATGCCCAATACAAGTAGCTGCAAGGATATTATGTGATATCAAATTATATAGGAAGTGGTGAAGATATGGAAGAGTATTTCTGTATTAAACTAAAAATCACTCTATGAGCAAAATGTCCTCCCACAGTACAATTTATTATCCCACAGTAAAATTTATTGTACACTACACATTAGAAGATAAACTTAAAATGGCATTTCTCACTACTTACTCTCAAATAGGATTACAACACAGGCCACACTACCTGATATTCTCTCTAAGCAATACCTTAAGGCAAACTGGAAAAGCAAAATACTCTTGATGCCGAAGACTATCTTAATACCCATTTTCCATGTAACTGCTGTCACCCTAACAACATATTTCCAACTGTGAGAACACAGTTGGCTTCCTGCAGAGCTTCTAATCTCAGGGCCATTTTGCAGAGCAGCCAGGAGGATGTTCTAGCGTAATGAGAAAGCTGGTAACTACTGCCTAGAGATATAACACTTCATGTCTGCTCACTTCTCAAGCTCTGTTGGCTTAAAACAGGGATCCTAGCTTGGGTCCTAAATCTTTCCTTCCCTAGATAGCAACACATTATTCTCACACCAGATAGCTTAACTTACTGGCTGCCTCCAGAACCCCTGAGATCCCTTTTAATTATATACAAAACTAACACACAAGGTCCATAAAACACTTCCAAGTCAGTCAAGACTGCTAAATACTTTGAAGTGTACATGCTTATGTTTGGATTAAGTTGTGCTTAAGTTACATGGCAGGTGAACACAAATTATGCCAAAGATCAAGCAGGACTAGTATGCATAAGGTTGTACATGGGATTTAAAGTTAGATTCGCTTAATTTAAAAGAAAACAGGATTATTTTTGGGAAAAGATTCTAAAGCACCTAAAGAAAGGACATTATTTCAGTACTTTCTTTTTCCCTACAATAAGTTTAAAAAAAAAATCTTTTTGCTTGACATAATTTCCCTGTGGCATTGCGCCACCTACACATAGCCATCCATAACTCTTCTCCTGCTTGAAACAATCTTCAACATGCCACTCTTGTTAATGACTGAGATACCCCTTGATGGTGCTTAACATTTAATAGTGCTAGAGCTCCACGTTTGCCCAAACAACATTTTCCATTTACCTTACCTCAAAGGCGTTCTAATTTTTCTTCAGAGACAGAAATCCTTTAAGCCCATTGTATCCTTAGGCTACAGATTTACTGAGATTTAGGTTTCCAATAAGAGTGCCGAGATGAATGCCACCTTCTCATTTATGAATCAATTTTTGCCCATCGGCTTTTCAGTGTTATTACTTTTTATTTTATTTTATACTCAAAGGAGAGAACCTCAGGAATACATACATACACACACACACACAAAATGTTGGGTGGGGGGAAGGAAATGGAATAAAACATATGACACATCCTCCTCACCATATCCTAAATAAAGAAATTTCACGTAATTTGTAGTAATAGATATAGTATCTTTATTATCTTCAAGACTCTTGTTTTGATCATTGGCACTTAAACCGCAAAGGCAATCATGCTGTTTCTTAGCATCATGAACTATGTTTCTATATAGTGCTTTTGAGTGGTTAAAGAAGTGCTTTTCTTTTCATGCACCACAATTCAACTGACACTATCATCTATCTTCAGTGGTTAGCATGTTTCTGGTCTCAAGGAAGACTGCTGTACTTCACAAAATTCTGTGAAGAAGCAGTAGGGCATGAAAAAAAATATCTTACTAAGTAACTTACAATCTAGTGCCCCTCTTTTGTATCTAAATTTCAAACAGATGAAGCAATAAACTGAACAATTTAGAAAACTTAGTTTCAAGAACCACGATTTTCAAATTAGTGACTTCTACATTCTATGTTAATAGTGTTTTTAGCAGAAATGAATATTAAACTTAATTTAAACTCAACACACTATCAATTCTAATTAGGGAATTATGTGGTCATTGTCATGTATGACGTCTAGGTAAACTATAATCCAATTTTAACTGCTTGCTGCGAGTCAGAAACTCTTCTTCCTGTATGGCTTAGTGTCATGGTTTAAGCCCAGCTGGCAACCCAGAAAACATGGAGCCGCTCGCTCACTCTGCCCCCTTCTTCCCCCGGCACTCCTGGAGGGATGGAGAGGAGAATCGAAAGAATGTAACTACCACGGGTTGAGATAAGAACAGTCCAGTAACTAAGGTATAACACAAACCACTGCTGCTGCCACCAACACTAATGATAAGGAAAATAACAAGGGAAGAGAATACAACTGCTCACCACCTACCGACTGATACCCAGCCAGACCCGAGCAGTGATCTAGCCCTTCTATTTACATCCTGGGCATGACATGCCGTGATATGGAATACCTCTTTGGCTATTTTGGTTCAGATGTCCTGTCTCTGCTTTCTCCCGGCTTCCCCTCCTCCCTGGCAGAGCATGAGACTCACAAAGTCCTTGGTCAGAGTAAACATTACTAAGCAGCAACTAAAAACATCTGTGTTATCAGCGCTGTTCACAGGCTGAAAGTCAAAAACACAGCAATGCACCACCTACTGAGAAGGAGAAAAATGACTGCTACTGCTGAACCCAGGATACTTAGAATTCATCTTTTTTTGGGGAATAACATGAAGTTCAAAAGGTGGAGTCAATCTTCTACTGGAAGTTCAGCCGGCATGGCAGAACTCTCCTTGGCTACAGAAACACCTTGTGTAAAACCAGAACTGACATACTAACCAAGAAACAAGTTCACCAAACCCTGAAGGCACAAGCAAATTAGAATTTCAAGTGCATTTTTTAAGCTGTAATATTACTTTTAGTTACATTATTATATCATAAGATATTATTTAACAACAGGAATAGGTTCAGTTGATAGGAAAGGAGGTATCTTGAGAGTTCATAAGCTACCTAGAAAGCTCAAAGAGCTAAACAGAATCTTTCTGAAAGGTTATACATTTAGGTATTTATCTCTGAAGATTTTTTTCTGGAGAGACAGAAACCATCTTGCAGGTTAGCTACACTATGGTATTAATAAAAACAGTGTCATGGAGTTCAACTTCATCTATATATATGCTTACAGGATACTCCTGATCAATGGGTGACTAGGTACCAAGAGAGTTTTCATAAAAATAGAAACACTGACCCATAGGATGTATTATAACATAATGAGTCAAGGCTCGCTCTTAGCATCAGGAAACCTGGCACCCTGATCAGACTGCTCCATTTACGTCTTATTCTCTGTTTTAGTTTGGTTGTGTTTTTTTCTTTTTTTTAATGTCTTTATTCTGCTCACTGCATTCTATATCTGGATTTCCAGTTGTACAGACAGAAGGTGAAAGTGATATAAGCAATTGTGGGCTTACACTCCTAAACATGCCTTGTAGTCAGATTAGGAAAAAAAAAGGGGGGGGGGGGGGCGGGGAAAGCCAAAATAAACCAAACCAAAACCCATCTCAAGAGTGCTACTGCTTGCATTCAGAAAACAGGTCTTGCATAGCAAACATCAGGAAAAAACATTTTTAAAGGTTACCTGAATTCATGTTAAATAGTTGACTATTCAACCAAACAAAAAATAAATCCAAAGGATGAAATTATAAAGCACGAGGGACAAAAGAGCCACACACTATTTAGCAGAGAATGAGTCTCTCTATAATGGAAACATAAGTGGAGTCTCTCAGAGTACTTTGAAAAAACTGGTTGCAAGCAAAGCCTTGTGAAGAATCCTCGTATTCTGTGACAGTTGTTTACAGTTTTTTCCTTTTAAACTGTTCACAGTTGTATGTCAGGACAGCAATTTTAGGGAAAAAAAAAATAAAAAGTTATGAATGCTTTTCCAGACACAGACATTCAGTACAAATATACTCACCTGGAAATAAATGATAATGGTATTGCTGGGAGAGCAATGTGAATTGAAAGACTAACCCTTGAGTTTCCTAAAACACATTTTTCAAGTTCAGGTATATGTAATTTAATATTCAGAATTCATTTTTCTATTTTCTGAATAAGATGTTCAGAATGGCAATGTATTGTATTTGGGAGGGGAAGGAAGGAAATGGAATACAATACAAAGCATTGTCTGCAGTGTCTCCTGCTTGGTTTCCAAAAAAACCCACACAAATATGAAAACTCAGAATTTTTGCTCTGATCTATGAGATTCTTACAGTAGTGTGTTTAACATAAAGCTAGATGTCAATCAAAAAAGTAGCGCTTTTAAATGTTTCACATACCCTTTGGTGACCATGTATTTATTTTATTTATAGATGTTGTTTTGTAAGAACTGAAAAGAAAAATACCCTTTAAAAATAATACGAAAGTATGAAGCACTGTTATATTCTATCACTCTGTAAAGCAGTCTTCAGAATCTCTGGGACACAATGTAAATGAGGTCACTGACAGCCCAGCACAGTCATTTGGAATCTGTAAGAGCATCTGTTGAGCAGAACTGGATTGGCAAATAGCATAGATTTTCTTCCCAGGCTCACTTTTGCTTATATGGAAAGCAAAACCTTATACTGTGGATGTGTTTTCTTTGGATGGTATGGTTACAGCTTCTTCATGTAAGAATTCAGGAAAACAATCTGTGCTTAATAGATTCTAATTTCTTGCTGCTACCTCTTCCTACTGACCGTAACATAGGTGAGACACAGATTACTATCTTTGGCTTTATGACTCCAATACTATTCTCATATGTCACTAAGGAAACTTGTCTTCCTAGATGGAAACACTTAAAGAATAATACAGCTATTTTAGGGAAAGCTTGATGTTCCACATGGAAAGATTTCGTTGAGGAAGCAAAGGCTTGAACAAAACCTCAGGTGGAAGCAAGGAGAGAACAATATTTCTTTCAGCATAAGCCCTGTTCTGAAATTTTATACTTATGAGAGTAGCCTCAGTGACACGACAGAATCCCTCTCTGAAATCCCTCTCTGAAAAACATTAGTTACTCAAAACTTCGCTATGTGTGATTAAGAGGAGCTGTGACATCTTCTGCCAAAATTCCTTACATATTCATATGTACGGTAATGTCACAGAGGTAGTATATGCAAAATTTTTGTTACATTCAAGTATGGATTAGAGGACTAGGGCATCCTCAGGAAAATAAAACAGAAACTGAGACAGTGGGAAGCTAGACATTTAAAGAACGTGGTATAGATTAAAAAATGATCATAATGTTTTAGCTGGGATCTTCTCTGGCAAGGATGAGTATTTCTCATAATTCTTTCATATAAAAAAAAATGTATAATACTTTTCTTTAAACTCTGAGGTCATTTTCCTAGGCAACTAATATAAACTACCACCTGTGGTGGCTTGACCTTGCCAGGCTCCCAGATGCCTCCCCAGCCGCTCTCTCACTCCCCCTCCTCAGCAAGATAGGAGAGAAAATAAGATAGAAACGCTCGTGGGTTGAGATAAAGAAGAGAATGCTTAACAATTACTGCTATGGGTAAAATAGGCTTGATTTGGGGAAAATTAATTTATTAGCAACAAAAATAGGACTGGGTTGTGAGAAAAATGGAGAGAGGAAAAAAAAATAACACCTTCTTCTCACTCCCCCCTTTTTTCTCAACTTCATTCCTTCGGTCCTGATATGTGGACATATCTGCTGTGGTGTGGTCTTCTCCAGGGCCTGCAGGGAATTCTCTGTGCCGGTGCCTTGAGTACCTTTTTTCCTCCTTCTTCACTCACCGTGATGTTTGCACAGATGCTCTTCTCACATCTTACCTTACTTCTCATTACCAGATAATATTTTTTACCCTCTCTTAAACATACTTCCCCTGATGTGTCACCCTTTTGTCTGCGGGGCCCAGCTGTGCCCTGCGGTGAGTCAGTTGGAACTGGCTGGAACTGTCTGTATCTGGCATGGGGCAGCCCCAGCCTCTTCTCATAGCAGTCACACAGCAGCCCCCACCGCTGCCAGCTTTTGAGCACCTGCACCCAATACATCTCCATACAATCCTGGAAACCACATCCAATATATTTAAAAGAAAATGGGGAGAGGGAGGAAGGAGGTGTGGAGGGGAAAGGAAGGGGCAGAAAATATTAAGTGAATGAGGTTGAAAAGTGCAAGTATTTAGTGAAATAAAATGTACACACTTGTTTCATAACATAAAGCCAGGCTGAGTAATGAGAAACATTATGCAGTTGTAGAGAATCTTTCATATATTTTTCTGATTTACAGTCAAGCTTAAACATGAAAAATGAAATATTTATCTTTTTAAAATCTAGTTGAAACACTTGAGACAGAAAGGTTAAAAAAAGTTCAGGGAACTATCACACAAACAATTTGAGGCCAGGATTTATGTAGATGGTTCAGACCAATAATGAGCAAAACTGCTAATCACTGCCCACAGATGTTAGGTAATAAATTCAATAGTTTGAAATGTGTATTTGTAGTGCAGCAAAATTTAGTCTAATGATTGTATTTATCTTAACACAGAGAAACTATTGCATGCCAAATTTGTTTATCGCATAACATGTTAATGAAGATAAAATTAGTATGTCTTTACCCTTATGGTATAAAAGTGTTACTTGGGAGAAACTGAAATGGCAGTAAGTGGTGAAGTTTTGTAAGAGACTTTTATGAAAAGGTTTGACAAACGGGAGACAGCAATAGATAAGGTACTAATTCTTTATTACACTTTGTATGGTTGAATAGAAATTATTAGTACAGTGTATCAAAGAGCATACTATGCAAAACAGATTTAGAAATAAACATAGTGCTTCAGAATTAGCTGATCATTCTGGTGCTTCCTCAAATGGCATTTGTTACAGAAGGAAAAAAATCCCTGTATGTCTGTGAACACATGGCTGGAAGTCTAGATGACTACACTAATTAAGTTTTTATTCCTGACCATCAAACAAATGTGCTTACAATGACAAATAAGGATAACTTTTCTCACACGTGTTGCCTGAACAGGCAGCACCTTGAAAAAACAAACTAACAAAATCTCTAACAAAATCTCTGCTTTTCTCTCCCCATTAAAAATGTCCAATTTCTATTATTGAGAACAACCAACTATTACAATAGAAAGCACTATTTTCAAGTTGCCTGCAGTTTGGCCCTTTAATAAACAGATCAATGGCCTAGTCTGACAAACCTTTCAGAAGGCAGATTATCTTACCAGTAAAGCTGACCCTCAACTACAGGAAGAAGCTCAAGATTATTTTTGATTACTTATTTTTGTTTCCCCCCTTTTTTTTTTTTTTTTTTACATTGGTCATCTCTCAACCATTTTAAAATGGGATTTTACTGCAGTATCATCCAGGGACATACATTAGCTACACCAATCCACCCTTTTTGATTGTGACTGGCTGATTCAAATGATCAAAGCTGTGAAATAAACTCCATCAAAAAAGAAAGACTCTTAATGACTTAAGTAGACATTAAGCTCCAGTTTATAGTCAAATATCTTTTCCAATGGAAAAGAGATTTGAGTTTTTCATTCTTTAAGATAATTTAAATGATCCAATTATTTAATCTGGGATAAGAAGTAATATATGCCAAATTTATAAAAAAAAGGTAACAGTATTTTTGAATCTTTACTATATTTTCCTGAGACTGAATATACCATTGTATCCTTCCCACGTTACATATTTACTTGCTTTATGCTTTAATTTTGGATGCACTGAACATAATGTATAGAAATTGTACATGTTTGACAAATACCACATATGTATGAAGGAAAAAAAGAAAACACAAAATACAATAAAAACTCTGTTCTTATACTACTGTTAGTCTTACCAAAGATGTACAATGTGCAAGTATTTCCTCAATATTTTGGAGGTCAGTGCTATCTACTCTTAAGCATTACATCTGGCACCATGACAGTCTAACACCATTGGCTAGTTTAGACCTGCTCCTCAGATCTAATTGCCTCAACCTGATTAAATAGATTTTAATGGGCAAGATAGAAAAGTAGAACACTGCTGTCAGTGAATTGCCATATTTACGAGATGCCATATACCTTGTAACTGAATACAACATTGAATAGGTTGGTATCCTGATATAAGAAAACATTTAACAAGATCGAAAAAGAAGGGGGCTGAATTAAGCAACATGGGACTCATCTTTTCCCCCAGATAAGTGCTCTCTTTCTCAGTTTGGTTTGTTTTCTAGTTTGCTCTGGAATTTTGCAGTCTTCTGAGGACAAGCATTTTTCCCTTGAAGATTTTTCAGCTGACAGAATGATTCATGGACATTTTTTGGCCATAAATAGATCAGCTTTCTGAGCAGCACAGAGCAGTTGTAAAATGTTTCAATGTAGGTGGAAAAACTACCTGTACCAATGTCATTTCTCCGGCACTCCATTTTCCATATACCATGCGTACAGCTTACTATCACCTTCCAAGACATTCCTTTCTCTGCCTTTCCACTAATCCTAGTCTGATCTCTATTTCTTTCCCTGCACTTGTGCAATAGAGTAGGCAAACAGTCACTTCTGGACTTGTTACATTGACAAATACACTTTATCTTGTATTTGGTACTTGATTTCTAAATGAAAAAAAATGAAATATAGACAGATATCAACATACAGTGCCCCCAGGATTTAGTCTTTTAGTGTGTGGAGAGTCGCAGCAGTTGAACTAAATTAGATAGAAGAGTAGAATATACTTTTGATCAAACAAGCAAGCGAGAGATGCAGACTTATAAAAGGTCACAGAAAATGTTTCTCAAAAAATGGAAGACTCTAGCCCATGAGTCTCTTTTGTGCTAAGATACCTTCCAATGAATCATACTTTCATTTCTTAAATGTTTCTTTAACTATTATTTTATTTTCATAAAGATTTATTTATTCAAGTATGTTCTTGAGGAACAGCTCTGTTCTTAAGCCCAAAAGCTAATAAAGCATGCAAAACAGCTTACTATTTGGCAATTCTATGAATCTTTATTATATTTTGTTTAACCAGAGTTTTTTTGAACTATAATTTTTTCATAATAACATTGTCATTGTTTGCAAAATAATATGGATAAACGCACAAGTTTCTCTAAAGTTGTCTTTTTCATTTTGTCTCCCTCTTTGGACATGACCTCTTCTGCCATTTACTCAGAAAGTAGCTCAAAAACGCTGTCTCTACTTTCAGGACAGAATGTGAGTACTAAATACACTCTTTTAACACCAAAGTATCTTGTTCTGTTGGGAGGCATGACTCATATAGGCTGGAAAATTAAATATGCATAAACCTATTTTTTTTAGGTTTCTGAGAGATTAACTGGACAGACACGGCCTAACACAGCAGTACATTTACCCATAAACAGAGCTTGTGAGCTTGGGCTCCTGCATAGAATTTCTTGAAAATGTAACCATGAGAGTCTGAGTAGACCACGCAGAGTACCAAGTGTATCAAGATGCATTACATTATTTTAACTACATCCATCTTTAAGATGAGTCATGATATCTCTTTAAATGCTGAAGGGAAGTTGAGTAACTAGAGGTCAGTATCATTAGTAAACATCTACATTATCTGAACATCTCATTACCCTATCTGAATGTGTTAAAATGATGCATATCAGTATGCATATATATGTATATATTTATCTTATATTTATCCTTTACAGCTGGCACAGTGACCTATATTCATCTGCAACATATGTTAGATATTTTCACTCTTATGAAAAAAAATGGGTTTCATGTGGCTCTAAACAGTGTAGTTGCTCATCCAAATAAAAGTTCATATTATTAACTGTCTATTTATAATTGAAAATGTATTGTTTCCGTTAATAATGAAGCAATAATAAAGGACTTGTTTATAGTATATAAAAAAAGAAAAAAGTAGACCTGGAGTAATGGCACAAAGTAATTACTTTATGTTACTCTTTTAATTTCTCATTAAAATAAATATATAAACTGTGAAACTATCCTCCAAACAATGAATCCACTGTGGTATGGATGATTATTTTTGAGTCATTTGGTTCTTCTTCTGAATGATTCAAGGAATCTGCAGTTAAATCAGCTGGAAAAGGCAGCAGTGCAGGGAAATTTTTGATTAGACTTTTAATTTCACAATCTAACCTACAAATGACTTTAAAATTGTCAGTAACCCTATGGTACTACTAACCACCTACACATTTTTACTGAATAACTATAGCTACAATCCCTTAGTTAATGACTATGCTGTGCTTGCCGGATCACATACACACTCACAGCTAGTAAATGGCTGGGTTTAATTATCGGGTTAAACCAAATACAATTAAAAAAAAAAAAAAAGAAAAAAAAACACCAAAACACCCAAATTGCATTGGTTTGTCTACTGAAAATAAAAACAATTCTTTATGTCTTTGCTATGTAACAGTATAAGTCTTTAGTAATATTGAAATATATGCTTGCATATTTAAAATACTTTTTAAATGGCAACAACTTATGTGCTGTGACTACCAAATTGCTTTCCCTTAAATTCAGTAATTGAACACTGCTCTTTAACAGAAAAAGATTTGTTAATATTCAGTAAAAGCTGAACATCAAAACTGGTCAATCAGTCCATCACACTGTAATGTGAGTCATGCATATATTTTACATAAGCAAAAATAAAGGACATCTAAATGATAAACATGCACACCATGAGTTTTTTGAATTTAAAAATATCCAATGATTATAAAGCTAAGAAGTTTTTCATATTTTTCCAGTTACTTTAGATGGATGAATCATTTATAACTGATGCGTTTACTTGACATTAAAGTATGCCTTCAATAGCTATCTCCATGACATTTTTCCATAAATGCAGATATGCAATAAAATACTTCAGTGCTGTTTAGTAGGTTTAAAGTAAAAGGAAGAAGTTCAATCTTTTTCAGTGAACTTAAAAAAGATCTTTAGACCTTGAAGACAACACAGATCTAATCTAAAAGAGTAATTGGGCATATCACCAAGAAAGCAAAAAGAATCCTTCTCCTAAACTGTACGCACATAACATTTAATTTCAAGTTTTATCTTGAAAATGACATTTGGGGGTATTTTTCAGGGTGAAGAACGTTAAAATCACTATAAATATGCTGAGAATATTTAAGCATGCAGTATTTAGATGATAGTTCTATAACTAAATTTCTTTAAAATGATATGAGTGTAGGCCCATGAGGAAAGAAACACATTACTAAACAGTATGGCTATGTCGACTTTTGGGAGTGCACATGTGACAAGAATCTCCCAGTTATCTCTACTTGAAACAAGTGGGTTTGTGTTGTGGAGCCCCTTTGGAACACAAGGATGGGATTCCTTTTGGATGAAATGGAACCAGAATTCTTCAGTAATTAATGGGCATTCAGTCCATGGGACCACATGCATTCAGAGTAAACCCCACAGGAGTATACACAGTAAACATCTCAGCACCAGCTGCTTTGCACTCAGGTCTGTTCCTACTGTTCTGAATATTAGTTGCTAATGTACCTATAGCCACACTTACTAAGGTATAAAAATAATATGGAGGTATAAACAAGAAAATATTTATTTCTACTTTTCCCTAAGATAACTAGATGTTACTAAGCAAAGAATAACATTTTTTAAATTTTTGTGGTGATGTAATATGGGTTGAAAATCTTTTTCCTAAACCTGCAAAATATTCTAAACTTCCTGAGAGTGAAAGTATTATTTATGTCTCTATTTATGTATTTTATTGCAGATGGGAAAACCCCCAGGGTTCAAGGCTTTCTCTTTTTTCCCTTTCACCTTTCCTTGCCAAAGGTAAATGTGTCCTAAGTTAGCTCGTTTATGATGTTATCACTTCTGGATGACTTTTCTCTGGAAGGCATGCCTTCACCTTGCAACCAAAGAATAAAAAAATGTAAGATGTTGTGCCAGGTGAAAAAAGTAAGTGTTCTGTTACTATTTTCATTCTCCCTACCTGTCTTATTCTAACATGTATTTACCTGTATCAGTATGAAAGGGAATAAAGCTTTAGCAAAAAGATTCAACTGTTATTTCCAGAAGGTTTACTTATATATGTTTTAGACTGTAAATATCATCCCTTATTTGTTTTCAATCTACGTAATTCATCTTTCCTACTCCTTCTCTTGTTTAAAACAAACAGATTAAGTTTATGCAGAGAAACATTAAGCATTCCTTGGGAAGGTAAATATGTGAAAGAAAAGAGATTATTCATTATCCATATAACAAATAACTTTCAGATCTTGTTCAGGGAACTTCCCTTCTTATACATGGACTTCTCCTTAGATTTACAACAAAGAATCAAACATAAAATCTCATAAAAACAAAATTGCAAAGCCATTAAATAAGCATAATAAACAAAATGAATACCTTGTCTATGGACAAGACTAGGTCAAAGCTGAAGACACTGACATCTAATGATGTTTCTTAAGAAATTTTTTTCTACCGAAGGACTAGACTTCCTTCTTGGAAAGCAAAATCTTATCAAGTCATTTGCTTTAAGGAAGGAACTCTATATCCTGTGACTGGTTTCCAGGAATGTCCCATAAGGACGTTCTTAGAGGGACAGTCAATATTCAAAATCTTCAAGACATCCTATTTTTTCAAAATGGCATGAGACTTATACTATTTATCACACAATATTTGGTGGTTGTTTGGTGGGAGAAAAACTGATTACAGAACAAAAATATTAGAAATTTTTCTTTAGGACTGTGTGTTAAAAGATACAATGTTTTAGCTGAAGTTATACCAAAAAAGAGGAAAAGGAAAGTATGTAAATTAGTATTTGTATTTAATTAGTACTGTAAAAATGAGGCAGGAAATAAAAAAAAAATAAAAAAAATAAAAAAAAATCATTTTCCTTTGAAAATGTCTTGTGCAGGTAGGTTAGAAAGACTGTTAAATCTCCCAAAAGAGAAGAGTATTCCCTCAGCAACAAGAACAGCTGGGATTCATCTCACAAAAAGTTGGATTTGATGGAATCAGCTAAATTTAGGTGTCTAAGATTCCCCTATACACAATGACAATCTAGTCAATACAGTCTTGACAACTTTGTCTCTCACATTGAATTAGACACTCAACTGAGTGGGTGTCTAGACTCAGTTATGGTACTGGTTACATCTTCACTGACAACAATTGGAGCTCAGACTACCTAACTCACATCTGAATGAGTTATAGATAGATAGAGAGGTTACATATATAACACATGCACTTAGTTAACTAAACTTGCTAACTTCTTCTTGAATGAATCTCAGCCTAAACCTCACTGCTTCTGCCTAACAATTTGTGTGCAAGGCCAGTTTAAAAATATCCTGGGGTGCCTAGGATATTTGCATGTGGATACCAAATGTGAAAGAAAGCAGTGCAGTTAACAACAGGTAGGTAACCTCAGGGTATTTTAAGTAGCATCTACATTCTGGGGTTAAATTAATCTCAAATGTCCGTATACAAATTTGGTATTTCAGCTGCTATTACACTCCTATTCCACAATAGAAATACGGCAAATGGACTCTAGAGTGAAAATTTAGCCAACCGTTTTTTTTAGGAACCAGCTTTAAGATGACATTAAAGCTCTATTGATCAAGAAATTAAAAAGGGATCTTAGGCACTTAAGATAAAGTTTTAGATGTTTACAGGTAAGCATCCAAATTCAGGAGACTATGATAAGGAGCTGAGTTCCATCATTAACGTCTGGAACTCTTGTTTATGAAATGTGCTAGATGAAGTTCACATAGATAACTTAGGAGCTAAAAGTACTTCGCATGTATAATTTCTTCCACTGCCCACACAAAGTATGGTGTGAGACAGGTCACTGGTCTTATTCCTCTATCATGTTCTTGCCAAGCATATCATGGTCTATATTTTTCTATGTAAAGAGTGTTTAGGCAAACTAGTGTAGTTATTGAGTCTTAATATAGTTGCACTATAATTATTTTTTGTGTAATTTCTGATATCTTTTCCTTATGCTTCCTGGTTTCCTATAGAATATATATATATATATATATGTGTGTTCCTGTGGCATGTATGTCAGATTTGGATGCATGCGCACCCTATGTTATAAATGGCACTACACTGTATGTTTAGGCAAGCTCACCAGAAACCAGTAGCTTAGTGAATAGATTTTTCTTTCCACCTTTCTTGATATCTGTATTACATTGCTTGGATGGCCACATGCAGAGAGTTGCAGTCAACGGCTCAGTGTCCAAATGGAGACCAGTAACAAGAGGTGTTCCTCAGGGATCAGTGTTGGAACCAATCCTGTTCAACATCTTTGTTGGCGACATAGTGTGATTGAGCGTGCCTTCAGCAAGTTTGCTGATAACACCAAGCTGTGTGGTTCGGTTGATATGCTGGAAGGAAGGAATGCCATCCAGAGGGACCTTGACATGCTTGAGAGGTGGCCAATGCCAGCTTCATGAAGTTCAACGAAGCCAAGTGTAAAGTCATACACCTGGGTCAGGGCAATCGCAGGCACAGCTACAGGTTGGGCAGAGAAGAGATTCTGAGCAGTCCTGTGGAGAAGGACTTGGGAGTGTTGGTCAATGTGAAAATGAACATGAGCCGGCAGTGTGCGCTTGCAGCCCAAAAAGCCAGCTGTATGCTGGGCTGCATCAAAAGGAGCGTGACCAGCAGGTCGAAGGAGGTGGTCCTGCCCCTCTACTCTGCTCTCGTGAGACCTCACTTGGAGTACTCTGTACAGTTCTGGTGTCCTCAACATAAAAAGGACATGGAGTTGTAGATTTAAGTCAAGAGGTGGGGCACAAGGATGGT
The DNA here is from genome assembly GCF_033783945.1 of Neopsephotus bourkii. Lineage (NCBI taxonomy): Eukaryota > Metazoa > Chordata > Aves > Psittaciformes > Psittacidae > Neopsephotus > Neopsephotus bourkii. Next base: position 6,014,180 of record NW_026901872.1, on the reverse strand, counting down.
CAGTAGGCTGAAGCACCTCCTGTATGAAGACAGGCTGAGAAGGTAGAGGCTGTTCTGCCTGGAGAAGAGAAGACTGCATGGAGTCCTCATAGCAGCCTTCCAGTATCTGAAGGGGGCCTACAAGGGTGTCAGATAGGGACTCTTTATCAGCGACTGTAGTGATAGGACAAGAAGCAATGGGTTCAGACTTAAACAGAGGAAGTTTAGGATAGATATAAGGAAGTTCTTCACTGTGAGGGTGGTGAGGCACTGGAAGAGGTTGCCCTAAGAAGTGGTAAATGCTCCATGCCTGGCAGTGTTCAAGGCCAGCCTGGACAGTGCCTTGGGTGGCATGGTTCAGTGGGAGGTGTGCCTGCCCATGGCAGAGGGGTTGGAACTTGATGATCTTAAGGTCCTTTCCAACCCTAACCATTCTATGATTCTATGACTCTATTCTATGATTTTAGAATCACAGAATGTTTGAGACTGTAAGGGACATCTACAAATTTAGTACAATCTCCCTGCTCAAATCAGGGTCAACCAGAGCCATGTCCACTCCAGTTTTCAAAATATCAAAGCATGGGAACTCTACAATCGTTCTGAGAAACCTAGTACAGGGTTCTATTGCCCCGAGAGTAAGAAAGTGTGAGTGGTTTGGGTTTTTTTTTCATTATGCTTAAAGAGAATTTCTTTGTATTTCAGTTTGTCCCTATTACCCCTTCTTTCATTTGGTATACCACTTAGAAGAGTCTTCCTCTATCCCTGTTCTCCTTCCCCACACCCCATCATGTATTTTTACACTTTAATGAGATCCTCTCTAAGCCTACTCCACTCCAGGATGAACAGTGCCGTTTCTCTCAGCATCTCTTCAAGTGACAGATGCTCTAATACTTTAATCACCTTTGTAGGTCTTTGCTGGACTCACTCCATATTTCCATTTCCCTTCCATAATGGGAAGCCAAGCACTTGACTTGGCATTTCAAATGCACCTCACCAATACTAAGCAGAGGGGAGGGATCATCTCTATAAATCTGCTGGCAATACCCTTTCTAATGTAGTCCAGGAGTTTTTTTCCTTTTCTTCAAAAAAATTCATTTCTGGCTCATGGTCAGTTTGTTGTCCACCAGGGCTCTCAGTTCTTTTACTGAGGACCTGCTTCCTAATTCGTCTGGTCCAAGTCTGTGCTGGTGCAATGGAGTTATTCCTCCTGTATGGAGTTATTTCTCTCATTGCAGCCATTGGCAATTCTAATTCTACTTGGAATTTGCAACTACCTGAGCGCTGAAATTGACAATTCCATGATATACCTAACACCTTTATTCTCACAACTATAACCTTTCTTTTAAATAACTCAGTGCTTGCCATTGTGAAAAGGAGTTGCACTGCTAAGACTCCACTAGAAACAGAATGTGAAACATCAGGAAATGAATCTTAGTATCAATATAACAAAAAATCATAGCTGGAAATAATAACTTTCATTCAATTTCAGGAAAAGCAACCTCAAAAAATTTAAACAAATATTGCTGCCATTCTCAAGGGAGGTATGTTGCCAACCAGGAGCATGGATCACAGATGTTGCAAAGAGGCTGCCTGCTCTAGCAAATCCCACTGACTATTACTGGGAGAGGTGTTTAGGGGCTCTGGAGCTCAGACTGTCTTTTCATCAATTCTCCAGGATAAAGGGGAGGACCTTAAAAAGGCTAGGAGGATTGGCCAGGTTAATAAATGGTTAGAATGGTGGTGCCATAGTCACAGTTTTGGGTGTCTTGAACACGGGACTCAATTTAGTAGGTTAGGTCTACTGGGGGTTGGTGGAGCTGGTCTACAATGAAGGGGAAGATATGTTTTGGTAGGGGTCTTGCCAGGCTGGTCAAGAAGGCTTTAAACTAGACGTGTTGTGGGAGGGGGGGCTTGATTCCATCCCAACACATCCAGTCTGTTGTCAGCACCTATAATAAATCCTCAGAGCAATGTAGAGATATTCCAGCCACTCCAGCAAATAAGCTGGCTTCATTTGGAGCTTGGCTCAGATGCCTCCCCGTAGCATGGGGGACAAAAACAAGAGGAATTAGAGATGTGTGCATGTCTACAGGGGTATGATGTAATAGGCATCAGAGAAACATGGTGGGATGGCTCCTATGACTGGAGTGTTGGAATGGAAGGTTACAGGCACTTTAGAAAAGACAGGCACGGCAGTTGGGGAAGGGGAGCTGCTATTTATGTTAGGGATAGGCTGGAGAGTATGGAACTCTGTCTGGGGACAGGTGATCAGTCAATAGAGAATTTGTGGTCACGATTAAAGGGAGAACTGCAATGGGAGACATTATTGTGGGTATCTGTTACAGACTGCATGATCGAGAGGACTCTGTGGATGAAGCGCTCTATAGACAGATAGAAACAGCCTCATGCTCACAGGACCTTGTCCTCATGGGGGACTTCAATCACCCTGATATTTGCTGGAGGGACGGTATGGCTCGGCACAAGCAATCCAGGAAGTTCCCCAGTTGCATGGAAGATGACTTTCTTCTGCAAGTAATAGAGGAGCCCACAAGGAGAGATGCCATGCTTGAACTCGTGCTCACCAACAGGGAAGGGCTCGTTGGAAACGTGATGCTTCAGGGCAGCCTTGGTTGCAGCGATGGTCGAATTCGAGATCCTCAGGACAGTGAGAAGAGCCTGCAGCAAGCTCACTGCTCTGGACTTCAAGAGAGCAGACATTGGCCTCTTCAGGAACCTGCTTAGTGAGGTTCCATGGGATATAGCCCTGGAGGGCAGGGGGGCCCAAGACTCTTGGTTGATATTCAAGGATCACCTAGTACAAGCTCAGGAGTGTCACATCCCAACTAGAAGGAAGTGCAGCAGGAGGGCCAGGAGACAACCTTGGATGGATAAGGAACTGCTGAGGAAAATTTGAAGGAAGAAAGAGGCTTATGAAAGGTGGAAGCAAGGACAGGAAGCCTGGGAAGAGTACAGGCATGTTGTCTGGGAAGCTAGGGACCAGGTTAGGAAAGCTAAGGCCCAGTTAGAATTAAACTTGGCTAGGGATGTTAAAGATAACAGGAGGAGATTCTATAAGTACATAGCAAATAAAAGACAGAGTAGGGACAATTTACGCTCCCTCCAGAGCACATCATGCCTGGGATGTAACTGAGAGTTACCCAGAACGACTAGGGGACTGCAGGGTTGGACTTAGGTATCGGTCGGTGCTCGGGCAGGCAGGGTGGAGCAAGTTATTGGTTGGCGGGTGGTGAGGTGTTGTATTCTCTTCCCTTGTTATTTCCTTTCTCATTATTTATCAAGTTTATTTAGAATTAAACTTGGCTATGGATGTTAAGGATAACAGGAAGGGATTCTATAGGTACGTAGCAAATAAAAAACAGACTAGGGACAACATGGGCCCCTCCGCAACCTATCAGGAGAACTGGCTACCCTGGATTTGGAGAAGGCTGAGGCTCTGAATGACTTCTTTGCCTTGGTCTTCACTGGCAAAGGCTCTGACCACACCAACCAAGTCTTGGAAGGCAGATTCAGGGACTGTGAGAATGAAGACCCTAGACCCACTGTAGGAGAGGATATGGTTCAAGACTATCTTAAGAACCTGAACATGCACAGGTCCATGGGACCTAATGAAATCCATCCACAGGTCCTGAAGGAGCTGGTGAATGAAGTTGCTAAGCAGCTGGCCATCATTGAAAAATCATGGCAGTCAGGTGAAGTTCCCGACAACTGGAAAAAGGGAAATATAACCCCCATTTTCAAGAAGGGGAAAACGGATGACCCAGGGAACTACAGACCAGTCAGTCTCACCTCTGACTGGCAAAATCATGGAGCAGATTCTCCTGGAAGGCATGCTAAGGCACACGAAAAACAACGAGGTGCTTGGTGACAGCCAGTATGGCTTCACTAAGGGGAAATCCTGCCTGACTAGTTTGGTGGCCTTCTATGATTGGGCTATGGAAATGACGGACAGGGGTAGAGCAGTTGATGTCATCGACCTGGGCTTGTGCAAAGCTTGTTTGACAGTGCCCCACACGACATTCTTGTCTCTAAATTGGAGAGACATCAATTTGATAGGTGGACCACTTGGTGGATGAAGAACTGGCTGAATGTCCACATGCAAAGAGTTGTGGTCAATGGCTCAATGTCCAGCCGGGGACCAGTAATGAGTGTTGTCCGTCAGGGATAGGTGTTGGGACCAATCTTGTTCAACATCTGTCGCTGACATGGACAGTGGGATTGACTGCTCCCTCACCAAATTTGCTGAAGACACCAAGCTGTGTGGTTTGGTTGATACACTGGAGGGAAGGAATGCCATCCAGAGGGACCTTGACACGCTTGTGGGGTGGGCTGATGCCAACCTTATGAATTTTAACCCTACTAAGTGCAAGTTCCTACACCTACACTCGGAGCAATCCCAGGCACAGATACAGGTTGGGCAGAGAAGAGATCCAAGAGCAGCCCTGAAGAGAAGGACTTAGGGGTGTTGGTATACAAGAAACTCAACATGATCCGGCAGTGTGCGCTCGCAGCCCAAAAAGCCAGCTGTATCCTGGGCTGCATCAAAAGGAGCATGACCAGCAGCTTGAAGGAGGTGATCCTGCCCCTCTCTGCTCTGCTCTCGTGAGACCTCACTTGGAGGATTGTGTACAGTTCTGGTGTCCTCAACATAAAAAGGGTATGGAACTGTTGGAACAAGTCCAGAGGAGGGCCACGAGGATGATCAGGGGACTGGAGCACCTCCCGTATGAAAACAGGCTGAGAAAGCTGGGGCTGTTCAGCCTGGAGAAGAGAAGGCTGCTTGGAGACCTCACAGCAGCCTCCCAGTATCTGAAGGGGGCCTATAGGGATGCTGGGGGTGGACTCTTCATTAGGGACTGTAGTCATAGGACAAGGGGTAACGGGTTCAAACTTAAACAGGTAAGTTTTGACTGGATATATGGAGGAAGTTCCTTACTGTTAGGATGTTCAGGCTCCACTGCCTGAGGTACCATCTCCCCCCTCTTTCTTTACTGACCTTGCTGCTTGCAGCACATTTTTCTTACTCCTCTCTCCCAGCTGCTGTGCATCTTCAGGCAGCAGTGGGTCTTTTCTGGAGTCAGCAGGACTGGTTCTAACATGGAGGCAGCCTCTGGTCTCTTATCATAGAAGGATCACCTGCAGACACCACTTCCCACAACCTTGTCATTAAACCCAATAGAAACTTCAAAGGAAACAGATCACTGGACTCTTTGAAAATACAGGCTTGCTTTAAGAAACCTTGTGTGAAATTCTATGCACTGTGCTACGGCAGAGGTTTGACTAGGAAATGTTTAGCTTGCACCACCAGCAAAGGATCTGTAGTTTTAAACTGTCCTAGCTTTCATCAGAGATGCCTGTCACAGGCACCAGCGTTCTAATGTGCAACATTCCCCATCCTTTAATCCTATTAACCCTTCTAATTTTTTCTTATGAGTGAATAGTCCAAATGCCCCATCTAGCCTTTTCAGCTCACTGCTGAGGATCTAAGGACCATCTCATCTTGCATGGCAGCAGCAGCAGGAAGTTCAGATGCATTAGGTGTACATCGTAGAGAAGCAACGGGACAAGTTCTCTTACCTATCCAATGGCTATGACATCCTGATTTACACTCCTATTAGCTTTGGGGCATGGGGGAAAAGAGTGTCAAACATGAACAGATGTAACACAGTGGCTTTTCTAAACTAAGACAATTTTAAATTTCTCACTGTAATGAGGCAACAAAGACAAGTAAAAACATAGCAATTTTCTCTTATATCTTTCAGATTTTATTTTTTTTTTTTTAAAAAGAAGTGCATGGGCTAAGATTGAGTTCAGACTTCAGACTATTTTATAGCTCTTCAGCAGGCTAATTCACAACTTGACTTCAGTTTTTCTTACTCCTACTTGCCTGTAGCTAAGTGTGACAGTGTTAGATTCTGTGTGAGGTATGAACTTGTTTTTAATGAAATGGAGGAAATGACTCAAAGGCAAATGTTCCTATTTTAGTTCACATACAGTCTCGTATTACAAAAACACAAGAATAACTACGGACAGTGATTTATCTGCAGCTAAGCATTAACAGAGTAATATTTCTTTCTATACCTTAGGATGTTCAGCTATGGACTTCAATATTGCCAAGTAAGACAAGAAACTTCTGAGACACTAAAATGAAAGGCAGGATTAAGCAAAGGGTATTCCTGCAAGGTTAAACCATCATCATCCACTGGGTGCAATGTTAGTGACACTGTAAAACCAAACCTCTTTGCATGAAAGGCTTAGCTTCTCCACATGGGACCCTATCATACGACCAAGTGTAATACAAGACAGTCTTGCCTTTACTCAGAATTTTAATCATAATTAAACCACTGCCACAGACATATTCCTACTTATTACTGGAATTATAGTATGATTTAATACAGCTGACATCAGTTGGCTAAACTACCATAGTATTAGGTTAATTAAAATGTGGGAACTCAGGTATTTATCAGCCACATTTATCCATAAAATTTTCAATGTACTGGAAACAAAAAAAGCTATCCACAAAACAGTATTATTGATAGACTGCATTATAAAATTATTTCCAAGAATATGGAATTGCTTTGTAATTTTTAATTAATAATTTAAGACATAATAGAATATTCTGCTTAATTTTAAGGTCATCCTTTTTAGTAAGTGCTTTTGTTACATTTATTTCTACAGCTCCTTATTTTTATAAAGATATCACTTTGTTATGTAACATATTGTTAGCACTTATCAATGAGGTGTAGAAATTAGGCAAGTGTTTACTTAGTTTTATAAACAACAGAAGACATAAATATTATATTCCTTTCTGGTGTTAAACCATCGGAATTATTGCATAGTTTCATTCACAGTGCATAGTAGGCTTTCTCCCTAGAGCAGGTCTAATACTCCACTAAATATACTCTCTTTGAAGAAAAATGAATCACATCCACAGCTTGCAGCTATCAAAATGTGATTTATCAAGCATTTTCATTAAACTGCATTTTTCCCCGTCTTTACACTAGGAGGCACATTTTTCCTTCATACAGTTCTATTGCACAGCTCTGCTGCATGAAACCCTCAGATACATTAACAATTCCAACTTAAATTTGAGTCCCTGACAACCTTTACTAAAGCCACAGCTAAAGAAAAACTCACTAATTTGGTGGGTTGTTTTTTTATGTCGACAAAACCCACACATATAATAGTGAAAAATAACATTCTGCACCTGACTGTTGGCAATGAAAAACACAGTTTTATGTAATTATTGAGGAAATAATCCACATTAAAATTCACCAGACAGCTGTACACTTCTACTGTAACTGATGATAAAGATGTTTGAGTTAAACGTGCACTTCCTAATATGCACATTTAAAATCATTTAAAAGCAGGAATTTTGGTAATAAGACAGGCTATGAAGTCATGCCAGTAAATACAATCTTACCACGACCTTTTATTTTTTTTAAGTCCTAAAGAAACTTTATGTTTTCTGCATTCTTATCTGATACAACAAAAGGTAAAGAACTTTAATCAGCTGATATCTTCCTTTAGTTTTCATAGGAAGTGTTATATACACACCTTTCAAATGCAAAAGACGGTGTTCCTTTGGAGAACACATAAGGTCAGCAGTCCACACACCAAAGCACAGTCCAGATTTTTCAAAGCCATTAGTTTTCAGAAAATTATAGAATCTCCTTTTTAGCATGTGCCTTGTTTTGTTTCTTTACAGACTCTCAACACTATAATATTTACACTCAACACTATAATATTTATCTTTTTGTCATCATTGTGACAGTGTAGCCAAGTAAGTCATGCTGCTTTCCCTTCCTATTGACCCATGCATCTAACAAAGTCATGGTCAGCAAGAAAAGACTAAGGTTGTTAATCACTGCATTTAAATGCAACAAGATGTTGTCACAAGGCTTGCCCTACAAATCAATATTGTATGCAAAATTAAATCATCATAACCATGACTCTTGAATAATGAGACTTTCTGGAGTAAATTTGAATTACTTGTTGTTGTTATCACTTAATAATGCACAACAAAACCTCAGTGTTGGTGTCACTCTGTAATGCTATGTTGTTTTTGAACACAGTGAATAGTTGCTCACTGACAAAAGAATTTTTGTAAAGTGTATCAGGGTGTACATGAGACAAAGGTGGAATATTAGGCAGTTATAACCAACTGGCAGGTTAACATCACAGTCCTCTGACAGTGAAGACAGGTTTGAGTGATACAAACCAAACTTGGACTACACATGTGATTCTAAAAGTTCATATAAAAAAAGTTATCTTTTACTTAATATTTCTATCTTGCTACCTTTCCTTCAAAACCACAGTGAAGGTGTGTGGCTGACAATACTAATGTCATTGGTACCTCTCTTCATTTCAGTTTCCTCGTTAGAGATCTCACTATTTTATGATTAGCTAGATGAATATACTCTCACTGTGTGCGTTTCTTTCATTAAACCATATAATTGTACCTCTTGTGTCTCTGTATAAGCTAACAATTGCAAGAAGATGCGGCAATAATGTTTCTCATGCCTTTGTGTAATAAGTTATCAAGATTCTTAGATTTTTTTTTCTTTTCCTGCTTCAGGTTTTGAAGACCTGGCCCTTGATTACTCTTCAAATATAATTAAAATAGCAGCATACTAATATTGAGATACAACGGCTGCATTTTTATTCATATAACTTCACAGTGTACAATAATAAATCACACAATTCACTGAGCATTAAAGCTATTAACCAAAATTGCTCTCACTATGAGGCAAAGACTTTACTATCAAGATTAATATCATATTCCTGTAAGCTGAAACAAACTTGTACTTAGAATAAACTTTCATAAAAATACAGTGGGACAAATCTCTATTTTTAGTGTAGATTTTTTTTTTTTTAAGATCATTAGAAAATGTTCCCATAAGCATTTTTTCCCTTCAGTTAAAACATTTAAAATAAAAATAAATTTTTTTTTGCCACATTTATAATCCAAAACTAGCAGTAGTAGATGTACATGGTAACACTATGACTCTCCATTAAGACTTATTCCATACTTTATAGCTGTATTTTTTTTACCTCAGCATGCCCCAAGTACTTTCATAAGCAGCAATCCTTAAACAGCCACTGAAATGAAACTCCATCCACCATTACATATACCCAATTAACATTTCACAGAAATAGAACTAGAACTTCAGTTTAGAAGTTTCAAAGAATACAATGCTGAAATGGTACTACATCAGTTATTTTAACCATGAACATATGTAAATATCCACAAAGTAATTTTTCCCAATAACCAGTTAGCATTTTTATCTTCTGAAAATTGTCACAGGGTTTTCAATAACTATAAACTGCTTTAAAATCCGTTTCACATCTCTTCCAAAAATTTGTGCCTCCAGTAGCAAAATAACTTTTGACACAATGCCTGGGCAATATCTTGATACTCAGTAAGACATAAAAATCAAATTTATCTAATGGGTACCATCACTCCCTTCCTGACTTAGGCTTTCCTAGGATGATTTCTGTTACAGTAATGACTATATCATTCCCTTCTTAGTTTGTGAGACTTGATGAGATCTGGAATGCACTATTTCAATGCCTGTCCTAATTCAGTCTGATGAATGTGGAGAAATCTATAATTCAATAATTCACTGATCATCAGTACAGATTGATGGTTAGATTTTCATAAATTTGCCATAAATTTAGCATTCCCAATGCTAAACCAGGTTTACCCACAGAAATATTAAAACTTTTCATATAGCTTTTAAAAGCACTTAGTCACTGACTAATCTTCTGTTAGTCTCTGTATCAGGTACGAATAGATAATCATGATTAATATACTATGTACAATGTACTTGACAAATTTTCTAAAACCCACATTTTTGATAACGTGGCATAAAATTTACTTGGTCCATTTTTCCTAACTCCTGGAGGACTTTTATATCACATTTTGGAGAGATGTGCAACTCCGAGCCAGTGAAGCCAATGTGACACTGCCAATATGCCATGCTGCCTTAAAATTCCTCTCTGATCTTGTTAAATCTTTCACATGTTTCATACGTGGTCAGAGAATTAACAGGATAATTCCACTTAAGCTCCTCACTTGTTTAAGTAGACATACATTCTTGCTCAAGAGTCAGCCCCTTTACTATTGCTGAAATTCTAGTCATATTAAGTATTAAGTATCAGTATTAAGACCTCACTCCATTCTTCAGTACTGACTGCCACAAAAGCACTGGAATAATGTAAAGGTATTATATAGGAGGTATATAAGGGACAAGGAAAGAAGAAGTAAGGCAGAAATTCCCAAATCAGACAAACTGGACATATATTTGTATGAAAATACATATCCAACAGTTTCAGAAAAGCAGAACATCATGCCATTCCAATCCAACAAGGAAACCCCATGTTTCTTTTTGCTAGAAGGGGGAATTGTGGGTGTGTAATAAAAATTTGGATTCTTGAAATTTTTTAGTGCTTCAGTGATTTACTGTTTTCTATGTTAGTCTGACAGATAGTGTCACCTGTGTGTCCTTGCTCTTTCGTATCTAGAATGACTTTCCTAAAACAATGTCCAATGCTAAATAGAAACAGCGCTCCATTCATCAAGAAAAGCTTGCTACCTTGTAGGATGCCCTTGCCCAGCTGTTCTCACTTACTGTGCAATTAGTATGGAGTTGTTTATTTTTCAGTGGATTTCTACATTGAAATTACATGAGGCATTTCAAGCAAACTACATTATTTCCTAACAATCATTATGAGCTAACATGACCAAATATTCGTGCACATGCTTAAAAAAATCTCTACCATCGCAGAGCTCAAAGGTATAAAAAAGAAAGCAACCAAGTTACTACTAAAGCAACTTAGATAAACAGCACTGATGGTGACTCACCCGAGTTGGGATCAGAGTTGCCATCAGCTTCAGTCCTCTTGTCCGGTGAAGCCTGGTCGTAGAATTCGTCCTGCGGCGGAACCAGAGGGAGAGGGTGTGAGATCAGGGTTCCACCACCCACCGGCTCGTGGTCTCCCAGACCACTGTCACTGCAGCTTTCCTGGGAGCCATCAGGGAGGTGAAATGTAACACGGCGCTGGGACTACAAAGAAGAGCACAGGACACACTGATTAGTGCTCTTCTGTTCTCCTAACTTTTTTTTTCTCTGTTGTTTCGGGTGTTGTTTTTTTTTGTTTGTTTGTTTTGTTTTGTTTTTTTTTTTAACTTTTGACATACAAATAGATTCCTGGCAATGCATATGAGGCAATTATTATCATGTTTGCATGTTGTATTTTTTCTTTTAACTTGCTTTTACAGCAACTCAGGGAAGATGGCAGGCAGGAGAGCCAAATTTCAAAGGTCTGCACACGCTCATCTGTGAAGTAAGCTTCTCATAAGAAGGTGGTCAATAGATAGGTATATTTCTCATAATTTTAAAGGTGTGATCTATAAAAACTCTGAGAAACAGAAGCTGTTGTAAACTATGTTATGAAAAGCTAATTACATCAGAAAATACAGTAAGACTGTATTTCTGAGGTTAAAACCTGTACTATCACTGTTCACACTGGAAAAAAATCCACCAAGTTAAACAAACCAATAAAAAAAATTGTCATCTTGCAGGAATAGAAGGATATATAAGTACATATCTATAAGGAAATTAATTGATATAAATTATCAAACTAAAATGAATATTTAGGATTGATAGTATATCTGTGCAACCACAATGATCAGCAAAGAATCATGGAATGCAATGATGGTGTGATCAATTTTCACTCTCTTAAGAGAAAGAAAAATAAGCAGGGCATACTTTGTTCAAAAAACACTATGAATGAGAGACAAAATTACAAATAAAAAAAAATCACACACAAAAAAAAGCCAAAACAAAACCCCCAGTCACCTCAAGAAAAAAAAAGAAATAAAAAAATAAGCAAACCCCAAACCGTGCAGTATACACTTGGATTAGTTAACCAGTATTGATTTGAACCTGTCTCATCTAGAGAAATAACCGGACTTTGTGAATTGTAGCCACAGAATGATACAGTGATTCCCTGTGAGCTCCAGAGCCGAGAGCACTGCTGCAAATTGTTTAGCAACCACAACTGTGGGATTCATGAAAAGAATATTATAGGTCTTCATGGATCAAAATACTGCATCTTTGAAGCAGGAGAAACAACTAGTTCAAGAGTATCTCAAGAGCATAGTCAAATTAAGTTAAGCACATCTTCCCACAAAAATCAGCTTCAGCAGCAAGGAGCCTGAGTGGTCTGGTTAGCTAGTTTTAGAATGAAGAGGAGATTCACAAAGTTTGCCTTAAGCTTAATAGCTGTTTAGTTTAGTGGTTACTTTCTCATTAATAGTAGCCATCTGAAAGTTAAGGGCTATATCTAAGCTAAACATTCAGATTTCTACAAAGTCAGCAGATAAAGGAGCATTAGGAAGATACAGGTATCTTCCACTAATTAGTGTTTTTAAAGAAATTAAAATCAGGTGTCTTGTAGCTGTCCAAAATTAAAAGTAAGTTTTCCTGAAATTAATGGAAAAAGCATCAGGCCCTGACTTTTTTTTCCTTTTTTTTTTCTTTAATGAGGAAAACCTCAAGTTAATAGTACTAACTGTATGTTTTCTTATTAAAAATTATTTGTTAATGATAATTGCTACCATTTTATATGATGATCAATATCCTCTACCAGGTTTCCTTTTATTCATCTCCCTTGGGTGGACATAGATAGTTGATTAAGTCAATTCTGGATTACTGTGTAATTCAGTATAGAAATAAATGTAATATTACTTGCTCTGGGCTGTGGTTTTATAATTAGCATTTTTCTTTTAAGTTCTTTTACTAGCTTTAGGATTGGAATCCAGCAGTGGGAAAGCCAAATAGATACTCTCAGTCACTGAGTTGTCTTCATTTACATCAACAGAAGTCCTAAGTTTATATACTATCACTTCATATACTATAACTAAGCAAACTTTAGCTTTCTTACCTTCTTACAGCTTTTTTCATTCTAGAATTTCCACCCTGAGCAATTTTATTGGAATTGCTAGCAGGCATTTTCCTTTTAATATGAACAAAATAGAAATATAGCTAATTACAGAGCTTAAAATCTTCTCTTTCTGCATTTATTTTCAGTAACCCAAATTTAGAGATCTGTTTTTCCCAAGTAAGGATTTCTATCACTAGGAAAATCAGCAAGAGGCACAGGAAAAGGAGATTATTTTCTTTTCCTTTTTTAACTAAAAGTACTTTCTGAGAAATTATGAACGACTGCAGAAATAAATCCTAAAAGTAAGGGAGGGCATGAACATTTCAGTTTAAGATTCTTCAAAATAATTAACCCCTGTAATTAACTGACCACCTAAAAAAAAGAAAAATACATAATTACAAAAATGGCTAGTTTCATGAGTTATGTATTAAAAATAATGGTCTTGGCTAACAAAAGATCCTCATACTAGTCAAAATGCTCTGAATCTACACTGACAGAGACCAGTCAGCCAATAAAGTGGCAGAGGCCTAACAACAATACTGGCAACTTCTTTGCTGAAAGTGCTATAAATTTGTAAATCCAAACTATAAGCCTAAAGGTCATGTAAACAGTGATCCAGTTCCAGAGATGATGAATAAACAGCAAGTCTGTCAAGAAACTGCAGACTAACCTGTGCCATCAAAACAATGAGGGGAAAAATCCTTCTACAAAGACAGGCTAGAAGCAAATACTTAGGCTTAGGCATATCATATTAATTACAGTGGAAGACTGTCGCTCAACCTACTGAGAGCTTACGATGGTGTTAATATGATATGCAGCCACCTTCTCTGGCTGTCTGGTCCAATATGCTCCTGCCTGGCCACTGGAGCCCAGCACAACACCCAGGGAACCAAGTTTCTGCCTAGGCTGAGGGATACGTCTGCTACAGCACAGATCCCAGAAACATACACAAAACACACACACGGACAGCCACAGACCAGGTGCTGCTTTCAGCAGCACCCATATTCAGGACTCACACCAGACTAAGCACAGCCAGCCACATCCCCTCCTCCTCCTCCTGGGCTGGCAGAGGCACAAGGTCAGTAATGCAGCTCACACACCACACTCCACAGGTTTATGTGCACATCCACGTTTGTGGATTCCCCAGGTATCAGCACCATCTGTCTCCCTGTCCAGCACCCCTGCCCAGATCCCGGCCCTCCTTACTGGCCCCATAGGTCCCTGACTTTCCAGCTGGTCCAGCTGGGTGCTCACTGCACACATGCAGCACTCACACACTCATCCCAGAGGCACCTCACACTCACAGGTCCCCTCAGATACCAGCACAGACCCTCCACCAGCCTGATAACCCTGCCCAAACCCAGCGAATTCTACTTGCTGGCTGGTGCAGATTGGGGTGTGCCAGTGAATCCACACTCAAACACCATGCACGCATGGTCTGGGGAGGGTGCAGACACTCGCCCCCAACAGCTGGCATTCAGCACACAGGCTGTGACTGATGGTCCTGATCCAGTGCTGAGCCCATCACTTGTACATTGAATTTCTTGTCTCTACTATAGTGTCAGGGATTCTTGTCTCAGAAGGGAATCCTACAGCATGCGTAGACTATGGCTTTATTTCTCTTCTCCCTTTTGCAACCAAATGCAGCTTTGAATTATTTTTTTTTTTTAACCTAAAGATGGAATCAGGTTATTCTGAGTAATGAGTTCGTACAATACTGGTACTAATTATAACAAGTAATTGCATTCTTAATTATGCTACAACATATGCTGGTTTATATACAGCATGAGGCGGAGTGTTGTGGTTTAACCCCAACCAGACAGCTTGTTCACCCACTCCCTTCCCCCCCCCCTTACCCTCCCCCTACTCCTGGAGGGACGGAGAGGAGAATCAGAAAGAATGCAACTCCCACGGGTTGAGATAAGAACAGTTTAGTAACTAAGGTATAACACAAATCACTACTGCTACCACTAATAATAGTAATGATGAAGGAAATAGCAAGGGAAGAGAATACACCACCTCATCACCAGGCGACTGATAACTTGCCCCCCCCAGCCCGACCAAGCACCGACCGATACCTCCTCCAACCCTGCAGTTCACCTAGCCCTTCTGGGTAACTCCCCAGTTATACCCTGGGCATGACGTGCTGAGGTATGGAATACTTCTTTGGTCAGTTTAGGTCAGGTGTCCTGTCTCTGCTTCCTCCCGGCTTCCCCTCCTCCCTGGCAGAGCATGAGGCTCACAAAGTCCTTGGCCAAACCAAAACATCATTTTTATCAGCTTTGTTCCCAGCCTGAAAGTCAAAACACAGCCCTGCACCAGCTACCAAGAAGGAGAAAAATGACCGTTACTGCTAAACCCAGGACAGGAGTTATGGTTCAGGTCTACGGCATTGGCCAAAATTAAAGTCTAAAATCTCTGACATAGAATCATAGAATAGTTAGGGTTGGAAAGGACCTTCAGATCGTCAAGTTCCAACACCCCTGCCATGGGCAGGGACACCTCGCCCTAAACCATATCACCCAAGGCCTCTTCCAACCTGGCTTTGAACACTGCCAGGGATGGAGCATTCACAACCTCCCTGGACAACCTATTCCAGTGCCTCACCAACCTAACAGGAAAGAATTTCCTCCTTATATCCAATCTAAACTTCCCCTGTTTAAGTTTTAACCCATTACCCCTTGTCCTACCACTACAGTCCCTAATGAAGAGTCCATCTCCAGCATCCCTATAGGCCCCCTTCAGATACTGGAAGGTTGCTATGAGGTCTCCACGCAGCCTTCTCTTCTCCAGGCTGAACAGCCCCAACTTTCTCAGCCTATCTTCATATGGGAGATGCTCCAGTCCCCTGATCATTCTCGTGGCCCTCCTCTGGACTTGTTCCAACAGTTCCATATCCTTTTTATGTTGAGGACACCAGAACTCTACACAATACTTCAAGTGAGGTCTCACGAGAGCAGAATAAAGGGGAAGAATCACCTCCTTCGACCTGCTGGTCACACTCCTTTTGATGCAGCCCAGGACACGGTTGGCTTTCTGGGGTGCAAGCACACACTACCAGCTCATGTTCATTTTCTCATCGACCAGCACCCCCAAGTCCTTCTCCGCAGGGCTGCTCTGAATCTCTTCTCTGCCCAGCCTGTAGCTGTGCCTGGGATTGCTCTGACCCAAGTGTAGGACCTTTCACTTGGCATGGTTAAACTTCATGAAGTTGGCATCAGCCCACCTGACAAGCGTGTCAAGGTCCCTCTGGATGGCATTCCTTCCCTCCAGCATATCAACCGAACCACACAGCTTGGTGTCATAGTCAATCATAAAATGTCATTTAGCGAGGGAAAAAATATGGGTTTTCTTCAGGTCCTGAAAAACATTCAGTCTTTATTTTTAATCAGGAAATATCATATCATTGTTACATGAAACCAAAAATGGAAAGGAAAATTCAGTCAAAATAATAGGTCTTTAACCTGTGTCAAAGTAATTTCAATATCTAATTCAGAACAATTTGTCTCAGTATTTTTTTGAACCTGGCCTGCATTTAGAAAGCAGAACCACAACTGGTACCAGTTACATGGAATCACTCTTCTTTCAATCACTTATTGCAGCAGACTCCATAGGGCTTAGGCAGGTGAAGCACGATTTCACACCCACAAGAGGTATAGAGAAGAATTCATTCTGAATCTTAGATGGTGATAAAGGACAGTGGTGCACAGTGACAGGACAGGCAATAATGGACCCAAAGTGAAACACAGGAACTTATGAACATCGGGGAACACTTTTTTGCTGAGTAACTAAGCACTGGTACAAGTGGTCCATAGAGGCTGTGGACACTCCCTCCTTGAAGATGTCTAAAAGCCATCTGGCCATGGCCCTGGAAAACAGTCCCTGCTCTATCAGCTGGGGTTAGACTAGATGGCCACCAGAGGTCCTTTCCAACTTCAGCCATTCAGTAATTCTGTGATTCTGTGAATTCTAATTGAAAATGAAAGAAAAAATCTAGAAACATCTGAAGCAGTTTCATAATTTTTGAGCGCTGAAAACAAATTTTTTGCCTAGGTACTTTATTTTGGACAATCGTTGTACAAAATGTATTCTGATACCAGAATTTGTAATTCACTGAATACAAAACTATTTCTTTGAAATTGGCATAGGACATTAAAGATACAACAATTAAATCCTTAAGCAAAATCATTAGTAGGAATTTTACCATGGTATGGATTTCTAGAGAAGGTGGACAAATACTAACGAGGTTTGGACACTGACGTGCAATAACTTTTTGCTGCCTTATTTTCTAGAAACCCTCATACGCAGGCAAAAAGTGGGCTGTAAATAGAGCAAATTATGTTGTGGTCCTGAGTGCTGAAAATCTGAGGTAGAGGAAACATCATGCCCTGTGATATCAAGTGTTTGAAATGTCCTATAGCAGAAGAGTTGCGAGTTGTGTTGGAAACAGAACTTTAACATGGGAAGTATGAATACAGGTTTTCAAAATTTTTTCAGTGCTTTCCATTGTATGCTAGCTTCTAAAATGTATTTTACTTCCCATTATGGGTTTGAATCAAACAGCAAGTTAGAGAGATCAGCATTAAGAGGAGCTTTTTCATGGTGAGATTGTTTTACTCGGAAAACCAGACTTTCAAGCTTTGTACAACTATTGTATTGTTTTTGCTAATCAGGGATGCAAAAAATAATTATACTATTGTTCCATTGTTGAATGTCTCACTGGGATAGATTTCGCTACAGATCCTATCCATTGTTATAAAACAAGCTATAATTAAAAAAACATTTCTACACTGGGTTGTTGCAAATAGAACTTGCTGAATTTTAATCAGCTGAGCTGGCTTCTGAGTTTACAAATCAGTACTTTAAACAAAATGCCCTCTTCTCCACTTGTTATAGCTGTAAGTTAAGAGCCTTGATTTTTGACCTTGATTTTCCAGACAGGAAGCGGAAGTCACCAAAACATCTAATTCACAGAAAGTCAAATTAAGCTTTACAGAATGGGCCATGCTCTTGCATATCAGAATACATATTTAAGCATGACACTCCCTTTATTTCAGATAGGGAGATTTTTCATCCACAAAAATCGTTTCCCTTTGCTTTCTGAACAACTATGCCATTACTTTGTGTTAAGATGGCAAAGGAATATTATGAAGGACCCCACAAAAAAAAACCCGAACAAAGGAATATTTGCCTCGTGGAAAGTGCTGAAAAGGAGGCTTTAAAGAGAAACTTGAGAAAACAATTTATCTTTATGGAAGACAGATCCTGCCCCTCTCTACTCTGCTCTCGTGAGACCTCACTTGGAGTATTGTATACAGTTCTGGTGTCCTCAACATAAAAAGGGTATGGAACTGTTGGAACAAGTCCAGAGGAGGGCCACGAGGATGATCAGGGGACTGGAGCACCTCCCGTATGAAAACAGGCTGAGAAAGCTGGGGCTGTTCAGCCTGGAGAAGAGAAGGCTGCTTGGAGACCTCACAGCAGCCTCCCAGTATCTGAAGGGGGCCTATAGGGATGCTGGGGGTGGACTCTTCATTAGGGACTGTAGTCATAGGACAAGGGGTAACGGGTTCAAACTTAAACAGGTAAGTTTTGACTGGATATATGGAGGAAGTTCCTTACTGTTAGGATGTTCAGGCTCCACTGCCTGAGGTACCATCTCCCCCCTCTTTCTTTACTGACCTTGCTGCTTGCAGCACATTTTTCTTACTCCTCTCTCCCAGCTGCTGTGCATCTTCAGGCAGCAGTGGGTCTTTTCTGGAGTCAGCAGGACTGGTTCTAACATGGAGGCAGCCTCTGGTCTCTTATCATAGAAGGATCACCTGCAGACACCACTTCCCACAACCTTGTCATTAAACCCAATAGAAACTTCAAAGGAAACAGATCACTGGACTCTTTGAAAATACAGGCTTGCTTTAAGAAACCTTGTGTGAAATTCTATGCACTGTGCTACGGCAGAGGTTTGACTAGGAAATGTTTAGCTTGCACCACCAGCAAAGGATCTGTAGTTTTAAACTGTCCTAGCTTTCATCAGAGATGCCTGTCACAGGCACCAGCGTTCTAATGTGCAACATTCCCCATCCTTTAATCCTATTAACCCTTCTAATTTTTTCTTATGAGTGAATAGTCCAAATGCCCCATCTAGCCTTTTCAGCTCGTGAGACCTCACTTGGAGTATTGTGTAGAGTTCTGGTGTCCTCAACATAAAAAGGACATGGATCTGTTGGAACAAGTCCAGAGGAGGGACACGAGAATGATCAGGGGACTGGAGTGCCTCCCATATGAAGATTGGCTGAGAAAGTTGGGGCTGTTCAGCCTGGAGAAGAGAAGGCTGCATGGAGACCTCATAGCAGCCTTCCAGTATCTGAAGGGGGCCTATAAGGATGCTGGGGAGGGACTCTTCATTAGGGACTGTAGTGATAGGACAAGGGGTAATGGGTTAAAACTTAAACAGGGGAAGTTTAGGTTAGATATAAGGAGGAAATTCTTTCCTGTTAGGGTGGTGAGGCACTGGAATAGGTTGTCCAGGGAGGTTATGAATGCTCCATCCCTGGCAGTGTTCAAGGCCAGGTTGGACGAGGCCTTGGGTAATATGGTTTACAGCGAGGTGTCCCTGCCCATGGCAGGGGTGTTGGAACTTGATGATCTTAAGGTCCTTTCCAACCCTAACTATTCTGTGATTCTATGATTCTACACATGAAATAACTTCAGTGAAATTTAAAACCCATTTAGTTCTTCAGAGAAGAAACTTATTTAAAAAAACTCAGTAGACAAATACCCTGAAATTATGTTTGTGCAAAAGTATAAAACACTGTTGTAAGGACACAAGAAAAATAGTGATTTTTTGGAGATCCTCTGTGGAAGAATTCTGTTTCATAAAGTTTGTTCCTCACAGGATCAAAACAAAGTCTCTTGGTCTATGTACTAAAACATGAATCATTTTTTATTTTTTTTTTTAATGAGATCAAGATTTTAAATGGAAGTCATAAAAATGACAGTTAGAAACAGTTTCAGAGGGGAAGAGAAAAGATATGCTAGTTACCACGAAACTTTAAATTATAGTTTAAACCACCACCAAATGCATTATAGTTTAAACTGTTCTTTTTTTCACAAGTTAAAACCACACTTTTCTCTTAAATACGTATTTTGGAAGCACAATGTGGCAAGAGTGTGATCTGGGATAAGGAGATTCTTTTTAAAGTAAAATACAACAGGAAACTTACACAGAAAATATCTATCTATTTGCACCATAGAAAAAACTGGCAAGGTGTTTGTATCAACATATTTTTGCTTATTATTTTGTTTTATAAATAATAGTTTGTTGTATATTTTTTTCCAGTTCTGATTGACTTAATGAAATCTCTCTAAAATTGACAATCTACCTTCTATTTTCCAAATTGGAAAGTTTCATGAAAATGTACTTCTGGACTGTGAGTTTCTTTCAAAATGTGTAGTTGCAGTGCATCTTGCAGGGAGGCCACAACGCACCTTAAACAGGGCTTTGCATAATGTAGCTTAGTGATCACTTATACACATATTCTTCTTTCATGTTTCACTCAAGCTTACAGAATATGAATCTAAGATAAAAATCGTTCTTCCTTCTTTGTAAAAGCCACTCTCGCTCCTTCCAGTAATCCTGGCTCAACTCTGTTATTTACAAATTGTGCTGTAGGTCCCTGCAATTTGCTAAGAGAAATGGGGTGGGGGTTTTTTGGCTACATTGAAACTTAACTCCCTCATGCAGTCCCCATGACAGTCCTTTTTCAAGGATCCTGCTTGCATCAAAGGATAATCCATTCTCCATGCCCATCTTGATATCTTCCCCACAGAACCAAGATAATGGAGATAGATAAGGTTTCCATCAATCTCTCAGGCTAAACTAAGAACGAAAAAAGAAAAAGCAATTCCTACTGCATCTTCATGGTACATCTTCATACTATGCTACCCATATAAATAGCTGGAGTGGATAGGTATTTAACTTTTTTTTCCCCCTAAGGTAACAATTCTTTTACTGATTTCAGAATATAAATATTTGTTATACCAGACAATCATTTGATTTCTTCTGCTCAGTTTTGCAATACTAAAATTTCATAGAAATCGGTAAATTACTCTGTAATATATTAAAACGATGCATAAATTTAATCAAGTATTTCAACATTATAAATTACAATCTAACCACTGACTGGGGAAGAAGGGACTGCCTTCTGGTCCCAAGTACATTTAAATGTGGAGAACAAACAGCCAGGTTGGGGTGTTGTTTTAGTTTTAGTTTTGTACAGACAGTGAATGAAGTGAATGAAGAGACTGGCAGTCAAACCCTATGGTTTTAATAATATTTTTGTTGCTGTAATATCACTTTCTTTTTTGGTTTATGTGGTGATATTCCTTCATTTTATTTCACAAAACTGTACTCTTTGTGCCATGAAGTATTACTGAGTTTTACTGGATTTTATGTGTTCAGGGGTTTTTGTTTGGTTCAGTTTCGGTTTTGTTGTGGTTTTGGTTTTGGTTTGGCTTTTGGCTTTTTTTTTTTTATTAATTGGACACTCTGAATACTGACAAACCTCTAACTAAAGACAATAAACACAGGACTATTATATGTATTAAGTTTTTCCTTCCTAATATCCACTTAGAAGGCAAATACTCATTTTTCTAATGATCATTGTTACCTCTGTATGATCATCCTGACTGCAAGGTAAATGTGACCTAACAGGAAAGCTCAGTGTTACAATTTAATCTAGTCAAAATCAGAGTGTTACCTTATTCAACATGAGAGTCTGGTAAAAGACTAATAAATTCTCAACATTTTGAGTCTTAGCCCCCTTCTGATGAATTAATTGTCTGACACTCAGGAAATTAGTTCTATGCCTACAGTTATGCAAATTATTGCCTCAGATGCATGGAAAGGCAAGTGGGGGGAAGAGATGGAAAATGCTGTACACAATAAAACATAAAAGAAAATAACCAGTTGTGCTACCAGTAAGCAACTAATGTTCAGAAACATTATTCACCCAAATGGCTAGACATTAGTAAACAGTAGTTTCCTATATTTATTGCATGTTTCTTAGCAGAAACTCTGTCAAAAATAGCACTGAAAAAGGATTAATTAAAAATGCAATTATTTGTAGATACCCATTAAAAAATAGTGTTATATGTGGGATAGTTTTCCTAAAAATACGTAATTTCAAAGTAACAGTAAAATGCCGTTTTGGGATGTCTCTACTCATTGACTACAGATGACTAGGTAAACATATATTAGAAGACTTAAGACATTAATTTCTTTGACAATTGTGTTGATATATTGCTTGACAATAGAGAGAAACATTAAAATCAGAGTTTTAAACTTTAAATGCCCAAAGTCATACCAGTAAGTAAAGGTAGATCTTGTACTCTGCCTCTAACTATTTAGGCACCTAACATTAGACATTCAACACTTGAAATTTTAGCTGCCATTAAGTATTTAGAATACAAGAAGCTGAAGAAACAGATCTAACTGTCAAAAAGATACTACACTGACTTACCTGTTGCTCTGGCACATTTTATAACAAGAACTAATTTGTATTACAGCATGCAAAAAAGCTGACATATAAACAATTCAGTTGTAATAGAGTTATATTTTATGTGATCTTTAGTAATTTAAAGACTTCAGTGAACTGCAATTGATTTGTTCAGTTTGATTTTGGTGATGAGCTCCTCCTAGCAATACAGATAATGCACATTACAAGTGCACTCAATTGAAGAAACATTGCAGAAGCACTGTACCAATTATAACAATAACCAGCATAACTTCCCTGCACTCTGAGAAGTTTTATATTAGTAAAAGCATGTTTTTATCAATAATGTATATGAACAACTAAAATGTAGAAACAGCTGTTGCTGAAATTTTACAAGTTTAATTATAATAATAAATTTGTCCTGATTTACATTCTCTAAAACTCATCTGGCTTCAGTAGTGTGAACATCGTAATAAAGTTCCAGGGACTTTCTTTTAACAATAAGTTACATTCTTAAATATGAGAAAAAACAATTTAGAATATTTTCCATCTGAGGAATACCCATTATCTGGAGGCTGTTTATAAAAATAACCCTATTACTTGTATCTATGAAAATACTGACTGTTATATTTGCAATTATATTTATAATGCTAACATAAATAATTTTACAATATTTAATGATTTAAAGAACCATTACATCTACTAAAATTTTTAGTTGTATTGAGTAAACTGATAGATGTGGTAGCACATCAATAATCATTCTTGATACTGCATATTATTGTCAAAGCTGATAATTCTTACATTACAGAAGTGCTGTATATTTATGCTTTCATCACTGTCAGTCACTACAGCAGATATGCAGAGTACCAAGAAGCAGGAAAGTTTCCAATGATCTTCAGGAAAAAGAAAGATGTATAAAGATCACTTTAGTATTCTGTTCCATTTCTTTAGTATGGCACGTGACATAGGGAAACAAGCAGGCCATGGTTTTTGTGTAAATGTAACAATTTTTTGTATGTGGTGATGCAGCCTTCATTCTGTAATAGAACTAACCTCAGGATTTGAATATCTTGGTTTTAACTGTGCATATAAAAGGAAAAAAATTGTACTTCAAAATCCACACATTTAGGAGCAACCAGCTGTCCATTAGGAAGGTCTGTATCATAGGGCTTTAAAGGTAGTCAGATTAACAGTGTTTTTAAAGAAAAAAAAAGAAAAAAAAAAAAAAGGAAAAATCGAAGCTGTTTAATAATCACACCTTGAAATAACAAGTGCTCATAGTAACATTGTGATGTCAATCTTTATTTATTTATGTGAATTAGAGGAAATTCAATTAAGAAGATCATATTGCTCCTCAATAAACCAAGGATTAAAATATGCAGGAAAAAAATTCTTATAAAGATTATGATATCCTGTATTAGCATGGGGATGGCAGGAAGGCAAGGAAGGAAGAAGGCTCTCAATGTAGGGCTGCCATAGGGTAACTAGTACATTAAAATATCACCTTCTGAAGTAGTACTAGTGTGTGCAATGGGTATCTGTCACCGACAGCTCACTGGTTACAATTAATTCTGAGTCAGCAGTCATGTCTTCTCCTACAAGCAGGGAAAGCAGAAACAGCAGTAGCACTGCCCTTTGAGGATAAGACTTTTTACAGGCTATGAGTCTAGAAAGCCGTTGTACATCTATTAAAACAATGGGCACTATACCTGTCACATTAGATAAATGGATCCACATTAGAAAAGCTGAAAGTGGACACAATTGTCAAGGATAATACAGTTAAGTTGATGCATCCTGGGAAAGATGCAGTTTCTATAATATTTTAATTTTGAAACTAATATTATTATCACAACCGCACACGCTATAAGTTAATAAACACCCCTGCTAAAAAAATACCTGCATCTGTGCTAGAAAAGGAACTAGGTAATAATGTATTACCTATGTTTTTTTACTTGAACAGAATGTCCTTAAAAACTGCTTTCCTAAGAGCAGTTATCTAATTTTTTGTTTTGTTATTTGTAATCCCAAAGCCTTGGGGTTCTCATTTTGCATGTGTAAATATCTGATAAAGAAAGGAAAAAAAGAAAAACACCCCAAAAACCCAAACCAACAAAACAAATCCCCAGCTTTTCACTTAGGATTCTACAGAGAGCACCACATATTACAAATACCAACTGCAGATTCTTTTTCCACTACATACAACATCTGTCTTGTAATACCTTCTGATGTCAAAGCTCAAAAAACTAAATCCATAGAGGGTGTTAGGACTTTCCATTGTTAAATAGGCTTTTTTGTTTTGCTAATGGGTCTTTCATTCCTGTGTCATGTTGACTGTTGGACTAAATCTCTGCTACAGATGCATAATGAAAAACAAGCATATTATGGTGTTTCCACACAGAGACTTCTAGAAAAAAATACAAAATATACTTCAGTGGCTTAGCCAGTTATAAAGCTAAAGCCTCATTTATTAACAAACGATGAAAAAAGAAAGAGGAAAAAAATAAAGACTTAGTAGAAATCAGCTAGGCAGAGAAGACAGTGGTACTACTGTACTATCAAAACATCAGATACTCTTACAGTTTTTTTTACTGTGAGAGTACTTAGAAACATCATTTCTGCTGGCCTCAGGTAGAAGCTAAATGATAGCTGACAAGAATCACTATTATTATTTGACTTCATCCAACTTTCAGTATTTTCCACAAACTACGTATGGCATGCTCTTGTCACATTAAAAGTTACAGGGAAAACAACTCTGACAATCATATGGATAGTTTTAAAAAGTAATGCCAATGCCCAGGGTCCCATTAGAATATGCCAAAAGGTAATTTTGATAGCCCATTTTCATGTTTTGGTATCGATGATCTAGTTCAATTTGTGCCAGTTGAGTTTAGTATGAGTAAAGTGAACTCACACTGGTGAACTTTTTTCTTTCTGTGGTCTAAAAGAATAACTTAGCAGAAATCTTTCAAGTTACATTGACTGGTGGTAATAATTATCTACTGCTTAGCTTCTGTTGGAAATAGATTCAAGTCAAATAGTCAAAACTACAGACTGTCAAATTATCTTGCCTGTGACTTCTCTAACATTATCTGCTTAAAAAATGAAGAAAGCAGGATGCTAGACAATTATTTTGAATGTAAACCATTTAGTGATTAGTCCATATTTTTTCCAAATGTACATACAAGCAAGTTTACAAGTATTACAAGTATTATTTCACATAATTTGTTGTATGTCATCACTTTTGCTCTCAGTTTTAAAACTGATGGACTTAATTGTGTACTTTACACCTAGAGCACATGAACACTTCTATTAATACAGATGGACAAAGACTGTTGAATTTTAGGCCCAACATTTACTAATATTTCACTGGTATTTTATATTTATTTTGCAAATGCTAGCTTTTCAGTAGGCAAACTGACAAGCACAAACCTTATGTTTCACTTTCTGTTTTATTTTATGCATCAATATTAGTATAAATAAAAGCAGGAAAATCAAAGCCACAAATGAATGAAATTGCACTTCACGAAAATACTGTATGTGCACATAGCCTGTGTTTCTTTGTTTTTCATTGAATAATAAAAAAAGAAGCCCAAAGATGTTTTATCTAAACCTAAACCAATGGTTTAGGAGTATTGTTGTTATGTCATGATACATTCTGGGTTACATTACTAGCTATCTACAGAACAGACAGGACATGCTTCTGCATTAGAGCAATTATTAAATAAATTATATCCACAAATTGAACTGAGTTACATTATTGGTTTAATAGCAATTTCTCATATAGCTGTAAGTCAGGATCTTTTCTGACATGGGCTACTACGACAGATGGAATAAAATGCATGGTAGAACTCGAAGATTTAAAGTGTTATCAAACTGTAGAATACATAACAGAGCTCAGTGCCTGTGGAAGCAACCTTATCTCAGTCTTCATGAGTTGACAAGGCATATAAAAAATGCACCTAAACCCCCTGGTTTGACTTCTGTTGTTGCCAGATCAGGGAAGTCTGATGTATTTCCACAGGAACTGCAAATAAGGCAATAACTAGTAAAAAATGGTAGATAACCACACCTACTTTATCAAAAATCTGAAAGGGAAAGTTGTTTTGTTTTGAGTTTTTTTGTGGTAGTTTTTTTTTTGGGGGGGGGGTGTTTGGCTGATTGGTTTGTTTTTTGGTTTTCCTTGTTTGTTTTGGTTTGGTTATTTTTAGAGAGAATGAGCAGAGGAAGAAGTTGTCATTATTACATTACAGTTACTAGTAATATAAAAAAGCAGTGAAAAGAGCAGACAAAACAACTTCAAGGCTGAGAAAATTTTCTGAAATAGAGACTTCAATACTTGTTCACAGAACTTTGAATTTCATTTGTAGAAGGAATAAACACGGGCCTAACCTAGAATTTAGTAAAGGTACTGGAAAGTTTACCTCTGATATCAATGGATTAGGATTTGCTTATTAACACTTTTACTAACATTAAAGCTAATAAAATTCCAAGTTTTTCATGTGATCTAACAGTCACTGTTCTGAACGTCTCTGAATTTACCAGCCTGTTTAATCTAAATCACATTATTCACAGATACTATCTTTTGTACGGTAAGTGAAGACACTTATCATACATAATCTACTTTTTTTGCCTTGTAGTGCTGGATTTTCTTTTCCAGTATATGCTAATAAGTGTTCTCTGGATATAAAAATTTAAATCTGACTATGACTGCTTAAACAAGCTTTAAGTATATTAAATTATCACTTAGATTTGACATGAAGTGTTTTGTGTGTCAGTGTTTTCTTTGCATGTGCAGGTTCCTGTGCTTGAACTTCCTAGAATCAATGAAATACATAGTCTTTTAATGTCTTACCTTTCTAGTTTCTAAATGGAGATCAAATTCTTATGTGTAATTAAT
This sequence comes from Neopsephotus bourkii, assembly GCF_033783945.1. NCBI lineage: Eukaryota > Metazoa > Chordata > Aves > Psittaciformes > Psittacidae > Neopsephotus > Neopsephotus bourkii. Next base: position 5,986,841 of record NW_026901872.1, on the reverse strand, counting down.
TAACTACATACGAAGCATGCCCTCAAATTCTGAGTTACACGACAGCCAAAAAAAACATAGTCAGAAATTATGTGGCAGTCAAAGTGAGATCGAAAAGACAGCAGGTTTCATTAAAGGCTAAATCCTGCAGTTATTCAGAAGGTAATGGAGGCCTTGCACTGCAGTAAGGATTGCTGGTTTTACTGACAGGTAATTATTCAATTAAAACTTCCATTACACAATGACAGACTGGCCAAAATACTAAAGTGTCAAGCATTCATCACATTTGGTCAGACCATTCCTCACATATATATGCAGCTTAAAGAGTAGTCATAGAAATCCTGCTTGGCAGAGATGTATTCCTTTTGCTCCTTAAAACAGCACAGACATTGCACTGAGGCAGTGACAACAGCTATAATAATGTAATGGAGAAAATCAGCAGGTAAGCTAATTAGATCAGTCTTTGGTATCAGGCATTTCTCTGGAATATTTCCTAGAATTAGGGAAAAAAGCAGGTAAAATTACATTTGGGTAAGTGCTTAATGCAAAATTACCTTTTTCCATAGGAATATTCATAATGTTTATTGTAAGTATCTGTTTTATTGAAAGGAATACAATTAAAATGGTTAAATAATCAATTCTGCATCTAATGCAAACAAGGGCCTAAAACACGCATGTATAACATATTAGAGAAATGACTTATGTGCACTCTGAAAAAGACCAGAGGGTATGGGCTTTCCTCTGTAGAGGCAAGGTTACTTCTCATTACGTCTTAGGCAAATACGTAGTCCAAAATCTGTGGAATTGGAAGTAGAAACCCTCTGGATAGCATATTTTCAATAGCAGTCCTAACAACAACAGTAAAAGTAACAAAAATAATCCAACACCAAATTGTATGTACTTAACTTCATAACAAGGAAGCCAAATGTTTTCTACAGTAGGAAAAAAATTATATGGTACATCCCCTGGTTTGACAGATGGAAGGAAAAGAAAGACAGATGTGCTCTAATTTCTTGATTTCTTTTTCTTTTGTCTTTTTTTTTTCCTCATAAGATTTCATGTGTAGATGAAACCGTTTACTCAATAACACTGGCTGCAGATATTCATCAGATCAGTAATGCCAAATATCCTTTAGGACTTTGCCACTAGTATCATCTCAAATGATATTCAGGAACAAGCACAATGACTAACAGCAGGCACTCTCCTTAGAAATGGCAAAACACCAACCAGGTCCAGTTTGTGTAGCCCTTGTAGAGGGCACCATATGGAATGTTAGCCTGAATCTTAACAACCAAAATCAGGGGCCAGGTCAGACAAGTAGCATCTTAAAGAATTCATGATACTGAGTTTCTAAGAAAAACTGAAAATGACAGAGAAGCTATTGTGAGGGGATATAAGTAGTCATTCTCACACTGGGGATGGAAGGTAATCATGTGGTTAAAGTACAGGACATGGCATCAGAAGACTGACTCTGACAGATTTAAGTCTCTGTAATCAATCTAAAGTTTCCAATTAGACTCAGAATCAGGTACCTGGGGTCTATACTCCAGGTACTGAGAAGCTCCTGACAGTAGCCAGCTTCTGTCATCTGCCAGTGATGTGAAACACTCAACATTTTTGCTTATTGGTAAGTGGGAAAGATCATTGCCTTTTTTTTCAGTTAGACATGATGCTCATGAAAGCTAACATGATATTTGCAAATTAATTTAAGATGCTCAGATAGAAACGCTATCCAAAACATAAATATTTTATTATTTTATAATTTGAGATAAAAGAAATAAATTTATAATCTCAATGTTGTTGGTTGTAAAAAGCTTAACACTTAACAAGGAAAGACTGGAAGGAAAAGCATGAGTGGTACTATGACAAGTAACACTCAAATAACATAGGAAAGAATGCTGTTCCCTCAGAAAATTTACAATCTGATTGAAGACTCGATGAAGTAAAGACAACAACAGAGCCATGGGGAAATAACAAAGGTAGCAGTAACAGCTCCATATGAGTACTATGGTCGGTGATTGTGTCCTGCTTGATGGACCATAATCATTATGCTTTCTGGTTCTTTCTGGGAATAGATTTCCCTTAAAAAAAAAAAAAAAAAAAGACCCCAAAAGTGGCAGATTTTGCTTGGCTTCTTTTCTTTAATCTCCTAATTTTAATTTTATGGTAAAGACTTGTATTTTCATGGCAAGCCTTTTCAGGCTTTGATTTTTAAAACAATCATAAATAGAAATTACATTTTTTCCTCCCCCTTTTTAACATTTCTTTGTAAAACCTGGTGGTGTTTTACCTAAAGCAGGTAGGGCATGCTTGAGAAAATAAACATTGGAAGACCCACTATAAAGTAATGGCAAGAACAGGATATTCTGCATAAAAACTTCTATTAAATTGTTATGAAAATACCTAAATGTAAGTTTTCCAATAATTACTGGGGTTGCTTTAATCTTAAAAAAGGTCATTAGACTGTGATACCACTCAGCTAACTGTGTTTTCAGGTTATCCTTTATTGTCACTTCAAAGATATTTTTAGCTAGGATTTCTTTAAATATATAAAAGTCATTATTAGAATCATGCAATACAGTACATGAGTAGTCCAAGTGAAACCATAAATCTATTTATTTCTGGAAAAATTATGAATATTTATAAACAATACATGATATGGATGTTTATATATGATAATATCCAAACATTGCTTGTATAATAATGGTGTGAAACCCCTTCAAACCAACAATTCAGAAACTGTTTTATTAAATCCTGCTTTCAAATATAACAAATAATAAATTTGGTGAATGAATACTGCAAACTGTACCAATGACAATTTTCACTGGTTTCTAACACAAAGACCCTGTATGTTTACTTGTGATTATTTTTAATTTTATATGGAGATGATTAATCAGAGTAAATGTCTTTATTTTCTGCTGGTTTAACTTCAAGAAATGATCTCTTCTGGTTTTATCCTATTATAAGGATCGTTACAAAAATGGGAAACAATTAACACTGGGTTTAATGCATGAATGCCATAGAGCTGAAGTAATTGCACTCAAGGTCTGCTAACTTTTTAATCAGGCATCTGGTTGCAAGCTGCTCACTATTGATTCTGAGAGAAGAACTAACACAATCTAGGCAGCAAAAGCAGGTATGCCAAAAAAGCAGACATGCTGGCAAAACCAGTGAAAGAGTCTAGAGGGTAAAAAAGCAAAAACTAATTTAAAATTCTTCTTAAAAGACTTTTTCTTGGGATCCAGTCATAACTGAGTGAAATTAATTGAGGCAAATGAGCATAGAGAGAGTTTTTTGGCCAAAATAATTAAGAAATATATGAACAGCAAAACCACAAAAGCTCAGCCTAGAGAAGACTTGCCAGTCAGAATCTTAGTGAGCAGAATTAATTAGACCAGGGAGTTGAAATTTTCACATGCATTTTGCTACATAAATAAATAAGAAATACCATGAGAGGTTTCTGGAATTACAATTAGAACACTTACTATTCTCAGTAATTATGCTTTGTTTTGGAGAAACGACTAGATTCATTTTTATTTCTCTTAATAAAAAATATTTTTTTCCTTCCCCTAAGAAGTCTATTCTCCATGATGAAGATAGTCCTGAATTCAAAAGTACTTACACAGCATAGCACTGCGTGCACTTACAAATAATGTGATCAAAACTATGACTACGCACACACACATCTATAGAATCACAATTATGTCAAAGAACCAAGTGTATCCACTTGCAAGAATAGAATCTAAATGAAAATTGCATGCTTAAATCACTTTTCAAGTAAAAATACCCTTCCCTGGTTCATAAAAAGTACTACAACAGTAAACTTTCACGATTACCCTCAAGGAAAATTTGATGTTTGCTTTTTTGTGTACTGTCTCCGAGGTCTGTGGTTTGTTTTCTTTTGGATTTTTTACCAACAATTGTAACTAAATCATCTGTGTACCTAAGTTCAACAATTTAGGCACAGTTTTATACAAAACCTGTAGTTTCTATAACTTTATACAGCAGTTCCACACCAGGATCTTAATCAAATTCCCTAAAACTTCTAGATTAGAAACTGTATTGAAAATACAGGTCTGACCCTTTTAAATGCAAAGCAGGAAAAATTCTCACTTATGAACCAGTAAGCACCATCCTTTTTCATAAAAACCCCACCTAGAGAATATGTAATGCAAGAGATCCGGAAGGTTTATTTCACAGATATCTTTGAAAACCTTATACAAATAACAATTTTTAAAATGCTGATGAGAAACATGATTGAGCTGAAACCCGTGCTTTTCTAGACCAGAAATATTTTGCAAAATCCTAATCCTTTTGCCTAGTAATAATTTCCCTGTAAACTCTAGAAATAATTTTTCTACATTTTCACTGTACGTTGGTAATAAAATGCCTAATATGTCAGCTTCCATGCTTTGCAATGGAAGGCAATGATGACTTAGAACCAGACTAATACGCTATGTTAAAAGTAAGGGTATTGAAACGTTCTAAACCTTGCTGTTTTTTTATTTTGTTCCTTTTTTGTTTTTTTCAGACAAGTAACTTCTACCAAACGCAAGATGTATTAATTATATAGTCACAGTATACAGATGCCCACATGAAAATCTGTGAATCCAATAGTGTCATTTCAAATTCTTGTACAGATGCCTGAATATGGAACTGGTAGAATATCAGAAGCTTCAATCATTGCCCTATTTGCTATAATCAATTGCATCATCTATTCTCAATTTTTTTACCAGCACTTGAAAACAGCAAGTTGCAGCACCTTGTGCACCAGCAGTGCAAAACAGCAAGGATAGCTTCTAAGGCTTTATGACCCGAAATGCCTAATCCAGTGCCTAAACGGCAGTGATTTTGCAAAGCAACACCCAGTTCAGTGGACACTATCTTGCCTTGGGATAAGCATGGAAGAATAGCCACATATTTGTGAATCTTCCAGCACTCTCCAGTGACGGCTTTCTCTCTTTCACCTTCCTTCTAACAACTACCACTCAGTCACTGTACTATCTGTCATCTGTAGGTGAAGGGTTCTACAAAAATGAAAGGCGGTGGTTTGGCACAGGGCCACTCATACACTCTCACAAAAAGACCCTTAATCATAAAGGACTTTCACATCTCTCTGATCTGGGAGCAATTCAGGACAGATGCCAGAATAAAGAAGAACAAAGAAACCAGCACTTGAAAATTCCCTTAGTGGCTTAATAATACTGCTGAGATGGCTTTTGCCAGATTAAACAGACATACTCCTTTAGACCCTAAATATTGCTCTGAAACTCATTCCCTAAGTATTGTCCAGAGTTTAACAGGGGTTGGGATACCGACAATCAAACTTTGAAGAAATTCTTCAAATTCCAGCAGAGCTGGCTGCAGAGACAGATAGAATATTCAGGTCTTTCCAGGCCAAGGAGAGAGAGGGCAGTTTGATTTCTTTGCAATTGTTGTCTTTAAAGGGCTTGGGCAAAGCAATTCAACAACTTATTTCTAAAATGCTTTAAAGTAAAGGATAGATGTGGGGGTTAGTGAACTAGCTGATTTATTTTTTTTTAATGGTGCTGACATTCAGCACAGCATTCTGACAGTTTAGTAGAACACTACAGGAGCTGCAATACCTTAGTGAAGCCTGACAGGGTAAAGATCTTCCTTCACTTGCCATTTTGTTTTGAAGTGACAGGAAAGTTACAGGTAATAGAAGATTTCAATATACGGATTCTGATAGTCACATGAAGCATCATTTATGCAATCCTCCAAGTGATGTCAATAATACAAACCATGACTGTGTACAGGCAGAAAAAAAAATCTTTTGGAAATCTTAGAAGCAGCATATTTTGGAAGTGCCTAATGCTTTAGCTTCCTACATGCCAATACTCGCCTACATAACTCCTCTGAGACATACTCAGATGTTAAAAGAGCCCATTCATGCACCTATGTTCATTCAGTTGAACACACAGCAGGATCACTTTCTTGTGATGTTTCTAGTACTTGGGTTAATTTCATTACACTCTGTGAGATATTCATCATAAAGAAATATCAGGATATCAAAATTCAGCATAGTATTTAAATTCGAGTCCACTTATATGGGTGAGTCAACGTCAACCTGGAAATTTGCTCTGAGCTATTAGTGAATATATTCATTCCTTACAGGCCCTTATCAGCTTCTGCAGAACCTAAGGTTTTTTTTTTTAAATTCCGAAAAGAAGGTCTCAAAACTATGAACTGAATGAAGGCAATGTGGTGCTTGCTTTCTAAATCAGCAGACAGACAGCTGGAGTGCCACTGCTGTAACCCAAAGATTTGACAGGCTACAGCAGAGTTAAAACTGACAAGAGCCTTTTGTCATATTTTCCTGCTGTTATTCAAAACTCTCTCAGCAGTAGGAGACTGACAAGAAGGATGTTAATTTTGCTTTGCAGCAGTTTAGACTATGGAAGCCTGAGGAAAGTAAATAGTATAGGAAGTCTTTATTCTTGTAAATTGCTGCACGTATGATTTGGGGAAGATGAGTTAGCAAGAAAGCTACCCTTTCAACCAGAGCTCATAATGTCTTTAAATGTGGTATTTGGTTTTTTTTTTTTGTTTGGTTGGTGTCTTTTGGTTCTTTTGTTTTGTTCTTAATTTCTTGATTTCTCTCATTTGAACAGTAAAAATATGGGAGGGGTGGGGGGGAGGGGTGGGGGAAATACCTCCAAAAAACCCTCCCAAAAAACCCTGAATGTCATTTTTGATGCATTACATTTTTCCAGAATACAGTCATTTATGGAGAAACACTTCCTTTTGTCTTTTGGAACAAGACGTAAGAAGCAATAGTTAGACTGTCATGGGGATATGAGCTAGACCGCTGTAAAAGGATGCAAGGCATGTACACTGTGACCAGGAAAGTGCAAGGAAGCTGAGCCTAGAAGTAAAAATTTAACAAAGGATAACTGAAACTGGACCAAAAGAGGAGGACAGGAGTCAAGGAAGCAGTTTGAAACTTGTTAAGTAGGAAAGAAGAATGAAATGAAAGGCAACACAAAGATAGTAGATAATACCAAGGCTTTATGGCAACCCAAGGACAAAATAAGAATAGATATCAATTCTCATTTACCAGTGGGAGTAGAGGAAGGTGGTGAAAGGAAGCAGACAAAGAACTGGGAGAAAAGCTTCTAGCTGGCCTGCACACGTAGGACTAGGAAATGGATGGAAGCAACATGAAAAATCCACTGCGAAAGAAATTGTCTGAAGGAAAACACTCTGAGTGCAATAGGACAAAACTCCCCTGGGAATAAACCAAAATTTAGTAGTGAATAGTAGTATAGTGATCAGAAATTGATAATTTGTTTCAAATCTTTGTGGTACAATATAGAGACTAAAGAATTAAAAAATGTTCCCTGGAAAAGCTATATGATTAATTCCACTTTGAATTAGGTTTTGACCTTGCTCTCTCCCTTCAAAATGTGTATAGGGCGCTAGGTAAGTTGTTACCCTCTCTACAAATGACCAATTAGGGTGAAAAGAATAGCTTTCTTTTCAAAGTCAGAGGAGAGAAGTGAGCATTTGCCAAGGATCCCGTGTTTTAGACATCATCCTTGAGACAGGTTAAATCACTTCCCATCAGTGCTATTTACTTTCCATTACTAAAAACAATGTTTACATGGCCTCCTGTAAATAGGATGAAATGTTACTGAAGTCAGGTCATTTTATCTTTTGTTTGCGTTCTTTGTTTCCTGTTTAATTTAGGGTCTGAGAATTGAGATCATGCATGCAACAGTGCCTTATGCTCTACTTCTTCATAGCCTCAAAGGGTTCTAATACCCTTTTGATTTTGCACTGAAGAATAAATATGTTAATATTTGCAAAGCGTTCAGATACAGTAATGATAAATGTCATAGCAAATTCCATGAGAAAGCTAATAGTTCTCTCTTTAAAACAGAATGAAGACTGCAACAGATAACAACATATAGTGAAAAACAAGAAGGAAAGGAAATACTGAGGTTAGCTCATTAACATGAACCAAATATTTTGCACACTGAATAGGATCAAGATTCTTTGGAAATAATAAGTGACATATGATGAGGTAATTCAAGTCTGTATTTTAGTTCCTACATATCGGGGGCTGAATGGAGTTTCGAGTAGCAACATTAATACTGGCTTCTAGGTCAGTTAGAATCTGCAACATTAAAATGATGATTAAGTATACTTTGTTCTTACTGGATATACCACTGCAACTTGCAAACAGGTAGAGAGACATCCAAGGTAGAGAGACATCCAAGACATCCACATAGTATGAGACATAACCCTTTTAGAGCTAAGAAGATCAACGTAATTGGAAACAAAATCTAAGTTTCTGACAATTTTTCTTCAATCATCTTTTCCAGGTCTTTTTAAATCTTTTGGAAACACAGCTCAGTATTTCCCTGTTTGTTTTATTTATATCCTCTTTATCCTAACCCAGGAGTTTTAACTGCTTCTCTTCTTTATGAATTAAAACCAAACTGACATTACAAAGACATTCAAGTTTCTATTTTTCACTTTGCCAGTTAAAGCCATCACTGGAAAACAGCGGTTTTGACCATACTTGCATTAAGCCAAATGCATATTTGTTTGAGATTCCCTCACATTTTTCAACACTCACTAGTTAGTTTCTATTTATAAATTTCATAGATTGCAGACTGAAGTGCTTCCACAAAGGCATACTTGGCTCAATTTGTATGCTAGTCTAACTGGCAAGAAACAGCAACAGTGTTCAGGACTCTGGAGAAAAAGATGCCGTGAAAAGTGAACCTACGTATGCAGTCACTGAGAAATCTGAAAGTGATATCATTGGAAGTGACAATATGGCTTGCTTAGTGAGGGTTTGTTTTAAATCTGTAGCTTCAGAATTATTTACTAATTAAAAATGTTTTACCATGGTAAAATCCATTGAGATTTGCCTGTTGTTTTCTACAGTGCAGGAGCGTGAAATCATGGATGAATGAGCTATAGCACCATAATTTGCTTCTGTCAGTTTAAATGAAAACGTCTGAAATGAACTGGTGAAATTAGTTCGCAATATTTTTACCTACCAGTAAATGCAATTGAATTTTATGGTAAACTGTAAAATCATACTCACCTTTCAGAAACTTCTAATCTTATGTCAGACAGCACAATTATTTGCCCTGTATGCTACTCCATGCTCTCTTTAGACCAGGGAAATAAAGGTATCAACCAATTTACATTGAATTCCCAATATCTAGCACTGGGAAGAATATGTTGCATGCACATGGTTAAGGCTGAAATTCGCCTATGCACACAGAGCTCCTTCTCTCTTTTCTGCTTCCTCCCACACGCACTGTAGGCAGAGGCTGTTTTATTCTGTTTACTGTGCTGAAACAAATAGCAGCTAGAAAGACCTTAACTATTGGAGTGGAAGAGAAAAAGGCAGTTGGCAGTAACAGAATAAAGAAGACTAGTATCACTCTTACTAATAGTAGAATAAAGTCAGTCAGCTGTGAAATGACTCATAATTAGGATGACCTCATTCAAAACCCAGTTACAGCAAGATACTAGATAAGCAAATCAAAATCATCACTTCAGTTCTTTAAAGACAGATAGCATGCACTATCCATCTGTTAAGAGGTACCACCTGTTCAATCAACTCACTACATCACCTCAAATTTTAAGCAGGAAAGTTAATGAAGTCGATCCATGTGCAAGAGGACCTTCATGGAGGGTGAGCAATTGTTCTCTGCTACCTGGTATCTCATCCCAGCAAGGAAGAAGCGGAATATCTCCAGAACAACTCCATCTGTCCCTGTTAGACTCCATCCCTACCCCTTGAATAATAACATAGGAGACACCAAGCAAATGCAACACACTGTATAAAACAGGAGTTGTCTTTTGTTATCAACACAAGATCATTAGTGTCTCTATCATATCCAGAAATAAATCTAATAAAGTTTTTTGTTATACCCTTCTGAGTGAAGGACCACCATAACCTCAAAGTGCTCAGTTACCAGCATGTGCTATTTCAGCCAAAACCCAGTAACTTACATGCATAGTCAGTGATTACCAGTATATGCATGTTTACAAATACATATTCCTGTGAATAAAGAAGCTATACTCCATGATTCAGACTGTACTTCTATAGCTGGAAATCAGTATCTTCACATTGGGTTAAAAATTTCTTTGCAGTCAGCAATCATGAGAAGGAAATCTAATATGCTGTCCGGGCAGAAAATTGCAAAGGGTTATCAGTAAATGTAAAATCATGTTTATTGGGAAGCAAGAGAAAACTTTTCAGGAAAAATCATTTATATAACAACTGATTTACACTTATAGGATGCCTCAGTGAGGTTTAATTCTTATAAATGTAAGGTGGGATTGGATATAAAAGTCACATACACCCCAAAACCTCGTCAGTGAAGACATACTGAAATGCCGTAATGCTGACACAAGAAGTGAATCCCAACTACTTAAGAAGTTATTTCACAGCCTGATGCCTTCTAAATACAGAGAGTGAAAAAAAACTCTCATCACCAGAAAAGCTGACAGGGAAATCACTCTGGAATCTAAGAGGGAGTCTTGGGCTGAGTAACTTCCGCAAATCATGGCAAGACAGACTTATCGTATCGATGATGTTTGCTTAGGGAGGGATGTGGTTCCCTTAGTTAGGGTGACATTGCTAGAGAAACCCTTAAAACCCCTGATTAATATTTAGTAACGCTAAAAAGCAAAAGGAGCTTTATTGTGCCCTTCAGTGATATTCATTCTCTTTAGCTGAATAAGGTTTCTCTATATATAAGCATAAGATTTCTCTATCTGCACTCCATTACACATTTACATAAATAGAAGTCAACAGTAGGTTTAATGTAAAGATTAAAAAGAATGTGGTTTAGTCTTCAATTTTTATGCACAATTTTATATAAATATTTTTCTTCCTTTTTGGATAGTGACAAATAGGAATAATGATGAATTGCCTGCAAAAAGCAAGCAAGCAAATAAACTCCCAAAATTCCAAACCCAAAGACTCCCCAAATCCCCACCTTTCACAACATTGTCATTTAAATAAAATACTTTTAACAGACCCATATGATAAAAAGGAGAGTGGTTTTGTACCATACAAGCCAATTTCATTTTACTGTTTCAAGTACCCATTTCTAATATAGCCAGAAGGTGCATTAGCACCTCCAAGAAGATTTGAACAGACCTGCAGATTCACAGTGAGATTACAGATGACACAGGTTTTCATCTGCACTGAGAACGGAAAGGAAGAAGCTGGACAAGAAGATACTAAAGATCTCGTTAGGCACAAATTCTGAGTAAGATGAAGAAAAACATTCTATAGAATATATTTATGTCAGCTGAGCATATGTTGTTGAAAGTCCATCAAAATCCCAGTTTTGCCAGTTGAGAATTTATTCCATGAAGCTGCTTTTATATTTTTAGTTGGTTTCTGAAACTGAGACATCTACAGTCTCTCAGTCAATATGGGTGTTTAGGGAAAGTATTGTGTTCCTGAAAGATATTTAGCTGTGTTTCATTGCATAAATGTCTAATGTTTTTTTGTTTCAGGTTCTTTTTCCTTAAACGACTTTTGGGTTTTGTTTTTTGTCTTTCAGGGTTTTTTTTTGGGGTAGGACAATATTCCTTTTCAATCTCTAGTTTTTAAGAAAATTATAATCTTCATATGAAGAATTCTGTACATTCAAAATTGCATTTGCATGTAGGAACTGACCTATGGGAAAAAAAGAATTTGCTACCTTCTTGTTATTTTTCAGTTTTCTGATTGTTTCCTTATTTTTATTGTGTCACTTAAAATAATGATATTCTGGGCAATGTTTCTCTTTAGATTCCTTTCTCTGAGTCTTTACATCCAGATACTGCCTAAATGCAAGGACTCTTCTGTCTGACAGATTTTAAAAGACATTTCTCAGCTATGTCTGCGCAACTAAAAAATCCTATCCATCTTTCCATCTTATACCTTGACTATAGCAACATCTCTTCCTCATACTTTATAAGATGAAGTCCTGGTCTATTCATTTTCATCCAGAATACTATCACAAATATCTAACTTCATTATCCCTACCTATGTTTTAATGACAATAAATGAGATTTGAATTAAAAAAGAAGAAAATAATACAGCTTATCTACAAAATTTTTCTCCCCTAAATGCACACCTGTTTATCTTCATGAAGTATTAGGCCTTTCTCACTGCACAAGGGCAGCAGAGCTAGCAGTGCAGCATCCCATATCACAAGACCTACCTGCTGAGTAAATCTTCAAAGCAGTAGCAAAAGCAGTCATGCTGCTTACTGAAGGAGAGGGCATGTGGAAAAGGATGACAACAATTGGAGTGAAATGCAATACTGATGCCTCTGTACATATTTCAGGAGCTAGGTCTGGTTTTCAGTTCTCTTTATTTTGCCTCTACACCTCTGAGAGTGGTAGTTGTTTTCCTGTCTGGAATATGCATACAGAAAGCAGGTATATTTCCACATAACCAAAATTATCCGATCTCCGAGACATTTTGTAATCAGCTTTTATTCCACAGCAGTTTTTCACCATTCTTCAATGAACCCTCCAGCTTCCAGCCTGCTGTGACTGAAACGCTCTTCAACCTGTCAGCAAGGACAAGCAATAATTTTCTCAAGCAGCATTTTTCACTGGTATATATAGGGTACAGGGTAGCATGAAAACAGGTTCAGATCCTTTTGGAAACCCACTCACATAGGCCATAACAGATTTAGGCCATAACAGATTGAGAACCTTACTTGAAACTCAGTAATAACCTCTTTCAAGACAACTTGTTCACAGCATATGTAACTAAACCAAAAGACTCTGAAACAAAGAATTAATGTCCTCCATATGTAACAGTTCTCATTTCTGAGGAAAAAAAAAAAAAAAAAAGACAAACCAAACCAAATAACTGTGAGCTTTTAATTTAGGTGAGCCACTCTCGAATGCACTGTTTAGCATACTTCTTTCAACTATGAGTTTACTTTCCAACATTTTTCTTTTTTTTTTTTTTTTTTCAGAGAAAATGCCAGATATAACATGAGGTATAGCTATATCAGATTCTTTCACTGCTGCTCTTCTCTGGCATACAGCAGCAGGCTGAATCTCTTCACAGTACGAGGATGCTCATAGTCAGTCTTGTTCTCAGGCTGCAGCCAAGCAGAAGGTTTAGTTCATCATTTATCACTGTGATCTGTGACACTGGCACTAGTTTTATCATACTTCAGGAGTCTACATAGTTTCATATGGTTTAAGGTGAGAGGGGACTATTTGATCATCTGCTCTGACCTCCCATATATCATAAGCCATTAAGCTTAACCCACACGCTCTTATATTAAGTCCAAAGACTTTAGTTATCACTCCAGTTCTCAGAAGACTAAGCTTTTGGCCAAAGGCGGAGAGAAAATGAGAAAAACAGATGCTACCAATCCAAACTCTTCTGCAATGGCTGACGATTGATTAAGTGAGATAAGTGATTTATACACACCTTCACTGGTGTTAAGAAGGCATTTGCAGTAGTAGCTAAAAATTGGGAAACTTGAATTTTATACCCTGCTCTGGTTGCTGGATTCAGACAAGCACCTTCCTTTTTGCCCCAGGTTCTAATTTCTGAAATAGTTATAATTAAAATTTCCTTTCTAAAAGGTTATTATTACACTGCTCATGAGATCGACTTCTTAAGTACTTGTAAAAACCTCTTGTCTTTAAGTAATGCTTAGGAAAAGTATGAGTGGCACAGTGCTTCAGTATTGCATTGCTGTTTTCTATTCTCCTATGCCAGGTCCACTGGGCCACAAGACAGCATTCTTCTGGTTCTGCAGTTTGCCTTTTCTGTCTGCTAATGTCAAAAAAATGACACCAAGAATGAGATGGCCCATTCATTCATCCTAAAATAAAACCTTATAGGAAGGGGAAGAAAAATGCAGGTAGGATTACTGAGTTATGATAAGAGTATTCAAGTTTAGAAACACAAATTCACCTGAAGAAAAAAGCCAACAGAAACCAAAAGTGCTCTTCGGCGTACACCTTACTTACAAAATGGCAGTCTAATTACTTCTATGAGCAACTTTTCAAAACAATATTAGATATCTAGTGTATTTTGATAAAATGTTGGCTGCATTTGCTACTAGAACAGGGAAATGGCTCGCAGTGTTGCAATTTTGCTGAAATTTTGTTTCCAAGAAGCAAAAAGCTGATGATGTCAACTGTCTTTAATATTTTCTTCTCAAATTACTATTCATAGAATTGAAAGAGATCTACTAGGTTAGCAAATCCAAAACCATGCTGTCACAGGCAGCCATAAAATGTCATCCTGTTCTATTTTCTATTTATATTACTCTGTGTATTACAGTACAAAATAGAATTAAAGTAAAAGTGATTAGTCTGAAAATACTTTTTTCAAAATTCATTTGTATGAATTGTCAGATTTAGTTTAAATTCAGAAGGAAGACACATTTCAAAAACTTGAGATCATTATTGAAAAAAAGGCCTAAAAAAAAGAACCTATTAAAAATGCTTCTTTTAAATGGAAGCCTTCTTATAGCATTTTTTCCACTGCTCAGAAAATGTTTTTCAAATAAATCGGACAGAGTAGCAAACAGAAGAATTGGTAGCAAACAGTAAGCACAGTTTCCACTGTTCATCTGAGAAGAGAAACTAGCAGAGAAACAGTTTGTAAGTCTAGTACAAACACTGGAATAAAAGCACAAAAGTCAACTCAGTGTGGTATGGTACCACCTCTATTCGTGCCTAGGATGGTTCCATGGAGAAATCTCTGCACAGAGAAGTTAGAACATACACCATTTTCTATGTACATGCTGTGTATCTGACAGTTTCTTCATGCCACACGGTTTAAACTACATGCTGTTCTTTCATGCTAAACTGCAACTCCGCCATACAGGCCTGCGAAAAAAACTCATTGAATTTAAGATCAACCAAACTTCCTTTTAAGCCACAGGGGGCAGCATGTTCGATGGATGTCAACACACCTAAGATGTGGCATTTAAAGCATTCACATCTGGAGGAAATGTAAGGTATTATTCTTTATTTTGATTCTTTCTTCATTTTATTATTCTATTTTTATCTTAGTGCAGGAAAGGTATTGAAAAGCTAATGAGTAATGAACTAAGAGGAAACCAAGGAAGTGTAAAATTTATTTTGCTTGTTGGCTCATGACAGTATTTTATATTAATAAAATGCTTTGTATCTTTTTTCTTTGCAAAGAATTCAGAATTTTAGCATTTAGAAATGTAATTCTTAATCAAAATAAAATGAAGCATAACTGGAATATACAGAAACAGCTTGAGTAATATTGCTTTTGGATCAGATTTGAACTCTGTTATCAGAACAGCAGTAACGACTCAATTGTTGAATACAGAAGTCAAACACAGAAATTACTGTATACCTCTGTGATTCCAGAGTCAAAGTCTTGTGGGATTTACCAGTCTGCACAAATACTGAGGATCCTGGGTATCAAAGATAAGAATTATACATTGTGAGACATTTTTGTGTCAGTGTTAAACTAACACACCTAAATCTATCTCGCTTCCCAAAGTAGTCTGCAATAAGTAACTTTGTCTTCAATTATATATTCATATGGGAATCTCATTTTACATTTTATTCAACAACAGAAGAGATAAAAGCAGTTAGAAAATACTTGATAGCAGAGTTTTATTGCAATAGTAAATCATACCTCTGCTATAAAAGTTGAGGGAAGCATTATGTGAGGTTGTGTTACACTTCAGGATTTTATAGCCTTGAAAAAAATCAGCAGTAAATTTGAATAAGGCTGAGGAGGAAAGCAGCTGGAGATGCAAAAAAGAAGTGACACCTTTATACTGTACTTCTATTTACCATTTATCTGTCATTTTTACCTCCACATCTTCAGATTAGAAATCTTTTTTGCATAGATAAAATGTCAGTGACAACTTTCTATTTTAACATCTTACGCTGTCGATGACACTTTGTTTTAATAACTCCCAAAGAAATTCTAAGTAAGTATTCTGTTTCTTGCTTGATAGAGAAATGAGAAATACAGAATGGAAAAATGTTTGCAGATGAAGTACTCTATCTCCATTTCCTTTATTAGGTAGTTGAAACTAGTTCAGGTTAAAAGAATAACCAATAGCTTGAAATTATCTGTTACAAATAACACAGAATAATATGAGTTACTCCAATTACAATATTTAGGTATAAAAATAGAATTGATAGCTTGTATGCATCCATGAGCCAGAGCAAAATTCCACTCATTATTATTATTAGGAATAAAGATAATAAAATCTGAGGATAATACTATGTTCCATATTGACATTTGGTTTTGTTTTGCAGGGTGTGGGGGAGTTGCAACACCTTTCAGATAATGGTAGCACATTACTTCAAAAACTGATCTTGAGCCAAACTACAGCCATAATCGTTGTCTCAGCAGTTTCTGAGCCTGTAATGCTAGGAGTGAATTTTATAAAGAATTTAGATACCTTGGTAGCTAAGGGCCAGTAAGTGTTTTCTTTCCTAAACTCCAAATTTCATAGGCTTATAATTTACAAACACTTCTGAGCTAAAGACAGTCCCATGAATGCATTTATGGGTATTTCTAGAGTACTAGAAAACTCATGGCATAACAAAAAACCTTTCCTTCACACTTCCCACTGACTAATGTTACTTTTGAAACTAATTTGTGTGTGTGTGTGTGTGTGTGTGTGTGTGTGTGTGTGTGTGTGATTAAAGCAAGATGAACTTATTGCATCATTGAAACCAGATTTTCTTTTTTTTATCCTTCTTTGGGAAAAAATTTTCACATTACTTATGCACAGAAAAAGTCCAATTTTTGTGTTGCAACCATCTTTGCTGTATGTCTAGGAGTTCTATATAAAAGCATATCACATTACTGTTTCTCCTGTAACAATTTTGAAATATAAAGAAACTGAAAAGGCCATTCTCTGTAGATAGGACTTTGTGTAGCTTTCTAGTAAGTTTAACATTCAGAACCTTTTGTGGGCTATAGTTAGAGACAATTTCACCTTGATTTATAAGATGGTTATACCTTAAGATGTTGATTAGGAAAATAAATTAGAAACATTCTGAACTGAAAGTAGTGAATAGAGAGTATCTTTTGCTCTTTATGAATTTGAATACTCAATGTTAATTGTGATTTATCCAAGAAGCAATTATGAACTTAAATGCTGTGCACATAAAATGCAAACACCTTGGTGCTCATCAGATCCCGTCTGCACCTGTTACCTTAATGGGTTTAACAGGTGTGGCATTAATATAACTGTGACATCAACATCACACATTATTCCAGTAAGTACTTCATAGATAATATGCTCTTTCCGTAAAACTAGACAAAAAAAAGAACCAAAAGTATCCTTCAAATCCTTCTTAACTATACATGTAATAATTCAAAATTTTTAAAGTTTGTTTCACTGTATATATATACATGAAAAATTCTAATTACATCTAGATAGCTTTTATTCACAACTTCACATAAAAATCTGACTTAAAAATGCACTTAAAAAATACTTCAGTTTCATAGCCAATATATCTGTGTCTGCACAGCACATGTTTATTATTTATTTATTATTTATTATTTGTTTATTTAAATGTCTTTGTAAACATGTGGATGGATAGGTAGATAAACAGACTATACTCGAGAAATGTGCACAAATATTTTACATTATTACCCAGGGATGGTACTGAAATGACAGTTTTGGTTTCTGTAAAATGGGGAGGCCATAGGGTGGGTGTTTCTTTTCATTTATCCACAGATACATGGAACACTGCCAGAATAATAATATAGATAGAAAAGAATAACAGTTTGTAGTATTTGAACATTCAGCTAGCCAAATATATTCTGTTAAGTATTTTTTTAATAACTTTGTTTTAAAGTAGGCAAATCAACATCATTTACCTTGCTCACAAAATGAAGGATTAAGTAAATGTGAGATGACAAACATAAAAATCCATTCATGATGAAAAGTTACAAGACATGGCATTCAATCAGTTAACCTAGTTTTACTCCCCTGCCCTTCACTTCTGAGTTGCATAACTTTGTACTAAAAAATGAAACACCATCATTATGTTTGGCAATTTATAAACTAGAACAGTGTGGCTGGATAGTGAAAGTTTCTAACTTGTTATTAGTTTACTAAAATGAAAGAAAAAAAATCTGTGGGTTTTTTTTTTTTTCAGCCAAATAGTGTTTGTCCAAAGCTGTTTGTCCAAATCTGCTCAGAGGTGATCATTCAGAGGAGTCCTCAGTTAAGAATTTCAGGTTTGTTTCAGTATAGAGATTGATGAATATATTTTTTTAACTAATCAAAAGCTATAACCAAATGTCACTGTCTCTAGGATGTATCACATTGTATAGGGCTGATTTCCATTCTTATACTTTGAATGAGAGACAAAATTTCACACATTTTACCACTGGCAGGTAAACAATGTGAAAATTCTGGAGTGACATGAATCTCAGCTAACAATAGGTATTAAAATTAAGACTCTGATCTCAGCTGATTGTCTAAAACGAATTCAATGTAACTGATATACATTGACAAAAAATTGATTTAAAACTAGCAAAGCTTATGATGTATTCAGATACGAATATATCTAAAATGGGTGAGATTAAGCAGGCTGTGAAGGTGCCTATATCTTTCTACTTCATCAGACAATCGCAAGGTGTCTAATTTTTCAGACATCAATATATTAAAGGCTAGCTGTCTGCCAACAGTTTTCTGTGTGCACATCCACATGATGTAATTTTATTGAAAACTGAATGTTTCTGTGATAAGTATTTTTAAGAAATTAAATTTACTAACTCAGAAAAAAAGTGAAAATAAACAGTTTGTATTGAAAATCACATTTATGAGTTTGATATCTCACTGAACCAGTGTTTCATAACACTATGAAATGTCAGGAATAAGATTTTTCTTTTCAAGCCTGAGAAGTTTGCAAGCAGTCAATCTTCTGTTTTTAAAAGCAAATCCTAAAAGTTCTAAATAAATTTTTTATGGCCACCTACCTACTGTTACCATCAAAACTGATTAAGGTTCTCTGAGTGCTCAGAAATCTTAGCTGTGACACTGTAAAGTTTTACCTCTTGCAGACAAGCAAGTCGAGAACATGTGTGCCCACACTTCCAATAAAGCGGCTTCTTGAAAAGGCAGGAAAAAAGAATATCCCAAAACAAGTGAAAGAGAAGGGTGGAATGGTAACAAGGGAATCTAACCTTCCCTCAGTGAACTCAGTGAGAGGTTTAACTACAGAACTGTAATGCAAGGTACTGAATTAAACTTTTTTTTTCAGCTGAGTTCTTTGATGATACTCAGACACAGCTGTCAAAGTTTAGAGAACAATGTGATCAATGTATTTCAGTCTTGAAATATAAGAATAAGATGTTTAAATTGAAATTACACATCGTGGATAACTTACCCCTAAGTTTTTAATTCAGAGGCAAAAGTGCTTAGAGGAATAGGCATCTCTAGAGAACAGTGCATCTATTTTATCTTCTCTGACCATACAAAGATGACTCTTCTAAGGTGTAGAGCTTAAATGTTTATAGGAAAGTAGATTATTATTTTTTTTTCCTAAGAAGAAAAATCACCTTGCCTACCTTTCCAAAACACACACTGGTTGAGGATTTGAAGCAGTGGTGGCAGCAGTGAAAAAGTTATCTACTACTTTAGATTTTAAAATTGTTTAATTCAAATGCATCTAATTCTATATTATGTTAACTATTTTGAATTTAAAAGACATTTTCAACATCTAGTGCATATTTATAAAAACAAACATTAAAACTGAATGCAAAACTATGTAAAACTATGGTATACTACAGCGCATTAAGCTAATAGAATAACTTTTGACATGTATATAAAAATATATAATGTATTAAAAAAAAAAAAAAATTGAGGATTGATGTTTTCAAAACCCCCCAAAAGAAGTTCCAATTATCCTCTGAAAAGAAACCCAAACCCCAGTCCAAACCCCTCTTTGTTGGTATTCAGCATTCCTGAATTTATAAGACTTTTAACTTACATCCATTATGGTCAATGAAGGGAGAGCATATCATGAAAGTTAGTTGACTGTGGTAATTTAAGTTTTTTAATGCTATTCTGTCAATATGCCTCATCTGTCTTCAAATTCTACAGTACTACAAGCCAATCACAAAAATGCATAGATCAATTATTTTAACCAGGTGATAAAATGCATTCATTACTTACTGGTAAATCTTTGACACAGCCCTGATATTCTGTGTAAAATTCAGTTCTGGTGAGTCATTTATTATGGAAATCTTATAATTTCAATTCATTCTACCATGCAGCTTCAAGCAGAGAAGTGAGACCTAAACTAGGAGTCTATTTAATCTAGGCTATCAACTTGGCTGCCTCAATTAACTGCTAGAAATGAAAGCATGAACCTTCAATTTCTTGTAATGGCAATCCAGATTTTCTTATTGCAGCGCTGTATTCATACAGGAAGTTATCTTCCATATATGATCAAGGATTAAGTACCTGGAAATTTGGTTCTTAGTGATTTTTTTGAGTCTTTGTGAATAGTGTAAAACCATATTATTCCGAAATTTACAACATTGCCTTTTAATGTCTTGTCTGAAAGAATTTAATGACATTGAAACATTATAAAAGAGATGTAGCATTGGATTACATAAATAGCATACACAGCTACATACATTTTTGAGGAGCCTTAGAGAATCAGTTATAAACACCTTTGGTTAAATTAGGCTCAGTATGTACGCCTACATACATACGTACAAAGAAGAAAGCATTCTGAACATGCATGTGCTCTCAGGTTCTGGTAGCACTGGAGAATTGTAGCATTAGAGGCCACAGAAGTTGTACCCAATAAAATACTGGTTTATTTTAAGGTTTTAGGTTGTTTGGGTTTTTTTCCCATAACTGCTTCCAGACACGCTGTTTGTTTTTGTTTTTGTTTTTTTTTTTTTTTTTTTTTTGGCTTGGTTGGTTGGTTGGTTTTTGTTTTTGGTTTTTTTTTTTCCTTTTTTCCCTTTTTTTTTTTTTTTTTGTGGGACACTTCCATAAAATGATACTGCACTATTAATTATAATTTCCTGTTCATTTTAATGACATTTGAAATGCTTTTGTGGCTCACTAAATGAGCTGCTTGGACTCCTTTTATGCCTGGTTAGTGACTACCAGCAAGCAACAGTGAACAGCAGGGATAGTCTAATTACTGTCAAAACCAAAGGTCACCTAATTCCAGGCAATGCAAATAGACTAATTATATTGTTTCTTAAGGTGTCTTCCAGACATGTGTCAGTCAGTAAAAAGAGCAAATAGCAGAATAAGAAATCCTATACCAGCATAAATTCTACATATTTTCATTTAGAATAATGCAGTGAAATAACATTATGTAAAATTGGTTGGTAGGGAATTTAATTACTATGCTTTATAAAAAGGAAACCATGGGCTATGAAAAAAAAAGGAAACTCTTTCTGTGACCTTTAAGTAATTAGTGTTTCATAATTATGTACGTGTGGTCTTTAGCTACTTAAAAACAACAACAACAACAACAAAAAAGGTAAACTAACCAAAAATACCCAACCTCCCTCCAACAAGCCACATATAGTTGTTTTCATTTTGAATCTAAATAAGAATTTTATTAGACCAATATTTTTCATTGTTAATCTGGAATGAAAGAAAACAGAAAAGCACACACACAAATTAAACATCACAGAATTCTGACTTTTATGATTGCTTGAACTCCATACATCTTTACATTTTTACTTAGCACCTTTGGAAAATTTCAGATTTATTAACTGTCAGTGACACATATATCCAAAGCAGCAACACATATTCCAGTGTATTCACCGTATCTCTTCAAACAAAACCTCTCACTAGAACAACAGTTTTAGCTTAAAACTATCACCACTCCTAAGTTGAAAATTCTCTCAGCAAGAGTTCAGCTTCAGCGAACTGTACTAACAATATATCGTACTACCATACAGGCAACACGGTCGTTAATAGCAAGAATACTAAAAGTATTGCCTATCCTGCTTTCATGCATATGTCTGAGTAACAAGCCAACCACTGTGAATGATACTGAAAAACAGCATCAGCTCTGAGATTCTTCCTCAATTCCCCAGCATGAATTATACGTGAAACAGCACAGGAATTTCCTAATGTACCACATGTGTTTTAATTCTACCTTTCAAAGTTACTTAGAAATGCCACCTTTACTTAGACATGAGGCTTACAAAGGCTTTGAAGGTGCTGATAGGCTTTATGTATGTCTCCACAGTACCAGCAAAGCCCATTGCGGAGAGCTGAAAAATGCAAACCCTGAAATGCTGAGAGAGAAGCACAGAATATAAGAGGGTGCAGTCCATTCCATCTCAAGAGTTGTCAAAAGGAAGTGTAGAAGAAAAAAAAAAAAGAAATAAAACACCCAACTCACTATTCCTGGTGTGCTCCAATTTGTTGGTGCATAAGCTATTTAGAAACCAAATGATAGAAAAATGCTACCAGCAAAACCAATGATACCTGATATCTGTGGAAACTGCTAACTTGTTAGCTCAGCCTGCAGCTGTCATTTAAACTTGGTTTAGGACATGTTTCAGTACAGGAGTGGGCTGTCTGCAAATCCCACAATCAAGAAAACTTCAGTTTTGATGGCAAGGCTATGAGACACATCCAATTTGTATTTTTTCACCCAACGGGCAGTCACAAACTACTGGTCTAGCACCAGTCTAGCCCAGACACACTGTCAATTTACACTGCTTAACCAGCAAGTCAGGCTTGTCGCCACTTATTTTTCTCAGAGGAGTTACACGATACCCCATCGGATACAAGGACAAATAGGTAATAGGGAAGAAAAACTGAAAAGATCTGCAGCTGCACATTCTGTGTTGTTTTCCCCTGCTCTCAAGATAGAACAGTTTAAAGGATACACACAGTGTGAAGTTGCATCCTACAAACTGTCATCCCAAAGTAATGTAATCACAGTGCCATTAGTTTGCACTGCCTGAGTTCATTCTTCATTACTCAACTTACTGTGCTGAGTGTCAAATTAGCGTATTCATGTTATAATTACAATTCTACTGATACACGGGTTTCTATGGATGTAAGTAATTGTATAGGTTCAAAGTGCTGAAAAATGTATTTGCTTTTATCCACCAGTTTTCTATCCTACGTAACTAAAATTTCAGAAGAAGCAGAAACAGGCTTAAGTTCAGAAGAAGCAGAAACAGTGAAGTGTCCACTACAATGTTTTAATGAATAATTTACTATCCAAATTGACTGCACTGATCATCTAAATTTAGAGATATCAGACTTTTAACAGATGGTACACTACAGACCATAACTCTTGGTTGAAAGTGCTTCTGGAATATGCAATTTGCTATGGTAAACTGGTCCATCAAATCAATCTGGCATTCTGCCTCTGGGGAAAGGTAGTACTTAATCCTCTATAGAAAGATGAACTTCTCCCATACTACCCTTGGTCAATTGTGCAATGCTATACATTCTTGAGTGGGAAAAAATAAAAAACTGTATGCTTTCAGGTAAGTAGAATTTGTTATGGTGTCAACTGGAAGATAGCCAATATCCAAATAAATTATGTTTTATATTAAGGGTATGACCCTTATATCCCCTAATCTTACTGACGTAAATGGAAGCTCTCTACACACAGTATTTTCAGGAGTAGACAACAAATTGGCACATAGTTGAACAGTTAGGATATAAAAAGGAAATTAAAAGTAACAGAAAGTGTGCATGTTTTCTATTTTAGGTTAATGCACTTCTAAGGACAGGATTTACTACTGTGGTTATTTGACTTCCTGTATATAGATACTACACTTTAATTATTTCTGCTTCAAATTCAATACTTAAGCTTGATTTTGAGTATATCTTTAAGAGAAGAAAATGAATAAAGGTCAGATTTTTATTTCCAGTGACAGAAAATCTATCAATTGCACCAGAAAGTAGTTTCCAGGATTAGTTAAAATATCCAGCTTATTTTTAGTTTGATTTGGTCAATGTTCTGCTTTTAGCCATTACACTTTAACATTTTCCTGCCTACAGACTTAATAGACCAGCATTAAGAAAAATTTTTTCTCCATGTAGTTATTTATAGCATTTTTTCTCTTTTTTTTTTTTTTTTTTTTAATTTAAGAGCAGCTTTTACATGCAATTCCAGTCTGTTCAATCATTTATTTGTGCTTCTTTGACATTTAGTGTTTTGGTTTCCTAACTGATGGCACCAGACTAGGACACAATAGTCATGAAATAGCCATACTAATGCCAAGAACTGGGGCAATATAACCTGTTAGGTCTTGCTCAATATTTGCATAGCCACATCTCTAAAACCCTTTCACTTTTGTGTTTATCCAGTATTTCGCTCTGCAAACTTTTCACTTTATGAAATTGACTGTTTTCCTGAAGCAGTAGTTTTCCATCTGTAAATATGGTCCATTTTCCTAGGATTTTAAGGTGCTCACAGTGGAATTCATATTGGTTTAACAAGTTTGATCAGAGTTAGCCATTTATGTCTTTATTAACAACCACTTACCACCCTTATGTGGCACCAGAAAACTATTATTACTGAGTTTACAATTTAATTCCTCAACATACAAACAAACAAAGAAACAAGAACCAATTTCCCTCATGCAGCACAAATGCCCTTTTGGTTCATTTTTCCCCAAATTTCCTTTTACCTGCAGTGACAGAGGGAATTTGCGATACATTTCTAACTTTCTTGTTTATGGAATTTTTTTACTGCATTTTCCTAACAGGAAGAAAATACAGAGAATTGTTGGGATAATGCTAACTCTGATTTCTGTTACCAGCTTTGTAAGATTATTTTTTCTCCCCCTTTACCCAGATTGAGCACCTGTTATTCTCCTTTCTTGTAAAAAATATCGGGCAGCAATAGAGGATAACAAGCCCTAGCACTATATTTTGACAGTTGGAAACAATAGCAAAAGCATTGCTATTATATGCTACTTTAAAACAAAATCCATTTGATTTTAAACCACACACAAAAAAAACAAACAAAAAAAACAAAAAAACCCAAAACCCAAACAACATTGTTCACAAGCTGACCACAGTAAGACATACCTGACAAATTGCAGACTGGATGCTTCATTCTTTCCTTCCTATTTTAATCTGTCACATAACATCAATATGCATTCCTAAAACCTGACACCCTTCTTGATGGATGTCTGGCTTTCATCATGATGTGAAATGGCATCACAAATAATATAAGCATGGGTTGACTGAGTTTATAAAACACATGAGGGCCTCTTAGGAAAGGTACTACGAAAAAAGTCCATGGTTCCTACGTCCTTAATCATCTAACCAAATCAAGCACTCTGCTGCGGTTTCCACTAATTCCATGGATGTACAAAATTAAATGAAACCTATTACAACAACAAAGGGATACAAAGGGAAAAAAATAAATTTTCATTTTAAATGAAGGACTGATCTAGAGAAAAGAGTCTGAATCCATCAGTACTGTTCATATAGCACGTTATTAAGAGATCTCAAAAATCTAATGTTTGAAATGGAATATTTAAAAGTTCTATGTCTTTGAAAGTAAGAGGAATTGTTCCCAGAAGAAAACAGTTCTCCTTATAATAGACATAAATTTACAACTCTGTAAATACTTGCAGAAGTCTTTAAGATCAGAAGAACATGTAGGAATTATTTTTTTTGCTTCTGACTTCTTCCAGTCTTATTCAAGGTCTCCCAGGAAGTATATTACAATCCCTGAATCTTTCCCAAATAGAAAATGCCAATAACAGTGCCAACTGGGTGTGGTTTTGGCACTTTTTTGGGGTGAAATTGAAGTATGATGAGGAGTATTGCTCCCTTCTGAATGCAATCTTACATGACATAAAAGTATGAGAATTAACTTTTCTTTTAATCCATAATTATTTTTCTGTGTTATAAAATGCTATCATAACATAGCATTTGCCAGCATGTCTTTTGCAGGTAACTGATCTGGTTACTTAAATGAGCTCTACATTGGGTTGCACCTTAAATCAACCTGGAAGCAATGTGTTATAGGAAGGTGCTGTTCTGCTTGATATGCTTTGTATCCCTTTATGAGCATTTGACATCTGCTCTCTAATTCTGCTTTGGCTGCCTGTTGTTTTTCAAGTGGAGTTTGAAGTGCTGGTTTTGACCTATAAAGCCCAAAATGGCTTGAAGCTTGCTTTGAGAGACTGACTCACTTTCCCATGTGTTAAGATTACTGACAGCACTAAAGCACCTTTAAGTGAAAGGCAGAGAACCAGTGACAAAGTATATGAGAGCTCTTTTACTGCAAAATTCACTTCCACACCTATCTGAAGTGATATAAATTTGTTAATCTTTAGAATATACCAAAACTCCATTTATCTATACAGACATGTAGGTAGGATTGCTGTCATGAAAAGTGAAAAGGAAAAGGGAAGGTTTTCTGCGTACTGTTTTCTGTGGCCAGGGAACTACTGTTGCCTACTGATTAATGTTCCTGTCCATCGTGAATGGCATTTTAATTTGTCAGGAGCACCAATAGGTCAAAAAAGATATCTGAAGGTGTTCTGAAGACAACATGCAGAGTTTTAACACTATATGTAAAAGACAGTAGCAGTAGAAATAGCTCACTGTATAATAGCAAAGCTACTCCCTCCCCCTCAAAAAAAAAAAACCAAAAAAACCACAAGCGCATGCTCACTTGTTATTAATTAAAGTATAAAATAAAGTAAGGAAGAAACAAATTTTATGCTGAATGATTCTATAAAGTACTGACAATTACTACATTATTGAAAGTCAGGACACAAAAAGATATAATAGCAGTGATAATTAATTTTTCATCCTGATAAATTAAAACAAATGCTGGTTCGAAACTTGTTTAGCATTTATGTCTCCTGCCCTACACAAGTACTTCTATTAGCATCACCACATTCCCCCCCAAAAAAACAAACCAAACCAAACCAAAACACAAGCAACAACAAATTAAACCAAACCAAACCACCTGTCACCTGCAGGTGACTAGAAAAGACTTCTACAGCCCTCTAGTGTTGCCAGACTACAGACCCTGGCTAAAAATAGACCAAAGCAACACCAGTTTCTGCCCCACACCCTGAAGGAAACCCTGCTGACTTTTGCCACTGCTGGGCACACAAGTTGTTTGAAAAACAGAGATCACAGCTCTGGCAGAATGAGTTATACCGCTCTCACTCTTATATCACAAGGGAGATGGTGCCAAGTGGCCAAAAGCTTAGAAGTGGCCTTTGCAAATAAAAGCATATTCACAGAAATGAAAGGGAAAAAAATAATATCAATAATATCCATTATTTTTGGTGCACATATTTAAACAGCTGACTGGAGGGATTATTATGCCTGACTGCGAGGCTTCAGCAAGAGCAATAGCTCATTTCTCCATTTGCTCCCTCCCTGCTTCTTTCCCAGCGAGTTTCCGTTGACAGAGCCTACGGCTATACTCTCAGAAATCACATAAAACCTGACAGTGCCAAAATTTCAACTGCAAAAAAGGTGTTTTAAGGTGTTGCCTTTCAAATCTAATTTTAACAGACAACAGTGTTCAGCGAGCACATCCCAGGATGGCAGTGCGCGGCACTCGACTGCCCATGGGCTGCAGATGGAGCTGTTGACAAAACAGTCAACTCACTGGAGGTGAGCTGGGCTGGCACAGAGCGTCACAGAGCCGCAGCTCGCTTCTGCAGCTCCGCTGCTACATAATTATTATTATTTCTATCGTTGTTATTATTGCTATTATTATTATGTAATTATTAATTTATTATTAATAATAATAATGTTATTACTTTTAAGTGTCCCTGCAGAACTAAAAGAGTACTGTTTCAAACCTCCTAACCTTAGAAAGCCAGAGCAAGACTCCCTGGCCAACCTTCAAGATGTACTTAAGGTAAGAACATGAAAGCAAATTAACAACTCTAGATGGGTGAATAAAAATGCAAATCAGAAATCATGTAATGAAGACAGAGATATACAAAGCATCAATGTTACTGTTACCAGCATTAAGTCCTTTTTTTGGAAAGAACTTCATGATACATAGTTGGTTTCCACAGTAGGAAAAAGTTACAGCTACATACTCCCATGAAAGTTGTATTTATGAGATAAAGGTTTGTGCATCACAACACTTGAAATGTGCAAGAATTACTGATAGGAGAGGTGTAACAGGATCAAATTCACACTGTTTAACTGTATATTGCCACTTATTACAGCTGCACACATACCACTGTGCAGACTGACTGCTGTAGCACAACAGTTTATTTTGCACTTGAAATTTCTGATAAATATTGCCTGGAGATCTCTGGAGGGAGCTAACAGAATCCCAGCTGTTGTATTTACTAGCAAGGAAGCTAGTTCAACTTTCCTTTGGACAATTCAAATTAAAGCACTGGGTCATAATTTGCATCAAGCAAGAATGATGACACAGATGATCTTCATGTTCTCATGCTGTTGAAAAAAGCTGCATTGTAATTAGTGTTGCAAGTGTGATAATATGCTGCTATAGCTTTGAAACTCCTCATACTTTAATTTGAGCAGATAGCAACTGCCTAATCTGAATCAAAGGTTTGAATTAAAATTCACAAGTCTGGAAATTAAGCTGGATTTTCTTATTTTGTTAGTTAAAATACTGAAAACACACTGTCAAATTATACTCTGTTACTGTGAGGTTTCTTCAGTGTATGTGAGAATGTGTAGTCTATTAAAATTCCTGACTAATACTTCATTAAAGGATTATAAAATCAAATTTCAAACTCATTCTGCTGCAAGATGAACGTCAGAATGGCACTGCCCCTTCATGTTTTTTTCTTAATTATACTTGCGTGTATGGCACACATTCTGCAAACACTCTGAGCATAAACACCATCCCCCAAAAGTAAAATTATCTACATTATAGACTGCATATGACTTAGTGAGTCAGCATAGTAAAAAGTAGCAAAAGAATAATGAAATAATGAAAATGAACATGAGCCGGCAGTGTGCACTTGCAGCCCAGAAAGCCAACTGTATCCTGGGCTGCATCAAAAGGAGTGTGACCAGCAGGTCGAAGGAGGTGATCCTGCCCCTTTAGTCTGCTCTCGTGAGACCTCACTTGGAGTATTGTGTACAGTTCTGGTGTCCTCAACATAAAAAGGACATGGATCTGTTGGAACAAATCCAGAGGAGGGCCACGAGAATGATCAAGGGACTGGAGCACCTCCCATATGAAGATAGGCTGAAAAAGTTGGGGCTATTCAGCCTGGAGAAGAGAAGGCTGCGTGGAGACCTCATAGCAGCCTTCCAGTATCTGAAAGGGGCCTATACGAATGCTGGGGATGGACTCTTCATTAGGGACTGTAGTGGTAGGACAAGGGGTAATGGGTTAAAACTTAAACAGGGGAAGTTTAGATTGGATATAAGGAGGAAATTCTTTCCTGTTGGGGTGGTGAGGCACTGGAATGGGCTGTCCAGGGAGGCTGTGAATGCTCCATACCTGGAAGTGTTCAAAGCCAGGTTGGAAGAGGCCTTGGGTGAGATGGTTTAGTGTGAAGTGTACCTGCCCATGGCAGGGGGGTTGGAACTTGATGATCTTAAGGTCCTTTCCAATCCTAACTATTCTATGATTCTATGATTTGAATAAGGTTACAGTTAACATTTTACTAGCAAAATTTAGGAGAGTTAATACTCAGTAGTACACATAGAATCATAGAATCATAGAACAGTTCGAGTTGGAACAGACCTTAAGATCATCTACATGTAACTTCCCTGATGTGGGCAGGAACACCACACACTAAACCATGTCACCCAAGACTCCATCCAGCTTACTAATTTTTTTGTCACTTTCTTTGCATTTATTCTGTGTCTCCGATATTACTGTTTTTCTTGGTTTGTTTGTTGTCTTTTCCTTTCTTTTTTTTTTTACGCTGGATGACAAATTTTGACCTCCATATACTGTTAGCATTTAAATAGCCCTTTAACTATTTGGTGTTCAGATCACATTAATCTGCTTCTGTTTCAAGCTTGCCAAAGTACATTAAAAGCCTCTGATATGTCTGTGAAAGATTTAATTCCTTCATGCTTATCAAAGTATTGAATTCCTTTATGAAAGGCTATTTTATAATCATAGAATCATAGAATAGTTAGGGTTGGAAGGGACCTTAAGATCATCAAGTTCCAACACCCCTGCCATGGGCAGGTACACCTCTCTCTAAACCATATTACCCAAGGCCTCGTCCAACCTGGCCTTGAACACTGCCAGGGATGGAGCATTCACAGCCTCCCTGGGCAACCTATTCCAGTGCCTCACTACCCTAACAGGAAAGAATTTCCTCCTTATATCCAATCTAAACTTTCCCTGTTTAAGTTTTAACCCATTACCCCTTGTCCTACCACTATAGTCCCTAATGAAGAGTTCATCCCCAGCATCCCTATATGCCCCCTTCAGATACTGGAATGCTGCTATGAGGTCTCCACGCAGTCTCTTCTTCTCCAGGCTGAACAGCCCCAACTTTTTCAGCCGATACTATGTTGTTTTCCATAACTTTTATCCAAAACAAAAAATGTGAAATTTTAAGCAGTTCTGGAACATAACAAAAGAGAAACGGTTAAAGAGAACCCTGAAATTCTGCAAAGTACCTTGCAATCACCTTCCAGGATTTTACAAGAAACATTCAAAACAGGCATCATTTGGTGTCTTATTTTTGAAAAATCCAGACTTACTGGATCTCCAAGAGAAATCTGCAGTAGAAAAGGAATACCCTTACACAGTTCAAATGTTGACTCAGCCTCTGGGCCATGATTTGTCTATTTCTCTCTTTTATTTAGCAATATAGAGTCTTAAATTCACCTGTCACTTCTGGAGTTCTTAGACCATATTTAAACAGTGAACAGAAACAGACTGAGAGCTGTCAAGACACAGCATTATCTAGTTGTGCATAGACTTAAAATAAAATAAAATACCAGAAAACCAGAAAAAATAACTAGTGATAATGCAATTGGTGCTAAGTCATACAGCATATAAAGTTTTTACAGAAGATCCCAACTAAATCATTTAGTGCACTCTTATTTGCAGTGATTGAGGATTCAGGTTCACTGCTGTCCATTTAATTGTGCAAACAGGTCGTGCTACACATCTGGATGAAATGGAATGTCACAGCCCAGTGGAGCATGGTGATTAAAACTGGATTAAGAGACGAGGTCAGAGATAACATGTAAAATGTTTCAAATGTGTAGACAAAGGGGAAAAACTCTTAGAAAAAAATGTTCCACAAGCAAGTTGCCTCATGATTTGGTAATGATCTTGATACAGGGAAAAAATTAAGAATTTGAAGAGGATGAAGTCAGGCTTTCATGGCTTAAAAACCTTGTGCACAGTAATACTGTGCACACACACACAGAGAATAAAATAAAAAAAAATAGCAGTAGTGTAAATAACCTCACAGACTAAAGGAGAAGACTTACAGAAGGACTAATAGCTATACTACAGATTTAAAAAATGAAATTTGATGATATCTAGATAATGGAGAGAAAGCAAATAAATTTTCAGTCTATTAACATGGAAGCTAATTTTAAAATATGGGTGGGCACTAATGTTTTTCTGCAGAAAACTCTCTTCTACTCTCATTTTTAAATTCTTATATTCCTACTTATCAGTAATGCTGGTTTCAATGACTATACATACACATTACGACATATTGTATTTAACACAGGTAACTACAGTGAGTTCAGATATGAAAATATAATCTTATTGTTTTACTTTAATTGGGAAAACACAATTTTTTATTGGCTACATTAAAATCAATTACTGGACTGCCAACAATATACAGGTATATATTGTGTGAGATCTTAGCACTGTTGGACAATTTACTAAGGCAACAGGTTGTACATTTTTAATTAAACTTTTGACATTTGTATTTTCCATTTATTTTATTAAAACCAGAAAAATTCTGCTGATACAATACATATACTAGCTTTACCAGGTACATGCCACATGGTGATCCATAGCAGAATTAATAATCAAGCATTATTAATGGGCATTGGATATATTTGTTGCATGAGTAATGAATATTGCAATGATTACTCTTTCCTGATAATTACACTAAATACATTGCACATTGAATAGCTTAGAATCAGAACCCACAATTTTTGCATAATTCAGAACATATCCAGACATAATTCAAAAGGAACATGTATTAGATTGAACATGGAGAAGTCATTTGAGGTGTAAATGATACCTATTAACATGCATTCCTAGTTAAATGTGGGATGAGGACTGACAAGAATTCATAATAAGGATCCAAGGAGAATGTAGTCACCGAGGAAGAAGCTGGTGCTCTCTGAGCCAGAAACTCAAATGCACAGGTGTTTGAGAAACGTTACACTATCTTCAGTGATCTCAAGAGCCTCACCTCTGTTTGCCACTCAGAATAGCAGCATTCCTACAATTTCCCTTCAATCTGTAGTACTATCCTACATAATATTATTTAGGAAAGAAGCTTACACTGCTTATCATCTACATTTTTCTCTTTTAGTATGCAGAAAGTGAAAAAAAAATTTATAACTTTCTCTGCCAAATGTAACATATCAAACAAGTGAGAAACTTGCAATAATAAGTCAATGGGAAGCCTAGTGTCTGATGTGAAGCCTGTGAATTTTGCATGAATGTTCTTAATTCTTAAAGTAATTAGAATTAACTATAAAATCCTGTGTTTCTGTTTACTTCCAAGCCCATATTTATCTAGTCATTTTCAACTGCTAAGAAAAAAGAAAGAAGCTATTTATAAACAAATCTTTAAACAACTAAAAATATCATCATTCTTAATAATAAAACCATTGCAATAAGCCAAGACACTGACAACATGAGAAAAGAGCCTATAATATTGAAACTATACCTTAATTTATGAGTAGAACCATTCAATCAGGCAGGAAGAAGGGAGAAATCTGATCTGAATTTTAAATAAAATTCTACAATGGTAAAGTATCTATTCACACTCATTTCTCTTTCACATCTACCCATCATTTGTGTTTACCAGAATAACAAAAGAAACCATTAAACAAAGCAAGATGGCAAATTTCATAGTTGTTCTATCTCTATCAATTTTAAGCTCATGCAAACTATGGTAAAACCATGTATCAGCTCCTACTGTGCAATGGCTGTTTTATACAGTTTGACTATGTGATGAAAGAAACTAGTTGACATGCACTTACCGTATT
This sequence comes from Neopsephotus bourkii, assembly GCF_033783945.1. Taxonomy (NCBI): domain Eukaryota; kingdom Metazoa; phylum Chordata; class Aves; order Psittaciformes; family Psittacidae; genus Neopsephotus; species Neopsephotus bourkii. The sequence continues at coordinate 5,953,698 of NW_026901872.1, read as the reverse complement.
AAGCCCTGGCACCTGCATTGCAGACACTAATCAAAGTGCTCCTTCAGAGGGGTGAAAGAATCACCATTTGTAACACAATAATTAGGCTGGGTAGAAGGGCCTGGAAAGTAAATCAATCTCGTCTGCTCTCAAAATCTGACACCATTCTCTGGGCAGATTGTTAACATAATGAGACAGAAGCCTACAAGAGGTCCCATAAAAGACCTATGTCTTCTTTTTTTGCCTTCTTTCTTTATACTTGCAGTGTTACTAAAAGCATAATTACAGCCAATCCTACCCTGTCACTGGCATAAAAACAACTATTTCTAAGAAGATCATAAAAAATAAGTTGGCAGAACAGACGGGCTATATAACGCAGCAGCAGGCTGACTCTATTTGCCCAACTGGATGAAGATTATTTTAACCTATTCCCTACTAAAACCATTATGATAATATCTGACAGGGAAAAGTAATAAGCTCCTATAACATGACTAGAAAATAATTTTTCTGAATTAATCTGATTCTCTGCACTGGGCAAATGAATAATAATTCCACTGAAATCGATATTATTATTACAATTGTGTGAGAAAATAATCACATCCAATGTCATCACTGTGACATCTAAAAAGGAAATGAGTAGCAGAATAACAACATTAACAGTAAAGCTTTTAAAAATATTTTTCCTTTAGAACCATTCAAATTGCAAGAACAAAATCTGATTTAATAGCCAAAAATAAGTAACTCCATTTTCCTTGGTAAGACATTTGACCCGTAATTAATGCTTTGTTATAACAAAAGCTTAGGAGCCTTTGTTACAGTCAATTCCTTGTGGATTTTGTACAGACTTCTGTCAAGAAAACACATCAAATTATGTAAAAAAATAAAATAAAAATAAAAATCTCTCTGCAAATGGTGGAATGTAGTAAGCAAATATTTGTGTAAAGCAACAAAATGAATGGGGTGAATCCTCTTTTGCAGTCAATTACACATTATTTTCTCTTATTTACCATAATTTCACTTAATCACTCTCATTTACATTTAACTGTGTATCCCAGTAATACGGTATTGTACATCGATGGCAACAGAAGTAAGCTTTGTACTAAAGCTGCAAGGCTTCTGAACTGTGGCTTATCACATGAGCTCTGTCTGACCTTTCCTGACCTGCAGCTTTGTTTCACTAGGTTGAATTGTAACAACAATTTCTCTAATTGGGCAGGTGGCTATGGCTAATCCGTATTACTTTTGTGTGTCTTTGCATGGCAAAACCATGCATTTGCATAGAAAGCATTAACAAGGAATTAGAGCACCTCCCATATGAAGACAGGCTGAGAAAGTTGGTGCTGTTCAGCCTGGAGAAGAGAAGGCTGCGTGGAGACCTCATAGCACCTTTCCAGTATCTGAAGGGGGCCTACAGGGACGCTAGAGAGGGCCTCTTCATTAGGGACTGTAGTGACAGGACAAGGGGTAACAGGTTTAAACTTCAAGAGGGGAAGTTCAGGTTAGATATAAGGAAGAAATTCTTCACTGTAAGGGTGGTGAGGCACTGCAAGAGATTGCTCAAAGTGGTAAATGCTCCATCCTTGTCAGTGTTCAAGGCCAGGTTGGACAGTGCCTTGAGCAACATCATCTAGAGTGAGACACCCCTGCCCATGGCAGTAGGATTGGAACTAGATGATCTTAAGGTCCTTTCCAACTCTAACCTATGATTCTAAATGAAATGAGGTATTTATGACTCTAACATGATGATGCAGAGAATTACAGGCCTAGTATGACAGCAGTAGCCTTGAGAAGTAGCAGCATGTGGCAGAAGATTTTTAAGTATAACCTGGAAGGTATATTTAATTAAACGATATCTTTTCCTGTGGTTCTGTTTTTTCAGCTGTGCATCATACTGATTCCATCAAATATCCTTAAAATTTAGGATACTCAGCGTGATCAGCAAAGACCAATAAAGACCACTGAATAATCACTGTTTTTAAAACACAAATTTCATACATATTTCATATGTTCCTACGTTCTTGCAATACTTTGATACATCTAACTTTAATGTCTAGAAGGTGTATTTCAATGCAAGTTAGCCAGATTGTCCTCTTTTGCAGGTGTGTCTGGATGATGATTCCTGCAATCTAACTGACTGATCTTAAAAATGAGATTATTTGTGGTTGGTAGGCACCTACTTCTTTCCATGGTTTGGGTCATTTATCTCACATTTGGTGCCTAAGTTCAGGTAAGAAAACCTAGTAAGAAAGTAAGAAAGGAGCAACTTTTAAGGGATTCACAACCTTATTGAAAAATTATTTGCACACAGGTTGTGTATAACCTAAACTTTGCCATCAAAATCTCACACAGACTATCTGATGTATCTTAATCCCATTGTTCAAAGAAGATTTTCAAAACAATCTCTTATTCTGCTTCTGATTCTTTTACAGTATTATACCTTCACATTCTACAATATTTTGTTGTGTTATTTCTTTTAATTTAGAAACTCTGCCTTTCAAACACAGAAATAGCTGCACAGCATATGGAAGCTATTATCAGCACACAGAAGCTGTATATAGTCATTCAATATTACGAGCAAAATTGAACCAAAAACTGACTAGAGTCTGAAACCTGGATAAACAGTGTTTGGCTAGGGCAACAGATTCATAGCTGTAAAACAATAGATTTGACTATGTTGTATCAAGTTTCTAGAATTATACTTCACAGAAAAGACATCAAAGTTTCTCTATTCCAACATTGTTATGAATGCTCAGCATCACTTTATCTAAAAAAAGCAACACATAGAGAATTGTTTTTATAGTATTCATAAGTTTCATCAGAATGCACTGGTTTAGCTGCATTAAATAATAGCAGGCTTGACATTGTTAGTTATTTCACTATTTCTTCCCTGGTAAAAACAGAGATAATGTAGGGGGGCTTTGGATGGAAGGGAAAGTTATCTGTAAAGGTAAAAATCTCTTCCTCAGTGCTGCTGCAAAGTTCTTAACTGCAGTGGTGGTCTCTATTGCACATTTTGTGCTCATTTGTGTAGTGCCTGACAGTACTTACACAAAACACAAGAGAAGATCTTCACCTGTTGACATGAGTTCACATAGACCCAGCACCATACCAGCTGAACATTGGGATCTAACAAGAGCAATCTAAACGCTTCTCAGGATATCAAGTGAAATTTAATTTTTACTGCCCTTAGTATGACAGACAAACAGGGCAGGGGCAAACCTGTGAGAGAAACCCATAAGGAAAACAGCTCTGGCTTGCTGCCATCACTAAGAGTGAGGGTAGTGAAAACTCCTCATAGGTGAAGCTTGACATCCAGCACACACACCCTCTGATGTTCACACAAAACCTCTTTTGGGAGCAGCTACAGCCAGGCTGGTTTCCAAAGTCTTACATTTCTGAAAACAGTACAATTATGGGCATTTTACTCTTCCCCTCCTTTCACACCTGCAGTTTCAGAGAGCCACAGGAGTAGGAGTGGTTTATAGTAAAAGGGTTTTTTTTTATTCTGATTTTGCCCCTAATTGTAATTCCAAGGTGGTTCAGACAGAGATATAAGAAAATGATATCAGCTGTGGCTACTTTTTCAGCTTAAAAGACAAAGTTGCACACCTTTCTAACAATCCCTACTCAAGATCTTTGTTTTTTTCTCAAGAGAGGACTGATGCTACAAATGTTGACTATAAACATCAATGCGATGTGTCCATTTTAATTGTTTCAGACTAGCAATTTCCTCTGTAGCTTGAAGGTCTGTAAGAGTGGAAAAAAAAATAGTTAGAGGCCAAATTCTGTCTCTTGACTATAAACTGTTAATATAGAATAACTTTTCTGACAGTAGCGCAGCTATTCATGATTTACGTTTATGTAAGAACTGCAAATAGGATGAAAATTTCTTTCAATTAAGCTGGAAGAAAAAAAGTCTGTACAAGGCTAAGTGCAATTCAAAAAATCAGAACTTGTTCAACACACTAAAAGCTTTTGTACTGTTTGGTTGGGGTTTTTTTTCCAATTGAAAACATGTCCCTGAAGAAATACAGAAGCTGGAAAACATGATCCTGAATACAGATGTGTCTTATTTAGGGGTCAAGCTTTTATAAGTAGTTCTTGGCTATTCACAGGCCAAGTGGCTTTGCAGTTAGTTCAGCACACTATAAATGCACTGTTTTCAATAGCATTTTGAGATTAAAAAGAGAGTGAAGAGTGCATTAGAGCCTACCAAAAATTGCAAGGCCTTCATAATAGTTCAACGACCTAAAGCATTTTGGGTCTATTAGGCTGATGACTGTATTTAACTAAGTATTATATGCAGGTAATTAGGTATAAATATCCCAAAAGTTTTGTGTGACAGCCTAGGCTCCTGATTTTGACAAAAAGCCTGAGGAAAGTACATTAAGAAGTCTTATTCCTACTGACTCTTACTGACATATTATTGATACATTTTTTTTTTTGTGGAGAGCAGATCTAAATTAAAAAGGGAAAGAGAAAATATTAAGACAAGAACTGTCTATTATCACAGGCATATTTTTACTGGATAAAAAGCAGATCTTCTGATATCAATATACCTGTTATTTAACACAACAAACCAGTACCAGTAAAGCTTAAAGGAGCAAGTGGCACCAAGGTGTCCAGTTTTATGTTAGCAGTCCCTCTAAGGCAGTAGAACAGGGGCATTACTACAGTACTACAGCTCTGATACATTATATGCCTAACCTGCATGGGCCTAGTTATCACTGACTTTGCTGAATATACAGCACTTCATGAAATTTGTCACCTTGGAGGTGAGTCTCTCATCTCTACATGCTGATATGTTCCCTTAAGTCTTTCCTGTGCTCTGCTCTATATTTCAGTAAAACCTTTTTTCAGACCCATTGTTTTTTAACAGATGAAATAAAGAGAACATCAAGGCAAAATCTGACCTTCAACAGAAATTAAATTAAGGGAGAATTAGCAAATATGTTTGAAAACCTTCTAATTGCAAATTAACCCCTTACTCATCCACCTGATTATCAGCTTAGTTTTGATACTATTGAATTTTCTTCACACTTGCAAAGAAGAAATACCCATGACCTTTTCTAGCCAGCATGTTTTTTCAATCTGAGAATACCACAGGAAGGCTATGGGTCCATTTACTAGACAGTGATAATAATCCCACCTTAATTGCTTCAATTAGATCTTCCATGGGGAATCACTTTACACAACCTATAGGGATTAATAGGCTCTTCATGAAACACTACAATTACACAGGGATGTGCAGCCACTAAAAGCTGGCAGAGGAACATAAGTTGCTGTCTATAAACAGTTGTCTCAAATAGTCTCTGTGCTCATCTGTGAGGAGGAATTATTCTTCACCCAAATAAAAATACTTAGCCAAGACACATCTGAGGCAGATTTCTGTGAAGACTATATACTAGATACCTCTGAGAATCATGTTAATATTAAGACCAAAAGAAAATGTAGTCTCACCATACTGGATGTGTCATAAGAACAGTTGTTTAGCATTTTGACACCAGCTCTGCTCAGCCTACGTGCCTTGCCCTTTTCAAATTGTGTTCTCCTTGACTTTTTTGAGAGGTGTTTATTTGGCATAGCAAGAGAGTCAAACAGTGTAAGTACACGAAATCAAAGAGATTAATGTTCATAGAAAGCAAATACAGTGGAAGCATTTCTTTTAATGGACAAATATTTAAACTGTTTTCAACTTTATTTGATATTTTTTGTGAACATGATATTTTTAAGTCACTTCTATTGGCAATGAAACTTCAGAAGATGAGAAAGAAGAGTAAACAGTGCTTCCTATGTGGCAATTTATCTGTGGGTAGACACATGCTCATGAACTTAATATACACACACATTGTATGTACTAAAAAATACACTCATACACAAGAGGACAGCATGGAAAAATGTGTGTTAAAATTAAAAATACCTTAGGATAACTAACCTAGAATTATGCTGAGGGTACCACATCCAAGTGGGAATGATGGAGTCTCCTGAATACAGAAAACTTCACCTTACAGCTAAAACTCTGGCATCTGCCTGCCAGACCATGCAGGACTCCACATGTTTCTGTGAAACTAAGCTTGTAGACTGAAACTTGCCCCCAACTAGATTTATGGTGGTTGGGTTGAGAAGTCTGTCATAATTTCACAAACTGACAAAATAGAAGCAGTCTTTTCACAGCTTAAGAGGTCACAGTATATTCTGTGATGTGATCACAAGTGAGACAGAATATCTTAGCCATAAGAAAATCCCCAGGGCTTTTTAATTTTTTGATAAGCCTGGATGAGCTAGTTGATCATAGCATTTGACAACTTATCTACCGTTCCAGGAAAAGAAGGCTTATTTTGAAGCAATGGATCAGTGACAGAACCCTTCTAAGAGGTTCTGGTTGGAAACAATACAATTATTCTTTAACTGCATCTCAGTCACAGGCACTTATCATATAGAATAGCTCTGAGATCCTTTTCTTCTACCTTTTTTCTGCTACATGAGACCCTTGCTACACTTCACTTCTACTGTACTTCCCTGACAAGCTGAAGCTGCAAACAAACAAAATCCCCACTGTCTTCCCTTCTTTCCTAACTAATACTTAATGAAGTCAGAAAAAAAAACATGAAATATCTTACTGGTAACATGCCCCTTTTACCACAGGCTGGAAACAGAAATGCCTAAGATGTTAAATAGCATTTCACCTGAAATGTCTTATATAACAACTTGACAAAGACATTATTCCCCAAAGGGTAAACACCATCTTTGCATTTATTAGTATGAAGAGAATGAACACTCACACTTAGTCCTTGAATCAGTGTACTTGAATAACCCAAATTATCTGCTAGCTCTCCAGAGGCACAGAGGGAAGTTCTAAAAGTCTTAGGCTGGGTTAGGTTGGCAGCAAGGAATATTTCTGATCATTTCCAAATGATGAGTGACATCCTAACGAAAGAGGTATAGAAAGTAGAAGATGATTGCCTGAGAAAAGTAGAATAAAACCAACATCTGCTTTACAGTCAGACAGACTTCACAAAGGACAGATAATACCTCTAAGACTAATAGCATTCCTAGCACTCAAACTGGGGAGAAGAGTTTTATATACTGCATGAGCAGTCTCACTAATATATATCATACCGAGCTACTTAATTTGCAGCTATTGACAATTTAGTGTTTCACCTAAGGAAAGTTGGCAGAATTTCTACAAGAATGTAATGTTCACACTGCACACACACACACACACACACACACACACACAAATTTATTCCATGGTGTAAGATTGAATTTGATGCCCTTTTTGAATCCTTGTTCTCTGGAAGTTGATACGGAGAAGTAATAAGTGCTTTGAACTTAAGAACCATTCCTTTCAAAGGCAGTGACTTTGCTGTGTGGCCTGTTTTATAAATTCAGGGTTGATTAAGATATCATATTACTTTATTTCAGATTTTTATTCTCCAAATTTGTTTCTAATGCTAAGAGCATTTAGAAAGGGACTTTACAATACTTCAGAAGAAATATACTACAATAAATAGAAGGCATACATCAGACCCCCAGAAAATCAGCTAGAAAGTTAAATCTCAGACTTAGGAAAATATTACATATTATTTACTGAATTTTATTAAAAGAATAAACCTTATTTCCTTTTACAGCAGCACTCTTTTTTTTCCTTTTTTTTTTTTTTTCTCAGGGTTTTTTCCAGTTATGGTGGGCATTTGGTTTGTTTAATTTTATTTGTTTGGGGGTTTTAGCTCATTACTGTTAAACAATAGTTTTTATTTTATTTTTGTTTTTATATAAATTTTTGGATACATAATGAAATTTCATTGAGAAACAGACACGCTCTCCATCTGCAAAAAAAAAGTGCCTTTGCCATGCCCTTCAGTGCATAAAAATTTTACAAAACTTTATCCACTTACTTGTGTCTTCCTTATCTGCATGCTAGATTAAAGTAAATAAAATTTGTATACTGAAGTGGTAACATGTAATATCATCAAAGAGAAAAATGTTGTGAAAAGCTTTCCAGAAAAAATGCTGAACATATAGAAGGAACAGTAGCTTAAGTAATTTAGCTAGGGATGCTTAGAGCTAGAATTATGACTGAATGAAAAAATATTCCAAAAATACAGCAGGGAGAGGCATATCCATTCTCCTCCAAGAATAAAAGCAAGTCTAACTTATATTGAAAACATACAAAAGAAGTGCCAAGACCTTTTTGGTGAAAAGTACTTTGGCAACTGCTCAGAAATGTTTTGGGAGGTATCAAAAAGTACTTGTTAAAAGCTAACAATGCAGTGACTATGTGCAGACCTACAGCAGCATGTGGTACCTGCCACAAACTGCTTAGAGCATAAGGATGGGATTGTGACATTTGCTGAGCCTTTACACTGAGGGATAATGGAGCATAAGGTTAGGTTGCTCTCATGCTGAGACCACTGCCCATCATGCTGACCAGTACTGTCTCATGGCTCCTCTCTGATCCCCGTGGCCTGGACATATTTGTTGTCTCTCATCTTAGACTGTGCAGAGACATTTTAAATGAGTCACAGTGGCAGGTGGTCCTTATTAATACTTCTTCGGTAGAGCTGCTCTAATGCTTAATAAGAGACAAGAAACCAGAAGGTGGGACAGGCAAGGTCCTGTGCGGAAACATATGAAAACAATTATATTTGGAAGATAAATATGTTTTGGTGTCATCTGAGTTAGCAACAAAAGTATAGTTGAAGAAAGGACAGCTTTGGGTAAAAATAGCTCAATATATTCTCTTGTTCAGAACAGCATGGGGGTTTATAACATTTTGTACTATCCTTGTAAGTGGGTAACAAAAATCACAGATGACCTTATAGTAATAGAATATTAAATTATTGCTTAGATTCTGGTAACAAAAGCACTGTGGAATACAAAGAAAATATTATCTTCTTTTATTCTAGCGTGCTACAGCTGTAGCTCAGTTATATGTTCAGCATCCTTTTCTTGAAAGACAGCTCAGAGAACTGAGAGGTGCTTATAGTGTATATAGAATTTAAAACCATTAAAGCAAAAGGAATACCGAAATTATTATGCAAATGTAACATGCTGCAGTTAGTAGAACCAGCAGGTAAATACTATTGAGGAAAAATAATACCAGGAAATGAATCACTGACAATTAATTTTTTTTTCTGGACGAATCTTGCAAGATTAGTGTAAGAACAACTGTTTTCAGCAGAGCTCAGAACATACAAAATAAGTAGCGGGAGGTGGTGTGAATGACATACTTAGATTTTTCCATTTGCAAATGTCTGATTACCTTGACTTGCCATGCACTCTCCAGCATTAGACACACACCAAAAATGAAATAAATTAAAACATAACCAGACTACATTGGTTAAACAGGGGCACTCTCAGACTGCCCAAATCATCAAGTTAACAAGATAAATTTCATTTTAAGGAAAACATACCAATTCAAGTTTGAACATTCTACAAATTATGTTTATAGGATCTATTTTTTCCCACTGACTGACTGAAAAAATCAATTGCTATACAAAACTATAAATATCAACGCCTATATGCATGAATATGCATATGTACACAAATATGCTCTTATATACCCATGGAAGTGAAATGTGTCAACATCAGAGGGAAATGTGTTTCGGATGTTATTTACAGAGGATAACATCATAAAACACTTAAAACAAGTATCTCCAAATTCATAAAATGCTATTGTGAGCCATTGATCTTAGGTGATCCAATTAAAATGAACTTATTCTAGTCAGGAGAGTCTTTATTTACATCATCCAGTTTTAAGAACAGCTTAAGTTTTAAGGACAGTTTTACTGTATAAAAATGATGTTGATTGCCAGTTCCTGTTGCTGTGAGATATACAGAGATATACAGAGAAAGAATGATGTAACATTTGGCTCTACTTATTGGAAGTACTTACTAAGAAGACTTTTTGAGTGTGTTTACATTTATTTTTATATTAATAGGTATATCACCTTTATAAGTGCAGGCAACGTTGCAGTTCAAGAGAGGCACACAAAAACCAATTACAGTTCCACTACAACAAGGAAACAAAAAACAATTGAAAGATGAGCTAATTCTCATTGTTGAAGGAACTCAGGACCAAAATACTTATCATATATTGACACTTCAATGCTCCTCACTTCTGAAGCTTAGTTGACATCCTCTTATACTGTTCTACACATTTCCTAATAAAAAGAAAGAAAAAAGAAAAACCACCAAAAAACCTTAAAAGAGACCAAACTCACCCCAAAACCAATCTTCTATTAGAGTTCTATTTTGAACCAGTTTAGCTTATTCCCTTAAAACAGGGAAGTGAGACAATATTTAGTACACTATTAAGAGAGGAAGTAGGCCTTCACATGTTTTCAGCTTTACAAATTTGTTTAAACAAGGAGTAAAAAGGTGAGATTACATATCTATAATGAGAAAGGAATCCAAAGTCTTAAATTGTTACTGTCATCAGCTGTAAAAATACAGTAGCATTTTGTGGGAGTTCCTTAAAAGCTGAATAGGATTCATGAAATTTTCAACCTCTTCAAGTTTTCAAGCAAAAACGCATTGAGGGGCTTCAACTATCAATCAAAAAATAATACTGTAGTATTTAAAACTGCTATTTCAAATAAATGTACTGTTTAAATGAACTATTCAAGTCCCTTCTACTGTCAGCAGTTATGGAAACCTGCACACAAACAATCAACAAATGCTATTTTACTTGCAATGTGTTTAGAAATACTTAGAGTTTTGTTATGTGTGCCTTTGGTTTGAAATGTCTGAAGCTGTTACAGAAAGTTGAGTGCAATATTTGTTTTTATTGATTATTTCAGGAGTTGGAACAGGCACTTAACCTCTGCTTGTGGTTAGCTAGATATGTGTGAGATTTGATCCAAACTACCAAAGCAACAGCTTTATTTTATCTTTGTACCTGTTTCTTAGCTCCCACTTCTCATGATCCCTCTCCATCTCATGAAAGAACTGTTTTTCATTATAATCTCCTTCATGAGTTACAGAACAGGAGTCATGATTGGAAAAAAAAAAAAAAAAATCACCTCACTTATGAGTTAGAACTTTTTTGTTTAACCAATTGTAGTTCTGAAGTATTAAAACAGGAATAAAACTTGAGCTGTCCTAAGTGGAAATCCAGAACTAATTTTAAGTTCAGACTTTGGCCATTCTTATTTCTCCGAGTCTTACTTGTTTTTCATTCCTATGCTCAACCTCCAAAAGTGATTTCTGTGCTTTTAGATTTTTAGTAAAGTAATTCAAGAAAATGTTATCATGTTGACTAGCTATAGTAAATGCTGGTTAGTTTCAGTCTAAAAGTTATTTTTGATCTGGGGTTCACATCCCAATAACTGTCTAGAAAAAATGCTCACATGCAGATTTGAAGAACATTGGCCCTGCTCACCCTCAGTTTAAATTAATACTTTTTTTCTGTGTAGAGAACATTTGCTTTGTTCTTGGGTTAGTTCCTGTTTTGCTTTAAATCACTGCTGGAGCAGATCTACCAAATAGCCTGCACTTGGCAAGTCAGTCATGTATTCCTACAGAACTGAGAAAATGTACCACGCACTGTCTCTTCCCCCTCTCCAAACCTACCACCCTTTCACAGGCTGTTGTGAGCCAACTGATTCATTTCCTGACCTTTATATACCTGGGCCACATATTTTGATTTTAAACAATGAAAACCAGCTCTTGATTATTATATAATTTAAGCAACAGAAATGTTGCATATGAGACTGCAAGAAGAAATATGAGTAAAACTACACTTGTACTATATCATATGGAAGCATTATCCAGCTTTCTAAAGTCTGTTGTTTTTATTTTTATAAATGCAATGCATCATGTTTTATTGTAATGCTCACTAGAGTACTACTAGCTCTTATTCTGTCATTTAGTTTAAACTAAGTGGTTTATCAGAGTGCTGTTGACTCCACACTAATGAACATTAACCTTTAACTAAAGTGGTTTTAGAGATACAGCTCTCAGGCTCACTTCCTTGAGACTAACTCAAACACAGTTATTGTTACTTTTGTTGTTATGCCGGCAATATCAGAGGGTTAGGGGAAAACAAAATCATAGTGCATTCTATTCCTGTTATTGTTAGCAAAAGCCAAAAATCACTGGAATGGGAAACATCAAATCAGAGCCTTTAAAAATAAAGTTTTCATCCCTGGATTCCTGTTTAGTCAGTAATGATAGGTTGGTATCTCGATAAGTCAATTCAGTTCTCAGTCACACTCTGACCACTGAAACTTGGAGCACCTGCTCTCATGTTTCATCTGTCTCAGTTAAGTGCCTCATATTAAGTGACATGAATCTGGGCCTCAAGTGTGTTCCTTCTGTTCTGTGAGTGCACTGGCTGACACCTTCTTAAAATGCTGTGCATGTGTACGGATTACTTACTTAGCTATTATACTTACTCAGGAGATAATATACTAGCTACTTCCAAGAAGAAATAAAACCTTCCCACAGAGAATTTTTCTATGCACCATGTTATTTAAATCTATTGCTGCTACTTGTATACCAAGGGAAATATTTTCTCAATATTAATGGAAGAGAACACTTTTCATTTTGTTTCTGAAGATCAAGCATGATTTTAGAAAGGTTACCTAGGAAAGGAAAAATACCTTGGTTGTTTTCCATGTCTCCCTCCCTCTTTTTTTTTTTCACTTCATCTGGCTGTCCACCTAAAACAACTGGTACAAATGAAAAAAAAAAACCCAAAACAACACCTTTCCACAAGACTTGGAGAATGATCTGCATTTAAATACAATTTATGCCCATAAATAGGACTATGTTTTGTCACTGCCTTAATTACATAGTTTTGCAACACCAAGATATTTTAAGATTTAGATAAAGATTTCCTATTATCATCAACAATTAAACCATTTCTAAGATGTTATTGTTAATGATGTTAATATCAGGTCTAATCATATTATTACTTTCATCATTTTGACTAAGTCGGTTTGGAAAAGACTTGTGCTTTTAAGGTGTACCATTATAAATGTCAACTGCACATGAGTCACCTAACTTAAATATACATGATTAGTCTAGCCTTGCTTTAAGAGGGACAGGTAAGAGCAAAGGAGATTTCTTTTGTCTCTGAGATGAATAACAAAGATTGGCTTCTTCTTTGACTATAAGATTCACAATCTTTTTCTAACATAGAATCATGGAACATTTTTTATAATGTAAGTGTAAGAGAAAGAAAAAATGATACCCAGCAACACAGTAACACAGTCTTACAAAATGTACAAACTGAACATTTATTACTGTAAAAGATAACTTTTATGCGGGCTACAATTAACTGCCAAACCCCAATCAGGTTAACAAACGTAAATTATGCTATTTGTTCCATATATATAGTCATAGTACTACTGTTCGGTTTTTTTTTTTTTTTTTTATTATTGGGGAGATGGGGAATATGTTAGTTGTGCCTGGTTTTGCAGAGTCATTAAGAGACTGAGGGTCTCCACAACTTCTTAAATATATGATCAGGCAAATATGAATGTTGTTTTATATATTGGCTAATATATGGTTCTACAGAGTAGTCACAGAACTTGCAATTACAGATACTCAATGCTATTACTGAAACTGCAATTACTTCAACATTTATTTTAGTAATTGAGTGAAAAATTACTTACAGGGATCAGAGACTTTAATTCTTTGCATGCACAGAGGTAACTATGTAAAACAGAACAAACAAACAAAAAAAAAATGAAAAAAAACCAAACCCACATATGATTGCAAAACCTGAAAATACTTCACAGCCTTATCTCCCTCCTAAATTCATGTCTTTTTGATGAAAGAGTAATTTGTTACTCTGAGAATTTAAAAGGACTGAATTCTAAATCCATACTATAAATGCACTGGGAAATGCATACTGCCTTTGTTTCAACCTCACTCTTAATTATTTTTTTATGCCAGGAGGGGTCCATTTGCTACAAGGGTATCTCATGGAAATATTCACTCAGAACTTTCTCAATACTTGACGCAGTTATGCATGGCATTATTTTTCCCACGGACAGGCTGCAAATGGCAAAGCTTCCGTAGTGGCAAGCTGCCCTGTGCCAGACACAGCCTGTTCCAGCTGCCTCTGAGTGGACATGTCACAGGACATAGCTGAACCCATCAGATGACCTGGTGGTGCCTTGGGGAAAATGTTTAAGAAAGGGCAAAACACTTCACAAGAGTTTTGGTGGGGTGGGGGGTTGGGGGGGGGGGGGAAGTGTGAAAAAGAGCCCTCTGAATATAAAAAATGAGAGAAGAAGGTGGGAAGGGAGATGCTTCTGGCAGTTGAGCAGACATTACCCTGCAGACAGTAGAAAAGCCCATACAGGAGCAGGTGAAAGGCAGCCCATGACACAGACCAAAGTGGAGGGGAGAAAGAGTGTGAGGAAGGAGCAGCAGAGAGAAGCTGTTAGGCACCAACCACAACCCCCATTTCTAATTCTCCTGTATTGCTTGCCACATGGTAGTGGGGAAAAGTAGCGGAGCCAAGAGTGAAGTTGCACGTGAATAAAAGGGGAGTGAAGGTGTTGGTTTAATATTTGGTTTTGTTTATTACTCCCCAAATGTATTTTAATTGACAAAAGTTTTAATCTTCCCCAAGACAGTAACTGGTAAGCAACCTCCCAGTGCTCATCTCAATCTACCAGCCTTCTTAGTTTATTTTCTCCCCATTCCACAAAGAAAGACAAGTGACTGAGGGGCTGGGTGGAGTCTGTCCCCTAGCCAAAGCTCTCCACCACAAAAGTGAAACGAAATACAGGTGTATCACTTCTATGACAATATAGCAATTCTTCTAAAACAAGATATGGCTTACATCCTCAGCAACATTTTTAATTTTGTTGCAAGTTTCACTTTTGCAGAATGAATGAAGTTGGTAAAATTTGTGTATTTATAAAAATAAAGCACACTTAAAACTGCAATTGAACACAAAATTAATTCCAGAAAGTTTCTACTTTCAGCTAATTGTTTTCACAAATAGCTGCATTGGTACTGTACATAATAGGATCGAGAAAACATCTGTGTATCTAAAAACTGTTCATTTTTATCAGCTGTATCAGGTAGCTTTATATCGCAAAATTCATCATACCCTAGAACTGCTCTCAATTAACTTAGTGTGTAGCAGCATATTACCTCTATGAAGTCAGTGTCTCTAGCTTTCCTTCCCCTTCAAGCCTGTGTTTTTTCAAATATTCCTTAGCAAAAAATAGGAATAATTTATACTATGGTAAATATCTTTATCATGGCAATATTAAAAGATTTATGTGGCAAAGGAACTTGAATCCATTATTTATAATTTCTAATACGGAAAACTGATATGAAAGATATGAACACTCTCTGACCAATTGAACCTGAAAACAGATATTCCCAATATAAGCATATGATTTCCAAAAATCCTAAATACTGATAAAACAAAACAACACAACCCTCCTCCCACCCCCCCAAAAAAAAACAAACAAAACCAAAACACACACCCATACCCTATTGACAGGAAGGAGAAGGCAAAATTTCCTTTGAAATTCTGAACGAGAAATACTGGCAAACTTCTTAGGGATACTTTAGGAAAGAAAGGAAGAATACTTGATGCCTCCTCCATTAGGTATTCTTAAATAGGTTTCTGAATTAGTCCTGCAGCCCAATTGCAAAATAATACTGACTTCTAATACCAAGTACTTGCTAAATATCTTAAGTATGACATGCTGTATTTGCAGCAAGGGATGTATTAAGTCTAAATGCCAAAAAAAGCATTTCAGCCTTACCCATCTAAAATTAGTCATCTAAGGCTTACCTACATATAAAGGCTCCATTTTTTTATTTTTTATTTTTTTTTATCTAGCCCGAAGACAATTTCCATCACTCTCATAGACCTGATTTTTGAAGGGTATTTATCACTTGGTGTCAATTATTGACCATAGGAGGAGCTAGATCTCCAGTTTACAGTTTGACAACAATTCTTAGACAACTGACATGAGATAATTCCTACCCAGGCTAATCAGATGCAGCCAATTTCTAGAGAAATGATATCTCCTCTTTGCTAGAGGGAAACTGATGCAAAGTCAACTTTTTATAGTGTTGTATATATATATTGTTTGTTGCATATAGAATCATAGAATCATAGAATAGTTAGGCTTGGAAAGGACCTTAAGATCATCAAGTTCCAACCCCCCTGCCATGGGCAGGGACACCTCGCTCTAAACCATATCACCCAAGGCCTTGTCCAACCTGGTCTTGAATACTGCCAGGGATGGAGCATTCACAACCTCCTTGGGCAACCTATTCCAGTGCCTCACCACCCTAACAGGAAAGAATTTCATCCTCATATCCAATCTAAACTTCCCCTGTTTAAGTTTTAACCCATTACCCCTTGTCCTACCACTACAGTCCCTAACGAAGAGTCCCTCCCCAGCATCCCTATAGGCCCCCTTCAGATACTGGAAGGCTGCTATGAGGTCTCCACGCAGCCTTCTCTTCTCCAGGCTGAACAGCCCCAACTTTCTCAGCCTATCTTCATATGGGAGATGCTCCAGTCCCCTGATCATTCTCGTGGCCCTCCTCTGGACTTGTTCCAACAGTTCCATATCCTTTTTATGTTGAGGACACCAGCACTTCACACAATACTCCAAGTGAGCTCTCACGAGGGCAGAGTAAAGGGGCAGGATCACCTCCTTCGACCTGCTGGTCACGCTCCTTTTGATGCAACCCAAGATACGGTTGGCTTTCTGGGCTGCAAGTGCACACTGCCGGCTCATGTTCATTTTCTCATCAACCAGCACCCCCAAGTCCTTCTCCAGAGGGCTGCTCTGAATCTCTTCTCTGCCCAGCCTGTAGCTGTGCCTGGGATTGCTATATGTTGTTGTATATACAAAGTCAACTTTGTATAGTGTTGGCTAGGTTTCTTTTTTTCTTCGCTTTTCTTTCCTTTGCTTTCCTTTCAAAATGTCCCCTTTAGTAACTTTCAATTTAAACCACATCACAAAACTAGTTCTACAGTCTTCCAAAGGAAAAAGACATCGACTAAGCACCGACTCAGAGTTTGGAAGGTTTACTAGGATTTTAAAAGCCAGTCTTTGCAGAAAATTGTTAGCCTGCAGGTAGTGGTGCAAAAACTCTGAAACAAGACACTTTGTAGTTTACCTTATTGGACTTCCATTTTTGTTTGTTTGTTTCTGTGATTTAGACCTTTAGAGGGTATCTTCTGGTTAATGGGCACAATCTGAGACAGCAGGTTAGATTAATCCATTGCTTCAACCAGGTTGACACCAGAGGGAATGCATTTCAACCAGAGTGGCATAAGTGGTGGAATGATGACATCTATTGGTTTCTTTTGTTGCAGAGTAGAAATAACACTATTTTTAAATGTAAACAGTATAAATACTGAACTTTGAAATCAGAACTCAGAAAAATGTCTCCCATTTGGCAGCTATAGAAAATGACCTCATTTTATGGTAATAAAGACTAATTTCACAGCTCACCAAAGCAATGAGGAACTGCAGTGAAAATGTGAAAATCAGCAATAAAATACAAGGGTGTTTATCTATAGTGTAAGATATCCTAATGAAGTTTTCACCTTATGTTTTTGACCGCCCAGAAAGTAGCTTTAATTAATGCAAATTGAAGCCTCATGTAATGAGGAAGAAAGTATATATTTCATAAAAGATACTGCACTGTGAAAATTTTCCTCCTGTTTGTTGCATGATTTTGTCATATGTGACCATGAAAAAAGTTGTTTACAAAACAACAACTCTGATAGAAACTAATTGGAAAGCATGTATACTGGAGAGACATTTGTTTATGCAATAAATTCCACTATGTGTATCAAAAAAAGTCTATCTCTTCAATGTAGCTTTCTCAAGAAGTGAGACTTGACCCTCTCTGGTGGTTTAGCTTGAGTAATCATTTACACTCCTGCAAAGACAATGTAAATCACTTCTAATTTAGATTATCCTCTCAAACAAGACAGCAGTCAAACAAGGCAGGGACTGTTATCACAGCTATTGTGAAGTCAATAGCACTGTGACAATTTACAGTGAGCAGATGTGTTCCTGAGCTCAGCTCAGCTGCTTTGCACAGGTGTGCCTAACTTGGCAGAGCAAAGAAGAGTCCAACGGTAATCAAAGAGACAAAGTCTGGCAAGCTCCAGAACCTAGCAGGAAGGCTGCTTAGGTAGAGCATGTCAACACATGTGAATATAGTGTGGTTTTGCGGAAGAGGGAATTGGTATTTGTTCATGAAGGGCCCAATAGTGTATCAAGTGCTAGTATCAAACATCTGCCAATCATGATGCACTGCATCTCCAGGATCTGCAGCTCTATACTGTCTTTAAGAATTATCACAAAACTGAATGAGAAGAACTTAGGCCCAAATGATTTTTGGTGGGTTTTTGTTGTTTGGTTTTTTGTTGTTTGTTTTGGTTTTTTTTTTTTGGGGGGGGGTGGTGTTGTTGGGGTTTCTTTTTAGTATAAAACTGCATTTTTTCCTGTGAAATAGTAAATACCTGATTGCATATTTGTCTGCATGGGTCTCCAGATTATGTATAAAATATATTAAATAATTTATTTTAAGACAAAACAGGCTGAAATCTAGTTCATACATGATTCAGAGATTATGATAGCAGGAGATTATTTTTCTTTTTTCAGAAGAAAGAAAATAATATGAAGCCCTTAGTATTTATTTACTTTTAAAACTGAAGTTTAAATAATTCAGTAATGATAAGACTTCATTTGAGCAACATAAAATTTTATGATCTGTTCCTAAGTAAACCAATTGTTAACTGTGCCATATGATGAGGCAGGTCTTTTACAGACTATATTTTTCATGGCCACTTTTTTCACCCCTTTGAATTTCCTTTTGTATTAGTAAAGCCTTTAACAGTTAAAATAAGTTTTAGAGATGGATTTTGCAGCTTAGTTTGTGGCTTGGTGGTTTGTTTTGGATTTTTTTTTAATAAAAAAATCCCTTTTTGGTCTTCCTGAGACTCCACCAAGTCATTTAGTCGTAAATAAATTATGGCAAAATAAGCAAATGTAATAGAGACATCTATAGATAGTGTCTAGATCAATATGAACATTACAGTTTGCTTTCACAGTCCTTTTTAATTCAAAGGAAACCCTTGCCACGCACACAGAAAATCGTTGAGCTTCCACTCCACCAACATCTTCTCATTAAGAAATTGTCACATAATGTGATGAGAAGAATTTTTTCAGAACTCCTAAGGAAAATCTTACAGCATCATTCTGTCATGCTCATACATCTTAAGACAAAGTTTTTCACTTTAAAAACATAATGAGGCTTTAAATGTCATTATGATGAAGATGCAAGGGGAAAATACAATAGAAGATTTTTATGCACTTCTTAATCAGAGAATTTTAATAATTATTAGGGTGGGTTTTTAAATTAAACTGTCCTTAAAACACTATTTGTCACTCTAACTCAAACCACCTACACTTTTAAGATATTTTCAGCCCAAGGAAGTATAATCTCCTAAAATTGTTGTGAAAGACCTTCTCCAGTATCTAGAAACAGAAGCATTCAAATTATCAAGTTGGTTTTAATTTATTTCTGGTTTAAGTTAGTTTCTCTCTCTTTCTATGTCTTCAATAATGTATTTCCTCTCAGGTCTTAAAATAACGTATTTCTCTTTTCCATACATCTTTAATTCTAAAAGGAAGATCGTTAGTCCACCAAAGAAAATTGGCATGTTTAAAACTGAGTATCTATTTAAATTACATAAAATATAAGAGGCTTACACAATTCACTTATATCAAACAGAAGAAATGAAAACTTTCTTGTATTCCACAGGCTTAGGATAATTATTTGTGTTTATTGGTAATTCTACAATTACTTTGTGCAAGTCATAGTTCTAAACATAATTTTGAGCTATTGAGACTCCACAGAGGAGCTGAAGCCAACAGAAAACATTCAGTTAAATACCCAGGCAAACCCAAAAATCAACCAGACAAAATGAAATTAAATAGGGGTAGATAGCTTTTCTCCATAAACAGAATATTTTCTGTACTACAAGCTGGTAAAAGACAACAATAAATTATACGAAATATATAGTAAAGATTTTATTTTCCATGCTTTTGAAACATCAGAGACACTCAGAAATGTAACCTACCAGGAATACAATCCAAAAAAATGGAAATAGTTGTGATAAGAAGAACAAATGCCTTTTAAAAGTCAGCCACCTAATCCTGATCTGTCAACAACTGATAGATTCATGCCAACTTCTGTGCATTTCCAGGACTCAATTTTGTTTATTTTGCCATTATCTATATCAAATAGTCAAGCTATTTTAAAGTATGCTTCAGGACAGAAAAGGTTTGAATCCCATAGCTGTATTGACAGTTGAAGGCTGAGAGTGATAAATACTGTAGGTGGGTTCATCATGCTTCCAGAGTTATATTAAATTTATCTGGAAATGTTCTTAAAGTTGCAAAATAAAGATGAAAGCAGAGCAAAGGTAAAGTTAGGAAAAGTGGCTGCTATGCAAAAGTTAGGAAAACTGCTTGTTTTCTGTACAAAAATACATTAATCCCTACCACAGAGCACCCTGATGAGAGTACTTCATTGATTAATACAAATCAATTCCTCACTCACATCACCAAAATTAGAATTTGATCATCTCATCCAATGCAAAGAGATACTGTAATTACATTAGGTGCATTGGAGTCTTGGAGAAGTAAAGGCTGATTTTATTTCATGAATTCTTTGCAGCCTGAATCACCAGTGTTTTTGATGTTCATATGTATTACTATTTTTCCTTTTTGTTTTGTGCTCACCTATGTTCTTTGATAGAGTTGTATAATCCTGATAGTTTGTAACCAAGATCCCAGTGGGCCTGTAAGAAAAAAATCTAATATTTTTGATACAGACAAGAAATCACGCGACTTTTAAGTGAACTGCTGTAGAAGACAAAAAGGCTTTGGAAATACCTTTCAATTCTAAGGAACAAAAACATGTTCCATCATGCTGTAGCAAAGATACTGAACTGCTTTTAAATGCAACAGAATAGTATTACAATTTGTAATGTGGTGTATTAGAGGTGCAAGTAAAGCTCACTAAAGTCATGGCAGTTCTTCATTTGCTTTCAGTTGGTTTGGGATTAAGAGTTTTGGAGGATTTTTTAATATCTGGAAGTGCCAAATACTAATGGTACATTTATTATAAATGACTACTGATTCCTATAATTATGAATTCATATCCTACCTCCACTGTGAATAATATTTTAGAGTATTTTGATGGTGTAAGATTACTTCTCATCCTCAGGAAGAAACTAGAGCAAGTTCCACAGAGATTTTAATCACAGGGACAGAATTTGTATAAATTGCAAAAATCACACCTTTGAGGTTTTCTATATATTTCTACTTCCCAAAAGCATAGGTCAAGTCTCAAAAAAACCTACACTATTTACACTTCTGAGTCTCACATATCAGGAGCCACAGTGCTCATAACCTGGCATAAAGATTATTCAGTAGAAACATGAACACTGCAGTGCAGTAAAGCTACTGATAACCTTGTATTGGTAAACTTGTCATAATAATACTGCATCAAAAGCATGACTTTTGTTTTGATTCCCTTAGCTTTTATCAGCCACATTAGGTTGAGTAATTTTAGCTATTCATTACTCCAGTTAAACTTAATTAAGTGTCTATAACAATAATAATGTTAAAAGTTTACACCAGTTGCTCTGTGTTATGAACAGCATCTCCCTTGAAACACCAAACAGTTTATATCTGGCAAATTGAATTATAAGAAATGGCATTATCATATCATCCATTTCTTGCTTATTTTACGAATATTCTTTTCCCAGCAAAACTCTTAATGTTCTATTACCAAGTCCTCAAATTCTTCCAATACGGAAATTTTATTTGGACTCATCAATTTATTTATTTAAAAATAATGGAAGATCCTAAAATTCTTTTTTCCTATTATGTCAAATATTCTAAAAAGTCCTCTACCTTAGTTCCTGATCATCTGCATAGAAGTTTTTGGATTTACAGAAGAAAACCCGACCATATAAACCCCTCCATATCTAGGCTGTTCTATTTACCCATGTACAAGTAAATGAATTAGTCTGTATTTATTCCTTATCCATCACATATTGGACAGACACTACTGTATGTGCCTTAATTGGCTCAATATAAATTTATCATCATTTGCTTGTGTAAGCTATATGATTTTTTTTCCCCATCAGCATGCTTACACATTTTATACAAACCTTCAACAGAATTTTGCAATATTAGACACAGGCCTTTAACTTAACAGTTTATTGGCCTGACAGTCAATACTAGCAAGATAGTGGTGATGCAGAAATGGGATGAATGTTCTTGAGGAAGCATAATTTCTAAAATGTTGTAAAGATACCATTAGCTTAAGAAAGAAGAAATATTTATTTTAATTTTATTTTTGGTTTAGTTTTAGTTTAATTTTATTTTTTATTTTAATTTTCTTTTTTATTTTTATTTGTGGTTTTTAATTTTATAAGTTCTTATTTTTGTATTTATTTAAAAGAAGGCATATAGATATAAAAGCCATGGTTTGCAAGTTGTTTAGACACACTTTCCATCCTTCCTATGATGGAATCAGAGAGGATGTGGAGGATTTCTGTAAAAACCGCAAACTGTCTAAAAGAGGTTGTACATCTTTCTATTACTTAAAAAAAAAAGGAAAAAAAAAAAGGATGCATGTAAAAATTCACTTCTGTGATTTAAAAAAATGAATATTCAGAGTCTGCTGAGTGCAAAAATAAATCACTCAATAAGGTTAAAAGAACACTGAATTCTGGGAAACTGATAGAATACAAGCTACAGAACAGATAATCAGGCGATGAGAAAGATCTGGCAAGATTTCTGTAACAAATTTAATGCTGATAACTCTACATCATCAGTTTAGAAGTACAAGTGGGATTCAGGATAAAAAAAGAACCATGTCCTGTTTAAGTACTGACAGAATATAATACCATATGTTGAAAAGGACACTATTAATAGGCCAATCTTTTCTGTAAGATGGAGAAATACAGTTTAACTTAAATAAACTGAAGAATTATTAAATGCAGAAGTTAAAACTTTGCACACCATAAAAGCATTAGACACCTCAGTCTTATTTATTTGTAAAGAAGAAAGGATGAAATTAAAACATAATTCCGTAAAACCAAACAACAAATAAAAACTTCATGACTTGGTCCAAATTAAATTTTCTGATTATCTCTCATTTTTCCACCAACTAAGGTGCATCTCCGTCCTTTCACACAATCTCATTTTTTTTGTAGAGCATTTCCTTTCTGTGATCATTTAGCCACATGGGACAGTTTTTCCTCTGTGTCTTGATAAATCTCCTCTATCTACTTTCTTGATGTTCAGACATAAGCTACCTCTCTGGAAAAATAATTACCTACTACATTTGGATTGCTTGAGGTTTTTTTCTGTCTCTGAAATTGTATAACCTTATACCTCTGTCAATTAACTGAAAGAAACAGGTATTTATATTATTTATTAATCACTTACAAACTTGCATACAGTGCAGGAGCAATTTCACTGCTTGATTTAAATCCCTAGGATAGCTCCCTTAAAACAAAATCAAAACAAACATGCCACATTAATGCAGAATATTATTTGACCAGGAAAAATGCAGACATCAGTGAAAGGATGTCTGTGTAACATAAAATCCCGTTTAAAAAATCAGTAAGTTATTCATTCCAAAATTTTAGCCTGCAGACTACTGTCAATCCATTGTCAAACCAGTATTTACAGTCTTTCCTTCCATTTCTAGCCCTTTAACCTCCCAGTATCCAACTCAGGTCATGAAAACTCTTTCTCAGCTTCCTTGTTTGTTTGTTTATTTCTTTCTTATTCAGCCATAGGCTGGTTCTACTGCCCACTGCATATAAACCGTATGTCTTCCTGCAGTATTTTGACTAGGAAATACTATAAGGATGGGAAAGCACCCTTTATAAGTACAGACTAAATAAATAAATAAAAATAGATAGATAGATACATTGATAGATAGATAGATAGATAGATAGATAGATAGATAGATGATCAATAGATACATAAATAAAAGAATCCTAAATAAATACAGACTAATCCTATCCTGCTGCCGGCTCATGCATCTCATCCTAGATGTACCACATTGTTCAACAGTTCAGACTCAACTGAACAGCCAACGCTATTAAGTCAGCTCTGTCCATGAGGAATTTTGAGGAAATTCTGCTGCAAAATCTCATTATTTTGAATTTATTTTTTTTTTAAGTACCAATAGAATTTTAGTCACGCCTTCAATATTTTTTTCATAGTTAATCACCTCAAATGTCAAACATTTATTTTCATGCACACTTCATTATCATGAACCCAGAGGAAGAAATAAAAATACCAGTTTAATAAAAGAAATAAAATAAACCAGATCAAAGAACATCTCTCTCCTAGCTATAAGGAAAGGATAACAGAAGGCAGAATAAGCTACCTGTTTATTAGAATTATTTTAAAAATGAAAATTTGATTATTATGGCACCAAACCAATTAGTTGATACACTTACTCAAAGTAATTTTTTAAGTGTCATAATTTTGGCCAGTCTCCCATTTGTGAATGAGGTAACAATAGGCGCATAAGATGACAATTCTACATATAGAATATTAGTTTATTTGTAAAAGCACTGAATAAATATTTTCCTCTCCCTCTAACAAAGAAAAACCTCTATATTTTATTAAATTCAGGGGACTGAAAGTAATCCTGAGGAGTTGCAGAGTATATAATCACACAAGAAAAAAAGTCCAAAGGTTCGTATTTTTTATCCCTTTTCTCCTCTATAGAAAAAAATCTCAACCTTGTTTCTATCCTAGCTGGTGTCAGTCTGATTTCAAAAACTCTTATCAGTGAAATTTTCAAAACTTTCCTCGAACAACTAACCCAGTGTTTAGGCATCCTTACTGTTACAAGACATTTCCTAAAGTCTAATCTAAATGTTCCTTGCTGATTTTAGTCTTTATTTGTTATGCCCACACAAGTTTGGTATTGTTTAGATGGAACAACTGCTATTCTTTACAACTTTGCTCATGGATTATATTTTTATTTAGACATATGATCATTCTCACAGCTCACCTGCAGTGGGCTCTTTTCAACTGGTTCATGTCTTTCTACTCTGGATTGTCACCAATTGAGCCTCATCCTTTCAATTATCTAATATCAGAATTCAAATAAATGCTCTGTCAAGCCAATCTGTATAGAAAATTTATAATGGCCAGCATTTCCCAGATTAGAAGAAGAATATGCACTTCTACATGTACCTCAGTCTGGGTTATTGCAGATTGACACAAAGTCCTAAAACGACTCAAGTCTTGGTTGCATTAAGTACAGTACAGTAGCAACACTTATAATGACTGAAATGTACCAATGAGTAAGAGACTCTAAAATATGTACTTTTTCACAGACAATAAGATATTTTATGTTTTTTTTTAAATTAACTGACAATCACAGAACACATGTACTTTTATATATGTATAATTTTAATAATATTTGCCAGGTAGGCTAATTTAAGATTATGAATTAATTTCACATGAAGAAAGGGGCAGAATAGCTAGGAAAAGAGAGAAAAAAAATCTGTAATTTTCATGTCAACTTTTTAATGTATACATGCTTACATTTGAGATCACACCCACTAGTGAGTGAATGAATTGAAAGTTTGGTTGAACATTTCACAGGAGTCATCCCTTTGACAGCAGTCCTGACATACCCATAAAGGGATCAGTAATTCCAGGGACTAGTTATCAGCTCTAGGAACAGCTTCACATATGAAAAAGACTCATTGAAACATTTAATCATCCTCCCCAAGAGCTAAATTAGCTAAATAGAGATAAAATTGATTGTATCAGTAAATACAGTATCATTGTATCAATAAATACTGCAAATTTGGAAACACGGGTACTTTGGAGATTCCGTCATGTTCACAGTTTGCTTCAGTCCAACTAAACAAAGAAATGTTGATGCTGTTGCTCATTCCACATCTGTTTCTGTGTCTTATTTTAGAAGAAATCTTTGCAGTTTACCCAGTCTCCAGAACTGCAGCAAATTGTCAATATTTTTGCATATACATTTGCCAGGTTCCACTATCAGCTCACTGAACTGGAAATATGCACTTTGTTTATATTATTTGCAGTTGTTTATGCTCCAATATTTTCCTGTATTTTAAATACAATGGACAATCGTAGAGATATCTTGGTTTTACACCTATGAAACTTATTTAATTTCACAGCTTTTTGCTTACTTAATAATAAAAGCTGAAGCAGGGCATGGACACAGTCCTGCATATTATATGTAATTCTGTTGCCTGTGAGATACTAAATTACTTATCAAGACTCCCTATCCTTAGGTTAATAAAATTTAGGAACCTTCTGTATTTGTGTGTGGATGCACAAATGTGATCAAAGTATGACTTTCCAAGATGCAGCCTTAATGAACTTGAGCAAGTTATATATATAGATAGCTATTTATGTGTGTTTATATATATATTTTCATCCATAGACGTACATATATAGATAAATATGTATATGCACACACACATATATATACCAGAATAAATACAAGCCGGAAAATTCATAAGCAGAACAGTGTTAACATGCATTATAATACTTTTATATTATATTACTGTTATAATACAATTATAATACAATTATGATACATAATAATTATGATGCATTATCTCACACTAAAGATTGCTGTTTTAAGCTTACAATGTTTCCTATTTAAATGGGTTGTTGGTTTGTTTTTTTTTTCAGCTACCTCACAATTAATTTTACATTAAGCATATTTAAATGAAAGTTTTGGGAAAAACTATTAAAAAACCCTATAAAAGTATATATATGCAAACACACATGTCTATCATATATATATGCACATGTGTGTGTGTTTGAATAATCAAGGACTATTTTTTTTTAATATTCCTTGTTACTCAATTCTTCTTTTTAGTTTTGGAACATTACAGTATTTCACAGAGATCAAAACCTTTAAAAGAATTTTTGACTAGGGTATTTTATTTTATTACTTTCCTATAGCTGGAAGAAAATTGCAGAGCCATCATCTTGATTAAAATACAGGGAACATAAATATCTGTTTTATTTTCTTATTTCCATTTTCTTCATAGTTATATGTTATTTACAGCACATTTTTGTCATTATCTCTAGCTGTATACTGTTAAAGAAAAAAATCCTGCTCACAGTCTCCATGATGCAATTCTATTGTACCTATATATACCTCACTTGACCTTTTCATTTATTCCTGTACTAATGATTCCTTTACAACCCTCCTCATTTTAAATGAGCTTGGGAAAAGCTATTTCTGAAACAGCAATTTAGCTCATTTTCTGGGCCTAGAGGAGTATAGTTAACTCGTTTATTGCCCTGTGGATGTTGTAATTGTTGCAAAACATGATGTATTCCCAGAACAGTGATATCGGTATGTCATTTTGAAAATACGCCTTCCAGCATTCCACTGAAATTAATGAAGCATCATTAAATAGTCACAGTTCTTAAGCATGTTGTACATTCCAGCATGCAAGGAGTTACTGACAAACTTCAAGACGTCAGGAGGTATCATTTGTCAAATCAAAGCTAAATACAGTAGTAGTTTCTGAAGGGGTGTTTTAATAACATCCCAACAATCAGCTCTTTAACATGAACTGTAACTGAGAACTTGTAACAGAGAATGAGAAATGGATGGGTTGATTTAAAGCATACAAGTAATTTAGGAGTCATCATATGGCTATTTCAAATTATCAGGAAGAACCACCCCACCACAATATTTAGGAAGACTTGCACATCTAAGTTTACAGCTTTCAAAAGTTTTCCGTGATACCAAACAAGGACAAAAAAAAAAAAAAAAAGAAAAAGAAATACAAATGCTTTTCTGTTAATTGTTTCAAATATTATTTTGGAATGCATATACTCAATCAGAAACAGGCTCCTCTTAATTTCTAATTTGTGAAATGAAATTAAAAGAAAGGACAACCTTTTCATGATCAGGTAGCAAACATTTTCAGTATTCTGTAAAATTCAGATTTAGATGATTACACAGAACACCTGGTTTAAAAGACACCGAATAACTCCTTTTTTTGAGCATAATTTTGAAAATTAAACCCCAAGAAATACATTTTCAAAAGCTGGTAAAAATTAGATTAGTTGAAAACTACACTCAAATGTGGGAATCTAATTTTTACCACATGTTAAACGTTATTCTTGTAATGTAATCTTAAATAAGGACTCTAGCCGTACTTCAGCCAAAGCTCATCAGCTATCTGAAGTGCCATATAATATTGCGTATTGTGACTTGACTATGGTAGGTCACACAGGGTGATTCACAGCATTTTGGACTTAATCACATGCTACCATAATAAAGAAGACCAGGACTCCAAGCTTACCTTTAGAAATGAAATCTAACTTCCTAATGCTTAAAAAATATTATCCTGGACATCTAATTTTGACTTAGCCATCTGAATTAAGCACATCTTCTAAGCAGAGTTACAATAGAGACATTGCAGCATAGGTTTTATGAAAACAAGTTGGTTACCTCTTGCAACACCTGTTATTTGCACTTATAATATGTAAAACTTCCTTTCAAACTGTTCTTAGTATTGGTTCCTGATGCTCTGGATGTATAATACCAGTAACCCCTGATATAATTACTATTTATAATCTTCATTTTATAAATCAGTTTATTTAAGCAGTCCATAAATGCAGCATGCTTGAGTTTTCATGCTAGCAGGCCAATGTTCCATTATATGTCATATTTTTGTTCAAAAGGCACTTACTAGTCTGGTACTGGTATTTGAAGAAATATTGGAAGCATTCATACTTTGTCTTTTCTTATGCCGGACAAATGGCTGTGAATTTATTGACTGTGACTTCCCTTATTTCATATACTGATCTGTCAATCAGAGTACAAAGAGTTATTCTATTATTCTTACTATGTATCTATTTTATTAACACTTCTTATTATTTTTTCCTATAAATTACCAGAGCAGCAAATAAAACAATTTAAATGGCTGTAGATACAGTAGGAAATGGACATGGCGCATGCAATAAATACTAGCAATGTGTATGTGTTGCAGGCATGTAAATACTGCAGGTAAAACATATATACATAAAACTTCAGATACACATTGATGAATATTTATATTCAGTTTTCTATTTAGGGTATTCAGGATATCTGATCTGCTTAACTTTCTTTTTTAAGAATGTAAAAAATAAATTTATATTTCCATAAAAGTAGAATCATAGAATAGTTAGGGTTGGAAAAGACCTTAAGATCATCAAGTTCCAACCCCCCTGCCATGGGCAGGGACACCTCACACTAAACTATGTCACCAAGGTTCTCTCCAACCTGGCCTTGAAAACCTCCAGGGACAGAGCATCCACAACTTCCTTGGACAACCAATTCCAGTGCCTCACCACCCTCACAGTAAAGAACTTCCAACTTTCATTCAATCTAAACTTCCCCTGTTTAAGTTTTATCCCATAACCCCTTGTCCTATCACTACAGTCCCTAATGAAGGGTCCCTCCCCAGCATCCTTATAAGCCCCCTTCAGATAGATACTGGAAGGCCTATGGAGGAGGTCTCCACGCAGTCTTCTCCAGGCTGAACAGTCCCAACTTTCTCAGCCTGTCTTCATACAGTAGGTGCTCCAGTCCCCTGATCATTCTTGTGGCCCTCCTCTGGACTTCTTCCAACAGTTACATGTCCTTTTTATGTTGAGGACACCAGAACTCTACACAATACTCCAAGTGAGGTCTCACAAGATCAAAGTAGAGGGGCAGGATCACCTCCTTTGACCTGCTGATCACACTCCTTCTGATGCAGCCCAGGATATGGTTGGCATTCTGGGCTGCAATCGCACACTGCCAGCTCATGTTCATTTTCTCATAGACCAACACCCCCAAGTCCTTCTCTGCAGGGCTGCTCTGAATCTCTTCTCTGCCCAGCCTGTAGCTGTGTCTGGGATTGCTCTAAGTGTAGGTGTAGGACCTTGCACTTGTCATGGTTAAACTTCATGAGGTTGGCATCAGCCCACCTCACAAGCATGTCAAGGTCCCTCTGGATGGCATTCCTTCCCTCCAGTGTATCAACCGAACCACACAGCTTGGTGTCATTGGCAAAGTTTCTGAGAGCGCACTCAATCCCACTCTTCATGTCACCGATAAAGATGTTGAACAAGACGGGTCCCAACACCGATCCCTGAGGGACACCACTCGTTACTGGTCTACAGCTGGACACTGAGCCATTGACCACAACTCTTTACGTGCAGCCATCCAGCCAGTTTTTACCCACAGAATGATCCACCTATCCAATTGACGTCTCCCAAATTTAGAGACAAGGATGTCATGCGGGACAATGTCAAAGGCTTTTCACAAGTCCAGGTACATGACATCAACCTGTCTGCCCCTGTCCATCAGTTCCATAGCCCCATCATAGAAGGCCACCAAATTGGTCAGTCAGGATTTCCCCTTGGTGAAGCCATGCTGGCTTTCACCAAGCACCTTGCTGTTTTTCATGTGCCTTAGCATGCCTTCCAGGAGAATCTGCTCCATGATTTTGCCAGGCACAGAGGTGAGACTGGCAAATAATGTTTTCTATATTCTACTTTTTTGCATAGATTACTCAGTGTCATTCTTTAGTAAACAGTCGGGGGGGGGGGGATAAAATAATAGAAACCCGCCTTTCAATCTAGCCATAACTGTTTAAAGACACCATCCACCTGAAGCACTCAAAATTTTCTGGATTCTGTGGCTATTACCACATGAAGGAAAAGTATAAAGACAAGAATCCATGAACTGAAATAATAAATAAAAACCATAAATATCCGCATAAATCAAATGTACTTTTTTGTTACATAGTATCAAAAGCACAAGGCAGAACAAGTTTTTACATGCAGCCTGATGATATTCATCTGACTATGCAAACAAACCTGTTACCTCAGCAATATGCTTTAATCAGTTGAGAGTACAGCTGTCACCTATATGATAACTCAAATTAACAGCATTTATTTTAAAGAAAAAAAACAAGAACAATAGCAATAATAATAGTAATCATAAAAGCAATTGTAACATTAACCACCTTATTGATTTTAATTATTCAGGAACAAAAGTATAAGCTTCCAAGTTATTAAAAAAAATCAAGTCAAAATAGCAATAAAAAGTTAGCAAATAGCAAACTCTCCAGTTTTGTTCTAAAGTAATATTTGCATGAATTAGCACAAAACTTATTTTCTTTTAATTTTAGTTCATCATTTCTTGACAAGAAACAAATAAAAAGAAACCCACACAAAACGAAAACACACAATGATGTTGTAAGTTCTTGCTTGTGATTGGTACACTCAAATTATGATGGTGGGTATGAGTCCAAAATACCATTCAGAAACTGGATGGCTATTAAAGAAGTTCTCATAACAATATAGAAATAAAAAGCTTGAATATCTTTAATTCATAAAATTCTTCAAAATAAAGCTCCACAAACTTATTGTCTGGAAAAGCTTTTCACTGTACAAATGGAATTTAATACTGAAAATCTAGCTTTTATTATTCTGGGTAGGGGAAAGCAAAACATTCCACAAACAATAAGAGCATTCTGTGACCATCGTGGGGTTCTAATTATCTCAAACAGGGAGAGTGCTATCATTTAGCTATGGAACCTTTACTGTCATTTAATTTAAACAGCAATCATATACCAGGGTGATGGACAGCAGCCTACAGTAAATAAGGTAGATTTAATGCTTGCCTTCACAGTTAAAAATCTAAGACTCTATGAAATAGAAAGGAGCTTGGTACTATATTCTCCTCTTAACTAGTTATTCACTAGCTAGCTGACAGTAAAAGGAAGTAACAATCCATCATCTTCAATGAGGAACCAAAGCAGGAAAAAAAACCACGAAAATCTTAATGACGTTCTGTCAAAAATAGCAGGGAAAAGGCAGTGTAATTTTGAGATGCAAGAATGATGTGTAAATCCTTGACTTTTATCACACAGTATGTCAGCATAGAGGGCTATTCACCTCTGGTATAAAAGAGAACTACACACTTATTTACTCTTAAGTCTTACTAGTTTGAATACCTCCTGCATCATTTTGCCAGGTAAAATGATGGTACTCTGACCAGGACAAAACCATTTACCTAATAAAATTTTATTAACTGAGAGCATATGAATCTTATTAATTTTACTTTAGAATTCAGACAAGAAAGAATAACAGGTGTCCAGCACCTCAGCACAATGACAATGATTTCTTGTGTTGAATTAATAGCAATGAAACATGCCTGATTTCAGCAGCTGTTGGAAGCAGCAGGGTCGCTATAGTCAGAGAAAAGAGAGACTTCTAGCTCCCCAGATAAATGTATTCAAACCAAACAGTGCATACCAACAGTCGGCAGTATCCTGCTCTTATGTTAACAGTGATTAATCACATTGCTGATTGATTCTCAACTATCTTCACTTCTGTCCTCGCTGTGGATAAGAACACTGAGCTGCTCATTAAAAGAGCTACACATGAACTGCAGGAGGGAAGGATGGTGATCCCTGAAGAATTATTACAACCAGCATGAGTTTTTTTCAGCACTTTGTATAAGCTTAACTTAGGTCAGATGTCAGTGATTCAATACACGTCTCCTGAGGCCAATACCACTTTGCACCCAACTGTCCAAATAGCACAATTCAGTTTTATTGGTGGAACGTTTGCAGGCACTACAGTGGGGGGTGGGGTGGGGGGTGGAAGACAGTTGGCACTATATATTTAATAAGTAGGCTGCAAGTACTGGAATATGTGAATATGGCTAAATGGGTAGGATACGGGCAGATAGTTATATAGTTATACTAACTGGATAATTTGTCACAGGCACAGTATTATTTAACTCCTTTTCCACCGCCTTCCGAAAGCTAGGCATCCAATTTAAATTACTCATCAAGTCCTCCTCTGTAGACAAAAGAGAATGATCCTCCAGAGAATAATTCTATCATCAGAAACTAGATACCCTGAACAGAATGATTCACTCTCTCGAGAAACTTGTTTTTCTGCACTGACCACAGACACCCCTAGGATGATTAGTTTGGACCTAGCACCTAACTTTTACAAGACTAATTTTTCTGAGAGAAAATTTCTCTGATAACAAATTACAATTTCAGTCACTAGATTCTTTTAAGTTGTTGAACAACCTAATTCTGTCTCTGATTCTTGGTCTGCAGGCTTTGATCTGATTATCAGAAGTATCCACAGTATGACTGGACATTAGACCAACCTGACCACTATTGTCCAGCATAACACGGGTCTTAAAAGCGACCTTCAAGTATCACTGGTGTCTTCTCTCAGCGGATTTGTATAGTCATTGAAAAAGCCCTGTATCGATTGAATTAACTTGCTATTCAGCATTCTTCCAGATCACCTTCTTTCCCTGTTTCTGCTCTCTGATCTGATGTAAGCATTGGTAGCTTTTCACACAGTATCACAGTATCACAGTAGGTTAGAGATTGGAAGGGACCTCAAAAGATCATCTAGTCCAATCCCCCTGCCGGAGCAGGAACACCTAGATAAGGTTACACAGGAACGTGTCCAGGCGGGTCTTGAATGTCTCCAAAGAAGGAGATTCCACAACCTCCCTGGGCAGCCTGTTCCAGTGTTCCGTCACCCTCACTGAGAAGAAGTTTCTTCTCAGGTTTAAGTGGAACCTCTTGTGCTCCAATTTGTATCCATTACCCCTTGTCCTTTCATTGTTTGCCACTGAGAAGAGCCTGGCTCCATCCTCGTGACACTCCCCCTTTATATATTTATATACACTAATAAGGTCACCCCTCAATCTCCTCTTCTCCAAACTGTAGAGACCCAGCTCCCTCAGTCTTTCCTCATAAGGGAGATGCTCCACTCCCTTAATCATCTTAGTTGCCCTGCGCTGGACTCTCTCCAGCAGGTCCCTGTCCTTTTTAAACTGAGGGGCCCAGAACTGGACACAATATTCCAGATGAGGTCTCACCAGGGCAGAGTAGAGGGGAAGGAGGACCTCTCTCGACCTACTAACCACCCCCCTTCTAATACACCCCAGGATGCCATTGGCCTTCTTGGCCACAAGGGCACAGTGTCGGCTCATGGTCACCCTGTCGTCCACCAGGACCCCCAGGTCCCTCTCCCCTACACTGCTCTCTAACAGGTCGTTCCCCAGCCTATACTGGAACCTGGGGTTGTTCCTGCCCAGATGCAGGACTCTACACTTTCCCTTGTTATATTTCATCAAGTTATTCCCCGCCCAGCTCTCCAGCCTGTCCAGGTCCCTCTGGATGGCAGCACAGCCTTCCGGCGTGTCGGCCACCCCTCCCAGCTTAGTGTCATCAGCAAACTTGCTGATAGTACACTCAATTCCCTCATCTAAATCGTTAATGAATATATTAAATAATACTGGTCCCAGTACCGACCCTTGAGGCACTCCACTAGATACAGGCCTCCAACTAGACTCCGCCCCATAGACTACAACTCTCTGGCTTCTCTCCTTCAGCCAGTTCACAGTCCACCTCACTACCCGATCATCCAGACCACACTTCCTCAATTTAGCCGCAAGGATGCTGTGGGAGACCGTGTCAAACGCTTTGCTGAAGTCGAGGTAGACCACATCCACCGCTCTACCATCATCCATCCACCGTGTTATTTCCTCATAAAAGGCTACAAGATTGGTCAAGCACGACTTCCCCTTGGTGAAGCCATGTTGACTGCCCCTCATAACCCTCTTATCCTTGATATGCCTTAAGATGGCACCAAGGATAAGGTGTTCCATCACTTTCCCAGGAACGGAGGTGAGGCTAACCGGTCTATAGTTACCCGGGTCCTCCTTCTTGCCCTTTTTGAAGACAGGAGTGACATTTGCTTTCCTCCAGTCCTCAGGCACCTCTCCCGTTTCCCAAGACTTGGTAAAGATGATGGAGAGCGGTCTAGCAATGACCTCAGCCAGTTCCCTCAGCACCCGCGGGTGCATCCCATCTGGACCCATGGATTTATGGATATCCAGATTGCTCAACTGGTCTTTAACCCATTCCTCATCGACTAAGGCAGACCGCTCCGTTGACCTATCTTCATCCGGGGTCTCAGCGGTACAGGGCTCTTCAGGACTGCCTCCAGCAGAGTAGACAGAGACAAAGAAGTCATTCAGTAACTCTGCCATCTCTGTATCTTCTGTCACCAGGGCACCCGTCCCGTTCATCAGCGGGCCTACATTGCCTCTGGTGTTAGTTTTACCTGCCATGTATTTGAAAAAGCTCTTTCTGCTGTCCTTGACCCCTCTCGCCAGCTTTAATTCCGAGGAGGCCTTAGCCATCCTAGCTGCTTTCCTACATCCTCTAGCAGCAGCCTTATATTCTTCCCAAGTGGCCAACCCTTCTTTCCATGACCTGTAAAAAAAAATAATATAAAGAAAAAGCAAGGCACCCATGGCAGAACTGTCCAAGCTCACCCACTGCTGTAAGAAACCTGGCTTCTTAAAACTGAAAAAAAATCCCTAATCTATGTGCAAAATGCTGTGGAGGTCACCTCATTAAAGTTTTGCTGTAAGTTACTGAACAGTAACAAAACAGACAGTTTTAAAGGCATCTGTTACTTAGTCACACATCCTTGTGGATTTTGGTCTCTGTAACTCTTGACAGCTGCTTAAGTCATTACCATATCCTCATCAATGTAATCAGTACCCTAAGGCTGCCCTACCTCTCAAATTCACAATCTGCAATGCTGCTCACTTCAGTGCTTTGGGGCACATTAGCAACTCAAGCTTTTTCTGCTTTGATGTGCATGTTCTGTACCACTGACCCCAAAATATGCAGGTTTAATGAATTGGCTTTAATAGTTTTCTTACCCACTTAAATGTTTTTGTTTTAATTGCCTATACTACCATGTGTCCTGAACTACACTGAAAAGTTCACAGCATAGATGCTAATGGTGCCTTTCTAATTACTGCCTAATGAAGAAAGGTCTGTTAGAGCAATTTCAGAGGTTCAACTTCACAATTAGGAACCCCATTTTAATAAAAATCAACCTAAAAATTTCACACATAATAGAAATCATCTACATCACAAAATTATATTTTTAAGTTATCTGGGGTTTTTTAAATATTTGTATAAATTCTTCTAGTTATACAAAATTGCTATTTTCTTCATTCCCTTTTAATCTACCTGCCAACAGCCACATCTTCAGCTTTATCACATTGTCCCCGAAGTGTACTTAACTTTCATGGATCAACGGTCTGGGGCTGAACTTGATTTCTCATTTCATTTACTTGGGGAGCACTGATAACATAAGGGCAGGGTCATGTCATCTACTGGCAAGTTTTACATCCAGGCTTGTGTGAAACAAATCCCAGTGATTTGTCTTAGAAGACTCCAAAGCTTATTCAAACTATTTTTTCCCAGTATTTCCAATTGCATAGGTATCAGTAAAGATATTCTTTCTAACAGAGACAGAAAGCATAACAGCTGGTCCTATTTCATCCCCTGTGCCACCTGCTTCTTACATCAACGGCACTACCTAAAATACTTTTCTATTAATGCTAGCCTGAAGACCTGAGATAACATGGTGAAAGTTTAATATTAGAGTAGATGAAGAGGATGGAAGGTCTCCCCACAATGTCAAAATACCATGGGTTAGGTATTAGCAAGGTCTAGTATCAGCAGTCTCTATGATAACACCAGCTTTCTGCTTCCTTCATTCTCCTTGTTACATTAAATTTAACATCTGGGGAGTTTAGCAGAATATTCATACAACTCTGTTGTGCACATTAATGGTTGTTTTTTAACATGTTCAGCCACTAGCATATGTGAAATTCAACAAGAAAAAATGTTGCGGAATTTCACAATCTTTTCCATTTAAAAATTTAGATACAATTTCACAGCAATGCACTGTGTGATATCATGTTTTTATTCCTCAAAATGTAGCTACAACAATATTCAATTTTCTGCCACAGTTCCATCTGCCCATAAATCTTATTTTTTATCTTTATTTTTAATGTTTATTAAAAAAAATTCACCTTACAAACTAAGAAGTTACTTTAGTTGCATGTTCAACTAACTACACATTAGCATGAAAATCAGGTAACATAAAGCTTTCAATAAAATTAATGATGTGGCACTGTTAGTTCAACCATACTAAATGTGTCTGGACTGCCAGAAATCCACATTACACTTAGATCAGTTGAAATTTGCACATGTCTAGGTGCTCATCTACGTGAGCATTTTGGGTTAAATCAGGAGTGAGTTTTAGAAATGGACATCCATATTGTGATCTCTGACTGAACCTTGGTTTACAGGGCGTGGAGGTTTGGAACTGTACAGACTGGTTTTCTGGTGAATTCAGCCAATAGTAAAATGTGCTCCTGTACCCAGGTGTCCAGCACAGGATCAGACAAGAGACAGACCTAGCTAAATTCTAGATTTTAATACCTCAGCATAAGGTGCTCTCTCTAAGGTGATTTATTGTGTCACCATACTTGATAACATTAGATGTAGCCTACAAACTTGTGGAAAGAGCAAACCTGAGCTCCTAAAAAACCCACACAACCCTAGCAAGCAAAATAAAACAAAACAAAATGGGGAGCTGAATAGGTCTTAGGATGTTTTGTTATCTTTGTCTTTTTTGTTTTGTTTTGTTACTTGGTTGGTTTCTTTTTAAGAACAAAGCAATTGTTGCAAAAAGCAGAAAGGCAAATCACATCAGCAGAAAATTATCTATACTAAGTGTAGTCACTGGACTTCATTTTTAATTTACTTTTTTAAATAGTGTTTCATGGTGATTGTTCAAATCAGGATTATGATCACTTTCTCTTTTACGGACTTAGCCAGGCATTGTTAGAATGACTGCCATTTCTGTGGAAGTCATAGAAGCTGTTACAGCCCTACACAAAACATGAAGAGCAGAAACAATATTTCAGATTTCCACCCTTTAACTACTGTCAGGGGTCAGAAGAAAAAAAATGTACATTTCTTGGCTCTTCCTTGCTGTTCTCTCTAGTCACTTACATGCCATCGCTTTCTCTATATGGACAACACCTGATAAATGGTCTCTGCAAAGGCTTTGGTGTAAAAGGTTACAATGAAATCTGAGGGAGTTAAAAATTATTTTCAAGTTCTTAATTTCTGATTAAAGAAAAAGACATTTTTGTTTGTTTCTAAAAACCAGGCACAAGGTAAACCAGTATTTTTTTATATTTTTCCTCCTAAAAACATAAAATGATGACTACTTCACTACTACACTACACTACCACCAATTACTGTAGAAAAATGTATCTTCTCTCTATAACAATTATTTCTTATTCTTATTTATGTAGCCTATGTAAGTCCATTAAAAAGCATGTCTGAGGAGGTGAATGTAATCTATGAACAACAATTATGATTCTATTTTGGTTATTATTTTCATTCCTGTCTTCCTGAATATTGATTTCTTCTTTGAACTTTACTATTTTTGAACTTTGAACTTTACTATTTTTGCATAAAGAATGCTAATTGATTATTAAGTAATGTTTAAATGGTATAGTGAATTCTGAATGGACAGTTATTTCACTATCTGTAAAACTCATGCAAAAATAAACACCTACCAAACTGATGCAGATTTTAGAACACAGCTTGTGCATCATGGTAAGAGAATGTTTCAGTCGTAACACATACATGAAATTGAGTCTCATTGACTGGCTAAATTCCACAGTTAAGATCACAGATGATCATTTTTTCCTTAGAAGTGAGTCACAGTTCCAGAGGGTAAACTGATTTTTTTTATGAAATACAGCAAGGAAATATCACTGCGACACAACAAAGGACAAGACACTGTCAGATAAACCAATGCAACCCCCTCATTCACTCCCGCCCTTTCTTTCATCCCCTGGTCCCTGAGGGACGGAGAGGAGAATCAAAAGAATGTAACTCCCACAGGGTGAGATAAGAACAGTCCAGTAACTAAGGTATAACACAAATCACTGCTGCTACCACCAATAATAATAATGATAAGGGAAATAACAAGGAAAGATAATACAATACCACCCATAGATACCCAGCCCGACCGAGCAGTGAACTATCCCTTCTGGGTAACTCTCAGTTACATCCTGGGCATGACATGCTGTGGTATGGGATACCCCTTTGGTTAGTTTGGGTCAGGTGTTCTGTCCCTGCTTCCTCCCTGCTTCCCCTCCTCCCTGGCAGAGCATGAGACTCACAAAGTCCCTGGTCAGAATAAACATTACTGAGCAACAACTAAAAACATCAATGTTACCAACGCTGTTCCTGGGCCAAAAGTCAAAAAAACACAGAACTGCACCAGCTACTGAGAAGGAGAAAAAACGACTGGTACTGCTGAACCCAGGACAAGAGCTGACACAGAAGTGG
Organism: Neopsephotus bourkii; assembly: GCF_033783945.1. Taxonomy (NCBI): domain Eukaryota; kingdom Metazoa; phylum Chordata; class Aves; order Psittaciformes; family Psittacidae; genus Neopsephotus; species Neopsephotus bourkii. Next base: position 5,914,361 of record NW_026901872.1, on the reverse strand, counting down.
AGGGGTAAATGAAATTCCCATCAGTCTTGAGAAAATATTCCACTTACTGGATGTTTTTGTCACTACTTAATGAAGCTTCTCTTCCTACCTGTAGATCCCTGCAGGTGAAAGTGAGAAGGAAAATATGGCTTTATAGCCAATTTCTTCTGTATGCATGTTCTTACATATATTCATTAGTGAAATACAAAACCAGACCAAAGCCAAATAGAGAAAGAAAGAAAGCAATCCACAACACAAAACCAGAGTGAAATGCAGAAAATTCAGTAAAATTTCAATTTAATGAGATTTGACCAAAGATAATTGTGCCTTAACAGAAAAACAAAAAACAAAAAACAAAACAACAAAAAAAACACAACACAAGACTTTAAGGAATGGCTTTAGAACATTTTAGAACAAAGGAAGTATTCACTTGCTCAATTGATATGTATTTACAAATTTTCATGCTTAAAGGACTTGCATTCCAATCTCCAAACTGAACTTTAATGAAAGCTGTGGGTAAAGAACATCATCTTCATTAAGCATCAACCAGCAATCAACAAATTAGAACATTTCAAAGTAGAATTCCCACCCTGCAGGGTTCCAGTGAAAAAATACTAAAATGAAATATGAAAAATAAAACTGTTCTTCAAGAAGAACAGATCTAATTAAAAGGAAGACCTAACAACTTCATGGATTAATTGGGAACCAACTGAGATAATTAGACCTCTGGGAGTAAGATTACACCCATCATAAACTGCTTTTTTTTTTTTTTGCAACTACAGGTTAAGTGCTTAAAGCTTTAATTGGGGGCAGCACTAAGAGGAAAGTGGACCTTGCACAGAAGAATTAATATTTGGTGAAGCAATATCCTGAAGTACTCTGGCATCGTTAAAAAACACATTATTATTTTTCCCCAAGTGCTTGGGATTCTTGGAGCCAAGTTGACAACTGTGGTTACAATCTGTACCAGTCAAAAAATGCTCACACTATTATACTTTGACCTATAAACCACATGTAGCTACTCTGCACATTAGTAGTTCAAATACAGTTTCACCCTCTGTAATTACAGTTTAAATGAGCTGTTATTCTAACACATCCGTACACCACAATAGCTTCTGCAGTAGAACCATGTCTTTCAAGAGAAATCTACCCTGAGAATACTACACTAAATCAAAGAGAAAAGAGAAGAGAAGAGAAGAGAAGAGAAGAGAAGAGAAGAGAAGAGAAGAGAAGAGAAGAGAAGAGAAGAGAAGAGAAGAGAAGAGAAGAGAAGAGAAGAGGAAAGGAAAGGAAAGGAAAGGAAAGGAAAGGAAAGGAAAGGAAAGGAAAGGAAAGGAAAGGAAAGGAAAGGAAAGGAAAGGAAAGGAAAGGAAAGGAAAGGAAAGGAAAGGAAAGGAAAGGAAAGGAAAGGAAAGGAAAGGAAAGGAAAGGAAAGGAAAGGAAAGGAAAGGAAAGGAAAGGAAAGGAAAGGAAAGGAAAGGAAAGGAAAGGAAAGGAAAGGAAAGGAAAGGAAAGGAAAGGAAAAAGAAAAAGCTAAAGACCTGGTAAACTGCTGCAAGGAATAACTGCTCCTCAGCATTGCTCCAAGGACTAATTTTAGTTAAACCATTTGAAACAGAAACAACTTAATGCCATATTACAAGTGTCATAGAAACTTTGGCATCCAGCTGAGGAATTGTTTGTCCATTAGACAACTTGGAAAGCAGAGTAGGAAATCTTTACTAATACCACAGGAAAGGTAGTCAAAGTCCACACTTTAATCCCCTTTCAGGGGAGGAAACACCTGAAGATGCAAGAAATTACGTATTTTTGAGAAACACAATATGCTCTTTCCTAAATTATAACATAAAAAATAAATACAATTTCTTTTCAATTACAAATTTCATTTTCACGCAAAATAACTGATTTCAATACTAACTCATCGTCTTTATTTTTCAGATTATATATAATCGATGAGAAAGTTGAATTCTGTAAATGTTTTCAAGTACCATGCAGTATACATGGGATGGGATTTACTGTGATATAATTTTGATGTAAAACAAGTTATATATCTGTAGCAATCCAGAGAATAATCAGTGTAATTAATCACCTCTAAAAATCTACCTTAGAAAAGTTTTAAGACGGTTTCTGAGATATGTATTTCAGTGGGTTATAAATACGTTACAAGGTGCTTCTCTGAGTACACATGTTATGGTCTTTGGCCATTTATTTGATTTGCTAAAATATTTTCAGGAGGTCGGCAGCCACTCTAGGATAATAGTAATAATAATAATAATAATAAAGCCTAAGATTACTTTTATGTAATTTATTCACATTCCTTTTATCTTGTCCCAGTCTTTGTCAAGACCACTCGGTGGGTAAAGAACTGGCTGGAGGGCCGCACACAAAGAGTTGTGGTCAATGGCTCAATGTCCGGCTGGAGACCAGTAACGAGTGGTGTCCCTCAGGGATCGGTGCTGGGACCGGTCTTGTTTAACAGCTTCGTCGCTGACATGGACAGTGGGATTGAGTGCGCCCTCAGCAAGTTTGCCTATGACACCAAGCTGTGTGGTTCGGTTGATACGCTGGAGGGAAGGAATGCCATCCAGAGGGACCTTGACATGCTTGTGAGGTGGGCTGATGCCAACCTCATGAAGTTTAACCATGCCAAGTGCAAGTCCGACACCTGGGTCAGAGCAATCCCAGACACAGCTACAGGCTGGGCAGAGAAGTGATTCAGAGCAGCCCTGCAGAGAAGCACTTGGGGGTGCTGATCGATGAGAAAATTAGCATGAGCCAGCTTCAGTGTGTGCTCACAGCCCAGAAAGCCAACCGTATCCTGGGCTGCATCAAAAGGAGTGTGACCAGCAGGTCGAAGGAGGTGATCCTGCCCCTCTACTCTGCTCTCGTGAGAACTCACTTGGAGTATTGTGTACAATTCTGGTGTCCTCATCATAAAAGGACATGGATCTGTTGGAACAAGTCCAGAGAAGGGCCACGAGAATGATCAGGGGACTGGAGCACCTCCCATATGAAGATTGGCTGAGAAAGTTGGGGCTGTTCAGCCTGGAGAAGAGAAGGCTGCATGGAGACCTCATAGCAGCCTTCCATTATCTGAAGGGTGCATATAATGATGCTGGAGATGGACTATTCATTAGGGACTGTAGTGACAGAACAAGGTGTAATGGGTTCAAACTTAAACAGGGGAAGTTTAGATTGGATATAAGGAGGAAATTCTTTCATGTTAGGGTGGTGAGGCACTGGAATGGGTTGCCCAGGGAGGTTGTGAATGCTCCATCCCTGGCAGTGTTCAAGGCCAGGTTGGACGAGGCCTTGGGTAATATGGTTTAGAGCTAGGTGTCCCTGCCTATGGCAGAGGGGTTGGAACTTGATGATCTGAAGGTCCTTTCCAACTCTATCTATTCTATGATTCTATATTTTAAACTCCATCTAGTAACAGGAATCTAGGATGAATATCAAATAGGGATGGAAGAAATCATTCAGACCAATGGCATCCCGTCATCATGTCATACAGACTAGCAGATTTCTTGGTTTCTGCAGTTCTCTGTGGATTCTTCCTGCCTCTGACTATGTTCACACTTTGCCATTTGGATTGGCGCACTTTGTAACTTTTCTTGTTCATGATTTTTTCTACCTCCAAAAAAACGTTTACAGTTTCATTTTATTAGGACAGTTTCATTTTATAACTACACCATGGAGCAATATATTAATTGGCATAACTACTGATGTCAGTTTTAGTCAATGGAATTGTGTGATAAAGTTTGCATAATATCGTGACTTAGTAAGATAACAATAAACACATCATTAATAAGCAGCAACTAACTTGTAAGTTGGTGTGAGAAATAAATATGCAGTAACAAAGCAGATCTATTAGAAATTTTATTAAAAAACCATATAATCTTGATCTCTCAAAACACAGACAAAAATCTCCAAAACATCATTAAGCTATTTATAAGTGAGTGCATCACATTTGAAGCCAAGATTGTCAGTTGATTCTATTTCTATATGCCTTCTGGATTCAGGCACTAATGAACCAATAGCTATCAGCATGACTTTTGCTGAAATACTGTTGCATTAATGAGTTTGGATCAGCTGCTCAAATACTTTGTCCGGAAAAGATGTCTGCTCAGGAAGTATACTGAAGAAGTCAAACATAAATGTTAAGTTTTAGCCCTTTAAATTTAGTTGATTGCAAACGTGATGCCCAGAAGTTTTTTTTTACATTCAGCTTAATTTGACACTGAACTGAATAAATTACACCGTATACAAAACTACCTTTCTTATCTTTCATGCAAAAACTTGGGGACAAGTTCTTCTCTTTATTATACAATCCATAACCCTAATGATATCCTATGTTACATCAGTGTAAACCACTGGTGAATTTGCCATTATTATATTGAAGTCAGCATTCTTCAAACTTAAAAGTTATTCCCTCAGTTGTGCTATACCTCTATAGTATGCTGCCTGAGACTGACACAAACTCCAGTGGGCTCACGTATCCCTAAAATTAACATTCTGGTGTGAAAAGACAATGGGGATTTATGTTTGACATTGCTTAAATTACCTCTTTCTGTTGTATTCAGTAAAGTACTTCCCTGGAGCACCTTTAGTCATTCAGTTCACAATGAAAAAGATTTCTGTATATTAGTCTATTAAAGGAACCAGAATATGAGTCATCACTCATGTATGTTGACTTTAAGGAAAACTTCCTCAAATAATGGTAATTATTAGATTATACCTGAATGAGTCGCCCTCTGCACCTATGAGAAGTTAAAGATGTTACAGCTGAAGCTGATGGCTCAGCAATGTGTAAATCAAAAAATGTGCTTGAAAAGGGAAAACCATGTCTATCATTTTTCACCTACAGATTACTAAACTATACCCTTGGGGGGAAAGAAAATATGGAATAAAGTTTAAAGTGCATTCAAGACAATTTAACTGGACAACTTGAAACTGAAATTCTAAACACAGTATTTTTTAAATATTTTAGCAACACTTGTCCTAAATACGAAGCAACTGCATTTATCTAGTTTAAGTTAGACACCAGCACTTGGGATTTGTTGAGCTCCAGGGTTGTATCATAAATTCCTTGAGGGAATTCACAATTCACCAAATGACGTATTTGTTATTATCACAAAAAGTGAACTATATTCAACAAAACAGTACTCAGTGGGCAGAAATTCTGCAGTGTATAATTATAGTTGCTGTTTCCCACCCCAGGATTAAATGTGTTTTCACTTTTCAACTTCAACAACAACTGAGCATCAAACCCACATTTTTTCACCCCTCAAAACACCTAAAGAGATTCGTATTACTATTTCATTATTTCATTACCTTGATTCTTTGAATAAACCCCACTTATAGTATACTTTCATTGGAACATCTGGATTTTCCCTCCTTTCTAGCATAACTCTGGATTTTGAAGTTTGGTGTTTCTCTTGTTTTGGTTTTTGCATATATATGACGCGGGTACTAAACACAATTATCGCATCTACATGGTAATTAAGGTCATGTTTCTCTGTTGATTACTATAAATGCCTAGAAAAAAAAAAAGCAAGAAGCCCTTACTCATCTCTTCCTTTTTAGCAGTATAAGAGACTGTAGCGTTCCAGTTTATGAGTACTGGCATTTTGTGCAATATTGCTGGCATCTTTAGCTAGCTAAAATCCTCCATATTTCTTACCTAAATGTCTAATGTTGTGTTCTATTTTTAATTACACTTGTGTAACCAGAAAAAAATTCTCAGTCTACAGGCTTTGGAAGACCTTGCAGATAGATAGAATGGACATGAACTCTATACTTATGTTGGAATAAAGGGCAAGACACCAACTCATAACTCAGGAAGTTTAGATGTGTTTTCATATATAAGACCATGCAATATTCTTTATTGGTACAATAGGATTAAAGGGTCTTGCAGTACATTGAGCATCCAATGATGAATACTACTTTACCACTGTATTATACCTCCTGTCATTTAGAGAGTACTGATGAGCTTGCCTATACAGCACAAGCAAACACATGACAAATATCCTAGAGCTAGCATTGTCTGAAATACCTTTAGAATAATTAGCAACATAACATAGACACATTTATGCAGTGTTGAGGAAAGAGGTCATTGGCATTGCACCAGTAAAATATGACCTTGTATATTTGCATGGTGATATGCCATCTGATGCAGATTTATTTGCTTGCATTAATATTAGTTCACAGATCCATATATCAGAACCTATGTCATTATGCTACTTTTATCCTAGTTCAGTGTGGAACTAGTACCTTCTGTTATACCTCTCCTGATATCCAAAAGCAAGTGTGCATTTCTATGCTAGAGGAGAAAGTTGCGTGATAACTATTGCCCTGAGGATACTGAAAAACTACAAGACAAAAATTCTCATTCTGACTCTTAAACTACCCTCCCTTTCTCCTTCTCTTCCTTTTTCTTTTCCATATGTCCATGTGAGAGGATAATTTGCTCCCTACCCATGTCTTCTCATCTGAAATTTTTTGTAACCTATTTGGCTGGGTGCTTTTTTGTTGTTTCGTTTTGGTTTTATAAACACCTTTTGAAGGTACAACTTTGCATCCATAAAACTTTTAGCGGTGGCATAAAGATTAACAGGAATATGAAAAGTGGCATCTTTGATTACCAATTATAGATGCAAATCAAATAGTCAGATGCAGTTATTCTACTGACCTAATTTTGCAGATAAGGAATCGTGCACTTTTCTAAAAGCCTGCAACTGAAAACTGTCTACCACACCAATGAAAACCACACATAAACCCTAGAAGATGTTTGTTTGCAGGGGATTAAGAAGAGTACACGAAGTTGCAATCTGCTTGAATTCACCCTGCTGTTTAACACATACTTGAAATGACAGTAATTCTAGTCTTGCTTCCTGCATCTAACTGCAGACTTGAACTCTGCAGCCTTTTTAATCGGTCTTACTTGTCACACTTTATTTGTTCTGATTTTATTTTAAACAATTATTAAATACAAATGAAAACACTAAAAGCTATTTTGCTCCATTAGTCTTGTGCATTCCACTCTATAAGCAGGCCCTGCAACAACTGCTGCAGCAGTACTGTCTCTTTCAGGATAAAGACAAAACATGGACTACATCCAACATTTAATCAGCTGTACAGATGGGTTTATTTCACAAATGTACTATGCTGCACAGATGGAAGTTCCTGAATGCCTGACAAGGTGTTAAAATTGTTACTGAGATTACAAAGGAATAAAAAAGCAGCACTGGAAATTAGAATTAGGACTCTATCTCTTAAGGACTCATTAGTTCAGAACATAAATTTTGTCTCTGGTGTGCAGAAAATGGTTTGCAGAGGGGAACACAGATTAGCTATGATAACTGTTTTCTATCCCTTAAGAATACACACAGTCTTACAAATATCTAACTAACTCAATTGGTATACCTCATACAATACTCACTGAAATCAGCCAAAAGCATGACATAACACTTTTGACCATCCAAAGGCAGAACAAATGGAGCAGCAGTTTGTGCACAATGGCAACCTGAGCAGCAGTTAAAAAAAAAAAAAAATCCTGCAACTATCAGTAGAGAAAAATAGCTTTATACACACTTAATGGTATTATGCTTTTGAGCAGTTTTATTATAAATTCACATTTTATGCCTAAAAAAGTTAACTAATTATCATACTTGACTGAACAGGTTACAGTATTCATCACTTCCTGGAATACTATGCCAATTTACTATCATGATGCCAAATGTTCTAAACTGTGTTTTGGAAATGACACAATAATAAAAGAGGTCATGTATAACTGATCATTACAGATCTCTGTGCTCTTGTCTGCAAGAGTGGAAAGCTGTAGAGACAATGTGATCTTTATGCTAAGAGCACTAACCTTTTCTTCATCTTTATTATTATAAGTTTGGGGTCATTGAGGGAAGAAATAAGGTATCATAAGTGCCTCTGCAATCACTTCATATACACTGACTTGGGGACAGTTGTGTTTGGGTGAATCAGGAACAGACTGGCCTAATGCACTGCAAATCGCACCATAATTTTATGCAGAGCTTTGTGCTAAATATTTTATTCATAATATATTCTTCTGAAGAGCTATGATCTTTCTCTGCTATGAATAAGAGATGTTAATTATCCAAAATTCTAGTTTGTCTTCCATGCTAAAAACTCGGTTTTGTGATGAGCATACCACATACTCATTGCATAATTAACATCATATAGACAGTAGATGCCTTTAAATGGTGGATCAGATTCAGATAAGGGAAAAAATGTTTTACTGGATCCCAAAAGATACAATGAACATGAAAGACAGTAGTATTCATTTTACAATGTAACTTAGAACAGTAGGGAAAACATCTTTAAGAAGCAGACATTAAATTTAAAAGAATCATGGTGTGACTGGCATTGTAGAACAGTCAAAACAGGCAAAAAGGCAAAAATATTCCACAAATAGTTTGGGCTTTTTAATAAAAAAATAAAAATAATAAAAAAAAAAAAAAGAACAGGTTGTAGCTGTCAAGTTGATACTGATTCTAAGTAAAGGTATACATATCTGGAGTAACGTAGACACAAAAAGGAAGGCAGACATGAATAGGAAGAAAATAATGTAACATAGATTTGTTCAACTCAGACATCCCAAATTTGTATTTCTCTGACAGAACTATCAGTTACTCTATAGACTGCCCATTGACACAGCCTATCACCAATATCTTAGTATATTTATTTGGTGAAATATTGACATAGATAAACGTCTACACAATGTCTGTGCACGTCATGATCTATATCCCTTAAGAGGTAATAGTGATACACAGGTGTTATTCCATTGTTTAAATAAATCGAAGGTAACATTTTAGTCAATATATGCAATGCCTTCGTTCTACTCTTCAGAATAATCCAATGAAATGCAACTAGAATTTTTCATTTCTGAAGTTGATTTTAGCGTAACTTATTTGAGAATAATTTATAGTGTGTAAAGACAATGAAATTCTAACATACATTTATAAAAATACATTATTTTTTTATTGAGGAATACAAATGGTAGGTTAATAGTCTTATCACTAACAGATTCAAAACACATTTAAAGAGAATATATTTTATCTGCATAGGGAGTCAGACGTTAAAATATACACCATGCAGATCAGCAAATACTAGGGTGGAAGACTCAGTGGAAATAATGGCAATCCAGGAGGTAAGTTATATTTCACTGGTATCTAGTTCTTTGTCTAAAAGAAAGTTGCAAGGTGATAACACTCTCAGTAATGAATGATGGCAGTGGAGTGTAATGCTAACATACCATCTTTCAGCTAAGAAAGAAAATAAAGATGCAGATCACTGGGGATTGCTTACAATCTCATGAAATATTTCCCCATATAAAAGTACTATCAGTGTTAGACTTGGTGACCTTTGCAAACTTCATTTTGAGTAATTATATTTTGCTCAACTCAGACATCCCCAAACTTAAATTTAACTGACAACACAATCAATTACTGTATAGACTGCCCATTGACATAGCAGTTGGGAATTACTTATAAAATAATATTAATTTCCATAAAATTCCTACCCTTAATGAAGCATAGCTGCTTCCTACAGAAACGTTAGAAAATGCAGTTTATATCTTTAGAATAGAGAAAGTCTAAGGTCAGTGAAATGAAATAAACTTCAGTCTTTATTTAATCTACTTTTAGATGTCACAACTTAAGACACCTAGTGTAAACTACTTGGCTAATATCCTTAGTTAGACTTTGGAGAAAAAATACACAGCCGCAGAAGTAAACCACCACCTAACCTGTTTGAATTTATCCAGAGATCCACTTGCATCATTACCATAACTACAGAGGAAGTTTAAATAACTGTGAGATGAATCCAAGACTCTGTTTTCCAATTAAAAAAAAATAGATGCTTCAAAGCTGAATTTTAGACAAAAAATGCCTTTCTTTTCTAAACAAAAACAATTGCATATGAATTACCTTTTTATTTCTTTTTAATACTAGTCAATTAAAAAAAATCCCATGTACATTTCAGAGCATAAAAGTCAACTGGGGTTTCAGGTTTAACATACACATCTTTACAAGAAACAAGAATCCTCTGTAAGTTTATGCAGTCTACTCACGACAGGGTTCTTGACTAAAAAAAAAGTCATACCTCCTGCCCATTTTCAAGGAGGGAGAAGATCATCAGGGGAACTACAGGCCTGTCAACATAGTCTCACTACTTGGCAAATCATCCTGGAAGCCATATGCAGGCGTACACAATAGGAGGAAGAGACTGAAATAGCCTACATGCATTTACCAATGACAAAATGTTCTTGACCAACCTGTTTGTCTTCTGTGACGAGATGGCTGTCTTGGTGAAAAAGGTGTACAGTGATGATAGCAAGGCTTTTGACAATGTTATTCACAGTATCCTTACAGATAAATTGGTCAGAAAAGGTTTGGATTGATGAACTATCAAGTGCCTGGAAAAATTTCTTGGACTGCCAGGTTCAAAGGGTTGTGATCAGACATGTACAGACCAATAGGCAACTGGTTAATAGGGTTGGATAATGCGGGCAATGCTGCTTTTGCATCTGATATCTTTAATAAGCTGAGGCAGAGTGCACCTCTGCAAATATGCAGATGAGACCAAGCCGGGGGCAAGTGCTCTGCATGCTAGGATGGGCCTTTATTCAGAAGGAGCTTGACAGGCCAGATTAATGAGCAACAGGTACCTTGAGAAGTGCAGCAATGTCAAACATGGAATCCGGCCCTACCCTGGGTTCAGCAGTAACAGTCATTTTTTCTCCTTCTTAGTAACTGGTGCAGTGCTGTGGTTTTGACTTTCAGCCTGGGAACAACGCTGATAACACCAATGTTTTTAGTTGTTGCTAAATCATGCTTAGTCTGACCAAGGACTTTCTGAGTCTCATGCTCTGCCAGGGAGGAGGGAAAGCTGGGAGGAAGCAGAGACAGGACACCTGATCCAGACTAGCCAAAGAGATATTCCATACCACAGCACGTCATGCCCAGGATGTAGAACAGGGGGCAGTTACCCAGAAGGGCTAGATCATTGCAGGGGTCAGGCTGGGTATCAGTTGACAGGTGGTGAGCGGTTGTATTCTCTTCCCTTGTTATTTCTCTTAGCATTATTATTATTGGTGGTAACTGTAGTGGTTTTGTAGTTAAAGCCTCTTTGATGCCGTTGCCTGCTATGTAGCACTTTTATAGCCCACCAACTAGATGTCTTCAGGTCACTAGCTACTGGCTCTGACTTCCTTCCAACCATCATGCTAACAAAGAATGATAGAAAGAGACGAATTCTGCAGTATCATCAGCAGGTAACGATCCAACACTGCACACAGCCTCTCCTGCTCTGAAAGACTGTTACAAGAGATGGAGTCTGACATCATGAACCAGGTGGAACTCAGCAGCTTCATAGAGATTGGTCCTTGCACTAAGGAATAATCTCTTTGTCTGTGTGTGTGTGGAGATATATATATATATATATGAGATAAGAGTGATGATATATTGAAAATGTGGGATCTAAGCATGACGTGAATGGTATGGAATAAGGGCTGGATACTGTCCTGGATTCAGCAGTAGCAGTCATTTTTCTCCTTAGTAGCTGGTGCAGTGCTGTGTTTTTGACTTTTGGCCTGGGAACAGTGCTGATAACACCAATGTTTTTAGTTGTTGCTAAGTCATGTTTACTCTGACCAAGGGCTTTGTGAGTCTCATGTTCTGCCTGGGAGAAGGGGTAGCCGAAGGGAAGCAGAGACAGGACACCTGATCCAGACTAGCCAAAGAGGTATTTCATATCACAGCACGTCATGCCTAGGATGTACAACTGGGGGCAGTTACCCAGAAGGGCTAGATCACTGCAGGGGTTGGGCTGGGTATCTGTTGGTGGGTGGTGAGTGGTTGTATTCCCTTGTTATTTCCCTTATCATTATTATTATTGATGGTAGCAGTAGTGGTTTGTGTTATACCTTACTTACTGAACTGTTCTTATCTCAACCCATGGGAGTTACATTCTTTTGGTTCCCCTCCCCATCCCTCCGGGAGCAGGGGGGAGGAAGGTGGGGAGTGAGCAAGGGCTGCATGGCTGAATGGGCTTAAACCACGACATGCCCCTGAAAGGAAAAACCCCATGCAGCAGTACAAGCAGGGGTCAATCAAATAGAAAGTGGCATGGCAAAAAAATACACTGAGGGGAGTTCATGGAAAATATGTTTAATGTATCTTGGCAGCGTGGCCTTGCAACACATAATGGGCTGTATTATCAAAAATCTAATCAGTTTGAAGAGGGTAGGATTCTGTCCTTTTCAGCACTTGTGAGGCCTTATCCTGAACAATGTCCAGTTTCAGTTTGAGCTGAGCTTTGGACCTCCAGATAACCCAATCTAAAATATTTTATGGTTTTATGACTGCTACTTATGAATATCTCTGACAGATCTGTTCAGAATAAAATTCAGGGACAATTTTAGACTTTATACTTTAAAGTTTACACACTCGGTTGAAGTCTTAGAAACTTGTAGTACTATAGACAGTGTGACTTTTCACACAGTGAAGGACTTAATTTCACACCAAAGTCTTGACATACAGGTAATTAGTACGTTCACTAAGAGCTGGGTCTACCAAGCCCAATTAGTTGAAGTACAGAAGACAGATAAAGAAGCATTCCAGTGTTCTTTCAGGTCAAATTAAAAATTCACATTTTGAAAAGCTGAATTCCCCTCCAGTTAGTCTTGGAATACCATGAATGATAATACAGATGAAAGTCTGTAACTACTAAAAAAGGAATAGCATCACAGAACACTTCAAATTTGACGTTAATCCAAAAGATATCCATATGAAGATCTCAGTCTTACAAGAGATGATGGCTGAGAAACAAGTCTCTTGTTCCATGTAGTTGTTAGGAAAAAATGATAAGACAAGAAAAGGAAATAACTTTTTTTTGTGAGGAATACTACCTTTTTGACACTTACTGGCTGGGGGACTATTAGGAAACAAACTTTCTGAGAGCTAGAAGGATAGTGATCTGTCAAACATATCAATGTTTGATATGCACTCCTTGAAGAAGCAAATGAAACAAACATGTTCAAACTGAACAATAATCTGTGATGAGATGGGTAGAATATAATGCTTCAAACACTCAACAGAAACATTATTATGGGTAACAGGAGCACATAAATAGTAAAACAAAAGATGTAAAAAAAAAATCAGGAAAGAGACTTACTGGTATTAGTAATGGCAGTAAAAGGAGGTTAGTTTCAGCATATGTAAACTTCTGGCTGTGGAAATAAAACTCTGTCTTGGAACACTCATTCACTTGAATTTCAGTAGATGAGATGCACTAAATTACAGTCATTCCTAGCAAAAATCAAGTTTTGTTTGTCTTCTGTTGTTTTGTATTGTTTTGTTTTAACATGGCTATGAGAAAATTGAGGTGATTCTGATGTCTTCAGCATGGTAATTGTGTGGTTATGAGAGTTAGTCAAGAAACAGGAAACTTGGTCCTTCCAGCTTATACTGTAGTCCTGGAGGACATCCTGATCACCAGGCTAGAATATAAGTATTCTTTACTCTTTTTACAGAAAATTCTTATAAAATCAACAATGCAGAATTGCTCTAGTTGGGGCTCTAGTCCCTACTCCCCAGATTTTAATCCAGTGCTGTTCAAATAGAAGCTAAACAAAAAAAAAAAAAAAAACAACAAAAAAAAAAACACAAACAAACCAAACGGCCCAGTCTTGAATTACTAACCTCTTAGGTTAGTAATACCAACAGAAGACAATGGAGCCATACTTCCTCTTCTGTTGTCTTCTTTTGGACCCATAAATCTTTTTTGTGTTAAATATCACTTTTCTATTAAATTGACATTGGATGAGAAAATGAGATTTATTTTGATGTGCAAATGGTCACCAGCATATCATTCACTGCATGCTCTGTACCTGCCATTGAAATAGCAATACCTTCTAATCACAATTTAATTTAATTCTCTTAGCATAATACAATACATTGCCGAAGTGTCCCTGCTGTCAGTATCACATAGAGACTGGACACACAGTTTTCACCACAACCACGATAATAATTATACAGCTGGTGCAAACCTAAATGTGCAAGGAGACCATTTGCCAAGAAGACAACTACACTGACTAAATGAAGGTAACAGACAAGAGGGAAGTGGAACAGGATATTCTGCACTGATTATATGCTGTACTGTACACTGTACTTGTTGAAAACAAGAAGCAGACCAGGGGATACATAAAAGCCTTGTTATACAAATGCAAGAAAGCTTTTTAACTTTTTACTGGATGTAACTAATTTCACTTAATGGCAAGAAGCAGAAGGCAGATTTCCATTTATTTATTTATTCACCTTTTCTTTTTTTTTTAAATGTGTTCCACTGGATTTTATTTTGGTGAATACCTAAGTCAGTTTTTATTACTTAACAGCTTCCTGTCATACACAAACATAAATAGGTGGTTTAAATTTGAAAGCAGAAATGAAGATAAAAACCTAATATCTCTGAGACAGAACTGCACTGGAGATTTTACCATCTGGTAGTGCTCGATTACTGAAGCTTTATTTTCATTGGTTTTTTAAAAATACTACTACATTCAAGCAAGCAGATAAATGCTATTAACTTTAATGCCTTTTTAAACAAAGTAATCTGTTGACCAAGTGATAATGGATCTTGAAGTAAATATATTCATTACATAGGGTTTTACACCATTGTGATTTCCCTATTGGTCACATGAATCTCTAAACCTGACATTTTTAACTACAATTATAATATGTGGTATGTGAACACTTAATTAACTTCATACTATATTTAAGGCAGACATAAAGGTAGTTCAGGGATTCTAATACCAAACTTAAAGGGTGTTATCACAGAAGTCAAAAAATACTGCTTGCCATTTCACTCGTTTAGAAATGAGCTGCACAAGGTTTCCACAGCAAAGCTACTATCTATTCAAACCTTGAAAATTAAAGTTTTATTTGAAAGGTGATCGGCTAATTCTACAGGCATGAGACAGACACGAGACAGGCACTAGAATTCATCAAAAATTTATCGACAGGAAAGGTCTGAAGCTGTCGTACTGTTACATGTATACCCCAATTTAGATTTTTAGTTACTTTTACTTGAAAAATTGGCTCTGACTCTCCACATGGCTTGAGGCATAGTTTCAATACTACTTTTTTGTGCCAGAAACACCTGTCTTTTTACTTTAGTGCCAGAAGGGCTTAGCATCTTGTCAGCAAAGTAACACAGCCTGCACATTTATGGGTGTCACTCATTTTGCCATCTGTTTTTTAGGATAACAATCACCACTATCATCCAGCCCCTCCAGAGGTTCTAACAGTTCTTTAGAATTAACACTGAAAAACTGAACACTGAAAAACAGCTAGGGGTATCCCATCACTTCCAGCTCATTCTAGGTGTCCTTGAAACTTAAATCTGAGAATACCTCATCGTACGTGTATTCAGTAACTATCCATCATGCAAATTTTTTTGTCAGTAGCATCCTACCACTTCTTTAAAGTGTTACAGTGTAAAATTGTCAAACAAATGTATGTATGTTGTATACTGAGTGAAAACTGCCTGCATATAAACATCAGCCCTTGTACCATGTCCAAACCTACAGGCAGATTACTTCTAATCTCAAGAGACAGGACTAACATCATCACTAAATTTCACTCAATTTCATTGATAAAGCTTTTAGTCAGATAATACGGCAAACAGATTAATAACAAATACATACAGTACAAAATGCAGGTTTTTCATTTATCTATTAGTTAACAAAAATGGGGTTAAAGATTTTTAAAAATATTTTTCCAAGAAAGTACATTTTATTAATCCTTACTTCTCATAAAAACAAACAAACAAACAGATAAATAAATAAATTGTGCCACAGACCACATTATATGTCTTTTATGGACCAGTGCAACTAAGGTTATTTTTACAGAATACAGGACCAAAGTCAGAAGAGATAATCGATTTTGATGTAGGGTTGACATCTTAATAGTGATGTGTGAAAATGTATAAACTGGTGGCCTTTAAGCTGGAGTAGGAGAAAGAAAAATATTTTCCTTTAGAATAGCATTTAAAGTATGTTCAAAAGTTTGCCTCAATTGAGGACCTATGTAATCCTAAAATATGAAGCAGGTTCAAGTCTTGCAGAAGGACCAACTGGAGAAGATAATATCATTAAAGTACTCTTATGGGATCTGATATCGAAATTGTTCTACAAACAATATGACCTTCACAATTCTTTGGTACATAAACATTGTTTCATACTTTCTCTGCTGTTAAGGCATTAATTAAGGAACATTTATGTCAGCTACAACTTCTCCCTGTTCTGAAATTAGTACTCAATCAGTTCTATGACCAGGCAGGGCCAAATGAATACTACAAATACTTTTCTATGTTAGAATCCTGGCAAGGGATTTCTAATGGTAATGTCTTGGTTCTTAAAAGATTAATGTCTTCAGGTCTAAAAGAACACAATGAGAACAGATTACAAAGGTAAATTTTCTGCTAGCTGAATATCTTCCTGATAGATATCTAAATGTATAACCCTGTCCAAATTACCTGGAATAACACAACCTCCTCATTTTTTTCTAACAACTCATGCATCATAATATACCGTTCACACCTTATTATCCTCTTCATTACTTTTCTTAGAACAGGACATGTGTAAGGGTGGACAATGATTAGTGAGAATGCCCTGAGCAGCTATAAAGTTTCAGATGAAGTCTCCTCCTTTCTTTTTATAAAGCAGGCAGGCAGATTGAGCAGCTGTCCCATATTTTTCAATAGCTTGAACTGCCTGTCTGCCAAGCCAGTTAGGTAGAGAGTCCGAAAGCAACAGTAAACATGCTCATGTTGACAAAATTAATTTCTAAGCCAAAGTATAGTGTACAATTGAGAAAAAAATACAGTAAATCTCAGTGTAGACTGAAGCTTTTGAACAGGACCTTTTGGAGAGTCTAAAGAGACAATTCTGCTCCCCTCCCATTCCACCTTCCCCTCCCACCTGCTACATTGTAGTGATTTGTTTCAGTTTCCTGAATATGTAACCTGTTCATTTCTTTGATGGGAGCTGGTGGATGCTGTCCAGCCTTTACCTTGTTCACTGAACCTATAGGGGCAGGTTTTTCCTTTCTTCCTCTTCACACTAAATTTACTGCATTAGCTACTTCTTGGTGAAACCATGCCTCTGTCACCGGTGTAGCATACCTTCAAAAGTAATTTAAGCAATCCTGTTAACATGGCATCACTAGGACTCCGTAATTACTGTGGTCTGTGTGGAGACATTTTTTGGGGTTCTCATTAGATGTTGGTTAAGCAGCGCTCCTGGCATTGAGCTGTATCTGGCCACTGTTTTTCCACTAGGCCCAATTTTCTTCCCATTCTGAATTGGAAAAGAAGCAGCCTGAAATTCCTCAGCCAAGCCAGCTTGTTCACTACATTATGACATTTAGGCTGTGTGGGTGGAGGGGGTTGAGAGTGGTTCTGCCTTGCCATCCTTGTAAAACATTTTAGACTCTCACAGAGAAACACAGCAGTGTCAGTGCAGTGGTCTCATTACTGTGGAAATATTACATGTAGCCATTAGTCTTCTCCCTTCAATTAGTGACAGTCAGTTAAGCTGTGCCCCCAGCCTGCTCTAGCTGTTGGCAGCATTGCCAAGTCAAACTTGTCTCTCGTTTGGAAAGTAGACTGGGGAAACCTACTGTTCACCAGTCACACTCACTGGCTGTGAAAAAGAAAAGAGGACAAGGACATACACTTGTTTGAAAATATTATGCAATTAATTTGCAGGTAAGCAAATGGCACTGGAAAAGATTAGGGATAAGAACTTCATGATACACAGATGACAGTGTTAATATGATGCAACTTCTGTAGTGCCGCTTCACAGAGTTCCTCCTGTTTTATCTTTTTTTTCTTTTCTTTTTTTTTTTTTTTTTTTGTTAGTTGGAGGAGTTATATCCAGTGGGATAGGTTTGAATTAACTAATAGTGCTATGAGAGCTACTTTTTTTTTCAACTGGACATATCAGAAGAGGTTTGAAAGGTTAGCTGTAAAAAACAGCTCTGTCTTCCATAGGTGAAATCCGATTCAAATCATCAGAATAAAGAATTTCCTAGCTTGAGTGACAAAAGGAAATGCAAAACTGAAGTGCCTATGATAAACCTTGTGGGGCAAATAGTCTATGAAAACAGATAGGCATAGCCTAACTGATGACAAATGGAATCTCATTTATTGACAGAAAAAGAGATTTGGGTGCTATATCTGTACAAAAGATCCCCTAAACAACTGGTGTTGAGATATGGTCAGACAAGATCAAAGTTTTCCTATGTGTTAAATCAACATGAGATCTTTAGGTTTAAAAAACACTACAAACCTCTGAGTGTCCAAAATAATGGTTAAGAACTGCATTTTTACCATCTTGAATACAGAATCAAAAAGCTTGAAACCAGCTAACAGTGAAAACTTAATGGAATCTGTACACTTTGGATCTGAGAACATGATTCTTATCTGTGATTGTACTGCAATTATTTTGCTGTTTTGTTTCTTCCACGTGAAACCAAGGGCTTATGGCTGTTAAACACCAGAGTGTACATAAACTCCGTCACTGCTTCTATTGTTTATTCTATCAAAAAAATCCTACACTCTTTTGATCAGTTCTCTCTAAATGAGCTGCTCCAGTTAATCGGAGTGCTGGATTTTACACAAGCTATTAAAGAACTACATTTGTAACAGTTCAGTGATTGAAATTACCTTTGCAAGATATCTTGACATAATAAAAATAACCTTTGAACCTATCATTTTCTTATGGCTTCAAAAAACAATAATCCTAGTTTGCCAAGTCTGGTATTCTAAGTGGTCTAGCATGAAATATCATTTTCAAGCAAGGCTTCTTTAGCTTATCCTTTCATGTGAAAATGCTGCATGTAGCTTTTACTACTTAAAAGTCAAGTAATAGATTACTTGGAGTGAATAACAAGCAGGGATTTACATACTGCAAGTAGTCTGTTACCAAGACTTCTAAATGACAGATGGCTAGCAAGCTGTATGGAGACTACTATTAAGATACTTAGGAAAAAAACAAAAAAAAACAAAAAAAAACCCCAAAACAAACAACAACCGAACAACCAATCAACAACAACAACAACAAAACAAACAAACAAAAAAAAAAAACCAGCACCAAAAACCCGAACAACTAAAACCCAGAAATCCAAACCCTTAAAAAAACAGAAAGAAAATGTATGAGAATGATCTGTGCATTAACATATCCATATTGGTCAGTCACCTGTGGGCATTTGACCTACTTCCATGATGTCCCCCTACAGCAATACAGGCTTTTCTTCTTCTCAGCAGATAGTAATCTTCCAGGAAGAACTGCTGAGAACTACAGGTATCCCTACTTGCCTATTTCCCAAATTGTTTTTGGTGATACCCACATTTCTGCAGTGTATGTGCCTTTTGCTCTCTCTTAATTTGCCATTTTCTCGTGACAATCCAGAAACAATATAGCACAAGAGGAAATGGTCTCAGGTTGCACCAGGGGAAGTTTAGTTTGGATATTAGGAAAAAATTCTTCATATTCATTCATTTATCAAGCATTAAAAAAGTCAACCTATGGAAGTAGTTGAGGCGCAGTCCCTGGAAGTATTTAAAAGATGTGTAAGTGTGGCATTTAGGGACAAGGTTTAGTGGTGGACTTTGCAGCATTAGATTAATGGTTGGACTCAAATAGGTCTTTTCCAACCTAAGTGATCCTCTGATTCTACAATTATAAGATATGAGACAAAGGTAAATATTAGCTGCAGTGGAAAAGTTCAACACATCTTCAATACATAGCATGTTCAACATTATCTTTGTGTATTTTGTAATCATATAATACAGGTCCTTAGTAGGTTGTTAGGAGAACTCTTTCAAGTATCATGCTTGGTTTATGTTAGCTTACCATTCCTTCACACTGTACATTTCCCATTGAAGCTATGGAAAGTCAAGAAATCCATTTTATCATGAGTTTCAGGGACTCACTTGGCCACTTTCACTTAGTGTGTTAGTTTAAGCTTAATATAAAACCATGTACATAAATACATGTTAATATAAATATATGACATGCAACTCTGTTCATTATCAGCTGTATAGATGCATACAGAATTACCCTGTTTAAAAGCAAAATAAGTTTTATATTCACAGTCAAATAAAGACCCCCAAAATTCAGAGTGATCAAATGGTGCTCTGAAAATATATCTCTCAAAAGTTAATTCTCTCTCTCAAAAGTTACTTCTTTATGTCCTTCTCCCTCTCTTTTTTTCCCCCATATTTCAAACAGGAAATAGTAAAAATCCTTCTGAATTTATAACTCAGATAACAAATAACAAACAGTCTTCACAAAATAACCCAGTTGCTTCTAACTGTATTTGTAGAGGAGGACATTAAGAATATTAGAAAACCGATCCTCTGACATGATAACAATTTCATATTATGCCACTGTAGGTCAAACCCCAAAATTACAATATATGTTTCCACCTCAAATACTCTTTGGGACTGATTAATACAATTATACACAGTTATATTTGCACTCTAACAAATTTTCATCTAAAGGCAAAACAAAGTTTACAACTGCTCTAGGCTCTGTACAAATTAACACTTCATTGAATATTAATGAATTACTCTTTGTGACCACTTGCTATGCGAATAATACTTGTGTCAGAATTTATAATTACATTAATTTCCAGCTAAAATACATGAATATTAACATAAAAAATACTGCCACAATGTTGAGTAAATCAATTGAGGCACATGCTAGAGAATCCTAAAGTAATGGGTTTGCACAACTAGATAACAGTATTTTTTCAGCCTAATTTCTAATGATTACGAAAACTCAGTAGTATCCTAGAATTTTACCTCTAGAAACTGCATCTGGATTTGGTTCAGAATTTGCAACAATTCATATTAGTCATGTCATAGATAATACTAATTTATCAGTTCAAAGCAAACTGATACTAAATATTTTTATTGACTTTAGCATACATTTTATATCACCAGGCATAAGATCATGTAATAAACTATTACATGAAGCTACACCACTGCTTGCATCCTTTTTCTAGAAATTATAAAGGTTTTTTTAATTGTTTATGTAATGTTTATACAAGCAGCCTGCGGGACCAAAAGTTGAATACGTTTGTATTTCCAGTGAAGTCTTGGGAAAAAAAGAAACTGTTATAAAATCACCTTAACACTGAATAACCAGCACTGGTTCCACAAAAGAAATATCAGGTATCAATTCTCTGCTTGAATTGCAGACTCAGAATTGTTCAACATGCTCCTAAAACACAGTCTGTCAAATAATAGAGACATAATTTTTCATAATAATCTTTTAAATATAATTTAGGAAAGTTGGAGGAAGCACATCTTAGATTCCTCTGTTGCTCAGTGGGGAAACCTGGATTAAATACTTGTGTTTGGCTAAACCTATGTAATGCAAAGAGAGAAAAAGAATTCTCATCTAACTTTTATTTTTCAAGAATAAGCCATAGTAAAGGCAATGATTAGGAGTAAACTGCTACAAAGTCAGATAAGGAGCTAAAATATTACCAGCAAGCAAAAATACAAATTCCATAGATTACTAATTTTAATTTGCCCTGTATAGTAGAGAATACACTAACAGAGCGCTGTTTAACAAGACAGTCATAAAATATGGAAGCTTTTACTAATCTCATGGCATACTGATGGTGTTGAGGTTATTAAAGTGAATTACACAGTTTTACCAATGAGATCAATTCTGAGCACACAGTAAAGTCAGGAGTGAATTTCACTAATATAAAACAAATAGATATAATTAATTATAGTGTCAACCACTTTAGGAAAGGGCATTATGCCAGCAGAAGACAGAATAAGGATGTGTTGGTTTCTACCTTCTGCCATAACGGCAGATTTTTCCTTGTACTCCATTCCTCCTCTCACTTGCAAACAGATGTGTGATCCCCAAAGCAAGAAATAATTTTAAAAGCTATAAAATTCAGAAAATGTAATACATAATCCTATTGTTTTGCACTGTTGCTGCTGCAGTAGTGAGCTATTGTGAAACACCTACTGTGTACAAAGCTACATTCATGAGCTATATTAACCAAGTACCCTTGTGCAAAACAAATTTATGACAACTATTACTCTAATTTCACACCAGTGCAATTTCATAATATTCTGAAATAGGGAAGCTTCATCTCCTACCTCTACAGAGTTAATTCAGATCTATTAGCCATGCATTAGAGGAGGGACTGGAAGTCCCACCAGAAACTTAATGCAGCCACTGTAGTCAGATCCATGCACTCAATGAAGCGATACTTCTCCTTTAGCTGTCAATCTTCAGTACCAGAGCAGCAGGATTTCATTTTATCTTTCCTTTTTTCCCATTTCACAAGGGTATTTAAAATTTGATCACAACAATGGTTCAGTTCATATGCATATTACAAACTGCTTTGGGGACAGCTCAGTGCAAAATGAGTGGATAATGTTACAGATTAACTTGACTCTGGAGTGTGAACTGTCAGCTATATCCTTTGGCTGGGGAGAAGATTTTAAACACTACCTGGAAAATTATGAGGCCTAATCTTTCCTCTGTGCTAGCTTGTAGTATAATCCAAATAATGCGAATGTGCTTTCCATCTGACTGAGGTAGGCATGCTGATAAGTGATTTGAGAGATTTGCCTGGTATAATAACCAGTTTTCTCTGTCTCACTGGATGCCAGGAAGTTCCTGAAAATCTTTGCCTATGGCTTGACGTAGACTGCTGAGTAACCACAAAACTGTTTGATAAAAGCACCAGTTTTGTCCAGTATAAATCAATAGAATCCTGCTGCAATAGCTGTATTTGACTACAGCACTTGGCTGTTATCAAGTAGGGGACCTGTTCTGACTATTTTAACTTCAGAGTATGTATGCTTTTCCCAGCAGGAATAGCTTTGGTATGTACTCAGTGTTTTACCCAAAAAACGTTTAACGTTCACAGCACTCCACTGCCCTCCAGACAAAGACTAACTGAAAATGTACTTCAATGCAGATATCAAATTGTTTTGCTCAAAGAAAGTAGAAAAATTGTGATTCCTCAAACGTGCAATCTTGAATATGAACTGGAAAGATTTTACAGCAATTTCACAAGTCCTTCCTACTTGATGTGACCTTATTTTTCTAGGAAAAATACCACAAAAAAGTCAACTCTCACACATGTAATTATAGACATTCTTCAAATTAGCTGAAAGAATTTATTGCAAGTGAAAGAAAACTTTAAAACATCTCCCAAAACCAGTGTTCAAAATGTTATTTTTCACATCTCCTCTACCTTTTAATCATGGAAATGTGTTTTAGGAATATGTTTTCTGGATAGACTCATGGCACAGTAGAACAATCAACTTTATTCTCTCTAAAACTGAAATTACTTCTGGAGAAAATTAAGGATATAATATTCTGGAGAATAATATTACTTTCTGGAGAAAATTCTATGCCAATAAGCCTAAAAAAATCCACAAGTTAAATGTTTCTATTCCATTATTGTGTCTTTCCATTTTTCATGTTATACCTTGCAGAGCACTGAGATTTGCTCAAAGCATGTACAATTGCAACATGTTGGTCTAAGAAACGAACAAAGCATTCAGGGGCAGCAAGAATTTCTTTTTCCTTGAAATTTCACTGACAACATGGCACTGAGAATCTTTCCTAAAGTCTTGGTTTCACTGAAATTGGTTGAATTTGTTACCTTTATTCCAATGAATCCAGTTGTCCAATATATGACAGACCTCTATGATACAAGGAATAAATGTGATGCAATAATAATAATTATAAATACTATACCTAAAATATATATATCCATATATTCTGTATATATAGTCAATATGATATATATTAATATATTTAATAATATTAAATATTTATTATAACTAATATTTTATATAATAGTGTATCAAATTATACGTAGTTATGAACATAACTATTATGATTACATAATTATACTTATTGGTAAATATAACTATCATATTGGTAGGAGACTTGCCAGGCTGGTCAAGAGAGTTTGAAACTAGATGTATTGGGGGAGGGGGGCATCATTCCATCCCAACACACACAGTCAGTTGCCAGCACCTATGATAAATGCTTGGACCAATGTAGAGATATTTCAGCAGCTCCAGCCAATGAGCTGGCTTCATTTGGAGCTCATCCATAATATGGGGAACAAACAAGAGAAATTAGAGATGTGTGCACGTCTACAGGGACATGATGTAATAGGCATCACAGAAACATGGTGGGATGGCTCCTGTGACTGGAGTTTGGAATGGAAGGTTACAGACTCTTTAGAAAAGACAGGCCCGGCAGGCGGGGAGGGGGAGTTGTTGTTTATGTTACAGATAGGCTGGAGAGTATGGAACTCTGTCTGGGGCAGGTGATCAGTCAATAGAGAGTTTGTGAGTCAGGGTTAAAGGAAGAACAGCGATGGGGGACATTACTGTGGGGACCTGTTACAGACTGCCTGATCAAGAGGACTCTGTGGATGAAGCACTCTATAGACAGATAGGAACGGCCTCATGCTCGCAGGCCCTTGTCCTCATGGGGGACTTCAACCACCCTGGTATCTGTTGGAGGGACAATAGAGCCTGGCACAATCAGTCAAGAAGGGTCCTTGATTGTGTGAAAGACAACTTCCTTCTGTAAGTAATAGAGGAGACAACAAGGAGAGGTGCCATGCT
Source organism: Neopsephotus bourkii (assembly GCF_033783945.1). NCBI lineage: Eukaryota > Metazoa > Chordata > Aves > Psittaciformes > Psittacidae > Neopsephotus > Neopsephotus bourkii. Next base: position 5,889,650 of record NW_026901872.1, on the reverse strand, counting down.
TGACCTCATGCTTACCAACAGGGAAGGGCTCATTGGAAATGTGGCACTTAAGGGCAGCCTTGGTTGCAGGGATCATGAGATGGTCGAATTTGAGATCCTCAGGACAGTGAGAAGAGCGTGCAGGAAGCTCACTGCCCTGGACTTCAGGAAAGCAGAGGAAAACTGGCTACCCTGGCTACTTTATTAGAGATTAAACCTTTGTTTAATACATGTATGGGACTGAATTTCAATGTACATTAAAATATTCTTACCTCCAAACTGTGACTTGGTTTTACTGTCTCCTGGGTTCAGCTGTAATGGTTATTTTTCTTCCTAGTAGCTGGTGCAGTGCTGTGTTTTCGACTTTAGTCTGAGAACAATGCTTGTAACATGCAAATATTCTAGTAGTTGCTCAGTAGCACTTGTCCCATTCAAGGACTTCTCAGTCTCTCATGCTCTGCCAGTGAGGAGGGGCATGGGAAGCCAGGAGGAAGCAGGGACAGGACACCTGACCCAAACTAGCCAAAGGGGTATTGCATATCATAGCACATCATGCCCAGTATATAAACTGGGGGGGGAGTTACCTGGAAGGTCCAGATAGCTGCACAGGTTGGGCTGGGTATCGGTTGGCAATTGGATTGTGCATCAGTTGTATTTATTGTTGGGTGTTTTTTTTCCTTTCCCCTTTTAGTTTTATATTATCTCCCCCTGTTAATTCCCTTATCATTATTATTATTGGTGGTAGCAGTAGTGGTTTTGTGTACACCTTAGTTACTGGACTGTTCTTATCTTGACCCGTGGGAGTTACATTCTTTCAATTCTTCTCCCCATCCCTCCGGGAGCTGGGAGGGGAAGAAGGAGAGGACTGAGCGAGTGGCTGCGTGGTTCTGAGTTACTGGCTGGGTTTAAACCATGGCATGCTGTAGCTAAAATAAAGCCTGTTGCATGCAATAATTAGATGCTTACTAGGCAAGAAAATTATTTATTGACATTACAGACATAAGCACACTAAAACAGCATAAACAGGTACAGTATATAAGCATAGCTAAACGTTGTAAAAATGTAACATCTTGCAATGAAGCTCAGCTTTAATATATAAATAATTGCCTAAATTGCAAAGGAGTGGATAGAGTTGTGACATAATGGCACAATCAGGGTGTATAAAAAATGTGCAAGTATTAAACTCTGCAAGATAGGAACTGAGGATGCAGAGTAGGCAAGAATGATGTCTGGTATAACCAAAATAATCCTGCAGAGCAGGCAGGCAGTGTGTCTGATAGAACCAAAATAATCCTGCAGAATATGCAAAACCAGAATAAGTCCTCATCCCAAAAATAAATATCAGGAGAAGCTGAGATCACCCAATTTTTTTCTGGGGAGGAGGCAAAGGAGCAGAGAACATCAATGGTGTTTTATGGGGAAGGAAGGATAGGAATGAAGGTACAGACTCTGTTCTGGCTTTCCCTCCGAAATTGTTGTTTGGACTGACGAATTATAGCTACCAGTATGAACTAAACTTGCACCACTTCAGTGGCATTGTACACATGCACCTAATTTAGGATTGTTATGGATGATTGTTAGTGATTAGGAGCTAAGAACTTACAATGTACATTGTTAATGAATCCAGTCAATCCAGTCAGGAGTGCTTTTGAAACTTGAAGCTGGCCGGATTTGAAATCTTTTTCCATCACATTCCCATCACACAACTCTCTTAACTTCCTTGCATATATTCATCTACCTACCTATATTCAGTTGCAATGTTATGTTTACATCCTAAATTTTTACAGGACTTTTACAAAATTTTCTATATACTTAACAGCTCATCACAGTAGAGCAAGAAGCAACATTAAACATATACTGTTTTCTATCTGACTGCTATTTTCTTACAGGGTAATGTCTTTAGGAAGCTCCATGGTTTTGCAGCATTTTTCCTCACTTTTCTGTATAAATTATTCCAAAGTAATAACCTTGGAAAGACATGAAAAAGGTAACAAAAGCAAAGGTAACAATGCCTATTTTTGTGGCCTATATAAGTATACACATGTATATATGTACATCAGATAAGGGAAGTATTAGGATTTATTTCTTTATCTAGACCTGAAATGACTTCTCCTTCTATGAACAACCACTTGTGGCATCTTGAAGTCACTACATATGTTTACACACACACACACACACACACACATACACACACATCTATTTTGTAGAAACATAAATGCTTTTTAGTAATAGAGCAAGAGTGACAGAGAATATGATTCTCACATCTCTCCTGTTCTAAAATAAAATGGTTATTAGGTGATCATTTTACAGAATAGATTGATTCATATATACATAGTTAAAGCTTCCTTCTCCCACCCCCATCCCTACCCCCAGTTGTCCCTCCTTTCTGGATACCTCTGATACTACACAGTAGCACTTCTGTGAGACAGGCCTGCAATTAATACTTTACAGAATAAATGCTTTAGCATATAGAAAAGCATAGAAGAAGAACAAAGGAACTACACAAACATGCCCCCCCCATACTTAATAATTTTAAAAATCTATACTCCACTTGCTCTAGCAGCAAACTTTTCAGTGTATTAAAAGAAATGAAAAAAAAAACTAGATATAAATGATAAGTTTTCTCCTTATTCAGTCAGTGAAATAATGTCTGATATTTAGCTCTACATCATTGGAACAGTTATTGGAAATAGCGATGCTAATGGTGAGGCTATCAGTGGGCTTGTTAAGTTGCAGTGGCGATTTCTCTTGACCTTCTTTCTTTTCCTGCTTGAAAACTGTTTGAAATTTCATCTGACTACAATCAGGTTTATTGGAAATATTAATATGTGTGCTCTCCCCATAAGCCACAAGCAGGGTAATTGACTTGAAAGATGAATGACAACATCTGCATTAACAGAATATAGAGTTGTAGTGTGGAGTGTAGCTCTTTGTCCTTTGCTGTCCCCCATTCCTTCACTTTTATGTGATTCTGACAACTGAGAATTTTCCTTTTTTGTCCCAGAGAGACAGTGTACGAGAGCATCATTAATAATACACGTTACATGCTGTGATTGTTTATCCAAAGGCTGGGGAATGACTCTTAAAACTTACTTACATAGTCTCTGAAACAAACTGGGATTGCTGTGAAGTACCGAGCCCTTCCTGATATTCATGGCTCTGTGATACAATCATAATTTATTAACATTATTTGCCTTAAAACTAAAGAAAGAGAAAGGGAAGAAATATCTACTTCTAGGATAAAGAATATTCCCAAACTGCTCCATGAACATTCCTCCAATAAGAAATTATTATGAGCACACAAAGAGACAGTGAATGTAGCTTTGGAACAAGAATGTGGGAAGAATCTATTCGGCTCCTCCAACGAAATGCTCATAGTATCTGTGCCCCATATCTTTAACATGACTCTGCTACACATAAATGCAACTTCACATGACAACACAAAATTTTCTGTAAAAAAAATAATACAGAAATATAATGCTAGTGACATTTTAGCATTTTCTATTATTCTGTAAAGAACAACAACTTAATAAAAACCAGATTTATATCTGTAAATGATGTAGGTTCTTCTTATAAAAACATTTGTAAACAATTCCTACCAGCATTACGGTACTTCTTAATTTTTCATGCTTTCAGGTTAGCACATGGACAGCAGGATTTAGGGGAAGGAGGCAGTGGGAAATGTAATTTATTATCCATAACAGAATTGCTTCAAATACTTTTCTCACCACCTCCATCTTCATAGAAGAATTAGGAATGGAAGGATAATAAGTGTTCCATGCTACAAGGCTTAGATCTCAAATGGAAAAAAATACAAACGGTATTTTGCCTGCACAGAGTGAAGGAATCAGACAGTTGATTAGGCAGATAAATGAACCGAATTCGTCTGAATGCTCTGTAGTTTTTCAGACACAAAACCCAGACAACTGACTAGAAAGTCAGTTCAGCATTGATATCATCATCCATAATATCGAAGTGAAACAGTATTAGAAGGCTTCTGCGTTCATTTCTTCATTCCAGCTCCCTCTGTGACCTCTAAAGCTTCTTCAACACATAGACTATTCCTACAACTTTTGGATCATTTTCTGATACTTGTCACATATCAACGTGAAAAGAGATCAAGAAGTCTGACTGTCATTTCTCATTCCTCAAGTACCAACTTATCTTGCTTACAGTACCTTTTCCTATTTCTAACTCTGACTTAAACATTGCTTAAAATTATTAAAATCGTTGAAGTTTAATAGTAACAAAAGCCCTCCCACTTGTTCCTCCTATGCCTTAGAACTGAATTTTTCATTCTTAATATTTTGTTACTACAATTCTGTTGATATATAGTTGACACCATGAACAGACCTTTATACCAGTTTTAGGCAATCAGTTCTGGCTTTATACTTCTTGAGAAATTGCCATGGTTTAACCCTAACCAGCAGCTAAGTGCCACACAGCCACTTGCTTATCCCCCCCAGTTCAATAACTGAAGTTACATATAATAGGTATATGATAAAATATATTGCATTATATATAATATGTATTATATTGTTTTAGATATGTAATAATAATAGGGAAGAGACAGGAGTAAAAACAAAAAAAAAACCAAGTGATGAACAGTAATATATCTCATCAACCACTGACAAATACCCACCCCATCACAAGCAGTAATCAGTGGCTCTCAGCCAATTCCCCAATTTATATGCTGATCATGACATGCTATGGTATGGAATACCCCTTTGGCTACTTTGGGTCAGGTGTCCTGTCTCTACTCTCTCCCAGCTTCTTGTGCTCCTCCTCACTGGTAGAACACTAGAGACTGGAAAGTCCTCAATCAGGGTAAGCGCTATTCAGCAACAACTAAAACATCGGTGTGTTATCAGCATTGTTCTCAGACTAAAGTCAAAACCGCAGCACTGCACCAGCTATGGTGAAGAAAATTAACTCTCTTCCAGCCAAAATCAGGACAGAAATCTTCAGTCATAGTAAGTAGTTAGGCAATTATCCAAGTGTTTTTGTAACAGAATGTTTCTACTTATATAGTAGATAGGTTAAGAAGTCTACAATTCATAAATAAATTTATGTGATTTCCTGTTAGCTAAATTCTCTTGTCCAGTTAGGAAAAATTTCTTCCCCAAAAGGGTTGTCAAGCACTGGAACAGTTTGGGGAAGTGGGTGAGTCACCATTCCTGGAAGTATTTAAAAGATATATAAATGTGGTGCACTTAGGGACATGGTTTAGTGGTGGACTTGGCAATGATGAGTTAGTAGTTGGACTTGATGATCTTAAAGGTCTTTTGCAACTGAAATGATTCGATGATTAGGCACACAAATAACTATGTCTCAATTACAGCAGGTTCTTTGGAAGCTGTGTTTATCTGTATAGACATCAGCTTTAGAATTACTTCTCCTAGCTCCCCCAAACATGTAAAACATTAGTAACTCACCACTACTATATTCCCCCACCCCCCCAAAAAAAAACCCAAAAAAAACAAAAAAAAAAAAACAAAAAACCCAACAAACAACAAAAATTTCTGCTTCTTACAAACAAAACCACTAAGAATATCTCTGCTTGGACTCAGATATTTATGAAACATAGAGATTTATTGTACCTATTTTGACCTTAATTTCACCTCTGTCAGTATAACCTCTTTGGTTAATCACTCCTGGTCACTTCCACAAAAGTCAGTATCACAAAAAACATGTAATACAACCTGCTTCAGTTAAAGCTGAAAAACAGTTTCCATCTATAGCTAGTTGCTTTCACACTGCTTATTGTTGCCTCAATAGCACTCTGGATAAATAGAAGCATTCAGAAAAACTCTGCTCTACCATAGCTATTACTCCATAACAGAATTTTGTTTTCTTGACCAAAGATGGAGAGATCATGGATAAAGTAGCCACATGGCAGGGGAATTGGAACTAGACAATCTTAAGGTCCTTTCCAATCCCAACTGTTCTGTGATTCTACAATTTTAGGTGATGTCTAAAAAGCCCATGTTTAGTTATAGTTCTGATAGCAACTTTCACCAATTAAAAGCTTCACCCTTTCTCTTCAACTGTCAGGCTCAGCAAGAGCCACGTGCAGTGAATATCCATTTTGCTCATGGCGCTACTGTTAGAATTTCTGTCCTTAATTTTTTTTCATATTTTTAAAACAAGCTTTGTTTGATAGCAATGACACTTCACTGCAGTGCTGCCCTGGGTTCAGTATTAATGGTTATTTTTCTTCTTCCTAGTAGCTGGTGCAGTGCTGTGTTTTCGACTTTAGTCTGAAAACAATGCTGGTAACACACCAAAAATTTAGGTGTTGCTTGGTAGCGCTTACCCCAATCAAGGACTTTTCAGCCTCTCATCCTCTGCCAGGAAGGAGGGGCATAGGAAGCCAGGAGGAAGCAGAGACAGAACATCTAACTCAAACTAGCCAAAGAAGCATTCCATACCACAGCACATCATGCCCTGTATGGAAACTGGCGGGAGTTACCTGGAAGGCCCAGATGGCTGCTCGGGTCAGGCTGGGTATTGGTTGGCAGGTAGTGAGCAATTGGATTGTGCATCATTTGTGTTTATTGTTTTCTGTTCCTTTTCCTCTTTTAGTTTTATATTTTCCCCCCTTGTTAGTTTCTTTATCACTATTATCATTGGTGGAAGAAGCAGTGGTTTTGTGTTATACCTTAGTTACTGGACTGTTCTTGTCTCCACCCATGGGAGTTACATTCTTTCAGTTCTCCCCATTCCAGTGGGAGCGGGGTGGGGGGAAGAAGGGAGGGAGTGAGCAAGCGGCTGCATGGTTCTGAGTTATTGGCTGGACTTAAACAACAACATGTGCCACAGTGTTTTTTTTACCCTTATATCAGAAAATCAGAGTTCATTAAATTACTGAAAGTTTTCTGGTTTCTAAGACTTAAAGAACAATCATGTGGTTTTATTTACCTTTCGATGTTTAGTTTCATGACAGCATTTAACAATTCATTTCAGAAAGAATAACAGCAAGTAAATTCTAAATTACATTTTCAGATATTAGAAGACAGGTTAAACTGGATTAAACACACAAAATGCTGGGTGGAAAGGTCTTTGTCTCCATTTTCACAATTATCAATACTGTACTAAAAACAAAGCAAGGTTTCATTTATCTAACCTGTGTTTTCATAGAGACTCATTTTGACCTGTAGTATCACCCTCTTTCAGAGAGAAACTCTTAAGCATTTTCTTTACATTTCTTCGGTTACTTATACAGTAAGATGGGATTCTTCTTTTTCCCCTCCTTTTAGGATGTAGATGTGTCAGTGCCTCAAAACTAGAAGGTCCTCCAAAACAAGAAAGTTCTAGGACATGAGCAGAGATTAAAAGACATTTTTAATGGAGCTCAAAAATTTCTAAACCAATTTTTCTTTCTCTGTTTTGCTTTCTAATGCATTCCAATTTTCCAAGAGAAGAAGGGGTGAATATTTTTAAATATTTACTGATTCACTATCATTTAAACTCAATGGTGGGAGAAATGGAATTTCAGGAACTTTAGGGGGTGTTGTGTTTGGGTTTTTTTCCCCTAGTGTCTGCATGATGGACCATTACAGGACGATACATCTCTGAAGCTGAATAAAATGGAATTTTCCCCCCACTTTAAAAAAACTTACAATACTTTGCTTGGCCTTACACAATTTTTTGAGCAATGGAGATTCTGCAGTGTCCATCAAGGCGGCAATTAAACTGCAGTCATTTTTGTATGAGAAATAGAGGAATTTTGAAGGAAAAGGAATTACATGCCAGAGAGAGCCCATTAAACTTTAAAATGCAATGTAAATGGCACACCTCCTTGAAGTCTGCCCTTCCCCTTATCAACTACAGTTAGTAATGTTAAACGTAAATGAACAACTGTACTCCTTCTCAGGAAGAAGGAAATGTTGTTGAAAACAACAGAATAAATGTGTGCTCATACTGACTTTATCACAACTTTATGTTTAAGTCTAAAGCCCACAAACTTTATGGGGAAAAGGGAAAATTTTCACTGGCACAAACATAACCTACAGACACAGCATGCATCTATAGCAATGATAATTCTGATTTCAATTAGACTTACTAGCTCTCTTGTGCCTCATTTTTACAAGGAAAATAAAATTGAGGAAGGCGTTGCTGTGATTAGCTCCTACAGCCACCTTTTCTGAATAGTCTGAAGTGACAGCCACAGGGGTAAAAATGATTGTACTAAAATGTCTACTAATGAGGCCCCTGTAGTACTGCTCCAAGAAGGACCATTATATGCTACATTTGTCAATTTCATCTCTTTGGCTTTCTTTTTATCATCTGGGAAAATACTGACTAAGAGAGGGTTTCTTTTTAAGGTTTTATTCTTGTTTAACCTTCATAATAATGCTCATTGCCTTCCTGTACAGATAAAACGTTCCACACTAAAACACTGAAATGTTCCATACTTCCTGCTGACTTTTCTCAGTTTCTTGAGACTAATATATACTTTATTATAACAATCCACAAACTTTCTGCTCAGTTATAGAAAGGGAGGCATAAAAAATACCTGCAAATATCCTTATAAATGAGTCGAATGGAAAATGATAAACTTTTTTTCTGTTCTTGTGGAAGACATATTCATGACACAAGCCTTAATATCTCTGAGATGAACAAAAAGAAACTTGTGTGAATTAAAAATTAAAAAATAATTTCAAGGAAAATATCATAAAATATAACTAAGAAAAAGTTATAAGGGAAGAAAAGGGTCACAGGAATAGGCAGTAGCTATTTGGGTGACCACAGAGGAGGAAGAAGAAAAAATCTGAATTGCAAACATGAATAACGACAGAAACTTCCACTGGAATCTCCCACTGATATCATTTTGTACAGTATAAATGAAAAATAGACATAACAGAAATAGATATAATAGATATTACATAATTCTGTACAGAATACATAGCAGTAGAAATAACAAAATAAAATCACTGTATATATGGCTCTTTAAGAGGAAGCATGATTAGTACACATGCACTAATGAGTTAATTAACAGCTAAATTCAGGAATGCAATTTTACTTTAGTTTTGGTTTGGTTTTGGGGTGGTTTTTTTTGTCCTTAAAACTGTAATATTGAGGAGTAACTTCTTTTCTTGTGTTATAATCTAAGATGGTAGTATAGAGGAAAATGGAACTGAGTAAGAGATGAAATAAGGAAGATGGGTGTGGACTTCAAAAAAGAACTACAACACCCAAACCAGAAGTTTGTTTTGTTCATGTCCTAAAACAGTAAATATAAAGGATCACTACTTTGCAATAAATTTAAAGAACTATAAGAGATTAATAAATTTATAACTGATTTAATAAAATTGCCAAAGGTATGATATGTCCAAAAAGTAGATATTTTTATGTATATATGCATAGTTTTTTAAACTTTGGTAGTTCAAGCACCTGGTCCTTATCACTTGCGGCTTTTTAGAACTCCTTCTAGACTAATTCATTCTTTATAAAAACATTTTTGATGGATTATAAGGAACTAGCTGAAAGAAAGGCACACCAGTCTTGATTAATTCTGTTGTTCTGTCAACTTCTGAAAGATGCACGCATGTTAGAAACATGAAGCTTGGAATATCAAAATCTGAAGTCTTGATAAAAGTGAGAGAAAAAGAATTCTCAGTTGTATTTTTCCGTAGAGAAAGACTTGAAATTCTAGTTAGTGACTTCATAATTCCACTTTAAATACCTTAAAAATTTCTTAGGATTTGATATCAATAATGCCAATTAGATATTAATTGTCTTGGTTTTATTTTCCTTAGGTTCTCTTAGCCATTTTCTTGTTAATCACTTATTTTTTCTCCTAATAAAATAACTTTTCTATACCTGATTAGTCCCTGTGTTTTAAAGACTTATCATGTGATGATCAGACTATACATTTTACACAGGTGGGGTTTTAGATGTGTTTTGTTCTGATTATAGATATCCAGTCATTATGTAATCCAAGTGTAATCTTCCATGACAATGAAGATTAACTTGCCAGTCATACCACTTGGCTTTGTGTCACAATATAAATGTCTTAGATTTCTGTATAGAATTTCTATTTGAGAGATCTTGAAACATTGAGCCAACCTCATCAACTATTACTTTAAATGCATATATTTGTAGACTATATCGATGACCACTGTCCTGAAAATGGAAATTAAATGATGTTATCATGCCATCAGACTGCTTCATCAAAACACTTAATGCTGAATTATTCCATTTTCTAAGATTTTTAACAGCACATTTATTCAAAGGCATGTGCTGTTTTCCTGAAGGTGGGAATAAGCATGAAATATAGTATCCAGTACTCATACAACTCATTTTAAAAGAATCTAATCAGCTGAGACTTTTAATATTTGTTAAATGTTTTGGACTCTATGTGGATATGATTAGAGTGTTCTTCTCTTTATTAGGTGAAGCCTGCAACAGTTCTATTAATTTGCCAGTTTCTGATCATTAAAAGTGCAGTGATTTATTTCACCCTCAATATTAAGCTGTTGCTTATGAAAGTTTAGCCCTTCCACTGAAATGAACATCTTATTTATTCTGAGTGAAAGTCCTCAAACCAGCCTCTTTATCTGTCTTTCCTGGCTGTAAAAATGTAAAAGCAGTCACTGGAGATACAGGGTAATCCTTTTTGCATATTACATGTTTAGTTAAAATGTTATTTCTTTTTTTTTTTTTTTTATATACATCATCCTAACTCTTTAAGAACCCTATTTGTCTCTTTGCCAAGAGAAACACAGCCAACACTCTACTCATTTCATCCTTTTGGTCTTAATGAGAAAAAGTAGTCCTTCCATTCAGTCTCCATTTTCAGAATAGTTTACCAGAGTCCAACAGTACACGTATTGGCGACTGCAAATCCCACAAATATCTGGTTCTAAAACAAGTCAGTAACAAAGCCAGAGTGTGTCTATAACCTCTTTTAAACAACAGTCCAGCATGCCTTGTAACAAATGTATCCTACAAAACAGCTCTAATGTTTCCTTTCTGTCATTAAGATTTTAACAGCTTTGGTAGATTCCAGCCTTATAATAATATTTTGACTCCTCTGTATGAATTGCAGCAGCGCATGCCAACCAATTTAGCCCAGTCGTACTTATAATTAATTAGCACTACTTTATATCTTATAGTAGCACACAATGCTCGGACTGAGGACTGATTTCCTATTCATTTGTGGTACTGTACTCCACATGCACAGGTTCAGAAGCATTAAGTACTTTCCTCTATTTCTTTCTCACCCCTTTATAAATTAGAGACCTTCTGACCAGTTACTATTCCTCTGTCTCTACTTAAGCTAAATACAATCTAATTTCTTCAAGACTAGCTAGATATTCTTTAACTTGTATAACTTTTTACATTTTTGTCATAGTCTGACTTGTGTAGTTATTTAATAATAGTAAATTTCTTTAATAGTAAACTGCTTGTTAGATGCTATTAAGCCAATTCTGTCAGCTGAATTAAAAAATAAATAAATAAAAATGTTTTGACAACAGAGATATTAATTGATTAAAGAGAATGTAATTCAATGAGCCCTACACTCCCTTCAATATAGCATGTTGAATACCTCAGTGCACACCCTATTAGTCCAACACCATTCCTTTTTACTAACACGTTTTCCCTTTTTCTTCAGTTGTACTACTCACAGTGTAACTGTACAATTTATTTCAGTTTATGTAGCCCATATTCAAGTATATATGAGCCAGAACACTGGTAAGCTGTTGCCAAAAATGTTTAGGACATTATTTGAGTAATTTTGTTCTGAAGTACAGTTGCAAAACATGCAGGTCAATACTGAACAGTAAAAATACTGAGAAAATACTGGTTGTCAAGTAATAGAGGTAGGAGTATGACAACACTGAAAACCAGATAATGTTTTAATTTCTTTCCCTTTAGAATCTTCTGATAATTTTTCTTTATCCAAGTTTGAATTTTTACTGGTTTTAGCAAACTGCCCTGGCAATATTACATTCTCTCTGAATACAGTTCTATGTGTTTTATTGCTTCACACTGTTGAGTGGAAAGGATTTGCCAGGTTGGGAAAATGCCAACATTTGCATTTTAATAAAGATATGTCAAACAATAAAATTACTTAACATCCTGTGACAGACCTGGTGAAACTATGTGGTGAAACTTCTGCACTCACTATGCTTTTCTATGGTTGTTGTTTTAAGAGAGAACTAAAAGCAAATTCATGCATTAACTCCTTTTTCAGCAGTACCTGAAAATCTGTAAGTAGGGTAACATAACTTTTATAACTGCAGTGATATACAAGAAAGATCTCTCGGATTCAACACCTAGCCTAAAAAAGACACAGTTTGGAGTTCTGGTGAAGGCCTGAATTTCACCTGCATCATGAAGAGAAAAAGCTGTTCAGGAAGCAGCTCCAATTAGAAAGTGGTTAGAAACCCATAGAGCTAGCAGTGACTACAAGATGTGAGAGTGCACAGTGCAGGCAACTACACATAGTTTACAGGACTTTTCTCTTTAGGTATTTAACTTTACTGTCTATGCACCTGTGAAAATACAGTACTACACCACAGTCATTCAAAAAAAGAAACAGGCTTAAAAAGCAAATATCAGCAACTGAACTGAAAGTCGTTAATTATTCTTGAAGATATTACTATGCAAACCCTACACATTGTTAACAGTTTTACATCAGTGGAGATATTGCCAGAAAATGACAGAGATACATCATAATTTGATACAAGCAGAACTAAGTGTCTTTTGGATTCAATATATGAAGACTGGAAATACTGAGACAATAGATGTATTACTCACTCATCCGTCTTCTGTTTGCCATGTTTTATTCAGTTACATGCCGCAAAGAAAAACAAAACAGCACAGCAAACACAACACCTTCATTTTGGGTATCTTATTTCAAAGAATGTCTTTGGGATTTAAAACATTGCCTACAGGAATTGTTGATGTCACATGAAGCAAATACCCAGCTAAGACACTGCCATGCAGACCAATCAAAGCAAAAACATATTTTATAGCTCATCAACTTTTCAAATGGAGCATAGAGATGAAGAAGAATATTTCTTTGATCTCTGCTTCCACAGACACAGAAAATATAACAAGCTTACAAGATCTTCACTGAAGTGCAATAAGTTAGAAGCTCTTCTCTATGAAAAGCCCCACCTGGTCAGGCAACCTATATTTAAACACAGGAATTCACCAAAGCATTGATCATAGCATTTTTCATATGATTTATTGCATCTATTCACTGAAAACTTCTAAATAAAGGAAGATAAGGTTATTGCTATGATTAGTAATTCACCGCATTTATTGTTTTGCTGGCCGATAATGAAGCCAGTCATGCAGTGATAGACATGCTGGAGCAAACTACTCCATAGAGTATCTCTGCCAACTTTCAGTCATAACTGAAGCTTTAATTTGTGCCAGCTTTAAAGTAGCAGCTTTCCTCAAAAACTCTGAGTCCCGTTTTCCACCCCAAGCAGCACTCCTTGCAAATGGCATGAAGAAAACTACAATTACTTAGGTGCAGTGTTCTTAATGATAAGGCAGGAGTGTACAGAAGGTCTATTGTAAGTCCCTTTTCAAAATCCAGTCATAACGCAATGCTGAAATGTCACCATGTTTAGAAGGGAACAGCATCTGGCAATGACAGATACCTAATTACCTTCATGTAATGATACATTTTTTCATGAAAATAGCGGATGAAGTTTAGAAGTGCCATAACCTAAAACATAAAAGCACCAAACCTATTGTGCCTATAAAAATTGTCATTACATTTGATAGAGATGCCCAAAAGGTTTTTTAATAGCTGGTAAATATTCTTAAAAATATAGCCTATTTTTTAATGGTTTTAACTGAGAATAACAAAAGTTATTGACACCCATTATTTGCCCATGTTTTCTTTGTAGATTTTTATATATCCACTTTTGGACAATAAAGTGTTACTCTTACTTCAGATATTAAACAGCCTTTATTCCCAGAGCCTTCATCCTGAAAAGAGTCTTCCAAATTTTCTGTTGAGGGCACAAATTCTTAGATTAAATCATGGTGTGCAGGAGAAAGAAGATAGAGTAGTAGCTTTGCAGCTGTCTTTTGTGGTACCAGAAAAATATTTTTTCCATTAAGCTTCAAGTACTTTAAAGATTTTTTTTTTTTTAGTTAGGTTTTGTTTTGTCATTTTTATTTTTTTTTAGTTGATAGAACCAGAACTGCAAGCTTTCCCTCAAAGTCTCCAACAGAGATCACTACGATGTAGAGTCAGAATATTTTATAGACAGAAGCTCCTGCAAACTTCAGCATGCCAGCTACAACATAGCTGGCTACAGTTTCAAATTCTTCTGGAACATGAAATTGTCCTTTCTTTAAATATACCACCTTCCAAGAGCTCTGGGAAGATGCAAGGGTACCAAAAAGATGCAGGAGGTGTAAGGTGGGGGAAAGAAGAAGGGAGTGGGTGGTAGCCATGTGAGCTGGCAAACTGTACTGAAAAAGGATCGGCATGCCATCTGCCAATACATTAGGCCAGCACTAGCTGCTTAGATAGAGGACTAGCATTTGCAGCTATACTGAGGGAATCAGACAAATATGTTTACATGATCTGTTTGGTAATTAGTGTGCTTGGAATGAGGCTTTCTTATAAGATGCTGAACACATTACTGCATGGGAGTAATTCCACTTGTGGCTTCTGCAAAAATTACTTTCTTTTTATTGTCAAGGAAATGTTACAGTTCCCTGTATAACAGAAGGGTCTGGATGACGGGAGAATGCTCTGACAGGAAAAGAGCAAAATTACTAATTTCTGTATTCAGCCTTTCTTACTTAATGTATATGACTAGTTGACTAATTTCCTTTCCAGTCAATGGCCAGGCATAAGTACCTCTGGAAATCTGAACTTGTAAGTGAAATGAAATGTACATGGGTTAAGTGCTGTATTAACAACAAGGTTAAAAAAAAAAAAAAAAAAAAGAACTGCTAAATACAAATTATCAAATGCTTAATGTTTAATCTTTCATGTATTAATTATTGAAATATAGTCTAATATAGGTGTTATTCAAGAAGTAATAACCATTTATCATGTTGCATAACAATGTGTTTGTATAACAAATAAAACCAGCCTCCAAAACTAGACCCTTAATCAACCACATTTATATATTACATTTTGGATGTCTTCTAAACAGTTGCAATAATCTCTTTATGTGCAGATCTGCCACAGAAGGCTTTAGGCATAAATGGTGTTGCCATGAACCACTCAGTGTCAAAACTGGATAGCTAACCACGTACACTCTTAAATAACACTACAGGCATGGTCAATACGTTAAAAGAATACTTCTAAACTGAAAGAAAACCAAACCAAGTGATTTAATTTTTGTTTTTACTAAATAAACATTTTTTTTTTTTCCTGAAATCATGCAAAACTCTTATGCACTAATTCAATATAAAAACTAGTCATGCTGGTGATGTCCAGCTGAACTAAATACATATTGTAGCTTCAGTCTCAGCTACACTTAAGAATGCTCATAGCTTTCATGGGATACAAAATGTGTGTGTGACTCACTTGTTAAGAGGAGGTAGTTACAAGGATTACACTACACTTAACTCTGAACAAGTGTGAAGAATAATTGAAGTTGTTGATTTTAATGTTTGATGACCTTCACAGCCTAGATTTTATCTTGCTTGGAAGATACCTCTTTATCTGTGCCACATGTAGCAATAGAGATTGGAAGAAATCTTATTAATTGGGTCTTGAGTCACAGCCAGAAAAGCCAGAATATATAAAAGCTCTACAGAGGTAACTGGAACTTCAGAAAGTTTGTTTTTATGAAAAGAGTGACACCAGAACAACAGTTTCAAAAGTAAAGCTACTCCTCTGAATACTAGCCTAAATATTACTCAAAAAAAATCAGTCAGGTAGATTTAGACACAACGTTAAGACGTAAATTTGCCTTACAGACATATGAATGAGTGCTACAGTTAACCTAAACACAGACCTGAAAGCAAAGGACATACATGATGACATTTACCAGTGTGAAAGAACAAGCGACATTCAACAAATTGAAGAAATCCTGAGTTTTTTGTTATGCAGATATTTAACGTCTTGAGCATGTAACACACAGTGCTTTGGAAAGCAACATATCAAAAGAACAATAAAAAATGAAATGAGTGATTTACTAAACAGTTATTTAAGGGACAGTTAATATTCTGACCTGGAATGAAATGTGATATGGTTTTTAGTTCTCACAACAGTTTCACTTCTTGCCTGAGATTCAACTGTAAGACACAGATTTTTAATTTTAAGCACCACAGAATAATATATAAATAAATGTAGTCATTTAACTCTTCTTCTTCTAAAAGAAATTATTTCCCACAGGACATTATTGAGAACTTTGTCTAACCTAGTTTCAGACCTTATTGCAGCCTTTCAGTAATGGAAGGGGGCTTATAATAAAGAAATAGCCTTTTTAGCAGGGCCTGTTGAGATAGGACAAGGCGCAATGGTTTTAAACTAATAGAGGGTAGATTCAGAACAGATATAAGGAAGAAATTTTTTACTATGAGGATGGTAAAACACTGGAGCAGGTTGCCAGAGAGGTATTTGAAGATCCATACCAGGAAACATTCAAGGTCAGGCTGAATGGGGCTCTGAGCAACTAGATCTACTTGAAGGTGCAATTGGACTAGAAGACCTTTGAAGGTTCATTACAACCCAAACCATTCTATACTTCTATGACTAACAAATTAGAAACCTCAAATAACATCTATGACACCAGGAATTCTATCATACAATCTATAGGAGTACATCTTGTGAAACTATATGTTTATTTTTACATTAGCTAATATTTGACTCGGTTCAGTTTTTCTGCTACTTCCACACCTAGCTCTCACTCGTGAGAAACAAAGGCAGCAACTCTGGATTAAAATCAGCTACTCTGAATTTACCATTTATTGTTTTAAGTTAATTTTTCAGGCTGAGATTTAGCTGACCTGACACATTCAAAAGCTGGACTTTGTGCCAGAAACAAGTACATTCCTGGAACACTTCAGTTATCTTCAAGAACTTACAAAAGAAGAAAACAAACACTCCCTGAAACTTTACATCTACTATATAGAAAGCCTGTGAATAATACAGAATAGAATACCTGAAATGGCAAGCAACTTCCTTTCATGCTCAGACATCACCCAGTTGCAAAGCAATTCCTTTGATTGCTTTTAATTTAAGATCAGCTGACAGACACATCAAGTGAATTGAAAAGCTGTCCTTACCCAGATCCTGTGCCAAGCCTCAAACAGGTGGAACAAGCACCAGATTCAGCATTCCTGAAATGGGATGTGAAGGACTGAGGAATATTTGAGTTCCTTAATTTATTCATTTGCAGTGCCAGAAGTTGCCAAAATTAACAAAATGGCATGAAAAATAATTATTTTCTGGGACTTAAACGGAGGTCGGTTCATTTAATGTAAACTTGCAGAAGTATCAGATGGTGATTACTTATTTCATTACTCATCCTTGTATTAAGGGATTAAATATAATATAATTCTTTTGTGATGACACTCGGTGTGCAGCTGGTATAATTTTTACAGACTGTTTTTCAAGAGGGACCAGGCTGATAGAGCTGTTGTAAATTTATTCTGTACAACTGATGTATGAGTTTAAATTTTGCATATGAAAATTTGCAACAAAATTGGTCATGAATTCCTTTCCTTTAAAATTACAGGTGTTCACCATTCCCAGAAGTTTTACTCTCCTAACTCATCTTCATTTATATTCCCACAAAGACTCTATACTTAGAAATGCTGAGAAAAAAAGGATACTTTTGAGAAGGCCCTTAGACTTCACAGACACTCATACATAAGCTTGAAAATCTAATTTCATTATTTTTTAATCTTTAGGTGGAGGTAAAAATAAGATAAAAATCATCTGAGTGAAATTTGACCCTGCAATTTATCTGTTCCTATAGTGCTTATGAGTTACAGCTGTCCATCTTTCTTCAGGCATAATATGACATTCTACAGAAGTCATGATAAAGCTTCCATGGTTTTCATACTAATATTCTGGGGTTCAATGACTAGTTTCAGAGAGCCCAAGCAGTCATTTTCTCAACATGTCTTCCAGTGTTTGTAAACTTAACATCATTAACACCTGTAATTCAGAATGCATCTTCAGAGCTGTATTTTGGTTTCACAATAAACTGATTAATATTTTTCTCACAGAAGCAAAGACAAAAGAATCTTTGTGGATCACACAGCATAACAGGTACAAATACAATAAGAAAGCAGCTAGTTCCAAGGGAAAGAATAATGAAATATCACATAATACAATATAACAAAGTATATGCAGAAGTGAAGTTGTACACCTAAGTGTCATTACAGAGTGTGTAAAAAATTGCCATTGACCTAATAGAAGTTGCACGTAGTTTGCAGACAGTCATTTCAGGCCCTCTGAATGTTGTGGTATTAGGATAAAGATTTGGGGCAGTATCATGTGCTTTGTAATTTTCTATCAGTTGTAAATGCCAGTGTAGTCACTGCAATAGAAGTGTAAAACAATCTTCAGAATGATTAGTGCTTTATTTCAGCTTATCAAATTTATTTCATAATCAGTATTGCTTATTAATAAGAATTAAATACTTGGAAGTATCCTCATTGCAGAGATTTTAGGCTCTTTAATAATAAATAAATAAAAAAAAAAAAACCAAACACATGCGTTCCTCTCTCATTTTTTAGTTTGTTTTATTCAAAAGCTTCCTGATACCATGCCTCTGCACCTTTAAGTAGCATTAAAAAAGAAATCTGTAATCTGACAAATGAGAAATGTGTTTCTAAATATACCATAGATCTCAGTAAAGACCTGTAAAGGACATCAGCTGTGTAGGTACCAATTGTTGAGGCAGACTTCATGAAGAAGCTGTACACATAAATTCTGTAATAAATTAAAGTTCTTGGAATGGAATTTGCAGCTGTGTGATGGGACAGGCAGATAGTCATGGAGAAGAGCTACGCTGATCAATAGGAAACACCCAGTAGATGCATCTTTCCCTCCTGGACTTGATCATACCTCCAATCTTAAGCTAAATATTTCTGTGACACTACAGTTTAAAACTTAATTAACTTGTTTAAAACTTAATTAACTTCTTTAATTTCTGTGTATTTGTTGGCAAAATACTGTCTTTTTCTTTCTGCTGCTGGTTTTTGTTTGCTTGGTTTGGGGGGGGTTGGGGGTTTATTTTTTTCTTTTCTGGTGTTTTTTTCTCTGTGTGTGTGTGTGTTTTGTGTGTGTTTCATTGGTTGGGTCTTTTTTCTTTTTAATATGGGAGGTAAGTTAAAGGTTAACAATCTGAATTTTTGCCCTGGATTCTATGCCTCTCCTTTAAAATTCCTTTTGCATTAGAATCTTTGGGCGAGTAACAGTACTGGAACTGAACCCAGAAAATGAAGAGCACGCAGGTGCCAAAATGACTGAAAATCTGCCACTCAGCCATGATTCCTTTTGGTTTTGTTTGAGCCCTCCCTCTTTTCTTACACCACAAATCTTGGGTTCCCTGTCATACAGGAACTGCATTAGCTTCAAGAAAAGCCACTAAGCATCTGTGATAGATTGTCCAATACAGTTTCACTGAATAAATACAATAGGTTCAAAACTACAATTCGTCACATACAAAGTAAAACGATGTGCAGTATGATCTTCATGCAACAGGTCATGTCCTCCCTGGACAGTGCTCTGCTCTGTCCCAGTAGAATGCTGTACACCACCATGCTGGAGTACTTTATTGCACATGGGCTCTGCTTTCACCTATCTCCAAGCAAAATGGTGATGTCTGGTACAGGTTCATGCTGTACTCAGTCCAGTCAGCACATGCTACATATTCTTAAAATCCACTTACTAGGTGATGCATCTTCTTACAGGAATCATTCATGGGGGTGACCACTTTGTGCCTAAACATATTTGGAATTCACAGGTTTGACAAGAAAGATATTTAGTTCAGCCAATTTGGGTGTTTCCTCTGCGCATCCATACTGACAGATTTTTAAATACAGAAACTTTACCTGAAAAACCTTACATACTTATGGGCTTTCCTGCAATGAATTTATAAAGTAATTTGCTTTGGTTTTCCTTTGAATTGCCTTCTACAGCTTAGATGGTAGCCTCTTTAAGCACCACTCTTCATCTGGGATTGCGCTCTCATTGTTTCTATAGTCTTTCCAAATTTAAGTTGTACTTCCAACCTTAGATGAAAGCGAAATTTGCATGCCAAGCACTTGCTACTTTGATGAATAGAAGCAGTTCTCTGCTTGCATGAATGTACATTCTGTTGTCATTAAAAACAAAACAAAACAGAACAAAACAAAACACAACATAACAAAACCACAAATACGGTGAAAGGTAGCTTAAAATTACTAGGTGATTTTTAGACAAGAGAAATTACCTCAGATTTGTTATGTTCATGGATAAAAACAACAGAAACCCCACCCCCCAAAACCAAAGAAAAACTTCTTGCCAATACTGTACTTAATTTCAGTTCTTAAATTCTTTGTCAACAATATGAAAAAGACAGAGACAGCTGTAATCACAGACAATGATAAATAACTTCAATGTTACTATAATTACCTCTTAGTCTTTTATCCTTTGCATACATTTGAAACAGTGGGCCACCACCAGTTTATAGGCCACCATTTGAAAACCATAGTATGGTCTTCTGTTAAAGGGCATTAATAGTGAGGTAGTATTTAAAGTACAGTGTGAAATACAGCATTTACTGCTCCTGGCTATCCATTCCATTAAACTCCAAACTTACAGTGAATAACAGCATATCAAAGCACTCTCTGGTTGCTTAACGAATGAGTAGCAAAAAAGAATTTTAGGTAAAAAATGGTATAAGCTCTCACTTTTTGAGTTCTCATTTCACATTGGAAATATTCTAAATGTGCTGGAAGGGCTTAAATGCTTTCTCTCTATAGACTGAACTCATGCTGTTAAACTCAAAACCAATTTTGCATTGACTTTAATCAGAGCAAGATCAAACACCTACTCTTCCTTCAGACCTACTTTCAGCAGGAAAGATTCAGCCAACTGGAATAAAATAAAAGCATGATGTAAGAGGTTCCCTGAAAGAGCCTTTAATGTTAGTTGTACCCATAATGGAACAGTGTTATCAAAGGTGTTTGTCTTCAACACAAAGCTGTATTTCATAACCCATAGCTTCAATGAGTATTGTGCTGCACATGTCAGGGGCCTGCATGTAAGTAGTGAAGTATCTTTGCTACAAGCAGGCACTCATTGTTTCCACCTTCTCCCAGCATCTCAGTACCTAATTTTTGTCCCACTAGCCTTTGCTTTCTGTCACTGTAACACTGATAAAAGCTATTCTGTTACATGCTGTATACAAATGCCTGGTTTTCTGTACCACCAGCATCTGGAGGCTGGAATTACATGGTATAATAGGTATGGGCACTGTGAAACTTACAGAAAACCTGGGTTCTGTTATCAGGCCCATTAGTGAATGTCTGGGACACTTTGCTCACTTTCTTAACTGATCTCAGCATACTAGCTTTTACATGAATGACAATATATATAATAATAACTTATACACACCGCTATATATAATAACTTATACACACTGCTATATATATGATAACATTACAACTGAAAATTGTCCTTTTTTTAGTTTTTTTCTTTAGCCCCACTTAAATCTGTTAGTAAGGTGGCAGAGGAAAATTTAGGCCACACAACATTAATTTCTTAATTGCATTGCTAACATTCAGTTTACCTACTGTATTAATTAATCAAGAGCATTTAAAATTGTTCTTTTTAACAGAAAGGAGGTAATGAAATTTTGTGAGAAACTTGAACTGTCCAAAACTAATTTGGACATTGCCATGAGTATGAATAATGTATTTTTGTACGTATCATTTTGTGTTATATAAATTTATTTTTGGCCTTTTACCTTTCACTTATGACATAATTTAATCACCTCATTGAAATCAGCAGCAGTGAAGGGTGTCAGACAGGCGCAGTGGCTGGAATCTTGTCAGAAATTCCATCTTAACTATCAAGTTTTGCTGTATATTTCTTTTTTCATTTGATACTTCCGACTTTGTAAAATTATAGTATAAGGTAACAAGCAAAGCTCTGTTAAGCCTATCCCAGTAGCAAAGCTTAATATAATAATGTGATATGATATGGCAAAAGGCTGGAGAATGAGGAATAAATAAAACAGAAAAACTCAACTGAGATGTCAGTTTGGCATGTAATCAAAGCTGTTGACTTCTAACCACTGCAGCTGCCTAGGATTTGGTTAACCTCTCATTGATTTCCCCAAATAGGATTTCATCTAAAGCACCAAATTAAAAACTGAGACTGAGGGCCTGTTCTGTAAATTGAAAAGTGTACAAATGAACTGCTAGCAAGCGTACTTGGCAGCTTTAATCTTTGTAAAGCCTCCAATTCTGAACTTAACAGAAGTTTGCTGTAGTTAGGTTTTTTTTTTTTGGGAGGAGAGGAAACAGGAGTACGAACCAAAATGTAACGATTTATTTTACTCTATATTAAGGAAGTATTTAGTGAATGAAGCATAGTTATTAGTGGATTTGCTTCTTCTGACAATGGAATGGCATAACAAAAGAAAAAAAAAAAGAAAAACAGCACAGTGGAGATCATCTGAAGAAGAAAAAAAAAGAAAAAAAAAGGGGGAGAAAACCAAACAAAGCGAAAGAAACCCTCATGTAATAAATCCATGTGATCTGCAGTACATTGTCACGCTGAAGAACATGCAGTAACAACCATTTCACTTTGTGCTGTTTCCTCATTGCTACATTGATGTACCCAACCGTATATACCCAATCTTCTAAAGGAAGGTCCAGGATGTGAGCATTTACAGTGTTGCAATATGTAAGAAATATGACAGCTCAAAATGGAACTGTATTAAACCCAGAAAATTGATTTAAAAGAATCAGCACTGTTGAAACATTTCAGAATAACTTTCCATTGCTTTCCTTCAGAGATCACTGACTGCTTACCCACTCTTATCCCTATCCATGAAGCCTCATTAATTCTAAACTAGAAACAATTAATCTGATACATCATGCATGCAAAAATATTTGAAACCTCTTTCTTATTCATATTTTGGATCCTCAGAGGCCACTAAATTCACTACAAATGTTTGATCCTACTCTGCTCAAATCAGGTGAATCATCACAAACGAGGACATTTTCTTAAAACTATTATGCAATGTCTGTGAATCTCACCCTGATGAAGGGAACAGTAACAGAGCTTTTACCCAGAACAGACTAGATTTCTGGCCATACTTTCCATACTTGGCCAACTTTCAGTTCAGTCAGATAGAGTGGGCAAAATACAGAAGCATTATGAAGGTCAATGGCAAATGTCCGCTGACTTTAATCAGGATAAACATATACTTATCGATGTTTCTTCAGTCATTGACAAAGATGGGGCTGAATTACATTTTATGTATCATTTCTGTTTATCCCAACAAGACACTCACAGTATCACAGTATCACAGTATGTTAGAGATTGGAAGGGACCTCAAAAGATCATCTAGTCCAATCCCCCTGACGGAGCAGGAACACCTAGATAAGGTTAAACAGGAACGTGTCCAGGAGGGTTTTCAATGTCTCCAAAGAAGGAGATTCCACAACCTCCCTGGGCAGCCTGTTCCAGTGTTCCGTCACCCTCACTGAGAAGAAGTTTCTTCTCAAGTTTAAGTGGAACCTCTTGTGTTCCCGTTTGTACCCATTTCCTCTTGTCCTATCATTGTTTGCCACTGAGAAGAGCCTGGCTCCATCCTCACAGTATCACAGTATCACAGTATGTTAGAGATTGGAAGGGACCTCAAAAGATCATCTAGTCCAATCCCCCTGCTGGAGCAGGAACACCTAGATAAGGTTACACAGGAACGTGTCCAGGCGGGTTTTGAATGTCTCCAAAGAAGGAGATTCCACAACCTCCCTGGGCAGCCTGTTCCAGTGTTCCGTCACCCTCACTGAGAAGAAGTTTCTTCTCAGGTTTAAGTGGAACCTCTTGTGCTCCAATTTGTACCCATTACCCCTTGTCCTTTCATTGTTTGCCACTGAGAAGACCCTGGCTCCATCCTCGTGACACTCCCCCTTTATATATTTATATACACTAATAAGGTCACCCCTCAGTCTCCTCTTCTCCAAACTATAGAGACCCAGCTCCCTCAGTCTTTCCTCATAAGGGAGATGCTCCACTCCCTTAATCATTTTAGTTGCCCTGCGCTGGACTCTCTCCAGCAGGTCCCTGTCCTTTTTAAACTGAGGGGCCCAGAACTGGACACAATATTCCAGATGAGGTCTCACCAGGGCAGAGTAGAGGGGAAGGAGGACCTCTCTCGACCTACTAACCACCCCCCTTCTAATACAACCCAGGATGCCATTGGCCTTCTTGGCCACAAGGGCACAGTGTCGGCTCATGGTCACCCTGTCGTCCACCAGGACCCCCAGGTCCTTCTCCCCTACACTGCTCTCTAACAGGTCGTTCCCCAATCTATACTGGAACCTGGGGTTGTTCCTGCCCAGATGCAGGACTCTACACTTTCCCTTGTTATATTTCATCAAATTATTCCCCACCCAACTCTCCAGCCTGTCCAGGTCTCTCTGGATGGCAGCACAGCCTTCTGGCGTGTCGGCCACTCCTCCCAGCTTAGTGTCATCAGCAAACTTGCTGATAGTACACTCAATTCCCTCATCTAAATCGTTGATGAATATATTAAATAATACTGGTCCCAGTACCGACCCTTGAGGCACTCCACTAGATACAGGCCTCCAACTAGACTCCGCCCCATAGACTACAACTCTCTGGCTTCTCTCCTTCAGCCAGTTCACAGTCCACCTCACTACCTGATCATCCAGACCATACTTCCTCAATTTAGCTGCGAGGATGCTGTGGGAGACCGTGTCAAACGCTTTGCTGAAGTCAAGGTAGACCACATCCACCGCTCTACCATCATCCACCCACCGTGTTATTTCCTCATAAAAGGCTACGAGATTGGTCAAGCATGACTTCCCCCTGGTGAAGCCATGTTGACTGCCCCTCATAACCCTCTTATCCTTGATACGCCTTAAAATGTCACCAAGGATAAGGTGTTCCATCACTTTCCCAGGAATGGAGGTGAGGCTCACCGGTCTATAGTTACCCGGGTCCTCCTTCTTGCCCTTTTTGAAGATAGGAGTGACATTTGCTTTCCTCCAGTCCTCAGGCACCTCTCCTGTTTCCCAAGACTTGGTAAAGATGATGGAGAGCGGTCTAGCAATGACCTCAGCCAGTTCCCTCAGCACCCGCGGGTGCATCCCATCTGGACCCATGGATTTCTGGATGTCCAGATTGCTCAACTGGTCTTTAACCCATTCCTCATCTACTAAGGCAGACCGCTCCGTTGACCTATCTTCATCCGAGGTCTCAGCGGTACAGGGCTCTTCAGGACTGCCTCCGGCAGAGTAGACAGAGACAAAGAAGGCATTTAGTAACTCTGCCATCTCTGTATCTTCTGTCACCAGGGCACCCGTCACGTTCATCAGCGGGCCTACATTGCCTCTGGTGTTAGTTTTACCTGCCACGTATTTGAAAAAGCTCTTTCTGCTGTCCTTGACCCCTCTCGCCAGCTTTAATTCCAAGGAAGCCTTAGTCATCCTAGCAGCTTTCCTACATCCTCTAGCAGCAGCCTTATATTCTTCCTAAGTGGCCAGCCCTTCCTTCCATGACCTGTAAACTCTCCTCTTCCACTTGAGCATACCGAGCAATTCCCTATTTAGCCACGCAGGTCTCCTGACCCTCTTCCTTGACTTCCTACGTGTCTGGATGCTCCGATCTTGAGCTCGGAAAAAGCAGCCCTTGAACGTCAACCAACTGTCTTGGGCCCCTTTACCTTCAAGCAGCCTAGCCCACTGGATTTCCCCTAGCAATTGCTTTTAGAGGCCAAAGTTTGCCCTGCTAAAGTCCAGGGTTGCGATTCTACTTGCTATTCTACTGACCCTACCACACAAGATCCTGAATTCTACCATCTCGTGGTCGCTGCAACCAAGGCAGCCCTCAACCTTCACTCCTTCAACCAGACCCTCCTTGTTAGTGAGGATGAGATCCAGCAGCGCACCTCTCCTGGTTGGCTCACCCACCATTTGCATGAGGAAGTTATCATCTATACACTGGAGGAACCTCCTGGACTGCAGCTGGGTTGCCGAGTAGTCCTTCCAGCAAACATCAGGGAAGTTAAAATCCCCCACGACAACCACGGCCTGTGACTGTGAGGCCGCTCTCAGCTGCCTGTAGAAGGCCTCGTCAACTTCCTCACCCTGAGCCTATTTTGACATTTCATGTCCTCGTTCAATTTCTGCATTTGAAAGCTTATCAAATTCTGTCCTCAGTGACAATCATGTGAACTGTTTTCTTATAGGTCTTGCTGAGGACATGGTCTGATATCACATGGCACAAAAAAGATGGACAAAAAATGCAGCACTTCAATATATGCTAGCAGAGTTTTACCAAGTTTCTTTAATAATTTCACTGGATATAATTTGGAAAAAACAACAACAACAAATGCAAACAATCAAACAAACAAAAAAAACACCCACAAACCAAGACCAAAAAAAGGATGAATTTTAAGACTGGTGCTTCAACTCTAGGCTTGGACACCCCGAGTTAGGTGTCCACAATATAGGTGTTTAAGTTCCAGTTGAGGCAGTGAAGCACTAAGACTTTATTCAGTTGTCTAAACATAGAGTCTACTAATATTTATAGTACTACGAAGAATGCTGCAGCCTCTCTAATACTGTAAACTACCCATTTAGAAGCTATAAGATAGGATACCTAAGAAACAGTGTATCAGGTAAATATAAACAGAAAAAAAAAATGTGACACTATAATTTTCAACCAAAGGAAATGCACCTCTCTCCCCCCCAAAAAACAACTAACAGAGTAAAATTAATGTTAGGAATCACAATTGTATCTTTTTTTATCCTACTTCACCTTTGCACTTAACACTAGATCAGAAAAACTTTCAATTATGGAACATAATATTCTTTTAAATTCTCTCCTTCTTCAAGGGAAAACACAACTAAAAGCATTTCCTTCAGTATGAAACACAAATGTATTTTAATAGGCATAGGACAGACGAAGAAAACTTGTGAAAATCTGTTCTCATGCATACTTCCTCACTTCTGTCACCTACAATGATAATTATTGGTTTAAGAAAAAAAAAATAGCCTAAGCAATGGTATACAAACAGGAATGTCCAAGAGACTTCTCATATAAATATACTATCAGAAAAAAAACATATCACTTGGATAACCTCTGTGGAACCCTCCTTAATAAAAAACAACTGGCATCTTAGTAACATTAAATAGTAGATATATCTTCCTTAAAATACTCAGATACATGAAGGTGATATTTTCCTTTTTTTCCCAAGAAAAACAGCTTTTAAATAAAATGAATCTGTAGGAGTATTTAAAATGTCTTTTCTGATAGCATAATGCAGCACTATGTTTCAAATGTGTTTATAATAAAAAATGCTGATGATTCTTAAAATTTATTTTATGTATGATTATAGTTCTGGAAGAAAAGGGCATGAAAATTGTTGTATCTCTTTAACTCCTGCGTTTTGAATCCCTATAAAGGACCAGCTTTTCCAAAATGTTACAATATATTTTTACAAAGGAGAAGAAACCATCACTATCAAATTGGCCAGGCATATATAAGACTGCTTTCTGTTTCACAAATCAGTGATATTTAAAAAAAAAACCCAAAACAAAAACACATGATAGCATTTGAAAAATCAGACTGAAAGAGTGCCAATAAATCATGTCGGAGATAAAAAGCTAAATACAATACTCCCAAACAAAAAGATAATTATCCAGTACTTCTAGAAGTTTCTTACATTCTCTTTCTCTTGCTGTGCACAAGCTCATAGCAATATATACAAAGCATTTGTTCTCTTCATGAACTTCATTACAATATTTAAGCATAGTCACACACTAAATACAAGCATAGATATTTTGCACGTACATGTTAAACATATATTAAACATATGTATGAAAATATTTTTATGTCACTGTATGTTTAATAAAGTGGGGCAAGACCCAGCCTTGCAGAGAAGCTTGCTAATCTAGTGAAAGGGGCTTTCAACATCTGGAGATGGTAGACAAAAGATCTGAGACTTAGAGGAGGGATAAAAGAAAGTGAAAAAGTTCCCAAGAGCAAGCTTGACACACAGGTAATTTCCCTTGCAAATATAGCACAGCTGGGGGTGCAAGTGGGGAGAAGAGGTTGTGTTCTATGGAAAAGGACAGTTTGATTTCATGGAGCTTTGTACTGGAAGAGGTGACCAACCAGTCCAGAGCAGATGGGGCAAGATCAGGGTGGGTGCAGCGATGAGTGTCTGAGAAAGACTGATTGATCAAGAAGAGGAAATGAAGCCTTTAGAAAACCAGGGAAAGCGTCAGAGTCACAAGGGTGTTTCTCAAGTGAGATATGAACAACCCAAACACCTTCTAGAAGGGCAAAATGGTGGAGCAGGAGAATTGCAAGAGATTTCTCTGAAGCATCAAGAACCAATTTATTTGATAAAGGTGTACAGGTGACTGACAAACTGACCAATGGAGATACTCAGTTGGACCCATTTGCCTCCCACCCCCCAATAAAATTAAACTACAATAATAATTAAAAAAAAAAAAAAAACAAACACAAAACAACTGGACTTAAGAAAGGCAAATTTAAACTCTTTCAGAGATTTGCTTAGTGGGGTCTAATGGGAGACTACCCTGGCGGATAAAGGAGCTCAGGAGAACCGATTGACCATCAGCGACAACTTCTTTAAGGTTCAGGAAAAGTCCAGTATGATGCACAGGAAGTCAAATAGCCGCAGCATAAGCTCAGTATGATAATGGAGAAATCCTGACTGAGCTCAGCCAAAGTACAAAAGCCAATACTCTCTTGGAATTGATACTAGTGAGGACTGTGAAGCATAAAAAGAAAGTTACACTGTCAGCAAAAGGAAGAAGGAAAATGTGGTATCACCACTCAAAGTGATAGGAAACCTAGTGTCAAAGGAAATGGAAAAATCTGAGGTACTAGATGCCTTCTTTGCCTCAGCTTCTACTGGTAAGGACTGCCTCAAGCCTCCCAGGTCCTCTGAGCCTATGCCAGGATCTGGGAGACTGAAGAATTACCCACAGTAGAAGATCAAGGTAGAAACCAGTTAAGTAAATTGGACATAGAACAAGATGGGATGCCCCCAACAGTGCTGAGGAAGCCAGACAATGTCATTGCAAGGACACTGCCTATGGTCTTACAAAGGTCTGAGTGATTGAGTTATGTTTCTGATGACTGGAAAAATTGCCCATTTCTGAAGAGAAGAAGGAGGATCATTGCAGGAACTGCAGGCCAGTCCAGCAAGCCTCACTACTCAGCAAATCTGTCTGGAAGTCACATCTAGGCACATACAGTAGTAGAAGACTGGACAGAGCCTCACAGGCTGGAGAGTATCAAGTAGACCTCTGCGAGCATGTGCTCACCCTCAACATGCAAAAGTTATCGCAGTTTTAGCCACTCAATGGGAGGCTCTGGATATACGGAGACAGACTTTTTTTGCACAGTGATAGGATGAGAAGCAACAGAGGCAAGTTGCAACAAGGAAAATTCTAATTTGATACATGATACATATGACAAGGATAATCAAATACTAGAACAGGCTGCCCACTGAAGCCATGGCAAGCCTTGGAGATATTCAAAACTTGACTGGGCACGGCTCTGAAAAAAATTATCTGAAATTAGCCCTTTTTGTGTAAGACATCGTATCAAATGGCCTGTGTAGGTCCATTCCAACTTTGATTACTCCATGCTAATAGAACAGTTCTCCATGCATATAGCAAAAGTATTGAGAATAATCACATGCCTAACCTTAATAGATTTAGTACTTCTCATTTTTATATAATATTTCAGTGGATCATAAATCAATTTTTTCTGTGTAATACACAAAAAAGCTAATCATACATCAAAGCTAATCTATTTATATCTTGCACATTCTAATATTAGAACTATTTTTAACTATTTAAACTGTTCTGATGATGCTATTAGAAATAGCATCAGATAAATAATCTGACAGAGAAAGTCTAAAATTAGTTGATTTTGTAATAACATAAAAACCCCCTCCTCCTAGGTATATGAGCTTAATTTCCACAAAATAAACAAACAAATCTTAAGAAAACCTACAACAAACAACAATGATGACAAACAATTAAAAAAACACACCATCTTCTCCTCTGCTCTCTCTTGTATTGGCTTCAATAAGGTCACACAGAAAGTATGAGTAGTGGTTTCAGATTATTCTTTCAGAGTAGATGGTTATCAAGTTAGAGGCAAATCTATTTGCAGGAAACAACTGACAACCCCATATTAACCCAGCACATCTTATAAAGGCATCGCTGAAACACAGAAAATGTATAGAATTCTGAGAAAGAGGAAAAAGTTCAGAAAACTTGAGTCAAACCCATGTTGTACTCTCTTCCTTCACGGTGGAAATTCTCGAGTGAAGGATATTTTCAGAACGTAGATTGGGAAACCACAATAAAATTTGATTGCAAGGATTGCAAGGATGGTTTTTGCTAATTGTGGTGATGACATTTAAATTAGCACCATTTGATTACTCTTTTCCTCCTCCATGATGGATAAATATTTAATGAGAATAATCTCCACTGTGACTTAGAACAGTGCAAAGTTAATTTCTCCTCTTTTTTTTTTTTCAAGTCCCTGAGAAACCAGGTATAATCTAAGGAGTTACAGAATAACTAGCTTTCCTCCAAATCTCTTTATAAGTACTCACCAGAAAGCTAATATTTATTTAGATATACCTAAAGGAACTTTGCTATCCCAGGAGAAATCCTGCTGAACTTTACACAGGGCAACCATATTTAGAGTCAAGAACAGCACAGAATAAGTGTGATTTTTGATTTAAGCCGAGTCTCAGATATAGTTGCAGTTGCAATGGCTCAAAGCCTAAGTCTGACTGACTCAGATGTACTGATAAAAACCTATCAGTAGCACTACAAGAAACACATGAGGCTCCTTCCAAAACTAGATAGGAAATCCACACAGGGGACTATTACATTATTTCTGCTAAGAAAATATGCCTCAAATATATCTTAAGAAATCCAGCAGCCATCAAAGCTATCATTAACTTATGACTTCTCTTTAGTTCTACATTTAATTACTGAATATTTTGTTAACAGCAAAAGGCAGAAAAAAATCTATTAAAACTATATAACCCTTCTAGTGTAGGAAGTAGGGTAGATTCCAAACAAAGAGAAAAAAAAAAAACAACAAAACAACCCAAAGAAACAAACCCAAAAATACCAAAACCAAAGCAAAACAAACAAACAAACAAACCCCCACAAATAACCCAAAACACAAAAAACCTGACCAAACTACTAAAACCCCACTTTTAAAATATTAATATATTACTTAAATATAAAATTTCATGACTGGTGCTCTTTTCTCTTACATAGTACATACAGAGGGTGAGACAGAGAGCTACAGGATTGAGGAACATTCTCTTTTATTCCCAAAGAATGGAAACATTATACGATTTAAGAGAGAGAGAAAACCAGGAATATATTGAAGTACTGACAGACAGTAGCATCCTGCTTCCAATGGCAGATTCTTAGCAAATTTCTTCATCTGGAGACAAAACGTTGCACTCTTTACACAAGATTATGATTTGCACTTGATGCCAAAACAAGGGCGAGAGAGAATATCGACGCACAATCCCATATGAGCCATTAGACCTGTCATAACACTCAGACAGAGACTAGAATACTTTTTCTTTACACCTCAAGAGAAAAGAGTAAGCAAAGAGGATAATAGGTAAAAGCAGTCTGGAGGCAGAGTCCCTCATAAAGGCAGAGAGACTTGTCCTAATAATTTCAATTAATACAGCATATATATACTTTGAATTTCATACTCAACTTACTAAAAAGTAGGTGAACTAGTTGATTAAAATACTGGACTGTTGTACAGCAAAACAAAGAGTGGATCTGTCTTCACCCCGATAAAGTACTTGGTTTTCCATATGCTGCTTCATGTGCTTCTGCTGTGCATCTGTCTCATAGAAAACATTAGATGGTTATATTGGCTATCAATTACAGGCTGGAACAAGTTTGATTTCAGTTACAGCAGGAGAGGAAAACAGCTGGGATCCCTAAGGGGAGACACAGGCACCAAGGGGGTGAATCAAAAATCAGAATGGTACGTTGCATGCTACTAATTAGGGAGAAAAATGAATTCAAGATATATTTGCAAACATTTATTTTCATAAAAACCTGAAGTTGCTCAGTTTCACTTCAACTACATATGAGAAAGCAGTACCTCATTGACCAGCATCTATTTTTATTCATTTGAAAATGAACTGCTTCACAAATAATTTTAATGATGATTCTAAACTAAAAAGTGACTTACTTTTGAAAACAAGTCACAATAAAATCTAATTACTAAGAAGATCAGAGTTTGTCCAACATCTCTGAACTACATCCAAGTTAAGAGACTTCATTTATCAGCTAATAGGCCCAGAGAATTATGATCAGCACAAAATACATATTGTGAAAACTTCTGCCAGGATTAATAACAATATCTATACATGCAGACTCCAAAACCTAAAATGTACAGAGCTTTCCTGTTCCCAGAATCCTGACTGAAGCAGTTATTTCCTTTTCTTTTTTTTTTCTTTTTGTTCTTTTTACACAAGAAAAATATTCCTGAATTATCTACTGTTTGAAAATCCATTGGCTTTGCATGGCAAGATTTTGGTAGCAGGGGAGCTACAGAAGTGGCTTTTGTAAGAAGCTGCTAGAAGCTTTCATGAGGTCTGGTAGTGCCAATGCCAGCCAGATCCAAAAGGGACTGCACCACTGTCCAAGGCAGAGCCCATTAGCGATTGTAGTACCACCTCTGGGATAAGGCATTTAAGAAAAGAAAGAAACTTACTGCACAGGAGCAACTGAACCCAGAGAAAAGAGTGATAACATGATGGAAACAGCTCTGCAGACACCAGGGTCAGTGAAGAAGGAGGGCAGGAGCTGCTCCAGTTGCCAGAGAAGAGATTCCCCTGCAGCCTGTGGTGCAGACTGTGGTGAGGCAGCTGTGTCCCTGAAGCCCATGGAGTTTCATGGTGGAGCAGATACCCACCTGCAGCCCAAGGAGGACCCCAGGCCTTTGCAAAAGGATGCCTGAAAGAGGCTGTGACCCTATGGGAAGCCTGCACTGGAGCAGGTTTGCTGGTGGGTCTTGTGAACCTATGGGGGACTCACACTGGACCAGCCTGTTCCTAAGGGACTGCATCCATGGAAGCGACCCACACTGGGTCAGGGTAAGAGTGTGAGGCCTCCCCTGAGGAGGAAACAGCAGCCCAGACAGCATGTGATGAACTGGCAACAATCCCCACTCCTCATCCCCCTTTGCTGCTTTGGGGAGGAGGAAGAGATATCAGGAGTAAAGTTAGGTCCAATTAGGTTCAAGAACAAGGGAAGGGTGGGAGAAGGCAGTTTTAAAATTTGGGTTTATTTCTCCTTATCCTACTCTGATTTGATTGGTAATAAATTAAACTAATTTCCCCAATAATGTCCCTATGATGGTAATTGCTTAGTGATCTCCCTGTACTTATCTTAACCCTCAAGCCTTTTGTTATATTTTCTTCCTTGTCCGGTTTAGGAGGGGAAGTGATAGAGTGGCTTGGTGAGCACCTGGCATCCAGCCAGGATCAACCTACAACAGAAAACCAAGTAATTTGTATGGAACAGACTCAGATGAGATAGGTGAGTAGTATCAGATTCTTCCATTTAACCCTAGACCACTTCCTGCAGCTCTGCATCTCTCCTCCCTCGAAGAAGGATTCTGTTCCTTTAGGACAAGCTCGGTCATAAGCTTCATTCTTACAATATATCCTTCACAGATCTGCCTCATGCTTTTGATTATTCCAGGCAGCTTTTCTCCCTCTTATATATGCATATTCCCAGATTTGTTTGCTCATGTGTTAGGGTGGGAGGGGGTGTTTCCACCCCAGAGGAACAGATGCTAATGTTATTGATGCCAAAGCACCATTATAGCCCTAGAATGGATCATTTTGATCACACATCACAAGAGAGTCTAACCAAAAGCATTGTTCAGATAAATGGGACCATGACATCTGCCCATATGCAAATAACTAAATTAACCTGGTATGAGATGGAAAACAAAGCTGCACTAGCTGAACTCCACCATATAATTGTTTCTGGCTTCATACTTCTGTAATACATTTGCGTTGGGAAACCACAGTGATAGAAACCTCAATGTTGCAAAATAGGTTTCTTAAAATACAAATTGCTATTCACGTGCTGCCATCCCTCCCACACGCTAAATACATTTCAGATTATTCATCACTGAGTGCCGTGTTTCCATTTCTCCATCCATCCCACCCCAGTCCAGTTCCCCCACAAAATCGTGCTGTCTGATCTGCTGCTTAATCAGGTACACCAGACACATAAATACTTCTGCATCTAATCTTTAGGTCCAGTTACCATCAGCATAAAAAGTGATGACTAGAATTTAACTGTGAGAAACAGAAAATCCATTAGGCCTGAAACTTGTTTTAGGAGAGTTTTCTAGATTCTATTACATACCATGTTAATGGAAATTTGCTTTGCCAAGAACTCTTTAGAAAGAGACTGTAATTGCTATCTAGATAAGCAAAGTACTCACAGGTAATTAAACTGTTTTGTTTTTTCTTAAACCAAGAAAACAATACATCTTTATTCACACTCAACAATACATTGCAAAATCAGTAGTCTTCATTCATTCTACAGACCATCAACATAACTTAGTTATTGCTCACACTATTAATATTAAAGTGATAAAAATAAAACACTCAAAATGCCTTCCATAAGTAAAGGGTTAGAGGATTTTTTCAAAGCCTAACATTCACATGCATGGAAAAGAAGCTTTAACTAAACTGATTATCCAGTCTGCTGTTGTCAGCTAGAAAAAAAGCCCAAAATTTTCTACGCCCAGTATCATCTTGTAGAGAAAGGAGAATAAATCTTCATCTTTTTAAAAACCTAAAACAGGTATGGGGAATCCTTTACCCATTTGTTTAGTTCTCTTGAAGTACTGCACCTAGCTGAAAAGATTTGTCTGACAAAGAGCAACAGTTCTTAGGGAAAGGCTAAGAGAGTTCCATCAAACCTTCTAGAAAGTAACTTAAAAGTCTGCAACTTTCTTCCTGCTTAGTTACTTTAGGTATCGCTTTCTAGCAATTACCATAAAACTTCCATGGAAAAGATTTCCGTAACATATGTAACTCTTGAAAGACTAGCTTTTACAACATAAGATATAGAATAATATACTTTCCCTCAAAAAAAAAAAAAAAGACATGACCATGAAGCATTACATATATATTGTTCTTAGAGCTTTAAATAAAACTGCATCAGAACTCTTTATTTTGCAATTAATATCTAATGAAATATTACATGTGACAGCTTCTGCTAAAACATTACATTCTAGTACTGATACAAAAAAAGAGATCCCAAAACCGAGCTACAAGCCAAAGACCATGTTTAGGCTCATACACTACTCCACTGCCTGAATCCAGTGTGGTCTAACCATTCTCCATTACTTTAAATAATAACTCATATAGACACCTGAATTTCTAGTGAACGGAACAGAACAGAGTAGAGTAGAGTCGAGTAGGGTAGAGTAGAGTAGAGTGGAATGGAAGTAGAATAGACTACCAAGTAAGTAGATAAGAAATACAGTTTTAAATGTAAAGTTTGATACTGAAAACTCCTGTTTCCAGGAATTTGCTTCTTCTGATGTAGTTTAAAGCAAGTACCACAGAGTGCTTAGTTTTGAGGAAAGACTTATAAATGTAACAACATTTTACTGTAGTCTCGCAGTTTGGATAGTTGAACAAAAGTAACTAAATAATTGTAACCTTATCTAGGCGTTCCTGCTCCGGCAGGGGGATTGGACTAGATGATCTTTTGAGGTCCCTTCCAATCTCTAGAATACTGTGATACTGTGATATCCTAAGATGCATCTAAATTTAAATTGAATTTATTACTTTTAAACTTTAAAAGAGTTGGAAGTTTTGAACTTCTACATGAAGCTTTCTGTTATTAATTGTGGAAAGACTCTATTCAAAAGGCACAGAAAGTGGACAGTCCTTTATTTCACACCAAAAATAAAGCACTGATACTGATAGAGTCCTGCACCGAGAAGAAGCTGTGCATCTAAATAGACGATGGGTTCTCCTCACTGTAGAGCTTTAGAAAGCAAAATATTGAACCCTAGTTCTTCTCTGACTACTGCCTCTGAAAGTGGAGGACAGACAGCATCTGCCAGGTTAATTTTCTGAGAAGTCCACATGGTCCTCAAAAGGACATTGTTATTTTCCTTGGCTTACTGTGTTGGACTCCAGAGCAACCACTAAACAAGACTAAGAAGAGGGTACCTGGAGAAAGGTATTATTCAGTAGGCCCAGTAGGGAACCATGAATTCCTCTGATGGACAATAGCTAGCCACTTGTTTCTCTGAGTAAAGCGAAGAGAAAAGGTCTTATTAGAACCTTCCGCTGAGCAGTTCTCTCTTCCCCCGTCAGATGCTACCATGCACATCTAGTTCATTATAGGCATCACTTCAACTTCACACCAGTGTGACAATATTGAAAAGAATGAAAACACACTCGCATAAATTTGTAGTAATGCACTTCTTAAGAGCCTCACAGGAGTTTTGCCCACGGAATTCAACAAAAGCAGGGCCCAAATGCGTGTCTTAATATTGCATGTTTATTTTATTTATTTCAGTGGATCTGGTATCTTACCACCCATGGTTTGGCAGGTACCCAAATCTCCCACAAGTACTTCGGCATATCTCCAAAATTCAGTGCCTAAAATGCAATAATATTTAAATAAAAAAGATGTGTAATTCTTACTAGAGATCTTCAGACAACCCACCTCCCCAGTGGCCCGATATTGGTAATATAGAAAGCAAAATGTGAGCAAATTTTTGCTGAAGATAAATAACTTTTTAAGAGGGTTCACAAACTTCAGAGGCCATAGCCTAGTGTTACCAAACATATGCATGGTAACATTTAAAATGGTACATGAAACATCAATTTGTTTTCTGAAGGCTGATTGTACAACATTTTGCTGAAGCCAGGCAACAGATTTTCAGATGGGTTTTTATTGCTGTGTTTAGGGAACCACCAGTGAAATAGCTGTCTCATAACAATAAACTTTTGGGGTTTTTTTAGTTTAATGCAGTATTAAGTTTTTTATTTAGGTATTATTAATCAACCCTGAGACTCTAAAAAACAAAACCAGCAGATCTTTAAAACTGCAATTAAAACTGTGTTTAATGTGGGAGCATTAATAGATATTTATGCTCTGTTACTAACTGCTGAATATAAATAGCACTATGTACTTCCAGTTCCCTCCTAAGTATAATACTCAGATATCCCAAAATACCATTTCTCCAAGGACTCGAGCCATAAGGACCCTGTGTTTACGTGATTGCAAGAGTACTATCGAGGGAAAGTTCAGTAGGTTACCAAGTTTGCAGAACCTTCAAAACTGACTATTCCTAGGGGAACTGAATTTGTTATCCAACCAGACAGCAGAATAGGACTGCAACAATTCTGAGCAATCTAAGCCAGCAACACGTGCATTTGGAAGGACAGTCAGAAATTCAGGTATCAAACCAGAACCAGGCCTTTGTACTGTTCTATTTTATTTGAGAAAAGAAAGCTTCCCAGAGACAGCAAATTACATTAAGGGGAATGTTTCTGGAAAGTCAGATAATTTCAAATCCATTCTTTGTAGAGTAATATGCCCAAATTGCAAACAAGCACTCTGTGCACCATATCCAGAAAGGACATTAGTATACTGTACGGAGTGGTTTATCCACTCCTTTACCACTGCATAGTGAGCAAAATCCTCAGAAAACTTTACATCACATGTGAGTACTTTTACTTACAATTGAAAACACATGTTTCTTTCAAAATACCCCCAGCTGGTACCTTAGATATCTCACACAAGTTCTGTATTCTTGGAGAATTATTTCACAGTTCTGACAGCTTTTTCAAGAAATCCCCTTGAAAGCAAAAAGTCATCTAAAGTATTTTATATACCAAAAATATTCTCCTCTGGTATCTGAAGTCACATTTCCAACTAACTTTAGGAAGTCCCTTCTTTGTCATCTAAAATTCATTTAAAAAAGGAAAAAAAAAAAAAAATACAACAACAAAAACCAAAATGCTTTACACTAGTACTGGGTCTTACACTCTAAATGAAAAGGCACTTCAAAAATCCATGGAGATTAATAGGTATAGCTTAACTGAGAATGCTCATTTTAAAATTTGCCTGTATCTCCTCTGATATTTTACATGATTTCCTCATTTACATGAGTACAAATGACAAGCAATACACCCAAAGGCAATAGAGTTAAACTGGTAAAAATCAAAGGAGTCCCTGTGGATCAAGATCTCTTTAGGATGTATACTACACAATTTTATCCACTTTGAAAAAGTGATGGGTTTTTAAAGGCAGACTCCATATTACCAAATACGTTCTTATTTGTTAGAAAGTCACCTTTGCAAAAATAAGTCACCTTTGAAGAAATAATAAGTATTGTTTCCTGAAAATAATTGGAAAGGAATCACAAGAGCAGTTTCAATAACAAGAAACAATGAATATTACCCACATCATACTTGTTAGTTGAAAGCTTAGGGAGACTGTTGAAATAAAATGAGCAGAAATAATATTCATATAACAGTTGCAGATTGAAAAGACAAATGCATGGCATCGTTAAATGCAATGCTTTTTTTCTACATAGCTTCTTTCTCAAAAAGCTGACTACTGCCACATCAGAAGGGAAAATCGTCTTTCCCACTTTCCCTTGCTTCTGGAAATGGTTAAGAGCATTATGTACTGCAAGGCAAGCAAGGAGAACAAGGGAAGCAACAGCTTCACAATAGCTTCTCTGCCTCTCCACCCTTCTATAGCTTTCCTATACCCAACAGCACATGGTAGAAAGTTGCAAAGAATGTGGCTCCTGCTCTAAATCTTACAGCCAGTGGCAATTTCATCTGGAATTAAACTTGGACCATATTCTTTACCCAAATAATTACAGCTAGAGGCTGAGGCAAAAAAGATTTTGATGAGGGTGGTAGGGAGAGGAAGAAAATAAAGTAGCTGTAAGGAATGGGTAACATGAAGTGTATTTTTAAGTATTACAAAGAATGGTTTGAAGTCTTAACAGGAGATAATGTCCCTGAGGTCAGTGTAGAAAGGACTCTGATGAGTTGATGACCTAAATTCATGATTCCTGAAATGGCTCATTACTGTCATAGATTTAAGTCAGGGTTGGATTCAAGAGGTCTTAAAGTATCTATAGTTTCTTCCCCAAAAGGTGTTCAAAAGTCAACCTAATTTAAGGTATCGTAAAACATGCAAGGTTTGTTTCTGCAAAACTTAGCACAGTTTTATCTTTTTCTTTCCTACCGTTCTTCTATTTCATGAGCTGACATCGGCAAAATCCTTCAACCAAAAGCACACTGGCTTTTTATTTCATTTATCATCCAACATTTACAAACAAAAATGTGGGAATATCTAGAGCTAAACAGTTTGGATGGAGGAGGGAAATGACAAAGTCAGCATCGTAGATGACAGTGCAATCCAATAGCAAGGAATATAGCACAGAAAAAAACTTGCCAATTGCTTTATCCCAATAAAATAAACAGATAGAACCACAGACGTCTGAGTGTAATGAAAATCTACTGTGTCATCATTTTATGCAAGAAAGGGAGAGAGATTAGCCTAAAACTCCTACAATAATACGGATTTTTTTTCAGCTGACAAAAGCAGTACTATAGAAAATCTTTTCTGTGCTTTATTTCTAATTACCTTCTATCCTTTAATGAACAAGAAAGCACTTGATCTTGAAAGTCCTTGTGCAGTCAAAACTCCCACTAAAATTAATGGGACGTTTTTCCCAGCCTAAGAGCTATAAGATCAGTCCTCAAACTTAGCTCTTTGTAAGCTTCTTCCATTAATCAAACTCCTTCATTTTTTGCTCTCCTGTCCTGCTAGGTTAGTATATTAAAAAAGTACAGACACCAGAAATC
The DNA here is from genome assembly GCF_033783945.1 of Neopsephotus bourkii. Classification (NCBI taxonomy): domain Eukaryota; kingdom Metazoa; phylum Chordata; class Aves; order Psittaciformes; family Psittacidae; genus Neopsephotus; species Neopsephotus bourkii. Next base: position 5,849,532 of record NW_026901872.1, on the reverse strand, counting down.
ATAACTCTGCCTGAGAAATAAAGCCTCTGTACTCTGTCATCCTCAAAAGCTTAGCTTAATTTCACAAATAAAACCTCGATTCTGAAGAACTTTGGTTACCTGGACTCCTATTACTTAATTTTGGCCTCTTTCATAAAGATGTGTTGCATAGTGCCTGTGGAAGTTAAGCTGTCTGAATTACACAACTGAAATGTGTGTACGTAAACTTTCTAATCAGGCAAACCTCTCTGAAATTAATAGACAAAAATATAAGAGACTCTGAACAGCCTCATCTCTCACTCCCAGCAACTAAGGCATTCAGTGACTGAGGTTCAAGGCCCATTTCTCACACACAGACTCACACAACCTGCAACATATTCCTGATATTGCCTAAAAGGTATAAAATTAAATCCTTATTTGTATGTTTTAATAAATCACTTTGATTTACAGACTGTTGGTTACTCATTTCAGGAAAATGATAATTCTGATAGAGCTATAAAAAAAACCCAACAACACCACAACAAAACCTACCAAGACCTTCCAAAAACCTACCAAACCTTCAAAAGAATTTACTGTCTTATTGTCTGTAAAACAGTAGCATCATTACTGCACCACAATTCTCAATTTTCTCCCACTGAATTAGTATAGGAAGCTCTTACACAGAAATGAAACTGTAACCTGTCAGATCAGGTAGTACTAATAACAGTGTCCTAAGAAACAGTATGAGACTTCTTTATGGCTGATCATTAATAGACCTTAGCAAGGATAATTTCTTTTGTTCATTTTTACACTTCAACAGCGAAGTAGTGTATATATATGAGAGAAATGACAGAGCACAGAATTTAATTGGTCATTTAGAGAGCCTGTGAGTGTACTGTACTTGCATCCAGTCTAGAAATGATCCAGTTCTGTAAGGATTCTTACATAGGATTATACCTTCCTGTGAAGATGTTGTAATATCTGTAAAGATTTTGCAACACTGCCTTCATTTATGATGAATTCAAGTATAATGAACTACTGATCTTTTAATTTCTGTGAAAAAATTAAAGATCTAGCAGAGGACAGAAACAAGGATGAATAAAGATGATGAACTGATTTACACTTTGACACACTAATACACACACAAAATACCTCCACAATAAACATTCAGTTGAAGAAGCAGCACCAGATAAGCCCTTGCCAGCTCATTGGGTTCTCCTCTTTCCAGCTGGCATGGTTTAAATTGGCTTCAGCATTCTTTTGCCTACAGCTTGCCTTTATTTTTAAATACTGTAATTTACAGGACTTAAAAACACAGAAAAATATTAAATAAACAATACCTACTGGTGAAGGTTGCTCACCATGGAAGAAGGAAAAACCGTCAGAAAGTAAAAGCAGCAACTACATCAGTTACAAAGAGAAGTAATTTTGCTAGTTTCCAAAACCAACACCAGCAAAAAAACTCCACAGAGGCACAGTCACTTTCTAAAGGAAGAAATAAAACCTTGAAAGGCAAATTGTAATTTATTAAAAAGAATGAAAGTAAGAATATAATGTCAGTGTTAGAACTGAAACGTTCACAAGACATACAATTATTTTCCTGTATTAGCAATTAACTATGTTTTAAAAAGACAAATGAATATTTTGTTAGATAAAGAAACCAAGTGCATTTTTTTTTCCTAAGTACTTTAAAATTTATCTGTACTGGTGATAGCAGTGAATACAGAACACAGAAAATCTAGTAAGGAGAATGGCTTGGAGATCACAGAGAAATTCTCCTCCATCAGAAGAAAGCAGAAAGACTCTTCATAATTCAACTTCTATTCTTAAAGAATGTGCATTCCCCCATGCAACCTCTGCACTTGCAGTATAATACACTGTTATCAAAATTTTACTGTTAGTTATGTCTCTTAGTTATCATTGCCTCACAGACCTATATTCCCTGTGTTTGTCCTATACTCCTTTATTAAATGTCTCTTGTATTTGACTAGTTACTGTTAAAATGAGATGTAAAGAGAGTGCAAACATAGCATGAGGTTAATCTTTCATATTCTACAGTGATTTCCTTGCTTTTGTCTATTCATTGTCCATGTGATGTCTAATTAATGCTGATCTCCTGATGTGAGACCATTTGAAAGGTATAAAACTTTATCACATGTACGGTACTGAATATATAATTTCAACAAAAGACTTTCCATAGTTTGAACATAGATATCTAATTGCAATCCACAAAAAATGACAACATAATCCAATGACGAAGACTTCCACACTCATCCCAAGGGCAAAGGAAAGACATGGTCATGTAAGAACATGTAAATTGGGTCAATTGCTGAGGTGAGTAGCTCGAGAGAGGACGCCTACAACAATGGAGCAGAATGAAGCTCAGCCTCCAGGAGACTCAACTCAGAGCGACAAGAGCCACCCAGGGACCCTCAAGTCCTTGACAGGACCTGCCCAGGAGCCAGCAGCTCAGCTTACTCGAGCAGCTGACTCACAGGGGGTGGAGCCAGGAGGAGCAGCACCAGCCCTGAGTGGTTAAAAACCTGCTCCATGGAGCACTAGCTACAGTCACAGGATGGAGGAGCAGGCGGTCAGGATCGGGATCGGGAACGGGAACAAGAATGGGAACCAGAACGGGAACCAGAACGCTTGCCTCATGACCAGGGCTAGGTCTGGGAGCTCTGCTCTGGCTGCCCCCGTTGTGGGCAGCGTAGGCACCCAGACAGAACCGATGAGAGGGGAGGCTGCAACACAGAGCTCGGAGTGTAGAGAGTGCCTGCACTGATCTTGTCAGGGAAAGGTGCAAAATGGGCAGGGCTGCACTTGGTGCTCCATGGTGGAGGTCCTCCTGTGGGTCTTGGAAGGCAGATAAAGGGACTACATGAATGAAGACCTTAGGCCCACTGTAGGAGAGGATCAGGTTTGAGACCATCTTAAGGCACATGAGAAACAACAAGGTGCTTGGTGATGGCCAGCATGGCTTCACTAAGGGGAAATTCTGTGTGGCAAATTTGGTGGCCTTCTACGATGGGGCTATGGAACTGATGGACAGGGGCAAAGCAGTTGATGTCATCTACCTGGACTTGTGCAAAGTGTTCAACACTGTCCTTCATGACATCGTTGTTTCTAAATTGAAGAGACATTAATTTGATGGATGGACCACTCGGTGGATAAAGAACTGGCGGGAAGTCACACGCAAAGAGTTGTGGTCAATGGCTCAATGTCCAGCTGGAGACCAGTAACGAGTGGTGTCCCTCAGGGATCGGTGTTGGGTCTGTTCTTGCTCAACATCTTGGTCGCTGACGTGGGCAGGGATTGAGTGCACCCTCAACAAGTTTGTCAATGACACCAAGCTGTGCGGTTCAGTTGATATGCTGGAAGGAAGGAATACCATCCAGAGGGACCTTGACACACTTGTGAGGAGGGCTGATGCCAGCCTCATGAAGTTTAACCATGACAAGTGCAAGGTCCTACACCTGGATTGGAGCAATCCCAGGCACAGCTACAGGCTGGGCAGAGAAGAGATTCAGAGCAGGGCTGCAGAGAAGGACTTGGGGGTGTTGGTCGATGAAAAACTTGATATGAGCCGGCAGTGTGCGCTTGCAGCCCAGAAAGCCAACCATATACTTGGCTGCATCAAAATGAGCATGACCAGCAGGTTGAAGGAAGTGATCCTGCCCCTCTACTCTGCTCTCGTGAGACCTCACTTGGAGTATTGTGTGCAGTTCTGGTGTTCTCAACATAAAAAGGACATGTAACTTTTGGAACAAGTCCAGAGGAGGGCCACGAGAATGATCAGGGGACTTTCTCACTAGGCTGAGAAAGTTGGGGCTGTTCAGCCTGGAGAAGAGAAGGCTGCATGGAGACCTCCTAGCAGCCTTCCAGTATCTGAAGGAGGCTTATAAGGATTCTGGGGATGGACTCTTCATTAGGGACTGTAGTGATAGGACAAGGGGTAATGGGTTAAAGCTTAAACAGGGGAAGTTTAGCTTAGATAAGGAGGAAGTTCTTTACTATGTGGTGAGGCACTGGAATGGACTGCCCAGGAAAGCTGTGAATGCTCCATCCCTGGCAGTGTTCCAGGCCAGGTCTGACAGAGCCTTGGTTGATAGGGTTTAGTGTGAGGTGTCCCTGCCCATGGCAGGGTGGTTGGAACTTGATGTTCTTAACGTCCTTTCCAACCCTAACTATTCTATGATTTTAAGACAAAGAATAATGTGTGGTTCCTGAGAAATTGACAACCACTCTTTAGGCTTGCGTGGATTACTCCTACATGAAATAAGTTGGTGGTTTCAATCTAGCTCAAAGTAGATGTGATTTATCTATCAAAAATCCACAAGTAGAATACTTACTGGTAAGTCTCAGGTCAAAAAGATCTAGGATTCAAACCACTACCTGACCAACAGTTGACTGGCTCTTTACACTTTTGTTCATTGCACTGCACCTAGTCTGTTGATACACTAAGAAAAAAAAGGATGATAAAGGTCTATATATCACCTCTTACAACTGAAAATCTCTTCAGGTGAAACTACAGAAGGGTTACTTATATGAAAAGACTATAATATCTAGGGGACAGATTCTTTCAGCAGCTGCAGCACTACATTAGCAAACTATATGCAACTGACTAAAAGAATGCTATTTTACTCTTCAGATATTTCTAAATGCTAAGTGACAGCATCCTATAAACAAAAAAACACCCACAAAAAATAAAAGAAAAAAGTGAGATAGAATCTCTCTAAAGCAATAAAATTGACCTTGCATTTTCTCTTCTTGAAAAAGCAGCATATTATGTTGCAAAGGACAAACCTTTGCACCTCAGAAGGGGACTTTAGTCTTGGTGGGAAGACTGTTAGTCATACAAAGCTACATTTTACTAAAATCCCAAAGGTAGATGTGATTCAGCTTTCAAATTGGCACTATGACTCAACGTACTACTTTTTTTCCCAATTTTATGCTTTGATTCAAAACCTGTGAATAGTATAAGCTCAAAGCCATGCTGAGAATAAACATACACTGAGACTTTCTGGTAATGATTTGCACAGGTAGCAGGGCAATTCTCTGTTAGGAAGTGAACAAGCTATGAAGAGAGAAGCAGCCTCTGGTTGAGGAAGAGTGGTACAGTTAATTATTCATGCCATTTAAAAAAAAATAAACGTAAACTTCTGACAATAATCAGAAGAAAATCAGAGAGAGTTTATTGTGATGAGTTTATTTTTTTCACCATAAATAATAGTGACAAAGTAATACTAATGAAGACCATCAGGATATCAAAGAAACAAAGCAATGCTTGAAAGAAACTTTAGAAGTAATCCTGATTACAATGCCTAGGATATGATTGACGGAGCCCAGCTAGTAACTTTTCCCTTCACAAAATTAAAAAAAAAAGTAATAATTGTCAAGATTGACATAAAGAACCTACGTTGTTACAGACATTCCTATTCGATTATTCATATACCTACTTTCTAGTAAGTCTAATCTTATTTTTTCTTCTGTTTGAAAGTTACATATCTTAACCCAGTTCTTATACTGATGTTAATATTATGACAGGAAGGGGTTGCTGAGAGTTTTAACCCATTTCATACTTAATAATACAATTAACACAGCTGCCTGCCTCATCTGTGAAAGGCTGATTAGAATCATAGAATGGTTTGAGTTGGAAAGGACCTGAAAGATCATCTGGTTCCAATCCCCCTGCTATAAGCAGTGACACCTTCCACTAGACAAAGTTGTTCAAAGCCCCATCCAACCTGGCCTTGAACATTTTCAGGGATGTGGAATCAACAGGTTGAGGCCACCTCTTCCAGAGCCTGACCAATCCTGTGGTAACGAATGTCCTTCTGTTAACTAATCTAAACCTACCCTCTTTCAGTTTAAAGCCATTTCCCTTTGTCTTAACTCTACAGACCCTAATAAAAAGTCCCTCTCCAGGTTTCTTGTAGGCCCCCTTTAGGTACTGGAAAGATGCTATAAGGTCTCCCCTGAGCCTCCTCTTCTGTAAGCTGAACAGCCCCAACTCTCTCAGTCTGTCTTCATAGGCAAGGTGTTCCAGCTCTAATAATTTTTGTGGCACTCCTCTGGACTTGTTCCAACAAGCTCATGTCCTTCTTATGTTGGGGTCCCCAGAGCTAAATGCAGTACTCCAGGTGGGATCTAACGAGAGTGGAGCAGAGGGAAAGAATCACATCCCTTGACCAGCTGGTCATGCTTCTTCTGATGTAGCTGAGGTTACTGTTCACTTCCTGGACTGCAAATGCACTTTGCCGGGTCATGTTGAGTTTCTTGTCGACAAATGCACCCAAGTCCTTCTCAGGGCAACTCTCAACATATTCCCCCCCCCACCCCCCCCCGGATTTGTGCTTGGGATTTCTCCAAGCCAGGTGCAGGACCTTGCCCTTGGCCTTGAAAAACTTCATGAGGTGCACATGAGTACACCTCAGATCCTGTAGAGGTCCCTCTGGATGGCATCCCTTCCCTCCAGCATTTTGATTGCACCACATACTGGTGCAGCATTGTCAGCAAACTTGCTGAGGGTCACCGACAAAGATATTGAACTATGCCAGTCCCAATACCAACCCCTTAGGGACACTATTCATCACTCACTGGTTTCCGCATGGACATTAATCTGTTGACCACAACTCTTTGAGTGTGACTATCCAGCCAAGTCCTTACCCACCAAGTGGTCCATCTGTGAAGTCAACGTCTCTCCAATTTAGAGACAAGGATGTTGCACAGGGCAGTATGAAAGGATTTGCATAAGTCCATGTTGATGACATCACTTGTTCTTCCCTTACCCAACAAGCTGTAACCCTGTTGATCTGGTGGCAATTACAGAGACGTGGTGGGACAGCTCACATGACTGGAATATAGTCATGGAGGGCTATGTTCTTTTCAGAAAAGACAGGCCAGCCAGGCGGGGTGGTGGGGTTGCTCTTTATGTGCGAGAGCAGCTACAATGCGTTGAGTTCTGTCCGGGGACAGATGATGAGCGAGTCGAGAGTCTGTGGGTGAGAATTAAGGGGCAGGCTGGCAGGGGCGATACTGTTGTGGGGGTCTGTTACAGGCCACCGGATCAGGGTGAGGAAGTTGACGAGGCCTTCTACAGGCAGCTGAGAGCGGCCTCACGGTCACAGGCCGTGGTCGTCGTGGGGGATTTTAACTTCCCTGATGTTTGCTGGAAGGACTACTCGGCAACCCAGCCGCAGTCCAGGAGGTTCCTCCAGTGTATGGATGATAACTTCCTCATGCAAATGGTGGATGAGCCAACCAGGAGAGGTGCGCTGCTGGATCTCATCCTCACTAACAAGGAGGGTCTGGTTGAAGGAGTGAAGGTTGAGGGCTGCCTTGGTTGCAGCGACCACGAGATGGTAGAATTCAGGATCTTGTGTGGTAGGGTCAGTAGAATAGCAAGTAGAATCGCAACCCTGGACTTTAGCAGGGCAAACTTTGGCCTCTTCAAGCGATTGCTAGGGGAAATCCAGTGGGCTAGGCTGCTTGAAGGTAAAGGGGCCCAAGACAGTTGGTTGACGTTCAAGGACTGCTTTTTCCGAGCTCAAGATCGGAGCGTCCCGACACGTAGGAAGTCGAGGAAGAGGGTCAGGAGACCTGCGTGGCTAAATAGGGAATTGCTCGGTATGCTCAAGTGGAAGAGGAGAGTTTACAGGTCATGGAAAGAAGGGCTGGCCACTTGGGAAGAATATAAGGCTGCTGCTAGAGGATGTAGGAAAGCTGCTAGGATGACTAAGGCCTCCTTGGAATTAAAGCTGGCGAGAGGGGTCAAGGACAGCAGAAAGAGCTTTTTCAAATACATGGCAGGTAAAACTAACACCAGAGGCAATGTAGGCCCGCTGATGAACGGGACGGGTGCCCTGGTGACAGAAGATACAGAGATGGCAGAGTTACTGAATGCATTCTTTGTCTCTGTCTACTCTGCTGGAGGCAGTCCTGAAGAGCCCTGTACCGCTGAGACCCCGGATGAAGATAGGTCAACGGAGCGGTCTGCCTTAGTAGATGAGGAATGGGTTAAAGACCAGTTGAGCAATATGGATATCCATAAATCCATGGGTCCAGACGGGATGCACCCGCGGGTGCTGAGGGAACTGGCGGAGGTCATTGCTAGACCGCTCTCCATCATCTTTACCAAGTCTTGGGAAACAGGAGAGGTGCCTGAGGACTGGAGGAAAGCAAATGTCACTCCTGTCTTCAAAAAGGGCAAGAAGGAGGACCCGGGTAACTATAGACCGGTGAGCCTCACCTCCATTCCTGGGAAAGTGATGGAACACCTTATCCTTGGTGCCATCTTAAGGCGTATCAAGGATAAGAGGGTTATGAGGGGCAGTCAACATGGCTTCACCAAGGGGAAGTCGTGCTTGACCAATCTCGTAGCCTTTTATGAGGAAATAACACGGTGGATGGATGATGGTAGAGCGGTGGATGTGGTCTACCTCGACTTCAGCAAAGCGTTTGACACGGTCTCCCACAGCATCCTTGCGGCTAAATTGAGGAAGTGTGGTCTGGATGATCGGGTAGTGAGGTGGACTGTGAACTGGCTGAAGGAGAGAAGCCAGAGAGTTGTAGTCTATGGGGCGGAGTCTAGTTGGAGGCCTGTATCTAGTGGAGTGCCTCAAGGGTCGGTACTGGGACCAGTATTATTTAATATATTCATCAATGATTTAGATGAGGGAATTGAGTGTACTATCAGCAAGTTTGCTGATGACACTAAGCTGGGAGGGGTGGCCGACACGCCAGAAGGCTGTGCTGCCATCCAGAGAGACGTGGACAGGCTGGAGAGTTGGGCGGGGAATAACTTGATGAAATATAACAAGGGAAAGTGTAGAGTCCTGCATCTGGGCAGGAACAACCCCAGGTTCCAGTATAGGCTGGGGAACGACCTGTTAGAGAGCAGTGTAGGGGAGAGGGACCTGGGGGTCCTGGTGGACGACAGGGTGACCATGAGCCGACACTGTGCCCTTGTGGCCAAGAAGGCCAATGGCATCCTGGGTTGTATTAGAAGGGGGGTGGTTAGTAGGTCGAGAGAGGTCCTCCTTCCCCTCTACTCTGCCCTGGTGAGACCTCATCTAGAATATTGTGTCCAGTTCTGGGCCCTCAGTTTAAGAAGGACAGGGACCTGCTGGAGAGAGTTCAGCGCAGGGCAACTAAGATGATTAAGGGAGTGGAGCATCTCCCTTATGAGGAAAGACTGAGGGAGCTGGGTCTCTATAGTTTGGAGAAGAGGAGACTGAGGGGTGACCTTATTAGTGTATATAAATATATAAAGGGGGAGTGTCACGAGGATGGAGCCAGGCTCTTCTCAGTGGCAAACAATGATAGGACAAGGGGCAATGGGTACAAACTGGAACACAAGAGGTTCCACTTAAACCTGAGAAGAAACTTCTTCTCAGTGAGGGTGACGGAACACTGGAACAGGCTGCCCAGGGAGGTTGTGGAATCTCCTTCTTTGGAGACATTCAAAACCCGCCTGGACACGTTCCTGTGTAACCTTATCTAGGTGTTCCTGCTCCGGCAGGGGGATTGGACTAGATGATCTTTTGAGGTCCCTTCCAATCTCTAACATACTGTGATACTGTGATACTGTGATACTGTTGTGAAAAGCCATCAAATGTGTCAAGCGTGATTTACCCTTAGTGAATTCATGCTGGCTGTCACAAATCACTCCCTTATTTTCAATATGCCTTAGCATAGTTTCCAGGAGGATCTGCTCCAAGACCTTGCCAGGCACAGAGGTGAGACCAACTGGCCTGCAGTTCCCCAGGTTTTTCCTTTTTTCTCTAAAATGTCATACCTTAAGATATTCCCTGAGCTATTCATACCCTAAGATGTCTTTACTGATCTGTATTGATCCCATTGTCATCTATTATCTCCGTATTAAGAAAAGGAGTGACACCTTCCTGTTGTGCTTCTCATAGGTAAACAAAAATGACTATTTTTTTTAAATAAACAATATAGTCTTCAATCTTTACGATTTCTTAATTCTACAAAAGCCAAGCCTAAAGGGAAAAAAGAAGTTACCAAAATAATGCTGTCTTTGCAGTAATTTGTATAGCAAACATATCCCACTCATGTTAATGAGTAAGATTAAAAAAGCATTTTTCTCCAAGAGAATGCCAAACTAAACTCAAAGGTCCGAAATCTTGGCTTGTTATACCATCCCCCACTAATCCTGACATTGCCAGCCCTTGATTTGTATCAGTGAGTATTACTATATAATGTAATTAGTAATGGTAATATTACCACAAATAATATAAACAGCCCTGCTCTACTGCCTTTAGATTATTTTTGTAAGCATGTTAATAACATACCATCAAAAATCAATACAAGTCCTTGACAGCTTCTTGAAAACAGATTATGCATGTCTAAGCAATTTTTTCATACACAAGTTTTCTTTAGAAAACATGTTGTCACTATTCCATTAGCTCAAAGGGAGTGCATGAATAAAAGAATCTCTGCTAAAGAAGTCTGTCTGCTAGCCAGGAATGCACGTTTAATAGTATTTATTTACTGATGGGCTGGGCTAGGGTTGTAGGTACCACAGCATCAAATGAACTTTTTCTTTAGAAGATTTCTAACAGTGCAGTGAATACTTTTTATTTTCAAAGGAAGGTGTCCCTGAGGTCTCCAGCCGGACATCGAACCGTTGACCACAACTCTTTGTGTGCGGCCATCCAGCCAGTTCTTTATCCACAGAGTGGTCCATTCATCAAATTGATGTTTCTCCAATTTAGAGACAAGAATGTTGTGTGGGACAGTGTTAAACGCTTTACACAAATCCAGGTAGATGACATCAACTGCTTTACCACTGTCCATCAGTTCTGTAGCCCTATCATAAAAGGCCACCAGATTGGTCAGGCAGGATTTCCCCCTAATGAAGCCATGCTGGCTGTCACCAAGCACCTTGTTGTTTTTCATGTGCCTTAGCATGCCTTCCAGGAGAATCTGCTCCAAGATTTTGCCAGGCACAGAGGTGAGACTGACTGGTCTGTAATTCCCTGGGTCATCCATTTTCCCCTTCTTGAAAATGGGGGTTATATTTCCCTTTTTCCAGTCGTCGGAAACTTCACCTGACTGCCACAATTTTTCAAATATGATGGCCAGCGGCTTAGCAACTTAATTTGCCAGCTCCTTCAGGACCCATGGATGGATTTCATCAGGACCCATGGACTTGTCCATGTTCAGATTTTTAAGATGGTCTCGAACCAATTCCTCTCCTACAGTGGGCCCAAGGTCTTCATTCTCACAGTGCCTGTGTCTGCCTTCCAAGAGTTGGGTGGTGAGGTCAGAGCCTTTGCTACAGAAGACAGAGGCAAAGAAGTCATTCAGAACCTCAGACTTCTCCAAATCCTGTGTAGTTAGTTCACCCGAGAGCTTCCTGAGGGGGGCCCACGTTCTCCTTAATCTGTTTTTTATTTGCTATGTACCTGTAGAATCCCTTCCTGTTATCCTTAATATCCCTAGCCAAGTTTATTTCAAACTGGGCCTTAGCTTTCCTAACCCGGCCCCTGCACTCCTGGACAACATCCTTGTACTCTTCCCAGGCCGCCTGTCCAAGCTTCCCCTTTCTATAAAACTCTTTTTTCATTTGAATTTTCCTCAGGAGCTCCTTATCCATCCAAGGAGGTCTCCTGGCCCTCCTGCTGCACTTCCTTCTGGTTGGGATGCAATACTCCTGAGCTTGTAGCAGGTGATCCTTGAAGAACAACCAAGAGTCTTGAGCCCCCCTGCCCTCTAGGGCTATATCCCATGGAACTTTACTAAGCAGGTTCCTGAAGAGTCCAAAGTCTGCTCTTTCGAAGTCCAGGGCAGTGAGCTTGCTGCACACTCTTCTCACTGTCCTAAGGATCTCAAATTCAACCAACTCGTGGTTGCTGCATCCAAGGCTGCCCTGCAGTGCCACATTTCCAACAAGCCCTTCCCTGTTGGTGAGCACAAGGTCAAGCATGGCACCATTCCTTGTCGGTTCCTCTATTACTTGCAGAAGAAAGTTGTCTTCCACACAATCGAGGAACCTCCTGGATTGCTTGTGCCGGGCCGTACCGTCATTCCAACAGATGTCAGGGTGGTTGAAGTCACCCATGAGAACGAGGGCCTGTGAGAGTGAGGCTTTTCCTATCTGCCTATAGAGTGCTTCATCCGCAGATTCCTCCTGATCAGGTGGTCTATAACAGATCCCCACAGTAATGTCTCCCATAATGTCTCCCAATTTGCATTATACTAATCTGCCCTCTGAAAATGCCACTCCTTTTTTTATAGATGGAGTCCAGTGCAAGTGTTCGAACTTCTGTGTCTATCATTTTCTGTTGACAAGTCCAGCAAGAGGAATCTTATCATAACTTTTCAAAGACATTTTCCATACCATCAGTCATTTGGCTGATTTGATTCACTTTCCATTTTGCATGGAACTGTTAGCTTAATAAGACAATAGGTATCCTTAACACTATGATATAGAATCATAGAATTATAGAATAGTTAGGGTTGGAATGGACCTTAAGATCATCCTGTTCCTACTCCTCTGCCATTGGCAGGGACGCCTTGCCCTAGACCATGTTGAATGACACATATGAGGTTAGATTAAAGTCTGTTTCGTCAGATTAAATTATATAGAGATGGAAACCAGATTTTTTTCTAATCTCCTGTTTTAGAAACAGTGGAACCATTTAAACTCGGTGTTCTTGAAATGTCTTTATGTCTGTAGTCAATATTTTTCGTGGAATATTTCAGTCCAAAGTTTTAGTTTGGTTACTTCAAGCAAGTATATAATGAAAGTGTGGGTTTGGGGGGCAGTGCTGGATAGTTGTTGTAATGGTGGATTCTGGGATTTTCTTCAAAAGCACAAACAATCTTAGCTATGGCTATTATTAATTGAAGTTTACATTCATGGGTGTAATCTACACAGTTCCTCTGAAGAAAAATTCATGTTACATGACTGTATTAAGTATTTTATATGTTCTCACTTACCAATACCTTCACTATCATTTTACCGAAGTCATAATCTTGAGAAACAAAACTCATAGTTTCTGAGTTTTAAATTTTATGTCTTGCTTGGTAAACCAAGGGAATGGAAAAGAAGGGTGAGCCATCCTAAACAGATCCTTTCTTTGACAAATAACATTCTGTTACCCTTACCTAGATGGATCAATCATCTGTTTCCACTTTGGGGGCTGAGTTGAAATTTTACTGCTGCTTGTCTTGTTTTGATTTCATTTAATATTTTTACATTTTAAATGGCTGATGCTTAACAGCTAGTAATACTATGATAAAATGAGCAACAATTTTAGTCCTTCAATTCAGGGCCATCATTAAGTCATCCCTCCTATAGTGAAGTATTCCACTTAGAAAGGAGAAAAAAAATCCTTCAGGATCCTCACTATCTAAGGATTCCTTAGACTGTGAAAATCAGATATCTATTACATCTTTCATTTCTATAGTATGAAAATACCACATGAAAATACAGAGACATAATGTATGAGTCTTCCTTTCCCTTCCTTTGCTTAAGACAATGATGTAGAACTAGGACTGACCAGGATGAAACTGTTCTGTGCCTCAGTTTCAATTTAAGCAGCCAAGATGAGCCAATTCATTATTCTTAAGCTACATAATGTCCTGGGTTTAGCAGTAGCAGTCATTTTTCTCTTTCTTGGTAGCTGGTGCAGTGCTGTGTTTTGACTTTAGGACTGGGAACAGAGATGATAAAAATGATGCTTTGGTTTGGCCAAGGACTTTGTGAGCCTCATGCTCTGCCAGAGAGGAGGGAAGCCAGGAGGAAGCAGAGACAGGACACCTGACCGAAACTGACCAAAGAGGTTTCCCCCAAGGCTGGACAGCCATGAGTAGCAGGGCATGTGGGACAGTATGAGCTAGTTTTAACCACCCCACACCAGGGCAGGACCCAGGCCAGGCAGCCACTGAGCTGCCACACCACACTCCCAGACTCACGCAGATGGAGGCGAGGGCGAGGGCCAGGATGGTGAGGAGCAGCCGGACGGCCAGATACCAGTCCACGGCCATGTCCGTCCCACCCTGCTGTGGTGCCATGTCACCACAAAATGTGTTTCTCAAGGCCCAGGATAGTGTTCTGGGCAGTGGTGTGGGGCACAGCATACATTTCCAGCCATCCCGTGGTTGCTTCCACCATGGTAAGCACATGGCGCTTACCGTGGTGGGTTGGTGGCAGTGTGATATAGTCAATCTGCCAGGCCTCCCCATATCGTCGTCTAACCCCAGATAAGGCCCAAACCTGACTCTGCTTAACTTTTGAGATCAGACAAAATGGTGGTGGGTAAAAGCTGCAATTAAACAAGCCAAACGGTTAAAAAGTCTTTGGTATGGAGGACGATGGCTGAAGTATAAATATGGGGAGAATGGCCCTACCTGGAGCCTCTGGCAGAAAGTTCCAGGGGAGACTCGAGGTCGACCCCTGGTTTTTAGAGTTGGGGATACAAAGGATCTGAGGCAAGCTATACCCCAACTGAGAAAGAGATACTGGCAGCCTATGAAGGGGTTCGAGCTGCTTCGGAAGTGATTGGCACAGAAGCACAGCTCCTCCTGGCACCCCGGTTGCCTGTGCTGGGCTGGATGTTCAAAGGCAGGGTCTCCTCTACGCATCATGCAACTGATGCTACATGGGGTAAATGGGCTGCAGTAATTACACAACAAGCTCGAATAGGAAATCCCAGTGGTCCAGGCATTCTAGAAGTCATCATGGAGTGGCCAGAGGGCAAAGATTTCGGAATGTCACCAGAGGAGAAGGTGATGCATGCTAAAGAGGCCCCACCATATAATCAGCTGTCAGAAAGTGAAAAGCAGTATGCCTTGTTTACTGATGGGTCCTGCTGTATTGTGGGAAAACATTGGAGATGGAAGGCAGCTGTATGGAATCCTCGATGACAAGTTGCAGAAACTGCTGAAGGAGAGGGTGAATCGAGTCAGTTTGCCGAGGTGAAAGCCATCCAGCTGGCCCTGAACATTGCTGAACGAGAAAAGCGGCCAGTACTTTATCTCTATACTGACTCATGGATGGTGGCAAATGCCCTGTGGGGGTGGTTGCAGCAATGGAAGCAGAGTAACTGGCAACGTAGAGGTAAACCTATCTGTCCTGCTGCACTGTGGAAAGATATTGCTGCCCGGGTGCAGAACCTGGTGGTGAAGGTACGTCATGTAGATGCCCATGTACCCAAGAGTCGGGCCACTGAGGAACACCAGAACAACCAACAAGTGGATAAAGCTGCTAAGATTGAAGTGGCTCAGATGGACTTAGATTGGCAACATAAAAGTGAATTATTTTGAGCTTGATGGGCCCATGACCCTTAAGGCTGTCAGAGCAGAGATGCAACATAGAGATGGACTCATGATCGAGGGGTGGACTTCGTAATGGACGCTATTGCCCAGGTTATTCACAAGTGTGAACACTGCACACAGCATCTCGTGCTCTGAAAGACTGTTACAAGAGATGGACTCTGACATTATGGACCAGATGGACGCAGCAGCTTTATAGGGACTGGCCCATGCACTACGATGAGAATGCACTTAGTTAAGAGTGATGGTATATTGAAAATGTGAGATCTGAGCATGACCTGAATGGTATGGAATAAGCGGTGGATAATGTCCTGGGTTTAGCAGTAGCAGTCATTTTTCTCTTTCTTGGTAGCTGGTGCAGTGCTGTGTTTTGACTTTAGGACTGGGAACAGAGCTGATAAAAATGATGTTTTGGTTTGGCCAAGGACTTTGTGAGCCTCATGCTCTGCCAGAGAGGAGGGAAGCCGGGAGGAAGCAAAGACAGGACACCTGACCGAAACTGACCAAAGAGGTAATCCATACCACAGCGCGTCATGCCCAGGATGCAACTGGGGGTTACCCGGAAGGGCTAGGTGGACTGCAGGGTTGGAGGAGGTATGGGTCGGTGCTTGGTTGGGCTGGGGGTGAGTTAGTGGTCGGCTGGTGATGAGGTGTTGTATTCTCTTCCCTTGATATTTCCTTTATCATTACTATTATTGGTGGTAGCAGCAGTGATTTGTGTTATACCTTAGTTACTAAACTTTTCTTATCTCAACCCATGGGAGTTGCATTCTTTCTGATTCTCCTCTCCGTCCTTCCAGGAGTAGGGGGAGGGCAAGAAGAGGGTGAGGAGTGGGTGAACAGGCTGTCTGGCTAGGGTTAAACCACGACACTGGCAAAATGTAAAAATCATTCACTTGATTAGTCTATTATATTAACAACTTAAAAAAAAACCAGTTGTGCAAATTTTATATTACATTGACATTTAGTGTCCTATTGCAAATCCAGTATTCCCTTATGTGATACAGAATCCTCTGATGTAATATAGCAGCTGATAACACAGCAACATATTTGACGATTTTATTAACTCTGAAATCCAACATAACTTTTTTATTATTTTCATGAAATTCAATATTGTCTTAAGAAAATATTAGCACTCCAATGAATTTAGAATCCATTTTACCATGATAATCACTTCTGTCAGATTTTGCAAAGGTAGATTGCAGTTAGTGTTATGACACAGCTCTTATGTCTCCTTGCATAGACTCTTCTAAATCCTGAATTTAGGAAAATAAAGCAGTTTCTTTTTAAAATCTGTAACTTAAAATACAAACATGCTAAAAGAAAATAATTTGATGAGGTCTGAAAGGAACTGTGAAAATCATGTTAGACATTAAAGACAGGGAAAATAAGTGTACAGATTAACTTTTTTAATTGCATAAATTTTATCTAGCATGCTTTACTAAAAAGCATTTGCTGCAGTTTTTCCAATTAATTGTATGGATAACTCAACTAATTGTTTTACTCCCAAAAAATTCTAATCAACAAGTATATAAGATTTTTTTTTTTCATCCACATAGCTTTTATTTGAAGTGTTATATGAAGCAGGTCAACCTATGTTTTCTCTCTTTTATATATATATATATATTACTTATTCATCTGTACTTGGATAAGTAGGAGGAGGAAATAAAATTCCTGCCCTCCAATATGTTGGTGATTGGAGGAAAGCCTCAATGGTTGAAAGCAAGACTTCACAATTTGAGCTAATGATCCACATTAAAGCTGCCTGATTTTTTTAAATCCTCTGTGAAGTTCAGGTACAAAAGATGATGACCCTCTCACTTTTAAATTTTTCTAGTGTGGTTTTCAAGGCAACATCACTTACTGCTTAAGCATGAAATTACATAATCTATAGTAAGTACTATGATCCTAATTACAACAGAGTCTGACAGGCTTTTTCAGAATTGCAGAAATTAGGAGAACTCTCTAGCTTCAAGATTCAGGCATGTGCAACATAACTGGGTGCCATGACTAACACAACCCCACCTCATCATGTTTCTCCATCAGTATGCCCAACTAGAAGGAAAACAAAAGAGAAGAAAGTTAAAAACAAATAAACAAACAAAAACAACCAACACAAGAAAACCCCACAATAGCTATAAATATTTAAATATTCCACATGACAGGTTGTTGGATCTGATAGCCTCCAAAGGCACAGCCATACTCATGCCTGACTCAGTATCTTGTCTCCAACCATCTTGGCGACTTTTGTGAAATGGTTTGAGTACAAACTCAAGAACACTCAGTTATGTGGATCTACAGCAGATTTATTCCTTCACAGGTCTGAAATAAATGTGTAACTTCTTGTGTGCATACATTATGCAGCAATAGCTATTCTTCTATAGAAAAAAAAGAACAGACAGTTCTTCATTTCAGAAAACAGATCCAAACCCCAAATTTACAGCAAACAATTCATGCTGTCACTATGAAAAGCAACAGATAAGCAAGCATCCCTCAGGCTTTCTCCCAGCTTCTGATTATTTGAAAATCAGTCTGATGAAAATCAGTCTGATAGATGTTTAGAAACCCACAGGTTTTTTCAATATCTCATGCTTATGCAGGATAATTTCTGCAACAACTGATAAAAGTGATCATACGAGTAGAAAAAAATCAGCTAAAGCTGAATTGGCTTATACAGGAAACTGTGAGGTTCAAGAGTATGTATTTTTTATTTGCCTGTTTCTAATTCTGTCCTTAATAATGGCTACTACTTAGTGACTCAAACTGCACATTTCACTCTTTAGTATTAATCTTTAAGTATTTAGTAACAAAAAAAAACCAAACATACAATGATTTAAGAAGTCCAGTTGATATTTAGTATTCTGTTATACAGTGATAATGTCACTATTACAGAGTTCAACAGATAGATGCTACAGAATATCCTTAGCTCAAAACACTACATTTCCCACTGTGTCTCCCATGACAACCAGGCTTCTCTGAAAGCCAACAACCACCAGAAGGTATCAAGAGTATGAGAAAGAATTTCCATTCTTCCTTCTGTTGACTTCACCAGAAAAATTGAGCTTCATCATTTTCAGACCTTAAAGCAAAATCTTAGTTTTCTCTTGCAAATTTCTACATACCAGTGAATCAAGAACTGAATCAGCATACTTTGATATATATAGAGAAAACCATGCCTGACTGCTTAACTGACTTATTCTAATAGAAATCTTCAGATAACAATAATATTGAAAACACAAGTAACAAGTGGCACATATCAACAGAATTAAGCAGTTGCCATTTGCTAAACTCTGGAGTTTAGCAAACACTCACAAATTCCACCCAAAGATTTTTTATGAAAGTTTTTTCATTCTGCAAACTTGCATTGAGATTTGTGTAATCTCAGCCCACACTGCCACCAAAGAGTCCTCAACTTCTTCCCTTTTGCCAGGCATATATCCTTTGCTACGTCAATACTTAAACCACACAGCTCACCAGTTATGTCAGTCCTTTAAGCTGACTAAAAACTAGACCTGCCTTCCCAAATTATTATTTTTTTCCCAGAACAGGTGAGCAGTCAGTAGTGCTGACAGAAGAGAGGTGGCGGGGATAGCTGGAGACAGGCAAAAGAACACGACTTGCTTTTTTGGCAGTAGTGTGGTCAAAACTGATGTTAAAAGATCAAAGAGAAAGCTTGAATATTATATAACAGGACCTGTATCTCATTCTGTATTCTCCTGAACTAGAAGAGCATGAGACAAACATGAATTCCCATTAGAACTAGATTTATTATACACCCAGATAACACCAGTACTTTTTCACTATCTGGAATAATTATCTGATGATTTACAGTATTGGAAGCTATGCTACCATTCCACAAGGGGATCTAGACTTTTTAAAACTTAGGAAAACAAGCTCTTTAAAAAAGGAAGTAGCCCCAGAACCAGAAGATTTGGTCAGGAGCACCTGCCAAAGAACTCTCTTTGCTGTTCCTTTGGGATCTATTAAAGATTCATCACACATCTCCCACAATAAAGACCATAAAATGTACCTATATTGCATTTAAAGAAAAGAACCAAAAAAAGTGTTCATAGTAAACTATAACTGCTCTCTCTTCAGGTCTACCAGATGACACATAATTGAGAAAAATCACAAAGAATTAAAATGAAAATATGTCTCTATGAAAGCAATAGATGAACCTTTTAACACTAATCCCGATTCAAGCAAAACATGACAAAGAACCTTCAGGAACAAAAAGTCATTATTTTTTCTTTCAGTGGTCCACCCCTGATGATTATTGGAAGTGTACTTCTAGAAAATTTACTTAACTGAAACACCACAGATTTAAACTGTTTGCCTTGAATATTTACTGAACAGGATCAGTAACCACTTCAAGTAAGTGCATGGAGTTGGAGGCATACTATAGTCTTTCTTTACAGAAATTTGTATCAAAACAATCCTACAGCTGAACTTACAGGGTATGTACATTTCTGTAAGTCTTATAAAACTTCAAACTGCACCTGAAAACAGCTGTCAAAGCTTCTGATTTAGACATTTATTTTAAATATTTTTTTAATTAAAAGGCCAGATTTTACAATAGTAGGTATTATTTACCTGAAGACGCAAAACATGAAACTTTTCCAGATGTGCTTCAATCTCATTTTTACTCAATCTCCCTAATTCAGTGTCAGCCTTATTACCTACACAGTTATTAAACTGACGTCTTAATAAACACCATAAACATTTGTTTGACAAATACTGAACATACCCTAGAAACTAATCTATAGTCAAATAATAAATGTACCTTAAAAACAAACATTTAAAGACTAATTTCACATTTCCAGAGACCCTCACATATGTTCTGGCTCAACTAAAATAAGCTTTGGCTTTTCCAAAAGTGGGTGTGAAAATAACTTGTTGAAGGTATGTCCTCAGAACAGGGATTAGAAGTGGGGAGTTAGAACATGAGCAGCAGCCTGTGAAGTTAAATTCATTACCTACAAACGCGTAAATCAGTAGTTATGCCTAAACATTGTATAAAATATGTATACATTGCCATTCTAAAAGTAACTGTCCAACCACTGAAAAAGACAATATTTTCCAACACTGGAAAAGGCAGTGTCAATGCAAATAGAGACCCTATTTTATTTTGAAATCCTACATGCTGCTATCTTAAGGCATTTCACAGAGTCAAGGCCATTAAGCATTTATTTCTTACTGAGGTGTTCTGGTTTTTTTTATTGTGCCTTTTGACGAACTTCGCTAATCTAATCTTAGAGTTTCTGCTGTACAAAGGGCCAGTTCCCTTGTTCTGTTCCCTTCTCTTACTGAAACAAAACCAGTAATCTCCATCATACGCTGAAACTAGCCTCAAAGGAGAAAGTATTTTCTATGGCAGTTCTAGGGAGGCTGACACCGTTGTTAGACTAACTAAGCCCACAGATATTCAGTATCTTCCAAGTCGCTGAATTTAAAAAGAGTTCCTTGTAGCACAGGGTTCACTGTTTGATATTTTGCACTTGAATGTGTGCCAACTCACCTTTCAGCCTCATTGATTACTAAGGTAAAAACATTTGCATGGTATGTTTTTATTTTTCTGAAGTGGGAAGGTTATTTTTCGGAGTCTAATAACCTTTCTACAGTGACATGGCAGGAAGGTCTGGCATTCCTCCCAATTAAAATGCTGTAGTTTTCAAACTGTGTGAGAAATTCGATAATGTCGACAGCGCATGTAAAGCCCGTGGCTTGCAAATGGCTGAGAACTTGCAATCCATCATCTAAAACAAAACCCGTAAGAACTGTCCTAGCATGAAAGATAGCTTTCCCAGAACTATTACCACTGGCATCCTGCACCATTTCACACTGCTACACTGAGAATATATGAAAGTATTCCTGAATTGTTCAGAGAATACAAATGCATTTGGTCTTTGATTAATTGCATTAAAACCACAAATCTGAAACCTCCACACAGAGAAATGGGTGAATAGGACACTTTTTTCCTCTTTTATTTTTGTCTTGTTATAAAAATGTCACAATTTTCACTTTTAGGAAAGATGCCAGCAATGCTGAAATACACTGAAAATGTCCAAGTGCTGGCCAGAATGAAAGTTTTGCCATGGCTGTCAAGGGTTCCTATAAGGAATATGGGGGTAGAGGGAGTGGTAAAGAAAGGATGAAATTATGAGATATTCTGGGTGATTTTTTATTTATATTAGTATGCACTATACTTATTCTAATAAGTTTGGGTTCTAACTTTTTTCATGCCCCCCTTGTACGAATTCCCTTTTTGTCCCAGTGAAACGAACCTACTCAGTTTTCGATTTCTCTTTGTATTATGTTCTGTCTCATCAGACATCGAGGAAATCTGCTTATAGACTTCATAGCAGCCTTTCAGTATCTGAAGGGGACCTGTAAGGATGCTGGGGAGGGACTTTTCAGTAGGGACTGTAGTGATAGGACAAGGGGTAATGGGTTAAAGCTTAAACAGGGGAAGTTTAGATTGGATATAAGGAGGAAATTCTTTACTGTAAGGGTGGTGAGGCACTGGAATGGGCTGCCCAGGGAAGCTGTGAATGTTCCATCCCTGGTGGTGTTCAAGGACAGGTTGGACAGAGCCTTGGGTGACATGGTTTAGTGTGAGGTGTCCCTGCCCAAGGCAGGGGGGTTGGAACTACCATAGATGAGATGGTGAAAGTCTTGATGGCAGAAGTATCTTTATTCCATCTAACTATAAATGAAGTACTAGTCTATACTTCAACAGAAATGTAAGAGGAGGAAAAAAGCAACTGAGGTTTGGAAGTGTTTACAAAATTCCTCATTGCAAACTGTAACAAACTTTGCAAAGCATTTGATGAGACAATTTACTATAAATATCAACTGTGTTAATCATATTTTACATATGAAATGCAATACTTGGTAATCTACACTTTGGGAATCATCACTGGAAGGGTTCAAAGTTCAGATGTGAATGTGTCAAACCACGTTTTTCTGAGAAATTTTCAGAATTAGAAGTGTACTTTTTAAAATGCACTACCATATGTTTGCATATCTATGAGGCAAAAGAAGTAATTTCTAGCATGTGTCCTAGCAAATTATTAATTGTAATGGAGCAGGGCAAAGAATACGCTGCAGACTACTTCAGGCTAACCAACGCTGCCTGTCGTTTGACTGACTTCGAAAATAAGAAAATAGTGGAAGAATATAAACATTTAATTTTCAGAAAATATATAAGGTTTGAGAACAATGACCTAATAATCCAAGCCAATATGATCTATTAACAGTGTTTGGGTTACTGCAGAACCTTGAGTTCTCAGCCTAGGTTGAAGTTCCAGTGCTACAAGCAGGATGACAAAAGACAACAGTCTTTGGGTGGGAGGGGGAAAGAAAGAAAGACATAACAATAATATAACAGAAGGAGACCCTACACATGAAAAAAATCACAAGTATGACATAATTTTTTCATGCAATGCTCTGTAGTAGAGACAGTTCCTTGAATCCAGAACATTAGTTCCAATAGCATTCAAGAGAACAGTTTGAGTGTGAAAATGAATTGCTAAGAACAATTTACCTCACAACAGAAAAAAAATGAGTTTTATCAAATTCAAAAGAAGGGGAAGTTATGACATAATTAACAGGCAAGAAATGATGTATTACTCATGCAAAAAAAAAAAAAACCTAATAAAAGTTTATAGACAATATTGACAAGTTGGATGTATCCAAATCCATAAGACCTGACACAATCCTCCTGAGATTTCTGTAAGAGCTGGCTGATGTGACTATAGTCTGTTGTCAATAACTTGCATGGCAATTAGATGAGGTCCCTGATGGCTGTAAAAATGCTATCGTTACATTCACCCAAGGCAAGGAAGAATGACACAGAGAATAATTATATGAGCTTCAGCTAGGTCCCTGGATATAGACACATCATGGGATATGTCTCCTTTGAATCCTTTTTGAAGCATATGAGGAAAAGAAAGTAATCAGGAATGTGCAACATGGATTTTCCAATAGTAAGCCATGCTTGAGCAATCTAATACCTCCGATGAAATATATGGTATCAAAGAACAGTGGATGTAACCTATCTTGACTTTAGTAAGCCTGTAGATTTAGCAACCCACATTTTCTTCAAATGAAAGCTGAAGATGCATGTCCTAGAAAAAAGGATTGGTAGGTGGGACAAAAGTTGGTTGCACTGCTGTGAAACAAAAGGCAGGACATCTAGCTAACAGCTGGTCACAAGCAGATTACCCTAGTGCTGGCTATCTGTTCCCATGTTTTTCAAAAACTTTATTTAAGGACTCGACTATGCCACACATTACACCCTCAACAAATTTGAAGATGGCACTAATGTTGGGCAAGTGTTTGATGTGACAAATGGAAGAGACTTGATCCAGCAGAACCTGGATAAAATTGAGGACTGGACCAACAGAAAACTTATGATACTCAACAGAGGAAAATACAAAGCTCTAAGAAATAACCCCATGCAGGCTGGAAAGTGTTTGGATGAACAACAACCCTGCTAGAAAGAATTCGAATTTGGTGGGTGATGTCAGGTGGAATGTGCATCTTATAGTAAATAAGGCAAACTGCATACATTAGAAGCACAATAGCTACATGTTACTGTTCTCCTTTTCTCAAGATTGTTGAGATTGGATCAGTAGGGATATTGAAAAACTCCAGAGATTGCAACAGGTCATGTCAAGACTCCTGCATATTATTATTATTAATTACTACTACTAGTACTACTACTACTTATTATTATTATATTTTTATATTATTATCACTACGGTTTTTAAAAAGGTATAATTCAGAAAGGATAAAAATAGGTAATAGAAATTCAGTCACTGCTGTATGACAGGTAGATGGTAACCATCTTTTAAGTCATGTTTGAAGGCCAATAAAAGTGCTTGTTGTGTCTATATGGCATCTTTCACCATCTAACACTGTCAGTATCTTATACTACTATTTTAGATACTCCAGGATATGGATGTATAAGGATGGATAGATACATGATAGATAGCTAGGTAGCAATTTATCTAGCTAGCTAGCTAGATAGATAGATAGTTAAACTGAAAATACCACATAATCATACTGACAGAAGGCTTGTAGTTCATATACTGTAATTTGCACTTCTGTGTTTTATTTTTCTGGGGAAAGGGGATATTGAAGGCAGGGTGGTATAGAAGGGGAGCAGAATTATTAATAAATTAACGAAGTCTGATAACAGGTGGTTTAGGACTTATGACCTAAAAATAATTATTTTAATCTAAAGATTAGTTTCACAGAGAGGGAGAGAGAAGTCAACATTTCCTGAATTTTCAGGTAAAATATGGATGGTTGACAGCCTGCGAGATGATGATTTGGTGTGCCACCATCTCTTGTACTTTGTTTCCATAACTTCATCTTTCCTTTCCACAATTCAAAGTGCTTCATTGGCAGTGAAAACAACAGCACTTGGAGAGTGGAAAAAGAGTTTCGTATGTTTAATGCTGTATTATACCATGAAATAATACGTCCTTATAGATCATCAAATGACATTGATGAGAATACCAATGAGCACGACAAATTACAGATTATATTTGACAGGTAGCTTTGTATATTTAAAAATGGCATACAGATAATTGTATCACTACAAAGCAATAAAAACAGGGGAAACTGAAATTGTCCTCAAAAATCTAACACTAGTATTTTATTTAAAAATATGTAATTATTAGAATGTTAACGTCAGTAACATAGGGGAAAAAAAAGAAGCTGTTGCTAAGAAAAAAGAAGGAAATGTGAGATAATAATGAGAAATTCATTCAACTGCAGACACATTTAGATGCCTTGCTTTGAAGGCATCAAACCCCAATTTTTTGTAAATCAAACAAGTTCTGAGACAAAAGGCACAGCAGAAACATGTGGAAATTGAAAAGTTACTTTGGATTGCACAACATCAGGAGGTGTAAAATCCATGATGAGCCTGAGTTGATTTCTTGTGGAGTTTTGGCATACCGGAACAGAATTCTTCCACTGTGCTCACTTGAAGAACTGAAACTGGGACAACTAGCACAGCTGCCTATAAAAAGCTTTTGCTCTCTGAAAGTCACACAGAAGAGCATCACTTATGACAGCAATAGACTTGGAATATTTGTACGAATTGTGAAGCTACTGAACTGTCACATAAGGCTGTCATGCACCAGATTTAATTTGCCTTTTGAAAATTACAGAAATAACAGAAAGGAGAAATGAATGCTGGGCCAGTATATTAATAAAGAAACGAGAAAGAAGGAAGGACAGATGAGTTTAGGAAGAGGTTGAATGAATGACAAAGATCAGGCTAGCCTAAAGTAGACTTAGGTTTTTCACACCTTAGAATGTGAAAATATTTTCTCATATGCATTATTTTTTTAAATAGTCTTTAACCAAGTAATTGGTTTCACTTTCTTAAGAGTTTTCTTATTAAAATATTTTTTTTCATTTGTTTTCTATATTACTAACTGCAGTTTTATATATGTCGAGTTCAATACAAGATGGTGAACACAGGAGACTGCATCTGTTTTTCAACAGAAAAGCATTCCAGCAAAATCAAAGGGCATATGGAATAAAGATCTTACCTGGCTCTGAAAAAAGGCTAACAAATAAATTATTAGATAGAATTACATAATTTTTCCTTTTGCCCTGGCCACTGTCTCAGTTAAAGCACCTTCCATTTGCCTGAAACTTTCACCTACTTTTTCAGAAAGTTTGCTTGTCTTGGGCTCTAATGAAAGAAATTTTTCCTTGATGCTTTGAAGATTAGGATAAGGACACAGCTCAGGTATTTATCAATATGCCATAGGTGAAAGGAAAACACAAAACATTTTTATGAAAGAAAAAGTCTTTTAAATTCTGCTGCCTCTTCTTCTGAGGTAGTTTGGCCATGAAGCTGAAATTAAAAGAGTAGAATGAATCGCAGGACACCATCCCCTTGTTTCCTGCTCCAGGACATGACAAACTGTCAGTGGTGTTCTTAACTGATATTTATCAACTCTGCCCCTAATAAACCTCCAGTGATAACAAGTGTTCTGTCTCTCCAGATAATCTATTTTCAGATGATGATATTTCGCTACTATTATGGAAGAATGTTTTAACCTGAGTGTTCAATGCTGCAAGTTAAGCTAATTACTTCTTGTATCCACCCTGGACACCGAGAACAGATTATTCCTTCCCTATTTACACTAGCCTTTGCATGCTAAACTTTCTGCATAGAGACAAATGTGATGAAGCCACATTGGGCTTGATACAATGTCTGACAAACTCGTTGAACAGGTACTGCTTTAATAATGAATTATTTGTTGTGATAGGTGTCCCATAATTGCTGCATTTTTTCCACAAGTGAAGGAAGAAAGAGAAAAACCTTTACTGTTATCTTTACTTGTATGAAACAACTCAGATACCACAATGATGAAAACCATATTAGAAGGTAGATAGGTTCCCTACTTTCCTTCAAAAACAATTTGCTCACTTGTAAGACTTGTAATGGCAGCTGCTATTTCCTGAAGTTTTTGCAAAACAACCTGTACAGATGTCCCCTACATCAGGCTTTGCAATATGCACAGGATGAGCTGTACCCATAAAATTTAGTAAAAAAGCTATATTATATTACACACAAAAAAAACCCAACAAAATTGATAATAAATATGTTATTTAAATAAAAATATTAATATTCTTTTGGGGTTCTTTTTTCCATTAACAATGCAACTTTTTTACTTCTGACTGTAAGAAATTATTACATTAATATAGTGTAGGTATTATCTTTCTGATGTCTTAGCCATATTTCCAGGCCTACTGTAAAATAGCTTTTCCTCAAACTAGAAGGTATTTTCCTAAGCAAATTCCAAGTGTACCTACTAATTTTTCCAATTGTCACTGCTTATCAGTCCTTACTCCCTCACAGGCAAGCAGGTTTTGTTATTTTTTTATAACAGTAAATATAGGAACCAGAAATACCAGGTAGAGGAGAGGATTAATTCCTTATAAAGGATGAGAGCAAGAAAAAGGAGAAGCTGTACACACCTGTTAAAAACTTCTTTAGGATCTTGAAGCATTTTCCTTCCTTAATCTCTGAATGTCTACATGACCAATGAGTTCCTTCCATAATTATGATCCCTACCTATTTCTTGACCCCTGGATTCTTGTACTACAAGCTTCAAAGCAAGTTTATACAGCTTAGTGGAGGAGCAATGTACTGAGTTTTCAGGTTTTCCTGAGTCACATCAGGATATTGGAGATCATAGCTTTAGCAGTCAACATGTCTGTGAGTGTGGTCTTCTTCCCCAGCAGACCACTCAGTTGGTATTTGCTACCAGCCATAACTTGATCGTATTTGTTTAAAAACGTATTTCCAATGATGAACTGTATTATAGAACTATGTAAGAACAAAATTCATTATTAATAAAATTAGGATTTCCCTCAGCTACTCTACAGTCTTCACTTCTGAAACTAATCAGCCTTTAACCAGCCTCAGGGTTGTTATGCCTTGAGAGTTCCCAAATACCCACCTTTCTTTCTCTTATAGTTAAAAATGCTACTACAGTTAGTCAGAGTACTGCTCAGAAAGTCCAGCCCTTTTCCAGACTAAACCAAAATGATCATCTGCTCCCTCTGTTTCACAGTTTTATGTTCCCTTTTTGTCTGTGTTGATTACTGGGATATCACCTAGTAATCCAGAGGATTAGGTTTTCTCCTGGTTTTTATCCTCAGGAGAATTTAATTAAAAAATTCATTGTATACTCCAGTATACTTCTGTGTTGGCCCTTTAAACATAAGAGCCAGCTTTATTTTTCTTTAGCTTTATACCTTTTATTTCTTTATCAGTATTCTATAAAGGCAAAATATCTGGGAACGAGGTCTTCAACTGAAAATTATTCGGCTGGGATAAGCCATTAGTTTTAGGAAGAAATCTTCTGGAGACTGTCACAAAACCTAATGAGGTTCTTCTATTGCTACCCTTCTCATGCTGTAGCTTTCTTTTCCCATTTTCAGTAAATACAGAAGGTAGCATGAATGATAATTATTGGACAAGTAAGCTCTAAACTGTAGATGTATTTTCACTTATTGATTTTTAAAATTTGTTTTCAGAACAGTCAAGTACAAGTTGTATTTGCAGAGCAAAAGAGAACAGGGATGCGGGTGAAGAAAGAAGGGGGGTATTGCTATCCAACCATGCAGATACTGTTGATAAAATTTATAGGTAAAAATTTAATATGTTTAGGGCCATGATAAAATGCTTGTCATCAGCTTGCACTGCCTGTAGTTCTTGCTGATTCCAGGCTGCTCAGCATACCCTGGTAATGAAATGATACGGCATGGGCCCAGTGCCTGCAAAATAAGATTAATGTCATTCAGTTTGAGAGTCTTTCTTTTCTTTCTTATAGGTTTGACTCATGAACGTACAGATCACAAACCTTTATGTTTGTTGTGTTTGTTTTTTTTAATCTGTTATTAACAAGATAACTGATATCTAAAATTTAAATTTACTGGCACTGACACCAGTACATCCTTCCTTCTGATCACCTATTTTAATAAATTCTATTCAGAATCAATATCAGCATTGACTGGGTAATACATTGGCTTATTCTTTCTCTGTTCTTCCTTATTTGCCCGTTTACCCTTACCTAGCCATTGTAATTCTAGCTTAATAATAATTTAAATGTTAGTAAGCACCAAACAGAATCCCTTGTCACTGGACCTTTTTACTGGAGGGAAAAAAGAAAAACACAGAGTCTGATTTCTGATACCAGAAATCGTGACTGTTTTTGTTTGCTTTGGTTCTATGTTGCCACATATAGCAGGTTTTCACAATTTTAAAGCTATTGAGAAGCATAACTGACAGACAAAATTAGATTGTACCTAAAATACCACACTCTAATAAACATTGCATCACTGTGATTCATAATGTTCTTATGAACTAAATCTCGCTACAGTGAAGTTTATCTGTGCAAATGGATTTGCATGCAGTTTTGTTCAACAGCACTAAGAACAGGATTAGTCTATTAAGCACTGGTTTACCTGTGCTTTCCTCTCACAACTTCTGTTTTACCCCCTCACTAAAAAGAAAAAAAAAAAACCCACCTGTTTATTTTCAATTAAAAGCATAATTAAAAATTCCCAGAATTACTGTTAGTTTTAAAGCCAAATGCAGACTTTGCATTCACCCTTTGAAACGGTGTGTTTACATTAAATAGACTATATAGGTGTCTCAAAATTTGGCCTCTAGTATTTCCTTCCTTCAACAGTAAGTTGAATGAGACAAATGGATCTATATTTCTGCTATATAAATACAAATTTTATAAGGAGATATGTACTCTGTTCTCAAATGTGTTAACCTTTCTTTTTAGGGATAAACCAAAACATAAGGCAGTCTGAAAGCTTTTGGCATTGATAACACAAAGAACCTATTATTTAATTTGTATTAAATTCAGGCAGAAGCTGCAGAAATTCTCCACTGAGGTGTATTGCTATTTTATGAGAAAACTGACTTTTAAAAGCAAAAGATGAAAACACTTGCATTAATAATCTTCTTCCAAAGGTACAGTGATTAAAGTGTTATCTTAGGGCTTTAATGACCTGGGTCCAAGCCTCTGTTCTATTTTCCTTATCTCCTTGAGACACATAGCTACATGACTTGTGTTCCCAAACTAATAAAAATACCCAGACACTCATGTTTCCCTGTCCTTGAAGATGCTTTCAAAAATTTATTTTTTTTTATTTTTTAAATACTTTTGGTAGACACAGACTTGATCCAACTAAAATAAATTAATGGACAACATTTCAACATGATATCCAGTGTGGAAAACAAACCCACAAATGAAAAAAAAAAGGCAAAACAAAAATACAAGGAAACCCCCAAAAACCAGCTTTCTTGGAAAAGCAGAAGCTCTTTTATTTTATTTTATTGTATTTATTTATGTTATTTATTTATTTAGTTATTTATTTATTTTATTTTATTTTATTATTAAATGACATTTAATAATTTCAGGTAAAATACCTTCAATTTGAAACTTCTATTGGATAGACAGCTAGAGTCTTAATGTCTACATTTCTGAAGAGTTACTCATATTAACAAAGCATAGCATCTACTGAATACAATTTATAATTAATGGCTTACAGCCTAAACCTGTCTCTACTTTTTTTTTTTTTTTTTTTTTAATTGGACTAATCTGTAATCCTACTTGTCTGTCATTTTCCACTGTCAGATCCACTCTGAAGGCCCTCATTAGAGCAAACTGGAGGATGAATGAGCAACAAAGTTACACAGTACTAATTTGTCTTTACCTGAATGAAAAGTAAGGCTAAATCTGTTGATGGACAAGAGCGTAACACTTTCAAAACAGAATTATATTCAGCAAGACACTGAAGAAATTAATTCTTCTAGAAGACTGGGTTACTGACCTCATTAAAAGACCCAGGAACAATCAGCTTCCTGAATTTTTTTCCTGATATGTATCTGCTGCTCTCTGATAGAACATCCCTTGTTGGTAAATTTAACACAAGTTTTTTGAAACAGTAACAGATTACTTTCTCCTGTAATTTTCTAGTCACTTTATAGTGATTGTCATTCACTCCTCCTTAAAGTGGATTACCTTTCTCTAAATTATTTCAACTCTCCACAAAGTAATCTGTTGTTTTTTCTGATTTGCAAATCTGGCACTGTAAAACAGACATATACTGGGTTATGGCTGCTACAAGGGAGATCTGTGCATTTTACCAGTAAATCTGACCATCTTCAGTATCATTAGAAGGATGATGAGACTTTACTGCCTGCTTCCCCTAACACATGCCACCTCCTTTCACTTAGCCTTTGGTTTACTAGGACTGATAACTGATCTTAATGAACTAAAATACCTTTTGTTCCATTGGAAAGTGTACCCTGTCATAAAATATAGTCTCAAATTCTTTTTACAATAAACTTCTTTTTCCCTGAACAAGTAAGGGAAGTTAGAATGGAAATAGTTTTCTAAACTCTGATAAAGAGATTAGAAATACAGGTTTATGTCCTATGTGGATTTGAATACAATGACAGTTGTGGTGAACAAGCATTACTGACCTCTGATGTATATCTGGCGGGCTGTTTTTCAACAAGAAGGTCACTACTTTTTTTTTTAATTGAGTTGCAAGGAAGAGAAATCTAAGTATAGAACCACAAGTATCAGTGGTTTGGCTGGCTGAAATATGTAATAGCAATTGTTATTTCTAGGTTCTTGATGTGGGAGGAATACAGATAGTCATGTTGATAAGGGTCAGAGAAACTAGAGCTAGAGAAAAGTAGGAGGGGTAGGAATCTGTAATTGAGGACACATTGATGGGTGCAAGAAAATGCACCCTTTCTCCCATAGTACACTAGATACATAATAGATATATAAAGATGGCTGACACCAACTGCTCTATTAAAAAAATAAAAAAATTACTACGTATGTAAAAATTATTTTTTTTAATTCTGCTGACAGTGTATCCACAGTCGGACTGTAAATTGCTACACTTATTAATGTATCAAACAGTTGTGATTAATAATAACTTTCTTATGACTGAGTTAACGTGCTGCAGATTTCAGAATGAGTCAAGTCAATCCAGGTTAAGTGATTCACTCTGCCAATTGTTTTCCCTCAACATGAATTTGATACGTTGCCTCTGGAATCTGTTATCAGTAACTGCTACAACCTCCAGCCACAGCTGAGGGCTCAGAGCCATAAAGTACTGCAGTACTGAACAAAAAAGTGCTGTAAACACTGCAGTGAGGTTTATTGAAGAAGTCTTGATTACCGTGACAATAAACTCTTCTAACCACAACCAGTACAGGAAAAGGTAGTAACAGAATTTATCAAGTCCTGTTCAAACCAAATATCTCTCTACCCTCACTCTTCATTTTTATTTTTCTTTATCACCCAGAAGAACATATTTTTTTGGTTTATCACAAACCTTCTGTCTGTTCTGTCCTCTAAGTCATTTGTCACACTCCTCAAGGTCACAGGGGAGTCTCAGTGGGAAAGCATGTGTGTTGATTGATTGGTACTGTGATGCCTATGTCTACCAGGGTTGCTAAATGAGCTTCTCTCCCCTCTCTCCATACTCTCTTGCCTCCAAGCAATGATGTGATTGAAAGAAGGAGGGGGTGGAAGGAAGGGGGGCGGGAGGGAACGACGGGACAGGACGACGACATGACACACCCTAAAGGGAAAAAAATCGTGCTTGTGAATTCAGTTAAGTTATCCCTGGTGATCAAACTATCTTGTGCCGCTAATCCCTGACCGCATGCTAGGTAACAAAAGGACATATTTACAGTAGAAAAGATAAGATACAATAAGTTTGAGAGGAGTCAGAGAACAAAAGAAACAGAGAGAGAGACAGTGCACAGGAGCAAGAAAGTGAATGAGAATACAAAGGGATGAGGGAGATAGGGAATGAGCATAAGACAAAGAGTGCACACAAGAGAAAGTGGGAAAGTAAGAGTGTGGATGGAAGGATGCACATGAGAGAGAGAGAGGAAGAGAAAGCCAGAGAAAGTGAGCAAGAAAGTGAGAGTGCAAGAATGAGCAAGCAACACACTGAGTGACAGCACATGCAAGACAGTACATGAAAGTCTGTGTGAGTGTGCTTAAGGGAGTGCGAGAGTGAGCAAGCATGTAAGCATCTAACATCACACACAACAGGTGTGACAGGAATAGTGCAGAGTGACGTGAGAGACTGAGAGCAAATAAGAGCACAAGGAAGACAAAGGAAAACACATGAAGAGAAACCAAACATGGAAAGTCCCTTCCTGAAAAAGACACAGAAACTTCCCTCTGCAACTTATTACCTCTTACAAAGTTATTTAGAAAAAAAAAGGCATTTTAGTGCTTCTGGGAACTGCATTCCTAATATATATATATTAGCTACACTGAAAATACATATGACTTCGAAATGAACACTGACTTTATCTGATATATTAGATGAAAATCTGTGCTTCTCTGGACAACTTCCTGTTCATCTCTGAAACTCATAGACATGCCATCAAAATGATTGTATCTGCAGCATTCAGAGGCACCATTTTAATTTCAGAGAGACAAGAAATCTGAAAGTGTATGACTGTGGTAGACATCAGTGGTTTGTGGATTATCATAATACCTCCAATAAAAAGATGGAAGATTAAAAAAAAACCTCATACTATAAGAATGTTAAATAAAAAAAACCAGATTTCTGGGTTTTGTACTGATGTATTTGTTCTTCCTAAATATGGCTAATAGCCAGTATCTAGAAGGGTGTTTTTCTGCTGCCCTTCAATCACATCAGCAGTAAAGAAACAACAGATTTTGGTAGTAGAAACAGAATGAAACTGTCATACTCCTTTCAGCTCACTGGTTTATTACTTACATGGTATAACAAGGCTGAAAATTCCCAACCTCCTATTTTTGCCACACAGCTCATGATCTCATGCAACAAGACTATTAAACACATTAACCCTAAATATTGTTCTAAATCATCTTTTTATGACTCGAAGTTTGTATCCACCTTCTGGGCCCAACTCTACCTAAACCTTAAAGCTGGCTTGTTTTATTTATTTATTTATTTATCTGATTTAGTTAACATTCCCAGCTTCTAAGTTTGATCAATATCAAACACATCCACAGTTCACAAGATATGTGAAGGTATACCTCTGAAGAACCTACCAATACTGTCTTGGCTTCTTCATAAGCTAAATAAAAGTGAAATGTATTATTATCTCATGTACAAGAACTACCCATTAAAAACAGTAAATCTAATTTTATGTTGTTGATACAGTACAGTGTGCAAAGGTTCAGCTGTGGCCATCCATGCACAAGCCACAAATTTGCATTATATCACCAACTGAAAAATAGATGAATATAAAACAATTTTTCCCACAGAAAAAAAAAATTAAAAAATAGCCATAGCAAAAATAATTAGATGCAAAAATTCTCCAATTTCAGTGAACTGGACCAGTAATACAGAGTTACAAAACAAATCCTTGTATGAAAATACCAATTTTCTGTGCAATGGCAAACTCCAACAATTCAGAACACCAGAAGTAGTAGCAGCATGATAATACATGCATACCCCTAAATCTTACTGCCAAATCTGGAAAATACATAAAATTAAGCATTTTTCAAATCTCAAGTTGCACAATGACCACTTAAATCCATTGTGAACAGATATTGGTATAAATTTTACTAATAAAGCTATTAAGGTGTGATCATTTACACAGAACAGATGCCAAAACCTAAACATTCAATACCACTGATCTTGTACAATTTTAAAAAGTATTGGTGGGAGAAATATGAACAGTCACTCATTTGTAAATAGCAAGCTGCATTCTTTAAGAATAAAAAAAAAAAAACATAACAAAATACTAGAAATAATGGACAAATTATTTAAACACCTAAATTACTTATTTTTTTTACTGAGTATAATCACTTTCACTAAAAATGTATTACTCATTTGTCATTAGACTGCTATAACATCTGAAAGATAAACTTCAGGTTATGGGGGCACATCAAATATTTATGAAGACTATCTAAAGTTTTCAGTATGATAACTGGGATTACCTTACAAGTCAGGAGCAAAAATAAAATGTCACTGTAAGACATTGTATGTCTCTGTAAATATGGTACAGAATACATTATAAACACACAAATAAAAATTACAGGAGCAGTCTTGCTATAAGGTAGACCAAGAACCCGTATTTTTTTGATGAACAAAATCCCTGAAGTATATGTTCAACTTCTCTCTTCTCTAAGCATTTTGTTTTGGTTTTGTATATACGTATAAATGCTCAAAATAATCTTTGATATATAATCTAAGTTTATATGTTACTTTTTTTGGGCCAACTAAAGATGTGCATGATAAGAGGTACTAGTAAGCATGGTAGTAAATGTAAAAATAAAGCACTGATGATGCGTATAAGCGTATGTGTGGTTTCTTTGCTGTAACAATAGAAACATTTGCGTTGGGACATTTTTGGCTACTGACAGCAGCATACTGTTAGCTATTTTGTCTGTATGTCAGTAGAGAAAAGAGAAGCTGCCTGTAGTAAACCCCATAGGTAATCAGCAGTAAAAAGAGAAAACCTTACAAAGAATTAGTTTGCAGGAACATCCCAAATCTCAATGCTATCGCTAACTAATCCACTCAATTGTAAAATTATACCAGAAGCTTTTTACAAGCAAGTTTTCCCAGGCAAGCTAACACTCCTTTGCATTGTACAGATATATTGCAAGCAAAATATTTGTCTTAATCTTTCTGTTTCTAGAAAACATAGAGGAAAATCAACTGATGTTGTAATAACTTTTTCTTTTATGCACAGCATTAAAATGTGTTTAGTATGAGTTCTGGGGAAGGGAATGTGGCTGTCAACCTTGTTTCACTTATTTAATCTAAACTAATTTTTTACCTTCTAAATGAGATCAACTCTTTGAAAAATTGCAAACTAATTTCAAACGGAAAAATTAATTGCAAAGCATGCATCCTATTGGCCCTCTCAAGTTCTATTATAAAACAGTAAGTAAGTTTAAAACTGATAGTTTATCATCCCAAAAGATTCAAGTCTGAAAAGATTCAAGTCTGAAAAGATTCAAGTCTGGTCTCACTCTCTCCTTTAAAAAATAAACTACCAGAAGATAAAACTTAATGGGAACTAGCAAAAGTACACCAGTTAAAATGTCACTGTTTCAAATTAATTTTCTACATCCTTAAATCCATACCTTTAATTCTGTACCATCAAGTTAACATTTAACTAAGTTTGACATGTCTTCAAAAGTGTCAATAGACTACATTTCACAAGCTTGAATAAGAAAGTTATAACAATGTATTTTACCATTTAGAGTTTCTGTGTCAGGTAGGTTGTGTTTTTTTAAAGAGTAGGATCACTTTCTCAGACTTTCTTATTCCCCATCCATAATCACTCAGAGCAAGTACTTTTTTTTTTCCCCTCAGTCTGTCTCTAAAGCCATCAGATCTATAGCACCTCAAGAAATTATTCAAGCCCATGCTGCTCCCCATCTTGTTCACTTGTGGGACTTCATGGCACCAACCCCCATTACTATCTACAGACATGCACAAAACGTATAGAAATCGCAAACTTTTGTATGTTAAATCCTCCAGCCTGCATTAATCACAAGAGCATACTGCTCCAGTTGCATTACAGAACTCTCATGGGGCAGTTGTGTTCTCTTCCTCTCACTCCTCCTCTTATTTCATGCCTAACCTACCTTCCCATTTTATAAATTTTGATTCCCATCTTCCCACTTCTCCATTCTGGGTGTTTGTTATAGCTCAGGATGGCTTCAGTGCAAGATACTGGAGCTGTCACTTGTTCTAAATCTTCCCCCTCACCTATCACCCTCCCCCTCCGTGCTCAATTCACTCCATGAACAGCTGCATCACAGCTGTCAGGGTGAACAGCAAAGATGTCCTTTTCTGATAAGAATGTGCCTGTGGCACACAGAGTTCTTTCGAACAGCTAATTAGCAGGAGAGAGGCCGCGGCAAGGTTTGGTGCCGTCCATCAAGTCTGCTGCCAATGTCAACACCATCCACTCAGCTGTCACGTTTGGTTCCTCATTTGGGCGGCTGGCAAAGCATCGTTTTATGGCTAAGGAAAGATGGTGCAGTATGGGTAGTAGAAAGTGGAAGGTCAGGCTCTGCCAGTGTTTCATACCTACTAACACCCTTTCTATGCATGTGCTTTGTCTCTTCCAGTTAGCTCCTTTGCTAACATTTCACAGTTGTGTCAGCAAAACAAGACACAAAATGCAAAGGTG
The DNA here is from genome assembly GCF_033783945.1 of Neopsephotus bourkii. NCBI lineage: Eukaryota > Metazoa > Chordata > Aves > Psittaciformes > Psittacidae > Neopsephotus > Neopsephotus bourkii. The sequence goes on along the minus strand of NW_026901872.1, from coordinate 5,812,517 downwards.
GGATAGACTAATTTATTTGTAGAAAGAGAGGCAAATAGACCTGTAATTGGCGTTATTTTTGTGATCACAGTTTTTGGAAACTATCCTGTAAGAGTATAAATCTCTCTCTCCCCGACCCCGCCCCCCCAATAATATTTCTAATAAATAACAGCTAAGTGCATACAAATTTTTTCTTAACTTCCCCACCAAAGCTTACTATGTATACACTGAGGACTACAAGCACTTGTAATTAGCTGAAGCCAAAGTCAAGTCAAAATGACAAGCTGTGGCTGAAGGAAATTTTTTTTTAAGAAGATAAAAATGTAGAGGGGAACAAGAAATGAAAGTAAATCTTTGATTAAGTCACCATAAAGAAGAAGGTTCTGGGATATCCATGGAGAGCTGCCTTATTTAATTTCAATCGGTTTTCGACATCTGAACTGCCAGAGCAAAAGCACAATATTTAGCTATGGCCATTAGTGCAGGCCTGGTGCTGTCACATAAGGAAGATGCAATCTGAACACAGCCTTTATGACAAATACTGAAATACCGTACATTTTAGAACTGTAAAATAATTTAGAACTCAGGAAATCATATATTCTAACCAGTCAAAGCAGAGACTACCTTTAGAGCAAGACCAGGTTGCTCAGGGTTTTGTCTAGTCAAGTGTTGGGACTCTCCAAGGATGAAGATTCTCCATTGCCAGTTTTAGCTTCGTGCAGCTGAGTACAAAATGGCTCTTATTTCAAATCACACCTGGGAAAAGAATATGCCTGTGTCATGTAGAGTTTTTTCAAACCCTCACTATATATGAAGTCCTTTATTCACAAAACAGGCATAGCTGTTGCCCAAGTTCATGTAAGAAAGGGGCATCTTTATTGCTGACTTCTGAAAACTGTGCTAAGCCTATGTGTTTTCTACACAATACTTACAGGAAAAAAAAAAAAATAATTCCAGAATATCAAAAACAGCCACCTTCTACTTCAGTAGAGCATATACCCTGCTCCAAATAGGTTTTCTCATTGCAGCAATTTTTTTTAAACTCTTTTCCCCCATTTGTTTCTTAATCACTTTTTTATTTCAGAGTAAATACTTGAAAGCAGCAAATCTCAGGTTTGGAATTGGCAGCTATGGAACCCAACTGCTGTGATAAATAAGCTTCCCATTTATTTCTCTCCTTTGATTTTATTACTCATTTTTCATTTGATACAGTTACATGAAGAAAGAACAGATACCTTTATTTTCATTTGTATACACAAGTACACAATTTTTAGCAAAGAAAATTGGACTGGGTTGAACAGGAAAATATCAAAATAGAACTAGTAAAAAGATGTGTTTTATATTAAAAAACATGGATGCAGCAGAACTACCTATTAAAGGGGTTTATTTCCTTATTGATCCTGTAATTGATCACTGACAAAATTAACATTTGCTTTCAGAATATCTTGTGTGATTTCATACTAAAAAAAAAAAAAAGAAATGTAGGTTAAATTTCCTTATCTCCCAGAAATATTTTGCATTTGTTTGGGTTTTCTACTTTTAAACAGTCAACTGACTTTAATCAGTCAACTTGGCAGTGTCTTCAGTTACCCTGTTCTTGTTGGTGGGATTTTTTATTTGTTTTAAATTAGAAGAAATAGCTACTTGAATAGAAGCAATTAAGTTTTATGCTTATTATTGAGAGGCAATTGGAATGTGGTTATCATCCAGTTTCATGAAGGTACAAGCATATATTTAATTACCTCAACATTTCCACATAAAAATATAGGAAAAAATATTTTTATCTTTCATCAAAATGATTTTCATTTAAACATTTTTTAAATCTCTTTATTTCCAAAAATCTGTCCCAGATATCTGCACCCAGGGATTTCATGCTTGCCCTTTCTGCTAAATTTAAGAAGGTAAAACTTGAAATTTGCACTCATTAAAATCTCTTTCCATCAATCCTTTGGAAACTTTGATTTCCATCTGACATGGATTTTTTTTATTTTATCCGTACAAGGAAGAAGTCTTATCAGAGACACTCATACACTGCACAGTGGATGACTTGGTAAAATTACTTTCCCTGAAGCATCAAAGACAGTGACAAGGAACAGCTACTTCCACTGAAACACAGCCTAATGTGACTTTCAGTGGGATTTTAATTAAGATCACTGCCTTTGGGGAATGTGGAGTATTTTACCTAATGTTACACACTTTGAGTTCAAAATGTTTCCCTAACATGGACAGTATAAAATTATTTTATATTTTGTCTTCTATTTCAAAATAGTTATCAAATAGCCAATGTAAAAGCTTTGTCAAAAAAAAAAAAAAAACAAACACCTTATTATATGATGTTACATACTCTCAGGATATACTGCCCTGTTGTTATTCATAAAAGTGCCTCAGAAAACAAATGAAGTGCATGCATTTTACCTCCCAGATGAAAATTAACAATTCAGAAATACAGAAATAGCAAAGAAAAAAATATTTTATTTTAGCTGTCAGCTGAATTCAGTGAAATGTAACATAAGACTTGGTACGTCTAAATGCACAGAAAAGCAAAACAAGAAAATTAAATCTTTTTCCACATGTAAATGCAGAATGGAAGTCCACCAAGATCCACAGTATACAAAAATAAAATAGAGCCCCTGATCCATCAGGCACTTAAACCACAGATTTAAATGGTTAAATAAAACCCAGAGAAACAAAAATCTCTACGTAAACAAATACAGGTGATACATACATAATATGTTTGTCCTGACCTTCTAGATCTTCCAGGGTTCCGCTTGTTTCTTTTTCTTATTACTGAAGGCCACCTAATAGTCTAGATCAACTACTGGCCACAGTTCTGCCTTGCCATTCTTATACATGTTAATAGATTAATCAAAAGAGACGGATACTGAGATTAATTATTTTAGTTAACATAAGTTTTCATGCATTCATTCATATCTTCAGTGATAAAGTATGTGTTGTGATGGGGAAAAGTAAAATATTTGCTCATCATATTTCTAAAGTGCCTTTTTTAAATTCAGTAGAATGAGGCAGCAGTTATGGAAGAAACACCACAACTGTGTTTTTAAATCTTCTGAAAATACACAGATTGTTGTGGCAACTGCCAGAGGACATGGGCTGAACCAAGGAACAAGTACTGGAAAACCAAAAATGCAATTGTTCTGACAAAAACAGGAGCAAGGAGCATAAATATATAATGTAATCTGTGAACAGGAGAAGAAGAGGAAGCTTTAGAAATATCCATTAAAGGAAATAAAGAATCCCATTTAAAGGGTGCAAGGGGAGTATAATAGTATTTTTTTCCCCATTTTGCAACCAGTTTTACACTGCATTCAAATTCCGTTTGGAGATGTAAACAGAACTACATTAATTTTCTACCTGCTTTCACATACCTTTAAGCTTCCTGAAAATAAACATTATTCTATAAATCTGCAAGGATTTCTATTTTCAAATACTTGTGATTTGCCCAGCTACTACAGTGATGTGATCCCTAATTAAAAGTACATTCTTAGATAAGCAGCAGAACACCTGACATTACAAAAAGAATTAAAGCACTTCTGGAGTTCACAGGATGAATTCTGAACTCTTTTGATGTTGTATTTTTAATTTTATAATCTCCACACTTTGTTTGACTCACCTGATTATGCCCCATTATGGCAAACCTTTACATAAGTGCTTAAACTTACATAGAGTTCCCTCTGTGTTTATAATGATCTAGTTTCAATTCCTCTATGTCTCCTATTTCTTCCAAACATAAGGAACGGATTTAGCCACCTTCAAACACAGAAGTCATCTTCACTCACAGAAAGATTCACTGTATTGAGGCTGTAAAATGTGTGCTGGTCTCATGGAATACTGTATGTGCAGCTACTGAGGTCCTGTCATTTGAGAGAAATGAGATACAGTAAAATGTTCTCCAAACTGGAAGTATCCCATGTATATCAATTTAGACAGTGTCATCTATTTCACTGGAAATACTAGTAGGGTGATTTTTTTTTATTAGCTTTATTTCCCCCCGAGAAAATCTCTAAGTCATGTTTCGGTACAGGGATTCAAGGAGATGGAATTCAAAATGAATTCTTAACTCCAGCTGGTGATTATCCTGATCAGCAGACTCCTTGCTTATCTGGTGGAGATAAATAACAATTAAAGTTTGCTTTTACTACAAAATTAATTTTGTTAAAAGTTTGTACAAAACAGAAGATCAATACAATGTTTTCTTTAAAAAATGAAGAAGAAAAACCTCCATGGAAGTAATTATTTTAAAATAAACCAATAATAATAAATATTCACACATTTTTTCTAAGGCATGGTGTTTAATGATATATACCCAACTGCAAACTAAAAAGAAATCAATATTAAAGAAGTTAAACGTTTAATCTGTAATTACTATTGCCTAGAAAAAATACCAGGAAAAGGCAAATATCCCATATTTGGGATATTTGGAGTTTTATTTCTCAAGAAAAGATCAAAAAGTATATTAAATAGACTTGTATAACTTTGAGTTGGAAAGAAAATGAAAAAGGAAACATATATTTTTATTGGACATTATTGTAAAACATTGTATTTTATTATAAGACAGGTCCCCTTAGAAATCCATTTTCATATACTTTATTCACTGTATAAGCATGTAAGAGAAGCAAGAAGTGTCATCAATTAAAACACGATCTCTATATATATTTCCATAAATGGCAAAGCAACAAACACAGTTTAAAGGTTCCTAATTCACACTTACAGATATATTGTGTTCATATGCTGCTCCATACTGGTTTTTATTTTAGCATGCAATAGAATCTGTTGCCAAATAGGGTTTGCTGAGAAGAATATTTAATAATGTAATAAATATTTAATATTTAATAATGTAGCGGATAAGAGAACTGCACTAATGTATTGTTGTACAAACGTGAGAAAATACAAGAAAAGACTAACTTCTGAGGGCAGAGGAATTTTTTTCAAATTTTCAGGGAGTTTTTGCATGTGCATGTGTGGTTTATAATCTGTATTTCATAGAATGAACTTCAGGCTTGTGAGTAAACAGAAACAGACCTTAATTTTTCTAGAAATTCCAAACCAGTGACCATTTAACACACATACAAATCAAATGCGAAATACACACAAAAAGATGTCCTTTTGTGTTTCCTATCAATCAAGCTTCTAGACTGGTCTACCCAAGCTGCCAAAGGATGAGGGTTCAGCTCAAAATGAACCAAACATTTCCATAGCTGAACTAATGCCTACTTGATCAGGCATGCATATATATGCTGAAACCATATTGTTGGACTGAGGCATAAGATCAACCTGAGATATCACCCTTGGTGTATGGGCTGTTATTTACTTATATATATTTATTCTTCCTCCAACATGGGAGGGAGGGGGGAAGGTTAATCTATCCTCAAACTGTGCCCCTCATAATCCTGTAACTGCAATGGTGACAAACCCAATCCCCAAAATAATCTATAACGTATTGCTCATCCCATTGCTTTGCTGCCATTGCTGAGGTCACCATAATGATCTATCTGTATGATCTGTGTAATGCCCAGTTAAGCATTTCTAAAAAATCCTGGTTGCAGAGATAAACTACTTTTGGACATGTATGCATAGACAAACTCTAGAAGCTCAAATTAGTCCAGGGGATTCAGAAGACATACTTTCAGGTTTGTGCTGCAATTTTGTATCTCCAGGTTTCCAGCCCTTCCTGTTTGAATGTCTTTTGTGGACCAAAAGAGCTGCATAAAAGCAACAACCTTTTGTGGTAAGACAATGAAAATGCCAAATGACAAACTAAGGCTGAACTACTGGATTAAAGTAAGTGAAAAAACCTGAGAAATTAAATTCAACCATATCTCCTGAGATTCCAAGGCTGCTGAAAAAGGTTCTCTTTATGGTTGGATTATGGTGTTTTACACTATTGCCTCACTAAATTTGAAACTTAGGGGTTTGTTGCAACACATTTGAAGTTGAGGAAATAATAGATAAGAATGGCCTTCCTCTGACACCTTTATAGATTAAGTAAACCCATTACATTAGTAGTTTCTCTGATGAGAAAAAAAAAGCTAAATGAAGATGCCTCCATCTTCATAGAAATATAGAATGCTTTGCTTTGTAAGGGATCGCAAATATAATCTAGTTCCACTCCCTTGCCATGGGCTGGGACACCTTCCAGGAGACCAAGTTGCTCAAAAATCCCAACCAACCTGGCTTGAATACTTCCAGGGATGCGGAAGCCATAGCTTCTCTGGTCAACCTATTTTATTGTCTTAGTATCCTCACAATGAAGAAGTTTTTTCCTAATATCTAATCTAAATCAACAGGGGTTTTTTTTCAGTTTAAAGCCATTCCCTTTTGTCCTATCTTGTGTTAAATAAATAACCACTGACTGAGATTTGGGAAGCACTTAGAATTCAAGGACAAGTCTTTAATCAAATGACATAAGACCACCAAGAAAAGGTAACAGTAATATTTTATAGAATCATAGAATAATAGAATAGTTAGTGTTGTAAAGGACCTTAAGATAATCTACTTCCAACCCCCCCGCAATGGGCAGGGACACCACACACTAAACCATGTCACCCAAGGCTCGGTCCAACCTGGCCTTGAACACCACCAGGGATGGAGCATTCAAAACTTCCTTGCGCAACCCGTTCCAGTGCTTCACCACCCTCACATTAAAGAACTTCTTCCTTATATCCAATCTAAACTTCCCCTGTTTAAGTTTGAACCCACTACCCCTTGTCCTATCACTACAGTCCCTAATGAAGAGTCCCTCCCCAGCATCCTTATGAGATGACTGATTTTGTTACTGCTGGCAAATCTGCTAATGTTGGGAGATGTTATGAAAGACCAATATTGCACATGCCAATAAACTGTATAGTCTAAGTAAACATTTAAAATTATTGCCTAAATGAAGACTATCCCATTCTTTCAATGACAAGTTCTGTGAGCCCAGTGTGTCTGTAATCATGATCATGTAATGTGGAGCTAACCTGGACATGTTCAGTGGTCATTTGTCAAAGCATTCAGGAAATCAGATTACTGAGCTAAATAGAAAAACAAAACAACAAAACCTAAAACCTCAATAAAATGGAAATAAAATAAAAAAGCACTAAGCTAGCTACCTCTGCAAGAAATTTCCAACTATGGAATCTAATAAATCTAAATCTAATTTAATGTCTACTTTGAACTGTTTGACTGAAAAGCAGTATTTCTGCAGCATGTTGTCAGGACTTTTTTACCTATGGCATTAGTGTAAAATATTTTCCCCCTGTTTAGTTTTATGTATCCAGTATTAATAAATCAATAGCGTACAGAAACATCATAAAAAAACAATCCCAAACACACAAAGAAAAAATAAACACAAAAAACGGATAGCTGAAAATGGCAACAAATTTAATGAGGAAACAGCAACATAAAAGAGAACACTCCAAGTGATCAAGGTGAAAGTCAGTGACACAAACATGAAGACTCCCTAGAAAAATATCTCATAATATCTTTTTCCAGTCTTCTGTAAGTGAGAAATTATCACATAGGGATTTTATGCACAGTTGCGAGAAAAATACTGTCAGCTTTCCTAGGGTGAGTTGCACTGAATTTGACTGCCAAATGATTGTGAAAAACTAGTCAGCTACTCACAGCTCAAGGTGATTACCAATAACAAGCTTCGCTGCAGAAAAAGATAACATCAAGTGCTCAAACAAAGCAAGGCACAGAAATCACGGAACTTATCTGTAAGTCAGAAAGCCCTATAATTTTACATGAGAAAGCTGAATTGTTCATAAAAACTCAGCTTCAACTATGGATCTCCGTTAGAGTTCTGCCTAGTCCTGTATTACTGTCCTGGGTTTAGCAGTAGCAGTCATTTTTTCTCTTTCTTGGTAGCTGGTCCAGTGCTGTGTTTTGACTGACTGCACAAGCTGTCTGGCTGGGTTTAAAGCACGACAATTACTATATACCGACCATACATAAATTCTTCAATGCCAAGTAACTAGGAAATTATGTGTCTTTAAAACAGTCCAACTAGCTTATTGTTATTTACTATATACACTGCTATATGTTACAATTCTTACACCAATACAAAATGTTACTGCCTGATTCCCAAGAAAATGAGTGAATACATAAACCTAAACATCTCACCTATTCTGTTCCTTCCTATTTCTATCTTGCTGAAATGGCAAGGCTTTGTTCTCCATCCAAAACCTATCAACATTTGATGACCTATTTACATCAATTACTGACTTTATTCAGATGGCAGCAATCTTTAAATCCACAAAAAATATGAATCTCAAAAATATGAGACATAATATATAGTTGGGTCATGGCCTGTCACAACAGGCAGAACACAAGATCAAGATGACAGTTTTGACCCTACAGTGGTCCAAATTATTGGGAGACCAGAACTCAGCATGCATCAACAGAAATGTGACTCAGCATTGAAGAGAACACAGTTAGAACTTATATCCTCCCCACTAGTTTGTGGCAAATTTATAAACAATTCTTATTCTCAGTTAAAAACTGCAGGAAAGACTTTGGAGATCAAAAGAAAGGACACCGTAAAAATCCCCTCTCATTTAGAACAAACAAGCCTGTGCCAGACACAGATCAAATTTCTCCTAAAATGGTATCTTGATCACCAGTCTACCTACTTTTTATCAGTCTTCATGGGTTTTGCAGCATATTTTTTTTCTTGTGATAGAGAATTTTTAAGAATAGCTACAGTAAGGTAAGAATACACCATAATGATAAATACACTTGAAAATGATTTACCAGCTCCAGTAGGGTATTGCTTTGCATTAAAGGTCACTGAGTAGGACCGGTAGGTTCTCCTTTGTCATGACTAAAGTGTGCTTTTACGGCATTATTGTAAAACTAAATGTTTTACTTTGAAATGATGCTGCTTTCCTATTTTATGAGAGACAGAATGAATTCAGAGGCCTCAATAGCACAAGCAAGTATTCTTGCCTGTTATAACTGCTCATTTTCCTGAAGACCATGTAATTTCTCTGAAGGAGCTGCTAAACTGTAACAAGCAGTATTTCTGAACAGTCACAATAAAATATGAGGTTTTAAAATACCATTAGATAGTGCTGGGAACTTGTCAGATCCTACAAAATTCATTCACCTATCCAATGATGCATGATATTTGGCACATAATGTACTTTTGCTTTTTGTTTATAAAAGGAAGACATTTTTCCCTCCCATGCTTTTGACCTTTATTCTTATTATCAAATACTATTTCCAATTTCATTGAATTATGCAAAACTACCCCTTGTAACGTCAGACAGATTTTGTCTGTCTCATGGAATGAGATATTTGACACAGTTTATGCAGTCAGCTTGTGTTTCCAAACTCTCCTTAAATAAGAAAATATTATATGCAAAACCAGAAAAAAAAAAAAAAAATTACAGAGCTCTATGCTTTGTATCTCAGGATTAACTATTATACCTAGTAAGTAATTAAAAATAGCTTAATACAAAGAACAATTTCTCTAACCAATTTCAGAGATTTTCTTGTCAGTACCAGAACCAAGCACTTTTGGGAGAAAAAGGTGCTGATAATGATTGAAAGAAAAGTAGAAGAGCTTAAATTTGATTGTACTTAATGATCCTTGCTACCACTTTTCTGCAAGGGTTTACTCAACTTTGAAATTCATTGTTATTTTAAGATCACTAATTAGTTTCCTTATAAAAAAAAAAAAGTAATTTAATCCAGGAAGGCATTTCTTTAATTTTAATTATGTAATGACCATTTTCAATGATTGGCAAAAAAATTTCCAAATGCTATATTCGATCTGTATTCAATCAGGGACAATCTGTACTATATTTGATCTATATTCAAACAGGGACAATCTGTACTCCCCACATAGCATTAACTCATCTCAGTAACTTTTACAGCATCTACATGCTATCTATTGAGATTTTAGGATGTAATTTCCTGTGAATGGTAGAAGCTAATAACAGTCCAAGTCATGAAACAGAGAATGATATTCACTTACTTGAATATTGAAAACATATTCCACATCAATTACACTAATAATTGAACATTTTTTGGTTAAGAAAAGTGCCACTATGCTGCTGGAAAGCAATAGCAGTGTACATTGTTAGTTGCTCCACCTACCCTTCTTACAAAATCAACATTGCTCACAAAAGAACAGTAGAACCGTTATAAAATGTGTTCATTATAATTGAGGAGGCAGGAGTCTTATATTTATGCTGCAGGATGCATTAAAATACCAACTGGCATCAGGACTCAGCACTCTCTCAGCTGCACCAGTTATTCCTCACTAAACCATGTTTTATTTATTTATTTTCTTCAAGTACCACTGGTTTCTACTCACTCATTAAGACCTTCATGGTCTAAATTTAAAAGCCCTGCAGGAAATGTATTTCTTCCTTTCGTGAAGAAACAGAGTTTCAAGAACACGGGGTGAAGTGAATAGGTAAGGAATATACCCCTAGTTCCTTATAAAACAAAGTGGGAAATCTCTTCAAAATTAAATTGAGATCAAAATAGAGCTTTCTGTCGTGGGAATAGGAAGTGAATCAAACAACTGTTTATGTTTTTTTTCCATATAAATATACACATGCACACACACCAGCCCGTAAGCATGTTATTTATATAGTTTAACACCTGAAAATGATCATACTAATATCAATAGCCAACTTACTCCTGCAAATCACATAACTGACTTTTACATTTTTGAAGGACTGAAACCTTAAGTTGGAAGACTGTGATTTCCATTTTGGTTATTCAACAACTTTTCTCAGTAACAACTCTTACGAAGTTCTCAGGTTATGTGTTTATCTGTAGAAAGATACAGACTTTTATCCACTATGCCTGAGGCACACTCAGTAAAGTTTGATTCATATTAAATACACTTGGAATACATCCCAACCAATCTCAGTAAGCACACAGTTACTAAGACAAAGATTGAAGTATACCACAAAAGGCTATTGGACCATAACACTAAATAAACAAATACAAGTAAACATGCTCTGACTTACATCGTTGCCAATATCAGAGCATAATAATAGCCCAAGAGGCAGAATATTTTCAAAGCTGTAATTTATTTTTAGCATCATATACTAGTAGTGTTACATATCTGCACATATGGTCTGTAGAATATTGTCATATTAAGAACTGTATCGATGCCTTGGAACTCAGAGGAGCATTAATTGTGCACAAACATCTATAAATCCTTAAGGCTATGAAATTATTGTTGGGTGGAAGAAAAAAAAATTTCTTGCAATCATGTAAGCCACAATGATTTAAGGAAGTTGTCAGAGGGTCTACTGAATGTTCCTCTGCATGTCTCGACCAACAGAAACTGCAGTTTCAAGAATTGCTAGGTGTACAGGAGTAAACTCAGTGTTTGCTGGCAGTGAGTTCCCTTTTTTTTTTTTTTTTTTTTTGTACTAGCAAGTTCGTTATTTCACATTCTGGAAAGATGCTTAACACTGTGTTAAAACCAGCATTCAAGGTTTTCTTAAAGCTGGAAGGGTAGTCTTCAGAAAGAAGATACACTGACAGAAATAGGATGAATCACAGAATAGCATACATTTTCCTTACAATTAAACCTGTCAAACTTGCAACTGTACCTGTTATCATGAAAAATTATTTGTTCCATTATGCAAAAATAACTGGTGTTTTTAAATTGCATATCACTAAAGGACATTTAAAAATAAGTAGTCTATTTGTTTGGAAAGGGATCTGAAAGAATTTATCACCAAGTGAAGTGAAGCCAAGCAACCAAATGTCAGTCAAAGTTTGTTTTTACTTTTTGGCCTAAAGCAATTTTACCAGCAGAACCCCATCCCAAATAAATACATTTATTATCATAAACTTGTATTATTAAATATTGCAAAACTTTATACAGTTGTACAGCACTGTATTCCTCCAGTGTAAAAGAAAGCAATTTACAAGAGGTGGAAGCAGGAAGGAGTTACAAAAGAGGCAATTTAGAAACACTTCTAGGGCACAAGGGGCTGGTGTTGAGAGAGCAAAAGCCCATCTAAACCTGACACCTGTGATGGACATAAAGGGCAACAAGAATTGCCCTACCATGCTGATAGCAAAAGGGTGAACAAGGAAATGTGGGATTGTTACTGAATAGCGCAGGTTTTTTACTGACAGCAGCCACAAGCAAGGCTGAGGTGCTCATTGCTTTCTTTGCCCAATTCTTCACCAGCAAGGGCCTCCAGGCCTCTGGGAAGAGGGACAGTGTTCACAGTGGAAAGCAACAACCAGCACTAGAGGAGGACTGAGTCAGGGATATGTGCCATGATAAAAATAATTCTGCTCCTTTAACTTTGAAACTGTGATAGTAAAATTGAATTGAGACATAGGGATATCAAATACTGACTGGCTTTTCCACTGTATTTTGTATTCCAATCAGAATACATTTGAAACATTTAGCTCCACAGCATATGTTCATAATTAAACACACCTAAATATATTAGAAAAAATTACTCTTAAACCAGAGCTACTTTTAATTATTTTTTTAGTGAGTGAGAAAAGAGAAAAAAAATCAGTAGTATATTAGGTAATACTTTAGTTAGAAATGACTCAAGTTTAACTGTGTTTGTTGTACATGTAACAGCCATCACACTGCAGAAATATAAAATAAACCACTATTTTAGTTACCCATTGAAAATAATACGGCGAGGTTTTGCAAATAATACATTAAATGTACAATTACAATTGAATTGTTGGTGATTTAATTAAGAACCAAAGAACAGCACCCTTTCTGAAAGTAACCCAGCAGGTTCCTAGTAAATGATCTGTAATATACAAGTGATAATAGTTCAGCTAAAATTCAACAAAACATTAAGTGTGCCAAGGAAAAAAATGCAGAAAAACAAGTGATTGGAGAATGGTAAGCAAAACCTTGCACTTAGAAAAGCCAATCCTGCATTTCAAAGTCCATCTGCAATTATTCACATTCAATTACTGTCCATCTCTCCTTCTTACTATATCAAAAACAGATGCTATTTCAAATCATTATTCTCAGAACAGAAGAAAAGCAGAAACATTGGTATGAATCACACTTTTCAGATGCCCTGTGCCTGCTTCTCAGGTATAAAGGGTTCGCAACCATTATATTTGAATATTATACCCTTGTTATGACCAAGTTTCTATGGATATGCATTTAAGAAAAATTCTCATCAAAATATACCTTGAACAGTAATGGGATTTGGCTTGCTACTTTTTTTCACATACAGTTATAGTCTTGCAAAAAAAAAATTATTCCATAGAAGGAAAACACAATGAAAGGTTTCAAGTTGCAATAAGATAACATGCTGTACTGGATCTACAGATTTGCATTACAGGCCACCCTAATTTCCTCAGCATTATGTTTTAAATAAGTTGAGACAAGAAATGTAGGCATTTGAAACTTTAGAATCAGATGAATATAAATGTCATTTTGGTCCAAAGACTTCCTTAGAAAGAATACGCCAGATATTTTCATTAATAGCTAAAGGAACTCATTCCATTTGGTGCTAAGTAGACTGACTCTACTAAAGTAGTGAAGCGTTGTAAGTATAGTTAACATACCATTCATATTGTACAATTTTATGAATTTATCTTTACACTTCAGAATTAACTCCTTTTAAGTATTTAATATGAAATATGACTTTACTGCAGTTCTAAAAAATCCCTAACCTCCCGTACAGTATATTTTAACAGAAATTTATTTCTGAAACAGGTGAAGTACAAAATTGTAATACTGGTATCTGATTAAAATAAGTGATTGCCTGTCTAAATATGGAAACTGCTGTATTTTAGCGCAGAGATCAAACTTACCTCTCATTATAAAAATTGTAAAGCAATTTAAAAGGAAAATACCTTTCTAAACTCCCACCACTACCCACTCAAAAGCAGATGCATTTCAGCAGCTGTTATATATATATTATTGCACATGTAAGCAAAAAATTTAAACTACAGTTTTCCTTTAAATAAGTTTAGAAATTTATGGGAAAAAAAAATCTAACAGAAATATGACTTACTTTAGTAGATTTTAATAATGTATTCTGGTCTTAAAATTGAGATGTTCTGAGCACACAAAACAACTCCCCTGTTCATTACCTACACAAATACATATGCACACCCACACAAGAGTTCATTTTAGATTTTCGATACAGAACATATTCTTTATTTGGATCTTAGAACATATGAGTGTGATAAGATCAGGATAAATATGGCGTTTTGAAATAAGGTGATTCATGAACCTGGGCTATAACATTACAATGTAATGAACATTAAAATAATCTTTCTTTACTGTCAAGCTTTCTTCTCTGCAAATTTAGCAGAACAAACAGTTACAAGCAAGCTTGCATTACAAGGGTGGAAAAAAAGATACTAAATATGAAGACAGGAAGACATTCAGTGTGACAGAAAATCTTGGGTCTTTTTGCTAAGATAACGGTTCTTTCCCCTCATTTCAATCCACAGAACAGTCTAAACTGCTCTGAAATTTTAAAATCTATGAAGCTCAAAGGGGTACGAGAGCTAAGGTCTGTCCGCTCAAGAACAAATAAAATCTGTCTTTAAGATGGAAGAAAAAATGCTACAGTAACCTAAAGTGACATTCATTCTGCATCTGTTCACAGCACAATTTTACTTTTTCTATTCTGCTGACAGAAAAAATATCTAATCCATCACATCATTGATAGTCTTAGAGATTTCAGTACACAGTCATTAACAATCTGATAATCATCAAGAGGAAATAAAATAACAAGTGTCAAGACACAAAATTAAAGTTATTACATTAAAATATGAGTTATCCCTGGGACAGACTTCAATAGCTTTTGACTTTCGCCAAGTGTGAAGTACCTAATCTTTTAAAATCAAAGTACCAGACACATCTGGAGAAAGCCAGATTATTTTTCCAAAACGGAATTATAATCTGCTTGCTGGGTTTTGCTTTTTAGTTTTGATTTATTTGATTCAGGAGAAATAAGGAAGTCGCACAATGGATGTATCTTTCACTGTGAACCAGAATAAAGTACTGAAGCAGTATCGCATAACACAAAACTCCCCCTTATACTCCTACTGAGCGTGAGGGGGAGTTTTGAATGAGGAATGAATGCAGAATCACGTCCTCAGGCTTTACTCACCTCTTATTTGGAGCTCCAGTATAATTGTAGCTGACATAAAAAAGGCCAAAAACCTGCTCCTGCAGCAGTGCTTTGACTGTATACTTTCTTATTCATGCTCTTCAAAATCATATTAATGCCAGTGTATTTTCAAAGGGAGATTGAAATTTTCCTTCAATTCCACCATTCACAGGGTCCTCTCACATGACCCTGTTCAGTTCTCTTTTAAAAGGAGGAGTAATGGCTGAACTATGCCTTTGATCCTGCCACCATTTTTTTTTTATATTATAGCAGTATAGAATTTATATAGTTTCAGGGGCTGCTTTGAGAGTCTTTTTGTTGTTGGGAGCTCAATAATTCCTGCATTTAGGCCGCAGGAGGATCAAACCACAGCAGTCTTTCAGGCAAGATTTTTATCTTGATACAGGTACAATCTAACTCTAGCCACAAACTCATAATAAACTGCAATATCTAATCTTTCATTTAATTCCCCATTAAAGGTTGGTACCTCTTAAACAGTATATCCTAAATGTATGTGAGCCACATACCCTTTCACACCCATTGAAAACTGATCTCACAAGCTTCGATGCGGGAATTTCTGAATGAGACATATATTGTATAAGGAAGAATCTATAGATTCTGCCACAGAAGGGAAAAAAAATTCTCTTTGAAATCCTTTCTTTGTTTTAGGCACAAAACCTGTACAACCTCTGCACAGCTATTTTAGAGTTTACTCTTTAAATCCAAGGTCATGTAGCCATAGCAGCTAGTTCATGCTCAGAGGGGAGGTAATCATCCTCTGTTCTTCTCAGCAAGTGCTCTTTGCTGAGGTCAAAAAAATGGGGCAATGTAACACCGGAATCCATTACAAATTAGCATAATGTCACCAGCTCTCTCTGTGACATTTAAAATGAGCGCAGATGAAGGACAGCATGGAAACAATGCAATTACAAGTATCTGGATACAACAAGAGTTCTGAGAATGAGCAAGGAACTCAAACTGCATGTAATGAATCCTTTAACAAACTCCAGCATTCCTTGTGTTGCCTTTTTTCTCTGTTATACCATTAAGCAAAACAAAACAGAAAAAAGAAACCCCAGAAAATCTAGTCAGACTCTCACTTCTGAAGGCAGGAAACCTGAAAGAAAACTGAAAAAAACTTTCATCATGTACAAATACAAAAAGAGAAAGCACACGTAAAGGTGAGAACACCATCTCAGCCCCACAATGCAGCACCGCTGTGAGGCAATCTGTGAAGATGAGATCTCTCTCTGCCTTTACACTGACGTCTAATCAGACTTTAACACTTCTGAAAATTCACAAAAAAAAAACCCAAACAAAACAAAACCACAAAAAGGCACAAAACATAAAAGAAAGAGAAAAGAAACATACAAACCCCAGAAACAAAATGTGTTATCTTCTGTTACACAGTCCAGTTGTAGTTTCACCATATTTTTTTAATCAGCTCTGCTCAAAAATATTGGGAAGGAACATGCATACAGGTCTTTATATAGCAGGACAGAGTGAGAAACAACTCAGCTCCTTTTTCAATAAAAATTAGCAAATTCTGTTTCGTTCTACATGCTCTAAGCCTTCTGGAAAACAAAACAAAACACAACAAAACAACAACAACAAAAAAAAACAACAACAAAGCCAAAACAAAACCAAGCAGAAATAGACAAAAAACCTTCAGTCTTTACATATTCTGAAAACTTTTTTAATTTTATGTCTTTTCTGAAACATGATAGCTAATTAGTTATTTGATTATCATAATCAGAAACACTAATCATTGCAGTCTTGATGCAAATTCGGTGATTATCCCAAGAGGGTTGCGGTCCAGTAAATGTGTTGACAGGCTATTTGTTATTATAATGGTAATGCATCATGATAACATATAGCAGAAAACAAAAGACAAATACAGATTAATACTATTCATGATACTTCAATACAAGAGACAATCTAATTTGACCTGAGGGTCAAATTACGCGGTTTCTACTCAAGCAAAACTTCTTATAACATCAGTTTTGTATTCAGAAGACTGTAGTCTTCTAGAGAGTGAAAATACACCTCTTACAAAAACCACTGCCAAGCCACATCATGATCTCTCTTTAAAAACCACACTACAGTAAATTGAAAATTTTAAGTCTGGTTTATCATTTAGAAGTATAATCAAATACTGCAAATAGACATACAGTATACAAACCAGTGTCTCTTTCATAAAGTTTTGTGTCTAAGTCCTTCAAAGAACAACAAAAAATTATTCTATATAATCATTATTATATATTATTACCTTTATATTAAAGTAACTTCCCTTTGGGGAAATACTTAACAGCACCAGACATTTTCTTGCGAAAATTAGAACAGAAAACTGACGTTAGCTGAATTACTTTTCCTCAAGAAGTTGCAGTTGCCAGCCCACTTGAGGATTTATTTTTAACCCCATTCCTTCAGCCTGTAATTTCTTATTTCAACTTCCAATTTAACAAGCTGAAAGTGGAACTGTGAAGAAATGAAATAGTCATGGAGTTGCTTTAAAATACTAAAATACTGTTATCTGCTCTATGAGTTGGAACCCTTTTCTCTCCTTCTCATTCATGCTTTTTTTTTTTTTTTTATTATATTCAGCAGGTAATATTAAATGTCACCCAAGATCTACAAAAATACCAAAGCTATTCTTTTTTCTTTTTTCCCTCTTTCCTCTTCAAGACTAACAGCTGCCAGAATTGTGGCTGTCAAATTTGGCAGCTGGGAAATTTTCCAATACTTGCCAAAGAGTTGATTTGAAATATGCAAATAAAACTTCTCCAAAAATTGTCCAAGGGGTCCCAAGGGGCACAATTGAGGTTAGATACTTCTTTTACAACTCCGTGAAGCCACTGTATCTTCCAATCTCCCAGAAACAGAGAGCAAGGAACTGAGACAAAAAGATGTCAGTTTTCAAAATGACTTCATAGAGTAGCTGTCTATCACTCTACAGTGTAAATGTATATGGCTTCCATTGTCAGAGTACATGAGCAATCTCATATTTTATGTACATATACTCCCACTAATATTACCAAATGTAGAAAAAATTATTATTGTATTTTAAAGATAAGAAACTGAGACACAAAAATAAAAAAAATCCTACCTTGTACAATAAACATAAATTTTATAAATCCATACTATTATTTGTAATGGGAAATGAGATCTCACAGAGCATCTACTTCAACTGAATAAAATGAAGAAAAGCCAGTGTACTTGACTCATTTGTCAGACATTTGTCAAACTTGAAAACTCCAGGAAAAAAATATCTGTGGTTAATTTATTCCAGTAGATTCCAGGCCTGATAACCTTTTATGTCTTTTGCTCTAACCTTAATCCGTAGATTAACCCAATTTATTTTTCTTTCATCCAGTAGCCAAGAAAAAGCAATTGATCATTGTCCTGCTTACAACAAATTTTTGCATAGCGGAGACCTCATACTTTCTCTGAGTCTTCTTTTATCTAGATTAAATAAAACAAATTCTATCAACATTTCTCTACAGGTTATGTCTTAAAAACCCCTCATCAATCTTATTTTTTTGGACTTTATCTTGCTCAGCTCTTCCTTAAAACATGACGACCAAGACTAAACAACATATTAGACATGGGCTAAGAAGCGCTGACCTGAATAATTATTTTCCACATCTTGTACACAGGAATCATGTTCATATATTTTACAGGATCACATTGTAAATTCATGTTTCATTTCTGACTAACACCTGATTAGCTAGATCTTCTCAGATCTTCTTTCATTTTGCACTAATACAGTTTATCTTTATTTCCAGTGGGTTTTTTCCATTCTTATGTCTAGTTATTTATACCTTTCTTCCATTTTTATATTATTATTTCTGGTTCAGGTTATCAAAGAGCTTCTGGTGCAGTCAAAATGGTATTATATTGTGTTTCCTGTCCCTTTTGCTGTCTTAGAACAGCTTGTAGCTGTATTTCTACCAGAGTCTATGTCCCCTGTTCTCAATATACCTCAAATGATCTTCCTCAAGGAGCCTATGTATCTATTCTTTAAATTTGTCGAAGTCGATTGTACTCATTCTACTGATAGGCATTTTCATTTCTGAGAGGAAGAAGAGTGAAAGGCAGGTTTCAACATATATTCAAAATATGTTTATTCAAACATGTTTAAAATCTGAGTCTTAGTTGGAAAGGGTCAGAAACATTTGTCATGCTCATACTAATAAACTCAGGCCTTCAGAATATCAGAATGTTACCCCACAGCCTATCTTACCAGTCTCTTTAACTTGCAAAAATTTTCCACTTTTTTAGGAAATCCCATGTGTCACAGAATAACCTTCTCCCCTTTCAATTTTAATGGCTGAGCATTCAAAAAACATGATCAGTATAAGTACTGGTACTGTATTATCTAAAGGAAAAAACGTTTGATAAGTAGACACAGCTGGCATCCTATTCTGTGACCACCCTCCTGAACAAGCTTCACTTGCAATTTGAATTTAGGAGTCCTGGGAAACACAGTATTAATACTTATTAGCAACTGGGGAAAAAAACCCAACAACACTGTTTTCCTTAAAAGTACAGAGAACAAATATATGTAACAAGACGAATACTAATATAATGGGATTCTAGATGACTGACTTGGGTACCAGACAAACTACAAAGTGTTTTAAAATGCAATCACAACATGAAAGGCAAATTTATTTAAAGGAAAACAAAAACAAAAGTCATAAGTATACTGGAAATCTTGCATTATTAAAAGGCAAATAATTTGTTTTATAAGGTACAATTTCTTGTTACCTACTTCACATTAACTAACTGCAAGCCTGGTCTTACTCCTTTGTGAACAGGAGGAGGGTAAATACATTCTGTGGGGTCACTGCACACTCAACTATGTGTCAGCATACAGTAGCTGACATCTGGCAACCTAAACCTTGGATCACGTTGGGGGAACTGTTTGTGTCAACCAGTTCTCATGGATCTCCAGCCTTACTATTAGGATAGTCTGAAAATATTTTGGATAAAACATTAATTCCCTTGAATTTTTAACAGGTACAGTGTATTTTGTACATGCCTAAACAAGACTCAAATGATGAATTTTTCTGTCTAACAGAGGTGGTTTACCTCAGCAAATAATTTCTCACATTAATAACCTTTCTTACAGGAGCTGAGTGACCTTGTATAAACACATTCGCTTTTCCTATCAAAAATTAAAACATGTAGCATGATTTGACAGTCCAGCATTTCCTTCCTAAGAAATAATAGAAAGAAGGTGTAGATCCAAAATGTGTTACAGAAATTACACATCTTGTCTGTACACTACAGACTTCTGAGAATATATGCAATCCCTGTAGCTTGTAATTGGGCTTTTTACAGATAAGATGTTTCCCACTGGGAAGCAGTTAAAAATAAGGACAAGTAGTTATCCCCACCCCACCATGACAACAATCCACCAAGAAATCCAAAATGAACCCACAAAGATGGCATCACTTTACAAAACAAGATTTTATTTTTTTTTACTTTTCCTTGGAAACACAGGAATTGGATCATACTGCATTTAGTAAAGATGGACATTGAGGGTCTGCAACTGTAGGAAAGATACTGTTATAATACTCAGTCTTGTGATAAGGCTGAAATTCAGGATGCATTAATTTGAAATGGGATGGGCTTCAGGGCTTGATATGTTCAAGAGTTTGAACACAATCCCAAGTTCAAAGTATATACACTGCAATAAAAGGGCAAGAACGAAGTATCAAATGAGTTCCTACAATTCAGATGTTACTTAACAATATGTCAGAACTGCTTTGTAAAAGCCCTGCCTGTGTCTGCTAGGAACATTAAATCAAACTAAACATTTAAAAATAGTAAGAAGAAAATTAGGTTTCCAAAAGCAATTCTAGTATTTAAAATACGGGGTCACACACAGCATTAAGCAAGGTAAGTATCCTGCTAATTTCAGTCAATACTAGAAGGATCATGTAGCTCAGTACAGGTGAAAAACTTGATGTTATTTATTTTTTCTAAGCAGAGCTAAAAAGAAAAACACTGAAAAAATATCCCAAAAGATTAATGAAATTGAATAATGGATTTAAAAGGAAAAAAAACAAACACCCAAACCACAACAAACTGTGATTTGAACAGACTTTTATGCTGCTGAGTTCAAATAACTATTCTTGATCTTAAATAATGTTCCTATCACAAGTTTGCTTTTGTATTTCTGATAACAAAATGGTAATAACTTTCAATTTCAAGTAATCAAAAACATAATTTGAAATCTAGTATTTTATTCATGATGGTTACTGAAATATATGTTTGTAAACATAATCAAGTCCTTCTGGTGTAAATAATTCTCAGAATATTACCTACAGAGATATAACCATGGCCTATTCCTTAGGAATAAAGCACACAGCAGAGCTCAGTATGTGAAATTTGTGAAAGCAAATGTAAAATAACATGGTTCAATAGGGCTTATTTATGGCTAGTGGATAATGTAAGTCCAAAAAATTTCAGAACAAGCACACAGAAAAGATTTTTTTTCCATACCTCAGCTGTCAAGAACATTTAAAGCAAACAAGCAAGCCAAACACCAAAGTTTCTTAATATGGTAAGAGTATGGAACATAATCCTCTTCAAAACTACTTACATACTAAATTTAGTACTCTGTATTTCAGTAGTGGGTGCAAGAGTGTTTCATAAAAAGCTAAAAGAGGCAGAGAAGATGGATAAATAAAGATTTACAGTTGGATTTGTATGAAGTACTTACTAAAACTGAAAATCTTTGAAAATATGCTAAACTTTTCCAACCTACAAAAATGTAGGTTTCAGGCCATACTGAATGAAACATCTACTAAAACAAAAGCAAACAACTACACTGACTGCATAATTTATTTTTTATATTTTTTTTATATTTTTAGTTGGCATTTATTAATGTGGAAACAATCCAAAGATTGGTGAGATTCAGTTACCCGAACCAAACTAATGCCATATAAAAAGCCCGAGAGGTACCCTGACATGGCAGATTATGATATATTTGCTGTGTCATAGAGCAGATAAAGCACAGGACTACTAGGTCAACTACACCATTCTACATAAGAATCATACTCGTGGCATGCTTGGGCATCCAAGACTGCATGACACAACTATGTTGAGACATCTGAATACCACCCAAAGTACCTGCATTTTTATTCCTTACTTCCCTGATACTCAAACAGCTAGGAGAATTTTTTACTATTTCCAGACATGCAAAATCGCACACACACTTGATATCACCGTTATGCATAAGCCTTTCTTTCCATACCTCTTCAGGTAATGTATTAGCGCTCTAAAATAATGCTGATATAACTATTTCTATTTGTGCTCATTCTCACCTTACCCTTAGTAGAATCATAGAATAGTTAGGGTAGGAAAGGACCTTAATATCATTTAGCTCCAACCCCTCTGCCATGGGCAGGGACACCTCCCACTACACCATCTCACCCAAGGCTCTGTCCAACCTGGCCTTGAACACCACAAGAGGTGAAGTATTCACAACTTCACTGGGCAACCTGTTCCAGTGTGCCTCACCACCCTAACAGGAAATAATTTCTTCCTTATATCCAATATAAACTTCCCCTGTTTAAGTTTTAACCCATTACACCTTGTTCTGTCACTACAGTCCCTAATGAATAGTCCATCTCCAGCATCCCTATAGCCCCGCTTCAGATACTGGAAGGGTGCTATGAGGTCTCCACACAGCCTTCTTTTTTCCAGGCTGAACAGTCCCAACTTTCTCAGCCTGTCTTCATATGGGAGGTGCTCCAGCCCCCTGATCATCCTCGTGGCCCTCCTCTGGAATTGTCCCAACAGTTCCATGTCCTGTACTCCAAGTGAGGTCACACAAGAGCAAAGGGGCAGGATCACCTCCTTCGACCTGCTGGTCACACTCCTTTTGATGCAGCCCAGGATACGGCTGGCTTTCTGGGCTGCGAGTGCACACCTCCTGCTCACATTCAGTTTCCCTGGGTCATCCATTTTCTCCTTGAAAATGGGAGCTATATTTCCCTTTTTCCAGTCATCAGGAACTTTACCTGACTGCCATGATTTTTCAAATATGGTGGCCAGTGCCTTAGCAAATTAATTTGCCAGCTCCTTCAGGACCTGCGGATGGATTTCACCAGGTCCCATGGACTTGTGTACGTTTAGGTTCTGAAGATGGTCTGGAACCAGACCCTCTCCTACAATGGGCCTAGGGTCTTCATTCTCACAGTCCCTGTGTCTGCATCCCAAGACTTCGGTGGTGTGGTCACAGCATTTGCCAGTGAAGACTGAGTCAAAGAACTCATTAAGAACCTCAGCCTTCTCCAAATCCTGTGTAGCCAGTTCTCCTGAGAGCTTCAAGAGGGGGCCTCCATTGTCCCTAGTCTGTCTTTTATTCACTACGTACCTATAGAATCCCTTCCTATTATCTTTAACATCCCTAGCCAAGTTTAATTCTAACTGGGCCTTAGCTTTCCTAACCTGGTCCCTAGCTTCCCAGACAACATCCCGGTATTCTTCACAGGCTGCCTGTCCTTGCCTCCACCTTTTATAAGCCTCTTTCTTCCTTCAAAGTTTTCTCAGCAGCTCTTTATCCATCCAAGGAGCTGCCAGGCCCTCCTGCTGCACTTCCTTCTACTTGGGGTGCCACACTCCTGAGCTTGCAGTAGCTCATCCTTGAATATCAGCCAACAGTCCTGGGCCCCCCTGCCCTCCAGGGCTATATCCCATGGAACCTTACTAAGCAGGTTCCTGAGGAGGCCAATATCTTGAAGTCCAGGGCAGTAAGCTTGCTGCACACTCTTCTCACTGTCCTGAGGATCTCAAATTCGACCATCTTATGATCGCTGCAACCAAGGTTGCCCTGCAGCATCACATTTCCAAACAGCCCTTCCCTGTTGGTGAGCACAAGGTCAAGCATGGCACCTCTCCTTGTCAGCTCCTCTGTTACTTGCAGAAGAAAGTTGTCTTCCACACAATCATGGAACTTGCTGGATTGATGGTGCCGGTCCATGCCATCCCTCCAACAGATATCAGGGTGGTTGAAGTCCCCCATGAGAACAAGGGCCTGTGAGCATGAGGCTGGTCCTATCTGTCTATAGAGCGCTTCATCCACAGATTCCTCTTGATCAGGTGGACTGTAACAGATCCTCACAGTAATGTCTCCCATTGCTGTTCTCCCTTTAACCCTGATCCACAAACTCTCTGTTAACTGCTCACCTGTCCCCAGACAGAGTTCCATACTCTCCAGCCTTTCCCTAACACAAATAGCAACTCCCCCTCCCCGTCTGTAAGGCTTGTCTTTTCTAAAGAGCCTGTAACCTTCCATTCCAACACTCCAGTCATAGGAGGAATCCCACCAATCTGATGCCTATTATATCTAACCCCCTTAGACATTCACACATCTCTAATTCCTCTTGTTTGTTCCCCATGCTACGGGCATTTGCATAGAGGCATCTGAGCTGAGCCCTATATGATGCTGGCTCATTGGCTGGAGCAGCTGGAATATCTCTACATTGCTCCGAGCATTTATTATAGGTGCTGGCAAGTGACTGGGTGTGTTGGGATGGAATGATTCTCCCCTACCCCAACACATCTAGTTTAAGTTATCCTTGACCAGTCTGGCAAGCCTTCTACCAAAACAAATCTTCTCCCTTAGACCAGCTCCACCAACCCCCAAGTAGACCTATCCTACTAAATTGAGTCCCATGTTCAAGACATCCAAACTCGTGACTATGGCACCACCATTCTAAGCATTTATTAAGCTGGGCAATCCTCCTAGCCTTTTTAAGGTCCTCCCCTTTATCCTGGAGAATTGATGAAAAGACAGTCTGAGCTCCAGAGCCCCTATCCACCTCCCCCAGGGCTCTGTAGCCCTTTTTTATGTTCTCTGGACTACTGTTATCTATATCTAGCACTCACATGTATCACTAGAATTGGGTAATAGTCCGTAGAACTTACTAGAGCAGGCAGCCTCTGTGCAACATCCTTGATCCGTGCCCCTGATAGGCAACACACCTCCCTTGAGACTGGGTCAGACCCAGAGACGGGCGCCTCTGTTGCTTTCAAAGTAGAGTCCCCTCCTGCTACAACCCACTGCTTTTTCCTGGCAGCACCAGTAGAGATCTTTACCACTGCACTAGCTGGTTGTTTCTGGTGCAAGTTGTTTCTTCATTAGACCATGCAGGACAGCAAAGCAGTTCTGGGTAGGCACAACAGGTTTAGGAGGAAGTCCCTTGTTTTTAATCTTCCTCTTACTCCTTTTTTTGTTGTGGGGTTTTTTTTTGTTTTTTTTTTTTTTGTTTGTTTGTTACTATTTCCCAGCTTCCTGGCTTAGCAGCCTCCTTCTCCTCTCCATGAGGTACAGCAGACGCTTGAGGCTCCTGCACAGTTTGGGCCTGGAACAAGCAGTCCTGCTTCCTCTCAGCTTCTCTGAGATCTTTTATCCTATTGACAGAGTTCCTCAGCTGCAGGAGGACCTCCACCAGGGAGTACCGAGTGCAGCCCTGCCCATTGTGCACTTTTCCCTCACCAGAGCAGTGGAGTCACTCTCTACACTCCGAGCTCTGCACTGCAGCCTCCCCTCTCATCGGCTCTGTCTGGGTGCCTACGCTGGCCACCGCCGGGGCAGCCAGAGCAGAGCTCCCAGACTGGGCCCTGTTAATACAGCTCACCATTCCACTCACTTGCCCACGCAAACTGCCTCAATCTGCTGTATCCGCCTCACTCCTGGTAGCTCACGTTTTCTGGGGCAGGTTTTTAACCAGTCAGGGCTGATGCCGCTCCTCCTGGCTCCGTCCCCTGTGAGTCAGCTGCTCGAGTCAGCTGAGCTGCTGGCTCCTGAGCAGGTCCTGTTGAGGACTTGTGGGTTCCTCAGTAGCTCTCACTGCTCTAAGTTGAGGCTCCTGGACGTTGAGCTTCCCCCAGCTCTGGTGTTGAAGGCATCCTCTCGAGCTACTCATCTCAGTAACTGACCCAGGTTCATCCTTCAGGCAACTAACTATGTTAACTACGTTAACTCAGTTTTTGTTTTAGATTCTCAGCATGATTTAATCCACCTAACATGTAAACCACCTTCTGTAGTTACCTCTATTTTTCTTTTAATGATACAAGAAGTGCTAAGTTTACCACTTCAGCTAGCTACTTAGAGAGACCCACAGATAATTTCTCAGGTGTGGCAAAACTAAGAATGAGCAGACGTGTGTGGCAATTGTTGTTCCTTCACCTTCATGCTCCTCTTAGGTACACCAAGGGCTTGGTGTCTAATGATAAAAATTACTTGGTGTTTTACGACTAGGAGTGAGAATGAATCACAGCTTGTCTCCATGCAGTATGATTGGAGTCAGATGACTAGTGGGATGGACACAGGGGCACTCAGAGCACAAAGGAGAGCTCTTGTAGGAAGACCTCAGACCTGAAGTCTCTTATTTCTTATTAAAAATGAAATATTTATTCTGCAAAACAACAGAAACCTCAACTCTTTACCCAGTTTAATGTTAGAGCAATTCATTGCTTTATTACATGATAGTTTTCTCAAATCACTTCGAAAATATGGAGACTTGATTGTAAGAGAGCCTCTGGAGTTTTATTCAGATTCAGTTACAAAAAATAAACATGAAGACCTTACCAAACCCCAGCAACCTTTCCCACCCCATACAGGCATGTGAATATAAGATCAATACTAAACCTGCATTACATGCTGTTACTGCTTCAGGGTTTTCTATGCTTGCTGAAAACGTCTCCCCTTCTTTTGTACTACAGCAAAATCACAGACCCCCGCTCAGGGCCTGAAGTTTTTGCTCCTGCAATGTGCTTTTCCTGGTGCCCACAGAAACAGACAAAAAATATAAGCATTGCAACTTCCAGTAGAGAAAAAAATGCATTTAATTCTGAGACTACAGTCCAATTCTCAGAGTTTGTATATTACACTGGTTGGTAAAATACTGTCAGGACTTTTCTTTTAACTAATACCGATTTTTATGCAATCTATTTGATTAGAATTTATTTTAATTAAAATCACATCATGCATTACGTGAGTCACTGATTCCTCAAAATGCAAGATTATTTACTTTGAATCACTTACAGAAAGTTCATTGTTCCTGAAGGAGTGTCGTGGTTTAACCCACAGCCAGACAGCTTGTTACCCACTCCCCCCCTTCTTGCCCTCCCCCTACTCCTGGGGGAATGGAGAGGAGAATCAAAAAGAAATGCAACTCCCACGGGTTGAGATAAGAACAGTTTAGTAACTAAGGTATAACACAAATCACTACTGCTACCACCAATAATAGTAATGATAAAGGAAATAACAAGGGAAGAGAATACAACACCCCATCACCTGGTGACCGATAACTTGCCCCCCCCAGCCCGACCAAGCACTGACCGATACCTCCTCCAACCCTGCAGTCCCCTCTCTCTCCCTTCCGGGTCACTCTCCCAGTTACATCCAGGGCATGACGTGCTGTGGTATGGAATACCTCTTTGGTCAGTTTGGGTCAGGTGTCCTGTCTCTGCTTCCTCCCGGCTTTCCTCCTCCCTGGCAGAGCATGAGGCCCACAAAGTCCTTGGCCAAACCAAAACATCATTGTTTTTCAGCTCTGTTCCCAGCTGAAAGTCAAAACACAGCACTGCACCAGCTACCAAGAAGGAGAAAAATGACTGCTACTGCTGAACCCAGGACAAGGAGACAAACTAGAAATGAACTTTAAATTGAAAAACAAACAACCAAACAAACAAAAGGACAAGGGAAGGAGGCAAATGCTGGAAACTCAGAAGGGACCTGGAAGTACTGTGAAAGCAGAAGTGGTAAAGAAGCAGAGAAGACTGAAGAGAAGTTGACATTACTGGAGGACTCCTCCAGACAACAGGCAAAAGTGGATTTACTGCAGTGGAAGAAGAAAGGCAGAATGGGTTTAAAGATGTAGTTTTGCAACAAACCAGGCTTCATCCTTTCTATCCTTCATGAAATACGTTTTTGCTGAAATTCCTTTTTTTTAACACAACACTTCAGATCCCCAAGAAATTATCCTCATGCATCCACACTCTCTTTTCTGGCTTGAATAAGTTTGTTAGTAGATAAACATTGCCGCTGCCTCATGCTTGAAAAGTTTTGAATGTAATTGACTGTCAATGATATGATGATTTATAATGCAATCTGCTGCTACTTCTGCTGCTGCAGATAACTCTAATTTGCCTCTATTGTAATAGACATGATGAACTTGACAATCATTTTCAGTTTTCCTATTTGGCTTTCATTCAGGTTGATGTGGCCAGTAGCAGTGAATTTTCATTGTTCTTTCCCAAAAGCAATGAAGGAACAGGAGCTTGGTTCATACGAAGCAGTTGGCTGTTTCCAAAAGACTCATTTATTGTGTAATGAAGCTTCTGCCAAGGAAAATATTTAGGAAAAGTATGGACTTAAAGTTTTATTTTAAATTTTTATGTTTTACTGAATCAAATACTGGTCCAGTTGTGCTACCTGGAAAAGAAGATAAGTGACAGAGAGAAAAGGAGCCTACAAGACATGATGGACACTGTACCAGCTTGTTAAGACTACAGAATTCCATAATTCTAGTCATACTCAGACCTGGAGGCTTTGACTACTCTGGGAAAGAAAAGGTGAAAGAAATTGATATGGTATGGTTTTGGTTTGGGGGGAAAACTAATAAGGACTGGAAAGGGAAAGTGATATAAAAGACACCAGTGCTTATAAAAATGAGTTTAAAGATACACTTCCCAGACAAGCAAGTACCATTTGCCAAACCTTCAACTTACAGCTGCTCTATCTTGTAAGGCAGCTACTCAGAAAGGTAAAATATTTGCTTATCACTAGCCATAGAGATAAGCAAATCAGTCTTAAAGTGATATATATTAGATTATGTGAAGTCTTTGTGGTTTTGGGTAACCCAACTTCCTACCTACCTTGTATTTTCTCTCCTTATAAGGGAAAGATAATATACCTGCATTTGCTTTGGTATGTACAGACATAATGTAAGATGGAAAAATGACATATTTCCAGTTCACATAACAGCTTGTATTTACAGAGTTGTGCCTGTTTCCTCATGTAGCAAAGTTTTCATACTTGATTGCAATTCACTTGAAATGTCACTCCAGCTACCACATGGAAGAGCTAGCTAGGTCCAATTCTGCCTCATCCATCACCTAAAAGGAAGTTTCAATAAGTAAATTCTATTCTGTGGGTAAAAGATGAGAGACAGCTTTAAGATCTTTTGCTCAGTTTGAACAGCTGGCAGTTAGAAAAAATATTTTTTGAGTTGCAAGCCCAACAGATTTAATTGGAAAGTCATCGAGAAAGAATAAATATGGAACTTCACACTGTCATTTTCACAGTTACCTTTTGACTGTAACTGCATTTCAAGAATTATGTGATTTACAGTGTCATGCTTTGTATATGAGCATTAACCCCATTATCATTCATCCACAATAAACTATACTCCTGTAGAGAGTAATTTAATTTCCAAATAAGATGAAGGAACTTTTTTTAAAGCAAAATTTTCAGAATCTTAGGCCAAGGTTTGGGGGCAGTTAAATGGTTTTCTCCTTTTCCCAAGCTCAGGCTTAACTAGCAATCATACTTTAGCATTGTTCTTCTTAAAATATATCACTAACAACAGCATAAGGAATGTTATTATAAAATATGTGGAGTGCACAAATACAAAGGTTGAGAGAAACTGATATTGTTTGCTGGGCACTTGTTATAGTAATTCAGGATTAGAAAGCATTAAATGATTGCTTTTTGTTTGCAAAAAAATTTGTGAGAATCTTTAACTAGACCTTAACCATGCACGTTAAGCATTTTACTTCTTCTGAAACAGGAAATATTTTTATTAGTTGAATAATATTTTTTTCTGAAAGGCTTAGGATTTTTTTTTTCATTAATAATCTGTTCATAAAGCTTGTGGAAGAAACAGAAGAAACCCATCCTTGGTTAACTTAGGGGGGAAATGCAAGTAATCCTATGGTGCCTTCAACAATACAAATTTGTATCGTATAATTAATTTGCAATCACACATCACTGAAGCAAGATCCGTCACTTCCCCTTTAATAGCTGGAGTTGCTGAAGAAGAGATTTCTGTTGGAGACAAATGTGAAACTGATTACAGATTCTAACAGGGAATCAGCTAGAACAGTGAAGGTAATATTATTATGTGGTAAAAATGCCTGCAGTTATATACAGATAGGATGTGAGACAACAATTTAACAAGATAAAATCTTTTGCATGTGGCCTATCTTTCAAATAAAATTTTACTTTTACTCTCCAAGTAGCATTTCAAAGACACTCTGCCACTTCTGCTTTATTCACACAGAGCAACAATTATGGATAGAAACTCAGCAATGATCTGTGGCTGTACACCATGAGAGACAATATGGATTATATTTCTCTACACCAGGTGAAGGTGTGCTTCAAGTACATATGCACAACATTTTCTCAGTTTTGAAACTCATTGATCAACAAATGAAAAAACATCAACTGACTTCAACAGCCCTTGGAGACAAATGAGCAGGAATCACAATGGCATCTACAGAACCACAGCCAGCATAAGCTTTACTCTTTTGCTCCCAATGAAATCAAAGGACTTTTACTTCAGTGTGAAAGCAAGTAAAATCCATTGTTTAGCAAATATCTTGTTTAGTGTACCTGATTTGTGTCAGTATAAACAGCTTCAAAATTTAAATGCCTTTCTGTCCCAGAAAGCAGAGGCAAAACAGAAGAGAACATTTGCCTGAGAATGGAAATGCAAAGTTACAATGTAGCCACAGTGCAGGAACTTAGCAAAATCTGAATGTTCCTACAGGCTTGGTATCATATATATATTTGCTATTATCTTTAAGAGTTTCAGATGATACTTTACTCATATGTTGGTAAAGTTGGAAAAAAAGAAAACCTCTTGAGATACAGGCTGGTTATGGCTGACATACTAAATTGTAATTCGCCCCCTTCTGTCTACCGTGTTAGTTGTAGAGAGAGGAATTAAAAAATGAAGACAAGCTTTTTTGGTGGCTTGTTTAATCTGCTAAAACCTATTCAAGGTAATCCCTGCTCCACAGTGGCTCCCAGTGGGACATGTAAGCTGGCAGCAATACAAGCATTCCCCAAAAAACTGGAACTGAGACATCTCTTTTAAAACATATTCTAAGAGCAGGGAGCTGAGTTCTTAAATAAATAAATAAACAAATAAAAAGGAAACAAGTGCTTTTCCACATGCAGTTCCCAGCATGGCACCTCAAGTTACCAATAGAAAATGAGAAATCCCCTGTGTGTTTCTTCATGTGATAACATTCAAATGGCAAGTTATTGAAAAATTTGTTCAAAAATGAAGCACCACATGTACATGAGGTGAGTACATGATCCTCTCTGGACTTGGCCTGTGGAGTTTCAACTTTGTAACAATCTTAGCTATATAAGCAAAATTTCAGCCTTCTGTACTTTAACCACCATATTAAGTTTTCAGGGTATATCTGCATCAGAACATTTACATGCTAAGTGTTTTACTTTCCCTATCATGCCAGAGATATTTCTGAGTATAAATTTCCATGTAGGAAAAGGTACTCACTCTTTAAAACAGGAACCCTTTGAAATTTGGTGTCCCTATTCGTTGCTCTATCAAACAAATAAAACAAAATCCACACACTAAAACAGTCCCTGAACATGTCAAGATATATACAGCTCCCCTGAACTGTGGTAAGCACCACCTGAATCTCACAATGTGTACTGAGCTCAAAAAATAAAGTTATTACTAGAGCTTTTATGAACACATAAAAGCAACCTGGTGAAGAAGAACTTCCTAGCATTTTACAGTGCAGCTTTGCTACTGAAGCAGCAGCGTGTAGTTAAGGAATTCAGTTTTTCTAAAGAAACTCGCCCACATGCACACTTTGATGACAGCATCATAAGGAATTCTGATAAAAAAATAGAAAAAGAAAAAAAATCCTCACTATTTTTCCTTAATGTTATCCTTTCCTTCTCCCCCTCACTGATACAGAGCACAGAGACCAACATTTTCAGACCTGACACTTAACAGCTCAGCTCTTGAATCCATGTGGGTATATTTAACTGCAATTTTTATTCAATTCAGTATGGGTGCAGACACTTAGCTTTACACACCAGATCTGAAAGCTTTTTTTACAGTTCAGACAAAACTGTATCACTGGGTGGGAAACTGGTGAAAGACTGTGCTCCTTCTAGATTGTACTACATAGCAGAAATAGAAGAAATATTTAAAAGGCATTGAAAAAGAGATGGTGTGGTGTGGGGTTCTTTTGCGAAACTGAACTGTAAGTTTGAGAGAGAAAAGGAGAATTTAGCTGTCATGCAAAGAGCTGGACTGCCAGCTTTAGAGACAGTTTTCATTTATAGAAAGAACTGCAAGCAGCAAAGAACACTAGAATGCTTATTGTCAGTGAATAGCATAATTTACCTTCAAAACTACCTCTGAAGATGAAAAGAAAGTTAATATAGCTGTGATAGCTGAACTAAACTTTACAATATCCATTCAAATGACTGAGGAAAATATGTACAGGAGACTCCAAATCTAAATCTTCAGTCTTTGCCATTGCAGAGGTTCCTTATCTAATTAAAATATTTGTAGTAATTTTGTTGTAGAACATTTTATTACTAATAAATAGCAGTATTTTTTTCCTGAGCTAAACCTTTAGAGGGCATTCTTAGTGCTTCAGTTCAAATACTTTCTCAAACAGAAGTGCTAAAACATCTATTTTGTCAAAATGTCATTTAAACAAAACCAAGTTTCTCCTGTTTCTCAGCCTTGTGTAGTAGAACTGAACTTCAGTTCCATGTTGACAGCCCTGTTGCACAAACCACCTGGAGCTGGGGATCACCTGGCTTCTGGTTTTCTTGATGCACAAACAAAAGTCCCAACGCTGATAGGCATTTTATGTCTGCATGCTTTTAAGTATGCCTTAGGGCCCCCCTTTGCAAAATTATCATACAGATAAGCATCCACTCAGGGTACACACTGATGCGTCCTTTCTCTCAGAAGAAAGGGATTACAAAGAGGAAAATGTTAGAGTATGAAGGTTGCTCTTGTTGGAGAGTCAGAATGTGACCAGTCCATATATGCATCCAGCCTTGGGGCATTGCGTAGCTAAAGCCTAAGACTCATTTTCAGGGCCTGACCTTGATCTGTTTCTGAGCCCAGTTTCTTATGCAGTGCAAGAATATCAACTTGAAATACAAAATGGTTTTAAGAGAAAACCAAATATTTTCTTTAAGTGTCCACTATAAGAGCTATTTTCAACATTTTTTGGCTTTTGTTTCATTTTTCCATCTATGCAAAATGGCCTCCTTTTTCCTGTATAGCAACTTGAATTTCAAAGAGTAGCCTGAAAGAAAAAAACTCTGGATCATCTCCTTTACTCTTGTCAATGACTCTGAATTTTATAAATGACATAAAAAAAATATATATTTTTAAAACATCTTACTACTTAAACAGAGATAACATTACAGTGCTGTCAAAAATCCTCAGAAGAATCCTACATGATGGTAATGGGCCTATATCACTTTATAGGGAATAACAGCAAATTAAACAGAGGGAAGTTCTGGGTGTCTAGCCATAGGGTTGCATGCAGAGCTGGAAAGGATTGCACAGGTACAGTTTCACCCTCCACCTAATTGCTGCCTGCCACTGAAAAAGATAATCCTAGTCCCTTTCATTTCGCAGCACTCCTGCAGCTAGAAGATAGTTGGTTCTTTCGATTAGTGGAAAACAGCTTTTTTTCTTCCTTTTAAGGGATACAAGATAAGCAACAGGAAGCACAAGGACATAAGGGCTGGGAGCATACTTGTTGGCAGCAGCCTGTAATTACATCAGATTAGGTATAATGTGATACTGTGCCCAAGGCCATCTGAAGTTTTAGCACTGTCCATTACATTTTGGTAGAGAAGAGAAGGGAAAGCAGTGATGTTTACAAGAATTGATGAACTACATATCTAGATGATGGAATTGCAGATTATGAGAGTCAATGCATCATGAACTCCCTTGTCAACCGTAGGTCAAGCCTATTATTAGCTGTATCCTAAAGAAAATTGACACTTTAGCAAGCTAAAGTTTGCTTAAACCCCAGATTTTCTAGTGCGAGCATACATATACTCCTGCCAATTCTTCTGTGAATAAATTAAAATTAACCTCTGGTCTATCTTATCTATCAACCAGACACTGCCCTCTGTGCTGCAATAAAAGTGAGGTTTCAAAACTGTTGCCATGAGTTCTTCCTTTTCACTATTTAGTCTGAGGCTGCCTCTACTGCTCCTACTTTGAAGACTCATAGATCCCTGTTATAAGTAATAGCCCTATTCCCTGGCCTGAGCAATTACTGATTGTACATGACCACGGATGGTTTCAGTCAGAAGCTAAAAGCACAAACACACCAGGCTTAGCTCTCCTGTTTAAAGCTCAAGTCAGGAGGTCACAGATGATACTGGAAAATTTGTGCAGCACACTGATAGTAAGAGAAAGACAAGTAAATAAAGCAACTTCTTTCCCCACTGCCCCCAGAAACTTTCAGGTATTAACCAGCAGCTGTCATGACTACAGAGACCAGGATGGGTAAAGACTGACATCAGTAGTGCTACAATAACTCTGACTTTCATTCTACTTCAGATGAAACAGTAAAGCATGCTCTGGACTCTTCCAAACACTGCAAAAACAATGGCAGTAGGAAATATTTAAGTGCACGGAATTGACCATTCTCAGTGAAGTTTGGGGTCTGGTTTTCTTTTTAGTCCAACAGACAGACAGATCTTTTAAGGATTTAGTGTCTAGCAGTCTGCTAAATTGATAATAGTAAAGGGTTCAAGATGGGGTAGAGGGAGAGGGTGAGAATGACAGTGGATAAAGTGAACAGAAAGGAAAAACAAATATTCTTTCACAATATCTAAAAGAACTCCCCCCACCTTTAGAGTAAAATTCAGTCTGTGCACCGGTTTCTACACAGAGACTATAAATCCAAGTTATATAGCCACATAACAAATGCACCAAGGGAAGATGCTTCTCTCTTTTCCTTGATAAGGTGTCCCCTTCTGCCACTACAAGATGAGTAAATTACTTCACCTGTCTAACTGATCCCAAGCATTCAGCCTGACACTGACAATGGCAGTGTACCTGTTAGTGTGATGGACAAGTGATTGGCAGCATGGCATTTGCTGCTTTCTATAATAAGTTGGTTATTATACAGTGATGTTGACAATCTAGAGAGACTGCAAATATTAAAGTGTAACTAGGTACAGGTCTGAAAAAGAAAAAAAAGAAAAAGGTTATGGGTGAAATGTGACCCTGAATAAATTTTATGCCAAAGGCTTCTTTCATTTTGAAAAGAAAAATATCAAATTGTAAGTATGACACTTTTCCTCTAGGAGCAAATTATTCTATTTAAGTATAGCCAACAAATGTCACAAGATTCCAACTCATTCCCTTGATCAGCTTCTCAGGCATATTGCAGCTATAAATGCAAAAAGTGCAAAGCAATTACAGTTAAAATATTTGAAAGAATACAACTTCTGCAGCCGCAGTAAACTATTTCTTTGACACAACTATTTCTTCCCCATGGTCTTACTATGTGTCTCCCTTCTGTACAAGGATCCCTGTGGACCAAGTGTCACTGTACTGTTTGAGGACAGGCAAAATCTTTGTCTGTCATTAGCAGCTGGAAGTCTGGATAGCCTTTGTATTTAACAGTTACCTACAGCAGCAGTCTGTAGGCTATAAAATGTACGGGCCTACCTCAGAAAACAAAATACAGTTCCAGTCTAGAATTTAACAAACTACCAGAAAATTTCAGGCAAATGGATGCGTCATTTAAATCCAGTATCTTGTTCCCAGCTGTTACCAGTATCATGCAGAATAAGCCAGTTGTACACAATTAGGCACCTTTTAGATCATCTCACCTCTATCATATTTTTATTCTAATTTTTAATAGTGAGGAGTTAGCTTAAACTTTGAAATAAGGACTTTTATCCCCACTATTACTCTTGCTAGCATTACGTATTATGATGATTGATATCCTTGCTCTTCTCTAAATGTCTGCAAATTTTCTGAGTTTGTTTAGTTTTTATGATGTAAAACTGTAATACATGACAGTGCCAAATTGTTACTGTTTTCCATAAGAGCATTTCATCCTGGAATACGTTGCTGTGATTAAACACAGGCAAGACATGCAAATTATAAAACCTGAAGGTTATGATGTGACACCCACAAAACTATAGAATTCTAATTATATTGTTTACATAAATACTACTTGACTTTCCTTTTCCTTTAATTGTGATATAACAGATGTATAATGATACAGGTTCAGCAAATGACATGAATTTTACACGGTGTTCTAATTAAATTGCTAATCCTGGTCCCAGTGGCTACATTTATCCTAGTAATCTGAACAGCAGCAGGTCACAGCCTTGAACTCTGGCACATATCTATCCACATAGTCAAATCGTTCACTAGCTTGTAAACTGTCCACTGTTTGAACTGTGAAAACTTCTTACAATCCCTTAAAGCAGTTCAAGCTGTCATTATGGCCTGAGACTGCTTTCTCAGCAGGCAACCTCTTCTGGGGAGGAACAGAAAGACAGGGAAGATGGACAACAAATATTTAGGTGTATGACTGTGATCAGTACTATGGACACTTGAAGAATGGAATTTTCCAAATCCTTTTGTTAACCTCTAATCAAAACCAGCAAACTCTAGAGAAATGGACGACACATGGAAATATGGACTTCAAATTAATGCTTAAGCAGTAAGCTTTAACTGTCCTTGTCATACCTAGACATTTTCTTCAAAAAAGAGAATAAATGCATTGTGCAGCCTTACTGAAAAACTTCCACATCTAATTTTTTAGTGCACAGCTTGAAGTTTTTCTGCAAACAGAAGGCTAATCGCTGATTCATGATGTTACAATTAGAAAAAATCTGCAAGATTCTAGTCACAAGATTTCCAGAAAGGGAAAATAGTAAAGTTAGAAAAGAAATTATCATACTGTGTGTCCACATGACACTATTAATAATTTATGTATTTATTAACAGCTGATAAATTCATAATGTCTTAATACATTTGTAATCCACAGGAATCGATTATCTACAAATCTAATAATTCAGCATTTTGGTTTATAACCATGGGTTTTTACCACATACTGCAAAAACATCCATAATACATAGTATCCACAAGCGCAACATGCTCAGAAAATGCACTGAATAGCTTTTAACTCTTTTTCAGCATTAGGAGGCATTTCAAATTACTATTTCTACACATAACTGTTACGAACATCCACATGCACACACAGAGACATGTATATATACATGCATAGAGGAATACTTTTCTAAGTTTAGTGGGGGAAAAGTTGCTAAATTAAAAGAATGCTGAAGCAAGCAAGTTGCACATTCTAAATGACTGCTGTAATGCAAAATCCAGTCTCACAAAGCTTGCATGGTGACTTGAAATCTATCATTTTTTTTCCAATCCAAATGCTATTTTTCAATTCAGTGGGCCTCAAGCTTTCCAACAAACTGGATCAATTTGAAGCTACTCATTCAAAAGGGCTTTTTAAATGCCAGTCCTAGAATTTAACGTGACAGAAGAGAAAGAGTCATCTTCATTTCCAGTCACAATCAGCTGTGTGCACTGCCCAATATCAGAAGAGGGCCACTGGACTGTGCTGTAGGTACAAGTCTCTCAGGAAAGAGCAAACAGCTTCCCAGTTTTTTTTCCAAATTGCAAGCAAGGCAAGAAAGTGAAGTTCTTATAATAAAAAGTGGTATTTTTTAATAACTTTTCCTTCAGACAACTCAGAACTATTATACCAGGGTATGAATGGAAGAAGTGATTTATTTTTTTTTAGCTGAGCAAATGAACAGTGAGCCATTTCCGCATACAGGAACACTACCCACTTCCAGGGACTTCATTTGGAGTTAACCTCAAGCCTCAGTACTTTAACCTGCTTAAGCTCTAAACATGCTTAACTGCAATTATTCAGTACAAGCATATGCCATAGCTCTTATACCAGAGATCTGATAATATTTTGGGAAAGAATGCAGGCTCCAATGGCTGGGAAAAACTGCTGCCATGATACCATGCTTGTGAAGGGGGAGGAGGTAAATAAAAGTTCAAAAGACTGGAGCAGCTGCTCTGTCTCCAGTGCACACCGTTACCTGTGTAACCTAACTCTTTGATCTCTCTCAGAAGTTTGGTTGCCTTATGCTGTTTGCAAGCAGAAGGTACATCACTGCAGATCCATTTGTATGCAGCCGATTAGTTTCTATATGAATGCTTTAAAAAGAGGAAAAAGCTGTGCTGGTGAATAGTACAGAAAGAATGAACCAAGTATAGGAAACACAGCTTATGTTTCACTAAAGGTCCCATAAACAGGAAACTACATTAGAATTTTATAGGAATAGTAACGAAAACACAGAAATGGAAGAGATTCTCAGATATTCAGGACTGAGAAAGTTCTTTCTGTATTAGTTTGGACATTTGCACTCAGAAAGTGTAGGACCAGACAGAGAGAGTAGGACAATGGAAGAAGTAAAGGTCTACTCAAACCTTTTCCTACCTCTTAAAACTGTCAGTATAAAGATTTGAGAGACAGAACAAAACAGGCATACCTTTTTTTTTTGTTGTTGTTGTTGTTTTCTTGTTTGTGCCCTCATCTTCTCATTTGCTGTAACACAAGCTAGCAGCACAACTGGTATGTCAACTGGATACACCTTCAACTCTTAACTCCTTTGTAGCCCAACAGCACGCTACCTCTCATGAGATGGCACCCCATCTGTCCAGGTTTTTGAAGTGCTGAGCTACTGCAGTCAAGCAGAAAGCATCCTGGCACATCGGTCAGAAAAGGCTCTCCACTCTGCTCTGATGCCACAGAATCTCAAGTGTGGAAGGTTAAGAGTATGAAAAAAATAAATAAATTTTCATTTCTAGAGAAAGTAAAGATGCATTGAGCTGACCCCAAAATGCATTCTGTTTTCACATTTAGCTGCTGGTTTTTGAACTGTGTCACACAATAAATTAAGACTCCTGAAAACACCATGCTTGCCTTGCCCTTTTGAAGCTCAGTTGCATCCAAACAAATGAGGGCATTCTGATAGGTATCCTTTCAACAGTACAAAAAAGGCCATAGGTTTTGTACACATGCAGTTCTGCTGTGTTGTTTGCTTTTTATTTCCCCTTTTTACAGTGTTTCTGATTGATAGTTCTACCAAATCTGCAGTAGTAACCAACTGGCAAACAATGCTCTGGTGGGAAAAATACAACAGAATTTAATGCAGATAAAAACAGGGTTCCACAGAAGCTTTTCTAAAAATGCACAAAACAACCATGAAGTAGGAACATCTTTTAAATGCAACTGCTTAATTTTCTAACAGGATTATATGGCTAGACAATACACTGAAAATGCTAGGTATTGGTACTTGGGTATTATTTCCACTAGTAGATAGTCAGTTCAACAGATCAAGTCTGATCATCATCCATGATGGCCCCTACATATTTATTCAATATAAATTTAGACTTATAGTATGCAATCTGAATGTGGTATGTTATATTCTGGATTTTATAAAATGTTATAAAATGTTTAGAAATAAACAATTTTAAAATGTTATATCCTAGTATCCTGAACTGTTGGAATGTGGAGAAGTCTGATTCATCAGCTATTAACACCTTGTCCTCTACTTATACTGAACGTGATTGTTATGTGCGAAAGCTGGCCACTGTGTATGTCACAACCTGTATTTTGCAGAACAGTATTTTTTTTTTCCCAGAAAATATATGTCTCAGTGGTGTTATTTGCTTACAGGCATCCTTCTGTCATAGTTCTTTTACCTCACAGCCTGTATAACACACCCAGGTACCTATTAGGCTACGTTAGTAATATCATAGAGCCAGCATTTGTCAAGATTTCAGTTAAGAAATCTGTTAAATCTACCAAAAATGAATCTTTTGCCAAGTCATACTCTGCTTCTAGTAACAGTTCTTTCCTTTTGTCGTGATAGGTCTCAGCACCATCACACAATTGCAAAATCATTAAGACACAGTCCCTCTTTTTTAAAGGTAAAAAACTTCCCTCATAGAGGACTGTATGTTACTGAATTAGTTCTAAATAAAATCATGTTGTACCAAAAACATACTCTACTGTTGGGAAAGGTCCTTCTACTGGCCATTGTTATCATTTACAGCAGAGAATCAGAATACAGCACAGTTATAATATACTGTGTCCATGTACTCTTTACCTTGAATCAGAAGATTAATTTTATTTTCTTCACTGCAAATCTGAAAGCCAGTGCTAATTAACTGTAAGCCATGATAGCTGCTAGAATCTAAGAAAGCTCTTGTCACCTTAAAGGCTTTCTAGATATTTTTGAAGTATTGGTTTAGAGGCTTAAATTTTAACCCTAGAAGCAGCATTAAAATCAGAGTATACTAATTAAAAAATTTCCTTAAGCAGAAGAAAGTATTTTACTAACTTCACTGGATTTTGGATGTGGAACTTTAAGACTGGTATGAGACAACATGACCAGTGCAAAAGTCATTACAGAGAGCTCTAAACATTGTATTAATAAAAAATGTTCTCTGCACAGGGGTTGTTCAGAGCTTTTCTGTGAAGCGCAGAACATACACACCACACTAGCATCAATCAGATCAATCCTAAAAAATTTCTTCATTTTTATACGAGGAAATGTTGAGGAAATGCACCGCCTTGCTGTACAGGATCTTCAAGCAAATATTTAACAACCTCCCCAAACATTATGAGCCTGCTTTTAGCATTGTTTAGCCAACTGTATTGTGATGCTATGTTGACATCAGTTTGTAGTATCTAGATGTGTGTGAAGGCTCATTCACACTGTCCCATTAAAAAAAAAAAAAACCTAAGTGGTCTCAAACTACAATAATACAAACGCTTCTGCTAATTATGAGCAAATATTATAATTAAAAAAAACCAACCAAATAACTAAACAAAAAAAACCAAACCACATCTAAAAATAAATTAACATGAGAGAGAAAAAGAAAGAAACAAGTTTTCTGTGACTTTTTTAGTGACATCAGTTGTCCTGCTCTGTCCCTTCAACTACATGTCTTCTCCCTGGAAGAAAAAGTGAAGTGACGGATTTTGCATCCGAAGCCCAAGTACACTATGTTCTACTTTACTCGTAAATGTCTGCAGCAATGCAGAGAAAGAATGACAAGGGAAGTTTTATCATTAATTGCGGGCATTGTGACAGTTGACTCCCTCAGTACAATACCTTCTCAGAATCTGAGGAAAATGAAATATGTACAAGATCAGAAAGCCTAGAAAATCTTTATGCAAGTATCAAAATGAAATGCAAATCAGATGAGTGTGTGTGCATGTTTTTAAGAAATTCTACCTCATACAAAGAATAGGAAATTAATTAGTTGCACAAGGAATACTGTTTGCGTACATCAGGCTTTTCTTCCACTGACAAAAGAAATACAGACACAAACATTTTTACATTATAAAGATATTTCCTGGGTCAAGATAAGCCTTTATTAAAAAAAAAAAAATGATCCTCAACATTGCTAATTTATAAATATCTCTGAGTTCAGATATTTATTCTGACGTTTATATAAAGTAGAAACCACAGGTATTTGCCTGTTGTGCATGTAAAAATATCTAAGTTTCAATACTGACTTAACATGTAATGTTAAAAGACAGGCCACTGTTCTTAGTTTTCAACACCACTCAGAATGCTGGTAGAAACAGAACTGTCATTTCCATAAAAAAGAGAAAAACAAAAAACAAACAAAACAAACCAACCAACAAACACTATAAAGTCACACAGGATTGATCTGCTTTACATATTTGGGGATATCCTTATCTAGCTGAACAACAGCTTTTACCCAGTAAGTTCTCCCTACATACTTCAAATGAGCAGCTCAATGTAACAGAGTAAACACAACATTCAATAACAAGTCATTTATATGTGACAATATAAATGATTCCTTCCAATCTGCTGATGAAAAACACATTTCTGTTTGTTTGAGGTATCACACATCATAGTAGAGAATCCTTTAGACTGGGTCCATTCATCAAAATCAAGCAACTATGCTAGCAGATGAGTTACTGGAACACTACACAGTTCTCTTTTCAGTAGCAAAATTGACTATATTCTGAGGTTAAAATGTAAATAGTAGAAATTGAATTGTAACATGAATAATATCATTGCAATATGTTAGGAAAAAAAAAAAGGCACAAAATGAATAATTATGTAGCCTTTCTCCTAAATGTGCTTCTATTGAAAGTTCCCAGCAAAACTTCAGAGTAGCACAAAACTCATCTCACATCTGTTCACTAACTTCCCAGCTGAATATGATACATTATAAGAGAGTTAAAATTCATTATTTTAGACAAAAATCTGGGGGGTTGGTTGGGTTTGGGTTGTTTTTTTGTGTGTGTTTCTGGTTTTGTTTTCTTTTTAAAGAAAACAACAACTCTCAGTTAATATTAAGCTCAGCTTAAACTTTAATGCATGACTTTCACGATTCCTTAAAATATAAATGTTATTTAAAAGGAAAAGTAAAAGCAAGATCAAACAGCTGTATGCACTTTTAATCTTCATTAAAGCATGTGTTCTGAGAATCATGTTTCTTTTAAAACATCTGTAGGCATTTTATAGGAAATTATATTCTGCAAAACCCAACATATTGAAATCACACATCATACACATTGGTATTCTCATCTTATGCACACCACACTGACACTTCACTTAATACAGATATAGTGAGAGTATGCACCACCTACAAGTTATTAGTGCAGCTGGAATATTTTTTTTTTACTTGAGAACACTAATTTGTAAGATTAAATGGTATTATTTTAATGAAATCCTTATTTTATACAACAAATAATATATTTCCTTTTTTAATTGCAACTCAGAACAAAAAGTAGAAAGCCACATAATTCAATATAGTTCAACATAATTCAACATAATTTCAAGAGAAGATAAGGATGATGTATATTTTCAAGAAAGTATCTGTTAAAGAGATTACTTTTTTCTCTCTCTATTTTAACTTCAGTATAACAGTTCTTAATGCATTTGGCATACATACCTATTAATTCATCATGCCTACTGAGTTACGTAGCCAAGTCTGGGAAAACCATGCGATTATCAAATCTCTGTATCTAAGGGAATATTTGAAGCTTTCTGCTGTCATCTGAACTCTCGTCTCTTCACAATGGAGCTTAATTACACAGATGTTTTCACAGATGAATACTACCTCTGCCAGCTACTCTTGTGTGCAGTAGCAGGCTGCTGACGGGTGGCTGTAGCATACTCTCCATTCTTACTGAGTAAAGCACAATTCATAGGCAGCAAAATCAGTGATACGGATAGCTCTATTGCACTTTGATATGACTTTTTGCTAACTACAGTAGCACTGCTTGCAAAATGGACATTATTTATACTTATATGAACCCGCTCCCCCCATTTCACAGCACAGCAGTAATGCTTTGTAATTCATGCACTGCTTCAAACAGAAGAGCAGCTGGTTTCACTGACTCACCTTACGAGCGGATGCTCATGTGCTGGTGGGAAATGAAAATTGATTCTTGCAGATATGCCACCAGGTGGCTCAACTATTTTTGCCTGGATACAACTGAGGTAGGAAGGGAAATGGAAGTGAGGGTCTGCAGTAGAGAAGGGTCTGTACTGGAGAGTCAGGAACAGAATCACCTAAGGCAGGCTATTTTTGCCATTGCAGTTCCCAAGTCATCAAATCCAAGACAGAACACAGGTTGTTTCTTTACATGTTAAGTAGGGCACAGAGATCCTGTCTAGTAATGAGTCATCTTTCCTTTCTGTGCCTCCTTAACTATGCTTCAAAACAACCCAGAGCTGTTACTGCTACTGATACTACAGACCTGTAAACTGAGGCACAAAAAGATCAAGGCACAGATTAGAAGAGTGTTTTGGCATTCAGAAATCCAAAAGTCTAGTGTTCCCACATGTACCTCTACAGGCCTGAGATAAGGACCCACACTTCTTAGGCTTTCTCAGGTGCAAACTAAAGCATTTCCCTATTAGAGATGTTTTAAATTGGGATTGGAGACACTGCTTATGCTGCCAAAGTTCGTTTAATCTCTACATATATTGTTAATTATTATTACCCTTCTAGAGAGGAAAGAACTGGCTTCCTAATCAAAATATGTTTAGCAAATGTTCAAAAGTTTCTGTCAAGATGAGTTAGTCTTAGAATTTTATCTCTCTGATGGCTATTAAACCTGACTATAAAAATGTTAAGATGTTTTTCCTGGAGCAGACGTTAAAGACAACATGCTCAAGTGACAAGGTCAAGTTCTGTGCGACAAAAAGTTTCCCAGTTGAGTGTGAACAGTCAGAAGCAGTTCAGATAGAAATCTAAAACAAGTTCCTCCTCTATTATTGATGAAAAACAGGTTTCTATCCTCACTTCAGTCAGGGATAATAAATATGTGGATGGTATATGACAATTATGCTAATTCAATCCTTCCTTTTTGTTGTCTAATCAGCATGATAATGAATGTAAATCCTCAAGCAGCCATGCTGTAAATACGTGAGTCAAAGACACAGGAAAGTTACAAAATCAGTTCAGAAATTGAATGTAACAAAGGCTACTTCCTCTTTGTTTTTTACACTTCCACCATCATTTAGCATGTACAGAGCAACAATGCTCTTCAAAATATGAAAGCTGAATGTAAATTAATATGAATAAGATTAATTTCTCCTACTTGCTGCAAATCTGAGCAACATATTTCAAGCCCCACTGAAAGTTATTTAAAACAAAAATAAATAAATAATTCAAATGGTATAGATTCACCTCCCACACTCACTACATCTGCTGTATAACTGCCCTGA
This sequence comes from Neopsephotus bourkii, assembly GCF_033783945.1. Taxonomy (NCBI): domain Eukaryota; kingdom Metazoa; phylum Chordata; class Aves; order Psittaciformes; family Psittacidae; genus Neopsephotus; species Neopsephotus bourkii. The sequence goes on along the minus strand of NW_026901872.1, from coordinate 5,767,586 downwards.
GCTTTGCTCAGAACAGCCAGATTGAGCATGCCCAACAGTATGTTCAGGAAGTGATATATTTCAGCTTTTTCTTGTGTTTATGTATATACCTGTTTTGACAGTGCTCCAGTATGAAGGACACTGATGTCAGAAGCAATCTTTTTGCAACTATAATGCCCAAACTTCCAGAAAACCATGCAGAAGAGCTAAAGAAGTTACTGGCTTTGGGAAACATTGATTTAAGCAGTTTAATCAAATCCTTACCTGTGCTTAACATGTGAACTGCTGAGCAATAAATCCTTCCAAGCTAACACTTCCCATTCACTGCCTAATATGCAAAGTGAAATTATGGGTCTATATACAGGGTCATTTGCTTTATTAGAAACCATTACTGACAGGCCTTTGGGAACATTAATACTTGGTAGTTATTTTCTGCTTTCTAATGCTAAAATGAGACATCAATTTTTTTACATGCAACAGTGTTGTTATTGTAAAAGAAAACCTGCGTTATTCAGACTTTATGCTGTTTTCACTGTAGGTCTAGTTACATGAATTCTAATTATCTTCAGCAGAAAAAAGTGGAAAATTCCTGCAGTCATGAATTTCTAATGTATAACAGTTTCTTTACAACTAACAGACAAAGATGATGTACACTGAAGATACTGTTTCCCCTTCCAGAACGAAAATAATTATTCTCATAGAATTTACTACAGTAAAAGCTGGTTATTTGTCTAAGAGATCTTACTGGTTAACACCAAATGAAGCCTCACAAGCTTTAAGTGTGGTAAAAAAGCAGATGTATTTCTTGGAAAGTAGCTAACAGCTAAAGAGGGAAAAAGATATTTTAGATAAAAATTCATAAGAACATACAGTTCATCTCCTGAAGCAGCTGGAGCTAAGACTCTACCCCAGCAATAGCTCAGTCACATACTTTGTGCTCTTCAAGAAATCAAGGTGACTGAAGCTCCTGAACCAGAGCATGCAGTTTTGTTATGGAACAGGTTAACATTTCTGATTTTTTTTCTTTTTATTTTAGAAACAGTGAAAAGCATTACTATCTGAAGAGGTATTTTCTCCAGCTCCCATCGATGTGAATTTGATTACAAGCCTACGGTTGAAGATTTAAGTGTAACTGTTCCAAAAAGAATCTATCTTTATCTTGAAGAATCTCAATCTACTAACCATGAATTTCTAGAAATAAATCATTCTGACATCCTGCCCTAAGAAGGGTGGAGAGTAACAGATGAGAGAGCACAGCAATATAAAAGCTTTCCTCACTTTTTCTTTATAGAATTTATGGCTTTTCTATCCACTGTTGCTTGGACTCCTTTTCCCAAGTATTCATACTAGTCTTTCCCTGTAAAACAGTTTACATGAATACTGAAATATCACCTTTTATTGTTACTGGATTCTTATGTCAGGAACAGGATTCCAGACAAGGAAAAAAAGGTGGGAGGGTTGCTTATTTATTTATTTATTACATCACAGTAAATGAAATACCACCTTTCACTTTAAAAGGAACTTGGGCAGTTTATCTGGGGAACCTTAACCATAATACTGCATGGGTAGTTGCATGTTAAAAATTAATTAGCAATCCATCTAAAAGCACCAGTTTTCTTCTATATTTCTATAGTAGAGAATTTAGTTTATCCTCTGAGAAATGAATTAAGTATATTTAAAAAAAAAAAAAAGTCTATTTACCAGCATAGGCTATCAGCTGAATACATATTTCAGGTTTTAAACTGTTTTATTTAAACTTCTGTTTCGAAAGTTCTCATCACTCATACATGAACCTTCACTGAAAAATGATATCCCCACACAGACCAGTTCTGTCTTTACTTAAAAAGTAAAAAGTGACAAAAAGATGTCATGTACTAATTGTAGATTATTAACATTTCACAAGGAAGACAAGAGTAACACTTCTAGCTCCAGTATGCCAGAAAAGCACTACATTGACTATTTAATATTCAGTACTCCTTCAGCTTCTGACTTCCACAGACAACTAAAACATCTCTAGCTTCAAAGCCGTGTTTTGAAATGTACTTAATGTAGTTAAATTAATTAAGTTAATAAGTAAGAAAAGAAGTTTGAAAACTGACTGCTCTAAAGAAGAGATAAATTGGTAAAGAATAAATACAAGTATACATTGCAAGTGCAAGCACCTTGTCATACTGTAGGAACAGTCATAACTTCTATTTTTCTACCTCAGCGGAGTTTCTGCTACCAGCAACACCTGAAAAACTATTCAAACCTTCATGACTTTTGCCTTTGAGAAATTTCACCTGTGTCCCATTATGAGGACAAGCAAGTTAATGAATGCACATTTCCAAGTTTTTAACACATCAAGAGCTGTTTACAGGGAAGTCTGTGAAAGAGTGAATGTATGACAATTAAGAAATTCTTATAAATATTTAATATGTTCTATTATTTTTATTTCTTGTGACTTATTTATCTCCTATCTCACTCAAATTTTTGCTCTTCTACCTTCTCCTTTTTCCTCAGACTAAGTTTCTGTGATTTCAAAACTTGCTGAAACAACAAAGGTCAAACTGAGGCAAACATGACTGGAGAGAAAATAATTTTTGCTACACTCCTGAATTCCCCAGACCACATTCTGGGCACTCACGTTTACATAACTGTGAACAGCACAATGTGTGGATTTTGTATGAAGTGGCAGATTCCAGTAAAAACTTCTCAGTTTTTACTAAGAACTCCTCAGAACACACTTCTCAATTTTCTTCAATTCCATAGTGAAACATGCATCTCTTAAAAATTTTAGAAATTAGTAAAGTTTCCTGAATGATAACCTCTTCAGATAAAATTGTTATCTTTAAAAGTGTCTACATTATAATGACAAAGGAACCAATTATTGTAGCAGTGGAATCTAAAATAAATGGCATTTACATTAACTGGTGGGGAGATGACAGCCTGCTTGAAACGCATCCTCCTCTCACCTGAGGAAACTGAGCACTTTAGGACTTCTGCCATACTCCTGTGTCTCCATAAATCTCATAAATAGATGCTAGACTCATCTTCTAATGATGATACAGCTCAATTTATAACAGGATGTTTGAATGCTGTTGGTCTAAGATTTACAGTGCAGAGTCTTAGTGTCCTACATTCAAGGCAGGCAAAAGTTTCATTCCACTGTTCATAAAAAAACAATGAACTGTAGCAACTAGTGATGTTTAACCACTTAGGTTTCTGCTCTATAAGAGAAAACAAAAGATGACATGAGCTTACAAGCAAAGCAGTCTTCTACTTTTGTCAAATAAAATAAAATATGAACTTTAAAGATACTTTAGTGCTGTAGTTTCAAAATGAATTGTTACTCTCCTTTGTAGTACTGCTAAAATAAAAACAGAAGCAGATTCTGCTGGTTATTCATCCTGACTAATCTTAAAATTTGAAACTCCAGATAGGCCTATCTTCATTTAACCTATAAATATAAATCTGTTTCATTTTATGTAAAATCTAACTCTAATCCAGAAGGGAGAATAAACATGTCAAACCACAATTCAGGAAGGAAAGCAGTAGGAATGAAATCCTGTTTATAAGGAAGGTTTCTCTTTGACAAGATAGTGGCATCACACTTGCAAGGATTGTAAGCAACATATATCATATGTTTTCTTCTGTACTTCTATAGTACAGAATGTAATTTATGCTCTGAGAAATAAATTAATTATATTTAAAGAAAGAAAAAAGAACCCAACAAACAACTGCTAGAACTATGCAATGTTTTAGACTTTATAAACACCTTATCTTAAAAATATACAATTTTCTTTACAACCAGCACTTAAGATAACCTACTTACTAAAACTAAAATATTAATCATGGCAGAAGGAGTCATTGTAGTAGGGGGAGCAGACTATGGAGGATGAGAGGCAGAAGCCCACTTGCAATAGGAGCATTTGGGGATAACCTTAATCTTGTCTGGACATGTGTTTAACCCTTAGTGAGTGCAGATTGTGAGTTATACTCCTGCTGTTAATGTTTTACTTATGTAAACTATGTGAAAATATTATAATTAGGCTATTCTCTCTGATGGGAAGCTGATCATTGTATACTTTCAAAATTGAGATACTTAATTTAACTCCTTGTGAAGAAATTCTGTCAGTGTGTTCAGATATATGACCTAGAATCATAGAATCAGCTAGGTTGGAAAAGATCTTTAAGATCATCAAGTCCAACCATTACCCCAGGACTGCCAAAATCACCATTAAACTATGCCACTGAATACCTCATCAACACAGTTTTTGAACATTTCCAGGGATGGTGATTCCACCACTTCCCCTGGGAAGCCTGTTTCAATACCAGATTACCTTCCACAAACATTCAGCCTTCTCACTCAGAACATTGAGTTCAAGTCAGCTGATGTACTTCCTGACATGCAATGCAACCCCACCACCTTTGTTAACTTGCTTATTCCCTCTGAAAAGCCTATAGCCATCCATTGCAACATGGCTGTTGCAAATCATGCAAATCATTCCACCACATTTCCATGATGGTGATTATGTCATGATTTCCTTGCTGCACAATGGCTTCCAGTTCCTTCTGGTTTTTGCCAATGCTGTGGGCATTGGCATAAGTGCATTTAAGTTGCCCTGTGGATCTGAGAGAATGACCAGGGATGCTAATTGTGCAACAAAATACACACTACCATATAAGGTGGCATTCACAGCAAGGCTTGGGTGACAGATATCAAATTCTGTCATTTTGTAAATTCAGTAAAAGTTGAAGGTGCTTTGGTACCATAATTATTGAGGAAAGGAAAAAAATAATTGAAAAATATATATGTGGGTGGCTATATTTTAAATTTCAGTTTCATCTTTACATACTTTACTATCCATGCTTCTATACATGCTTTACATGCTTTACATGCCTTACTATGCTTTACTATGCATGCTTCTGTACTATGCAGAGTCAGAGATTTTTTTGTTGTTGTTGTTGATGTATAATACATTTTTCCTAGCATGATGTAGCTAAAATGTTTAGATAGGAATACATATGCCTCTCTGAAAAAGTGAGAGATTTTCAGACTAAATAATTAAGGAATCTTTGAGCATATCTTTTACTCAAGTGACAAAAAGCACAAATGAAATATTTTTTTTGCTAAAATTGAAAAAATATTCAAAAAAATCTTAACATGTAAAATAATAAAGTTATGAATATACTGATATTTCTAAGATTTAGGAAAAAATCTTAACAGATAACAATGAAAACTGATATTGTGTAGTATACCTGCTAGCTCAAAAGAAATATGTATGTGAGGAGAAGAAAAGCAATAAAGAAGGTTGAGAGAGTAAAGACAACCATTTTACAAGTGTGGAATATTTATCTATTTCTTCTGTTTTTAATTCATTCGACCAGCTTCCTTCTGTCTGGCTCATTTGGCATACGCTCTTCATCTGACCATACTGTCTAGAGATCACGACAAAGTGACAACTGAAAACACAGCATGATAGGCAGTATGCATCTCCTAGCTTACTACCCTTAGAAGAAAACAAAATAAATAAAGAGTGAAGAAATACAGGGAGGCAAGATCCCCTCACTATCACTTTTAAAGCAGAAAAGAAAACAGTGACATTTTGTACGTCTCATTAAAGAACCCCATATATAAAAAAAGAGATGTACTTGTGTCATGTCCACGTGCATAACTGAGTATTTCACTTCTTGTTAAATGCACTGCATACCTAAGGATAAGATTCTCCACTAGCAACATGCACAGATCATTACACCTCTACAAAGGCAAAGCTTTTGAAACAAAGCCAGTGTATATACAGTACAGTTACAATAATACATTGTCATGGAGATGTTAATAATGACCTGTAATAGTTTCATTGACATTCATTTATAATCCCCTTCTGTCTACTGGCCAAAAAAAAAAAAACAAAACCAACAACAACCAAACACAACCTTCAAGCATTAGTATTAGATGAAAGTGTATTTTTTACCAATATAAAGTTAAAAAGTCATTCTTGTTGGAAAAAATGACCACTCTTGCCTGTTTTACTGCTGCCTATAATTGCCCTTTGCTTTACTTGGGGCTGTAAAAAACAGATTTCTGCTCTACAGCAAGAAGGATGCTGCTATTATCTGTGAGCTGTAAACCATGTAGCACACAGCTTAGCAAAGAACAGCATTTTTCAATAGAGAACCAAGAAAAACTTATAATTTGTTTAGAGACTGATGATGCTTGAGTAAGGACAGTGTTTTGTCTATCTTTGCAATTTTATATCAAGTCCTGTATCTATTTATACATTATCTCACCTTTAAATAACTGACCCCATTTCCTAAGTTGGTTATTTTTTATATATCATAATGCTTGTTTTAAATAGGTATCTTCTCTTTTTTTTCTTTTTTTAATAAACAAGTAAAGCTCATCTGGGTCATATCTCCCAGACTTTCTTAAAAAGAAAAAGAAATCAAAGAAAAAGAATTTGCTCATAACACAGCTAACCATACACCATTAGAATACAGATTACATGTGTACACGCATGCATTTTAATTGGTCTAGTAGATCCCCAAACTGTTCCTTTACAGCTGTTGAAAAAATAAAATAAATTAGTCAGAAAGCTTTATCTGAATAACTAAAGTAGGTTTGCCCTGGCTCCTCTGCTTCCTATTTTGGGTAATTCTCTCTTCTTCTCAGGCAGAGATCTCAGAGAGATTCATTAAACATGGCACAGGTGATTTCTAAACATCCTTGTAGCTACTGACCACGATTTTCCATCTGAGGAGATCTCACTATCCAAATTTTCAATTTCCTCAGGAGCACGTTTTCATATTCAAGCCATCTCACTATCTGACACTAAAAAGCTGTGCAGTTCCAGCCCAGGGAGTAATACTGGAACTCCGGTAAGTGAAAATATGACACCATGAACTCCTTTTACTCACAGCCAGAAAGCTTCACTGATCACCTGCAAACCTGACTCCAGCTTTCACTGGTTAACCTGCTACTCCAGAGAGTGAGATGACTCCTGAAACATCTCCTTAAACATTGCTTTGTGCTCCCTAAGCATTGTACTGTGGGGATTTACACTCACTAACATTATTTTTGTCCACTCTCTCCATGCCAATACTCAGAACAGGTCATTTTGGCATATGTATCTTTCCAAAGACACTAAAACACATGCCTGCAAGTGCAATCGTTTCCTTTCAACAGAATTTTTCAAAACATCCTTACAGAGTGTGGACAACTGGGCACCCACTGATAACTGTAGTGTGTTGACCTGGACACCAGCTACCCACCAAGCCACTCTGTCACCGCCATCCTCAGCAGCACATGGGGGGAGAACATAAGATGGAAGAAACCTCATGGGTCGAGATAAAGGTATTTCAACAAAGCAAAAGCTTCATGAGGAAGCAAAAAAAAACCCAAAAGACTTATTCTCTACTTCCCATCAGCAGGTGATGTCCAGCCACTTCCTAGGAAGTAGGGCTTCAGTATACATAGTGGTTGCTCTGGAAGACAAATGTCATAATAACAAATTCCCCTCCCCTCTCCTCTTTGCCCTAAGTTTTTATTGCTGAGCCAATGTCATAGAGTATGGAAGTATGGAACATCCCTTCAGTCAGTTTGGGTCAGCTGTCCTGGCTGTGTACCCTCCCAAGATCTTGCCCACCCCCAGCCTACTAGTGAGGAGAAAATGCTGCCCATTTATGCAAATAACATAGACTATATCACCAGTTATCATACAAAATATCATACATATACAAAATATCAATGCAGATATCATGCCTTATCCCTGCAAGTGTTCAAGGCCAGGCTGGATAGGGCCTTGAGAAACTGGGTCTATTGGAAGTTGTCCTTGCCAATGGCAGGGGGGTTGGGGCCAGATGATCTTTAAGGTCCCTTCCAATCCAAACCATTCTGATTCTACAATGATTCTATGAAAAGTGTGATTTAAAAAAAACAGAAAAACTTTTTTGGCAAAGCACCCAAGCACAATTTGGGTGAAGTAAAGTTATTCTACAGCACAGTCAGAGATCACAGACATGAACGCAGTTTTATTCTGATCAATACTGATATGGTTCACAGAATCACAGCAGAAAGCAGTCAACCACAGTCAGCTATCAGCCAAAGAAATCTGACCTCCAGGGCTGGGACACTATCATGTTTGACACCCAGTCATAACCCAACAAAATATTGTTCGCCAAGAAATAAAATACTGCCACTCTCAAAGCTGTCTTCTAAGGAAAGTAGTGAATGAATTAGCAAACAGAGTAACTTCAAAGAGTCCTTCACAGAGAAGACTCATGTAAATATCAGTGCTTTGATCAAGTGTCCATCATCTTTCTTTCTCCCAACACAGTTCTACTACTTGTCATGTAAAAAAAACAAAACAAAACAAAAAACCAAAACCCACCACAATCAATTATAGAATAGGCATCTGCTCTAAATGTTGACTATTGGGTTGAAATACACCTGGAAAGCTTTTGAAATTTGCATTATCTGAAGACTGCACTATGACGTTAGGTTAAGACACAGTTTGTCTTTAACAACCTCTTATACTGAAGGAGTTTCAAGGGAATTCGCCCAACTTAACTTACAAAATCTCAGATGCTATTTGATAATGCTACTGGACAATTAAAACTTCATGCCATAGGCAATTTTCCACATATTTGAAGCCATGTCTTTCCAATTTATAGAAGATCACTACACATAGAGAGTATGTTACAATCACAAAAGAAAAAAAACACCACCACAAACCAAAATCAAACCAAACTGAACAAAAAACACCACCAAACCGCATAACCATCCAACCAACCGACTGAACCACTCCAAACCAACCAACCAACCAGACCACACCTCCTTTCGCCTCCTCCCTTCCTGGACTAATATTTGAAAAAATGGTTTCTTTTCTAGACTCTGCTAACTCTGTATCCATTCACTTCTCTGGGCCTGTTTCCAGCCATGTTATAGAGACCAAACTGACTTACAGATTCTATCTGATAACAGAATGCAACTAGTTTATTCCCACATCATTATGCAATGAAGGGGATGCATGAAAGCACTGCCTCTTCTGTCAGGCCATATTTTCATAGTCATTTTGCCTGGAGAAGAGAGTCTTGAGCTCTGCAAGAAATGGAAAGCACAGGTTTACTGTTCATCATAGCACATCATAGATGAACAGATTAGCCTTTCCACCAGATACAGTGCACACCTAGGAGGAGGCAATAAGTCAGATTCATAACCTGTGCTAATTTGGGAACTGTTAGCTCTTAAATTATGACATATTCTCCTGCTCCACCTTCAGGATGAGGTCTCAAGCCATCACTGAGGTGGACTGTACAGAAAGAGCACAAGTTGTTATCCAATAGCTTAGAAACTATCAATGAGAAATGCCTTCTTTGAGGAGATAGAAGGTTTCTCAGGGGGATTTGCAGGCATAGCAGCATACCCTATATAGAATGGTTATTCTATATCTACCACGAAAGCCTGATTTTCTACTGTCTTGATCATCGTGTCCTGATCTGTATCTGGATAAAATGAGCATAAAATGCTGTTTTCTTCTAGTTCAGTAGCATTTTTACACTCACTTTACACCACAGTAAACGATTCCACACATTACAAGGCAGTGAAAGTCAGGTTTGAAAGACGTTACTTTTTACCTGCCCTTTGCCATTTCTCAGCAGAACACAAGTATAAAAATGTTGCCAACCGCCTCCACTAAGAGTCACTTGGCTCCACCTGACAATTTCAAAGCATTTTTCAAGCCATCATTTCCTTCCACATCCACAAAACAAACGATCCCATGTTATCTACTCAAGCTTCAAAAAAGTCACCTAAGGTCAACGATAAGTGAACTGAAGAAACTCTTATATAAGTCTCCAGAGTCCTAATTCCCAATCCCCTGCCCTAACACTTGAGCCACACCCATGTTTTGCAGCAGCATTATCAGTAAAGGCCCTCATTTATTTTTCTATGCATTGCTCCATCTCTCTTTTTCCTATCCCTCAGGTACTAAAAAAGAGACATTAACCCTCTTCTCATATGAACATCTGCTTTTCTGACATGCTGTGTTCATATAGGTGTGGTTTTACATGTCTTCTTCACTTTTCCTCCCAGTGGATAAACCTTAACGTGTCTTTATATTGAACAAAAAGGTAAACACACTATCAGAAAGAAATAAGAAAGATAAAAAAGCGCAAGATAAGCAACACCAAGCAGTTCCAGTTATTCTCAACGAATGACACTGTGCTGTGACAAATCAGGCTTTTATAGATTCTGTCATAAGTTAACAAAAAGACAATACAACTTTTAAAGGTCATGTCTGTTTTAAAAACGCTGCATTAAAACAAGATGCTGCCTTAAATTGCCTTTATTTTTATTTTTTTGCCAACACCTATGTACTTTTTCCCTTTTCCAAATGCTGATCTGAATCAGGTGCTTGTGAAACATCACTGCCACTCAAGGAATTCTTAGGGCAACTAAATTCCATAGAAAATAAAAATACCAGAAAAGATAGCATCAGTACTTCTTTCATGAGATGGTGCCATTCATCTGATATAGGGGCCAATCAGACCATGTTTTCCTAAAAGAAACCATCTGAAATCCCCAATCCTTTTCAGAGAAAAGGTCAGGCTCAGCTTTTAGACATATTCGGCTGCATGTGAATTAAGAACTTACTGATGCATAATTACACATCCAGTAGTTGCTTTCCCAGCAGGTACTTCTTTTAAAATCACATCTATTATTAGGCCCAAGCATGGCACTAGCTAATTATATCTCAGGTTATGGAATTTCATCATAAAATTCTTCTTTAAGCACATCGTATACATGCTTACAAGTGATTTTAAAAGTATAATTCCAATGTGGTATCAGTAAATGCAGACTAAAACAGGAACTCGTCTTAGAATTTCCACCTCTAAGAGACTTTAGCAGACAACCATTTTTCTTTCCTCAATGCCTTTTGCTGCAGTAAGCTAGCACTTGTTTATCTGAACTGCTACATGTGCATAATGGAGATGTGATTATCTACATCTTTTAAGTCCCTTTCTCTCTCCCTCTACCACCAACTTGCCAGCATCAGGAAATTCACAGCATAACAATTACAACACTTACCATCAAAAGCATGTTGCTATGACCCTACTATTTTCTTCAGATACAGTGAATACAAGTCAACACTTTCCAAGACAGAAAGCTGAACTGGATCCCAACATAGCATAAAAAAACTAACACGTTGCGATGTGTGTGCGATCAGGCATACAGGGACTTAAATGAAAAGTGGTCTTATTATGCAAACAGTAGTCTCTTGTATGCAAATAAATACAAACAAAGCAAAACATAGAACTTTTGAATAAAACCAGCTGCTGCTGGCAGTCAAGAAATCATTTCTTATAATAACTTAAAAACCAAAAAAGACACCCCCCCCCATTAAACATGATTGTCATGTGCACACCTGAAGGGATCACAGCTATGACAGGAATGCATTTAAAATCCAGATGTCTACACCCCTTTCATTGACAAATGGTGGCCTTCCACAAGCAGTCATTCTAATTAATCTACCTATCTTGCAACTGAGCAATTGAATGCAGATACATACTTGCATTACGGTTACAGAATTTAATGGCATGAACCAGTTTACAAAAACAGAGTAACCTAACATACATGAGAGTAAACTTTAAGCAGATGACAAAGGATGGAAGCTGCCGGTTTTGAAGCATTGTTAGCAGTTTCCACTTACTTTTCCATTCTAAAATGGAATTTGACTAAAATAAAGAAGAATAGAGCAGTAATACATGTAGTTTTGAGAACAGCCAGGAGCCAGTACTGCAGAAGAGACTCTAGGTCCCCTTTTGTTTTAGAGTTCTTGCAGCAGCTATACTGAATCTGCACTACAATGCTTTGCCTCTGGGCAGCAGCAATACCATAGTATACTATGGTTAACTATAAATATTTAATCACTGCCTATGATCTCAGCACAGTCCACCAGTTTCATTTTGTGAGCATGGGCCAAGCTGTGCAGAAATATCCTAAATCAAGGTTTAACAGCATCAGTTAGAAATTACTCTGGCTGTGAATCCTCTTATCTCCTCTTATTCATACTACCCAGCTCTGAAGGCAGACAGCTTTTCCAGCACCACTGTTGAACCTAAAGATGCACCCCACAATGCAGAGCACGTAGACAAGCAAATTAACTCCCAGTCACATTAATGTTATCTAGACCTCAATGATACCCACACTCCTGCAAGCTACAAAGACAGCTGTCTGTTCTCTGTGAAGCTGAAAAGTCATAGTAGGGCCTAGAAAAAGTGAGAAAATGAGATTGATCAAATTCATTTCAGTAATGCTGTTTTGTCTTAAGAGAGGCTTTTTGTTAAGTAACTAGAGATTTCATTCTTCACTGGAAGAAAAACAGAAAACAGGAAACAAACAAGGTGAATATAATAGGAAGGTCCATTATTTGCTATGTTAAACTGAATTTTCAGGCCCCTGGGACATAAATACTCTGAAGATGTAACGAACTGACTTTCAACATCCTGTAGGCTAATTATGAACAACTGCACTAGTAATCCTGAGTGAACTATTCACCTCCTTCATTGACAGAAATGCACTGGCATAACCTGACTTTAATAATGGACTAGTATCTCCAATACTGTGTTTTAATGACTTCTAATTTGATATCAGTAACAGCTTGCTACATACTAGTGATAAGAGGTGATGTCCTCCTAGAGTTTCTCTTTGAAAATAAACTACATTAGGATCATAGAACAACAGATTTTGTACACTCTAGTGAATAATCTGGAAGAACAGGCACTGGTTTATAATGAGCATATAGGATGTTAATACAGGGATAATTTTGTGGCTCAAAAGTTAAATTATTAAGTCTGTGCCTGCGAAATGTGTGCCAGGAGTTGACATGTGTGCATATTTTAGACAGTTAACTAAATGTGTAAATAAATAACAACTTCTGGAAGCAAATAACTTCTCACTGCAAAGTGACAAAGCCCTTCATCAGGCAATGCTATTTTCTTGGTACTCCACTGGGTGATTCTGCTGATGCGCATGTGCATTTCGTGAATTTCTTTTAGAAGTAATTTAGTTGTTTTACCTGAATTTGTACAACTATCGCACAATATTTGGAAAATTACTGCTCTGTAAAGTTCCACTGCTTCAACTGAAGTTAAAATGTACTTTTCAGAAGTGTCTTTTTAAATGAAGGACCAACATTGCTCCCCCAAACAAGTACCACAGACAGTCATACTCAGCTGTTCTCAGACATGAAATTGCTTTTTTTCTGAAGAATGTTTTGTAATTCTTTGTGTATATATTTTTTTCAGCTGTAACAAAATGGAGTTGCAAGAGGTTGTGCTGGTAAGAGGGCACATGGATCTTCTCCCTTAACCAGAGTAAGCCATTCAGCTATCATAGAATAGAATCAAAGAATAGTTAGGGTTGGAAAAGACCTTAAGATTATCTAGTTCCAACACCCCTGCCAAGGGCAGGGACACCTCACACTAAACCATTCTGTAAGTAGAACTGCTAACTTTATTTAAACACCTCTCCCACACTCTAAAGGACTTGTACCTGTTTATTCCACTCGTTTTTATCTGATGTTCCACAAAACAGTTTTGATATTTTTATGTTACCCTTTGCCTATTGGTTTATTAATATGCATCTTTCCTTCAAAAACTGCTTAGAAACAGTCCTTTTCACATCTCTTTCAAAGAGAAAATATGTGTATACATATATATATATATGTATATATGCTGCCTTGGGGGAGCCAGTAAGAAAACCTTGCAGTGTTTGCCTGCTTTCAAACATTATGCATCCTGTAAAGCAGGTCAAACTTTTAACTTCTGTTCTCTGCTCACTGTTACAAGGCAAAAAGATAGCAGCCCAGATCCCAGCTGCAGAAACACAGGATGCATTTGGAAGCCCACTCTTCTCACCTGTTCCCCATACTGGAAGCAAGTGGCTTACCTATTTTGATACTGTTGTTGTGAAATGCTTGTTAAATTATTGCTCATAGCAGGGGGCAAAGATACTTTTGACTGAATCTGTTAACCAGACTCCTGCAGTGACTCTCCTCTGGATTCCCCAGCAGGCATCTTTTTGAAGTGCTTATAATAGATGGATTACAACTGGGAGAAATCAGAAAGGGCAGTGTTGACAACTGTCATAGCAGGTTACAGCTTGAGTGGCAACTGAGCAGAAGGTCTCTCTCTCTCTGTCTCTCTTACCTCAGATCTCCTTAGCATCATTTCTGGTAGGCATCCAACCTCCATTAGCAAGAATTTCTGGAAAATTGCGTTTCTCCCTAGATTCTCTCTCTGTGCTGTAAATATAATGCACTGTTCCAGGCCACCAGGTCTTCTAGATGAAACAGTTTTGCAACTGTAACAGCATATCCACTATGATAGGCAAAGTGCCAGGGTATAATTGGTGATACATAACAGAAATTACAAGCAGTATTAATGGAGGATATATTTCAAGGAAAGACCCATTTTCATTCCAGAAGCATTTTTATGCCATTATGTAAAGGGCAAATAAAGTTAATGCTACTAAATATGGTATAATTCCTCAGCAACCATTTTTATCTGATGAATGCTATATATTTGCACTGTGCCACAAATTGCCTCATCAATTATCTCATTTCATCAGCAGTAGAAAATTCAAAATATATGACAACTTTAAAATATTCACTAATAGTTGACAGTTTTACATACTACTCAATACATATTGTGAAAGCACACCTTTTTTGGAATAAAATTTTATGTGCTAAAATACGTTTGCATGCTACTTTTGTTGGCAATATTAAATTCTACTAAAGTCAATAAAACTATACCTCATCTCTGTTCCAAGCATTCCGATATCTAATTGTGTCTTGAATTCTTTCTAATATGCTGTTTTGCAGTACCAGTCTTTAAGGTGAGGGCTTAAAACTCAAAGAAAATAGTTAAGATACCTAAAAAAAGCTGTTGAAAGGCTAACTATAAGAATCAAGGAAAGCAAAGAAACAAAGGTAAAAAAAAAAAAAAAATTAAAAAAAAAGAGCAACAGCAACTCATTGTGTTCTTGTTCTGAATGATAATTTGTGCATGTGTGAGACAAGCCTGACGCCTAACCCAGACTTCCCACAGAGAGAGGAGGAGCAGGCAGCATGGTATGAGCCCCATAGCAATACTTTCAACTGTTGTATTTCAAATATAAATCTCAGACTATACATGGTAGAGAGGACACAGGGACTGAAGCATTAATTAACACTCCAAAGAACAATACTAAGTTTTAATTAAAAAAAAAAGTTTTGAAATCCATCATCTATAGAGTAACTGAAAAACAATAGAGTATATCAGTAAAAAAAAAAAAAACAAAAAAACTAAAAAAACCCCCAACAAAACCAAACTAAAATATAGTAATGATAAAACAGAGCACAGCTAAATTTTGCAGGATAACGTATTTAAAAAAAAAAAATAGTAGTTTCAATAGTTTCCATGAGATTTAATAATGACAAACTGTCTGGGGACTCAAATTCTACCCACTGAGAAGATGATCTTGGACACTGGGGAAACAATTTGAAACAAGATATCACATATTTTTTTAAGTCACTCCTCTTAATACAGCACTGGGTTAATGTCACTGGCCTTAAAGTTAGCTGATGTACTATTTAATTGCAAATTCCAAGCTAACCTAAGTTTTCCTATTGTGTTCCTGTCCATCAAACCAGTGTAATAGCTGCTTTAAGGTTGGCCATGTGTGGGAGACCATTGATGCTGAATAAAAATCACATCTCTGATATATGTCAGATTCTTAAATCAGATTGAAATAAGACACAAACCAAAAAGTGCAGTTGTATAGTTATAAAGCCATGTAACTTCTCATCTAGGGACCAGGAACTAGAGCTTCTGTGATTCTACAGCTTTTCAGCATGCACCAGCATGTCTATCCTCCATGTCCACAACTCCGTTTTCCATTACGGTGGACAGATAATGACTTAGGCACCTGGTGAACCAGGACTTAGAAGCTTGTTCTAAAATTTCCCACTTCCTTTTGACACGATATTATGTTATCTCAAATGTTGCCAGAGATAAAAGACTCAGTATTCAGATACATAGCAGTTACTATAAGAAAAAGAAATTGAAAGTAAAAAGGGCTCTGATGTTGCTGATGGTGATACTGAACTTGCAGTCTCCGACATGTGTTGGGAGGTTGTAATACACATGAAATCAGAATAATTGCAAGCCAAAGACTGATCTCCTGTAACAAACAATAGAAAACTTGAGATGCTGGCAATTACCCAAAAAAAAAAAAAAAATCATAAAAAAAGAAGTCTAGATCTAGTTTTCAAACCTTTGCCTAACTTTAGGGAATCTTTATATCAGCATGTGCCAAAAAGTATTTCATTACCTTTAGCTGAGTAGCTAAGTGATCTGTGCAAGGTAAACAATTTGCTGTGGGACTTTTCCAATTAGCTTGAAGTTGTTTGTGCAATTTGGCCTTGCATCTGGAGATGCTCTAAATTTTGAGTTAGTATGAAATTCATTATTTGGAAATACCATCCACACATATATGATCTCTATAACTGTATTAATAGTTACCTTTTAAATAAAGATTTTTACCTATTTTAAGTATTTACCCAGTTCTCTCTATGTCAGCATGAGTTATATCAGAGAGCCGAGTCCAGCAGGCAGTTGAACTAGATTATCGTTGTGAGTCTCTTCCAACTGAACTATTCTGTTCCATAATGTTTATTTTAAAATAATAGTAGCATAAATAATAATTTTTGCAGGCACAGCAGTAATAATGTTGATCACTGAGCATACAGAATAGATGCTTGTCATACAAGATTATCAAATTCCAATTTTGCATGCACCAAGATTTAGAAATTAAAACATATATATGTATGCTATTACCAGATAGGATGTAATAAAGATCTTAGAAAGTTTGGGTCTTGCATTTTTTTTTTGGCTATCAGACTAATATCAAGAAATTATATAGTAATCCAAACCCTACTTTGGCTTAATTCCAACAGTTAAAGTCACCAAAAGCATTTTTGCTCAGACACACTGCATGTTCAAAGGCAATAGAAAATGTATGTTGGAGTTAAAATTCTTATTTGCAGACTATTCTTGAAGTTGAAGTGGGTTTTGAAACCTTCACAGGTAAAGAAAGTACATTTTTATACAAAAAGTTAAGTGTCTGTGTACAAAACTACAATTTAAAAAATACCTTCCCAGATGCTGTCTAACCCTGAAAGTGTCCATGTTACATAGCTGTGGCAGAACCTTCATTTTAGAGATCTTTAGTTATTCCCAGATCTTACCACAATATTTGATTATTTAGGGACTTACTTGCTACATTTGGGACAACATGCTAGGTCTTTGCTTTTCTCTTAGTCATTACTAAGCTGCCTAAATACTCATTTTAGTAACAATATGGTCCAGGACTGAAATACAGTGCACTATTTTATATCAAGTCCTGTGAAGACAAACTTTAGATCTAAGGATAAGATTGCCGTTCTGAAAGATACAACATTGTTGTTGATTGTGCCATTAGATGTTAACTTTCTTCACCGGACATCAGAGACTGGATCAGCCACTGTATGATATGGCATATTATTTTCGTAGTAAGTAGAGATATAAAAATAGTCTAAGCTAGAATTTGAATGCAAGGCATTAAAAATGTATATGTTGTTCTATATAATGCAGATACACAATCTTAGTAAGCAATATTCTTTTATGTGCAAAAAACTCAAACTGATCAATGGATACAAATAGAAAAGTGGGTTTGATTTTGGCAAGAAAAAAAAAAAAAAGAATAAGATTTGTTCTCATCCTGATGCAAGAATAAAGGTTTCCTTAAAAAAAAGAAAATAAAAAAGAAAATAATTATAATAATTCCTACTTGTCTTAAAAGACTACTTTTCCTTTGTGTTTCACAACAGTGAAAAGGGACTAATTCTTATTTTTAATATCCTCCTTTGACTAAGTTAGAGGATTAACTGAAAAACCCAGATAAGATACAGCTAGCTCAATTTGTTCAATAGAAACATGTTTCAAAAAATATTTCTGTCATAAACCTTAATAGTGAAATATGCAAGGAATAGAAAAAATAGAAAAAGAATCTCTTTTATTTCACATATGTGGAATTAACTGCAGAGATAAGTGAGTTACCAAGGGTTATTAAAAATCTTTAAAGAAATTAGAGACTGAAAACCAGATCTCAGCCCAGTGCTTTTTCAGCATATCCTTTTTATGAGTGACACAACATCAGATCTATTGATTGATTGTTAGCTTGGCTTCATGAGTGAAGATTTGAGAAGAGCTTTACCCACACTTACTACAAGCATGATGACCAAGGGCATGTGGGGTAGACAAATCTGTTTGAAAAAAAGGCTGCTTAGCCAGTCAGGAAGTTTCCAACCAGGACTGTCATCTCCTGAGGCAATCTCGAGCTACCCATGCACTGGTCCGCCCACATGCAAGGCTGGATCTGCATCATCCTATGCACCTTGTCACCTGCTGTTTCAACCCTCGCCTGTCCATTACAGACAAGTGAGAGTGAGCCCTTCCAGCCTGCACAGTGGATTTTTTAGGTGAGGCACAGCTTGTGCAGAACTGGCCCCACCCTTTACACCTGAGGTTTAACTGGTACGGCCTAGCGAGATAGGACAGTGACAGCAAGGGTTTTGTAAGAGTGTCCTTCTCTTCGGTGGAAGACCATACAAGGCTAGATGAGCTCCATCAGCCTGGGTTTGAAGATAGGAGTTTTCTTTCTCCTATGAGGATGGCTTGTCTTCGCTAATGAAGATTCAGGAAGGTCTTTAACCCACACATTCTGAACAAGACTGTCATCCCCCCTGGGTCAATCTCGAGCGACTGATGATGCAACAGCACAACATCAAACGTCTAGACGTTTGAGCAGATATATTATACTTTTAAAAATACACATACTTGCAGCCTCCTCTAAATTGACAACCTATTCGATTGGGAAACAAACAACAAACAAACACACAAACATTCAATCAACAGGTAAATATCAGGAGAATCATTTTCCTGTACAAATCATGAACACATGATCTTTCTTCTCTTCAGAAATTTGTATGCTATCAACACAATTCTGACCACAGAACCATGCATGGATGCTCTTACAAATGAAGTATTAGTCAAGAAATCCTACTTGATTATTCAAAATACTGGATGTAAGGTCTCACAGAGCTTATGGGATGTATTTTAGACACATGGATAGAATCCAGGGGATTAAAAACAAAATTTACACTGCACTAGCAAGGAAGTACTACACTGGGCCAAAGCATACCAATTCATAAACTATGAGGCTCATAAAGGATGGCACAGCCTCCTTGTCACTCAGATATATGGAATCTTGGGCATATTTAACTCCATATCACATTAGCAAGATGAAGCTTTTTTACTGATAATCATCACTGGACACTCATCCCCTTGGTTGTCTATGACAGACGTTTTGCTTTCAGCACTACTCTGCATTTGATACCAGTTTCATAATGGATGACAAAAGATCATGCTAAAATAATCAAACAAGGTCAGTGATGACTTTTATTTGAGCCTTTCTGTGTGTATACATTGCCTAAGACTACCAGTTTTATAGCGGCAGGATTTGCTTCCAGATGGATCAAGGGCAAGAGTATCATTGGTGTCCCTCTGTCAATTGGGATCAAATTCATAGGTCAAGGAAAAGAAACCTTATCTGTTCAGAAGCATTTGAGAGAAGTTTGCTGTTCCCAAGGGAACTGTGTTTGGCAGGCTATAGCAAGCAAAGCCTGGTGAAGTATTATGGTTC
Source organism: Neopsephotus bourkii (assembly GCF_033783945.1). Classification (NCBI taxonomy): domain Eukaryota; kingdom Metazoa; phylum Chordata; class Aves; order Psittaciformes; family Psittacidae; genus Neopsephotus; species Neopsephotus bourkii. The sequence goes on along the minus strand of NW_026901872.1, from coordinate 5,747,842 downwards.
AGCTACAATTAAGTTCTCTTTTTGAGTGAAAATATAATAAAGCCAAATCCTAAATCCAAATATGAAAGTGCCTTGCACAGCCAACATTGAACATTCATTCAGAAATAGTTTCACCCTGCACCTCTGCAGAATCTCTATTAGCATGATCCTTTGCCATGGGACAGCAGGTGCTTGGTGCATGAACTCCTGGATAGGTTTCAGCAGCTACGTGATATAAAGTGATTGACTGTGCACATATAATCTCTTCGATATAAACCGCTGAGCAAGGCTGGAACTATGAGTAGATCCAGCTGCACTAAGGAGTTTAGAAAGCAAAAGGGTCCTTTCTGAACCCCATGGCTCAGTGCGAGGGTCTCCGTGACAGTTTTGTCTGACCCTATCCTTTATGTAGTAAATAATCGAATGTACCTTGGCATCAAATCTCGTTACACCACTGTTGCATTTACCATTGAACTTTGTTATACCAATATATTGTTGCTTTTCTCTTGTAAGGAAATTGCATGACCACTCATGACAAAATTACAGTATGTGTTCTTAGTAACAGCTACCCCAAAACATGAAGAAAAAGACATAAATTTGAGTAAACAATAATATATAAAAAAGTCTTCTATGTGGAAGCATGATGCCTTATCACTGAAACACTAGTTTAGTCTCCTTTTCAATGAATTCATTTCTGAGACTCTGAGACTAAACATTGAATGCACTCTTCTCCCTTTATTAAGCAAAAAAGATCTTGCTTCAACCTTAACTGTATTTTCCTCAAACAGCAGGAAAAAATAATTCAAACCAAAGCAAATCCAAATATTTATTAGCCCCAAAATTAATAATTCAAAATTCAGGGAAAACATTTTAGTGTTGATTGGTGATCTACTGCAAGTGCAACTACAAACTACCTTCAAAAAGAAGTATGTAAAAAAAAAATCCAAATTAATATGCAGCAGTTAAGATACACCTGAAGAATACTAAAATAAATTAGAAGAAAGCACTAAGAAAAAAAGGCCCTATTTCTTTATCCACTTCAGGCCTTCTTTAATCAAACTTGGTTTTATTATCAAGAAGAATGCCTTCTAACATAAACATACACAGTACTTTCATTGGTACAGTAATACAGGCAAAGAATTAGAAATTGTTAGAAAGGAATTTTGTTCCTGAGAGAAACACAACAGGATACAGCTTTACATACTAAGAATGGGTATGTCTTTGTTCTGAGTGAGAATGAAGCTGAAGGGAAAAGCAAAGAAAACAAAGCCAAGAAACCCCAATCAAACAAAACCCACAAAAAAAAACCCAAACCCAATCACCTGCAAAATCTCTGCACATCTTCCAGTGCATTCTGAGGTGCAAATTCCCACAAGCCATACTACCACTGTGGTATAAACTATACCACAATTGATACCACTCACATTTTTACATAACAGTGTATCTATTATGCCAGTCCATTTAAGACTGCCCCATCTAGCAGATGCTGAGTAAGCACTTCAGCAAATAGCTCCCACTGTGGTGCTCATGGCTGTGCTGCTAACATTAGTAAAGCTGACTCACTTCAAGCTAATTGGGAATGTTTATTTAAGCTGGTGTATCTCCATGGAGATGGCCCACCACAGTATGCAGCTGTTAGACAAGCAGTAAGTGGGAAGGTAGATCTGGGTCTGAGGATGTTAGCAGAGAAAAGGAGTTAATATTACCCTGGCTTTTAAGAGGACAGAGGGCCAGTCACACCAGGAGAAGCTCCAGATATCTAGCAGTGACATATAATTTCACCACTAATCCATGAAAGCTACAGTTTTTGTGGTCCACATTTTCCGCCAGGTAGTAAGATGCTCACAAATTAAAAATGTCGACTGGAAAAGCCTACACTGAATTTTTACGACTATTTGAAGCATGCCCTGTCTCTTTCTATTCTCACCTGCTCCCATGAATACAGCTAAAAGGAACAGTAGTGGAGGACTACAGTCCTCTAACTGAAAGGGTAAATGATGGATTATTCATGTTAGGGAGCATGAGTTTACCTGACCATAAGTGGCTGCTTTTATCAGTTCATACATGACTAAAAAGTTATAGGCCAATTTTTCTCTGCTTATTTGAAGGAATATGTGCTTTAAAGACCCTGTCAGGCTATCCTGCACTGTAAAAATAATTAAGTTGCATTGAAGCCAATGAATGTCCCATTTACTTAGTTGAAACTTCAATTCCTACCACTTTACTGGAACATTTTCATCTTGAGATGCCAAAGTGTGGAGAACTCAGTCCCACCACTCACTCAGCCAGAGATGAGAGACAGTGTCAGTACACATCCTATAACAGATGGCTTCTGACTGCTTTAAAAAGAAGAAAAAAAAAAAAACTAGTAGGCCCTTCTACAGCTGTTTATCTTCTTTTATCTCTCAGGCCTCATACATGTAAAAGCAGCAGAAGATGGCAAGATGTCATCACTGTTTCAACATCATGCAGAGGGAAAGCACAAAATACAACTTTTTGGTATACTCATCAGTTTGAATGAAAAGCTGCATAGTATTTATGAGACGCGTGAGAAACAATCCATTGTACTCAACAACGATAGTCAATCCTAGATATAAATTCTCTGCTGGTCAATAACCACTATACTCATTCCCTTAGCCATGAAAATGCCTTGACAGAACCATAAATTCACACATTGTCCATTTTTCACCGACAAGCTCCCCTCCCCAGACAGTCTGCAGTGCGCCAGCCATGACATTGGTATAAACATTTACTTATTTATTATTTTATGCTGACTGCTTTTCAGCTTTCTGACAAAGGGCATGCAAGTAACAATGGTGATATAAGCTGGGCCAGGTTCAAGACCCAAGCACAGGCTGAATATAGGTTTCAGAGATGCCACAGTATGCTAGCACTTCTTATCCCAGTAGTACATTGGAACTCGCTAAATGGGGATTCTATTTTAACACAGAAACTTCTATAACTCTATGCGGTTTCAATTTACACACACATCAAACAAATTCTCTACCTACAAGTTTCTTTCAGAGAACCAAACATAAAACTCAGCCTTAAGCTTATTGAAAATCTTAATAATGCCTGGCATTGACCCAAAACCTTTCTGAAGAGCCTGACTGATAATTAGTACATTTTCAGTGATGTGCCCCTTTCGGGGCCAGTGTTCTAATGGGTTTTAGTGCTAGCAAGTCAGTGCTAGGATTTGTGCTGTGTATTAACGTGCACAGAGTGTTAAGTTACTTATTTGTAATGATACTGTTCCTGTAGCAAAGCCTGCCTTGATTGTTAATGATACTTGAGGCTCTTAATCTTAAAACAGAGGGGGAGACAAACTGCAGGGTGTGGCATAGTCTGCTACACAGCTTGTCATTTACTGAAGATAAAAACCTCACTTAATTCCATTGATAGCACTTAGAATATTATAATAGGCATTTAATTTCCTAAACAAATTGTGATTTAAGAAGCTGGAGCAATCTCTTAAATTACAGTATTTTCAGTGTTTATATTTGTTGTTGTTTTTTAAGCTAGGACCTATTAAGAAGCAATTTATTCAAGCAGAACAATTCGAAGAAACTTGTGCTTACCTTCCACTACTCTCACGTCAATTTATTTTATAAAGAATTAGCAGCACAAACAAAAAAGAACAGTAATATCTTATTAATCATCTAGAGTAAACCTTAAAGACTGCTGTATGATTAGTATTACTGCACTGCTGTATACAGTTGATACATTAATTGGTTTATTGATTATTTTAAAGTTTTACAACTTTTCATTCAGCCCAATGTGCCCTTTTTCTGAGCTCACCCAAAGAATTAACAGGTTCAATAACCTAAATTATATTCATTAATGCTATAATATATTTGTAATTAAAAAAAAATAAAAACAACATGACAATTGCCTTCATACAAGTAGTCCTATTGACTTCAGCAAGACTCATTTTACAGAGCAAAAATCTGCCCAGGCAATCAAGACTTTGAATATCCAAAGTAAAATCCTTATATGCATAGCATCACACTTCTAAGCATCACAAACTAAAGAAAGTAAACTGGAAGAACAAGACCTGTAATACTTATTTACATGTAGCTTTGGTCAAAAATTTTATGACATCCAGGAAAAAAAAGTATGAAATCTAGGCTCACTGGTAAAGTGCCATATTTTCTTGATGCTGTCAACCATTTAAAAATTTCTTTCCAATCTTCCAAAAATATTAAAAAAAAAAATGCAGAAAAGCAAGCAAACAAACATGCTCTCTTACTTATCCAGAATTCAAATACAAAGTCAATGTGACAAATTTTCTTTAAGACATAACTTTCAAGTTTGTCACAATTCTCTTACAGGGTTGAGTCTGCACAGAGACTGCAAGAAAGGTTCTGGATCCCTTGCAACTATCAAGCAATTTAGCATAGATGCAGGCACACCATAAGAGACATTTGTGAGACCTGAGCTTGGCTTTACCATGGGAAACACTATCTTTACCTTCTAGGGACAAAATGCCAGTTAATACATAAAGTATTATGTCACATGAGAAATAATTTTATTTTTTGTAGATATACATATTTATTTACAGACATATATAAAACGGAGTACTGTTGATTAAATGAAACCACAAAGTAGCAGAAGAGCCTCTAAGCATAACAGAGATGTGAATTCATCTGATAGTGCAAAAGATAAAAAAAAAGACAGGATTCAGTATTGAAATAAGATGCTGAAAGGAGGTCAAACAAGTTAGTGAATCAGCTGCTGACCTCATATCAAATTCAGTCCTAATCATAGGGAATGAAAATTGTTGTTCATAGATGCCAAGAAAAGGCTTCAAGCCACGAACCTATTCGGGACTTTGCACAAAAAATGAAGAATATGTCCTCCCCTACCCAACTCCCTGCATTGTCCAGCTGGAGATTATATAAAATTATCCTGCATTTTCATTCCCATTAATTACAAATCTATATCTAAATGAAGACAAAATTACGTTTCTAATAAAATTCAGAAAATCTACTTTAAATTTAGTGCTTTAGAAATCATGTAGATAGATACCTGAGATAAATAACCCTGTTGTTACTTCAAATCCCTCTCAAAGAGTAGCCTGCCCTTATGAACTGACTGGAGTGCATAGAAAGGTACAGAGAATTTGGTATTTTTCTGTTTTATTTCAGACTTAAAAAGGACAGTTCCAGTGAAGGAATAACTCTGAGAAAACTACCCTAAATTCATCATTTATGGAAAGACGGAAAGACAGGCATCCATATGCATGCTGACTTTACAGACTTAAGATATTCATCTACCCTTACTTTGCCATATCTTAAGGTTTCATCAGAAGCAGTTTTGGACCCAGTAACTCACCTGTAGCTGTCATTATCCTAAATATTTCCTTACTGAGCGGCTATACAGTCACTCTTTCCAAAGTGCATTACACAGTTACTTCAAAACTGCTGCATGTATGCTGTGAAAATACTGAACGCCACATGCTGAAGACATGTTCCAAATTATCATGCTTGGTTATGTCACCAAACATGGCTGTTGCTCCCAATTAACCCATGCACTGTACATAGCACCAAACTGTCCAACGTAGGATTTGGATTTTGATGAGAAGTTCCAGGATAATATCCTGACACCATCCCAACCCACCGTCCCAAAGTGTCAGGTGAAACTCTATTTAGGAAAGAAAAGAAATCCTTAAGTGGTCAGTTCCCTGGGGGAAACATGCAATCCACCAGAACACTGGCAGTGGCAGTAAATCTGGCCCCCTTCTCCACCTACATCTACAATAAACCCATTTGAGAGTAAGGAAGAGAGTAAGTCACCAAATGTGGTGGCTGATGTCTTGGTAACTATCAAAGTAATCTATCCATACTGTTTGTAATCAGGCTAAAAGTTCCCAAGGCTGTGCCATCTGGATTTTTCTTTGCATTTGTCTTCTAGGGGTTTTTTTACTATGACTAGACTTTGGTCATTAACAGTTTGGAATTAAGCCTGCCCATTCCTTTTCCTTCAAGTGACCTCTACATGCAGTCATAGAATCATAGAATAGTTAGGGTTGGAAAGGACCTTAAGACCATCAAGTTCCAACACCCCTGCCATGGGCAGGGACACCTTGCCCTAAACCATATTACCCAAGGCCCCGTCCAACCTAGCTTTGAACACTGCCAGGGATAAAGCATTCACAACCTCCCTGGGCAACCTATTCCAGTGCCTCACCACCCTAACAGGAAAGACTTTCCTCCTTATATCCAATCTAAACTTCCCCTGTTTAAGTTTTAACCCATTACCCCTTGTCCTACCACTATAGTCCCTAATGAAGAGTCCACCCCCAGCATCCCTGTATGCCCACTTCAGATACTGGAAGGCTGCCATGAGGTCTCCACGCAGCCTTCTCCAAGCTGAACAGCCCCAACTTTCTCAGCCGATCTTCATATGGGAGGTGCTCCAGTCCTCTGATCATTCTCGTGTCCCTCCTCTGGACTTGTTCCAACAGATCCATGTCCTTTTTATGTTGAGAACACCAGAACTGTACACAATACTCCAAGTGAGGTCTCACGAGAGCAGAATCACCTCCTTAGACCTGCTGGTCACACTCCTTTTCATGCAGCCCAGGATACGGTTGGCTTTCTGGGCTGCAAGCGCACACTGAAGCCGGCTTATGTTCATTTTCTCATCGACCAGCACCCCCAAGTCCTTCTCCGCAGGGCTGCTCTGAATCTCTTCTCTGCCCAGCCTGTAGCTGTGCCTGGGATTGCTCTGACCCAGGTGTAGGACCTTGCACTTGGCATAGTTAAACTTCATGAGGTTGTCATCAGCCCACCTCACAAGCATGTCAAGGCTCACAAGCATGTCAAGGTCCCTCTGGATGGCATACCTTCCCTCCAGTGTATCAACCGAACCACACAGCTTGGTGTCATCTGCAAACTTGCTGAGGGCCACTCAATCCCACTGTCCACGTCAGTGACGAAGATGTTAAACAAGACCAGTCCCAACACCGATCCCTGAGGGACACCACTCATAACTGATCTCCAGCTGGATATTGGGCCAATGACCACAACTCTTTGTGTGTGGCCATCCAGCCAGTTCTTTATCCACCAAGTGGTCCATTCATCAAATTGATGTCTCTCCAATTTAAAGACAAGAATGTCGTGTGGGACAGTGTCAAACGCTTTACACAAGTCCAGGTAGATGACATCAACTGCTTTACCGCTGTCCATCAGTTCTGTAGCCCCATCATAGAAGGCCACCAAATTGCTCAGGCAGGATTCCCCCTTAGTGAAGCCATGCTGGCTGTCACCAAGCACCTTGTTGTTTTTCATGTGCCTTAGCATGCCTTCCAGGAGGATCTGCTCCAAGATTTTGCCAGGCACAGAGGTGAGACTGACTGGTCTGTAATTCCCTAGGTCATCCATTTTCCCCTTCCTGAAAATGGGGGTTATATTTCCCTTTTTCCAGTCGTTGGGAACTTCACCTGACTGCCATGATTTTTCAAATATGATGGTCAGCGGCTTAGCAACTTAATTTGCCAGCTCCTTCAGGACCCATGGATGGATTTCATCAGGACCCTTGGACTTGTGCACGTTCAGATTTTTAAGATGGTCTTGAACCAATTCCTCTCCTACAGTGGGCCCAAGGTCCCCATTCTCACAGTCCACGCGTCTGCCTTCCAAGACATGGGTGGTGCGGTCAAAGCCTTTGCTAGAGAAGACCGAGGCAAAGAAGTCATTCAGAACCTAAATGCTAAATAAGGCTTCTTCTTTTTCTTTTTCTCTTTTTTTTTTTTTTCCTTATTTTCTCTAGAGTGGGCTGTGTTAGAAAACAATTGGAAAAACATACATTGACTGGAAAAAACACATAACAGAAAAAGGCCACAGACAAATCTCTCTCTTGCCTGCTCTGTCTCTTCCTCATGCTTTCCTCTCAGGTTAGCTATTTTGCAAGAGCTTGGCATATTGCAAAAATCTCTGTAGAAGTGACTGACCCTTAGAGAAGAAAACAAACAGGAAAAAAGCAGAGCAACCTTTCCCTCCATCGTTCCTACAACTTGGCCACACCTCTGTTCCCTGCTCTACCCAGCAGACGCCAGGTGTCTGTTGCGTGGCAAATCTCTTTCTTCGTTTTCACTTTCCTCATCCTTCCCTCCTCCTACTCAATGTTCAGCTACTCCCAGTGAAGGGGTAAACCATCTTTAAAGATACTCATCTGAACAAAAGTACAAAAATCAGACCAATGCAAGACAAATCTTTATCTCGAGTGCCTATTTGCTACCTTTTCAAAGAAATATACTTTGGTGAATTGCAAAAAAAAAAAGAAAAAAAAAAAAAGACAAATAAAACCCCAGAAATATTATCATAAAGGCTTTTTAATGGAAATTTAATTTAAAGACTCTTCCAGATTTTTATTTTTCTTTATATCTTTATAGTGCTTTTAATATAATTTACTACAGTGACTCCATCACATAACTTGTTTTAAATCTCCCACTAAACATGGTACTAAATTCACAGATCTACAAGATTATATTCTAGTAAGATGTAAAGTCAATGAACTGAATTTTTTTTTTTTTTTTTTTTTTTGTTATCCGACTTTAATTCTTTGGGGATTTTGACCCACTTGCCTATTTTTCTCAATGTTTCTAAGCACATTTGTAGCACTGGTTTTATATCGGCTAATTAAATTTTTATTTTTTTATCAAGATAATCACAGAATAACTGGAACAAGCACCTAAGGTTCTGCATATGTATGTGAATTTTGTTGTTCCAAAAACCGGTTGGTATTTATAGTATCAAAACTTCTATATCATACAGAAGTACAGCTGATCCATTTCCACTGCTGTCTTGCACAGTATAAGCCACAGACAGAGACACCTCCACAGACAAACTCTCCCTGGTGGGTACTAAACAGGATTTGAACACAATTTGTACATCACCCTGAAGTCTAGGACAGCTTAATATTAGTGCAATGTGCTATGAAAAGGGAGTTTCAGTGTATAATAATGAGTCTATTCACATATCTATGCAATAGTCAAGTTTACCAATTTAATTTCATTTGCCTTGGTGTAGTCAATTTGGTTCAATTAACCACTTTAACTGCATAGTATAAGTCTAAAAAGTGCCCCTTATTGGGCAGTATCCTAAAATAACTATTGGGTGTTTCTGTTGCTGGCGATTTTCATATTCCATTTTCCATTAGTTAAACTGTACAGCTAGTGAACAGATTCCAAAATTTAGATTCAAATTGTATTTTCATATATGCAATCTCTTTAAAAAACTATCCAATTTATTCCTCAACTAACTTTTTTCTGGTAAAGAATGCAAATGTCTGATAATGGAAGTAGCACTTTATAAAATTAGCTCATATACCTCTGAAGCTCCTTCACATTGCCGCTTTCCCAAATACATAGATTAGTTTATCTGCTCTGGTGCACCCTCTTCAGGAATACTGAGCCAATGAACATGTGTACTACTACCAATATTTAAAATATCACCTGAATTTTTGTTATTCCTGCATATTACACAGCGCCCTGTCTAAAACTCTTGATATAGCGGTTACTGCTCTGAACACCCTCATGACCTCATTTCCTCAGCCTATTGTCACAAAAAAAAACAAGAAACTAACAACAAAAACATCTTCCCCTTCAAAAAAAATACCAAACAAACAAACAAACTCAGCAGTTAAATATGAAGATATTTTAACCTATTTACCACAGGGATGCTATCTTTAATGTCAGTACACTTTATCTCCAAACCTTAAACAGCCAATAACTACTCTTCTGCTGGAGACCCAGTTTTTAACTAGATGGAGTAAATATAGCTTTACAGTAAAGTATTCCACAGAAGTATTTTCTTATTGTTGTTGTTTCAAAACAATTTAATTTGAATAAATAAAGTAGCTCCCATTCACAATATGCTGTACTTGATGACGAAAATAAGAACATAGGGTTTTGGAAGGATGATAAGCTTGATAACTTTTATTAGTGTCATATAGCAGTCAATTTCTGTATATGTTTCTTTGAAGAGGTTTAATAGTACCTTAACTAAATTTGGTAAACGTCAGGAAAAGATACCCCAGAGGCTCTCAAAGCTAGCCAGGAAACAAACAAACAAACAAACTAAAACAAACAAACAAAAAACCTACCTAGAAATATCATAAAAGATTTCTCAGCAAAATGATAATTTTCATTCTTCTCTGGAGATAAGGAAACTTTGATCAAATCAAATCAAATCAACCAGACTGAGTTTAGGAAATGAACACCAAATGCTTATGCATGCTATATCCTCTATCAGTTATCATCAGGAGTTGCATTTTGGAAAACAAAAAAGTCCTCCTTTCTCTTCTCTCACATCTCCCCCCTACCCCACATGACATCACTACATATGCAGTGCTGTAGTAACTGTCTCAAGCAAGTAAAAAGCTCTAAGTAAATATAGCAACACACAATATCAAATGGTTTTGGAGCTGAAGTTGTACTTCATTGCTAGTAAAAAAATACCAGTTTATTCAGAACTTCTGAATAAAAAACTTGTGTTCACCTAAAGTGTAATCCTATTCTGTAAATTAGAATCATTAACAACATCATACAAAGCTTTTGCATTTTCAGTATGCCACAGGATTCACTAGCAAATATTCTAATTTACAAGTCAAGGGACAGTCTTTCAATCCATCTAGTCCTTGCAGACTCAGCATGCTACTTGTAAGCCAAGCTGTTGTCCTTCTGGCTTCATATATTACTGCCAGCATTAAAGAACTGGCAGACAAAATTCCTCACTCCGTAGACACAGCACAGTGGACTGGGGTGGCTGGACGTTCCCAGATTAACAGATAATTCAGAGGGTAAATTAAGTGCAGCTCCATACTGCAGTACAAAGCAGGATCAAATCTCTAGCACATTCATACCATGTTCCTCAAGGCTACCAGTTCTAGCAACACAGGCAGTGTATATGGGTTCTGCAGCCTTTACAAAAATGTGCTCTGAAAGAGAACATTGTTGAGATTCTGAAAAATGGATTAAATAGAAGACCACCCACTTTGTTTTTCCACAACTCCCCTAGCTTTACAAGGCTAACAATAGCATTAAGGAGGAGAAAAAACAAACACAAAAAAAACCCCAAAACCCACAACAACAAAAAAGCACAACAGCAAAGAATAAAAAATCTGAAACAAAACACAATTCTACTTCTAATATAACATTTCTTTCTTTTCTTCAAATGAAAGATGTCAAAGTGATCATAAAAGAAACCAGAGGGCAGCATGTGATAAAAGTTCTATTCAATCTGTTTTTCAGAGTAAAGCTGTGCTTAAAATATCATTCTGCCTTGACTAACTACTTCCTTTCTAAGAAAAAAAAAATTGAATGGGATGATAAGATGTCACTGCTTGCAACAGAAAAAGGGAACTGAACACAGAAACTCCAGAAGGTCTTCTCCAGCCTTAAGTTCCCCACATGCTGTAAATATGCATGTTGTCTTTTCTCTATATTCTGTTCTAAACTTGCCCCACAAACCAACTGTCATCCCTCATGCCTGCAGTTCTGTTACCAGGAGAAAACACCAACATTATCACTAAGAATTTGCTACTGGATCAATTCTGTAGGTGTTGTAAATCAGCATAGCTTCAGTAACTTCAGCTAAGTGATGATGATTTACAGCACCCTGAGGATCTGGCCTTCTGTCCTTATTAGTTCATCAATCTGCATATTCCTGCAATGTACACCAATCTTTTTTCTAAATTACTTTTACTTCAACCCACCTGTTATAAGTCTGATGTGGATATATACAGAGTTCATACCATACTTCCTTACTTATTTTTGAAGGAGCATTTCCCTGAATCTGTCCATGGTCTATAAATGATCTATATGGCTGACTGAATCAAGCCTGACCGGGTAGCTGTCAGCAGGTATGAATTCAATTTCACATGACCAATCCATTAGTATCTAAACACTATTAATAGAGTGAAGAGGGAGAAGCACATTTTTTTCTATCCCAGCGAATAAGAGGCTAGCCACTTCTGGTAGAAAGGTACTTGATCAGGTCTGTCAGAGCCAGACCATGGTGAACACCTTCTCGTGATAATGAGTAGCTCATTCCCAAAAGAAGAGAAGTTGGTGTCAGAAGCATGTTTTATCACATTCCTTCAAATCACTGAAGCTAAGGAGGATTCAAAGGAGGTGTGGATATTTATAACAAGACCATCAACTGCTACACTGGACAGTATATATTTCTTTTTGTATGAAAATAAACTCTCATATTGCAGTGCATAATTCTGCTGCTAGAAATGTGGGATAGAAACAGGCTCAGTGGAAATGTTCCTACATTTCCATTTTGGAGCTTTGTGTAGTTCCCTTAATTTCCCCCTGACATGGTTTACTGTTAAAAAAGGACACTGATGGAATACCACTCTGATCCTCTGTGGCATGGCCTGAAAATCAATGAATCCAGCCAGTGAAAAAAACCCTAACTAACTGTTATATCTTATTTGCAAATTTATTGTTGAAAAAGAAAGTGTTATGTTGATCCCTAGTTTAAAGTGGTGCACCAATAACACACATCAGTTTTATTATGTGGGCATTTAAACACCTTCAGAGTCCTCTGAAAGTGATGCTAGCATGTAAGTAATAATTTTGATGGAGCTAGAAGAACTATTTATTCTGCCCAAAATCTGATGTTTTTCTAAAGCAAATGTCCTCAAAGCATTCTCTGCTAAAATGTGCAAAGTTATCTTTAACAAGTCAGCATTTTTCAAATGTTACAATGCTATATATCTGAAATGGTACTTTTCATAATCTCTAGAATAGAATGGAGACATTACATACCCTACTTTGCTAACAACAAGCCCAGTCTTTTAAATAGCATGTCTAACCATAGGAGGCATTTACGGAGACATAAGACTCCATGCCCTAAATGACTGAATATTAACATCAACTTGGAGAAAGTAAAATTATATGAGGCTGAGAGCATTAAGGGAAAGATGTACTTTGGATAGGCTAAGAAGGACTCTCAGTCAGTAGCAGCAAAGGTTTCCTGCACAGATCTAAGTGTTGGGCAGAGTGCAAGGAATGGGATTTGTCACTCCCAGATTCACTAAAGTAACTAGCTCCAAGAGAATAAGAATTAAAGGCAACCATACTGTAACAGCTAATGTTAATTGCACATATTGTAGTGATAGAAGAAGGGGAATGGGTTTAAAGTTGAACAGGGGATGTTCAGGTTAGATATGAGGAAGAAGTTCTTTACTGTGAGGGTGCTGAGGCACTGGAACAGGTTGCCCAAAGAAGTGGTGAATGGTCCATCCCTCGCAGTGTTCAAGGACAGATTGGACAGAGCTTTGGGTGACATGGTCTATTGTTAGGCATCCCTGTCCATAGCAGCTGGGCTGGAACTAGATGATCTTAAGGTTCTTTCCAACCTGAACCATTCCATGAATCTATATCTAGGGAACGGGAATAAACTGAGTGTACAATATAAATAAAACTCACACCTTGCTGATTTCTTCTGAGTTACCTCATTTCAGTTCTAACAGGTAAGGAAATACAACTGTTTCCTCATCCCTTCTTCAAAATTTATTTGGGGCTACAAAAAAGATATCTTACTCACCAAATAAAATTCTCTTCAGTAATAAGGAATACTGTGATAAATGCCTGTCTTCTGTAGGATCAGGATAAATTTTAAAGTGCTACTAATTCATGAAAACATTTGCACATATTCTGCATCACTGCAGTGTTATTGCTAACCTCATAAATAGAAGTCAAAAAAGAAATGCTAAACAAATTACTATGATCTCCCATTTGCCTATATGGAGCCATCAGGAAGATTCTTCTTTTAATAATGTTTCTTGCAGTTTCTGGGAGAGAGAATAGTTGCTAAAAGTTCTGATTTTCCCGTAAATAGTTCAAATTTCATAGGTTTGCTGTTGCCATTTTTTCTATGCACTTATTGTACATCAAGGAGATATCTCATTATCATGTCTATTCTGGATGCTTATCTTCAGTCAGGCCACTCACCACTGCTCCTTCCATTCTTTAGAAAATAGCATTTCTTGGGATTTAGTGACTGCTCTGTAGACACGCACTGAGTTTGAATCTCCCACTGTGTTTCAGCAATGACTTCACTGAAATTGCATGGGTCTTCAGAGAATAAATGTTAAGTGTATTTCAGCCACAGCAATATCAAGACATGTTAAATTAAATGAGAGTGCATGAGCAAAATGAAAGGGAGAGCCACTTAAAATTTCAACCTAAGATGTCTATGCTGTAATCCCTCTTCCTACCTCCTTTCTTTTCCTATTTCAAAATCTTAACTAGCCTGTTTATTTCATCATCTTAAAAAAAAAAAAAAAAGGAAAAAAAGAAAAATTGCTACCTGATTCCATTCTAGCCACAATAATTCCATTTTCCTACTACATTTCCTATCTCCTCAGCCCCAGGCTTCTTATCTGAACCCACTACATACTCCACTAGTAAACTAGCACTGCTCATCATCTGCTGTGAATCACAAAGTCACTGCTGAAACTAATTAGAGACCTATAGCTGGCAGGAACCAGTAACCACTTTCTGCAGCTCCTTGCCCCCAGATAATATATTCTATACAGAATATACCCTGCTAGTGAGCTGCTAGGCAGTTAAGTGCAATTTGCATCCACTGATCAGTGCCCATTGCTTCTCACTGATGACCATTCACCACTGGGAGAAAAAGGTCACTGCCAGTAACTGACTAGCAACTTCAGTGTGCAGAAATAGGTCAGCAGTGATCTCTTGCCACAGGATAAGTAGTTATTGTGTGTTCAAATTTGAAAATGGCAGATACTGTAATAATGGTACATGGCACTGATGAATTGCAGTATGGCAAACCCAGTTTGCAGCACAGTAGTGAAATATCTACTTTTGTCAGGATACATATTGCCATTGATAGTTAGTATTAATCAGCTACTTCCAAAACAGGAAACAGGCTATTACCAATCAATGACAAGTAGTATTTGTTCTAAATACATGAAGTCCCCATGAATCAAGGCTTAAATAATTAACTCTTTTGTAGCAAGGGAGGTTTATCAGCCCTTCAACTCTTTTTATCATCTTATGATACCCCCATGCCCATGTTTTTTCCTACATTTTGCTACAACATCCTCCCACCTTAATTCTGCTCTTCAGTAGTACAACATAATTTTCCAGCTGCATATCTTTTTATCTGCAATAACCACAACAGCTGCATTTACCAAGCTCTTTTCTTCTTTCCTTTACTTACATATGGGTATCCAGACTATGCTCTCTAAAAGTTATTCAGCAGATAAACTAGAGCAGCAGCCACAAGTAACTCCTGCCCAGACAATTATTGCTTGCAACCTCACTGTTTTTTCCTTGCCTTCAAGCTTGAGACATGGTAGCCTTGGTTTATGGCAAAAATGAGGAAGGCCAAAGAAATGCATTGATGTGTCACACAAATTATTGGTTCCCAGGAGCTGGTTTAGATATGTAGGTTTTCCTAAGGTTTATTTCTTATATATTAATAGATGCGGTTGTCATGTTTGGGTTGTTTTGGGTTTTTTTTTTCCACCCATGCTTTTCAGGTTTTACCACAGATTTTGGACCTGTCTAAGCAGACTTACGTTTAAAAAAAAAGAACTGCTGAAAAAACATCTCAAGTCAGATCCTAAAGTTCTGGAAAAATAAACGCCCTAATTTCCTACTGTTTTGTATCTCACATAATCTGCTCTTATCCAGCATTTTTAATCCAAATATTTTGCTGAGGTCGTGAGTTTGATTCATAATTTACAGGTGTAGAAAATGGATAATGAAGTGAATGGATGCTCAGTAAGATAGCTGCAGAGCCAGGAATGAATAACAGTGCTTTGAATCCCTTTTGAGTGTACTGTGTGTTCAATAACAAAGAGCTCTAGAGTTGGCTGTGAAATGACAAAATCACCCCAGTTCAAGTGATTATATAGAAAAGTTTGAAAATAAGTGGAAAATCAGGTCCTGGATAAGACATAAAGAAAGTAGTTAAACCAAATGTACCTTCCTCCTTTATCAACTTTTTTAATGAGGTTATCTCTATGAGGGACTCTAATGGGACCAACAACTATCTATTCTAAATGACAAGCAAATGCCCATTAAGAAACAGACTCCCTCTTCATAAGGCTGATGTTCTCAAATCCTAGTAGTAACTGGTGAGACTTCCCCATCTAGACTCTCTTATTTTTATTTTTTTTACTTACATTTTGAGTATGTGACAAAGCCCTGTGCAAGGGATCACCTTTACAAGCAGAGATGTGTGGTTTTTTAAATGAGTAAACAGCATTGTAATAACATATGTAGAAAGATCAAAACACGATTTCATTATTCCTATTACTGCATTCCACTACAAAATGGCAATGTCTTCAGAGACATTGTCTGCGATACAATATTGATTTAATGTGCCACTTCATATGCTTGCCACGTCCTCAGATTGAAAACGTAAATTAATATGACAAGTGAAACATTAAGAAATTCAACAAATCACCAGATAGACTTATCCACACAGGATACATATTATAGTTAAAAAACCCCTAAACAAACAAAAGACCAAATCCACCCCAGCAGCCACAGCTTAGGCATAGGCCAGATTTAATTTGCTTGATTGATATTGAGATCTTTGTGCGCAAATTCATTATTTTCTTATTAACTATTATCATTATCAGAATTTATAAGGAACCTATAAACCTATTAAACTGGTCTTAAATGTTGCAATCTATTCATTGAACACACTAGCAATGAAAAATTAATTATTAAACAACCACCACAGGAAAACATCACTTGTCACCTCAGTGCTAGATTGATAGCATGTTACCTTCTGGAGAGTGGGGCCCTGCAACACTCAAATATAAACCTTGGAAGGATAGTGCTGAGTATGTCACAGTGTAAGTCACATTTTTAATTTAATGTTTTATTAAATGTTAGATAGAATAAATTTATCCAGGCCTCACTCCGTCTTAATAAATGAATTGGCAGTCTTTCAGATGTAAAAAATGGTCACAGCTTCTCAAGGGCATCTGAAACCCTGAAGCATAAGACACCAGTAAATACAAAGAGCAAAGGCAGCATGGACAGTGATATATTTGCAAGCACTGCGGGTGAGCCAACACTTTCAAAATGCTGAGGCTAACAAAACAAGGGCAGTGAACTCCCAAAATGGGAAAAGCACCTGCAGTAAGAAGCTGTTCTTGAGTGCTCTTGCACAAACGTGTCCACTGTTGAAAAAAAATGGAAAGGGTGTGGGTTTATCACCCTCTTGCTACTATATTTCAGGATACGTTTGTATGTTTAAAATTTCATAAGTAGTGTTAATAATTTATTTTTCTCCTGCCCTTTAATTTTCTAAGGCTAGACTTTGAAAACAAAGGCAAGGCGAGGATATATTCTTTCCCTCCCCTGCAGTTATCTACAGCACGTTCACTTGCATTTCCCTGTAGAACTGCTGTCATTAGGAATATATAATTTGGCTAGGAAAAATGGTTACAAGTTCTTTAGCCAAAACCAGCGTGCCTCTGCCCTGGCACATCCCTCCAGAGACATCCTAAGATTTCTGCAAGCATCTCCATTTCAAAAACATTTGGCTTATGTAAGGCAGGACAGCTCAACCCTACCACTAAAGCAATGAAAGGATTTCACAGCACGATTGAGCTGTGCAATATATTTATAGATGCTAAACTTATTGTAAACAACTGTTAGACCTGCCAGAAAAATACCCTTCCCCCCACTTGTGAATAATAATAAAAAAACCCCACATACTTAGCACGCTTTTTATCCCATCCCATGACTTTAAAATATTGGTATTCAGTAGCTGTCCATCTCACATTGCCACATGTTATGCTGTCAGCCAGCATAAGAACAACAGGTTCCAATATGCAACATGCAAAGCCACAGAGAGCATGGTGTTATTCTGAAAATGTCTTCTGCAGTTTGTGCTTTTTCAATTCACGCAGCTGGCATCCTCCTGCTGAATGCACAAGAGCATTTGAACGAGAAGGTAAAAAGGAAGAGGAACTTCCTTTGAGCCTGGTATTTTTCCAGAAACCCAGGAAGCAAATTCCCAGCATGTAAACAATAAAAAGGAAAGTGATAACAAAACAAAGCCCACAATTGTTTTTATAAGTTCCAACTACATGATACTCTTGATTTAACTACATGACACTTGCCATCCCACTTCTGAGTCCCATAGCTGATGGAAATTAGGAGGACTTTATTCATCAAAACCAGAAACTGCATATTGATATGGAAATTTTATTTTGGTATTCAAAATGTGAAGGAAAAGGTATGAAACAGAAATGTCCTTTTCTTCTCTTTCATTCTGCTAAGATAACTTAGACATTAGTGGACTTTTCTGAAGTCTACAGAACTGGATCCAAGAAGAGAAGCTGATTTGGAAACTTCCAGGTTTATCAGGACACTGAGAAGTGGGATATGGCAGATGCCCTCCTGTTGCCAAAATATAAACTTTGCATCCTGTTGGGAATGTGCTCCCTGACTTGGAAATTTGCAGGACTGATATGTCCAATGCTACAGATATATTCATAGTGTCTGGCTCCTGCTCCAGAGTGAAGAGAAATTTGATAGTGGTGGAATGAAAGAGCTTATCTCTTTAGTCCAGAACAAAGAAAAAGTGACTGATTGCAGCAGTTGTTACCCAAGGATACACTCTCAATTCAATTTATCTGAATACTCTATTAAACTGACAAAAAAGTATGGGAAGTTAGGCAAGGGAAGGACTACAAAGTGATAGTTACAATAAGAAGTGCATCTTAATCTTTTTCTAGTGCTTTAACATTTAGCACTTTTTCTAGAACTTTAAAAATCTCAATATTCGGTAGTTATAAAGCTCACATTGCTAAATATGTAACACTATAACATGTGTTAGTTCAATTTCTCTCTACTGAGGCAAAATATGAGTCTGTCTAAAAAACCTATAGCTATCAGATATCAAATACAGTCTGCACATTTTCTATGGCCAACCAAAAGATCAAATATTCTTGTTGAAAAGGATAAATGGCCATATAAATTCATTTCAATATTTTCAGGCAGAAGATAACTTCCCTAAATTTTTCTTCTCTGTTACCAGATGAAAGAATGAAAGCTGAAATTTGAATTTCTCTGTTAGTACCCAGGTGAAGCCTTTTGTCCAATAAGATCAAACAGACTTATAACACCAAGCATAGGATACTTGATTACATCCACAGTATAATATATATAGTACGATTATTTCTACAACAGTTGGTCAAGGCCAAATGTACACCAAAATCTCAAATACAATGCAACTTAGGAAATCCACATACCGTTAAGAATGTATTGCTCTACTCGAGTAAAGTGTACTTCTGAAAGGGTATTCACTAGATACAGATTGATATCAGACTGTCTGCACTATCAGTACTTAAAAATGGAACCAGTGAATCTGCGACCTATGACTCACACATTAGTTTTAGCAAAACTAAGGATATGAACTGTCAATAGTTTAGCTACTGAGCCAATTTACGGTGAAACAGCAAAGTGAAAGTCCATCAAAGAGAACAGCAAGTGAAATAATGGCTTTACCAATTTTAATAGAAGAATTTGCTTCCCATTTCACCCCTAACCACAATACTTTATCTTGTGCATAATAATGAAGGTGTCTAATGGAAAATTTCTCAGCAATATATGGCTCTCAATAGATGATTACACGTCAAATGTTTTTACCCTACACAACTTACTTAAGAGATGGATAGGTAGATACACAAATGGATAGATACAAAGTATTAGTATGTGTGTGCATATATGTCCATGCATGAGTAGAAAGCTCTTTGGCAGTCCCATTAAATGCCAAAAAGACTTCTAAAATGATGTTAAATACAAATTGAAAGATCAAAAGTTTGTGACGTGTAGGTTGTCTGCCCTTCAGTAAAATTTGGTTTTGAGGATGAAAAATTGAGATTTGCCATCCACTTGTACAGTGACTAATGAGCTAATAAATTTACAGACAGATGAATGCAGAATTCTTGATTTCTCTTTAAAAAGGTGCCTGCAACTGAAATGAATTATTTTAATCAAAACCAGAAAAGCCATAAATACTGTGTTTTCAAGAGCTCCACCCTACTTTTATGAACATAAATTATACTGTTTGGTACCATTACGTGGGAGTATAAAAACTTTCTCTTTTACTCAAAGCAAGCATTTTTTGAACAGACAAATTCCCAAAAGTTGTGTGTATTATAAATGCTTTGACACACAGGAATCAAGGGGATTATAGATTACAGTCCATGCTATAGTAAGAATTACTATCCTTGGTGACTTTTGGCAGGTAATTTCACTCTTCTTTCACCCCTTTGCCTTCCTATTCTTCACCCATGAATACTATTTTTCTTATAAACTCTTTGAAGCAGGAAATATTTATATATGTACTTTAGTCTTCCACTATTGATTGGGGACTCCAGAAACAACTGTAATACAAACATAATAAATGTATGTATGGAAAAACACAGTTGAAGGTGTCACACACTATTATTGCTGTTACCTGTGAAGATGCTACTCAGTTTGGAGTATGTGCTATACCAATCAAACTGATCTCTCTTTTGTAAAAAAAAATACATTTCTAACAGTTTCCAAAGTTCACTATAGACTTACTTAATTTATAGTCCTTACCACTCTGTTCCTCCCTTTCTCCTTTCACTCATCTCCTTTCTGTCCCTCTGCAACATATTGCTGCTGTGGGAGGTATTCACACTGTCTAACTTTAGTCAACTAATTTAGGGCTCTGAATCACCCTTTAGGAGTGTCTGCCTCATAGAATATGACTATATATGGAATAGACATTTTTAAACTTAGGTGTTCTAATATGTACTTTCTTCAAATACCCAAAGTAGCTTTGCCTAGGTGGTGTTAATATTCCGCTGTATAAAACCCTGCTTGTCAACAGTAAGTGATTTTATGAAGTGTTTTGGTTGCATATATTTTCTTACTAACATAGCACCTCGCTTTCCTTTTTTTCTCACCTAGATTTAACACAGTAAGAACACTATCTGAACAAAAGCATAAGAGGAAAAAAAGAAAATAAAAAGATTAAATGCATATGGTATTTACCCATGGAATTTGCTAAAACATTAGTAGAATTTTAAGAGCACATGGCAGCTCAATAAATTGCAGCATTTAGCCAAGGAGGCTGCAGCTGTGAGTAAGGCAGTAGATAGTCCAATGCCTAACCATCTTGACCTTTCTTCTGAAACTGTCAACAAAGGTGCCAATTAGAGCAATGATTAGAGCAACACATTTTCTGTTGTGCTAAACACAACAGTTACCAAGGGGACAAGATCATACATTTTGTTAACACTGGATTGCTGATTGGCTAAACAATCTTCCATAGACAACTACTTTGTTGTTGTCTCAAGATGAGATGCAAGTAAGTGCTCCACTCATGCTTTTCTTTCAATCTTCTGGGACGCAGAAAAGTTTATACTGTAAATGGCCGAATGATTTCCTGGTACGTCCTCTGTCTTGTTTAGTTTATCATCTCCCACACAAATTAAGGATCTAAGAATTACTAAATTCTTTTATATCAAGCTTTAAAGTTAAAACTATTTGTTTCCACATATGTTAACTAATTAAGTCAGCCATAAATTACGCATCCTAATTCAGCATATTGAGAGCAGCAAGCCAGGTATTCAAGACCAGCTTCTGAAAGCCTCCACTTCAACCAAGCCATAAAAAAAGGCTTGAGATCAACATACGTATCAATTCATTTAGTTAAAGAGTGTTAAATGTAATAAGGTGATGAGAGACAGAATAGGAAAAAAACAATCTTTTCTACCTCAGTTGCAAAATAAGGACAATGTAATTTAGACAAAACTTATAGAGGCAAGGTGAAAACAATGTATAATTGAATATGGACTGTCCACAGACTAAAAAACCAGTGTGCTGTGTACTAGTGGTAGGGAAAAGACTATGGTATTACATTAGAACATTCATTAAAAGGAAACATGTTGGTGAGCTCATAGATGATGCCATATAAAGTGTACAGGAAGATATTTAGTTAACAGACATACAAAGAATGATTTTGAAAAAAATAAAGCATTTCTAGCCATGGGTCTTTAAACTTACAAAAAAAAAATACATCTAGCAATTGCTATTAATGCTATTTATCAGAAGTTTAATTAAAACTAGTGGACTTAGATTTACTGAACACATAATTGTTTTTCTTTCCTAATCAGATCTGCTGTCTACCACTGTAATTACTAGGAATTGACCATATAGAGAGAACCGCAAGGGTATGGAAAGATGCAAGATCTGACCAAGTGGATTTAAGTAAAAGTATTTTAAATTGTATCTGCATAAAGGCATACAGTCTGACAGTTATAATAGAGTTACTTACTTGGATTTACCATTTCCTGGGAGGTGGGAAGAACTTATATAACACACCCTATTTTAAACCTCACGTTTCTTATGTTATGGACAAACTTCAAACATTTGACTAAAAATTACAAGGCAGTTCAGAGAAGTTTGCACACAAACTATCTACTGCTTCATTAAAATTCTTCTTTGACAGGCACAGGATTAAAATGTTTCTTTACCAGTCATTCCCTTTGTAACTGAAGTACTGTAGCACTATGTACTACAGTTTTTCAGGCTTGTGGGTTTGTTTGTTTGTTTTTCTTTTGGTGAGAAAAATATATATTGTACAATAGCAAGCTAAGATGCAATATTGATACTATTGTCAACACTTCTGGCTGTACTCTAAATCTTTAAATTGATATGCTAAATTAAGTCTGGGACAAAAATTTCCAGTACCTTGAATATTTGACATTATGAAAGATGTTAATTGAATGAATATATTTTTATATTTTAAGGAAAAAGACAGTGGAACTCCATTAATTTGCTGTTTTGGGCTATTCACCTCTCCCTCCCTGCTTCTGTAGCCCTAACTTACTATTGCATGAGTGGCTGTCCATGACAGTGGCACTGTGTTACACCTGCTCAATGGAATATGAAAGGGAACCTAAAAGTTAAAAGCCAATCTGATTTCACTATTCAAAATGAGTGAGATCTGAAATTCAACAAAAACAAGATGAACAGTGAAAACCAAATTAGAGAGTGAAGCGATGACAACTGCCATTGCTATTAAATAAAAAGGCAGTTAACTTCTGTGAAGTTACACAATAAAGACTCATCTATAAAATAAAGATAGTATTCGTAGGGAAGCATCCTTCTTACAAAACTAAAAATATAAATACTTTTAATACTTCAAACTAGAACATCTTGAATTTTAATGTACTCTTTTTTGATATGCTTTCACAATGAATGGTCAATAAGAGTTTGGGAATATATCCTAAGAACTTGCAACACTATATTTAATTTTGACAAGAAAAGCTTAAATATTTCCTCTAATTCAGCCCTGGGTCCATATCAATTTGAAAAATTTAAAGGAAGCACTCTGTTATTTATGCTTACAAAGGCAATCTACTCTAGGAGTGGACAACATTAACACCTGCTGATGTTCACATGTTGCTAACAATACACTAATATAATAATATGGATTAATAGTATTGCATATCTTGTGCATAGTCAAGGCTTAAGCGTCTTGTGAAATCTGTGTAAGTATGAAGACAAAGAAGTAAGATTCAGTCAGGAGAGTATTTTCTTCTCTGACAGATAAATGGCATGATATTTTGTACATTACCTGTCAAATACTTGATTTGATAGATTTTCCATTTCTGAAAGTGGAATTGGTAGGGAAAAAAAATATTTGAAGTTAATAAAATAATGAATGTATCTGTCCATCTAACTTTAGCTTTTTCAGTTGTTTCCTTCTGGGAACCATACATAACTCTGCTTTGAGAATTTTCACTGGATGGTTTGAGGATCACAGTTTGTCTTACACAGACAAGTATAATTAAAAGTGTCAGGAAAAAGTCAATGTATTTGAAAAATAGAGTGCCATCAGAAAAAAAAAAAAAAACACCTAAAAAAGTGAAATCACAGGCGATAGGAGAGTGTTCATAAAAAACAGTTTTTCCACTATATCTATCTGTCACATTTGGATGAAATCTGAGTTCCACTGAAGTAAAAAGAAAAATCCTATTGACTTTTACTGGTACAATTTTTACTTTCAAGTGAATTTGTAAGGACTGAATAGAACAACTGCATGTTTATATCTCTATGATTGTATATATGTGGAAAATCCACAGTAAGGGTATCAACGATACATTGTCCCAGTTCTTGGTTAAGGTTAGGATAGCTGAGTAAGACTCTTTCTTACACAGACGCTTCTTTACAGCTGTGAACCTTACGGAGTGGGGCAAAAAAAGAAAAGCAGCTAAAATTCAGAAAGGTTGCCATTTTTGCATTATAATCCTATTAGTTTGCTTAGTGTAAAGAAAAAATCATTATGATTTTGATGAAATGCAGAGGTACTAAAACACCACCCAAGCCTGCTCCCAGTGGTTACAGAAACTCTCATGATGGACTTCTTTTCACAGATTTAAGGATGTGAAACAGCACGTTCCAAACAAACAGGTATATTAGTCAATATAACCCTTCACATCTTATTTCGACTGTGTTACTTCTCTTACTATCCTGTACATTAAAATTATAACCAGTGATACTGTTCCCCAAGAAGAATTCATTAACAGAGACTAAGAGGATGGAGGGAGGGAAGTTATTAAAACATTTCATTGAAAAATGAAGCATCTCTTATGGGTTCCAATGTGTCTGGGAAACACAGGTGGATGCACAGTGTTTTAAGGGAAGCAGAGAACCGAGAAGCCCACCTGTAAAGCACTGATAAATCTATTAACTTTTGTATAGGTTCTAGAGAAGATGACAGAAAAAAAAAAATCTTGTGAAAAAATATGCCAATTCTGCACTCGAATATTATCAGGATACAGATTTATTTCAGACAGCATTTTAATTCTTATTTACTGATACATTTTATCATGGTGGGTTTACATGAAATAAAGTGGGCTACAGGTTCCATTTAATGAATGAGAACCTCCTAGAGATGTTGATAAGCATTCTGTGATATTCTCCCAAATGGCAATGCACCATTAAAAAGGTATATATTTATCTTCTAATGCTATCTGAATACACACACATTCAAGAGGTATATTGACCCACCGCAAATGCAAAGCATGGATATTTTCAGTATGAAGCCAGCAGCAGGCACAGTATTCTTACTGTTTTCTACATGCATTGTTTCTGGAAAACTCAGCCTACAATCACTTAATGCTAAGTCATCTTCTTAGGTTTGGCTGGCAAACTCTACACACATAAAGTTTTATTAGGTTGCTGCTTACTTTGCAAATATATTTTGAAAAACATTCGGCTTTGAATTGTTCACTGCAGTGAGCTCATATTTTTGGTATACATGTTTTTTCTCCTCTAAATTTACTAAGTAGAACACAGTACAGTTTCTGTTCTTATATTTGATGAAAAGGTTTTATTAATATAACATTATGTTGATTAATAGGTGGGACTGTACAATTTCTGTTTTATCCCTGTCACTTTCTTGTGCTGCACAAGCAATGTGGTATTTTAGAGCCTTCTAAAATTCAGTGAAAAGCACCAAGTTTTCTTCCCATTCTTTCTTTAAATAAGAAACTCTGCTTATATTTTTTATTGTGCTATTATTATAATACTGATAATTTTTGTGTTGATATGGGTGAAAAAAAGGTGACTGTGGTAAGTTTCACTGTCATAATTCAGCACCATGTGACTATATCAAAATAGCTTGCTCAAGAAATAAGAATATATATAGTGTATATAGTCATATAGACAGACAGAAATATATGTGTGCATAAATATATGTATGTATAATTGGTCCACAGATAGACATAGGTTATATTCCATGTTCTGCCCTCAGGTCTTATTAGGCTCCAGTATTAGTTGTAGAGGATTTACTAGCATTTTGATAGGCACGTTCAGAAAAGAAAGATTTGATACCTGTTTTCAACCTCTATTCCACCCAGAATAGTTTGGTTTAGGGTTAGGTGGACTATGGTATGGAAAATACTGTATTTCCTTCAGGTAAAACTTTGTGAGGATCACAAGAAGTTCAAGTTGTCCTTTTAGTTCCTTTACCAAACAGGTAGTGTCTGAGTTGCAGGTGACTGATCACATTTCGACCAATATATTCAGGATCTCTTTTAGTGTCCATTCTGAATTCAAGGCAGGGGTATGCATCTGTGCAAGGTGTCCCAAGCAGTCGGAGGAGCCTTTTTCTGTGCAAGCAGTCTTCTTTGTGAAGAAAGGTGGTGGAGTCTGTTGCATACTGTAGGCAGTCAGGGTTGAAGCAGACATAGACTCAGGGAGAGGATGGAGAACACTTGAGAGAAAGAAAGAGAGATACCAGGAAATAAGCAGGCCTAGGGGATGTCAGGACATGCAAAGCCTCAAAATAAGTTTGCCTTTCCCCTTTTCCACAAGAACTTTGGGAATTCTAAATCTTAAAATACCTTGATTCATATCAGATTTTGAAAGGAAGTCTGAAAAATTAACAGCTGCCCAGACTTTACCACTAGTTTCCTTTTTAGCCTTATCTTCACAGAAAATCTTAGTTATGAGAAGTAGACTCTTAAAATCCTGTCTATTTAGACTGATTATATTCCTGGGTTTTAGGATTATGACCAAGACAGTGTTGAGAACTGCTATGCTGAACGCTTGCTCCCATCTTAATTTTGAAGACATCTGTCCAACATACTGAATGAATTAACTTGCTTTTCCATCATCTGTTCTTAATTTCCATACTTGTGGTCACAAAGAGCAGAGTTGTCTCTCAAAGATTTAGATTTAATTGTGAGGTTATCTGGCCCTTAACCTTGTTAGAGTAACTGGATAAATGTGGCAAGAGCAGGGTTCCTCTCAAGAGACTGACTCAGTCCTCACTGCAGTCAGAGACTAAGTAATTTTGGGATGGGATGCAAAATGAAACAAAACTTCTTGAAGATAAACAAAATGCAAATAAATTGTCAAATTTCATTAGAGTGAAAAGATAACAGCAGGGTGCTTCAAGGCACCATACAAGGACCAGGTGTTCAAAATATATTAATTAATGTGAAAAAACAAAGTGAACAGCAATGTGTCAAAATTTGCTGATCAGTCAAAAAAAAATTCTGTTCATCAAGTCTGGAGAAGATGGGAAACTTCAGAGGAAAGAGGTAAGTGACCAAGCTGGATGGATGTGCCATCTTAAAATAAGTGAAAATCATTTATTTAAATGCAAAGTAATGCACATTGCTGAGGGAAGAAACAAACCAAACCAGACCAACAAAGAAACAAATCAAACCAACCAGCCAACCAAAACTATGACAATAAAAACCACCCCAAACTAGCCTGTAAAAAAAAAATCATTCCCTTTACCACAGGTCTCAATTAAAAGTGCAACTTAGGAAAAAACACCTGGAAACACCTTAGGAAAAAATGCCTCACTGCAGACAGCTCAATGAAAAGCCCTGCTTGATTTGCGGCTGCAGTCAAAAAAAGCAAGTAAAATGTTAACATGCATAAGAAATGAGTTGCGGAATAAGAAAGAAAATATAATGTCATTCTATGAATCGATAATTTTCCTTCCTCTGGAACAGTGTGAAGTACTGGTCACCCCATCACAAAAAGGATATTACTGAATTAGAAGGTATTCAGAGAAGAGCGATTGTGATAATTAGGTGCATAGAGAAGCCTTCATGTGAAAAGACTGAAAAAAAACCCCAGAATTATTAACCTTAGAAAAAAAGATGAATAAAGAGGGATATGATGAAAGTATAAAAATGGCAAGTGGCAAAGAGAAAATAGATCAGGAGCTTCTGTAGTCCTGCATCTTGTAATTCAAGAACAAAAAGACACTAAGTGAAAGCATCAGTTCCAAATCTGATAAAAGGACATACTTTCTAATGCAGCACATAATTAGATTATAGAACTCAATGCCACAGGATATCACTGATGTCAAGACCTCACCAAGATTCAATGAAGGACTTGGCACATACTACTTTTTATATTCTTGGGAATCTTACGCAGCCTAACAAAAAGTTTTGAAAGAGAGGTTATGTGCTATGTTCCATGATTCAAGAGACAATACTTTAAGAAAGAATTTGGATAAAAGTTCCCTGGAAATGTTTTTTTCCATGTCTGGCTATTTGATTATTTTGTTCTTTGCCCTGTTTATTTTGTTTGCATTTTCTCTGCAGACATCTGGGCAGTCTTGGAGGGAGACTGTAATAATGAATCACCATTTTGTTCCATTTACTATTATCTTAGTACTACACTAGCATCTTAGTATCTTCTATGAAATCCTAGTATTAGGACTTTGGTCTTCCCTTTTGCAGAATAGTTGTCCTATGTTCTACTGTATTGCACTCCAATCCATTATAGTTAACAACTGGATTTGCCACCGATTGTCGATTAGTATAACCATTGCTGTAAGCTATATAGCATTGTGCATGTGTTTGGAGCAACTGTGATATTTCTAGGTGCAGAACCAAATATATTTTTGCTGTGACAGCTATGCAATTGATTCCATGTGTCCCAATTTTCTTCAAGCCCTACCTTAACCTTCAGCTATGCTATTGACATCTTGCTTCACATCCTGCAGCTGGAAAACGTATGCAGTGTCTCCAAATGAAACAGTTTGCAGCTTATTCTTCTTATTCTCCACTTTTCTTACCATATTTTTTCCCTTTTTGCCTGTCTTGCTGCTCAGAGAGATAAGACGTTCTTCTTCCTCCTTTTGTTCTTAAACTTTTCTAATTCGTTAGCTTTCCTTTGCCCAGCTCTTTCCTATACAAAGACTTTCAGTGCAAGTAAATAATTATAGGCACATGCATGAAAAACCTTCTCCTCGAGTCAGGTGCATTAGCTGAAAACTGAATCAAAAAGAGAGTGTGAAAGATACTTGATAGAATAAGGATTTTGATTTTGAACAGTATTCTCAAATAATTCTTCCTTCCACTGTAATTAATCTGATTACTTTCTCAAAGCCAGGGGGTGGGGAGAAGAAAACTTTTAAGTATTTTAAGTATCTGGTAGAGGTTTTGCAGGAAAATGGTAGTAGTGTATTTATTATTATTGGTATTATACTAAAAGCCAATTTAATTATGTAGCATTAAAATCACCTACAATTTTTAAAGATTCAGATTCAACTCACTTGTCAGAAGCCTCATTCAACAGAATCTATTAAAACAGATAGCAGGGAGATAAGCCATACTGTTACCTTTATACAGGTTCAATTAACTCCTACCATTGCTTTCATGTGACACCTACCCACTACAAAACTTGGTAAGTTCTATAGGGGTCTGAGCGCAACTAGAAAGTAAGTGAACATATTGAGGGTGTGGGCACATAGATCATCTGCCTCTGTAGGGATAGCTGGGTGAACAAAACACTGGAGGGCTGTAACTGCTCTGAAGAAAAGCTGAATTCAGACAGTGCTCATGAAATGGACACTGTAGAGAGACAGTGAAGATTTCTGACCCAGGGATAATGCTTGAGACAAAATGGGCAGCCCCAACTCTAGTTAAGATGGGACTAGCTACTACAAAGAAGGATGTGGTGTGCTTTGTCTTCCTCCTTCCCTAATAACTTCTATCACCAGAGGTTTTCAAGATACAGTTGGACAGAGTACTAGGCAATCTCATCAAGGCTCCTTTTTCCCCAACAAAATATTGGCCCAGGTAACCTTTTAGGTCCCTTCCAACCTAGGCTGTTCTGTAATTCCATTAATTGCTTCTGCTTTCCAACTGTTTATTTTTCTCAAGTGTCAGATGCATATCTCACTAATCAGAGATGGTCCCATCATTATTTTCTCAGTTTTTCTGGGAAAGGAAATATTAAAGTAACATAAAAAGTATATGTTCTACCCTTGCCATCTTAAGCTGGTGTATCGTGCACAGCACTACAAAGCACCATGTGGATTACACATTCTTGTCAGTGCTGCCTTTTCAGGTATCTGCACTGCACTCACCATGTGGTTTAAATTTATCTGACGGTTTACAGTTATTCTGCAAGACTGGTTTTAGGCTGAATCCAGCCTACAGAACATGAACTGAACACATTCTGGCATAAATATGCTACTGTAGTACAATATTCAATAATAAAAGAGGAGGAGCTGATTATCAACAACAAGGAATTTAATTTGAAAAACCTAGAAGAAATGGATACTATATTACATGGGATAATAAAAAGTTGTAATACTGTTGGTCTCACAGGAATCACAGTATCACAGTACGGTAGAGATTGGAAGGGACCTCAAAAGATCATCTAGTCCAATCTCCCTGCCGGAGCAGGAACACCTAGATAAGGTTACACAGGAACGTGTCCAGGTGGGTTTTGAATGTCTCCAGAGAAGGAGACTCCACAACCTCCCTGGGCAGCCTGTTCCAGTGTTCCGTCACCCTCACTGAGAAGAAGTTTCTTCTCAAGTTTAAGTGGAACCTCTTGTGTTCCAGTTTGTACCCATTGCCCCTTGTCCTATCATTGTTTGCCACTGAGAAGAGCTTGGCTCCATCCTCGTGACACTCCCCCTTTATATATTTCTATACACTAATAAGGTCACCCCTCAGTCTCCTCTTCTCCAAACTATAGAGACCCAGCTCCCTCAGTCTTTCCTCATAAGGGAGATGCTCCACTCCCTTAATCATCTTAGTTGCCCTGCGCTGGACTCTCTCCAGCAGGTCCCTGTCCTTCTTAAACTGAGGGGCCCAGAACTTCACACAATATTCCAGATGAGGTCTCACCAGGGCTGAGTAAAGGGGAAGGAGGACCTCCTCAACCTACTAACCACCCCCCTTCCAATACAACCCAGGATGCCATTGGCTTTCTTGGCCACAAGGGCACAGTGTCGGCTCATGGTCACCCTGTCGTCCACCAGGACCCCCAGGTCCCTCTCTCCTACACTGCTCTCTAACAGGTCATTCCCCAATCTATACTGGAACCTGGGGTTGTTCCTGCCCAGATGCAGGACTCTACACTTTCCCTTGTTATATTTCATCAAGTTATTCCCTGCCCAACTCTCCAGCCTGTCCAGGTCTCGCTGGATGGCAGCACAGCCTTCTGGCGTGTCGGCCACTCCTCCCAGCTTAGTGTCATCAGCAAACTTGCTGATAGTACACTCAATTCCCTCATCTAAATCATTGATGAATATATTAAATAATACTGGTCCCAGTACCGACCCTTGAGGCACTCCACTAGATACAGGCCTCCAACTAGACTCTGCCCCATAGGCTACAACTGTCTGGCTTCTCTCCTTCAGCCAGTTCACAGTCCACCTCACTACCCGATCATCCAGACCACACTTCCTCAATTTAGCTGCAAGGATGCTGTGGGAGACTGTGTCAAACGCTTTGCTGAAGTCAAGGTAGACCACATCCACTGCTCTGCCATCATCCATCCACCGTGTTATTTCCTCATAAAAGGCTATGAGATTGGTCAAGCATGACTTCCCCTTGGTGAAGCCATGTTGACTGCCCCTCATAACCCTCTTATCCTTGATATGCCTTAAGATAGCACCAAGGATAAGGTGTTCCATCACTTTCCCAGGAATGGAGGTGAGGCTGACCGGTCTATAGTTACCCGGGTCCTCCTTCTTGCCCTTTTTGAAGACAGGAGTGACATTTGCTTTCCTCCAGTCCTCAGGCACCTCTCCCGTTTCCCAAGACTTGGTAAAGATGATGGAGAGCGGTCTAGCAATGACCTCAGCCAGTTCCCTCAGCACCCGCGGGTGCATCCCATCTGGACCCATGGATTTATGGATATCCAGATTGCTCAACTGGTCTTTAACCCATTCCTCATCGACTAAGGCAGACCGCTCCGTTGACCTATCTTCATCTGAGGTCTCAGCGGTACAGGGCTCTTCAGGACTGCCTCCGGCAGAGTAGACAGAGACAAAGAAGGCATTCAGTAACTCTGCCATCTCTGTATCTTCTGTCACCAGGGCACCCGTCCCGTTCATCAGCAGGCCTACATTGCCTCTGGTGTTAGTTTTATCTGCCATGTATTTGAAAAAGCTCTTTCTGTTGTCCTTGACCCCTCTCGCCAGCTTTAATTCCAAGGAGGCCTTAGTCATCCTAGCAGCTTTCCTACATCCTCTAGCAGCAGCCTTATATTCTTCCCAAGTGGCCAGCCCTTCCTTCCATGACCTGTAAACTCTTCTCTTCCACTTGAGCATACCCATCAATTCCCTATTTAGCCACGCAGGTCTCCTGACCCTCTTCCTTGACTTCCTACGTGTCGGGATGTTCTGATCTCTAGCTCGGAAAAAGCAGTCCTTGAACGTCAACCAACTATCTTGGGCCCCTTTACCTTCAAGCAGCCTAGCCCATGGGATTTCCCCTAGCAATTGCTTGAAGAGGCCAAAGTTTGCCCTGCTAAAGTCCAGGGTTGCGATTCTACTTGCTATTCTACTGACCCTACCACACAAGATCCTGAATTCTACCATCTCCTGGTCGCTGCAACCAAGGCAGCCCTCAACCTTCACTGCTTCGATCAGACCCTCCTTGTTAGTGAGGATAAGATCCAGCAGCACACCTCTCCTGGTTGGCTCATCCACCATTTGCATGAGGAAGTTATAATCCATACACTGGAGGAACCTCCTGGACTGCGGCTGGGTTGCCGAGTAGTCCTTCCAGCAAACATCAGGGAAGTTAAAATCCCCCACGACGACCACGGCCTGTGACTGTGAGGCCGCTCTCAGCTGCCTGTAGAAGGCCTCGTCAACTTCCTCACCCTGATCCGGTGGCCTGTAACAGACCCCCACAACAGCATCGCCCCTGCCAGCCTGCCCCTTAATTCTCACCCACAGACTCTCGACTCGCTCATCATCTGTCCCCGGACAGAACTCAACGCATTGTAGCTGCTCTCGCACATAAAGAGCAACCCCACCACCCTGCCTGGCTGGCCTGTCTTTCCTGAAAAGAGCATAGCCCTCCATGACTATATTCCAGTCATGTGAGCTGTCCCACCATGTCTCTGTAATTGCCACCAGGACATAATCTCCTGATTTAACACAGGTTTCTAGCTCCTCCTGCTTATTTCCCATGCTGCGCGCATTGGTGTACAGACATTTCAGGGAGCAAGCTGAGCACACCGATTTCACCCTAGGATTACAGGAGGCCTCCCAGTCTTCATCAATTCTGGAGCGCTGTCCCACTGAGGCAAGCCCAGCTACAACCCCATCCCCCTTCGAATCTAGTTTAAAGCTCTCCAAATGAGCCCTGCTAATTTGTGCCCCAGCATCCTTTTGCCTCTGTGCGTAAACCTTTCCCACATGCCAATGTCCAGACTGGTGCCCTATAAAACCAGCCGTTATCAAAGAAGCCAAAGCCCTGCCTGCAGCACCAGCCTCGAAGCCAATCGTTTATGGACTGAATTTTCCCATTCAGTTCCACATCATCAATAGAAGATGGAAGGAGTGAAGAGAAGATCACTTGAGCCCCAGAGTCTTTCACCATCCGCCCCAAGACCCTGTAGTCTTTCTTTATCCCCCTCAGACTGTGCGGAATGTGAAAGGTGTTTCCAGCCTATGAGTATTAACAAACATGAGCTCAAAATAATTGGTATGTGTATTGTTCTTCACCTTTTACATTTTTATTGAGACTTAATTTGCATTGATAACAATTCCAGTATCATGAAACAATGAAATACCTTTAGTTTTAAAGCCATCTACTGGGAAAAGAGTGTACAATATTTTTATTAAGTACTACACAAATACAAAAAATACACCCTAATGCTGCATAAATACTGTATTACAGCTATATTTTGGCCATTTAATTTTTTATTAACAACCACTTAAAGTTCGCTTCTTTCTCGATATTTCATATTGTGAAAGAATTGGGAAGAGCAGATTTAGCTAAATGATCAGTGGTTTGCAACAAAAAGTTTTCACCTAGATGCCCATGTTACCTTGTCAAGTCTGCCAGCTGTCTTTGTTTTGGCAGGATTTGTGTTGAAAACACTGCTGATAACATAGGTATGTCTTGATTACTGCTGAGCAGTGTTTAAAAGGCCTTTTCTGCTTCTCACACCATTCCACCAGCAAGTAGGCTGGGGGTGCACAAGAAGCTGGGAGAGGACACATCTGGGACAGCTGACCCCAGTTGACCAAAGGGATATCGTATATCATATGGTGTCATGCCCAGCATATAAAGCTGGGGTAAGAAGAACATTGGAGAAGGATGTTTGGAATGATGGTGTTTGTCTTCTCAGGTAATTGTTATGCGTGATAGAACCCTGCTTTCCTGGAGACGGCTGAACACCTGCCTCCCCATGAGAAATTGTGAATTAATTCCTTTCTTTGTTTTGCTTGCATGCATGACTTTTGATTTACCTGTAAAACTGTCTTTATTTCAACCCACAAATTTTCTTACTTTTTCTCTTCCAATTCTTCTCCCCATCCCACCAAGACAGAAAGAATAAGCAGCTGTGTGGTGCTTAATTGCCAGCTGGGGTTAAACCAGGACACTTGCTTACCTTTTCAAGTCCTCTGTTCCAAATTTTGTCATCAGCTAGAAAGAACGGCTTGAATTAAAATATTACTTTAATATGAAAAATCTATACAATTACTGAAAACTATTCCGACTAGTTTCCATTTCCTAGGAAAGCAGCATAAATGTCAATCAAATATTAAAAGATACAGTATTCCTTTATGGCTATGTAAAATTAGGTTCCCCACATTACCTCATTCATGTTACACAAATGCATACTGTCTTCTTGTTTTGCATATTAAATCTAAACAATGTATTGTGCTTTTTTTCCTATACCTCATATCAGGTATGTGTTACTCTGTTACCTATTGTGCCTGGTATGGACAAATAAATATACTTCTCTTAACATTAAAATCCTCTTCTCATATTAGAAGTTCAGATCCAATTAGATTATGTAGAATTGTGGTGGAATGAAATATGAATGGGATAGATTTTAGCATCTCAGCTGGAAGAAGGGCACACTGTTTTGCTTGGTGTCACTGTATATTTGAAATGAATTTTGGGAAGTATATCACATCTGCTTCCATTACGGCAAATGCCTTCTTAAAACAGAAACAGGAATTCATGCTTGTTTTAAATTACAAAAAAAGTGAGTGGGAGAAATGTTGCAAGGCCTCACTCAGCACTTTTTAAAAGTGAACCTCGAAGACCTGGAAATGTCACCCAATTACAAGTTAGGCTTAAGTAGCACAGGTGAAACTTAGGCATATTGAAACAAAGGCCTACTGAATTTTATGCTCTCCAGTCTATTACAGCTTCATCTATATAATATACACAATCATATTCAATTCTATGCAGAACACTTTCTTTTGCTCATAGCTTTCTCTACACATAGTTTGGGATTTGATATACGCTACACTTTATCCTCAATCCAAAACTGATTTTCCCCCCCACCCCCAGTACAGGAGATTAAGCTATAATTAATGGTTCTGAATTGATTTTCCTAAGGCTGAAAAGCTCCTTTTTCTCAGACATTTCAATCAAGAATGGTGTGATTGGAAGATACTAATGTTAAAGGACAGCTTTTTTATTTTGCAGTTTTCATCAGAACATAAGATACATTTCCATGAAAGTGGTTAACAGTTGGAAATGCTTAACCATACTTGATATAAGTCTAAACATAGCTAATATTCAAGTGTGCTTGTAAATGGAACTTATACTTAATATAAATATATGGTTTATTCATGTAACCTTTTTTATTTTTTTTATTTTTTTTTTAATTCTAAAATAAACCATATGGTCCCAGCAGTAGCAAAGATAATAACAAATCCTCTGCTTCTACTGGCCCAGCAGAAATTTAATTCTGGGTAATAAAATATGATCTATTACTATTTCCTTTGTACACATCTTCTGCCTGATACAGAATGAAAACCAAAATTTTCCAGTATTAAAATGTAGGTAATATCAGATTTGTAATGACTTCCACAAAACTACTCATGTCTCAAAATCATCCTGTACTCAGGAGTACTAAGAGTCCAAGGGCCCAGGTGTGCAACCCATATAGTTAATTTCATTATATTTACTACTGACATGTGTAAGGCATTTGTAAGATGAGATCTGAAATAATGATTTTGCTTTTAGCCATTAGTTGTTTAACCAGGAAGGTCAGTTTTCTAAGTTTAGAGGGGGCATTACAGAGTGGTCATCTTATGTTATGCAGTGGAAAATTACCACATAGGATGTTTGTTTTCTTGCTTGCTTATTCCTTTCCCCTGATATTATCATTGCTAGTAATAGGAATTACAAAAAAAAAACCAAACCAAAACAATCTTTGGGGCAATATGACTTTGTTGAACCACTGCTGAAATAGACATTCTGGATCATTCTTTTAATTAGTTGATTAAATTCATTGGATTTTCAGTTCATGGTAACCAAAACTATCTCTTGAACTATTATTCTTCATTTCTCTAATCTCTTGATCTCCAAAACTGTCAGTGTTCAGACATAAGAACATTTTTTTTAGCTCACTCATTTCTTCTAAAAGATCTCAAAGTACAAAGCAGCCATTATGTTACCAGAAGAGGATGCAAGTGGACACCATTATTACAAGAGGCTTCTGTGACTTTTAAGTGCGACTTCTGAGTTACTCAATGCCTTTTTTACCTGAGTCTTTCCAGTTGTCTTCCTGAGCTGGAAGACAGGGAAGGGAAGAAGAACAAAGCCCCCATATCCAAGGGTATATGATCAGCAACTTCCTACACCACTTAGACACAGACAAGTCTACAGGGCCAGATGGGGTCCACCCAAGGATACTGAGGGAGCTGGCAGAAGTGCTTGCCAAGCTACTTGCAGTCATTTATCAGCAGTCCGGCTAACTGAGGAGGTACCAGTTGACTGGAGGTTAGTAAACATGACATCCATCTACAAGAATGACCAGAAGGAGGATTTGGGGAATTACACTATTATCAGTCTGACCTTGGTGCCAGGGAAGGTTATGAAGCAGATCATATTGAGTATCACCATGTGGCATGTACATCACAACCAGGTGATCAAGCCCAGTCATCATGGGCTTGTGAAAAGCAGGTTCTGCTTGATTCATCCTATCTCCTTCTATGACAAAGTGACCTGCTTAGTGGTCACCTTAGGGAAAGGCTGTGGATGTTGCCTACCTGGATTTCAGTCTTTGACTGAAGTCATTGACACCATTTCCCACAGGATTCTCCTGGAAAATCAGGCTGATCACCCCTTGAAAGGATATATGCTTTACTGGGTAAAAGAAGGCTGCATGGCTGGACCCAAATAGTGCTGGTGAGTAGAGTTAAATCTTGTTGGCTGACGATCACAAGTGCTGTTCCCCTGGACTCAGTATTGGGCTTAGATCTGTTTGATGTCTTTACCAATGATCTGGATGAAGGGATCAAGTGCACTCTCAGTAAATTTGCAGAAGACACAAAGTTGGACTGGAGTGTTCACCTCCCTGAGGGTATAAAGGTTCTGCAGAAGAATTTGGACAGGATGGATTGATGGGCTGTGGCCAGTGGTATGAAGTCCGACAGGGCAACGTGCTGCGTCCTGCACTTGGGTCATAACAACCCTACGCAATGCTACAGGCTTGGGGAAGAGTAGATGGAAACTTGCCTGGCCGAAAAGGACCTGTGAGTGTTGTTTGACAGATGACTAATATGAGCCAGCTTGTACCCAGGCAGCCAAGCAGGACTGTCATGGTTTAAGCATAGCTGGTAACTCAGAACCATGCAGCTGCTCACTCACTCCCCTCCCTTCTTCCACCCGGCTCCTGGAGGGAATGGAGAGGAGAAACAAAAGAATGTAAATCCCATGGGCGGAGATATGAACAGTCCACTAACTAAAGTATAATATAAAACCACTATTACTACCACTACCACTAATAATAATAATGATAAGGGAAATAACAAGGGAGAGAATATAAAACTAAAGGAGAAAGTAAAAAAAGAAAACAATTAGCACAAGTGATGCACAATACAATTGCTCCACTACCAGCTGGCTGATACCCAGCCTGACCTGAGCAGTGGTTTGGACCTTCTGGGTGACTTCTCCAGTTTATATACAGGGCATGATGTGCTGTGGTATGGCATACCCCTTTGGCTAGTTTGGATCAGGTGTCCTACCTCTGCTTCTTCCTGGCCTCCTATGCCCCTCCTCACTTGCAGAGCATGAGACTGAAAAGTCCTTGATTGGGGTAAGCATTATTTAGCAAGAACTAAAAACTTCAGTGTATTATCAGCATTGTTCTCAGACTAAAGTTGAAAGCACAGCACTGCACTAGCTACTAAGAAGGAGAAAAATAACTGTTACAGTCAAACCCAGGACAGTATCCTGGCTTGTATCAGAAATAGTGTGGCCAGCAGAGCTAGCAATGTGATCATCCCCCTGTACTCAGCACTGGTGAGACCGCACCTCAGATACTGTGTTCAGTTCTGGGTCCCTCACTACAAGAAAGACATTGAGGTGCTGGATCGGATCCAGAAAAGGGCAACAAAGCTGGTGTAGCATTTAGAGCACAAGTCTTACGAGAAGCAGCTGAGGCAACTGGGGTTGTTTATCCTGGAGGAAAAGAGGCTCAAGGGAGACTTTATCGCTCTCTACAACTACTTGAAACGAGGTTGTAGCAAGGTGGGTGTCAGTTTCTTCTCCTAAATTACAAGCCAAAGGACAAGAGGAAATGCCCTCAAGTTGTGCGAGGGAAGGTTTAGGCTGGATATTAGAAAAAAATTCTTTACAGAGAAGGTAAAGGCATTGGAACAGGCTTTCCAGGAAAGTGGTGGTATCACCATCCCTGGATGACATGTAGGTATGACACTACCTGATCTTAAATGTCCTTTCCAACCTGCATGATTCTATGAACTTCTGACATAGGATGAAGAAGTAGAGATGGCAAAAGTCTTAAACATGTTACAGTCTGAATTTTTCAACATCTGTATTTTTGAGGTAAGGTACATTTGGGCTATGGATATTTTGTCCTCTTCCCAATCTCGTAATGGACTGAGACTCACAATCACATAGTCATAAATTCTCCAAGGGAATGAGTCTGCTACAGTTGTAGTTATTTGTATGAAATTATTTAATTCTCACTAGTTATTAAGTTCTGTAGTGCCCAAGTGACAAGATTTAGTGTCAACAGACTTCAATTGCAACATAGAATGTCAAGAGCCAAAGTATAAGCTGTCCACTGCAAATGAGGTGATGATGCTGAAGAACTGAGAACTGGCATTTGGCCAAATTGAAAATTTGTATAGGACAAATGGAACGAAGAAATGATCTTAATCAGCAGTGGATAATTTTTGAAAGAGATGGCAAAAAGATGTTATTGCTCTTGTCAACCTTAACATTATCTCTCATTGTCCTTAATTTCTCTCCCCAAATTAGAATAGTATCTGTTCCTAAAAGGTCCATGCCAGCCAAATTCTGACACAGTTAACTCCAAATTATTAATAACCTATAAAGCAACCATTATTTGTGACTTTGTATGTTTTAACAAATTTTTTTCTAAAGTGGTGGTTATGGCTGCCTCTGCCTTACCAGGAAGCAGTAGCAGGTATATATTGTCTGAAAGAAAGATAGTATTTAGTTGATTTGGACTTTGCTGAGTTGCTACTTCTCTACTTAATATTTGGAGAAATTTACAGATTTAGTCTTTATGAGAGTGAGATATTTGAAATAGTAGACTGGTTCCAGCGTTCTGCAAACAATTACATGTCAGTATCTTCCTATAGCTCTTCCCAGCTACTTCTCACATGTACTAATGGATAGTACTTCAGGCTTTGCAAAAGTAATTGGCCTGTTTAGCCTCTAATTACCAACTGCCTGAAAAAGATACAGCTTTATACTAAGGACCCAGTGAAGCCTCTGTAACTACTCCTTGTTCAATAGGACTAAATATAACATCATAGCACTTCTGCAAGAGCTTATCATGGTTCACTCTGGTTTTTTTTTGCACATATTCCCCAACTTCTAATTTTGCACATATTCCCCAACTTGTAATTTTGGAATTTGGGGTATTTCATTTAGTCTATTGGAAAGGAGAAATTAACCAAAGGAATTTCCAAGCATTTGAAGTAAACAGAAGTCTCTGAGTTGAAAGGATAGAAAGGCTAATAAAATGCATATGATACAGAGGGTTGACCAATGTACAGGGGGGTTGTACAGGGGAGTTGTACAGGGGGGTTGTACAAGGGGGTTGTACAGGGGGTTAAAGGAATTTGCTTGCTTAAACAAACGTATTGTCTGTACCTATCATGCCTACTAAGCAGAACAAAGGCACTAACTATTGATAAGGAAAAGCAGACACCTGGTTCTATTGACAAGGAAAAGCAGAGGCCTGATTCTACTGATAAGCAGCTATTGATAAGGAAAAGCAGACGACTGAATCTACTGTTAAGGGGGAGAAGCAGATGGTTTATGGCTGGGACCAAGCCCTAAGGCCATACGTGAGAACTAAAAGGTGAAAAGTTCAAGAAGAGGAAGACTCATTTGCTTCATCTTGAAGACCCCTACCCATAGGAGGAAGACTCATTTACTTCATCTTGAGACCCCTGCCCATGACAAGAGGGGGCACTGCGCAGGCGCAAAGGACCTTCTATCTCATTGTAATACGAAGAGGGGATAGGATATGTATAGGCGTATGGAGCAACCTTATAATGTAGAGGGAAACAACACTGAGGCACGCATGACTTTGAGGAATTATCCCCATGCGTCTCAGTGCTGAATAAAAAGCATACCTACTTTACAACTTTTAATGAGTTGTAGAGTCTATCCGCGCATCACATACATAAGAGAAGGCAGTGTGAAGCTGGCAAACCCTTTTAGAAATTCACTCTGTAGCTTGAAAAAGATTTATATTTTTCTCTACTAACCTGTAAGCAAGTTATTACTGATACAGAAAATTATTTTCACAACCTTAAAAATAATAATACAAGAAAACTCGATTATAAGGAGTGATTTTTATGGAACAGAATTACAATTTGGACAATGTTTGAGAAGGTCATTATTTGCAATTTTTAAAAAGTTTAACTATACCCAAATATCTATGACATTATATTAAACATCCCCCAAGTGACACTGTATGCACTCAGTCTGTCATTATCAAGGTACTCTGCTGCCCTCAAAGGAAGTAATAGATAGCATTTAAATAAGTGAGCTATGAAATCACAATTCACTTTGAGGAGACTTTCCTACTACTTTACTCTTACCATGGCAGTGGCAGGTACCTTCACTTAAGGGCCGTTTTCTATATGCCTGTAGACAAAGGGGCTCTATTTGAAATCCCAACAAGAGTTCTTCTTCTGCCCCTTCTCATTTAACAGAAAGTTTGTACTGTGTAACCTTCCACAGGGTAGAGCAGAGGATTGAACCCTCTTAGCTCAAGCATGTAAAACTCTTCATTATTACCAAGACAGAA
This sequence comes from Neopsephotus bourkii, assembly GCF_033783945.1. NCBI lineage: Eukaryota > Metazoa > Chordata > Aves > Psittaciformes > Psittacidae > Neopsephotus > Neopsephotus bourkii. The sequence continues at coordinate 5,706,564 of NW_026901872.1, read as the reverse complement.
ATCTCATTTTCCAAGTATACTCTCTCTCTTGCAGAATATACACGGTTTAAACGCAGATGCAGTCAAAATCTCATTAATGACTGAGATCAACAGCTGCCATTGATCGTTAAAACGTAAATGCAGTGACTTCTAAATCTTAAAATGGCACAGCAGCTGTGCATTTTGGGAAATGAAAGAAACTGTGACTATAACATAACCCATGAATATTTTCCTCCTGCTACCTAGGTATTGCTGAGAATTTTCTAGTTAAAATGAAAAGAACAACATACCCTTTATCTGACATTTTCAAACTATCTGATGAAAAAAACCCAGAAATGTTCCAGGTTTTCCTTGATGTCTATCATACGCCGCTTTCTTGATGTGTACGTAGTTCACTCACACTCTGCAAAGAGTTGCTTGAAAAGAATTTGGAAAGCTTTTCCCTTTATTTTTGAAGCGTGGGATTTTGTAAGCCCCTACATTCTCTACAGTGGCATATCTTACTGGACTACACATTTCAAAATACAATTACATTTTAATATAAATTAACCTAAAACATCACTTGCTAGTAATAGATTAGAATGCAGACTAGGCACAAGTGGCATGTAATGGTCACCAGTGGGACCCACTGCCTTCATCACTTACTGGAAATAATGTTATCTGGCAATTAAAGAAATAGAATTAAATAAAATTAAAACTAAAAATAACATAGTGTAAAAGAAAAATCAGGTGGGCATCACCTGAGATCTCTAATGCTCATAAAAAATTAATTCATCTCTATTTCATGATTTCTATTAAAATCCTATGTATTTAACAGGAATTGTGAAAGAACCCAACAATGCAAATTAAGGGGGGGGGGGGGGAGGAGGAAATCCCGTTAAGATGCAAGAAGAAAAAAGACCACAAGTGACAAAAAATCATGGTTAAAAACATATTTTATCTAAATTTAACTCATAAGCCCACAGTTTGGAACAGGTGTTTATAAAATCTTTTCAATTTGCTGTAACATGCAATATATGGTGTGATTGAAACAAAATAATAACCAATCAAATCATTGTCAAGTACCTAAAACGACTGTGTGTTGCAAATGAGCTCTTTGGAAGTGAATGAGAATTACCAGGTGATTCCATCTCAAAATTCCTGTGATAAAGAAAGTGCAGGTGGAGTTTTGCACAGCAGCAATACGAGCTCTCTAGGGGAGCAGAATTTAGAGGAAGGCCAACATCTGCACCCATTCCCAAATCCAAAAGCTGTGAGAAAGCAAATACATTCCTCTCATACTATAAGCCATCCACCACAGAAAGCTCACCAATTCACTGACCAGACATGTTGAAATCTTAGGTAAACTCCCTCCAGCACCACATATCCCAGTCTCTGCAAGAACTGATGCAGCTTTTATTGTCCAAGAGGGTTAATGAGCAAACTCTTACATTAATGCTTGGGGTTTTGATTATTTTTTTTTTCCTGGCAATGTGAATACTACTATTTTTATCTGTTAGTGTTTAAGAAAGACAGTAGCAAATCAGGTTGCAAGAGTTGTTCCTCATAAACTCCCTGGAATGGACATGGCTCTATTTGGTTTAAAATAAAAAGCAGCACACACACAGTAGCACCTTGGGAAAATGAAATACCAGCAAAAAGAGAATCTTAGCAAAGAGCAAGCAAATGCAAGCTCATGAACAGTACTTACCTAGCCAGTACAAATTAGAAGTTCCTCCCTTTTCCCCTCTCCTCTGCCTGAATTACAGTCATTATTTCAATATATTTCCAAGAACAAGTAGTGTGAGTGTGCTTGAGGGGCCTGTACTGGAAGACTAGAAAACACAACAAGCTGCAGACTTATGATGTGTGAATGAAGCAAATGTTCATCTCTTGGCAAAAAAAAAAAAAAAAAAGGCACTCGCCTCTTATTGCTAGACTTATTTTACTGTTATTCATTATTTATCCTTTCCCTCACAAACAAGAAAAACAGAAAGATCCTTGAATATCCTCTCAATTTCTTCTTGACTTGTAGCTCTTTACCTACCTATCAAGAAGCCACAGCCCTAGGAAGATGTTTCTGTACACCAAAGAATATTTGCATGACTAGCATGCTAAATTTGGTTCAGGCATTTGGCTTCTACAGTTTAGCTGTCTTCATTGCAAACAAAGTGCTTAATGGATTTGGGTACTAAATGCATACAGAGCTATGCCAACTGATCAAGAAACAGCTGAGTAGGTATGACCTGTGATCATATTTATTGGCATTTCATTTAAACCCTCTTCTGAATCATCATTTGCATCATCATCTAAGTCTGATATCTTTTGTTCAATAAGTCAATACTTCTTGTCTGCTTGCTCTAAAAACAACAAGAAATCAAAACTCAGGACTCCTTCACTCCAAAGCCTGAGAGCCAATAAAGATGCGTAGGAAGAGATTTCTCACCTTCATTAACTCAGCTGAAACAGGCAAAGGCCCCTAAAAGTAGAGGAAGACAGAGAACATCCTGTCCCTGAAGAACATAGGTATAGTAGAACAATAAAAGCTGGCAGCACATGCTGGCACCGTAAGACCAAATTCCTTTTGGCTAAAGTGTCCTAAAGATTTCTATAAATGAACAGAGATTTGACAGGAACTCAGGCAAACTTCTCTTTATACCGCAAGTGCTGAATATCCATGGTGTTTCTAACAAAACCATGTATTAGAAACAATGTAAAAGAAGATCATGCTTTTGAAGCATGACACAGATACAGCTATCCATCTATGTTTTAATATACTGCAGCAATTAATATTGTCATGCATATTTTATTTTTAATGTTTTACCATTACTAGAGAACTTGCTTGTTATTTCTGTTAGGTGAAACAAGGGAGTCACCAAATATTTCCTTTACACAATTCTGTTTACTTACAGTGAATGTCAGGACATCTGACTTTGTATAAAAACTGGATACAAAATACAGCTTTCATGCTCAGAAATAAACATTACCAGAAAAAAAAACCAAACTCAGCATAAAAAATCCCTAGAACACTAAAAGAGTTTTGCTTTTTTTTTCTTTCCTTTTTTTTTTTTTTTTTTTTTTTGTTGTTGTTGTCTTCACAGCCAAATGGCCATGTCCACTGCTCCTGGTTTTAGCCATTCACCTTCACAGCTGCAGCCAATAAATTCACTGGCCTCTGAACTTATATTTTAAAAATACCTTATTTTTCCTCAGGTGGATAGGTACATATTCTGCTGCAGCCACTTTGTGGCACAATTCTACAGTTTCCAGCAGCGACTACACAAAAGAGTGTTTAATTGTGCCTTCTGTGTAGTCTGGAGGAAATATGGTGAGCTAGCCTAATCACCAATTTAACTAAGTCTATGAACAAAGTTAGAGATTGAGGTTAAAGAACTTAATTTAACCCATTTTAACAGATTGGACAGACCCACCTCAAAGGCCTTTCCTCTGCCTTTTTGTTTTGTTTTGTTTTGTTTTTTTGATTGCCTTCTAGATTTCTTTCACAACTGAAAACCAATCTGTTTTGTTCACTCCTTTCCCCCTCACTAACATGGAAGATCCAGTAAATCAAAGTAGTTATATGTGGCCTTTAAAATTTTTTTTTTTTTGCATGGAAGTACAAATTTCTAAGACTAATTTTACATCCAGAGGGACCTTGCCACACTTGTGAGGTGGGCTGATGCCAACCTCATGAATTTTAACCATGAAAAGTGCAAGGTCCTACACCTGGGTCGGAGCAATCCCAGGCACAGCTACAGGTTGAGCAAAGAAGAGATTCAGAGCAGCCCTGCGGAGGACTTGGGGGTGCTGGTTGATTAGAAAATGAACATGAGCCGGCAGTGTGCACTTGCAGCCCAGTAAGCCAACCATATCCTGGGCTGCATCAAAAGGAGCATGACCAGCAGGTCGAAGGAGGTGATCCTGCCCCTCTACTCTGCCCTCGTGAGACCTCACTTGGAGTACTGTGTGCAGTTCTGGTGTCCTCAACATAAAAAGGACATGGAACTGTTGGAACAAGTCCAGAGGAGGGCCATGAGGATGATCAGGGGACTGGAGCACCTCCCATATGAAGATAGGCTGGTAAAGTTGGGGCTGTTCAGCCTGGAGAAGAGAAGGCTGCGTGGAGACCTCATAGCAGCATTCCAGTATCTGAAGGGGGCCTATAGGGATGATGGGGAGGGACTCTTCATTAGGGACTGTAGTGATAGGACAAGGGGTAATGGGTTAAAACTTCAACAGGGAAAGTTTAAATTGGATATAAGGAGGAAATTCTTTCCTGTTAGGGTGGTGAGGCACTGGAATAGGTTGCCCAAGGAGGTTGTGAATGCTCCATCCCTGGCAGTGTTCAAGGCCAGGTTGGACGAGGCCTTGGGTGATATGGTTTAGTATGAGGTGTCCCTGCCCATGGCAGGGGGGTTGGAACTTGATGATCTTAAGGTCCTTTCCAACCCTAACTATTCTATGATTCTATGATTCTATAATATTCTGGGTATTTTTGAGACTATCAACCCATTACGTGCAGGGTAAAAACTACATGTTTTAAAAATTTCTTAAAAATTAGAATACTCACTGATATATAGTCCAAATCGATAATATCCTTATGAATTCAGACTGGCACTCCTGTCTATATTAGGAAGGAGACCTTCTTTTTGTCAGTCATCAAAAATGAGCATCATTTTCATCCTGACATTTTAAGTTCACCTGTTGAAAATACCTGTCACGAAGAATAAATAGAATCACACTTCCTTTTGATGTGTTATAACTGCTGGTATTTTAGTCTTGGAATTTGCCTGGACCATTAACAATAATTAAACAAGATGCTCACTATGTTCACTCTCTTTTAATATTTGTTTAATATTAATATTAAGTGTCCAGAAGAACATGGCAATGTTTAATATTTAAATATCAAACACTTTGATTAAATATTAGAGTGTTAAACTAACATTAAGGAAGTCTGAAAACAAGTTTATAGAACTGTCCATAAGTCTTTTTGGGTTGCAACTGCCAAAAATGCTTTTTGAGATTTGCCAAACAGGCATTTTTTAAGAAGTAGCCTGACTCCAAGCTCAAAAATGTGAACTGTAATTAATAAGCAGCATTTCAAAGCTTGTGTTTAGTGCTGGGCTGCACAAAAAGATGTATGTCTTCAATAAGAAACAGAATCTGCAGGATTGCCACTAGAATCAGGTATGAGTGTAGCAGCACAAAGTGTCAGGACAAATGGTGTTGAGCATCAACTCATCCTACTTACTCTCTCAAACAAATAATTATTTTACACTCTTTCTCTTCTCCTAGAAATAAATGGAATTCCCTTATAGAAAACATTAAGCTCATACACCTCTCAGTCAGGTTTGCAACTTTCTAAATACCTGAGGAATTCCCCGAAAATTTACTAACCTTACACCTTGGAGCCATTATACTTCCTCTCAAGATCCATCCTTCCCCTTTCTTTATCAATCTACATCAATCATTTATAAGAGTTCAGTCCTGTTTCTCCTGAAAATTCCCATCACAGCAGTTTGAACTCAAACTTCTAAAGAAAGCTGCAGGGATTTTTGCAAACAGAAAAAACAAACAAAAACAAACAAACAAAACACAAAAAAAACCCTAAAAACCCTAAAAAACCTAAAACCAATACCCAAACAAAAAAATAGAAAGCTCATATTTTGAATGAATTGCTCATTTCAGTACATGTGCAAAGGGGTTTTAAGACCAAAACAATGAAATAAACTAAAACAAAAAACTAGAAAAGCACTCCCTAGAAAACACCTATTCTCAGTCCTGAAAAGCTACAGGGATTGCAGACAGTGATAAACATCGATTGCCTGGGTGCAAATGTAAAAGCCTTCACATTTACCCATTTTACATCATAGCTGCAAATTACCAAAGTGCAATTTCCACTGTATTAAGGAGACAGCATATTATGCTTCTAGCTTTCAGTCAGGTTTAATAAAGAGAAATCCTTCTACTGAATGAACAGTACCCCTTGGCTACTTTTAAAATAATCCATTGAGAATACTGCAATATTCCATATATTTATAAGAAGTATTGTGTTTCTTTAAGGAAATACCCCAAAGAAACATTACTTTTTTTCTTTCTTTTTTTTTTTTTTTTCATGTATATGGAATAAAAATGAAAAATACTGTAAGTTTAGTAGTTGCTTTTTTTCGTGGGGTGGTTTACAGTTTTGGGTTTGTTTTTTTTTTGCTTTAACTATTGACAACAGTAAAAAGATAGTTTAAGATAACTGAGTTTTGGATACCAGGTGTGACAGGGTCTGCAGGTGTACAGTGCTTTGCTTATTGATACAAATTGAATTTGAACATAGCAATTTATTCAGCAAATCAAACCAATCACTGCACTGCAGATTTATCTTTCAACTTTCATTTCCCAACCAAGTACTTTTAACCACTTTGATACTTCTGCTTTACAGGAAGGTTTCAACTGCTATTAGGGGTTGTTTTATGGTGAGAATATGGGGGTTTAAAAAATTTTAAAGACTGTTATACTCTTCTACACCTGATATTAAGTACTGCATCATTTACATCTACTCCATGATAACTGCCTGTCTCCAAACACTCTACCATTAAATATATTTCTTTCCCCTTACCCTAATAAAAACTAAAAGTTGTTACACCATGCAAAGCATTTAAACAGCTTGCAAGTGAAATTTGTTCTAACAAAATGTGGATATTTGTCCAAAGAACAATATTACCTCAAATCATTATTTTTCATTAAAAACCATACTGATAAGAAGATTCTTTAATGCAACCTTGTTGCACATTATCTTGTTAAAAGATATTTAAGCCAAGCAGTCCTTCAAAATAACCAGCATGGAAAGATCAAAAATTGAAAATGTACACCAGATTGTCCAGCAGATACATGAAGAAAGAGAAGTAACCAACTCAGGAAAAGCATACTGACAGCCAACTAAAAGGGAAAAATAGAGCAATCTTACAGTGTTGAGCCAATATATAACCCTGGATTAATAGCTAGCCTTGGCAAGGCTCAAATGTGAAGATGCTCACATAGGGTATCCCAGACTTGCTGCTACCAGAGGTTGTTGCTATGGTAACCAGTGAGAGTCAGCCAACAGTAAAATGAATTTGGAAAAAATAGTTAGGAAATGCTGAAAGGAAGAAAGAAAAAGAAAAGAAGGAAAGAAGTTTGATGTCTGCAGGTAGATGCATAGTTGCATCATCTGCTGTTTACTGCAGCAGAGGAATCTGCCTCCAAAAATGGAGCCAAATTTTCACTTTACTGTTCTTATTTGAAGGATATTACTGCCCTATGAGTTTCTAATTGAAAGAAATTATTGTCTCATTCACGCGACAGCTTGCCAATGACTCAGCAATCCAGCAAATCAGCCATCTCTGAAAACCGCATGGAACTGTTAGAACATTGTTCTCCTCTGAACTGTTTACAGGAAGCCTGGAGTGGCCCATTTCTGTCTCTTGCCTTTAAATCAGCCTGGGGATGGTTCCACCCTGACATGTAAAAGGACTCAGTGGAAGAAGTATTTGTCACTGAAACAAAAGCATTTGGAACTTTACAAATCTAGTGGAAAACTCGTTTGTTGTTTTTTTTTTTTTTTTATATCAATAAACAAAGCAGAGACTGGTCTTTTTAAAAGCAAAATTTTGTTCAAAGGAGACTAGCTGAAACTGCAGTCCTGGACCATAAATCACAGTGCCCAAGCCCAGATGTGCAAAGAAAAGGTTTTGGATGGCAGTGTCCCTTAGCAATAGCTGTGGAAGCATATGCCAGAGAGGTAGCTATTGTTGTTTACTTGCTGTGCTATCAACATCGTATGCTAGAAAGCACACTTTTTAAGAATCAGTGTGTGTGCACTATAATATCTTATCTTGTGCAAAACACTGTCCCAGCCCCCTGGAAAACTCCTGCTGCAGTACTGGCTGAAAGAGATAAAAATGAAGTACTACCTTGGTAAAGCTGAAGTGCTGAACTAGACTTCCCCACAAACACCTTTTCCTAAGACTGAATGTATGCCACAGTCAAGAGGATGAGCAAGAAAACCTCGTATTCAGCCCTAGAAATCTTCAATGGTTGATTTGTTTGCATGTATTTTTCAGGCCCAGAAAAGTCGCGAAGATGGGTAGAGACAAAAAAGCTGAGAGATAGAACAAGCTTGGAAGAAGCTGTTATTTTCAGAGAAAAAAAAATCTAGAGAGGCATTTACACAGAATGTGCTTTCACAGAAATAGCAGGCACAACCATGGTTTGAGAAATTGGCCAAGACTGTCCCCTATTCCAACCCTGGGAGCATGAGTGCCCGAGTCATTTCACCATTCTGAAGTCATGACTCGGGAAAGCCACTTTGCCATGCTCTGCGTGGTTTTCTCCATAAGTAAACTGGAAAAAATACAGACCTGCTCAGACTTTTAAAAGTGCTTTAATGTTTAAAGAAATGAAAAGTGCTAAGTGAATGGTAAATATTGTTTGAGTAGATTAATACTTGGACATTCAATATACATTATGAGACTGTTCTTACTCATCACGTTTCACACAGCTAAGGGAATGCAAGAAATAATAATAATAATACGATTATTATAGCTGGTAGAAATGTCCCTAGTGAAGGTTGCCAAGTTTCCTAGAACACAGAGAAAGCTGTGGTCTCATTTACTTACACTTTAATGCAACTTTTAGTGTATGAAACCAAACTTATGCCTGTCATCTGAATCAGACTGGCTCAGGGATTTTATTAATTGATCGTTTGTGTTGGCTTGATTTACAAAATATTCCAGAGAAATATTTTTTGTTGGTTTTGAAAATGAAACAAATTAAAACCAAGTCATTTAGCTAATACTCATAATAAAAATTCTTCTAGTACTTTCTTTGAAGAGCCTTATGAAGGCTTTAGCTACAGTCTGATACTAAGGAAAAAAGGAGAACCAAGATCACAGAACTCCCCTTTCCTAGATCCATGAAAGCAAGTCCAAACAGATTACATCAAGTTAAAAGTTTCAAAAGGTTATATGCGTTCAAAAAATATGGCATATCTTTTTTTTGGTAGGGAAGCAGACCTCAGCTATGGCTATATAAAACATTCCTACAAGCACAAGCAAGAAAAATAATGTTCCAAATATTTGGAGAATAACCTTGACAGTGACAAAATATTTGCAAATTTTAGATTTAAATCACTCGATAGCAACTCTGTCAACAAATACTAACCAGAGAGCAGAGGTATCATTATCTAGCTGATTTTTATAGAAAGTAGGCATATGGTAGAACTATTTTTTTCATATTTAGGAAGGAGAGCAGATATTTTTTTAACAGATAAGAGCAACTTCTTACTTTCAGTAGGTGACTCAATACTCACCTAGATGATTACTATCCCTATGAAAAGATAGATCATCCAAAGTACAGTAAAAGACGAAAATTAAACAGAAATCTCTCATGCAGAATCCCTTGATTATTTATTTTTAATGCATTTGAACTCATACAGATTATTTCAGTGGTCTGCAATAATGATACCAGAAGCAGACCCTCATAGAAGCCTACCAGTTCCTCCAAAGCTTTTCAAGCCTTTGCTCTATCTGCCACCCTCATTTCTTGGAGGGTGTTTGCTGTAGAAGGTGGACAAAGATGAAGCTATGGAGATTTTCACACTGAAAGAAGCAGTTCCCTTTTTCACAGATGGTGGCTCCACCGTCCTTTTGATATTTGCATTCTCTATCGACAGCTTCGAGAGAATCGTAAAAGTGTGAGTAACTCTCATGCACACAGAATCACCCACTTATAAAACATTAGGAAAGGAAGAAACCACATAGCTCAGAATAGAAACTTGTTTTGATAGGACAGATAGTTTTTTGAACATCAACATGTATTTGCTTCTCTGTAGCTTCCCAGCATTTGCTCACTGTAGTGCCATGTCCTCCATGACATAAATTTTTGCTTAACTAAAATATCTTGGGGCAAGCCAATATAAACAAGTAGTTCAGTTTAACAAAGTGTCGGGGTTTAACCTGAACCAGCAACTAAGTACCAAGTAGATGCTTATTTACTTCCCCCACACCTTGTGGGACAGGGAGGAGAAAAATTACCTGAAAATGGTAAAAGTCAGGGGTTGAGGAAAGAACAGTTCAATAACTGAAATAAAGCAAACTATAATAACAATAATTATAGTAATAATGATGATGACAAAAGGAAAAAGAGACAGAGAAATAAAACTAAGAAACACAAGTGATGTACAATACCATTGCTTCCCAAGTGCTGACTGATGTCCAGCCCATCCTGGAGCACCAATAGACCCTTTCTGGGTGATGCTCCCCGGTTTATATGGTGGAAATGGTGTGCTGTGGTATGGAATACCCCTTTGGCTTGTTTGGGTTAGGTGTTCTGTCTCTGCTTTCCCCTGGCTTCCCAGGGGTTAGGTGTTCTGTCTCTGCTTTCCCCTGGCTTCCCGTTCCCCTCCTCACTGGCAGAGCATGAGAGACTGAAAAGTCCTTGATCAGGGTTAGCATTACATAGCAACAATAACATCGGTGTGCTAACAGCATTGTTTTCAAACTAAAGTCGAAAGCACAGCACTGCACCAGCTAGTAGGAAGAAAATTATGCCAGACAAAACCAGGACACAAAGCTAGTCTGACATAGAAATAAACAGAGGTGCACTCATCTATAAAACAAAAAAAAGAAAAAAAAAAAAAAAAGAGAGAAAAGATAAGCTAAGACCTAGAAAAAAACCCTAGCACTTTTAACTCATAAGTGAAATAAAATCACTGTGATAATATGTACATTTATGAAGGTAAGGTAAGAACTTGCTAGCTAGCCGTCTGATCTAAAGCCAGTAGTATATTACAGAGCATGAAGAAATCCTGAAAAAATACTCATGCAATACTTACTGTTGTTAATTCTATGGCTAAACATTACTTCTCATTAAGAAAATACTTTTTTTTCTCCTTAATTTCATTAAAGAATGAAAACACTTGTGCTTCTTTTAAGTACCTTTGAAGTGTTTGGCACTAGTCCTAATGCTTTACAGAAAAAAAGTCCCCACTTTAGCTTTTAAAGCAAGAACAGTTAGATGCCAGTCTTCTAGGAAAATTGGGATTTGTCTTTCCTGAATTAATTAATCTTTGAAGTCCGTCTAACCCTGGAATAGCTCGTGTATGCATGAAATATGAGAATGGAAACACTTTTTAGGTGCAGTAGATCTGTATCTGTCTTTCATAAAATCATACAATGGTTTGGGTTGGAAGGGACCTTAAGGATCATGTACCTCCAACCCCCCTGCCATGATCAGGAGCACCTTCCACTAAGATTAGGTTGCTCAAAGCTTCAACCTGGCTTTCAGCGCTTCCAGGGATGGGGCATCCACAACTTCTTGGGCAATCTATCCCAATGCCTCACCAACCACACAGTAAAGAACCTCTCCTTAATATCTAATCTAAGTCTACCCTTTTCTAGTTTAAAGCCAAACCGCCTTGTCCTATCCCTACAAGGCCCTTGTAAAGGAATATGTATTTTCTCCCTTATAAGGAAGAATATTTTATTTGCCTAAATACAGATTACCATCAAGAAACTTCTATTTATGGACCGTAACTCTCTCTAGGGGAAAACCAGTGAATGTGAAGTTTGCCAGCAGGCTGTGAATTCAAAGTAGAACATTCTGAGTACTCGTTCTCTGGAACTAGAGACTAATTCAAGATGTGTTGAGAAACTTAGAGTCGTTTTGTCTTCAATGGAAACTAGGTGTAGTTTCTGTATACTAGTCACCCCATATGTATTCAGAATGAAAAAAAAAAAAAAGAAAAAAAAAGAAAAGAAAGGATTATCACTTAGGAAAAATTAGCTCTCATTCAACATTTTCATATATTTCACAGAATCACAGAATTGTTGAGGTTGGAAGGGATCACTGGGGGTCATCTTATCCAACATACCTGCTCAAGCGGAGTCACCTAGAGAACATTAGTCAGGACTGTATCCATATGCTTCTTGAATATCTCCAGGGAAGGAGACTCCACAACCTCTCTGGGAAACCTGTTCTGATGCTCAGTCATTCTCACAGGAAAGAAGTTCTTCCTTATGTTCAGGGAGAACTTCCTGGGTTTCAGTTTATGCCTGTTCATGTCCTGTCAACTGGCACCGCTAAGAGTCTGTCCTCATCCTCTCTGAGGTTTTCCTTTCAGATGCTTATACACATTGTTCAGACTCCCCAAGCCTTCTTTTGTCTAGGTTGAACAGGCCCAGCTCCTTCAGCCTTTCCTCATATGAGAGATGCTCCATACTCTTAACCATTCTAATAGCCCTTTGCTGGGCTTGCTGCAGGATCTCCATGTCTCCCTTGTACTGGGGAGCCCAGAACTGGACCCAGCACTCATGGTGTGGCCTTACCAGGGCTGAGTAGAGAGGTAGAATTACCTCTCTTGGCCTGCTGGCAATGTTCTTAATGCACACTAGGATACCATTGGCTTTCTTGGCCACAAGGACACATTGCTGGTTCATGTACAGTTCTTGTCCATCAGAACTCCCAGATCTGTTTTCACAGAGCAACTTTCTGGGAGGTCAGCCATGTAGTGGTGCATGGGGTTATTCCTCCCCAGATGCAGGACTTTGCACTTACTTTTGCTGAATTTCAGAATGTTCCTCTAGTTCCTAGTTAATCCAGAATAAGCATTTCCTAAATATTTCATATATATTTAAGAATTAATTAATTTTGTAATGTTCTTTCTCTAATCTCTTTTTAAGAGGAAATGAAACTGTACATACACAAGCAAAATATTAAGAACAGGCCTTTAAGCAACTTGGTCCTGTGGAAGGTGTCCTGCTCATGGCAGGAGGATTGCAAATGGATAATCTCAAGGTCCTTTCCCACCTAACCCATTCTATGATTCTATGATAATAAAAAAGAATCCTGGTAAAACCACAAGCAGGCCAAACTTCTTTCATTTGATCCTTTGCTAACAAGAAACCAAAAGAACTTGGGCAATAAATAACTTAGCTAATTCTTTTTATTATTATTCTTTTTTTAATTAAAGTTCTTGATTGTTTTACCTGAAGAATACTTTGCCTCATTATCTGCCTGCCAGCTTCTGTCTTCATCAGTGCTAGGAAGCACAGGTGGCCTAGCCTCTAAACCTACTAATCTGACAGTCTGACCCCTGATAAATCAATGTTATAATCTATAGCTTGATGCCTTTTGCATTAGCTGTCTGTTGCATGCTTTGATGAATATCTGCCTTGCAGGAGAAACATGAAAATTACATCATGTGCAGCTGGTTTGAACTGATGCGCAACCATGGGACACTGAGCCACTATGGGGAAAAAGTTAAAATGAACCACAGTAGATAAATGTGAATTTCAAGGGTTTAGACATTATATTATATTTAAATTAAAGGGAATGTTATTCTGGTTCCTTCCTGCTCTGAACTTGCTGTTTTTTTCCCTTTCACAAGATTCTGATAAAATACATGATCATCGTCTGCTAAGGCTCTCAATTCCTCTTTGGTGCAGATGGCAGGGTTTATAAAATTTTAATGACCATGGACCTGCATAGCAATGTAAGGTACCAGCATATTTTCAGTAATGCTAGGCATCTGTGAGGACTGGCATTAGGTGATAGTCCTACTGCTGAATTCTGCATGTCCTAAGAGGCATGCTTTGTGGAGATAGAGGTAGCACCAGAGAAAACTATTATCATGCAGCAGTCGTACAGATGAAATAGATATTTATGAATCCCTGCCAAAGAAACTATATTATGAACTGTAAATTAAAATGGGGGCTTAACATGTAGTGAACTATATACTAGAGGCTGATTTGCAGATTGCCCTGTCTATTCAGGCCAAGGAAGCTGTAGAGACCACCCCTTGTTAAGCAGTCCTGAGCTCTCCATGAAACTCAGACACTGTAGGTCTGAAAAATCAACTGCCAAAGCTTTCATAGACACAGTGAAAAGAAGAATCCTCAGCTGTTTCAGCAGGCATTTTACATGCAGCATAGTATGGTTACTGGGATGTAGTGGCTTTGTTCTCAGATGTAGTTCCAATGCCTTCCACGGAGAGACTTCAGTTTTACTCCTCTGCAAGTCATAGTGTGTTGCAAGTTCAAAGGACCAGATTTTGGTCTCTGAATTACTGCTACTGTTCATGAAGCACAGTCTTCTCAGATCTTTCAGTGTACATTGATGACACTTTCACCTGAATCACCAAATACACGTAATTCAAATTGTTTACTATGTTTTGGTGAGCATCTCTTGGAAAGCTCCTCAGGGAAAAATACAATTTTGAATGAAAATAACTGGATCGTAAAATGCGAAAAAGACTCTAAAAACTCCCAGAAACAGCAAGCCTGCCCAAAAAAATGTAAGGTAAAGGGCTAAAATGCCACACTGCTCTACCCCTCTGAATATGCCAGTGCTTTAAGTAGGATTCAAATGATACAAGCCTGTAAGATTCATCTGGAAATACATTCATATACACAACTGGTATGTCCAGTGGGCTTTCCCGGGGAAAAAGAAATGCATAGGAATTTTCCGATAGACCATAAACTTAACACAATTATTTCTTTTCTCACTTTCTGCTCCTCTAAACGAAAAGCTCCACATAATAAAGCACAAAGTAAGTTTACTCATCACACATACTAAGTCAGATTTGAGAGGCTTCCTCTCCCACATTCTTTATTATATTTTATATTACTTTGGAAATTGGCTTACACCCTTAAGGAAAAGATAATTTGGCTAAGCTCTCCTGCTGTTCCCCCCCTCAAAAAATAATCTGAGAAAAAAGGGAAAACCTTCCCCTTGACTGCCTTGAAACAGGAAAAAAAAAGAACCCAAAAAACCCCAAAAGCCCACCCAAACACAAAAAGCCAGATTAGCTTACTTTTTTTGCTTATTTGTGCAATTTAAAATGATAAAATTCATCTCACATTTCAAACCTCTACAAGGACACTTTGCCTCAAGTGAAAGTAGTTCCACATGGACCCTTTTGTGCTTGTCTAATGTGTAAATGTGTTGTTTTATGTTGAAGTAAGTTTAAGCAACTATACAGTACATATACAGTAACTTAGCTATCACTTGAGCCCCACAAGTGCCATGCCCCGAGGCATGCTACAGGCCATGCTTCATAAGGCAAGCAAAGTAGTTTCAATGGACTATCTGCAGTGGCATAGAATGTAACAAAATATATTTTAGACATGGTGAAGCAATATGTTCCAGAAAACACATAATTTTTTTTCTGAAAGGCACAAGGATAACACGTTGGAAGGCCATTTTTTCAGAGCCTATCAGCGGTGCTTTAAAGTGCACAAGTTCTAATACAAAGTTCTTCCATGATTTATTTGCACTCTTGCATGAACAGATTTCTGCTGGTTTTCTCAGAATAGCATCTCCACACCACCATCTCCACACCAGTGATGAAGTAGTGCTGTCAAAGCACATATGGGTATAACTCAATGAATAAGGGGTCTTTGTAGTAAAGATTATCCCAGCCCCACAATGATGAGTACCAGGCAGCACATACCACTGCAGTGTGACAGACGATAGTCTGAAGTGCATCTCCTTAAGCAAAAGGCAAGAGAATAATGACTTTTCAACTTCAGAGGACTGCAAAATGTAAACCAGACTAATTTATAGCATGTGGAACCAGTCATCCCAATATATTTTTAGTCACCTCCAACTGCTATTTCAATGGCGTGCATCACTGCGCACACAGGGAAGGATGCACAAATGGGGCACAACATGCTGTGAACAGCAGGTGCCACCACTCATCATTGCGATTTACATCAAGAGTCCTGACTGCACCCAGTTCTCCTCCCTCTAACCCAGACCTTGGACTGACTCCCAGCTTGCCTCAGGCAGCCCTCAGGGAGGTGCCCAATACCCAGGCCTGGGGCTGCCCCTGCTGTCTCCTACCTGTCCGGCTCATGGCTTTGGAATGGGGGCCCTGCCCTGCCAACCCCATGGAGAGATCCCCCGCTGCCAGCCCCAGCCCAGAGGGAGCCACTGTCCCATGTAGTGCCCAGGCAGCAATCAATTCCAGAGAACAAGAGATGGGCTGACCACAAATACCTATTTAACAAAGTAAAGAAAGGGTCATGATTCTGGTGATAAATTTAAAAGATCATCTTAGTTATGCCAGATTTTTCTTATCTGGTTTCACAAGCTAAACTCTTCACCTTGTAATTGCCGGAGTGACACAAGGTAAATCCAAGTGCAATTTTCCTTTCTTCTTTTTTTAATTGTTCTGGTTGATTTGTTTCACACAGCAAAGCTCCTTACTGAGATGAAGGCTCCTTGTATACAAGCACCTACACCATGCATCTCTAATCATACCCTGTAAATGGCATCAGCAAAAGAAAGGAGTGACATTTTTTCCTCTTGATCACAACAGAATAAACAACATTTTAAAGGTTAAATTATTCAAATTCTACAGTTACCTGCAAAAAAAAAAAAAAAAGAAAAAAAATGTCTCTGCTGTACCTTCAGATTTCTTACATCCAATTATTTTGATTTTTTTTTTTTTTATCGTGTCCCAGGCTTCCTGACTACTGCTGCTGAAGGGGCAAAAAAAAAGTGTTGTAACTAGTGGCAACTCATTTACTTCCACTGATAGCTACAGCTCCCGATACAAGACTTTGAGCTCAACTAGAAGAAATTAGATGAACTATACAGCAAGTTAGTAAAACAAAAACAGACAATGCCTACATGCATATCACGATGCCTTGTGCACTAAGAAATTCCTATTTGGATGTCAACTTTAACTATTTGAGGTCAGACAAATGTGACAGTCACAGGCAAGAATATGAAAGGGTACTTAAAACAGTCTCTGTACAGATTAAAGCAAGATGAAGGAAAACAAACCTAAGGAATTCAGTTTGAAATCCAGTTTTAGTTGATGTAAATCAGTGGAATTCCACTGTTTCTGATGCTACCAGTGACTCCATAAGGTTGATGAAACCATACTGGCTAACACCAGCAAAAAAGATGGCTCTTCAATGACAGAATAGACCACATTGTTTTCAGAAAACATCATAGAATTTGTAAAAGTTTACTGATTTTTTAAATTTTCTGATCTTGTGGTTATCTATAAAAAAAGTAAACCAAAATGTAATGAGGGATTCTGCAAAGTAGCAATATGTGATTTTGCAAGAAGAATTTAGCATGAAAACTCCCCTTCCTTACTATTTTTCATGTCAATCCCTTACAGCCCACTTCCTTTTCCTCCCAGGAGCACCCCTGCTGCTGATCCCCCTGCCTCAAGGTTTGATTTTGCATAGATTATCGAAGATGCAGGTTTACACATGATGATCACTGTTCTTTAACTTAAAAAACACATCATTTTGAGAACTGAAAAGCAGCAGGTTATGACAATTCCAATCATTTTGTCTGTTCCTTATCAATCCATGAAAGTTATATCTTTACACACAGGCGTTTTGATCTAGACTATTCTTTTACCCCATTTTCCGTTGCTGTTGCATTTCTCAGGTTGCAACACCAGTAATGTTTTCACATGGTTATGAAAAATAACTAAAAGAAATGAGGGAAAACAGGCATGCCACGCTGTGTACAGTAACATTATGACTGAGCTCATAAAAAGAGATGCTGACTGAGGAATTTAAAGTTTTTCAAAACTTTTGATCTTGTTTATACATGTGAAGGTTTGATGTGAAAGCTTGATGTCAACTGTAAAGAGAAACATCTCTCAAGACAAAAATAAAAAAACAGACCTCCTGTTGAAACGTATCCAATAACCAAGTTTCTGATCTTGAAGAGAACATCATGTGAATGTCTTGCATTTAATATTATCTTACGCCAAACAGCCCTACTTTTTCATCTCATTATATTTTCTTCATAGGTAAGTGGTTTCACATATTTGATAATGAATAAAGTTGCTGGAGTAGGCCTTATTAGAATAACTACACAGTTATATTTGCTTTGCACATGGGTCCTGAGATAACAAGCTGTTTTGTGAGGACCCATATGCAAATCAAATATAACAATTATTCTTTTCATTTGTGATAATCATAGTTATCAGTAAGCAGATTCATAATTACCCCTTTGTATTTAACACTGAGTTCTAAACCAGCTGAAGAAGGTCTGAGTCTGTCATTTCAAATATTTCTAGATTTGATTTTTTTATGTTTATTACTTTTAACTTTGATTGCAATATATTAGTGGAAAAGACTTACTTAATATTAAAGCATTATAAACAAAAAAGGATCTTAGTGCAAATTAGAAACTATTTCTTTCTTGTGGTGATATCTCAAGGTATAAAACAATATCTAACATATAACAGGATTTGTTAAAACATTGAAAATCTGGGATGGTATTATTCTGATGATAATAGAAAAAATATATTTGAAACATTTTAGCATTAAAAGGATGATGGCAATCTTTGTTTCTAATAAAATCATCATTATATAAATGCAAAAGTTCTTGCAAACAAGACACAATAGTGATTCTATATAACAAAGAATCTCTTGTATATTCGCTTCTAGTGGCAACACAAAGGGCTTTGGAAATGGCATATTGCAGAGCTGTTCTGGGTTTGTAGGCTTGGGGGGGGAATCCAGAGACAGCCTAGATATGCCACATACGAACAAAAATTACTGTTCAAATGTCACTTATGACCTGACACAGACAGGGAAGTGTTGACATATATTTTAAAGCATACAAGAAGGCTAGAAAAACATTTTATCTTCAACTAGTTTATTCATCTTTTGCATATTAAGAGAGGTCTAAAATGCATTCCTATCCACCTGTCAGTGCTCTTCTAATCAACCCTTCAGCAACATTCCTAGCAAGTAACGGAAAATTTTTATTTTGCTTTCATGGAGCAACATAGAACAAATGTTCAAAAATCAGAAAATATTACAGGACAATTTATGAATGTTTGCAATGTTAACATGTATTTTACTTCTGACCTCGGTCAGACATTCATGTAAATTTACATATGTGTTTTTAAAATATGATGGTTTGATAAAAACAAAGTATGACAGTACCTCAGCAGCAGAGGATTTTTAAGCATAAGATCGAATGTGTTTCTATATACTTAGAAATATTAGCGCCATGTGTGACTCATACACATTATAAGGAAATAAGGTCAGAAACTTTGTGTAAAAATTTTAAAATGTTACTTATAGTGAACCAAATGCAGAAGTTCTTTTACAAAAATGAACAATAAAACTACTGGGGAATGAAAAAAAAAAGTGGCATATGGAAAAAACACACGGGAAATAAGAATATTCTTAAAAATGCTGGAAAACCATAGTTTTCCAGTGAAAGTGATTAACTATATTGTATATTTGCCAAGTATATTATTTGCATTTCAGATTTCTTTAAGTCGGTGCGTTCTCCCTAAAGGCTCCATAAAAGGGATGAGTTTTGAATAGTATTTGAATGAAGACAAAAGACAGTGATCTGAATAGAAGTCTACAAAGTTAATAGTGAGATCCAGAAGAAAAACCCAGAAGGAGAAAGGTTTTAGGACAAAATAGAGAACAGTAACAGACACTGTAGGAGAGAGAAATGAAGAAAAATCAATCTATAAAAATATGTGGCTGCAGAGCTGGGAAGAGCTTTGAAGGAGAAGGTTTTCTGTCCAATATGAAGTCTGTTTGCAAGACAAGAGTCTTTTCATCGACTACAGGGAATGTGTGATCAGATCGCAAGAATTTCACCTTGAAGATCTAAAGGCATTTTCTTTTTGTTTAAGCCATGCTAACAGGAATACAGCTTGTGTCAAAATATCTTCATAACTTAAAATAATGTAAACTCTGTATCTGTGATTTCATTGCCAATCTACACTCCATACCTTCTACCAAAGGTTAAACAAAATCATAAATTAATGCCCTGACAACTTTAAAATCAGCATGTACTGATGTATAGAACTATTCTGTTCTTTTCCAAACACAGACCAGCAAGCAGAGCATGCTAAAAGTTACTGGGGATGTTGCTATTTCAGTCTCCTAAAGTTGCCTCATGGGAAGTCAGGGAATCACAATTTAACACAAACAGCAAGGACTCTCCACATAATCTAGGCTGTATTTTCTGTGTTTATGTACAGTTAATTCCTACATAAGCTGACAGCTTTTTAGATTAAGGCACACAACATCTTAAGTCAAATGAAATGCCTGTAGACTAAAAAGTAAATGAAGTTCCTTTTCCTGAAATTGAGCATTGTGTAGGCAGTACCCCATCCAAATTTAGGTTGGGTGCACTAGAATTCTAATAGTAGGTAATCTGACGTGCTCATTAGAGATATGCAAGTAATTCATTACCTAAGTGTGTCTAATTTAACCACATTTTCCCCTTGAATGAAACCTACCCTAGTGGAAATCAGTGATCCAACCCACACACTTCCAAGCCTGTTGGCACTTTCCGTTTACATTTCCAATTCTTTTTAGAATTCTAAAAATTACTTTCTCTGTCTTCTCTTCTGATCTCCACTGAGTATTTATATGCAGCAAGTATAACTATGCTTTTGAAAAGCTAGTGAAAATTAAATCCTTACAAGCAAGGGGAAAAAAAGGAAAGGAGGGTGAGGAGCCAAGGAAGAAGAAGAAACTATGGTTTAAAGTGAATTTATCACAAGCTTACTCGTGCATAAGCAGAAGGCAGCTACATACTGCAATCTTGCAGCAGAGTTCTTGGAAATGGTGACATTTGGTTCATGCTTAGTGAAAGCTGAGGATGGGTATTTTATTGATTTGAAGAGGGAGTGTATCTACTAAAAGATACTAAAGTAATGACTTTGGCAGATTGTCTCGTTTTAAATATAAAATCATCTGCACCTAAATATCCAGTCTCTGACAAGTAGAAACACATATTACATGGTAAGTCTTGCAGTACTACATACGCTATACACTGAGATCTGATTTTCATATACATCACTTTTGCATTTTCCTTCTCAGTAACAAAAAAAAAAAAACCACAACAAAACACAACTCCTGCTAGTATACTACCTTGCTGTCTATTTTAATTGAAAACTTTACCAGACTTTGTTCTTTTGAGAACTGTAAAAACTTGACTCAAAGTGATGCAAACAGGAGATTAGGTATTTGGGGGAATTCAGCACCGTAATACTTTCTTTCCTTCTTCGTACCATCCAGCACTTTCACAGTACCCAGGAGCTTGAGACCTAGCAAATCCTGCCATGTGCTGTACAGATGCACTGCTCCAGAAGGGAAAGGGGCTGTGAAGAGCCTTTTACCTCAAACCCCAGAAGAGCACCAAAAAGAAGCCTATTCCACACAATGGCTAAATACCATCTAGAGAGTGTATCCTGCCAATGGTCATGAAAGTCCCTACAGCGCTGCCAAATGAAGTATACCTGTTGTTGAGACAACAGTTATACTGTATATATATATGTGTATATATATATAGTATAACTATGTTGTTGAGACTGTTGTACTCACAGGACAAACCTGGGATGTATAAAGCCAATGTTTGAAAATTTTTTGAAACTACCCTGCTTGTACTGTCTGGTCAAAGCCACACCAACTATCCACCCTGAGCCAGTGTCCTTAGCACCAATCCTCATGGTCTCAAACACAACCCAAACAGTTCATACAGTGGCAAGCTTTTCTTCTCTCCTAGTTCCTCTTGAAGGAGAAGCCACCATAAATCCCGTAGAAATTTCACTCCATAGAAAAAGCTGACAGTCTCAGCTGCCTTATTAGAGCAAATAAAGGCCTCTTTCAATGGCTGAAATGTCAGCAGCATAATTCCACAATGGTTTTAGCAGACAAAAGTATTCTGCATGAGTGAAACCATCTGAAAATGATTTGTGTGCATGAGCTATGGGTTTGTTCAGCAGAATATATATTGAAATGTGCACATCATAGACGAGAAAAATCACAGCCACAAACAGTTAATGGATTCTTTCATATATTGATACTCTTCTGTCATAGTTTACTTCTGCTTCCAATAGTGGTGAAAGACAATTTGCAACCTGATGTAAGATAAAACTGTGAAGAGAATTAGCCATCATGGTACTTCACTTGAAATATGCTTGCTCCTCAAATGGAATAAACAAACTTTGGATTACTGCAAGAGTGTGTGTTTTGCACACAGAAGCCACAGAAAGCAGCGTTATTGCAAGCCTGCTGGGAAAGTACAATAAAAATAAATCAGAATGAAAGAAAGCACTGTGGCTAATACATAAAGGTGGAAAGCCAGAATGAAAGGTTAGAAGGTTGGAGCTAAATGGTTATTGTCCTATCATATTTTAAGAACCTGATCTTCATTTTGCCAAGGTAAATGTAGTGTCAAGTAAACAAGACTCCATATTTCTAGCCTTAAGACTTACATATGAAAATTTGGGGTGCTATTCACTTGGCAGAGCAATCCTTAAAATAACAAAGCACATTTTGTAAGACCACTGTGCAAAGTGAAGGTTAAATTGAGTTATTTATTTAGAGGGTTCTTTGTTGTCAGTGAGTGATGCAACACAGATCTAAGTGGAAGCAGGGTGGGAAACTTACATAGACATGATCACATCCAGTGATAAGGAATGGCTAAACCACTTAATTGAAAAAGGGGAGTGTGACCTTTCAACAGTAAATCAGTATTTGAGTTGTGAGTCTTTAATCACCATTTTGACAAGCAAGAAAAGCCACAGCCAGAAAAGCTGTCCTGCCAAGGGGAAAAGTAAAACAAAAAAAAAAAAAAGGAAAAAAAAAGAGAGACCATAGCATGGCCAGAAAAACTTCATCCGAATAAAGAAACTCTGGATTTGTCATTCAACAACATTTCAGTGTAAATTAAAGTTTGAATAGTCTTGGACTAGATGGAAGCTTTGTCCAGGAAAGTAACGAAGACACTACCGCAAACAGGAAAAAAAAAGTCACTGAAATGTGACATTTTTCCTATTAGGGCAAGTTCCATTCAGCTTCCCCGAGGGGTTCCTCCGACTGTGTACTCACTGATCTCAAAAAATATTTGGGCCTATGTTTACTGCAATAGATGAACTGCTGATGAAACCAAAAGAGTTTTAAGGGCTCCCATCAGGGCATTTAGTCATGCCAGGGTCCTCTGTGAAGGAGCCTGGAGACTGAAAACGCTGAGAAGTCCAAATCTCAGTGTATTTATCTCTCATTCTGCAGTGGGGGCAGCCTCAAGTATCACGATTCCTATCAGAGTCACAGATCCTAAAACCCAAAGTAGGTGATCATTAAACAGAAGTAAATGGTCTGTCAAGAATGCCAGCTTCACTGAGCAACTTCAGGGAGCCTATTTAAATTCAAAACTCTATGTTCCAGCACTCCTGAAACATTTATTCATTTATTCATTCATTCTTTCATTCATTCATTCATTTATTTATTTATTTATTTATTTACTTAGTTAGGCGAATTGCGAAACGGTTTGTTTTTCATTAAGTTCAAACTGAGGATTTTCTCAAACCATAGGATTCCCAAATCTGGATTCCTTTCTTTAAGGGTGTTAGAGGCTATTTAAATAAAATGATAGAGGTTTCAGCTCCTCCTTTTCTAGGGCTTATGGTTTTCTTCATACATTTAGTCAATCTTTGGTGTGCAATATTTGGATTATTAGCTCCTAGCTATTCTTCATTTACCATAAAAAACTATCAATCATAATTTGAAAGCAAAAGTTAGGTTTTATATAGCATATGTAGTTCAGCATTTCAGTTATTCCACGCAAACTCTGTTTTTCAAAGCATAGGGAGTTCAATAGTTCTGTGAGGATTGTTATGTCTAAAGGTACAGTTTATCTACCATATAAAGTACCTACATCTAATCTCTGACAAATTTGTTGTACTTATCAGAAGACAGATAAAATATGTCCAGTGTCTAGAAGATTAGTGCATTAGTAACTACAAAAATTATAAAGAGCTTTTAAATCATGTCAACTAAATATTTGGGTTTTTTTCCATTAATAAATTCTCACCAGACAACTCTATTGCTGAAAACTCAGTCCTCTACCAATTCCCAAATCTGCTCCTGTGCCTGTTTCCCTGTACTGTACCAAGCTGTACTCTAAGTCCTTGAAGCCAGACCGGTTTCTGCCTTCTGTCTCAGCAAAGCTTTCACCTTTCCTTCACAGCTAGAAATTATTACCCCTGATTCTATTAAAATGCATTTTATGTATTTTTCAGGCAGGATTATTGGCTGTAAGATTAATATGCGCTTCTAGTTTCAGAGGTCACAGTGGCTCTTTAAAAAGAAGCACTTTCTCTTTTGGTCATTTGAGTTTATCAAGAATTATGCAAAGTAACACACCTAACCTGAAATAAACAGCAAAAAAGAAAATCTATGAGACTGTAGCTATCCATTACTATAGCTTTACCTTTGCAAACAACCCTTGTTTGTCTGGGTTGTTTTGGGTTTTTTTTTTTTAATTTAATATTATTAGTAACTTTAGTGGCCAAGTAATCTTGAATGTGCAGGGCATTAATAGATATAAAAAAATCTCAAACAATGTTTCACAAAAAAGGAAAGAACGACTGCTTTCAGTTATGTGAGTTTTGATATCCTGAGCAATGTAATTGTATTTCATAGGACATTTTATATCTTTTATTCGTCAAAAAGAATATGAAAATCCATTTTCCATTGTGCTGGAAGTGACAACTCTAATAAATAAAGTGCAAGTAAATATTTTTGTCTGGCCATAAACAATAAAAAATTCATACAGAGGTTTGGAATTTTATTCAGGTTGAAAAGATGGGTATCTACTGTACAGCACACATATACCAGAGAGTGAAAATCTGCAGTGAGGACTGGCAAGCCTGTGTGTTTCTTACACACCACGCATGAATGTCCCCTGTCTTACTGCAATGACCTTATGATCCTTGGTGCCAAGTGTTCAAGTCCCAGCTGTGGATTTAAACTCAATCTTGTTTTGAGTTTCCATTCTGTTGGCAGCAGAGTCATTCTTCACTGCACTGCTCAATCCAGAAAAGGCTTCCTGACTCGGAGGCAGACTCAGATAAGCAATAGCTATAGGAGAAGCTGTAATTGCACAAACTCTTTCTTTCCCCCAACAGGTATTACTACAAATGAGCATCACTGAAAATTCTTCTGAGCTTCTATGAGGTAGATGACCTCATAGGCAATTGTGAATCTAACACAGTGTCCAGATTAACAAAGCAGACAGAAAAAAGGGTTGTGTTATTTAACCCCTTCCCAGCATACATGGATTTTTGTGATAGGTATATGGGGTTATTTTAAAGAGCTTTCTGAAATAAGGAAAATGAGTAGGTAGGCCTAGCCTGAACATTAGTGAACGCTGCACTGCTGAAATAATACATCAGACTGTTAACACCACAAAATCAGGTAGCCAGAAATTAGGGAATGCCAGAATTGCTTTGTTTGCTTTTCCCCTCTCTGTACATAAATATTGTAAATGACATCTCCTGTTTCTTCTCACTGAATGCACAGATGCGGCACTGCTTGTTAAACAGCAGCTAATCTGTGCTTATTTTATGCTCACTATTTAGTGAATACACCATACACCCTTTCCAGCATGTTGTTCAAACATGACTTGATATCAAAATACTGACTTCCTCAAGAGTTCTTGATTCTCCCACTATAGCTTTTTAGTTCTTTTAAAATATCAACAGATTTAGCTGCACAACTTCACTGTGCAATATTTGGTAGCATTCCTGAGCATATTTCACAAAGGAAAGCCCATGTGCATCTGCTGAAACCAGAGAGGTGTGAAATAACTTTCAGAGCTGCAGGGTCTTGCTTTTTCCAGTGGTTGGCACTGTACAGCCACCCACAGTCTCTGAACAGATACCCCTCAGCCTCAGCTGCTGGGGCAAGTGCTCTGAACAGATACCCCTCAGCCTCAGCTGCTGGGGCAAGTGCAAGACATTTTGCACACCGGTCAGTGCATGGCAGGCTGTCTCACAGATAATAAGAAATGCACAGCAAGGAAATCTTCATTTAAGTCATGTGTCGCCAGGCCAACTTCAGGCATAAAAAAAGTTCTCTTTCCTAAATTTCCTTTCCAGACAGTGGGGAGTGCAACAGCATATCTGGTACAGGGAGCCTAGCTGGCTTTCTCACCATCAAAGTGATCCTACAGAAGTAAGCTTCTAGCCTTCCAATTAGCCCTCATTAATATTTTCTAACTCTGAGCTTCTAATTCATAGTTCTTTTCCAGCTCTGAGCTTCTCATCACCCTGTCTACATATATTTTCTTCAGTGGTGTTCCTGTCCAGTCTCTGCTACTGCTCTCCTGGATTCATAAACCCTGCTTAACTAGCCAGTATCATTTGTCACCTTTGTTCTTACCTCCAGTTTTCACATTCCTGCCTACTTGCAGCTGCAGTCAGCAGCACCCATGGGCCACCCTGTGCCTCTCAAGCATCTCCTGCCATCTCCCTGCTCAGCAAGTTATCTCTTCCTTCCAAGTCCCCTATTACCTTTTACATGTCTGCTCCTCAACTCACTGCAGCCAAGCCAGACTGCAATTCCCAGTTCCGTTTGGACATGAAGTGGACAAATACTGAAAGTATGGAAGAGAATCTCCCTGTGGAGACCAAAAGGCCTCTGCAAACACCATACTGAAAAAAAAGAAAAAGAGCTGCTGACCCTAATATACATGGATATAGATATTTAGGGATGGTTCATGTGCAGTCAGGTCACACCAGTGATTTCTGAGAGATAAAGCAAGCTCAATTCAGACACAAATCACAGACTTTAACTGCCAAATGCTAACGTTGCTACTGAGCCAGGGCAAACCAACACATTTTTAAATGTGTATGAGTGGACTAAACGTGTGTGGTTTTCCCAAAGAAAGAGCAAAAGATACGTTCTTACCATTTCCAGGTTCATTTTCAAAAGTAGAGGGGGCCTGAATTTCCTCTAGTAAATAGTTACAAGAGGGTTCCTTGTGTTTTAATTTTATTTTAGTCATATATTTTGCCTCTAGATATTAAAAAAAATCTGAGCCTATGCAGATCTTGGCAAGGGAAAATGTCAGAGAATTTTGGCAAAGTTATAAAGAACTGAAGACAGTCTCCTAGTGAAAGGCCCTTCATTCAAGAAATTATGTTACCATTTCACCTATAAGAGTTTGCTCTTATGGCAAAAATTTCTGGATTTCCTTAACAGTAATGAATTCCTGTGCTGATACATACACTCGTTCTGCAACATTTCAAACAGATTTTACAGGCTGTTTACAGGCAAAATGATTGCACTTGATGGCCCTAACTCAGGATTCCTGATACATCCACATTTCTGTTTCACTTCAGTGGAGTTTAGCCAAGTAAAGCATAAACTCTTGTTCTTTGTTCTGATAGAGGATTAGTTAGACCTCCCAAGCTAGCAGTCCATCTGCTCTGCCAGCTAATGCTATTGTCCCAGAGACACCACCTCCTTCATTGTTTCACCAACAATCCCTGCCAGCTCTTTTCTCAGCTGACACTGACAAGTACATGTCAACCCGTTTGCATTCTCCTGCACACATCTGTGACATTGAATATAGCCTTTCATGGTTTCAGGCAGTTTAAAGCCTAGTAAGAGCTAGGAAATATGATACTATAAAAATAAGAATATGCTCAGGCTTTCAATTACGGCAGATTATTTTATCTCATCAATGCAATGTCTAGATTTGCATGCTTACTTTGCTCCTTTCTACCATTTTCTTCCTAAAGACATACTAGATACAGCATTGCAATGGGAAATAAAATGTGCAAAGCATTCAGCAAATTTAAAATACACTTGCATATAACATATAATACCTCACTTGGAGTATTTTATACAGTTCTGCTGTCCTCAACATAAAAAGGACATGGAACTATTGGAACAAGTCCAGACGAGGGCCATGACCATGATCAGGGGACTGCAGCACCTCCCATATGAAGACAGGCTGAGAAAGTTGGGGTTGTTCAGCCTGGAGAAGAGAAAGTTTCATGGAGTCCTCATAGCAGCCTTCCAGCATCTGAAGGGGGCCTATAGGGATGCTGGGGAGGGACTCTTCATTAGTGTCCCATGACTGTAGTGATGGGACAAGGGGTAATGGGTTCAAACTTAAACAGGGGAAGTTTAGATTGGATATAAGGAAGAAATTCTTTCCTGTTAGGGTGGTGAGGCACTGGAATGGGTTGCTCAGGGAAGTTGTGAATGCTCCATCCCTGGCAGAGTTCAAGGCCAGGTTAGACAGAGCCTTGGGTGACATGGTTTAGTGTGAGGTGCCCCTGCCCATGGCAGGGGGGTTGGAACTAGATGGTTTGAAGGTCCTTTCCAACCCTAACTATTCTATGATCCTATGATTCTATAAAGAAACTTGGATTCCCTAGCATAACATGTTCTAGTAATTTTGAATATATATATAAAAGTAGAACCTCTTTCATTGAAGACTGCTTTTCTGGGGATTGAATCCACAAAATGGAAGGACCAAAAAAAGGAAATCAGTTCCTGCCAGGAGATCCCTGAAAAGCTCTTGCTAAATGAACTGATGCAATCTCAGTACAGGACTTATTGTCAGTAATGACAACAAAATTCTCATTACTCCCAGCATCTCAAGGAAAAAGAAAGAGATGGAGTGAAACTACAGTTGTTGCAGATTAGGCACAGAGCAAAGTCAGGGCTCTATCACTTACCTTGTCTGACCCTACTTCATTCAAACCTCAGGTGAACCACAAAATAATACTTCATTAAAACCTCAGGTAAGCCAAAACAATATAGCCTTATTTGCTAATATCAATTAGTCAACAACAGAAAACAATCTAGATGAATAAAGAAATTATACTTTAAACCAACAAGCTAAAACAAGCTAGAACAGTTGTTACCTACAACACACAAGTATTTACGAACAGAAATAATACATTTACTCATTGGCACAGTGTCTGTAACGGATACTAAACCATAAAATATCTAGTGTGCTGATTTTTCAGGCTCTCACAAAGTGTTATTTACTGGATATTGGAGAAGGAGCCAAGCCTCCAAACCAGAAAGGGAGACAGTGTTTCTCTCTCATGCCAGACCACATTTTTCACGTGTCCTTTAAATGGCTTATATGGTGGCTCTCAGTCTCTGATGGGGAACCACAATGACCACAGCTCTTGGACTAGGGCATTAGACACTAAAACAGTATAACAAGGGGGAAACCCAATGCATTCTCTACAGATAGTGTGCACTCTTCTTTTAAAATCTTAATTTCATTTATAAACCCATCTCCAGAGATGTCTCTAGAGTGAATTCTCCCTCCAAATAAGAGGCATCTGACAATTATCTACCAGTGTCCCAGTTTAACTAAATTGGTTTTAAATTGGAACAACTTATTATATGGAAGGGGGAGTTGAAGGGGATTCTAGTTTTGCCTGAAATACATGATTAAATTTAAGCATTGAAAGGGATGGTCCCATCCTCTGGACACAGACTGTCATACCCATACAGCCTTTTCTTTTTTTCTTCTTCCTCATCCTTCCATTTTGTTTTCTGAGAAACATTTCAGCAAATGAAAAATCTTAATTACATTTTTTACAAAGATGGCCAAAGTACCCTTAATTTGTTTTAAAACAAGCAAGCACAGCAAGGTGACATATAACCAAGGATTCTCAGACTGATGTATTAAAAATGCTTTTCTGCCAACTCCTGCTCTGCATCTGTGATTGAATCCGCCTTTGTTATTCATTTTCATTATATTCCCATGTAGATTACTGTGACCCACGCCAATCTTTGTAAATGTAGATGGTGATAGAAAGGCCCTTCCATCAGAGCAAATATTTTCCCAGCATATAAAGTGTTTGTTCATGAAACATCCAAACAGAAAACGCTCCTCAGTGAGAAAACTTATTCTCTGATTCACCAGTGCTAAAAAGTTGCAAGGAAGCCAGTGAACCCACATTATTTCCTTCTTGCAAGAAGAGGCCACTAGTAATTAGATGTCAGGGAAGAAAGTAATAGGCATATTTTCACATTAATTTTTCTATAAGCAAAACCAGAGATATACATATATATACACATACGCATATGCATATATACACACACATCAGCTGAACTTTGCATTCTCAGCATGGATAGCTTTCCCAGCTCTGGTGTTAACCTAAGAAAATAGATCCATCTGGTCATAACTGCTAAAGTGCAGGAGACCTCCCTTCAACAGCAACCAACTTCTTCCAAATTGCAAAGCATTCCACCTCCCCTAGATTAGAGAACAGTAGACTGGAAAATTGCAGGAGATTGGTTTCTACAGGCTCTGTGTTTACAACTGCAGTTTGTAAGAAGACAGCTAAGACTCCAAGTGCAAAGGAACTCGCCTGCAGCATGTGCCCTGGAGACAAGTGAGTATCTTCTGTTTGTTCCAATAGTAGATCTCTAGCAAAAATCAGTGTGATAAGTCCGGAATTCTGTCCGCCTCCCTGTATTCTTCCAATTTTTAGTATTATTATTTTTTTTCTCAGACAATAGGCCTAAATATCATTAAGGAGACTAGAATCTTGGCTCGATTTAATAAAAAATATTATGTGGAGAGAAAAAAAAATATCCAAGAAGTAATGAAATAACAAGGAATTACTATAAAAAACCCTCTCATAATCAGATACTGCTTTTATCACATCATATGCATTAAACTTCTCTGAACTGATGTCCTTTTCATCCTAATGTACTAAATTAAATATCTGCTCCTTGTAGAATTTGATTCATCTAAACTAGATTAAAATCAAATCATGAACAAAATCAATTTCACTTAAAGTACAATAATCCCAGCCCACTAAGGCCCCTTTTTAGTAATCACAATAAATGCTGTCTCTACCACCATTGCCATCCCTCATTTTTCCCCCTTGCCTTTCCCTGAATGCATAATTTTCATATCATGTTATAAATTATGAACTTGTGTATCTTATTCATATCTTATTGGAGCAAGTTGGCCAAGAAACCAGAGGCAAGACAACCTCATTCAAACATCCCTCCAGGGTTTTCAGGTCAAGTCATTTTTTAAATTGGGATTGGTATAAACCGCAAGGGATTTCTTGATTTAAGAAAGAACTACAAATATTTAAGCTGTCTTGGGGGGATTATGCTGACATTGGATCGTGGGATTACCTCCTGCATAAGACTCAAGGGATTTGGACTGGTTCAGCATCTCGTCAGAAAACTGGGCAAAAATGCTTCTTATGTGATGTTAATCAGATATTCAATCAAACTTCACTGTAAGCATGTCAAAATGTAGCAGACAAAGGGAGAGAGAAGCAGTTGCTTCGAGATGTGCAGGAAACAAAAGCAAATGTCTGACATACTGTAGCATTTTGGCTTTTCAATACGGCAGCAAAATTCCTGGTAACAACGGGCCAAAACCCTGAAAAAAAAAGCTTCAAATCACTTACATACCAACCACCTCAGAGACTGCCCCTTAGATAATCGCTACCAGCAAGGTGGTACCTAATTAAATACTTTTACTAATAATTAATAACACTTGGCACTTCTACAACAGAACACCATTCGTCTTGGAGCACTTGAGACTAACAGCCAAGTCTGACAACAGTCTTCAAAAACTTCAGAAAAAGGAAACTATGATTGTAGCTGATGCAGTCAGAACTGTGAGAAGGTTTTAGGCAAAACCCCTCTGTTCTAATCAGATCCAGTCTCTGACTCAGGGATGAGGCCAGGCTTGAACTGCAGTTGAAACCATGTTGCCAAGAACAGCATTTCAATAAATTATCTGACCATCAAAAGTAAGTGTTAAAAATATCACTCTCCCTCAGTCATTTCCTTTTCTCTCTCTCTCTCTCTTTTTTTTTCTTTTATTTTTTCCCTTCTAAAGCAGAAGCTAGTGTGGGAAAATGACAGGAGTTAAGTCATTCACAACTGGAACAATGAAAGGAACAATAGCCAGTAACATCCAGAAATAAAATGGCTACTTGAGAACTGTATCTGCTTGGTTCTGCCAAATATGAAGGGTCAATGCCAGACCATCATACTGAGAAAAATATTGCAATGGAAAATGGATTTTGTTACAGAAGGAATGCTGAAAGGAGATTATAAAACACTCTCAGAAACAGATAATAATGACTTGTCAAGCATGGATCCAGGCCCCTCAACTAAAATACATGTTTTTTAAAAATTATTTAACAGATAAATAAAAAAAGAAAACCACAACCTTAAATTTGCATTTCTTAATTGGAAACAATTCCAGTTTCTACAGTGTAGGAAACTGAAGGGGTTTTTTATTTGTTTGGGATTTTTTATTTCTTCTTTTGGGGGTGGTGGGTTATTGGATTTTTTTGCCCTTTTTTTTCAGCTGCTTCACTGAAAAATGAAGAAAATGTCCCTCTTCAAAGGCATGTTCTTTACTCCTTTATCCAACCACAGCATCATCAGACACATCTCTGCTTTCTACTTGTGTAGCCTTACATATCACCTCTACAGCATATTGTGCAAAGACACAATTAAGGTTAGCTTCAAACTGCAGAGGCAGAAGATAAAGTAGACTGGACTGTGATGAGAAACTCAATCATAAGTTTCTACTTTTCAAGGGTCCCTGACAGGACTCGCTGTTAGAGAAATGTATCTCTTGATGCATAGAAAGCTCTTACGTGACAACTCCATTGAACCAAAATTTAGCTGTAATAGTCTATTTCAAGCAGAGGTTTTCTTCTTTGTATCTTTAAGGCAGTACAGGAATCACAGTGTACATAAACCCAGAGACTGTCTATGTTGGAGAAAAAAAAAAAAAAAAAGAAAAGAAAAAAAACAATCCTAACTCAACTTGACAGAAAACTACTTTCCACTCACTCATGAAGAGATTCCAGCATCACTGACAAGAAGACCTGCTGATTGGGGTCAGTCACTTTTAAAGCCCAAGGGGACAGCCTTTTCTAACTTAAATCAGAGTCTCATAACTCCTCTATAAATAAACATACCAAGGAACAAAAAAGCAGGGAGAACCAGCAGTTGCAATCCACATACAACAGTGGTATCCATTAAACTGCGGTAATAATGTTTGTGTTCTAGGAAGTCTGGAGAGGAAGGGATCGGTCTTCTTCACATAGATGAAACAAGCTTTATTTGAACTATATTTATAACTTTGAATGATTTGGTAATTTTACAGGAACATCTGCCCAGACAAATGCATTATGAACACTAAACACCATCTGAGAAGCTTCTAACATTTTATGCTCACAAAAGAAAAACTGCAATAAAATGTATCAGATGTTTAACTAACACAAAAATTGAAGTTCCCTTTTAATGCTGATTTTAGATAAGATTTTGGTGCTTAGGATTCCAGGAGGATGTTTTTTTCACTGAACCTACAACTGAGTTTTAAAGAAATATTTCTTGAAACAGGAAAACATAAATCATGTTGGTTAACCAAAAAATGTAACTTATTTCATATTAACCATACCCCAAAATACTGATAGTTTTGAAGGGGAGAGCAACAATTTTGATTCCTAGTATTGTGTATCCTGAGACAATCCTCTGTGAAAGCCTATGTGTGGGTGTAGGGGAGGGCAAGTAGGAAGAAATAAGAGATTAAGAAATTTTAATTTATGGATCAGAAACATTTATATCAAATATGCATGAGCTCAAATGTTTATATGGCTTTTCCTTTTAAGGGATCCATCAACCATTTTATCTTTTTAAGAATTTTATGTGAATAAGAAGTATTCTTTTGGGGCAGACTTCAGTCATCAAAGAAAAATGTGCACATGAAGTTCTAAATTTCTTTTTCGTTATTTAAAAATTAATCTGTATTCACGGCTACAGATATAGAGCAAGTCTCAGTATCAGAATATACGAAGGGATCTCTTGCAACAGCAGTATTTCTGAGATTAAAAAAAAAAAAATCAAACCAAAAATCACTATTTTGTGAGTCCATGCCACTGAGCACAAAAACCCTAAGAACTGCTTACTCAGTACATGAGAGACTTACAAATTTTTTTTTCCACACATGTCATTACTTCCAGCAAAGAAGCATACCAACTTCACAACATTAAAGAAAGCTACCGCTGTTAGAACCTCGGGACATCAGTTTCTCCATCTCCCTAACATCAGGCAGGATGCCTGGTAGATATCTGCCTAACCTGTACTTTAAAACTTGCAGAAGTAGGCATTCCACAGCCTCTTGTGTAACCCACCTCGATACTTGGAGAGTCTTTTAAGTTAAAAGTATGATATAATGCCCT
Source organism: Neopsephotus bourkii (assembly GCF_033783945.1). NCBI lineage: Eukaryota > Metazoa > Chordata > Aves > Psittaciformes > Psittacidae > Neopsephotus > Neopsephotus bourkii. Next base: position 5,672,552 of record NW_026901872.1, on the reverse strand, counting down.
ATTTTGTCTAATATTTATGTAGGCAGTCAGTGAAGGAGGTTCTGGGTTCAAGAGTATTTAGCTGTTCCTTTAGTATTAGCCCTGTGTGCTGGCTTTAAGGCATTTGCCACAGGTTCTCTCTATAGTTATAATATAAAACACAAGGGGTCAAACATTGGCACACATTATCAGTACTCTTTTAGTAATGCCAAATAGCATCTCTTAGGTAGTGCTTAAGTGTTTCATGTGAAATCAGAGAAAGCAGTAGCAATTTCCACCTGGCAGTACAAAGCAGGCCATCCTCTTTTGGAGTAGGGTTGAAGAACTGTGAAGAATTTAACCATTTGGATGCAAACTGTGTTGCATTATCTGAGGGCCAAATAATGGGCTCTAATGTTGGGTTTTTTACTAATATACTCCTAGCCAAAGGGAGAGAACATGTTTCTGTTGGAAAATAATTCAGACTAATTAATGCTATTCTGTTTTTCTGCCAATGTATAAGCATAAAATTAGCATTCTGTAAATATTTAAGATGAGATTACATTTCCTCTGTGAAATCACATTTCTAATCTGTTCCAAACAAAAGTATATGCCAGCTTCTTGACAGAAGAAAAACCTTCACCCTACTGAGCACCTAATTTATTAATAAAAAGAGCAATCCAAAATTAATACTGCTGTATATGAAACTTGAGCCTTTTTCCTAGTACTGTCTGCTTCTGGGAATCATGTGTTACAAAGCTGAGAAATTTAACTTTTTCCCTTAAAGCCGGGTAGTTCTGTAAGTCAGCTGCCCCAACAAATCCTATCCAGTGCTTTCTTAGCAGGTTCACTCTCTGATATAACATTGCCAGAACAACATGCAAAGCTGTTCCATGAAAGGGACACTGGTTTTTTTTCACTCACGTGCAAGTAAAATCTGCCTTTTTCACATGAGGCTTAAGGGTGAAGGATATGCTTTCTCTTATTATACTGGTCTAACTCCACCTCTAGTAACAGCAGTGAGTCACGGCTTGCATAGTCATAGTGCCAGTTAGCTCAGGATAAAAGAAAAGAAGGACTAAGCCTTTTCAATACTCAGAAGTGACATATCTATCTGGCCCCCAGTTGAAGGACTGGGTAGATCTTTGTTACATTGTCAGGTTCTTCTTGCACTTGAAGTTCTTGAGAATAGCACTGCAAAAGCTAGCAGCCTGAACAAGTAGATGCAGAAGTGGAAAGGGATGAATAAATCCCACCTCTCAGGTAGTATGTCACCTAACACGAGGTTGTAGTGCCTCCTAGCACACTTCCTCCTCCTTCTGGATTCAAATGCTCCAAAAGGAGTAGGAGTCGTGTCTTTAATTCTTCAGCAAAGTTAAGGGAAATGTCTTCTGTCCTTGCTGCTTCTCCCCCTCCATGTAAGCATGCACACCGTGTCCTGTTCAGCAGCTCTAGTCGCATGCTGTCTGGGCAGGTGAGTTGAGGTTTAGTCTGTCTTCTTAACCTAAGACAGCTGATAGGAAGGGGATCAGGATAAGAAAAGAGGAAGCCAATACCACATGCAAAAGGCAGGGCTTTTGGCAAGCCAAAAGCTTCAGTACAAGAGCAGCTGCATATATTGATGCATCAGCGCTGGAGATTTTATCAGTGGGTATTTTGATACACAAAAACTTCAACACAATTGTAGCTATCAAGAGTTTTCAGAATTCCATTCCCATCTAAGTGCTGTAGGTACCCACATAATCTGTGATTTAAGTGACTGAACTCCTTTAGACCAAAATGCTCACTTTAACGGGTGTTTAAACAAAGGGTTTGAGAATTGACAAAGCCAGAGGAACTCAGTTGTTTAAAAGAGTTCATAAGAATATTCAGAAATTTCCTTGTGCATGGCATGACTCAAACTACTCTGATGACATTTGGAAATGCAGCAATCACTTCCCAGCACTGGCAAAGTAACAGATTGGTCGCTACTCTGAAATTCCACTGGGTGTTTGAAAGGTGATATTTTCTATCATGCTGGAGCATCTGACATTTCATGTTTTCTTACCAACTAATCCCAGTTTATTGAAGCCACCAAAGCAAGTGTTTTCATTAAAATCAAGTCAGAACAACTCTTTTAAATAATTTTTAAATTAATTCAAGTCACCTACAGTATAACGTTAAAGTTAATTTTCCAAATATGTTGTCAACATTTTATAGTTGTGGGTTTCTTTGATGTCTCCTTTTTATGAACTTACATCATATGAAGCTGCTGGTTTCACACTTTATAGTCACTTTTTAATGCACATAATCATGTTAACTGGTAGTTAATTTGGTTTTGATTGTTAGAATTACGTTTTCAAAGACCTTTTAATCATCTTGAGAATGTTTTCTCCAGCCTGTTTACAAGGCAAGTGGTTTGATCTCTGCAATAGGAGATTTTTTAATGAAATTGTTATCCCATTTAAAGGTGGCAACTTTCTCAGTCACAAGTAGTAGCACAAGAACACAAATCACAAAAAAAATTAACATTATGCATATTGAAAAACATTGTATTAAACATAACTTCATAAACAGAAATCCATATAATAATAATGTTGTAGCAGTAAGATAATTTAAAACAATCTTTTGCTTGCATTTACTTGAAAAAAAACTCACTCACATGCCTGTAATTTGTTATTTTTTCAAGATCAGAATTCAGTTTTGAAGCTCTGCCTTCAGTTTTGAATAAATATGGGCAGGGGCAACTTAAGCCTCCTTCTACATATCTGAGTCAGGTAATGTTCAACTCATTAGGTCAGTCAGTACCAAATCATACACCTACTTTTCCTGTCATTTGGACAGACGTCCTTTGTGGCATCAAAGGTACATTTGATTCATTTGTAACCAGCCCATGTGGAAATTACAGAAAGACTTGTTTTTGTTTGCATGTTAAGATATGTTTTTAATTCAGCACTTTTAAACAATGCAGCAAACATCCTGCAGCATCCATTCTCGCTGCTATTACTGCCTGGGTCTTTCTCTGCCCTCGCTGGCCTCCTCCAGCCAGGCACAGCTGCCATGTGGATGACAGCTACCACTTTTAATAAACAGAAAAAGGAAAAGTGGAAGCAAGCAGGCAAAGAAACATCAGCTTGCAGCCTTGCCAGGCTTGCTCTTTTGCCTTTTGCTTTTCTCAGTCTGGATGAAGCTAGTAACTAATGGAGCCTGCAGGGGAAAGAGGAGTGCAGGGAAAGGGGGGGCACACTGGCCACTAAGGCCACCAGCTACTGCTCTGTATAAAAATAATTCTGCACTGATGTTAAAATGCATCATAACTCATAAATTAGAGCCCAGAATTAACTGCTTTGCTGCAGTCTACTGGTAGTGTGTGAGCCATCAAGACTGAAGCAATTTAGTGCTCAAAGAAAATAAGATACAAGCTGTAGATTTAACAAAGTTAAATTTCTTCCTATTCCAGGACTGTCACATCTGAAGTTAAGAATCTCCTCAAATTCCGTGTAAAGAATAACCCCAGCAACTGACCTAGACAATGTCTACGCAGAAAAACTGTATCAAAAATGCAGGTCTGTCCATTATGCATATGGCAGTGTCTTCATTTTCCTTCATGCATCAGCAGTTTAACTCATTATTCTACACAGCTCTTGAGAAATTCCTCATATGGGGGGGGGGGGGGGGGGGGAAGTATAAAGTGTAAATCCACCTCACTATGCAGCTGTGCTAGCATTTCTCAGTGGCTTAAAAAGAAGCATCATTGACAGGCTTTTAGAGGCAGCTGCATCCTGTCCTCTCAGCCATAATGCATTGCTCTGGGTAAAGCTAGCCTGTGGGAATGATGGACGGCTGCTGCTGCTGGAAAAGCTGGGGATATGAAGTAACCAAATTATGCAAGAGGTTTAGGAAAACTCTGGGGTGAAAGAGCATGAAAATTCAGGCACATGGAGATCTACTGAGCAAATAAAACCTTTTAAAAACAAACATCAGCTTTAGTCTGTGGGAAAAGAAGAATGGGAAAAGATTATTTTGGAGCACTGTGTTAAGTGGAACTTCGACTTTCCAGGGGAACTTGGCTTATTAGCTAATGAACCACCTGGTTATTTCAAATTAAAACAAACAAACAAAAATGTTTAGTTTTAAATTACAGTTTAGTTCATCTGTCCTTTCTAAATCCTGCTGTTTATGGAAGTACCTGTAAATAGAAGGAAAAGCCTACCAATTAATATATTTAATCTCTACCTATTGCTAAGTGTTTACATGTCTATAGTAGCATGTTAAATTTTATTTTGGAAAAAAATATCTATTTGAACCATCAGATAAAAGTTGTCATTAAGCTCTGGAAATTGGTAACTGATATACTCATAGAAGGATGCCCTTTTATTTTTAGGTGAGTCAGGCATCAAATCATTGAATTATGGATGAACGTAGCTTTGATATTTCCAACCTTTTTCCAAACCTTTTAGGCTAGATTTATTTCAGTGACTATTATAATGTTACATTATTTGTTTACAGTAATTGAACTGAGCAATCAACACAAAAACAATGTGTTTGAGAACCTCTCCACTTGTGTTATAACAGTAATTTATTAAATTACACACAGATGTCATTCAGGTCCTTGAAAGGACTGCCCTCAGCTTCAAATCTGGATTACATGCATGCCGTGACATTCTATTATTAATCTTTCAGTCCTTTTATTTCCTCTTACAAAATCAAAAAGAACTTCCATTTTTTCATATTTCAACAGAATGAATATGATCTTCTTTGGTGTGGGGACTGGGTGGTACAATTGAATCATGGTTATAAAACAAAGCAAGTTTCTGCTTCTAATTCAAAATCAGTTTGGGAATTTGACATCATAATGTCTTGTTTTCCTGGTTTCACCCTTTCATTTTGTACTGCTTGAGTCCATCTCAGCATGGCATAGTTACAACACTAAATTTACTTTCTGACAAATGCAAGCATCTCCTCCTAACACTATCGCCTACCAAAACAGAAAACTGAGCAGAGATGACCAGACTGCAGCAACTTTAACTCAGAAGTAACTTGAAGCAATCAAACTCTAAGATCATAGAATAATAGAATAGTTAGGGTTGGAAAGGACCTTAAGATCATCAAGTTCCAACCCCCCTGCCATGGGCAGGGACACCTTGCGCTTCAAGGCTAGGTTGGACAAGGCCTTGGGTAATATGGTTTAGAGCAAGGTGTCCCTGCCCATGGCAGGGGGGTTGGAACTTGATGATCTTAAGGTCCTTTCCAACCCTAACTATTCTATGATTCTATATCACCCAAGGCCTCGTCCAACCTGGCCTTGAACACTGCCAGGGATGGAGCATTCACAACCTCCCTGGGCAACCTATTCCAGTGCCTTACCACCCTAACAGGAAAGAATTTCTTCCTTATATCCAATCTAAACTTCCCCTGTTTAAGTTTGAACCCATTACCCCTCGTCCTATCACTACAGTCCCTAATGAAGAGTCCATCCCCAGCATCCCTATATGACCCCTTCAGATACTGGAATGCTGCTATGAGGTCTCCACGCAGCCTTCTCTTCTCCAGGCTGAACAGCCCCAACTTTCTCAGCCTATCGTCATATGGGAGGTGATATTCTTGTTTGTTTTTTTTTCTTTTTAGTTAACAACAATTTATGTCAGTGAGTTTGCATGCACTAGAAGGCTGTCTGGTAGGTATTGCATGGAATCTCTTGCTCAGAACCTCTGGAAGTGTAAAGAAATAGTTTTAGTAAAACCATGACTAGAATTCTCAAAGGATTCTAGACAGATTCCTGTTGTGTTGTTCAAGGAGTTTGCCAGTGCTCACATAGATAATAGAAGACTTCAAAGGTATTTCTTTCCTCTCCGAATCCTTCTTCCCTTGGAGGATTCATTCTGTGACAGAAGCAGTAGTTAATATTAAAACTCTACATATGCTGATTTAGGCCAGCGATCTCCATGCCAGTGGCAGAACCCCTACAAAGCATGCTGACAAGTCCAATCGCTTTTATAGTAATATTGGATGGGTAAACTGAATTTGATGGTAGAGTGACTCAGTTTTTTCCCTCAAAGTCTTGTCACGAAGTGCTGCCTAGACCTGAACTGCAAAAACAATTTAGATATAATTACCTGATCTGTACTATTCAATGGGACTCTGTAATCCTGGATAACTGTCCTAGATGCATACTAGAGATTTTAAAGACAGGTTTCACATCACTGGATGTTCCTTTTGCTAGCTGGAGGGAGTAAGAGAACAGACACAGACATCACTTAGAAATAACTGGACAACTGGAGCATCAAACTGGCCATCAGTAGAGGAGACACTTTGGCAAACAATAACAAACAACTTTCTGCTGCTTGTCAGGCTTTAAAAAGCCTCATAAAAGCAGATGGGCAGCTTCACCTGGGAAGTGAGAGAAAGTAGGATTGGAGCCCATTTCTTTGACTCAGAAACCAGTGGTTTCTAGCTCTGAAATGCTAGATGAGGATCAATGCTAGTCCTAGGAATTTAATCTCTGATGACTTGTAATGGCTAAAACAATAAAATCACTTGATTTTACCCAGTTTTATTGAAAAAAACCACAAACAAACAAACAAACACCCAAAAAAACCAAACCAAACCAAACCAACAAAAAAAACCCAACCAGCTTCTGCTGCCCCCTTGCACTTTAGAGGAAAGAGCTGTATGTATGGGGATACTGGGTAGGCACAAAAAGAAGGAAAGGACCTCATGTTCCCTTAGGTATTGGGTGACCTGAGGAGCTTTTAACTTCTTGGGCGGTAGCTTCGCCAAAGCCTCCCCCTGGGGATTAGTAAACAGCCTGACTTACTGCAGCAAACACTTTCCAGAAGGAGAAGAGAAAGCACTGCCAGGGCATAAGGACCCCCCACGCTGGAATACTATGCCTATTCCAAGCTTAATTAATCAAAATGACTCCAACAACCATTGCTCAAGCAGTGCATGTCCTCCGCTCTCCCTCCCAGAAGGCTTTAAGAGACATTAATTGAGTCATTTGTTTGTAAATCAAAATGTATGGATAGCATGGGATTAGGATGTATACTTAATGGTGGGTAAATGTCAAGCTATATTCTCTTTAGGTAGATTAAATTCTATTTTTTTTCACTGCAGTAAGTTATGCAGCTTTAGAAAAGTAACAGTTGTTATGGATGCTGCAATAGGTATTCAGCCATTTAAAAATAAAGCAACAATTCGAATTTGCAGTCCCAATATACATTGGCCTAGCCCTATGATTTAAAAGCTAGGCCTTAATTGTCTTTTATCCATTACTTTTAAAATGCAGAAAACCTCTCTTTGTCACACCCATTTACAGTCTCTTTTTGCTTTCTTAGCAACAGTGTCCTAGTGCCTGAGGTAATAATTTATACAGTGCAGAGCTGCTACTCTGGAAAACAAAACCAAAAGTTGCTGCACATAAAAATACAGGGCTTCAAAGGGAAAAAAAAAAGTATTTATTAGACAATTTTTATAGTAACAGAACTGGGAGACAGGATTCCTAAGCTCAACTGGCTGTTCTATGTCACATACCAGGTGGTATACACAGTGCCAGTCTGACTGACCAGGTCGTTTATGGCTGTCACATACATCAGGAGTATGTGCCATAGCAGGTGATGTCAAATAGAAGCGCTCTCACCATTTCAGCCCCACCAGGAAACCCATAACTACGCACAGCCACAACCCTGATTTTAGGAAAACCATCATAATGAAGATACATCTCTAATTTACTTGATTTGAGTTGAGAGAAAGCAACAACGTAGAACCATACAGGCCACTACAACAGATAGTCTCTTCAAGAACCACTGGAAAGGTTGTTTACCTTAGCAGGATTTAGAATCACAGAATCATAGAATAGTTAGGGTTGGAAAGGACCTTAAGATCACCTAGTTCCAACCCCCCTGCCATGGGCAGGGACACCTCATACTAAACTATAACACCTAAGGCTTCGTCCAACCTGGCCTTGAACACTGCTAGGGATGGAGCATTCACAACTTCCCTGGGCAACCTATTCCAGTGCCTCACCACCCTAACAGGAAAGAATTTCTTCCTTATATCTGATCTAAACTTCCCTTGTTTAAGTTTTAACCCATTACCCCTTGTCCTGTCACTACAGTCGCTAATTAATAGCCCATCCCCAGCATCCTTATAGCCCCCCTTCAGATACTGGAATGCCGCTATGAGGTCTCCACGCAGCCTTCTCTTCTCCAGGCTGAACAGCCCCAACTTTACCAGCCTATCGTCATATGGGAGGTGCTCCAGTCCCCTGATCATTCTCGTGGCCCTCCTCTGGATTTGTTCCAACAGTTCCATGTCCTTTTTATGTTGAGGGCACCAGAATTGCACACAGTACTCCAAGTGAGGTCTCACAAGAGCAGAGTAGAGGGGCAGGATCACCTCCTTTGAACTGCTGGTCACGCTCCTTTTGAAGCAGCCCAGGATATGGTCGGCTTTCTGGGCTGTGAGCACACACTGACGGCTCATGTTCATTTTCTCATTAACCAGCACCCTCAAGTCCTTCTCTGCAGGGCTGCTCTGAATCTCTTCTCTGCCCAGCCTGTAGCTGTGCCTCGGATTGCTCTGACCCAGGTGTAGAACCTTGCACTTATCATGGTTAAACTTCATGCGTTTGGCATCAGCCCACCTTACAAGCATGTCGAGGCATACACCTTTTCACAAGGAAACATCCTTTGCTTCACTGCCACATGCTCTCCGGCTCTTCCAGTTAAGGCTCCTTGTCTTAAACTGTAAGCCTAATGGCACTCTCAACACCACATTCCTCATTGTCTTTTTAAAACTTTGCATTTAAGGCACTCACTGAATGTGCCCTAGGGCACGTGGAAAGTAAGAAAACTAGATTTCTGGTATTTCCCAGCTGGCACAGAAGTAAAATGTTAAACTACTCTATTCCTAAGTCTACCTATGCTGCACATAGGGAGTATAAAGCTTAATTAATTTATGTTTGTAGAGTGTGAACTTCTCAGAAGGAAGACATAGTGTAAGTAGAAATGAGTCCTATATTAAATCAGGTATTGGGGGAAATGATTACGCTGAGGACTGAAGCTTGCTCCTCTGTTCTGTAAATAGTCAGAACACAGGTAATGTCAATGGACATTGCATTCCTCATCACACCTTAGCTTATTCATGAAGTTCAAGACAAAACATGCTCCTGGCACCCGTTCTGGCACTTTGATTTGCAAACCTGAGCTGGGGATAGGATCCACCCTTTTAAGTGCAGACATTTTTTAGGTACAGCGTATGGTCTCTGTGGGGAATGAATCATTTGCCATAGGTACTTTCTGTTTACATTCCCACTGAATGGAACTGGCGTCTGCTACAGAAAGACAGTCTCTTGTTGAAAGCAAAGTACTTAGGAGCAGATCCTCACTAAAGGGATGAAAGAATTTTGAGGGGGAAAAAACCAACAACAACAAAACAACAGACCAAGGGAAAGAAGAGAAGGAAACAGAAAAAGAAAACTCAGTATTAGCATAAAGAAAATAAACATTTTTATATAGATAAGTGCATTGATTATATAAAAAATTATAAACTAGTTTTCACAGTCTGGTAATTTGCCTCGATTGCCAAATATTCAGAGATATTTTTTTATGTCTGCTAATGTTATAAAGACATTTCATGGAAGCTAAGTACCCAAATAAATATATGAATTCCTGATCCCCACCAACTTACCTATTATTTGAGCTGAAACAAGTCATTTAACCTTTCTACACAATAGGAAATAGTAAGATGAATCTGTTTAGAGTGATGATATGAGAATTACCAAATATTTTGCAGTGCATTACCAGGGGCTTTCACTCTTCAAGTATGGCACTACTGCAGAAAGCACAAAGGTGAGCTCTGAAGAGTGAGTCTTTTTAGTTAAACTATTAACAGTGTGAAAGTACAGTAAGGGTAACTGAGGGCATTGATGCTTTGTCACAGCATGACTTCACGTATCATTGCTTCCTTTATCAGAGCATATCCCACTCATAAAAAGGGATTCCAAGCAAGCAGAAAGATAACAAGCAAGAACGGAAAATGAAAGAGGAATATTGCACTGTTGTTTCCTTTCTTGGATGCTAGCACCTCTCAGAATAAAATTCATCTCACTTCAGTGTTACATTGTCAGTTTTTTCCCCTTCCTTTTTCCATCCAGAATTTGTTTATATCTCAGGGTTGACTTGCAGTGCTTTGGCATATGGTCAAAGCATTAGTATGAAGAAACCACAAAACAGTATTTTCACTTATATAGCATTTTTATATTATCACTACACCAACTGGGCATCTTTTCTGTGGTTCCTAGGCACTGAGAGTGTGCACATGTGTGTCTGCATATATATGTGTACATGTAATGATGAAGCCCAGCCAAAAATGTCTACGACCTTACCAGGCACAAAAAAACCTAGAAGCCACAAATGTTATCAAGAAAGAAATCTAATTTGCTGCAGAGCAAGGAGAAAGACCAACAACCACCCCAAATCCTCAGGAAATTATATTCCTTAAGTTCATATCCCATATATGACCCCACCTAATCTTCAACTCCTGAAGGTTATGTTGCTGCTCCTTGTCTCAATTATAAAACAATTATCATATAATTCAAACCAATGCATAAGGCAGGAAGCCTGTCAAACTCCAGTCCATCTTCCTCTAGCTTTACAAAGAATTTTTAATTAGTCTATCCAGGCCCTACAGATTTTTTTGCAGACTTCTGCTTTCAGCATAGTCATCTGAGCAAATTTTAAAGAGGTGCCACAGAACTTCCCCTCAAACTGGATTTTGAAAAGATTTACCAAAGTTGCCCTGTCTTGAGATACTACTGGAACACTTTCCATTTGAAATTAGAGAGAGGTTTCAAGTCTGTTTGAGACACATATTGTTTTCCTTTGCTCATTTGCCCACATCTTAAAATGGCTGTATATACGGAGAGCAATTCTTGTTGATAGCTCTAAAGAAATGGTCTAACTGAAGGACATCTACAGATTTTTGGAACTAAAAGAGTGCTATAAAGCCCCAGGGAAATGGCTTCAACTTCCTCTCCTACGCCAATAGGAGTGTAACTTTTTTCCCCTCTACAGTTAACCAATCTTGATGGATAAGTGAAGCATAATCAACAACTTTCAGAAAAAGTGGGAGGGGCTTTAATTACAAATATAAACATTAACCAAAGTAAACACAAGTAAAGAGTTAAACAAGCAAAACATCTCCCTAACAATGTGGGAATTAAGGGATAACTCTTCTTATATTGTTTGATTCTTTAAAGCTCTGTCAGCTACACCACCATTAGATTTGGAGAAGATAAGAAAACCTAGTGCTTTAAACAGAAGGATTTGTACGCATTTATGAAAAACACAGCACTGCCAAAGAACCTCTTTTAAGCTAGTTGAATGAATGAACTGTTGTTACATAAAGTTAGCAAATAGCAGGACATGATTCTTATAGAAATACTCTGGTATCAAGTTTTTGGAGTATAATTATTTATGATTTGCCTTTAAAAAAAAAAAAAAAAGGAAAGGAAAGGAAAAGAAAATAATAAAGAAGGGAAAAACCTCATACAAATAGCTAAGTGCCCTAAAGCAGCCAAGCATTCAGCAGCCAGCCAGATCATTTCATTTCCTCTCACAGAAACCACTGTAGGGTTTTTAAAAAACAAAGCAAACAGTGAATATATAATTGTGAAACATTGTTTTAAAATTAAGGAACTTCAACAGTAAAACACCCAAACGGTTACAACACCAATGTATGGGGTTTTTCAACTTGTTTTTGTTTTGTTTGTGAGCTTGTATTCAACAGTATTCATGTGTTTTCGTCTCTCTTATTACAGGGGTCTACACTGTAGTGACCAGAGTGTTTTTAGAAGGGAATAAGATAGATAACAATATTTTCAACTCAAAATACTAAGATATTTCCTGAGTATTCTAATGAAAGTGATGGAAAGGTTTGCAAATAATGGTGAAAAAAGGAACAGATCCACTCTTTGTTATACTCAATAGTCAGTTTTTTCCATACATAAGATCACTAATAATTTCCAAATGTATCAAGAGTTGTTATAAAAGGGAAGGCAGAGAGCCAATTATGAAGAAGATCATGTGGACTCAAAGCAAAGGAAATGTTGCTTAAACATTAAGACAAAAAAAAATTTAACACCTACTTTTCAAGAGTAAGGATAATGAAACACTAAAAACATTACATAAAAAGAGACCATTATTTTCTACCACTGGCAGTTTTTCAAAAACTTGTATAAAATATTTATCAGGAAGGGTTTCTAGACAGGTGAATCTGTCTTTTGGCAGACAGCTTTCTTGACTGCATGATCTTTTCTGTCTTCTATCAAAGATAACTAAGCAGATATGAAAATACAAGAAAGGAGAGGCAGGAATAGAGAAAGCCCTTTTTTAAGTAATAAAAACTCACATACTGTTCCGAATATCTACACTTAAAGATGCTTTGTCCATGTAACATTGCTCAGTACCTTCTTCAGAATTTACTAGAAATAATTTAAACCTATGTCCTGAACCACAGGTGTCACAACAGTGAACAGCATTTTAGTGTGGGATTCGAGAGACCTACATTCTATTCCTTCTATTCCTGATACTGTTTATGACCTTAAAGGTGATTCTGGTCATGACAGTCCACTTGACTGTGTTGCACTTTCACAGTACACAAATCAATGTTTTCTTCATGCACTTCTAGTTGTATAAGTGAAAATATCGAGTAAGAGCTACATATTATGATTGTTGTCCTTGTATTGCTATTACTATTATTAATATTAATTAATTTAATCTGTCTTGGCTAACTCAACTTTTACATAAAGTTAATCAAAGAACTTTTAAAACTGCATACCCATGGTGAAGTTTTCTGTTTGTTCAATATTAAGACAATTTGAAAACATATTCATAATGTTTTATGTTTGTTTAATATTTATTTTTATTTAATAAACGTAAGATTTTATGTTTATTTTTAACTTAGCCTCAGCATAAGTATCTAATATCTATCTCCTTCACATGCATTAGCCCAAGAATTAAAATATATCTAAAACCACTTAGCAATACAGAAACCATACATGTGCCATTTAATGATGGAACTAAGATCTTGAATGAAAATATATCTTTGAACAGCTCTGTATTCTGGGCATTCACTCAACACCACTACCACTACCAGGAAAATAATCAGAGCTAGCAAATGTACCAAGGGATTGAAACTCAACCACCTATTAAATTACACAAAAATTCCTCAAGCTAGGCCTCTCCCAAAATACGTTTTAGGCAAGCTTTAGGAGTTAACAGGATTCTCCACAGTCAATTTGCTTGCACTCACTTCTTTTGTAGACTACCAAATTTTAATAGTATGGACATGGGTCACTCCATGACAGTTGACCTCACTGGCATGAACAGTCCCAGGCACATTTAATTTCCTAGTGCAAATTTTGCCAAGCAGCTCATACATTAAATAAACTAATTTTTATTCTAGCTTGAGCCAAAAAGAAAGCAAATTATTTCCTTTAATAAAACTTTACTGCAATTAATTGGCTTCAATTTTATTTCTTAATCTGTTGGTTTTGTCCTTTAACTAAGTGACAGCTTGACGTGCAAAGATTTAGGAACCTCTTGCGTTACTGCTAAATAGGTGCAACTTCCTCACATTTGAGCTATCCACACACAGCCTTACTGTCTTGTGTTAAGGCAATCCAATCACTTGATGTACTTCAGAAGACCTCCTGGTTTTTAAATACCCATGTCTACAACATTTTTCATCAATTCAACAAACTTTATCTGGTTTTCCTTTAGTATAAGTTTCCTTTCCAGCAGTACAAGGACGCCCATGATTAGAAAGTCAGAATCACTCTTACTGGCTCAGAAGGATGTTTCCTTTGTAATGACCATGAATTCTATCACTTTCAATGATTAAAAGTTGACTGCACATGGTCCAGCCTAGTGGACGACCTGGTTATTATGCTGCCACCATATCTCACAGTCAGGTAAAATTTTCACTTTGTAATATAGCTTTTTTGGCTTTGTAATCTTAGGACTACTGATTCATAGCACAAAGTGACCTTTTACAAAAAATTGCCCTTCATGGTAATGTGATGTAAGTGGACCTAAAGACAGAGGAGTGGTGGTCTTCATGAACTAAAGATGTGGTAGTTTGCATCTCATTCAAATGACAAATATACAGATTAACAACTAATGTATTATTAATATGTATTTATTTCTTCTGCTATATCCACTTTTATAGCAGGATGCATAATTAATGTGCTATTTTAATCATGCTATAATAACAAAAGTCTCACAAAAGCAATACACAACTGGGTTTTGTGCAGTTAGTGATGTCTAGTGGGAAGCATTTTCATGTCAACTATAAATAAATAATTAGGAAGATAAACAAAATGCATGTCACTGGCATTATTAAGGAAAAAGGTCTTTCTATAGTTTTGTTAAATACCAACAAGAGGCATTGTAAGGTTTCATTTCTGTTGTTTACTTTTAAACAAGACACTTTAAGAGAATGGATTGGAAAAAACTCAGCCACTGAATTACTGCCCTGGCCTTCTTATAAGGTTTGATGTGCCTCAGTGGTTTATTTCTCATAAGCTGCTCACCCAGAAATGGCGAAAGCAAACCAACAAGAGAAACGGTCAACAGTAGGGAAAAGAAAGGGAGATGGAACGAAGCATTGATTTGTCTGAATGGAGAAAGCAGGTCTACAAACTCTGACAACAAAAAGCACTGATGAGCAAGAAAAAGCACTAGCCCCGGGACTGGCCATCCACTGTGACTCACGATAAAGTAAATGCACAGGATTTGGCATATCTATATGAAGACTGTTGTGCTTCTCCCCTTGTAGCAGAACACCTTTTTAAAGATCTTCACAGAGGTTTAATTATGTGATGCTGAACTGAAATGCTGTGCTGCTGTCAAATATTAATCCCTACTGCCTTCTGTTAATATCTAATTAAATATTTAAAAAATTGAAAAAGTTACATAAATAAATCTACTTAGCATCAACCATATCAATACTTTGTGATAAGAAACTTCTCTAGTAACTACAGAAGATTTGATTTTTCTAATCTTCTTAACTGTATAGGCTATTATTTTTAAAAATCAATAGCATTCCAATACATTAAAATGATGTTAGCAAGGTCCTTTAAGACCTAAAACCAGCAACAACTACCAGCAGGGTTTTTGTCATTCACAGATTTGACAACTTTTATAGTCAGAAAATACTCTGCTTACTTTCTACGTGAGATATTGATGTCTTCGTATTTTGCCAGCATTATGTTTGTTTTTCCATTTAATTGAGTTTTATAATCAATATAACATGAATGTCAGTAAAGAATGTAACTGGAACTACCTACTGTGCCAGTAGACATGACCACACTTCTGTTCATTTCCATAAACTTTTACAAGTAATGCTGAGGAAGGGAATAAATTGGAAATCTAATCTTTGGAAGACACTTAAAAATAGGACCAAAATTTAATTATTTAAATACTAACCCAGTGTTCATTCCAGTGGACAGAATTATTAATACTCATGTCCATGGTGCAACCTTATTAAGGCTGAAAAGGTTGCAGAATTCTTAAGTTAATGACTGAGAAAAACTTTATATTGACTACAGAATATAAGATATGGGATGTTTTATTTGTCAGTTTTACATACTTCTTTACATAGAGCTGATATTTCTGATTAAGAGATGATAAAATGACAACCAAGAAGCCAGGCTGAATTCCTTAAAAGTTAGTAAAGCTTGAGGAGATTCCATAGAAATAAGATAAATGTTCCTTTGGGAACAAGTTGCATGGAGTGACAGGATGAATCCCAGCTTTGGCCTAGCACAGCTTCATGTGCTGCTTTTCCATGGGCTGTGCCAAACACACACAAACATCTGTATTTTTACTTCAGCCATAATCATCTGGTATGAACATTCAGTTTCAGCAGGCAGGTATGTGATGCCTCTTAATATCTTGGTCTTTTGCTGTTCTCTGATTTTCCATTGTGTCCATCATTCTTGAACTTTTGATTTCTGCTTAAGGTTTCAACCTCTACTTGTAAAATATTTATTTTTAGCTTATATATTTCTTTTAATATGATAAAGTTTCTCACTTCAATGATCCTGTCTGCTGCCATAATCAGTTGATGACATAATGCATACTATTATTTTTCTTTTTATTTTTTAATCAAGAATTTTCACTAGTTAGTTGCAAGGAGTGGGGTAGAAGAGTATAAAATTTTAAAGAGAAGATTTCCAAAGATGTACTTTTGTGAAATAATAGTATCACTTGGGACTGCCTGCAGTTGGGAAGGTTAAAATGAATCAACTAAAACTATGAAGTTAATGCAGAGAAATTAAAACACATTAAACTATATGTAGATGTTCTCATTCTGAATTAAAATGCCTTTATTTTTTGTAGTTTAATCCTCCCTTAAGCACTCTACTTCTCAATAAAATTTTCCATATAGAAGCTTAATGGTCCTTAATTTAGCTGCATTAACTTCATACTTTTAGTTGTTCTCCCACATAGAATTGCCATAAGATATCTAACTACTGCATTTGCTTGGTGATTACAAAGTTAGGAACATACAAGGCATATCTAAGTGGTGCCATTTATAACAGCTTTAATTTGAACTTCAAAACTATTAATACAGAACTACTAATGCAAAATTATGGACACTCGAAAACTTCTTTTAAAATCCATATATCTTTTTAAACAGTTCTCTTTACAGAAGATCTTAAAACACTCTGCAAAATATGCAAATATTGTTGTTCTTTTTCAGTGATATCCAGTGATAGGACAAGGGGCAGTGGGTGTAAACTGGAGCATAGAAGGTTCCACGTTAACATCAGGAAGAACTTCTTTACTGTGAGAGTGACAGAGCACTGGAACAGTTTGCCCAGGGGGGCTGTGGAGTCTCCCACATTGGAGATATTCAAGGCCCGCCTGGACAAGTTCCTGTGTGATGTACTCTAGGTTACCCTGCTCTTGCAGGGGGCTTGGACCAGATCATCTCTTGAGGTCCCTTCCAACCCTTGGGATTCTGTGATTCTGTGATTCTTATTCTTTTGAAGAAGTGAAGCAACAGAATTGAGGGTGAAACCCATAAAGGAAGTTAGCATCATTCAGGTCTTCCCAAGTCTGCCACTTTTGGCAAATTCTCTGAAAGAAAGACAGCACCGCTTTATTTTCTAAATGCATTTTCAGTGAAAGTGGCTGTGGTCATGACTACTTGCAGCTAAACTCACTGCCATCTGTGTGTGTTAAACTCCCTTGCAGAGCACCTATCCAGACTGGACCCCCATGGGATTTAGTACAAGAATGCTTAGTTTGTAAATCTAAAATCTCAAGTGCAAGTTGGACTGCTCTTCCAAGATAGAAGTACTTCTGGGAAAATCCTGACAAAGAACTTTTTGCTCATTTGGGTATTTGAAAAATTAAAACCTGTATCGACAAATGTCTAGTTAACATGAAAATAATGAATTATGTTAACAAGTGTGAGAATGGCTGGTGAATATTTGAGATGTTGATAAAACCAGTCCAGGTTGGAAGGACAGTGCATTTTGGCATAATTAAATATCTCTTGGGTTGTCTTTTGGGAAAAAGAAAAGAAAAAAAAGGAATTCAGTTCTACAACCAGATGGGACAATACCCACTTTATGACAGAAAAAAACCCATCCAGACTAGGACTACCAGGTAGAACTGGTAGTATCACCTGTGAGTTTAGCCCCATGGGATGGCTAATATGGGAATTGTGAAGCAGAGAGGAACTGTGGATATTTTTTGTGACTTAGGAAAACAGAAGTAGAAACAGTTTGTCTTAGATATGCAGACAGAAGCAAAAAGAACAAAGATTATGCTAAGGTTATGGTCCCAGGAGGCAGGAGGGATAGTGAGGTTGTAAATGAAGACAGAAGGGAGGCAGAGGATAGGGACTGAGGGGAGAGATAAGAAATAGTTTATGTTACAACAAGTCTAAATGTCATGCACTTTTCTTCCCTTCAGCTTAACAAGTGTTCTGAACCACAAGAAACATGGATGGTATCAGGAAGGTAAGGTCTTCTCAAGGGACTACTGTTATGGTAGGATTATTTCTTTTTACAAACTGGACACTGACAAGTGCACTTTTATAAACAATGTTCTGCTCTTAAATAATCTAATTTATGCCTTAATAATTAAGTGGTTTCAGAAAATATTTAGCAAAGAGATATTTACTGTAGATGCTGAACTAAAACAAAAGTAAAAACTAAAACAAAACAAAACAAACCCCAAACCCCAAGGGATATCTTTTCAACTCTGAAGTTACAAGTGTGAAATAAGTACATATATCTCTTCAGATGTATTGCATGATCATGTAAGAACAATAAAAATTCCTATCTATACAAACAACAAACGTTTTCACATTTGTACCAAAACTCAAGGTTTAATTATACTCAAAGGCAGCTTAAACTGCCCTATGGCCTTTCCGCCTTCACTCAGGGCAGGTTTTCCCACTCCTGCTCATCTGCAAATACCAGTGTTCATCTGACCCCCGAAAAGCGTATATAGCTTGCACAGCCATTAAAAAAAACTATTCACTTTGTTTCAGTATGGTTTGTTTTCTGTGGATGTTTCAAACAGCAACAGCTCACAAAAATCAGATTGAGCAGAGGATGGGGACTTGTGCCTGAGGGTCATGGAGGAGGTACCTCTGCAGGGCACGTTTTGCGGGGTTCATACTGCCAGGGGCTGACCCCTTCTGAAAGGGTCAATTTTATGTTTGCATTTCTGCAGTTGCACAGTTTAACTCTGAGTTTTCCCATTATAACTTTTTTCAGTTACTCAAGAGTTGATCCATATGTGTGAAGTACATTTGTGCACCAGTAATGGCTTTCATTACAGTTTTGTGGTTTATTTCACATAAAGGTGAAATGTGAAGGTTATTACTAGGTAGTTCTCAGTTCTCAAAATCATTCTGTTTTCTCCTTCTATTACTGTACCATATTTTGGTTTTCCGTCTTCTTTCAAAATCCAATAGTACAATCAGTGTGTAAAGTTAGTAGTGTTGAAATGAACATTTCTGTGACACATCTCATTATAGCAATTGGAAGTTTGTTGTCTGCTGATTTTATTACTAAGCAAGTGAAGAGAAACAAATCCAGCTTTTAAACTGTACCATGAGAAGATCAATTCAAAAGAACAATAATACTGCTGATGTTTTGAAAATGAAATCACCTGTATCTGGAATCATTGTGTAGTTACTGTATACACAGAACTACCACTGCTTCTGTTAGCAATTCCCCTCCCCCGCCTCATATTTTTAATTTACAGTGGTTCTGATAACACTGTAACATCTCCAATGTACTGGGAAGTTCGTCAAGCTAAGGTCTTAGAGAAAGCATCATTCTTTTTGTTGCTTTAAGTAAGCAGAGATAATCTACCACTGATCAATATATTTTAACCTGAAATCATACTGGTTCCTAAGTCCTTTGTGAAAAAAAATACAATCCACTACAACCGCAGGGAATGTATTGGAATCATGCAACATCTTGCACGACTGGCAGAGTAAAACTATGACAGGAAGAAGGTACCTACAGTGCTCTAAAAGAGTTAATGAAATAATCTACACAAAATCTATGAAAGTCTCCCTGCCCATAAGAAGCTTCATTTTTAAACACTAAGAAGCTCATTCATGGGAGAGTTCTTTCAAAATTCATTTTGACCATGCCTTTATGTTTCTCTATGCTTCCATGCTTATTTACGCACTGCACAGCTACGGAAGAAATGGGTGTTATTTTTCTTTAGCAATCTATCTAGCCTTACATCTGCATAAGTAATTTGTCACTCAGAAACTGTGGTATGTGGTGACACACTAAAATTCTGAAAGAAATGCTAGCTTTTTAAAAAACACATAGTCAAAGAACCATAGAAATACTTTATTAGTTATCCAGGATTATTACCAAGATGTACCAAATAGGCATCTCACAATAAGGAAGCTATCGTTCTAAACAGACGACAGATAACTACCAAACAAGTTCTAAGTTGTTATCATCCTATAGAGGATGACCCTATCCAATTTATTCTTTCTCAGGGGAGGAAGTCATGTTCACCTCACTGAAAATTAACCTAAAGCTGAAGTCTAGACTTTCCCTGGTTACTGAAAGCAGGCATCATCAGAAGATACTTCTTTCCTCCTATCAGAAGTTCATACATTTGAACAGCTTATTTGTCTGTATCTTGTCATTTTCTAAAAGATCATTTCTGAATTCAAAGTGATTGAATACCTTTTGCAAGACTTTGGACTACCTTCACAATGCAGTTAATGTCTACATCTATGTTAACATCTGGGAAAGGTTCAGACAGACAGATTTCTCCTGAAGACCTTGTCTACACAGAGACATGCAGCAAAATTATTCTGCATTTAATTTTTAAAGTAGATTATTTAAACTACATTAAATCTCTGGTAGTTGTAATTCATTTGGAAGGGAGTTAAGTTAAACCAAATCAAGGCAATTTTTATTCTGGATTAACATCTATACAGGGACTTAATTAGGTTTAACTAATTCACTTTAAATTTGTTTTTACAGAGTAATTTTCCAGTAAGTCCCCATATAAATAACCTTTTAGTGAACTAAATGTAATTTCACTAAATTATTACCAAAACCTTATTCTGTTTCAAACACGAATTGTGTTTTGGTATGTATTCTCTTGTTAAACTTTGACTACCATCGTATATCACAGAGACAACATGGCACTAATGCATTTAAATATCTATAGTAAAATGACTGGCTTTTAAAAACTGAAATTATATTTTTTTAAAGGCTTAGTTATATAAGATAATGTTTCAGAGGTGCTGCCACATCCAACAGAGGTGTTATTTTTTTGTAGCTGATTTTAAAATGTCCTTTTTATTTTTCTTTTTCGTGCTGTAAAATGTTATTAAGACAATACACAAGGTACATTCTCAGATAGGCCTGCATAGCAAAGGCCTTATTCCAGTTCATCTTTACCCCATTAAAAAGCAAAAAAACAGACCCAAATGAAAACAAAGTTAAAACACTGGTTATTGTCCAGTGTGTATTAATATTTGGAGAAATCTATGCAAATATAATATTATTTTTAAAATACCCTGCCGCTGACTTCCTTAGAAATAAGTAAGGATACTCTATCCTACTGAGAGACAAAATTAAGGAAAGGGAATCGTTTAAACTGTTCTTCTTTCTTTATCTGCATTGGAGCATGCTAACATAAATAATTTGTAAAGAGAAGAAAGTAATGACTGTTAGGAAATGCGACCTCTATCCCTAGTTCTATCTTAGCTTTCTCAGTTTAATATGGGGGCAAGTCATTTCTCTTCCTGTATCTCACTTTCCCAGCACGTAAACTGTGGCTAAAAGTGTTGAACTCCTTTGTAAAGTACTCTCTGCAATCTGTAATCTGTAGATGAAAAACATTAAGAAAAAACAGAATACTGTATTACCCATTTTAGTATTAAGGATGAAACAGTGACTTAATGCAATCAACAGATATTAGATGAGTTCAAACTACTAGTGGGGAAAAAATAGCATACAAAGATAGAAAGGGCAAACTAATACATTTACAATAGAAGCCTAAAATCATAAAACCTCACATCTGTCTGAAAAACAATGAACCTAATACTTCCCCTAGATTTCAACAAAATCCATTACAGCGGAGCTTAAAAGAGAAAAGGACTGGGAGGGGATAACAAATTATGTTCAGGTTACATGAATTGATGATAAATATATTAATACTACTGCATTCACCTCCAACTGACTGCTTGGAAACTGATGAAACATTATAAGCATAAAGGTCATTGCAGACAAGAAATTAGGTGGATTCCCAAGATGGAGTCACTAAACACAGAGAACCCTCAGCAGTAAAATAAAGAGCTGTTCTCGCGAAACAATTGTCTTTGTTGCTGAGCTGGCGTTACTTAAACAAAACTATAGGCAGAATTATGTGTATGGAGTAAACACTAGGACAATTAATGACCATCAGTGTGGAGAGAGGTCAGCACTTTCCATCCTTCATCATTCCAAACCAACTATTAGCTAAGGAAAATAAAATAATGAATCTAAACACTGAAATATGAATTTGAATTAAGCAATTAGAAATAGTGAAATATTTATTTGTTAGTGCTATGACCACCTTCAGTGCTTTCTAATGTCAAAGTTATAGGAGGATCTTATGTATTCTTTTTACCCAACACAGAATAAGTGTCCTTGATTTATAATAATGGATTCTGAAGCTTCTCCTTAAACCTTAAAGCTGCTAAAAAAATGTCTTCCACATTATTTTTCTCCACATTATTCTCTCTTATTTTTGTTTTTAAGGGACACTAACATCCTCACATTCATATCTTACTGTGAAACACAAATGTCTCAGAGAAGAGAGCTATCAGCACTGTAGTCCCTGCTCCATCAGCCTCCATCATTACTTTTCACATGTGATGACTGGAGACTGTAAGAAGTGGATGCAGGTGGGAAAGTGGGAGAAAATACATAGTTTTGATTCCGTTCCAAATTTATAGTAAAATTAATTTTCCTGCTCTCCTGGCCCATAGTACTTGTGCTGCCTTTAAAGCAGAGGCATGATTTAGACTGGTTTACCCTGTGTCTGACCTCCACAGTTTATATCTGAAGCTCAGTTAGGAGCAAGCTTTAGCAACATTGCAGATACTAACATACACCCAGAATACTTCTGCAATAGAAGAATATTCTGCCATTTTCTCTAGGGTTTTTTTTCCTCCAGTATTTAAGAACACTCTATACCTCATTCTAACAATGGCTGCTGCACTCTGTCTGATCTATGACCTTTGTATGTTTCAAAAAAATATGCCAGTCTTGTGCTTTTTTACGATCATTCAAAAGTGAAACTTTTTTTTTACATTTTTTTCTGTCCTAAGCAGAAATCATGTTAAAGTTATCTGACACAACCTATAGCTTGTCACACAAAGCAGAGAAAAAAACGTGAAGGGACCTGTGGTGAAAACAACAGGTCCAAGTGGAATGCAATATAAAAGGCTGACACTACAAATTGGGTAACTTTCACATTCACCGGTTGCAAACAGAGACAGCAAGACGTGATTCTGAGGATAATAACTTAAAATACACTTAAACCCTTCATTTAGCTTCTTCTAAGACCAAAGGTTAAAAGTAAGTTTGACATCTTGTTCAATTGCCTCTGTTAACCCTCAGGTAATAAAGGAACCAATGCAATATAATAATGGGTCCCTCTGTACCAGGACACTGCATCACATCTATTACATACCTCACGAATATCTAACATACTCTTATGGGGAATTAAAAGTCACTGATGTGTGTTTTAAAAATTGCAGTAGCCACAACATTTTGAAGTGGTTTTTTTTTCATTCTTCCTCTCACAGGTTGTTTCTTTTTTTTTTGTTCTTCAATGATTTATCAGATTATCTGTACAGCAGGAAGTATTTATTTTCTTTCTAAACAATATCTGTATGAAAACATCTAAATAAAAATATCTAGCATTCTCACAGGTACTTTTACATCTTGTCCATAGGTTTTCCCATCTCAACCTTGCTTTCCTTAGTTCATAGGCCCCTCTGGAAAGTAAACTTTATATCAATAAATAGCTTTTATTGTTACTATCTCACACTCATTTTACATTCAAGTAAATAACTAGAAAAAAATAAGCCACTAAAGGATTTCTTGAAGTAATGTCCATGTGATTTGATGTGAGCTAAGGAGCTGAACTAGACTCTGCGATATTGATTTAATGGCAATTAATACTGACAGTCTTCCCTTTAAAATTCTCAGTATTGTGTAATGCCATGAAAATTTAGAGGTTTATCTCTTTGAAATACACACACATAACAATTCCTATTAATGCTAATGAAATATAGTAATAAACCACAATTCTCTCACGTTAAGAGTTTTGCTTAGCATGATGTATAAATGCCCTGAATTACTCTACAAAACACATATAGGAACTAGGTGGGATTATTCCCCAACTACAAATAGGGAAACAGGCATTGCAAGATTGGTTTGCAGAGTTTAATATGCAGGTTTCATTCCAGAGAAATATTACTGCAAGTAGCGGGATTTAACCATATACTTAAAATTTAACACATTATAACCACTTCCCTGACTGAAGCCTAGATGTGTGTCAGTGACACAGCTATAACACGAAACTTTGTCTGCCAGTCTCCAGCTCCTAGCTATTCGTGCAACACAGGTAAAGAGTTAGATTAATGTCTGCATATTCTAAGCATAGATATTGTTCAGCAAGCAGTAAGAAGCATGAAAGGATAAAGTGTGGCTTATAAGGTAAGCACTGTAGCTTCTCCTTGGTTTTGAAAAATAGTAATTCAGATTTCTTCAAAAATCATGTTCTCTTTCTGTTCTACATTTGACTCCCCATTCTTTCAGCTTTCTTTCAGTCTCTTTAAAAGCTGCTAACATCAGCTGCTTTTTTGTGGATTTTTCTTTTTTGCTTCATTGCCTACAAATTGCTTTAAGCTCTTCATTCTCTATGAACCTGTTCAGCTGGAGAAGAACAGCTGTACAGCAGGCTGTTCCTAGTACACCTCTGGAAAATGTATAGGAAAATGATAACAAGCTATAGAGGCTAAAGTTTGTTGTCTTCTGAAGACTTGAGAGGTGTTATATATTTATACATATTTAAACCTACATGCATGTAAGCAAATATGCAGTTGGGAAAGATAAATAATCATTAAAATACCAGGAACATATCTCCAGAGAGGAAAAAGTCTAAAATTCTCAGTCTCTGATTTATATCCCCCAGGATGTCAGAGGATGTCTAACCATGTCAACTGGAGTGGAAAAACACTGCATGTCAGCATGAGAAGGCCTGATTGCTATAAAACAAACATCTTTTTAGTTCCTCACCTCCTTACACAGCCTCCAACAGCCCCCAGAAAAAAATAAAAATGCTCACTCAACTGACTCATTCTTTAGCTTCTTACTTAGGTTCAAAAGATAATGAACTCCAGTACTCATTTTACCTCGAAAGAGAAATATGTTTTCAGAAAAAGCATGGTTGTTCTGTTTTTCTGGTTTTGTTTAAGTAATCAAAACCAGTCAAACAAGAAATTTGAATACAAGTCTCTGAATAAAGGCCAGGCTTTTGCACTGTAGTAGAAAGAATGTGTGAAGAGGAATACTTTTGAGTTTTGTTTGAAATTCTCCAAAAGGATGCTTATAGCTGAAGAAAATCGACTCTGAGTTTCTGATCAAAAGCTCACAGAAGGATATGAAAAGATTCATTGTGACTTCTAAGTGTTATGTCTAAAGGATCTGATTTAATCCAGGAATGAAGTTCAGTTTTCTCTGACGTAGACCTGCTAGTTCAAACACATAACATGAGCAAGGAAAATCATCATTTCTAATGGTGATACTACCACTGTGCTTTACAAGTCTACATAAGCAGTTTGGATAAATCAAGCCACACTAATTGTGTAACACCAATGACTGTAGTGGTGTCCTTACTAAGCCTTAGAGGGAGTGGGTTCCTGTTTGTCAGATGTTTAAATACCTTCTGACATAGTTCTTTAACAGAAGGTTTTTTTTAGAACACTATTCTGGTAGTCTTCTGACATTCAGTAGAAGTCTCTTTTGTTTCTTTGGGTGTTTCTTTTTTCTTCTTAAGTATTTCTGACTATCTCAGAGGGAGAAACAAACAGAGAGTAGCATCAATGAATGGCCCCAAATGACACAAAAATTATTCAAGTGTGATCATTTAGTAATATCACCATACAGGAGAGGTTGTGCCCTTTTCTTCCCTTTCTTCCTGTTCTTCATTTGCTTCTCCAGATTTGAAGCTGTGCTACCACACTAGCCTCTTGATACTGTCAGGGACAAAGGTGAGGAAGTGGAGGCAGTTATGTCCTCTCCATATTAACTGGTTGCCCTTCATCCTGATATTATGACTCAGAAAGGTATGACTTTTGAGACAAGCATGGGACCAGAGGTCACCTGAGTGCTGTATACCAGAATATTTAGAGGTCCCAGTACACCTGGCAGATCCTAGTGCTACAAAATTCACCATGGCCAAAATGACTCAAGATCTCCACAAAGTCTTATTGATTCTTGTCTGAAATTTTTAACAGTGTTGGGATATTTGGAGGATCATAAAAGATTCAAATAGCATTAAAAGATCTTGGTATAGCCCATCATTACTGGAAAACACAGCTTTTCTGGAGCTGATGTCATCCAGCACTCACACACAGGAGATCACACTACAATCTGAAAATCAAATAAAAGCCCAGAGCAAACCCCTGATAAAACACAAAATAATAACTGTGGGATGGCTCATTAACTTCCAAAGTTCCTAAGAGGTTGAAGATCTCTGAAATGTCTATCCTTCTGCAGTGCCTGCAAGCCTGATTTAATGAGTCCTTTGTATCAACACACAAAGAAAGAAATATTCTCTCATTTCCAATACATCTAGCTGTCTTTTACCTCCATAAAAATAGTTATACCAGAGATTTAGCTGCAATTTAACAGCAGAGTGTTCTCTTTTAGTAATATGGATAAGAAGACCAGCTTTTTAACAGTTAAAAATAGATGCTTTTATGCAGCAAAGGAAACATCTGTAAATTAAATTTATTCTAGAATCCATTTTTCTTACTATTTTTCTCCAAGAAAAATAAAATCAGTAAGAGGCAGGCTTTCTCAATACGGGTAGCAGATCCTACTGCTTCACCATTCAAAGTGTCGTAGTTTACTTCTCTAAGTTCTGGCCTATGAAAATAAAATCTTCTTAAGATGATGATCTATGCACTGATAATTCAGCACATAGCATGTTCAATATCTAATGTAATTGTACATGCAGTTTGGTTCATTTTATTTCTTAATCAGAATTACTTGGAAAGTTACAACATAAAAAAGAGACTAATGAAACCGAAAAGCCTCCAGCAGCAAAAGAAACAAATTATGTTAAATTTAAGAAATTCTGTTGTAATGTAACTGCTCTGGGGATGGATGTTAGGTGAACAGGACCTGGGAGTGTAGAGACAAGCAAGTTTTAAGAAGAGTGAAGGATTTGCAAAATGTCTTCTTATGCTACATTGCCTCCAAATAAACAATTAACTCTGAGACCTTGTTTAGGTGGGTAGATTGTCTTCAGTAATCATGAGGCTGATGGGACTGTTGCCTCCACTCAGGTCTTAGATTTAGTGGAAAAGTTAGAAATTTTCTGGAACATAATGAAAGAATGTTGTAAATCTGACAACAATGGAGGATTAATACAGTATGCTTTCTGAAATAAACCAGAAAGTGAAATAAACTGAGGGTTATTTTATTATTAGGTTTTTTTGGTTTTTTTTTTTTTTTTTTTTTTTTTTTGCTTTGTAAGCTATTCAAAATGGCATTTGATGAACATAATTATAAAAGCTACAACACACATACTCTATCATATGTTGTCAACTCTTTCAGGATTTGCTTGGGGAGACTGATTTCATCTTTGTGATATGTGGGACTATGATAAGTTAATATCACCTACACTCAAAATTACTTGTGTGATGATGCTAGTAAACAGCATGGATGTTCAGTGCCCTAGGCTGTAACAGTGTTTCACTTGTTTCACTTGCTGTGCTGCCTACAGCAAGTTAGCATCTTACATACCTAACCAAGCAAAAGCAAGCAGTTAATAGGATTCAACCAACAAAATAAAACAAAATAAAGCCCCACCCTGGTGGCAATAACATTCTGCGATTTAGATACTGCTGAATTAGTTTTTCCCCCCTCTTAGAATAAATGTATTGTTACTGTAAAATAAAATCTCACGTTTTCAATTCCTTAGGAAATATTGTAGCTACATTTTAGGCTGTTAAAATCTCACAAATAATTTAGGTATCTTTGGCATGAAATTTAGTTATCAGAGCTTTAGTAAATTGTCTTTAAGTGCTCATGGTACATTAGCAGCCCTGGCATCACTGACAATCTGTATTATAACAAAGGGCAAGGTTTTCTTTGAAGTTGTCTAGTTACAACAAAAACATCCTGAAATCTCCTGTGACCTGATAACAGAGTATTTGACATGGGTGTCTGATGCTCTATGTCCTTTCACTTATATTTCTAATAAAAGGCTTGATATATTCATCCTGAAGAACATATATTGTAAGCTGAAAGATTAAACTTAACTCTTATGTATATTCTTCCTCAGTAATTTCTCTCCTATATGCACTCAGAAAACCCAATCTCTCCTGTAGTTGTGGAGTCTTCCTTTAAGTTTCCCAGGGCAGATTTAATGCATTTTCAGCACTGTAAATCTCAGAGCCCTCTAGTCAGGAAGCTCCTCTTCCAGTGACTAATAGTAAATATGAATAGTTACGGAGACCGTATCACCATGTTCAATACTCTCATCTCATCTGGAGTAAAAAGGATTCAGGAACATATTCTCTTGGTTGTCAACCTTCCCATTCTTCAGCTCATAGGCAGCCTGCAAATTGCACATACAACACTAAAAGCTCATTGTGCTTGGGGTGGTAAAAAAATTTTTGAAGGACTCTCTTCATGAATATTCCCTGAGTGTCCTCACTCTACTGCTTTAAACCATCTTCAGCCACCTTGTAGTGGTGCTACTGTTCCATAAGGAACAGTTGTTTCTAGAAGGTCAAACAGATGCTGCAAGTGTTGTCACAGCTATTACTAAATCCATTTTTGTTTATTTTTAATTCTACTGGTAAGATTTTAATGTAAATTCTGAGAACTTGCCACAGAGTGACAATGTGAGAAAAAGAAACATATTTACGGTAACATACTGTTTAGTAAGATCTGTATTAATTCAATTGCAGATGGCCTAAGGCATCAACCACCTCTGTAGGAAGCCTGTTCCAGTGTTTGATCACCCTTCTAGTGAAGAAATGCTTCCTGATGTCCAATCTGAACCTCCCCTGGCACAGGTTTGAATTGTTCTCACATGTCTTGTCACTGGATACAAACAAAAATATCTGCTCAGCATTTATTTTTTTAAACAATATCAGGAAAGGGATGATACTAACAAATCACGAGATTTAAACAAATGAAGGAGAATCAGTTCAAGTTAATTTTGAAAGAGATAAGATTGTGGTATTTTTATCATTGTTTCTTTTTAATACTTTCATGCTGATATCATGTTTCCTGATATTCTCATCTCTCATGGTAGAACAGTAATGACTGAAAATTGCTAGATGAATTCCAGCATATCAAAAGTCCTCTGTAGTAACTAGAGAATTGGGAATGTTAACACCATCAAAACCTCTGACTGATCATGCCATAGTGATTTCCAGTTGCTGAAGTGTTCACTTTCATTGTGTGTGAATAATGATGGGCTGAATGTATCACTCAGCAAACAAAAATGTCTCTGGAGTTTCACTTTTCCTGATTTTGGCTTGAACTTTGTATTTTCTTTTTTTTTTTTAATAATTTGCATTTATATGTTTAAAACTTTTCAGGAATAGCAGAAATTTGACTTTTGGCATGAACGTGGACACAGGAAGGTCAATGAAAAACAAAAATCCCTTCTGTGGAAATTTAGACTGACATACTGGGAGGATAAAACATCATAATTAAAATATTCATCTCCTTCACTAATCAAACCAAATCTACTCAGACTAGGAGAAGGACAAAGAAAAGTGTTTTGCTATCCAATAGAGAAAAAAAGTTACTGACAGATGACACAGTGAAGGCCAAAGCATTTAATGCCTTTTTTGCATTCATTTTAATTAAAAAAGTCAACAATGAGGAGGTGACTATCATAATTAATGCAAACAACAAAGGAATGTTTTCAATTAAAAATACAGACAGAAAAGGTTAAAGAGTACTTAAGTAAATTGGTTTTCAGAACAGATGTACCTGACAAAATTCCCTCTAGGGCATTTAGAGAACTGGTAAAGCCATCTCAGAACTATGTTGCCATCAGAAAAGCAGTCTTTGAAAGACACATGAGGTACCAATTAAACAGAAAAAATGAAAACACAATAACTATCTTTAAAAAAAATAAGGAAGCAGGAGCTTAAGAACAACAAATGTTTCCATCAGATATTAAGTCTCAGAAAAGTACTGGAACAAAGGAACAACATAATTTGCAAGCAGCTGGAAATATGAAAAGGATGTAAGGAACAGGTAAAATCGATTAGTTAAGAATTAGTCAATCCTTTAAGAACAAATCATGTCAACAGAATTAATTCTCTCCCTAAAATGGTAACAGACCTTGTAGAGAGGTGAGTTGCAAGCAAGGTTACTATATATCTCTTTCCTTACAGAGAATTCTCAAACATATAAAAAAGAAAAAAAGGGAAAGCTTGTGTAAGTGGTACTAATATAGTGTGGGTGCAAAACTGATTAGATAACTGTACGTACAGTGCAATCGTGACTAATCTATTGCTAAAAATTGATTTATTTTATTATTTTTTTCCTCTATCAGGACTGTTTAAAGTTTTAATAATGACGTGACTGATGGAGAGAGTGCTTAATGCATTTAAAAAAGACATGTAATTGGGCCTGACAGTGTGTTTGAAGGTCAATTACAATACAAAATTCTAAAATGCAGGAACAAATCTGTACAAATGAAAGATATAGAAAAGCTGAGTGTGTAGAGGTTTCTCAGGGAAGGATCTGGAGATCCAATGTGGAAATAAATCAGAAGTGTCTTCCTGTTGCAAGAAACATATCCTTGGATATATAAAACTGAAAACTACCTACAAGATACAAAAGATAAATCTGCTTTGCTGCAGTTTCGCAAAAACCTGAGGTAGATAGTTTCCGTCCTGTTTTGGGAAGTTTGAAGAGAGGTGAACCAAGAGGAAAAAGTCCAAAGGAGAACTACCAAGAGTATGACAAGCATGGAAAGATCTGAGATTTAACAACTGAGATAGTTAAAGCTAGAGAGGAGGAGGCTGAATATGAAGATGATAGCAATCGTTTAATATATAAAAGGTAGCTCTGAAGAAGAATGTCTGTCCATGATAAAGAATTAATGAAATTTGATTCTAGCAAGGTGCTGAAAAAATTTCTAATAATACGAAAGATTACTGAAACACTAAAATGGGGTTTCTAAGTAAGCTTGGGCGTTCCCACAGTTTGGTGTCAAAGAAACAAACATCCACGATGAATGACTTAGGTATAGCTGATCTTGCCTCGGAAGGGACAGGATCATTAACCATAATATTTTTTGTGATTTTTTTTTTTTTTCAGTTCAAATTGGAAGAAAAAAATATTCTTTTTCTTAAAGAAAGTCTTGTAGTTCTTTTCAAACAGCCTGCCAGAAATACTACCTGTATGTTTAAGAACTACTATAAATCATTTTCTGCAGAGTCAAGCCCTCACTGCTGCAATGCCATAGGTAGCTATCTATATCTGAAATTATAGAGAACTCCGGAATTCTTTGCTACTTTCTCAACCATTACTTGATCAGACCATCTATTTTCAGACTGGAGAATAAATCAGGTTGAGACAGATTCAAATTTCCCTGAAAAATTGCAAGAATGATTCAAGTACAGTACTTCAAATCTCCTACATACAGTTTGAATACAAAACTCAAAAACGAGTATAGGAAATTCAGATATGAAACTACAAACAGCTACAAAAGCTGATGCTATAAAAATACTTGCACACAGAATAATGTGATAATGAGCCATACATCAGAAAAAAAATATAGCAGGCAATATGAACGGAAAGCATACTTAAACTCAAAAGGACACCTGTACCAGCATTAAAAATGATTTATTACATGAATTGCAGGTCAGAGCAGGCAATACGTGCTTACAAGAAGAAAGCAAGAAAGGTCTCCTTCCACTCAAACTTGGATTATTGCATGCATTTCTAAATCAGTGTATCATCTAGTGCAGTAAAATTAACTCAAATTAGCACACTATAAACAGCACTATTAAGAAATTTAAAGGCTTTGACTAAGTGAAATAAATTCAGCTAAAGTCATCACACAAATCTTAATTAGGACTGCTATCTTTGAAATACAAAGGAAAAAAAACCCACGAGCCTTGGACAAGTTGCCGCTATTCCCATGCAAGTCAAACAAAAAATATACTGTGGCTCTGCTGGCAACTAGCATACCAACAGTTACATCACCCAGGTCTACAAAATAACCCTTTTGTGTGTGTGTTTAGCCTATCCTCCCTGGCTTAATTTTCTTGTCATAACTCCAGTATTATAACAACTGCATAAGTAATAGCTGTACACATATGCAGGCGTACAAATGGGTTAAACAGGATTGATACACGATGGTACAGCAAGCCATTTCAGAACATAAATTGCATACAACAACATTTCTGACTTTTTCCAGTCAAGTTTTGTATTTTTTATTAAAGGTTATCATCACATTCTTAATTTCTAACATATCTGTATAGCATCTGCTTTCAGAATATATCAATAATTTCATAACTAGCAGATAACATTTTAAAACTGTGCTCCATAAAATTTATTAAAATGTTGTGCCTGATAAGAAAGGCTCAGAAAAGTTAACTTCTGTCTCATTTTCCTCATTGTTTTTACATATATGAAACATTCACAGGCGAATACCATGCAAATCTTACATTTAATAAAAAGGACTGTAACAAAAGGGAAACAAAGTAAAATAGCATAGTTGTCTAAACACATGGCTTGACTATTCACTACCTCAAAATTAGAAAGTATTATTCAGAAAAATATAACTATAAATCCTACAAATGCGATGTGGAAATTTCTGAAATAGGTAAAGATATTCACTGGATTCCTGATTTCTTATTATCCCCAGATTCTTTATCCCTACTCCTTCCTAGAATGAAGCAATGTACCTGAGAGGATGGAGAAAATGCCAGGGCATTTCCTGAGTGGGGCAAAAAGAGTAGACTTCAGCCCAACTAAAAAAAGACTTTCATTTCACATTGAGGATTTTTTTCTTTTTCATTCAGGATTGAAGAACCTGTGGTATCAAAGAGTTTAACAGAGACCCTAATTCTTAGAGTTGCATCAAAATAACTATTATACACCATGAGGACTTCAGGCAGCTAACCTATTGTCTCTGTGAGGCCAGTTACAAACTCTTCTGCTGGGACTTTTGCTGAGATAATTTTCTTTATTACTTTAAGAGCCGAATCTTCCCTGAAGAAGAAAACAAGTGAAGGAATAATGTGACTGTAAACTTGGATACTCCTATGTAGATGAACTGGTCTTGATGAATCTAGGTGAGAGAACATGTAAAAATATGCTCTAGAGCACATTCACTTTTTAATATTCTGCTGAGGCAAGGATAGCCCATCTTGTATCCTTGACAGAAATAACATGAGAGAAAACAGGAAATTAGGAGCAACATCTTTACATTGTTTCTATAAACTTCCTTATAGTTAAAATTATAAATTACCATGCCATAAGACTACTACATAAAAATCATGTTCAATAGGTGGCAAATCCTATAAAATAAAATACCTGATATTTAAGATAGAGCTTATAATTAGCTCTGTTGTGTCGGCAAGCCTATGAAATTCAACATATTTTGTTCTACACTGATATGCATCAATATAATACTATACTGAGTTTCTCCTAGTCAAATATCTGATAAATGAATCAGTTACAAGAAGCAATTGAGTATAAAGCAAGCCTCCGAACAGGTTCCCACTCCATTTGTCATTGCAATAAATGAATAAATCTTTCAAATCACTTCTTCTGGTGCATTCCCAAAAAATCCTCACCATGAAACCTGAATTACCCCATTCTGAGATGTAGAAGGCTGCTTCTTGACAAACAAGAAGCGTGCTAATTGTCTTGCCTTTCCTTTCATCCTTAGTAATTACTTTTGCTCCATATGGTGACAAGCTAAGTGCTTCTATTTCAGTGTAAAATAGCAACATGATCTTCTGTTACCAAAACTGCCCACATTTTGTGTTGTGCAAGATGTTAGATTACCAAATCGAGTGCAGCTGTGTGGGATTGGCATTATCATGACAACTTTTCCTAAAGTTTTCCTTTGTCACTATATAGTTGAGCCCAGTAGAGGGCAAAATAATGGAAAGGCAGTGTTTAAGAAAAGTTTCTTAGTTTTTTTCAGAATTGCTGAGATTCGAAGTTGTCTGTACCCTACTTAGAGTAACAAGTGCTGACCATTCAGAAAATCAGGTGCAGTCAACAATTAATTCTGACTTTAAGACATGGAGCTGGTAGGGGCAAAAGCAAGTGCAAGAAGAGCAGGAATGTTAAGCCGGTTGATAATAAAACAGTGACCGCTACTCCTCCAGCTTCATCTTATGCTTACATTACTTTGAGCTTGTCTTGTTGCAGAGACCTATTTATCTAATTCTTGCTTTCCTCTCTCATTTTTCTCAAAAATGGAGCTAAAATAGTGTGAAGTAAAAAATTTCGAAAAAATTGTAGTGCTTATAATAGCCACTGAAAGCCTTTTTATGCTTTCTGTAGTGTTTTATAAACAAAAGGAGGAATCTGACACTTTAGAGCCCTTCTGTTGGGGGAGAGGAAGAAAAAGAAGGCATGTTAAAAGTCTTAAACACCACTTTCTTGAGAGCTAAACATGGTCAGCATCATTTCAGCTAATACCTAGAGCAAATAAATTTCACCCAAATTATTTACTGCAAATACGGTATACCAGACAGATTGTGCCAAAGGTTAATTTAATTTTCCTTAATTTAACTCACTCTCTAAAACCCACACAACTTTGAATGAGGATCTCAGGAAACAAACTGCTAAAGTATGAAACAGCTTTATTAATTCTTCATAATCATGGCCAGCACTGAGATGGAACGAACATTCAGGAATATACTGTTGGCTTGCTGTTAAGGTAGAGTTGGACTACTAAACTTGAAAAACAGTTCATATTAGGTATACCTGAAAATAAAACTGAAAACTTAAATGGCAATAATATCACAAGCTATTTTTTTAATTTTCATTTCTTTTTAATTTCTCCTTTTTTTTTTTCAGTCTTCACCTTGTGAAACTGCATTATTCAATTAGAACTCCCAGGAAAAAAGAAATAACCTAAAATAAGACCTCTGACAGGGTTTAACAAGACCCTTCAAAGTCATCATAGGCTTTTCCTAAACAAAGGATTTAACTGGAGCTGCCATATTTGAACTCAGTGCTAATAGTTTTCATCTTTTGCACATTAGAGCTAAACTGAATATTCTATAGAGAATCAGTGTAGGAAAGTCTTGTGGGAAAGTAGCCTAAGATATTCTTATGAATCAATGTTTCCTTATGTATAGTTATTTTTCCTCACAATGCTCTCAAAAATGGCATATTTTTTAAAAATCAAAGCTTCTCTTTTTCCCTTAAATAAAAGGCCAAAGTAAGAACAGATTGCAAAGCCATTATATTCATGAAGAGAAAAAGAGAGGTTAATTCAAAATTCTATGGTCTGTTGAACCCAATATCCGCATGTTCCCCAAAGCAACAACAAACGCACCACAGAAACTCAATCAAGGCATCAAACCCACTCCAGCAAATGTGTTGTGCCAAGCCATTATTAATGTTGCCTCTCAGGGAAATTCTATATCAGCATGAACTTGCTGAAAATATATTTCACAAATTCACATTATACTATTTCCTTGACATTAAATGCCAAAGACGGCAAATTAGGAGAGTCTTGAGAGACAGGAGAGATTCAAGGGTGAGTTCTTTTCACAGAACCAACCTGATGAACAAACTGTGCAAGTGTGTTCAGAAAGGGCTGAATACACTAACATCAGCTGTTAGTGGATTTGTCAGGTTAGAGATAAGTAAGTTGTCCTCGTGAAGAGAGCTTTTGTAGACTCATTTTGCTGTATTCTTCCCCATGCTAGTCACAGGAACAGGAGTGAAATATTTGTGAACAAACATAACAGAATTAAGCCATTCAGCATGAGAGTATGGAGCTTAATTGTACTCCCTTGCATCTTTTCCTACTGCCAAATAAAAAAACCATTGTCCTTGCTGAAGAATTCCCTTTCATATCTCAAGGATCTCTGCCAACTTAGTTGTGACAGTCACATTGCATGCCCAAGTGGAAGCGAGGGGATCTCACGTCTTCAAATTTATCCCTTCACCCTCTTTTTGGCAATAGAATTTGAAAGCAGTAAGCACTGCTGAACACACTAAGAACATTCATCCAGCAGGTGCCTGCACAAAAAAAATAAAAATGTCGGTTTACATGTAATTTGAACACAGCCTATATGCATGTTGTCTAAATATGCATGCTAAATGCATGCTAACTGCATCACAACCTTACAACTTCAGGGTTCTGCAAATCTTATCTGAGGTATTAATGCAAATGTCCACTTTCATAGTTGAACAGCTGCAGTTGGGGGGGGGGGGGGGAAGGGAAATACATTCCATAATGTTACCTAATTAAAACTGTAGATTATAAAGGAAGTTGATGGCAGAGAAGTTCAGATATTAAACACATATTTTTAAAGGTTCAAAAGCATGTTGGGATGCGAGTATTCATTACGAGGCTCTGAGAGACCAGGGAACATTAGAAGAAATTTCTGTAATGCCAGTGACTGAATCACTCTGAAATCCCATAGATGGGGGGTTTTTGTCATTCAATAAAACAACATGTAACAATGAAACATGTCACAGCCGAAGCTGTTATAAGCCATTATGGCTATCATCTGGCTACCACTGATACAATACGTCTGTCACACACAAACATTATTCAGTGATCAAACTCAAGTTTTGGATAGATTCTTGCTTCTTTTTTTTTTTTTTTCCTTTAAAAGATCATTTATTAAAAGAAAATGTGACATGTAAAAACATTTTTACTGAGGTGAAAGCAAACAGTGACTTTGCTGAAATATTAAATAACACATTGAAGTATGAAAAACACAATAAGCATAAGTCATTCAACAGGAGAACAAATAGCATTCTGTATTCATTTCTTTAAATATCTGCACTGAAAAAAATCAGCTCTTGGCATGTGTCATGCAGCTGGGACAAAACCAGTCTGTTATTTCATTTGGGGCTCCAATTGAATTTGATTTCCTAACACCTCCTGCAATAAGAACAAACTGTTGTTTTTGCAGAAGTCTGGGCAACTAACCCTACAGAAAGCCTCTAAAAACACACTAGTTGAGAATGGAGGAAACTGTGAAATGCACAAGCCAACAGTTTAATTTGGTAATAAATTCAATCTTTTTGGCATAATTGCCATATGGCACATTATTTTCTTTTTCTGGCTTGTTTTGTTCTTTGTTTTTTTTTTCATGTGTGTGTGTGTTTAGCAGTTTTTCATTAGAAATTAAGGGTTTTCTTTTGTTAAAAAAAAAATCCTTTCATTAGGGCAAACATGTTTTTATTACTTTTCTTTAAAGCCCGGGGTCTCTCAAAGGCAAGCCTATATTCACAATATCCTGCTAGGTGGATGTATATTTTGTTCAAATTCCTTTTAATGTGAAAGCAATATCAAAATGAAGATGGACCAGAACCTACACTGTAATTTAAGTCAAACACATTAAAAAATGAGGTTTATAGCACATTTGCTCCTTCAATCTACACCTTATTTATTCTAAATACCTCTTCCTAATGAGTAATTTTCTGGATGTCACCACAATTTACTAGGGTCAGCATCCAAGTGTAGTACAAGCGACATATTTAAGCCAGCTTATTTGGTCAGGAAAGAGCAATACAAAGTGGCATATATCAAGAAATTATTAATTTGGCTGTACTCAGGGATAAAAACATTGGTGCTGCAAGAGCATCAAGCTGTAAGTAAGATATCCTTTTTGATTGCATAAATGAAATTCTTATAAAGGTGCTGAATAAATATGGATCTAGTGTCATTCTTCCAAGGAAGATATTAGGGTTCCAGCTGCTAACTTAAGTGTTTCAATTCAGGCTGTGAGAAGCATGAACTAAGATCCAGTCTAATCTGCAGGCATCAGGTAACTTGGGTCTCAGAAGAGAATAAATCTTGCCCCTCAGTTCTTTCTCCCTCTTTGACCCCAAGGTGCTCAAGACTCTTTACCTAATTATTGCCACGTGGTTCAAGAAGGGAGAAGAGAGACAGGAGAGTGAGACAGCTTTCAGTTCCTCACTCTCTCCTTCTACAGACCAAAATCAGAGCAATTATCTCAGGTTTAATATTGCTCTTTTTCCTAGTAGTTTTCTCATGTATTATGGAAATATCATTCACTTGGGGTCTAGGTTTTCCCTGCACTGGAGAGAAAAGGAGATCAAAAATCTTTTACTTATAAAACTATCCTCTTAATGCTAAGAAAGGGAAAATGTTACAGATGAATTTAGGAAAAGCATTACATGATCTCATAGGTCTGTAGCTCCCCATTCATGTTATATGAAACACAAACAGGAAGCTATTTCTTTAAAAGAAAGGATGAAAATACTTTAGATAAAATCATAACTATCCTAATTTCTCAATTCAGTGGGAGTTTTGGTATGTGCTAAACTTGCAGTAAAAATGACTTATGAAAATAGCTGTCATAGAGGCCATTTTCAAAACATGAATAATTCAAACAAGTTACTAACTTTTTTTTTCTCAAAAAATATTAAACTCTGTAGCTTTTACAATTAATGCATCTAAAACAGTGAGACTTTAAAAGCAACCACTTGCTATGCACAGTAACAATTCATTGGAATTTTTATTGTGTTTATTTTCATAGATCTCAATAGACAATATATCCTGCGCAAGGAAAATATGTAATACATTTTACCAATGGTAAAATATATCAAAAGAGAGACGGAGTTTGCACTTTGCACGTTGTGAGCAAAAATTGAGAATATATGTAATAAGCAAATCTAAAACTTAATGAGTTATTGAGCTGTGTGTCTCCTAGTGTGTCAGTGATTCTTTTTAATTTATTTTTCTAATTTCTGCACAACTTTTCTGTAGGAAAAGAAGCCCAAATGAAATTAAAGTGAAAATATACAATGAAGTGAAATTAATAAAAAGCAAATACTGTTGAAATTAAAACCATATTTGCCCCAGGGTAAATGCATTGCAAAAATTAATCCACAAGTGATTATAGCACTGAAACTCCAGCCAGAGTCATCTCCAGGACTTCTAGAAAAAGGTACTTCTCCACAGATATTCTTTCCAGAGGCACATGTGCATACAGAGGTAGGAACAACAGCTGCTGCCCAAAGCACTGAACATTTTTTTTTTAAATCAGAGGCAAATAATTTTATTTCCCTTCAAGATTAAATGAAGGAGCTCAAACAAGATACATATCTTGGTCTCACTGTTCTTCCGGCAACCACAATTCTAGCAAAACCATCCTAGCTCAGAATCTGAATGTATAACCTCTAAGTAACCAATATAAATAAGACATAATTATGTGTAATGGGATAGAAATACTAATACTTGTCAGATAGGTTGCAAAAAAAAAATTAAAAAATTGTGAATAAAACCTATAGACAAAAGATTCTGTTCAAATGAAAGGGAAAAAATTAGGCTCCCACTTCCACCCCAGGCTTACCATATAACTTCTTCTAAATGGGTTAGGGCAAGCAGATTCTCTTCTGGGCCTCTTAGCCCTAGAACTGGAAGTAACCTCTTCCCATAAGAAAACAATTCTCACTATGTTTAACATGTTCATATCTTCCAGCTCCACAGTGACAGCAATATAACAAAAGAGTTCTGCTGTTTAATCATCTTTGCCACTGAAGAGTTCCTAAATATCTAATCTAAAAAGCCTTCTATTTCAAATCGTATTTGTTGTTTATCTCAGTTGTCTTACTTGCACTGTAAAGTGACCTTAGTATAAAGACATAACACACATGATCTGAGCTGCATCAACGGATCATGTCTAATTACACTTCAGTTAACATTGGCTGAGTACTCACACAGTCTGCAATTGAAGCGCAGAGGATGTGTGGTGACCATGAAGCTTCGATAATTCAGCCACATGTCAAATCTAGGCATGAAATCCATTCCCCTTGCCTTCTCAGGGCTGAATGCTTCTTTCTCTAGTCCACCCAGATTCACTAAGGAGGCTCGCTAGATAAGTTTGGGTAGTAAGCACTCTTGGATCACACCTACCAAATCTGGTACTGTGCACAAATAATTGTTGCTGTTTCATTTAACAGGTTAGGGCACATACTGTGAACTGGGCAGAAGCTATTTTTTGTGATAGGAATCAAAATGACGAGTGTTTCCTACTATTCCAGAGAGATTTTCATCCACAAGTTATGGGACCTATACAGTGAAGTGGAATTAAACTAAGAAAAGCTTAACCTAATAGTATTATTCCATTACTACATCACTCCTGCATCCAAAAAAGGGGACAAATAAGAGGTGGTTGGAAAAGCAGGCTAATGCTCCAGAGTTATGAACTCAGAGATGACAGCCAGTGGTCAAAGGGCACTTGCATACTGTCAGGTACAATCATTAAACCAATAAAATAAAATAAAAAATTCACTTATTTCCAAAGTGATTAGAAAGTATTTGTTGTCATTATCCCAGAATTGCAGACCACCTTGCAACTGTTTATTTGTGGTACAGTTGTGAAGTCCCATAGCTACAGATATAAAGCCCTGCTGGCAAAATATTAGAGAAGACATCCTAATGATACCAAATCTGACAGACTTGAAGGTGATATCCTGACACAAGTGGCTTAAACACAGACACTTAGTCAAACTGCCAAAAAGTGGGGACCTGCAAAGAGCAAAACATACTGGATAAACAGATGCCTTCTAGTATCTTTCTTTTCATCCTGATATAAGCTAAAGCTCCTGTACAATTCTAAAAAGTTGGAGTCTTTCAAAATTCTTTCTAATAAATAAAAATGCAATCTTGTGTTGCCACTCAAAGACTAATATAAAAATCTAGTCCCTCCTTTCATTTCTTTTCTCCACTTAGTCTTCACTATGTACTTGAATATGCTATAGTTTTTACTATGTACTTGAATATAAGGAGGAAATTCTTTCCTGTTAGGGTGGTGAGGCACTGGAATGGGTTGCCCAGAGAGGTTGTGAACGCTCCATCCCTGTCA
This sequence comes from Neopsephotus bourkii, assembly GCF_033783945.1. NCBI lineage: Eukaryota > Metazoa > Chordata > Aves > Psittaciformes > Psittacidae > Neopsephotus > Neopsephotus bourkii. Next base: position 5,631,722 of record NW_026901872.1, on the reverse strand, counting down.
GTGTTCAAGGCCAGCTTGGACAAAGCCTTGGGTGAGATGGTTTAGTGGGAGGTGTTCCTGTCCATGGCAGCGGGGTTGGAAATAGATGATCTTAAGGTCCTTTCCAACCCTAACTATTCTATGATTCTATGCTAGTGAAGTGCAATCTTTAGCACTCAGCCTAACTTATGTACACCTACATCATGAGAATCTGACAAATCCAACATCTTAAAGAATGTTAAGTGGCTTTTAGGAGAAACTTAACTTAGCAATTAAGAGAAGTTATGTGCCTTCACAGGCTTACAGAGGGATTCTGCCTGCTTACATACCTTAAATCTCTTCAGTGACCGCATTAAAATACAGGCAGATAAGGTTGAGTAGCTATCGAATATTAAAGCACAAATTAGATGGTGACATTAGAAAATTGGTCCTGAACACCTCTTTCAGAAAGATAACTAAATGGATTTCCACAGCCATTTATTGTGATAATACACAGACCTAAGCAGTTAGACAAAGGCCCCTGTGTGATATCTCAAGTCGCATCACAGTTTTCTGTCTTTTTGCTCATGGCTATTCATTGGGAAATACATTTTTTTTCTTTTTTTTTTTTTTTCTCATTGCTCTGCTACATTTCAAGACAGGTGAATGAAGATTGAAGTCAGCATTGCATGAAGGTTCAGTATGGTTTAAAAAGGTCTCTTCTCGAGCATATTATCTCCTGTCACTGGGGTGGCCATAATGTTGCTGTTGAAAGAATGCTTTCATTATATTATGCATGTTACACTACACACATCAAATGCACACATACGCATGACTAGACTTTTTTTGCACTAATGTTACATGCGGTATGTTATATAAAAAAAAAAAATCAAAAATCAAAATAAGGTACTTGCAAGGAAAACACGCTAACATTATTTCCACAAATGTTTGAAGAGGTATCAGAGTATTAAGAAATTTCATGGAAATGGAATAATCATAAAAAATAATTGCTAGCAAGGGCATCTAGGTATCTGTGAATACATCTACCTGCTTTTTCATTTAAAAACCATGATGCCAAGCCAGCCGATGGGCTAATGTCCATATGTACCTATTACATTTTCATAGATCAGTGTCTTTTCTCTGTGTGCAAGCCATAAGGAAAGGATGCTAAGGTTAAGCTTGGTACCATTAAGCGACACATACTAAAATATAACATCTGCTTGCAATGTGTTTTACAAGAAGGTGGCATTTCCACTCAAAATACTAGGTTTTGGACAAATTTGAACTTACTGGTTCTCCCAGAGTTCTCAAAGCTGTTTCAAGCATTAATTAAGATTCATGAGCTTCCTGTAATAAATATTAGAGAAAATATAGAGAGAAAGGGAAGAGGAACTTCTGGGTAGAAAATTTGAATTATTAGCTCAGTATTTTAAAGTAAATTTAAGGCACATTAATTAATACAGTGTCTTCTTATTTCTTACAAATTCAGGCTAGTATTCCCCTGATCTTGAGACAGAATTTGGATAATTTCCTTATAGGTAGCTAAGAAAAAAACAACAATCATGAAAACCCAGTTTCTGCAGTATCTGTGAACATTTCTACTACTTAATTTTTTACTACCTACCTTTCTCAGGTGCCATATGTTGATGTGTTGGGTGTATGTGCCAAAGCTTTGATACTGGAGGGCTGCAGGGGCATCCTCTATGAAGTGAGACAAGGGATGCCCCATGCCAGGCAGAGATCAGGTTTGAGACCATCAAAGGAACCTGAAGGTGCACAAGTCCTTGGGACCTGATGAGATGCATGCACAGGTCCTGAAGGAACTGGCATGGAGCATTACTAAGCCACTAAGCCACTAAGCCACTAAGCCACTAGCAATCAATCATATTTGAGAAGTTGTGGCAGTCCAATGAAGTTCTCACTGACAGGAAAAGCGGAACACATCCCTCATTTTTGAAAAAGAAAAAAAGAAAGACCTGAGGAATTTCAGGTTAATCAGTTTCACCTCTGTACATTGAAAGATCTTGGAGCAGATCCTCCTGCAAACTATTATAAGGCATACAGCTTCACTAAGGGCAAATCATGTCAGATAAATCTGATGACCTTCTATGATGGGGTTACAGACTTGGTGGATTAGGGAAGAGCAACTGATATCTATCTGGACATGTGCAAAGCATTTGACACTGTCTCCTACAACACCCTTGTCTCTAAGTAGGAGAGACATTGGTTTGACAGATGGATCACCTGGTGGATAAGGAATTGGCTGGATGGTTGCATGCAGAGAATTGCCATCAACGGCTCGATATCCAAGTGGACACTGGTGACAAGTGTCAATTCTCCACAGCTGGTATTGCTACTGGCGTTGTTTTAGCATCTTTGTTGGTGACATGGACAATGCGACTGAGTGCACCCTCAGTAAATTTGCCAGTAACACCAAGCTATGTGCTGTGGTTGACATGTTGGAGGGAAGGGATGACATCCAGAGGGACATGCTTGACATGCTTGACAGGTGGACCAATGACAACCTCATGAAGTTCAACAAGGCCAGCTGCAAGGTTCTACACATGGGTAAGGGCAAACCCAAGCACAAATACAGGCTGGGTGGAGAATGGGTTAAGAGCAACCCTGAGAAGAAGGACTTGGGGGTATTGTTAGATGAGAAGCTCAATGTGACACAGCAACATGCACTTGCACCCCAGAAAATTAACCATATCCTGGGCTTCATCAAGAGTTCCCAGCAAGTCAAGGGAGGTGATTGTCCCCTCTCTCCCACTCTCATTAGACCCCTGCATTCAGTTCTGGTGCCCCCAACATAAGAAAGAGCTATATATGTTGGAGCGAATTCAGCCTGGAGAAGGGAAAGCTCCAGGAAGACCTTTGAACAACCTTCCAGTACCTAAAGGGGGTCTACAGGACATCTGGAGAGGGACCTTTTATAAAAGCAAGTAGTGATAGGATAAGGGGTAAGGACTTTAAACGGAAAAAAAAGGTAGATTTAGATTAGATATTAGCAATAAATTCTTTATTATGAGGGTGATGGGGCACTGGAATAGGTTGTCCACAGAAAGTGTGCCTGCCCCATCCCTGGAAGTGTTCAAGGCCAGTTTGGACAGGGCTTTGAGCAACCTGGTCTAGTGGAATCTGTCCCTACCCATTGCACAGGGGTTGGAACTAGATGACCTTGCAGGTCCCTTCCAACACAAACCATTCTATGATTCTATGTTCTTCTGCCTCTTTCCTGAAGGCTTAATCTTACATGCACTCTCATGTACCTGTAGCAGATCAAGGTCTACACAGAGTTCCACTGTAAGTACCACTTAAAAAATGAGGCTTAGCTGCAGGAAGGACCACTGGTCCCAATTTTCCAGTGGTTCAAGCACTGATGTAACATGTGGGAGGATAAAGTTCAATTGCCTTTCAAGAGTATTCCAACTTCTATAGTCAAGCGAAGTGCCATAACCATCAGAGTATGAGCTACGGTGGGGTATTTTCATTCCTGCTCCTGAATCCATGCATGATTCATAAGATGCTGAATTCTCCCTGCTGTAAACTTGCTTAAATAGCTCTCTTCTCATCGAAGTAGATTTTGTGGATTCCATCCCAGACATGGCAGTCTTCCTGCACTACATGAGTGGCCACAGATCTACCCAAGATTTGGCCTCGAAGGTGGACATGCATGCAAGACTGGCATGGCAATGTTCAGGATACAGCCCCTGATTCCTTTCTCACATCTCAGCATGACTGCTTCCTCCATGACTCACATTACATAAATAAGCACTGTTGTGAATTTAATGATGTCTTTGCCTTTCACTGACAACAGATTATGCTTGTTAAAGAGTTTTTTGTTTGCTATTGTTTTACATCTAGTTTCTAGCACTAGCTGTTTTTATACACTTCTTTCCATTCAGCTGAGAAAAAAAGCAGTAGTAGTAGCTTGAAAAAAACCAAAACTTCTTCTTATTCATTTTCCTCTACTGCCTGGGAACCAGATTTATAAAACACTATGAAACAGATATGAACTATTTTATATTACAGAATTTTCTCCTCCTCCACCACAGATCCTGCATTTTCTTTTAGCACTGGAAGGAGGTAAGTCTGTTTATGTGAGCCAGGGCAATCCTGAAAACAAGATTATAAACCTCAAGTGGCTACAGCAGAGAAATATTTATTCTGTTTAAAATAAATGGAGAAACTCTTGGATTATAACTGGAGTCATATGTTATAAATCAGTTTATTGAATAACACAGCCTTGGAAAAATCACTGTTCTGGGACACAGCCTTCTACTACACAGCGAAACTTGCACAAAACAGCTACAGTCTATGTTGCTAATAATAAACATTGAAAAACTAGAAATGATTTTTCTTTCTTCCTGCTGGCCCTTTTTAAATGGCTTTAGGCCTAACTCTTAGGAATTACACCAGCCAGACATAAAGTAAAAGCTATCTTGAAGACTAAACCAATAGGAATTTCTTTAATGCTCTTTCCTGAACTGGTGCTTTTTCTACTATCATTAACGTATTATCTTCCATTAATGAAGCTTATGCTTTTCATGCGGTGAGAACCTAAACTCCAGACAGAAATGCTAAGATGTTACACCTGCAGGATAGGACTCTCCTGTGCTTGTTAACATTGTAAAGAAAGAAGCGGTTCCAAATCTCATTATCATCAGAAGGGTGAAAGAGTCACAGGAATTTAAAAATAAAATAAAAATAAATAAAAATAAAAATATAAAAATACAGAGTGTTCTCACTGTCAAAACAGGGGCAGTTAGATACTCTGAATTTTTCACCACTCCAGACAAGTCAATCAAAGATAACACAATGCAAGAATATCTGAGTGACACTTCTAGCTGCATTCATAAGCAACCTGCCTCATTCAAAGTCAATGTAGAGACAGGACTTACAAGCCCACACCAGAAAGTCATTGAAATGTGACTGACATCTCAAAAGAAAAGTGTCAACGGGATAGCGTGACCTTGTGCTGAAACACTGCAAGGTTAATCAAAGTTATGGCAGTTGGGAGCTAGAAAGACCCTACCTCAGGTTCAATTCTTGTAGTCACAGCAGTGATTGGTCCATTCTCTGCTTTTCACTTCCTCTCCCACTGACATTTGCACCCCAAGTTTGTCTCATTTGTTCACTCTCTTTTGAGTTTAATTTTAGAAAGATACTGGTGAATGTCACCTGAGAGAAGGTTTTATACATCTGAGTGATAGTAGGCCTTCCTTTTCCTTCTCTGGGACTCACTGTGCTGTTAACTATGATCTAAGGTAGTAAATATACCACTGGGAAATTAAAATAAAGTACTACAGATTGTATAACTACTGCTCAAAAGAGAGTAGGTAAAGTCTCAGTTAAAAGATCAGAAGTCCTCCAAGTTTCCACGGAGTAATAAAGGGAATAGGTAAATATTTAACTATGTCTTAAACTGTATATCTCCCTAAACCCAGAGAGTTCCTGACACTACATTATTTACCAGTATTGCCTCAGGAAATTATTACATGGACATATCTCCTTCTCTTACCACCCCACCCATTCCCTAATTTTGTAGGTCTATAAAGACTATTTATTTTTTCCCATTAATTTGTGTAAACATGTTGGTAACCATCATTTTTATTCAGTGCTATTATGGTTGAAATGTGGACCAGAGCTATCCATTTAGCCTAAGCACACTCTGCAAAATAACAAAGTTAGTAATAGGAATAAATTAAAGAATACAGGACATAGAAAATGCAATAGTTGCGTTCATACCCTCATAATAGCAAAATGCAATCCTTAAGTAATTTAAGCAAGCATGACTTACTTTTATTAAAAAAAAAAAATCAACCCCCCCCCCAAAAAAAAAAAAAAAACAAAAAAAAAAAAACACCATGGAATTCTCTGGTTTATTTTTTTTCCTGGATGGCATATTTTTGCTTTCTTCAGTTTACTTCATATGTTTCTGTTTTCTTATTCTGTCAGCCCATAGCAATATCTCACAGATACAAAATAGCACCTCCTTGACACTGCATAGCATTAGCTAAAAATGCTAGTGGCTATATTCTGTTAGTTTCATTCCCTGCTCCTCCTTTTTTCTAGAAGGCAGTCTATAAAGTAAATATGCTTCTTCCTTAGAGCCTAAGTACCTGGAAACCTTTTTACTTCCACAGATTCACTGTCTCATTTCTAAATCAGTGCCTGTACTGAATGCCACACATTTCCATTATGGAATCAGTCCTCCAGTCAATTATTTAATGAAAGGAAGATTTACCATAAAATACTCCTTTCTCCTTCAGTAAAAAGATCAGAGCAATATGATAACAAAATATTTACTTCTTTATTATTAATTATTTTTTAAAACAACTGATGGGGAACTTCTGATGGGGGAAAGATCACCTTGGGAATATACTATATCAAACGTGACCAACAAGGACTTTTATTTTAGGAAGAATAATGGTTTAATATTTAATTAATCCTATCCATTTCTGCATTTATGGGAAAGTGGAGAAGAAGAGCCTGCTTTATAATGTGGAAAATTAAATATTAAAAACTTTGTGCCTATTTGACTTTACATTTTCTTGTTATGAATGGGTATTTCACTTTATTTCATTTTCTTCAAACTACAAGAGACAGAAGCAATTACTGCAGCTTTGCTGAACAAAGGTATTCTCAATGTACCTCTGATACTACCTTGCCAATCCCAAAACAAAACAAAAAATTAAAAACCATTTAAAGTATTAATGGAACTTTTAAAACTCACATTGAAAGTGGCTCAGGTTATTCAAGATTAGAGAAGGCCAGGGAGAACTTCAGAAAAGCTGAACAAAGTTATGCATTTTAAGAAACTCAAGAGATAAAACTCAGCGTATACAAGAGGCAATACACACTGCATGAAATAATTTGAATTGGCCTTGTGTACAAATGGGTTCTAAATTAAGTGTGCCCATTCAGAAAAAGATGTGGAAAGTATTTCAGACAGTTCAATAAAACCATTTGTTCCATGTACAACAGAAGTCAAAAAGCCAAACAATATTATTAAGGCCTGAAGAATTCAAAGTACTAAAAGAGAGAACAATAATGAAAATAAAGCCTTTAAATACAGTGACCTCAAATAGCCCATGTTCTCGCCTTGTTTCAAAAAGCAGAATTAAAACAAATAAAAAATGAAAACGCCCATCTAGCGGAAAGCAGCAAAATAATGAAGACAGCTAAAAATATGACAGCTCCTGAGCTGGGAGAAAGGACGGAGCTCCGCTGAGTCACTCACTAGTAGCCATTTCTGCTTCCTTTCCACTTTTGAATGGTAACTCTAAGAAGTGCTCCAGCATCCCACCAGGTCAAGAGCCCTGGCTCACTGCTGCTCCAGCACAGAACCCACTCTGAGCCCCAGCCCCCCTTGGTTCACAGCCTCATCATGCCTGTGCTCACATTCCCCCTTCCCTGTGCCTGCAGCCTGGGGCAAACTGCCTGCACCAGGAAGGGAAAGGTGCTGGAGGGGCAGCCACCTTCACCTGCTGCTCACCACATGGACGCTGTGCATCAGGGTGGGCTCAAGCCCAGACGCTATACTCAGGCTTTAGTACTACTGAAACAGGATGAATAACAAAATCTTTATTGTGGGCCTGAGATATTGCTGGGTGGAAAACTTCTAAAACGAAGCTTCTGCATTTCTCCCCTAGTGCAAAAGGGTCCCCCTCTCTTCCTTTTGCCATCCTTCCCCACTTCATCCTCCAATGTCCTACTCATTTTCTCCTATATCCACTTTTGACTCAGTTATCCTTCCCTTCCCTTCTCTCTTTATTCACTCCTTCTTTTCTGTGTCTCTTGTCTTCACAAAGGTCCTGAAGGTTAAATGGAGCCTAAACTGAATACAGCTTTAAGCCTCCATAGTAAATCATCTCTTCCACTGCTGAGTGCTTGATCTTCCCCTCACGAGATGCAGCCCAGAGGGCTGCCAGCAATTGGCTGCACACTGTGTTGCACCCAATACTCTGAATCTGACTCGTTAGATTCACACTCAGCCCCCCGTTTGACTATAAAATTAGAATCACTGTTTTATCCAATCTGCTAGAGGTCACTTCCTCACTGTTTGGTTTTGGGGCAGGGGTGCCCTGATGTGTGCTCTTCTTGCTCTGTACAGAAAAATTATCATAACTAAACTTAAATTTATCACTGATTTAGGTAAAAATTGCATGGAAAACATTGACCATGGGATCTACTCTCATTCATGTAAAAATTAGCCAGGAATACCACACAGATTTATTAGGAAAATTCTAGTTGCTGCATTTAGCTTTTCAATCTTAGTTTGAGTAAAACCAGAGTGTCCACATCACAGTTCCATTCTGACCTCCTCCCTCATGTTACTCAAATAATGCTGCTGTGTCAATGTACTTCCCCTCTGTCTGTGACTTTGACTTCTTCCCTCACACTCCTAGAGGTCTGCTCACAGTCCTTCAGAATTTCTGCCAATTGCTCTTTATCCGTTATTATTGATATTGATATCAATATTATTGATAACTGCCAATTTTCTGCCTTCTTCCATGCTGGGCTTTCCCCCCGTCTCTTTCAATGATTAATGAAACAAACAAAAGCCAAAGTCTGCCACCCAAGTGCCTTTGGCATAAACCCCATTAATTTCCAGCCATTTGCATTTGTTTTAGTGTTGCTGGTGTTACATTATGCAGCTATTGCAAACTGTAACTCCTGTGTGTAAATTTCAAAGGACCCAAACCTCTGTAAATACACAACACTAATAATAGTCCATCCAGAATAAGCACTGAGACAACTTTCATTTTATATTATTGCCTATAAGTGGGACCTTCCATAGATGGCCCTGACAGGCAGCCTGAAACCCTGAATTTCTAATTGTAACTTTGCTATTGGTTTGTTCAGCAAAGTTAGGAGAGCTGCATCCTTCTCTTCCCATCTGTAAAACATGGTTAGTCAAGGTTACCTCCTCTAAAAAGCTTTTAAATCTACTCAAATAAATGCCAAAGTAAGAACTGTTTATTATTATTTTAAACAAGCCATTCTTACAGAGCCAACCCCAAGGTTATATTTGAACTCTGCTCATTAACTGTTATTTTATAGGTATACATAGCCAGCATTTTGTGCAAATATATTGGTTTCTGTGTCTCTCAGGTGCTCTGGCTAAGAACCTAGTTGTTTACTTGAGACCCAAGAGAATATTTGTGAACACAAAGCCACCTAACTTTTACCCTCCCAAGAAAGACATTGTTGTAAAGACATCATAACTCAGTATGAAATTTAGAAAATGAAGTTTTCTGGCAAAGAATTTATTATTGCAGAAATATTGAAAGAAAACAGAAGTTTCTTATCCAAACCAGGCATTGGAGCCTATATACTGAGTATCAGAAACAGGCAAGAAGTTCGCCTCCCTTCTACTGAAAGTACATTAGGGACACCAATAGACTGTGACTGCTTTTCTTACTAACTTTGCTAATTAGGACCCTCAGGAAATTCAAAAGTAAAAAAAGAGGGTGAGAGGCAATGTTTTCCAGAATTGCTGCAGCATGTGCCAAATCCTCTCACTTTTAAGACATGGACATAAACCAGTGACATCTTCTCTATTCCAGCACAACTGAGCTCAGTGGAAAAATTCCACTGAGTTCAGTTCACATATCAATTTACACTTAAGGGTAAAGTGGTTAAGCGTTTTGTCTAATTGAACTGTTTTATTATGGGTTCTGGTTTGCCTGAACAGCATGGCATTCAGTACATTAAGGATGCCATATACGTGTAGCTCAAACAAGTTAATTCTGTTGGAAGTTATGAAAAAGAGGAAATAATTTAATACAATTTTTTTTTTTTGTTCTTTACTGCTTTTGTTTTACAGTTTCCAGAAGTAGATTAGGGTCTCCAAGGAACAACTTCTAACAGACACAAAAAGCAGTACCTTGCATGTTAACTAGTTTTTGGTGTTTGTTTAGATTTTTTGGGGTGGTTTGGGGTTTGTTTGTTTTTTTTTTTTTTGTCCTTTTTTGTTTTGTTTTGTTGGTTTGTTGGGTTTGGGTTTTTTTTTTTCTTCTTCTTCTTTTAGAAAAATTCTAAATAGTTAAAAGCAAAACAGGGGAGGAGAAAAGGAAAAAAATTCCATGGCAAAGGTTATGCTATTCTTGATTTACATCTGGCCAACCCTGATAGCTCAATGATTACAGAACCCATTTTTTAAGCAAGCAATTCAGGAAGGTTGTTTCAAAAAAAAAAAAACAAATATGCATTTCTGATCTGAAAAATTCAATCTGTTGTGACAAGAGCCAAAGGCAGCCAGACCTTTGATGTACTCCCTTTACTTACATTGAAATGGTAGTCCCTTTCTCTGTAAGGAGTACTGTGAAAACTCCAACAGGTTTTTAATCATTAAAGCAATTTTGTATATGATCTAAGACTAGACCAAATATTTTTTACTGGAGAAAACTCAAAATCAGCTAAGTAAACCAACAGAAATAAATCAGGATTATAAAGAATGTTCCCTCCAGTGCATCCTAAATCATATGCTTGAAAGCAATTCCTTCTATCTAGGCTTTGTTTCAGACCAAATGACTCAATCTGGGTTGCATTACACTTGGTGCAGTAGCCTCTGGGTCTCTCAAAAGTTCACTTTCCATTACATATGAACTTCTGCAGCACATGTGCTCTCTGCATTCTTCCCCAGCTCCCTGCATTCTGTCCATGCTGCAGGTTCCTGCTGCCTCATGCTACATGCTCTCGGATCAACCCTACAAAAGAAACCAAAGCTACCTCTATCCTACCCAGTCACTCTCTTTTTAGAGGAACAAAGAAATGAAAATAAATGCCATGATCACACACATGCATTCAGAAGCAGCACTGTTCTTCTCACAAACATCAATGCATGCAAGAGAGCTTCATGACGATAACTGGGAGACCCACAGTGGAACACACATCACTGTCTGCATCTGATGCTATTTTGTGTGTTTCATGCAAGGATTTGAAGGGGTGACATTCTGATGGACAAACAATGTTTCAAAATAATGCTAATTTATTCTGCAGCCTTGCACAACCTGCACTGAGAACTAGCGCCAACAGATTGAACAGTACTACAGATCTCTCCAGCACAGACTCTTCTACAAATGCAGAATTAAGTATTCATGAAGAGATTTCAAAAGTCCAAAATGACTGTAGAACCTTCAAGACGTGACACTCTGAACTAAGACACTGTCAAATAAGAAGTCATAGCAGGAAGAGCAAAATTTATCTCCTGAATAAAAGAGGTATTTATGATTTTTCCCCCTCTCTTTACAGATGAACTGAACTACATTTCCAAAAAGAAACAGAAGTTACTTGTGAAAAAAAAAAAAACAAAAAAAACAAAAAAACAAAACAAAAGGGAACATAAGAATAGATGACTGGCAACAAACAGAACAGTTCTCTTCCAGCTCTTCCAGTTCTTCTTGTTTTTTATTTTTTTTTAATTTAGACATACAACAAAATGGCTGTTATTTACACTTTTCTGATCAAGGGAATACTTGAACCTTTCGAAGCTCAGATTGATCCTTCATAACAAATGTTTTATAGAGAACACAATTTTTCAGACTATATTACATATGTTTTGTTAGGACTGCCAATGACTGCAAAAGCCCAAAAAAATGAAATAATAATAAAAAAATAGTGTCTTTTGCTTAAGTTGCATGCACCAAATTCCCCAAGTTTCTCTAAACAGAGCAATATGGAAATGATCTAACTGAGGTAACCTCAGCACAGCTAGACACTTCCTGTAAAGCACACCTAAAGAACTGGCTGAACTCAGTTACCTATACTCACTGAGACAGCACTGACATGTGCTCTTGTATAAGAATAAAACAGTTGCAATGCTGAGAAACTCACAAACTTTGCACAAATTCCTCTATGCCAGGAGTAATAAAGTCCAAGAGACAGATGGCCCAGACCAAGACAAGGGTGCTGTTTGTCCAGAGCTACAGCAGATTCCACTACAGAGGATTATGTCGGAATATAAAGTTGAATTTGTAGCTCTGCTGGACACTCACTTGAGGAGTACCCTCTGCAGTGAATAAAAAATGAATATGCTGCTTGCTAGTGTGTGACTACACCCTGCAATATGGGCTGCGCGTGCTGTGTACACTGTGCAGAGGCGCAAAACCACATACACAGGTCACACAACAGCTTCAGATCCACTGTGCCTGGTTTTAGATTGCGCTGTGTGTAAAATCAGGAGAAACCTTGCCCATGTAAAAAAAACACCCTAACTCAAAATCCTTATCCCATAAGCTTAGAGTTGACATTCTGCATAAAGGAATAGAGGGTAGTTTTTAATCAAATCAAATTACAGGACACTGCTGCTTATTTGAGGGATTGCTGGGAGATGAAAAGTGAGTTTTACTTCAGTTTTGCTTATTATCTGCAGAGAGAAGGAGGAAGGAAGCATTTATTTGTTTCTCTGGCTGGAAGGGTATTTTATTGCACATAAGGTGGCAAATGCATTGATGTATCTATTTCCCAAGGGATGTGACAAATCAGTATATACCAGAAGAAACTTTGTCATTCTCCTAGAACAATCCCCTCTGTTGCTCTGGGTGATTACGTATGCCCTGTGAACAATTTTATTTCTATTTTTTTGGTACAGCTTTTGTGATGTTTGCTATTAGGTTACCAGCATCACAGATAAAACACCTCACGCACAGAGCCAACACACACAGACAGGCTGTGGAGCTTGAGAAGGTTCTGTTTTCTTAGCTCAACTTAGAGAAAAGTCAAAGCTGCTTTGTTTTTTCTCTCCTTAGCACTTTCAGCATCTCTTTTTTACTCACAGTAGTATGATGTATAAAATGTTTTTCAACCACAGCTTTACAAATAAATGTTTGAAACAAAGCAGTCTTAGTGGATTAGTTTATCAATCTTTTTCATATATAACTTGCTACTGTGCCATATGAGACTAAAACAGTGGCTATGGATTCAACACTTAGATAGTTTACGTAAAAAAACCTTTCAAATTTAGGAACTCAAAGTTATTCTACAAAGACAAAGATTCCAAAGAAATTTTTAAACACAGGAAATTACTCTCTCTGTGTGTGTATTTAGGTAATTACACTAATTTTTCATTACTTGTGAATTTGCATTAAGTTATAACTTTTTAATTTGTTACCTATAAATATACTTCTGTTTATTTTTCAGTTCAGATTTATTTAAAGCACACAATACCCTAACTATACACAGAGCTTTAAATATTGCACTCAGAGCTAGAGGCTCTGTCTTGAGTATATGTCCTTTCCATTCTGAGGCAAAAAAGAAAACGTTGTCATGCCAGTTTTCTTAACTGTTTTATTGTTTCCATTGTGTGCTTTTAAGTAGGTAAAATTCTGCATTCTGTGGGCTTTCTGGTGGTGGTGGTGGTGAGATTGTTGTATTATCTTTTGTTAAATTTCCACAACGTGCATACAGGCACCTTATAGAAATATTTTGCGTCAGAAAGTTGGTACATGAAGTGGCTGATGAAATAGAATGGACCAAATTAGACCAATGGATCAAATTCATATTTAAAGTAAAAGAGCACAATTCTATTGCTTTGAATAAAATGCAATGAAATTCAGGTTTATAGTAAAGCACCATAATAGAAAGAGATCTTATGTGATATACCATATCTGGCAACTGTGTGACTGACAGAATAAATGACAAAATCTGTCTGCACAAAGTGTGTCTTCTTCAGTGAGCTGCTGCATTGATTATAAAAGCTGCTGGAACTTGGAACTTGTTCCAAATAAGTAACATACATGCAAACAGATGACGCAAGTAATCTACTTGAATCAGATCTCTTTATTGCTACACTTCAGCTAATAATGAAAATGCAAAAGTTGTTTGGCTCAGCAGAAAGCTCCCTTAGCTGGCGAAAAGCTGTTAGGTTCTACTGTTCTACTATTCACAATATTTGATCTTAAAACACTAGAGGGCTGCACAACTTGAAATGTCTGTATAGTTCCATCCTGTTAAGCAAGCTGGCTTTCATAGCTTCTGCTGTCTAAAGGGATTTCAAATTATTTTGCTTCTCTGTCATGTCATACTCCCTCCCATTCCCCATTCTGCAATGCCAGAGGTAGCATCACTGCAAACACTGCAACTCTCAGCTTCAGTTTTACCTGCAACAGGAAAGTAGAGAGTCTTTTCTCTAGAATTTTCTTCCATTTACAGTAAACATATAGTGGTCCTCTGTTACTCTATGCTCTCTCACACCACATTTATTTCAGGCTCAATTCTGAAGTAACAAAAAGAAAAAAGAGTAATACAATGAGGATATTTGCACAGGGGAACTTCTATTTCTGTTTTGGATAGAAGACTGATTGAACTAAGTAAAGCTTCCTTTTCTAGAAACAGATTGTTTGTTGTGATAAATTGTCCTTTGTCTCACCTTGTTGAAGCAGAAGTGAGAATTAAATGACAAAAGACTGCAAATATGCCCCCTCTCTTTTATTCCCTTCTCAATAAAGGGAAAGAATACTAAGGCCAAGGGCTGTTACTCATTTCAAAATTGCTTTGGATTAGCTTTCAGGATATATCATATATTTTGTAGCTTTTTCTGGGCTTTTTGGCTTTTTGCCATAAGAATGCATGATCATTTTGAGGGAAGAAGGCCATGTGGCTTGTAAATAAAATATACATGCAGCTCCCTATTTGCAGGGAAGAGTTTGAAAAAATATCACCCAGGTGGACTCAAAACGTTCTAAAACCAAAAGGCAAACAAAATAAATATGAACTTGGTTATTTTTACACACTGAATGCTCTCTGAAGTGCTTCAGGTTGTCACTGTTTGTTTTTCCTGCCAGCAGACTACTGAATTGTGATCTCTGCTTTGCCTGGGGAAGGTAAAGACAAATTAAAGTCACTGATTTTGTCTGCAGTGGGTCACCTTGAAAGGGGCAACCGTTAAAGAAACTAGTTCTGTCTGGGAGATGGTTTCTGAGAAAAAAAAATTATATATGTGGCTTGAGACTCAGGAAAACAAAACGAAAATATATGTGAGAAGATAAGTGTACAAAGATGGTTATTTTCTGGGTGAAACAAATGTGCAGTCATAGCATCATAGAACCATAGAATAGTTCAGGTTGGAAGGGACCTACAAGTTCATCTAGTTCCACCCACTTTCCATAGGCAGGGACACCCTCCACTAGTCCAGACTGCTCAAAGCCCCATCCAGACTGGCCTAGAGCACTTCTGGAGATAGGGCAGCCAGAACTCCTCTGGACAACCTATTCCAGTGTCTCACCACCCTCATAGTAAATAATTTATTGCTAATATCTAATCTAAATCTCCCTTTTTCAGTTTAAAGCCATTTCCCCTTGTCCTATTACTACATGCCCTTGTAAAAAGTCCCAATCCAGCTGTCCTGTAGGTCCCCTTTAGGTATTGGAAGGTTACTCTAAGGTCTCCCTGAAGCCTTTTCTTCTCCAGGCTGAACAAGCCCAACTCTCTCAGCCTGTCTTCATAGAAGAAGTGCTTCTGCCCTCTGATCATCAATCAGAAAAAATATGAGGAGAAGACATGGAGTTACATAGCTATTGACTTGGGGGAGCAAAGTAGTTTATTTGTACCAAAGTGAAGGAAGTTAGTTATGCACACTCACAATGAGTGGCCCAAGAGCACAGTTTAGAGAGAACAGACGTGGAGAAAAATACAGCTTTACAGCACTGAAGCATTCAGTAATGCCTGAAAGAGAGGGGCAAATCAATGCACCAAAACCAAACTTTCCTTGAAAGCTAAGGGA
This sequence comes from Neopsephotus bourkii, assembly GCF_033783945.1. Taxonomy (NCBI): domain Eukaryota; kingdom Metazoa; phylum Chordata; class Aves; order Psittaciformes; family Psittacidae; genus Neopsephotus; species Neopsephotus bourkii. The sequence continues at coordinate 5,616,034 of NW_026901872.1, read as the reverse complement.
CTGGTTAACTACTTTAAGTTCTGGTGTTATCTAAATTATATACGTTCAAGATATAATTTCAACACTTAATTTTCATATTAAAAACAACAGAAGAAACTCATCATCAAAACTAACATCTACTAAAAAATTAAAATTCTTTTGATATGAGAGATTTTTTTCTTTCATTTTTTTTAACCAAGTACTTTAAATTGGTATTCAAAAATAAAGGATACATTTAGTCCAAGTTCTATGTATTTTAGTTCCAGAGGAGTTCATAAATACTTTACAAAGTAATTCTGAGAAACTTCTGAAATGGGACTTAAACTATGTGCAATCAATAAGGCTCCTGAACTTTGCAGGCGCACTATTGATTGTACATAGTTTAAGTCCTATTTCAGAAGTGAAATCTTTAAAATCACTCTACTTCTTCTTTGTCAGGGGCAGATGAGTGCTGTCTGACAGTAAAATTGAGAGACAAATATAGAATTCATTTATTTAATTGTTTAGCAGTTAAATAACAAAAAAAAACCCTACAACTGGGAGTCTCCTTCCTTGCTTTAAAGAGCATGAGACATTCATCTAGATACTCCAAACAATTTATAAGCAATGAGTGTAATAAGCCTAGTTTCTTTCCTACAGCACATACTTCCATCCTCCAGTGACTTACATGATGTAGAGAAGAGGTCTTGGGAGCGAAGTGCTTATTAACTAAAAACCTGTCCTCAGCGGTTAAAAATATATCAGAAAATAAGAATAATTGAGCTTAATTCCATCCACTATGTTTCTAACAGTCAGGACTGAGTTAATTTTATCTTCTGGGCTTAAACAATGCAGATAAATTTTGATAACTGATAGTTATATTTCTTTTAGGAGTCCCTAATTTGATCTCCCTTGCCTTTCAGCTCTGGATCACAATGACTTCTCCTGTTCCAAAGTTCATCTTTCAAACAAGGATGTTGAATGCAGCACTACATACCTAGATTTGGAAAAGAACTGTATTATGCTCATTATTTTTCACAACAAACATTTAACTTATTCTTCTTTCTTTACTTCCTTTGCTTCTGCAGAAGAATAGTGGACAAATCACAGATGCATGTTTACACTGGAAGAATTGCAACTGAATATTCAAAACCTCATTCTCCACTTATTCATTCACAGATATATACAGAAGGAATGTGTAGAACAATTATGAATCCCTAAAAATACCTGGGCCCTTTTTCACATCTGTCCTCATTTCTGTCATCATTTTTATAAATGTAGACCACATGGGTCTTCCAGACAATCCCTCTTTCCTTTGCATTCATCCTCAAACCATATCTGGCCTGAACACAAAGACATGCACATAAAGTCACATGAAGAGGAAGATGTACTCCTTTGAAGAAAAGATGCAAGAGGCCTTCCACTCTTCCTTCACTCTAGTCACACAGAGGCTTGGTTGATCACAGTAAAATCTTAGGGCAAACCTGAAAACAGAGTCATTCAAGTATTTTTAAGGAGTTTAAGTTACTGAGATCACTGCTTCTGTGGGATTTCTGTGAATGGAAAAGGTGTAGACTTCTGTGACAGGAGTCCAAACCCATTCAAACACAACTCTGAAAACTGTCTTCCATTTAGCAATTTCCACCCGAGACTATGCAAGTAATCAGTCTCTCAGATTCTTATCTTTATTAAAAGAACAAAGACCTTAAACAAAATGTACTGGATAAAGAATCTATTGCACTAATAACCATTATACTGCCTGAAAGAATGCCTTAGCAGCAGTACTCAAGGTACCTTCAGAACCAGGAGTCATAAAAATTTCATTATGAATTCTTCTGATTTGCTTACATTCTGACAGAATCAAGGATTCTTGGGTTTCAACACTAATTTAAAAAAAAATGGATTTTCCAAAACTGGATGAAAGCAATAAACAACACAAATTGTTGATCACAGACAGCTTCATTTTCATATATATAATGTAATGAGAAAAGCAACAACCAACAGCTGACGTCTTTTTCCTCACTTTCTATACTGCAATCATTGAGGTGAAACTCTCAGGCATATTACTTTAATTTTTCAAAAGCAAGAAAATGAATAAAATACCCTTTCAGTGATCCTGATATTTAAACAAATGACATTATAATAGGAATGCACTTTTGCCTCCACTTTAGAACCCTCTTTTCTCCTTTCTGAACAGCAGTTGCCTATGACAAGGAACAACAGACCATTTACATTTCTATCTCTGATTCCTGTAGCTAGGTCATACTATCACATGCAGAGGGAGATGGAGAGGGCAGCCCATTCTGGCACCAAAGTCTTATCTGCAGAAGCCAGCGAGCTGAAGGACTGGCACCCAAGACCAAGCATCCAGGCCCACCTTGCTTGCATGCGAGCATCCTACAGCAAAGTGATTCCATTAATATTTGAGTCTTTTGTTTCTGCTGTCAGCTGTATTTGATGAGGACACATCCCACCATTCTTTGTGCTAAGATGTTCCACCATTTGTTCCTAGTGAGTCATGGCTGATCCTTGGGGAGAATGTAGAAAAGCACCATAGGGCCATCAGTTTTTGGGTGGCATTTTTTGGTGGCTTGTCCAGTGTGTGGGCAAGTTCTGACCCAGGAGAAGCGAATCTTCAGCAGAATCCACATCTTACCTTCCGTCTGGAGCTACCAATCTAAACCTGTTTATTTAAAGAGAAATGCCAGGCAGATAAGGCTAACTTTGAAATTAATTTTGCAATGTATGCACATTTGTGAACCTATTGAGACTCTCTTTACCATTTCAATGAGCTATTGATACTAGTTTAATAAATGAATACAGTCTTTGGACTAGTTTGTAGTTTGAGGCTGCTGGCATCTATATAAAAAAAATCCTTACAACAAACCATACAATTCCTCAGCATTATGATCCTATACATCTAGGAACAGCTATTGTGAGTGGCAGTGGCTGTCTAAGAATATCTGCATGTTTACTGTTCCCCCCTGAGGCAACAAGCATTGTCTGAAAGGAAAGCTCTGTGTCTTGACTATCCCTTGAGAACCCTAATTACAGCTATAGAAGAATATACTATACTGACTCTAAAGTAATTGAAAGACTGACAGGCAAATGCTTTCTATGTCTATTGCTCTGGGATCAGATCCTCTGAAAGTTAAAATGCATAGGCAATGGGCCAGTGTAGCCTCAGAGTTAGAGGACTGAATATACTGACATCAATAGAACTATAGCTTTTCATATTGTTTCCAATTTTGGCTCTGTGCCTTCAAACAGAACCAAAATAAGTACTGAAAAAGCCCCAACCACTGCACTTCCAACATTGTTAATTCTAAGTAATAACTGCAGCTTTTGGCATACAGCTGAATGTTTTTTCTAACTAAACAGTCCATACCTCCCTATAGAAACCAAAGTCCATAGACCTGACAGACAAGCTGAGGACATGACTGACTGAAATATAATAGCAAAGACAAATAGAAGAATTAAAGATGATAAATCATGCTTGAAATTTTAGACTAAATTCATAACAAAACTAGACACTGTTAGGAAAATATCTCAAGCCACATAGGTTGACTGATAAAACCAAAGAGATTTAAGGGAAATGTCAAAGTATAAAATATGGAGAAAACCATACGAACCACACATTAATTCTGATTAAGGTGTTATCACAATGTAAATGAATTACACTCATGGTTCTCAGGAATTTTTTGTGTAGGCAACCAGGATAAATTAATGGTCACCTCTAAAGCCAAGGCACCCTCATAATTTATTGCAATAGTTTAGGATTTTACCTTGGTTCAAGCTAAATTCTTTTATTCTCTAAGTGAATTCCACGAGAGACAAAAGATTTTTGACAAATCCACTTTCATCTTCTGAGTCAACCTTCTCAAAGACAAACGTAAATAGAGTCAAATGTTATATCATCCCACTTTTTTGCATTTTTGTAAATTAAAAGTCATGAAATGCTGGTTTGCCATTTGTTGGTTCACACAGGTAATGGAATTACTGATTATCAGTTAAGGTAGCAATAGTTTAAAAATTTTAAATTAAGATGGAACATTTGAGATATTTTAATAGCTAAAAATGGAATTTCATCTTTAATAAGAATAGTGTCTAGTATTTGTATAAGGCAAATTAACCTTCAATATGGGTATAATCAGAAATCTCATTGAAACCTTATGAATGACTTACTTTTAAATTCAACAGATCTCATTACATGCTAGCAAGAAAATTCCTTAGCACAATATATAGATATTAATCTCATCTGAGTGGAACCATACAGCTGCATTTTCTAATCAGAAGTAAAAGACATCATACTTAGGATGATCACCTTTATAATTTATCAGTAACTGAATATGAAGCAACAAAACTGAAAATATTCATAGATATAGCATAACTGTATTAGTAGCTAATTTACATGCTTTAGAAAAATCAAAATTGAGGGTGGAATGTAAATCATTGTAAAATTGATATGTAAAAGTGGTCTTAATGTAAAACATCAAGATGTCAAAGGAGTTAGCATTTTCTTTTTTATAATTAGGATTTGCAGAATAATGCAGAGACATGGATTCCCTACTATCCCTACTGTTCCAATTCTGAAGTTCTTCAAAGGAGGTCTTTCTTCATTTTGAAACAAGTGATAAAAAAAGACTAGCTAGAAGTAATGTCAGTAAAGGTGACACCAAGATTTTTAAAGAGCTGTTTAACATGTCATCTGATACTGCCAAAATTAAAAAAAAACAACATTGCTTTGAAATGCTTCATTAACTGTTGCTCTGCTAAATAAGCATTAGTCAATTTTCTGAAACAGAAGACACATCTAAAAAATAAAAACTATGAGCACAAGAGGTAAATAAAGGGCCAGGTCAACATAAGAAACAGTTATTTGAGCTTTACTAGGCTAGAGTAAACAAACAAAAAAAAACAAAACAAACACCCTATTCTAAGCATCTTGAAGGACTTTACTGAGAACAAGGATTAAGAATGAGAGGCCAGCAAACTAAATCAGGAGATATGAGTGATAAGAATTCAGAAGTAGGACCACACAGGAAACTGCTTATTCACAACTCCAAACTCTCCGAATCAATTTTGTCTGTACCACAAGGTGTCCAAATTCTTTTACCTCCCATGCTCTAGTGTATTTTCTCAGTTCCCTGACTAAATTCAGTGTTTAGGTTACTCAAAATGTCGGACTGATTAATAGCTATAATTTTCAGATGGGCACAGAGAAGAAATTATTTTTTAAAAGGCAGCCTAATATATCCTTCTTTGTTAAATCTCAGATCATTAAGGTCTGTTCATGTTAGAAATTGCTTAGCATCATTCTTGCATATGACAATAAACACACAGTTTCATTTTGTAAACAACTAGAACATCTAAATTTGGAATTGTGTTAAGGATTTGGTAATATTTACTGGGTTTCAGTGTTTTCATCATTTATTGTACTAATCACAGCCACATTATGTTTTGACAATGATAAACCTCAAACTATATTCTGATACATTTATAGCGCTCTGTAGGCATACAATAGATTGAAGTGTGGTAGAACAGAATATAATAGAACTGAAAAGACAAAATATTTGAGCACCATTTTGTTATGCTAACAAACCTTTACTACTCTCATGATAAGAGCAAAGATTTTATGATGAAAACTTGAATGGTTTAATGACAACACTTCCCAACTCCTTGTCCCTTCATACGATGTTCTAAAAGCGGATTGACCAACCAGCTCATTGGAGAAAAATCCTTTTGAGAACTGGTCCTTCTGAGGGGAGGGAAAAAAAAAAAAAAAAAAAAAAGAAGTTTCATACTGTTCCAAAATGAGTCAGACCCAATTTTAGTAAAACTGTCTGGTATTCTATTCGTTGGTGACCTTATTTCAAATGAACACCTGCTCTTCCCTTCCATATTCAGTCTCTTCAAGAGATACCTGAAAGAGCTGTGATGTCAGCCTCTCACACAAGCTTTGCTCCCTCTGATTGCTCTTTCCATCCTACTCTTAATACTTTGTAATTTAAGGAACTTCAAGGGTAGAAGTATGGGAGGAGTGGGGGGAGTAAAATCTCACACATGACCATTTTCCAGGACACAATGTTTTTATATTTTCTTATTATCACAGAATGGTCTCAGTGGAATTATCTACTGGAAATAGACCTCTTAAGTAAAGAGGAATGGCAAGGTCAAATCCAAGCACAGGTTAGCTTCAGTTTCAGTTCTGGCTATTTCACATCCTTCTTAGAAACACTGGCTCCCTCCCAGTCTTGCAACGTTTTTCTTTCAAGTGAAGCCTCCAATTTTAGCTTTCATTTTTACCTGGTTCATTTCTTCTATCATAAAAGGAACAAACATGTTAGTTAGCACAGATATATCCTTTAAACTTCTATTTGCACAAGTATAATTTCCACTGTGCATAAAGTGTTATGACTAATTCTCACGTTAGCATTAAACAATCATTTATTTGCCTTCAGTTTTAAAAAGTCCTCTAATAGATAAATTCAGATGGATACCTAGCATAGCCCTTGCATTTTATGCTGTGGCAAGAATCCAGCACCATAAAGCAAACTCTTAACCTTCAAAAATTCACCAGTTAGCTGCCAAGAGTCATAAAATGGCTGAGGTTGGAAGGGAGGTCTGGAGGTCATTTAATCCAACATCCCTGCTGAAGCAGGGATACCTAGAGATGGTTGCTCAGGACCATGTCCTGACAGCTTTTGAATATCTCCAACCTCCCTGGGCAGCCTGCGTCAGTGCTCTGTCACCCTCACAGTGAAAGTGTTTCATCATGTTTACGAGGAACTTCCTGCTTCAGTTTTTGCCTATTGCCTGTTTTTCTGTCACTGGATACCACTGAAAAGATCCCGGCTCCCTCTTCTTTGCACCCTCAGGTACTATTCACATTAGTATGATCCCCCCAAGACTTGTTTTCTCCAAACTGAGAAGTTCTAGTTCTCTCAGCCTTTCTTTACAGTAGAGACGCTCAGTCACCCTCATTATCTTAGTAGTCCTTCCCCTGGACTCAATATTCATGCCTCTCTTGTACTGGGGAGCCCAAAACTGGATACAGTACTTCAGGTGTGGCCTTAAGAGTGCTTGGATGACATTTAATGCAACTGCATCCACCTCCAGACTAAGGCTCCTATATGGTGTGGCAGACCAATAAAACAGTAAGTTAAATATCCAACCATGCACTGTCACTGTATTCCATTTAGTTACACTAGGAATCAGTCCTAGAACTTAAATATTGCACCATTTGTGCTGTATTAATTTATTTTAGTAATACATCATCTTATGCTCACAGCACCATACCACTACATCATTGCAAACCTCTACTTTGCCATTTGGGTGTTCTCAACACCAACCACCAAACCACAACTGTGTCAGTGGCATAATGGTGATACACAAGGACATACACATCCATCATCATCTGAAGGATGATGACCATCTGAAGGATGATGATGATACGTGTTTTGTGATACATATTTTCCTTCCATTTTTTTGTTTTTTTCTTTGTAGTATCATTTTCATATCAGTAAGAGTAAGCAGACTTTTCAAGAGCGGCATTGGTTTTAGCTTAGGTACTCTTGCACCAAAGAATTCCTCACATCATATTGTTTTGGACAGCTTGGAAGCAGCTCATAAAAGTTGAGAGTGGAGACTTAAAACTAATCTTCCTTCTATTTCACTGTGAAATTTCTTCTACATTACAACTTTATTATGAAACATTTAGTAGTCTTTATTTTCCCACTTCTAAGGCTATATTTAACTATAAAAATATTTTTGTGTTGCTTTTGAGTAGTTTTCCTCTCCATGCCCATTACGAATGCAAACATTTATCTGATTCCCTCTTTCTCTTCCTCTCCATTAATATAAATACCTTAGCACAAAGATATACGTATGCATAATATACAATTGTGTGTGTTTCCCAGAACACTGTATATTGCAACCAGTAGCTTAATAGATGTCCGTGCAAACATGATACCTTACATCATCTAAGGAACTGGCACCCTTTTCCCAGACATGCTTTTATTCATTCAGCTCTGCTTTTGACATGGATTGAATTCCTTGAAAACAGACAAACTTAGAACACTCACAACACAGAAGCAATGAGCAAGCTTTCTTATTTGTCCTTGCTTGCTCTCTCCTTCACAATATCCTTGACCCAAAATAACCATTCCTAGGTGTGAGACTGTAAAATAGTCTCAATGCTCATTCAGCTTTCCTTTTATTTCGTCTGTAAGCTAATGAATGCACATACATTTTACCTATACAGCAGAAATAGAATTGATCCAGTATTAAACTGATACTGAATGTACAGCAGAGACAGCTAAATAGAAATTTGTTTTAAAAATCTTTGAAAAACAGTTTTCTTTAGTAATTTATTCTGATGTATTTGGTTACACATACTATTCATACTCAGTCATATTCATATTGAAATTCTAATTTGAATTAAGATTCTATGGGTTGTCTTCCAGCCATCTGTAAAAACTTAAAGACAAACACAGATAGACTGAAGTAATCAGTTTCCAAGCCACATTTTAAATGATTTTTGTGTATATTATCCATCAACAAGATAGGGAGAAACTATTAATTTATTTAATTTTTTTTTTGGTCGCGGTGGTGGTGATGATGAGGACATCATTAAAAAGAAAAAAACAGTCATATGCAAGTCAGAGATACACAGCCCAAAGGAAATAACAAATCATCACTTTTTTCAAACTACTTAAAGGTGCTTGCTAATATGGTAGCAATCTGCTGTGAAGTCAAGCTGTAAATAGATTCTTTTGTGTTAGATTTGCATGCATGAGATGTTAATCAGTTCAGAGGCTCAGATATTCATGTTCCTCAGAATTATAACAAAAAAGCTTTCTGACATCTCTATAAATGGAAATACTCTGAAAGAATTGTAGAAAGCACTTTGTCTCATTTTTATGTACAGAACATTACCTATCACATGTTAAAGACCAAAAATAAAAAGGAAAGCTTGGCTAATTATACACTAGTGCACAAACTACATGGACATTGTTTTGTTACATTCCACCTACACACAGCTAAAATTCAGAGTCTCAGGAGATGTGATCTACATCTAAGCATTTGTATTACCAAGTAGTGCACTTTCTGTTACAGTGTTCCTGTTCAGCATCCATCAGGTATATGAATACTTCAGTGGACTCATTATAAAAAAGGGGAAAAGATTAAGGATTTCAAAGCTTGTTTCCTTGGCCACCCTTCATTTCTAGGAAAAGACACTCCTTATGTCATTTATCCTTGGATTATAAGAAAATCTTCTAGTGTGAACAGTTTCTATAACCCAGATGCCAAATTATAGACTCAGATATATGGCATGCCTCACTGAACAGCTTAAACAATCAACATCTATGCTGCTATTTTTAATACATGCAGGTATTAAACCAGCAACTAAATTTAAGCTCATCTCTTACACTCTCAACATGTTGAATTCCTAGTCCTGTTCCTAGTAAGGTACCAAGAGAAAATCCCTGTTTTAAAGAACTTGATGTCTAATACAAATAGTAGAGATTAATAGAAGGGATGAATAAATAAAAAAAATATAAAAAAAGAAAGTTTGTTGGAATGTGCTACCTCTTCAATAACTATGAAGAAATGAAGTGAGAAAATGAGGAGTTATATCTTGAGAGGTGAAAGGGTGGGCAGCAAGAAGTTAGGACAAAGAAGTTTTTTTAACTCCAAAAATACACGCTAGGAGTGGGAAGGGGGAAACTTAGTCTAAACAGTATTCACTTTTATGCTATAGCTTTTCTGAATGTCTTTTATGTCTGCAAATCCTAGATCACCTTACCAACTGTCTCTGTCTTCTAGATGTTGCAGACTATATGGACCACCAAGGTCTGCAAATCTTCCCAATGACCTGATTGCAGCTGGAGGATAAAACAACTCACAGGTAAAGCCCAAATAATCTACAATTTGTTATTCAAATTTCCACAGGAGTACTTTGTATGGGATCCCTTTTGTGCTCCCATGTAATTCTTCAATGACATTTTATATTGTACAAATAAAAAAGCTAACTACCCCAAACATGGGTACTTTATTTTTCCCATAACTGAATTAAGGGTGGGCAGACATTTCTTCCTCTCTAGAGCTATGTACTCATGTATTTCATAGAAGGTCACCCTGGTGCTGCAGGTCACTTCATGTTAGCACCTCACTTAGCTGCCACAAAGAATTGATAACATCATTGTATGACCCAATTTATAATGGAATTCAAAAAGACCCTAACAAGATAAAAAAGTCATATCAAATCCACAACAGTGGACAATATTAACTTGACTTTACCTGTAGTAGTGAAGAATGAAAAAGCTGGCATATTCCCTAAGGCACTTACCCTGGTAAACTCTCACTTGGCTTCCCCTCACCTGTGTTAAATCCATTTTAAGACAGGTCTGTTTTGATAAATTATGGTGTACGCAACAATAGTATCAAGACACAGACTTCCAGGTTTCCTAGTGTAGACATCCTTTAAGAGTCAGATTGTAGTAGCACATGTCAGTTCTCAGTTTGGAGGTATATGCCCCAGTCCTTTGCTGAGTGACCTTGCTGTGAAAACATGGGGATTCTGCCATAGAAGAAGACTAAGCATCAAGGCAAGATAAAACTATCTTATCCTTAAACAAATGTCCCTTTCAAAAGCTTAATACAAAGCAAGTCTAGAAAGTCTGCAGCTATAATGATTTCATGTTTTGCTGATCCCAGCCTTTTCTACTGAAAGACTTTTTAGTGGTCCCTAGTGGAAAGTTGAGATCAGCATTTAAATGCCAGTCTATCTTTTTAACATAAGTCCTCAGCAGCCCAGTAGCTCTTAGTGATACTGAGAATTTATAAGTAGTTATGCATGGATGCATATATATATATGAAATGCATATCACACTCCTTTATGGCTGTATGACTGTACATTCAGACATATTTTTTTTTTTTTGCAAAAGAATAGTAACTTCTCCCAGTATTTTTTCTACTTTATCAACGAAGAGGCAAAACCACTGCCTAACAAGATCACTTTCCTTGTTTGAAACACCTCTTTTCACAGACACTTAGGGACCAATTATAGACATTTCCCACCTCTTTCTAATTTCTATACCTGACATACGTGCCTTCCTCTCCTAGGTAACAGGATGATACATGTGTCATGAGGAATACAACATAAACACACCTTGTTCTTTCTAGCTCTGTGTAAGTAATCTTTTATCACCCATTTTAACTTGATAATTTTTACTGTAAGCTAGAATCTTCATGAAAGAAAAACAGAAATCTGAAACATATAAATTTAGCTTGTACAACTTGTAGCTCCTATAGCCACTATTTCTTTCCTCTTTTCCCTTCTGTAAAAACTCAAGACAGTGAAATTGTTCTAGGCAACAGGCTAACAAAGTCCTCTCCCTTGGGCTGTGCATCCTGCTAGTTACCATTTAATACTAAAGAAATACTCTTATTCCTTGGGAAGCCTTCTGGAAAAGTTTATCAGTACAAAAGGTTTTATGTTCTAAGGTTAAAAGGGTCACTAACCTGCTCATTCAGCTCTTTCTCACCTAGAGAAACCTGGCTAAGAATCTCAGCCTCCCTGAACACAGTATACTAGACAGGCAGGCTCACTTGGTGCTTCTGTATGTACACATTTCAATTTTACTTCTCACTGTGCCAGTCAAGAAAGCATGACCTTGTCAAACTTCATCAAGTAGTGAATGTGAAGATCAGGATCCCCAGCCAGGGGTCCCACACCTTTAAAGTCCTGACTTTGAAAGGGCTCTTCCATACTTTCATTAGGAACAGCATATTCTGCAGTTTGAATGCATGGAAATGATTCTTGGCCTTTTTTTAGTCCATGCTTCACTTGATACACTAAGAATCTCCATGCACTTCCCTGTACCTTCAGTCAGTATATGCCTCCTTTCTCATCTGCTGCCTGCTGTATCTTCCAAAGTTCTGGAAGATTCAGTTCAGAGTTGACTGTCAAGAGCTCCCTGACCCTCTGAGTTCTTCCGTGTTCTTCACCTGTGTCTGAACACAAGGTGATTAACTTCTCAGCTTTGATTTTTGTCACTTGTAAAATAAGGAAAGTAATCTTTAGTACTTGCCATGAAAGAAGTCAATATTTATCATTGATGACTATCATGTACAGTCCAAGCTATCTCACTTGGGCCTACATCTTGCTTCCCTCAAAATCAGTGCAAAGTTCTCATTGACTTAAGGAGCACAGCACGTATACTTGCTTTTTTATGAACCCAGAAATTCTGTGATAACTGAAATATTAAAGTGCTGGTAGTCACTGTCTTTTAAATAGAATTTCAGTAACAGTCATGATTTATCGCCACTACTGTCTCAGAAAAGAAGCAGGAGAATTAATTCCATTTTGGTTTTATCAGAGAGGTAAACATTCTTTTTTTTTTAAAAAAGCCACAAACACTGCAGGAGTTGTAGATTGCATAAAAGCTGATCCTGTTCACGCAGCAGTCATTGAGAGTGTGAACTGGCTTCAATGCAATAAGGATAAGACTTCTATTAAATGTTGTGTTATCCCACAAATTAAATGATTGTAAGATTTCAATCTTAATAGCACCAGTCTGCCCAAATCTGGAATCACAGAGGGATGATTTTTTTAATAGACCAGTGAATATTATGAGTCATCATTGCTCACTGTAAGCTACATTTTTTTCCTCTCCTCTCTCTTTTTACTTTTAAGAAGCAGTAACAGCAAAACAAGCTTTTTCATCCCAGGAGTTTTGAGTCTGGAAACACAACAGAAACAGAACAAGAATGCGATAATGTACAATAACAGGAAAAACACTATTTAGCTGGACAGGATCCTGTTTTGACTTCATTTTAAAGGTTCCGTAACTATTTTTCTGAAGGACTTTATGCTAGTTTGGAAAAGTATCTCACTCAGGAAGAGTTCAGTCAGAAAAGAAGAAAGGCATGTAGAAGTCAACAGTAGAAGGATTTCTCAAAACTACACATTAACATTGAATTAGGCAACTTAAAAGTACAGCCAGATGTCATATCATGTCACCTCTACAGAATTAGTTAGAACCTCTGTCTTTTCAAACAGCACATGAATTTAATGTTTGCTGGATAAAACCAGGTATGTTTCCCTAAGTATGTTCTTAGATAAACTTTAGATAAACCATGTCACAGAACTTAGAAAGCTCCTGAGATTGCCTCATTTGATTCTATCACATTCAGAAGAAAAGTGAGCAAAACAAATTCACAAAAGTAAAAAACACCTTCTGCTTCCTTTAGGCTGAGAGTATCATCCTTCAGCTAACTTCAAATATGAAGTCCTGAGTGTTTTTGCGGGGCTAAATGCAGATGCAGAGGCCAGCCGCAGCCTAATTCTCTGCTCCACTGCCAAAACAGAATAATGAATTCCAGGCCCAGCTCTGTCTGAGATGATAAAATTAACAATATACTTCTTAGAGCTATGTACCCTTAGTATCTGAAGTCATGCTGTGCCATTCAAGCTGCTTTATCAATAAAAAAGCAAAACTGAAGGAGTGCCTTTTTCACAGACCTTTTTCTGCTTTTATTTTACAGTGACAACATAAGGGCAGTCAAATTCATAGATTCCATGGACAGGTAAAAGAAGTTTTCAAATCTCTGATTAAATCAAGCTTCTTTCAATATGAAAAGACCCAAGCATTTTCCTGAAAATCTCTTCAGCTTCAAAATGATTGATGTCCCTGCTGAACAGCAAGACCGGAGACCAATCTGCAGGCAGTTATGTCTAAAGAAAGGAAGAAAGGAAGGCAGGAAGGAAGAAAGAAAGGAAGGAGAAAGATATATACTGTGTTTCTATATGAACATGCATGTGCACTTATGCACAAATAATAAGTTTTTAATAAGGATTTTAATAGATATTAATATTTGCAAGTAGCCATAAGTACATAGAAAATATTCAGCAATATATGTTGCTAATACTGGTGCCTTTTATAACATGAGATAGGTAGGAAAACAGAGAAATAGAGGATACCTCTGAAAAAGAAATACCACTACGCAAAACAATAGGATTACAGGAAACATCTCAATGTCTGAAATTGACTAATACTTTCCCCTTTCAAAACTAAACACATATATACAGAGTATATACAGGTATATGCTATTCACTGTTTTTCACTCACTGAAGCCTGCTACCAAGCTAATGCATCCAGGCTGCATGTATATACATGGCTACAGAAAAATAATTTGACTATTGTAATTAGACCTGTCAATACATGCAAAATTATCAGACAGTGAATATTAAGCATATTAACTTTAACTCTTCAGGTATGGCCACTTTTTCTCAAAACTTTTCAAACACACATGGTATCCTAGGGTCAGTCATGCTTGTTTTACTGCATAACCAAGTGTCCCTTTTGGATGTGATCTGCATTTGAGTCAGCACCCACAGACCTTGCATTCTGGATATCCATGATTAATACCAGGGGTCTAGCCATGTCTATTTTATTATAAGAGAGTGGAATTTAAAGCTGTAACATTTTTCCTATATGGTTCTACTGTTCTTGTGTGGGAATCATATCTGTGAAGGTACATGTCCATGTATATGTTTCCATGTATACTTGTACTGATGTGAAATTAATTAGACAGTATTATTGCCAACCATATTTTCTCTGATGCATTCATTATCCATCATGTTCAGAGGCACACTTACATGGTAAACTGCAGAGAGCTGTTATTCAGATACACAACTCTACCTGGTTTATGTACAGCAAACACAAATAACATTAAAACAAATGTAGAATAAAATATTTGCATAAATAATGAAAGATGTCTAAATTGATCAGTCTCATCTGTACTGTGAATGTATACCACAACAAGTTTTAGGTATTTGTTCTGAGCCTACCTGCAACCTCTCATTTAAGCAGTCTTAGGGATCTTGTTTCCACAAGAATAATGCAGAATAAATCTTACATTTACCCTAAAATTTAACTTAAACATATTTCAGGGGAGGAGGGGGAATTCACTTCCATTATTCTTCTTTTCTTTTTCTTTACTTAACAACTTTCTAATGTAAAATGCCTGAACAGTGCAATGAGCAAATCTCTAAGACTCCATTATCCTTAAGGAGTTGTTCCACCACTACGATGTACAACCAAGCACCTTCGTGTTTGCTGTCCTAAATCCATGAATCTTGAATCCCTGGGTGCACAAGTGCCCCAGTTTCAATAGAATAAGAACATTTAAGAAGGGTGTGGTTTTTTTAGGTTAATTCTTTCTCTCAGTTTCTTGTTCAACATAGAGACTGATATACCATACACGTTTTACCCTTCACTTTTTGGTCTTTGATTACTAGAGAGGTGTCAGAGTAGCAACTGTTTGAGTGCTAAAGCACTGACTCACAAGATTGAAATTCAAGTCCTTGCTCTGAAACAGACTTCCATGTGTTACCCTGAGCAAGCCATGGAAGCAGTGTGTGCCTCAGTTCTTAACTGTAAAATGGAAAACAGAAAAATCTTTAAACCCAAGATGTATAATATAGTACATGACATAGTACCTTGCAGAATATGAAAGGCAGTATCGTATTGCAACAGCAGCTATATTCACACTGTAAATGTAATTTAAGGCTAGTTAATCCCAGAGAGAGGGACATCTTTTTCACAGAAGTGTCACAGATTCCAATCAGCTATAACACCAATTGGCTATAAGTCACTTGTGATTCTGCTTTAGGATAAGCTATTTCACAACCCCTGTGATACTTGGGGTTCTTCAGGTAGTGCAGTACTGCAGGTATTTCAATTAATTTTAAAAGATCACACTTTCAGCAATAAGAAATTCTATCCAGTTCTATAAAGCCCTTTGTTTCCAATTCTTTAATTTTTGGAATAAATTACCTGCCAATCTCCCTTCTCAGTACTGAATGAAATATAGAATAGAAAGTAAACTGGAACAGGAAAAAAGAAAATGGTGATGCCAGTGAGAGTTGCAAAAATGAAGCGTTGATAAAAACACCCAGGATAAAAAGCCAGTGTGAAAGACACACAAAAAGAAAAGAAAAAAAAAAGAAAGAAAAGACTCTTGCTACCTGGAGTGGAAGTTGGATAGTGTTTGAGTAGCTGCTAATCAAATATTCACTCTTAAGCAAAAGAAGAAACTCACTGTAAAAAGAAAACTAAAGGTGCATGGGAAGGAGAAAGATAGCATGCCTGAAATAGGAAAAAGAGCCAAAGAAGAGCACTATACATGTTAAAAGTCTCAGGGATTTGCCACATGCCACATGGATGCCTGGTGAGCAAGAAATTCCTTTAATGCTCAGCTGCACCAATTGTCACTGACTTCAACAAAAGTTCACATCATACCATGTCTCAGCCTGTCATAAGACCCTTAGTTGCATCTCCCATTATTTTTTGAACTCTCTTAACTCAGCAAAGACATTCAGAGTTTTCAATCTGCCTTGACTCTGTCCATAGGTGCTTCCTTACAGTCATGACAGTTATAACTCGCTGAGAAGCTTCAACTTTGTCAGTATATTACAGAGTACGGTTTTGAGCTCCACTAAGGCCTCTAATCTTTTTCAAACCAGACCTGTTTCTCATAGATGGAATAATACCTTGAGCTTCTTAAGCCAAGTTGTTCAGTGTAACTGAGCAGCATTAGTTTTTAGCGCACAGATGGCATTATCATGTCAGGAAGCAACGTATGCTATAGAAAACTGCCACCATTCACTGTGTCACTAAGTCGTAAGTGCTCCTCTTTCTGAAAATTTAGGTGTAGTACTCAAGTCCTTCCTGCACTGCTCCCACTCCCCATTCATCACCAACCAGTCCTGAGAGCACTGGTTCCAGCACTGCCACACCGCAGAAACACACTCCTGTTCTTTCTTCACCTGCTATAAAAGCGGATGAAAATGTGCAAGGCAGCCTCTAGGACAGCCAGGAATGGTGGGATGTTCATCAATGTGGTGTAAGTCCAGCAGAACACCTAGATCCAGGCTTATCTCATCAGCATTCTTCTGCAGAGTATGTGCTGGCAAGGCAGCACAAGCAGGTTGTCAGATTGGTCCACAGTGCTCCCTACCTAGTAGTAGTCCTCTTTGCGAAATATAAAAAGCATATACACACACAAAAACACGTTTCATAATGAGAACCTTTTTATATGTAATTCTTTATGAAATACTTTAATTTCTAGAGACGTAAAAGATACATTCAGCTGGCCCAAAAATGCATTCTGTTCTCACATTGCTCTAAAACGTAATGAAGAAGGCCAAGATTGAAGATGTAAACATTTGTAGAGTTTGGCAGCAAAAATAGATTGAAATCACAGAATATGATTAATATTTTAATTTTATATGAAAATTTATATTTGTCTTTATATATGAATAACGGTACAATTACTTTTATTGAGGAAAAGAAAACAGTGCTGACAACTTTGTTTTTTATCTGTATATTTATAAAAGCCTTTACAACACCACTATGACAAGATTCTCTTTTCACATGGCTTTATTCCTGTTACAGCTCTGAATATTGCCATCTCAGGAACTAGAAGGTTGAGAGACATGTTTTTCTGCAGATGGCATGGGAGAAAAATTAAGACGTGACGTAGAGAAAGATGATAAGTAGCAACAGACTAATGGAGAACATTTTGTCCTGCTTTAGAGGAGCACATCAGGAACAGCTTGTTTTCATAGGGGATCTGAAGTATAATCACTGGCACTATACGACTGCTGTAAGCATTGCTCTGCACTAATCACTACCATATTATTGTGAGTTTTGCTGAACATTTTGTAAAAGATACATTGCATTCCTATTTTTTTGGCACTTATCAGGAAAATTAATCAGACATACCAAAAGCCATAGACAATAAATAATTAAGTCATACCTTTTAACATACTTGTTATGTTTCAGAGATTTACTGCTTTTTATTTTAACTAGCTATCAAGAATCAAAACACTGACTAAATCTGCCAAGTCAAAACACTAAATCTATGTATGGATTTCTAGGTAAAGCACAATAACTGAATAGTGGAAGTAAGAGATGTCTTTAATGCAGAAGAATCAGAGCCTTGAAGAACATATTTCTAAATCTGCAGCATTCATCCATTCTTGCCATAGCAAAGGCAAAGCATTTTGAAGAATGGTTTTGTGAAATTATATTCACAAATTTCTATTCAGCTATTGATCAAATATCCATACAGAGCTACCTACAAACACAAACCACAAGAAATCTATTTAAAATCTTCCCTTCCAAGCACACTGCTTTCCTTCCGTCTTGCCTTTTAAGGAGTAAAATAACACAACTACAAAACCAAATATTACCTGTCTGTCTAATTCTCCTCTTGGCAAAAAAGGAAAGAGAGAGAGAAGGGGATTAAAACAAGCAAACAAGCCTGAAAGTAATACTTGCTAGTCATATTACTGAATATTTTAGTGAGCAGTCCTCATTTAGTATTTAGAGAACTAAAACCATCCAAAATCTGAAAAACTAGTTTGTATACATCAAGTAAGTATATGCTGTGTGTATATGACTGATGTGTTGGGAGCTCATGTAATCTGCCAAGCTTCTGGACCTGCTAAATATGAACTGCCTCTTCCAAAATCTGAGCAGATGCAAACATTTATTGAACAAATACTTAGAAATCTAATCACAGTTACCTGAGAAAACTGGTCATTAGGAAAGAGCCCTGACTCTCAAAATTGTTGAGAGGGCAGCCATTTGCTTCAACAGATCAGTATCACACTTTGAATTTCATTTCCACCAAGTTCGTTTTCAAAATGGGGAAAGAACCTTATTATTTGTTTAGTAAAGCATTCAGGGTCCCTTGCCTTCTGCTTATAGTTGTTGGGGTTTTTTTTTTGTTTTGTTTTTGTTTGTTTTTTTTTTTTTTTTTTGCCTTTGTGGGGCTTTGGGGATTCTTTTTTGTTGTTGATAGTGGGTTTTGTTGGGTTTTGTGGTTTTCTATTGGTTTTAGGTTGGGGTGTTTTTTTGTGATTTTGCTTTTGGGGGGGGGTTTGGTTTGCTATTTATGGATTTGGACGTGCAAAAAAGAGGTAAGGAAAGGGTTTCCTCTAGTGCACAAGCAATTTATTCTCTGTGAGACTTCAAAGCTGCTCAGAATTTGGGATGGGATCCCCTACAAACTCAACATTTGAGAGAAAGCTCACCACAGCCACTTGAGATCTTCTCAGTGCTGTTTATAGAAAATACAGGTTTTGCCACTATAACTTTTTCATCTATACCAGATTTTCCACAAACAAACAAACAAAAAACAAATCAGAAAAACAATTTTTGTTTGTTTCTTCCCTTCCTCTTTCTTCAACTGAGGAAAATATGCTTCATTCTCTCAATGCTCCAATATAAATCTGAAAGCATAAATGATGCCCTATATCTATTATAGAATCATAGATTGGTTTAGATTGGAAAAGACTTTAAAGATCATCTAGTTCCAATCCCCCTGATGTGGCAGGAACACCTTCCACTAGACCAGGTTGCTTAAAGCCCCTTTCATCCTGTCCTTGAACAGTTCCAGGGTTGTGTACATATATAATTTGTATATGCTTCTATCCATATTCTATGTACCTATCCAATTCTCTCTATATCTAGACATGCATGCATATATATCTCTCTATATTTGTTTTCAAGCATGAAAGGAACAGGATTTCATTCCATTGTTCAAATAACATGTACTAGCTGCAGCAGACATCAAATTTCTCTGGCCTTTACCCAACTACAGGCAAAAGTTTATTTGTATCAGCAACTGCAGCAGCCTAAGTAAAGGGCACCCTTGGGGTTTGGTTTGTGTAAGTGGGGCTGTTCATGATCACGGCACAGCAGGGCCAGCTCTTGCAGCAGAGGATGCTTCTGGGTCCTTTCCCACATGCTCCTGTGATGCTGCAGGGTGGCAGGTTGGTATAATGAACGAACCGTTTTCCCAGCGGTGTTACGGTAAAAAGGCAAAGCTGCTTGTACACCCTTAAGAAATGTTTTTCATCACTTCGAAAACACTATCTGTGGGAAGATGTTCCTCTGACACATAAAACAAGCTTTCCCTCACCAAACTAGGAGTCTTAGGGATAAATGCTGAGTATGTGTGTGCATGCATGTGTATGTATAACATCCAGCCTCTTAAATTTTAATCGAGCTCATACATAAGTTTCTCTGGTGGTGGCGAAAGTGTCGGAAATACAAAGCATGCACACACACCTCCCAGCAAATAAAATGTGTCAGCAAGTGCTATAATCAATAAAAATATAATATTCTTTCCTAAATAATGGTACAGCAGGAGAAGTATGTAAGACAGTGATGAATTATTCAACAGGTCTGCTTTGCTGCTACATTGCTCCTTCCATGCTTTAAGCTTTCCTACAGCTGAAACACCTGGCACAGCACTCTGACTTCATTTTCTGAATGCCTAAGTCTCTTTCTTCCCTCATATAAAAATTTAGTTACCTAAGTGCCTAGAGCTTTTAACTGCCTTCAGTGTCAAAATTCTGTTATCTCTCAAAGTTTTTATGTGCCTTATTTCCACTTGATACCTTCACATAGAGATTCACTATGTATGTTAGCTGGGAGCTGCATATTAAATATTTTTAAAAGTAAATGCTTCAGACTGTGGAGAATTGAGTTTACGAGAGGGTGCATGACATTCTGGACAAAGTATTCATTAAAAGACACAAGGCAGATGCATTCAACTGGTTAAAATGAAAGCCCAGGCTGATATAGTTATTTAGACTGAACAGTAAGATAGCTCCATGGAGCTAGGGTCGGTATAAGATCTTGTTTGCATTAGCTAGAATTCAGTACATACTAATTTAGTTTTGTTTAAAAAAATGGAAGCAAGATATTTTCAGTCACCCAGTGCTATAAAAACAAATATGCATTTTAAGTACATCTTGCAGTATGTAATTCAATGCAGATTATTGTATGACCTTTATAACACTGAATAAGTGTTATTATGTGCACGCAAATACTGTATATGCAAAACTGTAGTTCACAGAACGAAGGCAGTTTCTTCAAGAAGAACAGGAACAAAAATCAAAACTTTTTACAGTCTCAAAGAAAAGTTAATTCATTTTATTTCTGTTGTGTTTATTTAAGCTATTGTGGAAATTATTTAAATCTTCTCCTGAGTAGCAGCACATTTGTATCTGGAGTTCATCTAATCTGTCATTCTGCTAGAGATGGTGAGATCCCTCTTAACGCATTTCATGTGCTGTGCATAGCTCACTTTTAAATGCCACAAGCAATACAAATCTGTCATTTCTCCTTGGGAAGCTGCCTGATTCTGTAATACAGCTTACCACTAAGTAGTTTCTCTGATACTCAAGCTATATTTCTCCTACTTGATTCATGTTCCACTTCCCATTACTTTGCGTTAACTCCCTCTTCTCCTGCTATCAAACGAAGGAGGTTTGATTCCTACCTGTACTAAATGCTAACTGCTGTGAATGGAGCAGCAAGAAATAAATAACCGCCTACCTCAGGTCACCTCTGTGATCTGCCCGCTGTCACACCATTCCTTTGACACTTGCTGCCATCCACTGCCAGAAGCAAGACCTCTGCTGTGACCCCAGAAAGGTATTTTCCTTTTCTAGGAGATAATGCTGGATCACTGCTGAAATACCTCAGCATTCATGGAGGAATATGATGTGCTTAAACAGACAGCAAATTAACTCTTGAGCTCTTGGATAAGAAAGGTTTATAGCAATGGTCTCAGGCACAGCCAAAACCATTTGGTGCCACTAGCCTCTCAGTGGCTGATCTACGAGCTCTTGGTGCAATCATCAGACAGCACTGCTGCTGAGAAGCAGAAAGGCTGCACGTGGAGTAAGGTCACAAGGTTTTGACCTAGATCTCAGTCAGCAGGAAACTGCATCAGAAAATAAAAATTGGATGTACTTCAGTGCCCTTGACAAAAAGGCTACAGGCCTGAGTGAATGAGGAAAATAAGGCGCAACCTTGCCCTTGTGCTGCTCCACACACTGTACGGGAGGATGGAAAGTGACTGAGCGTTCATTTGTCTGCAGCACTCTTTGTGATCATGCATTCTGGAAACAAAAATCCCCGATGTCAGACAAACTGCTGCTTTGAGCACAGAAAATAGCTATCTGACTCATGACCACTGAAACAGAAAATCTTTGCTAAACAAGCCATTAAATTTTCATAACAAAGTTTGGAAAAGTTCTCTGAGAAATCTATGCAAAAACCATGTATTCAAAACCACTTATGCACAAACTATACTTTCCTACCAGAATCCTTTCTTGTCTCTCTCTGATTTCAGAACCTAAGAGACATGACCTGTCTAGTCACCATGATCGTTAGAATAGGCTGGCAGAGAGCAATTTTCTTAGAGTGGTTTTATTAACTTGCAAATGGAAATTAAATTTACTGCAAGTTTTCACAAATGCAGTTACTCTGGCAATTCCAGAACACCAAGAAGCAACAAAATGCATTAAATATAAATAAGTACATGAAGATCATAACTGTACCTCCCTGTATCAAAGTGAATGAGCAAATAATATCAGTTCTTCTACCTAGAAAATAATTGTTTTCCATAAATCTTATATGTCCTTAGGACAAAATAAAGTTCTTGTTTCTGTTATATAGGGGAGTATAATTTACTGAAGAAAACAATGACAAAACTACATATGGAAATATATTGTAAACTTCTATTTTCACTTCTTCAGTGAAATGATAAATCATGTTATACAATCTCAGGTGACAACTCAGATCCATTGCAACTACCATCTGTTTATCCAAACACTTCCAATATTAAATCATCACAACTATTACTTCACTCCTTCAAGTTCCAGTAAGATTTGTATATTAAATAGGCCTCATAAAATAAAGTTGTAATTTGCCAACTGAAAATGGTACAACAATGAAATGATCTAATCTTTTTTTAAAGGGCTTTTGACAATGGCTGCAATAGCTCATGGTAACTATCCTATTTGCATTACAGCATCTGCACAGAAAAGACTTTTTTTTTTTAATTTCTTATATTATTGGATTTATTAGAGGCACTGAATTGAAAGCTCCCCTATCACAAATTTACCAGTGATAGTTTTTCCTGTGATTTTTGCAGGAATTTTCATTAGTATAGATGTAAGTAAAGCAACAGAGGTTAATGTCTACAATATTTTCTGAATACTGATGGATGGCCAGTACAGCTGATGAATAGAAGCAAAGCTTCAAATTGCCTACTTCAGATGGACACTCAAAGTCAAATCCAATTCTAATTTCTACCTTGGCACAAGCAGATCCTCTTCATACCAACAAGAATTTGCTTAAAAAACAAAAAGTGTTTGCAGGAAAAAAAGCCCTAGTGCACAAAGATACTTGAGGGAACAGATCATTTGCAATGCATCCTGCCATGAGGAGAAGACCTTGCAATGGGTGTCCAGGCAGAAAGTATGTTGAGATGGTAATGTGTTGGGTGGGAAGGTTTGTTAAGAGCAGAGAAGCCAACCAGGAATTGAAATAATGTTTTTAAAACTGACATAGAAAACCAGATGATAACTTTAAATGGCAAAAACAGAAAAAAAAAAAGAAGACAAAAACAAACAACAAAAAAAAAATACCCAACAAAATCAAACCAAAAAAACCCAAACCACAAGAATGACAAACAGATGAAGATGTATGTCTGTTTCCTCTTAGATTAATTGTAAGGGTTTCCAGAAGTACAGGAGGCCCTCTGCTCCTCTTTCCAGTTACTTAATAGTTAGGAAAGACTTACTTTTCATAGTTATTACACCAAGTAGAAACGTTCCTCGTAAATTAACCACTCTCAAAATTGTATTACTGCTACTAGGTTCTAGGAATTATGAGACATATAACTCCAACTTCAGCAGAGTCAAAATATTTTTTCTATGTGCACCACGGAGACACTTGTCTTAATGAAAACCAAGCAAAAATCATGTATGTGTTGGGTTTTTTTAATGATCTGATTTGATAGGAAACTTAATAGACTTAAGGAGGCATGTGTTTATCTTCTATTATAGCTACAGATTTCTACTTTGGCTACTTTGGCCAAAACACTTAATCCAGCAAGCTTGCTAGCTCAGAGGAAAAGACAACTTCCCATTTCACAAAAGGTAGGAACAACAGTTAAATTCAAGCTGTCATAATGAGATAGTACAGTGGTAGGGCAACAACAGCTTCTAACCACATTTCTGATGTCACTGAGATGGTACATCCATTCTTCAACATCACATAGTAGCTCTGCCCCTGGAGAGTCCTTTCCTGAGATACAGATCTAGGTGATACAATTTCTTTCTTACACAGCAGTAAGCGAATTTAGAAGTCCAATGCTGCATAGGAAACTACTTTGTCCAGAGCTTAATTTAATAAAACAGTAAAACAATTAAATATAAAAATTTGAATTCCCCATAGCAAATATTTTTGTGTTCAATCAGGAAAAAAAATAAATTAAAAATTTGTGTAAAAACAGGGTTTTGCCGTTGTATATACTTAGAAATATGTTCTTTCCACATGTATTAAATTCTTATTTAGTTATAAGTACTTAGACACTCTAAAACTGTTTAGAACACATTAAAAAAAAAAAGACAAATAAAGATATTAAGTCTGCATGCACCAGCTCTAGCCTGGTAGCACTCATTAAATAAAAGAAAAATCAGTTAAAGTACTTTTAAAACAATTTTCTCACTATAATTTTTTCACGGTTGTCATGGGTTCAGCAGTAGCAGTCTTTTTTTTTCCTTCTTAGTAGCTGGTGCAGTGCTGTGTTTTGACTTTTGGCCTGGGAACAGTGCTGATAACACTGATGATTTTAGTTACTGCCCAAATGTTTAGACTGGCCATAGGACTTCATGAGTCTCACGCTCTGCCAGGGAGGAGGGGAAGCCGGGAGGAAGCAGAGACAGGACACCTGACCCAAACTGACCAAAGAGGTATTCCATACCACACACGTCATGCCTGGTGAGGTAACTGGGAGTTACCCAGAAGGGCACTCTCTTCTCAGTTGGACTCGTTTCGGTGGATGGCATCGTATTCTCTTCCCTTGTTATTTCCCTTATCATTATTATTATTGGTGGCAGCAGTAGTGGTTTGTGTTATACCTTAGTTACTGGACTGTTCTTATCTCAACCGGTGGGAGTTACATTCTTTCGATTCTCACCCCCGTCCCTCCAGGAGTGAGGAGGGGCTGGGGGGAAGGAAAGAAAGGGGGGGGGATAGTAGAAACTGTGTGGCTGACTAGGTTTAAACCACGACAGTGGTAAATATGTAAAAATGCAATGTTGTCCCTAAATTGGAGAGACATCAATTTGATAGGTGGACCACTCGGTGAATAAAGAACTGGCTGGATGGTCGCACACAAAGAGTTGTGGTCAATGGCTCAATGTCCAGCTGGAGACCTGTAACGAGTGGTGTCCCTCAGGGATCGGTGTTGGGACCGGTCTTGTTCAACATCTTTGTTGGTGACATGGACAGTGGGATTGAGTGATCCCTCAGCAAATTTGCCAATGGCACCAAGCTGTGTGTTTTGGTTGATATGCTGGAGGTAAGGAATGTCATCCAGAGGGACCTTCACAGGCTTCTGAGGTGGGCTTATGCCAACCTTATGAAGTTTAACCATGACAAGTACAAGGTCCTATACCTGGGTTGGGGCAATCCCAGACACAGCTACAGGTTGGGCAGAGAAGAGATCCAGAGCAGCCCTGCGGAGAAGGACTTGGGGGTTTTGGTCAATGAGAAAATGAACATGAGCCGGATTCAGTATGCGCTCACAGCCCAGAAAACCAACTGTATGCTGGGTTGAATCAAGAGGAGCTTGACCAGCAAGTCAAAGGAGGTGATCCTGCCTCTCTACTCTGCTGTCGTGAGACTTCACTTTCAGCATTATGTATGGTTCTGGTGTCCTCAACATAAAAAGGACATGGAACTGTTGGAACAAGCCCAGAGGAGGGCCACAAGGATGATCAGGGGTCTGGAGCATCTCCTGTATGAAGACAGGCTGAGAAAGTTGGGGCTGTTCAGCCTGGAGAAGAGAAGGCTGCATGGAGACCTCATAGCAGCCATCTAGTATCTGAAGAGGGCCTATAAGGATGCTGGGGATGGACTCTTCATTAGGGACTGTAGTGATAGGAGAAGGGGTAATGGGTTAAAACTTAAACAGGGGAAGTTTAGGTTGGATATAAGGAAGAAGTTCTTTACTGTGAGGTAGTGAGGCACTGGGATGGGTTGCCCAAGGAAGTTGTGAATGCTCCATCCCTGGCAGTGTTCAACACCAGGCTGGACAGAGCCTTGTGTGGCATGGTTTAGTGTGAGGTGTCCCTGCCCATGGCAGGGTGGTTGGAACTAGATGATCTTTAGGTCCTTTCCAACCCTAACTATTTTACGATTCTACGATTATATAATTTTAATTATATATTTCATCTGATATGTTATACAAATATATTTAATGCAAATTGTTTTGCTGCACTTCACATTAGCTACATTCCCAAACAGAAAAACAGTTCCTGAAATGTATAGCATCAAACGGAGAAGAAAGAAGGTCTATAAACATCTTTGCTCACAATTCATCCATCTTAAAACATTTCAAAAGATCTTTGAGGTTCAGTTCATAAAGTTTCTTCCTCTGGTCCATAAGAGTCGTGCTTCAGAGATCTCCAAGTAAGATGCATGATGCATGCACAGAAAGATACCAGACTCTTTGTACAAGGTGCTCTATTTTACAGCAACTGCACA
Source organism: Neopsephotus bourkii (assembly GCF_033783945.1). Lineage (NCBI taxonomy): Eukaryota > Metazoa > Chordata > Aves > Psittaciformes > Psittacidae > Neopsephotus > Neopsephotus bourkii. Next base: position 5,589,422 of record NW_026901872.1, on the reverse strand, counting down.
ACAAGATTTTAACATAGTGTGAAGCCTTTTGGTAGTACTGCAGTGAAAATCTACATTTACCGTCCAACTATTGGTAAGATTCATTCTGCATGTTATGGCAAGTTGTGTATAACTTGGGGTAGTCATTAAATTGCCTTGTATAGCAAAAAAAAAAAAAAACAACCACAACAAACAAACAAAAAAAACATAATCAAACAACCCAACCATGAATCCCTAAAAAATGAAACATCTCATTTACTTTGCCTGCCTGGTGATGCTTTGGAGGTGCTTCTGTCTGTTGAGTAGTGAATCGGTGACCACTAAGTTATTAATGTACGCAGCTCCATGAATTAGGATAGTTTCAGTCCAACATCTGTACATCATATCTTTCGAAGCACATAGAAAAAAATTATCATACAGCTTCTCCCCATCTCACGTTTTCATAGTCCCCCCTTGCCTCAACAACTGCGATCTTGACATACTAGCAGTCCTAAAAAATACTTATGCAAATGATAATTGATTTGGCCAGATGCTTTCATCATATTTTGCATTTATTTTAAAGATTGTCTCTTCTGTGTTGTCTACTTTGTCATAGAAATTATTATTTTTAGTGTTCAAGAACTTTTATAACTGAGCTTCCTCCTTAATATAATTTTTTCTTCCAGATTGAGTCTGACCTGTCTCTGATGCACCCCTGAGCCCAGTTTGTCTTCGATTCAGTTTCAAATAAATACCTCTCTATATGTGTATCAAGCTTGTGAAATGCCTCCTATCTACTCACTTAGAAAGCTAGTCCATTCTTTTTAAAAATATATATATTAATTTGTATTTGTCCTTTACTATGAAATAACTCCTCTTTTTTTTTTTTTAATTTCCCACTGTCTCTTTGATTTTATACAAATTCTAATTTTGTGTTATATATAAAGTGTTGGAGGCAGGGCACATCTTTTTTATCTTTGTACAGAACCCAATCAATGGATTCTTGTCTCTAGGTGTTATATAGTGATAAAAGAGGTAATAGAAACACCAACTTGAAAAAACATCTTTCTTTCCTGAGTCTTATGTCTCATGTCTGTCTTTGCAAATGGAAATCATATTGTTCTTTTTCTGAATTTGCCTAGATTTAATTTTTTCCACAGTTTAACACTGGAGAGCTCTATGAATTGTTTCTGATAGGTACATGAATTTACTACATTGCAGATTGAAAAAAAAAAAAAGTGTCCAGCTTTGTCAAACAGAATTGAATAAAAGCCTCCTAATTTTGGTTCTTGCACTGGTGTCTCAGCAGAAGTTCTTCTTGTTCCCTGTTAGAACAATAAATATAGAACAAGGAGTTGAATGCTATTCTTTTTTAGACCAAACTGATGGGGTGAAGTAGTTGCTTTTGGTGCTCACAAAATCTGTAGCTAGATGAATTTACAAGGAAAGCATTTTAGCCTTAGAGCAAAATTATGAATATGTATCAGGCTCCCACATTACATTCATTATCTCCAGTACACAAAAATCAACTTCGGCATAATATGAAGAAAGGACAACTAACGAACTATCTCTTGAAGTAGAAAACTATTATTTAAAGTGACAGTCTCACTCCTCTTTTCCTTTAAATGAAGAACAAGGGCCTAAAACAATCATCTATCTTTCTTCACCTCTCTCTGTAATCTGTTCACAAGGAGACAGCCATTTGGCATAACATTGCTGACACCAAGATTTTTAGATGATACTTCTGATGACAACTATTAATGCACCATCAATAGGAGACTTACAATACTAAACATGCATTAAGGAACTACTACTTTCTAGCTGTCTGGAATTTCTCAAACAATGAAGGGAACTGGCAGAAGTCCTAATTTGCCATCATGTACAAACAAAACCAATTTGCATTCATCTAAAACAGCAAAAAAAAAGGCTATTAGCCCTGATGCTAATGGGGGGGGAGGGGGGGAAGCACTCTTTAAAAGGGGATTTATCTTCAGGTTAATAAAAGGTTTAAGATCATACATTCACAGAGAAGATTGAAACCTAAATAAGTGGGTGAATGTACAGCAACTATAATAAATGTTCAAATGAAAAAATATAGCTGAAAGGACTGCAAACTGATAAACTGAATATGATGGACTTTCACTGTGGATATCACTTCCTGTCTGACAGTACTGGGCAAGTCTTTTGCACATTAGTTACATTAGTTACAAGTTATGACAGAAATTTTATTCCCCATGATTATTCTTAACATGGAATATATGATTTAGGAGTCATTTTAATATATAATGCCTCAACTTCAAGATGATAGCACATTATGGCACTGCTTTAGTATAGTAACATAGATCACGAAGGCTGATGTCAAATGCTTGCAACCAAAGTGAAGGAAGCAAAGCAGGAAGAAGCAGAAACAGATGAAAGGACTTGCACGCATATTTTGGAAAAAAAAAATGGTAACTAATGCAAAAGTAAGAAATATACAGAGAACCACAGAACAAACATTCTAACCCATACAAAGCTGTGTTTTTATGCAGTGTACTTAGAAAGAGTGTTATATTCAAACTACCAGCCAAAATATACCAAGCATAATGAGGCAACTCTTGTCAAGGTCTATTCCTCAAAATTCAAGCTTGTCACAGTCTAAAAAGACTTATTTTCTGTATTAGTTTCTTCTTTATTTTGCCTTTCATTTTCCAGAGGTTTGGAAAGGGTTGTTTCCACATGTAAGACTCTGTGTTCATATATGAAGCAGAGCCTAATCAGCAAAATTAAAAGACTGGTATTTTCACGTGCGTTTAAATATCTCTAATAAAATTCTGTCTGAGCTTAATTTTAATTTGAAAAGAAAAGCTTTTAGATTGTTGCTGGGAAATTAATCCTTGCTTTCAGTCCTTGTTTTGGCCCCTCAAACAGAAACTTAACTTCAAAAAGGTTAATTTTTACTGTAATTGCTATAAAGAGGCTGCCCTGTAAAAGAGCCTTGTTCCCTATTAAGACAATGGCTTTATCAGAGAGATTACTGTCCAGCCATTGAAATTTTCCTGTCAATGTCAAGTTGAAATACCATCATACTCATGCCAAGTTAATGAGAAAGAGTGTTCAGGCACTTACTGGAGCTAAGAGTCTTACTTTTCTCTCTTTCACAGGCTGTTTCTGAGCCAGCTTCACATTCGACACAAGCCAAAATTGTTCGGAAACAAAATGTGTGATGGTTTTACTGCCATAAAAGGAAAAGCTCTGTGAACAACCATTTCTAATTCCCACTGGATAACAGGAAAATCTAGGGAGAAGGATCTTTTAGATGTTTCATAACCACCGTTAATCACATAACACCATTTATTCTCTTCCTTTTGCCAAACAATGAGGATGACAGATCTTTTCAGGCGTTAAGAGAGTCAGCTTTATCACTGTCATGCTCCCTCCTTTCTAGACAGCACACGGGACAGAGAGAACCTGGGCATTTTGTAGGACAGTCTTTCTGTCTGAGGAAGTGGAAACCTCACAGTGATTGTCCAGAACAGCAGATGTGACCTTTTATCTATCAAGATGCAATGGCGCTATGCCTCTGGGTCTGTTTTGGACCAGTTGTCCAAACATAGCTACTGCCTTGGCAGCAGGGTACTGCCTTTTGAGGCTCAGGTTTCTGGGGAGAGGACTGGAAGATGAGTGTTCTTTGGAGAATTCTAGAAATTCTGATTCACTAGGCATGAGATCACTGCAAGGCCATCACTCCCAGGTGCTAGTATTTGCAGACACTGCAGTAATTTTAACTTCATAGGAGCCAACCCATGCCATCTTATAAAATCAGTCTGCAGAATGATAAATTACCTTTCTTCGTACTGAACTAGATGGAACAGATTGTACAGGAAAATATAACTTTAAAAAAATATCCATCCAAGGCACATTTTTAGGATGATATCAACCAAGAAATACTACATTATCTTGGTGTTGTCTGAGAGACATAACAGGAGTCTAACTGCTACTGCTTTTCATCCAGGAGTTCTGGTCATTAAATTCTCATGCTAGAGTTATGTGGATGGTGGGCTGGGTAAAAGTATGACAGTAGGAATGGCATTATAAGTTGTTTCTTCTATATATTGTACAAGATAAACAGAGAACTGGCTGGAGTTTTTTAAATCAATTGACATCAGAAAGTTTTAGAGTTCCAGTGAGACTCTGAAAAATGTGTATTCTTCCTGTAATCACAAACAAAAACCTGGTTTTTAATCAATTTTAAAGAAAAAAAAACACAAAAGAGGGTGAAAGGTTTTTCCTAAGTAATGTATCTATTACATCAGTGGTCAGCTAGACCTACAGGGAATAAAACAAAATTATGTTGGTATGAATTTCTGGTATTTACTACACAGAGAAGGAAAGGAATCTTTTTCAGTCATGTTCATTTCAAATTTTGCAAACATCTTTTCACAAGGGCTATGATGAGCAAAGTAGTCAGAATGGAGAGGATAAAAATGTGTGTTTCAGATAGGATGCTTATCCATGTTACCCTCACTGATCCCTGGTGAGATCTGGAAAAAACTAACTTTCCCATTAACAAAGCACAGAACACTGAACCCATATATTTCTAACATATTTGCCATTAACACATAATGAATTTCATCCACGCTTTAAGGAAAGCAACCCTGCAATGCTTAGATGGATGTCGATTGAGCTGCAAAACTATTTTTCACATTAGATACCTTAAAAATTGAGATGGCTTTCTTAAATGAAAGAAGGTTTATTCTTTCAACTGAAACTAAAAGGTCAACTCAAGAGAAACTACTAGTATGGTGGAACAAAGTAAATGGAGAATAATTTTTCTTTTTTTTTTTAGGAAATTTATTTTCTGAAAAAAAAAAAAACAGGATAAACCTGTGTGGAATAAAAAAAGGCATAACACAACTTGCATGCAATTTGCACAATAAAGGCTTGCTCTACTAAACTGAATAAATAAAGCAATCAGTTTTAAGAAAGAAAACTTTCTCACTGATTAGACATATAATTTTCACCCCCAGAGAATTAATTTTCCTCAAATTGTATTGTATGCCTGTTGTCATCAACCAACACTACTTTTCAGTAAAGTGAGAGAAGTTTCCGCATATTTAAAAAGCGCATACAATTATACTCTTCTGGAAATGTGTTTGGTATTTCTAAGTTTACAGTTTACATAATGTGATGATTTTTTCATTTTCTATAGCTAATTTACATTTGCTCTTAAAGCATAGCAACAATGTTGAATTTTATCAGAAGTGTATGCATACAAACCAAAATACATACCATACATACATACATACCAAAATACATTAAATGCACACATTGACACAAACAGCATTTCTTTGTACACTGGTATGTATTCTGAGCATCAGAAGCAGTAATATGTCCTTTGGTGTCAAACAACACAACTGGGAGCACACACAGTACATTGTACAGTGGCTGATACATGCCCAGTTCAGACTTGCAGATCACTACTTCATGTAAGTCTCTGTGTATGAATGACAGTGGTCTGCTGGCAGGTGAATTCGTTCTGATATGATTTAAGAGAAGAGTGGGGATTTCATAGGAATCCCACTAAGAAGCTGTGATTCACTTAGATTGCTGTGTACATGGTGTGCTGTACTGGAAGTAATGAGGAGATGCTGTAGTCATGACACTCCATGTACTAAATGTAACCTGTATGTCCTCTAAAGTTCAGATTTCAGGTGAACTGTGAATGTCAGATTAATACATGAATTTATGATCATCACTTCTTTTGCTCCAGGGATTCCACTTCCCCAAGGACCTCATAAAAATATTTGCTCTGTCTCAACCTTTCATTTCGTTCAGCAAAGATCCATTGAAAAGGTATCTATCACAGCTGAAGTCCAATGTCAGCCAAAAAAAAAAGGTACAAAAAGTTCTGCTGAGCTGCAACTCACTGCACTGAGCTGAACAAAAGCTTCCTTCCTGAAGAACTGCAAAGGCTCCACTTCTGACAAAAGCTTGCTTTCTTTCCTAGCTCTTTAGGATTCAGCATCATGACTTCAGGGATAGCTGTAGACATGCAGAGGTTATGTGCAGATTTCTGAGATCTGAGATTCAGTTCCTGTTGTATTTCATAAATCACTGTGCTGCCTTTCTATGATTCTTTTATTTTCAGGTAAAGAAGTCAGCCTGCTGAGACAAAACTTTCTGGAGACAGTCATCTTTATAACTCGCATGTTGCTCTGCAGTTGTGTTCATGTACACTACCACTTCCCTCAGAGATTCATAAATTAATTTTATGCATAGTTTTAACAAAGACTGTCATTTGATCTGGCCTCTGCAAACAGTGTGGGTCCATCCCTAACAAATGCTGGTGCTGAATTTCTAGCCAAAATCTAAGCAAAGTTTAAATGTCATGCAAGCTCATTTCTTGATCTCTTAGTCGAAAACAGCGGTAAGAATCTCCTTTGATTTTCAAGACCAGTAAGTGTTACTGTTACGAAGGATTTTTTTGCTTCAGCTTAAATGCTGGGATATCCTTCACTGTAATGTTGATACATGAAAGAGAATAAACTGATCACATCTACTTGTTCTTTTTAGGCACCTTAAGTAATGGAAAATAAAATATTTTTAAATACTTGTTCATTTTAAACTTCTGTCAAGAGGCTAAACTATACTAGCTGCAATTTTAATCATAGAATAAATTCACTTTTGTCTGATTTTATGAGGTGCATGGAGTAGAGGGCCTATTTCAAAAAACAAAAATGGTCATAAAATGGGTTGTAAGAAACTGAATGTTGCCCAAATGTAGCAAGCTGGTTCAGGTTTTCACAGACTTATTTCGGAGAAACAATATCGAGTGCTCATACTAGAAAAGAAATAAGCAAGGCAGAAATAGAGTTTTGGTGTAAAGATTAATGCGGTGCAAATAAAAGATTATTGTTTAAGTTAAGCAAATCTATTCTAGCCCCATCTCATAAATAGCCTCACATTTACTCTACCTAACATCCAATTTTCATTCCCAGCATAACAATTTCAGTTAAAAAAATGCAGTTCAAAATTTACAGCACGGAAGACAGGAATTTTTCTTCCAGCCCATTAGTGTGGAATCAGACTTAAAGCAGATCACATTTAGCATGTATTGTATTTTTCCCCACTGAGTTTATAACATTCAGTCAATTTATTTTCTTAACTGCATATGATCTGTTTAAGTGTCCTGCAAATACTTCCACCACATTAAAAAAATGCCAAAGAAAGCATTTATGTATGTAACTGAAGTCTCTCACAGTTGACTTCCTTTTGTATCCAAAAACAACCAGGAGAAACCATTATCCATTCTTTATCTTGGTGCGAAAGCCAGGAAAGTGTGATTACAGCTAGTGGATCACTAGTAACAACCCTGACACTGAACCTCTGGGGAAAGGATTCAGATATAGCTCAAGAGGTAAGATTAAGGGTAAGACAACCTTGCCCAACAGCATTATGCTTCCAGTAACTCATACGGTCAACGAGTAGCAAAAGGCACATCCAAGCTCTGCAGCTCTAGCTGTTGCAGAAGTTCAAAGGAAGTTTCCCTTTTCAGTGACATAAGGACAGCTGTTAGTTTCCAGTAATAGCCTAACTTTCAATACCCAGTAAGATCTTTTCTGAGATGTTTAAAGTATTTCAATTTTTGCTAATGGGGCTTTGTGTTAGGAATGCTGACATAATACCTGAAGCATGGAACAATTTGTCATACTCACATAAAGGCTGGACATTATATTTACCAATCCACTATTGAGTTTTCATCTTGAAAATTACAGGACTTGTATAAATACAGTCATACTGTTTTGAAGAAGGAAATGTTGATTAAATGTTAATTCTATGAGGTAAAAGAGAAAGATAAACAAACAAACCAACCCTTTAAACCCTACCAAACATAAAAGAAAACAAAATGTTAGAATTAAATTGTAATTGGATGACTGCTTTTAAAGTTCACTGTCTTCGTTAAATCCTCCATGAAGGAATCCAAAGACAGAATTTACCTAAGTATACATAATTGGAAACACAGAACTTTATTCTTAAGATTTCTGTTTGCTTGCTATGGAAAAGCTCTAACCTAATCAGGTCATATCCTTTGTGTATATGGTATAGATTGACAAAAGCACATACAATCGTTTTCTCCATCTCCAAATTACTGAGTTAGCTAAAACCTTCTGTGTGTAGGAAAGTTATAAAAAATTTATGGAAGGGCAATGCCTAATTAGTACCTGAAGTTGTACTGGGCTGCTGATTCTAATTAATAACACTTCATAAGTGTGTTCAAAGGCATTTAAGTAAAATGAAAGCCTTCAGAAATGCACTGAAGCATTTAATACCTAGATACTGTAGTGATAAGCCTGTTATAAATGCCTAAAATAGGTTGGACAGATTAGACTGGTAGATAAAACAGTGAGAAAGAAACCATAGGCAAGTAAAACACACAGGTATGAAAGAGATAAACACGCTTGAAATGAAATAAATAGATACAAAAAAGTGATTCAATTTGAGGAAAAGCTTGTGCTTGGCTATAAAAACACTGTAGTAGCATAGTTTTAAGCATCGTGCATGCTATAAAGCAAAATGTATCCATACAACATAGCTGCTCTAGATTACAAACACCTTTTTTAAAAAAAACACCAAACCAACTTTAAACTTGTTTCTATAAAAGCAATTAACATTCCCTCAGGGAATGTGTTATGACATACATATGTTACACTGAACCAGCTCCTTCTCTGATCAAACAGATCAAATCCAAATAATCTGATCCTGCAAGAAATATTAGTATGCTACAGCATTAGTATGCTTAGGCAGTGGAGCAAAATAAGGAATTGTAGGTCATCTTGTGCTGTTTAAAACAACGAATGGCTTGTGACCCTGTATTCTCTGTTTCTCTACAAATATATACAGGGCTCAGATACAGTATCTAAGTTGTAAACAATTGGGGTTAGGTGGGATGAAGCCCACCCTGAACATGGTGGGGCAATAAACAGGTGATACAATCTCTGAGTTGAATTTTGCATGCTTACATAAATTAGCATATTAGAGAAAAAATACAAACGTATTTTTATACACATAATGTTTGGTTATTTGAAGAAGCAAAAGCTAAGCTGCATCTGAAGTATTTATGAGATCGCATGAGGGCTTTTCTCTGTTCCTTGCACACCACGGCAGTAATCAGGGTATCGTAGGGGAGCAAAGAGATTGCTGCTTATTTACACTGATGGGTGTCCAAGAGGGATGATAAGAGCCCACTGCAGTCACTGAGTGACTAAGGAGAAGTGAATTATACCTTTCTGGAGACTGGAACTGTGTACCCCCCAGCCTCCTGGGATATGCATTCAAAGGTGTGCCACTCCCAAGAAACTGAAGTGTGTAGTGCGAATGATGCATGCTGGTAATTGCTGCAAAATCTGTAGTGACCATTGGTGAAGAAGGAAAGGCAAGATACAGAGGGGATAAGGGAGTGGGGGGGTTGCATTTTCAGAGAAGTCTGAACACAGATGGAGAAACAAGTCTGAGGCAAGACTACTGAAGGGGCTGGGACTGTGACTGCAACTGCCCTCACTGTCCATGCTGAGCAGAAAGCTCCTCAGCTCCTCAGCTGCCCACTGGGACACAGACCTGACCTGTTTTAACACTTAACCAGATTCCCCATCAGCTCAGCTTCATTTAAAGAAAATTCAGCAAAGCTGGAGGAGGGCAGAGAATCCCTTGCTCTGCAAGGCAGAAAGACAGCAAGGCAGAGGTTAAGGCAATTCTGCGTTAGATGACAAGCTATCCTCCCTTTTAACATTTTTATACATCTCTAATAGAAGTTCCTTCTGCATAAACTTCAGGCAGGCTGGACCTATATAAAAATCCTCCCCTCTGATGTTCTGGGCCTCTCACTTATCCCCTGCTGGCAGCTGTGACTCGGGAGGCAAACACTGGTCATGCTGTTCTGTGCACAACGACAGACAAATAAAAGAACAAGCAAGCTTGGGAGATTTAAAACCTAGAGCTGAGGGACTTCTCTGAGATTCACTGTGCCTCTGTGATCCTCCCACTAAATGCAAGAGCTGTTTTCTTCAATAAATGAAGCCCATAATAAACATCTCTCCTCGTGTCTCTCCAGAGACCTTAGGGAGCTCTGCAATGGCAGGACAGATAAAGGTGTTCTCTGATGGATTTGACTTACACAGTACCAGTTGTTATAAACTGCTAAGAAATGGGTAAAGGGATGCCTCATGACACCCATGGCCTGGTGTCATGGACTCTGACCATTAGAAATTGTTGTACCAAATGCATATTCGAGCTTTGTTTCAAAGAAGTGTTTGATTCCATCAAACTATTTTTGAAGCATAGACATTTATTTATAAGGAGCATTTTGCCTTTCAATACCTTCCTTGTACACTCAATTCAAAGTTCCTCTCCTTGAGGGCATAAAATATCTTGTGCTTTAATTAGCAAATTTAATTTCAAAAAGCATTTTTTCACAGAATAATAAAATACTAAGTTGAAAATACGATAAAGATGTTTCCAAAGCTGAAAAAGGCAAGGCCAGGTGGTAACTGGTCTTGACATCTGCATAGTCAGAATCAGTACGATGGAGGAAAGCCTCAAAATGTCTGGTCTCAGCAGCGTATTAAGGTCATAGAATCATAGAATAGTTAGGGTTCAAAGGACCTTAAGATCATCTAGTTTCAACCCCCTTTCCCTGGGCATGGATATCTCACACTAAACCATATCACCTAAAGATCTGTCCAACCTGGCCTTGAACACCACCACGGATGGAGCATTCACCGCTTCACTGGGCACCCATTCCAGTGCCTCATCACCCTCACAGTAAAGAATTTCTTCCTTATATCCAATTTAAACTTCCCCTGTTTAAGTTTTAACCCATTACCCCTTGTCCTGTCACTACAGTCCCTAATGAAGAGTCCCTCCCCAGCATTCCATTCAGATACTGGAAGGCTGCTATGTGGTCTCCGCGCAGCTCTCTCTTCTCCAGGCTGAACAGCCCCAACAATGGTACATGCACAACCTTACAAACTCTCATAAATGGATTTACAAGAACTGAGAAATAAGTGAATTATAATCTGTAATCAGTCCAACACTCAAAGCCTGCTAAAAATAGAGAGGATCTTTCCAGTAGACTTAAGCTCAGGTCTTTCACATTGACTATTCAAAAGTAAACCCAAGAACTTCACTGTTTGACAAATTCTTAACCTCCCCCCCTCAGAAGGATCTATCTGCCCAGCTATTCTAAAAATCATGCAAGTCTCCTTTAACAATAAATACCAAGTTTTTACCATTATCAAAATTACACGTCATTTACAAGTGAGCTGGCTTTCTGTTCTACCTTATTCATCATCAGCAAAACGATTTATCTAAATCTGAACTGCAGAATTTTTATTAGTAAGCTAAATATGAAAGTCAGAAACATGGATTTTCAGATATAACATACCCAGAGCTAGCAATTAGAAAAGCATTTTTTGACTTCCTACCTGCACTGACAGGAAAGTCATTGTGAGGAAGTACAGGACTTCACAGGTTTTTCAGAGTCATATTTCTGATCATATTACCAGCAATCTCATCTCTCTAAAATATCTGTGTGCAACTTGGAGTGATGGAAATTAAAACCAATATCAAGAAGGATGTAAAAAGTCCTCAACACAGTAATTCTAATGCTTATTTACAAAAATATGTTAGCTCTTGGTGCAGTTATCAGCTCAGTGCTTCACAAAGTTAGTGACTCCAGTGTAGTTAGTTACAACTATATGATAGCACTGTGTAATTTGGATTGGACATGGATCCAACAAACTCTGGGAGGATTCTGAATTCCATTTGCATGATGCAGATAAATGTGTTACACCAGTATGCCAGATCCCAAAGCAATCATTTACAAAATCCCTATTATTATAAGTGGGAACATAACAGTTGTTGCTTTATTTTGCAAATAAAAACAATGAAAAAAAAAAGTGGCTTTAAAGTCTTCAGTATTTATAAAATAGAGATAAAGCCTGCACAGTAAAACTGCACGGTTATTCAGATGAGCTGGAACCTTATGGGATGAAGTCACAGAAAACTATGTAACAATTTAACAACTTTTTGAAACAAAAAGGTAAGCAAATCACTTACCTGGATAGAGAAAATGTAAAGCCACACCAGATTTATCACCTTATTTAAATTATAAAATACTTGCACACACACCCACACAGATTTTAAAAGGGTGTTATAATATATAAGGTTATTACACAAAAGGATGTATGATGTAAAAATAAGGTATGGTTTGCTAATTTACTCCATGTTTAGCCACTTTGTCAGTAATGCCAAAACTGGAAAACCTTGTAAATAAATGGATTATTACAAGAATATAAAAATTTAAAGGACTTTAAAAAAAACCTTAAAGTGGAAATAGGTATAAAGATTAGGGGATACCCCACAAGTAAAACTTTCAAATGGTTCTTATTCTGTTTTTTATATTTAAAGGAAGAACTAAATGTCGTAATTCAAGCAGAACCCAGGACACTAAACTATACCAAGCATTAAATAAAATAAATACTGCACTGTATAATTCAAGCACAGCAATGCTAGTGACTTGTAAAAGACCTGAAAGTAGTCATTGGCAGAAGTTTATTCTTAGGATCCTGTAACAACTCATTGCGTATCCAATATTTACATATTGTGAAAGGACAAGAGAAGCCAAATTTACCTTGGTATGGTTTTATTAACTTCAGCAGATTTTTCAGTGAGGGAAGGAGTTGGTCTTATACTTTGTATTATTATTGAGGATATGATGGTCTTATGCTTAATAATACTTCCTTTAGTGCCGGCAGTGCAGCAAGAACTGTATCTTCACAGACAATGTTATGACTGTCCACTAACAGGTAACTTTGAAATGCTGGTAGATTTTTATTTTGCATACATGTTTATACTTCAGTCAGATCTTGGGCAGTAGAGTATGTCAGACAACTGTGTAAAGATAAATTTTGGTCTGTCTAGCGACAGTAACTACATGCACTAATAAACAATCACTTTGGTTCTGATCCTTTCCTGTGCCCTACAAAGATACTATAGGTGATGAGAAACAATTCCTGGTCCCTTTTTCTTGACCTCAGCTCACTCAGCTGCATAGTAGGCAGCTCAAATTCATGTCACTTTGCTTTTCACGTGCCCAGGATGAACGGCGGCTCTACTGTTGGGTGCTCTCACTTCTGCCCTTCTCCTGCACCTATCAGGATATCAGTGTCACATTTTGAGATAGAGGAAATTGCTTGAGATTCTTTGGCTCTTTGTGAATATAATATGGGTTTTCACTTCTGCTAGCCTTTAAATGCACCTGATGTATATTTATTATAATTAGGAAAAAATTATGAATACAATTGATAAATTATATTGAGAATGGATGAAGCTACATTTTATTCCTGTTGGCATGACCACAGTTTTGTTGGTTTCATTATGCCCTCCACTCAAAAACACTGATAAACTTCTGTGTTTCAAGGCCAATATTCTGTGATCTCCACTCTAATTATAGAACTTCTGACATTCATATGATACAAAACAGACCGAGGGCAGTTTTTAGTTTAAAATTCTCTGCCAGCTGCGTCTTCCTACAATTTTTTTTTTACCACCTGACATACTCAAAATTCTGTCTCTGGTTTCCTGAGTTACTTCTCAACTGGGGAATTGATCTTGGAACACATATACACACAACTTTCTTTAATTTGCTAAAAGTGATTGTCTGTAGAATTGGCTTCAGTGTTGTAAGATATTCTGCAAATGCAGAGAGCAGGGCACATGGGATCTGACTGTGATAATATGCTCTTGAAGTTATTGTCTACATAAACAGTGTCTGTAACCAATATACTAAACCAGGCAATAATAATTACGGGTGATGGTGTATGTCAGCTCTTTTACTGATAAATTGATAATTAAATTTTCGTCTTCTGACATTTTAGCATATATTCTCCTGGAAATTTGAAATGGTGGGTAATTTCTCTTTTGCTGCTTTTATAAAGCTTTTTCATTCCTTGCATCTCCTTCTACAATCTTTATCATCCCTCTTTTCATATAATACTCAAAAATGTCATCTCAGGATAACCTTTTCTTTGACCTTTCAGCAGATAAATATCCTCTAAAGAAATCAAACTGATATTTTCCAATTTCCTACTTTCAAATCATCAAGAATAGGAAATACACAAAGAAATACTGTTCTGGTTCTTATTCTTCAGCTCAAGACACCAAATTACCATTTGACCCATTTTAATAATTTAAAACTATTTTCCTTTTCTTTTAATCTCAAAAATGTCAATTAAATACCATCAGTTATAATGATATCAAATGACATATCCTACTTCCTTTGTTGCAAATTACTATTTTAGAAACACAGAGCCATTTTTATGCATTTATTAATAATATCCTTTAAAAAATTAATAAACAAAGGAACAGATCTTGTACTTCCAAATACAAAAGGTGAAAAGCATATCATGGTATTAATATTGTCACTGAGAAAATCTGCAGAAGATGTGGATTAGGCTCAGCAAGTGAAGTAAAGTGAATCAGGTCCTGTTTCATTCTTTATTTGAATGGCTGGGAAATATGGAAGAATACTACTTTTGCAGCAGTCAAAACGGTAAAAGCCAGGGGAGGTTTGGGCCAACTGACCATTGCTAGCTTATGACTCACTGTACTAAATTTAGTCTTCTAAAAAGCTAATTGGAAAAAAAAAAACAAGTAGGAGGTTGAAGCGGGGAAGGTTGAAAGTAGCCAAATGTGATGTAGCAATAATAATAATTTGCATAAAATAAGAAAAAATAAACAAAATCTGTATATTTAAAAGCTGGTTCATGGACACAAAGGGAATCCTGTAAAAATGCTCATTAGTGTGTCTCTTCTCACCTACTTACTACTCTTCAATTTACTTCAAAGCTATTTTCACAGGCAACAAATACGAACTGAAATGCTCTAACTGTAATATTTGCCTTAGGACTGATACATGTCAGTGGAAACCCTTATAAATACTACTTTATGATATTTCTAGTGGTATACTAATAAAACAAGTTTCTTCCAAAACCCACTGAAACTTCTCCAAGTCTTCCCTTGACTTTATTCTGAATCTGGCCAAATGTGAAGAAAACATCCCAGGTAACTAGAGTTCCTTGGCAACAGTACATGGTAAAATGAATTAAATAAATTAAAAAGTATACATGCGCTTTTGTTAAATGTAGTTTGGAACTTTCCTGCCAAAAAATTATAACTTTGAACATAACTTCCCAGTGGGAACGACTAGAGAAGCAAGACTTAAGGCAAAAGATCTGGGATAGGAAAGTCTTGTGGTTGCCAGCTGGCAACTAAGTATCATGCAATTGCTCACTCACTAACCCCCACTCCCCACTGGGATGGGAAGGAGAATCAGAAAAAATGTAAAAACCCATGAGTGGAAATAAGAACAGTTTATTCACAGAAATAAAAGTAAAATATGACTGATGATGGTGGTAGTCATGATGACAATGATACTAATAACAACAGCAATTACAATAATAAAGAGTGGTACGAAGGAATAAAGCCCACCCCAAAAAACCCCTCACGATGCACAATACAATTGCTCACCACCCACTGACCAATATACAGCCTGACTTGAGCATCAATCTGCCCTTCCAGGTAACTCCCCCAGTTTATATACTGGGCATGATGTGCTGTGGTATGAATATCCCTTTGGCTAGTTTAGGTCAGGTGTCCTGTCTCTGTTTCTGCCTTCTTGTGCCCCTCCTCACTGGCAGAGCATGGGAAACTGAAGAGTCCATGAACAGGATAAGTGCTACTGAGCAACAACTAAAACATTGGTGTGTTATCAGCATTGTCCTCAGGCTAAATTTGAAAACACAGCACTGTATTCGCTACTAGGAAGAAAATTAACACTATCCCAGCCAAAGCCAGTACAAAAAGATAGACTGATTTTTACCTGCTGATGACTTACTTCTTAAAATATTTTGGTTTGATTTCCAGAAAATTTGTAGAGCAGGACAGTTTCTGACAGATACCATAATATTGCACTGACAACTCAACTAATTAAAAAATAAAAGGAGACTTCTATATCATACACGAAACTAAGACAAGTGAATAAAGATGAGATGTGAGTAGAACTTGTTAAAATTCCCAACCTAAATATCACTCAGCAGAGGCATTGTGGTGGTCTCATGCCTAAAATATCTTCTGCTATCAAGATCTGTATCTTTGCTAAGCAAAGGAGATTAGCAGCAGTGAGGCCAAAGAGCAAAGTGGATTTTCTACGTAACAGCACCCACACCTCTTCATCTGACCAATCTGGGACAGACTGAAAAGATGAGGTACCCTGGAGAGTATAACTGAACTAAATTTGTATGAATGAAACACATGCTCTGAGTGAGTTCAAGTACTTGCTTTCCCAGATGGAGTTACATACATGCATATAATGACAAAAACGAACAACAACAACAAAAAACAACAACAAAAAAAATCAATGTTCTATGCATTTGGAGTATTTAATGGCACCAGCTGGTTCCTGGCACTGCAATTGCCTGACTGAACATGACTTTTAAAAAATTTAAATGTTTTGATTGAAAAGTCTCCAATTTCAAAGTCTGAAGTGCATGGCTGTATTATATTTTGTGACAAACTGCATGATGATGTCAACCGAGGCTCTCCCCTTGACATGACAGATAATGCAGAAAACTCACAGAGTTTTCATTTATGTCTTTCAGTTTGCCAGCACCTTGAAAGTCAGGATGTCAGATCAGGAAAACGTCATTCATAGCAGCCAGTGCATCAAAATATATCACCTCTTCTTTCCCACTTGCAAATTGTAAAAATCTTCTGATGAACAACTTAAATTGATTTTCAGTTAATGTAGATGCTAGCAGACACTATTTTGAGCAAGAACACCCTGTCCTAGACTCTTAGACTGAAGTCAGGCCCAAGCATTTTCAAAATGAGTACTAATAAACCTTCATCAAATTAGTGGAAACTTAGAAATGCTAGCTTTATACTTTTGATCCTTAACTCCCTCAGACATATAAAGATGAAAGGTTTAAAGTTTGGAGAGCATTGTGAAATCCTGACAAGAAAAAAATATAGACAGCACCCAGAGGGTCTTCTAGAAAAGTGCAGCCACAGCCCTATAACTACTGTTATTTCTAAGATAAAGGGAGACGCAGGCTACAGTACCAGGTTTCCTCTGTAACCAAGTAACTGCATAATCTGACTGGGGGAGACATTTAAGTGACTGCGCTCCAAAGATTTTAATGGGGCATAGACTCCTAAATATTTGTGTGGGCAGGACCTGTACTGGAGAGTCTACCTTAACATTAGATATCACTCTTTCCATTTACTTCATAGGCAACTCAGGGGAGTAGGATGTCTGAAAGCATACTGCTGTCTCAAATCTAAAGCAGGTATGTAAAAGCAGATGCCCTGACTTTTGCTTCAGTGATTCTGATGAGATAAGAGAAAAAGAAAGTAGTCTGGCTCCAGCCTTCATTATGTTTTTATGTAAATTATTTTAAGTAAAGATTCTTAACCTCCAGTGCTCAAGGATACAGAAGTTGAATTACTTTTTAAAATAAAAAGCAAGTTTAGCAAACTTTTAAAGATTTTATAAACAAACTTCATATTTGTTTGGAAATCCACTCTGAAGGCAGGCATATGTGTGTTTCAGTATCATAAAAAAAAACACTTTAAGAACCTTAGTGTTCTTTTTCCATCTACCTTTCCATTCTTGCATTAGAGAAACAGTAAATTATCATTCATTATGAAAAAAATCACAGAATTATTGGATTACTTATTCATATAAAGTTTTTTTTACAACCTCTATAGGTTGATTGTCTATTTAATTATTAAGAAATGCAATTCAAAAGTCTCTGAAAATAACTACCTACAGAACTGTATAAATAAAAATCTAAACATATTGTGCTAATGGATGATAAGAAACAAAAAAATAGGGTAAATTAGCTTGTAGAGTATTTCACAGACATTTCTACAGAACCCTGATCTTTGTGCTATTTATAGAGTACCTTCATAAAGTTAGGTTCTTGCAAATTTCCTTATCACTGTGCCTAAATGAGTTCTCAAATTACAAATATATACATATATACTGGAAAGTACATATGTATATATACACTTGAGGATGAAGTTTGTCATCAGGCTTAGACAGAAAATGAAACCTTGGAAAACAGAAACCTTAGTCCTGAATCTTTAAAGGTTACTGTTCTCAGTAAGAAAGCTCAGGTATTTACAACACAAGAACAAAAACATACCAAACAGCTTCCCCTTAGCCAAAATGAATAACATGTCTGGCTTTTATATTCATTCCTTTTCCAGCAAATGGGTGTACTAAGTTAGAATTTTCAAAATGTCTATCACTTTACATGTATAGATTTAATTTAAAACAAAGCTCAGTGTATAAATGCATTGCAGCTTCAAAGACAGGCTTCTTCAAAATTATAGTATGAGAGCTTCCCATGGTTTCCATGGAAATGACCTTTCACTATTTCCATGGTAATGGATCTAGTTTTATATATTTCTCTTTTATGAGACTTTATTATACCAACAACGCTAACATCCAGCATACAGTCCTTAACTTATGGATGCGAACTAACTGAGAGAAATAATTTGACTCCCAAGCCCCATGGGCACAATAAGCTTTTGTATGTCTTTTTAATACTGTGTGAGTAACCGAGTTTTGAAAAATATCACCTACTGCATATTGTCAGTATAGAAATGCTGATATATTTTGCTCATTGCTATGTTCCTAAAGGAGTCTCTGGATTCATCTGTTGCAGTCTTTTCCAGACTGCTCCACTACTCCCAAAGGCATAACAGCTGGAAAAAAAATAGAATGGATTCAGAGCTCAGAGTCTTTTATAAATTCCAGACTGTTGATCATATCCTACTGTGAAATAAACATTTTGCTAGTGCATTTATTGAAAATCTATAGGTATTTGAAAATGAATATCCATAAGCTTGATGATCTCTCATAATTTATGCTTGAAATTGTTTTTCTCTTCTTTCTTTTTTTCTTTTAGCATTATGGTTATTGCTGCCATCGAAAGCTAAAATCCTCTTCTTCACCCTGGAGACAAAAAGAATGGAAGCAGTGGATTTGAAGCTATAATACTAAGAGCAATAAAAGAACCAAGGTAGTCCTGTCCCAGGCATCCCTGACACGTGACAAAATCCAGCTAGACCTAAGGTGTTAGGTGCCTTAAGATGTTACGGAGATGGGGATTGGGCAAGACTGTTCTGCCACTGTGGTTCACAGATAAAAAACCATACCCTGTGGAGCCAGTAAGGTGAAATTTGGAAGAAAACTCCAGAATTATTTCAATACAGCTTCATCCATCCCAGTCGCAGTATCTAGGGTTTAATGACAAAGCAAAACCTGCCCATTCAAAAAAAGTAAATGAAATCTGTGAGGAAAGCCCTACAGAGGTGCAAATTCCTCAGAGAATAAAAAAAAACACATACACCTGATTGAGCAATTTAGTCTGACTCATATATAATTGGTGATGATGCATAAGAAATAAAGAATTCTAGCCTGTCATTCAGATCTGTTTTCTGGGCTGGCCATTAGAAAAATACCAATTTACAGAGTAAGCTAAACATGAGTCAGACACTGCAAGACAATGGCTGCAGGTAACAAAGGTAAAAGAGATGCTTTTCAGCTTTTTTTTTCTCCAACTAAAACTTAGGTCAAAGAAGTAGTTGATGGTTAGAGGACTTGGTCTTAGAAATGGCCTAAGAATTAACTCCTTCACCCACTTCAAAGTAATGACCATCATATAAATCACTTGTCATTAAGTGGTCAACTGGCATAAAATATTACTTTACCTTATAGTTAAAGAATAACTGAAATTCTAGGATCATCACTTATGCTTTTGTTACGATACTGCAGTCACAATGACTATCAAAACTTCAGCCTGCCATCACTGAAAACATTCAGCTTCATTTAATTTTATTCCTTACATGTTTCAAGTAATGACTTTTTTTATATAAGCCTTGGACGGACAAATATTGAGGTTGGAAATACTTAGACACAACACTCAAAGAAATAAGAGGTCTGAAAAACCTGACTTCATCTAGCTTTAAATCTCTACAGGGTCCATGTCTACACGTGAGCTACTTAACATCTAAATTCATAGGACTGATTTGGGGCACCTACTTCAGGATGAAATGAGATCAATCAAACCCCAAATTGTTTGTTTCTCTCCACTAACTATAAAGTGTGTCTAGGTGATTCAATCATTCAGTCAGAGGAATTTAAGGCGAGATAATTACAGAAGCAAGGAGGTGATAATACTAGCGGACAGCATTTATTTCTCAGAAACCATTCCAATTTTGTGCCACCAGTTATTTAAAAAAATATATATTTAAGGGGGGTTTAAAAGTATTTTTATTGAAGTTTGTATTTTGATTGATAATTCTAAATATTTTTGTTATTGTTTTTCTTAAAATCCTAAAAATAGTTCTGTTTAAAGAAGGCTTGAAGCCTTAAGTGGAATATTTGCTTTTGGCAACACCTATTTTTGGATATGAGAGCAGTTATTTTTTCTTTTAAATAATGCTGATTTCCCATTTATTTCTACTGTAGCTTGACATTCTGGTCACACTTACAAAGACAGAGTACCTAATTTCTTGTCATGGTCTATAGCAAAGGTGTTTACAATGGTATTTGTATAGTGTTAGGGTCAGAACAGTAATATACTATTTTCATTTTTAAAGGTATGTCTTTAGGTTTGCCTCTAACAAGACAACACTGTGTCATCCTGAAAAAAAGCTGTATCAGCAGAAGAGACTCTCTGAATAAGAATATTAATTGGTAAGGGAAAAAAGCCCAATAATTTTGCAAGTCTGGAAAGACTGGGTTAGCAGAAGAGAAGAGAAAAACTAAAAAAAAAAATAAAAAAAAAAATCCCAAACCAACAAAACAAGCCCACAAAAAAAAAAAAAAAAAGCCATGTCAAAATACTTTTCAAAATAAAGCATAAAAACACAAAGAAGCATGGAGACTTTACCTGTCAAAGCTTTCTTGCTGTATCCCTATGTTATGCAAGTATGTCACCATAGAGCCGTAAGTCTCCTATGAGAGACTTCTATAAAAAGAAGCACAGAAATTGCAAAAATAATTGGTTTAGAACCATGGTTTAAGAGTACACATGGAGATAAATACCAAGTGTACTGGCTGCAAACTGATGCTTCCTAGCCCTGTCATTGAAATACACATAACTGCAGCTCCTTTCACTCCTATCTCCCACAAAGGACAAAGCAGTGACACTCCTGTTTGCAACAAAAACATATCCTAAAAGACAGGTTCTGCTACTGGCCCCTGTGGTCACTCTCTCTTACTAAGAAATGTATGATTTTCTGGCATGAAACAAGATTTGTCTCTGTGATCTCTGAACATGCATTTGGAAAGGCTAGTTTGAAGAAGCTGGAGCAAAATAAGCTTTCCAAAACACTGATAATGCCATTGTTCAGCATATTGCTCTGTACTAGGAGACAAAAAAAGTAATGTTTCTGACAGAAAAATAAGCTCTTATTTTGTAATTAACATATGTTCCAAATGATAGATCGTATTTCAAGTGTTTAATATTAAAAGAAATTACAAGCAAAAGGAGGAATGATGTGACACTTTTGGAATTAGATTCACTAGTATAATATTTCTACATTATATTTTCTAGGCATCTAAATAGCTTTGTAACTGGTTAAAGCATGTCCCATGCCTCCTAACTGTAGGAACTGTCATAGCCATTTGGATTCAGAAAAGGATTATGTTCTCTGCTGTTTTTAGTTAACATATTTTTCTGGCCATAGTCAAAGCAGTACTGAACAATTTCCATTTAACATTTCTCATGTATCTGAATTCTCATCCACCCACTCCTTTTGATAAGACATTGAGAAGTGACCTGAAAATAGCACTGCAAAGAAGTTTGAGAAAGAACTTGGGGGGAGAAAAATTGCGGTGCTAAAAATCTGTTAACCATTCGTTACTAATTTGAACTGTTAATGATCTAATGGAGCTGGAGCTCAGATTCCTATTGATTAGCTAAGGTTGGCAAAACATTCACTCCCAAATATAACTTGCTGTATATAGTTATATTTGGAAGGGAAGCAAGCTATAAAAAGAACTCTGCCACATACTAGTGGCAATGATTACAATAGCTGTGAAGTTGTGTGATGGGATATGACATGCGTTCTCCATATATTTACATTTTAAAGTTCTAATGAAAGCATTTTGTCAGGGAATGCCAAGCCCACTATGTGTTTTCCCTTTGCAGTGCTGTGACAAGACCCTGCTTCATGTTGCAAGCAAGAAAACGGTTGGTATCAATGCAAGGTGAATATGCAAAAAGGAAATCGAACAAGTTCTTCCAGCAGATCTGCTCCCCATCAAAAATGGAGATGAAGCCTTTTTCAGACAAGAACATTTTATTCCATTTCTTATGAAGCAGGCTCTTATCAGGTATTTCAACACTGGCTTTCTTCAAGAAACCTGCAAATTAAAAATGCTGGATCACTTCCTGCAAATTCATCATCAAAATGATTACTACTATTAAGAAAACAAAATTGAAATACATACATGAGTATAGAAATAACTAGGTGAGACTGACTGCTAAACACCTTTTAACATCTAACTTCATGGATTGATCATATCACTTGATAAATGAAAACCTGCAACAACTAAAAAAAAATGTAACGTTCATAAAATCAAAATAACATTTAATTTAGAGCTCTCTCTGTAGGGTATTGTTTTTTAGTTTATCTATGTTCAAAAACTAAATTAAATTGTTCCCCTGGGTTCATAATAAACTATGTTTTTCTTTTTTTCCTTTGATGATGGCTATCAGTGAAAAGATTTTAGTTCATCTTACCCCACTTCCTGCTACACATGGCTCCAATATTTTTTTTCTTTTTTTTTTTTTTTTGCCAGAAGCTGGATCTTATTAAGCTAGACAATGTTTCTGTTGGTGTAACGGTATGCAGTACGAATAACTGGCTTAGAAACTGGTGCTCATCAGTCTTACATATAGCTCTAACGAAAAATCCAAACACAAAAAGTCTACCCGAGGAAAGTTAGCATACCCTGACTACACCTTTGTTTTTACAACCATTTTACCAAGATACTGCAGTATTATAAAACTATATAAAATGAAACTCAGGATGGGACTTCTGCTTATGTGCACCAGGAATAATTTTTCTGTCACAGATATAAAATTGTTTTAAAATTGGTTTAAAATGCAGGGACCCCCAACCTTGGCTAAAGTCAGATTCTGCTCAGAGTAATGCACCTGTTCAGCACTGGGTGACACAACCCCTTGCATGCTGAGGGGATTTTTGAACAAGCAAAATAGTGCAAGAGTACACTGTGCAATACTGAAACTAACAGGGGCACTTGCAGATTTAGCTGTCAGGTAATATGAGCCTGGGTTACACAATTGGGGTATAAATTTAGTCTAATCATTTAACTTTGGCATTAGTATTGTAGTAAAAGAAAAAAATCATAATTCATAATGGAGAAGGTGAAGATGTGATCCTTAGCAAAAAGACAGAAAGTCATACGTCAAGAGACAATTACGCGTCTCAAATGCCAGCAAGCCAAGCAGGCAATTACTAGCATCAAACCAGGCAACAGACAATGCACCTACTTCCGTTCCTGATGGCTATGAGTGTTTTGTTTATTTTGATGTGCAATCATGTTGGTGTACTCCTTCTGGTCTCTGGCTATATTTGCAAGAATAGTGCATGATCCTAACTCTTTTTGGTCATCAGTGTTTCCTCACATGAGAATACTTGAACATCCATTCCCATTTCCAAAATTAAGAATGAAAATGGTTCTCTCATTTGGAGTATCAGTGCTTCACCGTAATTGAGTGTTGAGTTAGCCTTACTGCAGATTTTTAATAAGATAAACGTTATTAAAGACTTAAAAGAAGATTAGCAAAGTATGGTGAAACTATTAATCTCTTTAGAGATCTGAGGGTTCTCTTTAGAGCCTGAATTTCAGATTCCTTTTTGAAGACAATTCAAAACTGTTCTTCAGTCTTTTATGAAGGAGTCACTCAGAAAGAAAGATCTGTTTTTCTGTAGGAATAGCACCATTAAATTTAAGACATTTCTGAGGTATTCAGCTGAGTATTATCTGCCATTAAGATAATTAGGTCTAATTTTGCCTTGGACCTTAGCTGAAGCTCTTCAGTGGGAAATAATTTCTCAAAGAGTTTTATCTATTTAAACAGACAAGTAAAAGAAGGGATTTTGAAAGACATACAGATTTCTAGCTCATTCTCAAATCAGGTTTGCTTGACATCAGAATGACATTTTTAATGTGCAAAAATCTAGCTAGCCATAGTTAAGGAGCTATATTGGGATTTCTGAATGGGAACTATCAAGCTATATCTGTTTTCTATGAAACACAGAAATCTTGAAAAAATACAATTTCATGGTAAGACAGGTATGCCATATTGGGTTGTCAAACGTGTATACAAATGAGCTGTAACTGTGCCACCAGCAATTTTCATAGAGACAGCAATGGGACAAGGCTCAATTCTTAAAATTTCTTCTGTAACATTAAAAGCCTAACCCTCTCTTGGTTAAAAAACAGCTAAGTGGTAGTGAATTTCATGGGGAATAGACTATTTTATCCTCAAAAGAAAAATTACGCCATCCCCTTGTTTAACCTCTTCAGTCACTGCTAAACGTATAGTTAAATAGAAACTTCCATTTCTGGGCAAAACAATTGTCACTTTTTTCCCAGATGGGGAAGGACAGACATGCAAAATAATTGTTATTCTAAGCTCTACAGAGCTTGATTGCCTATTTACTTAGGCAAATTCCCCATTAAGGCCACAAACATTTTTACCTCAGTAACCACTGAACCACCTAATTAAAAAATAGTATTAAAACCAAAAGACATACAGAATAAAAATGAAAGCTTGCAATAGATTTGACTCTACGTTGTACCACTGCATCTTTCTCCAATATTGGCGCAGTCATTTTTTGTTTTGACTGGGAGCTATAAACCAGATTTTTAGATATTCTAAAATAAACATGTTCTTCTCTACGTTTACCCCACAGTTTCATCCAACTCATTCAGTACTGTGTCCTGGATTGAGCTGACATACAAAATAGAGTATATATTATCTCACTCTTCCAGTCCAATACAGAGAGTTTCTTGAACCTAGGCTGAACTGCCAGAAGAAATTACAGAAGTGCCAGGAGACACTGTGTTCAATGGAGCAGCAACCCCTAATTTAACTAAAATGGCTCTTAAATAAAAGGACAACCGTATTTTGTGATATGGCACACCTGATTTAAATCTTGATGGTGTTAAACACAGATTTACATGTACTTGAGGAATGTGGAACTTATTCAAGATACCAGTTTTAAAAGATTTCAACAAGAAAATTCAACACAAAGCCTCAACATTGTACAAAACAACTTCTGAAACTTTATTGTGAATTTTAAAGTACATTTAGAAAGGATCATATCCTTAATATCATTAATTAAAAATAAATTTGAAAGAAATCCACATACTAGTAGTTTAAGCAAAGTTCAGTACAGACTTTTTGAAGTCACAATATATACATTGCATGAGAGTGCAATAAGCTTCCAATTACATTAGGTATATATCTTTAAAATAAAGAGTTTTGATTTGACATGTGTAAGATGCATACTGTTTACAACAAAAATGTTTTACAAAATATAGCAAAGAAAAATGGAATTTAATACATTTTGAATGTACAACTACTTTATATCCTTTTCAGGTAGTTCTTTACTCAAAGTGTACAAAGGTCCATTTTTTAAAGGACACCTGTTTGCTTGCAGTGCCCAACACTGATTTGAAATGATAGTTTTAAAGATTCATTACTATACATACCAGTGAATTCTTATTCAACTCAATGGCCACTACATGAAGAAAATATTACAGAATCATTGACAGCATCTTCTTCTCTCCTAAACTATGCATAGATAAATACATAGCAATGGTGCCTATTACTACAATAAAAGTGAAACACTTCACCTGATTTTTGCAGCTCTTCTTTGCATAAATATAATGCATTATATATATATTAGTTTATGTAACAATCAATTGCTTATTTTAACACTCAGTAACATATAGAAGTACATACACTGCTATCCTTAAATATTTTCCACTCTGTAGTGGCTCATAAGATTCAAAAAATCAACACTGTAAATGCATAACTCTCACCCTACGGGAAAAGTATCCCTCAGATGGAGTGATACTACTTATACAGGTTAAACCATATTATGAATCCATAGCGTCCACCTCCAAAATACATTAACAGGAGTAATATAGTATACTGTGGCTACTAACTACTGCATAATCATTATATAGGAAACTGTCACATCAATGTTTTACATTTATGATCACTCATTACATTATATCACACACAGAGCGAAACTGTTCCCAACAGATGGACCTCCTTTTCCACAGTTCTTTATATTTTAGAGAAAAATCATCACACAGTGACAAAGTTATATCTTGCGAAGTATGCAGAATGTGCTTCCTTTTTCAGGATCAAAGAGTAAGCAGCAAACTATTAATTATTTTACAACCAGGATGTAAAATTATATCTTTAAGAAGAAAGTCAAGTTTTCAGCACCACAATTAAACAAACCATGCATTAGGGGTGTGGGACTGTCACTCAAAACTGTGGGAAAAGGATACCAGAAAATTAGCTAGCCAATAATGAATTAAAACTTGTACTTTCCTTTCAAACAGAGCACAGTAGGGTTATGTGATTTGTGTCCAACCACTTCGCAATGTGTTATCTGAACGGCTCAAAGCATTGCAAGGGACAAGACGACTTTGCATTCATTATTGCCTAAATAAAAGGAATATTCTAAAGTGTGTAATAACCAATGGTGGATTTGTAACCACCAAGAATGTCTGGGATATTAAGATCTCTGGAACAGAGCATGCTATTTCTTTTACTCACACAGGTAGGGTAGACTTAAATCCCCTGTACATAGATTTGCTTGCCTATGTTTGCCGGACTTCTTCACCATAGTTAAAATGAAGTCTCTTGGAACAAAGAGACCCACTGTCTTTTCAATATAGCCATCTCTTCTATGGTGAAAAATTTTACTGTCTCTCTGAAAATACCTAACAGCAGTGACCACTTAGAGGGCAGACACTCCAATTCAGATGCAATCTACTTTTGGCTGAGCTACTAATCCTGGACACTCTTTGCTTTTTCATGCTAAATGTACTAGACTCAGCTTTCAGCTGTCATCTCTGTTAACAGCAGGAAGAAATGCCAGTAATTTTGCCAGTCCACCTGATGTTTTTCATTTTTGCTGTCCACTAACCCACCGGTAAATTCATGGTAAAAAGCTATAAAAATATGTACCCCAATTTTGCCTAATGTCTGTGGAAGAAGAGTGCAGCATTCCCACTGACTTCGGTCATGCTACACTCTCCTGTCCACAACATGCAACATCATACAGGGTGATACCTACGGATTGCCTTGGGAATGAAAAGGGAAGGGAAAGGAGAAGTCCCTGGCATGGCTCCTGCAGACAAGTCAGGTTTAGAGACAACACTAATGGCATGCTGACAGGCTGTATCTGAATACTTCTTAAAAAAAAAAATAAAAAATAGTAATGATAACCAGAAGCTTTACCAGTCAGAAACTTGCCCAGTGTTTCTGTATTAGGGTGTCATTTTAGGTTAAAAAGAAATCTTTTAGCTTATGTTATGTGGCACATTTTTTCCCTATTTCTGTTTTAAAGACACAAAATAGCCCACCCCTTCCTTTGATACCTTCAAAGAGGATAACTGAAGCCTTCCAGGATCCTTGACAGCTTAAGTATACAGTCAGAATAGTTGACAATTACATTTGCTTTTCCCAGTGTGCAGAAAGAATGGTTAATGGAATTAATGAATCGTTTGCTGTTCCAGTAGTCAAAAGTCTAAATAACAACATGACCTTCAGTCAATGCTGCTGAAGAAGCGTTTCCTTAAACAATTCACAATAAATGAGAGATGACCCCAGATAGCAACTTATAAATGTGTTTGTGATTTTTCCTCTTTAACTTTCTCTCTCTTATGCAGAACTACATAAAGACCAGTGTGAAAAGAAACTACGTATCTGATAACAAACTGCTAATGTTTCATAGTGGCAAACAGTTTATTAAAAACAGGTTAATAGGAACTTGGGGCTATGATTGTTATTATTGTTTTGAAAGGGTATTTTCCAAAGGGATAGAAGGGGGTTATTTTAACATCAGGTCAGCACAAGAATGCAGACTACAAACCTATTTAGATAGATAGATAGATAGATAGATAGATAGATAGATAGATACACACACACAAACACCTTTTTTTTTTTTTTTTTAAAATTTCTAAAGCTTGGAAGCACTCTTCCTAAACAGGAACTGTATTCCTTAATTATCTTTGAAGAGAACGGTTGGACTAACCACCATTTTTAATCTTTTTTTAGGATTTAGTTTAGCAGGATAAGAGGTTAAAGTGGAGTAAAAAAATGATTTAGTACAGTGCCTACAATCCACTGATGTTTAATATAGTTGATAATTGAAACACTTAAAATGATAATATTAAATGATTTATGCAGTTGATGATATAAATGTTTATGACAGCCTTAGCCACATAGTTGCATCTGCTTGACTTTCACACAGTTTATTTGAAGACATGCATGTGTAAAGATCAGTGGCAATTGCCAATTTGCCTGATGTACCACATCACCATACAAAAACCCCTACAGATTTTCCCCCTCAGGTGCAATTTTGTCATACTCCATTAATCCTTTCAATCCTCCCCCAGTCCTGTGGACTTGTTATTTAGTAATCCCTGATTGTTGTGGTGAAGGAACATTGGGAAGTCTCTGCCATCCGCAAGGCAGAAAATTACAATGGTAGTCTATTAAATTTGGCTCTTACAGTGCCCGCTTGGATCAAGCCTGCTTGTCACAATCACAACCAGTAGCCATAATATCAGGAGAAATTATCACCGACATCCAAATGTCAATTTTAAACTAATTTTGTGTCTTACAGTGTCGCCTCCTCTGTACCCAGACAAAGGCAGAAGCACAGCTGTATTTTTAAGGAGGAAGAAAAAATTTTAAATCAACACATCACATAGGGGAGCTTCATTCACTTATGCATGTCAGGTTTTCAGTCTCCAACTCCCAACTGGGAACTCTCCCACATGATTGCAACTATTGTGCAACTGAACAACTTGGCTTTCTTCCACTTTAGTCACTTAAAGAGGGATTACTGGTAGCATTTCTTTTCAGGGCTGCTCTTGTTAAATACAAGATTCTCTATAAACACCAGCATTTATCTTTTTAATTCAACATTTTTACACTGCAAAATAATGTTTGTCTGGATCTTCTCTCTCTTTCATATGAAAGTGCACAAATGCACACACAATCATGGTTTCTATCCCAAGTATGTGTATCCCTTTTTTCTTTTCACTATAGAGGCAGAAGTCAAATTCAGCTTTTTGGGTTTGTTTTGAAAACTAACAAATA
Organism: Neopsephotus bourkii; assembly: GCF_033783945.1. Taxonomy (NCBI): domain Eukaryota; kingdom Metazoa; phylum Chordata; class Aves; order Psittaciformes; family Psittacidae; genus Neopsephotus; species Neopsephotus bourkii. The sequence continues at coordinate 5,559,957 of NW_026901872.1, read as the reverse complement.
AACAAACCCCAGTCTTTCATCAGTTTGATTAATTTGAACCTGTAAACTTGGTTTAATTCTACTGACCTGAAAAAGTAACAACTACAAGCTCACAGTCAGGATTTGTGATTGATTATCTAGTGAGGCCTCTACAAAAAAGCTTGTTTACTTATTAGTTGTGCTAAGGTCTGTATTCAGTGACATATCCAACCACACTTTAAGAAAAGCGCTGACTAAATCTTTAGATATTTTAATCCTGAAAAAAAAGGGAAATAAATATGCAAATAAATCACATAAAAAAAAAATAATCCCCAAACAAAATGAAACAGCCAAAGCTTCACAATCATCCACAAAATAGAGGAAATTTTAAAATAAATATCTTCTTAGTTATATCAGATATTAAAAGTTGTAACATTTTATTTCTCAGATCTGACTTGTCTTTTGGAAGTATTACCATTTCACCTTTCAGAAATCCAGCAAGATCTAATAGACCAGCAGTTGTGAGTATGATTACATGATCTACATACTTGCCACGCACCACTTACATTTCTTATCATACTGTTATATGAATCATACTTGACTTACCCATGGATGCAGGTGACTGTGCTAGTTTTGTTTTTTTTTTTTTTATGTATACAGAGTATAACACAGGGAAAACATGTGCAGAAGAATCATACTTAAGCTTGATGGGACTATGGAAGCCTAATCCAAACTTCACACATTCTATACTGAAAGGCTAACTGGAATTATTTTATATGACTAGTTTTAAAAATAGTTGAGATTTCACTGTTGAATTTCAACATTTATAATATTAAATATGATACAGAAATGATCTGCCAGTAATACCAGCCATGTGTCCTTGCAACACTGTTCAAGACAGCAGGATACTCTTATGGTAGAACACCTAGCAAAATGCAATTTCTTACATGAAAATAAAAGGCTAAATGCAATTCGATTAAGAGATCTTAATGTATGCTGAGCAAAGATATACGTTCAATATCTGATAGAGAAATCTAACTAAAAAAGAAGTTTTGGGTGTCTAATTCTGACCCTAACAGCTCTCTAAAGGTCACACTAGTAGTAGTTACCATGTACTTCAAAACAAGACACACCAGTCTGCACTGCTGCTCAGCATTAGACCAAACTACATTTACACACAGACTTTGCCGAAGGAGATGTTCAGGACAGGCCTTACCAGCACAGGCAGCACCCAACTGTGCCACCAACTGCAGAAGCCATGCTGATGACAACAATCCTATCTTCTAGGACAGTGCAACAGAGCCACGCCCCTGCACATGGGAGCTGACAGCCCACTCTCAGTACCAGCATGTGTTTCCCTGACTGAATTTTCGAAAATACCTGCCCAGCTCCTACAGAACCAATACAGTTGAAATCCTGAAGACTTCCACATCAAGGGACAAAGAGTAAAATGCAAGTAAACCCAAATGAAGTAAGCAATATTTATATGGAGCTACCTCGTGATCTCTTGCAGTTAAAAACTTTTTCCTATCACGTTAGATGATGCCATAATGAAACCCTAGCTGGATTAATTCTCATTCAGACTGTAAGCAGAAGGGATACAGTCATGGAAGTGCTTGCTAAGGAGGAGCCTGGCAGTTACAAACTGTTCATTTCTTCTGTCTTCTATCATGCTTTTGTCTAAAGATACTCCTGCAGAATATATCCATCTCTTATGTTTATACGCCATAGGTTTCCAGGATAAGATTCACAGGGATTTGGAATTCAATTGCACTAGATTTTCAGATGGTTCATTGTAATGGTTGGCATCTGGTTTTACCCTGTAAAATAGATCTTCAGGTCATTAAATTTGATCCTCAGGTGTTTTCATAAACAAAGAGATTTTCCCCTGCTACCTGAAGACTCTGTTCATTTCTCAATTAAAAAATGTAAGGCAGTTCTGGGTTAGTCATAAAAGAGGTAATGCTGGTCTTTCTTAAAGTGTTGAAAACTAATTTGAACTTCCTTCCTATGAGTCTTTAGCTATTTACTATAGACCAGTGCATGTTCTTTAGGAAACATGAATAATGTACCGTTGGCTAGCACCGTGTCTTTAAGGTAGAATCCTCAGTATATTTCAGTAAGTATATATAATCCTGCACAAACAAGCACGTGTATATCTGTACACATACCTATGCATGCACATTCATACTGACAAGGCAACTTGATGACTGACATCATATTCTCCTTGACTGAATTATTTTAATCCTTGCTAAATTAATGCAACTAAACTAACTAAAGTAACAAAAACAAACAAGCAAAATTAATAGAACTAAAATAAGCACCTAAAAAATATAAAACACTATTACACACTAAGAGAATCATGAGATCATGATGTACGATGAAACTTGAGTAAAGTGGCCACTTCATGGAGTTTCCCCCTGTACAAAACAGCACCTACTTGTTACACTTTTAAGACACTGTGGCTGATATCTTGTTTTTTTTTTTTTTTTTTTTTTTTCAGATTAACTACTGTCATCACATCCATTTAAAATGTTCTAACCTCCAAATTAGATCACCTTTCAGGTGAAGTATCAGGCAAACACCCTTAGGATTTAGTTAGGTGAACCTTACGAGTTCAACATGAGGCAAACGGGTAGGCTTCTCAAAAGCACTTAGTATCAATTGTAAAATTCCTACAGATTTTAATGCAAGTCTTCTGCTAAACCTAAACAGTTCTGATAAAAATTTCATCCCACTATGACTTTAGGATTACACTACCTCGTGCACAGAAAAAGTGCAGCTACTTGCAGATCAAACGTTAACGCTCAGTCAAGGTTTCCAAAAACAAGCCCAAGCTGATAATGCTACTGCTGTTACATTAGCAAGTAAGAGGGTTGTTGCAAACAGTAATGGTCTTCTTAAAGCAAATAAAGGGAAAGTCAAATCAGGGAGCAGTTTAATATTCACCTTCAACAAGAGGAAGATGTTAATTTCCAGCTGTTTCTATTTTTAATTGATGATTTTTTTATGCAGTGTATATAAGCCAGCAAATTTTCTTCAGAAGTGCCCCTATTCTCTTAACTGAGTAAGAACTATATGCTTCTTATTGGTGTACTTGCACCATGGGGATGGGATAAAATATGAAATCAAAGATTTCTTTATTCTAGCTTGGAAAATTAACTGTTAAGCTCAGTGGGGGCAGAAACAAAGGTGGCATTTGATATAACTAATTTAGTATTAAACCAAAGCAGAGAGCCTTCTCAATGAAGAAAAAGACCAAAGGGAACACAAAACCGTACCTGAATTATTTCTGAGTCAATTCCTATAAAAGCAGAAGAACTTTCTTTTGTGCTCAAATGGATTACACATTGCCTTTTATAATATGCCCATTATTCACAGTTTTTAAAGATAATGTAATGAACAACAACTGCTAAGAAAGAATGATTTAAATTTTTTTTCAGCACATTAAAGTGCAAAGGCCATCTGAAGATGAAGCCTGGACTGCCTTTTAGAAAGCAGTTGCGGGATACACTTAGTTGATATGAAATGACACAGCTCTGTTAAATTTATTGTTCAATTAGAATGCAATGTAACTATGATTACAATTTGCTTACATTACCATATGTTAACAAAATAACAAACACAAGTTGTAGATTTTGTTCTTTGCTAAATTTTAGATGCTTTTAATTGCTTTGATTTTCTTTAATTGTAAAAAGTGTATGTTTCAGGGGATAGATTCTCACTTGTGCTGTCAGACCCAGCTAATCATTCCCTGCTTATCCACATTTCTAAAGACCTAAGATTTTGCTTAAAAAGAGGCTTAGGAGCAATTGTCTTGTGTTCATTAATCCATAAACATTTGATTTCAAATCAGACTGCCAGCAGACATAACCTCTTTGCATTGCTACAACAGAGACTTGATTTGATTAATCAAACAGCTCTGATTCACTGAATTGTCTCCAGAATAGTTGTCCCTGACAATACTATGCAAATAACTGCTGATGTTGTATTGGCATTCTCAGCTTTCTAAAACTGGTACGTTGTCCTCCATGAAAACATCAAAATTTTATATCTAACTCAACAACTATTCTGAATAAGGGGCACTGCATGTAATGTAGTCCTTATGTTCTATTCTTGGCTTTAAGAACAATGTTCTTAAGATGTTGTTTCTCTATACTTTAGTTTACCCTCTACTGAAATAGCAATAATGATATTTTTATAGCCTAAAACATTTACATTTCCTTAAGCAAATTTTTTTTTTTTTTTTTTTTTTTAGGAGCGATGCATCGCTATATGCCATGTAAGTATTCTGGCCTGTTCTGTTTAAATAGCTGGCATTCATACAGAATTAAAGGGATTATTTTAGCAAACAGGAAAGCTTTATAGTTTAAGATTCTGAAATGAAATATATTAATTAAGCCTACATAGTTAATACTAACTGCTGCTAAAACACCACAAGCCAATAACATGCAAAGGATGTATGATTCACTTCATAATGGTTACTCTGTGGGAGTATCTGCTCATTCTCCTGTGAAATAAAGCAAAGGTGAAAAACCGTAAGCCTGCAGTCAGAGCAAGAAAGAGATTAAAAAGTAAGAATACTCTTGTTACCTTTGGTTAGCCAACAGGAAAAGAAGCCAAAGTGACTTAAAGAGATGGAAATCTAAGCCTGCAGCCTCAGCAAAAAAAAAAAGAGCAGGAATTAAGAAACTTTTGTCAACAAAGTTCTAAAAAGTGATAGCTCCCAAGCCCCAAAAGAAAACTTCATGCACTTCAAAGATCAACAGGAATCATGAACAGAGGGCTTCAGGGGATGCAGTAAAAACTGTGAAGGAAGCAAGTATCTATTTCTTCCTGCTTCCTCTCTCTGGGAACTATTGCAGTTTCCAAATGGGGGTTGGTGCCAGTACTGATGCAACCAACTGGTTCACCCTGCTGGTTGACCCTGAGAAGCACTATGCAACTAGCCCAATGAGAAAAACTTCTCTGAACCTACTAAGACTACTGCTTTCCAGCAAAACATATTCACAATTACAATGGTCAGCTCTTCAGTATTGTGTCAAATACCTACATAAACTGTAGGCAAGAAACCTCAGGTAACCTACAGTGACTCTGACAAAGTGCAGATTGGTTAGATTATGTTATTTCTCACTTCCCATTTATAGAATCATAGAATCATAGAATAGTTAGGGTTGGAAAGGACCTTAAGATTATCAAGTTCCAACCCCCGTGTCATGGGCAGGGACACCTCACTCTAAACCATATCACCCAAGGCCTCGTCCAGCCTGGCCTTGAACACCACCAGGGATGGAGCATTCACAACCACCCTGGGAAACCTATTCCAATGCCTCACCACCCTAACAGCAAAGAATTCCCTCCTTATATCCAATCTGAACTTCCCCTGTTTGAGTTTTAACCCATTACCCCTTCTCCTATCACTACAGTCCCTAATGAAGAGTCCCTCCCCAGCATCCCTATAGGCCCCCTTCAGATACTGGAAGGCTGCTATCTGTTTCTTCTTAACGATTTAGAGAAGTGAAGGACGGACCTTCTGGTACAATCTTAGCCTAGGCCCACCATATTGTTTTGGTGAGCTTCTTAACAAGTACTTCTGCATATTAAACTCCGTATTTTCAGTATTCCTGAGAGATAAATTAGGTTACAAGCATTCAGTGTAAATTCAGCCTCCCCTCATTCACCATATGATAAGACGATACACTAAACCACTCATGGGATTACTGACACTGTATGTGTATTTCGTAATTTATGTATTAACATCAAAAATACTTATGTTAGTACTTGCATCAGTTACTTGTTTATGACTGAGCTAGATTTTTGTTGCTGAAGTTTTATGTACTTACTGACTTTTGAACCATAGTGTGTGTATTCAATGGTTATTTCTTGAAGAGTTACAGAACAGTTGGTGATTTCTTTTCAGGTTTTTATCAGAGATTAGAGTCTCAGTACAAGTGGGAAAAAAATGCTTGTTTGCTTTAGAAATAAACAGTACAACTCTTTTTGTTATTACACTGGTAAGATTATGAGCAATTTCCCCAGAGAAAAGGAAGTAAAATGAAAGGAAAAAAGGACAGCAGTTTTAAGAAAGAGGTGCAAGACCCTCTCCACACCTCTAGAGGTAGCAAGGCTTTCTACATTAGCAATCTTGGTTCAAAACAGGGATGCGGTCAAAAGTGAAACTTCTTTTAGACTTTCAGCTACTCTCAACTGGGTTTTTGCCCAGCATGCAGATTAGCATAATACTCTGTCCATGTTAAAAGAAAGGTCCATGACTTGAAACAGCAGGGATGCTGAAGTCAGAACAGAGCTTCTTGAAAGAACTGAATAACGAAGTCTGAATTTATTTATTTTTGTGTTTATTAAAAGGAAGGAGGTGTCCCATCATACACTTGTATTCAATCCAAGCATCTATCACCTGACTTTGTAAATGATGTTACATTGCTTGCAGGTGATTCTCACAGCCTAAGCTTACAATGAGAATTTTCAAATCAATTGAAATGCAAAGACTAAATACTGTATTCCTTTCCCAGCTGAGCTTTTATTTAATGTGCCAGATTAAGAAGCTTGCTCTGCTTTACTGGATCAGAGTCAACACAGTTTGTCCAAGAAACTCAGAGATAAGGGGAAAACAGGTCTTAATCAGGCAAAATTCTCAATAAAACAAATGGGCGTTTTGCCCAAGTATGTCCTGCAGAATTTATCGTTAGTTTTTTGCATCAGCTAAGCCTGCAAAAGAGGATTGCTGCTTTCATACCTATTTTTTTTTACAACTACCGCGATCCAGAAGAGAGTAAAAACAAACTTCTCCCTTTCTGATGTTTGTTTTTATCAAGCTTTAATCAACTAGAAATCCCCTTAAGAAAACTCAGACAGCAAGTTGGAACAGCATAATCTGAAGCTCCAGTGGGTTTGGATTATGTATAATGAATCCCACCGTTCTGTTAAGCTACCTCAAAAAAATACAGATCCATGAACTACAAATGTGATTCTTTTGTACCCTGTGCTCAGAAAATAATGACATCTATTTTATAACTGTACAAGTTCCTGTTAAGGTCACAGATAATCCTAACAATTACACTCAGAAGTATTATATTCCTTAAAACTGTGGATGTCATCTGATTTGCATATTCAACTGTTTTCCTCAGCATATGCCTCTTTTTTTTTTTCTATAAATTTCATGATGCCCTGCTGTTCTTAAGATGTTGAAGAATCACAGATATTAAAAACTGAAACACAATTTATAAAGCTTGGAAATTGCATTCCAGTAATGTTGATCTTCAGATAATACTATGAAATGTTGTCTACCTGCATAAGTTGCTCAAAAGTACGCCATGAAAGTGTCCACACAGAAATTATTTCAATGTGCTTAAAACTACTTGCTGCAGGTCACCCTGTGGACAAAGTAAACCAAGAAGTCAGAGCTACGCACTAGGTATACAGCGACAGTAGAGCTGTGCTTATAAAAGCATCAGACAGCTAATGTGATGGTTAAATCTGGCAACTGTGGAGAGGGACTAAGATCCAGCTTCCCTAATTCTTGCTATTTAAAATGAATTAATGCTTCATACTGAAAAAAACACAGAGATTACTCAAGAAGCTGCAAGAGAAGGATTGGTGCCTCAGGAAAGGAAAAAAAGTGTCTTAGAGATCTCTGAGTCTCCTGCTGCCTGTTGTTGTGGGAGGAGAAAAAGAGGGATTATCGCACAGACAGGAGGAGACAGATTCAACTCTTGATTACAAGCAAAAATATCAGTGAAATAGCTGCAATTTCACAAATACAAAATTAAGGTATGTGAAATCAGAATTGGGCTCAGATAGCCTTTACTCAGAGGTTACTACATGCAGCTCTAACATCAACAATAAAAATTTAACTTGGGAGTAAATGAAATTATCATCTTCCTGCCCTTTTTCCATGCTATAAAATGGTTATTAGGGTAAATGTGACTCAGACTTGGGATCCCTGGTCACTGTCACAGCCAAGAACCTAAGTATATGAAATCTTGGCTCTGGTAAAGCATGAGTGTTAAATTCTGGGAAATGATAACACTGTTTCATCCCCAAACAGTCTATATATAACAGCAAGACTAGGCACACATAAAATTATGCACTATCTTGCCTCAAGGTTAGCAGCATATTCCAAGTAGAAGGAAAAATGTTATTTTCATTCCCTGCAATCATGTGATAAATAGCTGTAGGGCAGATTCAGCAAAATCTCGAAGGTTGTGATTTCACAATATAATGAATGTATTTCTAGCTCTTTACCACCTGAAAAAGCAGCAAAACAAAGCAGGATTTGTCAGGTTTTGCTTATGGCAGAAATCAGACATTGTCCAGAACCCTTCATGAGACACACTGCTACCCTCTTAACTAGTTTGTAACATTAACTCCAATACTTCAACAGCTCCGCTTTCCAGCATATGGCATAATTGGAAGCAGCAGCCAGGAGGTATCACATGTGAACGGGAAATGTCTCCCACTGAGTAACTACTGACTGAATCAAATATGTGGTCTTGCAGGTAAGTTTGTAGGGGAAAATAAGAAGAAACAAAAAGAATATTGAAAATGATGGGATTCTTAGATGGGTGAAGCATCTCTGCAGGATATGAGGAACATTTCAAGAAGTATAAAACAACCATTTACCCAGATTGCTTACCTAAAATAAACAGTACATCTTAAATGTGGCTTTAAAGGAATGGTAACCCTTCAGTTGACACACCAATGGATAATTCCAGGAGATGCTTTAATCAAGGTGGCTCACATACACTGAAAAGTGTGTTCTCAAGAGTGGGCAGACTCAAATTACAGCACAAAAAGAAAATGAAGAAAGCAAGTCATGCTCAGGACTGCTCACCTTGCTTGCAAAGTAAGTGGTATTTGTTCCTATTTGTCCTGAGTTCAGCAGTAGCAGTCAATTTTCTCCTTCTTATTAGCTGGTGCAGCGTTGTGTTTTGACTTTCAGCCTGGGAACAGAGCTGGTAACGCTGATCTTTTAGTCTGACCAAGAACTTTCTGAGCCTCATGCTCTGCCAGGGAGGAGGGAAAGCCAGGAGGAAGCAGAGACAGGACACCTGACCCAAACTGACCAAAGAGGTATTCCATACCACAGCACATCATGCCCAGGAGGTAACGAAGAGTTACCCAGAAGGGCTAGTTCAGTGGACTGTGGGGTTGGACAAAGTATGGGTCAGTGCTTGCTCGGGCTGGGGGGGCGAGTTATCAGTCGGCAGGTGCTACAGTGTTGTATTCTCTTCCCTTGTTATTTCCTTTATCATTGTTATTATTGGTGGTAGCAGCAGTGATTTGTGTTATACCTTAGTTACTAAACTGTTCTTATCTCAAACCGTGGGAGTTGCATTCTTTTTGATTCTCCTCTCCGTCCCTCCAGGAATAGGGGGAGGGAAAGAAGGGGGAGAGTGAGTGAACAAGCTGCCTGACTGGGTTTAAACCATGACACTATTCTACTCTTTTATTGTCAACATGGAGTAGAGTGTGAATTAAATGTTTTATTTTGATCATGTTTTCTCCACAATGCTGTGGTTTACTGAAGCAAAAGTTGAATATAGGCACATCTGTACTATCACTACCATGACTTCATGGCCTGTGTTGAATTAGTGTTTGATTTTTAATGCTTCATATTACTCCACTTTGGGGGGATGACAGCTATAACCACTGTATGCAGCTGCAGTCTTTGATGCTATCACGCATAGTTTGCAAAACAGAAGCACCAACATTGAAGAAGGTATGAAAATGCATTGGAACTATACCAGAGAGTAACGCAAGCCTGGCAGGAACTATTATGGGTATCACTGCTAGTATCACCAGGGATATATGTGAAAGCCTAGCAAGGACTTTAATTCAGTTATGGGACCAAATCGTATGGTTTTGCCAGCCAGTAGGGCAGAGATTCACTTTGCATCACTTTAGAAGTGTCAAAGGACCTAGAATAAGTACACATGTAATTCATATCCTCAAAGGCATCTTTACATTGCAAGGCAGTGTAACATGATTTTACACGGAAGTCGGTAGTGCAGTATAAAATCCTGCTAATGATAAGATATTGTAGTTTCACCTGTACATAGCCAGCTGAGATGAACCCCAGATGTATTGTTAGGGCTGACCTCAACCAGCTACATCAAGGTATCTAATACCTGCTGCTTGTCTCCACAAGGATTTTACACTTAGACAGATACCTCGCCATAGTAATCTTGATGTAAAACAAACCTCTTTTTTTTTATTTTTTATTTTTTAGTGAGGACAGAACCTTTAACAAAAATGAGAAAACATGCGTTCTTAAAAAGTTAGGTGTGTACAGCACAGTCCAAATGTAAATGAGATCATCTAGCTCAGTCGATTTGAGTTGTGCAGAATAATACAAAACCTAAATTTCTCCTTTTGTGTTTTAAAAGATTTCCAAGAGCAGCAAATTTACAGGAGAAAATACCATACAAATTTGCTTCACATATAGAAAAAGTAATACATCTTTTTTTTTCTTGCGTTTGCAAGATTGCATCTTCTGGTGCAAGATTTAATGCACTTTGTGAAAGTTATTATGCCGTGGTTTATAAGCTTCATCTGGATGTGACAGCAGTTCAGATTTCATGACAGCATGCTAACTTATCTCTGCTATTGAAAAAACTAATGAGGTGGTAAATAGTTGCAGAGCGATGTTACATGCAGTGATATGCAGATTTTGCGAGTTCCTCATTATCTGTGTAACTGTATACATGTAAAAGTAATGAAAGCCCAAAACAGGTAGCAAAAGCTTAAGGCTTTTAAACTGGAATAGAATTGTGTTAGTGTTTTCTAACAGACATATAATATTAAAGCAATCTCAGAAAAAGCCCCTTGATATTTTACCTAAAGCTTTCTGCCAGGTCTAAGGTCTCATGGGCAACAGATCACAATTAAACTAACATAGCAAATTTATTCTTGTTCTGGTAATTCTAGTCAAGGCAATGGCCTAATGCTAAGCAGTCTTAAGGATTCTCTTTGTTATGTGGCTTGTGGCTTTTAATTGAAGGTGCTATCACAGCATCTCTATCAGACTCCAAATGTTATGAGCTGTAGCAAGAAGTAGCACACACTGCAAAGGGCTCTCCCGATCCTCAACTGTATTTACTGTGGACAGAAGGAAGCAAGATATAACACTCTTCAGGAGCTAGAGGATTCCCAAAATGAACTTCAAGAGCACTGAATACGTGCTTGTATTCAGCACTAGGACATGAAAATGTTAAAAAACACCAAGTGGAAGCTAGTGAATACAAAATGTTTTTTAATGTGGTCACCACCAATCCAAAGAATGAAAGTTCTGAAATCAGGAGTTACTTCTGTGACATATTTATGACAGATAAAAACCATAAATGGCAACAAGAAGTACTTTGTCTGCAACTGATCTGCACCATCTATGAAACCACTCTGCTGAAAAGTGCTCAGGCATGCTGCTTTAAAAAAGCAGACTCAAGGATCACTGACATTCTGTATATTTGTATTGCTTAGGGCCAGATATATTGACTCCCTCAGTTCTAGTTACAACGAGAAGAAGCTGTCCCAGCCAACATCTCTGCAAAACCACAGTGATGAAAGTAGGCCCTATTTTCTCCCCTGCCAAACTTTCAGCTTGGTTTTGCAACCCAATTGTAGTATAACACTGAGATACAGAGGGAAAATGTGTGTTTCATGTTGCAGGAATGGATCTTCTCAGATTTGTATTAACAACTATAATTTATTCTGATTCTTTAAAATCTGCTGGAATAAGTCAAAGCAAGTATCTATCTAGTTTAGATGTGGTTTACTTCCTGTATTATGCTTCCATCCAGACGTACTTCTAAATGCTTCAGACCTTTGAATCTTAATGAAGCCTGTTGGTTCATTAGAAGTCCTTACCTACAGGAGTGTGTGGTTATAAGTTTGGTGTGCTACAGCAGATCATACACAAATGTGCCACTTCTCTACTGTGGCAGTATTCCTGTGAGGGGAAATCTCAGCTAATATGTGTGTAGAAGTGCTCAGAGAATGAAAGATGAGATTAAAAAGAGAAATAAGAAAGGACAGTGACAGCTCCTCATAAAAGAAAAAGATGTTTAAGCATCAGCCAAGTAACTATGATTTTTTATATAATTTATAGTGGAAGCCTGAAGACTAAAATACTCCACAGGCCATTAGTTTCTTGGTACCCTGTGATGGATTAGAATATTTCTTAATCAACTGTTAAAGCACAGAAGGTGGCCAAAGCCTAGATTTGAGCAAATATGAGTAATAGAGAAATCCAGGGACATTCAGCAGGTATGCTATCAATAGACACATCACAAAACCACAGAAGTGTATCAGCTTCTTAAGTATCTTGAAAACCACCTTCCATTTGACAATTTCTTAGCCCAGAATTTGAAAAACCTTATTAAGAAAAAAAGTTCTGATTTGTAATCAGGAGAAGCAGATTAAAAAGGACAAAAAAAAAAAAAAAGGCAAAAAAAAAAAAAAATTAAGCCACAAAATTAGTAGGAAATACAAATTACTTGCTGAAGCTTCTGGACCACTCCTTTTCCTGGAGGCACTCTGAAAGCCTACACAGCCCACCCAGAAGTGTTCACACTCTACCTGTTAAGTATTACAAACTGCATGAGGTTTGTTGCAATGTATTAATTCCATAGCTAAGAAGAAAGCAAAAGTAAGTGCATTTATTTAAATCTCATTCATACAATATATTTTCATATCACTTACATGAGATTGACATTCACACAATTCATACCACTAGTCACCTACAGCTTCACTGTCCACCTGGATTGTACCATTACTCTCAAAAGGATAGTCATCAGAAGTTGAACCAAACAGGATCGGAGTGAACCAAGGGTAGCTTTCCTTCACTATATCCATGTTTCTCATCCAATTCCACAGTATAGACAAGCATTGCCATTTTTAAGTCACTCCAGTTTGAGGAAGAAAAAAAGGGTTGTAAAATAAAAATAAAATGCCAATCAGTAGCAGATCACCTATCTTGCTCGTTTCATTTTGTATTTCTCCTGATTGACAACCTGGTGCTCTTGTAGCATACAAAGGCAAAAAAAAAATAATCAGGCATTCATTTCAAACTGAAATGTTTGACAGATGTTACAGCTGTCTGAAACAAAACTGATGAAATTTCAAATAGGAAAGCCCATGTCCTGTACAGGGGAGACATTACATTTCATCAGGCAAGGTTTACTGTCCTTAGATGCAGATTTCTTTTCCTTATTTATCTGGCAGCTGTTAAAAATATGGGCAATGACTAGGACTTTGCTATTGGTGCAGAGTCTACCTCCTGCTGCTCTGGATGCCAGAGACTTCAGCGGGATTTGTGTTTCAGGGTACTGTTGTCACAAGCTGAAGGCAATTTAAAATTCTCTTACTGGTAACACTAGCACTTCACTGATATTTTGACCTGCATTTTTGAAATGGTGAAAGTAAAATAATCTGACAAGTGACTGAAAATTCATGCTGCTAGAGACACATATCTAAACCAGAGAGGTAAAAGAAGCATTTTTACAGTATAATGTGAATGGCTAGATATGACGGAGGATAGAGACCAGAAGTTTACAACTTCCTTTTTTCCCTATTGACTTTCACAGAATGAGGTACAGAGGAGCATGCAGCACCGAGGAAAAACAGATATACTCAGAACAGTACCAAAGCAAAAAAAAAAAAAAAAAAAAGGTATTTCATTGCACCATCTTCCTAAAATAGCTGCACAAATGGCCAGATAATGATTTATCAAAAAGTCAGTAAGTCTTTCTGCTGATTCAGGAGCCTTTGAATTTGAGCCATAATCTAAAAAAGACCTTCCCAAAGGCAACTGTGCACATTATACATTTTTGTATGCACATATACTACTCAAATAACACCTTTACTTAAAGAAATACACACTCTTAAAACCCTTCTCTTGACCTCAGTAAGAAAACTGGACTGGATCATGCTTTTCACTGGTAAAGTGAAGATTATGGATCACACTGGATCATACTCTTCACTGATGTGGGATGCATCTCACCCAACTGTATCCATCAGCTTTGGTAATCAGTTTAAACCAGCATATTTTCTTTAGGGTGCAGTAAGTCATGAACCCAGGGAAGCAGATTAGAACTGACAAGATGAATCCCACCCTAGTGTCAAGAAGAATCAGGTATAGTTTTTGTGAACATCATTTCCAGAAATTAGACTGGATCCTCAGTCAGAAGTTGGGCACCTGAAGGAACCATAACGTTCAGATATATTCATTATGTGCTTATAAAGAGAGGGACTGGCATAACAACAGTACTGCTAATACCTACCCAACTGAATGGAAAGCTACTAAAACCAGATGTTAAATATCAGTTCCTCTCAGGCTTTGAATCTTATTCTACACAGGAAGGAAGCAATTTCTTTAATTTAAATTCATGAGTCTGCACCCTCTTTTGGAGCTCCTGCACCCCTTCCTGTAAAACCAAGCTTGTTAAAACTTTCTTCCAAAAAATACTGGTAAGGAGAAGGTAGCGACTCGCATAAACCTCAGTGTTGAAAGTATTTTGTCATTAAGTTCAATAGCAAATTCTTTATTTCTCTTAAGGAATATGAGTGAATAATCCCTATAATAACCTGATACACAGGTCACATATAGAAACACATGCATCCTATAGATGCCTTTATACCAGAAACACAATTGCCTCCATAACCTTATGTATTTTGAAGGAGCATAGATTATGAGACAGGTATTTACATTTATTGAGTTTAGCCATTTAAGAGAGAGATTACTGATAGCTACCAATCTACAAGAGGCTGTATGTAATGTTGGCAAATATCATTCACAAATGAATGGTCTTCCTCTTATTCCCCCGCCATGTTTTAAAGGCTATATGACCATAGCAGGCATAGGCTAAAATAGCTCATTTGATTAAAAATATTGTACAGGCAGTTATTTAACGATTTTTAGCAACTGAGAAAAGCAGTCACAGAGTTTCTTTACTAATAACACATGAAAGCCTAGGAGTTACTAAGAATATCCTACAAAATTACAAATAAAAGTAGTTGTATGTAAGAATTTGTCTGGAAGGAATGAGGGGGAATGGATGAGAATCAGTCTGAGGCTACTAGGTACTTTACAAGCCAATATCAATAGCAATTCTCTTTCAGGTATCAGCCAATGAGAATATCTGATTTAATGTTTTTGGAGTGGGGAGAGGTTGCTGTTTTAAAATGCTACCTAGATCTTGCTTCTGCAAATGTGGGAGAAGAAACAAATGAAAGAAGAAAAATCTGACAGCTGATCCTCTGCATTTTATCCTCTGCATTTTATCAAATTCATCTCAGAATAAAATTATTTTTAATTCACTTGACTCCAAATTAATTTTACATATTTTTAGATTTTGGAAATGCTATCTCAACATTATCCTATTACTCTTATGAAGAAGTTAGCATCAGGAAGAGATGCGTATGGTGTAAATCAGATTTACCATGGTTTTGGATTTAGCTTCAAATGCTACTCTAAAAAAAGGGCTTCTTGTATTTCTCTTGTGGCAATGTGTGCATATTCCAGAACAACTTTCAAATAATAATATTTGTGCACAAAAAAATCAGTGTGGCATTTTACAAAAGAAATGGCAAAACTACACATCAGCTCATAGAAAACTACAGACACTACACACCAACAAATCCTGACAAACGCTGAATTACACAATTTTCCCTCTGTGCAACAGAAGATGCAGGACAACCCATGCCAAGACTTTAAAACAAATCTCCTTACACTTCACTAGCTGCAAAAGAAACAGGAAAAAAACAAAAAATGGGTAACTTTTGGGACTGGTACAATTTAGACACTGTAGTATGTCTACAAATCAGATATTTAACCAACTTTCTCTGTATTATCATGCATGATTCATGATACTCACAAGAACTGAAAACTAAATTGATAATGCATGCCAAATCTTTCAAAGATTTGAAAGTCCAGATTTTTTTAGTAAGATCAATATGACTTTAATATCAAAATTATCTGAATCCTTCAGTACTAATCTACAAATGGTTTTGTATGGCTACAACAGTGCTGTTATGCAAAATAATCATCTCATTTATTTATTTATTTGAAGTTTTCGGAATTGCAGTACCAATGTAATAGCGCACTAGTACGAATTTAAGGTGTATTTTGTCAGATATGACTAGCTCTGTTTCCAGAGAGTGTTTATAGCTCAGTAGAACACAACCCACTACAAAAAAAAATTATTGCAAACATTTTAGAAGGAACTTCTTTTGTATGAATGTTTAGTTATAAAAGAACAGTTAAGATGATACATATTTTGCATCTAGACACGCCTTTAAAATCTCAGTTAGGCAAGAAGCTAAAGCCCCTTATGTTATAAATGTCTTCCTAAAAGACACAAATGGAAATGAACAGAAGCCCCTTCACCCCATACTTCAGTAAAATATTGCAGGATCTTTCTTATGTACAGCTTGGGAAATCTTTTTTCAGTCAATGGAATGTCATCTTATGTAAACCAGAAATGAACTGATTAAATGTTCACATCAGTCTATTGAGATAAATCTCTTTACATACCTTTCACCACAGACGGGAAAGTCAAAGCAATAATAAAAGAAAAAAGTAACACATGACTTCGTTTGTGTTTGGTTTTCCTTCAGCAAAGACTCGAAAATTATAGAACGCATGTGAGATGGCTGTACTTGAGTAGCAACTGAGACAACTTCCCAGTATAGATTTTAGAGATAACCATATTTCATGGGAGAAGTGATAACAAAATTCAGGTATCACCTGTTGTTCCTGTTAGATCTTTCACGACATCGTATGTCCATTTTGTCAATTTTATTCTGTATGTCCAGTGCAATTAAATGGCAGTGCAAGAAGATACAGCATATCCTGAAATAAATGAGACTTAAACTCAGGTATTCTTGAACTGAATTTGCCTAGATGAGGATTGGTCCATTAGGTATTATGCATCTGTCTTGTACAGAATATGTATGAATGAGCAGTTCTACTGCAAAACCAAGAATCCTAGAACTGATGAAGCATTCTTACTTACGACTTGAAACCTGCATTTCAGACAGGTAGAGTGTGCCCATTAAAGAGCTGCTGAATGTAAATGGGTCACAGTTTTTGTACCTTTAACATCTGCTGTTTATACCCAAGAAAGCACATCAGGGGCAAGAAAATTAATTCCCCAATTGCTGTCAACCAAGTTCGGGAACAGCAATAAACAGCTTACTGTAAGCCTCTAGCTACAATAAAATTGCTGTCAATAAAGTGTGCCTGATACAGTTTTGCTGTGTTAGAAGAATAGATTCTTTGGAAGTGAAAATTTGAAATGGAAACTAAAAACATCCTCCCTTGTTTCTATATACAAAAAAACATTATCACAAAATTCAAATAGCCTTAAACTCTCAAGATCCAGTTCTCACTCCTGTGTGGGGCACAAATTTACTAGCCTTTGTGAAACTCTGGCTTTGCACATTCAGGATAGAATGTGATTCTGATAAAAATCTTTTGCATGGGAAATATTTAAAGAGAAATGAAGCATGCTAAGCTTTTACTATCTTTTTCTGTAGACACAAAATATTCCTTGCTCTAGCTTAGTATTTCTCCTGTCACAACTGAAAGCAGTATTATAGCTTAGGGTTATAGTCAGATTTCCATTACAACCCCCAGTTTTCACATGCTCTTAACTTTCTGAAAAATTCTTCTTTTCAGCTGAAATTTTCCATGCTTGGTCTCAGCTCAAAGATGAATTTCTTTAGACAGTTGAGCAAAAGATGCTAACCTATTTTTCAGTTACACAAGGATAGAAAAACACACTGCACATTTTCACCATTGCTAATATTTTAGTATAGATATACAAATATACAAAACTAGAAAACAGCTGGATTTCACATGCAGAAGTTTTTCTGGGTGACCAGTTCTCACCCAAAACTAATATCCATGCTAACACATAAAACAAACTAAGCATAAAAAAGAAACAACAGAGTCTTTTTTTTTTCTTAATCTACTAAGTGGTAAAACAAGGCCACTAAAAATAATACCACACACGGAATTACGGACTGCTATGGTTACAGAATTTTAATATTTGCAGGTGGCGTAGGCTCTGCATTGCTGTTCCAATGCAGATTTCCATCAACTTATGCACCTTGAAATTGCCACTCTATCAAATTAAGAGACATTAATGTTTTCGGCTTGTCTTTTCTCTTACATAAACCCCAAAGTTATAAATTTAAAAACTACACAGTAGGACAACATCAGTTACGTTTGCCACAGGAAGCTTAAGTGATGTGCGTTGATCACTGGGAGCCGGCTACTCATTCCTTGATCAGGCAAGAAGTCCATTGACTGAAAAAGGAGTAAAGCAAGCTCCACAGAGGTTATGTTATTGATTATATGATTAAAAATATACCTTACTCTGAAATGCAATTAATGTGTCAATCAAGCCCCAAATCCTTAATTTCTGACATCAGAGCACAGAAGTAAGAGGACAGTGTTAATATATATTTAGCTTTCCTGAATCTACTGAACATCTCCCAAATTTGTAAGCTATCATCTTGATTCAGAAAAGTGCTTAAGAGTGTGCTTATGACTGTCTTCCTTGAAGACAACATCTGAAGTCATTTGGACTTTAAGGATATGCTTCAGTCCTATCACTTAAAACTAAAGTTAATAAGCACATGCCTAAATGCTATTTGATTAGGAATGAAGACTGAAGGTTTTGCTCATAAATCATTGATATTTCTCTGTGTGTGTGTGTTACTTGTTCACTGCTGTACTTTGAATTTGATTAAATGAAGTTGTTAAAATTTAACACTGGGATAACCACAGTAAATTGGGCCTAATTTCTTCTATCATTTAATCCATTGTTAATCTAATGACATTGAGTCAGAATTTTTGTCTGTTTATTTGCTTTTTATAAAAGGTCTTTCACACAGAAGAATACAACATGTTGTCTTCTACTGTATTTCTATGTAGCTGTTTAGTGTAGTGACTTACTAATTTCAAATGCATCTTAAAGTTCAATCAAATACTGAAAAGAACACTGATTGAGAAGCCTGCATAGATTTCAGTATTCTTTATGAGTCATAACACTGATTTTGGAAGCTTAGCTATACAAGCTGGTGGTGTGCAACATCCTTTCCATACTCCTAATTATGTGAATTAGCATTTAGAACAATCCCAAGTTCAAGTATTCAAAAATGCTCTTTTCAGAGCATCCACCAGGTTTACTGCAAGATAGGCACTTGAAGGCGGCTTTGGTTTTTATGCTGGGTACTTGTGAAGCATCAGCCTGTGCAATTGAAAGTGACATATGAAGACTTAACCACAGAATTTCCACTAAATTTATAGACAATTGCACAGAAATTGCCCAGCAAAAAAAAAAAAAAAAAAAATTCCCCCCAAAACACCCAACTAGGAAATCTGTATTGAAATATCTATTTCTGAATTCTAAAAGCTTTTTGACTGAAGACCCAGTTCTTAAATAGATTTCTCTAGGGCCAACCTCCCACTAAAAGTGACAGGATTTTGCTTGAATGAAGTCCAAGTGTTGACTTAGGTCTCAGCTCTCTATTAGTATTAATGTATCTGCAAGATACATTGCATGTGTATTTACCTTGGACTGAAAGAAACTGCAAGCAAAAATGGAGGATGCTAGTATTTCTTAGATATATGTTAACCCTATGTTTCTTCTTTCCCTATCTTAACATCCTCCACAATTCCCGCACTCTTTGCTAAACACATAAAGAAAACTTGTTGAATATACAGGTAATTTAATTCAACTTCTAACATTAAATACAGATAAATTAATTACACAAAATCTCAAGAAAACAGTATAGTGGCACACAACTAAGCATCTCTTCCTAAAGGAATTTTAAGAAATGTTTTTCAGACACTATGGCACTAGCACACACTACTATTCAGTAAGATTTTTAAGTCTGTGATAACTGAATATTAGCTAAAATGAAACCTAATTTCAGGAGTTATAGACAGAATAATAAGAAGGCTGTTAATGACTATTACCATTGCTGGCTATACTCCTCCAGCCAAAAGTGACAAGAGGGAAGAAAAACGTTATGTCCTGTAACTCTCCTCACTGGGTGGGGGAGGACACTATCTCCTTTCCCCATGGAATAAAAATACAGAAGCTCAGTCAAGATAAGTGTCTACCTAAGAAAGAGTTGTATTTTCAGTAACATGCAAGTTTTCGCAGGGAGTGTTACAAATCACGAGTATCTGCTGACTTCAAAAAGAATTCTGTAAAACTTCAGTGGAATTTGAATCAGGTCCATATACAGGTAAGATAACTAACACTATTATTAAACTGAAACCATGGACATGTTAATGTAATTAACACAGGTAAAACTGAGAATACTATTAGTACTTTTTGTTTAGCTTTCCTCCCCTCTTCTTCACCCCATCCCCCACCCCCACCCCCCCATACAATTACACTGTGCGGAATGTATACATTCTTCCAGGTAAATAATTTTTTGGGTCTAAACTGCCTGTAAATGTTGTGGGGGATTAAGCTTGAGATTCCTAATAGAGTTTGGAAAGCTAATTAAAGCTTTCAGAACAGAAAAGGAAAGTGTGGGTTGTGGGTGTTAACATTTTGTAACTAAAACTGGGGAGAAAGCTTCATCTGATTATCCACAGGTTATGCAGAGCTCTTCTATAAATTTGTTGGGTTTTCTTTTTAAATTGGTTCTTCTTTTTTAACGTATGCGGACAGTATGTGTAAGGTGCTGTGCAACAGCCTGAAAATGGCTCTGGGACTCTACCCTTAAAACCTTTAGAAAGGTTAAGGTTTCATGAGAATCTACTGCAATGTTTTCAATGTCTCACTGTAAGTACAAGTTGTTTTAGAGCAGTTACTTTAGAAGAACTGCCTTAAAAGTGCTTGTTTTATTCTTAGCTTCTTGTTAGTGTGACACCTTACAGACAACCCAAAGTCAAGACACAGTTCTGGGAACGTCACATTCATCTCAGATAAGGCTAATGCAACAGCAAGAGGATGACTTTACCCTAAGCTTGGATACTGTCAAAATCCTTTTGCAAAGTCAAGCCTAAATGCATCTCACTTGATTCGCTAGGATTCATATCCCTAATAAATTCAGACAAATCACCATCACTTGGAGGATACAGCACCAGGGGAATATGAACGTGGCTCCTAACACCTACAAAGTCAGTGGAAGCCAAAGCGAAGCTCTGAGGATGCTGCCTTGCAAACACACAAACTTAACTACTGGCCGCTCCAGTGCAACTCTCATTAAATAAAAGGCTCTTTGGCTGTAATATTGGCTTGATCCTTCTTTCTCCTTCCTTTCCCTTCCCCTTCCATCCCCCATTCCCCAGCTACTGCAGGGCTGGCACCGGGCCAGCGCCGGCGACGTGGTACCTCAGCGCCATCTACAGGCTGAGCCGGCACTACGACCCAGCTCCAAGAGACAAGCACCAACAAAATAAATTAGACAGCACCGCGTTTAAATCTTTATTAGCAAGGAATTATTAGACCTAAGGAGAAGGGGAAAAAAAAGAAAAAGACACCTAATGCTGGATTTAGTTGAAATATGAGTTTTTCAGACTCCTAATCCCTCTTCACATGGCGTATTTCACAGTTTAAAATGAAGTATGACATATCGTTTACGCATTACTGAGAAAATATTTACAATGGGCTTTTTTTTTGTTTCCTGCATAATTCAGATGTATTCAGAGAATGCATTCCTTTCAAAAGTATGCTTTGGCCATTTTTTAAAATATACAACAAACTGTCTATGAGATACCAACTTTCATCTATTACAACAAAACCATTTTGAACACAAAACAGAGGAAGACTTCCGTATGGCTTAGTTATATCCTACCAACAAACCACGTGCTTCATAGATGAAGTAGCTTGGAGATTTGGCTGTCTTTGTTAGGGGGAAAAAATATTTAACACCTTTAGTAACACTAACTTAGCAAGATTCCAAAGCAGCTTGAACTGTAAAAGAAACTCAAGCCAACTCACTTAGGAATTTGAAACTGAAGGTACATATCCCTTCAATCTTGAAACACTCAGATTTTCTGACTGAAATTTAGCATATAAGGAAACAGTTTTTCTTCTTTAATAGCTCTTACATTTGGAAAGTCACATATTGGGGAGAAAAAAAAAAGTTTTTTTATTTTTCAGTTTTGCATAAGCACATGTACGTGCGCATGCATAATAGTCCTTTTACAATTAGCATTCTTCAAAACTCAAAGTATCAGAGGCATTGCACAAATGCATGGTTAAGCCCCAGGTAAATGATAAAGCGGTCGGTTTTTTTTGTTGGTTGGTTTTATTTTGTTGGGCTTTTTTTGTTCCCCCCATGATGTAACTAAGTGAAATTAGACTGAAACAAACAAAAACCAAACCACAACACAGGGGCACTTTTAATACTGGTTGATTGGGCACTTGTATGCAGTACTTATAGACCAGTAAAAGTGCTCGTTTACCTGTCTGGTGTGTAAGGGGCCCTTTGTCTTGAAGCCTCCTTGGGAACTGCACTCTGAGGCACTGAAGTGATCTGAACTAGTGGAAGAGCGTTTGGAAAGGGTGTCACAACCACCAACAAAGGTGTTGTCCAACGGGAGTTCCTGAATCACATGGTGCTTTTTCACTGAAACTGGAGTGTCAGGTTTGAGATGAAAAGCAGACTGCGGAGAGGCAGATTTGTAATGCTTGGCAAGATCAGGACTGTTAGGCTTAAAGGTTGTTGGTGGTGCTGTGCCCCAATCAAATCTTCCTATACTTTGCTCCTCCAGCTCCGCTGGAAGGCTTATTGTCCCATTGATAGGTTCATGTACTGCATCATCAGGTTTGGACTCCTCAATGGTCACAAAGTTCAGAAGAGAGCTCTTCGGAGATTTCCTTTTCTTCCTTTTCTTTTTCTTGTTTTGCTTGTTCTCCTGATTGGGAGACATCCACTCAGCACCTTGCTTGCTCCTCTGGGCGGCTTTGAATCTGGATGCATGGCGACAGCGAACAAGAACAGTGACAAATATCACCACTATGACAACCATGGCACCCGCCACAATGGCGATCATGATTGTGAGATAGTCCTCATTTTGGTAGGGTTGGCTACTGTCCCCAATATTACGGTCCAAAGGTGTTTCCATAGTCCTGCGTATCAAGTCATAAATATAAGAGGCATTTCCAGCAGTATCATTTACGTACAAGAACACAAGCACAAGAGTATGCAGGGATTTGGGATAACCCAAATCACTTATGTTGACAACTAAGCGATGCAGCCCCACATCATTAGGAGTCGGTTTTTCTTCCAGAGTGATATTACCTGTCACTGGATCAATCCGAAACAAACCCTTGTTATTTCCACTTACAATTGTGTATTTAAGCTCAGCGTTCATGCCAGTGTCTATATCCACAGCAAAGACTTCGGCTACCACAGATCCTGGAATTGCTGAGAGTGGCACTAGCTTAAAAGAAGTGTTAGAAGGTGGGTAGATGACAACGGGGCTGTTATCATTAACATCCATCACGTTTATGGTTACTTTTGCCGTAGAAGAGCGAGGAGGTTGCCCTCCATCCACTGCCTTAACATCAAAAGTGTAGGAGCTCTGTTGTTCTCGATCAAATGAAACATTGGACTTTATAACTCCAGAGTATGGATCCAGCACAAAGTTTTCATTGTCATTCAGGATGGAAAGGGTCACTGCTTTATTTTCCCCAGCATCTGCATCAGTCACTGTGATCACCCCCACTGTGCTGTACTTTGGTAAGTTCTCCGATACAAAAAACTGGAAGTGGTTATGAGTGAATTTGGGACTGTTGTCATTTTCGTCCAACACAGTAACAATTACAGCTGCTTGACTCTGCAAAGGAGGGGTGCCATTGTCTCGGGCTGTAACAGTGAAAATGAAACGCTCCTGCTCTTCTCTGTCAAAAACTCTGGAGGCTGTCAAAACTCCTGTCTTTCGATCCAGATCAAAAAAGGAGGCATTAGGGCCAAGCTGATACACAATGTCTGCATTTTTCCCACTGTCTTCATCTGTGGCACTAATAGTTGTTAAGTATAGACCACGCCGGTTGTTTTCAGAAACTGACAGCTCAATTACAGGCTGGCTGAAAATCGGAGGATTGTCATTTTCATCCTCCAGTTTAACTCTTACCAGGGCAGTCTGGTTCAAACTGGGCTTGCCAGAATCAGAAGCAACAATTTTAAAGCTGAATTCTTTGGTGCCCTCATAGTCCAACAAGGAAGAGGTCTCTAACAAGTACTGGTTGTCGTAAACGGCTTTCAAGTGGAAGGGGACCTCTCTCTCAATGAAACAGATCACTTTGCCATTCACATCAGTGTCCTTATCTGAAACTGTAATTAGGGCAATCTTTGTATTGATGGGATCTTTCTCAGATAAGTACACTGTGCCATTGATGGGACTTATTATGTACCTGAGGTCTATGTTAGGAGGGTTATCATTTACATCAGTGACATTGATGGTAACAGTGGCCCGAGCTGGTGTAGAGCTACCATCACTAGCCAGCACTGTCACTTTGTGAATAGCAGTCTCTTCTCGATCTAAGGACCTCTGAACTGTAATCAGCCCTGTGGTGTTGTTTAAAGCAAAAAATCTTTTGGTTGCAGGGGCGACTTGGGCACCAAAAATGTATCTGATTTCTGCATTGCTTCCTATATCTGCATCAGTAGCATGAAGCTGAATTACAGAGGTGCCTACAGGGGCATTCTCTGGTATATGAACCTCTACTTGACTCTCTTTAAACACCGGCCTGTTATCATTGACATCACTTACTGTGACTTGCAGGATGGCTGTGCTGGATTTCTGAGGGGTACCTCCATCCTCCACTTTGATTTTCATCACGTATGTGTCCTTTTGCTCTCTGTCCAAGTTCTGCTGCACAATCAGCTGAGGCCATTTCTCTCCTTCTGGAGTTTCTACAATATCTAGCCCAAACACACTCTGCCCATTTAACAACTCATAGTGCTGCACACCGTTGAAACCTGTGTCAGGATCTGTTGCTGATGGGATTGGAAAGCGACTGTTGATCAGAGTGTTTTCTGGGATGGAGATATTGATGACAGGGGATGGAAACATAGGTGCATTGTCATTTGTATCCTTTACAATGATTTTTATTTTGATCAGCCTAAAAAAGTCATTGGGGAGAATCACCACTTCAAGTTCAAAGAAACACTCATTTTCTTCTGCATACGAAGCTCCAGCACAAAGTTTTTCTCTGTCTATTCTGTTAGATGTCGTAAAGATTTCCCCAGTGTTACTGGACACTTTGACCAGAGGCGCATCCCCTGCTTTAGACACCAGTCTGTAAACAAGGCTGGCACTGGTCCCCGTGGCAGCATTGATATGAGAAATGTTCAGGTCCTTTGGTATGTTCCCTATGGGTACGTTTTCAGGCAGCTCCTCTCTAATAGTGTAAATAAGTTCTTGAGCTACAGCAGAATCCAGCCTCAAACTGGCAATCAAAGCAGCCAACAGGTAAAAATCCCTCAGGTCCATGATAATGTTTTTATTCTCTTTGCCCGGATTTTAGGACTTAAAGGTTTCCAGAGAAGAATGATGCGCGATTTGCAAGAGGAGGCATGCATGGACTGCAGGATGCATTACATCTCATTTCTTATTTGGAGACAGCACTGTCAACACAACCACACAGAACAGCATTATTGGTTTTTTATGCGTGATAAATCCACAATCTCAAAGTAATACTTGTTTTTGCAATGCACACTTGCAGCAGTACATTTTCCTACTGCTCCCTTTTACAAGCAATCCCCCTGGACAAATGCACCAATATCCCGTCTGCTGCATTTGGACAGAGCGAGGATGGAAATGACTACTTCCAGTTTTGAGGGTATCTACTGTTTTGACACGTACTTTCTGAATAATTTCTTAGCACACTGTGTAATCCATAAATGTGCATTCCCCTCTACCCTCCTCCACCCAGTCATTTGGTGCAAGTGAAAAATCTTCCCGCAATACTTCTGGATTTTAACTGCTATGTCAGCTGCCAAATGTAATTTGTTGTTTGCTTCCACATGTATTTTTTAGCTCTTACTAACCAGATTTTCTCTGCTTCTCGTGCCTCACATCCCTCTCTATAGCTATCGTACTGAGAAATAACCACCCGGACATGCTGCTGCTGCAGCAGTCGTCACTGGCTACTTCATATCCCTGTTAACTGATGAGACAATAACAGGACTTACAGTTTCTTACACTCTCAGCTCAGTGTTTCCCCTCCAGATGTTGGATACTTCTCTTTCTGTTTAATAACCTCAAACTTTATCTGGTTGCTTTTAAACACAGCCTAAATAAGGAGGCTGGAAATTCCAAATGTAACTTAGGAGCAGCCAGCATGCTTACAGTTGGGGGGGGGTGTGTGGGGGGGGATTATCTTTTCTTACGATGAGAGGAAGAAAAAGGTGCAGCCTTTCCCCATTGACACTGATCTCCCTTCAGGATGTTATTAGCAGCTGCCACACATAAATACTGCAGACTAATAATGCACGTGAAAAAATTAAAAAAATAAAATTTAAAAAAAAAAAAAAAAAAAAAAGAGAAAGCGACAGACAGACTTCTGCTTGCATGCTCTGCTAACCACGAATTATCTGGGTGCAAGGCTGCCAGCACCTACAGCTCGGAGGAACCGGGTAGCCCTTAAGCACTAATCTTATCTGCATTAAGCTGCACGGTAGCTGATGCCTGTGATTACTTCCAGCAGCGTGATGCAGGTAGGGATGCAGAGACAGCGAGTAGGTGAGATTTTGCCACCAACATCAACTGAATAGGAAACATCGATCCTTTCCCTAGATAAATATACTGCGAGGTGCTTTTTCTCTTTAAATGAAATGCAGTTCAGTGTATGGGTAACTTCGCACTTACGTTGGTCGTCTACCTTTGAGGCTCTGCTGCGGCTAAGCAGTGATCTGTTCCAGCAGATACGGCACAATGCATCTGGTAAACCACCAGTTTTGGAGAAATCAGCAGCAGCCAAAAGCTTCCTCTTCGAGATTATGTGTTGCTTCGGGGTGGCAAAGCAGCAACTCCAGGGAACGAATTCTCAGTTCTGTCGTTAGTCATCCTCCCCACGTTTTATTCCCGTTAAACGACGATCCTTTGGGTGTTTGACGCGCACGCAACAACCCAAACAAACAGCGAGAGGAAAAAGGGGGAAAAAAAAAAAAAAAAAAAGAAAAAAAAAGAATCCGGTGCACTTCTTTAGACCAGGGGTATTTTCCACTCTGCGCTGCACGCAATTCCCATACCCCTCTCAGCAGAGCAGGAGGCAGCTACGTGAAGCGTGCAACTTCTTACTGGAAATGACAAGAGTTGGTCTGGCGGTGGTTCTCTTCTCCCTCTTTATCTCTGGGGCGACAGTTGCCCACGAATTTAGAAAGAAAAAAAAAAAAAAGATATAAAAAAATGAAATCCTAATAGGTTGTTGCTCTAGTGACGGGAGGAAGGGAGGCACTCTCCCACCGCCGCCTCCTCGTCCTCCTCCCTCCCAGCCTCTCTCGCCCCCTCCCTCCCTCCCTGCCACACGCTCTCTCCTCTCTCTGAGCCGAAATTCTTGATATAACTCTCAGTAAGCCCAGAGGGAGGGTGTGAGCAACACCGGAACGCCCCTCCCTCCGCACCCCACTGGCCCGTACTGCCAGAGGCGGGGCATGGGCGGAACGCGGCCCTGCCATTGGCAGCCGGGGACGTCGCTCACCGGGCCGGCCGGGCGGTGGGGGGCTGGCGCGCGGCGCGGAGGCGCAGCGGTCGGCGGAGGGGTGCGGGGGAGCGTGGGGCGCCGCGCCGCGGAAACTGAGGCAGGGGAGAGGCGGGCGGGTGTACGCGGAGGCGGACGTGGAGTTGGTGTAGCGGCGATCTGGCGGGAGGGCGCTCCGCGGTCAGGGCCGCAGCGCGCGGACCACGGGGGAAGCGTGGAAGGGGAGCGCACCAGGGTCCGCTGCCACCCCGGTGGGCTCAAAGGGTTGTCGAGATTGCGAGTACCCCCGGGGGGCCCGGGAAGTAAGGGTTTGATGCAGGTTGGGGTTGGTGGTGGGGGTTTTGGAGGGATCTGCGTGTGATCTGGAGCCTGCTGGGTCCCCATTGCGCGGGAGAACGGGGCCGTAGCGGAGCTATGCTGTCCGCGCAGCCTCCGCGACCTGGCGCGGGTCTGCCGCCCGGCGCCCCACAGGGCCGTAGGAAATACCGTGTCCCGGCTCTCTTCCGCGCGGTGCGAGCTTATGTTTAATACATGGCTTTTCATCTATAATTCACAAGGCTCTGACTCCAGCCCCGTCTCGGCTCCCATTAACGGCCGCACACCTTCCTTCTGCTTCCCGAAGGGTCAGCCGAGATACGCGCTGAAGGAGGGGGGAGCTGCTCTGCTGATTTGGGGTTTGTCTGCTTAAACGTTGAATGGGGAAACCATTCTCCCTCCGGTTTGATAAATAATAAAAGTGATCGTTTTGCCTTCCCCATAAATGACACAGGTAAATTGCCCAGCTAGCCACAAAGAATCACACACCAGGAAGACAGTGTAATAAAATGCCAATATATTGCAATATGAGTGACCTCAAAAGTGTGACAAGAAGATGATGATTATAGTGCATTATATCTAGTGCATTATATGTAGTGCCTTTTTCACATCATCTGAAGCATGAATGAACTTTCGTTTGACTGTGCTTTTAATGCTAGCTTTTCTCAGCTTGAACTTCCGAGCTGCATGACACAGTACTTACCCAATTCAGTATGTCCAGGTACATGGCCATGCTGGTTGCTGCTTTCAAATATACATGCATACAAAAAACAAAGATAAGGTCGGCATTTGACTTTTTCTGTACACGGCGCTATATCCAGATAATATACACATTTTCAGCCAATCACATTGGCCAAGTAAAAGATCTGAGTTTCTACCTTCAAGATTTTATGTTTTCAGAGGCAGGTTTCTACCTTCAGACTCCCATATGCGTCTGCACATATGACACACTTGTGGTGGAAGCTGCTAGTTATCTGTCAGAGGTCAGTAATTTGCATGGCTTGGTATTGTGAGGTACACAGTGATAAATGTACGTATCCTCACTCGTCAAGCAGATGCAGATGGTGTATGTGCAAAATTCACACATCCCGTAATCCTAGGATGTGTAAAGATTAAACACTCTCAGTTTTGCTGTGCTTTGTATTTGTGTCCAAAAGACTCCTGTTACAGACACACACAGAAAAATTGATCCCGGTTTTGATGACATCAAGTAATGGTAGCAAACGGAATTGAATCTAATAATAGTTCAAGAAAAATGTTCATTATGTAATACAGGAAGGATGGCTAGAACCCCAGCACTGAAAGTCAAGCAAGTGACATGAAGAAGCAACCTTAGTACCAAACCACTTAAGAATTCTGTGAATGAATTAAGCATGCAATTCTTTTTGTCTTTTAAAATCCAAAGCAGAACAGCCATTAATAATGAAGATAATTAGAACTACTAGCATTCTGCGTAATGCAGACTGCTTCTGAAATATGGCATGTTTATGTATGTGTTAATAATGCACACATTTTTCCTGACACTAGTCATATCACAGCAGTATGGCATCACAGACGTTTTATAGCCTCATTCTAGTAACATCCCAGACATACAGCATTCTTATTCTAATCACACCATAGTCATTTCAATGTCACATTGTAGTCACATCACATACCCTGGTAATAATTATTTAACTTTATTACTAAGCTGAATAGTTTTCTGTTTGCTCAGGGATGACTTTAACTTGTAGTCAGAACTGATTAGCACATGCTCATAAATGAGCCCTTCCCATGTACACAGGGTTAGCCTCATGAAAAGCTAGCAAGAGGGAAAAGTGAGATTTTAGTGAACTAGCAGCTGTTGGATTTAAACCCAACACAGTCACAGCAGTAGCATATTTTTGCATTTTTCTGAAGTTGTTTTAGAAAGCTGAAGATGTTTACGTGTGGATCTGCCATGTTAACATTTACAAAGCCAAAGATGTTTATGTGTGGATCTGCCATGTTAATGTTTATGTACTTGCTATAAAGTGCTGTAGTTCTTTAACTAATCATACATTATTAACCTTATGGAAGAGTAGGTCTTCAGACCATAGTATTTGCACAGCAGATTGTAAAATAGAGGCCCAGAGTATCAAAGGGGCTACAGCTGTCAGAACTGCTTCTAGTAGTGGGAGAAAATGAATAGAAAGGGCTGGGGTTTTGAAGAGGAGTTGGAATCACCCAGTGCCACATTACCCTCCCCTGAAATGCGAGGAACTGCTCTGAAACATTTCCCATATTCACTTGAGTAGCCATGTTTAATTCTCCAGTAAATGTTTACTCCCTCACTTTTACATTTGAGAAAACTGCAGTATTTGATGTTGTGCTTTCCTCAAATGCAGGTATGTACTATTATTTATACAGTTCCTTAATAGTCCTTTATTTACCATGATGTATTAGGCTTTCATCTGCATATAAGAACACTGGACTCCTAATCACATCATAACCTATTGAAAGGACTTCTGTATTACAGCATACTAACCATTCACATCATTGCTTGTTATCTTTGCCTCCATATTATTATGTATCAAATTCTTTTCCATATCATATTTGATTCAAATTCTAGCATGCTAGAAACCGACTCCAATTATTCTGTACTAGCTATAGTCAAATTGCACTAAATGGAATTGCTTACATTGTATCATACTGGGTACAGGCTCACACAATACATTATACATGAAACTGATTCACATTATGCTTAGCTAACTAAAGACTTTAATCTTGAAGTGTTGAGCATAAAATGCTGTCATTCTTCACTGAACTGGCTCTGGTCACTTGATCATTTTGTACCTGGGATTGCCTCTTACAGGCTGTTATTATTAAAGCAAAATGGCTTTTCCTCTCCTGCAGTTCTACCACTTTCTATGGAGAGCTGATTCATATGCTAATGAGTGAGCGCTTGCTCTTCATGCCATCGCACTGCAATGCTGGAACCTGACCTATGGTGCACCTCTCACATCTACCCTTTGGTCCAGCATAGTGAAAAATGCTTTATAAACATTTCCTTGTGTGTTCAAATAGCAGGTTATATGCTAGCTATTTAGCAGTCCTTAATATTATCCATGGAGGCCTTGTGTCTGAAATGTTGCTTAAATCATTAGCAAATACAGCCTTGGTCCCATCTGTAGGAAATACTCAAGGCCAAGTTGCCAGTTCTGCTGAGATACTTCAGGTTGTTCCTGATATTACTGTCCCCGTGAAGAGTTTTGGAGTTCAGTGTGGCAGGTAAGAAGTGAGGACTGTCCCTGTTACGGATAGTATTTAATGCATGAAGTAGTCCACCAGCCCAGGACAGATGTTTGCTCTGCTCAGACTAGCACTGGCGTTGCTCTGTCCTTGACTCAGGCTTCTGCCACAAGTCAGTCTCAGGGTAACCTCAGAAAAATCCATTTACAAGAAGTACTGGGACAAAAAAATATGCTTATTACCCTCTTAGTCCCCAAAACTTCAGGCATTCTATGAATACAAGAGACGAGAACATCACAAAGGTGGGATCATCATATGAAGAGGATTATGGAGCTTGTTTTCTGTATATCCTTACAAGCATGTTTGTCCTTACAAGCATTCTGCTTTTGTCTGGATTTTATACACCTAATAGTTTGGATTTCAGGAGCTTGCTTCAGAGTTTTCTTCTTCTCTTGGGTACAGGGATTGAACCTGAAATTTTATTTACATGAGTAGTTAAATGAAGTCAATAAAAATATTTTGAGTAATGTAAACCATACATAACTACAGCATTTCAAAAAGCCAGGTAATTGAATTATAAATTATATTTATTTAATATACTCATAATTTCAAAACATATTTGTTTTTCAGAATGGTTATGAGAGCTCTAGCAAAGGAAAAGCACTTAAGCAAACAGTTCTGGACTATATATTAATCTCCACTCTTAAATAAACAGCAATAGCTAAGTCAGTTAATGATGAATAATTTAAGCAAGTTGAGCTGCTGAGATGGGGCAATAGTTGCAGAATTAGGCCCTTTTAATGTGTCTTTCTTTAGGAAAACAATCTCAGTCCCTGGATAATCAAATCACAAACAGGGCAGGTGACGACCTTCATTCCATTTGAATGGCAGAACTAAATTTAACTTTTTTTTTTTTTTTTTTCCTGTGTGGTCTGACAAAGATTGCAAATGTCAGTTCATGGTCTGAAGGGTCTGTAAGTGCACAAGCTGAAAACTGGCATTTTGCAGTGCCAGTGTTTGATCCCTGTCACTGCACAATACAGCAAGGTGCTGAACTCCCATTAATTATTGCTGTTTATGTAAAGGTACAGATTAACTTACAGACTTTAATTGTTTGCTTGAAACTGTGTGGGGCTTTTTTCTCCTTCACAGGGCTTTAGTTAGTATTTAGTAAAACAATGAAAATCAATTTGGATATGGCAAAAAGAGAATAATAAACAAGTGCCATTTAAAATGCAATTATCAGACCACTTAAAAGAGATGTAATTGCATGTGGCACAAAAAGAAAAAAATGTTTCATTCTCTGCTACCCTTATGTTATTTATTATGATGAAAGTAGCTGATGAATCAGAATATAGAGGCAGATTCCAACCACTGTGCTTTCGTGCAAAGTGAAAATATTCCAAGACCTGCAAATAACCTGATGTCTTATTGATGCTTTATTGTTTAAAAATGGGAGAAGGAAAAAGACAGGAAAATAAAGGAAGTATAAAGGTTTTCAGACAAAACAATGTCTGAAGAAAGCTTTACTAAATCATTTTCATTTCCATCAAAACAGTAATGTAAATCTGACTGATGGAGTTATGCTGATGAAATGTTGACAGGATCAAAATGAGACTTAAAGCATGGAATGAGACCTCCTTCAGGCATTCACTTTGCTTTTCTGCTTTCAACTTCTGACCTGTTCCTTGCTTGCACAGAAAATAGAAAATGCTCAATTTAAAATCAATATATAAACTCATACTAACTTTCATTAGTGAGATTGACATCTTTACATCCAGATTTGAACCTAAATATCTTCTGTTTTTCAGTCCTACTCTGAAGTCAGTTATGCCTCACCATTTACAAAAAGGTTACTAAATTAGTGAAGCTTGATTAAACTCTGTGTCCTCGGGGGGGGAGGGGGGGGGGGGGAATACTTGTTTGACATAGACATAGCTTCATTCTTTAAATTGCAGGTAAGCAGGCAGACAGATGAGTAATTTATGTCTGAAAGTGTTGTGCTGTTGTGATAGGTTCTTCTAATTTCTAACACACTCACTTTTAAAATTCCAGTTAAACCAAGGCATATATGGTTTTGAGGTTTTGTATTTTGGGTTTGGTATATTCTGTGTTCTGATGGTAGAAATATGTCAAGAGCTACACCCTTTCCTTGATCAGATTATGCCCATCTATTTACCATGTATATGCACTGAAGGGAAGATCACAGATTCATGAATTGCATCGCTCTTGCATGCCCCAGTAGCATGGCTGTGATTCTAAAGAAGCTTTGTTCTTCAAGGTTAAAAGCAGTAAAAGATATGTGACTTCTTCCTGTGGGTGGCAGTACCCCAACGCTGTACATGCCACCATGTCCTAGGGAAGTACTTTGATGTAATTTTGGCTTTCTGGAGGCTAATTCCTTTCAGTGCTCCTCTTGATATGGAAGATTAGATTGGATATAAGGAGGAAATTCTTTCCTGTTAGGGTGGTGAGGCACTGGAATAGGTTGCCCATGGAGGATGTGAATGCTCCATCGATGGCAGTGTTCAAGGCCAGGTTGGACGAGGCCTTGGGTGATACGGTTTAGTGTGAGGTGTCCCTGCCCATGGCAGGGGGATTGGAACTTGATGATCTTAAGGTCCTTTCCAATCCTAACTATTCTATGATTCTAAGTCAGAATTCTGCAGACTGCCAACACAGAGCTGAGCCTGAAATAAAGGATTAATCCAAATGAAATTTCTCTCATTAAAACAATGGGGGCAAATTCATAGAATTATGGAATCACAGAATAGTTACGGTTGGAAAGGACCTTAACATCATCTAGTTTCAACCCCCCTGCCATGGGCAGGGATGCCTCACACAAAACCATGTCAGCAAAGACTCCATCCAATCTGGCCTTGAACACTGTCAGGGATGGAGCATTCACATCTGCCTTGGGCAACCCATTCCAGGGGAAGAACTTCTTCCTTATATCTAACCTAATTCTCCCCTGAGGTTTAAACCCATTACCCCTTGTCCTGTCACTGCAGTTCATGATGAAGAGGCCCTCTCCAGTATCCTTGTAGGTCCCCTTCAGATACTGGAGGGCTGCTATGAGGTCTCCACACAGCCTTCACTTCTCCAGGCTGAACAGTCCCAACTTTCTCAGCCTGTCTTCATACGAGAGGTGCTCCAGTCCCCTCATCATCCTCGTGGCCCTCCTCTGGACTTGCTCCAAGAGTTCCATGTCCTTTTTATGTTGAGGACACCAGAACTGTACACAATACTCCAAATGAGGTCTCACAAGAGTGGGGGGGGGGGGGGGAAATCCTTCAACCTGCTGGTCATGCTTCTTTTGATGCAGCCCTGGATATGGTTGGCTCTCTGGACTGTGAGCACACACTGCTGACTTAAGTTCAGTTTCTCATCAACCAGCACCCCCAAGTCCTTTTCTGCAGGAGAAATTAAAGGTCTGTGTTTGGTATGGGTTCAGGGAATAGGAAACGTCACCGAATATCTTTGCATTCATTTACATTCTTTTCAATGTTGTAAAAATACTTAGATTCTAAACAAGAGAAAGAAAATCTAAATGACCACAATTTGACTTCTCCATAAATACTCACTGCTCCATTCAGTGACTTTACTGGCAAGGTTCCTTAACAGGCAGAAGTTACTCAAAGTCTTAAAGCAATATATGTGTTATAATGTATGTGGTAAGTTACAACTTAAGCAAAGTAAAAATACACAAATAATGGGGCAGTAATTTCTCTTCATGAGAAGTCACTGGGCATTCATAGTCAGAAAACAGTTTAGGAGAAGAGTAAGAGAGTTTCACTGGTTTTCTTTTTTATTACTAATAAATCACTGATTCTGCTTCCTGTGTTGACAAGCAGCAGATACTTCAACACAAACTTCATCAAAGTTAGTAATTTTGTCTTCTTCCTTATCAATGTTTCTGTTCCTTTGAGGATGACATGCCTCAGGAAATAAGAAAGCACCTATCTATCGGGGCATCACTCAGTCATGCTTAGACAACTATCACAGCAAAACACACCTCGGACTGATCAATAATTGCTTTCCTTGTCAAATTTCTGGATGTCACAAGCAACACCAAGTAGAGGGATCAGACTAGAGCAAAGCCTTGTCTAGACAGGTAGATTAGATTTCTTTTAAACCTAACAGAGGCAGGAGGGTGCCGCAGTGGTCCAGAGCAAAGCCTAACAAGGCACTCATCTCCCCCTGTGCAGCAGTTGGGTCTGGGCAGGTTCAGGTTGCATAAACAATGAAAATCCTCCCTCCGAGGGAGAACGACTTAGAATAGGAAAAATGCAAAACTAGGAATCTCTTGGAAGTGACAATTTTTTCTTTGCAAAGTTTGTTCTGACATAGGCCAGAAAGTTGTTGTTTTCAGATGGATTTACAGGGATCACTGTTTAGATTCCCTTTCACATCTCTGTCTTTTTCCTTTATCTTTTTAAAGCTTCGATAGACTGAAGGTCTTTTGGCTGATTATCTTATATCCATGCTTGCAAACCTCAGGCCTGTGATGAAGAGAGGATACTTCTTTCCAAGAAACAATATTTTGGAAAACAGTGACTCAAGTTTATTCAAAGTCCTGTTTAGACAATCTTCTTTTCTGTACAATACATATCTGTGTAACTGTTTATCACCAAAGACAGCAAGTTTATGCAAAAAAAAGAAACCTACAGATTTTCTTGGATTTAAGGCTCAGATGAAATGCATGTGATGCTGGAAGAAGATACACAAAGCTATAATACAAAAATTGTAATTTTATTTCATTTCCTTTACTCTCAGGCATTACAAAGTATGGCAGTCACTGTAAAACCAGATCCACCTATAGCCTATGCTATTACCATAACCAGTGAGGAGTAGTAATTACAAAGCCTTTTTTTTTTTTTTTTCCCACTGCTGCACTGCTGTCAATCCCTCAAAACACCCGCACAATTTATTGAGCTTCATATACCGAACACCAGTCATTTCAGAAGTGAACTTCAGCTGTTGCTTGATTTACATTGTTCAGCTGATCCTTGAATGAAGATTGTGGGGAGTCTTACTGAAGAGGATTTTTTTTTCTTACAGTGTGAGTGCCAGAGGACTTCAGGATGTACAATGAAAGTAGCCAGTTGTATTCAGCACAATAAAATGCGTTCATTACTGCCAGAAATAAGACTTTTTTTTTTGATCTGGAAACTATGAAATTCTTATTAACATGATTACATTTAAGTGAATGAAGACACTGTCGCTGCTAGCCCTAGAGATCCCATTTTTTATAGATGGGATAGCAAGAATATTTCTCTGTACGCATACCTATGCTACTATGAACGAACCAGTGGAGTTGTAAGTCTTCAGTTTTCTTGACCATGAAGTATTTGGTCTTGAATCTGAGTCTTTGTGTGTGAAAATCCCCATTCCATTGATAGAAGTGTTTGTTATCCTACCTTGGTCTGTGGTGGGTTACCGCCCCACACTTTCTCCATGGAACAACTACCCAGGTATTCTTCAGCAAGCACCACCTACCTGTCACTTGGAAGCATCTACTGTAAAATGCTGTAAGGTAAAAAAAAAAGCTTTTAGCAAAACTTAGCATTCTATGGCTAAAGATTAATCTCTTTAATTCTTCATATTATTTTTTTAAATGGATGTGAGTATTCAATTTCAATACAGAAGTTGAACTAACTGGTTATGTTTCAGAAGCTCATATGTTTTGGCTCCGTAAACAGGAGGTTGGGGGGAATGGTCTTGTATCAGAAATGTGCTGTGCTTGAACATGTGTTTTAAGGCACTTGGAACTCATTTTAAATGATTATGTCAGTGTTCCCACATAGCCTAAAGCAGCTCTGATTTCAAGCGTACTGGCACAAATTCTGTCCTTATTAACACTGATACTGCTTGTTCTGATGTGAAGCGAATCTTGCATAATACTCTAAGACTACTAGGAAGATAGGTGTTAAAAAAAGACTCAAAAAACGGTTTTAAAAAGATCTTAGTTGTCCAAAGTATATTATGGACAGAATATAGGCATCTGCCTCATAATACATTCCTCAAAGTCTGAACTTAAATATCATCAAACTGGAGGAAGTTTCTCCACAGTTTGCCTCAATTTACATAGTTAAAATTTCTGAGAAGCTGAACTTGTACTTTTGTGACTGTTCAAAAGGCTTTTAGCCCTGGCCTGTCTGAGCAACACATATATCAAGCCCTATCAGGACCTACAAATAAGACACTTTTTCTTTTCTTACTGGATAAAGCCATGCATGCTTACAAAATCAAGCTTTGTGTAAAGCATAATGTATTTTATTCTACCTTATTTTTAAGCACAACCATGAAATTTGTGTTTTAATGGTTTTAATATTCCTTTAGCCCAGAAGGCATTCAATCACTTACTGTGTTTACAGACTTGGTATCTCAGCTCCTAATTTCTGGAAGAATATCTCAGCTGCATCTCCTGATGGTGCTGTGTGCTCTTTGGTAAGATGGTTAAAGTCCTAGTTGGACAGGCTGTGTGTGTGTGTGCTGACTCTGGAGCATAGTTGGTAAG
Source organism: Neopsephotus bourkii (assembly GCF_033783945.1). NCBI lineage: Eukaryota > Metazoa > Chordata > Aves > Psittaciformes > Psittacidae > Neopsephotus > Neopsephotus bourkii. Next base: position 5,522,256 of record NW_026901872.1, on the reverse strand, counting down.
ACTGGAGGGAGCGTCTTGGCTCACATTCCCTGCTCCATGAAAAGTGTGTGTTCCTTGCATGAAACTATCATTTAAGAAAACCCTGTATAGTGTCAGTAAGCCTGACCCTCCACAGATAAGCAGTGAGTTACAGGTTAAGATACTCTGCTAATGGAAGGGCAGTGCATGCTCAAATCACAGAGGACAGAAGGAAAAAGCTCTTGGCTCTCCTGCTTCCTTAAAGGACTGTCGGGGTTTACCAGCCTGTGATTCAAGAGCTCTTGGCTGTTCATTTACCACTTCTATGAGGTCTATAACAGGTAGCTCAAAAGCATTCCTACTAACAGATACTTTCAGTTTTCTGAACAAAGCTCTCTTACTCTTTAAGAGAATCTGTAAGGACGTGCGAATTGAAAAGTTTTTCAAAATATTACTGCAACATGCACAGCTACGTGCTCTACATGTGTCAGTCACAGTTCCTTCTTCTCTGACTTGTTTAAAGAACAGAATGGCCTCATTCATCTTGAAGGACAGCACTCTGGAATGTTTCACTCTTCCCACCTGTTGTAGAGGCCACCAAGGTGCCCCTGTGGGGAACAGACTATTTGAGCATGGACATTTCAACCACTAAATTGCTTCCTAGGCATCAACCTAACCTAAATTACTAGCTCAAGTACCACAAAACTTATACAGATGCTTTCCCAAATTTTATCTACTGTGAACTGTGTTATATGGAGGTACATGAGGAGTTGTTTTGTTTTGTTTTGCTTTAATCAGAAAAATGTCGGAAAATGTCTTCATTATCCTGACTTTTTTTTTTTTATAAAAACAAACAAAAAAAACCCCAACAGAATTAGGCAGTAATTAATCCTTCTTGAAGACATTTACATCTAAACAGCAGTAACTGATCTAATGAACTCAAATTGACTGTGCTACAATGAATGTAGATTATGGAACAAAGAATAGTTGGAAAAAAGGATTAATATTTATACAGTGCCGGTTTTAAACAAAGCCATCTAGAATACTTAAGTGTGTGTGTGTATGTAAGAAGGCATTTCAGTAATTAGGAAGCATTCCTATATTACATTTTATAGCTTAGGATGCAATGAAAACTGTATTTAAAGATCAGTCCTTTCTGTGAAAGAAAAGTACAAGATTTTTGTTTAGTTTTATATATAAATATAGGAGCTCTTCTTGTTTCCACTGAAACTACTGAAATGTTGGCCGCTGACATCAAGAGAGCAGGCTTAGGCTTAAAAAGTACTTGTTAAATGTATTTCGTTCAATTTACAGCTATTTCTTGAAAACGCCTGCACATCTTCTAAATGCAGTAAACAGTGTCATCTAGAGGATATTTTTAAGTACTGCATGTCATCTGCAACTGCAAAGATTTTGACAAACTGAAATCATGAAGCTAGACAGTTGCGATAGTAATTGTGGGGGGGGTTGGTGTTTTGTTTGGTTTTTTTTTTTTTTGTGTTCTAATTTTGTATTAAAAAGAAAAGTATTATTGAAAGCACTCTGTTTTCAGGACACCAGAAAGACTAGTACAATGTCACAACAAAATATTTGAATTCTTAGAGGCTGTTTATTTAATCACAGGCATGTAAAAAAATTAAACTAACATGCACTATTACTGGAATCTTTGTTTTAGTTCAGTTAAAGCAACAAGCTATCATACAAAATTAACATAATAGAAAATAAGGGAATAATGTGTACTATCATGTAGTTTTGACCAGTGCGTATTTAAATAAATGCCTTTAGTGCTTAACAGAATGTAATTAAAATTGCACCAAGAAATTGATAAACAATACTTTTAAAACCTAACTAAACCCAACAACCAATTTTTATCTCATCAAACCATGCTATGGGACCTATGGTAGGAAACAATCTCTTTGAAAGGACTCAAGAGAGGAACATTTTGAATGTCATCTTAAATTGACAACTTGACATTACTAAGAGGCTTCTATTTCCAACCTTAAATGCAGTGAGTGGCAACAATTAACAAAGCCTCATTCCATCAACAGATGATGAGTCATACAGGTCTTCCTGTCACTTCTTTTATAATTCAGCTCTACCACTTTCTGGGCTTAAATCTTTATTAAAACAAAAAAGAACAACAAAACCAAACCAAACAAAACCAAAACACCAAAATCTAAAAAAAAAAAAAAAAAAAAAAAAAACCAAAAAAGCCAGCAACCAACCAACCAAAAAAAACCCCAACCCCCCAGAACTGTTATCAACCAACCACAAAAAAACCTGTATGTAAATAACAAATTGTTAGAAAAAGTGTTACTGTTTGCCTTAATGGAAGTTGCACTTTTATCTGACTAGGCCACAGAAAAACCCCGCAACTCTTTGCTATGCCTGCTTTGCCAAAGAAGGACTTACAAGTGTTATCCACTCCTGCTTATCACAGTTTTTTCGTATTATTTTGCAGGAATTTAAATATCTCAGGCTGTATCTAATTTCAGTCATGGGTCAAGCAGGGGTGCAATCTGTAGAGAACTTGAGTGCAATGGGTCCATTGCGATGTAACTTAATACCTGTTTTACAAATGAGTTGCATTAAAAACATACCATTGCTTAATAAGGCTATAATGTTAATTAAATGAATTACAAACTGTAATAGGAAATAAAATCAAACAAGACAGTTACATGATACAGAAGTTTCCATGAAGCTGTCAAGTTAACTAGTTACAGATAAAATCTCTAACAGGGTAATACTGGCTAAAAAGCAATTTTCCTTTTATAACACTGTTATAATTAAAGTGACCATCCATTTTGAAGGTTGGCATCACTTGCGTTCAACAGTAAGCTTGCATTTATATGGGTGCATATTATGGGCGTAATGATAGTATTAGAATGGTGACTGAAGTAATTAAAAACACTGCTGCATCCAGCACATTACTGTCTGACAAGAAAAGCTGGAAACACGGGGTTGAAGCTAAAGGAAAAGCATCAGATGGTGCTTCTTCTATTCAGTGGGTCTCTCATAAACTTTGGTGACAAGGATGATGTAACAACACTCTTCATTGTGATCAAGTAAAAGTAGAAACAGTAAGAACAGTAAATAAAATATCAAAAAAAATGCAATTTCTAACCCATTCACATCATCAAAATGCCTTACTTTTGCAGGTAAGGAAGAGACCACAGATCTGACAACGCACCCAGTTAGGAGGGGCAGAAATGGATGGGGGTGCATCAGCATCCAGATCTTCTTCCTGAAGAGACAGCAACCACGGTTCCACAGGGACCAGTGCTTCATCAGGCTGAACTCCACTGGATTTGGATGTCTGCCTGGTAAATGCGTTTATAAAGAGAAAACAAATATGTTCCTGCAGTTGCACAGAACCCTTCTTATTTCATCCACTCTTTCATTTTCAGATGGAGGAACACTGTAAGACTGACTGCTCCCTGTGCAGAACTCAAGAGGCAGCACATGCAGTATGGGCAAGTTTCTGCACGTTAGTACTCCTAACATGATCACTAATGTTTATACATCTCCAGAGGGTTTTGGTGTAGGAAGACAGTTGCTCTAGCAGGGTATCTCTAGAGGTAAAGTGTGAACTCTAATGAAAGAAGCGAAAAAAACAAACAGCTGGTCTCCCTATCTGAAGATAGCTGGGGAAATGGAAACAGTCCATAGAAGCATCAAATAGCAAAATGAGATCCCTCACAGCAGATATTTTTGGTAGAAAAGTAATGCTTTATGCAGTTTAGCTGTAGAGATGATAGACGTTTAGGAAACATTAAGCAGCAAAAGATGTGGGAGTATTCTGACAGGAAAGGACTGTAGTCAGGAAGGCCAAGAATGAAACAGAAACAAAAGCAACACCATGTGAGAGAATATAAATTAGGAAACAAAAAGAGAAAGAGAGCAGCATCTATGTAAGTTTGGTATAATTAGAACAGGATTTTTTAATTGGTGGTTATACAACCATACTTTCAAGCTTAATTGCTAGCTCAATATAATATTTACGTGTAATACATGCTGTTATTTCATAGTATCACAGTGAAGTTGTACAGTCATCAAGTTGTCAGTAGCTTAATGCCTTGACCTCTGTGCCCTTAGAGGACAATACAGTTCAGTGGGAAAGGCATTGCCAGAGTGTCTCAGACCATCCCCACCAAACAGCTTTAGCGCTTGCAAAAATGGTTTCTGTGCTCAGTGGAAAAAATCACACAGGTACAATTGCCCCGAGTGTGAAATCTCAAAATTCTTGTTTTAATTGCTTCCCAGAATGTGACTTTTGTCCCAGATTAGTTTTGCTAGCTCATTACAAATGAATGTTTATATTAAAATATGTAGGGATATCTGTTTATATCCCCATGCATACGTGTCTTGTAATCATCTTCACTGCTGCCCTGTTAAGAGTGTTGTGGGGTGGTTTCTGTTCACATGGAATTTATTTTTCTGGAGGGCAGCCAGGCATTTCCATTTTCACGAGTAGAGATGACTAGTAAAAATACCATAGTCTTTCATGAATGCATTTTTGGGAAAGACATGGTGCAATTTAAAAACAGTAAGAAAGAACAACCCTGACAAATCACATTTTTCTCTGCTACACTTCAACAACAAACACTTCTCGCTCCTGTTTTTACTTTCTTAGTAATGTTAATTACATGGTGTATTGAAAATCCCACATTACACCAACAAACAGCTGAGAAACAGCAGGAGTTTATGAAGTAAATACCTACCCTTACATGCTAATTCATGGAACTGGGAAGCTCTCTTGCAGACAGCAATAAAGATGAGGGTAAAGAAGATTGTGAGAACAAGCTTTAGCTGATGGTGTCAGAGGATTGCTGCTGGAGCCATCTATTAAATGTGGATTCCTGGTACTGGACTAGATAATCACACTGAATTGATGGGATAGCACAGCTAGCAATGACAGGAATATTTTGCTGAAAATTTATGTCAAGGTTGCCTTGGAGCTGCTGGTATCATACCAATATAAGATTTCCTTGTCTGTAGAGATGCATTTTGTCATAAACATCTGGAAACTTATCTTTTCTGACTGGTACTGGTCATCTGCAAACCCATTTGAAACTGCTGCCATGTCATACCCAATACTGGCATCAACAAAAATGTGGGTCTCAATAAAAGAGCAAGGCAGGAAGATATGATATGATTTAAGGAACTGAGTAGCTTCATATTCTCAAACGGCGGCTTCAGAAGTTGTCTGTACTCTCTTTTTCTGTTTTTTTCTTCCTTTTCTAAGGAAAATGACAAAAGGTTTGATTTTGTGTTTTTTTAGCTTTTGTCAGAGTATTCTGTATTGGGAACACTTTGTACAACCAGGATCTATGAACATAAGAGTGTTTACATTTCTGCTGTTTGGGTTGGTAATTTTAGATCGTATATGTGCATTAATAGTTTTCAATCATTTTAAGCACAGAGATACGCGTTTAGACCTTCAGGTTCATACTAGCTTTTCAGTGATACAAGGAGCTCTGTTATATGTGTGTTCTGTCTTTAGTTAGGTGTGATTCGGACAAGCCACAAGTTGTGGCAACAGTTGGTCAAAGACTGCATAATCTAGCGTGTCTTCAAGGCCTCACAGCTGATCACCTAGTTAAGGGATCTTGCTGGAGTGCTCCCTGGCTCTCATCTAGTTTATGTGCTCAGATTTCTTTTCCAAAAAATGCAAAGTGCATACTAAGGGAAAAATGTTCATTATTTTCTGCTGTGGAGTAAGCCTGTAGAAGACCCATCCACCTAAAGAGTAATGGTAATAGAGAGCAGAAATGCTTCAGATCTCTACTCCCACTTTCTGGTGGGATTCTCCTTCTGGACATTAGACTCCAAGTTAGTTAAAAAATGTCATGGTCTTCTCCATGGGCTATCTGAAATCTGAAGTCTTTACATAGATGTGTGCATAGCTATGTGCAGAAAAGCCCTGGTGGAACTTCTCTGTGCATTCATATGGTAAACAGCAAACAACAAAAAGAACTCCAGGAGAGAACAAAAAAGACAAAACCAAAGCAAACTCAAAAAACGTTGCTTAGTAATGCATCCTGTATCACTCCAGGGGGATAGTCTTGGCCACAGGTATTCACATGGTATGAGCAGAATTTATTGAAAAGCAGAGAAACATTTGCACAAAGCCAAACCCATAAATAAATGGTGTACTGCAGTTCTTCCGGTGCTGTAAAGATCAAACTAGAAGACACAAGCAAAATATACATGTAAATATACATTTTTAAAAGCAGCTGAGTTATACTTCTGTTAAGGTTTATTTTTATATTCTTAACTTTGCACATATGAAAGTTCAGAATAATGAAAGAAGGAATTCTTTAATTTAAAAAAACTGAGTGTTGAAAGAGTGGCAGACTACAAAGATTACAGGGCTTAATATTTCTTTTGGTGCTTCAATGACTGTTTAAGGAACCAAAGGGTCTGGAAGAATGGAAAAGGTGGGAAAAAAATCTTCAACATTGCTTATATTATCAAATTTCAAGGAGCAAGGAAATAAAAATAAGGTAAATTGAGGACATTTCAACATTTACATTAATCACTGTCTCCAAAACTTTTGAGGATTATAACTGAAAAAATATGTAGGGGAAAAAAAAGAATCTATAGCAATTGTCTTTATTCTTCCAGTTGTTCTGTTTGGGTTTTTTGTTTGGCTTTTTTGTTTTCTTTTTTGTTTGTTGGGTTTTTTTTGTGTGTTTTTTTTTTTTTGTGTGTGTGTGTGTTTTGTGTTTGTTTTTTTTTTTTAGAAAGCCTTGCCTATTTAGAGAGCTCCCTTTCCCCCATTTATGGTCTGCTTCCTTTCCAGCAGACTGCTACAGACCTCATTCCAAACTGGTGACAAGTTATTTTTTATTCTTTCCATTCTGGTGCAGTATATTGAAATTATAAAAGCCTTATCATGTGAATATGCTTTCTGAAGGCATGAAACCTAGGCATACTGCATATTAGTTTTCCTCATAGATTGATTGGTGCCATGCTTTAGGTTACAGGTTTCGTAGTTTCCTGTGAGGTAAATTTTCCAGCGTAGCATTGTACACTGTCCAAAGTGTATTTCACATCTTTTTGTAATTCCATTTTATCTCAACATTTTATCAGGTATAATGCATAGCACTTTTAACAGTAATCTCTTGCTAGGAACATTTTATAGCATAAACTTGCATATGTATGAAAATATATAGAGATGGCAGGGCATGGATAAGGCAGGAGATAGAGAACATTTTTAACCTCTAACATTCTCAGCACTCAGTGCAAAACCCTATTTATTTTATGGTGGGATTTGTACATGTCTTCTGAGCATTAAAAAAAAAAAAAAAGATTAATATGAATTTCAGGCACAGAAAGTGTCGTATTTTGGCTCTAATACTACAAGGCAGAGACACCTTGCTGTTTGTGCCAGTACAGATAACTACGTTCTTTTATCACCTTAGAAGGAATCCTTCTGAGTAATAAATATCCTCAGTACCTACCTGATCTGTTGTTCTTAAACAAGCAAGTTCTCTTGCTTCCTGGCTACACAAGCGAATGACATTTTACAGTGTAAGAAATGTGGGAGAAATACATATGGGGATTAGTTGCTTGTCCTCCAATAATCTCTTAAATTCTTTCAGCCTTTCCTACCGTTCACCACCCTGTCACAGCCTGAGTTATTTGTTTGTTCACAGTTTCCATGCACAGTGTGTTTTGTTGAAAGGCTGTGCTGGACAGCAAGGTCAAACTCTGCTGCTTTGTTTTGTCCTGATTTTGCACCCTTTGAATAGAGAGGGAGGTGGTGTTATCTCTGAGAGTGAGCTTTGAGGCTTTGCTGGAAAACCTGTGGCAAGTACAGGGTGGAGCAGGCAGGGAGCCTGCAGCTGGCGTGCGAACTGTGGGAAAGCAGAGAGCGCAGACACAGAAGTGACAAAAAGGAAACTTTCTGAGATAGTAAGGGGGAGTCTGCTGCAATCCAAAGTGAAAACTGCTGAACGGAGGACAAGGTCACGAGGAAAGACGGACAGAGAGTGGTGTTTAGGCAGTTTAAATTAAGCTGTTTCCCCTACAGAATATTATTTTTTCTCTATTGTAACATGCTTGTCCTACACTTTGACCTAATGAACGATTATTTTTAACTCTGAAAGCCCTATTTTGTGGTTCTACATAGAGAACAATGTTGGTACACCTTACCTAATGGCTCTGGCTGACTCAGCGTCACGTCACACTGACCAGCAATTTGCACAACACACAGCCTCTCAGTTACAGGACAAGAGGAAAAGCTTACTGCATTGTCAGTCTATATCCAGAAGAACTGGTGTGGAAAAAGACTTAGTGTAAGTACCATTTCCCAAAGCAGGGAAGGGGATATGAAGGTAACGCTTCTGAACTGGAGGTAGGGGAGAGTATTTCTTCTCTAGTGCTAAGTCAGCTGCTGCTGGGAGCTTATTAACCTCTGTGTATGACCACTGAGGAATGAATTCGTATCAGTTTGCACAGCATAGAGAATGTTATAAGGCAGGAGATAGAAAAAGACATGATAGGACAAACTGAGAGCAGTCTGAAGGGCATATCTTTCTATTAAGCCTGCCAAACATTGCCTCCTGTAATAGCAGGCTGCAGAACTTTCCAGGTTTTGTAAATAATTCAGTAAATACACAGCATATGTTTAAGACCAGAACTTAGACTTTAAGAACCTTACCCCCAACTCCCTGGTCTTCCACAGATGTGTGATTTAAGCACAAACACCTTTACTAATTATATACTAATAGCTTGACAATGACATAGATTTTATCCAGCCATTCCTAATTGTCATTGGAAAGTTAGGAAAGTGAATAAAAGTGAAAAACGTACAGAAGTAAAAGGAAGACTTTCAGTCGGTGATCACAAAAATGAGGCTCATAGGAAAGAAAAATACTGCCTTTCAGTAACTTTGCCCCTCCCAAAGTATAACCAGTTAGATAGTGACTAAATTAACATTATTCTAAATGGAATGTGGTTTTTGTAAATGCTGGAGGAAAACACATGGGAAATAACTGCAGAAACTTAGACAGAAGAGAATCAGGTCCATGATGATACACCCTTCAGAAAAGCCCACAATAATCTGGTCCAGTGGAAGGTGTCCCTTCCTGTGGCAGGGGCCTTGGAATTAAAAGAGCTTTGAAGTCCCTTCCAACCCAAACCATTCTGTCATTCTATGATTCAATGGGTAAGATAATCCATTGCAATTCTGGCCTGAGATAAAGTATCTATACACCATTTTAGTGTGTGTATCTGGTAGTAGTGGTGTCTTCTCTTGTGACTTCACCATTGCTTTTTCTACAACCCCTCTTTACCACTCCTGTGGTAGGTTTGTACGGGACTCCTCAAGGAGAAAAGTCACGCTTACTCAAAGCATGAGAAACTTCTGCTTGAGTATTGTAACTGATGGTCTCAAAAGGACCTTTCTACCACCTGCAAGAGGACTGAAGAGACTCTTGCCGTGATCTTCAGGCCCTCGTTTTCATGGGTGACTTCAACCACCCTGACATCTGTTGGAATGACGGTACAGCCCGGCACAAGCAATCCAGGAGGTTCCTCAATTGTGTGGAAGACAATTTCCTTCTGCAAGTAATAGAGGAACCAACAAGGAGAGGTACCATGCTTGACCTTGTGCTCACCAACAGGGAAGGGCAGCCTTGGATGCAGTGACCACGAGATGGTTGAATTTGAGATCCTTAGAACAGTGAGAAGAGCGTGCAGCAAGCTCACTGCCCTGGACTTCGAAAGAGCAGACTTTGGACTCTTCAGGAACCTGCTTAGTAAGGTTCCATGGGATATAGCCGTAGAGGGCAGGGGGGCTCAAGACTCTTGGTGTTCAAGGATCACCTGCTACAAGCTCAGGAGTGTTGCATCCCAACCAGAAGGAAGTGCAGCAGGAGGGCCAGGAGACCTCCTTGGATGGATAAGGAGCTCCTGAGGAAAATTCAAATGAAAAAAGAGCTTTATAGAAAGTGGAAGCAAGGACAGGTGGCCTGGGAAGAGTACAGGGATGTTGTCCGGGAAGCTAGGGACCAGGTTAGGAAAGGTAAGGCCCAGTTAGAATTAAACTTGGCTAGGGATATTAAAGAAAACAGGAAGGGATTCTACAGGTATAAATAAAAAAAAGATTAGGGAGGACGTAGGCCCCCTCAGGAAGCTCTCGGGTGAGCTAGCTACACAGGATTTGGAGAAGGCTGAGGTTCTGAATGACTTCTTTGCCTTCGTCTTCTGTAGCAAAGGCTCTGACCGCACCGCCCAGGTCTTGGAAGGCAGACGCAGTGACTGTGAGAATGAAGACCTTGGGCCCACAGTAGGAGAAGAACTGGTTCGAGACCATCTTAAAAATCTGAACGTGCACAAGTCCATGGGTCCTGATGAAATCCATCCATGGGTCCTGAAGGAGCTGGCAAATGAAGTTGCTAAGCCGCTGGCCATCATATTTGAAAAATCATGGCAGTCAGGTGCAGTTCCCAACGACTGGAAAAAGGGAAATATAAACACCATTTTCAAGAAGGGGAAAATGGATGACCTAGGGAATTACAAACCAGTCAGTCTCACCTCTGTGCCTGGCAAAATCTTGGAGCAGATTCTCCTGGAAGGCATGCTAAGGCACATAAAAAACAACAAGGTGCTTGGTAACAGCCAGCATGGCTTCACTAAGGGAAAATCCTGCCTGACCAATTTGGTGGCCTTTTATGATGGGGCTACAGAACTGATGGACAGCGGTAGAGCAGCTGATGTCATCTACCTGGATTTGTGTAAAGCATTCGACACTGTCCCACATGACATCCTTGTCTCTAAATTGGAGAGACATCAATTTGATGAATGGACCACTTGGTGGATAAAGAACTGGCTGGATGGCCGCACACAAAGAGTTGTGGTCAATGGCTCAATGTCCAGCTGGAGACCAGTAACGAGTGGTGTCCCTCGGGGATCGGTGTTGGAACTGGTCTTGTTTAACATCTTTGTCTCTGACATGGACAGTGGGATTGAGTGAGCACTCAGCAAGTTCGCTGATGACACCAAGCTTTGTGGTTCAGTTGATACGCTGGAGGGAAGGAATGCCATCCAGAGGGACCTTGACACGCTTGTGAGGTGGGCTGATGCCAACCTCATGAAGTTTAACCATGCCAAGTGCAAGGTCCTACACCTGGGTTGGAGCAATCCCAGGCACAGCTACAGGCTGGGCAGAGAAGAGATCCAGAGCAGCCCTGCGGAGAAAGACTTGGGGGCACTGGTCAATGAGAAAATGAACGTGAGCCAGCAGTGTGCACTTGCAGCCCAGAAAGCCAACCGTATCCTGGGCTGCATCAAAAGGAGTGTGACTAGCAGGTCGAAGGAGGTGATCCTGCCCCTTTATTCTGCTCTCATGAGACCTCACTTGGAGTATTGTGTGCAGTTCTGGTGTCCTCAACATAAAAAGGACATGGATCTGTTGGAACAAGTCCAGAGGAGGGCCACAAGAATGATGAGGGGACTGGAGCACCTCCCATATGAAGATCGGCTGAGAAAGTTGGGACTGTTCAGCCTGGAGAAGAGAAGACTGCGTGGAGACCTCATAGCAGCCTTCCAGTATCTGAAGGGGGCCTATAGGGGTGCTGGGGAGGGACTCCCCATTAGGGACTGTAGTGATAGGACAAGGGGTAATGGGTTCAAACTTAAACAGGGGAAGTTTAGATTGGATATAAGGAGGAAGTTCTTTCCTGTTAGGGTGGTGAGGCACTGGAATAGGTTGCCCAAGAAGGTTGTGAATGCTCCATCCCTGGCAGTGTTCAAGGCCAGGTTGGACGAGGCCTTGGATGATATGGTTTAGAGCTAGTTGTCCCTGCCCATGGCAGGGGGGTTGGAACTTGATGATCTTAACGTCCTTTCCAACCCTGGAGACAGCAGCACTGATCCTGAGGCTGCCAGCACCCCCCTGTGCCTCGGGGCACAGAGTGACAGCACCTGGGGCTCACCACAGACCCTGGCCTGCCTGGAACATTCCAGGGAAGCTCAGGGCAGGTGTGCAGGCGTGAGAATGAGTCTGTGCCTCCGGGAGGGCTTTGAGAGACACTGCCCCTATGAAGAGGACGACAGCTGTGCTGTGATGTGTGAGTCCGGCACGGTGGGCTTCCGGACTGAAAGGGCTGCAACCACTGAAAGGATTTCACCCCGCTGACCAAGAAGATGTTGCTGGATCCGCGGATTGTGAGCTACGTCTGTGCTTTCTTTTTTCCTTCCTATCTTTTAGAAAAACCTGTCAAGACTTTTATTCCTCCTCCTCCTGACGCACTTTTAGGGAAATGGACAGTAAAAGCAATGGTTATTTCGCATTTCAACCTTTGGAGGACCTGTAGTTTCTCTACAAACCGCGCAATGCGGTAGAAGATCATCTCCCCCACCAGCTGAACACTTGTAGCCCAGCTCTGGAGCTTGTGGTGCACAGGTTTCCAGGAAAGGAGTTGGGCAGAAAGTCCGCAGCTTGAGTAAACTGTAAACTGGGTTGATGTGCTGGTGTAGACTTTGGAGATTTGTGTGCATCACATCTATCATAAATTTAGTTCTTTTTTTTTTTTCTCAGGCTTTAGCTATTTAACTGTATAGTTATAATTTCTTTTTTTTTTTTATAAGAATTGCTGCACATTTGCTTTTTTACGTTAAAAAGGCCGCCTTTTGAAAATATTTTGCTGCTACATTAAGTCACTTTTCACAAATGATTGGGGCATAAAAACAAAGTAAAATAGTGTGGGTTCAGTTTGGTAAAAGTTAAAACAAGGGAAAGAAGCTCCTCTTTTAAGTATTAAAACCCCAAGATAGCCCATGTGATTGTTTCTGAGTATTTTGGAGAAGTCTCTCACCTGTCAATTGAGCCACAGTGATGATTTCACATATAACATGAAAACATGTTATCACTGAGTAATTTCTGACCTTATTCAAAGATATCTTTTTCTTTACTTTAGTCATCAAAAGGCTGTGTGCACTGTTGTGTAGCACCCTTGGCGATGGCAGTACTTTGTTGCTGGTGAGCTGAATCTCCAGCACAACAGTAGGTAGCTACTGATCAATAGCAACCAAAGGTGACACATTTCCAGAAGACGCTGGCTGTAAGCTTCTGAACTCTGAAGAATGCAGAGCTTGGTATGAGAGGCACCCAGAATCTTAAACAGCCTTTTTAATCCGCCAATTCTGAACTTATTACTGATCTGTGCAGCTCTGAAAGCACTCTCTTTTCCCTCCAAGCAATGCTTGCTTTATTACATCAAAATGGCACTTTAAAAGGTGAATATGATCCAAGCAGCAATCACATTCTCCTCCACAGTTCCCGGCTCTTGTTGCCAAAACTATTGTTTCTATCATTAGCTTTATTAGCAGTCTAACTTAATTAGCTAAATGACATTATTTAGTGGCAAGTTCTCCAGTATATGGCTGCTAGCAGCACCACTGCATATTTAATGTGGATTTTATTCATGTAGATATACTGGGGGGTGGGCAGAGAAGAGATGGACAGAGAACAGAAAAGGAACTCCAAACAGAGGAGCCCTTCCCACCCAAAATGTTTAACCAATGAGGATGCAAAATGGAAGGACAAGGACTGTTCCCTATGATAGATTTCATCATAGTCTTTATTCTGGAGGCGCAAGAGCTAACAGCTGTTAAGAAAAACATGCTAAGATAGCAGATAGGCAACAGGAGATGTATTGTGCAAAACCTGATTTCCAGGTGCTCTTGAGAGCTTGGGAGACACAGAGGGAGTATCTGCCATCTCACTCTTTCCTGTCCTTTACTTGCTCCACAGAAGAGCAACTCTTGGGTATTGTCCAGAGAGTTAGTTGCAGGAGTAGCTTTTATCACATGTTCCCCCTGAAAATATATTTCATGGAGTAACAAAAACAAGCCTCCAGAGTTAATTTCATTCTCCTAGGGATAGCACAGCATGCACAATGCCACTTAGCATGAAACTGCCTAACATATGACTGTGGATGACCACTACAGGATTTTATCATGTTTAGTGCCAGTGCCATTACAGTGTCATTCGATGCTTGATAGCTATCAAAGGGCTGTTTGTATACGTTGCTGCACTACTTTGATGGACATTGTGCCTTGACTTTCATTTCCCTGCACTGCTTTTTAATATAACTTGTAATCCTGTGAGATCGACTCAAATCAGCCTTATGTAAAAGTGTCTTCAAGTTCCTTTACTTGGTGTATTTAACTGCTGCTTCCTTACACAGAGGGTAGCTTTCTTAGCTTTTCCTATCTGGATACGCCTCTGAAACAGATTAATGACCCTTTTAAAGTTTCCTTGGAAAGAAACCTTAACCCCCTTGCTGCCAAAAGATACGAGGAATTTTTCAAAGTCCTGATAAACATAAACTGTGTTGCGGATCATTCCTGGTGTATTTGTAGGGGTGTGACCAGATGTATATATTCCACCACAGAACCAGCAGTTTTTCTGCTAGGTTATATAGTATAATATATTCTGATTGAAAACAGAATCGTAGCTGTAGATAAAATGGAAGAGGAACAGGGAATTTCAGAAAAGAAAGGATGAAGAAACAGACCTGGATACGGTTCACCAGGAGCTGTTATAAGTCACAGCTCACTTTCTCATGATTGTGATACCTGCAGAAAAGAAGGGGTCAGATGAATTATTTTAGACATCTGTGGTTTGTGACCTTATCATCCTGCAGAAGGACTTGTTACTTCACTGAATCAAACTTTCTGCAGGTATGTAAGAATTCAATTCGCAATATCCAGTTGACGCCTCTCATATGCTGAACACGCAGCCAATGTGCTATAGCAATCAAATGAAGGTTCAACGGCATCTAAAATTGTAATGCAAGATGAGGACTAAGCAGGAAGGACCAAAAGTGCTTCTAAAGTCCCTTCAGAGGGACTCCACTGGACTCAGATGAGACTGTTTTAGTAGAAAACCCTAAATAGTCAGATCTCAAATGTTCTAATGCTTTATCTTCACACTTTGTCTTTTGTACCTCATAAATAGTTGAAGAATACTTCAATTTTGCAGTTGTTATTGTAATTAGCAAGCTAAATGACTTCTGCTTTTAAAACTGTGAATTACAGTTAACTGTTTAATGTTACTGCTGTAAATGTGCTTTATTTATAACTTAAACCCTTCCATTGTGAGGATGACTTTTCTTTCCCTGCATATATGTACGTGCCCCTACCCAAATAAGTGGCTCATAGAGCATCTCTCAACTAGCTGAGACAGTGATCAGTGGATTTGTAGGTCATCTTTCTCATACATTTGTTTGTGTTAAGGGCCTAATTCAGCTTTTCTCTTTTCTAAAACTCTGGCTGTAGTTCAACCTGAAACACAAGCTGGTTTGCTCTGTCCAGGGGAATTAGAAAAACAAACAGAAAAACCTCAGTTAAAGACACTTCCTCTCACCTCAGAGATTTTTTTCTACTACCAGTGCTGAATAGTTTTATTCTGAGGTTTTCCTTTTCTTTTTCTTTTTTCTTTTTTT
The DNA here is from genome assembly GCF_033783945.1 of Neopsephotus bourkii. Lineage (NCBI taxonomy): Eukaryota > Metazoa > Chordata > Aves > Psittaciformes > Psittacidae > Neopsephotus > Neopsephotus bourkii. The sequence goes on along the minus strand of NW_026901872.1, from coordinate 5,506,837 downwards.
TTTTCTTTTTTCTTTTTTTTTTTTTCCTTTTCTTTCCTTTTTTCTTTCTTTTTTTTTTTTTAAGAGGATATTTGCATTTCACCTATGGATTATTGCGTTTCAGTAGTATCTGAACTCATTCCTTTGTTTATAAAGGCGTTTGAATTCTTTGATATGAATGAAACAAAGATAAAAGAAGCTGTTGTTTTTAACAAATCAAATACATTCCTGGTGAGACTCCACTGGTTTTATCACATTTAAAGAGGGTGAATTAAGTTCTTTGAAAACCATCATTAACTGGGGAAGGACTGGAAATGAAATGTTTTAATACTTAAAAATACCATATATTGGTCACTGATAAAGAGGAAGTGTATTCTGCACAGCTCTGAGATTTCAATTACCTCTCCATGTGGATATGAGGACATCAGAAATGGATATCCTGAATCTGCATCTCTGTGTCTCTAACTGCAATTATAGTAATGTGTTGGAATTCACATGATGTGCTGGATATAAATGCAGCATGATTTCTGTCTTTCCCAGATCATCAGAGATTGATAGGGATCCACAGATTTTAAGTACTGCAATACCTAATTTCTGAGAGCTCTTCAGGCAAACTATATTTTCTCCTTTTTCAGTGCATGGGGAAAGTGAGGTGTCACAGAAAGTTGCTAGCTGAAGAGGGTTCACATGAAATAGGCTTTCTGAAAATACTGAAGGGTAGGACCTTAACCCTTTCCTCAAAAGGCATTATTTCTCTGACACAAGAATTCTCTTAGGTAAGAGCCTGAGACACCTCTTTTACACACTGCTACCCAAAACCTGACAAACGAAAACTGAACAAGAAAGCCGACAGAAAAGTCCCAGCCACTCTCAGTGTAGTAATAGAGTACTCATCTCAAAGGAGGCTGAGGTTAGAGGTGAGGATTCAGTTCTAAGAGTCTCTGTCATAGGAGTCTACTAAGTTACTGGATTAAAGCATTTTGTGTGATGCTGATGACAAGTATAAGAGACTTGACCAGTCATCAGAATGAATAAGGAAAAATGATAACAAGAAAGAAAAAAGTACACAACAAAATGTGAGCAAGAAAGAATTGCAGTGCCTCTGCAGAGAAAAGTATTTAAATTAATTTTTGAAGCATTTTGGGGTTGGTGTAAAATTCTGCAGTTTGTGAAATTATCCTTGCTAAGTTGCAACATAATTTCTAAATGCTTAAAGAAAAAAACAACATGGAAGTTTCATTAAGGAATAAACCTGTTTAAATGTTCAATCTGGACAAGTTGTAGTAACTCCTTTATTGATGTAGCTCATGTGCTAGAAATGTCGGTGCTAAAGGTGTCAAAGAATCTACATTTGTGCAGTTACTGTATTTATTACTACACAGATATTGAGACATATAAATGACAACTATAGGAAACAATGTACCAAATTTCTATGTCATTAAATTGTGCTGTTGAACTCAGTGAAACTTCCAGGTGTAAATAGTGTCAGAATTTCATTCCATACCTTTGTCTTCAGATGTCACCAGTAGGGAAATTGATTTCTTTTTTAATTCCTGGGGGACCGTTCCAGCTGTTAGACAGAACTACTAGACAGATCAACAATAAGCTGCAAATGGGATTTTTCTGTAGCTTTGGTATTGCTGAAAATGGGATGTAACTGCCAAAACTATTGCTGTGCTGTAGAGCAAATTCTCTCCTGATGTAAAATGAGACAATTCCATTGACTCCAATGATGTTGCACCTAATTTATGCCAGTAGAATATGTAACTCTTTATCCATTTATCTGTAAGATGGTAGCTGTGACTTAATTTCAGATTTATTAAGTTACTGTTCTTGGTCTGTGCCCTTGCAGCACTTTATTACTTAGAAGGCTAGATCAGCAGAAATAAATAAATACGTGATATGCAGTCTCAGCAAATATCCTAGCCAGGAACAGTGGCCTCTCTGCAGTGTTCCAGACTAATAGCCCCCAGTTTTCTGCTCTTTCGTACCCAATTCATTCCCTTCTCACACTGTTTTCCTTACTTTTTTTCCACCCAGTCCTCATGTTTAGATTTTCTCCAATGTAAGCAAGTTGCTAACCAACAGATCTTACATATTCAGATTCCTTTAGAGAATAACTTCCTCTACAGTGATCATGAGAAATATGTATTACATTTAAGAAAGTACATAATTTAAAAAAAGAATATACTTCAAATCTTTCCTTCTTAAGCTCTTGTCCTCAGTTTTTCTGTTTGATAGCATATCATAGCATTTTAGGTAATAAATACCATCATTATAATAATGTCCTGTGCTTACCAGTACATCATCATCCAATGTTTTTCTAACTTCATAGTCAAAACTTGCCGTCTAATATTATAAGCATTTTAACTGACATTCATATAGGTAGGAGGATTTTTAAGCTTATTTTAAGGCTGACTGGCGGCAACTTTCTGTTCAAAAGCTGGATGCAATAGCAGTAATTTAACAATAAGCATTAATATAATCATGCTTGAGGTCATTTCTTAGGTACTAAGGACCTTTTGATGACCAGGGAGCATATCTGAAAATTGTTCTGGGCATCTACTTAACAGCCTGTGACTTCGGAAGGCATTAATCCAGAACATTGGCTTCATTTTCTCATTAAGCCTTCTCCATTTTAGGAGATTGTTTGTGAGGCTTCTTGGAATGAGTGGTGCACAGGAAGGATGAAATTACAGAAACTGGTCTGCATCAAGTAAGTAGTTCCCAGCTACTGACTTTGGGGGACACCTGCTGAATTTAACAGAATTGGTTTCCACGTCCAGCTGCATTTCTGCTGAGTAGTTCAGCCAGGTGTGGAGCCTGTGTCTGTGACCCATGTGTGCTTATCCAGTATGAGAGACCATGGGCAGTTCTGTAAATATGGTACGTAGGTAAAAAGTAAAAGAAAGATTCATAAAAGCAATGATATCTGTAAAATGGAAGTGCTAATGCTGTTGATGAATTCTTTCATTAAATCTGGTGTAAGAAAAAAAGCACATTCTGCATATATGTGCATGCATTCAGTTAGGTAAATATTCCTGACTGGACTTGCCTTTACCAATGCTATGTTGAAAGTTATATGCTAAACTGTCTAACGTTGCAATGTTTTCCAAATATAACCTTTATCCTTCTTTCCCTTCAGCTTTCTCTATCTTACTAAGTTGAGCTCCTGCACCAGTCTGAACTATGGGAATTCTATGCTCAGTTCCTACCTTTTGGATCATATCTTTGTCTTCCTTATTGCACCATTAACTAATCTGACATGTGGCTATCTGACCTGGCCTCCTTCTTCTAGTGTCCCTTGTGGACACTTTAGAAAAGCCATTATGAAAAAAGATTATTGCTATAGAAAATTTTACTCCTAGTCTCATTCAGTTAGCATTGATAAAATGTTTGATAAACTCTAAAGTGAAAAAATAGAGTCTTGCATCCTCTCTTTCATATTATGCATAGTTCAGTGTCCCTGTGGTGCTCTCAGAATTATAGTATAATGCTGTCTTTGCTGTAGTCTCTATATGCAAAGTTTTGATTAAAGTCTTCTTGAGTGTCTTTTATCAATGCATCAGACCATATACTCTTACTCTGGGTAACCTTTTGCTAGCATAGTTATGGTCAACAGAGTATAAAAAATTTGTTGGTATCTTACTTTGCTAGGGTGGGTTGTTGGGAGAGAAGTGAGGATGTTGTTCCTATATAATACAGTTTAAAAAAGATGATTTAATGAGGTTTCCAAGAGCAACTTAAGAGTAGTAACTTTCCATCAGAGAAATTGTTTATAAACTCAGAATTAAAAAAAAATAAATACATGTTTCAGTGTGGGTTGTTGATACCTCAGTTATATCATGATTCTAAATGTAGTCAAATATGCTTTAAAACCAGTGATAATGAAGTTTTTGAGATGTCAAGGTATTCATGATGCTAGTCTTGTACTTCAGTTGATGATACTTCTCACAGACTGGTCTTTTTTTTTTTTTATCCTAATGCTCTCCCACTCCTCAGTGCTCATGCATGTCCCTTCTTTCCTGCCCACACCTGATCAAGGCAAGCTTTGTCTTTCTCCAGTAAAATGTCAGATACACTATTTGCATTGTGTAAATAAGAGTCACTATCATGAACAGAACGAGTGAGGGAAGAGAGCATCTATAGTGCAACAGTCTGGGTACAAAACAGCCTTGATACACGCAAAGCTATTTGTAAGCCTGACCCTAACCAGTTTCTTTGGAAATATTCCTACTGACTTCAGGACAGCTATTCTATACGTTTGCTCTACAGAAAGTCATACACATATATGAAAATACTAGCTTACAAAATCATTAAATCATAGAATGGTTTGGAAGGGAAATTGAAAGGTCATCTAGTCCAGCCCCCCTGCAATGAGCAGGGACACCTTCAGCTAGATGAGGTTGCTCAGGGCCCCTTCCAACCTGACCTTACATAGTATCTAGCTGAAGAATGCAAGGAATCTTCCTTTTTTTCCCTCCATATATTAGTCTTTATTATAGATTTTTAAATATTATCGTATGAGGATAGTTGTTTTTTCTGTTTCTGGGGTAACAAAAAAAGTTTTACAACACTTTTGTTTTGTTTGCACTTAGTATGAATATGAGAGGTTTGTATTTTAAGTTAGTATTGAAAAAATCCCACACGACCACAGAACCCTGACAAAAAGCTTTAAATCATTTCATGCCCAATTTGGCAAGTTAAAGCAATGGAAACTCAGGATAGGACAAAATACATTTTCCTACTTTAAAAGCAATTTCCATATCTTAGGAACAATTTCAATTACAAATTCTAAGTGTACATTTGGTATAGGATAGTTCTTGTGAATTAATTGAGCAAAAAATTGTTATTCCTCTTATATTCCAGTCAGTTTCTTCCAAACCTACCATTCCTCTCCACCCAACCCTGACTAGCTTCCAAATCTGCATTCACTGTAGGTTGTGTTCTGCATTTGGCTTTAAGCCTGTGCCTCTTTATTGAAAGTCTCCTACATATGGGGAGGGGTTTGACTTTACTCTTTTCTATGGGTATGACATCGGTATCAGAAGTATTAATTTATTACTCTAAAAGTGCAGGTAAATTTAGCCTATAAAAACTGTTTTGAACATAATTCAGTTTGGTCCATTACATTCTTAGGAGCTTTCTGTACAAAGTAGCCCAACATTTCTGCCCTAGTTTACGCATTAAAAAAAAAAAAAAAAAAAAAAAAGTAACTCACCCTATTCTTTTTTTATAGTCAATGAAGAGCAATGTGCACCTCAAGGGAATGATTCATCTCAGCCTAATATCAGTATCTAGGATAGGTCAGATGGATTGCCCTTTGGAGGTACCAATTTCTTTCCAGTGACTACCAAGGGAACTTAGGTTAACTGGCTCAGTCTTATATCTGTAACTTTTAGATGTCTGAAGTTAAGTGACATAAGCTGTTCCTCCTTATTATAACATTTTCTGAGGATATGAATAATTAATTCCTGGCTGAAAATACTACCTTGAAGACAGTAGCATTTTGACTGAGACCCAAAATGTTAAATACAATGCAGTGTACATATATTTGGAATATTATGTGCTGCTTTGGCAAAATCTTGGGAGATTTGATGAAACAAGCAAAGTGAACCCTGCTGCTCACAGAAGCTTTACCTTTACTTATGCACACAGGTAATGAGAACTTTTTACACAAAAATAAAGATTTAAAATGTATTAGTGGAATTAATCTCACTTAGCTTTAGAAAACTACAGTGGAAACATCTGTATGTGATGTAGCCTTTGCAGGCTCTTTTTCTAATCAAGGAACAGAAATATAGCCTTTCAAGGGACAATATTTCTGACCTATTTTACATGCTTACTTTAAAATTAGGTGAATGATGGTCTGAAAGTTTCTTCACTGGTTTTAAAGCAAGACTAGTAAGTGTGATTAATTCAGGTGCAGCTATCAAATGTATTTTCTGTTTTTCATGGATGGATCAGAAGGAGAAAATAGTACCAAATGACCCCAAGTGATCAAAAAGTTGTGCTCTAAATATAAAGTCTCAAAACTGTTTGGTGACCCTTAGCTCTTTAGTGTTACATAATGCTAATGTGTTGCTGTGACATTGTACAAATATTTACGGCTCAAATGTGACAGTGATTGATGATAAAGTCAATTTCAGCTGTGTAGAGACAATTATTCCACACACTGTTACCTATGATAGCATCTATTTTTTTGAAAGAGCTTAAAACTGATTTACAATGATGGCACAAAATTAACAGCAGTCAGATGTTGAGAACACTGTTAACATCTCAAAATTTTTAATATAGCCACACATTGTCATGAATATTTTTATTTATAAAGTGATTTTTACTTGTTTAACAGTCTGCTCTGCCAGTTTGCAGACTGGAAGTATTTTCTCTAAAAAAGATTTTTTTTTTTTTTTTTTAGTGCTGTAGGCTTCTCTTTATTCTACCTCAGTAGGTACATTGCACTTCTTCTTTCTAAAGCTGAGGAACAGACTGCTTTTATTGTTCTAAAATCCTTCATCAGCCTGAAATAGACAAGGACATTGGCACAGTATTAATCTTTGTTGTTTACATGGAGTTAATGTAGATGTATATTTATGGAAAAAAACACTTATCTCTTGCAAGGTTAGTACTTTGTAAGCCTTTAAGTAATTTTACCTTCCATTTCCATGTATTTCCTTTTGGTTTTGTATACCTTTCCCGCAACCTATTGCCCCATGTCTCCAGGTCGCCTTATAGTCTTCTCCTTCACAATGCTCGTATTCTTACACTTTCTAAACCGTCAGTGATTTTAATCATGTCAGCATTTTTGTGTGCTAAAACTCTTGCCAAGACAGAAAAACATTATGAGCAAAATAAATAAAAGCAGTGATTTTATTTTTTTCTTTTTAAGCTGGGAGTTCTATATCTTTTTGTGTGTGTGTGTGTTTTAGTATTAATTTCTGAATACAATGATATTTTTGTCTCACTTAGCTGCGGAGTGCCAAGCAGCCTTGCATTTTGTACTCTACAAGTTGCTGTATACAGGCTTCAGCAACACTGTAAATAACAAGAGAGAATATGGTCTGGGATAGTTGTGGGGTCCAGCATTACTGGCTAAACAAGTAAATCTGTTAGAGAGGTTGACATACGACATCCCAACCTTTCTTCATTTTTACTATTTTTTAGGGGAAAAAAAAAGCCAAGAAGCAAGAAAAGATTTTCAGTAATACAAAATGTGAGAGGTTTATATCAACCACTGAGTGATTTTTATTTTTACTTTCTCCTTATTTATATTGCTCCAGTGGTGCTTTACAGACAAGTTACAAAACATTACATGACCAGTGATCTGTGAATAATACAATCAAATCTTTTCTTGGTTTTGCTAGAAAGAGCATTAGACCACTGGGTAGAATGAGATTGAAGGATGGGAGAGCCACTTTTATCCATTTGTGGTTGTTTGGGTTTTTTTGTTTTGTTTTGTTTTGTTTTGTTTTGTTTTTATTCCTAGAGATTAAGAAACTACTTATGTGGTGCAAACGAGGAAGAGTGAGCACCGAAAAAAAACTCCACCATATGTGTAAATGTGTCCCAAAAGGACACAATTCATCACTTGTTTACTCTAATTTGATGTCTTAATTTTGAGCTGTAAAGTTTTATAGGTGCCCACATGTGCTCAGCAGAAGTGGCTCCTGGGGAGTGAGGTGACTGGCACTCGCCTTGATCATGACCTAGGCTGGTGGCAGATGGGCAGCTTGGGTGAGCCTGGCACCACAGCCATGTTCACAGCATTCGTAAAACACATCTGTGTATGGAACATCCCCAGAGAGGAGAGCTATGGACAGTCCACTGAAATGCAGGGCTATTTCCTCCATATCCAAGCAGTGGACATTCAAAACCTGATTGTTGAGTCATCTCCTCTTCTCCACCTGCCACCAGGAGTCCTTCATTCCTTTTGATATAGTCATCTATCTACATATGAAAGCCAAATGTTTTATTCACCCAGACTAAAATGCAGACGTGAATTGCAGAGCAAGTTGCAAAGTTGGCAGAGGTCCATCACTGTTTGGGTGAGAGCACTTAGCCACTAAGGTAGCATATGCAGTCAGAGAGCACTGCTGATACTTACTCCTAAATTATATAAGCCTCCTCAGTTACACACCCAAACTTAATAGGAAGGGGCCTAGCCTCTGATTTGAGGTCAGCAAAGGCTTTTTGTCTCTGAGAAGGGAAGTCTGTATCCAGAAACACGTGTGGAATATTTTCTGTTGTCGAGCTTGATGTAGCACCTTAACAAATGCAAAACGCTTTTGTAGATCATCTTTCTCAGGCTATATCTAATAATATCTAATAACTGCAAAACAGTCTGTGAAGATGCTTAAGTTAGGGTCTGTGAGCAACTCTCTTAGGGCCAAGTCAGATCATCATGTTGTATAGGCACCAACCAGAGCTGCATTAAGTGCTTTAGATTCCTCTAAGCAACTATGATCTTCTCTCTTTTCGTCACAGAGAACTGAAGGAATGTAAGCACAAATCCCCTGAAGGGGGTAAACATTCAAATCATACTGTGATACATGCTAATCAGAATTATTTAATGCATCTATATATTCTGTGTATGTATTTTTTTGTAGAGCTATGCGCTTAAGTCCAGTGATTCCTGAATCTCCCAATTTTGATTGCAGTACACTTGTACTTAGCATAATTGGCCTGCCCCATCCATAAATGAATTAAAGGAAAATAAAAGTCTTTTTTTTACTTTCTCAGCTTGGTAATAATACAGGGTTTAATTGACCTGTCTGCAGTAGAATTTCTAATTCTGAAATAAAAAGTGAAAAGTCAGGGATCTTAAATTTTGTGTTAATAGATCTTAATGAATCACCCTGAAATAGCTGGCTCAAACAAGTCAGAACACTGTCAGCCACCTCAGTTTGCCAATAATCCATTTCTCTTCCAGGAGATGAATGAGGCTTCTCAGTGTGGGGAATGCAGAGTGCTAGTGTTATGCCCTTTCATTTTACAGTTGATTTATGCCAGTTGTGATGAAAGGTCACAAATTTCAGTGTTCGTCCTTTGCATCTTTCATTTCTTACAAATGAAACTCTCAAGAGTAGGACTAATAAGACATCTGAGAGTACACTTTGTGTCAGTCAGTTCTCTTACCATTATCTCTGTGATTCAAATGACCATTATTACGATCTATTTTAATTTTTTGCATTATTAATGTCTATATGGTGAAGTCCAGTCTAGTGTCTGCTGAGTTAGTATAAAACTTCTGGATCACTACAGTGGATGCTGAATCACCCCCTGTATTACCTACTGCTGTTATTCTTCATCATGCCCTGTGTCGTGGTTTAAACCCAGCCAGACAGCTCATGCACTCACTCCCAGTGAGTGGTGCCGGGCTGGAAGCAGTCGAGGCCCGCATTCCCCCCTCCCGCCCGGGGGCTCACCCATTCCTCGCTCCCAGAGGGATGGGGAGGAGAATTGAAAGAATGAAACTCCCACGGGCTGAGATAAGAACAGGCCAGCAACCAATGTACAACACAAATCACCACCGCAACCACCAATGACAACAATGATAAGAGAAAATAACAACAGAAAAGAATACGATACCACCCACCAAAAAGAACGAGTCCCACCCAGAAGAACCCGTGTCCTTCTGGGTAACCCCCTGGGCATGACGTGCTGTGGTATGGAATACCTCTTTGGTCAGTTTGGGTCAGGTGTCCTGTCTCTGCTTCCTCCTGGCTTCCCCTCCTCTCTGGCAGAGCATGAGGCTCACAGAGTCCTTGGCCAAACCAAAACATCATTGTTATCAGCTCTGTTCCCAGCCCGAAAGTCAAAACACAGCGCTGCACCAGCTACCAAGAAAGAGACAAATGACTGCTACTGCTAAACCCAGGACACCCTGTTTACGTCATCTTGGCATCCCAATGATTCCTAGAGAAAAAGTGTACTGGTTCAGCAAGTGTCTATCTGCCACCTATGTGGTATTGGCTAGTGTGACCCGATCCTGCAAATAACAGTTGGTCTTCATTATGGAACAAATTTAAATTCAAATGCTTGTTGTTAATTACTAAAACCTTCAATGACTTACATTTGAATGCACAGGGAGAACTTATTTGAAATACTGAATCCACCTGTATTATCCTGAATAATGAAATTACAGATTATGATAATGAAGCTGATAGGAGGTAGGTTATACCATTTTCAGAACCATGAAAGTCCTATCCAAAGGCGATCAAAAGGATCACATAAAACTTTTTTACATTATATTCTTATTAAACTTAGTAGTGATGAGCAGAGGAAAGGGCTGGGGCAAGGAACAACTTGAAAATTCATACTGAGTTTTATTAGGGGTTATCAGGGTTGCAAAAAGATTGTTTAATAAAAAATTCTGGATGGAGTCTTAATGTGAGACCAAACATGGAAAAAAAAAATAATAGTCCTCAAAACTATAGGGCAAAAGAAGATTCTGTAGAAAACAAAGTAAGGTGGAAAATGTCCACTTCCATCTAAAACTAATGCTTTCTGGAAGGGTTGCCAAAGAACAGAATCCCATGATATGGCATTGTCTTTGAGTTGCCTAGCTTCATTCTTACACGTTTGTAGATATTCCAAGGTGAATTATTTCCTGAGCTTTTGTTCTGAAGTCTATGTAACAGGGATAATGGAAGTTGCAGTTATAATATTTTTAAGCATTGTATGGTCAGGAAATGAGAAGGAACACTGTAAAAAGTTACCAGTCACAGAGGTGAAAATGCAGCTTTTGTTGCAGAGGTTGCAGGTCTAGGCAAATAACATAATAAATATATATAAATATATAATATATAAATAAATAGCCTTATATATAAATATATAATATATAAATAAATAGCCTTGCCCAACCTGGTCTTGAGCACTTCCAGGGATGGGGCATTCACAAATTCCTTGGGCAGCCTGTTCCAGTGCCTCACCACTCTCACAGTAAAGAATTTCTTCCTTATATCTAACCTAAATCTCCCTTGAAGTTTAAACTCATTACCCCTTGTCCTGTCACTACAGTTCCTGATAAAGGGTCCCTCTCCGGTATCCTTATAGGCCCCCTTCAGATACTGGAAGGCTGCTATGAGGTCTCCACACAGCCTTCACTTCTCCAGGCTGAACAGGCCCAACCTTTTCAGCCTGTCTTTGTATAGGAGATGCTCCAGCCCCTGATCATCCTCGTGGCCTCAACAATTCTGTGTCCTCCTTATGCTGGGGACATGAGAATTGTATGCAGGACTCCTAATGGGATCTCTTAATCCACCTTTTTGAAGAATGGCATTGAAATTTTATTGCTCCTAGTCATGACCTTGCCAGGGCTATATTTCTCCATATGTTTACTCACTATCAAGGCAGTTATTTTTGCTACATCAAAGAAAGAAAAAGTAATAATAAAATTTACAAAGATCAGCACTGAAGAAACGTACGACTCTTGCTAAAAGAGTTCTTACCTTTTTAAATTCTTTCAAATAACCCTATAGAGTTTTTTTACATAGATTTTTATGGTACTCATAGTTCATTCATGGACCCCCTGAAATAAGCCCCAAATTCTAACACTGAACCATTTCCTATTAAAACAAGGAAGGCCTTAAAGCCGCTTTTGTTCACAGTATGTAGAAATTCAGAGTTTGTTAATGTAAGTGAAGTCAAAATCTAGCACTTCAAACTGAAACTGTGCTTTTTCTATAATAGTCATAGTTTTTTATTATTTTTAGTAGAATTCGTTTTGCTGGAATTTGGCTCAAAAATGTAAGTTATTTAACATATATAATTGGGTTGCTAAGCATTAACAGTTAATTATCATATTAATAAACAGTTATTACTCTCATTTTACACTGAACCATGCCAAAGCAGCATTATTATGCAGGCATTGCTCTTAGGCAATGTAATTGGCCTTAAAGGAAATCATTACAATTTAAGTGAAATTGGGAGGTACTAGTTAGGGAAGGCTGTAGGGCATGCGCATTATGTACTAAGCAAGGAACTGTGATTTCCCCAGATCACATCTTTTCAGTAGTTTCACATCACAGGGCTATCTGTTTGGTTAAAACAGTTTATTTTTTGGTTTGCAATTTTACAAGGGCATTATTTAATGAAGGACAAGCCAGTCATCAAACTGAAAGGCGGTGCAGAGTCACTACATCATATTGCTTAACATGGGTTAGTAAGCTATGACCATAATATAAAATCTGTTTTATTTCAGACTATAATCTAAGGAATGGATTTGCAGTGACATTGGCATATGCTGCCCAAGCAGTGTGAATCATAGACTGAAGGCTAGAAGTGCTCCAAATGACATCCAATGTAAAATATATTTCTGCATAGAAATAACTGTGCCTCTTTTTTCTGATTACATTTTTGCTCGCTTTACATGCTCATTCTCTTTAACAGATACACTTAAGAGTTGTTCTTCTGTCTGACATTTTTTTGTCATGTGAAGGTTAATTATTTGACTTAATGTTTTTGTAATCTGTTAAAATTCAAGGAGTTTGAACGTTCATTCCTGGAATCTTCTTAGACTGATAATTATTTAATGTTTTACACTGCCATAAATATTTTCTGAGTTTAAGCGAATGACTCAAGTTTACAAAATGCTGTATCATGTGTGGGTGCTAAGGAATTTTCAGATGAATTAGCCAATAGCTCAAGACTAACTTGATTAATAAGCATTATTTGACAAATGTGACACATGGCAAATTTTGGCTTACTGTAACCAAAAACAGTCTATATCGTGTCTTCCATTTTTCAGCAGCAAAATATATTAAAACATTTTTTTTTTTTGTCAAAAAGAGTGCCAGAATAGCTAAGAAAATTACTCTAACCTATACTAGCAACATAAGTCTGCCTTACATCTACTTTTTCATACTGTTGGAAACTTTGTTCTTTTATGTAGATTAGGCTAAAGTAGTAGTGACTCATCTGTTTGAATTGGTGTCAATAAAAAAACAGAGCAGTGTTATAGATCAAGCTCAGTACAGGATAGATACATGAGAAAATTGTCTGAGGTTCTTTTTCCGTACTGTAAAATAAATGTTAATTACACATGGTTTGTAATAAAGTTAAAATAAATTATAGGGGAGTTCAGAAGAGTGATATTTTTATGTCTACCATCTGGAACTATGATAAGAATATAAGGCTAAACTACACACAGGTTGAAAGCAAGTCCTGTCTTTGACAAGAAATTCATTGTCCTGTCTTTAATACAAACATTTAAGGGTCATGTTATTTCTTCTTTGCCTCCAATGTCAACCTGGAGTAGTGTTTTGAGTCCTTGGAATAAACAAGAGTAGAACCTGACCTCCTTGCTGTAGAGGCTGCAACTGTCTGCAACACAAGAATAAGCTTGTCTGACTTTCTAAAACCGTACTTAATAGTTCTAAAAAAAAATATGAAAGATAACTTTTTAATATTGACAGCTGCTGTCAGTGGCTTTCATTATTTCTAGTTTTATTGGCATTTGAAGCCTATGATTTACTGCTAGTATCTTTTTTTTGTGACCTTACACAGTGTTCTTGTCATTCCTGTTTTTTACCTTGTGCAATTGGAGTGCCTATAAAGGAAAGTCATCAAGGCTGTCAGTGAGGGGTTATGGCATTACCACAGTTGGCATGAGCTAGGGAGCAAGAGCTTCTGATGAGACGTGTGCCACTGCCAAAAACGCCAGCTGTACAGAGGTGAGATTATTGCTCTGAAATATATAATAGGCTCCTGACTGTAGAGTTGCAATTACTGTAACATTCTCACTGTGCTACCAAAATTCTTTAGTGTTACGGACTTCTGGAGAACATGTGCAGTTCACAGCACAAGTTCTAAGACATTTCTCGTGCAACCAGGCCACCACATTCACATTTAATTACAAAAATCAAGGCTTGGGAATGTATTCAAGAATTGTTGCTTGCATCAAACTTGAAGGTAAATTGAAGAACTGGGCAAGAGAATCCTGCTCTGTAACTGGTACCACTAGAGCTACATGGTGTGGTTTGATCCAGAGCTTTATTCTGTAACGAATGAGAAATGTTTGGCTCATTAGGACATGTGTTGCTTGTGTGTCTACTTACAGTCTCCAACTTGATACTATAATAATGACTTTAGACCTGAATAAGATGGTGGTATTATAAACCGATATTCAGGTAAGTTGGAAGTGCTTCATTTGAAGCCAAAAAACTTCGCGTAGGCAACTTTGCCAAGCAGAGCAATAATAATTTTGTTTGATTCTCTGGAACAGCATGTGTAAGACAAAAGATGGTCTTGTTCAAAATGTGTATTACCAATACTGGACAATCAGCTGTGGTATATACAAGGAAGGATAGCTGATGGATAACAGTTGAATACCAACATGTCTTCACAATCATGAGACAGTATTTGTTATCGAAACAACCTGAGGTGACAACTTTCACAAATAACACTGTTCTGTTATTTGCCACTCCATTGTAGATCAGCCTTCCCCCCCCCTCCCCCCCCCCCCATTATCTTCTAGGTTAATTTTTGCATTATTTCCTGTACTTTTAAAAATCAAAATTATTACTAAAGAATTAGGAATTACAACTTAGGAAACATAGGCAGTTAATACATTTATCCCCCCCACACACACCCCTCCCCAATTTGCCAGGCAAGACCTTCGCTTAGTATTTCAGTTTGATTTGCGGTAAAGGCAGCTAACTAAATAATCCTACCAGAACTGTTTTAAAAGCAGTAGCCCCTGACAAAATGTAGTAACAGTAAAAGCAAAGTATTTGTATAGAACAGCATATTCTTGTTTTCTTTGTGGCAATATTGTAGTGCTTCTCATTTCCTGTAATAGTGCAGCACATTAATAGTACTGTGGACAGTGGGGCAGTGTTACCAGTCTTGCACATGAGTATGTGCATGAGGATTGTACGTAATTAGTTATCCTTGGGTTGGATATTACTAAAATTGTTTTTTATTCTCTACAAAAGTAGGAGTCAAAGGGTCACCTCAGTAATAACAGTTAGTAGACCTCAGTGCCCCCTGATGTTAGCCAAAAGTTCCCAAAGAAACTCAACGTAAACATACTGGTTTTTAGTTAATCTTGGAGTAGAAGCATACACTAAGCTGTACTGGTCATCAGTTTTTCTTCTAGCCACAAGAGTTATTAAAGAAAGATGCTACTAGCAATATAACTAATTAACATTTCATCAAATAAATGCTTTGGGACACTGTACGCACAAATCACCATCTGTGACATTTTTGAAGAGGTATAAAGTAGCAGTATGGGTGTTAACTCTGAATCCTAATGATGACTGACTGCAAATGTGATTAATTTTATTTTAAATTTTGTAAGAAACACTTCATTACATTGGGAAGTACAGATTCTTAACACCAAATCTAAGTGATAATTAAGTTTTTTCCACAGTTCATAATTTTCTTGTAAGACACCAGAATTATATTGATAATATTGCTTTAATACTAATTGAATTTTTAAATGCTTTTATTTTGGAAAGGAATAATTTTTTGTATTAAAAATATTTTTGTAACCTAAAAATCATTATTTATAATATCATAAACTTCTGATTAACTTACAATAAAAATTTGTTGCATCATAAACTACAGCACATTGTAGTTTATGCTGCAACCGTATTTCCATACAAAGGTTGGTCCACTTGAATTTTAAAATCCTAGAAACTATTATTTTCAGGTAGTTGGATTTCGACTATATTTGAAGTGAGCTAATTAGTGGGTTTCTTTATCGATCCTCAACATCAAAACACATAGTGGACTTCTGAAAAAAGTCAGTTTTTCTAAGAGGTGAGAAAGCACAAAAATATGAGAGAAAAAATTTTGTATACCAATATAGTTGATACTCATCCACAGAATCAGAGAGCAGTTGTTGAAATCTAGTTTCAGACTATTCTAGGACTTAATTGTGAGAGACAGAATGATGCACCTTCTGAGGTCAAAGATGAATTTGCAGGTACTTGTTCTTGTTACCTGGTAGAATCAGTCCTCAGATAAAAACTTACTGCCAAACAGCCTTTTCTCTGGAGAACTGATGATAATAATCAGTTATATCATATACAATACGGCAGCATATTAATTGCCATAACTAAAATACATCACACTAACTGAAAATAGTGGAACATTTTGAATTTTAAAATTAAATGCACCAGTTTAGCTAATAATTACTGATGTATTTGTTAGCCAGTGAATACCATGCACCATGCACTTTGTAATTTTTATATAGCTCCTAGTGTCTTACCACGCTTGGAGGATATAGGGTGATGTCCTGGGAAAAGTATATGCCTTGAAAGCAGTGGGGGAAAAGCAAGGAGAATGCAGCAAAGAGAAGGAGATGGGATTAAGAAAATGAGTAGAACAGTGGAGCAGTGGGAAACGAAAGAGGGAACCTGAGAAACAAGAAAGTGAAGGGGTATTCCAACACATCTGTGCTAGAAGAAATGCAAGGCTGAAACTTAAATGTGAAATTTTACATATTGGAAGCTTGTTTTCTTCCTTTGCTGCTTAGGTTATAAAGTTTTCAGAGCAGCTGGAGGAAATCAGCCCTCTGTATGCTTGAATGACTCTCTGGGCAATACAAATGAGTCATCAATGAGTTTAGTGTGCATCAGGAGGAAGACGATACTGGAACAAAATGTTCCGGTGTGTATTTGTGTAGTGTCTAGCATAATGGACCTCTGCTCCTGACTGAAGCATCTGGGCATTCCAGTGATGTAAATATTAACTAATAATAATAATAAAAGGACAAGCATTTTATTTGCATCCATGTTGCCATCTGTTGTGTAGACTGAATTAATATCAAATACATGTTTAGCTTTGTAGTTTTGTTTACCTTTGTTTACCTTTCTCTGAGCAGTACACTTAAGTGCTGCAAAAAAACCCTGACAGTTTTAAGAGCTTCCAGTAAATTTTTAGCATTGGAAGACATGGTCAATGTTTTTAAAATCTCTTTAGTAATAAGCAGTAGCTGTAGACTGGAATGAGAAGAAACATATGGATGCAGTTGCTGATTGTGCTGCAGTTAAAAATACTTGCAATGATAATCTTGATCTTAATAGATACTCACTGAAAAGAAGGTACCAGCCTGCTTACACAGCAAATAAAAGTGTTTTGGTTTTTTTTTATATTTTGCATTGTATTAGTAAAGTACAGTGCCCAGTGATGACTAGTATGTTTGGAAGAACGGAGAAGATGGCCAAACTGGATGTGGCTGTTGACTAAGCCACAAGTCTCAAGTGACTGTGAAGAACATTTTTCACATTACTTCAAATAACTTATCTGGTTTTCTTTAAGTAGTGGTGGTGGTTATGCCTTGGGGTCAGAGGGATACCACAGAATGTGAATATAGCCAATCTGCTATAGGAGAGGCTATGTTTAAGCAGTCTTGTCATTAATCTTGGCTTGGAGAATGGAGATCTGCACCTAGCCACCTCATGTGTAGATAAGGTCTTTGTTTTTTGCATGCATCTATCTGACATTACCTTTACAATATGGAATAAAATATGACTGATAAATACTGACAGTATTAAATAATGGAAAGACTGATCTAATCTATAAACCATCTGTATAACTTTGGCTAGAAAGTTAAGTGGGTGCTTCTAAACTAGAAACAAGCAAACAAACTTCTATTTTAGTATGCCCAAACTGTGGGCACACTGGATAAACTGGAAAATAAGAAATTGGATTCAGAGCTATGTGACTGGAGAAAAATTAATTCAGTTATTTGGAGAGTTCATCAGCTGTGTGTAAGCTTCTGTTAACACACTTGAACTGAAAGAACTGGTATGAATTGCATACAGAAGCAGGACATCGTTGAGTTGTTTTTGGGACTGCACTGTACACTCAGCAATCATGGAGTAGCTTATACAGTTCAGCTTCTTCTTAGATCGTAATAATGGTCATTTGAATAACAGAGATAATGGTAAGAGAACTGACTGACATTTCAGAGGATAGATGATCACAATGACCACTTCTTGCTTTATAAAATAGCATATTGTAAAACATTTTAGAAGTGAATAGATCTTAGTAATATTTTCTAAGTGAATTCACTGTGACACCTGGTTGTTAGAAAATTAGAAATGGTTCGACATGGATAAATTTTGTGTGCAATCTCTGTTATGAATGGTGTAACAAAATTAGATTAGAAGGGTTTCTAAATGCTATGTATATTTTATTCCTGAATAACAAATTACTTTTGAGTTATATGTCTAAATTAATCTGTTACATGTGTCCCCTCCTGCATAGTCAGAAATTTCTCCCAAATTGTTGACCAAGTAGGTGCTTTCTAAGACAACTTTTCATTATTTCCTCCTCAAAGACAGACCCACATAAGGCAAGGGTAGATTTACTGTGCTGTAGGGGATGGAATAGGTGAATTATAGGCATTCCACACCATTAATTTATATGGGGAAAGTAAAAAAATTATTCATAAGGTCTTCTAAATTAGAGCCCTTCCCATTAAACTCACTTGGAATCTTTTCTACTTGCTTTCATTCTGCTGATGTGCAAAGGACTGTAAATTGGTTCAGTCACTATGCCAGGAGGCCAGAAGAAGGTGTAAGTTAAAGTAACTTTGGACCTGTTTGACTTGTATTGTACTCAGGGTCCCTGGCATGCTAACTCATGCAAATTGGCTTTCTCCTGTATGCTTTAAAAGAAATTAACAACTATGTATCTGTACAAAAGAAGTAGAAGAAGAAAAAAAAATAGGAAGTTGAGTTTATATGTAAAATAAACTCTGCTGGCACAAGGTTTAAACTGTCCTAATTTCCCAACATACCACACAGAAGTCATTTCATAGGTTCATACCTTCTGAAGCCAGAAAAGATTATCTTAATCAGATTTGCCAGACTTAACAGAGGCCATGGCACTCTTAACTAATTTTTGATTCAGCTGCAATAGATAGAACTGCGGGAATAAAATGACAATCATTCTTTATGAATTTCAGCCCATTGAACACTTTCACAATGGAAATGCAAAGTCCAGAATTAAACTGTTGACAAAACAGGTTTCTTTTGTTAGCTAACTTTCTTGAATTTTCAAGTGTCTGCAAACTACGTGCTGAAAAGTACATAACCAGAGCATAGATTTTTAACAGAAAAACAATTATATTTTAAAATTTCCACTGAGAATAAAAATCATAAAACAAAGTCTGGGAAAAACTAACAATTAAACTGGTACCAATTTCCACAGTACCAGCAGAATCTAAGGATAAGTCACTAAGACTAGATGTAAGGCAACTTTATTTATCTTTGCACCCCTTTTTAAAGCTTGACCTGTAATTACCAAATACAGTCCCTTGAATTTCTATGGTGAAAGACAGAAAACTGCTGTTCTTAATGCTGGAGATTTATTCTTTTTATTTTATTTTGCTTTATTATTTTATTTATTTTTTATTTATTTATTTCAGTTCATGGCCAAAACAATTCTGGGATGAATTAAAGGAAGAAAGATCAAAAGTATAAGGGTTTATTTTGCTTTCTTCTGTCCTTTTGCATTGCTATGGGTATGAATCTTACCTACTGACTACATGCATGATTGTGTGTAGTTGAAGCATAATTAATTAAATGAATTCTTCTGCCAGAATTACAAGTCTTCTGGGAGCTCTGTTTGTTTAAACCCAGAGAAAATGCAGAAGAGCTGGAGTTGTCTTCACATCTCTAGCCAGAGCAGTCAACACTGAAATGCGTGACCTATAGTCCAGACTTTGGAATGGGGGATTTTATGTTTGTTTTTTGCCAAGGTGGCCTATTCTGATACTACATCTTGACAGCAATTGTTTAAGATGGACAAGGGGCATGGAGCATCTGTTGTTTATAAAACACAGTAACTGCAATAAAAAATGACTTTGGGGACAGCATGAGAATCAGAGTAATATCCCCTTACTACAGCGATAGTGGAAGATGGGACCTTGCTTCAGAATAGTCAGTAGCAGGATAATATTGAAGATACTTAGGCAAAAAAATAACAGAATATGACTATGGAACAGGCAAAACACAGACCTGAAAAAAATGCAATACCATGGTGGTAGCAGGGAAAAAGACCTGCAGTATTTGCCTTGTGAACAAGAATATGTTATGAAAAATGTGTTGTTGAGCAAGTTCACACTTTTCTTTCTCATTGTAGCTACCACAGAGTATGGCTAGACATATGATAAGAAAAAAAGAGATTGTCCTTGGAGGTCAAGCTATTTGTTTGGATTTCCCACTTCACTAGTATACGTCCTGATGATTAACATTTGAGTAAATCTCTAATAAACCGTTAGTGATAAAAGAGTAAATACAGCATACTACAGACTTTCTGGCCTGATCTCAGGCCTGCCTGTTTCCTGTACACCTGACCAGAAATTGCTGGTCTATGTCTGATGCTTCTTTCCATCTCCAGATCTGATTCAGACCCTGGCTTCCCAGCTTGACCTTGAATGTTTCTTGTCCTTACAGACTTGTTTGGGACCTGGACTTTTTGCTGACCCTGGTTGTTACTTCCAGGCCTGTTCTGCTGGTCTAAAGATAGGCATTTCCAGTTTTTGAGGGGTATGGATATAAGAATAAAAACATATTGAGAGTCCTGCTGCAGTGATAACCTGCCTGCAAATCTCTTAAGATACTGAAATGTTAATCATAAAATAAAAGGCATGAAAGAAAGAGGGGACCAAGTCTCAACAATGTAAAGGTTGCTAATATAGCTACAAAAAGGAAACTGCAACAGAGCCTTTGTCAGTGCATAAGGCGGCAGCAGCAGTTGCTTTAAAGGAACGACCCCTCTAAACCCCTTACCCCTTTACTAACATTGTGGCCATCAGTTGCAGATATCCATATCTAGGTCTACAGTGAATTTGTCACTTCGGGTAAAATAAACTTTGGGTCCACTTTGCAGATGATATTAAAGGAAAATCATGCCACAGCCATCAGTTGTGGAAAGGAGGGTCATGCATGAGCTGTTTCTCCTTCATGGTCAAGCACAGTAGTAACAGCTGGAGGAATTCAACCTTGTGTATGCTTGAATGAGTCCATGCACAATGCAAATGAGTAATCAATGGGTTCTGCGTGTTGCAAAAAAACAGTAAGATGGAAAGCAGTAGGTACTAGTAAACACTGTAACATCTCAATAACTTTCTATGGAAATCCTTACTGCCATTATGAAATGTTGCAAGGAGCACAGAACAGGTGAACTGCTTTAGTACCTGTTTTGATCATACCTGCTGAACTAGCTTTTAGAGAAAAACTATAAGATCTATAATAAATAAAGCACTTCAGAATGAGAAGGGAGAGGGCTTATGAGAGCTCTGACAAAGGGCTGTCACATTTGCTAGTAAAAAAGAGGCCAGATTACATTTCTAAAACTACTGTTCCAAGATGTCCTGGCCAAGGGGTGAGGCTTACCTCTATGCTGCTATAGATAGTTTTTCATAGATAAGGTTGCTCAGTGTCTGTCTGAGTACTTTCAAGAAAGGGAAAATAAGGAGACATCACAACTTGTCCCAAAACCTTAAAAGACTACACAGAAGAAAACTGGCTTAAGAGAGAAATTAATATCAGACTTGTTTCTTCTAATATTGTTATTACTTTGGTTCGGGGTGTTTTCTAGGGGGTGGGGGAAGAATTGGGTTCCCATTCAAGACTAACTTAAGAAGCAGAGTATAGCTATTAAATGTCTTCTAGTTGTACTTACAATACCTGCAGGCATTCTAGTGACAACTTGCTACTAGAAATATGTTTACTGCTCACATAGCAAATATTTGAGAGAGCAAATTACAGATTTTTAACCTAAGATTTTTCCACCAGATACCTGACTTCATTTGAATTTATCCATTCACTAAAGAAAATTTGTATATCAAGGAAAACAAGCTGCCTTTGAATAAACAGTTCAAATGAAAAATTTTAAATCCATGTTACTGAGAGAAAATACTTAGTGAATAGTTGTAGGTAATGAATGTAGTTGAGAAAGTATTAAGCTACTTGTGGGCACTTGACACATGGAAAAGAGGCTAAATGTTATTAAATTATTCACAGTGAATCATTTGCTCTTCCACACTCCCCTAATTCACACTTCTTTTGATCTGATCATATGGTACCAACAGAGGGTACAGTGCCAGAGGAGTGTGTCATCCTTAAAAAAGAAGGGGGTTTATTATCTCATTTTAGTGATAAGCATTGAAGTATCAGGGGTGTCTGCTGACCAATGGGAATTTTGTATTGTTCAGAGCATGTCTGTAAGAAGAGGATGTCTCTATTCAGTACTAATGTGTAGACACTAAAAAAGAGCAAACTACATTTTTAATTTTGAAGGTCATCTTCCACCTAAGTGCTTAATGGATAGTTGAAGAGAGAGGGTTTGAATATATGGTGACAAGGCAAGGGGAGAGAGTATAATTACTATGCCATGAAATTTTACAAGGTTTAAAAAAAAATAAAAAAATCCAGAAAGCTCTTGTACATCGGTATAAAACATTTTAAGTGCTATTAATCAGCATTTCCTTGCATTCTTATTCCCCTTCTTAAGATTTGTACCTGCTATGGTGGGATTAAACTTTGCCTCATATCATCATGGAAACAAAATCACTTAGTATTAAGTAAGACTGAATTCAAAGGAAAGGATACATGTTGAAAGGATACATGTTGAAAGGATAATTAGCTATTACCTATCCCAGGTACATTTTCCTGAGATACACAGGGGAATATGCACTCCTAAACTTGTCTTCGCTTGAGTATTTTTCTTCACTGCCCACTGTATGTCTCTCGTGTTAATCAATTTCAGGTCCAAGTTCCCTCCAGCATGTAGGTCCCCTGCCACTCCAGATTGCATGAATGGTAATACATGCTGAAGCTCACAATGCATCGAGCAGCTGACCCCCAAATATATCCAGGATTATTTTTTTTTTAAAGGTATTGTAGACAAGAGTGAAGCACTTTTTTTCCTCCGCGTGGTATCATCCCAACATTTCATACATGCCCTAACCACACACCCCCGGGCATGCATGCAATACATGGCCTCATTTTCATGCTGTAAAAAGGTCACTTTGGTGAGCTGCAGTAGAATCCTCACATTATTCATTTTTTCTAGGGAGGGGGGAAAAAAAGTCTTTTACATCTTACCTACATGAGTCTCAGAGACAGTCCAGCAGTGGTTTCTATGTATTGTGGATATAGCCAGTCTGATCTAATGATATGTTGCTTAGCAGTGTAGAGCACTATTCTCTACCTCTTGGTCCACAGACAGGGTCCACTCCTTGGTGTGGGTGCATTTAGCAGTGTAGATGTGGCCTCTGGCATCCTTTCAGGGCACACTCTCCCTCACTATTACTGCTTCTCACAAGCAGGATGCAACATTGTTTGGTGTCATCACTCCTGCTCAGACTCCAGTGTAATTTAAACACCTTTTCCCACAAAAGACATCAAGTAGCTTCTGGGTTTATAGTCAGTCTTTAGAGACACATAGAAGCATGTCATGCCCTGCTAATGAAGTACCAGATCACGTAAACCAGTAAATGCCTGCACATGCTTCTCTGCGTTTTATCATGACTAGCGAGCATCCTTAGATTTTGGGTAGAAGTTTGTAAAAGAGCCCAAAACCCTTCTTGATTTTCTTCTGCCACAGAGTATTTCCTCCAGGACATGAAATATCCTTGCATTTCAACAGGTGACCTTTCTCTTTTCAGTCTGTTTCACTCCAGTCATACAAGACCATATGTGAAATGACTAACCCACAAGACATTCTCATGTACATAATGGAAGGAGACCTGGATGCATGGCCTTGTATCACTGATGCATTGGTTGTTGTGGATGAAAGTCAAGTTGATGGCTAGAGAAAGCTCCTGTGCTCTTTTTTATCACGTCCCTTCCTATGGATAACTGGTGAGCATGGACTCTGAGGTTTATTATGAAGCATACCCATACTGGAGAGAAGAGTGTCTCAGTAAACCTTTCTGCTATAACTGTCAACCAACTTCACATAGTTCAGACAAGTTACCAAAGCCTTTGCAGAGTAATTTGTTACCAAGTAATGCTATCTTTCACACTCAAACTTAAAAGAAAAATATTCTGGGTTGCATGCATCTCTTTGTTGAACATTATCCCATTTAAGTCATCAAAGTTTAATGACTCTTGTTGTCTGCTCTGTGATAAAAGCAAGTACTTCTCATTACAACACCTGTGGGATTTAGCTCAGCGCTGAGCTGAAAGTCAGCAGAAGACGAGCAAGGCCCAGGTTCAAAGTGATGTTTGCAATCTGACACTTAGTACTAGTATTGAATATGAATCATAGCCCATAAACTGTAAATAGACTAACTTAACATCCTCATATATTCACTGGTAAAGCTATTGAATATCCATGTAATGCTTTATGTTAGAGCATATATGCTTTTATTTTGAAAATCCACTGAATAAAATTAACATTTAAAACTCGGGAATAGGTCACTCCTGAACATTTTAAATTCTCTGAACACTTGGGTTTCTTCTTTGTGATTCTAGCTATTATCTTCTATTAATCGAAGTTTGAGGTTCAATTTGTCACCTGTTGAAGCAGGTAAGTATGTCTAGGGTAACAACAAGCATCTCATTAGGGAGATTAAATGAAAGATTAGAAATAACCTTTAAAGCAAGAATGACAAGTTTAACGTCTTTCTTTTTCTGTGCTCCCCATGACTATAATTCATACTAATTTCCTCAAGGTACCAGTCAGTATTTCACAAGAAGTGCCTTGGCAGAGAGGCATCATGTATCAGGTAGCCTTTGTATTCTTGCTGTGGCATTTCCTTTTCATCAACACTCTGCTATATATGGCTCAATTATCATTTCTGAGACTAAACTATATCAGAAGAAGGCAAACTGGAAACAACTTTGATTTGTAACTTCTATGAGGCCTATTGTGTTCTTAAAACTGTAACTGGAAGTGTGTGCTGCTGAGAGGGTTTGCCCTGTCTTTAAAGAGTAGGACAAGGGTCCTCTTGGGAGCTTAGTCTGACAATCACTGGAATAAATGGGAATACTATTTTTTATTTAACCAAGTGAATGTTCAGACTATAGCAATGAAATGTAGAGCAGCAGAGTTCTTTGTCTAATTGTAAAAATGCTTTTTAATCAGCATGGATAGCCAGCTTTCTAGAAACTTGCCCTTCTCAGACATGGAATTTCACATTCCTAGGTGTCAGTGCCAGGTTTTCTCCTCGGATTCAGCTCTAGTCATCAAACCTTCAGCCCTCTGAATTTACTGTCTTCTTCAGAAGTATGGTGCAGGTGCAGTGATAGGACTGAAAACTTGGACAAAGGCTATTTTCTGGGTATTAGAGATGAAATGTACAACCTTTAGAACTGATCTTACATGCTGTCATGTGTAGGTCAAACAATAGGGTCATAGGATGGAAAAAGACCTGGAAATAATTCAGTAGAAACCCTGCAAACTGTATATAAGTGTCCTGTACAGGGTCTGCAGCATGTCTGCTTTATATGACCTTGTATATAACAGACCACTTTCTAGCATGATGTTGCAAAGTGAGGATTTACAGTAAAAGATCAGAACTCTCAACCATACAGTACTTCAGAACGGCAGCAGAATCTCTATCCATGTCGAGGATTCCTGCAGTCAGAGGAAATTGGAGAGGCAGAATTTTGACCATGGGCTTTGTATGACCATGTATAACCTGCATGTAGCACTTACATTACAGAAGCTCCTCAGTTTATACTTTTTCTTTTTTCAAGTGGCTTGTTATTTAGACATTATATAAATAATATAATTCCTTTGGATAGGGAAACAAGTTCCCTTCCCAGGAAAAATTTGTTAAGGCCTCCCAGATGTTTAAGAAAAGTGAAAAATGATAGCTCATTTGAGACAGGGCTTATGGCCTATTGAGCTTATTAGTCTCTGAATAAAGAGTCGTCTACTCTCCCTTTCTTTGGTTTCATTTAGTGCACAGACAAAAAAAAAAAAAAACAAAACCAAAACCAAAACCTAAAATTAAGTATGTTAATCTGGTCATGACAAACAGCAAAAGGAGAAGGATTTAATAATGTTTTTAATGTCTATCAAATACACATTGTTTGAAAGAATCACAGTTTCCGAGGATATATTTACTATTCTCCTATCTGATATTCAGTGTCATTTCTTTGTGGGAGAGGATTTTTGAAGGAAAGGTAGAGCTAATTTTCTGTGTCAGCTTAACAAAAAGAATCTGTGTACTGTGGATAGCAATCATTAAAAGGATCTGTCATTAAAAATTGGTCTGAGATGGGTTCACTTTGTTAGTCTTTTGGTAGGAGATAATAATTAGAATTGTTTGAAGAAAGGTGAGTGATGCTACAGATCAAAATTTGCCATGTTGATTTAGACAACCATTAAAGAACACAAGCATTTTTTAAAAATGTATTTTTCACACTTGCATGCAGGGCATCCCCTTAACTGAAAACACAGTTGTCATCAGCTGACTACCAAAGAAGCTTACATATCACTTATTTGGTGTTTAAATGACTCAGCTACAAGAGTTAGATGGTTTACTGAATTACTGAATTGGAAGGGTAGTTGTAAATAGGACTTCAAATCCCTGCACAGATTTCTTTCATGGTGCCAGAAACTTGTAAACTAAATCAGCTGGTTAGCACTGAGTGCTCCAGTAGTCCATTAAGTGTGTAGACTCCTGTAACTATATTCAAATATTGATATGGCATCATTTACACATGAAGAGGAAGAATAGATGGGTAAAATTGACTCAGAGCACCTCAGACTTCACAAAAATCTGCAAAAAATCTAGGAGCCTTCCTAGACCTCAAGATTTGTATCTTCACAAGAAAAGTAGCATCTTAAATTCTTCTTAGGACTCCATCCATATGATGCATAGAACAGTACCAGTTCTGATTAGAACACAAGTATAGATATAGGAAAGAACTGCTAAATTAACTGTATAAAAGTGGATTTATGCACTTGAGCTATTGGATTGTTCACAACTTTTTCAAATGTTAGAACCCTCATTTAATTCCGCTTAAAAAAAAAAAAGGAAAAGGTGGAAATGACACTGTACTGCTGCCTTACGTAATCTTCATGTATAATTTATTCATCATACACTGCCATTGCTAAATCATTTAAGAATAAATTTTCATTGTAAGAGGAGCATCACTGTACTTAGATCATAATGTATTTCCAATAAAATGTTTTACTCTAGGAAAGAGAAAATATTTTTAGCTTTCTTAATTTTTTTCCCAGTGGTCTCTTTTTCTCTCTCTTCTGTTTATCCCTCATCTTTTAAACTCTCATTCAGAAAAAGCTTGTCAATTGCTAAGTTCAAGCATATACTTAAAGTCAATGATACTGAAAAGCATGTTTTTAGAATGCAGTTAGTTATTTTGTTAAATGATGGTATTTTTACAAGCTAAGGACTCAAAGGACTCTGTGCTTGCTCTCCTTGGTGTAAAAGTCACCCATTATACCTTCATTATATCTATGTGACAGTACAACTGTACTGCATCTGCAGTGTAGATTGTCAGACCTGTAGTAACTGCTCTCCAGGTAATGCAATTTAAAAGAAAGAAAAGTTGCATGACTAGCAAACCCACCCATTAGGCTTGTGTTTCTGTCTCTGCATGTGGGTGGCAATACTCTTAGCTAATTTAAGTCACCAAGAAAGCTTTTTATTTAGTTTAAACATTACAGCTGGATGGAATTCAACTCCCCAAGCATTTAATCTAGTAATATTTTAAATATCTTGATATGCTTAGTTTTGTTTTCAGCAATAGCTCCAAAGTGGTCTCCAAAGGGATCATGTCTGCCAACAAGATCTTGGTGTCTCAGGTATCCTAGGACAGTTGAAACAGATTATTCTTATTTTGAGGTAACTGAATTTCATCTTTGACTCTTCAAAGGGTATTAGTTACCTTCTGGAGATGTTGCATGTTTTCATGGGATGGAGTTTGGGACAACTACTTTGAACACGGTGACTGAAGTTAGGTGAAATAATTACTTTTCCATGCCTACCATATTAGCTTCCATACTAGCCTCTGCTCTGTAGTATATGTTCCATGAATGATACTGAAAATTATATGTAATACAGTGCATTAAACCTGCAGTAAGATATATAAAATACTAATATGAAGAACAGTATGTATAATACTGTAACTTCTGATTTATAAGCAAGTTGGAGGGCATCTTTGGTCTTCACCTTGTAATGGCTATGTTTTGTTGCCCAGTTTACAGGCTTATAAAATGCCACTTGTTCTAAATCAATGTTTCTTAACCTCAAAATGTGAAAAATGAGATTTACATTAGAACGTATATCAATTACCTGGGATTATAAAGTTAATCTTATGTAATTCTTATTTATATGTATATGTGTGTGTTCTAAGAATTTTACAGAGGGTACTTCATAAGCTAGAGAAAGGGGGATAGAACAGCATAGAAGTATGATTTGGTTTTGCTTAAATTTGTGATTTTTTTTTTTTCAGTACTTTATGGTACCTCTATTTTAACATTATGTTTTTGCAGTTCTATTTTATTACTTAGTAAAGTGATCATGACCTAAAAATCTAGGTCAATATATGGTATTTAAACTATATGTGAAAGCTACATGATGGTGATCAAGTGTAGAAGAAAGAAGTAAGCGAGGTATTGGTACCTGACATAAAAAAGGTAAAGTTTCTGATCTTTAGATTTTGCTGACTTTCACATTTCTCATTTCTTGCAGAATGTTCTAATAAGGTGTTTTCTAAGCTAACGGAGAGACATCTCTGAAAATTGGCATCTCTGATTTTTAAGGGAATTTTGTTATTTTTAGTAAAAGAAATCTTAATCTCGTATTTTGATTTATTCCTAATTCTATCTTTTAAAGTGTTCTTAGGCAGGAAGATGTTCTGAAGGCCTGCTTTTGCCAAATACCTCCTAAAAAAAAACTCTGACAGCAGCCCAGCTCCTGTGAACCTTTTAAGCTCTGCTTCTTCCCTAACCCTGCCGTGGTAGTTCTGTCTAGTCCCATAAAGCTCATAAACTCCTCACTGAACACAAGAGAGTAAGCTACATTTGCTGTCTCTACAACATGCTGTTTTGGAGATATGCTCTTCTGAAGTACATTAGGATAATGTAACAAATGCAAATTACCACTGATTTTACATCTTCTCAAATCTCAAATATGCCTTGTACAATTAGTCTCAAAATTTCTAGGGGGAAAAAATCTTTCAGACCACCACACAAAAGAAATTTCTAATAGAGCAGTCTGATGTTAAAATTGATGTAAAGACCAAATTGAGCTTATAATGGAAAGTACTTACAACCTTAGCCATGGAATGACTACCACAACTCCATAATACCATCCATTTCAGAAAATCAGAAAGAGTATTCAGAAATGGGGACAAAAATACTAGCCAAGGCAGGTCTGTGTTTATCACTATGCTGATATTGCCACTTACTGTTTATCAAGAAAAGAATTGAGTGTACTATCAGCAAGTTTGCTGATGACACTAAGCTGGGAGGAGTGGCCGACACGCCAGAAGGCTGTGCTGCCATTCAGTGAGACCTGGACAGGCTGGAGAGTTGGGCAGGGAGTAACTTGATGAAATATAACAAGGGAAAGTGTAGAGTCCTGCATCTGGGCAGGAACAACCCCAGGTTCCAGTATAGGCTGGGGAACAACCTGTTAGAGAACAGTGTAGGGGAGAGGGCCCTGGGGGTCTTAGTGGATGACAGGGTGACCATGAGCCGACACTGTGCCCTTGTGGCCAAGAAGGCCAATGGTATCCTGGGGTGTATTGGAAGGGGGGTGGTTAGTAGGTTGAGAGAGGTCCTCCTTCCCCTCTACTCTGCCCTGGTGAGACCTCATCTGGAATATTGTGTCCAGTTCTGTGTCCTAGTTTAAGAAGGACAGGGACCTGCTGGAGAGAGTCCAGCGCAGGGCAACTAAGATGATTAAGGGAGTGGAGCATCTCCCTTATGAGGAAAGACTGAGGGAGCTGGGTCTCTATAGTTTGGAGAAGAGGAGATTGAGGGGTGACCTTATTAGTGTATATAAATATATAAAGGGGGAGTGTCACGAGGATGGAGCCAGGCTCTTCTCAGTGGCAAACAATGATAGGACAAGGGGCAAGGGGTACAAACTGGAACACAAGAGGTTCCACTTAAACTTGGGAAGAAACTTCTACTCAGTGATGGTGATAGAACACTGGAACAGGCTGCCCAGGGAGGTTGTGGAGTCTCCTTCTCTGGAGACATTCAAAACCTGCCTGGACACGTTCCTGTGTAACCTTATCTAGGTGTTCCTGCTCCGGCAGGGGGATCGGACTAGATGATCTTTTGAGGTCCCTTCCAATCTCTGACATATTGTGATACTGTGATACTGTGTAAAAGACGCCACTATTATGTCGACGAACTAAATATTGCCCACATTTATGTTGAAAATCAGTGAAAGTCAAGAACTTTGGGGCTGTGATTACTAAAGCCAGCTGAGTTATTCTGTATTTTCAATTGCGTAACATGACAAAGTATAATAAGAATCTGTCCTTAAGTCACCTATTAAGAGCGTTATTTTTCAGTTTTTGGCTGAGGCACCAGCACTTTTCTTAGCTGGGACAGGTCCATATTTATAACATGCACGCTCGTTTGTTTAGTAACACATCTGAATGTCTTAGACAAAAACATTGCCCATGGGAGTAAACAGTTTTTGTCCTACACTTTATGCCAGAAGTTTGGCCTTGGGAGACCACTTTTATGCAGGTTGTCAGGCCTGAATTGATTTAATTTAAATGTAGACACCTAACTTAAGTGGCTAAATAATGACCAGAACTGCTGTGATTCATATCTCCACTGACTGTGAAAAGCTGATGGGGAGAGTATTTGGTTAGGTATCTACAACTAGCTGGGATAAATGTTTTTCAGTGTGCCTGCCCTCCTGAATCAAGTGAAGCATGAATAGGAAGGAAGCCAAGTGTTGACTCTACTCCTCAGTGCAGTGTCCAAGACAGCTCTGTCTTGTAAAGGGAATTGCTGTTTGCTGCTGGATCAGACCGACAGAAATTTACCATCCCGCTGAAGGAACTGAGAAACATGGGTGTGTTTTTTAAAACATCTCTTTCTCACAGTGTCTCTCAGAGTTACCGATGGACACACTGCTCCTTTCTCAGTTTTAAATCAAATCCTTAATATGTTTTTAGTGTAATTTTGTTTTGTTTCTCTATTTTAGTTGGCAATAAATGAAATCATTTTTCTCCAAGTCAAAGTCTGTTTTGCCTACGGTGGTAATCAGTAAGGGATCTCCGTATCTCAACTTGTGAGGTTTGTCATTTTACTGTCTCCTACCAAATGTCCTCAATATATCAACTTTCTGTCTATGAAATTGCAAGTCAGTGGTCAGTAGTAGGTCTTCATGTCACAGAAATAGTTTTTCAGGTAAGTTCTGTCAGTAAAGACATCATCTCTGAAGCTACAGCTTTTTTGAGGTGGCGAGAGATGTGTAAAACATATTCTCTCTTAAATACACCACATTTATTTTTTATGAACTGTTATCTCTTCTTGTAGGGATACAAAGCACTTATCAGTTGAGCTTAATGGAAACAAAAAGAATAAGCTGCTTTCTAAAATATGAGATAATTTTAATAATAACTGTTACTTAATAACTGGTCAGAAAATAGAAAAAGTTCAGAAACTTTAAGAAGCAGTTTTTACTTATATTGTTTAGACAGAAATTTTGGAGTCCCTTCAGCTAGAAGTACAGCATTTATTTGATTTATGCTGATTACACTGTACAGCTATCTGTGCCACGCACTCTCAGTGTGGGTTTGTTGTCAACCTTGTTATTCTGCTCTTAGGTAATTTATTCCTTCTTTAATTTTGCTGACTCCCATCTCTGAACCCACCAGACTAATTTAGCTCTGGATATGGCACTACATGTTTTGTTATTACTAAAAAGAGGAATTGCTGACGGTCACAGCTGGTAGATTTCTGTTGGAGGAAGATTGAGAGACTAATTCAAATCTAGAAAGCAGCAAATAATGCTTTGGAAGGTAATGAATGCTATGGACCTGTTCTAAATAAACAAGAGTACACACATTACTGGTGCATTTTCCATGTAGAATTTAACATAAAAGACTTAAAATTAAGGCCATTCCATGCAGTGTTTGATGGAGCTTTACTGCATTTTTTTTCCATGTAAAAAATACCTGTGCCTAGAGATGGTTTAAGACATCTTTATTTCTCTTTGGAGCTCCCATATATTTTATTTCAGTTATATTCTATACTACATAGACCCCATCCACAAGAGGTTCCTTTGGAAATGCCGGACCCTGGCTGTGTGAATAATCTGTGTGAAAATCATATCTTATTCTTGGGGCTTACAATTTAGAACCACTGAATATTGGTATGGGTTACAATAAATTGGAGTGCTTGATTATTTGTATCATGATTATGGTGCTTTTAATGCAATATAATAATCATTGTATAATCTGCATGATAGATAGCTATATGATATATGACTACACGATCTTTTAAGATGCTGTAGAGGAAGTTTTCACACTCAGGATGTCACTGAATTGTGGCTTAGCTGTAAGAGTGGGTTTTGTCAGTATCTGTAGTATGCACTGCCTATCTTCTCTCTCCTTCAGCAAGGTTTAACTAAAATGACTCTTACAATACCTCAATGGCCTTTTCAGGTAATTCACCTACACTCTGACACACTTGTGTAAGACATGAGATTGTCAGTAATTTACCTGCCATGGTAATTAGTTTGCTGCGTTATATATAACTACAGCTCATAGTGTATTCACTATAGCTTATTGTCTATTTAACTCTTCCACAGTCAGCTATTTTTATGGTCTGATCCCTGAAGTTAGAAACAGTGCTGATCTTCAGCAGCCACCTGTCTTAGATGCCTGTTTATCAACAGGACACCTGGTTGTAATATTAATAATACATTTTTTAAGTTTGTCCCCTTCTCACTCGCTTAAAGTTTGAGTCTTTCAGGTTGTTGAAGAATGCAGTGACTCTTAATGGTCTGTTTAAAAAAAAAAAAAAAAAACCCGACAAAAAGACTCAATATAGTTGATAGCAAATGAGCTGTGTTGGTACTTTTCTTCACCTGTTTTTATGTTCTTGAAAGTTACTGCTAAAACTCCTGTCTGCACCAGAATCATGCTTGGAAAGTTTCCACTCCCTACCTCTAAAGGGCCACCATTTTTCTCCCTCCAACTTTTACTGCTGCCAAAATGCATAGTATATATCTCCTTCCAGTTAAAGACGGTAACTGTGAACCATCATACTGCGAACTGCAGAATGACAGGCAGCAACAACTGAAGGAACATGCGCAGGAATTTGAACTCTGAACACTCTGTTTGTTGCCTGCAGTCAGCTTTTCTCTTAGTATATGTTTGTACACACACATAGATCAGACCAAGAAGAAATGGACTATGGAACTCTTCAATTTTTAATATGGGGACAGGGTCAATCTCAAGTATTGTAGCATCACAAAGAAAGAAAAGTGATTCTGTTTTTTCCTTACCCCCTCTTGCACCAGTTAAGAACCTTTGCAGTAACCCAAAGATGGCAGTTTAGTTTCCAAAATTTGGACCGCTGTTAGCACTGCAATTCTTTAATGATTTATACGCAGTATGCATTCAGTCAGAGACAAGAGAAACAAAACAGCTTTTAGAAAGTCTTCGATATATTACCACAATAATTGTATCAGCAAAGACTTTGGAGCACAAACAAAATACATGAAATTAGAGGAACATTCACTATTCACTCAAGAAGCGCAAAGGAAAAGATCAATATTTGCTCAGTCAGGAAGGTAAAAATAGGCAGAAGGTAGAGTGAATTCACTGTCGAGACTGGGGCACAGAAAATGGAAATTGTTTTCCAAAAGTGCTAGTTGGTGTCTCTAAAAAATCTAGGTTCGCTTACAGATGCTTTTTGCAGAATGCTGTTAGTTAATAAACAGATGGGTACATAACAGATTTCGGCTGGAGAGTACCCATCAAGGGACAGAAGAATGGAGATATGACTTTGTGTTTTGAGGCAGGAGTGGGAGAAAAAAACCAGTATGCATCCATGCTAACTGACTAGCTAGAAGCCTGCAAAGTCAACTTGATTCAGTGAGCTTTAAAGAAGCAGAAGGTGGTCCAAGTAGTTAGGCAGTGACTAAACACTGAAGTTACCTAAATATCAACCAAAAATATATCTGGGCTTGAATATAATTCTTAGAAATTTTTAAACATTAAACTCTTTAGTTCATTAATACAACAAGCTGGGTTGTTATATTGCATGGCTGTGCTGAGATTGACATTAATATTGCAGCAAAATGAATATAGGCTTGTATTTGGGAAGGCAGATACCTGAATCTCTGTAATTAGACTTCAGTAAGGAAAGTAGTTAGTGGTAGCTGTTTGCAACAGTGCTGTGCCAAGGGTCGTGCCTTTCTGAACCAAAAGGGTCAGATACAAAAACTTTTATTACTTTCCAAATGCTAATTAAAGAGTCTATTAGTGTCTTGAAATACTGTTTCAGTAATTCATGTCATTGTATGAAGACTGCATTCACTAAAAGAATATGAAAAATGATCTTTTAATCAATATTTTAATCAATCAAGTAGTAGCAATAAAGGCTGGCCAGTATCATCCTTATAGAATGATCCTGTATATCATATTACTAGAATGTCATTTACTGTTTAAGACATCTTTCTTCTGTATCTTAACAACAAAGAGGATAGTTTTATTCTCTGCTGTTTCACAAAGCCTTGTGGTTTTGTCTGAGAACAGAGAAGCATGATAGTTTAAATGGTAAATATGGTGGCACTTGGTCAGGTACAGAAAGAAATAGGGCCTATATCTCTTCAACAGCAATAGTTTTCACACTCTCCAAACCTTTTCCTGGGGAACTTCAGAGAAAAATCAGATGTGTACCATAATCAAGTAGAAATTTACAGGATTAAGACTTCAGCATTTGTCATCTTTATAAGGGCACACTGAAAAAATTATGACAAGTTTTTTCCAACTTAATAGTTGCAAGGAAAAAAAATCCAGCAACAGTTTTCTATTGATGGTTTAGGTACTGATGATAAAAAGGGCTTATTTAGCCTATTAAAGCAGGAGTGTTCACCATCTGGAGAGCTATATACTATATAACATCTGTTGATTTCACTCTCCAGAACATCACTAAAATACTTACAATTAAGAAAAGCAGTGACTGTGTATAAACATAGTTGACCATTACTTGAAGAAACACCCTGTAACAGATGTAATTTTGATACCATGTAATTCAACAATGCTTCATGCAATATTAATGGCCCTTCATAACGTGTTCTAATTTTAACATTCATTACTAAATTATTTAACAGTCTGTAAAACAGAGGTATGGCACCGCAGCACCCAAGTTTCTGCATCCATTAAAAAACTATATTTTTATAATCTTCATGCAGTTTCTTATTCAAATCTCATACAGTGTCAATGGATGCTTCCAGGTGCTGTGACTCATGTTCAGTTTCCTCACTCCCCTAAAAAGGTTTCACTTGTGTTCCCTTATTATCTGCTTCAACATCAAATGTCACGATTTTGCAGTAGTCTAATTGGTACTGTTGCTGAGAACTTGATACGCATATATTTTAGGAAAATATAACACCAAGGATTATTTATTGTTTCCTTATAATACCTATTTGCATTTGCTGGAGGTTAGAAGTAACTTCTTTGTCCAAGTGTACCTGGTCTTTCACTCAAAAAACATGAACTGTGAACAAACCTTACGCTTTTGAAAGACTAATTTGGATTACTCCTATAAGTGACAATTCATCCTTGGATGGTCTTTGCACATTTCATCTCCTATGAATGTTGCAGAAAATGTTCTGGAGGAAATTCTATGACCTGGATTATATATGATGTCTGTATGATGGTTTCGGTAGTGGTATGGAAGGAGATTTTTTTGTTCCCCATCTTGTTTTGTTTAGACTAATGACAGGATGACATGACAGAAAGTGTGGTTGAGCTGTTTGCCTTACTACATGGAATAGCAGAAAGTGGGGAGAGATACTTGTCTAATTACAGTACCTGAAACATGAAAGCTGATGAGGTAAACCAGACAAAGCCACAGCAAAGATTTTACTCACTTGGCAGTCTGCACCTAGAGTAGACATATACGTGATGCAGGAGTCATCCGTCATAATGTCAGAGATCCACCAATCCTATATCTGAACCTGAGTGAATCATCCTCTCTCCCCCCATTAGACAGAAATGGGAACCCTCAGGAGGCTCTTACTCGGATGTAACTTATATGCCTATCATTGGGTGGGACAAATTCCCTTTTGGAACTGTTTATGAAGGAACGTAGTATGACTAGCACAGACACAAACTGAAGATGCCTAAGCAAGTGCAAATAAATTCTACTCCTGTTGCAAATTCCTCTCCACACATCCCCCCCCAGAATCAGAATGATTCAAATATTTAAACTTCCTCCATGAAGTCTATATGGAGCCTCTATCATTTAGCTTTTAATTTTGAAATGTCTTGAGAAATGTTGCCTTTCTTTTCTAAATTGCTATTATTCTTATAGGAACCCTGTGATCCCTGTGAGTGGTATAACATCAGAAATAACAATATCAAAGAATTTATTTTTTTTTTCCACCTAGTACATAGGAACATGACAGATTCCTCTGGAAAAGAAAACCTGTCCAAAAAGTTGCAAAGTGAGAACAGTGCAACATTATAGATACATAATTTACCTTTTTTTTTCTTTTTTTTTTTGCCTTGAGCAGGCAATGTAGGGAAATTGCTCAGCTATAGAGTTAACTAGGAATAATCGCAAATGGCAGGAAGAAGGGCACTTCATAGTCAACGCAATCAACTGAAACAGCATTTAGAAAGAACAGACAGCTGGCCCAGTCCAAACAGCAGCAGCCAAGTGGAAGAGTTTGTCATTCTGTAAATGGCAAAATAAAAAACACCTGACCTGAAGATAATAGGTTAATTGCTTTAATATTACATCTTGCATTGATGTTTGTTTTAATGTTGTGGGGATGAAAAGAGGTCATCTTTTTTTTAAAGGCAGGCCTGCCAGAACTGCAAATGTCTGCCCAGTGGTCTGATGAGAAATATCTCTTAAGTGATAAAATGAGTTGCATGCAAATGACAAGTAGGCTTGATGTGCCCTGAAAACATTCCGCTTGGAGTGACCTGTGATCATAAATTACTGGCATGCTGCATCAGATCCTAGACTTGTAATTTCATGAAGATCAACAAGATTCAATCTTGAAAACTGCTTGCATGATGTGAGGACGAACTGATGCCCTTGTCTTTCCAGACTGTTGGATTTGAAGCTCAGGAGTCTGACTACTTTGTGTCTCTACATAGCACTATAGGGCCATTGTAAATAATTAAGTAGAAATTTGTTACCCTTTTGTCAAATGTATTTCTGATGTTAGTCTTCCTTCACCTCCATTAAGAAATCCCTTGATTAAATTTTAAAGCCTTAAACAATTTGAAGGGCTGAGAGCACAGGACACAAACTACAGTCTGAATGCTTTGCACAGGAAAGTCATATTCTCTCTGGGAGAAAATAAAATAATGTGAAGTATTTAATATGCTATCCTGTGATTCTCTTTCAAGACATGATGCTATAGATTTGATTACCGACTCGGTGGCTGGTAGTTGTAGGTCATTTATTTTCTCATCTATTTGCTTTTAGAGATTCAGAATTTCTCTCAATATATTTATAAATGTTTCTATATAAATAGTATGCATAGATGAAAATTTAATCCCATGCAGTTACATCAAAAATATGCATGTAGAAGAGTTCATATAAATGTGGGTTCTTCAGAATAAATGACTCTGATCATAACTTAAAATTCAAGCAATAAACGTATTCTGAGTTTTCTGAAGTACATAAAAGAGCTTTAAAAAGAGACACAATATTTTTACTAATAAATAGGAGCTGAAAAATGAATTACCCTTATCTTGATTAGCAATCACTGTTTTTATTATATTCCTCTTTAAAAATGTATATATATTATAAAACACACTCATCATGCATGTCTTAAAGTAGACATATAACATTTATAGTGGCGAAAGGCATTTGTTATGCAGTGACCAAAAAACACAATCTATAGTCAAGGAGGAAAAAATCATTATCAGGGAGGAGTATATATTCCCACAGCAGAGAGCTTAATTCTGGAGCAGAGGACACATCATTAATGTTGACCTATTAATGCTAGCAAAAATACTGCTTTGCAGACCTAACTGCTCTCGCACAAATACTTCATTAAGTATTTTATTTTTATTCTGATTTCCTTAATGTTTGCACACTCAGGTACAAATAACCTCCATCCCTTAAAGCTATGTATCATTTTCACCTCAGTTCGGTGAAGCAGTATAAAATAAAAGCACTCTAGTATAGTATAACATTTAAAAAAACACTCCCATAAATGGGAGCTCCTCAGTCATCATACCAATGACAACTACCTGTTACAGTTTTATTTACTCCCCCATTAATGTCTGGACATCCATTTTGAAGATTATAATCATTAATGTATATTGCAGACAGTGTATGCACTCCTTTATATTTGAAGCAATATGTGCACTAATTGCTTACAGAAAATGGTGACTCCTGCAGTTTTCACATCAGGCAGATCTAATTACGTTTCATAGCATCGTAGAATCATTTTCCTAATTACATGCTCCCATTTCAAAATTTTACAGTGTCAGGTTAGATAGTTCCCCCAGTTAAACTTCATAAAACAAACTATCTGTAAAACATAACTCTCTGCCTCTTCTCTGCAAGTATTTCATCATCCCCCAAGCTTGAGCCACTCTGTCCCTCCAGCTGAGAAGTGCATATGGATTCTTCTGAAATAAATACTCTGTTTCTAAGAAAACCTCAAGAAAACCTACATATGTACCACTGGGTACATATATCTACATAGTCTTCTAATTAAATGAGCTCACCCCAAAGACAGCATTTTCAGTGTCTGTCAGAGAGCAAGAAAGGCTCAAATACTGAATTTCCAAAACATGTTCAGCAACTGTTAGTGGCTGCAGGCTGTATAATCAGGACCACAGAGAACATTATCCATTGCAAGCTGAGGAGAGCCATAGGCATGACGGACTACATTATATTGTACAATACATGGTATACATGGTAACAGAAAAACATCTTGTATATACTTGTCAGAGTTGTCTAGCAGTAGATTTTTAGTTCCTCCACTGAGAAATCTACAGATCTTCAGAGTAGACTATTTAAAAAAAAAAAAAAAATTCTAACAACTTTTGTGATATCTGAGGTCCAGTTCCTGTTCTAGACAGTGTGGATGTAAATTTGGCAACTTCAGTTGAAGTCTGATTATTTTAGGAGGAAGAGCACAGGTGGGCCTGTGTTCTGCAATATTTCACTAGTTGTCAACTACACTTATAAAAACTCAAGGGGGAGATGCTTCCTGAACAGGTGATGACATAGGGAAATTAATTGGTTTTGGGCATTCAGTATACTCTTTGTTTAGAATCTTTTAACTCTCTTACAGTAATTTATATTGTAATGTTGAATGTACAAATAAGCATTTCCCAGAACTTTTAATATAATCTTTTTGATCCACTTTCATAAAATTTTAATGTACTGATCTTCAAGTTGCTTTGCAATTTCAGCACTGAAATAGACTATAAAGTACCCACAAAAATTTTAAGCAGATACTGTAATCCCAGTACAGATCTGTGAGCTGTAAGATTTAAGTTCACCTGTTTGTGGCCACAGAAGAGCTATATTACTGTCATGTAACTAGGGTGTGGCTGAGCCAAATTCCAAATCAAGTGGTTGATTTCTGCCCCCTGAAGTACATCTGCTATTTTTAACTGAATAAAGTATTAGTCTCCTTTTTCTGTCCAGACAGTTGGTTTGCTGAGTGCCTTCAGGTATGTCTCATGATCTTTTTTAGAGGTGGCTGGACCTTACTTGTTTTGATTTGTTTATGTTTTTCCACCATGGCTAATTATTTCCAATTTAATATTGCCTATGACTTTGTTTGCATTCCCCTATTTATAAAGGAAAGCCCTTAGTATTTGCCAGTTACTAGCATGCTGTGATATGTGAACTACTCAAGGACAAGAAGGAAACCTTGATGTCATAGGCAGTAATTACTGGCAAATTGTGAGATAATTGTTAACTAGCCTGTCTCTGTTCCCTAGTTACCCAAACAAAGTTCTCTGGGGCAGAATGGGTTGTCCAGGGCTCACTTAAAAAAAGAAAGAGCAGTATAAAACACCTGTGAGAACATGACTTTTCAGCATATACTGTTCAGGAATTTCTTGTGCAGAATATAGTCACAGGAGTGCGTGCATGTGTGTATATATATATGTGACTATATATATGGAATATATATGGAATATATGGAGCCACAGGCATGTCAGCCTGTGGTGGTGCCACCGGTTCTTGGTGATTTCTGTTACCTCCATTTGTGGAACTATCCACTGAGAGTCTTACTGAGAGTGTTTTCCAAGAGGTTGTCCCAGCACACCTTCAGCTGACACTATGAAAGCTTTTTCCCTTGCATTCAGTCCTTATTTCAGGAGTGGTTTCTCACACTGGTATAGGGATTCTCTGCTTAGCTGGCATTCACTCCTGTGGTATTTTTTTATATGAATAGGTAACAGATGCATTTATTTTACTCTTCTGGCTACAGCACTTAACAATGCATTACCATAAATCTCAGTATGTGTATGTAAATAATATCTTAAAAGCAAAGGGAAGAAAAATTCTACCAAGGAGACTTAGCTCTTTTAGAGTCTGAGGAAAGGTTGGTCTCAGTGCAGTATTCCACTGTTTAGATCATTTAGCTGTATATATATATTTTTTTTCTATTTGTAATTATGCTTTGTGAAAACCTTGCAGCTTATAAAAATGCTGTTAAAAAATGTGTTTAAATTCTTGACTTGGTTTTATCTCAGGATCATCCCATTATTTTACATTGCCTAGTTTGGAGCCTTGTTTCTTGACTGAATGGAAGAGCTTTTTTGCCTTTAAGAAAGCAAGACCAGAAAATAATGTTTTGAAAGGTAAAATGAAGAAAGACTGTCATGTTATTTGGTAGGTAATTTAACATTTGAGCCTCTGTTATTTGCATATCAGAGACATAAAAGAGGCTTGAAAATAACAACTGCAAAGCAATGACAAGAAGCTACCTACCAAACCTCATATGTAGAACTGGGATAGACTGGTCTATTGTATATACTCATGTAATTCTTGAAAACACAGAGGGGGAAAAGAAATGTGTATGGAAACATCTGAAATTGCAGCTCACTGTAAGTGCAGTTTTCCTGTTACTGAAGCTCTTTTTTCATGAGCTTTCCTGCTCTTGAGTTTTAATCCTTCTAGTTTCCTGCGCTCTCCCACACAGTTGTTTTGTTGTTTTTTTTTTTCACTTGCCTTTTTAACTCAGTTGAAAAACTGCCCCTCCTTCTCATGGGGGAAATAACTGTCCCTTTCTGGGTATTGTTTAGAAATGTAGCTCTTTTGACAAATATAAAGGCAACATTACACTGTACATTTTATTTTTAAACCAAAACAACATATGCAGCTGACTCTAATCACTAAAGAAGAATCAAATCAGTAGAAGAAAGAACTTTCTATACAATAACAACATTTCACTTTCACCTAGACAGGCAGTCACATGGACCAGCTGGTATAAATTGACATTGCCTTTAATAGAGCTGTACCAGGTGACACCAGCAGAGCATCTGGCATCTATTTAGAAGGTAAAGTATAAAATTCGTTTGTGGTTTCAGTATAGCTCCGTACTTTCAATGAAGGGGGTTGTTTGAGTTGAAATATCAATCTACATGTTATTAGTCAGGAGATTAAAACTAATCTGAGAAGCACCGATGATTACATACCTATTTGGAATTTAACAAGTCCGTGTTTTTAAAGTACTGTGAGTAATTATATGCCTGACTGGGTGAAATGGGATTAAATGAATCAGTAATTTATTATAAGAATTTACTCATCGATTTAGTGTGCAAATCATCATGTGAAATGTGCCAGACAGTGGGTCCGGCTGAGCTCATTAAAGATTCTTACATAGAACTCGACTCCTTAAGATAGTTCAGTCACATGATTGGCAATGCTTAAGATTCTTATAGCCCTTCATTCAAATCAGCCCTAGTAAGAGGTCGTTCTTTTTGCTGTGAAGTCAGAGCACTATTATCAATGCATTTTCTCAGAGATGTACTGCTCTGTTTCATTCTCACACTTGTAGAAGTATTTCAAGCTCTGCTCTTTGTTAGATTTTAAAGTCTTCTAATTGATGAAAGGACTAATTGACATTCTTTTAATTGTCAAGAAAAGCGGTGAGGGTTTGAGGTTATGTCTCTGTCAGTATATAATTCCCATTTGTTTTTTTAGGAATACCTGTTGTGTTTTGTACTTCTTTTTGAAGGTAACGTTAAGGGCATCTTGGAGCATTCGTTCTAAAGCAGGAGGTTGACACATAGTGAAAAGACTATAGCTGAGAAGTTTTGATAGAGCAATCAAGGGCCATCAACTGTTAATGGCTCTACACCAGTGGATCAATGGGCTTCCTAGCAGCAGGGCCATTGGCTTTGTACAGCTCTGCTTGGAAGCTGAAAGGGTGCATGTTCATGTTAGAGCTGGAAAATTTGCAGCCTAAGTGCGGGGGATTAAAAGGAGTCATGGGCTATTTTAGAAGGGGAAAGTTCTCTGTGCAAACAGGAAATTTTCTTCTCCCATAGACAGGTGAGCAGTTCAAGTAGGCCATAGTGTTGTTTACCTCGTAGATACAGCCTGAATCTTGAATCCACTTTGTTGCTAAAAGAACAGGAATGGTAAATACTTTCTGGGATGTTTAGGTTTAGATAGACTTGTGCTTTATTTTTTTAAATATGAAAATATAATGCATATTTGAGAAATTGCATAGCTGAGCCAGTGGTTCTTCCCTTTCCTGTGCATTGTCCCTGAAAATTGCTATTATGAAATTGGACTATACTGCAGCACAGCAATTTTTCTCCAAAATTTCCAACTCAGATTTTTAGAGAGAGCTATGTCTCAAGGAGGCTGATACACAGGTTTTACAGTGTTAACAGCAGGACCATATGGTGTTCCATTACATAAAGAGGATCTAACTGGATTTTGTATTGAAGAAGTATATCCAGGAAATTTTTCTGGAATGTAAGATCAGCCAGCAACTAGGATTAGGAGATGTAGAAATGTATGGGATCCAGTGATTTTAATCCAGACCTGGCTGAGTGGAAGTAAATAGTCTTGACAAATCTGTGTATCTGCAAAGGGGTTTTGGTTTTGATTGTCTACCTTGGAGAAAGAAAAACGAGTATGGTGTTGTGCAGGTGCATGCATTTTCTTCTACCTAGCAAAGTTCAATGTTGTGACAGTTGCTTAGGCAACAGAATGTTTTATTTAAGAGCTGAAGAAATGTGTGGTAAATGGACTTTCAGTATGAAATTCACTACTTTGTGCAAAATGGCTGTGAAATTGGATGTATGCAGGGAGGTAATGGGTAACAGGTACACCAGATTCACAGACAGAACAACATGCTTGAGAAAAAAGGTGGATAATAGAATGTGGTCATTAGAATGGGAATGTTTGAGGGGATAGGTATGCTTTCAACAGTGGTATTCATAGGATATATCATAGAGGAGTACAGAGATTGATGTTTTGCTTTATGAAAAAGCATTTATATGATACAGACAAACCGTACAGCTTGTGGGCACTGATATCACACCAACACATCACAAGCTTTTCATTTAATTGACTGTGATTTAGGAAAAAGCATTTAGAACACAGTGTGTTCCATCACATCAAATCAATTTAAGTTAACAGACCAATGTTTCAGCTGTAAACTGATGCTAATTAAGGACAAGATGCTAGAAGTTACTAAGCACCTCTTGTAGGCTTTAAAGAACTTGATTTCTGTTTACTACAGTGGGAACAGAGACTCATGATCCAGATCTTTCATATAAAACAATAGGGGTCATTGAAAGTATTTTTTTCAGGTCATATGCAGTTATTCTCACTGTTTGGGCTGGATTTGCCACAACCCTAACTGTTTAACCAGCTCCTAGATAACAACCTGTATAGGTAATATTAGGCATGTGATGAAATCAAGTGTGTTTTTAAATGGATAGATGCATTATCATGTGAAAATTCCAGAAACATTTTTTTTCTTTACAATTGAGTCAATTAAAAATAGCTCCAGCAGAAGCAGTTATTAATGAAATCCCTTTATGATATTTCATTCTGTAATGCTACTTGAATAATTAAACAACAACAACAAGGAAATTCCCAAATGATGAGTTAATCTCATTTTCTTTCTTTATTTTTCCCTCCAACTAAAATCCAGAGGGACAAGCATTTTCTTGGGTAAGGTTTAACAAATGGGTATTACACTGCCCTGTAACAGGTTACCAGGGCTACAAACTGTGGCCATCTTCTCTCAAAATCGTAGAAAAAGGGCTACAACAAATAGAAATTACCTGTAATTTTCTCATTCCAGTAATTCAAATTCACATTTCCATTGCTGGGGATGAGTAAAGGAAAGTATGATTCATGTTGCAGTGAAAAGCTATTA
Organism: Neopsephotus bourkii; assembly: GCF_033783945.1. Taxonomy (NCBI): domain Eukaryota; kingdom Metazoa; phylum Chordata; class Aves; order Psittaciformes; family Psittacidae; genus Neopsephotus; species Neopsephotus bourkii. Next base: position 5,462,358 of record NW_026901872.1, on the reverse strand, counting down.
AGGCTAAGATTATTTAAGTTTTGAGTGAAAGGTGCCTGTTACTGTAAATGTTAAAACTATAATAAAATCTTTGGGTAGATTAGATGATGTATTTAAGATCTTTGTACTGATGTGGCTGAAAGTGTGTGTAGCTCACTGAAATTCTGCCATCCCCTCAAATTTCCTACTTTCTTATTAGTACATTTAAAACAATCTCATTTTTGACCAGGTCTAAGTACTATGTCCCCCTTACCCCTAAAAAAAAAAAAAAAAAAAGTCCAAACAAAAAAATACAACAAAAAAAACCAACCTGTGAGCAAAATCTGCATAATTCTTCTCCAGACCTTAGTAATGAACTAGAAATTACATTAAACATGAAAACAGGCTGTTTGCAAATAGGAGTCACCTCCTTTGGGGATCTGTATTCATTCCATGGTACTCTACCAGCCAGGCTTTTCTGTCCTTGTGTATCTCGGAGCAGAGGGAAGCACTGCATAGAAGGCATGCCTTGTGCAGCTCTGCACTTCAGTGCATCATATGTTGGTAGGCAATGCTCTAAGAACCTAGGTGTCTGTCCTCAGTATTTCAGAAAATAGATCTGTCTGTCTTCAGAGCCTCATGTATTCAATGCAGGGTATTTGTTGCCAATGTGCATCCGTCCACACCTTCACATGTGGGTCACTGATGTGAAGGCTATTGCCCTTTCTAATGAGGCACTGAAGGCCTATGGTATTTGTGCAGAAATCACATCACCTGTGGTCAAACAAATCAAACCCTAATTTTTGTTTTTCTGTCAGTTGACTACAAAGGCAGTCTGGAGTAGCCAACCCAAACCAGGTATCTAAAGTTGTAGGTGACAGAATCAGTTGAGAAGGTATCCCAGTGTGTGATGGCACTTACTGCTGAATCAGTGGAAGTACCCTGGTCTTGGATCAGGCCCGTAATCAAGACTGGCTCCTTTTAATTTCTTATCTAATAATTTTCAAAAATATTCGGCTCCAATATTTTAAATTGAGCAGTCTTAACTTTAAATGCATTTATGAATATAAATATTTCATAATGACTTATCACTAGCAATAAAGGCGTAAACCCTGTGATTTCAGAGTAGAATGTATTTTAATTTAAAGTTTTATTCTTGGTAAAAGTATTTTTTGGTTAATAAAGCATGAAATAATAAGATTTTTAAAAATCAAAATACTTGAAACACTTTTAGATGGTCTAGGATGAATGTATTTGGGCTCTTCTTTTGACTGATCATATCAAAAGTTTATATTTCTGTTTAAATTTAGAATTACTTCATCTTCAGTGAAATATTAGAATATGCTAAGAAAGAAACAAATCAGCTTCTAAACAGTCCTAAATACTAGTTGTCCAGTAGCGTTCTACTGCTTCTTTATCAAACAGATCAGATGTTTTAAAATGCGTTTAAATAACCAGATTTTTTTGTGTGTGTGACTTTAACACCATCAGTTCGACAATAAATGTGAAAATTTGTGGCTTTTATTCTAAAGAATGAAGCAGTGTTTGGGCCTCTGTGCATTAAACACTTTGCACAGTAAAAGGGAGAGATATATTTTAGTGGTGGTTGTAATTTTATCTGTTCATCATATATTCTTTATACATGCTTAAAGCAAGCAAGACAAAGAAAGTATTTGTAGCTTCATGTCCTCAGCCTGATTTGAAATTAATTTAACATGTTAATACATTCAGAAAGGTTCTAAGTACTCTTCCAGTAAGCCACGGTGTATATGAATAGTAAACACAGAGATTTAATTTCATAAATAAGTTTCCACAATTCTTCCTTTGCCAAAGAAGGGCTTTTAATTAAAGGATTTTCCATCATAAATAAATAAAAAATAAAAGGTGTCAGGAGATCAATCCTTTCAGCTCCTGAACACCGATGAAAAGACGTGCAATAAGCTAAAGGGTAAGAATTCTAGTTTGTAATGTGAAATCCAGCTACACTGTAATCAATGAAAAGCTTTGTTATTGATTTCCATACAGCCCAGATTTTTCCTGACACCATTTGTTAATAGGCTCATACATAGCAAGGAATGTGTGTACTGTCACCAACAGAGAAAGCAAAGCTGCACTCTTCTCATGGGAAAGTGCATAGCTGAGTGGGAAGTAGCCTGAAGTACTGTTATAGCAGATACAGATGCATTACATGCACCTACTGGATGTACTACGATGCAGAAGAATAATATTTAGATTTTCATTTTCTCCCACTGACAATCGCTGTTCAACACTTTCTGTATGCTTTTAAGCTCATGAGCAGGAGCAATCCTGAGTTATTACCACACTGTGATAGGCATGTTCCCAATGAAACTTAGCCTCTCCGAGACAGCTGCTGAAAGCTGAGTATCCAGTACCAGCCTCATCTTTTGAAGCACTAAGCTTCTCTGTTCTTATATGGTTTTTATATCAAGTGCTGTAAAGCAGTATCTTGAATAGCCTGACCTGTGGCTTTGTTATTATTCCCTTGTGACCCTGGGTGAAGCACTTTAAATTTGTTCTCTTAGCTTGCATCGCACTCTTAGAGAATGAATGTAAGCAGAACTAGCTCCAGCTTCAATTGTGCGTAGCCTACAATTAAATGACTGCATCTATGCTGTGTTTTCTTCAAAGCAGCTTCTGTTCTCTCTGGGAAATAAAAGGTTTTCTATAATGGGATAAGGGAGAAGACATTGTTAATTGCCCATTTTAATTTTGAATAAACTTTGGTTCACTTGGAGCAAGGCCAACCCTCGTTTACAAAAGAAATAAATACTTATTTTTAGCTTCAGTTAACCATAGCATAGACAACTTTACAAGTCCTGTTTCAGGTAGGAACAAACCTTTCAGGCTGTCCTACAGAGAGGTGGAAAACTTGAGTTACAAATAAAACTTAATCTATTTCACCCAAGCCTTTCAGGATCAAAGTTTATTTCTAGTTTGGAAAGCAGCTCTAAAAATACTTAACTTTCCTGGAAGTCTTTTAGTATTCTCAAAATGCTGGCATGTTTCCATTAGTAGTTTCATCTTTTTGATGATTCAGGAATCACTGTGTTATGACTCTTTTTTTTTCTCTGCTTTGTTTTGTAACTATATTATGCTGACTGAATTCAGATGGAGGTACTGGTGCAATGTAAGCAATAAAGTTCTTCCCTAACTTGTGCCCAGTCCTCCTCAGGTATAAGCTACAGAAAATGAAAGAGGAGAGTGAACAAAGGTGTTCATAAAATGTTGACCTCCTCTAGATATGTACAAGACGACATAGGTTCAGAGCAGTTCTCCCAAGACCCTCACTTAAGATGGCCACTGACACTGTTTCAATAAACCAATAAACTCAATATGCTTGTAGTGACCTTTGTCAGAAAATGACAGTTCTGTGCCATATATTAAAAAAATGTGTAAAAACTTTGGTTGAAACATCATTTAATTTTTGGGGGGTTTTGTGGTATTGTATTGTTTGTTTCTTTGTTTTGTTTTATTTTTTTCTAACTACGTGGGTAGTTGAACCGAATTGATTAAGTAACTGAAATAACTGATCTAACTTGGTAACTCCTGCAGTCTGCATCCAACCTGGATCTTTGATGTAGGCATTGTTTGGTTATCAGCTTACATGATAAAGGTCGAAAAAGGTGATCCTGCCCCTTTATTCTGCTCTCGTGAGACCTCACTTGGAGTATTGCGTGCAGTTTGGTGTCCTCAACATAAAAAGGACATGGATCTGTTGGAACAATTCCAGAGGAGGGCCATGAGAATGATCAGGGGACTGGAGCACCTCCCATATGAAGATCGGCTGAGAAAGTTGGGGCTGTTCAGCCTGGAGAAGAGAAGGCTGCGTGGAGACCTCATAGCAGCCTTCCAGTATCTGAAGGGGGCCTATAGGGAGGCTGGGGATGGACTCTTCATTAGGGACTGTAGTGATAGGACGAGGGGTAATGGGTTCAAACTTAAACAGGGGAAGTTTAGATTGGATATAAGGAGGAAATTCTTTCCTGTAAGGGTGGTGAGGCACTGGAATAGGTTGCCCATGGAGGTTGTGAATGCTCCATCTTTGGCAGTGTTCAAGGCCAGGTTGGCCGAGGCCTTGGGTGATATGGTTTAGAGCGAGGTGTCCCTGCCCATGGCAGGGGGGTTGGAACTTGATGATCTTAAGGTCCTTTCCAACCCTAATTATTCTATGATTCTATGATCATTGCTGGTTTGCTCTTTAGCTTTTCAAGCAGACACAAAATGCTGTGGTAGCTTTCTGTTTAGTGAAAAACAGTGATGTACAATTTGCATGTTGGTGGTGTCAGGTCCTAAAACTTGCTAAGTATGAGAACGTCTATGAACAGTTACATTCCATCCACAGTGAGATTTTCACAATGATTCAAAGCAAATTTGAGAATACTAAACATACAAGAACTATGTCTTCTTCAGTCCAGGTTATTACATTTGCAATAAATATCCTGAAATATGACACAAAACTATTAGTATTTAAATACCTAAAAAGGTTAGGAAGAAGAATGTCTGAGGCAGCAGAGCACTCCATGAACTCCAACATACATGGGATTTTTTTTTTTTTTCTTTTGGTAGAGGTTTAGAGTAACTATTTACAAGTCACCCAGTTTCTGGCTTCTTGTTTAAAACTATAACTGAAATTTTTTTTGTGGGGTAAAAGCCTTACCAATACCTATATTTTAACTTTAAATAAGTTTTGTTAGTGTTCAAAGAGATGTGGAAAGAAAAGTATGACTTTCAAATAAATATCTATTTTACGGAATTACTAATAATCAGCTTTTTAACACTTGTTCAGATTTTAAACAGAAGTTGAAGGACATCAAAGTTATTTCAGAGTATTGCTTTAGAGGATGACATTCTGAAGTCAATAATTGCCAGCTAATGTATCTTAATAAGAACCTTTTAAATCTGTACTTTTCCCTCACCTCTTTACAGAGTATCTGGGGGAAAAAAAAAGTGCAGCTTGGAGGCTGTGAAACTTTGACTTCCTTCAGTAAGACATTCTTATCTCTTCAGAGTTTTCTAATGATAGGAAAGTATAAAAGAAAGACAAAGCCTGTTTTATTAGGTTGAATTACATGAAAGGAAATATTGGATTGTTCTATTTACACAGTCGTATTTACTTTTCTTCTAGAGCTATCACTCAAAGTTTCTATGCATAAGTTCTTATGTTGTCTCATTTTCTGTAAAGATCATAAATTGTTCTGCTAGTTAATTTTCTGTGACAATATGAGGAAAGTTTGTTAGTTAATAACATACCAGATACAGGACTAATGATAAGAAATCATTATATACAATGAGGAACATAGGCAAAACTTACATAAATAGCTAATACCTAGGGTATCCTAATATGAAAAAAATCATCAGAGAAGCTTTTTATCACATAATCACACCCCAAGTATTTGTTAACTGAAATCTTAGAGATCCATAGTCTATTCTTGATGAGAATAAAATACTAACTAGTAGTTGTTTGTCAGAAAATGAAAAATGAGTACACATTTTATTCAATACATATTTAATAAAGTGCTTGTTTTGTTAAATATATTCATACGTAATATACAGATTCTTTATAAAACTCCACTTTCTCCAGAGTCTGTGACACTTTACATGGTATGACTTTGCTGGTGTACGGCTCTTCAGAGCTATCAGCAACTGGCATGGAAAAGTCTGCTGGAGTCATCTTGTTTTTAACCATTCTCCCCTTCCTCATATGTAGGTGAGCAAATATTGACTGACTGTTTTCATAATCCGTGGTGACCAGCTGTATACTTGCTACCTGAGGGGAATACTCATTTTGTACCTGTGAAAGTAGAGTAGCGAGAGACATACAGTTTTAGCTTTAGTTTACGCACCTGTATTTTAGAATTCTATGAAAAATATATACAAATAATTAAAAAGGAGTATTTGAAAGGCAGATAGATACATTCAGGATTTCAGTATGCAGTGCTGCATGCTGACTGCAGCTGTCATTTCAGGGCAAGCAGTGAACAGGCTTGTGGCAGCCACAGACAGAGTTTGGATTTTCCAGACAGGGACAAGGACTTTTCCCCTGCTGAAGAGCTGTAATATCTACCATAAAGAAAAGCATACTGGTGTGAGATTTTCTCATTAGCCTGCTCAGTTTAGCAGGTGTGCTGCTGCCAGCTGTGCCAGCTGCAGCTTAGTGGTGCCCCTCAGAGCCAAGCCAAGGTACAGTCAAGGTTCAACACAGCAGCAGTCAGCTCTTTTGTGATAGGAACACAGTCTTTCAGATAACCACTCATGAAGTTTACTGTATGTAAACGTTTTGAATGTTTTTCCTGTTATGCAGCACCCAAAAATAACAAAACAAGTAACTGGAAGCAGGGGTTTAATAGGAAGTTGTAAATAGTTTCAATATACCAGGAAAATTATGCTGGATAATTAGCAGCAAAAGACAACATAACAGCATCACTAGCTATCAAAGATGTAGAAGTTGTACTTCCGAAGTTTTTATAGTGCCAAAAAGTGTAGCTGAAGAAATGAAACTGCACATGATCTAAACCCATATTTGCAAGAACCAGAAAGTGAATCTTCTTAGTGGCTTATTGCTATATATGTTGTTCTATCAGTCACTTTACATTATTCCTCATGTCAAGGTGTTAGTGTCAAAAATTGCATTTTACTCATGCATGCTTTTAGTAGGTAAGAAAGCTGATTAACTTATTTAGGAGGTCATTACCTAGACAAGAATTAAGAGTTAGACTGTCCCCAGATCTTTCATACATTCTCAAAGGGAAAGAAAAAAAAATAACATGCTGTAGTTCTGTTGCTTCTGAGCAACAGTTCAGTTCAGGATAAGACCCTTATGCCTTCATGAGCAAAATATTTTATCAGATTACTTCATTACAAGAAAAGATGGATCCCTACACTTGATTAACCTTGAAATACAGCAGTAAATTAAACCTGATATATCTGTTCCAGTTGCAGTTCGTGTAGACTTTGATTATATAGATTTGCCTCTTAAAAGCAAATTTTCTTGATTCTTCTGTTAAACATTACTTCCACAATGTGCAGTCTGAGTATCAGCATGCATCCCCCATGACCATATTCTTAAAACAACAGATATACAGCTTCTGCAGGTAGAAGCAGTGCCTTCTAACAGTGCTTTAGCTATGCTATTTTGCACATAGAATTCAAGGTCCAATAATCAATAAACAGGTTGACAAGTATAAGATTGTTTCAGTTTTTTATATGTTAAAATATAGAAATAGCCCTGTGAAAGGGAAATAGAACTCTTCCAGGTGAATCTGAAAGTACCAGACTATAGTTTTCTTAGATACATGTTTTCTCAAACATAAAACAGGATTATGTTAACATGTGGTTGATAGGACATCAGTTTTCCAGCTAGTGCTGAGCAGTACTTGCACACCATCAAGGCCTTCTCTGTTTCTCACTCTGCCCCCACAGCATGTAGAATAGGGATGGGCAAGAGGCAAGGATGGGACACAGCTATGGCAGCTGACCTGAACTGATCAAGAGGATATTCCATACCATGTGACATGCTCAGCAGTAAAACCGGGGCATAGTCTTGCCAAGTTGCCATTAGTCGGATGGTGTGAGCACTCCTCTTCCTCTTGCTCTCCCTCTTGTCTCGAGTTTTTCTCACTGTTGCCATACTGGTTCTTTCGCTTATCCCACTGAAGGGAAATTAAGTGAATGACTGGGTGGGGGCTTGGTTGCTGGCCATGGTCAACCCACTGCATTTACTTACCTGTTTACACGATGTTGCCAAACATGGTATAAATGGGCAATATGAGGTAAGAAGTTTTAGTGGGCCATATTCCAAGGAATTGGATACTGTCATATCTAGGTGTTATATTTCTGAGTCCACTGAAGTTCTGCATTTTCTGTGAGATCAGAAACTCAGATAAAAAAAGGTACAGAAAACGTTGGAAGGCTGCAGGTTGGGAAGTTCAGCTGTATTGGGGATTTCTCAGGAGGAAGGGATTTTGAGAACTAGTGCACTGATGACTAGATGAAATCAGTGCTCTCAGTGTCTAAATCTGGGGTGCAGAAAATACTCTTTGCACAGTGGCTACAATGGGAGAGAAACAGATCCAGAAGTTACATTGATTTCCTTAGACAAGATGGTAGCTCTTAATGGAACTTGCTAGGATGTGTCTTGTTTACTTTGTCTCTGCTGATTCTGTATTGAATAATGAGAGTAAAGAATCAAACTGAATTCAGTAAGTCTTGGATCAGGTCCTGAAAGACGGAATAAGTTCCTTTTACTGGAAGTACACAGTGAATCTTTCCTCCTAAACTCATTATTTATTCTTTACACCACTCCTGCTTCTCTAACAAAGACTGCCCTTGGTGTATGGTTAAAACAAAGGGAAAACAGCAAACATCTTTGTTCTTGGCTTTGAGAGATGCTATTTTGTAAAGCTAAAAATAGCATAGAAGGGGACAGTACTGCCCTTACTGCTTACATTTACGTTTTTAGAAATACATATATGTTCCGTTTACTGGAATCTTTTTGTTACTGTTATCCTCTTTTTATACAAAATGTATTATCTGTTCAGATGTTGTTGCTTTGTTGCTGGAAATTGTTGCCAAATTTAGTATAAGGAATAGAAACTAAACATTGATTTTTATTGGTTTTTATTTTGTTTTCTCCCTTTAAATCTGATTGCCAAAATTGTCTGGATATGACTTTATGTTACTGGCTGTCTTTGCTAACAGCTTTATCAGGGAAACATAGTGAAGGAGCAACCGGTTAAAACAATGCATGTTCGATCTTCATTGTAATCTCTTTTTTTTTTTCAGTATGATAGTCACCTGAGTATAATTTCCCAGGATGTAGTGAAGGCTGCAAAGGATAGTTCTGTTCCAATCCGTCTCGCATATTGGTTTCTCCAGCAGAAACTTGTCTAAATATAAATGGTTAATTTAGTTTTCTGGGATTTAAAAATAATTTTGAGGTCAGGATCAATTATTAGGATGCAAGTTTCAGATGTGAAATATCCACCTACTGATGTGGGTTTTTTATGTAATTATGGGTATGCTGAGCAGACCCAGTCCCAAGAACCATTCAAGTATATATCTCCCATGAAAATCAGTCGAAATCATGTGCCTAGGTGTTAATATTCTTGGTCTCAGTCTCTGTAGCTATTATTTGTGCTTAGTGAGTCAGTTCCTGCATTTGAGGTAGAATAGCTGAGAGAACATTTTTTGTACCCCACAAAAGCGCTGCTAAGTACCTTGCAGTTGTTAGTAGTTTCTGTTTAACTTGCTGTTTGCTGTTGGGTAGGAAAACAACAGACATCATACTAAATTCACTGCTTTACCAAAAAATACATTAATTAATGCACCTCACAGAAAAATGTACATTGCTTTTTAACATAACACTACCCATGATGTATTTTTAGCAGAAATAAAACCAGTATAAGGCATAACCTGTGATAAAGCACAATAATTTTACTTTGTCATCATCTTGTCAAGATTGACAGTTACATTTTTTAGCATAAAATTCTAAACATTGTTGAGGAATTCCTTATTCCTCTGGGTCTCTTAGGACCCTGTTAAACTAGTTATCTATCAGAATGGAATCAATTATGGACAGCATCTGTCTGAGAACAGTCTAGGTCTAGTAAAGACAAGTTGAACTGATCCATGGTATACTCTCTCTCACCTGGAGCTGCTTAAGCCTTTTTACCCTTGGAGAAATGTAAATTCGCTTTTCCAACTTAAAAGGTGAAAAAGTTCATGAGAATACTGGATCTTTCTGCCTTCAATATAAATACTGCAGAGACATCTGGAAAACTCTGCCAAAGATTTGAGTACTCCCTATTTCATTAGAAAGTTACCTATATCACTAAAACTGCAACATAACTGCTTATATAACTTATTTTGTAGTCACCCCAGTGGATATCACACATTATGAAAGTCTCAGAGTGCATTCAGGTCCAGTGGGAGCCATATGTAGTGATCAATAGCTAATGAACTCTCAGGGTACTTAACAGACACTTTGCTGCTTGTGTAACTGGTTAGGTTGCCCTCAGTCCTTCCCCACACCAAAAGTTTACAACCGTTTCTAGCTCTGTGATGGTAAAAAAGGGCTACTCTTTGTCCCTTATTGGATGTTACTGTCAGCTTTTCAGCTCTTGCATTTGAATTCTCGTCCCCCCCCCCCAATTATTTTAGGCAACTTAAATCATCAAACCTCATTTTATCTGGTGACTAATTAAGAAAATTGTTAAAAGTTAGTCACAGAGACCAAGCTCCTCTCAGGTAAATGTTTATCACTGGCTGCAACTTGGTTTTGCATTTTGTCTTCTGAATTCTGTCTTTGTTTTGAGCAGTGGTCTATCCAAGGTTCTGGATTCAAACCAGAAGCAGGCTGAAATTTTTTTTTTAATCCTGAAGTGCCTAACAACTGGAGAGGTTTGCATGATAGATATGCACTGATACTTAGTTTTTCTCGTTCCATGGACTAAATTAGAATTTTCTGTCTTGTCAAAGTATGTCCATACTTTCTATAGATTTAATTATTGATTATATTTTAATTTGCTTGATGATTTTTTGGCTACTTTGTTAAGGGTTAATTTTAATTCAGGAATCTTTTAGACCCCTTTCTAGTACTTGGTGATTTCTTAGCTCTTACAGGAAATAAATGACTTCTTCCACCTCTTAAAGAGTTACGACATTAAAAATTTTATTACATCTTTTTTTTAATTTCACTGTTTGATACCCTGTCTTCTGCATTATATGCAGAGTGCCAGAAATCTAGAATGTCTTCCTTATTAAAGTACACTTTGTTCGATTTAATGGGAAAAAATGCAATGGAACCTGTAATTGTATAGCATAAGGTTGCTTTTTTTGTGTTCTTCTTCACTGGTGCTTGTTGCTCAGAGACCCTGGGTGAAGCACTAATGCACCTGGATATCTTCTTCATTTTCAAGGATTTTTCCAGCAAAGATACAGTTCTTACTCACTTTGTCCACTACTTCAAGCTATTTTGAAGTTGGTAATTTGATGCAAACTTTCATATCTTTTTTTATTTTTACCCCCTCCAGACAAAAATATTTAAAGGAAACATTTCCAATGCTGCCAAAGTGGTAAGAGGCTCTTCTAATTGATAGTCTAGATTTGTACAAGGTCAGAAATTATGGGAAAGAAACTCCAAGTTTAGCATATTCACCAAAACCCAGGCTTTTTTGGACACAAACTTTTTAGCAGGGCCTGTTACACTAGGACAAGGAGTAATGTTTTAAACTAAAAGAGGGAGGATTCAGAATAGAAATAAGGAAGAAATTTTTTACAATGTGGGTAGCGAAACACTGGAACAGGTTGCCCCAAAGAGGTGGTAGATGCCCCATCCCTGAAAACATTCTCAAGGTGAAGTTAGATGGGGCTCTGAGCAACCTGATCTGGTTAAATATGTTCCTGCATATTGCAGGGAGGTTGGGCTAGATGACCTTTAAAGGCCCCTTCCAACCCAAACCATTCCATAATTCTATGCTTCTTATTCAAGATAGAGGTAATGATATTCAATGCTGAATATATGTATGCTTCACCAAAAGCAGAACTGAACTACATATTCTTTCTTATTTACATGTGAAGTAACAACACTAAAACTCTTCAGATACTGGTACAGTTGGTAGCACAAACAGGAAGGATGAAATTTCAGCTGAAACTGGATCAAAGCCTTCCCCATTACTCAACTCATACTCACAGATAAGTGCACATAACTATGCAGTCATAGCTCCTAGGGCCTCATCATAATAGAAGTAAAAGCAAATAAGTCAGCTATTCATAGATTACTCTGTATTTAAATGCTATCAATAGAATAGTTTCTCCTCTTTCCTCCCTCTTATGTTCATGTCATTTTCATAGAGAACCACTTTTCAGGCCAAGTTGTAAAACAGTTCTTGCCTGCAGCCGTCATAGGTAAGGTAAAGTCCATCCTTTGATGGATTCTTATTATTTATTAAATATTTAATAAGCTCTGAGGCTAGTTCAAGCCTGTATTTCATTCTTCCCAAGTAATTTTGGTGCTGCTTCTCAAGGAAATAATGCAAGCTGAATGAAGGGCACACAGCACTAGTTAGCAGTTTGCATATATGTCAGTAATAATAACTTAGAGATGTATAATCACGGTGGGATTTTTGGTTTTGGTTGTTTTTTTTTTTTCCATTTCAGTGTAAAAGTTGCATTTTAAAATATTACCCTGAGGGGAAAAAAATGAAAGTGCAGAAGACCAATGCAGGAAACAAAAACCGAACAATATCCAACCACTGTGCTGAAAAATTGAATTTAAAACAACTTCTTTCTTCTTTTATTTCTTTGATTGGCACAATTGCTAGCATATTAAGAGCAGCAAATAAGGTCACTAGGCTCAACAAGCAACCTCCTGTTGTTTCCCTTATCTTTAGTTTCTTGCTTTTCCTCTCTTCTGTCAGCACTTTTTCTAATAAGCATTGACTTTCTTATTTCAGAGGCTCTCTAATATTCTGAGCCAAGGATTGTAATCTTTAAGATTTTCTTTATCACCATGGAAAAAAAAATATCTCTGAAAGTGCATCCATATTTGAAAGCATAGCGTAGAGCTGTTGAAATAGTATTTGCTGGGGATCTGGAAAATATGAAGGATTATTTTATCTCGAAGCTTCTTAAATTAACTTCTGTTTACACAAAATTTGCCACTTTACAGTGCCACTCTGGTGCTCAATGTCATTGTCTAACCGCAGCAGGTAGTGTGACCAGCTTCATTAATTCAGTGGAAAAGATCATGGTTAGCCAGTAACTACTTTTATATCTGGAAGAGTAGTCATGATCGATAAAAAGACATTAGCATAAAGATGGTATAAAACAAAAGTATTGAATAAAACATACCATGTTTGTTGTCAATCTGCTGAATTTTAAGTTTTCTAAATAATTTTTTCATTTAAAAAGTCACATCTATTTAAATATTGACAATAAAAGTGGTATTAACTCTAACGAAAAGAGGTAGCATAACAAGGGTTATAGATTTCAGAAACTGAAGTAAATACATTTATCATAGGATATTTACACTTGTAAGGAACTAAATAAAATCTCTAAAAATACAATTGTTATCAGGAAATAAAACACAGCATTCAGTTTTGGGAGGTTTATTTGGTAGTTACATTGGATACTATTCAGAAAAGTTCTTTTAATTCACTATTAACAAGTTAAAATCTCTAGTCAGAAACTACTGAGCTACTAGAGTCATCTAGATTAAAAAGATGTTGACATTGGAAGTGTAAATATGTTATTTAGTCACTATCAATCCAATATTCCTCTTTGAGACAAAGCACTGTACTATTTTTGTGGACGAGTACATTTTTACTTAACTTGTAATTGGATCAGAAATTCCTTTATTGCAAATCTGTAACATTGTAAGACAGTAAGTGTGTGATTGCTATTGTCTGTGACTGAGGCTGCAGTCTGAAAATAGAAGTGGGAATAGAGACATGGGTGATCACAGATTCCTTGGTGTGCTCATTTTGGCTGGGATAGTTTTCTTCATAGTAGCTGTTATGGGGCTGTATTTTGAATTTGTGCTGAAAACTGTGTTGACAGCAAAGTGATGTTTCAGTTGTAGCTGAGCAGTGATTAAACAGAGTCAAGGCCTTTTCTGCTTCTCACACCACCCCACCAACAAGTAGGCTGGGTGTGCACAGGAAGCTGGGAGGGGACACAGCCAGGACAGCTGACCCCAAGTGACCAAAGGGATATCCCGTACGATGTGGTGTCATGCTCAGCCTGTAAAGCTTGGGGAAGAAAGAAGAAGGGGTGTTCAGAGTGATGCCATTTGTCTTCTGAAGTAACTGCTATGCGTGATGGAGAACCTGAATGTTTTCTAGACTGAGAGCAAGACTGAAGGACGCATGCAGAGGCTTGGACTGCTGGACAAATTTCTGAAAAGTTCTTGTGCTCTGGTTTGAAGTTTTAGTTGTCCCTCACTTATTACTGATTCTGTTGGGATGAAAACACACTGTGCTGCTTATATGTGTCTATACTTCAGAACTCATTTTTTTCTGCCCCTAAATAAATGTTAACCTTAACTTGTTAGTGCTCATTCCATTGACTTTGGTAAATATGGGTAGGGAAGGAGTCCAGTGAAAACCCAAGCAAAGGCTACAAGAGTATTCTCATTTGGATTCTGTTCAGGAAAAGAAATTGTATCACCTGATTTTTATTTTTTTTTTAATTTTAATATTATCCCTTTTTACTTGAGACACTAAAGGGTTTGAGACGTTGTAGGTTATTGCAGTTAAGAGGAGAAAATGTTGAGAGCATCCAGTGCTTTCTTAAGGTATTTCTAAAAACCTTTGAAAATATTGACTTACTGAATAATATGAGAAATGAAATTACAAGTTACTGTTTCCTGGTTTACTGAGACATGCTTTCTTTATTCGTTTTCCCTAAAATCTTTGTAGTCCTTTTAAAGAATCACACTTAATCTGAAGGTGAGATTGCTTCTTTCCTTCTCCTCCCCCCATTTTTGACTGTTTTCGATATCTTACCATTCCCAGTTCTTTTTGACCTCTGTAATTTTAGGATTATATCCCAGAAGTATTTTGTCCAAAAATCTCAAGTGTCTAAGTGACTACAATTATTTTGTTTCAATTTGGAGGCTTCCCTAATATGTATAATAATTTCTGCTATTTTTAATAAGGGATGCAATTTATCCTACTGGGTTGGAGAGGTTTAATCAAACCTCTAACAATATTCTCAGAGTATTATTGTTTTATTAAGAAGATCCTTGGAATTAAAGCTGGCGAGAGGGGTCAAGGACAGCAGAAAGAGCTTTTTCAAATACATGGCAGGTAAAACTAACACCAGAGGCAATGTAGGCCCGCTGATGAACGGGGCGGGTGCCCTGGTGACAGAAGATACAGAGATGGCAGAGTTACTGAATGCCTTCTTTGTCTCTGTCTACTCTGCCGGAGGCAGTCCTGAAGAGCCCTGTACCGCTGAGACCTCGGATGAAGATAGGTCAACGGAGCGGTCTGCCTTAGTCGATGAGGAATGGGTTAAAGACCAGTTGAGCAATCTGGACATCCATAAATCCATGGGTCCAGATGGGATGCACCCGCGGGTGCTGAGGGAACTGGCGGAGGTCATTGCTAGACCGCTCTCCATCATCTTTACCAAGTCTTGGGAAATGAGAGAGGTGCCTGAGGACTGGAGGAAAGCAAATGTCACTCCTGTCTTCAAAAAGGACAAGAAGGAGGACCCGGGTAACTATAGACCGGTTAGCCTCACCTCCATTCCTGGGAAAGTGATGGAACACCTTATCCTTGGTGCCATCTTAAGGCATATCAAGGATAAGAGGGTTGGTTATGAGGGGCAGTCAAGATGGCTTCACCAAGGGGAAGTCATGCTTGACCAATCTCGTAGCCTTTTATGAGTAAATAACACGGTGGATGGATGATGGCAGAGCGGTGGATGTGGTCTAACTTGACTTCACCAAAGCGTTTGACACGGTCTCCCACAGCATCCTTGCGGCTAAATTGAGGAAGTGTGGTCTGGATGATCGGGTAGTGAGGTGGACTGTGAACTGGCTGAAGGAGAGAAGCCAGAGAGTTGTAGTCTATGGGGCGGAGTCTAGTTGGAGGCCTGTAACTAGTGGAGTGCCTCAAGGGTCGGTTCTGGGACCAGTATTATTTAATATATTCATCAACGATTTAGATGAGGGTATTGAGTGTACTATCAGCAAGTTTGCTGATGACACTAAGCTGGGAGGAGTGGCCGACACGCCAGAAGGCTGCGCTGCCATCCAGTGAGACCTGGACAGGCTGGAGAGTTGGGCGGGGAATAACTTGATGAAATATAACAAGGGAAAGTGTAGAGTCCTGCATCTGGGCAGGAACAACCCCAGGTTCCAGTATAGATTGGGGAACGACCTGTTAGAGAGCAGTGTAGGGGAGAGGGACCTGGGGGTCCTGGTGGACGACAGGGTGACCATGAGCCGACACTGTGCCCTTGTGGCCAAGAAGGCCAATGGCATCCTGGGGTGTATTAGAAGGGGGGTGGTTAGTAGGTCGAGAGAGGTCCTCCTTCCCCTCTACTCTGCCCTGGTGAGACCTCATCTGGAATATTGTGTCCAGTTCTGGGCCCCTCAGTTTAAGAAGGACAGGGACCTGCTGGAGAGAGTCCAGCGCAGGGCAACTAAGATGATTAAGGGAGTGGAGCATCTCCCTTATGAGGAAAGACTGAGGGAGCTGGGTCTCTATAGTTTGGAGAAGAGGAGATTGAGGGGTGACCTTATTAGTGTATATAAATATATAAAGGGGGAGTGTCACGAGGATGGAGCCAGGCTCTTCTCAGTGGCAAACAATGATAGGACAAGGGGAAATGGGTACAAACTGGAACACAAGAGGTTCCACTTAAACTTGAGAAGAAACTTCTTCTCAGTGAGGGTGACGGAACACTGGAACAGGCTGCCCAGGGAGGTTGTGGAGTCTCCTTCTCTGGAGACATTCAAAACCCGCCTGGACACGTTCCTGTGTAACCTTATCTAGGTGTTCCTGCTCCGGCAGGGGGATTGGACTAGATGATCTTTTGAGGTCCCTTCCAATCTCTGACATACTGTGATACTGTGATCCTTCTCCATTTATGTTATTTGTAAAAATACAACACTCCTCTGTGTCTTATGCTATTGAGCATTCTGCAGTTTCTTCTATTTTTTAAAGCAGAATGGGCACTGTCAGCCATTATATGATTGATTAAAATGTCTCAGGCTTCTGTGCGATAACATAAGTATAGAACGTGCACAAGTCCATGGGTCCTGATGAAATCCATCCACGGGTCCTGAAGGAGCTGGCAAATGAAGTTGCTAAGCCACTGGCCATCATATTCAAAAAATCATGGCAGTCAGGTGAAGTTCCCGATGATTGGAAAAAGGGAAATACAACCCCCATTTTCAAAAACAGGAAAATGGATGACCTGGGGAATTACAAACCAGTCAGTCTCACCTCTGTGCCTGGCAAAATCTTGGAGCAGATTCTCCTGGAAGGCATGCTAAAGCACATGAAAATCAACAAGGTGCTTGGTGACAGCCAGCATGGCTTCACTAAGGGGAAATCCTGCATGATCAATTTGGTGGCCTTCTATGATGGGGCTACAGAACTGATGGACAGTGCTAGAACAGTTAGATAGTAGGAGGAAATTCTTTCCTGTGAGGGTCGTGAGGCACTGGAATAGGTTGCCCAAGGAGGTTGTGAATGCTCCATCTTTGGCGGTGTTCAAGGCCAGGTTGGACGAGGCCTTGGGTAATATGGTTTAGAGTGAGGTGTCCCTGCCCATGACACGGGGGTTGGAACTTGATGATCTTAAGGTCCTTTCCAACCCTAATTATTCTATGATTCTATGATACTGGGCCTAAGTGTGCTAATTTTCGTTCTCTGTGTATTGCTGTTCCTTTAGTTTTAAAAGCATTGATGATGTTTATCACATGGAAACTGAGGTGAAAGCATCTGCGCTATGATTAAAAGGAATCCGAAAGAATATATTCTGAAACAGTTTATGAGAAAACTTACATAAATTAATTAACCTCAGTAGAACTGAGGATAGTTCTCCAAGAGAAGTTGTAATACATCGTTTGCAGGAAGTGCAAGTATTGTAAGGCAGAGAGAAATGTACCTAAAGACATTTGAGAAGCACAGTGGGACAGTGCAGTTTTGGCTGATAGTTAATTAAGAGGAACACGTGATAACAACAAAGGAAAAGTAAGCTAAATTCTTAAGTATCATCTGCTTTCACAGGGAAGAACTAATGAGCAACGAGACTAAAAAGCAATAAAAATAATTTTTCTTTGTGTGAAGAAGAATAGTAGCTCGTGAATAAATCTCACTATTAGATATAATTTGGATTAAGACAAGGACTATATGAATAATGGCACATAACAGGTAGGGTTAAAAGTGTGTCAAGATTTAAACCTTGATGAACGAACAAAGTAGTATGCATCCAGATGCACCTGCCACAGCACTGGAGCAGAGATTCCCCTGCACCCTGTGGTGAGGCAGGCTTTGCCCCTCCAGCCCATCGCAGTTCATGGTGAAATGGATATCTGCCTGTAGCCCATGGAGGTTCGCAGTGGAGCAGATACCTACCTTCAGCCATGGAAGTTCACAGTGGAGCAGATATCTACCTACAGCCATGGAGAATCCCACACTGGAGTACGTGGATGTGACCTTAAAGGAAATTGCAGCCTGTGTGAGACCACACAAGAGGAGGCTCCTGGCAGAAGTTGCAGCCCATGGAGAGGAGTCCCTGCTGTAGCAAGTTTTCTGGCAGGAACCTTGGCCTCATGGGACCCACACGGGAGCAGTCTGTTCCTGAAGGACTGCACACCATGGAAAGGACTCATGATGGAGAATTGCAGGCAGTGGGAAGCACCAACAGTGGAGAAGTTTGCAAAGAATTATATCCTGAGAGAGGGACCCCACAATGGAGCAGAGGAACTGCATGAAGAGTAAGGAGCAGCACAGACAAAGTGTCATGAACTGACCACAACTCCCATTTCCCATTCCCCACCCCACCTTGTTGAGAAGTTGTGAAGTTGAGCCTATGAAGAAAGAGCTGGGGGACAGTGCTGTTTTACTTTTACTTCTCTTTGTTTCTCACCACTGGACTCTGCTGTAGTTGGCAATACTTTAAATTCATAGAATCATAGAATGGTTAAGGTTGGAAAGGACCTTAAGATCATCTAGTTCCAATCCCCCTGCCATGGGCAGGGACAACTCACACTAAACCATGTTACCCAAGGCCTCATCCAACCTGGCCTTGAACACTGCCAGGGATGGAGCATTCACAACTTCCTTGGGCAACCCAGTCCAGTGCCTCACCACACTTATAGTAAAGAACTTCTTCCTTATATCCAATCTAAACTTCCCCTGTTTAAGTTTTAAGCCATTTAACCCTTGTCCTATCACTATAGTCCCTAGTGAAGAGTCCCTCTCCAGCATCCTCGTAGGCCCCCTTCAAATACTGGAAGGCTGCTATGAGGTCTCCATGCAACCTTCTCTTCTCCAGGCTGAACAGCCCCATTAAAAAATTAATCTTCCCTGAGTCAAGTCTGTTTTGCCCATTATGGTAATTGGTAAGTGATCTCTGTGTCTTTACCTTTGACTCTTGAGCTTTCTCATCTTCCTTTCTCCCACCTGTTCTTTTAAGGAGAGGGGAGTGAAAGAGCAGCTGCCTGAGCGTCTGGAAGCTGGCCAAGACCTACTCACCACCACATGTAAATGGTTTTCAGGGCACAGAAGGTTTGCTGTGAATGAACAGTATCTGTAGGTAGCAGATTGCACACCATCTTGGCTGGGTGAGAGACTGTGCTTGAGCTACGCAGCATGCATGGGCATATTTTAGTCTGACAAATTGGTAGACACCTACAAAGATCTGTAGTCCATCTTTATTCCTATATTTATTATGTAGTTGTGCTGGAAAATTTAAATGAAGTTAACATGCTTTCTTAAAAAATAATTGATATATGCAAAGCTCTCTGAATGCAGTAAACCCAGCTCACTGAGGTGAACAGCTCCAGTGCCGGCATGGTACATGTGCAGCAGTCTGATGTGCACAGGGGAGTTTCCTGAACCAGGGAAACCTCAGGAGGAGACAAGAGAGAACTAGCAAGAGACCATAGCTCATGTGACAATGACCGATGAGACCTCCATGCGTTCAGGAGCAGTGGTGGCCAAGTCCTTCCCCCCATATAAAGGAAGCCCCTGGGGAGCACTGGGAACATAAATTCACAGACTTTATCCAGCTCCCTGAAGGACTTTCACCTAGAAGAGGTAATTCAGTGACATAACGTACCCTTATCTCCCTCCTTGCCTTGTGGCAGACCACATGGGACAGCAGTAGTGACCATGCCATTGATGCATGTCATGAGAAAGTGAGCAGGAAAGCAAATGTTTTAAGCACATACAGAGGTAGCAGCTTTTCATACTGATGAGCTGCTGTCCAGTCATAAACTAAGGATGCCAAATGTACTTGCCAGCACCCCTGAGGGCAACAGTGGACCTGTGCCACCCAGATTACCTTGAGAAGAGGCAACTGTGCTTCCTATGTGCCCCTTCTCCCCTCATACTACCTCTCCTGTGGGAAGCTGCCACCCACCTCTCAATTTACTCTGTGTCATCCTTGCATTTATGGGCAGTTAGTTAGGTGTTCTTACTTAACCTCATACATTCTGCAGATGTTAACACTTTCAGATGTGACCCATATAAAACCATAGTAAGTTATTTTTTTCCACCACATAATCACTAGTCTATTTTTTAACTAGTTCTTTATCCTTTTCTCTGTCTTAATCTGAATCTCTGAAGCTTGTAGTTTTAAGCTGAGGCCTGTCACATAAAATTTGATCAAAGACTTGCTACAAATCCAAATAAAATATATTATATGCACAGTCATTATCAACCTTGCCTGTAAAATGAAGATATAGGTGCAAAAATCTGAGGCTGCAGCAATGTATTTGCAAGCATTACAATATGATCTTCTACAGAGGGCTATTCTTTTGATGTTTCATTTGTAGCATATATTGTTCCATGGATAAGGTAATCCTTAATAATTTTTACTCTGCAAAGTACAAAATAATGCCATAGTATGTAAAGCATAATGTAAAAAAGCTGAAGTTTCTCTTTAAAAACAGTGGTGGTTTTGTATTGAAATTTTTTGTTGTTTTGGGTTTTTGTTTGCTTGATCCTGTATACTTGAGATAAAGACTTATTTTTTGTAAATTTGTTGTCAAACACAGCAATTAGAACTCTTATGTAGACTTGCATGTGTTTTAAATTGTCACTGGGGATAATAAATATTTTTGTTAGAGGACAATAGCGAATTGTTCTGTGAATCAGTTGGCTCAGGTTCTTACTGTTGAGGGAAAGTACATGGGTACCCAAGTCAGCTGGATCCTTTGCATCATTTCTAAATTATCTATGTATTTTTAAAATGTGCCCATCATGTCAGAGAGACATGAAAAGTGTCTCAGGGCAACACAAGGAGAAACTCAGTAGCTCACTGTTGTTTCTAAGCTTCTCATTGCTGCTGACCTCCTTGGTCCATTGTTCTGCAAACAGGCTCAAGAAAGAGCTTTTTGTCAGTGACTGAAAAGGGGCATTGATTTTGGCAGTTGCTGTTCAACACTGCAGGGACAAATGAGGTGGTACTAGCAAGGAAATTAACATTAGCATATCCCAGTTCCTGTACAGCAGCTACGACTTCAAAGTAATTCAGTTCCTTTAAAGTCCTTTTTGGGAAAGGTTTTCTGTCACTTCATTCCTCTTTGGATGGCACTATATCACTCCACATCTTGTAGGCTGGATTTCTGCACTGAACCCCATATTTCCTGATCATACTACCAAGAAAGGCATAGCATAGCTTGGCATCTGTGAGCTCTTTCACAATAATGTTAGGAGTTGGTTATGAATGGCAAAAACTCCTGCAAAAAAAAAAAAAAAAAGGAAAAAGAAGAAGCAAGCAAGCTTAACTTGTATGAATATTGTCCACAATTTACTTGCTTTTCCCATAATTTATAAACTTTTCCCATAGAGTTTACCCCATAACTGTAGAAATAAGATTGCTTTCTCTAGGCTCTGTACGTCTGTTTTCCAATGTGTGCTATGACTTACTGACCTTAATACTGAGCCAGCTACTTAAAGCCTCAAGAGACGTAGTTCATGGTTAGGAAGAACACCTTCAGCTATTTTGTAAGATTTTTCCCCATCAAAATTGCCCTTTATTACCCTTATAATAACGCTCACTTTGTTTTCATGTTAGTATTCTCCATGATAGCACCTTATCACATCATATTTACATTCTATTCCATTTATTTTTGATAGATTTAATTAGTATGTGCAGGCAGATAAGATGAAGTTCTTGTTTTCATCAAGATTAATGCAGATGATTCCTTGTGTTTTCATACTGTGTGAGCTGATACATCATGCAGAAAGAAATTTGCAACTTTATTGTCTCCAAAGTGTAAAGAGAGCACAAGGTATAAAAATAATTTTAAAATTACAATTTTTAGAAAAAGCTATGGTAGTTGACAATGTAGGGATGGGAAAGAAGAAAAGTTGTTGAATACTATACTTCTTGTTACAGAAGTAGGATGGACAGCTAGTGAAGGATAACATTGCTAGAAAGATAATATATTCAGCTAGATTTTTAAAGCATTGCTTCTACTTTTCACCTTTTTACATTTCATTCTCCACTTCATATTTAGTTGTTGGTTAGGGATGTTTTCTGTTACTAAGGAGTTATGAATTAAAGTTCTTGAAAAAGGCAACTGGGGAGTAATGTAGTCAGAAGTCAGGGTGAAGGTATGAAAATGATACTAGTAAGCATAGTGAGATTTATGAAGGGAAGCATCCTACCACATAAGTTTGCTTCCCCCAAGGACATACTTATCTTAAGGAAACCCAATTAAAATAAGTTGGCAAGATTTGAAGGAAAAGCCTACATCATGATAGTTCTTTTGTCATATGTTTTCATGGCAAGGTTTTTGTAGTGGAGGGTTGAAGGGGTAGCTTCTGTGAGAAGCTGCTAGAAGCTTCCACTGTGTCCAATAGAGCCAACAACAGCCAGATCCAAGATGGACCCACCACAGGCCAAGGCTGAGCCTGTTAGTGACAGTGGTAATGGCTCTGGGATAACATAGTTAAGAAGGGGAAAAACATGCTGCATAATTGCAGATGGAGAGATGAGTGAGAACATGTGAGCAAAAGAGCTCTGCAGACACATGAGTCAGTGAAGAAATTGAGGGAGACGTACTCCAGTTGCCAGAGCAGATATTCCACTGCAGCCTGTAGTGAGGCAGGCTCTCCCTGTGCAGCCCATGGAGGGCCAGAGTGGAGCAGATATCTTCCTGCAGCCCTTGGAGGACCCCACACCATAGCAGAGGATGCCCAAAGGAGGCTGTGACCCCAAGGGAACCTTGCACTGGAGCAGGCTCTTGGCAGGACCGATGGCTCCATGGAGAGAGGAGCCCATGCTGGAACAGGTTTGCTGCAGGACTTGTGACCCCATCAGGGACCCACACTGTATCAGTCTGTTCCTGAAGGACTGCACCCCATGGAAGGGACTGATGCTAGAGTAGTTCATGAAGAGCTGCAGTCCATGGGAATGACTCATGTTGGAGAAGTTCAGTGAGGACTGTCTGCTGTGGAGGGACCCCACACTGGAGAAGGAGTGTAAGGAGTTGTCCTCCTGAGGACGATGGAGCAGCAAAGACAGTGTGTGATGAATTGACTGCAACCCCCATTCCATGTCCTCCTAAACTGCTCAGGGGAGGAGGCAGAGAAATCAGGAGTAAAGTTATGGCTGGGAAGAAGGGAGGAATAGGAGGGAGGTGTTTTAAGATTTAGGCTTTATTTTTCATTATTCTACCCTGATTCAACTGGAAATAAATTAATTTTCCCCAAGTTGTGTCCGGTTTGCCCATGATGGTACTTGGTGAATGATCTCTCCCCGTCCTTATCTTGACCCATATGTCCTTCATTGTATTTTGACTCCCCTGTCCAGCTTAGCATGAGGAATGATGGAGCGTCTTTGCTGGGCACCTGGTGTCTAGCCAGGGTCAACCCATTATGCCTGTATATTTCAGTAAATCCCACAAAGAACCTGTGGTCTTATCATCAACAGTGGAGTTATACTATGGGCTTACTTAGAAGTAATAAATATATGTGCTGACAAACTTCCTGATAGCAATGCCAGGACCTGGTTTCAGTGATGATAGATATCCTTTATTTGGGAACTGGGAGACTCTGCTCTGCCTCTAAATTGTGTTCGTCTACCTCTACAGAGAGTTTCCATGAGGTTGTAGTTTTGATATGTTATATGGACTTAATTCCATGTTGCTTCTTTCTGTGCAGTTGTGTTACTTAAAGTACACAGCAACACATAATAGTATGCCATCACATGGGAACAGAGTGGTGTGGCTATGAAGACAAACCACACTGTTCAGAGACATAAAATCTAAAATTTGTTTACTAAGCAGGATAGGTATAGTGGGTGTATAGTAATTTATTTTCTAATATTCCTGGGACATTTGTACAGAGTGAATACACTATGTGCAGATGCATTCATGCCAGCCAAGGCTCCCGCTCCTTTGGTCCCTTTGTCTCTGGCACTAGAAATTTGGTGGACTAGGACACCCACTCTGACTTTTTGATGGGGTTTGAGGCTGGCTGACAACCTGGCCCCACATGCAGCTTTTCTCACTCGTTTAGCTTTCTGCGTAATGTTGGACATCCATGAACAAGTTCCCTCCAAGGAACTAATGCTGTAACTACTGTTTTGAATAAGCTCCCAATGGCCTTTCACATAGCCTCAGGCCAACCTCCTTCACTTTCCCCATATGCTAAGCCAAGCAAGCAATTGTACATAGATATTACACTGTAGTCTCTCTTTAAGGAAGTAGTGTTGTTAACTATTCATGTGTTTCTGTATGTCTTTCTGTGCAGATCTAAACCATTAAATCAGGGCCAGTGTAGTCCAGCTTAGTGCTCTCAGATAAGCTTGCCCATGACAACTGTCATTGCTTGTTTCTTTTCCCATGTGGATGGTGGAGCAATCTTAAGAGCTGAAACTAGTCAGCTGGAGTTCAAGATTCATTTTGTCTGAGTAGCTTTGGGTAGATTTCACTCATAGCATATGTCTAAAAATCGTTATTCCTGTTGCTGCATTACTATGCATTACAACTTTTAACTGTACCAGTGACATTTATGAGTGTCAGGAGGATAATCTGAAGAAGTGGGAAGGTATTGATGGGCGCAGGCTAGAGCAGGCCCTCATTCTAGAAATGGTTGCTCTTTCTTGACCAGGGTCCCAAATTAACACACAACCATATCCCTAACTCAGGAAGTATTAATGGACATTATAAATGATTAAGATACCAAAATACCTTAGTGTGGTTCACACAAGCAAGTTCCAGTTTATAATCAAGGAAAGAAAGGCACAGAGCAGTGAAGTGACGTCAACGTTTTATGTATGGTAACAGCCAGCCTATGACATAGCATTTCTCTCCTGACTCAGAACCTATTGCTTCATCAACTGTATCATGCTTCATGATATAGAATATCACATATTGAATATATTTGATTGAATATCATATACAGAATTCATTGTTTCTTGCTGTAAAAAATAATTATTTATCCAAATAAATTCCTATCTTATTACACATCTCAGTTATTAGCAGAGTTATTGTACCAAAACAAGATGATGAGTACGTGTTAGTTTGTCTGTGAATTTGGAGTTCTTGATCTCTGGATTCTATCTTACAAAAATATTGCAGGCAACATCTCTTATAGCTTTCTGAAGATAGTGCAGGGCAAATCTTAGGAGGTACAAAAATTAGATATTTCTAAGTAGTATTGAAATGAATGCGATAGTTTATACATATCTAAGTATTAGATTCTGTACTTCTAAAAATTCCAGGACTTCAGCAGAGGTTTTCTGTCATGGGATTTGAGAGATCAGGCTCAAAAACTTGAGAACTTGGAGTTCCCAGATAATGAGCCTGTATAAGGCATTGCAGAATCAGAATTCTATAGCTTCTCCTGTGCAGAAAGATCACATAATAAAGTGTTATCTTTTACATACTGTGTAAGAACTTGCAGTAGACCTTACTAGATGGAGCAGAGACTGAGTAGGTGAAGCGGGGAATTATCTGGCTTCAGATCTAGTGCTAATAAAAGGAGATTTCTGATTACTCGGCCATTGCATATTTTAAAATTTTCCTCTAGAGAAAATGATCTGATGTTATGGTATAATATGAGCATTCTTACTCATGTTAGCAAACATTTTTTTACTTATGTTAATTTCTTTAAAACAAGTTTTTAAATTATAACGCATAAAAAAAAGTTGTTTTATCTTAGTGGTAACTTAACCTAAATGAGTTCAGAATTCATTTGGGAACATAAAACAGTTAATCAGGTCTACTTTTTTTTTTTTTTTCCAGGGAAGAACCTTGCTGATTGATTTATAATATTCAAAGCCAATTAGAATGCCATCTAATTATTAGGAATACCTCATCTTCTCTAAGGCAATATAAAAATTAAAATAATTAAAATAATTAAAATAACAGTAGAGAAATTAAGTATAAAGAATAACTATACTAATTGTAAGGTATTATTAGAAAAAAATCTAGGAAACTTACCCACAGTTTTGGTAATGTCCTCTGCTTGATAAAATGATCTGTGTTTTCTATTTAGTAATATATGGGAACAGTATAAAACCCCTATGTGTTTATATGTTATGTTTTCCCAAATAGTCTGGACTAGAGAATTTGAGGGAGAAAAAAGAAAGTATACTTGCTGTTTTATGTTTATAAGCATTTCATAAAGCAGTACCATCTACACTGTAGTTACGCTACAGCGTAGTTTAAAACTGTTGTCTAAGAACCTAATTATTCAAATGAAAAGTTAGTGGTTGCAAATTGGTTTTGTACTGCAATGTAATTATCCTGCCTGGTTTATGGAAGTCTGGTAATATTTTCATGTGTTACTTTGGAATCAATTTATTAATTAAAAATTTAGGTCAGCTCCACTGACCTAATTAACTCTAATAAAAACAACTAGGTCACAATTAAGAGTCCCCTTTCATAGATATACATAGGTATTTTCTATCTCTTTAGTGTTATTTGTAACTTCAATCTGGAGGCTAGTACAATTATTTCATGTTCTTTGTATTTTATTTTTCTGTTACATTATGTGCTTATTTAAAACAGCAGGAATTCCACAGTTTACAAAAGCCTGGAACAGAATACTTGAAATGCCAAATCTACCATCTGTATTATTTATGACATTTGTCACCTCTATGAAAATATAAGGTTGGAAAAGATTATTAAGATCAAGTCCAACCGTTACCCCAGGGCTCCAAGACCAGCACTAAACCATGTCACTGAGGGCCTCATCTACATGTTTTTTTTAATAATTCAGAGATGGTGATTCCACCACTGCCCTGGCCAGACTGTTCCAATGCCTGATCACCCTCTCGCTGAAAATTTTTTTCCTAATATTCAGTCTAAACCTCCTCTGGTGCAGCTTCAGGCTATTACCTCTTGTCTGGTTTCAGAGCAAGATCTGGTTCATCTTTTGGTTCAGCTTTATACTTACAAGAAGCTTGTTGGAACAGGATGCTGAGGTGCACTCTACAGAAAGCTCCAAATTGTTTAATTTGTTTCCATGTATTTGGTTAATGGGGGAAGATAGGGCCACATCAATAATGTATTATCCAATTTAGGCACCTATATTAAGGGGATAAGTAACTTTCTTTTCATGTTTGTTTATCTCTGGTTCCTGAGAGAGCTAAATAACTTAGATGGAAAGTCTAATCTTTCAGATAGTTCTAAGTTAAGGGGGCTACAGTAAGTTAATCATTACAATAAATTGATCATACTTCTTGTAGTCTGACCATAGGCCAAATTGTTCAATAATTCCTTTTCCAGAATAAATGTGTGATAAATAAAGTGAGTAACACAACAGAAGCCCTGAAAAAGCTCTGATGAAAGTGCACCATGGGAAAACAGGCAATCCAGAAAGACATAGCTAGAAAGTGTTTTAGTTGTAGGAAGAAATGTTGAAAGAGATAAAATCCTCTAGCTTCCAGAACTTACGTCAAAAATCTTTCTGTCAAGTAGTTAGATGACTCAGTTAATTCAAAATAGCAAAATAGTGATCAGCTAGAGATTATATCTGGTGTGAAAGTAAAAATGCCAGCTGAAAGACGATCTAATGCCATCAAAGTGCTTCTTACATAGGTCCTAAGTGTTGCTATTTCCAGAAGTTTCACTAGAAGAAAATGATAAGTTAAGGGAATCAATTCCACTCAAAAGCCATTGTTGGTAACAATCAACGTCACAAAATTCCTCTCTTGGCCAAAGATGACTGCAGCACTGCAGCAGCCTTGCTTATCTTTTTATACAATGCACATTGTAAACCACTTCCTTATCGTAGCATTCACAAAGAGGATTATGGTGTAAACACTACGTTATGTTTCTTCTGAGCGTACTTTATGTAATTAAAGCCTCTAGTACATGAACTGAATATGATTTAGGCAGACTCTGCTTCATATTGTTTCACTACAGTAACTGTTTAACTTTTTACAAATTTTGCACCAGAAAGAGATTTATAACCAAGTTCAAGCTAATGCATGACTTAATAGCACTAATTCACCAAATAGCAAATAACTATAATGACAAAAAAAGAGGAACTTTCCTTTTTAGACATCCAATAAGATATCAATGATTTCAGAGCCAACTGCAATTCTCTAGAGAGTACTTTACAAGGTTCCTTATTTTTTTTACGTATTAAAGGATAATGTAGGGAGTAGTCACTATCATTTAGAGGGAAATTTCTCTTCTGTATATGCAATGCCATCGTGTGACTGTTTATCCTTCCTCCTATTTACCCATCAGTACATCAGTACATTACATTTCAGATTATACCAAGCTGCAAGTCATTGTCCATAAATCATAATAAAATATGTCAGATAACATCTAGGGTTTAGTGTAATAGCTGAGTTATCTGGTGAGACAATCTGGACATTTAAATTGTATGTGGTTTTCCATTCTCTGAGAAACAACCTACTTCTCCAGATAGCAACTGGGATACACTTGCAAACACAAAAAAGCACAAGGGAAGAAACTTTTGTCTTGTAAAATTATTTATTTCCTCATGAGAAATGGATGCAGGATATTTTCTGAGCGTAATGATTTTTAAAGGGCAGAAACCTAGGAAAAATAGTGTCATGATGTTAAGTTACATTGAAATAACACAAGTTATATCAAGTATAGATCTCTATATGTTACCATGGAAATTAAATTACTCTTTATTTTAACACTTCTGCATGTGACCTTAACTGTAAAATGAGGTCTTGTTATGCTGGAGAAAGTCTAACATGTTTTTACTTGATGCAACTAATAGCAGCTTTAGCAGCAGTATTACCAAACAAAGTAAAGCAAAATACCATGGAGCTTAATGAAATTTTAGTCAACAAACAGAACTTTTATGTTTTTCTTCCCTCCATTAGTGTATTTTCCTTTGGTTTCTTTATAATGGAAGAGACTGCTCATTTTTTGAGCAATTTAATTAAAATTAAATTTGTATTTTACTTGGAGAAAGAACACAAATCTTCACAAAACCAGCCAGTACAGTTACATTTATACTATATTTTATGCTTCTTTTTTTATTTAGCCAAAATATTAGGAATCAGGTCAGCATTTGTGCACAAAACAATTAAGAACTGGAAAAAAAATTGGAAAAGCTTTTGGTAGAAGCCTTAGTTAAGGCTTCTTCTGGTATCAGAAAATGCAATAACTGATTGCTCAACCCAGGATAAAAAAAAATAAAAAATCACAGCTTGGAAATTTGTTAAGTCTATAAATGTTCCTGAAATTTTGTTTTCAATGAGATGGATGCATTTGCAAGCCTTTAGATGCTGTGGGAAAATCAGCTGGGGAGAAAGTAAAGAGCACTGGGGTCTAACAGAAGTTGTAGTATTATATAAACTTTTTTAGGGTTAAATGCAGTTGTCATTTTCAGGACAGTTGGCATGCACGGAATCTGCCTGAAAGGAGGTTGTAGTGAGGTGGGGAGTTGGTCTCTTCTCCGAAGTAACAAGTGATAGGACAAGAAGTAATGGCCTTAACCTGCTCCAGGGGAGGTTCAGATTGGGTATTAGGAAAAATTTCTTCAGTGAGAGGCTGTTCAGGCATTGGAACAGGCTTTCCAGGGAAGTGGTGGAGTCACCGTCCCTGAAAGTGTTCAAAAACCATGTAGACAAGGCCCTCAGTGATACAGTTTAGTAGCGGTTTTAACAGATCAAACACTAGGGGTCAAGAAAATCTCTCCCTTCCACCCCCCCCCCCCCCCCCCCCTTTTTTGTGACATATTCTAAGCCCAGATATTGGGTGGTTAACTCTTACAGAAAAACTGCAGAGATGAATAATTGCATATACAGATGACTTAGAGGTATCTTAATTAAGCAATGAGGAGATGGATGTTTGTCAGCAACATTGACGAAAACTGAGTCTGAAACAAACACATGCTGTATGTACCTGGGAACGGTAGCTGTAGAATAGAAAATATGACATCTGTGGCAACATTTTGTCAATATTATATAGATTTAAAATATAAGGATGGTCTCTGCTTAAGAAGTGTCATTTGCCCACTACAAATGGGGACCCATAAATTTGACTCTTATGTCAAGTTGCATACATGGCCTTTTAGTATGGCAGCTATCTCCAAGGAGAAAATTAATTTCAAAACTGTTAAGAAGTATAAACCTTTTATAATGATCCTGATGAACCACATCAACAGTATAATTAATTATTTAACAGAAAATATTCCCCTGTTCCCCTTTTTTTTTTTTTCTTTGACATGCATGGTCTTAGCAGTAACTGTTCCCCTCCCCCTACCTGAGTAAGAGTGATGAATATTGCAATTAAGTGACTTATTGTAGTGTGTCTAAGGAACTAACTCTCCCTAGAATCTTTTATCTGACCTTCTCTATAGCCATAAACCTACCTGTGCTAGACACTAGTCTGAATTAGTGACCTGAGTAAGAACATTTGAGAATGGTGATTTAACTGGGGATTTTTTTTTTTTTTCTGCTTTATTTGTTCATTTTGAACTGAATGAGATTACATAGCATGCCGTTTTTCTTCTGGAATAGACATAATTAATTTCAGCCCTCTATATGTCAAAAGAAACACCTGTGTTTCTTCATTTTGTATCAAAGAGTTACTGTTCCTCCTGTGGGAGTCACCTGACTACATGTAGACTCCCACTGCGAAGACAACTATGTGTGACAAAGTGAGTGAATACTTCCTTTACATGAGTGAAGAATAGGGGCTTGTACATCATTACTGTAGCATCCTGAAGTATACCATCATGAGAGATCAGAAGGTCTTACATCTCTTCATTGACTAAAAATGTGCCGTTTTCCAGTCTTTTTAAATAAGTGTGATGTGTAAATTTGCTGAGGAAGTTGAAGGATGAAAGAAGAGCAGCAGAA
The DNA here is from genome assembly GCF_033783945.1 of Neopsephotus bourkii. NCBI lineage: Eukaryota > Metazoa > Chordata > Aves > Psittaciformes > Psittacidae > Neopsephotus > Neopsephotus bourkii. The sequence continues at coordinate 5,431,377 of NW_026901872.1, read as the reverse complement.
ATGTATTGCATTAGGCAATAAAATTATTTCCTTCTTATTAAGCATAGATTCTAAGGGTTTGAAATTTATTTTCTGTAAAAGACATGGATAGTCCCTCAGAAGCTACAAACCTAAGATAATATCTATAGCATAGCAACATGTTTCCATGAACACAGTGGTTCTCAAAGTTTTGAAAATGAAATCCACCTTTGTAGTATCATGCCTTTGTGTGCCACCATCTGCATGTAAATCCAAACTAAACAGTTTTTCCTTCAAACCTTACTTTTTATTAGCTGATCAATTTAAAATTAGGAGTCTTATTTCTAGGTAAAGGTCTTGCATTCAGTTTCCCACTTATATAAAAAAAAATCAGTAACTATCATCATTTTACTGTTTTTCATCTGAGGTGGCAGCAGATTGTTTACTGAAGGTTAGCAAATGAAGAAGACATTAAAACTGCATATGCATGTAAGGTAAGAGCTGTAAGAACCGTTGTATGATTAAAAAAGGTACTATGTAAATTAAGGAGCAGTTTCATACTTTGCTGATAGCAAATAATGGATGTTTTAGAGAAGAATGTTGCAACAGAAAGCTCTAATGTAGGAAGCACAAAATATCACTTTAACAAAGCTTCCTTTTCATACATCTTTTTTTAACTTATAAGATGACTTTTGTATTTTCTATAAATTTTTGCCATCTGCTGTATTCTATAAAAATCGATTCCACAGTTTAACAATTCATGGTATGAATTGTTGTTTTCCAGCTGCAAGTGTTTATGCTAAAGGGGTGGTGGCTAACTACATTTAAGTGCTGGCTAAGATTTATTCCTGGGCAGGGGAGTGAACTGCTCCTCTGTTTGAAGCTGTTGGAAGAAATAAATAGCAACTCTACAAAACATTCTTGTTGTAATTTCAGGTGTTTCTCCATAAATAGAAAAACTTGCTATAGACATTTGAAAGTAGGTGTATTTGCATAAAATTCCAATTGTTTTCTTTGGGTTTTTGTTTTAAGACTACATATTAAAACCAGCCAAACAAAAAACCCCAAACAGTTAAAGAAGGCTTAATAAGACTGTTCTTTTGGACATATAGAAGAAAATTTTCTGGGTAGTTGAGGAAAATGTGGAGTGAAAGACTGGTATAAGAAAATGCAGAAAAGAAGAAAATTGAGCACTTTTCTATGCAGAATACATTTAGAAATCACAGCCACAGTAATGTGAAAGCACTAACGTAAATGTGTAGAAGTAAATAATACTGTTCAAGCTCATGTAAGGAGATTTTAATGTATGCAGATCATAAAGAATACAGCTTACTTATACCATCACAAATAATTTTTTGACAAAAAAAATATTATAAGAATAATGTAAAAGGTTATATAATTTAACTTTGGCACAGAAAGAAGAAACATACGGGGTTGGAATATTGTCACTTTGGCTGAAGCATTGGCAAAAAAGCTTTACTCTAGAAATTGCTTTTAATAAATTAGTATTTACATTATTATAGTGAAGAGAAAACAATGTTCATGCTTTTCCCCCTGTTCATCCACCTTACAATGCAGAAGCTGTAATTTTTTTTCTTTTTGTGTTGGGGTAGTTTTCCCTATAGAGGAACTTTAAATCTTTGCTGTCCCATAAATACGTGAGCATAAACAGTGATTTATTGCAATTTAGCTCCTGTTTTGGTGGAGGAGGTTTATGGTGCTGAGAAAACTCATTAATCTAATTCACAGCTCATAGTATAAACATAACCTTTACAATATATAACAGCAGAAATTATGTGTGTTTATGATTTACTGTTTGTGTTTTGGAAGAAGAAAGAAGTGTGAACTTGTTTTGCCACTTCCAGTTTTAATACTCATTGATTAAGCAGAAGAATTAATATGAAACTGCTATAAATAACAATCTATGTGTATTTACTTTTTAATACCTTTTTTAAATATAAAACATTAAAATTCAAAAGCTGTGAGAACAGTGTACTGTGAGGCAGACAAGCAACTTTAAAAAGCATATTCCAAACAAAATTGCTATTAACATGATCATTTATTATGACAGTAGATCTACTTAAAAGATTTCTGAATTTGTCTTTTGAACATCTCCATAACACAAAAAGTAAGAGGGTGACTGTGTTGTTGTAGTGTTAAATTGCTCTTTAGGTCTTACATACTTAAGTATGCATATTTTATGAGAATTCATATTCTCACTGAAGTGGAAACCCTCAATTTTTAATCAAAAGTGGCTGTTAATATAATAATTGTAATATATTCATATCATGCAATGCTGTTATGAGTTTACCTATGCTTCTGCTGAATTTTAAGAGAAACCTGCGATGCTTGAAAAACAGGCATACTTTTGTTAAATGATCAAAAGAACTATCAAATTTAGGTGTTTCTGTTTTCAGACACTGTGCGGAAAATTTTGGCTATCTAAAGGTATAACACCTAAAATTACGAAATCTCTTTTTTTTTTCTATATTTTGGGATGTTCTTAATGTATTTTTAATACTTTAGCCTGCTAAATGTAATGTCATCCTGAGCATTTTGCAAAATGTATATAAATGATATTGGAATGTTGCATGGTTAAATATATTTAGTTGAAGTCTTTTGAATACATTACAGGAAAGTTAAAAATACATTATCAGGAACTGTTGACCAGTGAAATCATAGTTCTTTTACAGAGCCATGTTCTCTCTAGAAGACACTATTTTAACAGAGAATTCATGAAAACAAACCTTACATAATATTTATGGGGTTTTTTTTCCAAAAAATACTGATATACTGATGAATTATTCCTACTCATAATCTCAAAATAATGTATTTTACTATTCAGGAATAATGACAGTTAGGAATCATTATAGTGGTTCACTATATTGTAAAATGTGACTTTCAGATTGCAGATGAACCTTCAACTTAAATTCACAAAAATTATGATAAAAATACTATTGAAAGATTTTATTATTGAAAGCCTTTAATTTGTAACAGTGGAATTCCTTCAAACTGTAATAAAATACTACTGACTAGAAGCTTATTTTACACAAAGTGTTGATTACATTTAGTGCATCTTTCATCTGATCTATATCACGATTGGTAGTCTCCTTGTGATGAAAATCTAGTCCTACACATTATACCTTGTTTGCATTAAAAGGTATATGGAGGAAAATGATATCTCTTTACGTGCTTCACAGTTTTTCCTGATTCTTTTTTTTTTTAATTTTTATTTTCTATAGTGACAGTTCCTGTACAATATAAAAAACCCAAATCTAAAGTTTCTACTAATTTAGCACATATTCCAGCAATGTATCTGTAATATGCTTTTTGAATTTAAAATATGTATATTAATTTACAAAGTTACCTAGGGTTAATTAGTCAATTTCCATTCCAAGCTGTGAAAGGAAGAAACAAGTGAGAGCCATTTCATCAACAGTTATTCAGGTGTCTCTAGTAACATAGAAATAACATAGATATTCTGTAAAAATGAAGAACTAAAAAAAAGGAAAAAAGAATCGAGCTAGAAACTGGTTTTATATATTATTTAGTGACCTAGACATTTAAAATAATATTCATTTTTTTACCTTCCTAAACATTCATGTCTTTACATGTACTGAATACTACATTATTCCAAAAATTAAACAGAAGGCGTTTGAATTACTCTGGGTGAACTTTCTATTGAGTGAAGTTTCTATGCAATGTGAGGACACTGAGGGCACACCAGTTCTTGCAGAGTTTTAAGTAATGGAATGACAACCTGAAATCCAATGGAATGACAACCTCAAATCCAGCATAATTTGGTAGATAATTTTCCTAGAATTTGCTTAATTTTCAATATGAAAGCTGAGTAGTGGAATGCATACACTGTTTCCCTTTGTATTACTTTTTTTTTTTTTTGCAATATGTTGAACTGCCAAGAGATTATGAAATATTAAAGGAAACCTTTTAGAATTTGATGACAGCTGTTTTCAGCTATAAAATAACCCAGAAGCTATTTATTTGGCTAACAATTTTCCATTTCTTCAAGCAATGCCAGAGGAGTCTATTACCAGTTCTGGATAAAAATATATTGAGTTTTGATGGACTCAAGTAAAAGCATTTGACCATATTGCAGATGTGTGAATCATAACGGTGAAATACTTGGCAACATAGTAAGAAGATGTAAAACATAAGGGCCATATCCTGACCCTAAACTGTATAATCAATAATAAAGTGTGAACAGTGATGTAGTAATATTGAGATTTCTGATATGGAATTACAGCACCCTAAGTGAAGCAATCTAGCTAATAAGAAAATATTTTCTTGAATGCTAAATCTACTGAGTGAACAAACAAAACTGAACACTGGCATATTTCAAAGAAGGGTTTTATATAAAGCAAGTCAGCTTAAGTCTAGAAAGCTAAAGGATGTATTTAAACATTGTAGTATATATAAATCCATCAATAAAGTCACATAGTGTTATATAAATCTGCAAATGCATTTCCCTAATACTTGAAAATCAAAAGATGACAGCTCACTTACAGCTATGGTAAATCAGGCTTAATCATTCAAACCTGAAGATAAATGATTATTATCAGATGAAAGACATTTGTACGACAGCTATATTTCCTGTCTTTACTAAATTTAATTACACCAAATACCGTTTCATGTAATCCTACTCAGATCTATTCCCATCATTCACTGATTCATTAGAGAAAATACTCAAGATGAAGAGAATATAGAACATGTAATCCAATAGTATATTTCATGGAGAAGGCTGAGGTTCTGAATGACTTATTTGCCTCGGTCTTCTCTAGCAAAGGCTCTGACCGCACCACCCAAGTCTTGGAAGGCAGATGCAGGGACTGTGAGAATGAAGAACCTTGGTTCGAGACCATCTTAAAAATCTGAACTTGCACAAGTCCGTGAGTCCTGATGAAATCCATCCATGGGTCCTGAAGAAGCTGGCAAATGAAGTTGCTAAGCCGCTGGCCATCATATTCAAAAAATCATGGCAGTCAGGTGAAGTTCCTGATGATTGGAAAAAGGGAAATACAACCCCCATTTTCAAGAACAGGAAAATGGATGACCTGGGGACTTACAGACCAGTCAGTCTCACCTCTGTGTCTGGCAAAATCTTGGAGCAGATTCTCCTGGAAGGCATGCTAAGGCACATGAAAATCAACAAGGTGCTTGGTGACAGCCAGCATGGCTTCACTGAGGGGAAATCCTGCCTGACCAATTTGGTGGCCTTCTATGATGGGGCTACAGAACTGATGGACAGCGGTAAAGCAGTTGATGTCATCTACCTGGATTTGTGAAAAGCGTTTGACATTGTCCCACACGATATTCTTGTCTCTAAATTTGAGAGACATCAATTTGATGAATGGACCACTCAGTGGATAAAGAACTGGCTGGATGGCCGCACACAAAGAGTTGTCGTGAATGGCTCAATATCCGGCTGGAGACCAGTAACAAGTGGTGTCCCTCAGAGATCAGTGTTGGGACCAGTCTTGTTTAACATCTTTGTCGCTAACATGGACAGTGGGATTGAGTGCACCCTCAGCAAGGTTGCAGATGACACCAAACTGTGTGGTTCGGTTGATACGCTGGAGGAAAGGAATGCCATCCAGAGGGACCTTGACATGCTTGTGAGGTGGGCTGATGCCAACCTCATGAAGTTGAACCATGCCAAGTGCAAGGTCCTACACCTGGGTTGGAGCAATCCCAGACACAGCTACAGGCTGGGCAGAGAAGAGATTCAGACAAGATTCAGAGAAGCCCTGTGGAGAAGGACTTGGGGGTGTTGGTCTATGAGAAAATGAACATGAGCCGGCAGTGTGTGCTTGCAGCCCAGAAAGCCAACCGTATCCTGGGCTGCATCAAAAGGCGTGTGACTAGCAGGTCAAAGGAGGTGATCCTGCCCCTCTACTCTGCTCTTGTGAGACCTCACTTGGAGTATTGTGTACAGTTCTGGTGTCCTCCACATAAAAAGGACATGGATCTGTTGGAACAAGTCCAGAGGACGGCCACGAGAATGATCAGGGGACTGGAGCGCTTCCCATATGAAAATCGGCTGAGAAAGTTGGGGCTGTTCAGCCTGGAGAAGAGAAGGCTGCATGGAGACCTCATAGTAGCCTTCCAGTATCTGAATGGGGCCTAAAGGGATGCTGGGGATGGACTCTTCATTAGGGACTGCAGTGGTAGGACAAGGGGTAATGGGTTAAAACGTAAACAGGGGAAGTTTAGATTGGATATAAGGAGGAAATTCTTTGCTGTGAGGGTGGTGAGGCACTGGAATGGGTTGCCCATGGAGGTTGTGAATGCTCCATCCCTGGCAGTGTTCAAGGCCAGGTTGGCCGAGGCCTTGGGTGATATGGTTTAGTATGAGGTGTCCCTGCCCATGGCAGGGGGGTTGGAACTTGATGATCTTAAGGTCCTTTCCAACCCTAACTATTCTATGATTCTATGTATCGATGTCTCTCATATAAACTGTCTCTCACAGTATCCTTCTGGGCAGAATCTCCAGCTAGGCAAATCCATGATACATTGGGTGAACAATTGGCTGACAGGTCAGCTCAAAGTGTGATAGTAAATGGAGTTACATCAGGCTGGCAGTCAGTCACCAGTGTGGCCCCCCCAGGGCTCAGTTTTAGAGACATATATAATGTTTTTATACATTATCTGGATGCAGGAGTCAAGTGTATATTAAGTAAATTTCATGCTGATACTAAACTAGGAGGAGCTGTGGACTTCTGAAAGACAGGGAAGCCTTACAGTGAGATCTGGATAGCCTAGAGAGCTAAGCAGTCACCAACCATATGAAATTTAAGAAGAGCAAGCAACAGATTCTCCACTTAGGATGGGTTAATCCTGGTTATACTTACAAATTTGGGAATGAGAGACTGAAGACCAGCTGTATGAAAAGATATCTGGGTGTTTGGGTTGATGGCAAGTTGAATGCAAGGCAACAGTGTTCCCTGGCAGCCAAAAGGGTCAATCTCTCTTGCGGTGCATCAAGCACACCATAGCTAGCCAGTTCAGGGAGTTGATTGTCCCACCCCACACTGCACCCTGCACCCTACCTGCAGTACTGTGTGCATTTTCAGGTGTCTCAGTAAGAGGTCATCAAACTATTAAAGTCTGTCCAGAGGAGGACAACCAAGATGGTCAAAGATCTTGAGGACTTGGGAGGTGCAACTGAGATCACTTCATTTGTTCAGCTTGGAGAAAAGAAGGCTGAGGAGTGACCTCATTGCAGTCTGCAGCTTCCTCAAGGTGGGCAGTAGAGGGCGAGGTGCTTATCTCTCTGGTGACCAGTAACAGGACATGTGGAAATGAAATGAAGCTGCATCAGGGGAAGTTCAGGTAGGACATTAGGAAAAAGTTCTTCACTGAGAGGGTAGTCAGTCACTGGAACAGGATCCCAAGGGAAGTGATCACAGCACCCAGCCTTATCAGAGTTTAAGAATCATCTGGACAATGTTCTTAGTCATATGGTTTATTTTTAGATAACACTGTGAGGAGCAGGGAGTTGGACCCTTATGGGTCCCTTCGAACTGGAGGTATTCTATGATTCTGTAACATCACATGTACATTATTCTACTAGTTACAGAAATAATTTGACTGACTAAAATATATATTAATGTGTATGCTTTACTAATGTGTTTTCTGATGCTTTTTGAAAAGAATATCTGATTTTAATATTTCTGTTTGTTTTGTTTTGTTTTTAATTGTCTTCCTAAATCAGATGAAATTGCAAATTAGAAGCACAATGAAAATGAGGAAAGGTCTAGAGAGCATCTCTCATGAGGAGCTTAGCTCCGTACAAGGCCTTGAGTAGCAGGATATGTTCAACTTTAGTGCATCATAAGATACATGAGAAAAACTATGATTTTATGAATACTATATGACACACTTAACAGAGTTAGGTAGGGCAGTTTGTGAAGGAAGATATTATATGGTAAAAGAAAACCTGACATCAACCTAATACTTATTTTTTTAATACAAGTATCTCTGATAGGATAAGAATGCTTAAGTGTTAAACCAAAGATCACATTTGTAAGACCTAAAAATACAGTTCTATTCAGCATTTTAGAGGGATTACATTTTGAAAGCTTTTCTCTATTAGCAAACCCCATTCTTCACTTCTCCATAGAAGATAAGTTATTCTCTCCTATTTTATAAGTCCAGATACCTCTTTCTAGAGAAAAGCTGAAAAAGGTTTGGGTTTGTTTGGTTTTTTTTTTTAGTTTATTTCCCTATAAGCAAACAAAAGTACAGTGAACATTCATTTCATCCAAAGTATGCCAGTTTACTGAACTCCTTAGCATGACACTGATTGTTAATATTTTCTACTGAAAGCAACATGGGTGTATGACACTTATACTATATCCACCTCTTATAGAAATTAAAATACTTGACAGTATATTTTGATGGCCTCAAAAGTTCCATCAAAGCAATCTATTACCAGCATGCTTTTTTGAATCGTGATATTCATATACCCTAAGAAAGGCATACTGTGGGTTTTATTGAACAGCATTTGGGAGTAATTCTGAGGAACCACCAACTGTGTTTTCACAACTCTAGTTCTAGGTGGGAACATCATGTAGGAGTATAGATTTATCTTTTAAAGGTGCCTAAGTCAGTTCACTAAATAAAGACCCCACATCTCTCTAGCTCTGAATATTCCAGTAGAAATAGATAAGGCACTTAAGGTTGTTAAGGCACTTATTTTAGGCCGGCATGGACTGACATAAGGACATTCAGATTATTTAATTCACAATCTCATTGAAAGTTTGATATAAGAATCAATACTGGGTGTGTATGGTCCCATTTCTGCTTTTTCAGTATCTGAAGATCACTTTTCATGCATTTTTTTCCTTTCCTGGAGATTATTTCCTCTATCATTTTTCATTTTTCAACAATTTGACTGGAGTGAGTTTCATTTCTTGTACTCCTTGACAGGTGAGCATTAGTCTAAGATAGGTTTATAAACCTCCCCAAGATGAGGAATAAATACCTCCAAACAAGTATTCATTCTAGCTGAAAATAGATGCATAAGCTAAAGCAAATTATTGCTCTTCTTTTTGCTTCTCTGGTGGACAATCCTGACTTCAAGTTATATGCCTGATGCTGCTCCACTGATCCAACCTCTATATGCTTCAGATTAAGTACTTCAAAGCTTCTGAGCTCCCTCATTAATTCCTCATTCTCTTTCAGACCCTTCCAAGAGTTACATTCTCTTACCTTCCTTTCCAAGAAAATTTGGCAGGAAGAAAAGGTAAAGTTAGGAATAGAAAACACCATTTTAATTATTTCTTTTTTTTTTTTTTTTTTTTTTTTTTAACTTCACCTTGCCAACATGTCTTTAACTGCAGTGAAAGATTCTGTAACGGATACATTCTGTTTTGGGATAAACTCCTCTTCCCATGCCATGCACTCACACTGAGAAGATGAGACCTTCTCACCAGGCCACATTTACTATACCTTGGAGAATAACTGTGGAAGGGATATTTTTGTCCCATTAGCAGTAGACCAGTAGTTGATAATGTTCCAGGGACTCTCAGTCACTCTTCCACAAGATATGAGAAACCTTTCTTAAACAGGTCAGTCATTTTAGAATGCAGTACAGGAGGGTATGCTTGTGTAGTCACTATTTCCACATATTGCCTGAAGGAGCTCACAATACTGTTTATATTTCTGAACAAAATAAAAGCAACAAGCCTATTCATAATACTGGGGAAAGGATAATCTCATGTCAAGATCTCCCTGCTGGAAGCAGGAATCTTCTTCATCTTTCCACCATGAGTCCAAAAGCAGATGCAGCATTGATCTAGGTAAGGGCTGCTACAGCAATAGGAACTGCAGCTTAACCTCACAATGGAAGACTGTGCACTACATCTGCTTCTGGTAATTTTGTAAGGATGGCAATAATGAGGCATACAAAGTTGAGTTTTCTCTGTTACTTTAAATTCTTGGATGCAAAACACTCCTTTTCATACTGAAGAAGTGCTGGCTTCTTGTGGATAACCGGCTACCACCTGAAACATGAGTTTCCAGACTACACAGCTATATACACTCTAGACAGTGAAAATAGCTTTGTAGCTTAATTCTTGAATAAGATAAGAGTGTAGCTGTGTCTTTCTCGCTGGAGACCAAGAAGCTGTAATGGACAATAGCCTGCCTGTCTCCGAGACCCCTGCTGGCACCCTTGAACTAAAAGTTGGGATTAAAAAATAAAATCCTTGTCTTCTCAAATTAATTTTCTACCTCAGAAAAAAAAGATGGTAGCATTAAGGGGACATATGTGACTAGTTGTTTACTCTTGACATTGTAGTCCTATATATCGTTAATGGTAGCAAGCTGTGCATGTTGGGATATTTCTTCACCTTTCTACCTTGTTCCTTCTGTCATGCATTATCTTTATTTCTCCTCTTTTCGCCCTTGGATAGTTGATCTCCAGGAAGAGAGAAACCCATATATCTCATTATTTCACATTTTCCTTCTCACAGATGGTAACCCCACCTGCAGATCTGCCCTTTTCATGCCATTACTAACTTCCTGCTCTGTTTAAACTCTGTTATGTTTGCAACCAGGTTGCCTGCTGAGGGAATGGTTACTTCTGACAAGACCCAATCTCCTATTGAGCAAATGAGCTACACAGAGGCCCAATTATTATTAAATGTTAGCATAATTGTAATTATAAGTAGAGTGTTTCATTATAATACAGCTGTTGAGGCTTTAATGCATCCCTGTAATGTGCTTTATTAATAAGCTGTATAGAACTGCTGACTTTACAATTTTCTGGATTACATTTATGATACCAAAAGAGGTTATGAAAATGAATTCACTATGGGAGCCCTACTGTGTTAGTTACTATGATTCACAAGTTTATTATGGTAATAAAGCAACATGAGACAATAATGTTGGGAACTGAAATACACTAATGATGCTTCATATTGTTCCAAAAACATTATGCAGAAGTGGTGAAAAGTGTTATGACTTGCAGATAGTCAAATGTAGCAGATGTCACACTAATGAATAAAAGCGAGAGAGACAATACTGTTAGCCAAGTATTCCAAGTCTTCCAAAATGAAGAGAACGTTTAAGTCAGTCAATTGGTTGGTTGATTGGCAGAAAAATACGACTTTATTAATTTGCATTTAAGATTTGTTTCCTATTGAGACAGACAATTTTTGTCCCACTGTAAAATTTCATTTCAAACTACAGTTAGAAGGTCCTCAAAAAAGGTTCTGAGAGCAAATTAGAAACGATCAGTCTGTTTTGCACTCAGCTGTATGTACTATTGATCAGACTCCTCCAGCTGGTCTTACAGTGCTTGTATGCTTGGTTTCATAACCATCAGAAGAGATGATACCACATGATTATGACAGAAGAACAATGGTCTGTGTAATAGTGGTTGCAACCCACCTTTGCCTTTATGGAAATGACTTAAGTCCCCTCACAAAATCTCTGAGTGCATGCTCAGACTAGTAGATTATTAGGTAAAAGTACTTTTCCCCATGGTTATAGTGAAGAGGGTAGATGAACTGAGTTCCAAGAAGCTTGAGATAGTAACTGCCTATGATTTCCCTCTAGTGGTTACTCCACCACTCTCAGACACTTCACTTTTCACTGTTTACAGAACAATGAACAGCATCCAAAAAAAAGAAAAAAGAAACTTTAAATGAGAACTGCCAAACAAGACTGGAATCATGAAATATTTCACTAGACTCAAGAGTATTTAGAAATGTGGAAGATTTAAGCTTCACATGAAATGTGTAATAAATGGGTGATGGCAGAAAAGAAGACATTTAGAGGCAGTCTTATTTCTAAAGCAGCTATTTCTGAAGCATTACCTAATTTTAGTACTGCTCAGTTAAGTCAAGCAGAGGAGGCTAACTATGTAACTATTATAAAAATGAGAAGTACTGCGCTTCTGTAAAAGAGAAAGATTCTAAGATTCTTTTAACAGAGTTTATTAAAATAAAAACAGAGAGAAATTTGTACTGCATCTATGGATGGGATCTCATCTTGCAATTAGAGGTAGTAATTGGAATCCCCTATTCTAAAATAGAAATACAATGACTTTTTTTTTTAAAGACAGTAAAAAAAAAAAAAAAAGACAAAAAAACCCTGTAGGTAACAAAATAAGCAGGTTTGGTAAGCAAAGGAAATTACCCTATGTCCTGGGTTCAGCAGTAGCAGTCATTTTTCTCCTTCTTAGTATCTGGTGTAGTGCTGTGTTTTTGACTTTCAGCCTGGGATCAGTGCTGATAACACCAATGGTTTTAGTTGCTGCTCTGTAATGTTTACTCTGATCAAGTACCTTCTGAGTCTCATGCTCTGACAGGGAGGAGGGGAAGCCGGAAGGAAGCAGAGACAGGACACCTGACCCAAACTAACCAAAGAGGTATTCCATACCACAGCATGTCATGCCTACTATATAAACTGGGGGCAATTACCTGGAAGGGCTAGCTCACTGCTTGGGTTGGGCTGGGTATTGGTAGGCTGCTGGTGAGCAGTCGTGTTCTCTTCCCTTGTTATTTCCCTTATCATTATTGTTGATAGCAGTAGTGGTTTTTGCTATACCTTAGTTACTGGGCTTCTTGTCTCAACCCATGGGATTTATATTCTTTCGGTTCTCCTCCCCATCCCTTCAGGAGTGGGGGGGAGTGAGTGAACTACTGCGTGGTACTGAATTACCAGCTGGGTTTAAACCATGACAGTTCTTTCTGGCACCCAACGTTGGGCCTGAAGGGCTGAGATAACGACAGATCTGACTGGAGTGTGTCACATCATATTTGTGATAAACATTCATTGTTTTGGATTAATAGCCACTCGTCACAGTGCTGATTTATTGGCTCTCAAAATTGTTGCTCTTGATCTCACAGTTTCAACATGTCGTACTTTACCTACAGCCGGTATTTGCTGTGTTAGTGTTCATTGGCTGGGGGCCTTGGGCTACGGTTCTTGTTTCATTTACTTTATGGTAATAACTTGTAATGCAATAGAATCATTGATCATGAAAGTGATCTGGCTTGTGCTCCCTGTGTGGTCACCACCTCTATACTTTGGGAGGTATGTAATAGAAGTGTATAGCAATTACACATCTTTTTTCCCCTCCTCAGTTGGTCAGCCTATGAGGGAGACATTCCCACACACCCTAGTGACAAGTATAGCAGCTACTCAAACTCCGACACTAGACAGCGCAGCTACTCCATCTTCAAGCACAGCAGCTACACCAGCCCGATTGACAAGTACAGCAGCCCCATTTGAGAGTTCTGAAGGTTTTGAATGGCCTTTGGTTACCCTTGAGACCTGCCTACAGATTGTGATGGGGATCACCATGCTGGCCCACATATGGAGTGTGTTTTTCCCACAACCATTTTGTCTGATCTTGAAAGTTAAGTGGAGTCGTGTTTGGGTCTTGTCTAGGATTAGACAATGATATAGGAGGACTACCAAGAGATTTTCTTTGAGGCTGGACAGCCATGAGTGGCAGGGTGTGTGGGACAGTATGGGTAAGTACCTAGTCTACTGGGCCCCTCCAGTAGAGGGATCAGAGCATGACGGGAATGGTATGGAATAAGGGGTGAATACTGTCCTGGGTTCAGCATTAGCAGTAATTTTTCTCCTTCTTAGTATCTGGTGCAGTGCTGTGTTTTTTACATTCAGCCTGGGAACAGTGCTGATAACACCGATGTTTTTAGTTACTGCTCAAATATTTAGGCTGACCAAGGACTTTTGGAGTCTCATGCTCTTCTCCCAGGGAGGAGGGGAAGCTGGGAGGAAGCAGAGGCAGGACACCTTACCCAAACTAGCCAAAGGGGTATTCCATACCACAGCACGTCATGCCCACTATATAAACTGGGGGCAGTTACCCAGAAGGGTTAGATCACTGCTCGAGTCTGTCTGGGTACCGGTTGGTGGCTGATGAGCGGTTGTATTCTCTTCCTTTGTTATTTCCCTTATCATTATTATTATTGGTGGTAGCAGTAGTGGTTTTTGCTATACCTTAGTTACTGGGCTTCTTATCTCAACCCATGGGATTTATATTCTTTTGATTCTCTTCCCCATCCCTCCAGGAGAGGCAGAAGAAGCAGGGGGAGTGAGTGAACTACTGCGTGGTACAGAATTACCGGCTGGGCTTAAACCATGACACCCAAACAAAACCCAATGTGGTGGAGAATGGGTAGGATTCTTAGACTATTGGAGAATATGCTATGAAGAATGATATTAAAACAGAAAGAGACAGGAAATTCAAAACTGTAGTTCATCCAGCAGAGGACTAGGTCAACATTTAACATTTGGGAAAAGACAGAGGAAATGATCTTGACAGTAAGAGACTGCAGGTATCAAAACAGAAGGTGCATTATTGACAAAGTGGATAAATTATCATTGGTTCAAAAGAATTATAAGATGTTACAGCAATGAAGGAATGGCTGAAAAATACATGAGAACTGTACTAACTTAAATTGGCATAAAAGGCACTGTTGTGACAGAAATAATGACATTAGGACTGTTAAAAAGATCTATAGGTAACAAAAATGAAGAAGGACTATTATTTGGGTTTTTACCTGATTATTTTGTCCATGTATATAAGTATGTAAGATAAATTTATGGGCCAATGTATAGCGGAAGCTGTAATTTTTAATTTTTGCCAGAGACTATACCACAAATAATTAGGTTACCTGTGGTCACTCACTTGACTTCAACATAAACAGAAATAAAACAAAACCACCACTGAGAATGCAGACAGCACAGATGAAGATAGTGGGAAAGTATGCCATAAGAGTTCAAAGAGAGCATTTTGTTTTAATCTTGATATCAGAGATAGGAGAGAAAATGTATAATTGCTTCATATTCTTTACTGATTTTGAACCGTAGGAAAAATGCAAAATCACGGAGAAATTAAAAAGATAGTAATGTACTTATGCTTATAGGTAGTCTCAAAACAACCAAATACCTAGAAAAGGAAACATGTTTTCAGAGAAGACAGATGCCAGGTATTTTCTAATTTGTTTGTCATCCAGGTTTTAGCATTTCACCACAGAAGAACGAAGCTCCTGTTTATGCACACTGCACAATTTCTTGAAAAGTACCATTTACTCTGACTACTGCATGATGTTCAGCACTCGTTGCATATCACTGTGAAATGCAACAGGTTTGTTTTATTGCGTAAGACAGGTAATTTCTGTGCAGGTGATGTTTTGTTCTGGGAAGTGAAAGTAAAAGAGTATGACCAGAGACTCCAGGCAGTCCTGGAGAAAGCCACAGCTTCTGGGTTGTTTAGTCTGGAGAAGAGAAGGCTCAGAGGGGATCTTACCGCTCTCTACAAACACCTGAAAGGAGGATGGACAAGTGGGTGACTGGTCTCTTTTCCCAAGTAACAAGAGGTAACAGCCTCAAGTTGTGCCAGGGGAGGTTTAGACTGGGTATTGGGAAACATTTCTCCACCAAGAGGGTGATCAGGCATTGGAACAGACTTCCCAGAGCAGTGGTGAAATCGCTGTCCCTGAAATGTTTGAAAACTGTGTAGAGAAGGCCCTTAGTGGTAGACATGGCTTGGGGGTGGACTTGTCAGTCCTAGGGTAATGGTTGTACTTGATAATCTTAAAGGTCTTTTCCAACCTAGCTGATTCTAAACAAACAAACCAAAAAATTATTAAGCTCTGGTTATTGGAAGTATATGATGACAGTAAAACTGCTTTGATCCTCAGCATGCCTACAATAGCAGAGAAGAAAGGATACTTCATGGTAAAAATTAATGCTGGAATTCTGTGCTTCTATCAGTAACCTCAGAGTGCTACTCTGAAAAATTATCCAATAAAGCTGAGATAGAAGTTCTAACTAAGAATTTAAAAAATTGAAATAATTATTACTTACTTCTTTTAAGTGTTTTCATAGTACTGCTTAGCATTACATAATTGTTCAAAAAAGTTAGTGAACCATAGCCCTTTAGAACTGTTGTGATAACCAGAAAACTAAGGATGTGTGTCTGCTGTAATGAAAAATACATCTTTGCAGGTTCCATGATGGCAGGTTAGCTGCTTGGGAATTTTTTTTACCATGCACCTGACTTTTTGCTTCAACTGCATTGCAGTCATACTTTAACTTACAGTAATACATAAATGTTAAAAACCAGTGTTTCATAATAGCTGGTTCTAAATGTCATGGATTATTTAAACAACTATGTTCTATTATATTCAAATAAAGATGATAAATCTGTTATTAAAGTTAGGTATGAAAAACTTCACTTTAATTCTAGAGAAAAGTAGGCAGCTAAAACTGACCATAAGCTGCTTACTGGCAATTTCTGGGATTACTGGATTTTAAATTAGGTTGGCAAACATCTTCCACTATAAATGCATATATTTCCACCTTAAATGTAAAGATAAGATAGATTCAGATTTTCTAGATCAATATTTCACTATTTTTGAAACAAGGGTGGTAACATAACCTTTTGGAAACAACTAGAAAACATCTTGTGCAGTGCTTTCATTATTTTTCATGACTTTTGGTTACAGGCAGATAAAAATCTTATTAAGCTTCCACTTCAAATGTTAACTATTAATAATTTTTTTAACACTGTTTTTCAAATCGCCTTTATATCTTACTGACTGAAAAAAAATGGAACGTGTTCTTTAGGAGCAAGTCAAGGTATTAGATTAGGCAGAAATCATCAACTATACAAACAGAGCTCAAGTAAAATCTAGAAGTTTCTGAAAAAAAATAAGGTTTCCTGATGTCTCTCGTGTTGCACTAAATTCGGTGATAATTCTCATGGATATTTATGCCCATTTTAAAGGTGCACACAATGACAGTAGCAAAGATGAAAAAGTTTTAAGCATTCTTTCAGTGTTACATATTTAAACACATGAAGTTATATGGCAGAGTACAATAGCACTGGAAGTACAGTAAACCTCAGTGCAAGATACTGTTTCATTCATTGCTGTTCAACATTTCATTCTTAGCATGCTGTAGAACGTGAAGTACTATGATTCTGCTCTAATCTCTGAAAAAGATACTATACAGAAAAACGAGGCACTAATGTTTTTTCTCTGTTTGTGACAAGTATGAGCAAATCCCTAAGACTCTTCTGTTTATGTAAATAAAGTACTAAAGAACCCCCATGTTCAAGAAGGGGAAAATGGGAGACCTGGGGAAGTACAGACCAGTCAATCTCACCTCTGTGCCTGGCAAAATCTTGGAGCAGATTCTCCTGGAAGGCACATGAAAAACAAGGTGCTTGCTGACAGCCAGCATGGCTTCACTAAGGGGGAATCCTGCCTGACTAATTTGGTGGTCTTCTATGATGGGGCTACGGAACTGATGGACAGGCGCAGAGCAGTTGATGTCATCTACCTGGACCTGTGCAAAGCTTTTGACACTGTCCCATATGACATCCTTGTTTAAACTGGAGGGACATAAATTTGATGGATGGACCAATCAGTAGGTAAAGAGCTGGCTGTATGGCTGTATGAGTTGCAGTCAATGGCTCAGTGCCCAGCTGGAGACTGGTGGCGAGTGGCGTACCCCAGGGGTCGGTGTTGGGACCAGTCATGCTCAACATCTTCATCATCAAAAGGGACAGTGAGATCGAGTGTACCCTCAGCAAGTTTGCCAATGACAATTGGATATGTGCTGTGGTCAACACAGTGGAGGGATGGAATGCCATCCGGAGGGAGCTTGACATGCTTGAAAGATGGGCCAGTGCAAGCCTCATGAAGTTCAACAAGGCAAAGTACAAGGTCTTGCACCTGAGTCGGAGCAATCCCAAGCACAGCTACAGGTTAGGCAGAGAAGAGATTCAGAGCAGCCCTGCGGAGAAGGACTTGGGGGTGTTGGTTGATGAGAAACTGAAAATGAGCCAGGAGTGTGCGCTCACAGCCCAGAAAGCCAACCATATCCTGGGGTGCATCAAAAGGAGTGTGACCAGCAGGTCGAAGGAGGTGATCCTGCCCCTTTACTCTGCTCTCGTGAGACCTCACTTGGTGTATTGCAGTTCTGGTGTCCTCAACAGAAAAAGGACATGGAACTGTTGGAACAAGTCCAGGGAAGGGCCACGAGTTTGATCAGGGGACTGGAGCACCTCCTGCATTAAGATAGGCTGAGAAAGTTGGGGCTGTTCAGCTTAGAGAAGAGAAGGCTGCGTGGAGACCTCATAGCAGCCTTCCAGTATCTGAAGGGGGCCTACAAGGGTGCCAGAGAGGGATTCCACATCAGGGAGTGTAGAGAAAGGACAAGGGTTAAATGGGTTAAAACTTAAACGGGCAAGTTTAGATTAGATATAAGGAAGAAGTTCATAACTGTGAAAGTGGTGAGGCACTGGAATAGGTTGCCCAGGGAAGTGGTAAATGCTCCACTACTGATAGTGTTCAAGGCCATGTTGGACAGGGCCGTGGGTGACATGATCTAGTGTGAGGTGTCCCTGCCCATGGCAAGGGGGCTGGAACTAGGTGATCTTAAGCTCCTTTCTAACACTAATTATTCTACGGTTCTGTAAAGTGCCGTGGCATGACCTTAGGATTCAGCTGATTTGATGCATCTGGAAATCTTTCATCTACTCAGATTTCTGGGAATAGCATTCATTTGCTTTGTTTTCTTATGCAGACATCTTTTGGAGCACCAGTCAGGTCCCAGAAGTACTTTTATAAGCCTTATAGACCTGTGATTTTATTCATCACCTCAGTGACTGGTATTAAAATTTCATAGTGAGAAGATGTAGGTCAATAATTACTTCCATTCTTTGAAGGTCTCTGTTAACTGTCACAGTCAAAACTATAAATACATGGATTAAATGCTTGCTTAGTAACTCATCTAAGCAAAAATGCTTTTTAAAAAGGACAGTGATATAGCAGATGGAACCTCTGATCCTCAAGAGGAAACCTCTTCAAGAGTGGACCTACAGTTAATTATGGTCCATAATGTAAACATAGTCATTGGGTTTAATTTAAGGTTTGTTTTCAGTTCGATGAATAAGTGAAGGGAGAATAAGTAGCTGTCTCATTTTTTTCTTTACTTCTCTCACATTCCAGGAAGGTAGCTAACTCAAAGAATTTAAGGAAAAGCAAGAGTTAATGATTACAAATTTACTACTCAGTTGCAGAGCATACACAGCACTTGCTTATAAACACTGGTATATAGAAGAAACAACTAGATTTCTCTTTGGTGTATCACCATCTCTTTGCCTTCATATGTCTTCTGAGGCAGTGCTATATTGTGTCTAATTTAGAATGTAACAGACCTATCTTTTAAAATGTATTTGTATATAAATGGTAATATGAATATATAACAATTCTTTACAAGAATCAAGGAGAATCAGATCATTAATCAAAAATAACAATACACATGTAATTTTATTTATGCCATTAAATATTCATCAGATTGTAACAGTTTATTGCTATTACTTAGTCAAATTAGATTCAAATGGATGGCTAAGAGGTCACTGTCTTCAAAACTCATTATAATCCTTTCAAGCATCCATTCCCATAGGAGCACTTAAAACTGAGGTTTAATTTATTATTGTGATACGATAATTTGAAGTTCTAGAGAGCTAACTAGTGGAAAAGCCTGTGCTAACCTCTTGGCCCTTTTAAACACCATGAGCTAAGAATATTCTATAACAGAGTACTGATGAATTCTCCCCTGTGCCCCATTTTTGTTTCATTTAGTATAAGATTTGTAAAAATGAGTATCTGGCTCTGAGATAAAGTCTTTTTCAACCTTCTGCTATTTACTTTGTACCTTTTTATCTGCCCGCAAGGAGAAAAAAAAACAACAAAACCCAAAACCTCTTTATTTTACCCTGCTTTAACTTCTATATTTCAGTTGTAATATCTTCATTATTAGTACAAGGGCAAGTACACTGCAGCTTTCATTTTGGTCAAGGCCTAAAGTTACATACAACGAAGGCTGCAAAACTCGAATTTTCTGCCTGGCCACCAATGCAATGAATGCATGTCCTAAGTGGCACCTATCTTTTTTTTAAGTTGAACTAACAAAGCTATCCTAACCTCATGGAAAGAACATAAAATCATAGCATTGTGAATTTGTGAGTGACTGCTCTATTGGACCATAACATACTTACTTGGACCATAACTTAACCAAGTATGTTATTGGACCATAACATACTCTATTGGACCATAACTTAACCAGGCCAAGAGTTATATAAGGAAGGCTGAAGCTTTTCTGGCATTTAACTGCCTTTTTCACTTTTTAACCATCTCTGGGACTTAGAGCTCCCTGAATAGGAGAGTGTTTGACTGTCGGAAGTGCCCTCCTCATGAATCAGAAGTTATTCAAGACGCTGAATATTCTGAGATCATCTCAAGCTGGCTCAATTGGTCTCAAGAGGGCTGTTAGTGTTAAAGATATCGGTGTCATAATGTCAGACTTGATCTAGGAAGGCACAGTGAGGTCAGAACACCAGAGCAATGGCATGAGTCATTACTGAAATGATGCCTACATGACTGCTGTGGATTTAATGTCCCATTTTGTGCTGGGGTGCAGTGATTAGTAAGAGTGTAAAATCCCACTTCCATGAAAAATCACTATTTAATAAGCACTCTAGCTGCTAATTTTTAAAGTGATGCTTAGGAATACTAAATTAGATTATTAGTAGAATTAGGGTGTGGTTTAAATTACAGCTTTCAATAGTGACAGCTACTCATAGACATCAGCTGTGTCTCGATCAGATGTACTCTATTTGTACTGTGTCTTTCTTTTTGGCTTGTGCAAACCTCTGCAGCTATTCTTGGAGGCCACAAAAACTGTATACATACCCACCATCTCTTCAGTTTTCATGGAATAGCTGGGATGAAAACAAGATGCTTTATCCCATCTTTGTATATTTAGGTACAATAAAAACTGCAAATAAAATGTTAGCATTATTAATTTTACATTGCTGTGGTTGAAATGAGATGTGATGGACTGGAAAGAATAATGAAGTACATACTGTTGAAACAAATAAGACAGTTCAGCAGGTGTTTTGGCTGTGTGAGCAGCCACTTAAATATGGTGTAGTATAGCACAGGCACTTTAAATGCTACATTAAAAAACCTTATTATGAATTGACAAGACTTCAAAGATGAAGTCTGATCCATAAGAAATAAAGACAAGAATAAATATGAATAGCACTTTGGTATTTCAAAACTGTTGGAATATGACAAACATTATTTGCACTTAGTGGTGCTTTTCATTTTTTCCTAATTCTACAGCAGATACATTTGTAAGAGAAAATAGCTGGAGAGAGAAATTTAATACTGAAGAACTTTTTCAAGACCATTTAATCTGTATTAATGTGACCCCATGCTGCTGTCATGGCCAGTTAGACCTATGATGACATGCTGAGTAAATGCTAGTTGTAAAAGTTACAACTACCTGGGGGCAGCATTAATTATAGCAAATGCTTTAACTCCAGAAAAGATAGCAATCAGTTGGTGAAGCCTGAATGAAAGCACATGGCTAAGCTTTAGTTGATGTTAGAAAAACAGAATTTGTCTTCCTGGAGCTAGCTATGCTAACTGTAAACTAAAAGCATACTATCTGTATGTTTTTAAAAGATGTGACTTTCTCTGTTTCTCAAATTCTAAACACTGTTCTGAATCATTTGTGAACTGTTACATATAATAAGAATCTCTATCCTTGTAATCCCCAGCCTGAGGGATGAGTTGTAGCCTTTGTAGGGTACCTTACTACAATTCAGATTCTACTGTACTGCAACTATTACCATATGTACACTTCAATAATAAACCAATCGATTGTTTGACTGGTACGGGCTAAGCAAATGAGTCAATGAGGTGAGATAAAATTATTTTCCATTTGAATATTGTCTGTGTGCATGTGTTGAATGACTAAATCAGCACATATCACCTGAAAAGACTCCCAGAAATTTGGGGATGATGGCTACAAAGAGAGCTGATGCTCTCTCTGAAGTTGCGCAATGTTTTTATTAGAAGAGTCTTCAATTACCACAGAGCTTAGTTGATATAAATCATTATAGAGCAAGGATACTTTGAAATACAGACCACTGCATCATTTCTCCCACATGTTTTGGAAGCTGGTATGACTGTAAGGGCTATATTGATACGCGAAGTGGTGCAGATTTGCCAACATATGCTGCTCATTAAGAGCAGGTTTTTTTGTTTCATGGTGTTCAAGGGAGGAGTGGAAGCATAGGTGTAATATAAATATACTTTTTCAGGTGAAATGAAATACTTTTTTTTTTTTTTTTTTTGTCTGGCTCAGGTATTTGGCTCAGGTATTTGTCTGTATCTGACCTCTAAAATGTCTTTTCATTGCAAGTCTCATTTTGAGCTTAAATGACCATGCATATAATTTTGTGCTGTGGAATACTCAAATCTGTTTTAAAGGAGCAACTAAGCATGTGTTCTGGTGGGGCTGCTGTAGGATTGGAGAGCTTCAAACAAAAGATTCAGCATTTAATATATGTTACACAAACATATCTTTAATATTTAGGAAACAAGTCAAGACGAAAAGAAAAAAGTCTATGCAAGATATACTCTTGCTAGATAAGTTTTACCTTTTTTTTTTTTTTTAATGACTGGCCTAATTCTAACCTTACATTGGTTTTGAATTACTCTAAATGGGATAACCTCGAACAAGTTTTTAATTTACATAGGTATGACTGAGATTTGAGTAAGATCCAGATATGCAGCTGTGGTTGCTACTGCACTTAGCAGTCAGTTTTTATTATTTCTTGGTCACATTTAAGCAATGAAGACATCTGATTTTGGAGCATATGAAACAGATCTGTTCTGTAATGCTTCTTGCAGCACCTGCAGCAATAGAGTATGACCTGCTCTAATTGAGCAGATAAGAATTTTCCTGAAATTTTGCACTTTTTTTTATGTCATAATCGTTAGTTCTGGTAGAAACTCTTTCTTAAGTTCTTGGGCTCTGTTGCAGTCAGCATCAAGGATCAAAGAATTAATTATCTTGTACTCCTTATACAAGGATCACAAAAATATAAAGAATGTAGACATATAATAGATCACTATTATTTTTTCCTCCTCTGTGTTTTTGTTTAGTGCTAGGAATCAATCATTTCAAACAGAGACATATTCCTATGAAAGTGCCTTTCTGTTAGTTTGGCAAGAATTTCAGATGTTTTGAAATAGATCTGAAAATAGCATAAAATATCACCCAGTTATTCATCTCAATACCCATAAATAGACTCATCTAACTCTGTGGAGAGTGAAAGTATCTGGAATCTATCAGCTGGTAATGAAAAGATACTAAACATTAACTCTGTTTTAGATGGTGACTATAAATATTCAAGCTGCTGGCTCTTGCTTGGTTAAAGTGCAGTCATTGTGTGAAAACAGACATTGACACTTCTAAACAAAGCTTTTAGTAAAGGTAGAAAGAGAATTCTCCAGCGCCTTCAAAATGGTTTTACTTCTCGATGTGAAAAACCTCATATCATTCTGGTTTAAAATAGATATCTAGGATGTGCAACTTCCCCTCATTCTAACAGATGGTGTATCCAGATTCTCTTCCATATATAATTTCTTCAAAGATATCCTGCTTTCAGGTTGTCTATGCCCTTCTTGGTGTTAACTGACTAGAGATATGGATAGACTGTATGTTGTAGGCTTTTGTAAAATATAATCATGATTACTGCACATTGCTATAAAGTTATGAAAAAAAAATCAGTTTGCTATTCCCAAGAATGCACAAATGCTTTTGTTTACTATAAGACATGACTTTATTTTCTTATAGTCTCCATTTGTTTATCAGTCCTGCCATTGCAAAACAGTTGTTGAAGAATGACATCGTAGTTCTCAAATGTCTTTCATGTAGTTCCTGATGCGTGAATGCACTAAGCTTCATAGGGATAACTTCACATAACACACTTAACTGCATATTCTCACGTATTACCTCCTTTCTGTAGAGGTGTTACTGTGATTATTTTAAGTATATGACAAAGAACAATTTGTCTTGCTGTTTGAAATGAAACATTACTTCACAGATACTTATTTCCAACAGCAATGAACTTTTCTTCAAGTAGTCCAGACTGAATAGTCTCTGGTAACCTTCCTGTGAAATTACAGAAAGAGCAGACAGATAACCAGCTTGATTTTAAATCCTTCCAGTTGTAAAGAAATCCAAACAGCATGCCATTTATCATATCCTAAATTAAACAGCTGGAGAGCTGATATAATTTTTCAGTGGACTGTGTGTTGCCATTTGCAAGGTTATTCAGAAATCCTTTGGTAAATGAATCACATGTATATGCTGCAACTGTTTCCCTACCAAAGCACATACTGTCCAAATGCTGTTTCCTAGTTGATCTACCGTTTATATATTTTATAAGACATGCAAAAACTGTTACTTTCTGAAATATTTGATCTCTATTACTATCTCCTGTTGTGCAATCGTTTGTATCTATTTTAGGGTCAAATCCATTACAGTTTGTACTTATTTTTTCTTAATTGTATGAAGTACACTGCATGGCTAGCTTACCATTTAAATGCAATCTGAGATTATATTTTTCTGTTAGTTTTGTTAATTCAGCAATGTGTTTCATTTTCCTTTGACATCTGTTTAAAAACCCAAAAGCACTACAAATACCAGTGGCTTTAAAAATAGAAAATGAAGCAGGATTTCCAATAGAATCCAAAATTTATTTGTAAATTCAGTGGAATGCAGTATTTTTATGGAACAAGTAATAACTTAGTATCTAACACAGGTAAACCACCACTTTTTTTAGAACCCCTTAATTTCCATATATTTGACAGTATCGGTTATTTTCTACCTGGACTGCATTAAGGCCTTTGACAATTTCTTCCACATGATCTTCATAAAGAAGCTCTTGAAGTATGGGCTGGTGAGCATATTGTGAGCTCGATTGAAAACTGGCTGAATGGATTGGCGCAGAGTGTAGTGATCAGTGTGAAGGTTGGTGCTAGCAGTGTACCTCAGGGATCAGTGCTAGGTCTAGTCTTGTTTAATATCTTCATTAATGATCTGGGTGATCGGGTAGAGTCTACCCTCAGCAAGTTTGCTGATGACATGAAACTGGGAGGAGTGAAGAAAACACCAGGGACTCGTGCTCCCATCCAGAGGGATTTCAACAGGCTGGAGAAACGGGCTTGTGGGACTGTCATGAAGTTCAACAAGAAGTACAAAATTCTGCATATGAGGAGGAATACCCTATGCACCAATATATGCTGAGGCTACCCAGCTGAAAAGCATCTTGGCAGAATAGGACTGGTAGACCCCAAGTTGAACATGAGGCAGAAGTGTGCTAGCAAAGAAGGTTAATAATGTCCTGGGCAGCATTAGGCAAAGTAGTTCCTGGAGGTTCAGGGAGATGATCCTTTCCCTCTGCTGAGCATTGGTGAGGTCACATCTGGAATACTGTGTCCAGTTCTGGGCTCATGAGTACAAGAGAGACATGGCCATGCTGTGGAGAATGCAACAAAGGGCCACACAGATAATTAATGAAATAAATCATCTCTCATGTGAGGAAAGGCTGAAAGAGCTGGGACTATCTAGTCTAGAGAAGAGAAGCCTCAAGAGAATTACTAATATATGTAAGTATCAGAAGGGAGTATGTGGAGAAGACAGAGCCAAGGTCATTTCAGTGGTGCCCAGTTACAGGACCAGAAGAAAAAGACACAGTGGGCACAACCTGAAACACACAGGAGGTTCCTTCTGAATGGTGGCAAACACTTTTTAACTGTGAGCATGATCAAACACTGGTACAGGTTGCCTAGAAAGCTTGCGAGTCCCTCACCTTGGAGATATTCAAAATCTGCCTGGTCATGGTTCTGCTGTAGGTGTCCCTGCTTGAGCAGAGGGTTGGACCAGATGACTTCTTACAATGAATTCTGCATGGTATCTCCTAGGTCTGGTAGAGTTTAATAATTTTATTAGTTACTTTAGTGGTATGTATGTGTCATAGCTCTGCAGATCTAATTCTTGGTGATTTCTTCTCTAAAACATGGAATGATATTTAATAGAAAAAAAAAGGCATATATTGCAACAAAATATAAGGGAGTTATTGTGGATCACAGTCTGAACGTGCATGGGAAAAAAATTATGCTTTTGCAAAAAAAAAAAACAAAAATTCTCTTAATATCATATTGTGATCTATGAATAACATGATCTATAAAATAGATGAAATAATTGGCTAACATACCCAGGCTTGGCAAGTTTTCAATTTAGTATTTTGTCTCATTTTAGTTACCATATGTCTAAAAAGTCTAGAAAGTTATGCACCAGTTGGAGACAATCTGGAAAAGAGTAGGTGTCAAGAAAAATGTCTAATAATTCATTACAATGAATAAAAATCATCAGAAGAGAAAAGTAACTTTGGACTTGCTAAAAACTTTCAGGTATACACACCAAGAAGTCTCAGAAATGTATTTAGTTAAAACAAATATTACTTGTTTTATATAATGAGGCAGCTGTATATTGCAGCACCCACAGCAATTTTACTTAAGGTGATATTAATTACTTTGATTAAGTAACATTTTTAATTTTACTTCTATAAATAGACAAAAAAATAGCAGTGACCTGGAATTACTGGAAAGGTGGCTAAAGAGTCTGACAAGAAGAGAGCAGTCATCTGAAAAGTGATGGCACTGGGTCAATGGGATACAGCATTTGTTTTCATTGGTTAGACACAGCTAAAAATTTCTGTTTTGCAGTCACATGTGACTGTCACCTCTATATATAACCCAGAAAAGTTTAGATGTTTATGACAGAGTAAGGTAGTGTCAATATTTAGTGCACTGATGAAAAGTGTATCAACATATTAAATTCAGATTTCCACTAAAGTAATCCAAAACTGCACTCTCCTGAAGCATTGACTTGAGTAGAGTTTCATTTGGTTACAGTCATCTAATAAGAACCTAGTAGAAATTAAATGTAGCTTTGTTAGTCTTCAGTATTTGATGCATTGAAACAATATACATATTTAGGATTTCAAGAATAATTTGCAGTGGTAGGCAAAAAACTTTTCTGCATATTGGTCCACATATGATGTAAAAATGCCACACATACAAAGATACATGGTGTTAAATAATATAATAACTACAACAAATATAGTGAGTATAATGTAGTGTAATATCCATTGCATAGCATAGCATATGATTGCGTATCATATCATATAATAACCATGGTTTTAGAACTCACATATTCATTTGTTTTTCAGTCACCCTCAAATATCTGTGCAAAGATACAGTAATAATCAATGAAGATACTACTGTCTGAACCATCAACAGTCTTGTGTTCACAGAATAAATTTTGTACACAAGTATAGCGTCTTTGTGATGCTTTGGAATATTCGTTATTTAACATTCTGTTGTTGGTTTTTGTTTTTATTTTTTTGTAAACTCCTTGGGGAAATACTTAGATTTACTTGTACTTGCTTCAATTGTGCCATTAATAATTTTTGTTTATGTGCCCCCTTTGATCACAGATTCAAGTCCTGTCAGAGCTGACTCATCACTTATCACTTTATGTGATAGCGATACTAATGCACTTTCCTAGGGTGTTTTTCTTAAATATTATTTCCTCTTTTATATTGCTCAGTCTTTCTCAGGTATCTGCTTCCAGCTCATCTTCACTGTATTTCTCTGGGGACAAACCCAAACAGCCCCAAAAAATTATTAATTTCATTTTATGTTGATCTAGTTGCTAGAGGGTCACTGTAAATACAGAGATGTTTATTTATCTCTGAAGTGTCTCTAAGCTGCCAATGTCCCTCTCATATCAGCCTTTCTGGATGCTGTGGAAAGTACTGCTCTTTAAGGTAGAAACTTTCAGCTTCAGCATGGTACCCATTCAGTTATGAAGTCTATGTATTCTGAGAATTTGTGTCTCATTGTTTGGAAATGAAATCTCTCATTCTTACAGGTTTCTCTATTTTAGGCAATAGCACTGAACATGAAAAATCTTGTAATTATTGGTGTAGTATAGGAGGGAAATTTCATGGCTGGTATGGCAGAAAAATGAAAAGATAAACACTATATTTCAGATGCTTGTTTTAGTTTGAAAAATCTGGAAATTAATCCTTGTACAGATATCTTAGATACAAGTAATTTTCCTGTCCTACTAAAGAAACTTCTCAGGAGTCTTTCAGAGTTTAATTCTCCTTTATATTCTGTTGCACTTCCTTATTTACAGTTCCATTATTTTAATTCACCTTTCAAGCAGAAGTTCCATTGCAAATACATATTCCTGATACATCTGGTTGACCTTTCCAAGACTCTTGAATAGTTGGTGCTGTCAGTCAGTTAAACTTTAATGATAAAGCCAGCCAATCAGTCCTAGAAAATGATATCAGGAGAGTGAGGAATTATTCTTCTGTCAACCTGCAACATGACAGTCCAATTTGTGCTCTATTTTTTTTTGTTTTCAAATAAGTGGTTTGTAGAGGCCCAGTTCAAATAACAGGTACAGTAATTAGTTTTGAAATAGAATCTTTTCTTTAGCCATCTACCTCAGTAGCAGATGCACATTGACTGTAGAACATCCATATTCTTGGAAACACTGAATCAAAGAACATAATAGTTGAGTTGGAGCATGACAACTTGTATTTGTACGAAGAGTTCTCTTGTGATGTTTAAACCTATAAAAATAAATTGATGGAGATGTTTCTGAGCTTGCAAAGGTTATTCTTAAGGAAGTATACAGGATTTAGACAAGATTTATTGAAACTTTGTTTAGACTGACAACTCAACGTCCACTTTGAAGTAAGTTCAATTAAATTAGCATTCTATCACAAGGTACTAGTTTTATGGTGCATAGAGAAATTATAGGCTGACATTTGCATATATTGAAATCCACAAGGGGAACAAAGCATATAGAAAGAGGAGTAAGCAGCAGTAATAATCAAATTAATTTGTTGTTATAACTATCTAGCAAATATACACCAACCTAAAATGATTTTTATAAGTGGTTCCAGTGAAAAATATGTCACTCTACTTGAAAGATCAAAAATTGCCTTGCTATACTATACCTTGCTTTAGCTTTTCATAGGCTACTAATCTCCTGGTAAAAATGAAAAAAAAAACCAACAAACCCAAACCAAAAAAACCCTCCAAAAATCCCCCACAAAACCCACAACAACAAAACACAACCAAAAACTCAAGAAAAAGCACTAGGAGGTACAGTAATATAAAGCTATCAGGAAAACAAGACACTTCTCACAATTACTTTAATTTACTTTTTTAGAGAAGAGGAATGAAGCCAAAAAGTATTTAATACATTACTTGATGATTTCTAAGTCTTTAGGTGGGATTTGTCTCACTAAGTATATAATTTAGATGTGTCTATCCAAGCTTTTCATGCAGGTGTTACTTCCCAGTCAATAAACTCTGATTGATATAGTCAATGCAGTCTAGGGCATGGTTCACTTCATTGTAAGGCAGGCATTAAAATTGTTGGTAATATCTGCTTCAAAAAAAGTGTTCCTTTCTTTTTATTCACTGTTAAGAGGCATCATGTGACTGAACTGTTTGGTGATATCTGTGGGATTTGTTTTCTAGGGCGGGACTTGGACATCTGGATTTATCCCAGCAGTTTGTGTTGCTTTTTTTTGTGGGTCTGTGTTCTTATTTGTGAAAAAGATACAATAAAGATAGACCTGAGAAAGTAAGATTTAATATTAGATTACTGAGGTAATCAAAAGATTTATTTTCCTATATAAATGAATTGAAATGTTAATTTTATCTCTTTAGTTTCCTCCTCAAAAGCTGATATTCACTCCTCTCCTTTTTTCACCCTCTCTCTCTGTCCCTAGAAATCATGATCACTCCATGCCATGAGGTTTTAATGGCCTAAGCAAAAATAATTTTATCTAATTGTGTATACACAAGGTCGTTTAACACAAGGTTACCATAAAGCATTACTTGGTGTCTGTGGCAAGATTTTGGTAGCCAGGGTGGGTCAGGGTGGTTTCTGAGAGAAGAGGCCATGTACTGCCCCGTTCTGGATACAGCTGTTTCCAGATGGCTCTACAACAGACCCACTACAGGACATAGGTGAACCCATCAGTCAAGTTGGCAGTATCTCTGAATCAGCTGGAGGGGTTATGGCCCTTCTGTGAAAACATATTCAAGAGAGAGTACAAAATGGCAAGTGAGAGGACCAAGAGGAGAGAGCAGTAGGTGGTGATCTGTGGCAAAGCAGGTTCACCCCTAGAGTGGTTACAGCACTTGGGTAGCTCATGCTGGAGCAGAGAAAATATAAATAAAAGGGAAGGAGGAAGGGAAAAAAAAGAGTAAGGAACAAGGAGCAGCAGAAGGAAACTGCTGTGCCCTGACCCCAACCTCCTGAGCTGCCTGTTTTCTTACCTAAGAAACAGGTTGTAATCTGTGGTGTTAGCAAGAATAGAGGCTACAAATGGGACATCAGAGTGTTTGGACTGAAGTTAAGGGAAGAAAGGTGTTTTCCCTAAGTGTCTAAACGTTTGTCTTTGTTTCCTGAGATACGAACTAGTAATTAGACATCTCAAATAAAGTTAAATTCCCCAAGAAAAATCAATTTTTGCCCATGAAAGTAACTGGAGAATGGGTAATTTCTGTTTTGACCCGTGAGTTCTCTGGCTCTTCCTATTTATACTTTTTTCCCTCTCCTGCTGGACAGGGTGGGGGCCAGAAAGAGGGTGAGTAGTTGTGTGGGTGCTTGACTATTCCAGTCTACTAGAAGTGCACACTTAAATTAATCAAAACATGAAAATCATTCACATCTTCCAGAAATAGAGCTGTCAGAAGCAACCAGCCTTGCAACTCAAGAAACTTCAGTTTCTCATCAACCAAGTCTCCCAAGTCCTTCTTTTCAGGTTTGTTGTCAACCCATTCTCTGCCCAGTCTGTAGCTGTGCTTTGGATTTCCCTGACCCATGTGTAGGACCTTGCACTTGGCCTTGTTGAATTCATTGAGGTTTTCATAGGCCCACATTTCAAGCCTGTCAAGGTCCCTCTGGATGGTATCCCTTCCCCTAAGTGTGTTGACTGCAACGCACAGTTTGGTGTCATTGGCAAACTTGCTGAGGGCACACTCAATCCCACTGTCCATGTTGCCAAGAAAGATGTTGAACCACGCAGTCCCAACACCACCCCCTGAGGAACACCACTTAGACCTTGAGCCACTGACTACAACTCTCTACATGCGTCCATCCAGCCAAATCCTTATCCTCTAAATGGTCCATCCTAAAAGCCATGCCTTTCCATTTTAGAGAGTGGGATGTCATGTGGGACAGTGTCGAATGCCTTGGACAATTCCAGGTAGATGATGCCAGTTGCTCTTCCCTATCCGCCAAGGCTGTGTACCCTGTCATAGAAGACCACCAAAATTTCTTAGCCATGTTTGCCCTTAGTGAAGCCACGTTGACTGTCTCCAGCCAACCCCAAATCGTCCATGTACCTTAGCATAGTGTCCAAGAGGATCTGCTCCATGAACACATTGCCAAGATAGAGAATATGAAATCTAAACTTTTTTCTTTTGTTCTCTTTTTTCCCAGAATAGGCCCCAGAGCTTGCATTCTAGATAGCAGATCATCTGCTTGGTCAGTCGCACACACAAACAGACAACTTGTTTCTATTTGTGTTAATTGACTACAGTCAAAACATATCCTTTAGTATTTTTAAATAAATAAATATTCTGGGTTTGAAAATACATGGGTTTATTTTGCACTGACCTAAACACCCTATCAGCCACCTTGGTTTATCATCTTTTTTTTTTTTTTTTTGCTCTGTTACTACCAGAACAGATGGGTTTATAAACGAGATCACTTCCTTTCTCACACTAAAACTACTGGTATCTAGACCTGCAGTCAACTTCTATCATTATGTATGTTCTATAGGAAAGAAAATGACCGAACATCCTAAATTGTAGCAACAGGTAGTATTTGTGCCTGTGACTATTAAGTATTCTGGGATTGCTAAGTGAAATTGCCACACACTTATTAAGCTACTTACAGCAGAATTTTTGATTTTATAAAGTTTGCCCAATTGATACAGGTCAGGGTTTATCTTGGTTTGGGAGCCATTAAAAAGTATATGCAGTGTTTGAATTGATCAGTGATATTAGGACCAGACTCCCCTTTCCCAGAGTAGCTTAACAGTATATTCTGAGACATCATCTCTAAACCAGTTTCCATTTTAAAAATGCTTGGAAACTGTATTGTCTACATTATCAACTAGTCAAATTTAGTAAATTTACAAGAAAATTAAACAGGCAGCTGATGATGCTTACATTTTGAGAAAGTGCAACATGACAAGGCAACCGAATAAATTCTCACTATTCTTAGAATACCTCAATAGCTTTGTCATGGTGTGAAAATTTTCCTGTTCTTGCTCCAGTTCTCATTTCTATTTCTTCTTTAGAATTATTGATACTCCTGGTCTGTTTTTATCATCCTGGGAAAGATTAATCCTATTTATGTGTTGAAAAATTGAAGTGAGCAATAATGGAGAACCTTATTACTTTCTTTCACATTGTTTGCACAATGTTTAACCTGAAGATGAGGGCACTGAGGGGAGAAATAGGATCGAAGATATCAAAAACACTGAAACATTAGAGGTCAGACTGGACAGGACTGTGAGCAATCTGATGTAGTTGAAGATGTCCCTGCTCATTGCAGGTAGTGGGACTAGATGACCTTTGAAGGTCCCTTCCAACACAACCCATTATGTGATTCTATGAATCTGTGAAAAACTAATAATAATCTAGCATAAAATGAGTATAAGGTCACAAAACATTTTACTGAACTAATGCTAAGAGAATGATATACAGACATTACAAAGAGTATAACATGAAAGTATGATGCAAGAGTGTATCCTGAACTGTATTAAGAGAAACAGTGATCCATTTACCCAAGTCTAAAAGCATCACTTCAGCACCCAAGCACCTGAAGAAACATGAAATTTTAAATCCCTGAGAGTAATAAAAAAATGTATGCTCTGTTGAACCGTAAAAGCTGCTGCGGGGGGGAGGGGGAGTCTGACAAATTCTTTTTGTGAATATACTGTTGTTTCCTAGGGATCTATTGGGCATTACCCGGATGGCTGCTGTGAATTCTACATTGCATTTAGTCTAAACTGAAAGGAAGTACATAAGTCAATATTTCATATTTTGTTACTGTTGAGGCAGTACTGTTTTTAGGCCTTATATTGTTGAATGACTTAGCATTTATATAGTTTTTTGAATGGGGGTCCAATACCTGGGCAATGGTCTGAGAGCTCACACTCCAGGCTTCCAGTGATGTAATGTTTCATTACTGGTGTTCAGCTACAGTGAAAAATAAGGGCATTTATTTTTCTATGTAGAAACATGGATGAATTTTTTTCTGCTCTGAAGTAATGTGTTGTGTTTTGTTTAGCATAGTAAGGAGATTTTTTTGGGGGGGAGAATAGAATAGTTCTGGCTGTGACCCCATGGGAGGAGGCTCCTGGCAGGGCCTGTGGCTCCATGGAAAGAGGAGCCCACCCTAGATCAAGTTTGCTGGCAGGACGGGTGACCCCATGGGGTCCCCACACTGGAGCAGTCTGTTCCTGAAGGACTGCACCCCATGGAAGGGTGAAGAACTGCAGCCCATGGGAAGGACTCATGTTGGAGTTCAGTGAGTACTGTCTGCTGTGGGAGGGCCCCCCCTACTGGAGCAGGGAAGTGAATGAGGAGGAAGGAGCTGCAGAGACAATATGTGATGAACTGATTGCAGCCTGAATTCCACATCCCCTTGTGCCACTAAGGTGGGAAGGTAGAGAAATTAGGAGTGAAGTTAAGCCCAGGAAGAAGGGAGGTGTTGGAAAGTGCAATGTTCTAAGGTTTGGGTTTATCTTCATTACCCTACTCAGACTTGTGATTAGTAATAAGTAATTTCTTCAAGTTGAGTCTGTCCTGTTAATGACAGTAATGGGTGAGTGATCTCTGCCTGCCATCTCAACCTACAAACCTTTTGTTGTATTTTTTTTCGCTTTCCAGTTGAGGATTGGGTGTAATATTGTGGCTTGGTGAGTACCTGTCATCCAGCCAAGGTCAGTCTAGCACATACGTGTTAGCCACTACAGTCTAACCTTAAATTTATGATTGGGTTCACAAAAATTGACTACGAGGTTTCTTTTAAAATAAGAAGTTTCAGCTACCCTAGACAGTGACATTACTTTAGGAGATGTATTGTTTATATACCTTATTTTTAAATAAAATATGTTTCATGGTGAGCTCTGTCTTGTTGAACCAGAAATTGACAGGATTCTGATTAAAATAATTGGAAAAATATGTAGCCAACCTGCTTTGACACCAGTAAAGAAAACTGTCTTACTTGGGGAAGATCTTTGTCATTGTCATAGAGGAAGGTTCACTGAAACTGCTAAATGAATTTCCAGATCTGAGAATGCGGCAATGAACCCCTATAATTAGACCTATAAACATGTAGAAAGTTTTGCATCTTGGTTTCTTGGCTGTAACAGAAGTTTGTGACTACAGCGCTTTAAAAATTATTATTTTTTTCAATCAGTGAATAAAAATGGCTATTTAGAGGATTTAAATAGATTGTTTTGTTAGTTGTTTGTTTTTTTTTTTAATATTCTAAATTCTTGGTTGTACCACTACTATAGTAGATTTTTGTTTTTCATTTTTGATATTGTTTAGTATGTTTCCCTTTTTATGCTGTACTTTTCCAAAACTTGGAATAGCAGAGAAGTAAGTAGTCATTGGAAAAGGGGAAAAATTCCTGATTTTTACTTTTTTTCCCAAAGCCATTGAAATGTAAAAATGGTAGAAAGCAGTAAAGAGAAACGTTAGCACTTTCATGAGAAGTTAAACTACTTCATTAAAAAATTTTATTATAAGGGTTTTCATAAATGACTTCTTATATATATTTTAAATTGAATCAGATTATTCATTGGTGCTACTATTAGCAACTCCTAGTCTACACTAAAAGTAATGCTTTCCTAATGAAAATGAAAGTTGATACTAGTAATATTTGTGTTTTAATATACTTTCAGCTCAGTCATATAGATTTTGTAAGCAATATCATCAGTTTCAGGTCTTGCACACTTTGCAAGCAATGTTAGCAGTTTCAACTGTGGGGTAAAGAAACTATAAATTGCACTGAAGCCAAAGACCACCACTCACACCCCTGAATATTTCTATCCATGTCTAGAAAATAGTAATATTTTAGAAAAAGGTATCTTGCTCAATGGCAGAGCTAACTATCTTCTCTTTTGGAAAGAAGATTGGAAGCCCAGGCAAGGTAAAAGAAAGATGCCTGTAACTTTGGTAGTGGGTTTAGATAAATTTATTTGCTCTTCATTCAGAATTGCTGTCTAGGTTGCTGAGCAAATGTGGCTTGTCATGCCCCTGCTTTTCCAGTCATCCAGACTAGAACACACCATGTTTCTTTCTCTGTATGCCCAAGTTTCCTTCCAAAAGAAAACTTAGTGTGCAGAGATACAACGTCTAAACAGGTATCTTTCTGGCACACATCTGGGGTGGTTCCAGGTCACATACTTAACAGACCCAAGACTGCAAAGCACACCCATCCTGTGTCTTTGGTATCATCACTATTTAATAATTTAAAGCAACTTGGATCAGGTTAGTTTTAAATCTCTCATTTAATTTTTACTCTTGCATAGTTTTACCATGAATTTCAGAAGCAGTGGGTAATGAATAACATTGCTTGATTGCTTTTTCAGTGCTGAGTAGCCTAATGATACCTCTGTCTTTTCTCGCATTTCAGGCAGTGAACAAGATTTCTGCAAATTCCTGAAGCACAAAGAAAATACAACAATCCTAAAGAAGAATTAGGAAAAAAAAAAAAAAAGGAAGCTAAAATAGGAAAAACATTGAAAGTGACTGAGAAAAAAAAACAAACAAGCCCCCCCCCCAAAAAAAAACAACAAAAAACAGAAAAAAACCCCAAAACAAACCCCAAAACAACCAAAAAACATGCATAGCAATGGGGCTAGAGCAACACTTTCCATGTATTCATATTCTATGATTCATTAACAGAGATTTCTCAGTGGTTGGTCACATACATTTCAGTTTTACTCAACTAACATTATGATTATGCCTCAATCTTTTTTTGATTACTGTCTTCATAAAAAAAAGAAAAATGAGGGGAAATGATTTTGGGTTGTTTGTATTTACTTGTAATACTGATTTTCATGTTATGAAATGACTAGGTGAGATTTATAAGAAAGAAGTTTTAGATTTGTTTCTGTATTACACAGTAAAACATGCCAGTGAAAATCAAGAAGGGATAAGAGATTGATCTAGTTAATGTGGCAGATGCTAGACAGGATCCAAGGTGTGGGGAAATCAAGGACTCAACAAGGACAAGAAATAAAGGGAACAAAAAGGTAAATTTTGAGTGGATTCCAAAATGTTACTGAGTGCATGACTGAGACCAGCATTGTAACTTAAATATCAGCATTGGTCTGTTTAGACCAATAGGCAGATTAAAGGCAGCTGGCAAAAGCATAATGTGCCAGCTTTAATAGTGGCACAGAAATAGTGGCAATGAACTAGGGAAATGATTTTAGATGATCACCAATAATTTTAATTGATGAAGAAAGTCATCCAATGGAAAAACCTAATTGGCAAACTAGTGAGTAAAAATGATTTAATGTGTTCTGTGGATCAGAAAATAAGACCTGGCATGGAGCATTGGCTATTAGTGCAGCTGTTGTGAAGATGATCTGCATTGGAAAATTGAACTGAAAAGAGCCACCAGTGAGCAGAAGCTTTGGGAAAAATACTGGTATTTAACAGTATTTTCTGCAAGAAGTTTATTATTTTTGTTCTCCTGAAGTTACACTAATCACATAGCAAGCCATCATAAAGTCACTATAAAAGTCAGTAAGAACAAACAATGGTTTGTTAGGATTCAGAATATTACAGGAACAGCAAAACCAGAAAGGAAAGACCCATCGTGCCTGATACTCAGTAAAGACATATATATTCTTCTGTTGTTTTAGGGCACTAACCAGATGAGCGGGAGTATGAGGAGTAATCATACACATAAATGAATATAGATGAGTTGAAAATGAACTTAATAATTTCTTTTATACATATCAGTGCCTAGCTGGGGAGAAAAAAATTAAAAAATCATGCCACAAAGTACTTGTGTATGTGCTTCGCCTGTAAGACACAGAGAAGAATCTGAAGCAGCACTTTGAAATGAGACTGGAGGTATCACCTTGCAGTGAGATGGACATCAATACCTACTAAAACTATTGGTATCAGTAGCTGATGAAAATATTTATCCTTATGTGCATTCTGATATGCAAAATTGGGTGTTTAAGTTCTAAGCCCTCTTTTTTTACTTGCATGGAAGATTACCAAGCATAATAGTGAATGTCTAGCTCAAAGTTAGATGCCTAACTTTCATGTTAATAAAGCTGAGTAAGAAAAATCCCATGTTCTGTGTTAAATTTTTGTATGGCTAGAGATTTCTAGATATTTTTCATTGTTTGACAGCTTTTAGGGAGGCTGATGAATTCACTGGGAACATTTGAGTAGTATTTTATTAATGAAATGTGGGCTTATCTCTTCTCTCTTGTGATATAAACCCTGATCACGATAATTTAAAACATTAGACTACCCAAGAGAGATTGTAAACTATAAACTAGCATCAGAGAGATGGAACTTAATATTTTGAGCCAGCTATCTGCCAACGGTGTGGAGGTAGCTTAAAAAGAAGCTTCATGTCTTTCAGCTGTGATGAACAGTTTATATGCTATGATTGAATTGATAAATCAGATGTGTTATTCTGTGCAAAACTAGCCATGCTTAGCTGGCAGCTAAAACAATAAACCACGATTGTGTATGTATGTAGAATGTCACCACACTGTCTAATGTGTCAGGTTCAACAGTGGGCAGAAGACTTGGATGAAAGGGAAATAGCTAGCTGATGACTAGCTTGGCATTTTGGCTGAGATTTAGAGAACAAGAATCAGTTTATAAATGCCAAAATGACTTACAGTATAAGAACAAATGTACAAGTTCAAATCAATTTTTTTTCCTTGTCCTGATGACTGTGCTAGAAACCTTTCTCCCCATGAATAAATACAGTGTTGAATGAGACATAGTATTCTAAAGATTATCTAGCATGTGTTTTGTGCAAAAGGAAGTAGCTAAGGCTGGTGTATTTTGAAACTGCTTACTGGATTTCAATTTAGCTGTTCTAATATTTAATTGGAATTTTGAATAAGTTTATTAACTTCCAGTACTCCACAGTTTCTAAAAGTGATATATCTGATTCATGATAAAAAACAATTTCTGCCAAATCTACATCTTATTTTAAGTTTAGTGCCACTGAAATAAGATAGACCTCCTGTGGAATAAGTGGCTGACAGTGGTGGATAAAGGTGGCAGAAGCTGAGTCAGTATCTTTTTGTTTATAACATCTGGTTGTTATAGGTTGTTATAGGTATAGAGGGTTCTGCCGTTCACTACCGGCTTTGTATTCGTTTGATCTGCCATACCTGTGGCTGGCTATCAGGTAAGCCCAGTCACTGGCTTTAAAATCCGCTGTTAAAGCTGGCTTGATTTGATTTAATCTTGATTTATTTGAAATGTTTGATTTTTCTTTACTGTGGAACTTTTGTTTCCAAACTCTTCAGTGTTTTGAACTGTGTTTGCTGTTAAAAAGCCCTTTTGTAAAATAAAGTTGTGGTAAAAAAAGCAGTGTGTGGAGGTTACCTGGAGGCTTCACAATATGACATTTTCTCTGTAAAGGTACCATGTGAGAAGTAAGCAGCAATCGAAGAAGAAAAATGTCCTTTTAAAAAGCACAAACCTGCTACACAAGATAAGCAGAGGGGATAATGAATGTTATAAATGCTGAAAATTACTGCTTATTTTAGAAAAGTTTTTCAGAGAGGGAAAAAAGAAGTAGATTAACAAGAGTAATTTGTATACACAAAACTGTAGATCTTCCCCCAATTAAAAGGGAAACTAACTCAAATTTCATCACTTATCTTGTGTTTCTTTACAAATAGGAACATTTTGGTAATGCTGTTCAGGCTAGCAAGTGTCATGTATTTTTAGCTGGTGTGGGACATTACTTCGGTACATCTCAAATTTGTTGGGCTTGTCAGCTAATCAGTAGGTAATAGTGAGTAAATAGGTTTCATTTAGATTGCCAGAATTCATTCTGTAAAAAGGAGGAATGACATCAAAAATTCAACTGGAGCAAAAAATAAATCTATGAATTGCCCAGAAGAGCTGACTTATGGGATAAGAATGTTTGTTCAATTGCCTTTTGCATTCACTCATCACCTCTCTTGTCAGTGCCAAGGGTTTTCAGTGGTGGGAACACTTGACTGCTAAGGATTGGAAAACAATCCCAAACCCATTTCAGA
This sequence comes from Neopsephotus bourkii, assembly GCF_033783945.1. Taxonomy (NCBI): domain Eukaryota; kingdom Metazoa; phylum Chordata; class Aves; order Psittaciformes; family Psittacidae; genus Neopsephotus; species Neopsephotus bourkii. The sequence continues at coordinate 5,392,085 of NW_026901872.1, read as the reverse complement.
TACCAATGTCAGACACCAGTGAATCAAATTCGCCAGTCCTTCATCAAACAAGCCTCCTTAGGCTGCTTCCAAATTTTTTCCGGTCAATGGTTTTGGAATTTAACCTCATAGACTTTAGTACTGCTTAAGTCAATCAGTTGCTTTGTTTTGGTTTAATTTTGTTTTTCATTAAACAATCTCCTCTGTTTTTATGGGACATGATTAATTCTGAACCGTGATCCTACCAGGTACATTCAGTGTCTGTACACAGGTATATATGATTTCAAAGGTTCACAAACTGAATTTTGTCAGTCCAGACAAAGGAAATCATGCAGCTGGACTTTAATTTCCACACACAAACTTTAACTACAAATAAAAGAGGCAGTATTAAAACCAAAACTTTATAAACCTTGAATTCTTCACTCAAAAGTGACCCATGCTAAAGGCTTGTTATAGAGTTCTCCTTACTTGTTAAGTTCTTGAGAGAGGGAGCCTGATGCTGTCTATGCTCAGTACAAAAAGGGAGAGACATTATTTTACCTTATCTTTGGTTAGGTACTAAAATGTCTGGAATAAGTTAGGAGTGCCAGTTCTCTGTTGGCTATTTGGTCCACAAGCAGCTAGTTAGATGCTTAGAACCTTAAGGAAGTTAAAATTCTGTTGGATGAATCCTACTATTAAACAAAGTCAAAAGAATAAACATTATTAAACTCTCCCTCTTTTTAACATTTCATATGAAACTTTTTTTAAAGTAAATTGTATTTTTCATAGCCTGAACATTTTTATCAGGCAGGTGACTATGAGCCTGGATTAGGATAAAATAAAGCAAAAAGACCTGTGCCGCAGAGGTGATGGACCTGACTGAAACCCAAATTTCACCCATAAAAAAAGATTAAATAGGGCTGATTAACAAGAGGTACGATAGGCAGCTGTGGGACTTAAAGGTCATCCCTAAACATGAAGCACATTTGCCCTTTTATCTACAGCGTTGTGGTCTTGTTCAGGCAAGAAACCCTTGAGATTTCACTGTTACCTGTCTATGTTGAGTCGCATTGCTATTTTGAATGTCTAGTGATTATATTCTGTTATATCAGTTGAAAGGTCAATGCATTCAGGAAATTGCTTTCTTACAGCATATATGACAGGGTTTCTTTTGCGATTAAAAAAAAAAGATAGTTGATTACGTATTACAATATTACATAAGACAACAATCAGGGAATATAACAATAACATTCACAGGGAGATATGATGTATTTGATGCAGGTTTTAAAAACATGAGGATAATGAGTGAAAAAAAAAAAAAAACAGATCAAGAGATCAAGGCTCCCCTGTAGGAAACATTAGTTCTATTACATATACTGAATAAGGAAAAAAAAAAATAAAAATTGGTCTAAAAGCTCTATGGCTAATATGTTTGTTTGGTTGGGTTTTTTTCTCTGCATTTTAAAAAGTATAAGATGCTAAGATATGTATGCAAACATATAGGAAGTATTGTATTAAAACAATGTTTACAAGTATTTGTTTACATTCCAGATGGGTGTTTGCTTTAACTGTTTTCAAGATGCTTTTATTTGCAAACTAAATATTTACAGAAACAAATTTTTGCTTGTAAGGATGCTTCAGAATACCATTTTTTTCCTGTAAGCACTCATATAAAAAAGATATTTATACATGGACATACGTATTTTTTATTAGCTGTTTGCTGTTCTCTACTGTTCTTTTTACAGTCAACTGTACCAAGAGCAGTGGTGACTAATCACATACAGGAAATTTTGAGTAGCTATGGGAAACAATCCACAGGCTGCAGCTGTTCACATTTATTGGCCATCAAACAATTAAAAATAACAAATTTATAGAAATATAAATAATGAAAAATCTATTCATAATCCATGTCAAAAATGGGTTATTTTTCCCCTCATGGTTAATTTTAAGAGGCTTTTTGCAAAACTATTTCTTTCATATAGAGCTTTTCTGGTTTGGTAGAAACAAAGGTAGAGCACTGGCATTGTCAGCTCATTGAAAACTTATGAAATTGTGAGTTCACATCATGTATTGGTACATGATTCTAGTATGAAAATAATTTTACATAGAAAGTGAACAATCTGTGATTATGAGTAGGAGCTGGAAACTACTGTGCAGCAGGGAAATCATGACATAATCACCATCAGAGAAATGTGGTTGAATGATTCAGCTGATTGGAGTGCTGCAATGGATGGCTACAGGCTCTTCAGAAGGGATAAGCACAGAAAAAGAGGTGGTGGGGTTGTGTTGCATGTTAGGGAGTAGTACATCAACTGCCTTGAACTCAGTGTTGTAAGTGAGAAGGCTGATTGTGGGTGAAGATCAGGGGGAAGGCCAACTGAGCAGATATCCTGGTGGAAATCTGTTATAGACCACCCAGCCAGGATGAAGCTACAGATGAAGTTTTCCTCAAACAACTGGGACACATTTCATGATCACTTGCCCTTTGCTCTCATGGGGGACTAGAACTGCCTGCTGGAAGTAAAACACAGCAGAGAAGAAACAATCCAGGAGGTTCTTCGAAGGTGTGCAAGATAAAATTGTAACCCAGCTGCTGAGTGAGCCAACTAGGGGAAATGCCTGGCTAGGTTTGCTGTTTGCAAGCAGTGGACTGGTGGCTGATGTGACCCACCTGGTTGTGAGAGAAAGGCTGTGGGCATTGTCTATTTGGAGTTTAGTAAAGCATTTGACACTATCTTCCGTGGTGTTCTCCTGTAGAAACTGGCAGCTCAGTGGCCTGAGTAGGTGTATTCTTTGCTGGGTTGGAAACTGGATGGATGGCTAACCACGAAATGTGGTGATAAATGGTATCACGTTTAATTTGCAGCCAATCACTAGTGATATCCCTTAGGGCTCAGTGTTAGGGCCTGTGTTTAATATCTTCATTAATGATCAGGATGAAGGGATTGAGTGCACACTCAGTAAATTTGTGGTTGACACCAAGTTGGCTGGGAGTGTTGATCTGCTGGAAGACAGGAAAGCTCTGCAAGTGAATCTGGACAGGCTGGATCAACAAGCTGCGGCCAGTCATATAAAGTTCAACTAGTCAAAGTGCTGGGTCCTGCATTTGGGCCACAACAACCCCATTCAATGCTACAGGCCTGGGGAAGAGTGGCTGGAAACCTGCTCAGTGGAAAAGGACCTGGGGGTGTTGGTTGATGGAGCTGAACATGAGTCTGTGCTCAGGCAGCCAAGAAGGCCAATGGCATCCTGCCTATATCAGCAATAATGTGTCCAGGAGGGCCAGGGCAGTGATCATCCCCTGTACTTGGCACTGGTGAGGCTGCACTTCGAACCCTGTGTTCAGTTCTGGGCCCCTCACTACAAGAGAGACATTGAGGCGCTGGAGCGGGTCCCAAGAAAGGCAGCAAAGCTGGGGAAGGGTCTGGAGAGCAAGTCTTATGACAAAAGGCTGAGACAACTGGGATTATTTTGTCTGGAGAAGAGAAGGCTCCTTATCGCTCTCTACAATTACCTGAAAAGAGGTTATAGTGAGATGAGGGTTGGTCTCTTCTTCCAAGTAATAAGTGATAAGACAAGAGGTAACAGCCTCAAGCTGTGTCAGGGGAGGTTTAGAGTGAATATTAGGAAAAATTCCTACACCAAAAGGGTGATCAGGCATTGGAACAGACTGCCCAGGGAAGTGGTGGAATCCATCCCTGAAAGTGTTCAAAAAACCATGTACATAAGGCCCTTGGTGACATGGTTTAGTGGTGGAGTTTGCAGTCCTGGATAATGATTGGACTTGATGATCTTAAAGGTCTTTTACAACCCGAGTCTATGATTCTAGATTTACTATTCTTGTTCTTTTTTTTTTTTTTTTTGAGGTTACATGTGAATAGGCTCACTCTTAATTGCAGTTATTAGAATTCTCACATGAAACAATTTGTGTCATTTAAGAACTTGAGCTTAGAAGAAGCTAAGGTTTAAAGATCGGATTTTACTAAGCATTAATGTAAGTCCTTAATTTAGAATTTAAACATGGTTTAAACACTGATCATCACTTTGCTGGGTGGAGCTGTGAAATGTTTCCTTTTTCGTTTTTTTTTTTTCCTTTTTTGTTTTTCCCCATATGAATACATTTTTACGCTTGCCACAGCTTTTGTATGGGATATTTTGTGATTCTGCTTTTTGACCACTGTTGTCAGTTTAGACCTACAGAATGTTTTCTGCTGCTGTTTTTCTTTGTACGTTACTGCACAGAAATCAGTCTAATAAAGCCTGTGCTTATGGTTTGTTTTTTTTGGGGGGGGGGGTGTTGTTTTTTGTTTCTGTTTTTGTTTTTGTTTTTTTTTCTGTGGGTATTTTTGGTGTTTCTATCCATGCAATATCCATTCATCAGAAAGTGAAGAGACGCATACAAATGCCTCTCCCAAGGAAGTGTTAAGAAATCAAATTGGATGAAATTAAGACCCAGTTGAACAAAATCCTTTTACAGATTTTGCTTGTCTCAGGTGTGAAACACTTACTTTATTTGAGCCAATCCATCCACTTATATACTAAAATATTGAGTTTCAATCTATTTCAATCTGCAGTGTTACGCATGCCCTTCAAAGCTGAATGTATTTGACAAGGCTGACAGTGTCATCCAATGTATTGCACCTTCTAATTCTTAAAATACAATAACAAAGCCACCAAGAATTGAAGAGAGGTGGAAACACTCAAGACAATATTGATTTTAAAATATTTTGCCAACAATTAGCTCTTGAAAATTGAAATGTAAAATACACCTCTTGATAGCATGAACAAGACAGGAATGAGGCATATATGTAATAGAGCAAATGAATAGTCCAGCACAAAGATCTGTTTCTTCAACACAAAGGTCTGTTTCTGTCTCGTTATCAGCTGACAGTGTAGACTTTAATTTCTCAGTTGGCTAATAAACTCCTTTGAGGAAAAAAGAGGGTTTTGCAGAGAGGGTGTAAACATTCGTGCCACCACCATATATATATTCAGGAGCTAATATAAATTATACACTACTAGATAAAAATATAACACTAGAAAAATAAAAGATGTATAAAAAATATAACACTAAGAGTTCTGATTGCCCTGCATTAAACATTTCTAAACTAATTTTGTCCAGCTTATGTTAGTAATAATCAATTGTCATTAAAATGATTCACCAAAAATGCTCATCACTTGAAAATGTGAAATATTTGTGACATATGTTTACAAAGTGAAAATCAGTTTGGCTTACAGTGGTAATCCATTTCAGTTGAAAATTATGCCATCTAAACTACCTGTTCAATAGTGTAATTTGAATTGTAGAGAAATGATAAAAAGGCACAATTTTTATAGTTTTCTGTAAGAAGAGACACTGCTAGTATCAGACATGTGCTTTCCTCCACCCCTTGAAGGTTACCAGACCCCTCTGCATTATCAACACTAAATATAGGTATAAAAGGAATAAATGACACAGCTGTGACTAAAACTAATTTTTGTTTTTTTGAAGGGCCAGTCTGGAAGTTTTCAAAAACTCAGGAGTGAGGAAGAATTCAAGCACAGCTGTTAGTGTACATATCAGTTAAGTTGATTGATCATTTGTGATTCTTTTTCAATAAGAAAGGATGTGGCAGTTTTAAGAAGAAATATTTGTTGTGTCCTTGTCTATAAATGTGACTAATGAAGTAGGAATACTGAATTCTGTAGCTGTGCAATGTATAGAGCATAGAAGCAAAGCTGTTTCCTTGAACTTTCCTAGTATTGGCTGGATGTTTCAAGTGACCTTGCAACTAAAATCATCCTACTTATTTCCAGTGCATGGTCACAGGATACAGAAAGCACATCTTATTCTAATCTGGACAGTACAAATTCTCCATTAGTTCTTCTTAAGAAGGTAAAACCCAATCAGAGAGATGCTTGTCTGCTTCAGATAAATTATAATCACCAAATATACACAAGTCTATTTGACCTGCACTAAGCCTCATCAAATAAATTAACCATCCGTTAGCCTTCTCTAACCTTGTTTTCAGTATTGCTTTCATGGATTACCTGCGTTTTCTGCAGGAAGAATTTTTCACCCTTAGCGCAATCAGCCATATAATGACTTGTGTCTTGGCATCCAGAACCTTTGGGGTGCTAGAATGTGACAAAATGAACTAGAAATTAAGAGACAAAATGGTACTGATTTTTGTCTAGAATTCAGAACACTCTAGCTTTAGTAACATAGAATTTTGTAAAATTCAGCTGCTCTGTCATTAAGTATTTTGTAGTATCTTGTAAATTTGTCATGATGGCATTTAAATTTATATATAGGTCTTAAGCTGACATTTGTTTTATTATAAAACCATTCCTGTGTAACCCCTGAACCTGAACACACAGGTTTAGTTATAGCTCTTGGTAACTGCAATTCTTCATGATTATTGTTAGAATAGTGCCCTGCAGGGCTCTTATGAAAAGGTTAAGCAGTTCAGTACAAGTTACAGCCTCAGCCTTGGCTTCCAGATATAAGCATTTTATTGAAACTAAGTAACTTACTTTTTTACTATTTTTTTTTTAACTGCTGCTTTGCTTGGTCAATTTTTATTTGGTGATTAAATATTGAAATGAGTTAATGGTTTTCACTTTGATAAATTGTCTCGTTACAAGTATATAGCTGCATCATCTGGCATAGGCAAAAAGTGATGGTAAACAATATGAACACTCAGAAAATACTTGTATTATGAAATCCAGTTTTTAGAAAATAATATCTGTTCTGCCAGAGGCAACACTGCAGAGACAGAGCAAAAATGTATAAGAATAAAACCATTCTGAAGATAGAGGTATCACCTCAGAAGACTGCATTTCTTTTACAAGTTTTCATAGTGTATTATAATCTGAAACAGTGAAACACCTAATATTTCTTGTAAGGTCCTGCTACAGGTGAAAAAACATCTTAAAATGTGAACGCTAACATGGCAGATAATTGGCTGTACATGTGTTTGAAAATTTTGCTAGACCTTGGACCGAACAGAAGTGGCATGTCGTGAGTCCTCCAGTTGACAATGAAATGAGATAGAATTACCATGCTGATCACATACTGTGCTTCTGCACACTGACTATTAGATTTAGGAAGAAGCAGCCTCTGACAGAGGGTGAAGGTCTTGGCTGAAAGAAAGATCTAGGAAGATGGGGAAGATGAGATCAGGGAGCTGTGTGAAGACATAGGCTGGGCGATGGCCAGGGATGCTGGACAGTAATACACAAGGCTGGTGACTGAGCAGCAGCATGGCAAGAACAAACGTGACTTTCTGCCCAACCTTCCTGGACCAGCAGTGACCTCCCTGAAGCAAAGTGACATCAAGACCTGTTGAACATAACACTGGAGTGAGTGAATGTGTGAGTAAGTAAAAGTGGGGTAAAAGCTCTAATCTGCTTGGTTCTTAAATAAACCTCAGGATCTATACCCATGGTGGGCTGCCACTTACTCTGTCCTCACTTGCAAGGGATGCTTAGAGGTACCTAAGTAGACGTCTGCCTCATGGTTATTTTCAATAGATGAGACTTCTGTACCCAAATTTCCTTGTTTATTCCTATTGACTAGTCAAAACAAAAGGTTCAGATATGTCTGATGGAAAGCAGACCGATTACGCTCTTGGTGATATTCAAATACATGAATTTGATGAGTTTTCTAGGATTGAAAATGCTCACAGGCTGAAAGACATCTGCTCCTTGGTGGAATTTATTAGTTTCCAACTGAAATGAAAATGAAGAACTCTGCTCATACTTCATGCAGATAAAAATTTTCTAAAAAATCAGTGCCTTCTCAAAACTTGAGATTATTTTAATGTGAAATATTGTCATATCATTTATATTGGGACCTGTGGACTGTGGTGGATAAGATTGGCCATGATCCAGCAGTACATACAGGGTAACATTTTACTAATTCAGAGCTTTCACTGAAGCTCAGGAACTAACTGCTGCATGAAGAACCACTTGTTTGTAAGAGGGGGAAGTTATACTTCTCAGATCTGGTACAGAAATGGGCTTGGAATAAATAGCAGTGGGTTTTTTAGGGGTCTTTTTAAATTATTTTATTTTTTTTTGTGGATTAACATTAGACTCCTAAGCAGTGCAGATTTTAATTCAGTCTCCTGTTTGGTTCAGGACATATTTTTTGTAATAGAGCATCTAAATGGGAATTCAGACTTTGGTTAGGGTTTCAAAGAAGCAGTGCTCAGCTTTAAAGGCTCACATCTTTAACACTTCTGTCTTGTTTCATTTCTGTTATGTAGGCTAGCTAACATCAAAATTACTCACTACTAGAATGTTCTTGGAAAACTCAATAAAAAAAGCTAGCATATTGACAAGAAATCGTGCTGTTGACTCAGTAAGTGGTACTTGAATCTGGGTGAGCATTAATTCAGATATCAGGTTTTTGAAAGGAACTCATAGATCACATGACATTTCTGTGGGGATTTTTGCACTTTATTGCAATGAAAGAAGACTGTAATCATTGGTAATATCCTAAATGCATAAAGAAGGGTGAATTAAGAGCTTGATACTAAATATATATGAGATGCTTTGGAAGACTGCCCTTTCAAAACTGAGTGACAGTAAATTACAGTATTTATTTACTCTTAACTCCTATGGATATCCCATTTGGTCAATTGTGTTCGGAGTCTAGAATAAGACCCTCGTGATTTTATCACAAAATCGTGGGATCATAGAATCATAGTATAGTTAGGATTGGAAAGGACCTTAAGATTGTCTAGTTCTAACCTGCCTTGAACACTGCCAGGGATGGACCATTTATCATTTTTTTGGACAACCTGTTCCAGTGCCTCACCACCCTCCCAGTAAAGTCAGTTATGTTCTGAAGGAACTAGGTTTCCAACTTCATTATGACCCAAAATAAGGTACCTCACTTTCTTTGAGATAAATCCAGTCCCTATTGCCTTACTTAGGGTGACATTATGAAAGTCCCTACAACCTAACCTCATTTAGGGTGCAATTCATTGTAAATAGTTATGTTCTAATGCCATATTTCATTGAAGTCATACATATAGTATGGATAGTATATGTGCTTCTTACACTTCTAACCTTGATTATTTTGTCACGGTGTTTAACATATTCACGTTTAGAAACAGAAAAATATTTTATCTTTCATAATGTGGCATATTTTGGGGATCAGTCACAGCTACAAATATTCTGTGTGTTCTTTCTTCATTTATGGATAGAAGGATCTCCAGGGCATCATAAATTTTATAAACGGCAGTCAGAAAATTTAATTAGCCTATTTATTTTTTTTTTTAAGCTGAAAGGTATGTACAGCTTCATGTAACTTGACAAGTGAAAACTGCAAATGCTAAGGATTAATACTGTAATACTTCCATTTACTGAATGTGTGTTTGGCAAGCTCTATACTATTGTGACAGAATGTGTTTGGTGCATCTGGATAATCTAGATGATAGGTCCTAACTTTGGAGCACAATGCAAAGGTTTTTCTTAAATAAATTAAAGGTATTTGATTTCTTGTTTTAGATGACTGTGTCTTGCATCAGTTCCATTAGCTTTCAGAACCTTAGATCACAAATACCCTCAGCATATCTTCATATTATCATTACTATAAAAAGGAACTCCCATCTAAAGCTGGTAAGATGAACATGACGTATTCCATGTGTCCTGGTGTGATCCTTAGAACTTTTCTTCATGTCAAGATTCCTGCCTGGTTGCTAGTGGACACTGAAAGAATCCATGTTTTCCTCAACTCTACCTTTCTAATTCTTTGCTGCAGGTTGTGTAGAGGTTCAGTAGGTCTGTCTGGATACAGTGGAATAATTTGCGAGGAAACAGGGTATTTGTTTCACAGGTCCTGTCATAAAATTAGGGATGAAACAGGTTACATACAATGTTATTTAAAAAATAGTAGAATATATCTTCTTATTGGAAAAATTAAGAGAGAAAAAAGAAGCAGGAATTTTTTACTTAGCTATGCTGACACAGACTGTTTCTTCTCTGAGCTAGAGTTTCCTTCTACTAACTTCAGATAGAAGTTATCTTACCATGCTAAGATAACTGTTGATTACTCTTAATTCTCTATGACCATTCCAGCAGAGAGGAAGAACACAGAAAGTTAGGACTGTTTTCACTTCCTTTGTTTTCATACTGTCTGATTATAAATGTACTATTTTGCCTCAGGAACAATTTTAGGAGCTTCTGTTATGAACTGCTGCCAGAGATTGAACAGAACAGTATCTGGTATGCAAGGGTCATGTCTCTCTGTGTCATTCTTATTGAAGCCAATCTGTGGTCCTGTCAAGACAGAGGAGCCCATGCTGGAACAGGTTTGCTGGTAGTACTTGTGGCCCTGTGGGGATCGCACTGGAGCAGTCTGTTCCTGAAGGACTGCACCCATAGAAGGGATACATGTTGGAGCAGTTTATGAAAAACTGTAGCCTGTGGGAAGGACCCATATTGAAGCAGTTCATGGAGGACTTTCTGCTGTGGGAGGAACCCCACAGTGGAGCAGGGGAAGAGAGCAAGGAGTAAGGAACAGCAAAGATGCAATGAATTGACCGCAGTCCCAATTCCCCATCCCTCACACCCCTGTGCCACTCAGGGGAAAGGGCCAAAGAAACTGGGAATGAACTTAAGCCCAAGAAAAAGGGAGGGGTGGAGAGAAGGTGATTTAAAGATTTGGCTTTATTTCTCATTATTCTACTCTGATTTGACTGGTAACAAATTAATTTTATGCCGAGTCTGTTTTGCCCATGACACTAATTGTTGAGTAATCTCTTCCTGTCCTTACCTTACCTTATGAGCCTTCTGTCATGTTTTTCTGCCCTGTCCAGTTGAGGAGGGGAAGTGATAGTGCAGCTGGTGTCCTGTCAGGGTCAACCCACCACAGAGATGAAAAAAAGTATGTAGTCTTTCAGGATAGAATCCAGAGTGAATCTTCTCACAAAGCCAACATCTGCCTTCTTTCCTGTCCTCTAACTCATGAAAAATAATTCCCTGGTGGAACTGGATTGTATGAAATAGTCTTCTTCCTTTTCCATAATTCAAAATTGTGTTGTATAAGGTAATCAAGTCTATATAAGTTAAGTGAATTAAATAATTTTCATCAAGCTTTTAGATCTCTAATAAATAATTTAGTGTAATACAAATCCCAAAACTTTTCAAATGAATGTAATAATTCTTTACAAGACACAAAAAATACTTATTGATTCAGAATGAGCATCACATATTGTAAGAGTGATCAAAGAGATAGCAACAAGTATATCCACTCTTTAAAAGATTAAACTCCTTCATGCAAAGATATTTTAATTAAAAAGTTTCTGGGTTTGCATTGTAAAATACCACTGAATAACTTGAAAATTTACAAAATAAATTAGGAGTGTGATTGGAAAGCAAAATCATGTGAAAATTTCCATAAAAATTACTTGAAAGAAAATATCTGATTTGGAGCTTTATCAAAGAAAATAAGCAGGAACTGTGTCAGAAGCTAGTGAATACGTAATACAAATCACTGTGAAGAGCAGAAAGGAAAAAATGGGAACTCAAAGAAGATTGCACATCAGCTAACTTTAGACATTTGTTTTGCAGTATCTGCCTTTTCATTACTCATCTTGCGCCCTTTCATAAGCAAGAGAAATAAAATAGGTATTCCAGGATGCCATTGATCTTAACCCAACACACGTTTAATGATTCAGTCATTGAAGTTGGCTAGATATCCTGGAACATACGATATCATTTATTCCAGTAAGGCAACCATTTTGCTCTATTCATTGTGTAGAAAACCAGTGCTTAAAATCTGCACCGACATGAGTGGAGATTCAGTCTACTTCAGTCAGACATCTAGATACCTTGGCCGAGAGAGTAAGGAGCCAAATGAGATGTTATGTACCTCTAACCTCAGATCAGCTCTCGTAGCTTTTTTGAAGTCTGGTACTAAACTGTTGGAATGGCTCCTGTCCTGTGTTCAGCTGTAGCAGTTAATTTTCTTTGTAGTAGCTAGTGCAGTGATGTGTTTCGACTTTAGTTTGAGCACAATGCTGATAACACACCCATGATTTAGTTGTTGCTTGGTAGCAGTTACCACTATCAAGGACTTTTCAGTCTCATGCTCTGCCAGTGAAGAGGGGCACAAGAAACCAGGAGGAAGCAGAGACAGCACACCTGACCCCAACTAGCCAGAGCGGTATTCTGTAACACAGCATGTCATGCCCAGCATATAAACTGGGGGCAGTCACCCAGAAGTCTCAGGTTGGGCTGGGTATTGGTTGGCAGGTGGTGATCAACTGCATCACTTGTGTTTATTGTTCTTTTCCCTTCCCCTTTTTTGTTTTATATTCTCTCCCCTTGTTATTTCCGTTAACATTAGTAGTAGTAGTAGTAGTAGTAGTAGTATATTTTAGTTACTGGACTGTTCTTATCTCAACCTGTGGGACTTACATTCTTTTGATTCTCCTCCCCATCCTGCCCAGGGAGGAGGAAGGGTGAAAGGTGAGCGGCTGTGTGGTGCTGATTTAAACCACAAGAGGCTGGATTTTTACCACAGCTTCTGTGACTGGAGTATTGGAATGGAAGCATACAAGACCCTTCAGAAAGGACACGCAGAGGAGATGAGGAGGTGGTGACACCCTCTGGCAGTGAGTGGCTGGAGGGGCTCCTCACTGGGCTGGAGCTCCACCTGGGGATGGGATTGAAGAGAGGACATGTGACATTTCAGTGGGGATCTGCTACAGGTAACCTGACCAAGAAGACCGAGTGGATAAGGCCCTCCTGCCCCTAGACAGGCAGGACAGGCCTCATGTTCACAAGTCCTGGTACTCATAGAGGACCATGCCAATAACAGTTGGAGGGACAGCACAGCAGGGCACAAGTAGTCCAGGAGGTTCCTGGAATTAGTTGATTCCTATTCCAAGCAATAGAATAATGAACAAGGAGAGGGCCTATGCTAGACCTTGTTCTCACCAACAGGGAGGGGCTGGTAGGGAATGTGAATCTCAAAGGCATCTTGGCTGCAGTGATCAAAAATATGGCAGAGTTTGGGATTCTTAGGGAGCCAAGTGGAGTGTACAGCAAGCAGCTCCCTACCCTGGGCTTCAGAAGAGCAGGCTTCAGTCACTTGAGGGATCTGCTTGGTGGAGTGCCATGGGATAAAGCTCTGGAGGCAAGAGGGGCCGAAGAAAACTGGTTAATATTCAAGGGTCACCTCCTCCAAGCTGAGGAGTGATACATCCCGAGACACGGGAAGTGAGGCAAAAATGCCAGGAGGCCTGAATAGATGAACAAGGAGTTCCTGGACAAATTTAGACACAAGAAGGAAGCCCACAGATGATGGAAAAAAGCACAGGTAGCCTGGGAAGAATACAGAGAAATTGTCTGAGGAGCCAGGTATCTAGTTAAGAAAGCTGAATTCCTGAAGTTCTTTACTGTTAGGGTGGTGAGGCACTGGAATGGGTTGCCCAGGGAAGTTGTGAATGCCTCATCCCTGGTGCTGTTTAAGACCAGGTTGGGCAGAACCTTAGGTGATGTGATTTAGTGTGAGGTGCCCCTGCTCATGGCAGGGGGGTTGGAACTAGGTGATCTTAAGGTCCTTTCCAACCCTAACTATTCTATGATTCTATGATTCTATAGAATTGAATCTGGCCAGGAATAAGAAAGCTTCTATGGGTAAAAAAAAAAAACATTAGGGAAAATTTGAGCCCCTTCCAGAAGGACACAGGAGACCTGGTTACCCAGGATAAAGGGATGTCTGAGGTACTCGATGTTTTTATTTTAGCTGGTTTTCACCAAGAAGTGCTCTAGCCACACTGCCCAAGTCACAGAAAGCAAAGACAGAGACTGGAATAGTGAAAAACTGCCCCCTATAGGAAAAGATCGGGTTTGAGACCATCTAAGGAACCTGAATTTGTACAAGTCCATGGAACCTGAAGGAACTGTTGGTTCACATGTCTAAGCCAATATCTATTTTATTTGAGAGGTCATGGCAGTCTGGTGAAGTTCCCACTAATGGGAAAAGGGGAAATACAAGCCCTATGTTTGGCAGGGGAAAAAAGAAAGAGCCAGGAAACTACAGGCCCATCAGTCTCACCCCTGGGCCTGGCAAGATCTTGGAGCAGATCCTCCTGGAAACTATGCTAAGGTGTACAAGGACAATAAGGGGCTGACTGGTGACAGCCAATATAGCTTCTGTAGAAAAATACCTGACACTTTTTAACAGACAGATGAAACAAACAGCTGCTTCTGAGTACCGGAGAGGAAGATCCTGTATAGCTATATTTAGATATCAGAATTGAGTAATTTGGGGGGGGGGGGGGGGTTAATAAAGAGAGACTAGAAAACTTCAGATTAACAAAAATAACTGTCTATTTTCCAATGAATTGAATTGCTCTCTAAACTCCCTTCACATAAATAGCTAGCTAGATTTATAATTGTATACTGAGACAACTAAGTTTAATTATCTACAGTCAACATTACAATTTACAAGCTGAATCCAGCCCCCAAGTACAATCTTTTTAAGAATGGGATTCAACCCTTGCAATATTTAAATGTATACAGTGAAGATATCAGCTTGAAATCTTGTCAATAACCTACAGCAAGGTTTAGATTCTGGATAGATCTGAAGAGTGAATCAAGATTCAAAAGTGCCTTCACAGTCAGTGCAGAGGATTAATGCTGATGGTGTTCATAGCGTTGGATAAGGAACAGGGAAGCGGAAAAAGTAGAAACTGAAGGCGACAAATGCTGATGCATTAGTGCTAGAGAAAAGTCATATAAATCATAACGTAAAACTGCTCAAAACTAATGTAGTTCACCACTTAAAATCATCTTGTACTCTATAAAGTTTATAACATTCTATTTTGATCACAGTTTAATTCTTTATCCTGGATGTTTTATGTCTAGCACATCTTACACAGGCTTTGCCCTAATTACCTAAAATAGTTCTGCCATAATAATGCAAGGACTTCAATTTTACACCTACGGGATTAAAAAGCCAAAACAGCAGGCTGTCTATGTGTGATTATTTCCCCAAAATGGATTTTAAATAATTTTAAAACAGGCTTAGTCAGTTACTGTAACTGGTGGGTTTGGGTTTTTTTAATATTATTATTACTTGTTACTCTCCTTAGCAATCCTGATACTTATTTTCTGTAATTTTATATGTACTGTTCAGAGTCGCCTCTTCCATAATTTTACTGACAAATGTGGAACAAAAAGCAGTCTGTAGAGCCAGAAACTTTTGTAACTCTTTTTATCACATCAATGAGTTGTAAAATTATTTAAAGCATTATAATTTCCCTGCTCTGATCTGAGGAAACTGTGGCACCAATATCTAAACCAGATACTGCCAACCATTAAACTAGTGGCAGAGACAGGATGAGAACTCTTATTCTCAGCCCAAGAATAAAGCATTCTTCATAATTGGCAAAAAACTTACAGGCTTGAGACGTCTGCCTCTGGTTTCTCTTCGCTGAGTCCTCTAACTCTATGCTTTCCAGATCTGCTGTTACAATTAATTCATCATGTCAATTACCTCTCTTTAGACCCTTAAGCAGATATGCCAGTCCCCTGGTTACAGCCCTAGCAGTGCCTAATACTCTGTCCTGAACTCTATGTTTCAGAAGAATCCTGATTTTTTAAGTGCTGAAGCCTGTCTCTCAGGCTATGCTTGCTTTACAGACAATAGAGAGAAACAGTCATGTGTAAAACCTATTCCTCTGACCTCTTTCAGAACTCCATTACTGGAAAAGATTTTTCACATCTAGAAGTGCTGTCTCCACCAATTATAAAGAGTAGCAAAAATGTAGATGCCTACAATGTAGCTATTTTCATGGGTTTAAAAACGTCACCCTTTTTTCCCTGTCCAAGTTGCCTAAGCACAGTAAACAACTGATATACAGCCTTAAAATAAAAAACACAGCCTAAACCAATGTCAATGTTTCATTGAATTGTAAAAGCTGTGCAAGGACTTGAACCACCGGACCACGAGTCATACAGTAGCTTAAAGACAGGGATTCACGTGAAGACGATAAGAATATTGTCTTCCTAATTTTTCTAATATGTGTACCCATTCAGTGCAGGGAGTTAATTGCCATGAACAAGCCCATGAGCATCAAGAGCAGCAGCAGTGCGTATGATCACCATAGGGACACTTAGCATTAGCCAGTTGTTTAGTATTCAGGACTGTTTGTTTCTTGAGGACCCTATTGTCAGACACTAAAGACGAAGACTACAGCAGCACACTTTTTTAAAAAAGGTTGTTCCTTGAGGCATTTTTATTTCATTGTTAATTCATTGTTAATTCAGTTCATGTCAATGATACAACTAAAAATCTTAAGAGTTTTCTTTTTTAGAAACCAGAGATTTTTGACCTCAAAGTACTGAGGTACCACCACTAATTATTTCATTTTTATCTCTGTTTTTTTACTTTCCATTTAGAGGTGGATGAAAAGTGCTATCATCATGGCAAAAACCTAACTTGTTCATATTGCAGGTAATTACATTTAATAGATTTATATAGTTACAGTTATCACATAATTGGAACTTGATAGAGGAAGACTGTAGAAGGTTACCCTGGTCTGGAATTGCTGATTCTTTTCTTTTGAGATACTAGATCCCATTAAGACTAGACGCAGCCAGCAGATTGTGAAAAGGAGAATCTAGGTAACTCACCCCAAAAGCAAAGTTCAGGAGGAAAAGTGTACCAGTACTATATGTAGTTAGATTAAACTGCTGGATCGATTTTGAGTTTTCTGAGTAATGCAGTAGCAAGCTGACCCCATCTAGATGAAGTATTCCAAGAACATATTCAGAGCGATAAGGGTATATGAGTCAAAAGATACAATTTAGGGAGAATCAGTACAGAAACAGATATAGATGGGTTTAATGGCAGTACCAAGAAGGCAACTGTTGCCTTTGATGAGAAAGGAATATGCAAGCTTCTCTGACACTATTGGACTAGATATTCAGGCTCAGATTTTCGTATGAGTTTTTCACATATTCAAGGATAGGTGTATGAAGACATTCATGAATATCTGACCTTTCCTACTAGGAAAATTTAAAGTTACAGAAGTTTGAGTTTGCTAATGTAAAAATACTCACTATTGATATTGGATAGTCTCCAGGTTTTTTTTTAAAGTTACATTTTTGTATCAGAAGTATCTTCAATACAGCTTTTGAAGGAGTTCTATTCTTCCAAAACATAACTTTAAATGCTGTTAGCACAGTTATGTCACGTACGACAGTTTTGAGTCTCATGTATGTTTTATTCCATAGCTAATTTAAACCATATGTAATAACCAGACTGAAACTTTTCCAGCCATGTTAAAGAGTGAGAATGCTTACTGTTATGTTTTAAGTGCTGACAAACACTTTCACAGATGGTTAATTTGTAAAACATTTCATAACTGATCAACAAAATTATGTGCATCAAAATTATGTGCAAAAGAAACACTTTCTTAAGAGTCAGAGAGATCAATCATTTTCACATAGACATTTTTCTGACATCTTTATCACAAATAGTAATTAATTTCATATAAATTTACATTGATTTCCTTGGACTCAGAGGAGAAGTGAGATACTTCTTGTCTTGAGATTGCCATAAGAACTTGCAGCTCATGAGCAGATAAAATATTTTTGTAATCTATTTTATGAATTACAGATGCTGTAGTTTATTGATTATTGAGATAGAGACAAATTAGTAGATGTTAAGTGACTAGTGTAGAAAAGTTTTCATGAACACAAAAGTTTCAGGCCTTCAAGGCTATTTTAGTTAACTAAAAAGTTAAGTAAAAGATTAGAGTTGAAAATTAAAAAGTATTGCAAAATGAACCTTTGTCCTGCAGAACTTGCTGCCAAAGTTCTCAAAACAGTCCAATGAAGAACAGTAGATTTCAGTCATACAGGTTAATATTTTTATTTCAGAGGCATCTTGAACAGAATCTGTATAACTGTTTTAATTTACTTTATTTGTGCTGCTCTTTCAACACATATGTTCAGAGAGTGTAAAAGCAAGCCTTTCTTTCAGGAATGAGGGAAGGTGGTTTTGCTTTGAAGTACCATTGCCAAGGCACTACAATAGTTGACTCCTAGGGAAAGGTTAAAACAAAGCATAAGGTTCCATTCTGTTTCCAACAATGTTTCAAAAATATTAATAGTAGTAATAATATGTACAGATACATATATGAACACCTACAGAGTCTAACAACTCGAACTGGAGCTGACTACGTAGGAAAGGACCTTTATGTGATAAGAATTATTGTATCACCAAAGCCAAGAGCTTGGCAAGATTCAGAAATTGTCACTGATAAGAACACCTGTGCCATTAAAATTAGAAGCTAGTAATTTAGACAGAATGTAAACTCATACACTTCAGGTCTCATGTAAGAGAGTTAAGAAAGAGACATTACTAGAAACAAAGTATAGAAGAATTGTGCACTTCATTGCTCAAGCATTTGCCTAAAGAAGTAATGAGCACTGGATACGTCCATACTAGGCAGGATGCTGAACAAGTAGAAATTTAAATCTGCTATTTTATTCTGCGATAATATTCTGCTAAATTTAAATATTGTGCTGTGCTTTTAGTTTTAGTTTCTTACTGAAGTCCCATCTCAGCAACGATAAGTAAATACTTATAGAAGACTTGCAGATCTGTTAATAGTCTAGAAGTGCTGTTCTCTCTTGTGACTGAAATAATATACCATAAGATGAAGATAATAGGAATAATACTTTCTGTGTGACTACTTTCATTCACTTGCTTTTGGAGCGCAAAAGCTTCCTTTCTGAGAGAAGCTCAGTCAGCTCCTACCTGATAACAAGGCTACAATGTGAATAAATAAAATTTGAAGGATAGTGTCATATTAGTATTTTTGGTTCATGCAAGCACAAATAGAACCTCACAGCACCATAAAATAAAATGAAAAAAGTAATCTCCCCACCCAGCATATCTAATATCTGAACTCAAGAAAATGACTTTTGGAGTTTGAATCCAATACTTTATTGCCATGTGAATCATACACATTATTGGTTTATTTATAACAACTGTTTTGTGCAGTAATGTAAATAAATTATTGCTATAACAAAGAGAGGGTGTGGATTCGCTGACCATGGCAAACACAGCATTTCCACACTGCTTTAATAAGAACGGGGCTCCGGAGAGGCCTTCAGGAGCTAACAGCTCATAGATCAGTGACTGTTGGCAGAGCATGACTCAGTATTAGTCCTTAAACTACTTTTTCAAACACTGTGCAGTGACATCAAAAGAAGCTCATTCTTGATGCATAAATGGAAAAAAAAAGTAACAATAAAGATACAAACATTTCAAAGGCTGATGAAGAAGGAAAAAACCTCTCAAAATTCTGAAATGTTCTGAAAAGATTGAAATATAAAAGAAATAAAAATCTTGGAACTTGTCTAAAGTAAAGACCAATAAAATATTAGTGGACGGGCAATAAAAGTAGCAGGACCTGGGTTTTGAATTTTACAGTAAGAACCTTTGTTTCAGCTAGCTTTTCTGCTCTGATGAGCAAAATCCTTATAATACTTGAGCTTACATATTCCAATGCGATGTTTTCCAAGGGTACAAATTCCAATTTTTATGCTAGTTCAGTGTTTGCTTTCTGTCAGGAAAATAAGGTTGTGATCCGAGTGTATGAGAAGTAAGAGATATTGGAAAGGGTAGGATATTCCAACTTTCTGACACCTGTGAACAGCCAAGGATCTAGCTCAGCCTAAACCTCAGTTTTATTATAAACTAGGCACATTATATACACATTAAAGGAGGATGTGGATGTATAAATTACCTGGCAGCATGTCTCAGTAAGTCCCAATAAGACTGAGTCTTTCATGAAAGGCAGTTGTAAACACTTCAGTTTCAAAAACTTATACTGTCAATGGGCTGAAGGCTGAACTGAAATAGGATCCTCCCTGCATTGAGATCTTTCAGTTATGCAGTAATGAATTTCATAGGTCCATGATGGGAATGTGTGAACATGGCCTAATTCATTAGCATAGTCTACTCTGCTTGGAAAGAACAACTCTGTATAGACAGCACTATATGCATTTTATATTATACACTCCCTGGATGAAAACCAGAACTAAAGCTGATTCAGGAGTGTGCAATTTAGCTCTTAGCAGAGCATTTCTTAAGTGAAAAATGACAAAATATTAAAAGTGTTTTATAAAAGGTAAATAAATTATTTCCCTAATGCCAATACAATGACATTAATTTTTACCATAAGAAAAAAGACCTAACCTGACATTATTATTTATTTCAGAAAAAATGTAGTTAAAATAAGTTTTAATTTGTATAATCATTTTTAATTTTTCTTGCATAATTGTTCAGAAAGTTGGGTCAAAACCTCTTTAAAGCACCTTGTCATTCTGAAGAGAGATGCAAATTTGAAAGAGAGGGGAAAGGACTTTTCTTATGCCAGGAGATTGGTCTTAGGATTTAAGATGTGCTTTAGAAATATCATTTTCAGAACATGACTGGAAGTGAGATTGCAGTGCCAGATATCACTAAGCAAAAAAAGCATATTATGTAACTTTTATAGCTCTCTTTTGTGCAATGCCTTTCTATGCTGATTAACTGGAAAATTCTATCATTGTCATTTTGTGGCCCAGAGTGCAATGTGATGTTATTTAATAAGATGTATAACTTTCCTGCCTGCCTGTTCTTGTTGGCACTGTTAAATAGGGGGTACATACATCATCATGACCGTGGCAATGTTTTTTGTTGGTCAAGTTATGGTTTCCAAAATATTTCATTGCAAGACATTTTGACATTATTTTTAAAAAGCAGAAAGAGAGAGAAATGTATTTAACACTAGCTTCATAACCTCTCTTTCCATAAATTGTACATACAACATCCAATTGTATAAGTGAGAAAAGAGGATAGCTTTCAAAACTGCCTTGGAAATAAAATCAGGGAAGACAGTCATCAGCTATAGCATTTTCCAATTCAATTTCAGGAAAAAGAAGTCCTCATGTTATGTCTTCTATCACTGCTCTATTGCTCATTTGTAAAAACAAACATTTGCCATGAAGACATAACTGCCAATTTGGACTAACTAAGACAAATGAGATAATGAGGCCAGCAGCAGCTTTAAGTTGACAGACCCAGCTGAGTGCCCAGATCCAACTAAAATGCTTCTTTTCCTGACAGAAGGTCTATATGCTAATACTAACTAATTTGCCACTCTTGGCCTTACAGTGTTCCACAGTAGGAGAGCATACCATTTTGTTATAAGTGTAACATTAATTTCAATGTAAACTAAAGCTGGAACAAGTAAACTATGCACTCTTCTGTCTGAGGAGGTGATGACAAAACACATAATCCCTTGCCTGGTAAAAAGAAATATAGAAATTTGTTAGTGGACATGTAAATGAACACAAGCTAATGACAAAGTCTATAGTAAATAATGAAAGAAGCAAAGCAGCAATAGTCAACAGCTTCTTATACTCCTTTGCTTTAATGTCCTCACTTTAGCATTAAAAGAAGAAACAAAGATTTTGCCCAAATTTCAGACCCAACACAAAAGACCACTTGGATCTGATATTCATTTGAATAGCTGCACACAATGAAAACTTTTCAGAGTATTTTGAAACACCTTTTTAAATTCATTTCCATCACTATTATTTTTGAGGTAGTTTTTCCCTATGCCTTCCCCAATCTTCATAAAGAAACTAAGGGAGAATGGAGGAGTTAGAACCATACAAGGTATACATATGGATAAGAAATACGTTTTGTAGATATAAAATTGTAAAATCATAGAGTCATAGAATAGTCAGGGTTGGAACGGACCTTAAGAACATCTAGTTCCAACCCCCTGCCGTGGGCAGGGACACCTGACACTAAACCATGCCACCCAAGGCTCTGTCTAGCCTGGCCTTGAGCACTGCCAGAGGTGGAACATTCACAACTTCCCTAAGCAACTAATTCCAGTGCGTCACCACCCTAACAGGAAAGAATTTCGTCCTTATACCAAATCTAAACATCCCCTGTTTAAGCTTTAACCCGTTACCCCTTGTCCTATCACTACAGTCCCTGATGAAGAGTCCCTCCCCAGCATCCTTATATGCCCCCTTCAGATACTGGAAGGCTGCTATGAGGTCTCCATGCAGCCTTCTCATCTCCAGGCTGAACAACCCCAACTTTCTCAGCCTGTCTTCATACGGGACTTCATCTGTAGGGACTGTAGTAATAGGGAAAGGGGTAATGTGTTCAAACTGTAGCAGGTTAGATATAAGGATGAAGTTCTTTACAGTGAGGGTGATAAAGCACTAGAATGGGCTGCCCAAGGAGGTTGTGAATGCTACATCCCTGACAGTGTTCAAGGCCAGGTTGGATGGAGCCTTAGGTGGCATGGTTTAGTGTGTGGTGTCCCTGTCCATGTCAGGTGGGTTGGAACTAGATGATCTTAAGGTCCTTTCCAACCCTAACTATTCTATGATTCTATGATCTAGTATGTGAAATAACAACCAAAAAACTCCACGTTAATTTATATGCTTTTACTCTGTGGGGATGTGAGAAAAATGCGCGATTTTAGAGGCACATTCTCAGCAATTTTCCCCCGATAGAATACAACATGGCTAATGGGTAACATTACTTTTAATGTTACAAACAAAGCTATATAGTCTCCCTAACTTAATGGCGCTGCTGGTGATTTCAGTGGTGGTTGTCCAAGGACATTCTACAGCCTCACACTAAGACAACTCAGAGAAAAAATACCACTCATATAATTGTTCAGACTTCATCCTAAAAATTATCCACACTCAGATGATTTAAATAACTAGAAATATAATGTCATTTCTCTCCTAGTTATAATGCGACCATTATAAAACTCTTCTAATGTGGATCAGTAGAAATAATCATTATCTACTTATAATGCACTTGAAATATATATATGGGTTTATACTCTTTTGCTAAATGATCCACAAATAAAATACAAGCTTTCTTTTATGAAAAAAAAACAAGCATTGTATCAGGTAATTATATACGTGATCAGCTACTTAAAAAGAACTTTGATTTTTAAAGTTTCATAATTTTGCTTAATCTTCTATAGTTTTGCCCCAACGTGCAGTATTTTTAAAAATATGTAAATTAAATAATGAAAAACATCTTGATGCAGGTCCAAAGGAACAACAACAAAAAAAAAAGCATTCTAAATTTAAAATAACCAAATTCAGTAATGCAGTGTAGTTTCTGAAGTATTTTCTGTAACATCTTGACTTCTGATATACTAAAATAATTATATAGAATGAGAATCAGTATCCCTTACTCAGATTTGTAAGCTAGGTGAATGCAATATTCTTCTGTAAACCTTTCAACACTCCTGTCCTCTCCCTTGACAAACAAGAAAAACTCAGTCATTTACTGTTTTAAGAGAACTGTTTTACTAGGTGCTCACAATTTATACGGAGGTTTGATTCCAAAATTATCCATTATGGAAATAATGGTGAACTCTACTGATTTCTGTTTTGCTGTTGTGCAAGTTGCTAAATCTTCACAGTTTTAAACAACTGAAATTCTAACTTGTAATCATTAAGTTCAGGCTATTATCATATAACTCTTACCAGTAGCATTACTGTCAAATACTGGATACTGAATTCTGGAATAAGCATAGGCCAATCAGAAGATCTCTAGTTACCTTCTGAGGACAAAGAAAGCTCTCATTACAGTGTGAAGGGCTAAAGGGAAAAGGTTTTATCAAGTTGCATTTCATGTTTCATAGTGATTTATCTCAGAAACTCATGAGCAGGATTCATCTGGCATAGTTGTTACCTCGTAACTTCCAAGGAAGTTTTATATATATATACACACACACACACACACACACATATAAAAATACATGTATATAAAAATTTGCTAAGCCCCACAGTCAAATCACTCCAGATGTGTATATTATGAGTCTTTATTTAACAAATGTGAAAAACTTTAAGGAAACAATTACCCAAAGACTTGGAACATTTGAAATGAAATGGTACAATGATTCCTGTAGTGATCAAAAGAGAACACATCACAAATTAAATAATACAGATGGTTTGAAAGAGATGGCCATTAATGTCAAGTTGTATTCTTTGGCCTGGTAGAGATTAGAAGACTATTCAAGAATGACTACACAGGATAATACAATGATATGGGCAGTTTAATGATTTGCAATCCAGTATGATGATTTGGAAGACACTATCTTCTAACTTTGGAAAGCTAAGCAGGATTCTATCAGTTTACCTATGTAATTTGTATTTTACAGTCTTCCAACTCTGACTACTTTTGTCAATTTTAGAAGTCTCTGGCAATATTTTTGATGTTTTCTCAATACAATTGATAAAAAGTAGGCTAGCACTGGGAAAAGCACAGATTACTACAGCAGTCCAGTAGAAACAGCTGATTTGATGATAATTTTCTATTTAGTTATGTTTTAAGGTCTATCTGTCAGGGAACTTTAATACATTTAAAATGCAGTATATGAATTATATGTGTATTTTTAATTGTAATAGCATGACCACTTATGTCTAGCATCATGATTGTTTAAATAAATGGTATCAGCATTTTAAATCTCAAGTTACTTAAGATCACACTAAAAAAAATAAGGCAGACTTATTTGGCATTTCTGATTATTATTTTTTAGTACCCTGTTGATCATTAATTACAGAAATCGCAGCTAAATCTTTAATGGAGAACTAGTCTGCTGTTTCTGTTTTATGCTCTACTTGTGGATGATGCAGTATTACGATTTTTTTTTCTCTTCCAGAAAAACAAAACTAGAATAAAGAACCTCAAAGTGCTGACACATTTCTAACTTAATACACATTTTAAAATACCTAAAACTTCAGATTCCTCTATATGAAAACTGACAGCATGAGCCTCTGATATTTTCAAACAACCAAATAATTCTTTGTGACAGATATCTGTCTCCCTCTGTTCTTAAAAGCAGTACAGTGGAGAAAAGACAGAAAGCATCTTTTACCTTCCCTGTAGCAGTGCTATTTTGTGCAGGGAAGAAACTAAGGAGATCATAGTCATGAAATCCTAAGATATTTCTTTTTTTTTCTGTGAAAGCAGAGATTAGCATTGAATTCTGACTAATTTGTTTATAGGCTGCTTTTTGTGGTAAAGAGTAGTAGGTGTATAAGGTTTAGAAACTATAACTAAATTAAGATTAGCTGATCTGGGTGACTGGCTGTCAAACAGCTGGCTAAGTTTCTGAATTTGGATGAATAATCATGTGACTGTAAATTCATCGTTAATTCAGAATGAATTTGAAGACACAAATAAGTACTGGGTGGAAGTGATAAGCAAAAAAGAGCAGAAGATCTCCCTTAAGAGACAAAAGCACAAACTAGGGATATATTACCTGGAACATGAAGGTGGGAACAAAGATTACATGGTGCCTTATGAATGAGTAGTATTTTATTAAAAATAATAACAACGAGAAGTATATTTGGAAAGACTTTGAACTAAGAAGGAATAGCAGTGGCTGTTTTTAGAATGAAGGACAACATTATCTTACTAATAGGAGAAAATATAATTATCCCAATTTAGAGTGTAATTTATCACAAAGTATTATATAAATCTACTATACAGATAATGTCATTAACGCAAATGAACTGACCTCTCTTTATCATTTGTGAAGAGAAACAGAATTCTCCAGGGGTCAGTTAAGAGATGTGATTTTATAAGCCTATATTAAAGTTAAGTATGCTACTGTAACTGCATCTTTCTCTTCAATGACCATAACTGAAATCTAAACCATGAACTCAGATGTAATCATTAAAAAAAAACCCAAGCATCTAAAATGTAGCTGTCTGAAGACAAGATGTACCTCCCCAGTTTATATTACTCATTTGGAGTATTAGAAATGATACAGGTCTGCTCCTGGAATCAGCAAAATTAATGGAAAGGAGAAGCTGATTCTAATTAAAAGCCTCATTTACTTTGGACAACATACTTCACTGCCTCTACATATGCATGTGCAGAACTGAGCAAATATGGCAGACATAAAAGAAATTACATTAAATCTATGGTTTCCATTTTTTTTTTATTTCTTAGAAAAATATAACATTAAATTCTTATGAAACAGAAGAATTTGCATTTATATATATATACCTGTGAAGATGTAGGTCACATGTGAGGATGGTAGTACTGCCAGTTTTTTAGGCTGCCTACTACTTTTGCAAGACACGATTTAACTGCTTATAGCTCTACCAAATTTCTGCTGGTCAGTTGGACTTTTTCAAACTGAGTGTAAGACCAGCTGATATTAGTGGCCTCAGAAGAAGGATACCTCTGATGATTTGCCAGAAAACATCTGTGGAATATCCCATAGGGGTGATCACCTAACACATTGCTGTTAGGGTTTGATTTAAGCTCCTGCTGCACTCATGATTGCCATTATTCTTGTTTGATGGCTTCTGCCCAGGGGATATCACCATGCCAGACATGTAGTCTTTTGTTCTGTCTGCTTTACTGGCTGACCATGTCTACAAAAACTCAATCTCCAGCTAGTGATCCATTGAAATTAACCAACTGACCTGCAAAAATCATAGCCTTTTCCTTATTTTTACATTGTACCTTCATACTTGTCGTAAAAATCATGTTAAGTTGTGTGGAAGTTGCAGCCTTTTGCACTTTTCCTTTTTTTTTTTTTTCATTTTCATGAATAGAGGGGTGCCTTTACCTAGTACTCTACTTCCTAAGTCAACTTCAGCAATTGTTAGATACTGAGCTTGAATAAAGGTGTGCAGAAATGGGTAAAAAGAAATTATCTGAGAAAGATGCCTACTGAATAGTTTCTTCAATACCCACGACAGATTTATATTAAAAACCCCTGCTGTTCAGAAGATGTTTTTATCAGAGTTATATATTTAATATTTCTTCAACAATTTTTTCTTGAAGTTTCAAAATGAAATAAGGTATGCCATCTCACACAGCACTTCCAGGTTTCATGCTGAGGTGGAGGTGTAGACAAGCTAACAAACACTGTACCATTCATAATTTGGCCAGGCTGCCTTTAATAACATCATAGTTGTAACTTTACATTTGTTTGAATTTAAAACTGTTACAGTCTAGAATATAAATACATAATCACATATATTGATTATGGTTGCTTCCTTTTCAGTTACTTATGGCTATGGCCTTCATAAATGGATATACCAAATTTAAGAGGAATTGTTGGTCTGTTTGACAAAATCTAAGCAATTTCACAATCAGATTAGGATTTTAGTATGCTTATTTCCTTTGGGTAATAAGCTATGTTTAAAATCTTTGGTTTGAGATACATTTTTTCTTACATATGGTAAGTGTTCAGGGCCAAGTGTAAAATAAGCATTTTACACACACATTTTTAGTACTGTTTAGTGATATAGCAATATCACTGCTGTTCCTGCTCATGAAGGTTGGTCGTATTTTGTTCATGTCATGCATTTGCTTGTACTTCAACAATTTCATGGAAGTATGAAAAGCAGAATTTCAACACTCATAATGCTAACAATTTAGAGAATAATAACTGGAGAATAAAGAAGGCCTTTCAAACCCAGGACTCAGAAGATTTGGCTTTTCATGTAGTTTGCTTATCACTTAAAAAAAAAATGTTTTCATTGAGGGTTATGAAACAGAAATTGCTTGTCATGAAAAAGAATATTTAGTTTCTTAGACCCATTCCTAGTGAAATAAGTATAATAGCATATCCTTTTTATGTTTGGTTTTTTTAAAATATTAGACAATAAACTCTTCAGAGCAAAGACAGGCCTTCAGCAGCATTTAGGATAATTTTGGCTCCATCAAATTATGTCTTCATTACTGTAGTAATGTAATAAATACAGTAATCACACTAAATAGTCTGTGTGCTTTCCACACAGCATCAGTGTTTCACTCTTTGCAGTTTGATGGGGATTACCAGGTGAAGAATTCTCCTTCTATGTTGACATCCTTCCTCTGTGTTGAGAAATGGTTCTTTTTGTCCACTGTCTCCTTTAAAGCATGTCTGTGTCAGTGTCGTCCACCTTTCATATGATAGCCTAGAGCAGACACTCAAGATGTAACAGGTCTATTTCTGCGGCTTCCTCAGCCTGAGGCAGCTCAAACCTGCTTTTCCCAGGAGAGTGACTTTAACCAGTGGAAAGGTAAGGAACTTTCTCCCGCTTTTCTGATAGAGCTTTGACACTGCAGCTGAGAATTTAAGATTTATGGGATGAGAGAGCATAAGCATATAAAGTTCCTTGATTTAACCCACTGACACACTGATGGGACTGTTCACCTGAGAAAGTGGCCCTTTTTTTTTTTTTTTCATTTTATTTGTGTCTTATGAAATGGAAAATATGTAAGAGCAGTTGTGAAAGCAGAAATCAGATTTAAGAACTTTCTTGCTCCCAGATTAGCAGACCAATTCTTTGGCTATCAGTTCATGTCCCCTCTTCTGCCTTCGCTGTGTGATTTAGAATCCTTCAAATCTTTGTGTGGCTATACAGATTTAGCAAATGTGGACAATAAATGTTCTTTCTTTTCCAGACTGATGGTTATGTTCTTCTCTTGGGAAAGGAGAAACAAAGATTTGAATCCAGAGGAAGTATTTACATTTAAGAGGACATGGAATCTAGTTTTTCCATCTTGAACACATGCTCTAACCACTAATCAATTATGTAAAATTGTGCATAAAACCCAACTACATCCCTACATATTATAGGTTCTCGGGGAAAGGGAGACACTTTGATGATATAGTAAGTGTGGTAAAATGCTATGTTCTCATTTGGGGGTCAGAAAATGGCCTATGGCATTTCCTATTTATTTGTATAGACATTATTAAAGACTAATGTTTCTCAGTTTGCTGGGGAAAACCTGTTGTTATAGTTCTACTAAAAAAAGTAATAGAATCTTAATTTACTACATAAAAAAGCTAATCGTGTAATGAGATATAAAAAAGAAAAATAATAAATAAGAAAAACAAAAGGTCTTGGAGACATGGTCTGCTAATGTACAGCTGCAGTGTGATATTTCAGCTTTATTGTTCCTGTAAATTATAAAAATATGTACTCTGATTCTTCTTATTAGCTGTCTCTGTGGTGTACAGAAATTACAGAAATTCCATGAAGGACATGAATTTTAGCTAACATCCCCCCACCCAAAAAAAACCCAAAACAAACCCAGACAACTGCAATAAATAATTTTATTACTATATTTCTTAGATTTTTCTAGCAAATGAGTGTTTATCTTGTTACATACTGATAGAACTGTATTTGTCTATTTTGGCAAGGGCTGTGTTGTAGGAAGACATTTATAACCTGCAACAAGAAAACCTCTGGATTAGAATTAAAAATTAAAACAATACACGAACACAGAAAGGGATGTTTTTTACAAAAAGACCATCCTTTCACCTTCCAGGACTTCATTCCACATACCATTTCTTCAATCTGAAAAGCAAAAGTGATTCAATATATGAATATTTATATTTTGTTACATTTTTAAGTATTAGAATCTATGCTCATTGATGTTCATGTGTGGCTACTTATATTTTGTAAATATAGAAGCTGTGTGCATATAAGAATTTCACAGCCTACTAGAATAGTGTGTGCAACCACAGAAAGAGGATGTAATTAAGAGATGCCTACACCATGCTTTAACAGCTGGCTCTGCATATTTCTGCTGATTACAGCAGGGGATTTCCAGGAGGAAAGCTGTGCAGAAAGGATTTTGAAATTTTTGTTTGAAGAAAACACATTGCCAGTATGACTCAGACTACTTCTATTACCGTGTCTGGAACTTGTCGTTAGAGTTTGATTAAGTTTCCATTTCTAGGAGAATAAGAAGACTGTGGCATGACAGTAATTCGAGATTTCTAGAATCATTATCTTTTTTTTCACTTCAGCTAGTGATGTTGCATACGAATTGATGAGGTACAGAATACATTGACTGCATTTGCTAATGATCATTTCCTGAGAAAAAAAACCCACCAAAACAAAAAATTCCAAAACAACTCCCTTCATACATAACTTCATTAACCAAAGAGACAACATGCAGCCCATTTCTTAGATCTGTCGAAAAACTTTCATGCTTCAATTTATACGCTTGAGTGTTTCTGCAGTCATCTTAAGTGATGATAAGAGATATCTTTTCTTGCAAGATTTTTCTTACTATTCAAAGAAATTCAGTGAAAAAAAGCCCATTTAAAATTTTCTGGAGAGGCAGCTTCTATTCTGATCCTTAGCATATTATATTTAAGCTGATTTTAATCCCTCAGACTCAGTACAATTATTTATTATTTATTTTTCTGAAAAATAGATCTAAATCTGAGCCCAACGCTCAAGCAGTTCCAAAATGTGAAAGTGCATTAATCAAAAGATTACAGTTATTCCCTGAAGATAATTATGGTTTTCTGTAAGGTCATGACATGTCATAAAAACAACATCCAGGGAGATACTACCCTTTATACAAATTACCCTTTTGTTCCCTCCAAAGGGATCACTGATGACATTTAACAGTTGCAAGTGAACTTGATATGGTTCCTCTATATGAAAATATGTAGAAGTTGCTAATATTTTGCTTGTAAATGGAAAGGGATGAAAAAGAAGAATAATACATGACAATCCTAATGAGACATAACCATAGAGTTATTTCATCTTTGAAATGAGATCTATTCAGATTTAAATACCTGCAATGGGTAACAAATTTTTTTTTCAGTTAGTTAAGAGAATTTTCTAGCTAACTAGCTTTGTGCTTGTAGAATATAATCATTCTGCATATGGCTGAAGGTACTTGGTAGGTGATGAAAATTCAATCTGCATTTAAAGTTTATTCTCAGTATTATATGTTGCTATGGCCCAAATCACATAAATGACACTGTTGATATTTCTTATAAGCTCTATAGGCAGAGAGGTGTGACCTCACTTTTACAAGCCCTGGTGCTCATGACATCTTTAATTATAACCAATCCAATATCTGCTATAGGGACAACACAGCAGGGCACAATCAGTTCAGTAGGTTCCTGGAATGCTAGATCTTGTTCTCACCAGCAGGGAGGCGCTGGTGGCGAATGTGAATCTCAAAGGCATCTTGGCAGCAGTGATCAAAAATATGGTAGAGTTTGGGATTCTTAGGGAGCCAAGGGGAGTGTACAGCAAGCAGCTCCCTACCCTGGGCTTCAGAAGAGCTGGCTTCAGTCACTTGAGGGATCTGCTTGGTGGAGTGCCATGGGATAAAGCTCTGGAGGCAAGAGGGGCCCAAGGAAACTGGTTAATATTCAAGGGTCACCTCCTCCAAGCTGAGGAATGATGCATCCCAAGACAGGGGAAATGAGGTGAAAATGCCAGGAGGCCTGAATGGATGAACAAAGAGCTCCTGAACAAACTTAGACACAAGAAGGAAGCCCACAGAGGGTGGAAGCAACTGTGGGTAGCGTGGGAAGAATACACAGAAACTATCAGAAGAGGCAGGTGTCAGGTTAGGAAAGCTGAAATCCTGATAGAACTGAATCTGGGCAGTGACATTATGGTATCAAAAAACTTCTGTAGCTACAGTGAGGATAAAAAGAAGGCAAGGGAAAATGTGGGCCTCATCCGGAAGGAAATGGGAGACTGGCCACCCAGGACAGGGAGAAGGCCAAAGTACTTAACGACTTCTTTTCCTCAGTCTTCACTGGCAAGAGCTTCAGCCGCACTGCCCAAGCTGCAGAAGGCAAATCGGAAGGCAAATGAGGTGTCCTTGGTTCAGCAGTAGCAGTCATTTTTCTCCTTCTTAGTAGCTGGTGCAATGCTGTGTTTTTGACTTTCGAACTGGGAACAGCGCTGATAACACCAATGTTTTTAGTTGTTGCTCAGTAATGTTTACTCTGACCAAGGACTTTCTGAGTCTCATGCTCTGCCAGGGAGGAGGGGAAGCCAGGAGGAAGCAGAGGCAGGACACCTGACCCAAACTAACCAAAGAGGTATTCCATACCCCAGTATGTCATGCCCGGGATGTAGAACTGGAGGCAGTTACCCAGAAGGGCTAGATCATTGCAGGAGTTGATCTGGGTATCGGTTGGCACGTGGTGAACAGTTGTATTCTTTTCCCTTGTTATTTCCCTTATCATTATTATTATTGGTGGTAGCAGCAGTGGTTTGTGTTATACCTTAGTTGCTGGACTGCTCTTATCTAAACCCATGGGAGTTACATTCTTTTGATTCTCCTCCCTGTCCCTCTGGGAGTGGCGGGAGGGGAGGTAGTGGGGGAGTGAGTGAGTGGGCTGCTTGGCAGCTGGGCTTAAAACACAACAGGCAGGACTGGAAAAATGAAGATCCAGCTGCTGGAGGAGAAGATCAGCTTTGAGACCATTTAAGGGAGCTGAAAGTGCACAAATCCATGGGACCTGATGAGATTCATCCACAGGTCCTGAGGAAACTGGAGGATGTAGTTGTCAAGCCGTTATCTATCTTGAGAAGTCATGGCAGTCTGGTGAAGTTCCTGCTGACTGGAAAAGGGGAAATATATGCCTCATTTTTAAAAAAGGGAAAAAGGAAGACTGGGAAAATTACAGGCCAGTCAGTCTCACTTCTGTGCCAGCAATGTCATGGAGCAGATCCTCCTGGAAACTATGCTAAAGCACATGAGGACAATAAGGGGAAGACTGGTGACAGCCAACATGGCTTTAGTAAGGGCAAACTGTGCCTAAGAACTTTTGTGGCATTCTATGGTGGGGCCACAATGTTGGTAGATAAAGGAAGAGTGACTGATGTCATTTACCTGAACTTGTTCAAAGCATATGACACTGTTACGGGTAACATCCTTGTTTCTAAATTGGAGAGGCATGGATTTGATGGATGGACCACTTGGTAGATAAGGAATTGGGTGCATGGATGCATGTAGAGAGTTGTAGTCAATGGCTCAAACCCCAAGTGGAGATTTTTGTCAAGTGTTGCTCCTCAGGGGTTGGTGCAGGGATTGAGATGTTCAACATCTTTCTCAGTGACATGGACAGTGGGATTGAGTGCGCCCTCAGCAAATTTGCCGATGACACCAAACTGAGTGATGCAGTCAACGTACTGGAGGGAAGGGATGCCATCAGAGGGACCTTGACAGGCTTGAGAAGTGGGCCCATGCAAACCTCATGAAGTTAAACAAGGCCAAGTGCAAGGCCCTGCACCTGGGTTGGGGCAATCCGAAGCACAGCTATAGGTTGTGAAGAGGCTGGATTGAGAGCATCCCTGAGGTGAAAGACTGGGATGTGTTGATTGATGAGAAGCTCAGCATCAGCTGACAGTGTGCACTCACAGCCCAGAAAGCCAACCATATCCTGGGCTGCATCAAAAGGACCATGCCCAGCTGGCTGAGGGAGGTAATTCAGCACCTCTACACTGCTCTCATGAGATCACACCTTTAGTTCTGCATCCAGCTCTGGGGCCCCCAACATAAGAGGGACATGGACCTCGTCAAGTGAGTCCAGAGTAGGGCTACAAAGATGATCAGAACAAGGTCTCCTGGGGAGTCCTTATAGCAGCCTTCCAGTACCTAAAAGGGCCCTACAAGAAGTC
The DNA here is from genome assembly GCF_033783945.1 of Neopsephotus bourkii. Lineage (NCBI taxonomy): Eukaryota > Metazoa > Chordata > Aves > Psittaciformes > Psittacidae > Neopsephotus > Neopsephotus bourkii. Next base: position 5,358,653 of record NW_026901872.1, on the reverse strand, counting down.
TGGAGAGGGGCTTTTTACAAGGGCCCGTAGAGATTGGACAGGGGGTGAGGACTTTTACTGAAAGAGGGGAGATTAAGTTAAAGGAAGAAGGTCTTCACTGTGAGGGTGGTGAGACATTGGAACAGGTTTCCCAGAGAAGCTGTGGATGCCAAATCCCTGGAAGTGTTCAAGACCAAGTTGGATGGGGCTTTGAGCAACCTCCTCTAGTAGAAGGTGTCCCTGCCCACGGCAGGGTGGTTGGAACTTGATAATCTTTAACATTTCTTCCAACCCAAACCATTCTATGATTTTATGACTATTCAAAAAAAAAAAAAAACCCACAAAAAAAAAACAACCCCACAAACAAGCAAGAAAACCCCAAACAAAACAGGGGAACTTAATTTACTTAATTTGATTTGCAATTTGCATCCATGCCAGGATTTTGGATATTTTTTACTTCAGTATAATGATGTCTTATCTGCAACTTTATTGCATGAATTATTTTGAAAGAATCACTACTATTTATTACATCTCTTGATATTCAAGTTACTATAAAAATGAAGGTATTATTCTTTAATTTAAGAACATGGAGTCCTTCATGCTTTAACTGACTGATATGTAAATTCTCCATTCTTTGCCATTTAGCAATTATACTATAAAAATTAAAGGCTTGGAACTAATTTCTTTCATTAGCATAAGTGTTTTGATATGAATATTTTGCCAGTGCAATTCAGTTTAATACAAGACATTAGAAACTAGAAATTATTAAACCATTTTGTCTATCCAGCCTTTGTGGAGCTTGAAATAGAGTTTGCCTGACACAAATTGGTTTCCCATCACCATTATATGGGTTTAAAGAAAGACCATGATTAGCGTTAGACTATTACAATTCTAGTTCTCAAAATCTTTTGGGAAGTGGATGTGCATATATTTTAAGGTGCCACAAAAAAAGACAAAACCTGGAAATTAAATGTAATGTAGATACTAAAGAACCCAAAAGCATACTGAAAAAACCCTAGTAGAATTCACTAGGTGGCCCAAGGTTTGCTTCTAAATGGTCTTGATCAGGGTGAGTAGCTTACTGCTGTTGTGGTGCCTAAATGTGAAGAGGAACTTGGAGTAAGTATTTTGATTTTTTAGATTTCTCAAAGACCTTATGGTAGGCTCTGACCATTGTCGGTATGCAAGGGCAAGTGTATACAACAGAGCATCAATACAAATTTCTAATGAAAATATAATTATTCACCACTTCATTATACAGTAATCCAGTTATCTGGGAGAGAATTTTAGGGGTTTGTCTACCTCTTCCATTTCCTAGGACCCTTTTCTGGTCATCAGATGACAGGAAAAGGACACAAGATATCTCATCTGCCATTCAAGATATGTGCTTGGTATTTTAGGCAATGATAATCTAAGGGAAAGTACATAATATTTCTGAGAAACAAAAATCCAAATTTCCCTTCCTGAACATCTCTTGATTCTTACTATTGCTTTGGAAACTCTTTATTCACCATAAATAAATTTGTGATTCCAAACTTATAGAAAAAAATTGTAGGCACCTTAGGACACCTGCAGATCTACCTGTTTGAATATGTTCCCAAAGAATATTATCTCAACAAAAGGACTTTAAATTATAGACTACAGAAATTAGCAAAACATTTTAACTGCCTACCTAACTTTTCTCCACCACAAAACTGCACAGGCAAAGCCTATGATAACCATATCAAAAAGCTCTGAAAAAAAAAAAAAAGAGCCACAAATAAAAACCAAACAAAACCATCTAGCCAATCAAACCCAAGCCAAACAAAAAAAACAAAGCCCACAAAGCAAGGAATAGTGATGAAGATATAGTTCAGTACTGTAAAGAGGATTAAAAATAAACTCCAGGAAAGAAGATTAATCTCACAAGAAAGCCAAAGAAGATTCCATGACTAGAAGTTAAAGTCAGGAAAATACACATCCAACACAAAAATTAAGTAAGAAAAGTGCAATGAAACTGCAAAAGAAACTTTCTGTATTTTATTCCTTTTAGTATTTCTTTCAGGATCAAGTAACACTTTTGAAATCTAATATTTGTCAAAAATATATTGCCTGTAACAGTTTTGTCATTTATACTGACAAAAAAACAGTAAAGAATTTTTACAAGATACTGGTCATCCATGTGATTGAAACAAAGACACATGAAGGACAAGACTAATTTCACTAAATTTAAGCAGATTTTTATTACAAGAATTTTTAGCAAAACACAAAGGTCAGGTGAACTGGACCTTTAGAGACCCTTGTTTTCTCTGTTAGCTGCAAAATGATTCCAGACTGCCCGTTCATGTATAGCTGTTGACAACAGTAAACATCCAAAGTTAAACCATCCTCAGCTGGAGGGGAGATTTCAGAGTATGAGGATCTGCGTAAATGGTATTGCATGCAAGGCCAGTTGATGATAGAGGTCCATTTTAACTTTAAAATATGTTAATATGTAATTAGCATTAGTTATTGCACAGCCACTGCTGGGGAATAATCCCTTTATTCCTTAACATATTATTTATTTGTTTCTGTACCTGGATCCTTCAAACAGTCCATGTACCTTCTGTACTTTCTAATCTGACGGATTTTCAAACCTTAAAAATTATTTTGTTTTTTTTTGTTTATTTGTTTATGAAGCATCTCACAACTTACAAGACCTTCATTGCATAGTTTTTTACTGCTATTAATAAAAGACTAAGTATTTTAATGGCACTTTATATGCTATTGACAAGATAATATTATCTGAAGAATTTGCTTGGCCTCTTTGTGTTAGCCACACATGACGTATAAGAAGACAGATGTTTCACAGATGTGGAGGAATAAGAACCCATTAATAATTAAGATACTCAGTTTCATAATTGCATGCACTATACAGATAAGTACCACACAAGGAGTTTGCTCTACCACATAGGGCTGTAGAGAAACATGACATTAAAAACTAATTTTTTCTCTGCTATGTTTTGCATATGCAAATTCTAACTGCAGACCTCTTTATGTGTGTGCATTTCTTTTTTTTTCCTGTTTTTCTTTTAACAGAAGTGCCTGTAATCTCTGGTTACTTTGATCATGGGTTTTTTGACAAGCAGCTTTTGTTTGCTCCCCCTCCAGGCCCACGTTCTCTGCTGTGGTATGTCACCACCGGTTGTGTCAATCATGCATCTCCACAACAATTGCCATTAGACAAGAGCAGAGAGTGATAGTTAAACTGTCTAATCAATTTAAAACATTATGTTATTGCACTATAACATCAAACAATGTGTAATTGTTGTAACAGAATAGATCTGCTTAAGGCAAAGATGTACATTATAGTAAAATTGCATACATAATGGAGATTTGTACAAATGCCATATATTGCAAAACTTTTAATGAAAACTCTGTCTATTCTTTTTTTCTTTTTATAGTTTTTAAAATTGGAATGTGGCAAATTTTCTACAGCTCAAAAGTTTTTAGTATGTGTAGTAGAGGAAAAGGAAGAGAGAGGAAAAGTAAGATTTGGGGGAAAGACAAATAGAGGAGGATGCAGGAAGTTGTGCTCACATAGAACTATGTATTGCAACTATGGATTGTTTTATACTATGCTGCTGAAAGAAAGTTCCATTAGGTTTAAAATTGTAGATTAAGAAAGACACATGCCATACTACTCTCCATGAATTAAGAGAATCTGATTGCCCACCTCTTCTTGGAATTAGTTATATTGGTTTTAGCTAGGATAGATTTAATTTTCTTCATGGCAGCTGGTATGGGGCTATGTTTTGAAATTGTGACCTAAACAATGTTGATAACACATGTTTTAACTACTAAGCAGTGCTTGTGCAGCATCAAGGCTTTTTCTGCCTCTCACCCTACCCTATCAGCAAGCAGGCTGGGGTGCACAAGTTGCTGGGAAGGCACACAGCTTGGACAGCTGATTCCAATTGACCAAAAGGACATTCCATATATGATGCTGTACTCAGTATGTAAAGTTGAGGGAAGAAGAAGAAAGGGAGGGCACATTCACAGTGATGGTACTTTTTCTTCCCAAGTAGCCATTACATCTGATGGAGCTTTCCTGGACATGGCTGAACACCTGTCTGAGTGGTGTTCACATGGGAAGTGGTAAATTCCTTGTTTTAGTTTGCTTGTGCTTGCTTTACCTATTAAACTGTCTTTATCTCAACCCATGAGTTTTCTCACTTTTACTCTTCTGCTTTTCTCCCCCATCCCCCAACCTCAGTTTCTGGCTGTGGTTAAACCGTGGTGCTGGAAAGCTTATACAGCTTTTTAATCCTAATATTGGCACTAGAAACACATATTACATTGATTTGCTGTATAGCACTGCAGGTACAAAAGGCAACACTAAACTTTTGAGTGGCCTCTGCAGTATATTTTCTTGTTTTTGAGTGAATGGAATGTATACAGCGGCTGTTGTAGTACATCACTAGAATTAGTTTCCTGGGATTAGCATAATGCTATTCTATGAATCCTCTTTTCCATTTTATTGCTTCTATGTGGCTGTTTGTTTGTAGAAAATCCTATCAATCACTTCTATTCATTAAAAGTCTGCCTAAACAGCACAGTTCTGTATAATTTTCTTTACCATTATTTTTTAAACTGTGCAATGGAAACCAGGGTCTATGCCATTCTTTATTCGGTATAACACTCTCCTTTGAGAGGTAGACTAGATTTACATCAAGGTTGATTATGCTAAGATATGATCAAGCAAAAGCATCTACACTTTTCATGAAAAAGGATCATTTTTATGCAGAAAAGTTGTTTGGTCTAGGATAGCAAGGAAAATGTTTTGCAAATGCTATTCCAGCATAATGATATTCAACCCATTTCAACATAAAGGTTTGGAAATGCTCGAGAGAAACCTACTTATGTAGATACAGATTTAAAAACAGCTTTGAAACTTTCTTTCAGCAAAGCCAGATCTACTGGATGCAAAGCTTGTCTTTCTTTCACCTTCCTTTCTTTCCTCTGTCCCCTATCCAAGCGATATTACAAATTTATTTAGCTGAATACAGCAGCTATCTGCAGCATTACATAGGTCTTTCAGTGACTTCTACTGAAAGTTACATGGTTGTCAGAATTCAATACATTATTTTTATTTTGTTTTTAATCAGAAGGGTGTAGTTCTTATGACTTTGTGGAAGAAATATTCCAAGGGCTTTTAACTGTGTTTGAAATAGTGAAACTGTGAGTTCCTTGGATTCAATGAAAAAAAGTTAACAAAAGGGGACAAAATAACATCTTGAGTGTTCCAAAGAATCAGAGTGGCTTCTTGGATGAGGTTTCCTGAATGGTTTTTAATTTTCACAGCTAATTATAAGTTACCTGTATTTACCTTGGTATATTTCCAGATATTTTCCATCCCGTGGTGTCTTTCCAACATTACTTTTATAGTTTTGACATATGGATATGGATTTAGTCATGTTCTCCTACATATTATAAAAATAAAAACAATAAACAGCTTGCATTTCCTCTGCACTGTGTAAATGCTGAATTGCTTTGACAAACTATAGCCTCAATAAAATTTCAACATGGGCACAATTCAAAAAGTATTTGAAGTGACCTTTCTAGCAGCAATGAGAACTAGAAGAGGTTAAATAAACTGTAAATTTACCTCTGAGCATCAATATAAAGATATGAGATGCATACTCATAAATCTTTTTCTTAAAGAAGTAGTGGAGAAATAATGTCTATCAAAAGTAGAGTCCAAATAAAAAAAGCTAAGTTTTTTCTTCTTCGTGTTTTAGTTGATTTCGAATCATAGAACAGTTAAGGTTGGAAAGGACCTTAAGATCATCTGTTCTAACCCCCCTGCCATGGGCAGGGACACCTCACACTAAACCATGTCACCCAAGGCCTCGTCCAACCCGGTCTTGAACACTGCTAGTGATGGAGCATTCACAGACTCCCTGGGCAATCCATTTCAGTGCCTCACCACCCTAACAGCAAAGAATTTCATCCTCATATCCAATCTAAACTTCCCCTGTTTAAGTTCGAACCCATTACCCCTTTTCCTGTCACTACAGTCCCTAATGAAGAGTCCATCCCCAGCATCCTTATAACCCCCCTTCAGATACTGGAAGGCTGCTATGAGGTCTCCACTCAGCCTTCTCTTCTCCAGGCTGAACAGCCCCAACTTTCTCAGCCTGTCTTTATATGGGAGGTGCTCCAGTCCCCTGATCATTCTTTTGGCCCACCTCTGGACTTGTTCCAACAGATCCATGTCCTTTTTATGTTAAGGACACCAGAACTGTACACAATGCTCCAAGTGAGGTCTCACGAGAGCACAGTAGAGGGGTGGGATACCTTCTTTGACGTGGTGGTCACGCTCCTTTTGATGCCGGCTCATGTTCATTTTCTCATCAACCAACACCCCCAGGTTCTTCTCCGCAGGGCTGCTCTGAATCTCTTCTCTGCCCAACCTGTAGCTGTGCCTGGGATTGCTCCAAGTCAGGTGTAGGACCTTGCAGTTGGTATGGTTATGTGGGACAGTGTCGAACACCTTACACAAATCCAGGTAGATGACATCAACAGCTCTGCCCCTGTCCATTAATTCTGTAGCCCCATCACAGAAGGCCACCAAATTGGCCAGGCAGGGTTTCCCCTTAGTGAAGCCATGCTGGTTGTCACCAAGCACCTTGTTGATTTTAATGTGACTTAGCATGCCTTCCAGGAGAATCTCATCCAAGTTTTTGCCAGGCACAGAGGCGAGACTGACTGGTCTGTAGTTCCCTGGGCCATCCATTTCCCCTTCTTGGAAATGGTGTTTATATTTCCCTTTTTCCAGTCTTTGGGAACTCACCTGACTGCCATGATTTTTCAAATATGATGGACAGCGGCTTAGCAACTTCATTCACCAGCTCCTTCAAGACCCACGGATGGATTTCATCAGGACCCATGGACTTGTGCACGTTCAGGTTTTGAAGATGGTCTCAAACCAGATCCTTTCCTACAGTGGGCCTACGGTCTTCATTCTCACAGTCCCTGTGTCTGTCTTCCAAGACTTGGGTGGTGTGGTCAGAGTCTTTGCCAGTGAAGACTGAAGCAAAGAAGTCATTCAGAACCTCAACCTTCTTGAGATACTGGGTAGACAATTCTCCCGATAGCTTCCAGAGGGGACCTACGCTGTCCCTAGTCTGTTTTTTATTTGCTACGTACCTATAGAATTTAATATATTTTAGTTTATTATTTTTATATTTTTAATAAAAAATTCAGATTGTATCAGTTAATATGTCAAGCTTTTAGTGCACTGGGGTATTTGGTTCATATCCATAACCTGTATTTGGGATCACTACTACATTTACAAATGGAACTAGCCAAAACAAGGTTAATACCTACTGAAAAGATAGTTTCTTAAAACACTGACTTACTGATCATAGTGGGTAAAATACGTCAGAAAAATTATGATTTCCCCCACCATTTCAGTGGCTTTTAGGTCTTTCTGTGCACATTTTGTGAGCTATATACTGAGACTTTTTGAGTAATTTCATTAGAGGAAGGACATGATTTTAGATAAAATACATAATGCTTAGCTTTCTTGACTCTGGAGTATGCTGCCCCAGTTTCTCTGCCTTTCTTATCATTCATTACTAGTACTGAGATAGCATCTCTGAGGCATAGGCGCCCTTTTATGTGTTATACAAGCATAGGAAAAAAAAGTTTCCTGCTGCCTTGCTTTTATTCTTCAGGAAGTACTGAAGTGGAGGCTAAGGACGCAATTGATGAAAGGCTTTTACCCTTTCTGTCGGTTTTCCTGGGGGTCATGGCTTATGGTCATACTTTCTTCATCCCTCAGTTTCTAATGCTCGCAAGTATATGAGGCTGAAATCATACAGACTGGGCCAGTACTTTGCACCTGACTTCATAATCAAAGCAACCCATTGAAATTGCAGGAAAATGCATACTGGATCTTAAGGCCTGAGAGCATAACTGTGGGTTTTATGTGACAATGTCAGAACACATTGTAAACAGTGCTGGGTGGAACAGTGGTTAGAACAGGAGAGTAAGAAACAGTTCTACCAGAACAGTAGCAAAATACACGGTTTCTGTCAACCTGTCTAATATATAGTTTAGTGCAGAATTTGTGATCAACAGCTTTCAAACATTCCTGTAATCCAATGTATTAATCTCCTTACCTTGCATGCAAGAACAGCAGCTAAAAGGGCATGTGATAATAAAACCTATTTGAGATTTCATCAGTAACTCCTGCCATGACTTGTAGAGTTTCTATCAATCAAATGTATATAAATTCCAGGGAAATTTATTAAAATTTTGAATAGCTCAGTGATGCTGTTTCTCACTGCTGTGATTAATAATACTGTCCACATGGGGTCAAACATCTAGTCAACATACTATTGCAGATATAACTGATTTTTTTTTTTTTTTTTTTTGCCATTTTGGAAAGTTTTATTTGACTTTGGATAGGAAAAAGTAAATGCAGGAGAAAAAGAAAAACAAAAACGGAGTTTACTGGAATACTGGCTATAGAGTGATTTCCTTTGTATTTGTTGCATAGAAAACAAAAATTTTATGAATTATTGCAATTTACTTTCCACTCCTCTCTTTTTCCCCTCTTCTTTTGTATTTACTGAATCACAAAGTTACAGAGTTTGGAAGGGACCACTGGAGGTGATCTAGCCCAACTTTCTCTGTTCAAGCTGGGTCACCTACAAGACATTACTCAGGATTGTGTCCAGACAGCTCTTGCATATCTTCAGGGAATGAGACTTCACAACCTCTCCAGACAACCTATTCCAATGCTCAGTCACCCTCACAGTAAAAATGTTCTTCCTTATGTTCACATGGAATTTCCTGTGTTTCAGTTTATGCTGTTGCCTCTCATCCCCGTTGCCTGGTCCTGTGATCTGGTGGCATGAGGGGATTGGATTAGGTGATCTCCACGATTCCAACCCAAACCTTTCTGGAATTCTATGATTCTGTGATTCTGCAATTATCTCACAAGTCTTTTAGCTTGCCACTACCTTCAACCACTCTTCATTCTCACAGTTCTGCTTCTGCATGATTTAAAACAGATTACTTTATCCTTAGTGACCTAAACCTTATGCCTTAATCGATTTTCCTCTTTTATGAAACTCGAGATAGTAATTTTTCTTTCTTTCTTGTCATGCCAACCCATAGTTAGTCTGATACTAAACACCAGTTCTGATTCACTGGGCCTTGTACACAATTCTCATTCAAATGGACTCTACAGCAAGAGCTTTACCTATATGTTGAATACATTCAAATGACAGTGACTGATGGACTGGAAGCCCTGAGTTTAACTGGAGTTTTGACTGTCAGATGCTTTACACACATCCAGGTAGATGACATCAACTGCTCTACCCCTGTCCATTAATTCTGTAGCCCCATCATAAAAGGCCACCAAATTGGTCAGGCAGGATTTCCCCTTAGTGAAGCCACGGTGGCTGTCACCAAGCACCTTGCTGATTTTCATGTGACTTAGCATGCCTTCCAGGAGAATCTCATCCAAGTTTTTGCCAGGCAAAGAGGTGAGACTGACTGGTCTGTAATTCCCTGGGTCATCCATTCTCCCCTTATTGAAAATGGTTTTTATATTTCCCTTTTTCCAGTCGTTGGGAACTCACCTGACTGCCATGATTTTTCAAATATGATGGACAGCGGCTTAGCAACTTCATTCGCCAGCTCCTTCAGGACCCACGGATGGATTTCATCAGGACCCATGGACTTGTGCATGTTCAGATTTTTAAGATGGTCTCAAACCAGTTCTTCTCCTACTGTGGGCCCAAGGTCTTCATTCCCACACTCCCTGCGTCTGCCTCCCAAGATGTGGGTGGTGCAGTCAGAGCCTTTGCAAGAGAAGACAGATGCAAAGAAGTCATTCAGAACCTCAGCCTTCTCCAAATCCTGGGTAGCTATTTCACCCGAGAGCTTCCTGAGGGGTCCTACGTTCTCCCTAATCTGTTTTTTTATTTGCTATATACCTGTAGAATCCCTTCCTGTTATCCTTAATATCCCTAGCCAAGTTTAATTCTAATTGGGCCTTAGTTTTCCTAACCTGGTCCCTAGCTTCCCAGACAACATCCCTGTACTCTTCCCAGGCCGCCTGTCCTTGCTTTCACTTCCTAGAAGACTCTTTTTAAATTTGAATTTTTCTCACCAGCTCCTTATCCATCCAAGGAGCTCTCCTAGCTCTCCTGCTGCACTTCCTTCTAGTTGGGATGCAACACTCCTGAGCTTGCAGCAGGTGATTCTTGAAGACCAATCAAGAGACCTGGGCCCCCCTGCCCTCTACGGCTATATCCCATGGAACCTTACTAAGCAGGTTCCTGAAGAGGCCAAAGTCTGCTCCCTTGAAGTCTAAGGCAGTGAGCTTGCTGAACTCTCTTCTCACTGTCCTAAGGAACTCAAATTCAGCCATCTCGTGGTCGCTGCATCCAAGGCTGCCCTGCAGTGCCACATTTCCAACGAGCCCTTCCCTGTTGGTGAGCACGAGGTCAAGCATGGCCCCTCTCCTTGTCGGTTCCTCTATTACTTGCAGAAGGAAGTTGTCTTCCACACAATCGAGGAACCTCCTGGATTGCTTGTGCCGGGCCGTACCGTCATTCCAACAGATGTCAGGGTGGTTGAAGTCACCCATGAGAACGAGGGTCTGTGAGCATGAAGCTTTTCCTATCTGCCTATAGAGTGCTTCATCCACAGATTCCTCTTGATCAGGCGGTCTGTAACAGATCCCCACAGTAATGTCTCCCATCGCTGTTTTCCCTTTAACCCTGACCCACAAACTCTCCGCTAACTGCTCACCCGTCCGCAGACAGAGCTCGATACTCTCCAGCCTATCCCTAACATAGAGGGCAACTCCCCCTTCGCACCTGCCAGGCCTGTCTTTTCTAGAGTCTGTAACCTTCCATTCCAACACTCCAGTCATAGGAGCCATCCCACCATGCTTCTGTGATGCCTATTATATCATACCCTCATAGACGTGCACACATCTCTAATTCTTCTTGTGTGTTCCCCATGCTATGGGCATTTGCATAGAGGCATCTGAGCCGAGCTCCAAATGAAGCCGGCTCATTGGCTGGAGCAGCCGGAATATCTCTGCATTGCTCCGAGCATTTATTATAGGTGCTGTCAACTGACTGGGTGTGTTGGGATGGAATGATGCCCCCTTCCCCCAACACATCTAGTTTAAAGCCTCCTTGACCAGTCTGGCAAGCCTCCTACCAAAACTGCTCTTCCCCTTGTAAGACCAGCTCCACCAGCCCCCCCTACACCTGGCTTACAAACTTGGGTCCCATGTTCAAGACACCCAAACCCCTGACTGTGACACCACCCTTTTAACCATTTATTAACCTGGCTAATCCTCCTAGGTTTTTTTAGGTCCTCCCCTGTATCCTGGAGAATAGACGAAAAGACTATCTGAGCTCCAGAGCCCTTAACCACCTCTCCCAGGGCTCTGTGGTCCTTCTTTATGTTCCCCAGGCTACTACTATCTATATCCCTAGCAGCCACATGTATCACCAGAAGTGGGTAATAGTCCGTGGGGCTTACTAGAGCAGGCAGCTTCTCTGCCACATCCCTGATCCGTGCCCCTAGTAGGCAACACACCTCCCTTGAGACCGGGTCAGGCTGACAGACAAGTGCTTCCGTCCCTTTCAAAGTAGAATCCCCTACTACTACGACCCGCCGCTTTTTCCTAGTAGCACCAATAGAGATCTTCTTTATTAGTGCATCAGCTGGCTGTTTCTGGCACAAGTGCGTTTCCTTATGAGCCCCCTGAAGGAGAGCAAAGTGGTTCTGCATGGGGACAACAGATTTAGGAGGAAGTCCCTTGTTTTTAATTGTCCTTTTCCTCCCTTTGTTGTTGGTTTTTTTTGTCATGAATTCCCAGCTTCACAGGTTAACGACCCACTTCTTTCCTCAATGAGCTACAGGGGAAGCTTGAGGACTCTGCAAAGTTTGGGCAGGGAGCAAGCATTCCTGCTTCCTCTCAGCTACCCTGACATCTTGTAGCCTATTAATAGGTTCCTGCAGCTCAGCCACCTGCTTCAGGAGAGCCTCCACCAGGGAGCACCGAGTGCAGCCCTGCCCATTGTGCACCTTTTCCTCACAGACCAGTGCAGGCACTCTCTACACCCCGAAGTCTGCACTGTAGCCTCCCTTCTCATCGGCTCTGTCTGTGTGCCTACGGTGGCCACTGCCAGGGCAGCCAGAGCAGAGCTTCCAGACCAGGCCCTGGTAATACAGAGAGTGCTCACTATCCTGCTCGGACTGCCGCACAAACTGCCTTTACCCACTCTGGTCACTTGCGCTCCCTGGGGCAGGTTTTAAACCAGTCAGGGCTGGTGCCTCTCCCCCTGGCTCCAACCCCTGTGAGTCAGCTGCTCACATCAGCTGAGCTGCCAGCTCCTGGGCAGGTCCTGTAAAGAACCATTCGATAGAACCAGTATACCCATATTTCCCTTGTAGGTATTTGATCAGGTAACAGCCCAGATAGTGTGTTACCACAACCTCAAATTCCATTCATTCTACAGAACATGCATAACAAATAAATAATAATTCATCCAGTTTATCATATGGTTCAATTAGCAGCATTCAAAATATTTGCACTTTTTTAATAACTTGTCAATATAGGGCAGTTTGACAAAGAAAATAATAAATCCTGGTACAAATTTTGCGTTAGAATTTCCTTAGACTACTTGTAGTAGTCTAAATGAAAGGAACAAATTTAATTTAACTTAATGAAAATAACAAAGTCTGATACCATTTTGCAAAATTCTTCTGTAAAGGATTTAGGCCTCAGCTATTGAACTGTGACTCTTGAGACACATCACTAAAAACAGGATGGTGGCTCAATTAGATGGCTTTCATTTATTTAGTTTGAAAATTTTATAACAACCTTGAAGACAATTAGAAATGTCTAACAGGATTCCATAAATCTACTGCCTCACAGCATATTATTTTCCCAAAATAGCTTAAGGTGACAACAGTTAGAGTGCCCTATGTCCAGGTAAAACATTTTCTACTGAACAATTCTCTAAGTAATTTTAGTGAAATAATAATGGAACAATAAACACCCCTCTACCCACCTCTTGGCTCTTATCATGTGGAGCTCCTCAAATTATTGTAGTGCCCAACCACAACATATCGCTGCATTATATTTTGTATTTTACACCTATTCAAATCTGTATTAATTTCATCTTGATTTTTAATTATAGCAAACTATTTTTTTTCACATGTTCTGTAGCAGTTGCTAATTTTTTCATCTTCAGAAAAAATATCAAATTTTGGTTTCATCTTTATATAAGCTGATATATAGTACTTTCTGTAACAATTTCTTCTCCAGCTGCCAAAGAAGCCAGACTGGTAAAGAGAGAGGATACATGCAAGACAATGCAATAAATAATCTGAGAGATGAGGACATATGTAAAGGATTTGGCAATTTATTTGCTTACTTTACTTTCTAGAGCACTATCAAACTAGTTCTGAGAAAAAAATAAGAAAAATGATTTTTCAAACACATTAATGGAATTTTGGAGGCAGTGTGCCGGAAGCAGTATCTTCCATTAGAGCTGTATTAACTGAAAAAAAAATTGACAACATTTTTTCTGTTTAGTTCCAAATTGCTTCATGAGCCAGTGCAATGTAGTTCTTGTAAGAAAAAAAAAAAAAAGCTAACACATTTTTTTTTAAATGAGAAAGTTAATCCAGCTCTTCAGTATTACTTATTCATAAGTTATCAAAGTCTGTGAAACTTCTCTTGTGAGTGTTACAGGATCCCTGTCTTTGTATTGCCACTTCTACATCAGAGAAACTTCTTTCCTCATGATGAGAATAATGAAAATTAAAGACAGTAAATGTGTGAGCACACCTGAAGAGCAGTCAGCAACCAAGCTTTAGCCATCTAAAATGGGTAAAATATGGCTGAACTTTTGGATTTGGAAGAGACAAAGTAGATGGCAAGGCAAGAAGGGTATACAGAGCATTTGAGGAGGAAGAGTTAGAAACAAGGGCTAAGATGAGGATGGATCTTATTTTTTTATTTTTTAAAGTAAAGCTGAGGTGTAAGAGTATGATCAGAAAACTATGTAAAGTTGAAAAATACTTGAGGTTTGCTAATTAAATGGAAGAATTTACAGATTCAAACAACAATAAAAAATATGTAGCACCACAAGATCTCATGTTTTTGAAGCAATCAACAAAGCTCTACGTTTCTGAAGGACAAATAGGCAGTGTTCTAAGAACGCAAGGTATATTACAGGTAAACCACAAAGACTTTATCTTTTCCAGACAAATTCTGAAGGTGAGTTAATGTCTTTGTGTTGACTGTGAGATTGTGGAGAAAGTCCCAAAGTAAATTAAAACAAGTTGGCTTTTTTCCCCTTACCTTTTTTCTTTAAAACTCATAAATTGATAACTCCCTGCTAGTTCTAGACATTTCATTTTTAAAAATGTCTGGGAGTTTTCATTGTGTCCTTTCAAGGCTCTACATATTTTGCCAAATACTTGAATTCAAAAGCAAATATTATCTGGTTGTAGGCTAAATTAGGAGCTGCAGATTTTTGGCATGTAATAAAGCTTAATGATGTTTTTAAAGTGAAAAATATATAAAATATATTTTTATTTATTTTCTTCCTAAAATAAAATTGTGGCATTTTCAGATATGTTTCATTTGGGTCACACTGTCTGCAAATCCATTTGACAGATTACAGCCCAAGGGCAAAAGTAAGGGGGTAGGAAATTATGAGCAAGCTTTTTTACTCTGATAGTGCCCATGCTTGCTATTATAAAAAACATCAAATCTCAACAATCTTTGCAATTAAGTCAGTCTTTTTTTTTTTTCTTAGTCTTCAACTAGTTTTGCTATTCTTCAGTTCTAGGCCGAGGTATACAAAGCTTATGTCTATAACTCAATCGATTATCCTTTTAGAGATAGAAGATTGAAACAAGCTAAGGGTGACTTGGACTTTTTCAGATGCCTAAGGGGAGATGATTTGGCTCTGCAGATACTGATCATTCTCCACAGACTAAGAAAAAGCCTGGAGTGACTATCTCAAACATACATGCACAGCTGAATGACTAGAAACTAAGGCAGATTAATCCTACCCTTATTTTGCGGCAGCTGCCAGAAGTCTTAACACCTATATAGATCAGTGAATAATTTCAGATAGGGAAAGCATTCAATTAACTTAATCTGCCTCTCACTTCTAATCATAAGCAGGTTTTTTATGTTTTGCTTCTTTTTTTTTTTTGGGGGGGGGAAAGGTATTCCTTATTCTCTATATATGCTATATAGCTTTCCAGTGTATAAAACTGAGATGCATGGGTTAATTTTCACTGGACATTAAGGTTAAGGTCAGTTTGTGTTACTGACTTACTGATTTCCTCTCAGAATTCAGGTGGGTTTTTTCCATTCATTTTCTGTATGTAAAGTTATTCTGCAGAATACTCTTTGAAGACAAACAAAAAAAAAATATCAGTTGAAACACATACAAAGTGTTCTGTTGTTTGCGCTGAAAAGGAGGAAGGCAGCCATTCCATTTGAAAGAATTTGACCACTGTGACTATTCTTACCATTTCACAATTATTGAATAATTTGATTTTGTCATTACAAGCAATAATGCTCAAAGGTAGCCTGTGTAAGTTATCTTTCAGTTTAAATTTTGCCTTTTATTTCTCTGTCTCATGTCACTGGAGAGAGATATGTATATGTATGTATTGGTTTTCATAGTAAGATTTTAGTAGTGTGGGTGACTACAGGGTTAGTTTCTGTGAGAAGCTGCTAGAATCTTCCCCTCTGCCCGATAGAGCCAAAGCCAGCCAGATCCGAGATGGACCCACTGTATATATTTTAGATATATTTTAAATAAATATATATATCTGTATTCCTCTCCAAGGTTCTTGTATTCTCATGCTTCTCTAAGATTTATTCACTTTTACTGTCTGTTGAAATATTGGAGAAACTTTTTCAAATCATTCCACAGGTTTGTTGAGCTCATTTTCATGAAACAGAGGTCTTTCACACCAGCTCAGAATTTGGCCACATGCCATGTCATTTAATAAAACAATTTTGATTTATGTCCATTTTAGATCTTGCCCCAGATATTGTCTTGTACATAAATTTTTAGTAGATAAATCATTTTAAGTGGACTAGTAAGATATATTTAGGAATACTATTAAGTAAATGAACTAATACTGCAAAACTTAAAATAAGAGGTGAAATAAGCGGCACTACTTAGCTTGTCAAAAAACATATTGACCTCAAAATTAAATAAGAAATTGGGGATATTTTGCACATATATAAGCATATATGTTATACTACATTGGTGTCATTCGTTTTTGGAGCAAAATACACAATTTATTGGCCAATGTTCTTTGTACAGAATTTATCTTAGGAATCTATTTGACTGCTTTTATTTGTTAATGAAATATTAGTATTGCACTCTTGTGTATTTTCAGTGGCTTATGTGGTTATTGTTGTCAGCATCAACTTTATTCCTGAGGGCTGATGCTGTGATGTATTATTCCCTATTTCCTCTGGAGTTTTGATAAATGTTAAGGGAGTATTGCAGGAAGAAAATACAATTATTTCTCAGGAAAAAATTGACCATGTAGATGGTCCATATATTTATACTGTCCTCTTAAGTCAGCAGTATTTCTGGTTCAAAGATCAATTCAGTGACATACCTGTATGGAATTGCTTGAAAGCCTCTGCAATTATACTTGTTTTCATTTCAGGCTTTTACCATTTGAAACACTTGAAGACTAGTCTCCTCAATTTATTTTTTTTTTATTTTTAATTTTGTATTATTTGTTCTATTCCTGACACTTCCCATGGATAGAGGCAACTTTATTTAAAGTACTAAATAAGCACTTCTAATCAACTCTCAAAGTGAGAATAAGAGAAATGTAGGTCTTGAAAGGACATGAGAAACCACTCGCTATTCAGTGCAATTCTGTACTGAAATGGGATCAGTTGCACTGATATTGTCTCTGGCAAGAGTCTGTCTAACTTGTTCTGAAAAGCCTTCAATAAAAGAGATTCTACACTGTCCCTAAGAACATTGTTCTAGTGCTTTACAATACCCATACAGCAGTAAAAATTATATAAGAAAAATGTCATCATTGAAAAGGATATCGAACATGATAGCTCTTTCAAGGGGCAAAGTAACTTCACCCAGTTGATATTCAACAGCTTAAGTCATAAAGTGAAAAACAACAACAACAAAAAATCCCCAAAACCTCCTCCACCCTTATTGAAATGAAATATAAAAAGGAGTGTGCAACAAAAATGTGACTCTGCAGGAGACAGCTTGGCAAGGAAGACAAGATAAATATCTGCAGTAGTGCTTTATTTGACCAGAAATAGTGAAGTCAAGTTCTTATAACTAATTTTTCATCTGAAATATCAGCTTTACAACTGCAGAGTGTCCCTTAAAAGCAGAGGCACTGCTTCAGTGTTGAATCAGAGGAGAAAATATTGCCTACTAAATCACTAGTACTATTTCTTGTACCATCTAGCTTTTTCTTGGAAGCTTTCCACTTGAGCTGACCTCAACCTCTCTAAGCAACTGAGAACAGCCAGCATCACAGTAAAAGCCTATGTAAGTAGAGGCCTTTTGAAGATAAATTCACAGAAATTGCAGTCTAACTGCAATTAACTATTTGTTAACTGTTACTGATATTGTATTTTTACAATGACAAAAATGTTTGGAGATTATTGGGTTGTGCTTTCACTTACTGCTGTCAATTGAGATGAAATTCAAAATCAAGGTAGAGTAACTTTCTTTCTTGCATCTCCTTTTTAGATAGGTACAATACATATAATTGAAGACAATGACAGATGACTTGTTAACTAGCCTGGAGATTTAGGAAGAGATCCAGAAAGACTATGGTGAGATAACTTTGGGATATTGAAAGTATGAACTGACACTACAGAAAATTATAAATTTATTGTAAAAATTGTGTTACAGTGTGTGCTTTGAAAGAACATAAATATCCACAGCATTCTCCACTTTTCTTTACATTACTGTCCTGGGTTCAGAAGTAACAATCATTTTTCTCCTTCTTAGTAGCTGGTGCAGTGCTGTTGTTTTGACTTTCAGCCTGGGAACAGCGCTGATAACACCGATAGTTTTAGTTGTTGCTAAGTCACGTTTAGTCTGACCAAGGATTTGTGAGTCTCATGCTCTGCCAGGGAGGAGGGTAAGCCGGGAAGAAGCAGAGACAGGACACTTGACCCAACGAGACAAAGAGGTATTCCATACGACAGCACGTCATGCCCACTATAAAAACTGGGGCAGTTACCCAGAAGGGCTAGATCACTGCAGGGGTCCTGCTGGCTGGCGGTCAGCTGGTGGTGAGCGGTTGTATTCTCTTCCCTTGTTATTTCCCTCATCATTATTATTGTTTGTGGTAACAGCAGTGGTTTGTATTATACTGGACTGTTCTTATCTCAACCCGTGGGAGCTACATTCTTTCAATTCTCCCCTCCATCCCTCCTGGAGTGTAGGGGAAGAAAGGGGGGGAGTGAGTGAATGTCTGTGTGGTTTCTGGGTTGCCGGCTGGTCTTAAACCATGACAGTTCTTTTTTGGTGCCCAACATGGGGCACAAAGGGTTGAGATAACGACAAATCTGACAGTACTATGTCTAATTGTGATAAGCATTCATTGTTTTGGATTAATAGTCACTCATAATGCTGATTTATTGGCTCTCAATGTTGTTGTTCTTGGTCTCACAGTTTCAGCATGTCATACCTTACTTACAGCCAGTATTTGCTGTGATAGTGTTTATTGGCTGGGGACACTGGGCTAAGGTTCTTGTTTCATTGTACTTTATGGTAATGACTTGTAATACAATAGAATCATTGATCATGAAACTGATCTGGCTTGTGTTCCCAGTGTGGTCACCACCTCTATACTTTGGGAGGTATATAATAGAAGTGTTTAGCAATTACACATCTTTTTCATCTTTCTCGGGTGGTCAACTTGTGAAGGAGACATTCCCTTACCTTCCCAGCTCCCCCACCAGACCATTTACAGCGTCATTTGAGAGTTCTGAAGGTTTTGAATGGCTTTTGAGTACCCTTGAGACCTGCCTGCTGATATGGGGAGGCCTGGCAGACTGACTATATCACACTCCCACCAACCTGCCAAGGCAAGCGCCATGTGCTTATCACAGTGGAGGCAACCATAGGATGTCTGGAAACACACCGGGCCCCACACCACTGCCCGGAACACTATCCTGGGCCTTGAGAAACAAAACCTTGTAGCAACACGGCACCTCAAAGAGAATTGAGTCAGACAATGGGACTCATTTCTGGAACAACCTTATAGACATTTGGGCCAAAGAGCACGGCATTAAGTGGGTATATCACATCCCCTACCACGCACCAGCCTCTGGGAAAATCCAACAGTACAACGGCCTGTTAAAAACTACACTGAGAGCAATGGGTGGTGGGACTTCCAAATGTTGGGATACACATTTACCAAAAGCCACCTGGTTGGTCAACACCAGTGGATCTGCCAACAGGGCTGGCCCAGTACAGTCAGAACTTTTACATACTGTAGAAGGGGAAAAAGTTCCTGTGGTGCATGTAAAGAATTTGCTGGGGAAAACAGTCTGGGTTATTCCTTCTTCAGGTAAATGCAAACCCACTTGTGGGATTGTTTTTGCTCAGGGACCTGGATATACTTGGTGGGTAACGTGGGAAGATGGGGAAGTCCAATGTGTGCCTCAAGGGGAATTGATTTTGGGGAAACCAGCTAATGAACTCAATTGTATGCTGTTGCCTGCTATGTAGCACTTTTATAGCCCACCAACTAGATGTCTTCAGGTCACCAGCGACTGACCCTGACTTCCCTCCGACCATCATCCCAACAAAGAATGAACTTTGATGAAACCAGCCGAGTTCTGCGGTATCATCAGCAGGCAACGGTACAACACTGCACACAGCCTCTCCTGCTCTGAAAGACTGTTACAAGAGGTGGAGCCTGACATCATGGACCAGATGAACTCAGAAGCTTTATAGTATTGGTCCATACACTAAGGAATGGTATCTGCGCATATGTGTGTGTGTGTATGTGTATATATATATATGAGATAAGATTGATGGTATATTGAAAATGTGTGATCTGAGCATGACATGAATGGTATGGAGTAAGGGATGGATACTGTCCTGGGTTCAGCAGTAGCAGTCATTTTTCTCCTTCTTAGTAGCTGGTGCAGTGCTGTTGTTTTGACTTTCAGCCTGGGAACACGCTGATAACAACAATGTTTTTAATTGCTGCTCTGTAATGTTTAGTCTGACCAAGGACTTTGTGAGTCTCATGCTCTGTCAGGGAAGAGGGGAAGCCGGGAGGAAGCAGAGACAGGACACATGACCCAAACTAGACAAAGAGGTATTCCATACCACAGCACGTCATGCCCACTATAAAAACTGGAGGCAGTTACCCAGAAGGGTTAGATCACTCCTCGGTGTGGCTGACTATCGGTCAGCGGGTGGTAAGCGGTTGTATTCTCTTCACTTGTTATTTCCCTTATCATTACTATTATTGGTGGTAGCAGTAGTGGTTTGTGCTATACCTTAGTTACTGGACTGTTCTTATCTGAACCCGTGGGAGTTACCTTCCTTCGATTCTGCCCCCCATCCCTCCGGGAGAGGGGGGAGGAAGGGGAGGGAGTGAGTGAATGGCTGTGTGGTTTCTGGGTTGCTGGATGGGCTAAAACCATGACAATTGCACAGTTCGCATGTCCTTTCAACAGACACAGAAATAAAAACATATTGTAAATTTGAACGCACTTTGGCTTGAAATGTTGTTATATTTAAAGACAAATTTCTTATCCTTCACATTTCCAGTTTATATATTTAACATCCCCTGTCACTATGAAACTGATCTACTGATGTAATAATAAAGTATGGTCAAAATTTACTGTAGGGTATTAAAGGAGATTAAGATTCCCCTTTGAATCAACATGAGGACAGTTTTCAGTTTCATGGTATTTAGATGAGAATACCAATATTTGTTTGACTACTGTTATATATTGCAGAGGCTACAGAGATTGAAATATATTAAAAAAATCAAATATTCTAGTTTAAGGATTAGCACCTATATTTAACCTTGTCAATACTGGCTTTACAGGTTTAAATCTCAAACACTAAATCTTTGTTGTTTTTTGCTTTTTGAGCACAGTATATCTCAATTTTGCCTTTCCCTTCAATTCTTTCACTGGTATCCCTTCATGTGTAGAATTCTGCTGGCTGAGATGCTTCAGACTCCAAACCTCAGCTTCCACAGATACCTCCACAGCTTAACCACATGTATTCTTTCCAACAGTTTCCATTTTTAAATGGTCTTTTTTATAATTTGCCTGTTCAAGATGTCATGGAATAAAACAGAATCTGTTCTGCTAGGGTCTGCTGATCTTGTCACACTTCATTCAACAGGAATCTGTTTGCTGATGCTAAGTCTATTAAGAATGAACTGTACTTAACAAAGTGTGACAATATGACTATGATGTTTGTTTCCCACTTTTTCATCTATGACAGTTGTGTATTGAAAAAGTTTTCACAATATCAGTCCTATGATATTTCTCCTCCATTTTTCATCTTACATAAATATGAATATAGTTTTGGCAGTTCTAAACTTAATAAATATTATTCTACATTTATTATGTGTCAATAGTAGAGTTGCTATTGGAAAAGAATCAACACAATGAATTTTCTCACAGGGTATCATATTCAAAACTAAGACAATTTCAAATAAATGAGAAAAGATGCAATTTCCCTTCAAAGTCCCAACTTTTATATGAAGAAAAATTGGACTCTCAGAATATGTCCCTGAAAAAAAAAGAAGTCAGTTTGTTCTTGAGATATTGTAGTTTCACTTTCAATCTTTACCTTTTCAGTTTAGATCCTTTTTGTTGAAAACCAAGTCATAATCTGGTTTACACTGCTTAGATTATTTTACCTAAAATAACCATATTTTAAGGAGTTTCTGTTCTAATTTAATTTGATACATTTATCTGGACTTTAAATTCTGGATCACTTGGATTATTCCCTCTGAAGATGAAGAATTATTCATTGCTATTTAAATTCAAGTGCATGCTGTTTGTGTCTTCTATATTCCTTTGAAGATGAAATATCTTAAAAAGCCTAGAGGAAAGCAGACCAGCTCAATGAGATTTCATAGTTCTTTTAATTTTGTTTCCTTCATTAGGACAGGACAAGTGAGATATGAAGTCTGTAGACATTATTGTTTTGTTTCTGGTTTATTCATATAGTATAATTATTTTTTTTTAGACTATTGAAAAATTGTGCCTTGAATGGTGATTTACACTGCCAAGATAATGCAACAGAAGTACTTTCATAATCAAAGCAGAAAGAATAACTCATAAAGCTTTTGGGAAGAACAATGAAGGAGCTTAGCTCTTCCTATCTTACTTGGGAAAGTAAATGCCTCTGCATATTTAAGATCAGATTAATACTTAGCAGAAAGTTGAAGGCCACATCAGGATTTAGGACTGTATACATGAGTACACCTTTACATTTTTCATCTGCTCAGGATGGACTGAGGAATTTAAGACATTCTTGAATCCCTTTCAGCCACAACAATCATGCAGACTGTAAGTCTTGCTGTGTGTCTGACGTAATCTGGAAATAATGGATTTCTCCATGGAAGAAGGAAAGGAAGCAATTCCTGGCATCTCAAGGCTTCTTGTCACCAAAAAAAAAAAAAAAAGGTACATAATAGGCTTAAGAGAGAACTCTCTGAAAAGACCAAAGGATGTATGTTCTTTGACTATCCCTTGCTTGCATGTCTGTTTTTTCTCCACCTTTCCTCTGAAAGTACAATAGCACACTTAACTATTTTCCACTAACAAAACCCTCATACATTCAAGAACCTGTGCCCATGCTATTTTTCTCTCTCATTTTGTATCTTTCTACTCCCATAAACATTTTTACTTTCATTAATTTTCAACGGGCTTCCTACTTCTTTTTTCTGATCCACTCTTGCCATGTTCATCTTGCCAGCAAAACAAGAGGGAGGGTTCTCCATAAAAAGGAAGTGGCATGCTTCTAAGCAGAAGTTATAAGTTTGTATAAAATGTCATCTTTCTATAATTTGAGTCTGCATTGACAGCTGTGATCCGTCTAGATTAGCTGTGATCCATCTAGATTAAACCAACTTCATTCAGAATTGGAATGTCCTTGGTAACTGGTTTCCTATTTAGGCTAGTCTCTACCTGGAAGAT
Organism: Neopsephotus bourkii; assembly: GCF_033783945.1. Taxonomy (NCBI): domain Eukaryota; kingdom Metazoa; phylum Chordata; class Aves; order Psittaciformes; family Psittacidae; genus Neopsephotus; species Neopsephotus bourkii. The sequence goes on along the minus strand of NW_026901872.1, from coordinate 5,335,429 downwards.
GAGAATGTTTAATCACTCATCCTCTTTTCTGTTTATTAGGTGTTTCACAAGATAGGTATTCACCTGATTATGTATCTGATGAATGTTGTACTCTAGCGTCAGCTTTTTGATTCCTCCAAGCTTATGTGGTTGGAAGAGTACTGTGTCAATCAACCTGATCCTGACCATATTTGTCAGTTTTCATCACAAATTTTATCAGGGCTGTAAATGCAGATTCTCCACATGACCTTTCATTTTCAGCAACAGTAATGCTGGCTTTAAGAAAGTTTTAGTACTTTAGTTTGTGGTCTGTCTAGGACTCTAAAAGTCTTAGGAGACTGTAGGAGAACTGACACTTTTAGAATGTGATTCATCTGATAAAATATGGATGTCTAATCTAGGATGAAATCAACGGCTCTCTAAAAGTTTCTCTTTCACTTTCCATTGACTATAAAAAGAACTGAAGGTGACTAGTTCAGATGTAGATGTTTGTCTTGTACATGTCCATATTCAGCCAAATAAATACACAGAACTGAAGACTGCATACATTTGAGAAAGTGGTTTAGTTTTTGTAGTGTCTTTTGTAGTGTCAAATGCCATCTGAATGATGCAGGTGTGTGAAATCAGTCAGTATTCCCCTTTTGGATGCTACAGCTCTTGGATTATTTCTTTACCAAAATAATTCATAAATTCTAGCAGAAATTCCAGGAGTGAGGGTGTTTTCCTTTGCCAAACCCAACCGTTAATTGTGAGGAACCAGTCAACTTACTCCTCTATGCGTTTCTGTCTTCATTAATCTTGCACTTATTTCAGCACTGACTCATCGCTTCCTGACTACAATATGGTTCACCTTCAATGTGATGGTCAGAGAACTTTAAAACACCAGCAAGTTTCAAAAAATAAAAGTACTTCTTCACCCTACACATAATTAAACTGTTGAATTTATTACCACATAATGTTGTAGAGGCCAAAAATATAAATGGGTATAATCCCCCCCCCCCAGAAAACCTAAAAACCTAAAGGGGTTCAAGCAACACATATGTTCATTAAATGAACTTATGTGTTGAACATTGTATGTTCATGACACATAAGTTCATTAAATGATATTAGACATATTAATGTGAATGTTATATTGATGGTGTGGAGAAGTTGTGGTTCCAAAATCATGGTGATCTAGTTAAATGCTGAGAGAACTCTCAATTGCATTTGTTTCATTTTTTAATTTTATTTTATTTTATTTTGAGGGTTTTGTTGGCTTGTCTTGTTTCTCTGGCCATTGTTTCTATTTAGTTTCTAAGGAGAGTGCTTCACCTGAGAATATTGTCAAATTCAAAGCCTTCCATAGATGAGGGTGGTAGGGAAGTGAGATCCAAGCGAAATAAATGGAAAAAAAAAAAAAAAAGAAAAAAAGAAAAGAGGTCAAGATGAGGTCAGAGGTTCAAAAAACCATCAGGGACTTGAAGCAGAGCACTCTGATAATTCAAGTGATATTGAAAGGTGTTTGATGACCAGACAAGAAGTGGATTTTTTTCTGGATTTTAGTAAGACTTTTGATACCGTTCATCACAGTAGACTTCTGGACAAGCTGCTCAACTGTGGGATGAGGAGGTACATGCTGCGCTGGATGAAGAACTGTGTGAACAGTGGGCTGAAAGGGATCTCTTCTTCTTGGTATCCAGTAGCTGGATGTAGGGGTGGTTTAGTAAGAAGAAGACTAACAAGAAAGTTTCTTATGCTTATGAGGCCTCAAAAACAAACAAAAAAATAAAAATAAAGGTAGCAGAATCTGAAGGAGTCAAAAAAAAGGAAGCTTATAGAAGGTGGAAGAGAGAGCAGGTGGCCTGGGAAGAGTACAGGGACATTGTCCAGCAAGCTAGGGACCATCTCAGGAAAGCTAAGACCCAGTTAGAATTGAGTCTGGTCAGGGATGTCAAAGATAGCATGAAAGGCTTATATGGGCATATAGCAAACAAAAGACAGATTAGGGAGAATGTGGGCTCCCACTGAAGGAAAGAGGAGAATTGGGGACCCTCAATTTGGAGAAGGCTGAGGTTTTCAATGACTTCTGTGCCTCAGTCTTCACTGGCAGGTGCTCTGCCCATGCCACTCAGGTCTTGGAAGGAAGATGCAGGAACTGTGATAATGAAGACCTTAGGCCCACAGCAGGAAAGCATTAGGTTTGAGACCATCTTAAGAATCTGGACGTGCACAAGTCCGTGGGACCTGATGAAATCCATCTGCAGGTCCTGAAGGAGCTGGTGAATGAAGTTGCTAAGCCACTATCCATCATGTTTGAAAAATCATGGCAGTCAGATGAAGTTCCTGACAACTGGAAAAAGGGTAATTGTCCTGGGTTCAGCAGTAGCAGTCATTTTTTCTCCTTCTTAGTAGCTGGTGCAGCACTGCGTTTTTGACTTTCAGCCTGGGAACAGTGCTGATAACACCAATGTTTTTAGTTAGTGCTCAAATGTTTAGACTGACCAAGGACTTTGTGAGCCTCATGCTCTGCCAGGGAGGAGAAGAAGCCAGGAGGAAGCAGAGACAGGACACCTGACCCAAACTAGCCAAAGAGGTATTCCATCCCACAGCACGTTATGGCCAGGATGTAATTGAGAGTTACCCAGAAAGGCTAGGGGACTGAGGGTTTGGACTTGGTATCAGTTGGTGTTTGGGCGGGCAGAGTGGGGGGGAGTTATTGATCGGCGGGTGGTAAGGTATTGTATTCTCTTCCCTTGTTATCTTATTTCCCTTATCATTTTTATTATTGGTGATAGCAGCAGTGATTTGTGTTATACCTTAGTTACTAAACTGTTCTTATCTCAACCCATGAGAGTTTCATTGTTTTGATTCTCCTCCCCATTCCCCCGGGAGCAGGGGGAGGGCAAGAAGGGGTGGGAGGGGGGGGGGTGGGGAGGAGTGAGAGAGCGACTGCTTGATTTATGGCTGATTTGGTTTAGACCAAGACAGTAATACAACCCCCATTTTCAAGAAGGGGAAAATGGATGACCCAGGGAACTACAGACGAGTCAGTCTCACCTCCGTGTCTGGCAAAATCTTGGAACAGATTCTCCTGGAAGGCATGCTAAGGCACATGAAAACCAGTGAGGTTGTTAGTGGCAGCCAACATGACTTCACTAAGGAGAAATCATGGAGTATGGACCAACATACTTCAGGTTAAGTTAAATGTACTGTACATAAGTCTCTGCAGGTTGTGAGCTGACTGCTACAGTGAAACAGGCTCTTCCTCTTCCAGTCAGTAACCAAGGCCACCTGAAGACTACTATTCTGAAGATTTACAAAATATTTACTCTATAGTTTGGGTTGCCTTGGGAAATGCTTTCATGTCCTGCCCTTACCTTTTAATCCATCTGGGCTGAAAGAGAAAAAAGCTAGACACCAAGAGTGGTGGGTCTGTCCTCAAAGCACATGATGTTTTTGGGCAAAACAGTGCCAGGGATCTGTCTTGTCACCTCTTTACAGACACTATCCAAGGATCTAAACATATGAATTAGGAAGAGCTTAAAATGGGAAGGAAGATTCTACGCAACATCCTTGTCTCTATATTGGAGAGACATCAATTCGATAGACGGACCACTCCGTGGATAAAGAACTGGCTGGATGGTCTCACACAAATAGTTGTGGTCAATGGCTAAACGTCCAGCTGGAGACCAGTAACGAGTGGTGTCCCTCAGGGGTTGGTGTTGGGACCGGTCTTGTTTAACATTTTCGTCGCTGACATGGACAGTGGGTTTGAGTGCACTCTCAGCAAGTTTGCTGATGACACCAAGCTGTGTGGTTCGGTTGAGGGACACTGGAGGGAAGGAATGCCATCCAGAGGGACCTTGACACACTTGTGAGGTGGGCGGATGCCAACCTCATGAAGTTTAACCATGCCAAGTGCAAGGTCCTACACCTGGGTTGGAGCAATCCCAGACACAGCTACAGGCTGGGCAGAGAAGAGATTCAGAGCAGCTCTGTGGAGAAGGACTTGAGGGTGCTGGTTGATGAGCAAATGAACGTGAGCTGGCAGTGTGCGTTTGCAGCCCAGAAAGCCAACCATATCCTGGGCTGCATCAAAAGGAGTGTGACCAGCAGGTCGAAGGAGGTGATCCTACCCCTTTACTCTGCTCTCGTGAGACCTCACTTGGAGTATTGTGTAGAGTTCTGGTGTCCTCAACATAAAAAGGACATGGAACTATTGGAACAAGTCCAGAGGAGGGCCACAAGAATGATCAGGGGACTGGAGCACCTCCTGTATGAAGATAGGCTGAGAAAGTTGGGGCTGGAGGCTTCCTGGAGAAGAGAAGGCTGCATGCAGACCTCATAGCAGCCTTCCAGTATCTGAAGGGGGCCTATAGGGATGCTGAGGAGGGACTCTTCTTAGGAACTGTAGTGATAAGACAAGGGGTAATGGGTTAAAACTTAAACAAAGGAAGTTTAGATTGGATATAAGGAGGAAATTCTTTGCTGTTAGGCTGGTGAGGCACTGGAATGGGTTGCCCAAGGAGGTTGTGAATGCCCCATCCCTGGCAGTGTTCAAGGCCAGGTTGGACGAGGCCTTGGGTGATATGGTTTAGTGCGAGGTGTCCCTGCCCATGGCAGGGGGGTTGGAACTTGATGATCTTAAGGTCCTTTCCAACCCTAACTATTCTATGATTCTATGATTCTATAAAATGGATACAGGTGTCTATTGTGTCAGTGGAATATGAAAAGAAAGTGGTTGAGTAGTAGAAGCAGTTTTCAAGAGGACTTTTTTCTAATATAAGTAGAGGACAATGGAATTCTATGTTGTGATAATTCTGTCATTCTGAACTGAATTTTGTGACATAATCTTAAAGCTTAAATGATCGGTTGGTCTCAGTAGTCTACTCACCCAGTATGTTTTGTCTTCCTGCTCTCTAATTTTTGCTGACCATTACAAGGACTAAAAAAAAAACCCAAAACTGGCAAAGCTGGAAAGTGTCTATTAACTTAATTTTATGTGGTACTGTCAGAATTTCTTAGAGATGCCTAGTTTGACACCTTCACAGAAAAGCATAGCAGTGCTATTGGCAAGAGGCTTTGCACTTTGTTATGTGAAGAATGTTCACCTCTTGTATGTACTGGAAGACTTATTAGCGTGAATACTGTCAAATGCTCCTTGGGAAGAAAACAGAACAAATATAATTTTCCACAAAGGTAATGAGACCCAATTAACAAAGTTGCAAAACTGCCACTAGCAAGTCAAAAATCCTAGAGAAATTGATTTAGTGCCGGTGCTCCTATCTGCTATTGCCTGGTTAGTACTTTGGCCTTGTCATTGACTTCTGTGCCATAATTTAATTATAGAAGTTCATTCTTTCTGGATAGTGCCATCCTTGGAGCAGCATATTAATACATCATTGGTTGTTGATAATCACTAATGATGAATCACACTAATGTATCATTATTCTGTCACACAGGTGGCTTTGCAGATTAATTTCATCAGAGCAAAGACCTGTGACAATGATGCATTACTCAAAGGATAATTTTGATAAGAATGGGTCTTACATAATTTCACATTTAAATATTATTTAATTTATCTAAATCTTCATTAACGTAATTTCAATAATATAGCTGGCTGACCAAAGCAAGTGTTCCTGGAAAGTCTGACCAAACATGTAAGACATCAGGGTAAGACATATATAGTTAAGATAAAAAATTTCCTCAACAGTGTAAAAGCAATAACTATGAAAGCAGTGAAATGTAAAATTTCTTACAGGTATTGTATCGTTGAAGACAGTCTTTGTTAAAACTATGGAAAAAATAGTGCAAAAACATTAAATCAATCTTGACTTTCATTAACTAAAAATTCAAAAGAAGGCAAAAACCTGTAATACATATTAACTAAAAAAACAAACAACACCCCCCCACACCCCAAGTGAAATACCATTTATTCACCATTAAAATTTTCTTTAATTTTTTAAACTCAAACAGCTGTGATTCCTTGAGGAAATTTCAGAAAAGTAGGGAAAAATAATTCCTTTTGTGGTCTTTTCCTTATGTTTCCTATAAATCTTATGAAAGAATGGAATTTAATTTTTTTTTTTTTTTGAGAAACATACTGTTTTATGGGTTCATTTTCTGTTAGCTTCATTTTCCATGCACCCATCCTTTGATCTTCATCAAGAGGACTCATTAACTTTAATCTCCCCATCTTTCCCACACAGGTGTTATTTTTTCTGAACTCCATTATCATGGTACAAAGAATCCATGGTACCTCTGCAGCATAAATGTGTGTAGTTCTGGTCATCCTCTCTTCAAAGAGAAAACTAGAAAAAGAATGGTAAAAGAAGGTCAGCTTTATGATAACTTCTGTATGGGAGAAATCTAACTGCTAGGATTTGGAACACAGTATTTGTGAAGAAATAGAGATCTAGAAAGGATGTTTGAAAAGCTCAGAAATAAAATTGTGTAGTATTTTCCCCGAAAGATAAGAGAAGACATGAAATAAAATTCTCAAGCATTATGTTTAAAACAAGGAGAAAGAGTATGTTTTTCCTCACAGCACAGCTGAGTCATGGAACCAAACACCACAGAATGCTGTGGAGACCCAAAGCATAAATAGGTTCACAAAAGAAAGTCTTGTTCCATTACTCCTGCCTAAACAAACTGAAACTGACTTCAGCTTTTGTTCCAGAAAATCTATAATCTTTTTTTTTTTTTTTTTAAACCAAGAATTCTATTCATACTTAACATCTGCCCTTAAATATCTTCTACATTAATGTTGCTCAACAAGTTTCTGGACTTCTGATCAGACCTACTAGTAACATTCTTAAATCACACCAGGTTTCCATTTACGTTGCTTTCAGTGTTATGTTTGCTATTGAAAATATATTGTATAATTGGCTTTAGACTGAGAAAGTAAAACATTATATGTGGGTTAATGATTTTCCTGTGACAAAAAGGCCTTTTTTAAGGTCTTTTTGGCTTTAACAAAGAAAAAGGCCTATTTCTTTTAGTTAAAGAGCTATCAGAATTAAAAAAAAACAAAAACATTAAACATATTTAAATTCAACAGAAATAGATGATATACAAAATCTGTTTTTCTCTGAAAGCTTCATGCAGAAGAAAAGGTTCTACTGTTGTGAAAGAAAATGATTGAAAAAAATGTTACATTATGGGATTCCTTTTATTTTTCAGTGGATGAAGATTCTACTTATTCACTTCTCAAACAAGAAACTGTCCTTTCTTCTGCCAGTTCTCATGATATGGCATAGAATGACCTTCCACAGTGAAAGGTCAGAGAATCACTAGTACAACCGCATGTTTCGATTATAACCAAAGTGACATGTATTCTGCTAGTCTCATTGTTCCTGTGTCTTTCCTGAAGAGTCTGTTCAGTCCAAAAAGATGTTAAGGTCAGTTCCCTCCCCTGTTCCTCTTCCCTTACTAAAATCAGTATCTAGGCTGAGATACGTGAGTTTGCACGAGTTTGCAAATGGATACGTAGAAGAAACAGCTCTTTGAAAAGGAATCATTTACAGTCACTCTTTTTCAGGAAGAATAAAATCCAAAAGTAATATTGCAGAAGGAGCTGCATAGTTGGGGCACTAAAAAAATTTAACGGTTTGTTTTTGTTTGATTGGTTAGTTTGGTTTGTTTTCTTTGTTTGATTGTTTTCAGACAATTTAATACAGTTATTCTGTTATCTCATACTGCAATATATAAAATAAGTAAGTGAGTGAAATTTTCTGTATTCAAGTCATATCTTTCAGTAGTGGGATATGTAATCGTTCTCTGCTATGGCATTATTCCAATACTGCTTCACATTCAATAATTCCAATATTGAGGAACATCATGGCTCTATGTCAAAGAAGACATTTATTTCTAAATGCAGTATCTGTGAGAGAATGAACTGGGAAACACAATACCTAAGATATTTAAGCATCCAAATCAGTCTTTCTGTAGAAGTTCCAGTCCCTTAGCAAAGTCAAGAGTTTGAAACAGCTCATATATAATCTAGAAGTCATCTAAAGTCTTAATGTATGATAATTGATGCCAATGATGATAATCTAAGAGGAAAAAAACTTTGATCACAGATATTAAAAAGTTATAAATATCTGATGACATATATGATTGTATAAAAATAAACAAAATTCACTTCTGTTGTCTAAAAGTGCACTGGTAAAGAAGCTGTAGCAGCAGAGAAAGACACATGACTGGCCTCATCTCACCTGTATCTCCTGAAGTTTAACCTATTTGTGCCTAATTTATCTAACTTAATTAGGTATTTTTTTTTTCTGCAACAAATTTCAGGTATTCATTCCAGGAAGCCATTACTCCTGTGTAAGACAAGTAGTATAATTGATTCTTTGAAGACTGGAATATGTTAATATGGAAAGAATTGGGCTACCAGTTTAGACAAGTAAACTAGTTTTCTGTCTGCATTCTGAGTTAAATCTTACTTGTGGGGTTGATTTGCATTTCAGTTGCTGAAATGTAGGCATCTACTGCCATTAGAGACACCACAAGATGTCCAAACCATCCACATGGCTCTATCATATACAGAGCAGGACCTAAGTGAGGTCCTTGCCCTTCTGAAGGAACAGATGGATGCTAAATGAGAATGACAGATCATTTAATCTCAAAAGGAACAGTAAAACAGATGAGGATGCCACTACTGTAATCTGTTTCTGATTTTTCAATGTGACATATCTTAGAGACACAATACCTGTTTTCATGAAGTCTAACTAACTGTAAAATAAACTGCACTCACATCTAAAAAATGTGAAACCAAATAATTTTAATCATGTATTTACCTCTCCCTTATTCAAATACATCTGTCTTCCCTGCTGAGTGAAAAAAATATGTACAAGATGAACTGCATGAAAATGAAATTCAATTCTTGCAAGAGATTTGATAGTCTAAAAAAAGTAGAAAATTCTGATACTGAGCCTTGCTGAGTCTTGAGAACAGCTTTCTAAACATTTTCAACTGGAATACATTGGTGTGATCATAGGTCAGGAGAAGTCCTCCTGACTGGAGATCAGTAACCAGCTGTATTGTGTGACTTTAGCTAAACTAAATAAATAAAAAAAAAAAAAAAAAAAAAAAAAGTTATTCCAGAGCAGTTTAGAATAGTCTCAAAGAGGATTACCCATGAGATAAAACCACACTTGTTAAAACAATTTCCATATACTGTACATGTATCAAAGTTCCTGTTTTGTCAGGGAACTGAATTTTTATTTTTCAAATAAGAGAAAACTTAGCTTCTTTTCCCTTCTCTTCATTTTGTAGATTTTATATTTCTATCAGTAATGGGTGCATAAGATTAGAAAAAGCCTTCATGCTTGAAAGTAAATTTTATTGAGATTCAGCAGACTCTTTTTGGATGGCTACTTTCCACACTGTAGTATATTGTCAAAGATTTTCTGACAAGACCTAATATCCTGTTTGAAACAGAAAATAAACAATAGTTAAAAATATATTTTTAAAAGTTACCGCTTGTCCTGGATTCAGCTCTAACAGTAATTTTTCTCCTTAGTAGCTGGTGCAGTGTTGTGTTTTCAACTTTGGTCTGAGAACAACACTTATAACACACCGATGTTTTATTTGTTTCTAAGAAATGCTTACTCTGACCAAGGACTTTTCAGTCTCTTACGCTCTGTCAGTGAGGAGAGACACAGGAAGCTGGGTGAAAACAGAGACAGGAAACCTGACCCAAACTACCCAAAAGAGTATTCCATACCACAGCACATCATTCCCAGTATATAAACTAGGGGGAGTTACCCAGAGACCCAGATTGCTGCTCAGGTCAGGCTGGGTATAGGTTGGTGGGTGCTGAGCGGTTGTGTTGTGCATCACTTGTGCTTACTGTTTTCCTTTCCCCTTTTAGTTTCATATTCTCTCTCCTTATTATTTCCCTTATCATTATTTTTTTGGTGGTAGCAGTAGTGGTTTTGTGTTATAACTTAGTTACTGGACTGCTCAACCTCTGGGAGTTACATTCTTTCGATTCTCCTCCCCATCCCTCTGGGAGCAGGCAGGGGAAGAAGGCTGGGAGTGAGTGAATGGCTGTGTGGTTCTGAGTTACCGGCTGGGCTTAAACCACGACACCGCTACAATATACCTCAAAGTTTATAAAAGGCACAAAATAAGGTTAGGCATTTTCCTGCCTGCTTTTTTGGGGAAGAGCAAGATCTATTTAAACATCTTTCCAAGGTAGGTATTCTCCTTGCAGCAAGACTTGGGAGGTTATAGAGAAGAAAAAAGTCTGGGACTCTCAGTGAATTTGATCAAGAAGACCTCTGTTTGCCATTTGAAAAAGGTAAATAACATGTATGTAATTCTTAAGAGAAACATTTTTCATAGAGCCATCACTGACAGTCCCATCCTCCCTCCTGATTTCCTTGCACCTTGGCTGCAAAGTATTCTGTGTTCTTCTTGAGTCAAGAACAGTTTTCAAAGTGTTGACACAGTCCAACTGAAAGCTGATTTTTTTCAAGCTGTAATAAAGGTCTAAAGTACACTCCTCTGCTTTCCCATGAGTTGTGTCTGATTTTCTTCATTCCCAAACAAACAACTCGGAACTATTTTAAGCAATATGTAGAAACAGGAAATTAAGCCTCTTTTGCTGGTTATTGTGAGGGCAGAGGTTAGGGAGGAGAAGGAGGAAGAAAGGGAGGAGGGAGAACCTCTTCAAAAGTATGCAGAATCACAGAATTATTTAGATTGGAAAAGACATTTAAGATCATCAAGTCCAACCATTAGCCTCGCACTGCCAAGTCTAAATCTAAAATAAAGCAGTTTGAATCTGAATATTTGAATATTTCAGTATGTCACCATGGTATATGAACATAATAAACCAGCAACACACAGTCTCCATCTTTAAGAATACTGGAAGTAATAAAATAATTTGTGGGAAGACGTCATCAGCAGAATCATGTCGAATCTACAGTGCAGAGATCTATACTTGAAAATGTGGTCTAGAATTCTCCTAAAGTCTAAGACATATGCATTGCAGAGTATGTTTCATCTTAACATACTCTTAAAAACTGATCAAGTAAAAAAAAAATAAAGTAAACTATCACCATTTTTTCAGTTGAATGTCTAGTGTCATACCAACGTACCTAAGTCTTAGTGTGCTGGTATAGTCTGTGTACAGTACTTTCCCATTTTACACAAGGCATATTGCTTCTGGTTTTGGTATAATTTTTTAAAAAAGGAAATTCTTCTAGCTATAACCAACTCTGAATATTATACTCACATCTTGGTGGTGTTTGAGTTATAGAATAAAGGTCTGAATAGACTTCTACCCTAATTAAATGGTGGAAAAAAAAAGTCATTGACAACCATACTCCTTACAGTTAGTGACTAAATTAAACAACATTCTCATTAAATCTTAATGAGGATTATCTCGTTTGTGAATGTATATAACATTATAATATATATAACATTATATATAAGTTATATATATATAAAATATATAACTTATAGTAACTCCTTAAGTAACCTGAAACAAATAATCCTTTAACATCCAGATATTATTCATTGAAGGGGGCTAATTGTAGCCCAATATGGAATATTTGTCAGTAGGAGAGTTTTTCTTACGCTGGACCAAGGCTCTCTGGGATCCTACTGTAACTGTGACAATGTGAGGGTTGTTTTTTTTCTAGTATTAGTTAAAAAGATGATTAAGAATATTTTCAGCAAAAGGAAATGAAAAAAGAACAGATATTAGACTCTTCATAAATCAAGCTTAATCATGCAATGCATTTCAATTAAAAATGCAACAAATTTTCAGAGTTTTAAGCTTCACTGTGCAGGTGGGGGTACATGGGTTCTTAAGGAGTTTTGTTTGTTTTCTAATTAATTGAGTATGGAAAACAGTGCTTTTAAATGTTTTTCTACTGTGATTGCTTCCCCCCCCCCCCCCAATGCTTAATAAATTGATCAACAGAAATTCCACAGAGTTATATTTTAATTTTCTTGTCTTATTATTTTTTTAAATAGCAAAACATTATTCAGATAGAGTTAGAAGTACTAGGTGTTACTAAAATGATTGTGGTCCTGTATTTTCAGAGATACCTGACACTTAGCTTTACAGTTGCTATGACTGCATCAGTAAAGCACACAGGAATAATTAACTGTCAAGAACACAATGTATTTCTAATCATATTCCATCAATGACATGTGTTTTACATTGTTAAATCACTTTGGGTGAAAAACAGAGGCTCAGAATGGAATATAAAAAGCCTGTTCTTTCAGTTTCTTTGCATTATTCATAAATGCAGTACCTTGTCAGCAGTTAGAGTGTAATCAAAACATAAATGATGTACGAATATTTTGTGTTCAAACTGCATGTAGGATGTTCCTAAGTTAGACAATACATTGCATTGTCTTTTTTATAGTCAGTATAAAATTTTACCTACGTGTGTCATAAGTTCTGTAAAAGCAAAGCTGTCTGCTGTTTCATTTTTGTTGTCTGATTCAAAAGAATGAGTTGAAATTAAAGAAAAAAACCACAAAAATGTGCAAAAAAATCAACAACCTGTTTTTATCCTTTACCATTGTATCTCATTCACACTCATTATGCTGTTGCATGGTATAACTTGATATAATTTTCAAACTAATTCTCTTGAGCACTGTTTTGAGTGTTTCAGATGTAAATTGCAGCATGAATAAATACAAAATTGCCATGACAGCATTTTTTTTTTTTTTTGTTCTGTGAGGAAAAGAATTGCAAAAGACGACTTCGACATTCTCACAGCTTGGAGTCTCTGGCTGTGTCTTGAAAGCTGAATTAAAAAGAAGTCTAGATTCTATAGAACTTGTAAGTAGCAAAGATAAAACAAAATTTAACATACTGTTATGCTACAAAAAGAATTAAATAAAGAATGCAATGTTTTATGATTGAAAATGTGGAAAGATGGATTAAAAGGATGTTTATTGTCTCCATTGATGGACAGATTACAGACAAAAATTCCTCTTATTATATTAGATGGCTTCCTTATTACCTGTCAAGTTTTCAGCAGCAACATGTAAGTAATGCTGTCCTTTCAGTATTTTCATTAATTTTGTCTGGGGACACTTGAGTGCAATAAAAGAAAAGGTAACTAAGAAACTGAGAAACCTTCAGCTTTAACTGAAGTTGTAACAGAATATTGTTCCTTGGAAGAAATTTGCCCTTGTTTGTAAAGTCAACACAATGAATAAATTTTGCTAAATATTTTGCTTTGTTAGTTTATGAGAATTAATTGGAATACTGTATTTTTGATGCCTTTTCTGCTGGTGTAAGTATCATGCTTTTCTGTACCTTTCCCAGCAAAAAAGTGAATCTGCTTTCAGTTGTGAAGTTTCATAACTTGCAATGTCCATAGTCAAAAATATTTATAAATTATAGTGCCAATTAAATGTACCCTTGTTTGTTTTCCGTCCCTGTATTGACTCATTTTGGCAAAACATCCGATAATAAGATTTGGTGAGAAGCATACTATTTTGCAGGAGAGATACTGAAATTTAAATCAGTTCCTTATTCCAAGCAACTGGAATATCCTGCAGTCTAATATTCAAATTATAAGGTAGCATCTTTCCAAAATTACAACTTTTTTATAGTAATATGAATTTCATATGAATATGAAATCTGTACTTCTTGTTGTGATATTTTTTCTTTAGTATTGCTTTTTCTTTATTATTTTAGCCCACAGTGGACTAGATACTGTACAAACAAGAGCTAAAGTATGCTTAATTGTCTTACGATTTCTTCATCAAAATCCAAGATGAATCTTACCACTTGGTTTCACACAGAGAGGTTAATTTGAGGGACTGTATTAAGTCAGCCTGTGATATAATCAAACCTGCAGCCTAGCTGTTTTCAAGACTTTTTACAGAAGATCAGGGAATAATAAAGAGAGATTTTTTCAGAAGTATTTGGGGAGCATCTCTCAATTCAATCGTAAGAGAATGTTTCTTAAAAAAATTGATAGCAAGCAATTGAGAATGATCTGTTGTAGACTGGATTCAAGGTAATAACAATGATTAAGAGCACAAACAGAGCAAGAGGCAAGACATTTAGAGGCTAAGCACCTTGATTTAAGTGTAGAGAAAACAGGGAATGGAGTTTTGAAGAGATGAGTGATACAGCTAAGGATATAGAATCATAGAACAGTTAGGTTTGGAAAGGACCTTAGGATCATCTAGTTCCAACCCCCCTCCCATGGGCAGGGACACCTCCCACTAAACAATGCCACCCAAGGGGTTGTGCTTTCAGTACAAAACCATTGCCCCTTGTCCTGTCACTACAGGCCTTGGTAAAAAGTCTATCATCTCCATCTTTCCTATAGGCCTCCTTTATCTATTGAAAGGATGAAATTATTTGTCTGGATTGTATATTTCAGTCAAAATTCCAAATACAGTCCATATACCTAATAGAGTCACTTTTCAGTACCACATAATAAGCTCTCTATGTACTCCTGGAGCATCCTAACCATTAATAAAATTATGAGAATTATGACACATTAACTTTGGAAAAGCCACATCTTTCTAGGCTAGCAGATGGAAATCAGGCAAGCTCTCAAATATTAAGACACATATGTCTTTATAATTCTATCCTTTGCTATTTCTTTAAAAAGTTTTAGGCATCCTATAGCCACACTGATCAGATGCACTTATTCTGTGGTTTAATTTTTTTACATTTCCTCTATCTGACATTGAACTTATATAATAGCAGCCATGTTAATGGGATGAACCTGCACAGAATACTGACTGCAATATTCTGGCGGATTTTGTATCTCTGTGATCTCTCTACGTGTCTTCTGCTCAACAGAAATGTAGTGATACAACTTTCCTGGCACCCCTCCTTGAAGTGGAAGTCAGACTGTGATTTTGCTATGTCTGTATGCACTGTTGGGTATAAGACCACATAAATATTTACAAACTTACATATACACTTACTGAAGCTGGCTAAAATCTTCAATTTTCAGAAAATAATCATCAACAATTCAATTTTTTTTTAAGAATTGTGAAAATTACTTGAATACTGTGTTATGAGTATTCAGTCATAAAAATTATGTGTTAAATCTTCTGTACTATTAATGACTAATTGCTAAAGGCGGAATAGGAAATTTAGACTAAGACTGCAGGGTCAGTGTTTTTCTAAGTAAGACAGATGAGACCCAGCATTTCCATCTAATAAACTTAACTTAAAAATCTGAAGTAAAACAAAGCCTGGAATGCCTGTTTAAAGAAAATAACGTTCAAATTGCATTCAAAATTGGAGCTAAAATCAGCAAGTTATTTAAAATGAGAAAATGCTACATCTAAAACACATTACAAAGAGTTTTAAATATAAATAAAATACTAGTATATTTAATTATATGCAATTAAAATATATTTCAGCTCCCAAACAACATTTGCTTTAAAGGACTACATACAGAGAAATAAAAAGTGATAATGAATTCTGAAGACTCCAGTAACATCATTTAAAAACAATGTTGTGAATGTATTAAATTTGAGATAGAAGATAAATATAATAGGAAAATATTTTGGTTTGATGCCTTCTTTCAGATGCCGTGTATCATGGGTGTTGTGCAATTATCTCTTTAGCATGTTTACAGGAAAAGTACAAATACATTTAGGAACAGTGGCATCAGTTTCACAACAAACAGCATCAACAACAAAATATTTAGTGTTATCTAATGAAAGTAGGTTAAATGGAATTGTTCCCACTTCTATATGTGGGAACTATATTAAGGAACAGTGAAGAAAGATGTACAATAAATGCAATATTTAGAAACAGATTTAAAATATTTGTGGCCCTGGTTGGTATCCACTTTAAGTGTCAAAATATATTAGTATAATGCATAATTCAAAATCTGTCTCCTATGTAGAACATAGGAAGAATTTTGAAATCACAGTGAAGCATAGAATCGCAGAACAGCCCAGTCTGGAAGGGACCTTGAAAGATCATCTGCTTCAGCCTTTTGTGGGAAAGAAAGCCTCAGTGAGTTTATCTAGCACCCTGTCCAATTGCATCTTGAAAACTTCCAATGCTAGGATCTCTACCATGTCCCTGAGAAGGTTGTTCCATTGACTTATTATTCTTACTGTAAATTATTTCTTTCTTATTTCAAGATTAAACATCTCCTGTAGCAACTTTTACTCACTGCTCCTTCATGTGACTACATGTGAAGGCAGCCTCCATCTTTGCAACTGTCCTTTAAGGACCGGAATACTGTGATGAGGTCCCTTGAGGGTTCTCTTCTTCAGGGAGGAGACCTAACTGTTTCAACCTTTCCTCACAGGACAGGTTTGCCAGTCCTTTGATTATCTTTGTGGCCTTCCTTTGAAAATTCTCCAGTCTGTTGTGTTTTTTTACAACTGGGGGGCCAGAAGTAGGCACAGTACTCCAGGTATGGTCTGACAAGTGCTGAGTGCAATGATCACATCTCTGTCTCTGCTAGTGAAACTGATAAGTCATCCTCTTTTTTTCAGAATGCAGGACTGAGAAGAGATTAGGAGACAAGATTTTTGTGCAGCTGACATGCTAAGGGTGAAAAGGAAGACTATAAAAATCAAAGAAACCTGAAACATAGTTTTCTGTAATAAAATTGTGGTACTTACGTTTTGATTTACTAATATACAGTGAGTGCTATTCTTGTATACTGAAATATTCAAACTTGCTTGCTACGCAAAAAGCTGTCAGTGTTATAGTGCACCCTGAAGCAATTTCTTTACATCTTTAGAGTGACAGAAGATACAAATGAAACGTTACATAGTTCAGCAGGATGTGCTGTAGTTTTCTTGCTGTTTTAGAAACAATGCAAATAAATGTTCATGGGAAGAAATTGCTAACTAGTCATTGCCTGAACTGTGTGTCTGTTCCTTAGAATGATTTGTGTTTAATAGAATCAAATAAAACTTTCACAGTTTAGTAGTTTGCCATCTTGTATTTAATATTTAATAACTGTAAACAAATGCTTAGATTTCTACTTCATATCTAAACACAGACATGTATCTCTGCAGATTTACACAGACAGACATAGGTACCTGAGACTTCTGAAGTATTTTGTATCAAATATTGGTTTTCTTAAACTTTAAAGGCTTGTGCACTTGGGATCTTTCAGAAAAAAAATCCCAAACAAATTAATTTTCAGGTAAATTAATTAAACCACCCTCAATAATTTTGTAATTTTTTTCTTATACTAGATAACTTAGGCCACTTCATAAATTCAGGTAAATTAAATTCCTTTCAATATGAGCTTAATATGCTCTAAGTAGTTGATTTTACATCCACAGTCTTAGTTTGAATTTATTTTCCTGAGTGTCCCTACGTAACCACAATCAAAGGGAACAGCTCAACTGAGGAACTTTTTATAGCATTAATGAGAATAATTGTGCTAGTTTTTAGAAAATGAACATAAGCAGTGCTCATCTGTATTTTCTCCTGTAAAAAAGAATAAAGACAAAGTGTATAGTCCATTACAATTTTGCTTAGAATAGACTAATTATCTAAGAAATGAATAGTTAATGCTACGCTGTTATTATAAAATGAGCATTAAGTTCAGTCTCATTAAAATTTTACACAAGAAAAGTATTATATATTTTAAATTTGTTTCATATTTGAAGGCAACTGGTGAAAATATTTTAAACTTTCAGGTACTTAAAATGGTATTCAAAAATTCTATATATCTAAGATACATTTAGCCATAGGAGTGATATTAGAAAAATTTCAAATTTTGCATATCACTAAATCCTGCTAAAGTTTCATAAAAGGTTAAAAAAAAAAAAAAAAACACCCTAGAAAATGCTTATTTAATAAGAAAAGCATCTGGTTTTCTAAAATTATTTTAGTAAATCCAGTTAACCACTGATGTTGCTTCCACATTTTCCATTCATATACAGTACCAAGACTGATTATTGTTTACAAATTTTCTCTGGCGAGGATGCTGTTCTGAAAATAAATAACAGAAATTCAGATGCTTCTGGTAAATAAACTGTGACTTCTGTCTAGAAAGGTTTTGTAGTTTTTCTGTTTCTGCAACCTGATTCAATCCTATTTTCTCAATAATTATTCTTCTGTCAAAATCCCCATGCTAGTAAATGTTCCCAAGCTTTCTTCCTTGCTCTGGATGTTAGGTGTGACACCTAGTTGGTGCAATAGGATTTTGCACTCTGGCTATCATTCCCCTATAATGAGGGCTTCAACTTTTCTTGATTTTCAGCATTATTTAGCTGCCATTGATTATTCTATCTGACTTTTAGCTACTGATCCAGAAGGTGCAGCTTTCCTATACCTTGTATGTGAGTTTTTCCAAGTGTCATAGATGCCTTAGATGCATACAAAATTTCATATGGTAGTAGATGAATATGCTTGAGCAGCTAAATATATCCCCTGAAAAAAAAGATTTTCTAAGCAATTTAGACACAAATTTCAGAATAAGACAGAAACCATATATGCTCATTTATGTTTATATGCACTCAATCTGTATATTCTCTTTTCTTTTTATTGACTGCAATTGGAGATGAGGTGGTTACCTGAGATTTAGACCTCTAACTTCAGGTACTTAAGATTTTGCATATGAATCCCATTTCCACTTTCAAAATGAATGCTGAACTAATTTAGCTACTCTAAAGTTATATTCAAAATAGACGTTGAGATATACCAGGATATCCAGAAAGCCAAGATACTATTCACAAGCTGACAGTTATTAACCTAAATTTGTCACGCTCCTCACATTGTTTATAATGCTTTACAGTGTTACACTTTTTGTACTCTTCAGTACTGTGACAAAAGCCCACAGAGGCTAATAAGAACCAAAACCCCCAAAATGAAGAAAGGCTCCAAAGACAGCTCGCATGGTATAGAATAACAAGATCTTTTTGACCCCACCAAGAATTTTCTTTGTTGGGTTAACCTAAAAGTTATTTGTAGTGGTATCATATAATGCATTTTGGACAGCAGTTTTGTTTAGATGTGTGACACATTGCAATCACATTCTTGAAGCTGATATTGATAACTCCACAGGTATGTCAATACAAAATCTTTTTCTAATAAAAAAAGATTTCTGAGGCATCACCGTCTCCTCAAGGATGCTGAAGAACTGACAAGAGCATGTTATTTGTCGTTTATTAACAACAATACTAAAAAGGTAGAGGGTCTCAATACTTTCTTCACCTCTGTCTTTACTAGCACTGTTGGACGCCAGGCCTTGGGAAGAAAAAAACATGTTGATGTAAACAAAGACCCACCATCAATGAAGGAAGAGGTGGTATGTGACTTATTACAGGAGCTTGACCCCTACAATTTGATAGGTCCTGACAACATCCACCCAAGAGTGGGAAGAGAGCTGACATTATTGTGAGGCCACTCTCCATAATCTTTGAGAAAATGTGGAGACTGGGGGATGTCCCAGAAGACTAAAAGAAGGCAAGTGTCACCCATCTACAAGAAGAGCTTATAGGAGGATCCGGGAAGCTATAGGCCCATCAATCTTCCTTCAGTACTTAGGAAAGTTATGAAATTAATCCTTCTGGGGGCAATCGCAAATCAAATTAAGAATGTGATTGGGAAAAGACAGCAGATTCTGACTGGATACAAAAAATAGCAAATCTCAGGAATGCAAGTGGCTCTGTCTAGGGACAAGAGCACATGCTGTTGTTGGTGTCTGCTACAGAGCATCTGAGCACTAAGCAAAGGTGGATAAGACCTTCTTCATATGACCAGAAACCTCCTGTTCATAAGCACCAGCTGTCATGAAGGGCTTCAACAATCCTTGTATCTGCTGGAGAGACAACCCAACAGGACACAAGCAATACAGAAGGTTTCTGGGGCACGCTGATGACAACTGTCTGACACAGGTGGTCAAGAAGGCAATGAGGGGAGTCATTCTACTTGACCTCGTATTTACTAACAAGGAAACACAGGTCAGAAAATAGGTTGGAAACATGACAGTAGTTGGAAGCCTTGACTGTACCTGTCATGAGAAGATTTTCATAATCCATAGAGAAGGGAACAAGGCAAATAGGTTGTCAGCCCTGGATGTTGTAAGACTTTGGCTTGTTCAGAAACCTGTTAGGAAGAATTCCTACAGGTATGTCAAGGAAAAATTTGGTGTGGGGGCAGCTGGATCAGGAAGAATCCATCCTGACGAGAAGAAACTCAGACAAAGACAAGAAGATACCTGGATGGGCAAACAAATTCATTCTGACTAAGCTTAAACATGAAAAGGAAACACGAGAAATAAATAAACAAACAGGTGAACAGGGTTAAAACACAGGAATTACTTTTTTCTTATGTAAGGGTGGTCAAACACTGGAACTGGTTGCTCAGAGAGGTTGTGGAGACTCCACCTTTGGAGACATATAAAACCTGACTGGACATGGCTCTGGGCAACCTCATCTAGCTGAACTTGCTAGATCTCCAGCAACAACTTCCAGCCTTCATCATTCTGTGATTCTGTGATGCTACTATTGCGTATGTGTTTAGCTTTTCTTAACCCAGGTGGAGTTAGACTCTTCAAGCAGAAAAACTGGAAAATACAAGCAGGAAGCCACAATTATCATTATTATTAAGCCACAATGAATCAATATTTTATTCAAAATTAAGTTAATATAGAAAAATGAGAGAGAAATGAAAATAAGAAAATGTGAATATAAGCTATCAGATTTCTTGTTGGAAAACACAGAATAATGTCAGCAAAACTGCCAAGGTCTGGTAAGCAGCTGAGTTATTAACAATGACAAATTGCCAACCATATTACATTTTATTGGCTATATGACACCCTGTAGGAAACTCCTGCTCCACCACATGCAAAATGGAACTCTGATATAATTGTATTGTACCTTCGTGTATTGAAAACCCCATCTATTCATCTTCAGCCAAATTCCACCCACCATGTAGCCCTTTTAACAAACTTCTTTTTTTCTTTCCTGTCTGAAGGCCTCACAGTTTCAAAATTGTTTACCACTTGTAGAAATATGTGGCAACATTACTGGAATCTTTGGGCAAAATTCTGCATTTCCAGTTCAAATATGATTCTAAATTCAGGCTGCCTAAGTGAATTCATGGAGACCAATGTTAGAAAATGGATGCCTTTTCAGAACAAAAAATGCCACATGCAATGAGGAAGGGTTGCAGTTTGATCCTGCTTTCCAAAATCAGTCAGAGACACATCTTCTTGCATGGCGCACATTTTGTGCTTTAGATAGAGGGATCACAACTCTTGAGAACTAAGGTGTATTCTCAGTGGTCTAAGTGCAAGTGGTGCTTATGGGGAGTTTAGTCTAGATGTCATTTTGTACAGCTCTCATACGTGCTGAAGGCAACTTCCTCCATACAAACATCAGGAAAGCTGTGGGATTTGATGAGCTGGTACACCTCCAGTCTTGCCTACACTTCTGAACTAGGACAGGGCTTGATTCTTTTTCAACTGTTATATAAAAATTTTTTTGGGATGCCTGGGTGTAGCTCTATTTAGTAATGCTGTTCTCAGTTACTTCAATGAAGAATCTGTGCAGAGTAAGAATATACATATATATTTGCTTTATTTTTTTTTCAAACCAACAGAATTCCGAATACTGTAAACTGTAAATTTGTTGAGTTTGGTTTTGTTTGGGGCTTTTTCTCCCTTTGTTTCACTCCCTCCTTCCCCCCCCAAATGTATTATTGATCTGGTACTGTTTTCATCCTATTGTATACATCTTTAATGTTTCTAGGTTTATATGAATAAATATTTTATTCCAAGAAACAAAAAAGATATGATACTTTTCCCAGTTTGTACATAAATTACCCTTGCAATAGATCAAATGTATTGATTTCATCCAAGTTTCTGTAATCTTTATTTTATCTGCTTCCATATTCAACTCAGTTTCTAGTCAAGTTATGGATAAAAATAAACATGGTAAAAAAAAAAAGGAACAAAAATAAATACTTGTGTGAAGAGGAGACTATTGTATATTTCCTAAAACTAGTCATATATATCTATCAATAGGAGCTACTAGCGCTAGAAGTCATTTAAGGGAAAACTAATTCACATATGTAATTGAGATCAGTCTGGGATTTCAAACTGCACTTTTTTTTTTTTTCTTCACATTCCCCTGTGAGTTTTGTGGATTTAACAAGTATGTTGCAGATATATATATTTCAGTACAGGAATAATGACAGTAACATCAGTGGTGCAGTGTTATTTTCATACAATTTGTTATCTAATATCTGTTTGCATTTTTTTAACAGAACTATCCCGTGATTATTAAAATTCTGTAACATATTCTTTCAAGTTCAAACCTCTAAATATGGATTGTAGTTTGGAAATGGAATTGAAGACTGCTGAGTCATTTATAAAACTGTTGACAGAAATATAACTGTGGAGTCTGCCTGTAAATCTTTATTATATTATGGTATACTGTACCTCTATTAACCTAAAAATTGTCAGAACTTACTTTCTTTTTCTCTTGAAGTGATGGAGCTATCTCCCTCCTCTTCCCTTCCCCCTTAAATTTTTTTTATTGGGTCATTTTATTAGGTGGGATGATATTTCTTGAGAAAAATCCAGTAATATTCACCTGCTTAGGATAAGTGGCATTGGATTAGTAATGTCAAAAAAAAAAAAAAAGAAAAAGGATAGCTTAGTGATTAATACACTGACATACTTATTTTAGTTGCAGATGAAAATTTGTATGGTATTATAGGAAGTAAGCTTTTTATACAGAATGCTTTTAAGAAATTTTAGATGGGGACCCCACTAATATTGGCATTAGAGACAGAGAAACGGGAACAGAGAGAGTAGAGGAGGAGAGGGAGAGACTAGAGACTAGACAATGCTCTTAAGCCTTCATTAGCTGAAGACATGCTCAGGGCTCTGCCTCTGTCACTGGTCATTGCTGACACCTTGGGAAATTAGACATACTTTTAGGACTCCTTGCTGGATGAGGTCGCATGCTCCAGAATATCTCTTGACAACTAGCTCTTCAAGGAACACAGATTCACTTAGGGTTGCCTTACCATAAGTCAGTGGTGTCAACTGCTGGAGCCAGTGTGGTCTTTAACCTCCACCCATTGAGGCGGGAGCAGTGAGTGTCCCAAAATACAGCTGCTGGAGAGAACAGGTTGAGTGAGGGATTGGAGCCATGGGTGACAGTCTGTGTGGCCAGGCTGCTGAGAATCAGTGCCTGTGCCTTCCTCAAACTCTCGGCGTGTGTGTGCATGTGGATTCACTGGCAAACTCCAAGCTGCATCAGCCAGCAAGTAGAAGGCTCTGGGTTTGGGCAGGGTTATCAGGCTGGTGGAGGGTCTGTGTTGGTATCTGAGGGGACCAGTGAGTGTGAGTTGCCTCTGGGATGAGTGTGTGAGTGCTGCATGTGTGCAGTGAGCACCCAGCTGGACCAGCTGGAGAGTAAGGGACCTATGGGTCAGGCAAGGGGGGCTGGGATGTGGGCAGTGATGCTGGGGAGCAGAGGGGTTGTGCTGGTACTTGGGGGATCCACAAACGTGGATGTGCACATGAAACTGGGGACTGTAGTGTGTGAGCTGCATTACTGACCTTGTGCCTCTGCCAGCCCAAGAGGAGGAGGGGATGTGGCTGGCTGTGCTTAGTCTGGTGTGATTCCTGAATATGGGTGCTGCTGAAAGTAGCACCTGGTCTATGGCGGGCTGTGCTTGAAGGCAGTGTCCTGCATGCATTTAAGTGGGATACACAGTCTGTTTTAGTCCATTTGGCCTTTTTCTTTGAGTCCCCTTTCTTTCATTCACCTCCCAGTACACCACACAGAGTCTTGTGAATCCTACACTTCAGCATGTAAGTTTTCCAGTTCTTATTTCTGGGAACTGGGAAACATCTAACAAAAAAATCTAAATTCTGAAGGTAAACTACTAAGCTGTAGTTACCACAGCACTTGGGTCAACTGCTTTACTTTTTGAAGCTGCTGCTGCTACATGTCTAAAGTCTAAATTTTTGAACGGTCATCTTATAACAATGTGGTCATGACTATGTAGAGCGTCCTGAGTACCTCAGCACTAGCTTGAGCATTATTCAGAGCTGCCACCCTTAAGTAGCTTGGTATTCCAGAGGTCCTGAGTGGCAGCTCTCAGCACCTTCAGATGTCTTGGAAGTCCGACAGTCTTGTTAATGATGAGATGCTTGTAAATAAGCAGGTGAAGGGAGCCTCTAGCAGGTATGCCTTTTCAGATTGCAAAACTTAACTATAAGTGACCAAACACCATGGTGTAATTACTTGTTAATGCATAGGTTTCTAATGTCATATGAGATTTGTCATGTTGGCTGCTTTGCCTGGAGGCTGGCCATCACTTAAGTACAATGTAAATCTTCCAGAGATTCTGCACCACATCTCACAGCACTGAGTAGATATCTTATATAATCTAGGGTGCTGAAAATGGCAGTAATGCTTGGTTTTGGCCAACTGCATTTAGTCAGACTTGTCCAATTTTAGATGAGGATAGTTGTACAGGCTCCAGTGACTACAACTCATTGTGTAAGAATTTTAGATTCATATCTTATGTGTGTCTACACTTCAGAGAATTTTCAAAGAGTCTAGACACCTAAAGCTCCCAGAACTGATGCTCGAATACTTGTTAATAAAGATTTATTTAAAAACATATCTAAATTGAAATAATAATAGATATCTGAGGTTTTTTTAATTTTATATTTTAATTGTAATTTTAGAAAATTGCTAGAGAAACAATCCTTGTTTAAAACAAAACAAAACAAACAAAACCTAAACACACAACAAATAAAACCCAACAACAACAAAAAAAAAACTACCCTGGAAAGTTCATTATCTGCAACTGCACTTTAATGCTCATTGGTAAGAAGCATTTCCATTTCTCTTTATGAGCTGTATCATTTTTTTGGTTTACATATCACAAGCAAAGTTTTGGAAAGCATATATTACATAAAAATAAGTTCAAACACAATAAATATGGTAATGAATACTTAGTCTGGAGGAACTATTGAAGAAAGAGCTTTCTATGGGTAAAAATATTTGAGTTGAATTCTGATGCTGAGCTTTATTAATTTCCAGTTTATAATATTTGTATTGAGTATAAAATGATACTGTAAGCAATAAAAGTTAACTATACCTTAAATTAATTTGATGGGTTTTTTTGGAAAAAAAACCCAGCAAAACAAAACAAACAACAAACCCCCTTAATTCAATTTATTTTGAACTAAATTATTAATTTATATATTCCTTCTCTTTCCTTCTTCCCCTTCCCTTTCAATTTTATCTTCCATATCCTTTTCTCCTTTCCCTTCCCCCTATTTCTTTCCCCTTTTTATTCTTATTTATCCTTTGTTTTTTTCCTTTTCCCTTTTTCTTTTTCCTTGTTCCTTTTTTCCTTTTTCTTTCTTAATTTTTTGTTTTTATATTTTATTCCTTTTTTCCTTTCTTCTTCAGTACTTTTTTTTTCTTTCTTTTTCATTTTTCCTTCTCCTTTTCCTCTTCTCATTCCCTTTCATTTTCCTTTCCTTCTTTCCTCTTTTCCTTCTCTTCCCTCCTTCCTCCCACGCTTCTTCCCTCTTTTTCTCCTGTATATTTGGCAGATACACACCCATTTTTGTTTATTTGTTAAGGGTTACTCCATGTAGAGACATGTATTCTCTCTGCATGGAGTATAATATATACTCCCTTCCTATCATTGTGAAGCAGAATTCACCAAGCGTTGGATTGTTCACCCCCTAATAAGGAACATGAACTGGGCTTAGACCATCATGAGACAGGTTAGTTTAGCCCTACTGATGATGTGTTCTTGCAATAGTAATCCTGTTCAGTACGAGAGGAATTGAAGGCCCTTGGTGCATACACTTGGCTGAGGAGCTGCTGGCACGAGGCTACCATCTACGGGCTTATGACTGAGCACCTCTAAGTCAGAATCTCGCCTAGACATAGCAATGTTGTGCTGTTGCATCATCAGTTGCTTGAGATTGACCCAGGAAATGACAGTCTTGGTCAGAATGCGTGGGTTAAAGAACTTCCTGAATCTTCGTTAGTGAAGACAGGCCTTCCACATGGGAGAAGGAAAACTCCTATCTTCAAACCTGGACTGATGGAGCTCGTCTAGCCTTGTACGGTCTTCCTTTGAAGAGAAGGACACTCTTACAAAACCTACGACCTGTGGACTTTGCTGTCTCTGTCCTAGCTAGCTAGACCATGGCAGTTAAACCTCAGGTGTAAAGAGTGGGGCCAGCTCTGAGCAAGCTGCGCCTCACCTAAAAAATCCACTGTGCAGGCTGGAAGGGCTCACTCTCACTTGTCTGTAATGGACAGGCAAGGGTAGAAACGGTAGGCGCCAGGATGCATGGGAAGCTGCAGATCCAACCTTGCGTGTGGGCGGACCAGCGCATGGATAGCTCAAGACAGCGCAGGAGATGACAATCCTGGTCAGACACTCCCTGATTGCCTAAGCACCCTTTTTTCCAACCAGATTTGCATATCCCACATCATTGTGCTTGTAGTAAGCGTGATTAAAGCCCTTCCAAAATCTTCGCTCTCGAAGCCAAGCCATCATATATAATACTATATGAACAGTATTATTCGTTTGCTATGTCTTAGCTGCTAAATAAAAAAGAAATGAGTATTACAGTCTTTTGTATGTTACCTTTAGGCAAAGGCCCTGCTGTCATCTCAGCACAGAACTTTGACTTAGAGATATATGGTAGAGACCTAGCTAGAGTCATCCAAAACAGGCTGAGAGAGCAAGTTAGCAATTAGCCAATAAGAATTACTTGGGGATCCAATCCTTGATCTCACTCTCTGATCTTATATTTACCTACGGACAGGTGTACGCTGTACTACATTAAATTAGATATTGAGACTATTACATTAGCTGTAATAATATGCTTGGTTTGCTCTTGCTTAAGCGAAACACTAATTAATGTCTCAGTATGATTGAAGAATTTGATTGCATAATAAACACAAAACTATATCTAAATGACTTGTGGTGTGCTCTCTGTCTTTGTCTCTTCATTGTATAAACTGAAGATTAAGTCAGCCTACAGGGAGGAGAGGAATGGTGCACAGTCAAATCTGATATGGGAGATGAGAAACAGTCTTGAGGGGTAAGCCTAGAAGGACCAGCCAAGTTCTCCAGTTTAGGTGGTGCCCTGGAGGCCTCTGCACCACTGGATATGTGTTCAGAAAATAAATTTCTGCTTTTGCTACAGATAAGTGCATTTTGCACACTGTTTTAATCCAGAGAAACCCAAAGAGTTCTGCATAGAAGTTTCACTGTCTTTATGCTGCAAAACAGGAAGGAAAATAAACAGTCAAACCCTTGATCTATATTTTCTTTTTCATGAATGTATGCTTAGCCCATTTTTTAATTTTACAAGGTAGGGTGATTGCAATTTGCAGGCTAAGAACTGCTAGTGAGAATTAAATTAAATTAGGAGATCTTTAATGAAAAGAATTTGTCCATTCAAACGCAGATTCAGGATTTTTTTCTTTCAGATTTTCCTGATGGCAAAGACCTAGGGTTACTTTGCTGCAGTAGTAATTAATTATTTTCCCGTGGTGTCCTGATTTTGGCTGGGATAGAGTTAATATTCTACCCAGTAGCTGGTGCAGTTTATGTTTTCAATTTTAGTCTGAGAATAATGCTGATAACACACCAAGGTTTTAGTTGTTGCTAAGTAGCACTTACTCTGATCAAGGACTTCTCAGTCTCTCATGCACTATCAGTGAGGAGGGGCACAAGAGGCCAGGAGGGAGCAGAGACAGGACCCCTGACCCAAACTAACCAAAGGGGATTCTGTACCACAGCACATCATGCCCAGTATAGAAACTGGGAGGAGTTACCTAGAAGGGACTGATTTCTGCTTGAGTCAGGCTGGATATCGGTCAGCGGGTGGTGAGCAATTATGTTGTTCATTACTTGTGTTTATGCAATGTAATGTACCTTTTTTTTCCTTTCCCCTTTTAGTTTTGTATTCTCTCCCCTTATTATTTTCCTTATTATTAGTAGTAGTAAGTAGTATTATACTGTACTTTAGTTGTTAAACTGTTCTTAAATCATGGGGTTTACATTCTTTTGATTTTCCTCCCCATCCTGCCTGGGAGGGGGAAGCGGGGAGGGGATGAGTGTGCTGCTGCGTGGTACTGAGTTGCTGGCTGGGGTTAAACCATGACTTATTAAAAACCTCTGAAACATTAGTCCAT
Organism: Neopsephotus bourkii; assembly: GCF_033783945.1. Classification (NCBI taxonomy): domain Eukaryota; kingdom Metazoa; phylum Chordata; class Aves; order Psittaciformes; family Psittacidae; genus Neopsephotus; species Neopsephotus bourkii. Next base: position 5,307,319 of record NW_026901872.1, on the reverse strand, counting down.
AAGCTCTTAAATACTTCTATTGTTATCTATATGGACCACTTTACTAATGTGGACTGAATTCAGTAGTTGCTTATGTAATTTTTAATAATGTCACTTTATTGAGTACAAGGTGTCATTATGGCATAACAGTGTTTTATCACAGTGGAAATTTAAGCTGTTTGTTAGCATTTGGAATTAAATGATTGGATTAGGTTTTTGCAATTCAAAATCAGATTTTCTTTGTTAGGAAAAAGCAGTTATTTTGTTTCTAAAGGCATATATGCTCGATACATCTCTTTTTGTGTGAACTAGATGTAACATCTAATATTTTCCCAAAATGTGAACTGATATGAAGGCTTAATATTTTGTAGTATGTACTCACTGGTGCCTTGAGTAAGTAATTCAGTTAGCTTGTAATGTCTCCATATTTCCACAGTATCATTCCACCCTGGCCACAGCAATGGTCAGAGTACAAAGTCCAAAGAATTTCTTTTCTGTAGCTTCTGTTAAGCATGGGGATTTAAATATATGGGTTCCACCTGGGTTATCTTTTGAGTAAGTACTACATATTTTGAATGGTGATGCAGAGAGATCTTTTTGCTTGTCAACAGTGACAAGCAGGAGAAACTTGCCTATTAACTAAGCCCTATTAGGGTTTATAAGACGCATTTACTTTAATTCTCTGGCAAAGGACTGTTTGTTACATGCGATCTTGCATTCTTCAGGAGTACACCCCAAAGTGGAGATCAGGTGCGTTATATTAGTGACAATAAATGTTGACAAAATGAGTTTTACTGGGGAAATTTATTAGGATTATATGAACTTTTACATAGTTTTGATATCTGTATTTATTTAATACATAACTTTCTATATATAACAAATTATATATATACGTAATGTAGTTTGATAACTGCATGTATATAGTTATGTGTGTATTATGTATATGAGTAACCGTCTTGATATAAATTCACTGCTTCTTATTTATATTTGCCCCAGATATAAACAGCAAACATGACTTGACATGCATAACAAATTTCAAGATACTCTAAGGATGCAGATTTTTAGAGTATTTAACTTATTTTTTAAAGTGCAAGCCCTCCCTGCTCATAATTATAATGAAACTGGTGCTCTGCTATAATATTCCATTGGTTGTGTGAGGCTTAAAGTATTGGTATAATCCCTGATCTTAGAATTTGTCTATGTCTGCTGGATCTAAGCAAAATGAAGGATGCTGAGGTGTTTCTTATTTTAGTCCTACTCTGGAATTGAATTTGCTCTTCATCCTGAGTTTTATTAGTGTTCTGCAAACCACAGTTATTTGCAGCACAGATGTGCAAGGCAAGGTATGTGTGGTGGGTAGCTAGTGGTGGCAAAGAAATTGAGGAAATTATTTCTATAAAGGTTTCTGAATGTCAGGATGCTTCTGCTAATATAGTTATATTTCAGTTTCTGCTGAATTTCACTAGGAAAAAATTTACTTGTAACATTCTTGTCCAATGCTAGCTAAATTACTGTAATGTAAAATTGTGCATGGGTCTTTTACAACTTGTGGAGTTAACTGAATTTCTAGCAGTAGAAAAGAAAGTAGAGTGCTTACTACAAAACTCCTCATCCACCAGTATCTGTCAAGCCTGGACCCTTGATAATATTTTCAAGCCCAGAACTTTCTTTCATGGGTCTAGACACCTCATGTTTTGGTGCCACTATGTAACAGTATGCATGGCACAGCAATGATTGTTCATTGCATTATCTGTTGAATTATAATATTACTTGAGTATATCCCTCTTACCAACATCATCCCACTGCTCAACAAAAAAAAGTGCAATTATTGTGTTCTTTGAAATTAAAGACTGGTTTGGTTTTCCTTTTATATTTCTCCAAATACCTTGCTTTTTAAACTCCAAATCTCTTAAATTTATTATTTTCATGTCAAAACTTAAGCCCTTCTGACCTTTGTCCTGTGAAAAAAACTAGCTGAAGTTCCTTATATTTGTGAGGATTATGAAGTGAAATCAAATGTACTGCTTGAAGCCAGTGAGGCCTTTTGCCACAAGGTTTCCTTCCTCAAAATTTTACTCTTGAACAAAGGCAGAAAACACCAGGTTGACAATTCATGTTCTTAATGGAAGAGCTGACAAGAAAGGAGATAAGTTTGGTAAAAGAAAATGATAAAATTCTTACTTTTTTTTTCCCTGAAAAAAAGAATGCTGAACACAAAAGTTTTCTGTTCATCTCTTTCCTTGCTTGAGTTCTTTGTTTTATTTCATAAAATGACTCTCTCAAACTCTGAAAAACAACACAAAATAATAGATAACCTCAGTTTTATTGTTTTCAAACTTTGCCTTTCAAGAACAATTTATTCTTACTGGAGCAATTTTCAGTTTTCACTTCTTTCTACCAGAGGGCTGCTTTTCATAAAAGTTAGTTTGAATCAATGAAACAGTAAATATCAGAAAAGTGGAAATTAGTCTGAATAGTCAAGCCTAATTTTGCTCAAATTTTTGTGTTATTCATTCCACAAAATGAAAGCCAAGGAAGCTTTTTTATTAAACAGATATAGATACTTGATTAGCTCATAGTTTAAGGTTTTTCTGTTTCATTAAACCTTATTCAAACAAGCTTCTAAAACATTTTCTTATAATTTCATTTTTAAGTACAAACAGGTAAATCTTTTTGCAGGTTATTTTCAGCATGTTGTTTATAATAGATGTATAATCTGCCCAACATGTTTACTTCAGACCCTTTGACATTATCGGTCATTTCTTAATGTCCTGGACAATATTTTATCTTCCAAAATCAACCATTGAACAAGTAAGTGTGGATTTCAAGGCAGTTCCCTGCCTTTCAGAGGTCAGTGTGGTTCAGTGGCAGTAGATTTCACTGTTTCTGAAGTGGTTTGAAATACCTCAGGAAATAAGTAGAAAATATCACTGTGTAAAGGTGTCTTTTTTTTTTTGTTTGGTTGGTAGGTTTTGTTTTGTTTTGTTTGGTTTGGTGTGTTTGTGGTGGTTTTTTTGTTGTTTGGTTTGTTTGTTTGCTTTCTTGCTTTGGGGTTTTTTGGGGTTTTGGGTTTTTGTGGGTTTTGTTTTTGGTTGGTTGGTTTTTTTTTGTTTGTTGTTGGTTTTCATTTTCCCATGAACAGCACAGTAATAATTAGAAAAGAAAGGGAGTCTTCTTTCTGAGAGATTCAGATGTTCCTTTACAAGCACAGAATGAACCATGGGTTAAAACTTAAACAGGGGAATTTTAGATTGGATATAAGGAGGAAATTCTTTCCTGTTAGGGTGGTGAGGCACTGGAATAGGTTGCCCAGGGAGGTTGTGAATGCTCCATCCCTGGCAGTGTTCAAGGCCATGTTGGATGAGGCATTGGGAGATATAGTTTAGTGGGAGGTGTCCCTGCCCATGGCAGGGGGGTTGGAACTTCATGATCTTAAGGTCCTTTCCAACCCTAACTATTCTATGATTCTATTCTATGATTCTATAATTAGAAAACACAGACGCATCTCTATATGTATGCATATATATAGGTACATACACACACAGATAAATAAACTGGGTTAGAAAGACTAACCAAAACCATACCATTCTGATGAAGATCAGAACAGGATTTCCATTTTTCCGTTGAAACTGCTATTACTGATGTTTGGAGAAAACTTTAGCTGAAACACTTCTAAGTGTCACATTGCATTTGACCCAGATTCAAATCACTTTGATTCATGATGAAAACTCTAGTCTCTTGAAAAAAATACACCTGCACATTTTTAAATAGTCAAACTTTTGTTAACGTCGATAAGATTCAGCTAATTCAATGTGCACAGTAACAGACATTTCAATTTTCAGATTATATGTAATTCAGGCAGTAGAAATACAAAATAAGACAACAAATCCTAGTTTCCTATGTTTATATTCTTTTATTAACTGCATTTTTGCATACTTAAAATACTTGGAACTTTACTGCAGTGTAGTCAATGGATCAATTAAGATTTTAAAATTAATATAAAAAAATTTAGCTTTTATTATATTAAACACCTTAAAATTGCATTTCGGCATTTAATTTGTTTTGTCAATCCAACTGTAAATTAGCAAGCTTATGGATATAACATATGAAAACTATATCTAATGATAAGGTGTGTGAGACAACTATTCCTGTTATCCATAGCCAAGTAAAGTAACTCCAATATGGACAATAAATGGCATACTACTTATTCTTTTGAGGGTTTTGTTTGTTTGGTTGGTTTGTTTGTGTTTCATGATAGTGGTGTTTTGGTTTTTGTTTGCTTTTTTTGTTTGTTTTTTCTTTGCTATATCATAAGCAGTACTACCTAAAAATGAATATGACTTTAAGCTGTTTGGTTCATTTACAACAGCTGTAAAGGAAAAACAAAAGAATGTTTAGTTTTCTCTAAAATAAAGAATCTAAATTCTGTCTGCTGCTCACTCATTCATTGCTGCTCTTAGGAAGTTTATGAAATTAGGTTGGAATGTCCCCATCTGAAATAGTGAATTTAACAGGTCTGACTTGCATTATCCATCCTTTTCTTTGCTTCCTGTTATAATACAATTTACTTGTCTTATGCTTATTAATTTTATATGTGGGCATAATTGAGTTAGGTAGATGAAACTTGACACCTGCATGAAGTATCCTGACTTTAGAATGGTGATGCAGCTGAAGACATCAGCAAGAAATAACACTTCTTTTTGTCACTTGCTGGGAAATTTAATAAATATCCTTGTTACCTGAACCAAGATAACCTTTTTCCCATCATTTAGAGAATTAACTAAGAATGAGCATCCCAGGACTCTATTTCGTTAAAGAGGCCAAGTAGCATGAGACACCTGATTACTCTAAAACCAGAACAGACTTAGCATTAAACATCACACTACAGATTTGGGTAATAATGCAGCCCACCAGTCTGTTGATGAGAAGATGAGCTAGTAAGTAAGGAGGTAAATTCGGTATACCATTCAAAAAATTAAATTCTAAGTCACTATTCGAAGACTTCTAGGTTTCAGGTAAATACAGTAAGAAATCATATAAAACTGAGAAATCAAAGAATTAGTTTTTCTCACATTTTCTGGGAAATTATTCATTGTGCTGAATTTAAATCCAGAGTGAATTATCTAAGGTAATTAGGACATCACAGCTTTTTCAGTCTGTCTGTTAACAACGAAGGCTGCAGTAGCTTTATGTAAAATTAGAACTTGCTAAGATTTATTACAGTCTTTAGCATTCATAACACCCTTCCTGTTAAACCCTCCAACATGTTCTATCCTGGCAAGAAACCAGCAATTTATGATAGCTGCCTGATATTCGTTAATAATTTAGCCTTTACAATTGTCCTGGCCTTTATCTTAGAAGTGCTTTTTGTGAGCCCTGGCAGTTTATTAGCAGATGCACTGCAGGCAATTAAAAGGTGCCATCTTCACACCAGCTTTGTTGCCCTTTCACCTGTTTAATAAAGCATTTTCATTGCTTGCAGTTGGCTTTTGTTGGATCAGGTGCAAAAATACTTGTACTTCAAATAAGATATAAATTCTTTAAAATGGCTCTATTGTCATAGGAAATATATGTAGTGAGATAACTATTTAATGGGGACACTAAACATGAAAGAAGAGGCTGAATCTTGATTTGATTTCACTAAAACAAGATGTGAAGATTTAAAGTCAAAAGAGGATGCAGGTGACAGCCTGGTCATTCATTTATCATTTTGAATAAAAAAAATAAAATCATTTATTTAAAAAATAGCTTAAAGTAGTTTTAGGGTTTAGTACACAGTGGCGTTCTGGATATTTTCCCTCACTTTCATTTCTTTTTGTGTGTCTAATATCTGAATGATGAGAGAACAAGCCATAACACAGTGAATGAGATGCATTTAGCATACATAAAGAGCTCTCAGAAACATTTGAGGATTCTTAGTACAAATGATCATACTAATTTTAATCATATTTTGAAAATTCTTATTTCAAATTATTTCAATGTATTTACTGTTAAATTTGATTGTATGTAATTTTTCCCACAGAGGATACTTACCTGCTGTCTTTGGAAAGGCATTTTGAACAAGAGTTGTGGTATATTATACACAGAAAAAGCACATTTGCAGTTTTTATATGAAGTTTAATTATTTCCAGATATGTAATATGTAATATGTAATAAAATGTACAATAATGATTTTTAATCACAATTATAAACCAGTATTTTAAAGTGTGAAAATACAACACTATTTATGAATAAATGTAAAATATATCATTTAACACTTTATACACATGTAAAACAGTTTTCATAAAATATACCCCCAATATCTGTAAAAGTACTAATTTTCAAATAAAAAAAAAATCTTTTATGATCTTATCTAATGAGTGCAAAGAAAAATGTAATAAAGATGTACTGAATGATGAATATGGAAGATGACAGTGAATATTAACTTTAAAATAGCCAATGCAAATAATAAATAATTAAATAAATAAATTCTAAAAGCGTTCTTGGTCTGCAGATTTTCTTAGATTTGCATGTTAAAATGTTTTAAAATTTAAGAATCACAAACTTTTACTAAAGCAAGCCTGGGTTGAACTTTTACAGAGCCTATGAAAATCATAAGTTCATGTCTGCTAGTGACCTCACAGTTAAAACTGAGTAGAGAGCAGTAGCCTGGCAATATTAAAGAAAATTTTAATGGCAATTTAACTTTAGGATGAGTATAAACCTCATAAAAAACAAGAAATATATTGCTGTTAATATATTTAAGACAGTATTCTTTTTTGCTTAACAGTGGCAGCTGCATGAAATTTTTTATGGTGCACAAAAATGTAAGCATAAACTCTTTCATCTGAAGTCCAGTAATAGAGAAACTTTTACTTGGTTAGTATGTACTCCTTTTTGACTAAATCAAGTGAAGGAACTTTGCAAATATGCTTGTAAAGAGTTTTTTCATTCTTTGTTCATTGTCTTTCATTTCTTAGTATGGGAGCATTTGTAATCTGTAATGAAAACTTTCTGCATCTCTAGGATTTTCTACAGGTTTACCTGGACAACAAGCAGTAAGACCTAAACTTGACCTAATTCTAATCCAATGACATTAACTGTTTTCAGAATTAATGGTTAATAAGTATCTTTGCAGTACACATTGGAATCACATTTTTATCTTTTTATTTCTCAAAGTACTGCAAATTTCTGCAGTTGCTACAATATTCTATGTCAGCAAAATACAATTAAATGCAAATAATGTTCTTTCATGTTTCATTAATTAAGAAAAGAGTATGGGAATATATAGAATTAACCACCAGTATTTTGAATATTTTGATTACAGTATATCTGTCTCCATTAACTTTATTTTTACTGTCACATCGTGGTTTTGCTTACTCCTGTTCTATCTTTTATGATGAAAGACATATGTTCTCAACAGACACACTATGTAGAAATAAAAGACCATATGTTTAGATTACTGAACTTTTCACAGGATATACAAAATCAAACAAATAAAAAATACCAACATCCTTTACACCCCTTCCCCTATTCTTTGGTTTGAAGACTAACAAACAATCCATTTAAGCACACACAAAGCTAAATCCATTGCTTAGTCATTGTAAGCTAAAAATTGTGTATCCAGTGTAATCTAATTACAGGATTGCAAATAACCAAAAAAAATCAGTAAGAATCCTTGTGAATTAAATGCAGTCATTATTTTTTTCTTGAATATTGAAAAAAAATACTGCATATAATGAAAAGCATGAGAAGAGAGGAAGCACAAGTGACAGAGTGGCAAACCTGAGGAAATCCGTTTGATTTACAAATCAATAATTATGATGTAAAAAGCATACACAACAGTAACGACACATTTGTTTGGTGGCTCCTTTCTACCTATAAGCAATAGTTCTTCCACACACTTGACAGAGAAAACATTAAATTGCAGACATGAGTTCACTAACTAATTTTTAAGAATGGTCCTTGAAAGATGAGTCCAGCAGAGAAATGAAATAATAATTGGAAAGAAATAATTCTGTAACGCTTCGGTTCCCTTATTCAAAATCCAGGAATAAAAACCCCATGACAAACAGAGAAATCTTCTGATTGTTACTTCAGAATAATCTTTTCTTGGCTTAATTAAATTCCTGTGTTGAATATGTAGTTAGGAAAATTTTGCTTGGTAGTTCAGTAGGGATTTGTTTCTTTGTGTGTGTTTGAATGTATATATGTATATAAAAACAGTGGTGCAAATGGCAGAACAAAATATTGGTTGCAACTTTGTGTAACTCACAAAAGATCTTCATAGAATCAGTGGAAAGGACCTTTGGAAATTATTACTAGTAGCATATGGAATAACTTACTCTATAAAGTTCATCCCATTGATCTGCTTGTCCATCCCTTATAGCCTGATAACTAGAATTGCAGGGAAAGCTGAAAAAGTTAGCTCCCTTTTTCCCCATATATTGTTTAGTGCACAATTTAAGACCATTTTGAAGTATGCCTTTAGGAATATTGACAAATATGTGAAAAACACTTTATTATAGATCGCCTACTCTATGGTATCTGCTAATTTGTTATCACATAAATCTCACATGGCTGAATTTCTGTTAATCCATTCAGCATCTTCAAAATCATGATAATCAGGGGGACTAATTTGATTTATTATTGGTTTCAGCAATATAGAAAGAGTTATCAACCTCCTTCTGATAAACTGTTTTTGTTACTTAACAGCCACTGACAGTTATTTGACTGTAGCCTGCATAGGAATCATCAGGCTCTCTGGTATGATTTTGAATAATAAAATCAATTTCATACTGTCTCAAGCAGCAGGTTTGGAAAGGTTTACTGAAATTTGCTTAAAGGCTTCAAATAAAAAAGTGGGAAAATTTGGACAATAGTAACTCTATGTTATGGAGAAGACAGATTGCCAAAATAGGTAACCATGCCACAAGAAGAAACCCTGTCACACCAATTTTAAATTGTCTTACTGGTAGATAGTGTTTCTGTCACAAGATGGAATAAGGTCTAGTAAAACCGAAATAACTTTAACCAAACCGATGAAGGAAGCCCAAAATAAGTCTGTGAAAGGACAACTCTTAGATGAACTGATATGTTGTCTTCTTTATGGGAAAATAATCCTTTTAAAATTATATATTTATAATCACATAATAAATAACAATCAAAATTAAGGTTGGGAAGAAATTGTGTATTGTCATCCTTGACAACAATGGATAGCAACAAGCTTTTTCAGTGCTGTATGTGCAGAATATATCTTTATCTATTTATCTATCTATGCAGTGATAAACTTTAGAAAGGAAGAAAATGTAAGTAATTGTCTCCTTTGGAAAGAACGACAGAGCATCTTTCAATCTCCAAATGCAGAAAAAAAATATTTCAGTAAGATTAGCAGGAACAATAATGACAAAAAATATGATTCACTTCTGTTAAGTTGCTAAAGGTTAGCTGGATTTGCTGGATCACCAACACTGGAATAACATAACTAAAAGAAAAATAAAAAGGACATTCAACTTATTGTCATGAAAGAAATTGGGAATTGTTTAATAAGTCATTCATTGTGTAGGCACTATTATATAACCCAACTGGTGAGGCCACAGGGGCAAGCCTACTAATTAGCTATCAGTTTTCCTGCAGTACCTTAAGTGAAAGTTAGATTTTCCTTCAGTTTTCAGCAGGAGCAGGCATGATCTAGAGATGCTTTATTTTGATAAAGGCAAGACGCTCAACATCCTCTGTCAGGAAGCCTGCTTTATTCTTGATTGCCACAATGAGCTATATTACTGAGGAAATATTCTGTCCTTACACATTTGTAGACAGATAGCTTTAGATAATGACAGGCTATCTGAGGGAAAGGTTAACAGAATTGTATTTTCTGCATAATAGGTAGTGAGATTCTCCTTTACTTAGTAAACAGTTCAGAAAGATGTCTGTCTACCAAGATAAAGATTCATCTTGCCTTTTAGGATTAGGAGTAATTTCAAGCAGTTATGTGGATTAATTATCAGTAAAACAGTTACTACTTTGGCTGATGAAAAATTAAGAGAAGAAGAAACCTGAAAAAAATGAAAAATGTAATTTATATTAATTACGCTTAAGTCACTAAGTTTAGATGAGGTATTTTAATGTTTTTGCTCAGCTGTGTTGGCTGGATTTCAGAAAATAGTGAATAAGTCTGAGCATATGTTGTCTGGTTTTTGTTTTTCCTTTTTTTTTTTTTTTAAGAGAAGGTAAAAGCCACAGACTTTCCTGGTGCTGCTTCTAAAATAGGTGTCCTGGGTTTAGCAGTGGCAGTCATTTTTCTCTTTCTTGGTAGCTGGTGCAGGGCTGTGTTTTGACTTTCAGCTGGGAACAGAGCTGAAAAACAATGATGTTTTGGTTTGGCCAAGGACTTTGTGGGCCTCATGCTCTGCCAGGGAGGAGGGGAGCCGGGAGGAAGCAGAGACAGGACACCTGACCCAAACTGACCAAAGAGGTATTCCATACCACAGCACGTCATGCCCTGGGGGGAACTGGGAGTTAGCCGGAAGGACTGGGTGGACTGCAGGGTTGGAGGAGGTATGGGTTGGTGCTTGATTGGGCTGGGAGGGGCAAGTTATCGGTCACCTGGTGATGGGGTGTTGTATTCTCTTCCCTTGTTATTTCCTTTATCATTACTATTATTGGTGTTTGCATTAGTGATTTGTGTTATACCTTAGTTACTAAACTGTTCTTATCTCAACCCGTGGGAGTTGCATTCTTTTTGATTCTCCTCTCCGTTCCCCCAGGAGTAGGGGGAGGGCAAGTAGGGGGGGAGTGGGTAACAAGCTGTCTGGCTGTGGGTTAAACCACGACAGTTCTTTTTGGCGCCCAACGTGGGGCACGAAGGGTTGAGATAACGACAGATCTGACTGTCACAATGCTGATTTATTGGATCTCAGAGTTGTTCCTCTTGATCTCAGAGCTTCAGAATGTTGTAACTTACTTAGAGCCGGTATTTGCTGTGTTAGTGTTTATCAGCTGTGGGGCTTGGGCTAAGGTTCTTGCCTCACTGTACTTTATGGCAATGACTTGTAATACGGGCGAGCTCCAGCAGCAGGGCGGGACGGACGTGGCCGTGGACTGGTCCCTGGCCGTCCGCCTGCTCCTTACCGTCCTGGCCCTCGCCCTCGCCTCCGTCTGCGTGAGGCTCTGGGAAGCCGAGGGGGAGCGGCCCCGGGAGCCGGCGGCTGCTGCTGAAGCGGCCCGGGAGAGTGGCCCCGGGGACCAAACGGGAGCGGGATCCGAGGCCGGCAGCGAGCGGCTGCCGGTGGAGGAGGTCGGGGCGGTCGAGGAGCGGGAGGAGGCGGCTGCCGAGCCGCGGGAGAAGGCGGCAGAGGAGCCGAGCCCTGCAGAGGAGCCGAGCCCCGCGGCCGAGCTCAGCCCCGCGCCGGCCGAGGGCATTCCCCGGAAGCCGCCCGCCGAGCCACAGGAGGATGCAGGAGGCCCCGCAGCATTTCCCAGCAAGGCAGAGGAGGAAGATCTGGGCTCAGGAAAAGAGAAGCTGGTGGTGGGAGAGCCGGCAAGCACAGCAGCTACACCAGCTCCAGTGACAAGTACAGCAGCATCGTTTGAGAGTTCTGAAGGTTTTGAAGGGCCTTTGGGTACCCTTAGGACCTGCCTGCTGATTGTGATGGTGTTCACTATGTTGGTACACATGCAGAGTGTGTTTTACCCACCACCATTGTGTCTGATCCCAAAATTTAAGCAGAGTCAGGTTTGGGTCTTGTCTGGGGTTAGACAACAATATGGGAGGACCAAGAGGTTTTCCCCAAGGCTGGACAGCCATGAGTGGCAGGGCATGTGGGACAGTATGGGCAAGTATCTAGTCCACTGGGCCCCTCCAGTGCTTTGGAAGCATTGGAGATGGAAGGACAGTGAATTATTTTGAGCCTGGTGGGACCATGACCCTTAAGGCCATCAGAGCAGAGGTGCAACATAGAGATGGACTCATGATCGAGGGGTGGACTTAGCAATGGACACTATTGCCCAGGTTATTCATGTGTGTGAACACTGCACACAGCCTCTCGTGCTCTGAAAGACTGTTACAAGAGATGGAGCCTGGCATCATGGACCAGATGGACTCAGCAGCTTTATAGGGACTGGTCCATGCACTAAGATAGAAGTGCACTGAGATCGGAGTGATGGTATATTGAAAATGTAGGATCTGAGCATGACGTGAATGGTATGGAATAAGGGGTGGATAATGTCCTGGGTTTAGCAGTGGCAGTCATTTTTCTCTTTCTTGGTAGCTGGTGCAGGGCTGTGTTTTGACTTTCAGCTGGGAACAGAGCTGAAAGGCAATGATGTTTTGGTTTGGCCAAGGACTTTGTGGGCCTCATGCTCTGCCAGGGAGGAGGGGAGCCGGGAGGAAGCAGGGACAGGACACCTGACCCAAACTGACCAAAGAGGTATTCCATACCACAGCACGTCATGCCCTGGGGGGAACTGGGAGTTAGCTGGAAGGACTGGGTGGACTGCAGGGTTGGAGGAGGTATGGGTTGGTGCTTGGTCGGGCTGGGGGACAAGTTATCGGTCACCTGGTGATGGGGTGTTGTATTGTCTTCCCTTGTTATTTCCTTTATCATTACTATTATTGATGGCAACAGTAGTGATTTGTGTTATACCTTAGTTACTAAACTGTTCTTATCTCAACCCGTGGGAGTTGCATTCTTTTTGATTCTCCTCTCCATTCCCCCAGGAGTAGGGGGAGGGCAAGTAGGGGGGCAGTGGGTAACAAGCTGTCTGGCTGTGGGTTAAACCACGACAATAGGAAAAGAAGGAAATTTTTATCTTGACAGTATGTATATTTTGCCTGACTCATCTCTGGTGGAAGCTGCAGCTGCTTCTCACCAAATTGTCCAAGAAGGACAAAACAAGCAGAAATACCCCCACAATGGGGAAAGCCATATAAGAGAGAAAAAATAAATTTATTCAAACTGTGATACCAACAAACTCACCTATCTTCTGTGAAACCCACAATTCTTTCCTTCTAAAATACACTGCTTCTCCTGAGACTTAAAGGAGCACATTATGTTAATTTGCATAGTGTAACCAGATCACTGAATCAGTATCTCATCAAAGTTAAAAAATTTATTAGACATCTAAGGTAGTGGAGGTCAATTAGTCATCAACGTGTAGGTGCCTAGTATCATTTAAGATGCCTGAAGGTAGCGGAGACATCCCTGTGAAAGAAGCAGGCATGATAGACAGCTGGAGGACAGATGTGATTTGTGAAGACAAGCATCTCAGAGGGTATTAGATACCTATGTCTGAGCAAGCGAGTTAAAAACAGGTATCTGAACTCCTTTTACAATGAATGGCTGCTGAAGGCGTGATACAGTTGGCTAGCATCTGAGAGGCTCCAGGGTATTGTGTCTGACCTTCACATGCTGTTTTAGGAGACTATAGACCTCCTGATGGCTTTAGTTAAAAAAAGCAACAAACAAACAAAGTAATGTGCGTTCCTGTAAAATATGATCAACTTGCTTCTTAATCATACAATTAATTAAAGATTTTCACATGGAGCCTATGGCCTTCTAGTGACTGAAATCACTTCTGTAAAAGATTACCATCAAAGTGGTTATGTGATAAAAAGATTATGTAGGCATTATGCTTACTTTGTATGTTATGTATATAAATGCTTATTAGTATGCATGACAGTTACAGTCATGTAAAAAAGCAACAGAATGACTTTTCAGGTAATTAATAGCTCCCCAGGAGAATAAAACCAAATAGTAGTTTTCATAGATTCATAAAACTTAGCCTTTTCTGCAAGAAACTATTCCTCAGACGTGGACTTTGGAAATAAAAAAATTACACCAATACTGCAATCAGAATATTAGAGCCTGAAGTATGATAAGGAAATTTAATTGATGCTTCTTATTTCTTTTTACTGTGTTAATAATGCCTTTGGTTTCCTACTAAATTTGCGAAGTTATTAGTACTTTACTAATAGAGTTCATTGAATAAATCTAACAAGTCTTTAAAATATTTTATGATTAAGTTAGTAAAGAATTACAGTTAGCTAAAATGACATTGGTTAACTTCCCAGTAATCAATTAATATTTGGGGAAACTATAATAAATACATTTTAGGATGTTTTATGAAATGTCTGCAACTAAATCCCTTTTTATTCTGGAAGGGTTGCTGAGAAGTAAGGAATTAACAAGGGATTTGAGTAATGATTTTACTGATGTGCCTATTTAGATGATCTTGGATAATATTCTCACTTTAATAGAAGGCTGAGTGAACTTCAACATTTTTCTCTGTGTTGCCAGTTAGGGTGCATATTGGGTGACATAGATTTTTCCTATCCTCTGGGTTTCCAACTTTAAAAGATTCTCTAAAGCACACTGAGATGAATTTATTCTCCGAGGACATACCAACACACACCTTATTAAAATATGTTAAATGTATTTGTAAAGTAATACCAAAGCTCCTTTAGCTTAACCTGATATAGTGAATGGTATTAATAGCCATTTAGGTTATTGATTAGTCTTACATTTTTGCAGGACTTTCCCCTCTCCCCACTCCCAACACACACACATCCCTGCCCTTCCCTAATGCGTTGGATTTGCATGGCAAGGTTTTGGTTAGTGGCATGGCTACAGGGGTGGCTTCTGTAAGAAGCTGTCAGAAACTTCCCTAATGTCCAACAGACCCACTGTCAGCCAGCTCCTAGACAGACCTATCACTGGCCAAGACCAAGCCCATCAGCAATGGTGGTAGAGGCTCTGGGATAATGTTGTTAAGAAGTGGGAAAAGGTTATTGCACAGGAGCAGTTGCAGCCAGAGAGAGGAGTGATAATGTGACAGAAACAGCTCTGCAGACACCAGGCTCAGTGAAGAAGGAGGGCAGGCAGTGCTCCAGGTTCCAGAGCAGAGATTCCCCTGCAGCCTGTTGTGCTGACCATGGTGAGACAGCTGTGCTCCTGCAGCACATGGAGGTCCACAGTGGAGCAGATCTCCACCTGCAGTGCATAGAGGACCTCATAGTGGAGCAGAGGATGGCAAAGGAGGCTGTGACCCCATGTGAAAACTGCGCTGGAGGAGGCTTCTTGCAGGACCTGTGGCTACATGGAGAAACGAGCCCATGCTGGAGCAGGTTTGCTGACAGGACTGGTTACCCCGTGGGGGACCCACACTGGAGCAGTCTGCTCCTGAAGGACTGCACCCCATGGAAGGAACCCACTCTGGAGCAGTTAGTGAAGATCTGCAGCCAGTGGGAAAGACCCATATTGGAGAAGTTCATGGAGCACTGCCTCCCGTGGGCAGAACCCCACACTGGAGCAGGGGAAAAACGGGAGGAGTCCTTCCCTTGAGGAGGAAGGAACAGAGAGACAACATGTGATGAATTAACTGCAGCCCTTATTTCCCATGCCCCTGTGCTACTTGGGGGTAGGAGGTAGAAAATTCAGGAATTAAGCCCGGGAAGAAGAGAGGGGTGGAGGGAAAGTTGTTTTTTAATTTTTGGTTTTATTTCTCATTACCCTACCCTGATTTGATAAAGTAAATTAATTTCTCCAAGTCGAGTTGACTGTTTAGACTGTGACAGTAATTGCTGAATGATTTCCCTGTCTTTAACCCACAAGCCTTTCATTGTATTTTCTCTCCCCCGTCCAGTTGAGGAGGAAAAGCGAGGGAGTTACTTTTGGTGCACATTTGGCATAGATCGAGGATCAATCTACCGCACCTAGGGATGTGCTACTTTTTTTCAGCTCTTTAGTTTGCTCTACACTTCTCACAAGCAAGTATATATAAAATTAACTGAAAACTACACACAGTTACTCTCCAGTGTTTTTTTAGGTACAAGAAATGTCATTAAAGATAATTAACCTAAAAGTTTAAAGCTAGAAATAAACATACAAATAATTATATGTCAGAATGACAATATAGGTGAATAAACAAGGAATTAATTGCACAAATTGTAATGAACTATTGTACAGTTTTTGCTTCAAATGTAATTTTGATATATTCAAAATAGCTTGAAAATATGCTCTCCTGAGGGAATGATAAGACTTAAATGGAATTATTTTCAGAGAGAGCTTGTATTCGAGTCTGACATTTCATTAGAGAGCTGAATTTAACATATGACAAAAATAAATGGACAGATGCATGGACTAAATTATATGGCAACAATGACAGAAAACTGCGGATAGACATACATTAGACCATTTGAAACCTCAAACCAGACAAATTTATTTATGCTCCCATTTACATATATTGAAAACCGTAAGGGTGTTCACACCACTGTAGAAAGCGAAAGAAAATTAAATCGATTGCTGCCTGCAGAATGGGTTAGAGGGGACTGTTATCGTATCTGTGTGCCATACACTGGAATTAATACTTAGGAAGAGAAGGTGTATAGCAAACAGGTGTTTACTTTCTCTGAATGCATTTAGAGGCAGTGATGAATGAACAGTATATCCAGTGTTTCTGTTTGGATGGAAAAATCATCTTAGATCATTGTTATTTACTCAGTGGACACCTGCAGAATAGGTCAAAGCAAAGTCATCTCCTAACTCAGCTACTTGGGAGTACAGGGTGTCATTTCTACTTCCGTAAATAGCTTTGATCCTCGGCTCAAACACTCTTGTGAAATGAATCAGAGGTTCATTTTTTTAAATGTCACCAAAAAATGCCAGTCCCCCAACCCAATCTTCTTTCTTTCTATTCCAGTGCAAGGTATAGATTCAGAAAAAACAGACTCTCATCTTTCCTGTTATCCGGTTAATACACCCTATCTGGACCTCATCCTCAATTTTGCTGCTCAAGTTAGCAGCACAGTCCCAGCTGCAGCTGCCATTATGATGTGTTCATGGGTCATAGTAAAATCCCCTTGTAACGATCTTCTAAATAATAGAGAAGAGGTGTGAAGTTCAGCATTTTCAAAGTACAGGCAGCATCACAGAAAGGTGCACTGGTAATGATGAAAAACAAGTAACTGACATAAATTTCTTTACATACAGAACCTTACAAAATTTGCTTTTCATTAAGTCTATTGAAAAGTGGTAACTCATGCTGACAAAGGATGTTTTTATTGAATACGGTTGCCAAAGTAAAGGTAGGTAAAACCAATAATCCAAACCAAATGTAATACTATCAGTATGATCAACACTATCATGAAGCTATCCCAATGCCTTCGTCGGTCCTGCTCTTCCCATGCCCCCCAACCCAGTGTGTATGTGAAGTTTGTGATAAATGATTTTCATCAGGGGCTGTGACATTCAATGTTCACAGGATCAGTCTCCAAAAGGAAAATGAAGTCCAGATGCAGGGTTTCTGTAGATTTTATTCATGTGCCTATTATCTGTAGGTTCTGCTCAATCAAGTAGGATTTACTCAATTCAGACACTTCTGGGAAAAACATATTCTTGCTATAATGAGTAAAATTTTATGAGAGGATTTATTTCTTTATCATTTGAGGGAAAAGAGGAACAGTGAGGGAGAGGAGCTGTTGAAAGTAGCATACAGGGGTAAGGGTACTGCCTAGTTGTGGTTAATTACCGACTGTAATTCCTACTCAGTAAGTTGTGTATTTCTGGTTTGATATACAATGATATGCTTCCTGCTGTCTCAGTAGGGTGCACAGCCTTCCAGCTGAGAACTGCAGCAGAACAGCTTTAGTGGCCAGTGCAGGATGCTCCTGGCAAATGCTGGGTTTAGGCCTCCATGACTATGTGTGTGTAAAAAACACACGATGGTTTTTACATAATTTTCTCCTTTCCTCCTGTTGATTTGTCACAGATGAGTATTTACTTCCATATACTTTGTTAGCTTTTCCTTCATAATCCATTCTAAATCTTTACATCAGCTTTGCGTGGAAATATAAAAAGCAGTAATAACAGCAGTGAAAATCAGGTTGGATGTTCCATAGTGAGCATATACACTGCTTCAACCACTGACAATGACTGCTTAAAAAAAATAAGAAACAACAATGATATACTTAGAGAAAAAAAAAAACAAATAAAACCAAAACTAAACAATGACAGTCACAGTTTGTTGTTTTGGTTTTTTGTTTGTTTGTTTGTCTGTTTTTTCTCTTGGAGATAGAACTTGTACAATCTTAGGAGAGCAACCAAATAGAGTTTAAACCCAAAAGGAAACAAAAGACTACAGTAAACTTGGGTAGCAGAGACTACACAAATGAATCTAACAAGGAGTTCTCTGATATGATTAACCACAGGCAACTTATGGAACTACAAAACCTTTATTCATCTTGGAACTCAAATATAAAACTAAATTCCTTGTCTGAAAGCTTCTGGAAAAAATGAGCACAAGTACTTCTCAAACGCTTCCCATGAGCCACAGAAGGAGGAAACATGACAATAGTTGTTACAAATAGTCATGGCATTCTAACTATTTAGAATTTTTTAAAAAAAACCAACTTTCTCTCAGATTAGTGTATTTCCTAATTACACAACACCCAAGAAGTTAAGAACTTGGTTGGGGGATGTGGGGGGAGGATGAAAGGTGGCCAAAGGGATGGTGGTGTATCGCAGAATGGCATCATGGCGTATCTTAAATGGCAGTATGAGTAAGGTAAACTCTCAGAATCCAAGGTCAAACATCCTGCCTTGCTTATTTGAAATACTTCATATACTGTACCATATTCTTTCATAGAGGTGAAATGTATGGCTGCAGCTAAAAATCAACATTGCTCTGTAATAAACTCACAAAGCATGAAAGTTCAAAATACCTGCTTCTGACAGGATTTTTTTTGTTGTTGTTTTTTTCTTGATTTGTTGGGTTTTTTTTGGGGGGGTGTTTGTTTTGAGGTTTTTTGTTGTTGTTTGGTTTTTTTTGTTTTTGTTTTTTTGTTTTCTCCAAAGCAACCACATTTTTGTGTGGATCTACAGGACAGACCTTGTTAAGGTAGGTCTGCAAAACATACTTATGTGAACTAGAAGGTGTAATTCTACCAGAATATAAGACCCTTGGACTCTGGAAAGGCACTGGTTTTGTACCACATTGCATTCTTCTAGTGACTTCCTGCACACTTCTTAGGATTCACAATTTATTATTCCATCTGTTTCATAGTTGCTTAACGTTCATTCGCTTGCTAGCTGTCTTTCTGCATTACAGGTATCAAAAGTCTTTTTTCAACTATTTACTGTAGTCAAGGCTGCTGAAATTACTGGCAACTCATTTTTTTTTTAATTTTACCTATACGTTCCTTTCATATTTGGGATTCAGAGCTTATGGAAAACCTCATCTGGTCAGTGTAAGCATTTCAAGTTTTGTCTCTGCCTTGGATATGATCATTTACATTACTTTTACTGACTGATCAACAATTGTTGTCATATACCTTACCATCTTTCTTGAAAAAATAAGGTATTCAGTGCTGATGAGGTTAGCTCTTTTCTCAACAGTTTTAATGTACACCTGTCTTAGTTTTCTCTTTTTTTACTACTTTTTTATTTATGTGATTGAAGAATTTCTGTTGTTTTTTTTAATTTTTTTTCCAGGTTTCAGCTCAACCAGGCTCTTGACCATTCTCGTTTTATTTTTGCCCTGTTTGACCTCTGAGACATAGCTCTCCTTGCTGATCAATCCCTTTTTCTATTTCTTTTAGGTTATTTACTCTTTATATCCTATGTGAGGTAGCTCTTCCTCCAGAGAAGTCTGTAGCCCTTTCCTGCTAAGATTTTTCCTTCCCTTGCTTATAATGCAAGCTTCAGATAGCATTTGCACTTTTGACTTAAAATAATTCAGTGCTTCCACTACATTGAAATCCTTGAGCTCTTTGTTTCAGTCAGCCTTAGCAACTGATTTATCATTTTCTCAGTTTACTCTTCTAAACCCCCATACCTTAGCTATTTATTCATTTTTGTGCCTTGCAATTTAAAATTAACTGAATCAGCTCATGATTACTTAATATGAGCTTATTTTATACAACTAGCCCCTGCAATGTTTCCCTGTGTTGCTTACTTGAAGTAACTCTGAGGTAGTGCTAGGTTATTTTTGCTTCATAAACTATTTTGTACATAAATCTGTCAACTGGTGTATCCAAGATTATGTAACACTTATTGATGCCTATGGAGGAATTTCTTTTCAAATTAATATCAGAAAATTATATTCTCCTGTTGGAGTGGGAGTCGGGCCTGGAGTAACGACGCAACCTCAATATGAGTATGATCGTTCTCCTCTATTGTTTGCATACACAGTGTTTATATAGGATTCTAAATAAGCCACGCTCCTAAAGCAAAGCTATCATTGGTCCCCAACAACTGTTCACGCGCCTGTCTATACACTGCTATTGGCTAAGCTAAGTTTTACACACATATCTCTGCAACAGCAGGGTGCATGCCTTGTGATAAGCAGTGCATTCCTTGTGGCCAGCAAGCTCCTGTTTCAGCGTTCAGCTTACATTTCTTCGACTCCAGGCCTCCTCGGCTCAGCTGAATCAGAAAGAGCTCAAGGCTGTCACACTCGGCTCTAATCCTGGGTTGTGCAGGCCCTCGTGAGAATAACCATTGCTCCACATTCTCCCATAATCATGTACATCCTCTTCTTGCTTCTTTCCTTCACACTCTTAAAAGATCACTGCTGCATTCCAGGTTTGAATGTTTGGGACTATAGGAATTTTTCATTAGTATAGTTCTTAAACATACCTCTCCAGAGTGACTTCTGCCTCAAAGGTTCCTGTTTCCTAGGTATCAAGAAAAAAAAAAAAACCAAAAAAAAAACAAAAAACCCCAAACCTTAAAAAAGGAAATTCTTATTCCTTTAATTTATTTTCCAACATGTTTGCATTATTTGTTGCTTGGCTGTATTTTAGTTTAGGTTTTGCTTTCACATAGTCCTCCATCTGAACAACCACAATGCATTTTCTAATATAGGATATATATACATACAGTATACATAACATAATATACCGTGCCTAATACTTACCTCCCATGTTTTGTTTTTCAAATATTCTTAAGTTTTATTTCCTCCTCCCCTCTCTATCCCCTTCCCTTCACCCCTCTCCCGCCCCCCACCCCCAAACCCCCCCCCCCGGGTTTCTGTTTTTCATGTTTCCTGTATATCAGAATGTTCAGGACTTCACCAACTACTTCCTAGGTTAAAATTCCATTTTGGTCAATTCATCTTGAATCCGAAAATGTAATTTATTGAGTTTTGTAAACGGAGTCTATTATTTGAGAACTCTCCCTATGTCTGAATATTAAAAATCCTGAAATGCAACATCCTGAAATGCTCCCACTAGTTGCTACCAGTCCCTGAGGTACATGTCAGTCATTAAAGATTTTTACCAAATTTTCCTCCTCTTGCAGAAATAATGTAATTTTCTGAAATTCAATTTCCTTTCAAGTCTTCTTTTTATATCCTAGGCATAATCAGTCTCAGTTCACATAAGTGCTAATTTGATGGTATCATTTATTCTTCCAATATATAAAAAAAAGAATATCTTCTTCCTTACCACAAAAAGCAATAATCTGGCTCTTGCATTCTATTTCAAAGGCAAATCCAGATTCTATGATTCTTTGCAAATTAGGCAGTCCAGAGGAGATCACACAGGAAAGAATGAATGTTACTGTTAACATTTCTGTGCTTTAATATTTCAGAGAAGTCATTTCAGAGACACCATTTTGATATTATGTTTAAACTGACTGAAGAGGCCAGGTCTGTCATTTTTGGATATCAGGTTACAAATATATTTCATAAAAGCCTAATGCCTTCTAAAATTACTAAACCAAAAATAGCTGAGATTTTGAAGTACTGCAGCCTGTATAAAGATGTCTATTTTATCCTGAAGAAATTAACAAAATGATAAAATGTTATGTTGTATAAATTTTTTACAAAGCCATATCTTTGCTTCTGGCTCAGAGCTGAGCGAGTGTTATAAATCTAGTGGAACACAGAGTTCAGAATTAAACATTGTCATTAGTTGGCCATTTTACATAAAGCTGAATAATGCACAAAATCCTCACACTTCTCCTGAAATCAATAATTTAGAGATAACTTGGAATTTAAAATGTTCATGTTTCCTTGATGTAAACACTCCAGTGGAATCAAATTTCGTTAAAATGTATAACTCATCAAGATATGCAAATTTAATCTGTTTATGTGAATGCAAAAGTGATGATAGGGAGGAAACAGGTAAGCAGTATGGTTGCTTTTGTTTGAAACCTGTTCTAAAAGCCTATTCATTGCAGCTATAGCAAATTTCACTACATGGTATTTTTTAGAAATGCCAGGATACTATCTAAACATGCCTGCACATTTGAATATTTTAGTTATGTTCATGCTAGCTAATATTCTAATCATTAATGGAAATGCAAACAGGAAGTGGAAAGAAAAACTCCATCAACTGTCTTCAAAAAGTTTTAAATGTTTGTTCAAAATTATTTTCTCAGAGGACAGTGAAGTCTCATGAAAATAATTCCCCTGTTTTCATTACTTTTTAGTTTTCTGCTATTATGCTCTCATTTTTTGATTCAGTGAAAAAAAATAAATTACAGATCCTGAGAAGTTTGTAAAACATTTTAGTCTTTTAGACCACAAAACTCAGTGCACAGAGTATTTTATCAGGTAAATTCTTTAAAAAGTCTTGGGTATGTTAGATCAAACATAAATCAGACATTAAGCAATCTTCATAGACACTAAGTCTTTCAATTCAGTGTATATTTTGTTATTGTTTAAAAAGCAAGCAAGAAAACAAACCAACCCAAAATGTCTTTTTTTTTTTTTTTCATTTTATGAATGTATTCACAACTGCCTTTGTGCCATAATCATTCAGAGTTCTATTGAACATGCAAACTTTAGTAGTATTTTTTAAATACAGATTGCCTTCAGTACCTTGTTGTAAAAAGCCATATCAAAGAACATTCCCATGTTTATTGTGTGTGGACTTGGAGAAATAAGACCTTGAAATTACCTTCTGTCCCAAACTGATATTTAAATGTTCATACATAAGGAAAAAAATCCAGTAAGACAAAGAGGGACATAACATAGTGAGAAGTAGAACCCCATGTGAACAGTCTCAAAGAATTTACTTGTTCTATATCCAGACACAGAAAAAATATAACATTGTTGTTCTTCTTTGCAACTGATATAGTGAAACACCATGAAATTAAAGGTTGAATTCACCAAAGATTTTAAGATCCTGTACTGTCTACTGATTTTCAGAAGAGTCTGCTTAACCCATATCCACTTGGTTCTTGATCAGATAGATAGATGACATGACAGCTGAGCTCTTGAGACCTTCAATGAGAAAAGGAATTCTGGACATACTCAGAAGCAGAACTTCGATATTTGAGGGACATTTGTGACTAACTTATTAGAGTTTCTAAGGATTTATTTTGTAGATTTATTTCTACAACAAAGTTGTTATATTGTTTTGTGGATTTCAACTCAGGAAACTTTTCCAAGGTCAGACATGTTGTTTGTGGCAAAGCTGACAAAAACCCTTGAGCCCAAGATCAATGCGTTAATCACAATATTGCCTTCTCTGACTAGACGGCAGACTCAGGTACTGCGTCTTGCAAGCTGCCTTAATTGGCACAGATGCTTATATAAACATTAGAGCGTGGAGAACATTCTGATTATTGCATGCAACATCTGCAGTTAATTTTGATATTCATTTACAGGTCATCACATTGTGCAAGAATTGCTGATACTAAGTACCTTCCCTATATTTCTGCTCAAATAGACCAGTCAAAATCCATCCATTTATGCTTGAATGATGTTAGAAGCTTTACAAAGTCATTAATGTCTACCTTATATAACCTCCTAAATATTCATAAATGTCAAAAATTTCTTCTAATTATGTCTTCAAATACCACCTATTTCACTAGTTTGAGTAAAAAAAAATCAATATATTTCCTATTTATATCAGTATGATTTCAGATAATTTTCTATGTATAGAAATACCTGCTAAGACATTTTTGAATTTTAGATTTGTTGCAGCACTATTGAAAGTGTAGGATATTTTAATGATTATTGTCTGAAGAACTGAAGCATTTCAATTGGGTTGAATGTCTCCTCTTCATCCCACTTCTCCTTTCCTTGATATCCCTCCTACACCCAATATGTTCGGAAATCATTTTTACCAAGGCTTCTTGATGTTAACTTAATCCATTTTTACAGAAGCCTAGCTGTATGAATGTCCATATTGTTCTGGCAATTTTACTGAAAAAAGCCTACAAACTCATGGCTAGTAAATAGCAAAGTAGGATTTTTTCACATCTAGAACAGAATTGATAATCAAGCAGTCTGAGGAGGGTTTTTTGTAAAGATAGAGTGTCCATGAAATACATTGTTTTGATTTACATGATCTACAAAGATGCAGGTTATACAAATATATATGAATAAAATCATAAAGATGTCACTTTTGCATGATAAAATATTTTAGCTCTTCAAATTATCAAATTTGATATGCTTACAGTATTCCTAGGTTTCCTCATCCTGAGGAAAACACAGGGGGAAAAAAACTAATCTTGAGTTCTGAGAGTCTCTACTGATAACATAGCTAAAAATTTCAGAGATTGGTTGTTCCTAGTGGTAGATACTTGTCTTTCTGAGCTTTGTATAATTGGTCTCACGCATCAGTCCACATCCTAGAGTGTGAAGCTTATTCAGAAGCTGGCAGTCTTTTCCCTTCCTTTTCCTATCAGATACTTTCACCCTGAATTAAGCTTTTTATTTGGAAATGGAAGAAAGGTCTTTGACTACAAAGATACATAGGTCATATGGGGTGTAGGGAAATACCTGCTTAATAACTCTTTAGATGTGTCCTACCACAGAGATTTTTGACGATTCAGTCCTAGCTGTGTTTATCAATGGAAATTTGTATCTTAATGAAGGTTACGAATGATATGATGCAGCATATCTGGAAGACTGTCACTGATCCAGGGAACTTCATGTGGTAACTGCTAAACCACATTAATGTACAGGCCAGGAGTTTCTACATGCAGAATCTGTTTGTTTGCTTTTTTCCTATATTCTTTTCAGTTTTGAACACTGACAGGACAGGTCTTTGTGGATTAGTTAGCAACTAATTATTATTTATTTACTCATACAATGGGAGATTTTGCACTAAGCCCAAACAGAGTGGCAGTTTTTAGGATGTTTCTTGTTTTATGACATCAGATGCAGCTGACAACTTCTCACTGATCACTTAGTGCAAATGGCATTCTGCCACAACTGCTAAACTTAGATAAAGATTTCTAACTCTAGGACGCTTTGGGGATAGAATGAGGTTTTTAAAGCTGTAATTAGCCAAAATGTTTGTAAAAGAAAGGGAAGTAAGAGTGCTGAGCTGTTTTCAGCTGAAGTATTTACATTTTCTGACTGACAAAGTTCTTAAATGCATTTTTTGTGTGTGGGCATGTACCAGCTCTTCTATATGTGAAGTTATACTAAGACTTTTCCATGACTGTTAATGGTTACAAAAATGCTTCCTTGAAAGCATCTATGCCTTATGGTCTGTCTATCAGAAAGTTTTTCTGTTTTGGTTTGTTTTTTTGTTTTGTGGGATTTTTTTTTTTTTTTGGTGGTTTCTTCTCTCTCTCTCCCTTTTTCTTTTTTTTTTTTTTTTTTCAAGGCATAGTGTAAACCTCACACTATCTAACTTCAGGTACCTCATTTACGTGCCTAAATTGGAAAACAATCTCTTCCTGAGAATTCTGATCACTTAAACTTACTTCTGCCCACTTAAGTCAGATACTTGATAGGAATCAGCCATTAACTACAAAAGGTTGAGAGGAACTAAGCAGGTAGATGGATGTATTTAAACTTTAGGTAAATCTTAACGTACCGTATATATGTGTGCTACAATTAGAAAAGTTTTTTAGCATTTATAATTAATCAAAGCATCATAATACCTAAAATTGTAATTGCACAATATAATAGGCAAAAAAAAAAAAAAAAAAAAAAGAATACTCCTATGTGGCCTGTACTGACTCAAAGAACACAAGAGAATAGACCTAATAACATCTGGAATTTACATGAGAGGCCTGAAAGATTGAGTATACAGCCTAATCACCTAGCCTCTGAGGCTCAATCAATTATTTTTAATGAAAGAGGACCAGGGATCAGTCCAATTTGAAAGGCCGTAAGAGCAGAAACTCTTTAGGGAGAAGCATTCTAAAAGACAGCCAAAAAGACAACTAACAGTTAAGCATTGTGGGTGATTATGTCTTCATCAAGTGCATGATCTTTGTCTCTGTCATTTAGCAGTATTGTGTGCTCTAAGAGACTACAGAGAGATTATTTGCCCATTTAATATTAAAGACCAAATAGAAGCTTGCTACATGGCAGTTAGTAGCGGAGCCTTTGGGTTACAAAAAAAACCCAACAAATCATAATTTCTGGTGTCATGAACATTTTTTCATTTATATGAACAGCTTCCAGAGGAGAGACTGAAATCATAAGGATAAAGAGGGACAGATACTGCAATGTCACCCCTGATCCTTCCTTTCTCAAGTTTGAGCCTATTTAGCCAAGACAAAAGAAGGTTCAGTGGAGACTTTGTTGCTGTCTACAACTACATGGTCAAAGGAGTCAGAAAATATAGAGCCAGACTTTTCTTGAAGGTTCACGACAGTAGGACTAGAGACAACAAACCCAGCTGGAACATGGGATATTTCCATTAGATACAAGGAAACCTTTATTACCAAAATGGTAGGACAGCAACAATGCAGACAAACTGTGGGACTGTCATCCTTGGAGGTGTTCAAGACTTAACTGGACACAGCTCTGAGCAATCTGATCTAATTAGTCCTGTTCAGAGCAAAAAATGGAGCAGGAATAGCTCTTCTTTGGTGTAGGTGGCCGTTCCATGTCACTTTCAACCTTCTTTCTTTTTTTTTTTTCCCTGAGAAAATATTTCAGACTTCTCTTTCAACCTAATATTTCCTAAAGAAAATGTTTCAGACTAATGATAAACTCTGTGGCCAGGACATTTACTAGGGAGTTTGCATTCCCTTTTTAAAGAACATAATCTGTATTATGATTGTCCATTTTCACCATGGAACTTGATACTATTGCCAAGAAATCCATAAACATTAGTACAACAAGTAAAATACTATATATTTCTATACCTTTTTGTAAAAAAAAAAAAAAACAAAACAAAACCTTTTCAAAGTGTATACTTTGGCATCATTTCTTTAAGAACTTATCTGGTATAACAACAAAAATAAAGTGTGTAGGAAGAGTGGCTGTACAATTTGTTACAGCAATCAAGCACTCTGAGGTGTTTAGTAGCACATCTCAATTGCACTATTATGCCAAATGCTGCATTCTTTCGACCTCCACAATAATGTGTTTAGGTATGCTAT
This sequence comes from Neopsephotus bourkii, assembly GCF_033783945.1. NCBI lineage: Eukaryota > Metazoa > Chordata > Aves > Psittaciformes > Psittacidae > Neopsephotus > Neopsephotus bourkii. The sequence continues at coordinate 5,280,059 of NW_026901872.1, read as the reverse complement.
AAATATTAGTAGCCCCTTTAGTTTCCTATATAGTTTTTTTTTAATCCTGCATGGGTACACAGTAAAAGACTGAAAGGATTGCTGATAAAAATGGAGGGGAACATAAAGACCTAGTAAAATGGTTTTAAGTAATTCTAAAAGAATTTCACTTTTTTCTGAATGGATAAAATATAATTTTAGAGATTTTAGCATTGGAATCTCAGATATTCTCCATCCTATACTATCTGCAGAAGTACTGGATTAATCCAGAATGCTTTGAAGGATGATGATAAAGTTGTACAAGACATTTTAATGGTGGGTAAAGGGACAGTTAAAATTAATGCACTTTTATTTGAGTTAAAAGCCTCACTGACACAGCTAACAGTGAGATAATTATTTCCTCAGGTTCTCCGAAGATGAGGGCTAACTGATCACCCAAGGGGTTTGGCTTCTTCTGTGCCAAAGGGAGAAATGTAAGAATGTTGTGTCACAACTCCCTGAGCTCCCCTCTAAAGGCTTGTTTCCACACAGAGGAGCATTGTGGTTGATTGACCTCTTCTTCCCCTTGGCTCCTGACCCCCTTTCTCTAGTAATGTTTAAATCAGGAGTCTCGTTCCCAACATGGAAAAGGAGGACCATGGCACCCAAAGGTTGACCTGGGAACTTCTATACTAGAAGGAAGAAGTGTTATTTAAATATAATTTTTCACTATTTGCTGCATCCAGTCTGATGAGCTGAGGATGAGCAACCTATTCTAGGGTTTTATGTTGCTCTGAATACACCCATTTAAAGTATTTACTCATGATTCATCTGCGTGTAAGTAATACAAAGATCTTTTCCTTGCTACTTGTTAAATACAAAATTCTGCTGTCTCTTTTTTTTTTTTGTATTTTATTGCAACATTGATACATATATTCTATGTGGAATAAAGTTGTCTGATAACATTCCTGTGTCTCCTGATCTCTGTTTCCCTTTTAGATCTACACCTTCATTCTCAATTTAATATAAAAAAGATACAGGTAAAAATGTTTCTTTTTTTCTTATTTATGCTAACTTATTTAATAATATAAGTCAGCAGGCTGAATATATATATAAGTAATTTGAAAAGCCTTTCTTTGAATGCCCTTTTTGCCAATCATTTGAGAATGACAGGCTAAAAGTGAAAAGGCCAAAATCTGCCATGGATCTTTATTTATTTGGGAAAAAAATAAATAAATGTATGTATAGGTCAGAGGAAAAATGCAATATTTATCTCTGTAAAAATTAATTCACTTCTCTGGAGTAACTCCTGTATTATCGGGACATACAGTAAATCACTGACAAAGACTTTGTAGATGGCTAATGACTGAAACAGAGCTGTTCTGCTATTTAAATGTATTGATATCATTGTCATGCTTATGTTGATGACACTCTAAGGCTTATGTTGGTGGGTATTCTACTGTTTTCAGATTATACTTATTTATTTGTGCCCACTACATTCCTGAGGAAAAAATGAGTTCATCTATTAGTCTGAGGACTGAAATGCAAGGCTTCCATATAGCTTTTCCCCAGTATAGCCATTTTTTCCCCGTACACTCTATTTCTGGCTATATGGTATGAAACCGTGTCTTATGTTACAATTACTTAAAGGGAGCACTGGAATACGTGTAGTGTCTATGGGTTGTCTGTTGCCTAACTTTTTCTTTCATAATAAAAGTAAAAGGAAGGTCAGAAATCCTTTTGCAGTTGAAATATCATGACTGGGTTGTTGTTACTCCCTCCGCAGTACATCACTTCCAAAAGAGCTCAGAGAAGAGGGTGCATGTTTCCTGTCAGAGATGGGCATGAGCAGAACAAGTAGAATAGATAACATTAGAGCCAATGCAAACAGAACTTGATAACCTGAGAAGTCAGTAGCTACATTGTTCCTGATACATAAAGGGGACTTCTAATCTAAACATACCTCAAAGCCAAGTGGCACAAACTGGCTCACATTCATGCTGCTGAAAGGCTGCCCCCTCCCTCTCCTGAGAGCAGATTAATAATTGAGCAAAGTGTTCAAAGTGGGAAAGAGTCCAGCGTCTGAGGTCACCTCCTGCTTTTCTGCCACAGTAGTGCAGATATTCTCAGTGAGTCTTGAGCTGGAGTCAAAATCATAAGACCAAAGGTTCACATCCTGGCTGGAATCTCAGCCAATGGTCTGAAAAGAAGACAGAACTAATTGGAGCAAGATGCAATCCAGACCACTCAGGTCTTGTATTCTCTCCAGAAAAAGGATGTACCTTATCAACATTGGTCAAACAGAAGCTTTTGGGAAGCAATTATTGTATAAGTCTTCTTACTGTACGACTGGCTGGAATAAAGCACATTCCTTGTGTAATTTGCTTCTATAGTGTTTTTCAGACTAACGTACATTCAGGCATCCAAACACGTGAAAATGCCCTTTTTTGTGTAAAATCAACTTAAGCTCATTTACACTACAAGGTTTCCACACGTAGAAAGGAGGAGGGGAAATATAAGGAAGTACTCTTAAGGCTGAATATTTCTTTAGTTCCTTGTTGCTTTAAATGGAAAGCAGACCTCAAAGTTGGAACAGAAAAACTAAATGTTTCTAAGGGTTTAGTGTTGTCTTTTTAAAACAGATGAATAAGGATCTGCACTCAGTATCTCCAAAACCTTCCCAATATTCTCTATCTGATTTATATTATCTTATAATGGGTCTAATTTCACTACTGGGAAGTCTATTAAAACGTTTATTATTGCAATTTCTTACTGGAAATTTGGGCTGTTAGCATGTTATTGAGGACAGCTATACCAAATGCACTAGAGGTCTAAGTAGTTTAGCATTATTTTAAGGACAGATGACAAATATGCTTAATGACAAAGAAGAAAACATAATGTTCCAAAATTGTAAAATTATAATTAAAATATCAGTTACTCCAGAAAGCACCCCATCTTTATTTTTTCCCATTGCTGAAGAATATTTAAGTCCTGATTTATCAGGGATAACAATTTTTGTCTCATCTAATTCTTTGAACAAATGAAACAACTCTGAACATTCCCACCCCCCATCAGATTCTTTGATTTAATCTGTAAAAGTATGAAATTATTTACCTCTCCAGTGCACTTTGTGGTGAGATTTTGACAGCTAGTTCCTAGTTTAGAGTATCAGTTTGACTTAGTAGTTCATCTTCATCTCTCTGAACAAGAGCAAGCTTCATGTTTTATTAGCTGATAGCCATGGTGGTATTTCAGACTACTGGTAATGAGGGTTCAGTGTCTGGACATCATGAAGGTACTATCTGTAAAGTGAGATCTTACACCACATTTTCATTTGCAAGTTTCTGATTATTTTTTTCTGATTATTTTTTTCAGATCCATGTTAAAAATCCCATAGTACTTCAGGATTTGGCCTACCTTCCTTATCTAAATTAATGCCATTGCAGACTTAATTAACACCAATATAAATATTCACAGCTGTTTGTATGATAGCTCCTAATGCAAAATGCTATGTTTGCATAAACTGTTACATTACAGGCATAAAATTTATTGCTTTCTTAAGGCGGATGCAAGTTATATGAAAATGACCAAATGTAAAATGAAATAAAAACCTGATACTTATCTTCACTTACATTATTATTAACAGTTCTATTTTCTGTGTGAGAAGCTTTTGCAGATGCAGAAAAGAAAAAAAGATGCACCATTTTTATTAATTGTAGGAAGGAATATTGCTACTGTTATTTAGAATATGGCTAGCATGTTACACCTAGGTAAAAATATCTTCCTTCTGGTTAAAAAGGCTTAAGTTGTTTGGACAGTACCCTTTTTGGGGAAAAGTCTTCTAGATATTTCCTGAATTTACTTGAAGTTTTCTTCTTTGAAAAATAGTAACTGATCTCTTTAAGAGAAAAATAACTAGAAAAAAAAAGCAAACAAAACAAAACAATGAACAACAACAGAACAACAACAACAACAACAAAAAACCTAAAAAAAAACCCAAACCCCAAGAGCAATTACTCTCTGACCTATCCCTAGGATCTTAAACAAAAAATGGTAATGTTAGAATAACTTTTCCCTTTAAAGGAAGCGAAATTTCTGGTCACATCAATATGAATAATTTTTTGATTTTGTCATGTTAAGTCACCGTATAACCTTCCAAAACTATAGGAAGTTAAATATAAAATGAAATATTCTTCAGTGATTTCTTGAGAGAAAGTATTTCAAATACATTGTTGAGGGTGTTAGGATTCTAGGAATCATTATAAACCTGACCTAGAACTTTTCAGTGTGTTCCGTAATTAATACTAGTTTTATTTTCCTAAATTAGTTTAGTTATGGTGATTGCCATTTAAAATAAACACTGAGTCATGTAAATATAAATAGTGGTCTTTTAACTCCATGAACAACAAATGTAAATATTAATTTTGTTCATGTGAGGTAATGTGACTTTGACAGAAAGTTTTACTCTTGCAGTTTTAAGGATATTTTTGTTCCTGGTAGAAAAAAGCCCTACTGAACCTCTAAACTTCAAGTCTTTGGCAATCAGAAAATGAAGAAAAATAATACTTTGGGACAATAAAAATACAAGAGCTTTAGGTAATAAAGAAAGAACAGCAAACAATTTGAGTAATTTAAAAGTAATAAGGAAAAAGGTGATTTCAGTCTGTAATGGCATTTGCTTGAAAGCATACCAGCTGAAAAACATAATTAAAAGTATTAAACAAAACAAACCATAACAAAAGAGTAATACTGAGACGAAAAATCCAAAATCTCGGAAGTCAAAACTGCCTTCTAAATTATAATTTTATCCCTTTTTGAGCATGATAATACAGCTGTTATAATCATTCTATTAAATTATTTTTATTGCAGACACTTCATGAAGAGAATGGATAGTAATTTTAAAATGGACATCAGTTCATGATTTTTACTCTTCATTGTTAAGTGTTTTAGTCATATATTTACAGCACAGTATTGAAACATCCTTTCAGAGATAAATTTGGTGTATTTTTTTATTATCTTCATGGGCTTTCCTATAATGCTTATGCCTCTAGAATCTGACTTATTTAAGAATTAAGTCAACTTCATACACTCCATAGTGAGGGAGAGATTGTCTTAAGTGAGAAACTTGGAAGACTTAAAAGATACACTGATATTGATGATTCAACTTGATTCATTTAAGTGTTGATTTTAAGGGAAATCAGCTTCCTACAGGATTTTACTTTCACAACATGGTTCCATGGGCTTCAATTGCAGCTCTGAGTACTTACTGAGTGAAAGTGAGACTGCAGGGTGTGAAAGTATGTACCAATAAAAAAACCCAAACCGAAACAAACCCAGGAAAAGCAAACAAGCTGTCCTAAATTCATCTGTAGCAGTTACTTCTTTCCTTCTTAGTAGCTGGTGCAGTGCTGTGTTTTACACAAATAAAAAGAAACACAACCCAGAAACATGAAAAAAAACCCCACAAAATGTAAAGTTTGCTTTAAGGGGATGGAAAGTTGATAGCAGGATAAGTAAAGAATCTAGTTCTTTGCTAACTAATCACACATCTTAACCATAGAACACCATCATATTGTTATCAGAGAGAAGATATATATATATTTTTCCAGTTCAGACTATCCTATCTAAATATAAACTTGGGTATGAACTTCTGGCCATTATCAAGATGGCTGTTTGGTGTTTCACTGGTGACTAAAGGGAAACTAGATTTCACAAATAAAATCATTATAGCTACACAAAATATGTTCCCTCTGACCAAGGTTTCACAAAAAGAATATGTGAATTATTTACCATTCCTGTCTTTGCTAAAAAATGTAACTTTTTTTTTCTATTTGTACTGGAAAGTATTATTGCCAATAGCCAATACCTGAGGTGCCTTTTTAAAAGTGGTTCAGCAGCTTATTTAGTATCTGTTCTGATGTTGACATATCTAGAATCCCTTAGAGTTAACAGAAGCTGCTAATTATATCACTTTCAGTAGCTAAACTCTAGTAGCTGTTACTTCTTAAGTAAACAAACTTCAATCAACTATAAGGTTTTCAGGCCTCATTAAGGGTCTTAAAAAACAAAAAGGTAAGAGATTTGACTATTTTGAAAGGCACATTGACTTTGTAAATCTCTTAGGTATAAGACACAAAAATCTAAGGCGTCAATGTAATTAACTGGTGGTTTAAAGATGTATACATTTAAATGCATATTAAGCAAAGTAAAATGTTAATTTTCAGAGAAAGAAAAGTGTTTACTGAAACCTATCACAAACTGATACCTGAATAGAAGTTTTGACTATATTTTTTTTTCAATATCACAGTGCTTATTGAAGGTAATGTTTTACCAAGATTGATAAATCATTAATTATAATTGGAATTTTAAATGCAACCCATAATTTTAGAAGAGCTGTATGAGCTTTGAAGTGGGCTTGGATTAAATGCTAAAACGGTTTCAGAAAGGTATGACATGTTTGATTTTAAACACTGAATCTGTTGAAAATTAACCTGAGTCTGGAAATTACCTAAAATCTAACAGTAAATACAATAAAAACCCACTAAGCAAAAGAAAGGAAACTATAAGCAGTTTTATTTACAATATTTGGAACTACAGTTATTTCATATATGGCACATGCTTAGAGAATCTACCTTATTTCAAAAAACATTTTTTTCTCTGAAAATTTGCTACTGAATCTGTTAAATGTGGTTTTAATTCATAGCAAAACTTTCTATTGCTTGAGACCCATTAATAAGGCAGACAATCAAGGTTTATGAACAGGTAGTACACCAAAGTAGGCATGAGTATGCACCCTGTGGAAAAGGCAAGATACCTATATTACCCACCAAACTAATGAAAAGGCATTCTACTGAGCAGTACTGAATGAGAAAATTGAAAAAAGAGAAAATGAACAGTGGATATTAAAATAATGTAACTAAATCAGTACAAGCCTTGTTAATGTCTTAATCTTGGGACTATTAGGAAAAGGAAATAATTTCTCCTCTTGAAAATGTGTCAATCAAGGTAACATGAAATGGACAAAATGTTACTATTTTCTTTTGTTCTTAATCTACAAGATTTTTCATACTGCTGATAAACAGTATTTCCTTTGAGAAGCTGCATTGGGTAATCCTCTAGTAAAAATTTTATTTTGATCTTAATGCCTACATAAATGCTCTCAAATGCAGAGTTTATGTTTCTTATTTATAAATAAATTGCATCTTAAGCTCAAATATCATTTAAGCATCTGGAACTAGAATGGCAAAGGTCATTAAACATATGTATAAGTAATAGGTGTATATTTCTGTGATAATTTTCAAGCAGTAATGCCTGAATTGTGTAGAAAATAGTACATATATGCTAGTTTATTTGAAATATATATTAAGATGAGCATATAATAAATATATATAAAAATAATTTTAAATTGGATAAATACATTAATTCAACCTGCTTATATGTTCAGACCATGTCTTTAACTGATGATTTTATGGCGTTATCTCTTCAGAGCAACCTTTCAATACTTAAAGGAGGCCTACAAGAAAGCTGGAGAGGGACTTTCTACAAGGGCATGGAGTGACAGGACTAAAGGTAATTTTGAACAAGTTCTTTACTGTGAGGGTGGTGAGACACTGGAACAGGTTTCCCAGAGAAGCTGTGGATGCCTCATCCCTGGCAGTGCTCAAGGTCAGGTTGTATGGGGTTTTGACAACCTGTTCTAGTGGAAGGTGTCCCTGCCAATGGCAGGGGGGTTGGAGCTAGATGATCTTTCAGGTACCTTCCAACCCAAACCATTACATGATTCTATAATATATGTGAGTCAATGACAGTGTTAAAGTAAACCCACTAATTCTTGTCCTTCTAGTGAGTACATCAAAACCACCAGAACTTTCAGTTTCTAAAGATATGGTTTATAAAGACAGAAAATAATAAATGACAATTGGTACACTTTGTAGACAGAAAATTCAGACCTGATAGATACAGTAAATGAAACAAGTTAAAAAGAAAATGCCCATCACATCCAAAGTATCTTTGAGGATTATTTACTTCATGTTATTATTAGACTATTTTAGATATCCAAATGCACTCTGAAGTATTTGCAGCACCCAGGAAGCAACCCAGTCTAGTCAGATTTGCTAGGCTATCTATCTCCAATACATCTGAGGCTTGGGTATGCTTTTGTTATCTCGTCTTCTCAGTATCTTTCCAGGTTAAACTTCTGCAAATGTCTTTTTTGCTGTGTCACTGACTTGTTTTGTTTTTTTTTATTTCTCTTGCAGCATTTTCTCACACACTGAGAACAGTAAGATATTTTCATATAAACATCAATCTCCTCAAGAATTCAGGAGGTCCCATCTACCTACATATGCAGTGGCCATGAGAAGGCAACCAGTTAGGTTTCTTTCCTAGCAAGTTCTGAAGAAAGTTAAAGTACTAGTGGATATAACAGATGGTGGGAAAACAAACGAGGAACAGATAATACTACCACACTGTTATTAAAGAAAAACCCAAACAATTTCTTTCCCCAGAAACCTCAGTACAGCATTAGAACATTTGGAAAAACTGTTGTCAAAGGCTAATCTTCAAATTCTTATTTCTTGCCATGGAGATCATTGAACAGATAGATTTAAAGCAGATAGCTAGGAGTACACAGACTGAGGCTGTCAGGTTCATTCAGCCTAGAGAAGAGGTGGCTTGGGAGGACCTTATAGCAGCTTATGACACTTGAGAGTAGTTTACTAAGAAAAATGAAGCCAGACTCTTTACTGAGGTACAGAGCTGGACAAAAAAAAAGGAAAATTGGTCATAAATTCACTTAGGTGAGGTCACTGAAAATAAGTTTCCCCTTATGATTAAGTGGACTTTTTTGTATTTCAGTTTGTGCCTCTTGCCTCTTGTCCTGTCTCTGGGTCCCACTGAGAAGACTGTTGTCATCTTCTTTACTTTCACCCATAAGGAATTTAATCATAAGATCCCCTTGATCTCTCTTTTCTACAGGCTGGAGACCCCCAACTCTTTCTGCCTCTCCCTAGAAGTCAGATGTTCCAAATTCCCTTAGTCCTGTTAGTGTCCCTAAGACCTTCCAGTATATAAATTTCCTGACAAACTAAATATCTTTTCTTTGTTTACAGCAACAGAACATATTAGGCTTAACAAGTTGACATTACTCTAGAATTAGTTCTTTTCTAGTCAGAAATGTCACAGTTACTTTAATTGGAGAGAGGTTGTTGCTCTTCCAGGAGCCCTTTTTCCTTTTCTCCCACCCTGCAAATATTATCCTGCATCTGCAAAATCTAGAGGAAACTTGTCCAAAATTCTTTCTTCCACTGTTGAGACTAATGCCACAAGGAAAAATATTGGAGACTTCTGACTGATGAAAACCTAAAAGGTTTAAATATGTTCTTCTGACATATATAATCTTTATAGAGTAATTTGCCATTTGAAATGTAGTAATTTACAGTTAGAAATGTAATTAGAAAGCACTGACAAGTCCCTCAAATTTTGGTCTACATTATGTTCTCAGAAAGCAAAACTATGTAAATCCATCAGGGATTTTACTCTAATGTTGCTGCTTTGAGATATTATGTTTCCATATATGATAATTTGCTTTTTGGTACATATACTCCTGGATATTCCAGTGCAGAAGAGGTAAAAGTGCACATATTTATGTTATCCCACCTTCCGGTAGGCAGCATTAGTTGACTCCATTTTTTTCCATAGAAAAGGGAGCCATACTAGGAGTTTTCTTTAAGGGGAAAAGTGTGGCCAAAAGGTTACTTCCAACGAAAATTTACATAAGTTTTTATTAAATATGGTTGTTGATTGTATAGATTAACTAAGCTCATAATGCCCTCATTGTTCCTTCATACAACTTGTGATATATCTGCTTAAAATATGTGAAGAATGCAGTTAAGAAAAAACTTGTTTCTAGATACATTTTTATTCTGGAAACAAAGTGACACATACTGAACTTGTCTTTGTAAATTCATAGCATCAGCCCATCTTTCTGAAATAAAATCTGGACACAGTCACTTCCTTTTTTTCTTTAGAACTCTAGGTTAGGATTTACTATGCATTCCATATCAGAACAGAATCTTCAGTTTCCAATATTATTATTTAATGTTAACAAGAAAATAGTCTCTTCATTCCAGTTCAATAAAAATACTACCACTGAACGAATGCTGCATTTATTCATAAGATATTAAATGCGAGTCACCAGATGGTGCTGTAACACCTAATTTTATGAAGTCCTTTGAACAAACAACAAGCTTTCTTTGGCCACAGAAAAAACTATATTATTTCTAGTTCAGCAATGCACTTCAGTTTAGGGAGAGTTCTTGCAAGCAACTAAAATATGCACTTACTAACTTGGTTTCATTTACCAATCATTTTGGTGGACATAAATAAGCAAATTTTATGTGTTTGGGCTGAAAATCCTAAAACAGATGATATTCTGCATGCAATGTGTCTGTCAGAAGAAAAGTAGGTGGTGTAAAATTAAAACCTTAAGAACATAAGGTAAACTGCTAATCTAATTTTCAAGATTGGTTATCCCTTTTCAGGAAACTAGCAGTTTGCCCATGGTGTATTAAAAAAACACACAAAACCACACACACACAAAAATTCAAAATAGTCTTCTTTCATCCCTGTTTAGTTCTACAGCAAAGAAAACTTCCTAATTGGAGCACTTAAACAACAGGTTTTGATACTTACAAAAGGAGCATTGAAATCTGGGGTGAATTACATAGGCTTCTGAATTTATGGCATCTGTATCTTCACATATTTGAATCTATAGATCTACATGAATTCAAACATAACTGTCTATAAGTGGCTATTTTACATCTGAAGTATTTTCAATTGCCTAGCACCAATGATACATTCTGTTACGTTTGGGATTGCTTTGACCAGTGAAGAAGCTTGCTTTTTTTTCAGTCCATGACTTTTAAAAGAATTACAGGCTTACTTGTAAGTAAGAAAGAATGCTAAAAACTTAAAATATGGTCCAGTTAGTGACCTTAAAGCCATGTAGGCTTTATACATCTGCCCCTGTAAAAACATACAGGGATTATTTGCTTAGGTTCCTTTGGCTATTTCTGCATCTCAAGTGAAAATTCCTTCTTCGGTAACCAAAATATACTGAAAAGGAGTAAGAAAATGAACTATGAAAAAATATATTATCTGAAACAAAAAAGAGAACTGGAACTTCATTTTCTGTTTTAATTATATCAATCAGTTTGTGCTTCCTTCACTATTTCCCCTTCATGCTTGCTCATTATTTTTGTAGTTTTTGCTGCTGGATCAGAGAGGTGTGCTCACCTCCTTCTTGTTTCAGTACAGAAAGTTATTGAGAAGCATCCTTCTACAGCTGGAAAGAAGTGTGAAATACTGTTTTTTCATGTGCTGGAAAGTGAACATGGAACATTCTCCTTAAAACTTGCAACAGGGCTTTCTGACTCCTGATGCATGGTAAGAATAGGCTGCAATACATGTTAAAGCCAGCATGGAAAAACAGGAGAACAAATGAAGCACCTCTTACTACAGTAATTCTTAAGTCTTAAAATTAATACTGTATGTATCACTATTGTTTATAATAAATCATATGATTCTTTTTAAAAGCTTTTTAGGTTTAATTTTTTTATTAAACACTACCTCAGAATTTTCAATTTGGCATCCAGTTCGTGTTCAGATCAGAGGACTATGCTATTGAGTTCAGGTTTTGTGTACCTTTGCAGATAAGAACTTACAAAAGTATGTGGGATAAGAAAGAAAAGCACTCTAGAAAACATACATGAAGTAAAAAAGAAAAATCAGAAAATATTGGAATAAAACAATAGATTATGAAGTGGTTTACCATAATTATTATCTAACCTTCATTTCTGCATATTGCATCCCTGATCTCTACTTTCTAATTGGTCCGAACAAATGTTTTCAAAATGCAGTTAATACTAACGTAAAACCTTCAAGATACCTATTGATTATTTTTTTCAATACCTAACTAAGCTAGCACTTAAAAATGTATTTTTTGTAGTTTGAATTGATTCAGAGAAAACTCCACGAACAAACTTGCCAACAAAGTTTTCAAGCTGACAAGCAGGTATTCTTTATTGCGGCCCTGGGGGACACGGTGGATAGCTCCTCCTAACGTGTGTCCCCCAGTTGCCACACAAGCAGTCCTTTAATAGTCCCTGGGTATACATACATATTTGTGAGGCTACGTATGGATTACATACTTTTTCAGAAAGTCCTCCACATGCATACAGAATTGTGGTGGTGGTCTCTGAGGGTCGTTTACTTCTTCCAACAATCTTCATCACTTCTGGCAGCCTTTGAAGAACGTGCAGTAGATGCTCATACAAGTTTAATTGGTTCGTTAGCACCAGAGACATAATAATCCTCCTATCCTCCTACTCATCAGTTAGTTTAACTGTAGGCCATCCTGGACACCTGTGGTTCACAGATATTCCTTATCCCTGTGTCCTGTTCTTCTAGACTGTTTTTCCTAAAACTATGTCGACTATAACGATTTATCTTGTGAGAATTCTCAGTATGTTCTCTAGCTGTACTCTTATTTTTTTTTCTCTATGTATCAAGCAACTCAGTAATTTTCCATTGCTACTGTTACGAAGCCATCAAACTTAACATTGCATAAAACTCATTCTAAAGGTTTCTATATTCCATTTTCTGATTTTGTGCCCCCTTGTCTCAGAATTTACCTGTTTTAAACTTGACATACAGTCTAAGGTTGGAACACACAACTGAATGACTATGATGACTACATATTAATAGCTATTAATATATTTGCTGTTAGCCTGTAGAACATCTGAGAAAAAAATTTATCAAAATCTCTTCAACACTCTTAAAACTAAAATAGCAGCTTTTATTATATTTGCCTTAGTAAACCTGTCAAAGATTAACAAATACCAAGTAATACTAGTGAAATTAAGCTAAAGTATCAGGGCTATGCCTTAAACAATCTTACTGGCTAATTTTTAAATTATGGTCATGTGCACACAGAGTATTAGAGTAGGAGCTTTGGTTTGTCATTGTCATTTTCCCAAATAGTAATTCTCACATCCTATTAAATAGGTATTACCCATTAATGAGCTCTAAGAAGGATCAGAAATACCTCTATGCAGTTATTGTCTTAGTGTTAGATTGTTGTATTTATGGCCCAAGCAGAATGGCTTTTGTTAATCATCAGTAAGGTTTAGTTCCATTAGAACTTTCACACTCACTTATCATGAGGTGCAGATGAAATAGCCTCTATGGAAATCTAAAAACTTTTTTTGAGAGAGACAAAATTACTAATGTGCATACAGCACTCTATTTGTTTAGACCTGTATTTCAGTATATCAGAACATTTACATTTTTACCATTCAGGAAATCAAGTTTTGGTTAAAACAAATTGTTGGGGTTTTTTTCTGAATAAAGTTCTGTATGCTGGAGATCAGTCACCCATTTTCTAGTATTATATCAACATCATAAAATAAATACGGTCACAAAATAAAGTTTTTTGTGTTGTGGTTCTTTTTTTTACATTTTCAATATAAAATAATATATGTGACATAAATACATATTCTCTTTTGAGATATGATGATGATAATAGTTTATAGTGTGATTGTACCATAATTTTAAATGTGTATTGGTCTATCAATCAAAGCAGAAGGTGATGCAATTTAGAAAATCTCAAAGAGGTAAAACTTGGTGCAAAATATATAATCAGTGTTTCACAGCTGTTTCAGAAACTCAAATCTTATTTTTACACTTAGCAAACCATAGAATCATAGATGAATAAGTACAAAAGGTTGTAGCAAATACAGTGTTTATAATTTAAGAAATCCAGTCATATGTTTCTCTGCTACAGCTTATAAAAGATTTTGAAAGGATTTGTCTGCACATGAAAATATCATGTTTTATCAATCTCCTAAATACTATGTTGTGTAAATCTCCTAAAGCTTATTGTTCCTAACAGTTACATTTGGGAACAATATCTGTCTGGGACCACAGGATTAGTCTAAATATGCTGCCACCAATCTTTCAAGTACAGGAGATAGAGAAGAAACTTTCATCAACCTTTATATAACACCTTATTCTCTCCATCAGTATATTTAAAGATAGTTCCTCATACTTGAATTCATCACTGGAAGCCCTGAATTCTTGGATGTCAAATAACTTGGAATTAGCTCTCTAAGATGGGATTCACCTCAAAACATATCCTAGTGAGTCTAAGCCTAAGCTTACTCTTCACTTAAAACACTGTCGTGGTTTAAGCCCAACCAGCAAGTCAGAACCACACAGCCACTCCCTCACTCCTCTTCTTCTCCCCACCCACTCCCAGAGGGATGGGGAGGAGAATTGAAAGAATGTAACTCCCACAGTTTGAGATAAGAACAGTCCAGTAACTAAGGTATAACACAAATCACTACTGCTACCACCAGTAATAATAGTAAGGGAAATAAAAAGGGAAGAGAATACAACCGCTCACCAGTGTTCTAGCAGTTATCTAGCCCTTCTGTGTAACTGTCCCCAGTTTATATAGTGGGCATGATGTGCTGTCATGTGGAATACCTCTTTGGCTAGTTTGGGTCAGGTGTCCTGTCTCTGCTTCTTCCCAGCTTTTTGTGCCCCTCTTCACTGGCAGAGCATGAGGCTCAGGAAGTCCTTGATCAGAGCAAGCATTACTTAGCAACAAATGAAAACATTGGTGTGTTATCAGCTTTGTTCAGAGGCTAAAGTTAAAGCCACAGCATGACACCAGCTACTAAGAAGGAGAAAAATGACTGATACTGTTGAACCCAGGACAAACACACAGTCAGACAAAAGTTAAGTGCCTGACGTATTTCTTTACTCCTTCATTCTATCTCCTTCTCTGAATGGAAATAGCTAAAGTTGATTTTTTTATGTCACTGTGAGACAAGAATAGCAATGGTATACCTGGCACTAAGGAGCTGCAAAGGTACAGCAATACCACACATGCAAATATTCAGAATGAATTTGGTCACTCAAATGCAGAAGTATGACTTGTCATGCTGAATTACTACAAATAAAGCATGATTGATTGATTATACCCTGTCATAAGAGGTTCCCTCAGAGCAAAGGAATTAATTTAGATAAATACAAGGTAGTAATACACTTAGGAAAATGCAATATCAATGGGATGTACAAAACTGGGAACCTGGTTAGGAAATTGATAGCATTGCAGACCTCTTAGCTGCATGATACTGCACAAAATGTTTTCTGTATATAAACAGGTGGCTCATGCAACAGAGAAATAATATAACCTTAGTGACAATTAACACTGAAGTAAATTTTGTGATTATCATCTCAAAATTTGCTAAGAGTAAAAAACATTAAAAATAATTAAAAAAAATACATCCCCCTCCTAAACTCATAACCTGGGATACCTTAGGCCCTTTTATATCAATCAGAAAAAGGTGACAAAATCAAAATTTATTGTATATTGACTGAGATATAATACATGTTTGGAAATGAGTAAAGGAATAATCTAAGCATTACAGATCACTGAGAAGATCAGTTTGAAACAGTCTAGAAGGTGCAAGAACATATTCTTGAAACTCCAAAGGATTCTCTGAATAATTCCCAACTAGAGTGGGTACAGTTTGCTAGAGAATATGTAACACTGGAGGCCCACATAACACTGGAGGCCCAACTGCAAAGAATTTGACTGCAAAAAAAAAAAAAAAAAAATACCAAATTGATTCAATTTTCAATATTTTTCCTGTATTTCTCAAAATCCTTAACATATTGCCATGACTATTTGTGTAATGTGATAGTAGTTCAAAGTGGGAGTTATTTCACCTCTCCAAGACATTTAACCTATACCTCAAGTTTTTTCACTATTGATGCATTTATGTTAGTAAGATAATGGAGGAGGACTTTAGGCAGTAAAATCAGCCCTTTCTCCAAGTTCAATTTTTATACATGTTAATTATGCAGATTTAGATAAGTAAAGGTCCTCCTTGTTGTTTTAAATATCCATCTCATACATGGTAAATACTCACCTCCTTGCCTAAATGTGTCTAATATCCTTCCAGGCATTACATAATTAATTTCTTTCATGGCAACTCCCTTTAATTTCTAGAAAGCTCTTAAATTTTAATTGACTCCAGAGAGTGACTGCCTTTTCAAACAGTTCAGGTCTGAAAAGTGATGAATAAGCATGGGGAGCCATGAGGGGCTGCTGTTTCCATTCAGCCAAAGTATCTGTGTCTGACTTAAGAGTATCTGTGTCAGGGCCAGTATTGGAATGTGGTACTCACTGTTTAATTTGCATAACCATCACACTAGCCCTTATGGTATTGTGGCAAATAATGAGTTATCTCCCACCTTCTGCAAAAGATCTGGGCCAGTGTTAGTGGTTGTAGGTTTGTTGGCTATTATGGCTTTGTTCTGTAAAATAATAGGTTATGCTTTCATTTTCAACAAATCCTTTATGGAAATATTCTTTAATGGCTATCCCATCAGTGTCAGGATTTCATAATTCATATTTGCAATGTATTTACTGTAGGAAGTTTGCATGTGGATATGTAGAGGGGAAGAAGATGTAGCAGGAAAGAAGAGTAATGTTTAGGCTGGAGTCTGCCTAGACTTTCATTCTTGTGTTAACATGTTTTTGCTGGAAAATCTAAAGGTTTTGGATAAAAGTTGTATTACAAATATTAGACTGCTGTGTTTTCGATTAATTACAATTTGTCCAATTAACTTTGAAAGCCTGAGTGAATCAGTCTTAATTAAGGTTATGGTAACTATGAAATTAAGATAATAAATTAACCAGGTAAGATCACTGATGGAAAGACATACGCACTTTATTGACGTCTTCAGTGCAAACGTCTAAATATGGACAGATGCTTATACCTTCTTACTTCTCAACAGCTAACTGTTTAGTAAGGCTGTTTGTTAATTTAGCTGAGTGGTGCTCCCAACAGAACACAGTCATGCACATCCATCTGCTCAGTAGCTATATAGGGGGAGAAAGCACTTTAGAACGACTGGTTTACCAAGCTTCAGTTTTTGAAGCAATTCCATCAGAGCCCCAGGGTAATTAAGTCCCAGTGGGTCAAGTTAGTCTGAGAACTGGGACAATGGAAATGTAATTTTCAGCATCTTCCATATGTTATGTATTTGACCTTCAGCAAACTATTTAGGGTGATGTCTCTTTTCTGACATCTCATTAAAACAGAACAAGTCTTGTGGAAACTCACTGGTCACCTCTACTCTAAGGACTGTTTTGCCATCCCCATTTTTCCTGTATTTTTGTTGTATTAATTTAGTTGCCGCTTTCTACATTGAATCTTCCCATTAGTATTTCAACACTAGCTGTCAGCAGAAAGTGT
Source organism: Neopsephotus bourkii (assembly GCF_033783945.1). Taxonomy (NCBI): domain Eukaryota; kingdom Metazoa; phylum Chordata; class Aves; order Psittaciformes; family Psittacidae; genus Neopsephotus; species Neopsephotus bourkii. Next base: position 5,262,768 of record NW_026901872.1, on the reverse strand, counting down.
GCAATAACTGGTGAAAAAAAAAACCCAAAGGATTTTAAGTTGATACATCAATTTTAAGAAAGATGAGGCTATTATATCTTATTAAATACTATCATGTAATAGAAACCTTCCAATATCTGAAGGGGGCCTATGAGGATGCTGGAGGGTGACTCTTCATCAGGGACTGTAGCAATAGAACAAGGGGTAATGGGTTAAAACTAAAACAGGGGAAGTTCAGGTTAGATACACTGAATTTCTTTACTGTGAGGGTGGTGAGACTTTGGAACAGGTTGCCCAAAGAAGTGGTAAATACTCCACCCTTGGCAGTGTTCAAGGCCAGGCTGGATAGAGCCTTGGGTGATATGGTCTAGTGTGGGGCGTCCCTGACCATTAATTCTATGAATTAATTCTATGAATCATAGAGTGGCTTGGGTTGGAAGGGACCTTAAAGCTCATCTAGTTCCAAAACCCTTCCAGAGGCAGCTACAACTTTCACTAGACCAGATTGCTCAAAGTCCCACTCTCTGGCAGCCAAGACCTGTCCCACCCCTTAGTCAGGGGCAGGACAGCCAGGGGGCACTGGAGAAGTCACAGCCCCAGACAGTGGGCACCTCACTAGGGACAGACTTACTTGAGACTGGGACATGGGCCTATAGGTGGGTATGGCTCAGAGGGGCCCATGGCCGGGCAGAAAGGGCTGTGAGGAGCTGGAGACCAGCTCGGCAACCAGCCCTGCTGTGGTATTGCTGGGCCGGCACCTGACAGCTGTGGGGTTCTGGACCATAGGCACGATGGGGAAGCATCAGAGGGGCTGCAAAGGAAGAGTCAGACTTGTTAGTGCCCTCGTAGTCCTGACAGTGATTTCATTCTGTAGACACATAACTTTCTGTCTACATGCCCATGGCAATGGATTGGGACTAGATGTTCTTAAGGTCCTTTTCAACCCTAACCATATGGGTCTATGTAGGGGTACACACTTCAAATAGTTCTGAATACCTCCTGTGTAATAACCGATTATCTATTTAAATCAACCAACAGCAGCTATTTAGTCTACTCTAAAGCAAAAGAGTGGCATAAATGTTTAAGTTAAAGAATTGCAAAGGTGTTCATGTAATTTGAAATGCTCTGGCACAGTGTTTCTGGTCCTGCACTGCAAGTGCAGGATGGTAAAGGTCTTCTCTAAGTCACTGTATCACATCTTCCCCACTCATTTGGATGTTTTGAGCCTTCCAGGAACCTCATGAAGCAACTGAAGCCTATTCTTACATAGAATCATAGAATATTTAGGGTTGGAAAGGACCTTAAGATCATCTAGTTCCAAACCCCCTGCCATGGGCAGAGACACCTCACACTAAACCATGTCGCGCAAGGCTCTGTCCAACAGAGCCTTGAACACTGCTTGAACACTTGAACAGGGATGGAGCATTCACAACTTCCTTGGGCAACCCATTCCAGTGCCTCACCACCCTAACAGGAAAGAATTTCTTCCTTATATCCAATCTACACTTCCACTGTTTGAGTTTTAAGCCATTACCCCTTGTCCTGCCACTACAGTCTCTAATGAAGAGTCCATCCCCAGCATCCCTATAACCCCTTCAGATACTGGAAGGCTGCTATGAGGTCTCCTCACAGCCTTCTCTTCTCCAGGCTGAACAGCCCCAAATTTCTCAGCCGATCTTCATATGGGAGGTGCTCCAGTCCCCTGATCATTCTCGTGGCCCTCCTCTGGACTTGTTCTGGCTGTAACATAGAGAGATCAACACCTTTCTGCAACCGAAAGCCAAATAATTTGTACCAAGCACTTCAAATTGTTACTTTCTTCAGCTGCTACTGAGGCTTTAATAAAGTTAAAGATAATATTGTAATTATATCCATTAAAATATTTTTCTTATTTGACTTGAAAGAAAAATACTCAGCCATTAAAATTCCCAGATCTTTTGCTGTAACTGCCACATAATCTGTTGTTTCCTAGCCTGTATTTGTGGTTAGTTTTACCTAATTTTAGTACTTCAGACACAGTTTTAGAAGATGTCATCTTATTTTATCATGCTGCTTTTCCAATTTATTCACCCAATTTTTAATAAGTAACATTGGCTGCTGACGAGAGCTCTGAAAAACCTGATACAATACATCCTTGTTATATGGCAAGTCTCATTAATAAGAACACATGAAAAGCCTCTTTAAAATCAAGGTATGAGAAGTCTACAGCTTCTTGTCTATCTACAAGATTTACCACCTTGTTATAGGAAAAAAAACAAACACACCAACACCACCACCAACAACACAGTATTGTTTGACAGGAGTTGTTCTTAATATCTTGCTGTTATTTATCTCCATGTTATCTTCTTTGTAGTTACAAAAATTTTATTTGATAATTTGTTCCAGTACTTTTCTGGAAAATAAAGTTGACTATCTGGTCAATATTTATTCCTGTCTGACCTGTTTCATCTCTTTTTCCATTTCAAAGATAGGCACCTTGCCTTTTTGATTTGTTTTGTGTTCTTAGTCTTTAGGAACTCATCCATCTTTCATGAGTTCTCAAAGATAAATGCTAAGAATGTATCTGTGAAACAGACATTCAGCAAATGCCCTTAAGTATTATGATTCATAGTTTTGCACTGCCTAATACTTAGAAACTTTGTTATAAGAATTAAATTTCAAGTGATTAGGTAACCATATAAAGGGTGATATTTGTAGAAGAGCAGAAATGGAATTCACAGTGGTTAGTGTCCTCAATGCTGAGTGTATATACCATACAAAAAAAATGAGTTTATTTAAGACCTTTGCTACTGCAGGATCTCCAGCCTCACTATTTTGGAACCAGGTTAATCTGGATTCAAGAACTGAAATGCCCTCTAAAGGTATAAACATGAATAATAATAAAAAGAGTAAAGCCTCTTTCCTTTGCCAGGCAAGTGAGTTAATGCCTAAATTATTAAACAAAGAAAGTATCAGTAGCTTTAGGCAATAGAATAAGCACAGTCTAAATATGACTTGAAACTTGTGCATTTCTGAGAACTTAAAAAAAAGGATGGTTTCTTCCTGAATTTTTAAGTTTTCTTCAATACTACTTTTTAGTTTATTTTCTTGTTCCTAATGACTCCTTACCTCTTTAGAGCTGGTATGAGTTGTGTTGATCATTTGGCTACCATTAGCAGTTTTAATAAAAAAGTCAGTCTTGATATTGTCTGCTGGGGAACTTCTCTGCAGAATGATGCAGCAATTCTCTTTCTTCTTATATAGTTGAATAAGGTTTTCTTAGTAACTGTGCTTATTACACTTTTTTTTTTTTTCATGCATTAGCCTTTTGATATTCAACCTACAGGTTTGTCTTATTGTTTAACATTTGTCCTCTGTCATCTGACCCAGTTGCCATTTTTGGTATATCTCTTTAAGATCAGGCTAGTGAAAAGCTATATAATATATCACTATATAATGATGCAGGTCAAAAATTTCCTATCAGCTCCCTTTAATGAGACTGACATTTCTGAAACTGTTTATACTTGTTAGACTCAATGTTTATCATTCAATAGAGGTAGTTGTCTTTATGCTAGAATACCTGTTTGTGTCTGTTCTTGTTCTTAATTCCTGTTGTTTAACACTTACAACCTATGACTGCAGCTCTGAGCTCTCTTTTAATTTCTGATCAGTTTTCAATTTTCTGTTCCTGATATTGGCTCACTGCATTGGACTTACTTTTTCATACATCTCCAGATTCTGTGTTCCTCCCCAAGTTCTTTCCCCTGTTTCTCAATATTGTGCTGGACTTCTTACAGCTCCAGAGATACTAAACCTCTAGCCAATGTTGTGAGGGCTGTGAGGGCTATGAGGGCTACTAAATCATATTTTATATTATCAGCCTCATCAAAAGAAAAAACAACAAATAAATGTCGAATTGCACAATCTTTACTGGGGATTTGTTTCCATGTTCCAATGTCCCTGAAAATAATAATCACCCTTACACTATTTTTGTGTGTAATTTTTCACAAAATTGCACTAAACTTCTTTAGATCATGACTTTTGTATAGTGTCTTCTATATATTTTGTGGGTTTTTTGGACTTTATTTTCTGTTCAGCACTACAAAAAACATCTATGAGTTCATTAAATCTTTATCTGTAAAATGAAAAATGTGTAACAGGAATAACTCTTCTGTTTACATGCAGTCTAAACAATTTAAATTTAATTTAAATCTAGTCAATTACTAACAGTGAGATTCATTTTTTGTGTTGTGAATTCATTTCGGTCTTGCAGGCAACATAATTTCAGTGCAGATTACATGTAATAGTGATCATATCTTATGAAGTTCATGTTATACTCATTGGGTACTTAAAATTTGATTCATCCTAACAATAGGTGCCTGATGACATATGAGACAGACCAGTGTATCTGTGACATTCATATCTGACAGAAGTTGCATTAGATCTATGGGAGATTTGTGTCAAACTGGATAGGAAGCTGAAAAATGCAATGTGGTGTGTCTAGACATGACAATTAACTGACTGAAGCAAACCTTCAGTTCACATGAGAATGTCAATCTTTAGCTTCCTAAATGTAGACATCTATATACTGATTCTACCAAGATCTGAGTAAAGGTATGTGCTCCTTCTTCTAATCCTCAGCAAATACCTCCTTCTTCTGATACAGCCTGTATGACAGAAATACAGAAACTCAGACACTTTGTAATATATACTGATGATGCTTCTTACTACTTCCACCCCCTTGGGACAGATTATAAACCTTTTGGTTAATACAAAGATGCAAAGAACACCTTTCAATTGCCAAAACATAACTCTCTAGTGTCTTTTTGTATGCTCTGGCATACCTTGCCTAGGCTGTGGTGTTGTCACAGAAAGTTTTGGGTTTCTTACAAGGCCTACATAATATCTGCTTGTTCAGTATTATGGAAACTCCAGGCCACATCAAATTATGTGCCTGTGTTTAAACTGCACTGAACCTTAGTAAGACATATATTCACTTAGCAGCTCCCAAATATATTCAGAATGAGTGTTCAGAAGCCCCATTTTCATCTAGACGCAGCAGGTGAAAATGCAATATGGAAACTAAAAGTTAAAATGGCCTAGTGAGAAAGGAATTGAGTTAAACCTCTCATAGTAAATGGAATAAAGAAATCTCATCTGCTATTACAAATCAAAACAGTGCACCAATAAATTTAGTAGTTCTCAATATCTGAGATTTCAAAGACAGCTGAAAATCTTCCTGGTACCCATACAGTCGGATAATGGTGCTTCACTATATGGAAAAAAAAAAAAAAAGTCTTCCTGGTTACCACAAAGAGCTGTTTAACTTTTGAGAGGTGTGAACACTTCCCTTGGTTTTTAATCTGCTTCAGGATATTTGTTTAATGTCAGTTTTAAAATCATTGACTTTTTTTTTTTTTTTCCTGCAGTCTGGGATTCCCACCTCAGTTATGTATTAATTTTATTAATGTTTTAAGTAGCTTTTATAGAATACTTCACAAAATAAATAATTGCTGACTTAATCTCTGGCTTAAAGAAAGTGAAATGTGTTTGCTAAACTCAGGCAACAAACAATGGAATTGTAGGAATAAAAATTTGGAACTCTGAGCATTTGCCCAACATTTGATATTCCTATAATGCTTCCAAATATATCTACCGAACTGTCTCTGTTTAAATCCCCCCCCCCAAAAAAAAAAGGAGGAACTAAAAGCTTTTAATATTTACTTTAAAATCTTACATCTCAGTATTTAAAATCTTTAGAATTTTAAATTTTTCCTGTAAAACCACAACATTATTTTTTGTTTTAAATTTCCTACCATTTAATTTAGTGGCAATGTTATAAGCCATCATAGACTTTTTTTTAATACCACTTGGGTATATGTGAAAGTGACGTAAACTTAATTACACAAAATAGTGTCTAATTCAGTACAGAAGCAGATGAACAGGGACATGGAAGTGCATCTGCTGTTCTGCCTAAAATCCTCATCCAAATTATGCAGTATAGCTAAGATTCTGCTTTACAATGGTTGGTTTAACATTTATACATTTTACCTGTATAGTAGCCTAACCATGGCTTATAATAAGTGTTTGGTGGTACTGCCCCATTTTCTGTGTTAAAAAGTTGACTGTAGTTTGACCTCTAGCAAGCAAGAAGAGGGGAAATTTCCTGGCTTCTTTACTGAAGAAGTTTGGGATTACTTGGAGAAAGGTGGTTCAGACTCACTGTGTTATTGGAAAATGTAATTTTATTGTCTGCAATTCTGTGAAATATTTCCTTAAATGCCAAAATGAATTTAGCTTTATTTTCATTTTTCTACCTAACATTTAGATTCATAAATTGAAATTTCCAAAGATAAGGTTAATCTAATACTTGGATTAGATGTTAGTTTGATTGAGAGGAGATGAGGACAGGGAGAAAGTGTTAGAGACCTGTTCAAGTTCAGAATAAACTGTAAAAAGAACTGTTGCTCACAGCTGCAGTTTGACGTAGCTGTTTTTCTGAAAACAGAATAAAAAAATAATTTTAGCCAGTATCATGGTTTAATATATATGAAGGACTTGGAGAAAAAAAGTCTCATTTGAAGAAAGGAGAGAGCAAAAAAGATGTAACATATTGAATAGAAATTAAGAAGCAAGCATCCTAAAACTTTCAAGTCCAGTGTGAAAGAAAGCCAAAGGTTTACTTGCAAGCATGGGATGAGTACCTACTCTTATTTATGATTACTAAGTCATAAACTGAAAAAGAAACCTTGGCCTGGAGACATATTCTGTTTTCTTATCATTTCCTTCATTGTTATGAAGGTTGGTATATCATGATTTAATTTTATGCAACTTGGTATGAGTTCAGAACAATGAACATCCTTAAACTTGTTCCATTCGTAATGTTCCAAATACAGTGGCTTTTGCAATTCCTAAACCATCAACTTTTTCAGTATCTCAAAATTTCTTACAGTAACTAATGCTGTGATGAGCAATGTACTTAATATTCATTTGTTAAATTCAAAATCCACTATTGATGTGACCTTCAGGATTTAGTCAGTTTTCATCTCAGTGGCTGACAGTAAGAACAACTTTCATCTAAAAAAAAAAAAAAAGGCCTTTAGATACTTTAGTGTTGGGTGATTCCTGTAAGGGGGAAGTGTAGGCCTATTGGAAAATATTCCTGAAAGGGACTCCATCAAATATGGAGTTATTTAATTAAATTTTCTAAAGACTTTGTAAGAAAATAATTTATAAATTTATTAATAAGTTCAAAAACAGTTTTTTATTTAAACTGAGGACAAGTGGCTTGTTAGGAAACAAATAAAGAATACGTATTATTAAATCTCTTCAAAGTTTGAATACAGAAACTAAAAAAAAAGAAAAAATCAAAGCAATATTAATTTAGAAGACACGGAGGAGCTTCAAAATTATCTGTATTTTTCATGGAAAACAGACTAAGACTTCACTATTTTATAAACTTACAGATTTAGCATTATTAGTGAAAGTCTTTAGCATTTCATAACATTATACTACCAGATATAAAATTATTTTAAAGGACTCAATGTCAGCTTCTAATATATGTCTACAATTTCAAAATTGTCATAACAACTAAAACTGTTAAACTGAAACTAATGTTTCAACAGGTAAAATAAAACCTTTAGGGCAGACTTAAGATCTTAAATTTGAAGATGCAAAGCTATTCTTTGTGGTGCATATACTCTGTGAATAAGCAATAGCAGTCCAGATCTGTATTTACAAAAAATATAAAGAAGAGCTAATGGAAAATTTTGCCAATATTTTCAGTGAGGAAAAGATATTTTTATTACTTGCAATGATATATATATTTACATATGTATATATACATTTCCCTATTATAGGAGCGTGTTAGAAACTGAAATAAAATGCTAGTGCTCCAGCATATTTTGAATTTCAATTCAAAATTTGATGTTATAATTGAATTCTGAAATTATTTCTATAATTGTTAATGATTTGTTGGTAGTGATTTTAGCACAGTAGCTGCCTACTTTGGTGGGTCATAGGAGCTGAAAGAGTCTATACATGTATAATTTTGTGTTAAAGTGATCAAAGGCAGCTTCCAGTCAGATCATATTGAAACATGATGTATTATTTTCTAGAAAAAAAACACTGTCTGTACTGTAATAAAAATATTTATTTTGGCTTCAAATAAGAAATAAATCAAATAGCAGTTTGTTGAAGTTACTTGCAAAATTGGCAGTCCTGTGTTTTGATCATTTATTCAACAATAAACCAAGAACATATATACACATATATTCAACCAGGAAGCATCATTCACTAACATCTTTTCAGTTGATGAAATGGAAGTAATAGGATGGTTTTTTTTTTGGTATTTCAGTGGCAAAGTGTGTTAGAATTCTGGTAGTAGAACAATCTATGGAGAAAGGATGTGCAATGCCATTTACATGAAATTGAGAGCTGTTCACCCTGGAGAAGTCCTCTTGGTGACCTCATTGCAGTCTTCCAGTATCTGAAGGGGGCCTACAAGCATACCAGAGGGACATTTGATCAGGGACTGTAGCATTAGGACAAGGGGTAATGGGTTCAAACTAAAAGAGAGGAAGTTCAGGTCAGATATAAGGAAGAAGTTCTTCACTGTGAGGATGGTGAGGCACTGGAATGGGTTGCCCAAGGAAGTTGTGAATGCTCCATCCCTGTTCAAGTGTTCAAGCAGTGTTCAAGGCTGTGTTGGACAGAGCCTTGCGCGACATGGTTTAGTGTGAGGTGTCTCTGCCCATGGCAGGGGGTTTGGAACTAGATGATCTTAAGGTCCTTTCCAACCCTAAATATTCTATGATTCTATGTAAGAATAGGCTTCAGTTGCTTCATGAGGTTCCTGGAAGGCTCAAAACATCCAAATGAGTGGGGAAGATGTGATACAGTGACTTAGAGAAGACCTAGTGTGAGGCACCCCTGCCCATGGCAGAGGTGTTGGAACTAGATGATCCTAAGGTCTTTTTTCCAATCCTAACCGTTCTATGATTCTGTGATTTACATATGAATAAAATAATAACTAAAGTGGTATAGTGATCAAACATAATTGTAATTTGAAAACACCTGGACCTTGGAATGTTCAAATTCACTGCAGGCAGAAGCAATTCTTCAGTGAAGGAACTGGAAATTATGCAGTTGTCTCAAAATCAATCACTGATAAAGGGCTTTTGTAGGAAAAGTGGTGAGCCACATGTTTCAGGGATTGGTTATCCACGCATTATCAGGACAGCACCATTGCCATACCTCTGAGATCAGCACATATATGTTAGGAATGATGATTAAGGATTAGATTCAGACTGTATCCAAATTCAACAGCTGGTAATTCTCTCTATAATAAGGTGAACTAAATCCCTATGTCTCTGCTTGTTCAAAATTTGAATCCAAATGTTGTTATTCTGGCTCTACTTTGAATTCTTTATAATCAATTTGGATATTGTTACAAGCCAGGAGATTCCTGTAAAAACTTAATGCTTCTTCTCTCTCTCTCTTTATAAAAAGTATAGGAGCTCAGATGATCCCCAGCATTTGCACTATTGCTGACCTAGACTGACGAATTAACAGAATGGTGCTGCAGGCAACTGCAAGACTAACACAAACCAATGGTTGAAAAGAAACATTGCTCCTATATCTGCTTCTGAGAGGATATAGAGACATGTTTTAAAACATAAATGTTATAGCACACTCTGAAGTTAAGGAAATGGGCACCTGTTGCTGTTTAAAAAAAATAATAAATCTTTCCAAGATCAGCATCCTTTTAACAAGTGAAGCCCCTCTCATTGCTAATTCTTCATATGCTATATTAAACAAACTGCATTTGAATGTTACGTGGTGCTACAGCATCAGAGAATCCCCATACTTTAATACTCAGGATTATTCACAGAACCTAATCAATTCTCCTCTGAATTTCAGCTTCAGGAGCTATTTACATTAAAGAAGGGTGGGCAAAAGAAGTTGACAACGCAGGGTTTTTTTTTATTCTACTTTAAATACGTTCGCATTGAACAAGATGACTGGTAGGACAGAATCCAGTTCAGTTAACCAGAAGGGCAGTATTGTTAGTGTGTTTTCATTATGAGATGAAATACAGCAAAGTGACACAACTGGTTTGTGTGTCATTTACAATGACATACCCTAAACTTTTAATTGCTTGAGAGTGTGTGCTCCTACCTTTCATTTGCTTTATGCTACATACTCTGCCCTTGATACCTTTTTAATAAACTGAATAGTATACCTATTTTTTCTCTAAACAAGAAAGTGAAAAATCAATTGGGTGAGGACACGGTCCACAGTTTGTTGAAGGATTACAAGTTCTTGTGTTGATTCAACAAGACACTTTGTGGTTGCTTAACAAAGGATTCTTTTGCTGTCTGAAGAGCAGTGAATTTCAGTTATCTCTGCACTACTAGTACTAGATCTGTTACCAGTACAAACATGGGATAACTTGCCAGATCACTGTCTGTTTTCAGGAAGCCCTACTGCATTAAGACAATTATAAGAAAGGGCAGAGACTTCTCAGGTGGATGTAAGTATTTGGAAGGTAGCTCTCTACCATGGAGTTAGGGCTGAAAATGCAAAGAGTGAGAAAATAACAGTACAATTCTGAACAAGCTTTAGGGTTTTTAAGACTGCTAGTGCCTGTCCTTTGCTGTGAATTTCTTAAGTCTAAAACTTAAGAGCTGTGTTTGTGCTCCTTCAGGGCTCATGAATCTTGTATTTTTGACTACCCAGTGACAAAGCTTCAACACGAGGTGAAAAGGGTATCCCCATTTTCTTTCCTCCTTATTTCCTTCCCTCTTCCCTTATGCTTCTGTGGTGATCAGGGCACACTCTTGGCAAAAAAAAAAAAGTTATTCTAGTTTGAAATCCTTTAGATTAAGGATACTGAACTCAACTCTCCCAAGTGATTTCTTTAACCAAGAGTCTGTCATACAAAACATGAGCAATGTATCCCCTCATCACCTTTCTCTGACAGCTGTGTTTTAAAGGCAAAGCAGTTGAAACTGTTTTATAAGTGGTTCAGTAAGTGTTAGCCATGCTCAAAGTATAAGATTCAGACCCTCAGTCCTACTATAATGGTCTTCTTAAGTAACATGTATTCCATCAGGAGTTAGTTGAGGTCCGTGAGGAAACAAAAGCAGTTCTAGGCGAATGCAAAAATGGAATTTCAGGTAATTAGAAAACTTTTAGGTCAAACTTAGTTAGACCAGGAAACTTAGCCGTTTGCTGAGCACGGGTGTTTTAAAAGACAATTAATAAATTAGGTCTGCAAACGATATTTTTTTAGAGGAGCCCACCATCTTTTTATCATATGTACTTTATCCTGGTTTATACTATAGTATCAGAATTGCTTGCACTATCTGCCATTCTCAATCTTCTTTTCTGAAATGTTGAATTCTTTTTATTTATTAGAAGTAGTATGCTACTTTTCCCTTTATTCCTGATGCTAATTTTATCCTTTTTTTTCTGAATCACAGTAGACATAAATTTGGTATAAGTAATGTACAGGTCTTTGTATCTGTCTTCCCAAACTCCATAAGCTGAATTTTTAGTGGCTTGTATCTGAAGACATTAATATCTGGGTAAGTGTTACCATTAGTACAATATATCCTAGTGAATGGAAAAATTAGAGAATTAGGTTATAGACAGCTTGTCGTGTTAATTAGGTCTAACTTGCCACATTAATATCTGGGTAAGTGTTACCATTAGTACAATATATCCTAGTGAATGGAACAATTAGAGAATTAGGTTATAGACAGCTTGTCGTGTTAATTAGGTCTAACTTGCCACATTAATATCTGGGTAAGTGTTACCATTAGTACAATATATCCTAGTGAATGGAACAATTAGAGAATTAGGTTATAGACAGTTTGTTGTGTTAATTAGGTCTAACTTGCCACTTTACTTATTTGTCAAAAAATGAAATAACAAAAATGACTGCTGATATATATATATAGACCATAAAATTTGAAAATCTACCAGCTGTTGGGAGATAGTTTTACTCAGGAAAAAATGTATGAGACAGTAAGTTCAGTTTCATTCTCCAGTTGTTAATGTAATTGGAGAAAACTTGAGTAGACGTATAAAGCAGAGGTATGAAGATAACAGTGGTTAAAACTGATTTTCAGAATGCAGTCCTAAAGAAAGTAGAGTAGGAAAAAAAACATATAACTTAAGCCAATCAAAAAAGCAGGAGACTAATCCAAATAAGTCATTCAGATTCCCTCTTACTGTGATAACGAATTACCTTTTCATGTCGGGATGAATACCCGACTACAAGCATTTTCATTTTCAATTTGGTATTTTGTTTTCCTATTGACCACCAAGGCATTTTAGACATCAGTGTTAGACTGAATGTCTAACTTCAGATAAGCCAGTTTAGGTGAGACAAATCTCAGGCTGGTTGACGTGTAGGTAAGAAAATCTTAACAGTATGTTAGCTAGAGGTCATTTACAAGTTATCCTGTTATAATTTTGTGGTTGTGAGTCACAAAGTATTATTACATTGATTGATCTACCAGATACATCTGTTGTAAAAATTAGTTACTCTTTCTGTAGAGAGAAATAAATCAAAAAAATAGAATTCCACCTCCTCTAGTCCAATACACTTCTGATTGACTATAATGGGATATACAATGGAATGAAAGGTGCAGAACTAAACTTTATGTGACATTTCTCTTCAGTTTACATTATAAATAAGAAAATCCTTCAAAATTCTTGGTAGATGAAATTTTTTCTTTTTCTATCTGTTTTTTATCTGGTATCTACTAATAGCAGTAGGAAAACCAAGCAAAACAAGGACAGAAGTAAACCTCCAACTTCTTCCTTCTTTCCTTCTTTCTCTTGTCTTCCTTAGTTGCAGCATGTTTCACAGTCATGAATAACCTGGCTGATAGTGCCCATTGTTAAGCCCACCCCTCGATCATGAGCCCATCTGTATGTTGCATCTCTGTTTTGATGTCCTAAGGGGTCATGGGCCCACCAGGCCAAAAATAATTCACCTTTATGTTGCCAATCTATGTCCATGTGTACCACTTCAATCTTAGCAGCTTTATCCACTTGTTGGTTGTTCTGGCGTTCCTCAGTGGCTCGACTCTTGGGTACATGTGTATCTACATGGCATACCTTCACCACCAGGTTCTGCACCCGGGCAGTGATATCTTGGCACAGTGCAGCAGCCCAGATGGGTTTACCTCTGCAGTGCCAGTTGCTCTGCTTCCATTGCTGCAACCACCCCCACAGGGCATTTGCCACTATCCATGAGTCAGTACAGCGATGAAGTACTGGACACTTTTCTCATTCAGCAATGTCCAAGGCCAGCTGGATGGCTTTCAACTCAGCAAACTGACTCAATTCACCCTCTCCTTCAGCAGTTTCTGCAACTTGTCGTTGAGGATTCCATACAGCTGCCTTCCATCTCCGATGTTTTCCCACAATGCGCAGGACCCATCAGTGAACAAAGCATACTGCTTTTCCTTTCTGACAGTTTATTATATGATGGGGACTCTTCAGCACACATCACTTCCTCCTCTGGTGACATTCCAAAATCTTTGCCTTCTGGCCAGTACATCATGACTTCTAGGATTCCTGGATGACTGGGATTTCTTATTCGAGCTTGTTGTGTTATTAGTGCAGCCCACTTTGCTACACTCCATGTAGCATTGGTTGCATGATGTGTAGAGGAGACTCTGTCTTTGAACATCCAGCCCAGCACAGTGATGGTAAAATAAAATATAAGAAACCATTTTCAGATGAAGAGGAAAGAAGAGGTTATCTGGGCTTGAGCTCACTCTTCCATTTGTGCCATAAAACTAAAACATCTGTACTTAATTTTACCACAATTGAACATAGTCAGAAAAAGAATTTAAGAAGTCTTTTTAACTGGAGGGATATGGAGAGAAATAGCCATCAGAAATTCAACCCAAAGAGTGTGCCAAATTATTTAAAAAAATATTCTACCCTCTTTCAAGGCCTATCTTAAATAATTTCAGAACAAAGATGACATTTAAAAGCAGAAGGAAAGGTGGGCAGGAGGATCAGAGCAGAAAAGATGAATTTCTTTTGCTGCAATATAACACCACCATTTTTCTTAATTATTCTTGACATTTCACCTATTATTCTGTGAGCTCTCTCAGAGCACTGAGGGGAAAAAATGCCAGTTGCTTTTCAGAATAAAATGTGAAGAGGGACTTGCTGTCGACTCTTACGGCTGGAGTCTGCCCTTTGATACACAGAATAATAGCACCACCTATCTGGTAAAATTAGCTGCAATGTTTGTGTGTTTGTTTTGTATTTGTGTGGATGAAAATCATTAGAATAAACTTAATTGTATGTTCAAGAAGAAAACTGAACATATGGTGAAGAAAAGCAATAGGTAAGTGCTGAATTAACCCTCTAAGAACTTTTATTGATATTTTTAGTCCAAAATAAATAGTGTGCATCTGTTCAGGGCATTATTCTATATATTATTATTATATATTCTCTAAACCCAAGAACCAATGTTATAGAGTGATATCTATCTATCATAATGAATGAAACATTAATTTCCTCAGCTCCTCTAGGGTGTTGCTGTAAAACAAGGATTAAGAATTGTTCATAAGAACCATATAAAAGGGATGTAGAAATTATGTTAAGAAACCTAAGATTTTCACAGAAATAAAGAAAACAGAGCAGAAAATTCAATCAAACCACTAGTGGTATAAAATTTTACCTTCTTATTAAGGACAGCTTCATATCACTGTTTGGTTTGTTTTGTTTTTTTTTTGTTTAATTTCTATACTTCAGTGAATCATGGAGCATAAGCAAGAAATAAACTGCTAGCCCACAAAATTACAGCAATAAAGATAATCACTATCCTTAAAAAATTAATTAAAAAATCCTATTTAATAAGGATTATACAATTAAAAGTATATACATGGGAATTAATAAACAGAAGGCACAGCAAATAATTGCATAAGGCAAAGCACAAATCTGGTAGAAGGCCATCATCTGTGTCAGGACATATTTATCTATTCATTTATGTATTTGTTTATTTAAGGGAATACTGACCTCTTCATGGAAGTACAGGTTCAAAATGAAAATATATTTTATTCACATGAAACTCCTTAAAATTTGACACATTTTACAGGTATGCAGTACTTCCTTAAATCTTTCCCATATCTAACAAAAATCATGGATGTAAGATAAAGAAACTACATTAACTGAAATCTGTAGAATGTCAGTCCCATCCTCTCTAGCAAAATTAGTAAATTGCCTCACTTGTAAAATTTGTTCTGGGGGAGAAAATCTTCCAGGTAAATCTACTATGAACAGTCAATTCTGTATTACTTTTTTAGTCCCTGTCTTCATAAATTCCATCATCCTCTCTAGTAATGGGAATCCTCCTCATCTTCAGTAGTCCTACCAATTAGCACTAAAAGAGAAAAAAAAATCACTGCCTGCTGGGTATTAATATATTTAAGAAGCACACTGGCAAAGCACTAAGCAACAGACTTACAGTCCATACCCTCCCACAGCTGTGAAGGGAGACAGGGAGTGATAGATGTGAGCTCATCTCCCTTTTGAAGGAGCTCTAAGGCAAAACTTAGCCCCAGATGAGCAGTCAGGACTAGAATCCTACCCACTGTTGTGTGTCTTTTCTTTCCAGCACTGTGCCTTCTCTTTTCCAGGAGGGCGTTGTTACTTACAGTGACACTTATGCAGACCTTTGTACTTTAAGTAGGGCTATACTTAGGGGTATGCCCTGAATGAAAGTTGAATGCTTCTTTTGAGCATATAACTGAAGATGCAACATAATGAGTGCTCCCTGGTTTATCTTTACTAGATACCTCCTAAAGAATGGCCTATAAAATTGTGGTTATATAGCCACAGATTTTTGTGTCTAAGGACACTACATTGGTGTAGCTTCTAGAGAAAGATCCTTCAATTTTTCTTGTTGCCATTCTTCAGAAGCTGCTTATAGCAAAAAAGTTAAACATTAATTTTCAGGTGGAAATTTTATTATTAAAGGGTTTAGTAGTTGTTGTTATTACCATCATTATCATTATTGGGTCTACAGCTATTTTAGCTTCAGAAAACTGAAAATAACTACTGTGATGTTATTTATTTACTCATCTGTGGGCCAAATAATCACTTGGCATTAAATGAAATTATGGTGAAAAATTATTGGAGAATATTTTTTTAATTATTAAGAACAGAAGTCTCCCGATACTTGATAAGGCTTAAAATCCCTTTGCTTTCTGCAAATAAAGTGCAGGAAAGAGTTTGTAGCATGATTTTATTCTTAGTTTCTGACAATTCATAGCCCAAGGACTTCCTGAGCTAGAAGTTATTTCTTCATAGTTAGTACAATGATCTTCTGAAGGAATTTAATTTTTAGCACATGATCTTTCAGAAAGGAATTACCTACTTATTATACATGGTGTGATTTAATTTTTTTTTTAAGTTCTCTTGTAGTGACAGTAATTTTGAAGCAGACTGGAATGAATAAAACAATATATTTTAGGTATCTACTTTCATGTGAAAATAATAGAAATGTAGTTCTGCCTCATTTGTACTGGTTCTGTCCCATTGTTCTAGTGGCTAACTTAGATGCCTATGTTCCAGACATGTAAAATTTGGTCTTAAGATTCTATGCTTTCTCTCTGTGTAAATTAAATGTTAATAACAATACCTTGTGTCCTGGGTTCAGCTGCGACAATTATTTTTCTCCTTAGTAGCTGATGCAGTCCTGTGTTTTTAGCTTGACAGTTAACATTTAATACAGTGATACTCTGCAAGAGTGATTAAACTTCAAATTTTGGTCTTTAAAGAAATCTGTGAGTCTTAAAAATTCAGAAGAGACATTCATAGGAGGCAGAGTATTGCATGTCTTCCTATTATGTTTTACTTCTCTCATATAAAGCATCCAGGCCTACTTGTTTCTTTATCTGAAGCAGGTGGTTCCAGGGTTCATAGAAACATAGAATGGTTTGGGTTGGAAGGGACTTGAAAGATCATCTAGTTCCAACCCCCCCGCCATTGGCAGGGACACCTCCCACTAGACCAGGTTGCTTAAGGCCCAGTCCAACCTTGCCCTGAACACTTCCAGGGATGGGGCATCCAAAACTTCTTTGGGCTTCAATTCTTATTAACTGGATGTTCTCTGGTCACAACTCTTCTTTCACACATTGTGATATTCTGGCCTGGTTGCTTGACACTATTAAAGAGTTATATTCCATATCTTCATTAAATCTGCAATTTAATCAGTGCATATAATGAGCTTCTCTTGTACTCACTAGAATGTATTGTCTGAAGTTGTCCCTAAAACACAGAAATTTAAAAATGAAATTAGTTTGAGGGAATTTTTTTTTTTTATGTTCATGACTTAATAAAAAGATGTCTATTCCTGCCTAGATCACCAGTAATTAATGTGTGGATATAAAATAATTGGTTGCATGAGTTTTTTTTAAGGGATTAGTTTTAAATGAGCTGCTTGCATTCTAGACATTAGGAAGGAGGTCAAAAAGAAGATTCCAGACATTTCAATACACTCTGATGGGTTGTTATTCTGAGAGAATCATAGTTGTACACATGCAGAACGGTTGCTGGTGTGATAGACATTAGGCTAAGGGCTACTGGAGGTGAAAAAAAACAGCTGATCAAGTCTGCAAGTGTCATACATGATTCTGTCTCTCTCCTCTCTGGGGTGTTAATTCATCTGGAATAAAAAGAAAAACAATTAAAAGTTGATATCTTTGTAATTTTCAAATAGACTGAGCATGTTTCTTTCTCCACTGAAATGGAGTCACTCCATGGTGCAAACTGATGTCTTTTAAATATATTAGATTCTGAGTAAGTTTAACACAGAGGACTTAATTCTTAGATCCATGGGTGTACATTGGAACTTGCGTTGTAAAAATCACCTGTTACGGTTTTTTACATATGTCTAAGGTCACAAAACAGAGGTCGGATTGGAGGCCTAAACTGATCATTTTCTAACAGACTAAACAAGCTGTAGTACTTGGGAATGAAGGAACCTTATACTTCTGAAGATATGTGTACCATGTGCAATGAGAAAATTGAGGTAATTATAACAGCTTGTCCTTGATGTCCTTCAACAGAAAATAATCTGACATAAATATTTTAAAAAAGCATGACACAGAAAATTCGCACTCTATATTTAATATTTTTTTTATTTTATTAATTTTGAAATTATTGGATGTCTACATTTTATCATAACAAAGTCTTACAACTTGAGGGGGTTGTGCCTCAGGCAAAGCACGGCAGTCTGATTTATCTTCTGCACTTGTCCTGCTTTAACAATATGAACTTTATTCAGAAAAGTGCAAAGCTGTTTTTGACTCCACAGGGAAAAAGTTTTATTTTTTAAGAAATGTGTACAAAGTACTTAATAAGTCATGTCACTCAATTTTACTGTATATTATTTTTTTCAGTGACTACAGTTAACTTTCTGAATCCCCAGATGCCAACATTTTAATAAAAACAAGACATTTTCAACAAAGTAGCAAAGTGATCAAAGTGTTATGGGAGCAGTTTGGCAACAGTTTGAGCTTTGAATTTCCTATTCACTTTCCAAAACATTCACTTAAAAAGCATTTACTGAAGCTGAACTTCCTTTATCAGCCTGATCAGAGCTCCATAAAGAGCATGCATGATTCAACTGCCTTTCCAAGCTTAAAAAAAATATAACTTTGATATATGCCTCACAAGTACAGCACAATAGTTTTCATGCTCACGTTTGTTAAGATTTAGTGCAGCCATTAAAGAACAGAAGGGCTCTTTGGTGGCAATTCTCAGACATACCAAATATCCCAAAGCACAACTTTCTACAAATCAGAGATTAAGGTACTGACAAAAATTTCCACTTGATTGCAGTTTTTCCCCTTAAACTTGTGTCAGGAGTGACTGTCTTTTCAATCAAATCTCTGAGGGAGGTGATTTTTTATTTTTTCTTTCTCTGAGAAAAATATCAACTGAGAGATAAAAAGTGACATTTTATGTGCCTTGTCCAGAAGTCAGTTGATTTATTTAAAAACTTTGTGTGTGTCTGACCTATACACGAAGTTTGTGACATGTTTCTTGTCAAGTATCGATCACTTAAGACTTTACTGTTTGCTTACTGCAATGTAGCTAATAATCTCTTTTTATTTAGTTTTGTGGCTTTGAATTCTTATCATGACCCAGCTGATTTCTCTGGGACATTCTTGCTTCAACAGTGAAAATGGGCTATGGAAACTAAGCCTACCAAAGCACCTTTTTTGGGCAGACAGCATTTGTTTTCCATAAATTCACACTGAAAGTGGTTTGCATGCAGATAGATACATTTGGAAGCAGCAGATGCCATCAATCTTTATGGCTTTCTGATGCACACCATTTCACCTCTACCTCTTGTAAGGAATGGCTGAGCAATTATACTATATTCTGCTTGAATGACGTAAAACTTTTTTGTTCAGGTAACCTCAGCCTTTTGCAATCATTGCTGGGTACACAGGAAAGATGTGGCTTTCACCAAACCTCTGTTTGGTGTCTTTCAGATGGCATTCCAAACTGCCAGACCTTCTTCTCTCTAAACACTTGTGTTATACTATCATACTTTTCATTGCTTCTCACTTCAGGATGAAAAGACTGATTACGTCTTATTTTTCTTAAGGTACACACACTATTTTTGTACATACTCAGAGCATTAACAGAGATATTATTCCTAGGGTCACTGGCAAATCTTGTATGGGACCATGAAAAGCCAGTAAAATGAGACAAAAAAGCTCATAATTTAGGATATTTATATATATCTCACCAGAGAAAAAGGATGACCTTCAATAGAGTATTTAGATCCTGCCTTGTTCAGAACAGGATATATTACTATCACAGAGCATTAGATGAGGGAGTTTCTGAAACTGCATTTATGCCACCCAAGTAGTTTGCAATGCAATGGTTCATTTTACATAGATTTCAAATGTAATGAACTGAACAACAATATTTCAGGCTTCTATTCAGCAGTAATTATACACAGGTGTCTGCAACAGATCTTTCAACTAAATCTTAGGATCTACAGGTGCCTTTAAATGTCTTTTTGAATCAGAGCACAGAAAAAATGTAACAGACATTGATTTGAAATTCATCAGTCATTATGGCAACACCCAGCAGCATTAGCCAGAAATACAATATTTGTCAGATTGATTAAAAGAAAAATAATTCTGTAATATACAATGAGAATGGAATCAAAACTACATGTTCAACATAAAATCTGTGATTCTAAAAATGCTTACTTAACTTTCCTCTAACCCTTGCTTGTCTATATTACAGCCACCCCATCTTTTTACTTTAAATTTCTTAAATCTTTGCAGTTATTTCTTTGTGCATGCCCCAAACCGTACCATTACAGTCTCATAACAGCTCAGCCATTCGGAGATTAATTTGTACCTAAGCTCGATCAAAACAGAAATCAAAAAATTCCTTTTCCAAAATATCACTACGTTGATATGAAAATATTTTTCACCATTAACTTAACATGGTGGCAAAAGTGGACTGCTAACAAATATCATTCAAATATTATTTTCATTAAACTAAGCTGGAAGAAATAGTGTTCTCTTTTTCTGTACGAATGAGGCAGTTGAAGTGCTGCCCAGATGATAAAGAGGCAAATTAATTTCTTTCCCTCACCTAAAAATATGCAAAACCACATCCCATATAGGAATAGGCTAACCATCTGGCTATATCTGTTTTATCTGAATAGGGACTGGTTGGGAAATCCTACTGGGAAACCAAAAGTCTTGTACTGTGATTCCCATTCTAAACAGTTACTCTGAAGTTTACTTATACAGTCACTAACAAAAAGTTTTAACATTTCTGAAACAGGTACCATATTTCACATCTCCCCTGTTTTGGGTGACACCCTAGTCACTCCTACACAAAATTATGCTCTTGTTCCATTTCAGTGAATCTTGCATTCTATTTTTGCAAAGTTGCACAACTCCAGCAGAAGAGTAGGAAGATAAGTGGGGCTACATAGTGAGGTCTGTAATCTGTTCATGAGGAAACTCTTCTGGAGGAATTTAATTCTGTCCATATATGCCAATATTTGAACAATAGAGCAATAGAGTGAAAAAGGGTCCCCCCCCCTCATTTTTGGACATAATTTTAAAGAAAGCACAAATGTAGAACAATCAACTGAGTTCTCCCTCAGCAAGTGCTTTGGAAGGTCTCAAAGTGCTTAGCAGCTGAGCATTGAGTTTTCAATATCTAGAAAGAAACAAAAACCTCTAGTCTTGCAGGCTTGAGTTTTTATCTTTACTAGAAAGCTGAGCAGTGCTAGGGGCTTTTCTGAAGTTCTGAGTGGCTGATCTGGCTTAGGTTAACTTGTTTGCAAGCTTCTTCCGCCCTGAAATGCTACAGTACCGACTGGGAATGGTTGCCAGCCTGTGCTACTCAAGAAACTATGCCTGAGAAATGTCTGAAGAAACAGCTGAAGTCAAAAACTATGCAAGTGATCATGTTAACAACTAGATATCAGAAATAACCAGGCACAAGAGTTAGGGCTCATGCTGTGACAGTTCTGGCAACTCTTGAGTTGTAGTTAAGTACAGGAGTAACTAAAAAAGTTTTCTAGTAGTTGCTTCTTCCATAATGTCTCTCTCTTCAACATTTTGTGTATCTGTTTCAACCCGTTGGATTCATGTTTCAGCTCTCTGAGCAAAGGAGCACTTGCAGGCCTTTCTCTTTTACTTTGTCTACCTTTACCATAAAACTTGAGGAACTCAGCATATCAGAGATCACTGACCTTTTGTCAAATACAGTTGAAATTAATTGTCTTCAGAAGCATTTGAGGACAGCAGACAAACATAACACATACAGACAGAAACTTCATTAATGAAACCCTAGTCTCACTAGGAAAAAGGCTAAAACTGAATTTAAAAAAAAATTAGGGTGCTTTTTTGAGGAGTAACTCCATCTTCTTTTTAGATCAAACTGCATGCTGAGTGACTGTCTGACACTTGGCTATTGCTTTCTTAATACCTGATTCTTAACTTCTAGTTCCTGCTGCATTCCACTTGAGTTGAATTGAATTGAAGTTTGATCTCCTGGTGTCTGAAAATCCTGATTCCTGGAATGTTGATAAGGAGCGTGCTCCTTTTTAGCTGAAGGAAATAGTGAAAGTGAAGGGGCTTAGAATTCTTTTGAATAGAACAAAACCCGAAAAATTAAGGAGTTAACTGCTTCCCTAGAAAGGGAAAATCAATTTCACCTGTACAGTTCAAAAATATATTCTAAAGTATTGTTTATACAGTATTTCAACACTGCAGACTTAAAGTCCAAGATACTCACACTATACTTCTAATAGAAAAACGTAATGAATATAAAAATTAAACTTGGAGAGATCTGTAAATGAAAGGAGAATTTTAGGCTTCATTCTCATGATCAACACCATTAGCAACAGTAATGATGCAAAAGAAAAATCTTAATAATATGATCTAGATTCCAGCTATATTTTGCAGTCATTTGGCATAATAACAAAAAAGTCATTTCCCATTCCTGGGAAAGTGATGGAACACCTTATCCTTGGTGCCATCTTAAGGCATATCAAGGATAAGAGGGTTAGGAGGGGAAGTCAACATGGCTTTACCAAGGGGAAGTCATGCTTGACCAATCTCGTAGCCTTTTATGAGGAAATAACACGGTGGATGGATGATGGCAGAGCGGTGGATGTGGTCTACCTTGACTTCAGCAAAGCGTTTGACACAGTCTCCCACAGCATCCTCGCAGCTAAATTGAGGAAGTGTGGTCTGGATGATCGGGTAGTGAGGTGGACTGTGAACTGGCTGAAGGAGAGAAGCCAGAGAGTTGTAGTCTATGGGGCGGAGTCTAGTTGGAGGCCTGTATCTAGTGAAGTACCTCAAGGGTCGGTACTGGGACCAGTATTATTTAATATATTCATCAATGATTTAGATGAGGGAATTGAGTGTACTATCAGCAAGTTTGCTGATGACACTAAGCTGGAAGGAGTGGCCGACATGCCAGAAGGCTGTGCTCCCATTCAGCGAGACCTGGACAGGCTTGAGAGTTGGGCAGGGAATAACTTGATGAAATATAACAAGGGAAAGTGTAGAGTCCTGCATCTGGGCAGGAACAACCCCAGGTTCCAGTATAGGTTGGGGAACGACCTGTTAGAGAGCAGTGTAGGGCAGAGGGACCTGGGGGTCCTAGTGGACGACAGGGTAACCATGAGCCGACACTTTGTCCTTGTGGCCAAGAAGGCCAATGGCATCCTAGGGTGTACTAGAAGGCGGGTGGTTAGTAGGTTGAGAGAGGTCCTCCTTCCCCTCTACTCTGCCCTGGTGAGACCGCATCTGGAATATTGTGTCCAGTTCTGGGCCCCTCAGTTTAAGAAGGACAGGGACCTGCTGGAGAGAGTCCAGCGCAGGGCAACTAAGATGATTAAGGGAGTGGAGCATCTCCCTTATGAGGAAAGACTGAGGGAGCTGGGTCTCTATAGTTTGGAGAAGAGGAGATTGAGGGGTGAGCTTATTAGTGTATATAAATATATAAAGGGGGAGTGTCACGAGGATGGAGCCAGGCTCTTCTCAGTGGCAAACAATGATAGGACAAGGGGCAATGGGTACAAACTGGAACACAAGAGGTTCCACTTAAACCTGAGAAGAAACTTCTTCTCAGTGAGGGTGACGGAACACTGGAACAGGCTGCCCAGGGAGGTTGTGGAATCTCCTTCTCTGGAGACATTCAAAACCCGCCTGGACACGTTCCTGTGTAACCTTATCTAGGTGTTCCTGCTCCGGCAGGGGGATTGGACTAGATGATCTTTTGAGGTCCCTTCCAATCTCTAACATACTGTGATACTGTGATACTGTGATAATGACAAATAATACACAAAGAAAGCCCTCTTTTAGCCACTGATTTTTCCTGGTGAAACTCCTTTTTTGCCTCTAAAATGACATAAGCAGAGAGTTATGTTTCTAACCTTGCCAAGGTGTTCTTGTGCCTTAATCGTATGGAGTGTTGTGATATATAAACCTAAATCAAGTCAAGATGAAATTATTCTCTTTGGCTCTGCTCCCTGAGACAGCTGTTATGGTTGGCATTCTGAAACATGCCTGACACATGCACTGTGAAAATTTGTAGCATCTCCAAGTTTATGCAGCTGTTCAGATGCACGAATGCTGCTTGAGACATGGATGATGAAGGTTCAGTTCCATGATCCTTCCTGAAATTAGGAAGTTCAAATCCTAATTTCCCGCTTCCATCCAGAAAACACCAACCTCAAGGATATTTGGTTTTGCTGCAAAAGGCCACTGTCTTCCTCTGTTATCAAAACCATATTTCAATTCAGAAGTTTCATTTGGTCAGAAAAACATGCAGCAAACTGTGTACTTCATTAATATGAGAGATTAATAGAATGGGGGAGTTACTAGGAAAGTGACTTTTCTATAATATCGTAGTATTTAAAGTGGGTGATGGGTATCAGATCCCCTACAGATGCTTTACCCATAATAATCGTACTTTGAAGAAATCAATTGTCTTTCTGGATATTTTTTAGCAAAAGTTTTACAGGAGAAATACCTAGCTTAGTGGATGGGAAGTGGAAAAAGAGGCTATTATAAAAATTAATATAAAATTATATGAAAGGAGGAAGGCAAGAATACAGGAGGTGAAGAAAAGGTGAAGGATCATAGCAGATTTAAGGAAAAAATTAGTAATCATAAATGGAATAGCACTGTGGAAAATTTGAAAAAGATGTGTGTGAATGTGATGAGAGTGAAAAGTTTAGAGGGTAGCAAGTTAATGCTGGTTTTCCAGAACAGGGTAATGTATTTAACTTTGATACTTTGAAAAAAAAAGGGCAAAAGAAAGGCTGTATGGGAAGAGGCTAAAGCTGTCAAGATGACAGATAACGAATATATAGACCAGAGTATTGGCTGGAAGAACAAGAACAGGGGAGATATTTTGCACTGAAGAATGAGTGACAAGATTTTGACAGATCTAGCTGAACACCGGAAACCTTGAATTTGAGCTCAAATAAATAAAAGCTAATATCAGAGTGCTTTCCTTGGGACAAAAGTCTTCCATGCATGTTGGCAGTGTCAGTTCTGTCAGTCCCTCTGTGTCTATGTGTGTAAGTCAATTGCCTATTCAACAAATGTAAATTTATAATTTGAAAGGAAATTATTGCATTTTAAATCTACCTTCACAACGCATGCACACAAAAAACATATATATATATAGACATTTTGCGAAGCACTTCTATCACAGTAGCAGTTTTTCTTAAAGAAAGAAGTTGATGAAATGTTGGCAACCCAGTGTATGAAAAGAAATTACTCAATTAGTTTAGTCACTAAACTAATTTGTGCCAATTTAATTTTCATAGTGTCATTTTTATTGCAAAACTTCAATTCTAATGTTTGCTGCTGCTTCCTCTTTTCTCTTTTCTTTTCTTTTCTTTTCTTTTCTTTTCTTTTCTTTTCTTTTCTTTTCTTTTCTTTTCTTTTCTTTTCTTTTCTTTTCTTTTCTTTTCTTTTCTTTTCTCTTCTCTTCTCTTTTCTTTTCTTTTCTTTTCTTTTCTTTTCTTTTCTTTTCTTTTCTTTCTTTTTTTTTCTTCTTTCTTTTCTTTTCTTTTTTCTTCTTTTCTTTTCCTTTTTGTTCTTTTCTTTTTTCTCTTCCTTCCCTTTCCCTTTCCCTTTCCCTTTCCCTTTCCCTTTCCCTTTCCCTTTCCCTTTCCCTTTCCCTTTCCCTTTCCCTTTCCTTCTCTTTCTTCTCTTCTCTTTTCTTCTCTTTTCTTCTCTTTTCTGTTCTTTCTTTTTTTTTTTTTGGTTAGGTGTTGAATGTTTTCTCTCATGTAATTAAAGGGGAAAAAAAAACAAAACCAAAACCAACACAACATGGGTGTCTGATGAAAACATTTGTGTGGACTTTTATGTTGTTGAAATACATGGATTCTGGATTTCTGTTTAGAACAGTGGTCCTCATTTCCATGCTTCTCTTGTCTCGGTCACTTCTTATGGGTGGAAGATTTTCTCACTGTTTCTGTGATTCTTTTCTGCAGGTTTACCAAGAGACTTCATTCATGGTCCAGGGTCCCATTCTATCAGTAGTTAAGCAAATACGCAACAGACCGTTCTTAAAAGTGAATGAACAATGCATAAATATCCAAAGAAAGAGATTCCCAAAACACAGAGAAGGGGCGAGAAAATATATGATAATTCTGGTTACAGCTAAAAGATTTCAGTGTCTCTCACTGCATGACTGCTGTACCATTTCATCTAAGCTTCACAATAAGTTTCAGTGAAAGATGTGAAAAACGACAATGGGGTAGCTTTGTCACTGCTCACAAGAAATCCCATATATTACCAAAGGTACATAGAATCAGTTGTGAAAATACTTGTTTGAAAAGTTAGTGCATGGATGGAAAGGTAGTCATTTTAATTTGAGTGGAAGGGGGAAGTAACATTTCAGTACTTTCAGAGACCTAGTAAATTGGAGGTAAAAAATATAGAGATATAGAGGAGAAAGGTAGTCTAATAGAGAGATGCAAAGAAAACAGTGACATGGAAACTTTTGACCAGCAGTATGGTCATCACAGATTTAAAGTCCATATAAATCCTTCAGTCAGGTCTTGGAGTCAAATGGGTTAATCTTGAATTTTATTTAACAGGTTTAAATCCTCATAAACAAACACTGGAAAATATGCTTTCTGGTGCACAGCATGGTCTTATTTTTCCTCATTCACAAACATAAATTCCTTGACTTAACAAAGAATATTTTATTTGAAGGAGAAAAGGAAAATGTGAGAAAGGACATAAGCAGGATAACATGCAGCTCATAACTGCTAACTATTTCACTGTCCTTTTTTCTGATAAGGCAGCTTCTAACTCAGCTATTTTTTAATCTGCTTCTGCAGTAACATGTACCTCACAGCTGTGACTGCCCACTCTTGCTGGGTAGTAGAGCCCTACTGCTGACCTTATGGTGATGTGACCTACTTTGTTCTTAATGACAGTCCCTCACTGCTTGTTAGGCTACCGGCTCACCATTTTCCACCACTCCTTGTTCTGCTAACAGCTTTAGTAGCCATTCTCAGTGTTTATAAATTCTTACCAAGAATTCAGGAAGCACTGAAAACCAAAAGTCTTGTAACATACAAATGATTCTTAAATAGGCTTTTTTTTTTCCACTTAAAGATACCTCTTAAACTTGTTATCTTTTAGAAAACATCTTCCTACAAAGTTTTTGGTTTGGTTTGATTTGGTTTTGGTTTTGCTGGTTTTTGTTTTTTTTTTGATTTTTTTGTTTGGTTGTTTTTAAATAAAGGCCTTAACTTTTGTAAAATGCTACAGAAAGCTATGGTCGTAGGTTAGCTGTCCACTCTGCACACATTTAATTGACCATCATTCCTGCACACTGTTGTGATCAGAAATGTTTCTTTATACTATGATATTAGCAGAAATAGTTTCCAAACACAGAGAAAAAATATGTGCAAGCAAATAGGCTTCAGGCTGCCCATTGGAACATTTAATTTGTCTCCTTTCCACTAGATGTCAATAGAGTGCTCTTCCTTTTAGGGCTCCCTATCAATGGAAAAATTGAGATAAAGGATAGCAAAGGTTTGATTTTTGTTTTAGCCCTTAGTCACAATGCTTACATCCACATACATCCCTGAAAGAGTATACCAAAAAGAATAAGGAACAAGAGGTCTGTTGCCAAGTTAGAGAATGATTTTTTGTTTACTGAATCAAGATTAGGCTCTGTGGGTGCTGAATTGAAATAAAATTTCTTTTAAATAGGGGGGTGAGAAACCAGTTGTAACCAGCAGTTAATGACCAGTTTGTGAGCAGCTTGAGAGAAAGCCAAGGATATTTAAAATTCCAGCAAATTAGCTGTTAACTGTGCTAATGAATGATATTGCAGGAATTATCGCTGTTATAAACTGTAATAAATCAAGTTTACCATTGTGTGTAAGAAAAAATTTGCAAGCAACAATATTTTATGAATGCAGCTCTGTACTTCCAATTTTAATTAAGTTGATAATTTGAATATTCTGTGATGCTAAATTATACTTTCAGTTTCCAGGCAAATATAAACATGCATATTAAGCATAAAAATAATAATAAGCACTTCATGTTAAAATGTGGTCATATGAAATAACAAGGACATCAGCCTAAACATCAGGAAGCCTGTTATAACTTATAAGAAGACCAAACGAATAAAAAGGACTATCTGTGAGTGGATGTACTGTTGTATTCTTCCTAGTGATATAAATTTGTATAATTCATGTCTATTTTGTTGATTCAGTCCTGAAAATTTCACTGCAAGTATAATTCCTATTTACATAGTGCTTTGATGAGCTCTGAGTCTCCACTCTCAAGTACAGCAATTCCCTCCCAGTCTGAGGTGATACATTAGCTAGTCCATCCCATCAGGGAGGCTTGTGAACTATTGCTTTAGCAACTGGGCCAGCTGCAGGGTTTCTGAAGGAAGGAAATTTAGCCTTCCATGGACTTGGCTGCTTTTGTTTGTTCATTTGAGCTCTGACTGCACACCTTAACAAAAGCCTATAGGATCATAGAATCATATAATTAACTAGGTTGGAAAAGATCTTTAAGATCGTCAAGTCCAACTATTACCCAGGACTGCCAAGACCACCACTAAAGCATATCACCGAGGCTTTTTACTGTGAAGCCTGTATGCAAGAAATATAAGTAGTAATATAGAGATACCAACAGAGTTACTATAGCTTTACATTTTTAATAGATCCATATTTTCAAGTAGGTTTGAAATGTCTTCTGCTTTGGATCCTACAATCCTATTTGCTCCAGTTGTACAGAATCATAGAATGGTTAGGGTTGGAAAGGACCTTAAGATCATCTAGTTCCAACCCTACTGTCATAGGCAGGGATGCCTCACACAAGACCATGTCACCCAAGGCTCTACCCAGCCTGGCCTTGAACACTGCCAGGGGTGGAGCATTCACTACTTCTTTGGGCAGTCTCTTCCAGTGCCTCACCACCTTCACAGTAAAGTCCTTCTTCCTTATATCTAACCTGAACTTCCCCATTTTAGTTTTAACCCATTACCACTTGTCCTAGCACTACAGTCCCTGATGAAGAGTCCCTCACCAGCATCCTTGTAGCCCCCCTTCATATACTGGAAGGCTGCTATGAGGTCTCCATGCAGCCTTCTCTTCTCCAGGCTGAACAGCCCCAGCTTTTTCAGCCTGTCTTCATACGGGAGGTGCTCCAGTCCTCTGATTATCCTCATAGCCCTCCTCTGGGCTTGCTCCAATAGCTAGATGCCTTTCTTACATTGAGGACATGGTTCTAGTGTGAGTCTATTATGATCTGTGAGTCTCCATTTTGCAATGCAGAAGAGATGGATGCAGATGAAAATCAACACAGTATATGTGCCTATTCATGTACCACAGAAGTGAGCTGGCTGCCTCATTTGGGCACCCTGTCTCACTGACAGAAAGATGTTGCCTGATTTTGAAGCCAAACAAAAGTGAGTCAGGGACTAATCCTTAGCCCCAAAACCTAAGGATACAAACTGACTTAGTATCACACTATTAAGACCTATCTGACTCTACAGACTCTTCTCAAATTTACTACTGATCGTGTGCCCCCAGACCTTCTCCGTACTCAGAGGTTGCTCTTGTGGTCAAAGACATAATTATGAATTTTTTAAATGCTTTTTTCCAGGCCACAAGTTCAAAAATAATGCGAATGGTGCACTTCAATGTGAGTTTTAGGGTAGTTGTTACCTGTACAAGCATGTTGCTGGAGGGAGCATGAAAGAGCAAAACCTTTAGGATGTTGCTGGAATACTGTCTGGGACAAAGGAATCCACCTCGGTGCTGTTACATCCATAGTGCCTTTTGAGAGTAGCTCCTATAGTGATCAGCGCCTTGAGTTGTGCCTGAGTATACTCCTTGAGAGTATGCATAGATGAGAGACCTAACAATCATGCAAACTAAGTAATATAAAAATGCAATCTTTGATATTGCTCTCTGGATCACTCTTTGTGTAGCGACATAGATGTAGGTACATTCAATCTGGCCAGCTCTGCTGACTATGTAACTTACTTCTGGTTTAAATTAAAATTACAGATATGGATTAAAACTGAAATGTCAACAAAGTATGGGAAACAATAGCATAATTATTGTAGAGATGCTCTTGATTTTTTTTGTAATTGGACTTTAGACCAAATACATATTAAAATAAAGTGATCAGTGCTGGCACACTTAAAATCTCCTACTACAAAGTATTTTATGAATTACAAAGTAGATGGGATAATTCAGATCAGTATTAACGTTGATAAATACATGATAATACAAAATGTCATGCAAATCCTCAATGAGTAATGATAACTAAGCCCCAAATGGGGTGGGGTGGGGGGGGTGATGGTGGTGATAGTGTAGGTGAGGTTATATAGTTTCTCGGCGGACAGTGTTCTTATTTCCTTGGCAAGAAAAATATGTATTATGGCCATGGCTCATAAACCGTGAAGATTTAGCATTACCAGTTTATGAAATGAAGACTAAAGAGATACTTAATGGTTTAGAACAGAACAAAGAAAATGGAAGTAACAATATTTGTGTCAGTTAACAACCTCACCATATGGGTGTCATTTAACATATCTATTAATTAATTATATTTTCTGTGTATAAACAATAACTATGTACACTTTCAATGTGTTTAATTATACTGATATCAGGTAGATAACTCTTCAATTTCTTCTGACATAAAAATCTGATGAAACTGATCTTTCAGTCTTCTGAGGTCTTCTAAACAACTTTAATTTCTCCTTTTGTTCCTAGTTTGTTCAGTGGTTCACTACACTGCTCATTGAGTTCTTAGTTAGGGTTGGATATTTTTCTTGTTTGCTTTTGGGTTGATTGTTTTTCTGGGTTTGTTTTGGTTTTGTTTTGTTTTGTTTTGTTTTTTGTGGAGTTTTTTCGTATTGTTTTCTCCCTTTCAAACATTTCAACTGCTTGAAGAATAATCAGGAGAGGGTAACAAGCATACCTGCTAAAGACCTTGAGAATACAAATGACAAACCAAGATTATTATTTATAATGTAGGATAGAGTTTGGTCCTGATTATTTATTCTCACAGCAGAATACAGCTTTTCATTTTAAGGAAATTATCCATACCTAATCTCAACACCAATTCACTATTCCCAGTAAATTAAGAAGTAAAAGGAACAGAACCAGCTGTTAAATCAAGCCAATGAACTAGTTTTTTAATATTTTTTTTAATAATGAAGAATGGTTTATCATAGTTTATAATGAACTTATATTAGCTTGTAGGTCATATGTAATGTAAAGATCTTAGTAAGAATTTGGGACTTAATAGGCAAATAGAGCTTAATATCAATAAAATTGAAACAAATTTTCCATGAATGTAAACTAGAATAAATCCAGACTAAGCCATTCTTCCAATGTTATGCTCAAAACTCTTTAGCTAGACTGAAAGCAGAATTTTCCATATTAATCTAATGTCTCAAAATAATGAAAGACAGAATACTTAATGAGAGAAAAAAAATATTTTTACTTATTTGTGAAGTGAAAAAATATTGTAATGAAATTGCCCTGGAAAATATATTTGTATTTCTTTAGAGTTAAATTATAGTCATTAATATATATTGTCTACCTACAACAGTATGTTCAAAGTCATACTTTACTTATCCTTCTGTTCCAGAAAATAAAGTTTTCTTAACAGTGAAAAAGCCCACCAAACTATTTCTTAGAATAGTGGACTACTTACTGTCATCTGAATAAAAGCTCTTGGTTGTCAAAGTATTGGTACTTTCACAGTTTTTACTGCTGTATAAAGAACTTATTTTATTGTAGAACTATTATTTGTTTCAGGGTTCAAAAAGTTTAAACAGTTTTGCCTTTAGTCACAAAACTGTGATGTATTGTGGTAGGGTTTTTTTCTTTTTTCATTAAATAAAGCTTTTTCCCTTAAAGGACTTAACTATTTTTCTTAAAATATTTTTAATTGGAAATTTACTTACTTAATGAAGTTAAAAAACACTGTTTATTGTGTTTTAAAATAACCCAAGTAATTATTTTTGTGTGTATTTCAGTAGAATATGGTGGGGTTTCTTCTTTCCAATAAATATGTTCTGACAGGTTTCATCATCCTGAATATTTGCTTTAGACTGGATGGTTTACTTGCACTGAGAATGACACATCTTGTCCTTCATTTGTCCTCTCCAGGATTTGATCTTCCTTTGTTATTTATAAGGCATATAATTTCAGAACTACAGTTTCCAGAAAACTCCTTTGTTACCCAGTGGTTAGATGCCTCCCAAATTGTTTTATGTGATACTAATTCAAGCTTTTAGTATTTTGAAATAATATTAGCCTTAGAGTTTGTTCAAGTAATTACATGCAATGTTATTATTCGAATCACAGAAACAGGTGTAAACTTTTAAAGACTGGGTGTTAACTTTACTACATGAAGTACTCGGCACGCTTTTTTTCAAATTATAATTCTATACCTGAATTTTTACTTATATTTTGAAATGTTTGTTCAGTGCTTTTAAAAATTATAAGAAAAAATCACTAACCAAAATAAAGCCATTTCAATTCAGCATTTTAGAATGATCAGTATAGTTGAATGTCAAGAACTTAGATTCTCTTATAAAAGCATGATGCTTCTTGCCAGCTGAAGCATGGGCTGGACAGATAAGCTGGGGAAGGTGAAAAGTGAGGGAGGGGGAAGGAGGAATAGGATTGAAAGTGATAGACTGAAAGGATGTTGGAATAGCGCCAATTCAGCTGAAGTCAGAAGAGAGACATTTATTGATTTCCAAGGCAATCGGATCAGACCCACTGTCTGATGCTACTGCATTTTTTATATTAACAATTTGGAGTTACAGTCAAACTTTCTAACTGCTACATTTGATACTAAAATTTTCAGCTTCCCATTTTCTGAAGTTCCTTGGGTTTGTCCCAATGTATAATTCAATGCTTCTGACTGGCTGTGATCTTAGCAGATAGAAAATTCTGGTTTTATAGATAGACTCACTGAAGGCCACTAAGGAAGAAAGTAACTATGTATTTCCAATAATGTAGTCCTCTTGTGGGCGGATAAGTTTTGCAGCTATAGCTCACTATTGCGTTATAGGC
Organism: Neopsephotus bourkii; assembly: GCF_033783945.1. Classification (NCBI taxonomy): domain Eukaryota; kingdom Metazoa; phylum Chordata; class Aves; order Psittaciformes; family Psittacidae; genus Neopsephotus; species Neopsephotus bourkii. Next base: position 5,229,659 of record NW_026901872.1, on the reverse strand, counting down.
TTCTGCTTGCTGCTCCAGGCAGTACTGGGAAAAGGCTACATCTCTTACCCCCAGATTTCCCAAAATGGGCTTGCTGGGATGGGACTGAGTATACTGGGGGCCACCTAGAATACAGAAGAGCTATATTGGGAAGAGCTATAAGGTTGAAGTGTTTCAAGTCTGTAGCACATTGTATTAAAAATTGGGGTATCTGATTCAGTTCAGATGTATCATCATAATGTCAGTAATTCAGAATTTCTGTTTCTACAGAATATTGTCAGTTCTAATTTTTGCCATCATTTGTCATTGTTTACGATTGCTAATTACAGGTCTCCCTTTTTCACACCTTACAATGCCTGAAATGCCTCAGTTTTAACCTCATCCTCCCACATTCTCCTGAATCTGTAGTCCTGCCTCACACCTTTGTACTGACAGAAGACTACATTTTGTACATTTCAGGTTGGAGAGAGAGCACCCATTTTGTTCTTCTGTTTTTTAAGTTTTAAGGATTTGTTGTGATTTTGTGATTTGGTGGTTTTGTTGTGTTCTTTTTTCCCTTAAGGAATAATAAAAAAAAAATGTTTAGCAACATTTATTGATTAAATGAAATGCTAATAAGCCTTATTACCTAGTCTGTGCTATTAGTTCCATTTACTTCAGCAGGACTTCTTATCTGAATAAGGGCTATTGAATTTTGAGCCTATATTAGGAAGGTTATCTTGTAAACAGAAGGGCAAGAAATACTATAGCTTTATTTCTGTAGAAAATGTAATGTCCCTAAGAAACACTTTATGGGACCTCAGATGCTGAGAATGACAGTGTGGAATATTAACTACAGAATGGAAATAAGTTTCCATTCTGCAGGCTGAATGAGACCTAGCTGAAATATGTTGTGGATACAGTAATTATTATAATTATTTACTAAGCTTTGTCTGTGCTACAATTTATGGTATGTGACAGGAAACAAAACCCCATGACTGTCAGAGCTGTGTAAAACTCTCTGCAGCTTGGTACATTTCAAAATGGGAAAGACAATATTTCTGCACATGTCTAGGTTCAGATGATAAATTTTATAAGAAAGGAAATATGTGAACTCAGTGAGCTATGAAGGTGTGTGTCTGTCTATAAATTTGTTATGCATACCCTTAAGCATACAGTAGTTTGATCAAATGAATAATGTAAATCAGATAACTGGATTATCTGTTCTCAATAGAAATTTTAAATCTCATCTGAAAAAACATATTTTTTTACTCAATCTAGGTCCTTTTCCATTCAAACCATTTTACACTGAAAATAAAGACTCAGGTTGTATACACAGGAGTGTTTTTGTATGCTGTTTGTATTTGTATCTATTTTTCACAGCAAGAAAACTGATTGTTTTGTATGACTAGTAATTTGATTTCACTCACGCATTTCTGTAAACAGGAGCTGAAATTGTGTCCCAGTCAGGAAGTTTCTGAGCATCTATTGTCAGCTGCTGAATAATTTGAACTCTGACTGATGCTGTGGCATCTCAGCAGCATGAAAGAGCAAATCACTGCCTCATAAAATAAGGCTTTAACCAGAGAAAATATAGCAACACGTTAGCTTGGTAGTTAAAGCTGTCTCTAGGGCAATGAAAGATACGGACTTAAATTGTCTGAGGACATGGAGTAACTTTATTGTGCACATTCTCTGACTTTTTTGTCTCTTCTCTAAGGGGCCACTGACCTGTACTAGCTGCTACCACCATAACGTGTGGAAATTGGTTGCGCTTTGGTGTGTGAGGACAATCTTTATTCAATAAGCAGACAGATATGTTTTGGTTCCCAAGGACATCTAGTTACAATTATTGCTGCAGCCTGAGATAAAAGCAGAAAATAGAATTGTAGGCATTCAGGAGATTTTCAGGTAAAAATAAACATGCTATCCAAATCGAAGCAGCTCAAGGGATAGATCTCTAGCAGTTGTCTGCAGGTGAGTTCTTATTGATAACATTGGATTATTTGTCAAGCTTTCATAAATCTGATTTTTATTAGGAAATCTGGTGTGTGCAGATTTATGGATCTTGAAAATTCTGAAGTGGAATAGCTAATTTTTGTGAAGAAACAGCTTCTGTGGGGTATGGATGAGAAGGGACTTTCAGCATTTAAATTTATACAGATCCTTTCAGTTTACACTTACATCTCAATGTAGCATCTTAAATTCCTTACAGGATCTTAGGTGGTAGAGTTTTTCATAGTCTTGACTGACTAATAACCTAGCTAACTAAGTAAATCTCTTTTACCATATTTATCTTACTTTGCTTAAACAGCTCTATGTCTGAATATCTGTAAGTGTAACATGGTTTATCATAGCTATACTCATTTAGGTAAGGTGAGGTTACAGCCTGTCCATTCTAGCAGTTATAGAAAATTTCCAAATGTAATAAAGTTTAATTTCTTTGACTGAACTTCTTTCGGTGTCATAGGGGTAGAATTGTCACTTCAAATGCAAAAGGATATTTTTTCTCTTCATTAACTGCAAGCAATATTGTGACATTCAACCTGGTTTTAATATCTTCTTGGTTTGCAAGAGTCTGTATATATCTGTATGTTTATATCAATCATCTATAAATAGAGTTAGAACTGTTGTTCATCTTGTGCAACTCAAATGATTTATCAGTAATTTCCATTTTACTTAGAAAACATTGTATGCCGTCAGCACGTGCTTTCAGTTATTTGCAAGAGCTCTCCTCAGAAGTGGGATTCATGTTCACGTGTGCCATGCTTTCTAGAATAACTTGTTGTGTTAGTCTCTCCCACAAAGGTCTGTTATTAATCTTTATGATAGATGCAATCAAGCTCAAATGCATGTGTACTTTGTACTTCAGTAAATATTAAAAAATGCTTTTCCAGGAGGCAAATTTTTGAAGTCAGTTCTTGTCCTGTTGGATTAAAAAAATGTTCTATTCACCTCTAGCAAAAATCAATATATCCTTAGTGGATTGATAAAACAAAAGTGATCTGTTCTGACTTTAGCTTATGCTGCATAAAATGTGGATATTCCTTTACTAGTGTTTCACGAAAGTTAATGTCAATGTTCTTGGATAATTCATCAGGTGGGTATGACACAAGTAAAAAATAATAAAATGTAGAGTCCCTGTGTAATATTTTATATACATTATGGTGCAGTACAAAGATAGTATATAAAAATACGTAAGTCAGTACAACATTTTAGTGAAGCTGAATTAATGTATAGCATTTCAAGTTAAAATTGTATTAACCTTGTTAATTAAATTATACATCTCGTCTTGCACATGCAAGCATGCAAAAAAACAATCATACATGAAATACCCCTAATTTTTATTAATTCTAAAGACTGCAGTGTATTGGAGTATAAGACACCTAAGAAAAAGGAAATAGACATGCAGAATTTTCTTAGAACTGATCATGAGTTGTATATATTGATACTCCATTAACCTAGCTAATGATGGATGCTATCATGTACTCAAAGAGAAATTTTTTATAAACACATTTAAATAAAGGAAGCTAGACTGTTTCTAATTCTCAAAGAATTAAACAATATGGATGCAAATGTTGATGTTATCCAAAGAATCCTTGTGTAGAAATGAGAAAATGTGTAACCTTTCTGTATTCTAAAAGTCCTTTTTCTATACTGACACTGTGTGGTATGGAAAAAAAACCTGTTGACAGTATGTCTATCACAATCAAAAGTCAACAGAAATCATTCTTGTCACTGAGCTGGATGAAAGTTAGAAGAAAAAATATTTGCATGTAACCACAGCTTTCCAATTTTTTTCCTGTAAACTACTTTAACTAAACATTTTTAGATTTTTATTTTGCTTTGTTTTGTTTTGTTTTTTCATATTAGATGGGAAAAATAACAAAGAATCATCCCACTGTAAAGTATCAAATTGGTCTTCAACAAAACCAATGAAAATGCAATGTTACTTGATGGCATCAAGTGATTTAATTATAGCTCCTCATCCCATTATGTATCTCTCTTAATTAAACGGGTTCTCTGAATGACTTTAAAAATTAATAAATGGTTGTTTACACTTACAGCCTTTGCAATTGAAGCTTGGGTCAAAAAGACAGACATTCACTTCCTAAAAGGAGCAGCTTAATAGTAGAATACAGCTGATGTTGTATCACATACTGTGCTGCAATTTCAGTAGAGGAAGAATAGAATTGGGACCACAGGTAGCAAATTAGATTGATGTGTTGTCCTCAACATACTGGCATTTTCATTTCTGAGGCCTACTAAGTCCAAAACAAAACCATTTTTTATACTTGTTCAAAATCTCAAGAGAAATGAGTTCAGGTGGTCTCAGCCCAGTTTTTCATGTACAAGAGGACACATCAAAAAGCTGTCTTATGTTAATAGTAATTCATCACTCTTGTCTGTAAAAAGCCATGGGATTACAAGCATGGAGAAAAAAAATGTACTGCTAAGCACATTTTTTCTACCAACTGTATCTCTCTGGCCCATTTTGTATGAATGTATGAGCAGACATATCAAGGGAGGAAATGAAGATCATGTCTTCATGATAACCAAGGACTGTTTTTAATTCACCTTTCCTACTCCTTCTGTCTGACTGAATCTCAATATAATGAAAAAAAATCTCCAAGTATGGAAAGCAAAACAATGGAAGCTGAACAATGGAAGTGAAAAATGTAAGCCACTGAAGGACACTGATGAGATGTTAAAACTGTAATCAAGTAGCATGTCACTGTATATGGTTTAATTCTTTCAATCTCCCAAAATGACCTTGGGAAAATTAGAACACTTGAAAATGTTGCATCTTCAATAAGTCTTTTCCCTTAGGTTTAATGAAGGAGTCAGAAGACAGATTACTGATATGATTATGTTCCAGTTAAAAGATTTCTCTGGGGAATATCTCTATTAAGAACACTGTTCAGTTTTCAACAGTGCCAGAGTCATGCTTTTGGAGATGTTGTAGTGTCACACCACAATATGCAAAATTGTTTTCAGGGTCTGTTTTTATCCTTTCTATTCTTTCAGTGCTCCAGAACTCATTCCATATAACTCCAGTGAGGGGAGGGAGTTTCATCATCACAATGACAGAAAAATAAATACCTGAACTGTACATGTTTCCCTAAAGCTCTGGTAGGCAAGCATACAATCTAACTTGCCAAAATTGCTCATCTGGATGTCCACTGCAGAATACTGAAAACAAACTTAACTAGGGGTTCCGTGTTTATCACCTGTATCTTTCTAACACTGTTAAATTTGAGGAAGTGTGAATTTCTGCTACTCTGTATTTTTTCTTTGGGGCATACATGAGACTAGCATAGACACAGTGAGACAGAGAATAAATTAGAGGGGGAAGAGGTGTAAGACAGTGAAGAAAAGAAGCTGTTATATTCAAGAGCAAGTTCTGTTCCAATGTCATAATCAGTGTAGATGGTACAATAATGAGTGCCCCTTAACTAACACTGAAATGGAGAGTTTCAATAACAATTCATTATAATATCTATTGGAGAAAATGAGCTCAACTGGTAATAATGTAACAAATGTTTAGAACAAAGAAGAGAATTCTGTAGCAAAACTTTGAAATTGGTTCTTCTAACAGAGTCTATGATGTCTACAAACAGTGCAATATCATCTTCTGTGTGTGTGTAAAATAAGGTAATTGATATCCTACCCATTAAGTATTGTTTCAAATAACTATGGTACAGGCAGAAATTCTAAATCATATGTTTAAATGACAAAATTTAAGGTTGCTCAAAAGCTTATCAGCAAATATGTAATTTTCATATTAGCTAGGAAAGAAATTCATAGGTATAGTCTGCAAGTAGCGCTAGCAGAAAAAGTAGCTGCTATTCGTACAGTTGTAATTTAGAAGGTCTGTATCATGTGACTCTCGTAATCTAATACTTATGTATAATTTTAATGTACATCAGGAAAACCATGAATACTTAAGTTTCTCAGTAGACTGGATTTACTTTGAAAATAAGAATCAAGGGATTAATATTATTCCTATAATTCAGTTACAATATTCTTTTTAGGTTCCCAAATATAAGGTGAATAGAAACATATAGAATTTATTATATGCAAATTATTCTAGTAGAGACATATTCAGTAGATCCTGTGGCATTATACTCAACATTTAGACGGTTTAATGTGGTTATGAGCCTGAGAGACTCAGCAGTTGGTTGCAGTTGACTTCTATTGACAGAATCCTCAAGACAGACATAATTTCTCATCAGTTTGACTGCATATGATTTTCAGAAACTAAGTGAAGATCTTTTACTTTGGACTAAAACATTATTAAAGGTGTATGCAAACCACAAAATCTTAGCAATACTGATGTGGTTTTTGAAAACCCATAATAGTCAGGCATAAATCAATCTATAGCTTAGTTCATGATAACATAGGGATATTGGGTGGTTAAATTTTATCTTGATCTATTAATTATTATTAAAATTATATTTAAATTAATATAATTAATCATTAAGAGTATTAACCAATATGATCTGTATTAAAAGTAACCACCCATCTTCTGACAGTACATATTAATCTTTTCTGTGTTCTTGTTTACTTTGCAGCCCATAGACAGCACATTATAGCACTGTAACTGAATCAGTAGGGAACTGCATCACTTTGAGTAAGAAGGATATAAATTAAGATGGTGTGGTTGATACAACCTGTGTCTTTGTATAATTTGCCCCAAAATCTCTAGAAAAGTAGAGAGGTATTCTGTTACTTGCATTCATTAAAGAATGCACCTGGAATCTTCATGGTTCCTTTGTTCTAGTTTCAAAAATAGATTTTTAATTCCTAAAAAAAAAAAAAAGTTATTTTAGTCACATAAAGAACATAAACCCCAAAACTTGTCACTTAATAGTTAATAGCACAGCACTGATGTGACTGGACTTACTACATAAAAATGCACTGTCCTCAGACAGACAGTATATTCCTATAAATTGACATCATCTCATCTGTGTTAGTAAATTGTTACTAGCATTATTAAAATTAAGCAATATGGCTTTATCTTGTTATTAGCTGTATTTTACCACTGCTGGACTGTAAGCAAGGATTTTCAAGAAGATAAGAAAAAAGCAAGCCTAAAAGTTTATCTTTTTTCTATGGCTATAGGAATATATTTGAACTTAGAAGGATGACATGGTCATCCACAACAATAAATTTAACATTCTGTTGTTGTATGAATATGCATATTGTGACAGGGAATGATTCAGAACTTCAAGAAGGTATCTTAAGCTGCAAATCTCCATACAAGAATAAAAGATGAAAATTAAGAGCCTAGGAATAGTGGGAGAGGTGAGACTGTTTTTTTTTTAAGGAAAGAAGCCCGTTCTCTGACCCAATTTCTAATTACAACATACACTCCCCTCCAGATTGAGTACATGAAGAATTTTTCATAAAGAGGACATCTATCCCACAGCTGTAGTAGTATTTGCATTTTTTCAAACATTTTTAGCTTAGTTTTACAGTAGAAAAAGGAACGTGAACAGTTTGATTTTGGATCAAGATGCTGTTCAACAGGTTCAGTTCAATGTAGTGTAGCTTATTCCAGGAATTTTTAGTATTCATTTGTACTCATGCAACATTCTCCAAGAATAGAAGTTAGAGAGGAAGACTATTTGGTTGAACAAGAGTAGTTAAAACTATAAAATTATGCATCATGACTATCAAAAAGAATGTGTATGAATTATCCAGCTACAAAATCTGGCCCATAGAGGAGTACAGGCTTATGAGTCATTTGAGTAATAACTCTCTTGAGGCCTGTGTGCACACAGAGTACACAATTAATGTCCAAGTGACCTGAATCAAAATATTTCATTGTGTCTTTTCATTTTGTTCTTACAGAAGACAAAATACATGTTGATATATTAGCATTGCAGATAAGATGGAAAACCACACTTTGTATCCTATAAAATGTGATCCTGGGGGAAAAAAAAAAAAGATGATTCTACACCATTCCACAGTGTTTCAAGTTCTCCAATATCACAAAAATAAATAACCTCAAGAACACTCCATCTTCAAAGAAGCGTGGCCAGCAGGTCAAGGTAGCTGAATTTGCCCCTCTGCTCTGGTCATCTGGGGAGACTCTTCCTGGAGTACTGCATCCACCTCTGGAGTCCTCACTACAGGAAAGATATGGACCTGCTGGAGAGGGTCCAGAGGAGGGCAACAAAAATGATCAGATGGATGGAACACCTCTTCTGTGAGGAAAGGCTGAGAGAACTGAGGTTGTTCAGCCTGGAGAAGATGCTGTGAAGACATTATTGTTGCCTTTCACTACATAAAAAGGGGCCAATAAGAAAGATGAGAAGGGACATTTTACGGGACCTATTGTGATAGAATGAGGGGTAATGGTTTGACCAGCTTGTTCTACAGTGTTTGATGCACCCCAGGATGCAGTTTACTTTCTTGGCTGCCAGGACATGCTGCTGACTCGAGCCTGCTGTCCCTGAGCACCTCAATATCTGTTTCTAAAGGGGTGATCTGCCTCTCCACTCCCAGCTTATACCTGTGCCCAGCATTACTCTGGGTGGAGAGAAACCTAATGAGGCTCAACAATAGCAAGTGTAGGGTACTGCCCCTGGGGAGGAAGAACCCCAAGTACCAGGCCAGGCTGGGGGCTGACCTACTAGGGAGCAGTTCAGCTGAGAAGCACCTGGGAGTATAGGTATATGATAAGTTGACTATTAGCCAGCAGTGATCCCTTGAAGCTAGGAGAGCAAATAGTATCCTGGGACGCATCAGGAAGAGTGTGGCCAGCAGGTTGATGCTAGCAGGTGATCCTCCCCCTCAACATGAGGAAGAAATTCTTTACATTGAGGGTGGCAAAGCACTGGAACAGACTGCTCAGGGGGGTTGTGTTTTCGCTCTGGAGACATTCAAAACCCACCTGCACATATTCCTGTGTCATCTACTCTAGGTTGTCTTGTCTTGACAGGGGGAGTGGATTAGATGATTTCCAGAAGTCACTTCCAACCCTAACGATTCTATGATTTTGTTAACATCACTGGTAACCCATCACCAGCTAGGTGTAGCCTCATTCACTACAACCTGTAGAGCTCTGTCCTTCAGCCAGCTCTTCATCCAGTGTACCATGAACCAGCTCATCCCAGTGTTGGACAACTTGTCCAAAAAGATGCTGTGGGGGACAGCATCAAAAGCCTTACTAAAATCTAGAAAAACTATGCCCACTGCCTTCCCTTCATCCACTAAGTGGGTGACCTTATTGTAGAAAGATATAAAATTAGTTTAACAGGACTTTGCCTTTGTGAACTTGGTCCAGTCCTGTTCAGCATCTTCATTAATGATCTGTATGATAGGTCAGAGTGTACCTTCACAAGTTGGATGATGACACCAAACTGGAAGGTACAGCTGATATGCTGGAGGGTTGTGTGCCCATCCAGAGGAACCTCAACAGGCTGGAGAAATGAGCTGACAGGAATGTCATGAAGTTCAACTAGATGTGCAAAGACCTGCACCTGGGGAGAAACGGCCCTAGGCACCAATATATGTTGGTCAGAAAGCAGGTTTGTAGAAAAGGCCTTTTGGGTCCTGGTGGTTAGCAAGATGAAAAGAAAAAGGCACCAAGAACGATAATAGTTTTCTAGGTGTCCTGGTTTCAGCTGTGACAGTTATTGTTCTCCTTCCTAATAGCTGGTGCAGTGCTGTGTTTCAACTTTAGTCTGTGTGCAATGCTGATAACACATTGAGGTTTCAGTTGTTAAGTAATGCTTACCCCAGTCAAGGACTTTTCAGTCTCTCATGCTTTGGCAGTGAGGAGGGGCACAGGAAGCTAGGAGGGAGAAGAGACAGGACACCTGACCCAAACTAACCAAAGGGGTATTCCATACCACAGCAGGTCATGCCCAGTATATAAACTGGGGGGAGTTACCCAGAAGGCCCAGACTGCTGCTTGAGTCAGGCTGGATATCGGTAGGCAGGTGGCGAGCAACTGTATTGTGCATCACTTATGTTTATTGTTTTATTGTTTTTACTTTCTCCTTTTAGTTTTATATTCTCTCCCCTTGTTATTTAGTTAATCATTATTATTATTGGTGGTAGTAGTAGTGGTTTTGTATTATACCTTAGTTACAGGACTGTTCTTATCTCAAACTGTGGGGTTTACATTCTTTCAGTTCTCCTCCCCATCCCACCCAGAGGAAGGGGGAATAAAAGAGAGGAGTGAGCAAGTGGCTGCATGTTTCTGGGTTACTGGCTGGGCTTAAACCACAACACTGGATTGCATTAGGCAAAATATTTCCAGCAGGCCATGGTAAGTGATTCTTCCCTTCTGCTCATCACTGATGAAGCTACACATGGAGTATTGTCTCAGGGTGAAAGTGCCATGGGCATACTGGAGAAAATCCAACAAAAAGACAGAAGGATAATGAACGGGTTGAAGCATTTCTCCTGTGAGGAAACACTGAGACAGTCAGGACTGTTCAGCCTAGAGGAGAGGCTCAGGGGGATCTGTGATATAAATACCTGAAAGGAGCATGCAAATAGGTCAGAGACAGGTTTTTATCAGCAGTGCCCAGTGACAGGGACCAGAAACAACAGACAAACTGAAACACAGGAAGCTCTGTCTGAACGTCAAGGAGCACTTTTTTTTTTTACTGTGAGCGTGACTGATCACTAACAGAAGATGCCCGGAGAAACTGTGGAGTCTCCATCCCTGGAGACATTTAAAAGCTGTGTGGACATGATCCTGGGCAACCAGCTGTGGGTGTCCCTGCATAAGGAGGGGGGTTGGACCATATGATCTCCAGAGGTCCCTTCCAACCTCAGCCTTTTCTGTGATTCTATAAAATCATTTGCTATTTATTTTTATGGTGTGTTAATAGGTCAGGCAAATGAATGTCCTGTGAGATTAACTTCTGCACACTGCAATTTCTCTATGACAAATGTTCTTTCTGCGTTTAACCTCAGGTTATAAAATGCCTTAAAGCATTTGGTTTACCAACATAAATCCCCTTTAGAATTATTTCAGACAAGTCTTGAATCTTGCCATTCTATACTATTAAAAGACTTTAGGAACCAAAAAGACCTCTTCAAAGCTAATTCACCACTTTATAGTCAATGAGATTAAAGAACACATGGTCTGCTCACATCTGCTTCACTCTGTGAATAAGTATGTTGTTGCAATCTGTAGAAGCTGACAACAGCAGAGGAGTCATACTGAGAGGCCTGGTAAATGACAATTGTGATAATGTCTGTGGTGGCATGTATTTTATGGCCCCTGGAAGATAAATAAATGAACAACATGACTTAAATGTACAGCTGGAAATATTGTCAAAATGTGTCTAAACATGATTCACTATGAAAAGAGTGGTGCTGCTGAAAATACCTCTCAGAAGTTAGCCTGACCTGTTATTTGAAGCCTATGCCTTTTGAAGAACAGAACACACAGACAGGCAAGGAGCCTTTGTATAGTGCTGACTTTTTTGTCTTCCTATAAAGTTATTGACACATCCAGCTTATGATGTATATGAAAATGACTTTTGAACTACTGTTGCAGATCATGCAGTCATATTAGCCTAGAAAATTTTCTGTGCAAAGATCATCATCATCACAACCTCACCATAAGTTTCTATCTCAAAAACATTTTCTAGGAAGTGATGCTGGCAGTCAAATAGACCAAAAGATCTAATAAAGTACGTTTTTCCATTTCAGATCTTATCAATAGGTTGGTTAATAAGAAATTGGATTTCAGCTTAAAAGGACAGATCGCTTTCAAGAATCTCACTGCTGTCAGGATATCTAGGTTGCAGTTTTATTTATGGAAAGCCATGGTTAAAATAGTTGACCATACTTGTTCATTTGAATTTCTTCTTCATATGGGTGCTATTTTCATACTAGTGCAGGAGAAAATTGAACAAAAATAACAGTGGAAACATACCCCTGCTTTTGACTCTGTGAGACTGTCCATACTTTCAGTTTATGTTATTTCAGGTAAACACAAATATTGGTGTTTATAAAGTCTGACCCCTTTCTAATTTTAGCTATGCAATTGCACTTTGAAGTGTATTTCATCACTACTTGGAAGGTCTTGGTTTTCCGTACAGCACATTTATTTTAATTTCTTATCAAGTGCATTTATGAACAGATACTTCTTGCATGTTAGAAAAATCCCACAAGCTATAACAGGTCATCTTTATACAGACAGTTCTTACTGCAAACCATTTAGTTCTGACTGCAAACCGTTTAGTTCAGACTGCCTTTCCTCTCAAATGGGCCATAGATCTGAAGTATATTCCTTAATGTTTATTAGTTTGCACATTTCCAAGAGTTTGTGATAAGCTTACTTCTATGTCATTATCTGGTTTTCCTTGGTGTCCATTGACTAAAATAATGATGCTGAAGTCTTAAAAAAATACATATTCCAGGGTCATAGTCACAAAGTAAAGGTCAGTCAGCTAGAGGCTATTTAGCATACAACTTGTGGTGATCTGCTACTTGTAAGATTTCCACTTCACAAACTTCTACTCTTTAAGAGGAGTAATTAATTGCTGCAAGTATGCATGATCTCTGCATTTTTTTACTGTGGTAGCACATATTAAATAGTTTATTTATATTTACACAGTTCCCATGCTGGTCCAATTAATGCATATGATTTATATCTGAGATGTAATTTTTTATTACTTGCTCTGCACTAATTGGGTTTCAGAGGCCTCTATTGGTCAATCACTTCTTCCTTACGTCATCTTCCAAAGTCTTAAGTACTTGATTACCCAGTTGGTCAGGAAAATCTAAATGCTTTCTCTAAACTGCCATAGTAGTGAAAAAGCAATCTAAATGTTAAAATAGGCGGTTACTATTATACAAAAATATTATTGCAGAGCATTTCTTCTTATTATTTCTTTATTCTTTCTAAGAATACAAATGAAAAAAATAGACCATCTAGCTTGTGAATTTAGATTCATCTTAGATCTAGTCAACAATGCTACTCACAGATTCCATGTGCTGCTCTAGATATGCAGTGAACGTAACTGGTATAAATGGAATTATAGTGCCAAAGCTTTTTTTTTTTTTTTTTTTTTTTTAATTTAAATTAGCACAAGTAAAATTACAAATTAGGCCTACATTGTTTGAGCAACTTAAGTTCCTCATTGATTCAGAAGCGATTTGAGATACATTTTCTCATTCTGCAGTTTAACAAATTAACAGAATTAAGCTCTTGGGTGACTTCGCCCTTTGAAATTCTTACCAGAAAGTCAATGTTTATAAGAGTTTGCACAAAGTAAGTGACTGCTTCTGTAAAGAATAAGTCATTATGAATTTTGTCCTGGGTTTAGCAGTATCAGTCATTTTTTCTCCTTCTTGGTAGCTGGTGCAGTGCTGTGTTTTGACTTTAGGGCTGGGAACAAAGCTGATAAAAATGATGTTTTGGTTTGGCCAAGGACTGTGTGGGCCTCATGCTCTGCCAGGGAGGAAGGGAAGCCAGGAGGAACAGAGACAGGACACCTGACCTAAACTGACTAAAGAGGTATTCCGTACCACAGCATGTCACGCCCAGGAGGAAACTGGGTTGTGACCCGGAAGGGCAGGTGGACTGCAGGGTTGAAGGAGGTATCGGTCGGTGCTTGGTCGGGCTGGGGGGGCGAGTTATCGGTCAGCTGGTGGTGAGGTCTTGTATTCTCTTCCCTTGTTATTTCCTTTATCATTACTATTACTGGTGGTAGCAGTAGTGAATTGTGTTATACCTTAGTTACTAAACTGTTCTTATCTCAACCCATGGGAGTTGCATTCTTTCTGATTCTGCTCTCCGTCCCTCCAGGAGTAGGGGGAGGGCAAGAAGGTGGTGAGTGGGTAACAAGCTGTCTGGGTGGGGTTAAACCACGACAAATTTGCTCATGGCTAATGCAATATGCTTGGTTTCTGGGATATTACTAGTCTTACTCTATGATTGTGAACTGTCTGCTTTATCCTCAATGCAAGCCAAATTTTGAAGTCCTTACTCTGGCACAGCATGTATTTCAGACACTGGGAGATTTTCCAGAATGCAAACTTCATGAATTACACAACAGTATTGCTTAGCTCAAAGAATTTAAATTGCTATTCAGGCACAGGTATATAGGTACTATTGATCTTGTATGTGGATATTGCCCATCTGACATTAGAATTTGATTCTGATTGTCTGCTTCTGAAACCCAGACAATGTTCTGTTATAAAGTTTACAGATTCTTAAATTACAATCTGATCAGATGAATCTTAGTGGACATCCCTGAAGCCATCTAAGTAAGCAGACCAGTATCACTACATTATTTCCAGGCTAACTTGGGCTTTTCAAATCAGCAGATATGAGTTTTCTCCATTTAAAGAGTCACTACAGTCTAGTTCTTTTTCCATATTCTGATGAAACACAAAGCTGGGTGTCTTCTGATATATCCCTTTGAAGGAAAACTATGTTGCTTCTGAAATCTAATCATATTTGGGTCAGAATCACATTTAATAAATCTATGTTTTTTAAGGAATGACTGCATATGCAGATAAGTTAATCTAATGCTCTTGAAAACAAAAATTAACAATGTTTTTAGGACATGATGTTACCACAAGACCCTGCAGTAGCAGTTGGAAGACACTTAATAGACTTCATGGCTCAAGACTTGGCTGAGAACAAGAACATCTGTGCAAAAATATCTGCCTAAATGAAGTAACCAAGAAGCCTTCAGGGAGAAACTTCTTTTGCTATGCTGTCTCCTTCTCTCTTCACCAGGAAAACACTCAAGATGCTGATTTGTCAAAAAGTCTTGCTACAGAGTACTAACAGAAATAGGACTAGCTCCATTCAGAAAGGATCTCTTATGGATGCAAAGTCAACCTTCCTGACTACTTTTCTTCAATTTTGCAATGATAAAGAGTAACATCGTTGCAATTTTATAAATGCCATGGCTTGCAAGAGGAGGTCACATACATCCAACAGATATTTCAGGCTCTATAATGCTGGTGGCTACAGCCAGGTAGTAAATACTGATAAAACAACACATCATTCAAACCAAATCAAAGCAAACCAAAGAAAACTAAATGAAAACAAACCTAAAAATAAATAAATAAAAAACCTAAATAAAATAAACTGCTTGATGAAAGGGAACAATGATGACTGAGACTTAGTCTGAAAAAAAAATTAGTTCTTTGGCTCTCCAGAGGAAAAAAGAGTAAATACAAAAATCCTTCACTTAATTTAACCTGGTATATTTAAATGCACTCCTAAAGGAAAGCAATTACCTAGGCAAAACAGCTGTTTGCTCATCTAAACATTGTATATCTATCTCAAAACACTCTTTAAAATACCCAGGAAGAGAAAACTGCCAAAGTGACAGATGAAATTTAATGTAGATAAATAGAACCTGAGGTACACAACAAATAAAATATCCTGATTTTATATGAAACATACTGCATTATCACATAAGCATTATCACATAGCAGCAAGATTGTTGTCCTATAAAAAGCCAATTCAGTGCAACTTAGTGACCAAAAAAGCCTGCAGAACCTTATGAATTGATAGAAAACAGAATAAGAGCTTAATCTTTTTTCTGCATGGATTTACATAATTTGTCTGAACTTTGACTACTGAACATAGTTCTGAGTAAGAGCTACATCTCAGAAAAGTTATAGCAGAACTTAGAAAGTGTTCAAGAAAGACTGATGAGGATGGACAAAGTATGTAGCTGTTACCGTATGAGAGATACCTGTGTCTTCTAGGCCATCAGACAACCTGCAGGTGTGACAGAAGTCTGCAAAACCAGGCAAAAAAACAGGATGAGAAGTATTATACCAGTTGCTGTTTTATAGGATCAAGAAAACTGCAGAGGACAGAAGCAAGCACAGTAGATATTTTCTTTCCCTGATAAGCTGTGTTTTACCATACAAGTATAGCAGGGACTGTGAGAATGAAGACCTTGGGCCCATGGTAGGAGAGGATCTGGTTCAAGACCATCTTAAGAACCTGAATATATACAATTCCATGGGACCTGATGAAATCCCTCCGCAGGTCCTGAAGGAGCTGGTGAATGAAGTTGCTAAGCCACTGGCCATCATATTTGAAAAATCATGGCAGTCCGGTGAAGTTCCTGACAACTGGAAAAAGGGAAATATAACCCCCATTTTCAAGAAGGGGAAAATGGATGACCCAGGGCATAACAGACCATTCAGTCTCACCTCTGTGCCTGGCAAAATCATGGAGCAGATTCTCCTGGAAGGCATGCTAAGTCACACAAAAAAACAAGGTGCTTGGTGACAGCCAGCATGGCTTCACTAAGGGGAAATCCTGCCTCACCAGTTTGGAGGACTTCTATGACGGGGCTACGGAACTGATGGACAGCGGTAGAGCAGTTGACGTCATGTACCTCGACTTGTGCAAAGCGTTCAACACTGTCCCACACGACATCCTTGTCTCTAAATAGGAGAGACATCAATTTGATGGATGGACCACTCGACGGATAAAGAACTGGCTGGATGGCCACACACAAAGTTGTGGTTAATGGCTCAATGTCCAGCTGGAGACCAGTAACGAGTGGTGTCCCTCAGGGATCGGTGTTGGAACTGGTCTTGTTCAACATCTTCGTCTCTGACATGGACAGTGGGATTGAGTGCTCCCTCAGCAAGTTTGCTGATGACACCAAGCTGTGTGGTTCGGCTGATACGCTGGAGGGAAGGAATGCCATCCAGAGGGACCTTGACACACTTGTGAGGTGGGCTGAAGCCAACCTCATGAGTTTAACCATGCCAAGTGCAAAGTCCTACACCTGTGTCAGAGCGATCCCAAGCACAGCTACAAGTTGGGCAGAGAAGAGATTCAGAGCATTGTACACTCACAGCCCAGAAAGCCAACCATATCCTAGGCTGCATCAAAAGGAGCGTGACCAGCAAGTTGAAGGAGGTGATCCTGCTCCTTTACTCTGCTCTCATGAGACCTCACTTGGAGTATTGTGTACAGTTCTGGTGTTCTCAACATGGAACTGTAGGAACAAGTCCAGGGGAAGGCCACGAGGATGATCAGGGGACTGGAGCACCTCCCATATGAAGACAGGCTAAGAAAGCTGGGGATGTTCACCCTGGAGAAGAGAAGGCTGCATGGAGACCTCATGGCAGCCTTCCAGTATCTGAAGGGGGCCGTAGAGATGCTAGGGATGGACTCTTCATTAGAGACTGCAGTGACAGCACAAGGGGTAATGGATTAAGACTTAAGCAGGGGAAGTTTATATTGGATATAAGGAGGAAGTTCTTTTCTGTGAGGGTGGTGAGGCACTGGAATGGGTTGTCCAAGGAAGTTGTGACTGCTCCATCTCTGATGGTGGTCAAGGCCGTGTTGGACAGTGCCTTGGGTGAGAGGGTTTAGTTTGAAGTATCCCTCCCCAAGGTAAGAGGGTTGGAACTAGGTGATCTTAAGGTCTTTTCCAGCCCTATCTATTCTATGATTCTAAAACATAACAGCCTGTAAGCAGTTTGAGACTTCACATAATTAATGAAGACACTTTATCACTTATTGACCAAATTCAACAAATCGTAAGCTACATGATGACTTTACAGTGAGACAACTGGGATCTTGGCAGATAGCTCTTCTTGCTCTCTGTTTCTTTCCAGGTGTACACTCTTTCACAGTGTTAATCCTCACTGGATTCTACATGTACATGGGGAGCACTATGGTCATATAAGTACACTTTACAAGGTTGCATAATCACCCTAGTTTCTAGTTTTTAATCTTCTGCATCAACAGTGGCTTCATTTCTGTAAGGTATTAACAGCTCATAAATGTCCTATATATCAGCAGAAAAGATTCTGCTTGGCTAACACTACGAACTAAACAAGCTTAGAAATTTAAAATTATCTTAAGTCAAATACTTCTAAGTACCTTTCTTAGCATCCTTTTCCAATACTGCAGTGGACAGAATAATGGGCTAAGTGGGCTGTTAGTCTAACATAATAGGGCTATTCTTATTTCATATTTTTACCTAAAAATCAGCCTGACAAAAAGAAAAAAACAAAAAAAAAAACAAACAACCAAATCCAGACTTCATGTCTATGCCAATACTTTGCAGACCACCAAAGTAACTTGCTCTTTCAGCCTATATACAGTAATAACATATTTTAGCTTAACTTACATTCCCATTTAATAGATACTCCTTTCAGTTTGGATCATTAATTTTATATCTCCTACATACTGTTTCCAGAATAGTGGAAATGTTCTGAGTATGCCAAGCCTCACCCCATTAAAAGAAAATTAAAGAAGAATGAAAGGATGAAAATTTAAATTAGGGCAGTCTAAGTCTTGCCACATTTTTCTAACTGCTGTAGTGATAATGAGTAGTATCATCATTGAATTAGCAAGTTCCACAGTTTCCTGCTTTCTTTGCCAGTGATACTAGCTTATGCTAATTAGCAGTTTCATGTCCATCTTTTTGTTAGATTCCCTTCTTTTCCATTTCTCCTTTTTATTGGGATTTTAAGTAATGTTAAAAGTGTTAACTGCTTTGTATTTCAATATTTAATTAGTATATTAATATTTCTGAGTGAATAAAAACCACCAAATATTCTAAGCAAAAAAGTTGCAAGTGGAACTTTTTGAAGATTACTTTGTTTTCAATGAGGGCAAAACAAAAACAAAAGTGAAACTTTTTTTCATGCAAATATATCTACAAAAAATGCCATAAGTGAAGGACTAGGATTGTCTTACATTTAGTTCATATGTTCAATTCTTGATACATGTTTTATTAATTTTATTCCAGTTCATAATTTGACATCCTATGAAATGGGTGTTGTGCCAAGTTTACGTTAAATGACATTATAATTAAAGTCAAAGTGGGTGAAAAGTTTCACTTCTACTGCACTGTTAGAATATCTTTTATGTATATTCCAGTAACACAATGAATGCTAACATAAGAGCACATATTGCTTCTGGGAGCTTTCCAGGACTGAAAACATTATGATTTCCAGAAAATTTTAAGAGCATATTTTGACAATATTTACTAGGTTTTTTGTTGGAATGAAATTAAATAGAAAAATCTATGGAAAGCTGGGAGCTGACCAAGTTTCGTGTTAATACTGCATGAAGTCGATAGTTGGTTTCAAAAGAATTTGAAGTTCTCCTAACACATAACAAAATTAGTTTGAATTTCTATCTGGTAAAAATGGCATAAAATCAGTAGGTGGTTTGCATGGCTTTGAAAATTTTACTGCAGGCATTTGGTATGATTTTAGACTAGTTGATTATTAACTGGTTCTTTTGAACCTTTTCAACCTTTATCACCAATACACTCATTTTCTGAAGAAAACACTTTGCATGAAAATACCTTCTCTGAATGTAAGTGCTGAAATATAATCTAATATTTACACTTTTAGGAGTTAACTCCAGCTAAAATTTTAAATACTGGTGTTGTGAGGCAACAGAAATTTGGCTAAAGGGTCACTTTAATATGTGCATCACCCAACATTATTTCTATTAATGTGACTACATTTTTAGCCTGTACTAAAATAAAATACTGACACATACCTGAGAATCATTTTGTCTTTAGTATAAATTCTCACTATTCATTCTTATTACTTTTAATAACTAAAGAAAACAAAGAGATAAATTTTAAAGATAGTCACCTTATTTCATTTGGGGGATATCAATGAATATTAGAGTCAAAATATGTTTAAAAGCAGTGTTATAAATGACTTGGTAATATTAAAAGAAATATGTGGTAAAGCACAGAAGGCTTATATACAGAACTCATAACTTCTAAGACTTTTTCCTAACATACAGGTGGTTCTTGCTGCGTTATGCATTTAGCTCTGTGGTCTTGGAGGACCAGACGTAAACCATAAGAAGGTACACAATTTAGACTGAATATATTATAAATAACAAGATAATGATTCATATGTAGGAACAGATTTATGGTTCAAACCACCTGGGAATCACATTCTGCCCAATTGTGAGCAAAGACATGCCACATACTCCTTGGGAATAAAACTGCTCACATGCAAATGAACATTATTCTAGTCAAGTTGTATGTCAGAGGTTATCTGTTTTTAATTAACATTTATCCAAGTTCAAAGAGGGTTTTGTAGTGCTGATATATGTTAAGTGAGAAAAAACGAAAAACAAATTATCTAGGGAAGCATATTTTCATTCAGTATTGAATAAATGGGACATGAAATGATAGAGGAGATATTGGTCTCAGTGTTCATTCTGTATTCCCGGTTTGATTAGAAGTTGCGAGGTAAAAGAAGATGCTCACACTTACAAAATCAAAGGTTCTGACAGAATAATGGAGATGATTCTCTGGAAAAAAGGTTTTATTAGCTTTGAAAATCTGTGACAAGAGCACAATGAGAAATTCTTAAACCAGGAAGAATGGTTAATGCAAGTAGTAAACAAGCTTTAAATTCAGAGATTTACCTTTAAGCTTATTCATCATAATAATACTAATAGACCTTTTAATGTTAACTTTAATTAATATCCTGAGTTATTTTCAAGGAAGACAAAATTGGCTTGGAAATTTTGTAAGAGGAAAAAAATGGATCAAAAATGTAGCTTGCATGAAGCTGAAAAAAACTTTTATGTAAAGTGTGATGGGAACAGAATCTTATTTCTCAGAAATGCTTATGATACTTTGCTATGTAACTTGAAGGAATTTCACAATGACTTTATTTTCTTTGGATACAGAAAATCTCAGAGAATTAACTTAAGTGCTCAGAGGAGCACTTAATGATATCTCTCTCAAATGTGCTCCAAAATTCAAAATACAGCCTCTGAAGAAGCATGTTTTTCTGACAAGCCAAAAGATATCTGTAAGGATTACTGTCAACAGGAATTCTTCAGAGGCTGCCCTATGTTTTTCTCCCTCATATTACCTTCAATGTGTTTATTAGCAAACTAAACTAGTAAGGAGGAAATCAAGTCATCCCATCTTAAAGCAATAAGTAATAAGGAAATGAAGAAAACAGTCAAAATACAGAAGTAGTTAAAGAAAACAACAAGTAGAAAAAACAAGAACAGTTCAGGCCTAATCAACTATTCAAGGACAAAGCTGAAAGGTACTTAGAGAAAATCTCTTCAGAAGTGTATTTCATAGACTAGTTTTAGAGCAATGTATTACTGAATAATAAAGATTTCCATTCAGGTACATCCCTGTATCTCAGCACAAAAGAATGAAAGGAGTATTGTGATTGTAGAATATATGCCAATATTTAACTGTTGCATAGAAAAACAGAATTTGAAATCCTTTTCCTTTAAAGGGACAGTTATTCCTTTCGAAATAGATTTTTAAAAGCATATTAGCTTGTGGCAGCCATTAAATTTAAATTATTTTCTTATCACCACAAGCAGTTGCATCTGCAGTCAGTTTCCTTCTGATATTAACTCATGTATCTCAACTCTAGCCCATAGGGATTGAACCTAATGGTAGAAGGCAATCACATCTTCATGTTAGTCTTCATTCTGTTAGCACAGATTGCCAATTAAAACCAGGTGTTTTGGTGATTTTTGTGTTATAGATGCTTGTCCATTGGGATTTGACTTCTGCTAGTGACTTCACCTCTAGAGCACCTGCCAGATAGTGACCTTTCAGTATCTATCACCCTCTGCTGCATTCACGCCCCTGACTTAGAGGTGAAAGATGACTGATACAGTCTTCTGATCCTTTGGAGTCCTTACAGTGTATTAATTCTTTCTGAATATCTCATTGAATTTTATACCCTTCAAAGGCTTTGAGAAAGAAAAAGTAAGGGCAGGACATAAAATTCAATAGAAATTCAAACATTGGTGAAAAATCTCTTTCTCTCCCTTTTTTTTTTTTTTTTTCTTTCTTCCCAGTGATAAGCACTTTCCATTACAATTTTATTGCAAGGAAATATGTCAGTAGATTTACCTGTTCACTGAAGTCTGGAGGTAGTACATTCTTGTTTGAAGCTAGATGAACTTATTTAATCTGCTTGGAAAATACCCCATATCATGTGGAAATGGAAATGACTGAGCATGAAATGTAAAAGAAATGGAACAAAAAAGAAATTTTCTACCTGCATGTAATGTGAGATAGTGATAACATAACAAGCCAAGAAAAATTAGTATATAAGGAAAAGAAAATGTTAAAGAAAAAGTAAAAATGAGGTAATACTTAAAGACCCCTTAAGGATCTTATGTGTGCAGCTGTAATGTGAGAATGTGTGCACACAGCCCAGAAAGCCAACTGTATCCTGGGCTGCATCAAAAGGAGCATGACCAGCAGGTCAAAGGAGGTGATCCTGCCCCTCTACTCTGCTCTTGTGAGACCTCACTTGGAGTACTTTGTGCAGTTCTGGTGTTCTCAACATGAAAAGGACATGGAACTGTTGGAACAAGTCCAGAGGAGGGCTACAACGATCAGGAGACTGGAGCACCTCCTGTATGAAGACAGGCTGAGAAAGTTGGGGCTGTTCAGCCTGGAGAAGGCTGTGCTGAGACCTCATAGCAGCCTTCCAGTATCTGAAGGGGACCTATAGGGATGCTGGGAATGGACTATTCATTAGGGACTGTAGTGACAAGACCAAGTGTAATGGGTTAAAACTTAAACAGGGGAAGTTTAAATTAGATATAAGGAGGAAAATCTTTGCTGTGAGGATTGTGAGGCACTGGAATGGGTTGCCAAGGAAGATGTGAATGCTCCATCTCTGATGGTGTTCAAGTCCAGGCTGGACAGAGCCTTGTGGTGGAATCGTTTAGTTCAAGGTGTCCCTGCCCATGGCAGGGGGGTTGGAACTAGATGATCTTAAGGTCCTTTCCAACACTAACTATTCTATGAATTCAGCAATAGATTTTTCCAGCTTGCTGCTTCAAAGGATTTGATGGTTTAAGGAATGAAGTTTGCAAACAGGATGATCAAATATATGAATTATAGGGAAATAAAATGATAAAATTCATTTGTAATGAAACAGTCTCAGAATTATACTTTTTTTTTTAATCTGCAAGTATGTATTTTTTAGTTTATATTGGAAATAGTGAGATATGATTTGTCTCTTCATCAAAATAATATGCTGTAGTTTCATGACATTTCTGGATCCCAGAAATAATGTAGTCTTTATAGTGAAATGAGGAGAAAGTTGTGAGAAGAATATGACACAAAGATGATTTGAGCAACAACTTCGTCACTATTAAGTTACCTTTGTTGTTGTTTTTTTTTTTTTATTTCTGAAAAAAAGACATCAGGGGAAGTAAAGGATTCCAAGGTTCATTTCAAACCAAGACTTCTCTTGAACCCAGTGCTGAAAACCTGCTATTATTAGGATTATTCTTCCATAGCACTTGCCTTTTCTTGTAAGTGGATTATATCTGATAGGCAAGCCTGACAAGATTTTCAAACTTTTTTCCTCATTTACTGCAAAGTGAACAGCAATTATAAACATGTTTAATACAAAAACATGAGTGCTAAAGGTATGGGAAAAACGATGCTGTTAAAATCAATACCTAGATAGAAATCACAGAAACATTAAAGGCTGTTGTAAATACTGATGAGTAGCTAGAAAACTGGTTGATGTTGACTAAAATTTGTCATTCAAATATTTTTGCTTCACAAAGCTGAACGATATGAGGGGTTCTACAAAAACATCAGTCAGTTATATTATGCAGAGGATTATAAACTCGTAAAAAAAAGAAAAAAACCCCAGCCAAACCCAAAACCCACCCCACATCAGCCTGCTCCCAAAATAATATGTAAATGTTGCATCTGAACATGAATGTGTATAATTACACACATATTTGTATGTATGTGCATACACAGATATTTATATAGCATTTAAGGAATCACATATCCTTGTAATAGAAGTATTTAGAAAACTAATAAATCAAACCAGTTCTAAAACTTGAAACCAAACTTTGGAGACAGTGCTGTCACGGGAGAATGGATAATAGTACATAAACTCTGAATAAACCCGAAAGATACAGCAAGGCCATGAGAGGCCCGAGGAAGCTTAAGCAAGATGAGAAGAAGCTGGAATTCACTGAATTATGAGAACTGTGGACTGTTGGTAAGCTTTCGAGGTCAAGTTCTCACACCTGTGCTTAACCAATTGTATGTTAGTCACTAAGGGTCTTCAAGGCATGTATCCAATCATAATATGCCAAATCACTGTAAGTGAATGTAAGAAATAGTATATAAGGAGTTAAGGCTTGGCAATAAACAGCTTTTGTCTGATCATATTGATTTCTGACTGAGTCCGTATATTTTCTGCAGCACCAAACACTACTGGACGTTCATTAACAACACACATTGTGCTATTCAAAGCAGTTAGTCCTTAGTAAGTTTCTTCTAAATTAGCTATAACCATGCAATGATACAAAGTTAATGCTAAGTAGTTAATGCCTACAGTGATGGCTACAGATGGTGTAAGATGCTGAGGTGGAGGTGCCGAAGCTTGAGATCTTTCTAGGGATAGAAACTGAAATCAAAGTGGCTGTGTCCTTTCCTCCCCTCATCACCAGCTCGACATCTCCTTTTAGAAGATGTTTGAGTTTCTAGTCAATTCCTAATCCTTGGTCTGCTCTGGGACTGTGTTTCCACCTAGAGTATAGTAATTTCCTGGGCAGCAGGCTTTATAATATTGCTTTGCAGTTTTTGCATGTTGGTGTGTCTGTTTAACTTCTGTAGATGCTGTTTACGGCAAAATCTTTTCTTGAGTACCGTAAAGAATGGAACTTGACTGGTAATTGGCCATCAGTAAGCCTCTGTTTTCAAACTCTGCCAATATTTCCAAGGCCCTTGCTGTTATCCTGTGTTAACTCCATAGCAAGAAGCATACAGACTTAAAGGCTGGTTCATGCAGCAAGTGCACTTAAGCTGATAACCAGGCAGACAATCCAACTGCAGCTTTGCAGCATTAGCATGGTGTATCTGTAGCAAAGGCTATTTTCACTGGACTACTGAATTAATGCACACTTACACAGTTATACTGCATTAACGTGCTTAAGTCCAAGATTAATATTAGCTAATATTTATGAGATCATACTGTCCTGGGTTCAGCAGTAGCAGTCATTTTTAATCCTTCTTAGTAGCTGGTGCAGTGCTGTGGTTTTGACTTTCAGCCCGGGAACAATGTTGATAACACTGATGTTTTCAGTTGCTGCTCAGTAATGTTTACTCTGACCAAGGACTTTCTGAGTCTCATGCTCTGCCAGGGAGGAGGGGAAGCTGGAAGGAAGCAGAGACAGGACACCTGACCCAAACTAGGGTATTCCATACCATAGCACATTGTACCCAGCATATAAACTGGGGGCAGTTACCTGGAAGGACTAGATCACTGTGTTCAGGTTGAGCTGGGTCAGAGGGTGGTGAGTGGTTGTATTCTCTTCCCTTGTTATTTCCCTTATCATTATTGTTGTTGGTGGTAGCAGCAGTGGTTTGTGTTATACCTTAGTTACTGGACTGCTCTTATATCAACCATGGGAGTTACACTCTTTTGATTCTCCTCCCTGTCCCTCCGGGAGTGGGGGAAGGGAGAGGGGGAGTGAGTGAGCGGCTCTGTGGTTCTCGGTTGTTGGCTGGGCTTAAACCATGACTCCTAATTAATGTGCTTCCACTTTTATGGCTGCAACAGAACTCTGATTTGGTTGTGTAAATCAACCTCATTTCTGTCCTTGCCCAGGGAAACTTGGTTAGGGGAAAGTGAAAAGCTAGAGCATGGTCTAGCTTAGCATCACTCAGGTTTCTGCCAAAATAGGCATAAAATAAGAAAGGAAGGAAGTCTTCATTCAATAATTATTGCAAATTAATGTAATAAGTATTTAATAAACCATAGATTAACTGTTGTATATTCCAAATAAAGTAGAAAGAGGGATAAATTCTCATAGGTGTTTGGTTTCATCTGGTATTAAGCAACATAATTGCCAAAACATAAAATATAATATAGAAACCAACAGTGGTGGCAATCTATAAGGACAATATTATCACTCAAAAATACATATTGTAGGAATTAAATTATTAAAACAATAAAAATAAGTGTAAAGTGTTATACTTGGGGAGGAAAAAATACATTTAGAGGTTGCAAATGTTCATTAACATGTCAGTCAGTCAGAAATACAGTAGGAAGATGTAAGATCTTCAGCAAAGTATGGAAAAAAAAGTGCTCTTTCCAGAAGGGAAAATACCTTTTTGGAAGGTGTAATCTGATGTAGTGCTTAGAAAGCGATACAGGACTTCTTCCCTAATGACCTATGAACTTTTGCTTCCTTGCTGATGTTTAATTTAAGGGTGGTATAAACAAGCTGGAGAAAACTCAAATTAGAGCAACAAGAACAGTATAAGAAAGCATTCGATAAAATACTGATAACTTTGTTTTCTTGATCTAGGAAAGGGAATCATCAATTCATGATATGGTATATGGTAATGGTCTTCAAAGTATAGCAGTTACTGAAAAAAAAATTCCAAAACTAAAGAATGATTGCTTTTCTGTAAGTTACCTGAAGAGAAGGCATCATTTGCAAGAAGTTTCTTAGGCAAGATAAAGCTTTCAAAATAATTTCTCCTACTTCAACAGGAAGTTTTCAGGTTGTGAAACTTGTATGGTGTCATAGACATCTATAAACATCTTCATCGCTGACATGGAGAGTGGGATTGAGTGCTCCCTCAGCAAGTTTGCTGATTACACCAATCTATGTGTCTTAGTTGATATGCTGGAGGGAAGGAATGCCATCCAGAGGGACCCTGGCACGCTTGTGAGCTGGGCTGATGTCAACCTCATGAAGATTAGCGATGCCAAGTGCAAGGTCCTACACCTGGGTCGGAGCAATCCCACACACAGCTACAGGTTGGGCAAAGAAGAGATTCAGAGCAGCCCTGCAGAGAAGGACTTGGGGGTGTTGGTCGATAAGAAGATGAACGTGAGCCGGCTTCAGTGTGTGCTTGCAGCCCAGAAAGACAACTGTATCCTGGGCTGCATCAAAAGGAGCATGGCCCTCAGGTCAAAGGAGGTGATCCTGACCCTCTACTCTGCTCTCATGAGACCTCGCTTGGAGTATTGTGTACAGTTCTGGTGTTCTCAACATGAAAAAGACATGGGACTGTTGGAACAAGTCCAGAGTAAGGCCTCGAGGATGATCGGGGGACAGGAGCACCTCCCGTATGAAGTGAGGCTTAGAAAGTTGGGTCTGTTCAGCCTGGAGAAGAGAAGGCTGTGTGGAGACCTCATGGCAGCCTTCCAGTATCTGCAGGGGGTCTTCAAGGGTTCCAGAGAGGGACTCCTCTTCATTAGGGACTGTAGTGGCAGGACAAGTTGTAATGGGTTAAAATTCAAACAGGGGAAGTTTAGATTGGATATAAGGAGGAAATTCTTTCCTGTTAGGGTGGTGAGGCACTGGAATGAGCTGCTCAGTGAAGCTGTGAATGCTCCCTCCCTGGCAGTGTTCAAGGCCAGGTTGGACAAAGCCTTGGGGTCGTATGGTTTAGTGTTAGGTGTCCCTGCCAATGGCAGGGGGTTTGGAACTAGACGATCTTAAGGTTCTTTCCAACCCTAACTTTTCTATGATTCTAAAACCAGAGATATCACTGGCATCATTTGGTTTCCTAGATGGTAACATTGTGAATAAATTATACCTACGTTGCAGCCTACCTTTTCTTTAGTACTGCACTACAATTTATGGAATAATATTTCACTTCTGTAAGAATGAAAATATAATTACTGTATCTGTAAATGAAATCTGAATGTAAGCAGGTATTATTTCAAAACATATTTAGCATTAATTAAACTCTTTTCTTGTTTGCCTAGAATACAATCTGTATGCATTATTGCATCAATATTTCATAAAACACAATTATGCTGAGAACTGAACAGTGTGCATCATTACAAAATAAGATCTATCTACAATGCTAAATTTATTGTTAAATAAAACTGCATGAAAATAAATTTGCAAAATTATGCAAATATTATCAACCTTCTGACTTGAACTTTTAATTTAAAGCAAAAGAGAAAAAGGGAACATCAGCATAACCTTCCTAAATCAGATAACAAAATTAATCATGTGTTTAAAGTATTTGTAAACTTGGGTGCAAGTCTAAATGTTAGTCAGTCATTAAAATAAGAAATGCAAACAATATATAAAAATATAAAATTTGGTGTCTGCCTTCAAGCCTGCAATTATTTTATGTAGTAATGACTTCCGGAAAACTTAAAGGTTTCAATATATTCTATATAAAGGAATAGAACTCATATCAGTATAATCAGTATAAAGAAATAGAACTCATCCTTAAGTGACTGTAAACCATGCCTTCATGAATCCTCAGAATTTCACTATTGGGCACATACTCCGACACTTATTTTATAGATATTTTTACCTCAAACAAACTATGTTTTTAATCACCTTGCACTAATTATGTTGAGTGGGATAAATAATATTTAATTTTAGATATCTACACAGTCAGTGTGGATATCTCAGCTTTTCATTCCTGTCTCCCTTTCCTTTTTATATAGAAAAAGATTCTTGTTAAGATATTATTCATCTCGCTAACTATAGATGTTGGATGAAATTCTTTCCATTTAAAAGTTCTGTGTTCAGCATGGAGAAGAAAAGGCTCTGGGGAGACCTTAGAGCAGCCTTCCTCTACCTAAAGGGGGGCCTACAAGAAATCTTGAGAGGGACTTTTTACAAGGACATAGAGTGGCAGGACAGCAGGTAATGGCTTTAAACTGACAGAATGTAGATTTACATTACATATTAGGAAAAAGTCATTCACTGTGAGGGTGATGAGACACTGGAATAGGTTGCCCAGGGAAGTTGTGATTGCCCCATCCCTGGAAGTGCTCAAGACAATGCTTGAGTTAGATATGAGAAAGGACCAAAAGAAATCATTAATTATTTTTTTACTTTAATAGAAATGTGTAAATGCAGAAGTAGCTAGAGGATCACAAGGCTCCATTACAAACGCTGAAGTAGCACAGAATCTAAGGGATAGAAAACCAGACTTCAAATGTTTAGGTCTGGGCAAAACCAAAAGAGCACTAATAACATCAACAAAAAGTCTGTGTGACTAGCTACTGCGACCTACTGCAATTCCTACTTCTGATATGGTAAAAAAACCCTTCCATTACCTTTAAGGAGCAGGGAACAGATATAAAATAGAGAAGACTGTATCTGTGTATCAACATTTGAAAGTGTCAGATGTCAGATAGAGGCATATGTCTATAAATTAAGCTTGAAATTAGATTTCTGAAAACAGACTGACCTTCCAAAAAAAAGACTTTTTGACAAACAGATGCATGAACCTATGTTTTGTTCAAAAGATAGATTTTCTCATCATTTTTTCCTTTTTAAAACTAGACATCAAAAATACAGACAAATCTGTGCTAGAGATCAATACTGCCCTGAAAGGGCAATTGATTAAATCAAACTAGCAGACCTTTTCCATTTCTTATTTCTAGAAAGGCAGTTATTTCATTAAAAAAAAAAGTCTATGTTTTAAAAAAAAAAAAATGAAATTTTTTGCAAATGAGCTTTTCTGTCAGGGCCTCAAGAATAACAAACAGGTCAACAAACAAAAAGCACTTTTCAACTGTCAGCCTTTGTCAATGCACTGTACCATGTGTATCAGCTGAAAATATTACCTTAAAAAATGTAATGGTATGTAATGACATAATTAAAACTGACTGATTAAGGTAAAAAGAAGTAGATGGGAAAAGTCAAATTAACATTAAAAATTAATTTAAAGGTGCAAGAAGAACAGTTTCCTTGAACAGTTATAGTCCTTGTATAATGAAAGCATATAAAAAAAGGTAATTATTAGTGGTGACAGATTTGGTGAAAAATTTAGCTTTGTCTCCTCATGTTTACTGACAATAAATTACCTCCTAGGACATCTCCTTTGTCTTGGAACATCTGTCAATAATGTTTTAATAAGCTGTAGTTCTGTCTCCTAAATACATATATTCTTTTGGCATAGTTTTGTTTGTTGGCTGTTTGGCTTTAGTTACAATGTGATGTAAACAGTTGTGGAAATATCCAGTAGATGTCATATATCTAACACTTGTATACATTTGTCAAGTCTATATTTTGAAACACTGACACTCAAACACAATCTGGAAGTGCATAATTTTAGAAATTCCTCGAATATAAGTGAAAATCAGGATCATCTATTCATCCTCCCATTTCACTATATTTGTTAAAGAAGCATTATAAGATACTGAAAAATATATTTGTGCTCATTAATGTTAATTTTCTGTTACATAAGCCCTTTAGGTAATACAGGTTGCAATATGTCATCAGTTTTGAAATATGTCTCAATTTTATTTGGTATCTAATACAGATGATTTTAATTAATTGTCAGTTAATTGCCCTACGGGCCTTCAATTTTGATAGTGTGATGTGAAACTACTGATTAGAGGGGTAATTGCCACAACAGAACACAGTAAGAAATATCTATATTTGGAGAAGAGTGTCTTTACATTTTCCCACATAAAAGAATGTGCTCGGCCATTACAAACTGTAGAGACATGCTTTGTATTCTGTAGTTCCTTACATATTCCTTAGCACTA
This sequence comes from Neopsephotus bourkii, assembly GCF_033783945.1. Lineage (NCBI taxonomy): Eukaryota > Metazoa > Chordata > Aves > Psittaciformes > Psittacidae > Neopsephotus > Neopsephotus bourkii. The sequence continues at coordinate 5,199,215 of NW_026901872.1, read as the reverse complement.
AAATATCATACAGAAACTTCCTCATAGTACAGACTGGCATCTGCAGGTAGTAAGAAAGTGTTGTTTTCAAAACAAGCCTTAGTCGTATCTCAGAGGGCACACTAAAGGTGCCCAAAGTAACACTAATCTCCTGGCCTTCCCTCTCATACCTTTCTATCTGGAAACTTTTTCGAAATCACAGCAGACAATAACTCTGCTCCATATCCATTACAGATATTGATCAAAACCTCTACTACTGGTTAAACCTGACGCTGTAAAAGCACAGTCTCTTTTCAGCTATGTTAAACAGTCAAATAGTTAAATTTAAAACTTTTCTTGAAATGTCAGGCGAAATCTCCTTCAGCAATCTAGTAACCTGACTCCAAAGACATTAAAAATATCCAAACCCATGAATTTAATGTTTGTTGTTTAATGCAAAACTACACTGCTGTGGCTCATCTTTCCTTAAACACAGGAAGACTGAGGTGCAAACTAAGAAGCAGAAGTTGTCCCTCTGAAAGTTGAGAAAGTTAGATTTACAAATATGCAAGAAATTAATGAGCTTAAATTCAGAAACTTTCATGATGTGTTTCCAGACAAGCAAAACTCCTTTCTGTTAGCTATAATTGACTAATCAAGAAACTTAATGTAAGCAGCATATGTCTTAAAACTACTAACCACTCAAAAACATAAAATGCTTGAAATTCCTGCAAAATTCCTGCAAAATTCCTTGAGAGGCACTTCAATAACCTAAGGTTCCTCTTAATCAAAAAAAGCCCTCCAAACTACAAACAAACAAAAAATTAAGCCAGAATCATCCTTACTGTATTTTTCATAATTTCTTCCTGTAGACATGCGATCTGCATTGTAAAGGAATAATCACAAAGATGACTAATGATATTTGTAGGTCAGTGTACCATAATGTAGACTGTGCATGTCCATTAGATGATACAACAAATAAAAATGTTTAATAGCGTATGGTTTTCATCTTTCAAGATGTTAAAATCTAGCTACTGTTATTCCACATCTAAAACCCTCCTATGAATGACTATAAATAAGGTGGCATTTTATTTTTGCCTTAACAAACCCTGTTTTTTTTTAAATATTTCTAATGAATAAAAGATAAAAATGTAAAGAAATTGACTTCAGTCAATCTTCATGTATTATTCAATAGTCTTCTGCGTGTATGCAGTATCTAGGTTCTCTTTAATTAGCTGCTTTGGGCAGAAAAGACCTAGTTTAGAATGTGGAAAATAATAAGTTTCAGAGAGCAATTAAAGGCAAATAAGGGATTAAGTTTCCTAGTACCAGGTGAAAACCACCTGGTATAATTTCAGTTTTAGTCCTATATATTTTTTTTGAGAAGGAAAATAGTAAATAATCCAGAAGTGAATAATTACTGTAAATTAACTTTTAATTCACTAACTCTTCGGAAAAAAATACTCCAGAACAATGAAGCTCTTTTCCATAAAGGAAAAATACCTCATTCCCTCAAGCAAGAAAACTTTCTTTCCCTAAGTTATTAATGGGAAAAATAAAATAAAAAAAAAAGTCCAAAAAAAGAAAAGTCCTCAATTGACATTCAGTTATGTGTGTGTTGAAGATTTATCCTTTGTGATTGTCCCATGAGAATTTCATTGTACACAAGATAATGAAGTTGCCAAAATTCCAGACTAGCAATGTCTTAAAGTTGTATTCTGATTTTTATTTCTTTCTCTTGCGTTTTTTTTTCCCCTAATATATTAAAAAAGGTGATTTTTGTATTTTAATTTTATGTTTGGACTAGATGAGTGAAATTTCATTAATCAAAAAATGACTGCTTTCCTGCTTGCTTTCCATATAGAGTCAGAGGTAGACATAGAGCTAGAGATGTATATATGTGACACATGTTTCAGTAGAGCTGACCAGAACCCAAACTGGTGATGATGGTTGGTAGTCTTCAAATGCTCCCTGCTGCTTCACACCAGCTGGGAATAGTTGCAGTTATTTTTATGATGTGATGTGTTATTATAATGCTGTATCTGTATTTTTTTACAAAATCAGACACCTGAAATACATACTGATGGTTTAGATTTGCTTCAACTTGAACATTTTTATTCTTACCAGTGAAATGAAGTTAAGTAACATCTATGTTATTCATTGCATTTCAAAGATACACATCTGATAAATGACAAGACTTAATATTATTCACTTCCATTCAATAGGCATGCATGAAGTATATATTTAAAAGTTCTGGGAATTTGGGGTATTGCATTTTGCTTCCATTTATGTTTTGGAAGTTCTTGGGCTTTTTGTTTCTCTTCACTTCCTGTGATACGATGTTATTTAAAGAGAAAAACAGTGTTTTTCTGATGATACAATAAAGAGACTTTATAGTTTCTCTTATAGAAAATTAATAATATCTCCTTTTCCATTTGACTAATAGTTCTGATGTTGATCCAGCAGCATTTTTGAGAAGGCGGACTATAACTTAACAGCTAACTAATGAGTATTCCCATGTCATTCTGATCAATGATAAGTATAGAGTGAAATAAATACTATAAGACTGAGGGTAACAGATGCTTTAGGAAACAAAATTGTTATGAACTGCTAATATTTGTTTCTGTAGTTTTTTCCTGAATTATTTATCAGACAGTAAAAATCAGTATTATAATTTCTATAAAATAAGACAGTGGAAAAAAATGGAACAACATCGAACATTTAAGTGCCACGTGGCATAACTGTGGGTATTGTGTATTGGGCAAATAAAAATCAGTCTTGCATCAGCTTAGTGTATATATAATTTCAGTCTATTTTGCCAAACTCTCTGAAACTGACCAGTTCAATGGCAAAAGGTATAGAAAATAAATTTTCTCTGACTACTCTAATCAACCATAGTATTGCGAGAGGAAAGCAGTTCCTTTAAACTCATATGAAGCATGGAGGCAAATGAAGATACAAGTAAAAAGTATTATTTTGACGATGTAGCCCTGAGGAAAAAGAAGTAAGACAACAAAACCAGTCAAACTTCAAGTACATTATTTGTTACTGAAAATGAGACAGTGGCAAACATATGGTGTCAATATTTTCTATGAAATATTTTCCTTGAAAAAAATGAACCCAGGTCTAGGTGCAGTTATAGGTTTTGGTTTTATTTATATGTTGACATAATAAATATTTAGTTCTTAAGTCAGGCTAAATAATTATTACCTTTGTAAATATGAATTCCTCCATTTCAGATAGCTGGATTAATAGCTGAGAGAGTGCTAAGTAAAGGTCTGTGATACAGCCTTCTGTGTGTGCCTGTGTGTGTGTTTCTCTGAAAACTGTTAATCAGATTAGGGAAAAAGAGCATTCCAGAAATTCTGATATTGCTAATTCTTCTTCATTGTTTTACAGGAATTAAAGTGATCAAATATAAATGTGAATCTCTGCAACAGGGATGCTTGATTTAGTGGCCCTACAATTCTTTACAGTCAATGCAGAGAATTAGGTAAGCTGAATTGCCCTGAAACACACCTGTTTTTCTTCACTGTCTATAAAAGGACCAGTTCAGACATAGATAGCTATCTTTTGTCTTTTTGTCAGATTTAGGTAAGTTGTTGTGCTTTTTTTTCCAGTATTTCAGAAAATGAAGACATTTTAAGGCTAAAAAGACCACTATGATCATCTAGTCTGATTTCCTCCACAAGGCCTGAAGTCTTACTTGTTCCTGATTCAATTTTATAAAGAACCTGAATTTGAGAATATTTCAGGAAGAACCAAAAGTAACTCAGAATACATAGAAAATACTCTGAAAATGCAACAAGACTGATCCAATGCCTCATTTACCGTTTCCTACTTCACTACTCAAATATCCTAACTTATTGAAGGACAACTGAAAATAAGTTAACTGAAAATATATTTCAGTTTACAAAAACAAGTTTTAAGATAACATTTAATTTCAGTTTTGCAGGTAGTCATCTAATTAAGCAACAGCTACAGATCTTTCAGAAGAGAACTGTTGCACTTCATATATGCACTGCATATTTATTCATATTTTAGATGCAGGGGGGTAGGAACTTGATGATTTTAAGGTGCTTTACAACCCTAACTCTTCTATGATTATGTGATTCTATGATATCCGTAAGCAGTCTTATCACTACTATCTGATTAAATATTATAATTTTAATATATGTACATAAAATACATACACACCATTACAGAATGTTAGAAAAAAAACAGTATGCATTTATATCATGCTCTGCATGGAATGCCTAGCACACAGCCATGCACACAGAGAATGTTTTTAAAAGTGCACTGTTCATTTACCACTTTTCTTGTTTCTAGGAAGCAAAACATTTCCATACTATGTTTTGCTCTCAATTTATGTGTTCAATTAAATATTTTACTCTACCTAATTAAGTAACAGTTGTTAGCATTTAATATAAATTTTAGTTTTCACTTTCACCAGCAGTAAAACACATTTTTGTATAAATTATTAAGGAAAATATACAGAAAGTAGTGCATCATCTCTCTCTCCTTCCACTCTTCCTTAGGAAAAGAAAAACAAAAAGAAAATAATTCTTTCTTTTCAGCAGGGAATATCGTAAGAGAATCTCAATAGATTTATGCAGGAAATAGTGCCATAATGCAGGAAATAGTGAAAGGCCTCCTCATTTCTCTGCCTCAAATTCTTTATTGCGACACCACTGGGGCTTGCGCAGCCATGGCCGGGCACTCAGGGTCTGTAGCGATGTCAGATGCCCACCTGACCCATATTGTAAGGTGGAGCAAGGAATCTAGCACGTGCAAGAGTCAGGGCCCATCCCGAAAGCTTGCAGTGTCATAAAGGTGAGTGCCGGTGTGTGCCGGCTGAGGTGGGGTCTCGGGACATGGTGAGAGAGAAGCCCCAGCTGTACCACAGGCCCAGCTCACCCATGCCACCGGCTGGGGAGGCGGAGCATGAGCGTCTGTGCTAGGACTGAAAAGATGGAGAACCATGCCTGGAGAGGACGAAGCCCCCTGGTGGAGGCCCTTAGCAGTCCTGACGTGCAAATCAGTCATCCGACCCGGGTCTAGGGGTGAAAGACTAATCGAGCTAGCTAGTAGCTGGTTCCCTCCAATGTTTCCCTCAGGATAGCTGGCACACCTCTGTGCTTCAGGGGAGCCAGGAAACTTCCATGGGTGGATAAGGAGCTGCTGAGGAAACTTAGAGGGAAAAAAGAGAGTTATAAAAGGTGGAAGCAAGGACAGGAGGCCTGGGAAGAATACAGGGATGTTGTTTGGGAAGCTAGGGACCAGGTTAGGAAAGCTAAGGCCCAGTTAGAATTAAACTTGGCTAGGGATGTGAAAGATAATAGGAAGGGATTCTATAGGTATGTAGAGAATAAAAGACAGACTAGGGACAACATAAGCTCCCTCCAGAAGCTATCAGGAGAACTGGCTATCCTGGATTTGGAGAAGGTTGAGGTTCTGAATGACTTCTTTGCTTCAGTCTTCACTGGCAAATGCTCTGACCACAACACCCAGGTCTTGGAAGGCAGACGCAAAGACTGTGAGAATGAAGACCCTAGGCCCCCTGTAGGCGAGGATTTGGTTTGAGTCCATATTAAGAATCTGAACATACACAAGCCCATAGGACCTGATGAAATCCCTCCATGCGTCCTGAAGGAGCTGGTGAATGAAGTTGCTAAGCCACTTACCATCATATTTGAAAAATCATGGTAGTCTGGTGAAGTTCCTGACAACTGGAAAAAGGGAAATATAACCCCCATTTTCAAGAAGGGGAAAATGGATGACCCAGGGCATAACAGACCATTCAGTCTCACCTCTGTGCTTGGCAAAATCATGGAGCAGATTCTCCTGGAAGGCATGATAAGGCACATGAAAAACAACAAGGTGCTTGGTGACAGCCAGCATGGCTTCACTAAGGCGAAATCCTGCCTGACCAATTTGGTAGCCTTCTATGATGGAACTTCAGAAATGATGGACCGGAGCAGAGCAGCTGACTTGTGCGAAGTATTCAACACTGTCCCGCATGGCATCCTTTTCTTTAAATTGGAGGGACATCAGTTTGATAGGTGGACCACTCAGTAAACTCAGTAAATAAAGAACTGACTGGATGGCTGCACACAAAGAGTTGTGGTCACTGGCTCAATGTCCAGTTGGAGAACAGTAACAAACGGTGTCCCTCAGTGTTCAGTGTTGGGACAGGTTTTGTTCAACATTTTGTCAGTGAAATGGACAGTGGGATTGAGTGCACCCTCAGCAAGTTTGCCGATGACACCAAGCTGTGTGGTTCAGTTGACATGCTGGAGGGAAAGAATGCCATCCAGAGGGACCTTGAGATGATTGTGAGGTGGGTTGATGCCAACCTCATGAAGTTTAACGATGGTAAATGTAAGGTCCTACACCTGGGTTGGAGCAATCCCAGGCACAGCTACAGGTTGGGAAGAGAAGAGATTCAGAACAGACCTGCGGAGAAGGACTTGGGGGTGCTGGTCGATGCGAAAATGAACATGAGCCGGCTTCAGTGTGTGCTTGCAGCCCAGAAAGCCAATCGTATCCTGGGCTGCATCAAAAGGAGCATGACCAGCAGGTTGAAGGAGGTGATCTTGCCCCTCTACTCTGCTCTTGTGAGACCTCACTTGGAGTATTGTGTGCAGTTCTGGTGTCCTCAACATAAAAAGGACATAAGGCTGCTGCTAGAGGATGTAGGAAAGCTGCTAGGATGGCTAAGGCCTCCTTGGAATTAAAGCTGGCGAGAGGGGTCAAGGACAGCAGAAAGAGCTTTTTCAAATACATGGCAGGTAAAACTAACACCAGAGGCAATGTAGGCCCGCTGATGAACGGGACGGGTGCCCTGGTGACAGAAGATACAGAGATGGCAGAGTTACTGAATGACTTCTTTGTCTCTGTCTACTCTGCCGGAGGCAGTCCTGAAGAGCCCTGTACCGCTGAGACCTCGGATGAAGATAGGTCAACGGAGCGGTCTGCCTTAGTCGATGAGGAATGGGTTAAAGACCAGTTGAGCAATCTGGATATCCATAAATCCATGGGTCCAGATGGGATGCACCCGCGGGTGCTGAGGGAACTGGCTGAGGTCATTGCTAGACCGCTCTCCATCATCTTTACCAAGTCTTGGGAAATGGGAGAGGTGCCTGAGGACTGGAGGAAAGCAAATGTCACTCCTGTCTTCAAAAAGGGCAAGAAGGAGGACCCGGGTATCTATAGACCGGTTAGCCTCACCTCCGTTCCTGGGAAAGTGATGGAACACCTTGTCCTTGGTGCCATCTTAAGGCATATCAAGGATAGGAGGGTTATGAGGGGCAGTCAACATGGCTTCACCAAGGGGAAGTCGTGCTTGACCAATCTCGTAGCCTTTTATGAGGAAATAACACGGTGGATGGATGATGGTAGAGCGGTGGATGTGGTCTACCTTGACTTCAGCAAAGCGTCTGACACGGTCTCCCACAGCATCCTTGCGGCTAAATTGAGGAAGTGTGGTCTGGATGATAGGGTAGTGAGGTGCTGCCATCCAGCGAGACCTGGACAGGCTGGAGACTTGGGCGGGGAATAACTTGATGAAATATAACAAGGGAAAGTGTAGAGTCCTGCATCTGGGCAGGAACAACCCCAGGTTCCAGTATAGGCTGGGGAACGACCTGTTAGAGAGCAGTGTAGGGGAGAGGGACCTGGGGGTCCTGGTGAACGACAGGGTGACCATGAGCCGACACTGTGCCCTTGTGGCCAAGAAGGCCAATGGCATCCTGGGTTGTATTAGAAGGGGGGTGGTTAGTAGGTCGAGAGAGGTCCTCCTTCCCCTCTACTCTGCCCTGGTGAGACCTCATCTGGAATATTGTGTCCAGTTCTGGGCCCCTCAGTTTAAAAAGGACAGGGACCTGCTGGAGAGAGTCCAGCGCAGGGCAACTAAGATGATTAAGGGAGTGGAGCATCTCCCTTATGAGGAAAGACTGAGGGAGCTGGGTCTCTATAGTTTGGAGAAGAGGAGATTGAGGGGTGACCTTATTAGTGTATATAAATATATAAAGGGGGAGTGTCACGAGGATGGAGCCAGGCTCTTCTCAGTGGCAAACAATGAAAGGACAAGGGGTAATGGGTACAAATTGGAGCACAAGAGGTTCCACTTAAACCTGAGAAGAAACTTCTTCTCAGTGAGGGTGACGGAACACTGGAACGGGCTGCCCAGGGAGGTTGTGGAATCTCCTTCTTTGGAGACATTCAAAACCCGCCTGGACACGTTCCTGTGTAACCTTATCTAGGTGTTCCTGCTCCGGCAGGGGGATTGGACTAGATGATCTTTTGAGGTCCCTTCCAATCTCTGGCATACTGTGATACTGTGATACTGTGATGGAACTGTTGGAACAAGTCCAGAGAAGGGCCATGAGGACTGGAGCACATCCCGTATGAAGATAGTTTGAGAAAGTTGGGGCTGTTCAGCTTAGAGAAGAGAAGGCTGTGTGGAAACCTCATAGCAGCCTTCCAGTATCTGAAGGGGGCATATAGGGATGCTGGGGGTGGACTCTTCATTAGGGACTGTAGTGATAGGACAGGGGGTAATGGGTTAAAACTCCAACAGGGAATGTTTAGATTGGATATAAGGAGGAAATTCTTTGTGTGAGGGTGGTGAGGTACTGGAATGAGTTGCCCAAGGATGCCGTGAACGCTCCATCCCTGGTGGTATAGAAGGCCAGGTTGGACAGAGCCTTGGTTGACATGTATTACTGGGAGGTGTTCTTGCCCATGGCAGGGGGTTTGGAAGTAGATGATCTTAAGGTCCTTTCCAACCCTAACTATTCTATGATTCTATGGTTATAATAATCCTACAGAAGAACATGGTGTAATTTATTGTGCAATATTAAAAGAAAGTGGTAATTTCATTATATATATAAATCTTTCATACTGGTTATTTGCCTAGAGAAATTAATGTTATTAGTAATATGTGCAATTTCTTATGTATATTTTCTTATGTCTTGTCTCTTTGACAATAATCAACAATCTACAATGCCCCCTTTTTTATATGTATCTATAATCTGAGATTTTAGAAAGCAGCAGTGCATGATACTGTAATAGAATCATAGAATAGTTAGGGTTGGAAAGGACCTTAAGATCATCGAGTTCCAACCCCCCTGCCATGGGCAGGGACACCTCCCACTAAACCATGTCACCCAAGGCTCTGTCCAACCTGACCTTGTATTCTACCAGGGATGGAGCATTCGCGACTTCCTTGGGCAACCCATTCCAGTGCCTCACCACCCTTACATTAAAGACCTTCTTCCTTATAACCAATCTAAACTTTCCCTGTTTAAGTTTGTGTAATGGTGTAAATTTATTTATTTCTTGAAGTATTTTCTTTAAAAATCTGTTTTGAAACAAAGTATAATATTCTCCTAAAAGAACCTTCCTTGCTCATCACAACACAAATAATATAAAGTGTTAACAGGAAGCCCCTTTTATTCTTTTTCCCCAAACTATTTGTGGGAAAACAGACCATCATAAGGAACAGGACATTTTTAGAGAACCATAGCAATGTCAAGATCAGAATTACAGACTAGGCAGCTACTCCTGTTTAAGATGCCAAAAGCAACAAACAGAAATAAAGTCACCTAATTTTTAAAAGAGAAACAGAGAGAAAACAAAACTTATACTTCTTAGTCTTGATATCTCAGAAGCTAAAATATTTTAACAAATGGGATTATAAGCATAGGTCCACAATGGGGTCTAATGTGATGCATGACATGTTTAATGTGCTCTTAGAAGAAATCAGTACATGCACATATCCACAGCTACTACTCAGCTGTCTAGCTAAGACATCATGCGTTGTGTTTTCAACCACCCCTGCACAACTTCACACCCACTGCAAAGCCGTATCTTCAGTTACCTCAGTCCCATACTTCATATTCTTTTGGGGGCTATGCAGTTCTTGCTATCATTACAGCTGAAATTGCAGGCACTGATAAGTTTAAAAAAAAATAACATCAATGAAGCCATAGGATCTGTATGCTGGATCCAGAGGAAACCTCCAATTGGCAAGGCTGTGAAGAGACCCTGTCTGCCCTCAGAAGCTCCCTGCTAGAGACATGTGAACACGAGCTATTCCAAATAATTTGCCTTAGAGTGAAGGGTCATTTCCTGGGATCAGCGGTTTCAGGGGCAGAGGTGAGCTTTTCAGTTCCTTTCTGTAAACTGCCCTTAACATCTTTATGGCTTTCTGGAAATCACACCAGTCACCTCTTCTAGAATGTTCAATGCTTTTGAAAAATAATCTCTGAAAAGACCTGCAGGCTTCAAAGTGCAGAATCTCATAAACCACTGCTCCAGTTGGCAATGTCTTTTGTCTGTGAAACATCTGCTGAAACTAAGAGTTTCCAGTGTACACTAGTTTCTCCCTTACGATTGCTGCTAATCCTCTCCTTCTCATAAAAGAGAAAGAAAAAAAACAATCCCAAACCCAGAAATTAATTCTTCACTATGCAGGACTACTGAAAGAAAGTCAATTTAAGACATTAATAGATTATTAATTTTTTGTAGATTGGCAAATAATGTAATCACGTTTCACCCATGTAAAATATAAAACTTATGTTTGTTTGAAGTAATTTGTTTCTTACATATTAAGACACTTAAACACTATCTCATGTTTTTGTATGTTTTAATGTAATTTCAGTAGCATATTTATTTTTTCCAGATGTCCTTTACATCTGAAATGAGGTTTTGTTCCATTTGTAAAACCTGAATTGTAAAGCTTTGTCAAGCAGTATAATCTAGAAGAGAAAAAGTCAACATTATTTTCCCCTTTTGAGCTCATTTTTATCTGTGAGGATTTGTTGTGTGATGAATTCAAGCAGAAACCATTCAGATGCAGAGTCCTAGTCCAAAGTGCACATTAGAACATAAACTTGAGAGAAATAGCGAAGCCCTCTGACTTTGTAATTAGTTCGATCAAATATAAAAGACAATTAAAAAGGATATTGAAATCAAGGACCAGATTCTCAGCTGGCAAAAACCTGTGACATTCCATTGACTCAAATGAGTATCTCTATATAAAAATCTATACTGAAATTTGGAATCATTTACATTAAGCGGAAATAAAACAGTGCAACTGATACTGCATAGTATCTCACTAAAATTTGCAAGATGACCTTGGGACAAACTGAATATTTTCCTTATTGGATCTTGTTTCATAGACATGGGCTTAAAATAAAATATTGATAAAGTCTATTAGAACAAAGGCACGTTTCTGCTGCAAAATGGGGAGGACTATTTGATAATCGATATGTTGTTTAACTGCCAATCTGGGCAACGATTTCTAAAAGGATGAAATATGCTTATATTGTCCCTTTTACAAGAGAAACCTGGCAACTGCCTTCTGAACCAGCTGGAGTTTATGCAGCATCCTATTGGGCAAGCAGCCAACAGGGAATTGCAATAATCTAATCTTGAAATAACAAAAGCGTGAATGACCGTTTCAAGGTCTGACTGTGAAAGTCATTACTGCAACATAGCAGAAGTTCTTTACGCATCAGGATGATAACATGCCCTGGAATTTGTATGGGTGTTTTTTAAAAATAAGACAACGAAGATGCCTGAAAGTTTCCCAGTTCTTTATTGCTGTAGTGAAAAATGTTGTTTCATTGAAGTAGACAGGAGATTAAAAGAAGTCTAAAGATGCTTATGCCTAATATCTGCTGATTGGACTGAGAAAATTATTATGGAGATAAAAGCAAAATTGCTTATGTACACAATGTTTTATCAATATTAATGTTTATAATGACAAGGCAGATTCCAAGCTGTGTAAATTGCCAGAACGGTTCTTGATTTTCATGGTGTTAGGCCAACAAATAACTGGATGAAATTTACAATGTGTCATTCCATTATATGCAAATTCAAATTTGTGAAATTTAGGTTAAAAGAATCAGCACATGTACTTATTTCCCTTGCTAGTTCAAAAATCATTTACATAAAGATATGAAAGCAAGTATTATTTCCATTATGAATTTCTATTAGACAGTACAAATAAATAAAAGTTAGGACATAGCATTTAGGAGTTACAGGTCCATTTTATTATTCTATTCCTTGCCATGTTTTTTTTTTTTTTTTTTTTAAACATGCTTAACTATTTGGTAGTAGTCTATAAGCCTTGAGGGCTTTTAGTACAGTTATTTCACTTTTATAACATTGATTTTCTCTTTACATTTTACAGTATTGGAACAGTTGGGTTTATGGCACTTTAATTTTTTCAAAGTATTCTTGTCAACTTTAAAACCTCTCAGTTTATGTATGAATTAACCCTAACAACAATAATGAGAAAAGTCATGTGAAAGGCATAGTAATATGCTCAATATATTGTTAATATATGTCCAATTGTCATTTGGACTTATTTGAAGGAAATTAACATGAAACTACTTCATAGCATTTCAGTTAAAACAGTCAATGACTTTTTCCAAACAATTACAGCTCCGAACTTTTGCAATAACAGAAAACAGTGGTGTTTGCAAAATATTCGGATTCCAGCTTTTAACTAATGAATGTTTATTTGATAGTGAGCACCCAGAAAGTCAGGAAGAATATTTTTATATAAAATAGCAAACAAAACTTTGTAAGCGAATGTACTACACATATATAAGACCAAAGTACTAACTCTGAGGTTTACTTGTGGCAGCTGGATTACGTATCTCCCATGGCCCACAAGAATGAGTTTATATATTATTAGTTTCACAGATTTTCTCAAATTTTTGTTTTGTTGTGGTTTCTTTTTATTTGTTTGTTTGTTGTTTTCTGTTTGGGTAAAATGGAAGAAAACACAAATGTGTCAAAAAAAGATTTTCACGTTTCAAAGACTCCATCCATCTGGCCCCCACTTTCTGTTTCAGGAGGGCATGGATTTCCTGATATACTTGAATCATATCTACAAGTCCCAGGTGGCTGCCTGTGATTGTATAGGGCCTCTCAAATGTTGAAAAATGCTACCATGTAAGCAACTGAATTGAAACATGAATATATTCATGTTTGTAAATGTCAGAGTGATGCACATAAATTGTCCATCCAAGCTATGCATCTTTAGAAGGACCTCAGTAGACGGCTGAGCCCAATTGCACTGTAAGTTATGAAAAAGAAGGAAATTCTCAACTGGATCATGGGAGATTCTCTTTCAGTACATCCTTCTTATAGTCTCCTTTGGTTGAAGGCCATTTAAAGGTTTAAAAGAGCACTCCTTTTCATATGTGGTGCAAGATATTTTGAGCATATAATACAATTCGCTCCCTTTTCAAGGGAGTTCAGACTGTATGATCAATCTTTCTAGATCCCTTCCAACTGGGGCTATTCTATGATTCTAAGATCCTTTTTCATTTTTTTGTACTGAAAGTAGTCTGAAGAAAAGCTAATTCAGCTTTTGCTATTAATATGTTTTTATTTGAATACTATAGGCTGCAGATAGATAAGCAATAAACTTTCAGAATATGTCTTCTCTCAAGAGGGTATTTAAATTTTAACTTTAGTTGAAATATATTGGAAAAGTATTTCTGATGCATTAAAGAACTTAATATAAAGTATACTGAGGTCTATGTGACTTTTATAAAGGTGAATTTGCTTGGTTGTTTTTGTTTTTCTTTTCTGGTCAAGGTACTGCTTCTTAAGCAGGTGCCATTGCGGGTAACATTCTATGCCTCTTTCCCCCACTGTTTTTGTAGAAATCTATGCATTTTCTTTTAAGTGCATTAGTTCTAACATATCCATTGGTCTATCTTTAATAAAATGGAGAAATAATAACAGGAACTTGACTCATGCTTTCCAAAAATGGTTTAGATTCAAGGTTACACAATACCTAACAAATGTTAGTGTGAAATACAAAGCTTTCAGAAAACTGTGAAGATCTAAAATAGAAAGCTAAAGGGAAAATTGCAGCTCACATTTAATTATAGCTTGTATAGCAAATATAGTCTGTACAAAAATAGAGGTATGTCTGTGCTACAGAAGAATGTGCATAGCCTTTGAACAGCTAGGCCTGTTCAAGCAAATCTGAGACTGCTTTGTCAGGTTTGTCCTGGGTTCAGCTGTAATCAGTTATTTTAATCCTTCCCAGTAGCTGGTGCAGTGCTGTGTTTCATCTTCAATCTGAGAGCAATGCTGATAACACACGAATGTTTTAGTTATTGCTAAGTAATGCTTACCCTGATGAAGGACTTTTCAGTCTCTTCTTTGCCATTTAGGATGCACACAAGAAACTGGGAGGAAGCAGAGACAGGACACGTGACCCAAACCAGCCAAAGGGGTATTCCATACCACAGCACGTCATGCCCAGGATGTAAAACTGGGGGCAGTTTCAGACAAGGCCCAGATCACTGCTTGGGTTGTGCTGGGTACTGGTCAGCAGGTGGTGAGTGGTTGTATTATCTTCCCTTGTTATTTCCCTTATCATTATTATTATTGGTGGCAGCAGCAGTGGTTTATGTTATACCTTAGTTACTGGACTGTTCTTACCTCAACCTGTGGGAGTTACATTCTTTCAATTCTCCTCCCATCCCACAGGGAGTGGGGGAGAAAGAGAGGAGGAGTGAACGTGGTTCTGAGTCATCGGCTGAGCTTAAACTGTTACAGGTTGCTCACACGTAAGCATTATTAATAACATGTCCATGGCTCTGCCCAACAGGTTAAATCCTCTTTCTTAGATCCCACAGAGTCCACGTAATAAATATCAAATGAATAAGCACCAGATTTTAATAAACATCAGTGTTTCTTCCTGAACTTATCTGTAGTTATGTGCCACAAGACAGTAAGGGAGGTGCAGCTACTTTTGCTATGCTATCTTGCTGCTACATGGATATGCAGGAAGTGTAGTACTTATAGTTCTTATAGTAGAGTATTTATAGTACATCTATAGTGCTTATAAAAATAATCATTATAGAGAAGTATATGTGATTTTAATTATGGGAACTGTAAAAAATGCAGAATACTTTGCATCACTGAGAGTTAATGAAGGGAGGAAGTTGAGAATAACTAAACAAATCATAAAAACTAAAGAGCTGACAGACTAACGACAAGATAAATTGAATGCACTCTTAGGAAGTTTTCCAATAATACCAAGCTCTGGCCTACATAGGAAGGATGCCATCAAGAAAGACCTTGGAATGCTTGAGAGGTGGGCCTGTGACAACCTCATGAAGTTCAACAAGGTCAAATACAAGGTCCTGCATGTGAGTTGAGGCAGTCCAAAGCATAAAGCAGCATGATCTGAGAGTGGATTTAGAGCAGCCCTGTGGAGAATGACTTTGGGGTGTCACTAGACAAGAAGCTCAAATGAGCTGGCAGTGTGTATTGCAGCCCAGAAAGCCAACTGTGCTCTCGTCTGCATCAAAAGGAGTGTGACCAGCAGGTTGAAGGAGGTGATTCTCCCCTTCTACCTCACTCTTGTGAGACCTCACTTGGAGTACTGAATTCAGCTCGGGGGCCTTCATCATAAGAAAGACGTGGACCTGTTGGACTGAGTCCAGTGGAAGGCCACAAAGATGACCAGAGAGCTGGAGCACTTCTCCTATGAAGACAGGTTGAGAGAGATGGATTTCTTCAGCCTGGAGAACAGAAGGTTCCAGGAAGACCTTACAGCAACCTTCCTAAATACCTAAAGGAGGCCTACCAGAAATCTTGAGAAAAATGTTTTACAAAGGTGTGCTGTGGGGGGACAAGGGGGAATGGATTTGAAGTGAAAAAACATTGATTTAGATTAGGTATTAGGTAGAAGTTCTTCACTGTGAGGGTGGTGAGGCACTGGAACAGACTGCCCAGAAAAGCTGTGGCTGCCCCATCCCTGGAAGTGTTGAAGACCAGATTGGATGAGGCTTTCAGCAAACTGGTCTAGTGGAAGGTGTCCATGACCATGGGAAGGTGGTTGGAACTGGATGATCTTAAGGTCCTTTCCATGCCAAACCATTCTATCACTCTGTGATTTTATGGTTCTATCAGTGCAGATTTAAAACAAACAAACAAACAAACAAACCAGAAAAAAAAACAAACCATCACATAAGCAAAATCAGCATCACAAGTAAGTATAGGAATGGTGGCACAGCACTTACACAGCTAGTAGTGCTTCTTCAACTCCTCCACAGACTAGGCTGCTTTGCTATAAAATGTTAATTTAAGGTATCTTTTGTGAGTTATTATTTTCATTTAAATAGTGAGGCAATCTCTACCATAGTTCCCAAAGAAAAAAAATGTCCTGAACTTGCACACGACATTAAAATTCTTTTCCAATAGGGGAAAGAGTGAAGAAACACTTGTAAGTGCATAAGCAATTAGATGTATTTTCCATATTGGCTTTTGTTGTTGTTGTTGTTGTTCTGTTTTGTTTCTGAATGTTATTTTTCTAAACTACATCAACATCAACTGACTCTGGAACTGTCTGCTGCTGAAATAGGTGGTAACATCTAAATCTCAGTTTGCTTCCTTACAGTGAAGAATAATTTATTTCTTTTGGTTTTAAAATGGCTTTACATTGGAACAATGTATAAAAATATATAATATGCATAATGTATTAAATATATTAACAAGACTTCAATGAAATAAATACTGTCCACTTTATTTAAGATATGGGATGCATAAATATCAGACCACAGATGGCACAGAGACTTCATAATGAATCTAGAAAATTATTACAAAGGAAATATATTCTCACATGGTATAAAAGGCTTCATCCTTTGATTTTCAGTAGAGCCACAATAATTTCAACCGCTGAAGATTTTCCCTTGACTCACAGTTATTCAGTTATTTTTCTGTTCTATGTTTACAAGACATTACAATTTACAAGACATTACCATTCACAGTGGACACACAGAAAACCTCCGACAGCTAAAGACTTGGAGGAATTTAAATTAGTATCATGATATAGCAACAAAATAATATCTTAATTAGAGAAACCATCCAGGTTATGAAAGCTGGAATAGCCAGGTAAGGCTTTGTGAAGCTTTGAAGTGGGAACTGCACAACTCTTAAAGCTTGATCTTCCTCTGACTAAAATCAACAGAAGTCTTACCTCTGTGTTCAAAGAGAGGAAAGTCGATCCATGTGCTAGTGATTTTTCAATGGTTGAAGTTTAATTCTCAATTAGATGTATAATAAGAAACTGGGGAGTCAATGGAGAGAAAAAAAAAGTGAAAGAAGGAAATAGGAACCCTTTTTAGATAGATGGATGAATTCTTGAACTCCAGCTCTATATATCCGCCTAGATGAGCTAAATATTCATCTAGTGACTTTTAGTTTTAGCTAGTTAGGAGCTTTATTCTCAAAGTACTACTTTAACAGATTTTAACTTAATCATCTGAATTCGATTGCACAAACCACAATGTGTGAAATCTCTTCCCACAAAACTGAAAAGCACACTTCCTGTTATCTTTGACCATGAAATTGTAGCCTAGAGTTTCTCTACTCAGAAAAAGATTATCAGCCATATTTGCTATAGGACTGAATTTTCTGATGAGGTAGGATGATGGCCAACTGAGTCAAGTTATATTAACTCAAAATTCCAAATCTGAAGGATCTTTATTTATAGTATTAAAGAAGAATAAAACCTCTTGGTTAAAAAGGGGCAAAAGACAAAAAGATGATTTGAGGCAGACACTGTAAAGCTGTTCTAAAATTATGGTGTTTGATAATTCGGATTTGTTCATAGAGCCTGTTCCATGCTCCATACGTATAGGAAAGAAGTATATAAAACAATTAAAAAAAAAAGTGAAGAAGAAGAATTATGAAAGTGGTTTAAAGAAGTCTGTAAATCATACTCCCTTCTTCTTTTGTATCTACTACATTGAAATAACGGGTCCCTAGGTCCCAGCTTTACTCATAGGTAATTTTAGTCAGTCCTGGTAACAGATTATTCTTTTTTTCTTTTTTAAAGGGAAAGCTTCAACACAGATGAGCTTTGCTGCAAGTCTTTAAGGTCAGCAAGTACTGGTTGTAGTGAAATGTGAAGTAAGATCTCGCATGAAGGACATCTTGTTTTAAGTGGAAACAATTTTCACTCAAGTGATCCTGAATGTCATGGTAACACAAGAAGAAAGCCAATTCTGGGAAAGAAAAGTATTCTTGTAGATTGATTCTGCAGCTGTCACTCATACCTGCACAGATTGTGCCCTGGGGACTCTTGGCCTTTGTGAGTTTCTGAAAGAACAATATCAAAGAAAAATTAAAGGGGATAAATATAAACAAGATGTTCCTGTATTGGCAAAAGTCACAGCCTCTGAGATATGGCAGTGGCCATTCAGGTGAAAACTACGGAACATGCATGCACTAGCAAGGGACATATACCCAGCTATTTCAGTTGCTGAGAAGGTTGGCTGTTCCAGCTTGTTTTTAGGGACAAGTCCAGAGACAGGGCAGTCTGTAACCAGCTTTTTTGGACTATTATTGTATGATAATAGCTAGCACTGGGCTAAATGTGAATTTTCTTCCCTATGGTGTTTATTCACATGGTTATTAGAATCACTTCAGAAAAGCCCATTTTCAAAACCTGGCAACTTCTGTCTCTGTATGGTTGATATATATTTGCTTCTGTGGGGTGATGATGGGTACCGTGTTGCAATAAACCAAATATTTCATAGCTGTAGGGTGAAATTTTTCCTTTGCAGGTGCAAGAATTGGTCAACCTTGCACAGAGGCCATATCAACATACTAGTAAATAACTCTATGTAATACATGTGCAATCATTTGTTTTCAAATCACTTATTGTTTTTTTTCCTGGATCTCCTACACATCTAGAAAAGAAAACTAGTCAAATTGCAGAATTAACAAGACTTGAAGAAAATAAATATTTATATGAATATGTTTACATCTACATCTGCATCTACAACTGTATCTACACATACAATAATCATTTCATTGCTGCTGCAATGCTAAGAAAAACATGAGACTGATAAATTTTGGTAAAAGACATCCATGAATACTAACTTGTAACATGTTGATCAAGGACCCTGGACAAAGAAAGGTAATTGAGGACTGGGTTTGTGGTCTGCCTTGAAGATACCTGTTGGCTTTGCAAACATGTTTCTTCAAAACATACTGTTACAAATCATTCTGTCTTTAGACACAGGAAAGGAAGAATACCTAAAGAAGATTCATACCATGTGTCTCAGAATATTTAGGAATAATTAACAATAATTGATAAAATTCTATATGCTGAATATGTATTTTATACATTACAGTGCTTATTAATAATGAAGGAAAATAAAAACTACAGTGAATGCATTGAATTAAACTTTAAAGCTAATAAAGAAACACCATTTGGTCTGCAAAATAATTAAGAGTCTTTTACTCAGTTACAAATTGGAGTGTATTCTTTCTCTTTCAACTTTCTTCCTGTAGGCAACATATACAGAAAACAAACAGGAGTATTCTGGCATATCATGGAAATTTAACTAACTGGTTAATACTGCATGAGTGAAGCCAGGTTGCTTCTAAACCTTTAGCAGCAGCTTTGAAATCCTTATATGAGATTCATTTTAGCATAACATCTAATAGTATTCCCCACATTTAATCACAGGAGTATTCTGTTGATTTCAGTGTGATGCACATTTCAGGATAAGCACATACTAAAAAAATTCAGCTGAACAAAGTCTAAGGTTTTCTTAATCTTTGTCATTAGGTTTGGCCACCTCATAAGGTGCCCACCAAACTACTTCTATGCATCTACTGCAATCTGCTATTCTTGGTGAAAGGAAAGGGGAATGTATTTGACACACCAATGTTTTTTTGCTTTGTATACTGGTGATATAACCAAAGGTAAAAAAAACCAACATTCAATTAGAGCTGTTTCCACCATTCAAGAAGCTGCAAAATACTGTGAACAGACCTCCAATTGATGAAAAATGACATACTTCAGTTACTTCAGCAAAAAAAAAAAAATTACAGTTTATACCACCTGAGGATCTGGACTGTGTTACATTTGCTTTCTGTGTTCTCGTATTTAAATTTCATGCTGGCTTCCATGCAAAGGTTGTAGCTATATTGGTATCAGGATCATTGCATTCTCTGAGGAGAGGAACATGCACAGTGAGACTTCTGCCTTGTGTTGATGATGTTTTCTTACTGAACAGCACAAACCATTCTGCACGGAAATGCAGATTTATCCTGTTTACATTTATAATGCAAACTCCATATGAAGGAACTATTTATTTATACACGTTTTCACAGAGACCAAAATGATAGTGACCTGACATTTATTAGCTTCACGCACAAATAGGACTATCCAGTAAAAGTAAAAGGCAAGGTATATAAAAGAAGACTGCTATTTATTATGAATAATCATTCTTATATTCCTGGCTAAGTACCAGAAAAATCTCATGCCTATACAGAGTATGAAGGCCATTTCCTTATTTTTAAAAATCTTTCTTATAAACCACTAAACAGGTATAACTTTCTGTATTATTGTTTATAAAATTAGATTGGAATAATTTCCTGTTCTTTCAGCAGAGGAATGAACTTTATTTGATTTTACAACAAAAATTCAGTTTGAAAAAAGATTTTAAGTAAGAGCATTTGTTTTTTGCTTATGATTTTTTATTATAAAGCCTTTAATGTACAGTCTGTATTCCGTTAAGTGAAATTAGAAATGAGGTAGAAACAAGTAGGCCATGTGGTGTGCATTTATATATGTATTTTATGTTTTTAGAGTGCAGTTTGTTTTTAAAATGGTAAATATTTGGTGTGCAAACACTGTTACTTTCAGCTGTTGGCCTTACTGAACTAGTTCAAATCCTTATACGATGTGTTATAAAAGCTGTAAGTTGTAAAAAAATTTATCCAATTTGAAGTCAAGGCAATTTTCATTAAAGTAAATACATTTTTATTTTGGTTTTTTACATGAAGCTTTGAGTTGATGCAATCACATTATACTTTAAACTAAAACTAATTCCCTGAAAACATAGAAACTTTAACTTTTTTATACCAACTTACACCCTGAAGAATTACATGAATAGTTATAGAGTGGCAATAGTTTTTAAATTGTATTTCTGTATTTTTAATGGAGCTGAGGTTTTCATGTCTCGAATTTTTCAAAAGAGTGTTTCAAATTTGAAATTAAATTGTGGTTCCATATATGGCTTCCCATCTCAGTTTATGTGCCTGAGTCCAATTAGCTTAAAAGAGCACCATTAATGTTAATGGAAGCGGCAAGGTTCAGGGAAGAAGTTCATCCTTTTGCCATTTGAAAAAAAAAACAACCTACTGGCTGAAAAAATAAAAATCTAAGCCCACTGTTATGTTAAGCCTTTCAGTCCAAACACATGATCTGTAGAACAGCCACTGATTTCTGAAATGTGTCGCTACGGACGAAGTTTATGTTTCTGTACTATTTTTGTTTGTTTTGTTTTTGTTCGGGTTTTGTTTTGTTTTGTTTCGAGCTTACCATTCACTAAGAACCTTGACACATCCAATTTCTTTAGAAGTATGACCTCAGACAAAATGTTATTTTTCCCCAGCTGAATTAGACTTTGTCTTTTTCTCTTCATTGTCTACTCAACAATAACTTTTTCTGGTGAAGTCAGAATTCTTTTCCCAGAGAAATGCGTGTTTGAAAACAATGTCAAGGAGGAAGAATCAATTAAGCTGCTTTCTCAAAGGTCACATAAAATGAAGGCTTAGAGGATCCTGGTAAAAGGTGTTTGTGCACATACTTACCATTGTAACATTCCCGTAATCAAGATGATGAGTAACAAGAAGGTTCACATTTCTGATTATGTTACATATGTAAATTGTTCAGCCCACCCCAAAAATCAGAGGCTGCTCAAAGATTATTTTTAAATTAGACATTTTAGCTTCCATCAGAAGGAGGTACAAGACCTTTCTGAAGCCCTTTTAAAAATAAGACCTTTTTAGCTCCTTCCAAAGAAGAAAGACTTGCTTCAGTTTTGGTGCACATCACCATTCTCTCCCCTTTACTTGATTTCATGAAGCTAAACATAGGATAGACAGGATTTTTAGCTTTTCTATTATAGTCTATAGAATCATCGTAACCTTGATTCCTTAAATGGTAGAGTATCTGGCCTTGATACAGTAGATGAGCTTAGTGTAAGTATACTTAACCATGATCACACTCAAGAAGATGCTTCAATAAAAGCATATGATTATCCCATTTACCTTGATGGAACTACTTGAGGGTATAGGTACGTGAAGTTGATTGCTGGACAAGGACCTCACATGTGATGTAACTTTACAGTTCTAAACCATACTACAGATGTTTTACAGTTCAATAAAATACACAGTTAATAGTGCAAGATCTGGTGCTTACCAGCATAAATAAACTGTGAGTTGTGAGTAAATGATCTTATTGTGAAATTATAAATTTGTGAATATACGTGGTTTGGTTTCTGATCTTTTTTTCAAAAGAACATCTAAAAAGATGGCTACTCTGGCATGTTAGAGTCTGTGCAACAGCAGTCCATAAGAGAGGCCTTATCCTCCCCATAGATTAGATTTAGAACATTTCAGTGAATAATTTTTTATATGTTCAATATGACATTAATTTGAAAAAAAAATAGAGTGGACTGGAGTGGTGGCTTCACTGGCAAAGTGGGTCTAGATTAATCTTGTATAACTTTATATGCTTATGTACAGCATGTAAGTTTAGGACAATTTTATATAAGGTTAGCAGCCAATAGAGAGGACTTAATGCGTTCAGAAGGTAATTTAGATTCTACTGGCAAAGCTTCTGAAGGTTCTTATATCTCACCATTAATTTCAAAAGAAGATTAGAATGACATTTTTGATTCTGACTTTTAATATAGGTCCTGTAATTAGGCACTTTACAGGAAACTTAGGTGTTAATGAATAGCAGGTAAGACAGGGATAATATTGCCAGATATGTGAACTCTAGAAAAGTCTTACCCAAAAGTGGGAAACAGTATTTAGACTTCAAACATATATGGAATGATCACAGCCAAAATTATTCTGCTTTCCTTAGTTGGGGGGGGGGGAGCAGGGGAGGGGCAGAGAGATTGTTTCGATTTAATTGTTGTCAGTTTTGTTTTGGCTTTGAGTTTTATTTTAAAGGAAATACGTTATATAGAAAGGATTTACTTATTTATCAGTGGAAAAAGCTCTAGAAAATTTATAAATATTCACTGTTCTCAGCTTTTTTTGGCAGTAAATAACACCAAGATATTTTAGACCTTTCTTGCTCTGTTCGCTTTTGTTATAATGAATTATTTTTATAATGAATTTTGTTATAATGAATGAAGATAGGCCGTATGAAGATTGGCTGAGAAAGCTGGGGCTGTTCAGCCTGGAGAAGAGAAGTCTGCGTGGAGACCTCACAGCAGCCTTCCAGTATCTGAAGGGGCCTATAAGGATGTTGGAGAAGGACTCATTAGGGATTGTAGTGGTAGGACAAGGGGTAATGGGTTAAATCTTAAGTTTAGATTGGATATAAGGAGGAAGTTCTTTGCTGTGAGGGTGGTGAGGCACTGGAATGGGTTGCCCAAGGAAGCCGTGAATGCTCCATCCTTGGTGGTATACAAGGTCAGGTTGGACAGAACCTTGGGTGACATGGTTTAATGTGAGGTGTCCCTGCCCATGGCAGGGGGGTTGGAACTCGATGACCTTAAGGTCCTTTCCAACCCTAACCATGCTATTCAATGACTCTGTAATGACCTTCTTATTTAAAAGTACATTTAATGCGCATCAGCCTTGTATTGAAAGTAAATATAATATTAATATAGAGATTAATAGTGTCTTTTGTGTTCCAAATAGATGTGTTGAAGCACCACCACATTGAAGTAGAAGATATCTTTTCTTTATATTTGTTAGTTATTTCAATAAATGTTTCTATTGCCTTCTTACAGTTGTAAAAACTAAATGCAAATAGTATGCTATAATACAACTGCAAGAAACAGACATTTATCTTAAAACCAATAAAGGCAATGCTGAGAGTGTAGCATGAGGAGCAAGGTTTTGTATTTTCTGAACTATTTTCAAGATGTTCAATTACAGCTGCGTATATTTATCATGTCTTAATATCATTTTAAGTTCTTTTTCATGGAAAAATAATGTTTTCAGACAGCTTCTGGACATCATAGTTGCTCTAAAATAATAAAAAGATTAGTGAATACTATTCATTATTAGAATTGCAGCCTGTGGAGCAATGTGGAAAATCCCGAAAACTGAACTTTTCCCCAATTTGTGAAGATCTTCTCATTAAAAGAGGAAAAATAGCATATGCATTATTCTCAAACTATTTTTATTTTTTTTTCCCTAAGTGCTAGTACTTAGGAAGGGCTTTTGAATCCTCACCTTAAAATATTTTCAAATACTTGTACAGCATAAGATGGTAAAGTCTCTTCATATTTTATAATAGGATAATCCAGAACTCAAAATTAGAGAAAACACCCTGATTCTGTAGTAAATAAATGAGGATCTAAAACTTCCATAAACATAGAAAGTTTCATATAGACCCTCAAAGCATTTGAGATGATAGATTATATACTTAAGTAGAATATGACTATCACATAGGTAAAGCACTGTCTCTGATTTATCAAATATCAGCTCTCAGAATCTGAGTTGCTCGGATTCTCAAGCAATGTAGACAAAATTAGGATGGGTGAACTTAAAAAAAGCCTGACGTTTAAATTCTAGCCCTAACACTAACTTAATGCAAAAGCACTGATGGATTGGGCATTATCCTTGTTTGTTTCCCTTTGATACCAGTTTATGAGATGTATTTCATAATAGTTTGGATCTTTTTTTTTTACAGATTTATTCTCTCATATCTTAGTATTTTCTACAGATCATTAATTCAATTATACAAACAAAACAGACGCTCATTGTCACAGTTATGAGAATAATTATGATGGTGGATAAGACAAGACAGATCCTGGAAAGAAAAGTGAAGATGTGGAAGTGCTCTTATAACTGTGAGGAAGAATAGCTCATAATTTTGAATACTTCACAAGTGAATAAGGTAATATTTGTAATTGTGTATTAAAAGAATAAATACACAGAAATACCAGTCAACAAACAACTACCTATCACAAATTGTATCAACTAACTGGGAATTTGTAACAACTCACTTTAGCCTTTAAAATATGGAAGCCACTAGCACAGGCATCGTTACATATGGTATTATTTTCACATTTAGAGGTATGAATTCATAGAGGAACAAGCACAGAAATATACAGCATGATCACTGAAGGAAATAAGTCTGTCTTAGAACAGCAAATCAGTGAACTCAACTTCTAAAGTCTGGTAAAGTCTCAGGAATATTTATGCACAACTACAATAGAAGGAGGGAGAAAGAAAACCAAGTAAACTGACAACATATGTTTGTTAACAAATGTTATTCTTCATTCCTGTATTTTGATTGTTTATCATTATATATAATGTAATCTAATCACAATTTACAGAATCTAATCTGAATATGAAAAGGAAGAAAGGCAGTACAGGTACAGAAAATTTCCTGTGTGAGTTTATGTGCTCTTATAGTACATGAACAGTACTTACTAAGTTGATTTAGATGAAAAAGTTTCTCAGAATAATCTATACTGGCAATATAATTTAAGTTTAATATTATTATTTTTTCTGTTCAAAGACTAAGAAAAAAATATTCCTTCTCCTATAAAGTGTAAAGATAACATGATAAGTGCATACTTAATGCCATGCAGCCAAGTCTTACCTCGCTTGGAGTACAGTTACATATATAGGCATCTCTGTTGAGACTAGCTGGATAGGTTATGCGCATAGTACTTGCACTGAAAAACTCATTCCCAACCTGTTTTGCAGATTTTTAGATTAAAATTTAGATTAGATTGTGCATGAACACATACATATTGTATATATATGCAAATACACACACACACGCACATACATATACCGTTTACCTAATAATGTATTACATTAAAAATCTTATAATTACAAACAATGTGTCATGTTACAGAGGCACAGAGTTCTACACATACCTTTTTTCTCCATCTTGAAGCAGGCATCACACAAATGTTCACGACACTCAGCAGCTATTGCCTGCAAGATAAAGCAGCTCTATAGAATAAAAGCCAGGAACTGATTAACAGACTCCATTAGAGTGTGTTTTCACATTGGTATTGAACCAAAATAAGAGTTATCTTTTACTTTATTTTTACCATTTGTACAAACAACTCTTAGTTGTTTTGATGTATGAAATAATTGATATTTCAATAATAAGCTTACTTATATTCAAAATTACTTTAATCCTTTTATGGCTTTTCTGTGTCTTTTTTTGAGATAGAAGTGCCTTCTTGACAAATTAGTGCTCTGATGTGATCTTTGCAAGACTTTCATTGGTAATGTATTGACATGAATAGCAGTGTTTTTCTATCTGCCATCTATCCAGCACTGAGAAGCAAATTCAGAACTGCTGTCTTTCTCTACTCATCATATTTTTGGCTTTAGTCATACATATATAATTTATATTCATATATAACTTATATTCATATGCAATAATGAACCTTATTGAGTTGAAAGAATGATGTGAGAAAACATAAAAGTGATTGTGGTAGATTGCCCCACTGGAAGACTTCTCACACTCTTCCCCTGCTTCAGTGTGGGATCCCTCCACAGCAGTCCTCAGCGAACCTCCCCAGAGGGATTCCTACCCACGAGCTGCAGTTTTTCACAAACTGTTCCATCATGGGTCCCTTCCACAGGGTGCAGCCCTTCAGGAACAGACCACTCCAGTGTGGATCCCCCTTGGGGTCACAAGTCCTGAAGCAAACCTGCTCCAGCGTGGGCTCCTCTCTCCATGGAGCTGTGGGCAACTCTCTCCATGGTGGATTAGTCAGAGATGGCTGGAACTTCTCTGCAGCCCCCCTGCTGCCAGAGCCTAGATATGAATGGGTGGCCTAGGTTGTTACATATATATTTTTTATATATATACACACACACACACATATATATATATAATATTTTAGCTGGACTATAAATATTGCCTGCAGTGTTGAGAAAGGAATTGTCTAATCTTTAAATTCATTAATCACATAATGGTAACAATACTCACCTATAGTTATATTGTTTTGTCTAAACTCCACATGGACTTCTGTTTCCTAAATGATAACGATTAGTCACACACTGGTGGCTATAGCTTTATGAAAATCTTTCCTCAATTAATCTGCTGAAAGCATCTGAAAGACTTTAGCCACAGTGGCCATTTTCTAGATAGAATTTCTTATTGCTTTCTTCTCAGGCAAGTGCACAATTGACTTTTATAAAAGATTTGTGACTTGTGTTTTCCCCATGCCATATTACCACTGTGAACACAAGTGTTAGGAGTGCAGACTCTGCTACTACGGACAGTGTACTTGAGGCATGTTTCCTGCAACCCTGTTTAATAGCATTTGTTCAGAGGAAAGAGGAGAATACTTTGTGGGTTAATGGACAACACAACTCTTAACACAAAATCAAGGTGGCTAATGGATGTGGATTCAGATGCTTAAGTGCTGTTGAAGAAATCAATCTGAACTGGTAACAAGAAAACTCCATTAGTGACATATTATTATTTTTCTGAGGCTTTGATGGGATCAAAAGTAGAGAAAAAAAAGAGACTTTTCTTATTTATGGATAAGTTAATGTGAATGACACTTTGCTAAATGTAAGGGACATGTTTACTAAACATAAGGAAAGTACAAAAGGACACATGAAAGTAGTGAGGGACGTGCATGCTGTCCTGGTTTTGGATGGGATAGAGTTAATTTAATTCCTAATCATAGAATCATAGAATAGAATCATAGAATAGTTAGGGTTGGAAAGGACCTTAAGATCATCTAGTTCCAACCCCCCTGCCATGGGCAGGGACACCTCCCACTAAACCATATCACCCCAGGCCTCGCCCAACCTGGCCATGAAATACCTGGTACAATGCTGTTTTGGATTTAGGATGACAATAACGCTGATAACTCACTGATGTTTTAGTTCTCGCTGAGCAGTGCTCACAAGAAGTCAGGGACTTTTCAGCTTCTCATACTGCCTTGACAGTGAAAAGGCTGGGGTTGCAACAAGGAGCTTAGAGGGGGCACAACCATGACAGCTGACCCCAATTGACTAAAAGTGTATCCTATACCATATGGTGTCACGCTGAACAGTAAAACTGGGAGACTTAGCTGAGGCATAGTGGTCTGCTACGTGGGACTGCCTGGGCATCGGTCAGTAGATGGTGAGCAATTACATTATGCATTATTTGCTTTGTGTATTCTCTTATAATTTTTCCTTTCTTTTTTGTTCTATTAAATCCACAAGTTTTATCTTATTTTCCAATTCTCTTTCTCATCCCACTGGGGGCGAGCAAACAAACAGCTGTGTGGTGTTTAGCTGCCTGCTGGGCTAAACTACAACACACGCCTACTTGGTCCCTGGAATCAATGTGTGCATACCCTGCTATAGAATCATAATCAGGGGGTGGTAAATTCATTGAGTATCTCTTTAAAGATAGAGGAACATAGAACTGTGTAAGTCACATACGTTTTTGATTTCAACATTAGAACAGGGTGAACTGCATATGCATTCTGATATTGTACTCAGAAATGCACCAGGTGAATTCTCTCCCTGAAAATGCTTATTATTTCCCAGCATGCACTTAATATGGGGACTGTAGGGTGATTAGATCAGGGATTAGATTATACAAAAAAGAGGGTTAAAGTAAAAGTTATATTCCTTGCCATGTGTCAGATCTATTAAAAGAAATAAAAATGAAAAGAAAGAAAATTAGAAAAAAAACTTTCATTATCTTCAAAAGCCTTATTGCTACAGTACATCTCCACAAAACTCAGATGCTTGTTTTTGAGAACTTTTCAGTAGAAATGAGCAAAATCATTGCCATGTGTTTTCACATATATAGAGTTAACCCAGCAACATTAAGCAAACAAATTTTCTACATGAACTACTTCACTACTGATATGGCTCTTCCTTTTCCCCAAAGGAAATGCTTGCCACAATTGACATATATCATCTGATACATACACTTCTGAAACTGACATTTCTACCCTGTAATGCATGTTCACATTAATTTCTGAGTTGTTTTCAATTACCTCTCATAAAAAAAAAAAAAAAAGTGGTTCCAGATGTTAATCTTAACTAAGGAAAATATAAAAATAAAAGCATTTTTATCATCCCAGTCAACAAAATGATATAGATAATGTAGTAGATGGGAGTAATTGCGGTCTAATGCACAATTTACCAGAGTGAGCATAAACAAGAACACATGGCGAGAAAGCCAGCTTTTCTTCTGCAAAATGAGCAACAGTGATTTATCACTGGCACATCTGGCAAGCAAAACAGGTCAGAAAGGCAAGCCTGACAATGTCAGGTCAGAATGTGTGTCTGTGCCTCTGAAAGCAAAGTTAACTCACAAAAACCAAATACTATTTAGGCAAAGGTTTTTAATGAGATTATTTTCATGGTAGCTGGATGTTTATATAGCACATTTGTTTAGGAAAAGGTTTTCAAATGGGAGCTCATACTATTCACATATAACACCAAGGTAAAGATAATTTTATAGTTTAATTTCACAGATTTTAGAAATACATCTACATTGTTCAGTTTATTGAATATGCAGTTAGTTCAAGCCTTCTTTACTCTCTAAGGATGTTTAATACAATGTTGATCTTTTTTTTTTTTTTACATGATTTGTTCAGTCATGCAAGAACTTAAAAAAGAAAAAGAATGCAATAGTTGTGACTTCAGGTTTCTGTGTTTTATTCAGAAGTAAATTTTGATCCAAATTCCAACAAAATCAATGAAAGACCTCCCAGGTTTTGAACTGACTTTGTGTTAGAATCTAAATGAAGATATTTCGGTATGCTAAGCATTTAATAGACTTTCTATGCATTTTCTTCTTTTTGAACAGGAAATGTGTTTCTATCTAGGTTGATGTATAAAAAGCAGGAAAAGAAAATATTCATTAATCTTCAGTGGTGTTTTTTTCCTTTTATGCTAATATAATGATGCAACCACAATAAGACAATTCAATATATTTGACACATCTGCTATAAAACTATGTATCTTACATTGACAAAAACCCTAGGCCTTCAGATGTCTTCGTTTCAGTGTCTTCATGACAAAAGGGGGCATTAACTTATTGGCAAAGACCAATGTGCTTTTTGATTTCTATAGTCTATAGTTTTAGGCATGTTATGAGAAAGGAAAAAACAACATCTTCATCTCCAGATTACCTTTAAGTGATTAGCCAGTATCTCTAATGGTAGAGATATTTTAGATTAGTTTGTGGAATGATATGCTCCAAAGTTATTTAAAGAATATACAAAAGTTTTCTCTGAATACTGAACATGGGGACACAAAAGGCTAGAATCTATGAGAAAAGAAAATGTCACTTTTCTTTGTATTTTTCTTTGTTAAACTTTCTAGCCCTTTTCCGCACAGCTCTGACATGTAGCTCCAAAAGCTCTATGTTGAAATCACACTGAAAACAGTATTTTTGTGTCTGTGTATCACATTGTTTCCCTCTCTGATTTTCTTTAGTTTGTTGTGATTTTTTTTGTTTGTTTTGGGGTTTTTTTTTGGTTGTTGTTGTTGTTGTTTCTTACTGCAACTTGTGGTTTCTTTTTAATACACAGAGCTTTAGCTGAGCTACTCCTGCATGTCTAAGTTTTCAGCAGATCACAGTGAGACTCTTTTTAGTAAGGTATAGGGAAACACAGGTAACTCTTACTCCAGCTCTATCTTTCCACAGGCAGAAGATATTATTGTTTTATCTGTGTATTCTATAAAGCATGTAGACAGGGTGATGGCTTTTTTTACACTTTACCTGAATGAGAGACATTGCATCTACCAACTTTGGTAAGGTTAACCTATACTCAGAACAAAGTGTTGAAATGGAAGATGTAACTGAGAATACAAACTGCAGAACAGAAACCTAGGGCAACTGCACTCTTAGCTTGGACAAGTCAGTTACATTTCTACACCTGAGTGGTATGAATTTAGAGGTAGGTGTCATGAACAACGTCAGGTACGCTTTAAAAATAAAACCATCCAACAAAGTAAAAAAAACCCTTAACCAATTTCCTTTGACATGATGTCTTGGTTTAGACACAGATGGTAACCCAGCACCACACAACCATTTCCCCACCCCTCACCTTCCTCCCTTCCAGGCAGGATGAGGAGGAGAATCAGAAGAATGTAAACCTCATGAGTTAATAACTAAATTAAAGTAAAATAAGAAAGAATAACAATAATAATAATAGAAGGAAACAATAATAGAAGATGAGAAAGCTCAGAAAACACAAGTGATTCACAATACAATTGCTCACCACCTGTTGATCGATACACAGCCCAACCCAAGCAGCAATCAGTCCCTTCCAGATGACTCCCCACAGTTTGCATACTGAGCATGACTTGCTGTGATATGGAATACCCCTTTGGCTAGTTTGCGTCAGGTGTCCTGTCCCTGCCTCCTCCCAGCTTCTTGTGCCCCTCCTCACTGACAGAGCAGAAGAGACTGCAAAGTCCTTGATCAGGGTAAGCATTACTTAGCAACAACTAAAACGTCAGTGTGTTATCAGCATTGTTCTCAGACTAAACCTGAAACTCATCACTGGACCAGCTACTGGGAAGGAATAAAATAACTGTTACAGCTGAAACCAGGACGCTTGAGAAAATTCACAATTTGGAGGTATTTTTCACTACTTAGTTATAGCACTGTGTTATATTCAGTAAATTGCTAAGTAATCCTTAACACTCTCTAACCTTGTTTCCATTGCTCTTCCGCAAGCTATTGATTGCTTGATTTTATGTCCAATTCCACAAACATTTGTGACACAGAACAGGTGGAAAAAAAAAAATATTAGGTGAAATGGCTTTTGTTCTGACCGCTTCTCTATTCCTGCCACTTCCTCCAAATCTCACTTGGCAAACATGGCTATATGAAGCAAAATAATTTCTAAATTTCTAGTCACACCAGTATTTATGAGCACTTCAAGGACAGTCTGGGACAGTCTCCTGAAAGTAGTGTTTAAGTGCTCTGTTTACTTGTAACATATAAAGGGATTACACTTTAAAAATAGAGTAATAATTTTGGTTTTCTTAGAAAGTACAAAAAATTTTGGTCTCGAGACCTGCCTTCATATCATAGATTCACAGACTGGTTCAGGATGGCAGGGACCTCTGGAGATCATCTGGCCCAACATCACTCAAGGAAAGACATCTAGAGCTGGTTACCCAGGACCATGTCCAGACAGCTTTTGAACACCTTCCTTCTGGGGGAAACCTCTGCGAGTGCTCAATCAGAGTCATAGCTAAAAAAAGATTTCCTGATGTTCAGACACAGCCTCCTATGTTTCAGTTTGTGTCTGTTGCCTCTGGTCCTATCAGTGGGCACCGTAGCAGCAACAGAGCCTGGCTCCATCCTGTTTGTACCCTCCCTGAAAGTGTTTAGTTACACTGATGAGATCCCCTTGAGGTGGTCTAGGATGGACAATCACAGCTCCCTCGGCATTTTCTTGTAGGGGAGGTTCTCCATTCCCTTAACTGTCTTAGTGACCCTTTGCTAGGATCTCAAGTATTTCCATATGTCTCTTATACTGGGGATCCCAGACCTGGACACAGTACTCAAGGTGTGGCCTCACCCATGCTAGAATATATAGTAGTTCGCATCTTAGAGCTCTTAAATAGAAGGGAACACTTTAAAGTTTTCAACCAGGTTGTTTGACATGGGATCAGGCTTTTAAATATAACTTTAAGCACAGTGTTTGAGGGCATGGATTACAGCTCAGGACTTCATCATTTAGAATTCCAAAGCAGAAAATGTGTTTGCTAACTTCAGCTGCCATAATAATTCCTAATAATTTTAAGCTTCTTGGTAAATGCACTGAAAGATAGGGCAGGAAACTTTGACCCATTTTAATGCCTTTCTTCAGATAAAATGAGTTTGGTTTTGTTTTTTTCCATTGGCTGTAGTATAGGGTGGAGTGACCTGTTCAGGCTTTAACGGTTAATGTCTGTATTTCTAAATAAGGTAAAATAGATACTGCTGTTATCATCTAATATTGGAGAACTCTCCTGAGAGACAGAATTAATCATTCTCTGCCTTCAGCCGGATGTGTTTAGGAAGGTCACTGCTGCATGATGCAGCTCAGAAGCTTCCTTCCAGCTGAGTGTGCCCATTTGCTCCTAAACGCAGAACTGCCTGGGTTTTCCTTCAATGAGGTACCATTTGGAACTCTTTGCAGTAGCCAAAACATGAAAAAGAAATAATCATGCTATTCAGAGAAACACCTTCTAAGAAAAATAACATGGCCAAATAAAATAAAGGCAAACTTTACATGGCAGTCAACAAAAGGGTTTATTTTGTATTTCAGAAAGCTCTATTTCTTCTTAATAAAGATTTCATGACAAAATGTGATACTCTAGTTTTATGTTATTAACATTGCACTGCTTTTTTGAAAATATATCGCAAGATATTTGCAAGTTATTATGAATAATCATAAAGCAATAAAACAAAATTATACTTGCCAAATAAAGGAGCAATGTAAGACAATGAATTTTCCTTGTGTGCTAACTCTCAGAGTTCCATACCACATAACAAATTATCCAGCCATTATTAGTACAAAGACAGTATTATACATAAAGATCTAATGCAACAGAGATTTTTTTGAAACTACTAACCGGCGCATCTGAGACAATGCTTCAGTGGCTGTAGTCTTCTCGAATTAAATACACCAAAAAAGTTTATACCTGGATGAGAACTTGATTGCAAATATTTCCAACAAGACATTTCAAATGTGTAGTGCAAGCCATGAAAAACTTCCCTGGGTCAAGAAATGTTGTAATATGTATCCTGAAGTGGTGCGTTGTCTATGCTGTTTTCTACTCAGGGCAACGACAGTTAGCTCAAACCCTCTATTGATAAGGTTAGGACCACACTTCAGTGTCATTACAAATGCACTTGTTTCTGTATTTAACACAAAAATACTATGCTGAGACTGGTAGAGAAACAGAAAGAAGCTAGAAAATGAGCAGTGAGGGAGAAGGTTGGGGTTTTTTTTTGTCACTATTCATGTATAATTTCACTATATGTAACAATAGAAGTGTAAAAGTCTGGTATTTCTTTCCCAAACTAGCAGAAAAAAGTTCTTCAGTATAAACTTAACAGCAGCTGTTAGTATCACAGGAAGGGAGCGAGGAATCTAGCTATAGAATGCATGGGTATGACTGCAGCAGGGGTGTTTAGACTGGAGGCTAGGAAACATTTCTTTACCGAGAGAGTGGTCAAACACTGGAGCAGGCTACACAGAGAGGTGGTCAATGGCTCAAGCCTATCATTGTTTAAGCAGCATTTGGACAATGCCCTCAAGCAAAATGTTTTAATTTTTGTTCAGCCCTGTGTTGGTCAGGCAGTTGGACTAGATGATATTTTGTAGATGTGCACTAAAATAGTCTAGTCTGTTCTATTCTAGTCTCATCAGCTTCACCTGGTTTCTGTACTTCCAAATGGAAAATTTGGACTTTAGCATAAATTTGCAAGTTTGTTGACTGTATCTGAACAGTCACCAGGTTTGTAGCTTTGATAGATGTTAATTCTTCTCTTGGCTATTTTAATCGTACCATATGATTTCTGATTACTGAGTTTGTGTAAGTTATCTCCTATTGGGTGCCTCAGACAATCATTAAAGGAAGATAATGATATCAAAGGCAGAAACAGGCATAAACAGCACCCAGGTTTAGAAAACGTATTGATACAATTTCAGGGGTTTTGGTTAATAATAGGCATTTTAGTGGTAAATGCAATAAATATGTCTAGGCATCAATATAAGAACCACCTAGTATAGCATGTTATTTTATAGTTTGATTTTTCAAAAAGTCTCTCAAAGCATTGAAGGTGCTACATAAGAGTTATCATGCAATGGTGTGAACTGAGAAAAATACTTAATGTTTTCTATCCTATTTTCTAGAGAAAAAAAATCAGATGTTGCAGTAGCAAAAGTTCCTTTTCAGAACTGTGGATTATTAACATTAAAGTATGTATATTACTATCACACCATGAGTTCCATACCATAAAATATATATTCTAGTTGTATAGTTTTGGTTTTGTTCCTTTTTTTTTTTTTTTTTTTTTTTTGGAGGACCAGGGAAGCTGACAGATTTCTAACAGTGAAATTCTGGTCCATGAGTAAAAACTTCATACCTAATATGTTTTGCTTTCTTTTTACAACAGATGCTTTGCTCAGAATTTTACAGGCTGTTGTTTTGTCCTCTTTCTATTTGGAAAATTGCCTATGAGCATACTTTTGTGAACTATATTCACAACACAGAGATATACATATGAAATGTCTGTTACAGGAAGAAGTTCCTAATTTCTGACTTTCTGAGGATAATATGTTATGAAAACTGTTCTCCTAAACCTTCACCAGTAGAAGAAGAAGTACACGCAATGCTGAGAATCAGATGGTCGATTCTTGTGCTTTGATGTGCAGTGAAAATCTTTGAGGAGTGGTGATTTGGTATCAATTCAGACCAGGAATCTGGGGCAGATGGGAAGATGATTTCCTGTCCAGCTTTATGTTCACCAGATCCATACATGATGGGACTCAGTAGGTTGAAACAAAAGGAATTTGTCTCTATATTATGGCTTCTTTCTCATTCTATGATTCTATTGTTAAAGTTATTCGCTTACTGTAGTGAATCAAGAAATCAGGATGATCTATGTGCAGACCATAAAGAACAGCAATACTTACGGTAGAGTGTTAAAGGTAACTGGGCACAATTCACTAGGCTGAAACTGCTCAGGTGAATTACAGTCATTTAGCACATACATAGTATTTGATTTTGATGAATTTTAAATTCTCTGTTATTTTCAGCAATGACCAACTGCATTTCTGTGTTTGGAGGAATAGAAGCAATCTTCAAAGAAATGAGGCTATGACCCCTTTAAGGTGCTTGGGTCATTTGCTGCTTACAGCATGGCTCAGTAAAGATTTAATCTCTGTTTCTGAGGGACAAAAGAGTAGCATAGTGCCACTGACTGCATAGTAGTAGTTAACCCCACTTACTGGCACCACGCTGCTCTTCTAGATCCCCAAATAACCAATTGTTAAATTGTGCATAAACTCCCCAAGTTATTTAGAAACTCAATGTGAAAACACCTATACAGATAAATAGTATGCACTGCCAATTAGACCTTGACAAAAACACATTATAAACACAGAGCCACTGTCACAACACCTAAAATTGCATCCTTTCCCTACCAACCACACTTTCCTTTTGCGCAACTCCATTTACAGCTTCATAACCGCATAAGAATGCTGTCTATATTTAAAGCTAGTTTTGTATTCCTCCCTCATGAGTTTTTAGAGATATTTTACTCTTCTCATACAATGCCTGGCAGGAAAGTTCTACTTAGCAGTTTCTGGGTTGGCTTGATGCGTGTCAACCTTATATATTCACAGTATTTCAATGTGACTGTGCTGTAGGAGGTTACTTCTACTACACACCAGAGCAAGAGCTGCTGGCACAGGTGCAACAAGAGTATCAGTTTGCTATAGTAATTATTTTTAAGTGCAGGAAGAAAACATATATTATTTATATCTTCTCACAAAAGCCTACACCTGTTGCTTCAAATATAATAACAACTATGAAAAAGTGAAAACAATCCTTTACAACGAAAGTAGATTTCTCAAGCTAAAATTAAACAGTTTTACTTATTTTTTGTAGATGTTAATTCCCAAATATCAGATGTTTACTTTTTACTGGTTACTCACTCTCATGCCCTCCAGGAAGACAGAAACAGTCAGAGAATTCTGTCTTCTGTTTGCATTTAGTACTTGAAAATAAAAGAAGTGTGCTTCTGTTATATGCTTGATGTTGTATGATGCTAACATGGCAATCCTTAGTGCAATTTTTGCTTATTGGTTATTCCAAGATATTTGTTGTACATTAACAAGACAGATTATTTGGTTGTCTGAGCATTTGATAATTGAGTTCTCAATATACACAGCTATTTAAAAAGCTTGCCTTCCCACTTATTATATAAATTGATCCCAAGTGACATAACAAAAACACAGTGGCTCTGCCTAATGTCATCTTTGCTAGTATTATTTTAAAAACATATTTCTGATAGTTAAAAGTCTTTGAAATTCATTGAATGTTTGTTTTGGGGTTTTTGTGACTTTTTTTAATTTATTTATTTGCTGCCTTTTTTTTTTTTTTCCCCTGGTACTGAAGAGAAGTAAATGACAAATACATGAGCTGCTAAATCTACAAATTCTTGAGGAAACTATAGAAAATATTCTGCCATTCATCCTTGTAAATTTGATCTAACACAGTCTAATCAAACCTGTCATTATCCTGAAACCTTCGAGCCCCATATTGTGCACCAAAAAGGAATATCACGGTTTAACGCCAGCTGGCAACTAAGCACTAAACAGCTAATCACTCAATTTTCTGCAGTGGGATGGGGAAAAGAAATGGAAGAGTAAGTGAGAAAACTCATTGGTTGAAATACAGACAGTTTAATTGGTAAAGTAAAAACCACACATAATCATAGAATCATAGAATAGTTAGGGTTGGAAAGGACCTTAAGATCATCAAGTTCCAAACACCCTGCCATGGGCAGGGACACCTCGCTCTAAACCATATTACCCAAGGCCTCGTCCAACCTGGCCTTGCACACTGCCAGGGGTGGAGCATTCACAACCTCCCTGGGCAACCCATTCCAGTGCCTCCCCACCCTCACAGGAAAGAATTTCCTCCTTATATCCAATCTAAACTTCCCCTGTGGAACTTTGAACCCCTTACCCCTTGTCCTACCACTACAGTCCCTAATGAAGAGTCCATCCCCAGAATCCCTATATGCCCCCTTCAGATACTGGAAGGCTGCTATGAGGTTTCCACGCAGCCTTCTCTTCTCTAAGCTGAACAGCCCCAACTTTCTCAAACTATCTTCATACGGGATGTGCTCCAGTCCTCATGGCCCTTCTCTGGACTTGTTTCAACAGTTCCATGTCCTTTTTATGTTGAGGACACCAGAACTGCACACAATACTCCAAGTGAGGTCTCACGAGAGCAGAATAGAGGGGCAGGATCACCTCCTTCGACCTGCTGGTCGTTCTCCTTTTGATGCAGCCCAGGATACGGTTGGCTTTCTGGGCTGCAAGCACACACTGCTGGCTCATGTTCATTTTTAAATCTACCAGCACCCCCAAGTCCTTCTCCGCAGGGCTGCTCTGAATCTCTTCTCTGCCCAACCTGTAGCTGTGTCTGGGATTACTCCGACCCAGGTGTAGGACCTTGCACTTGGCATGGTTAAACTTCATGAGGTTGGCATCAGCCCACCTCACAACCATCTCAAGGTCCCTCTGGATGGCATTCCTTCCCTCCAGCATATCAACCGAACCACACAGCTTGGTGTCATTGGCACACTTGTAAAACAAATGTAAAAATGACGTAAAACAAAACAAGGAATTCATTAAGCACTTCCCATGGTCCCATCAGACATCTCCAGGATAGCAGAGTTCCACCTTGCATAATAGTGACTTGGGAAGACAAACAGCATCACACTGATTGTGTCATGTCTCCCCCACACCCCTTCCATCTTCTTCTCCAGATTTTATACTGCTGAACATGACACCATATGGTACTGGATATCCCTTTGGTCAGTTGGGGTCAGCTGTCCTGGCTGTGTCCCCTCCCAGCTTCTTGTGCACTCCCAGTCTACTCACTGGTGGGGTGGGATGAGAAGCAGCAAAGGCCTTGACTCTCTATCAACACTGCTCAGTAGTTAATAAAACATCCCTGGGTTATCAACACTCTTTTCAGCACAAATCAAAAACAAAGCTCCATATAAGCTATCATAAAGAAAATTAACTCTATCCCAGCTGAAAACAGCATATGAAGACAAAAAGAAAAAGACTAGTTGCAACAAAGGAAATCCAAACTACACATTAGGAATCTGAATGCTTAACTGCAATGACAGATGTTAAGTATCAGAATAGAAAAAGATTATAATCTCAATCCTAGGAGAACTTCAAAACTTGACTCGAGAAGTTGTGAACAGCCTTATTTAATATTTTAGGCTATTCGTCCTTTAAGCAGGAGCTTGGTTGCAAATGACAGTCAGGTAGTTCTTCCAGCATATTTTTTTCAAGTGCTCCTGTGATTTCACTTCATCCACAATACTTAAAATTGCAAGCATTTACAATGTGGGGGCTTTCTCTCCAGTCTTCAATCTTTTCCTTGCCTGGAAGCCTGTTGTTTCATGTTAGGGTACATTCAGAGCTAGCAGTGTTCTTTCTCTAGGAATGTGATGAATTCGTGGCAATCCAGTCAATTAGTGAGATTAACTGAAACGTTCCTTTGAGTGTCAGTGGTAGACTGTTGTAATGATAATCTCTCTTCTACTGCTCAGCATAACCAACGTGTAGACATACACACACAGAGCTGTCTCCTGGTAAAAGTTGTGAATTAGAAGATCCTAATTCATATCTATGGTAGGCTAAACTAGCATCACAAGAAATTTTGAATTTTTATCAAGCTACACAAAAAGTGTTATCACAAATTAATTGTCAAGCATAACTTTCAAGTCCCCTCTCTTCTTTCAGTCACAATAATGTTATATCCCCTAGCATTTTCTCACAACATAAATTCTTGAGGCCCCATATTTCATCTATGTACTTCATTGTCTCCAGTGCAATTATATCCTTCCTAGTCTCCACACCAAACAACCAAGATAGGTTAATTTAAACCCATTTTGGTGTAGTTTATGTTTTGACCTTGGTCTTGGCATTTATTCTCACTTCTTCCTTTTTCTGCCCAAATTGTTAAGCTGTGTCTATAAAGAAAAGAAAACAAACAAACAAACAAAAAAACCTGATGAAAAGTCTCTTTGGTCATTACCTAAATCTCACTTTTCTAGTCTTTTAACGAGTGCTAGGCAATTGTGACTGTTAGATGCACATGCTTCTTTTGAGGATTACACATTTTACTAATGAGTGCAATGTATTATTAACTAATTATGAATATAAATAATTATGCCAAATTGATTTTTAAAAGCTATTTTGAATGTAGACAAATTTATTAGATTGTCCAGAGATTAGAAGAAATAGATAGTTAAGATCTAGGATTTTAAATAATTTTTATAAAAGAAAAAACCTGACAAAACCAAAACAGTAGGATTTTTCCATACTTAAAGGTCTTTCAATTTAATTCAAAATTTCTGTAGAAGATAAAAATATATTTTGAGTACATATATAGATTAACATGTATTTAATAATTAATAAACCAAAGGTTTTTACAGAAAAAAAATACAATTACTGAGTCTCTCCAAAAGCCATTTCTATAGTTATTAACACTTTTGTTCTTATTACATATTGGCAGAACAGTTAACAAGCAAGATCTCACCTCCTGCCGATGTCCTGGCACCAAACGTCATTTTGTCATGTCAATGCATCTGTATTTAGAAAACAAACATCAGGTCTCTTTAACCATTGGATAACACAGGACGTTTCACTACAGAATCATAAGTCTGAGCCTTATTCTTTGGTTAGATTATACCACCATGACCCAAAAGAAATGCTTACCTGTTCATTTTGAATAGGGAATGCATTGGCTTTGGCTCGGATAGAATTAACTTTCCTCACAGCAGCCTTTATGGGGCTGTGGTTTAGATTTGTCTCCAGTGTTGATAGCAGTGTTTTGACTTCTACTGAGCAGTGCATATGCAACATCAGGGTTTCCCCTTTTTCCTACTCTGCCCAGTCAGTGAGTAGGCTAGGTGTACATGAGCTGGGAAGGGAGTCTTGGATGTACATGAGCTGGGAAGCCTTGGGAAGGGACCTGAAGTGACCAAACAAATATTGCATGCCGCATAACTTCGTGCTCAGCAATAAAACTGTGTAGGGATTTTTCTAATGTAGCCTTTGCTCAGAGACTGCCTGGGCATTGGTCTGCTTGTGGTCAGTGTTTAGCTTTGCATCACATATTTGGTTTTTTGCTTTCCTCTTTCTTTCTTTTTTTTCTTTTTTTCCTTCCTCTTCACGTGTTAAACTGTCTTGATTTTGACCCATGAGTTTTTTCACTTTTGCCATTCAGATTCTCTCCCCCATCCAACTGGGATGATAGTGAGCAAGCAATTATATGGGGCTTATCTGCCAACCACAGAGAGTGAGGGGGGGTTGTGATATTTATGTAAAATAATCTGTAGAAATGGACTTGGTTTAATTAAATTACATAGCTGAGAAACCAAGGATGAGATAGAATAATTTATGAAAAAAAATAAGATTTGTCTGTACTGAAAAGTGAATATTGCTGGCAAGCTTTGAATAAACCACTGCTCTTCAGTAAGGGAAAGCTTTCCACAAGAAATAACTTCGTTAGTGTCTGGTTGTCATTTTTAGAGGTACCACATTAAATTACATTTTTTTTTTTGCTGTAGAACACATTTTGGTACCTCTACTGATGTTGCATAAAATAAATTTGATTTAATTGTTATAGCCATTAGGATGGTGGTAAGAAACTGACTTATTTTGTAAACTGTTCAAACCAGTTAAACAGTTGGAGTGTCATACTCACTAGAGCTAGCAAGGGTATAAACATAACTTCCTATTAGTTATACCCATTTCCCATTGCTGACAGGTTGCTTGTAATGATTGATCACAATTCTTAGGTCTTTAAGATAAACTTTAATAGAGTCATAAAAAAAACCCTGCTTATATTAACTTTTCCTTGGAATTATTCAAGATTCACTGGTTTTGTTATTAATGGATTTTTTTTTCTTTTTGAAGCTAGAAAATAGTGTCTGGTACTAAGCCTAATTCCACTACAAGATTAAAAATCACTGTTAACATCAACAGAGGCAACTTAAAGTTACAGTGTGATGGGAGAATTACCATTACTATTTGTTTTTATTGTTATTTGATCTTGAATCTTGACAACATTTTATTTGCTTTATAGCTTTTAACCTTTTATTAGACACATTTTTTTCATAATGTTTGAAG
This sequence comes from Neopsephotus bourkii, assembly GCF_033783945.1. Classification (NCBI taxonomy): domain Eukaryota; kingdom Metazoa; phylum Chordata; class Aves; order Psittaciformes; family Psittacidae; genus Neopsephotus; species Neopsephotus bourkii. The sequence continues at coordinate 5,157,312 of NW_026901872.1, read as the reverse complement.
ATAGCCAATTTTGGATAATGCAAGAATCTCCGAACCATACTGAAATATAGGTAAATATATAATTAAATCATGCCTTCACTTGTAATGCATAAATGCCCCATAGGAGACACATTTTTTTTAAGAATTTGAGTGAAATATTTTTTCCAGAAGATGGGAATTTTTTTTCAGTTTTTGTTCTGTATATATATCTTGTGCTATATAAGAAAGTTTATAGTTTCAGGTGCAGTCATGTTACTGATAGATATTTAAAAACAACAGCTCTGAGGCAAGGAGTATCAAACGTACTTTACTGTGAGAAATACAGATAAATTAATCAAGATATTTGCTTTGCATAAAACTAAACGTCATCTATCAAGTATGTTTGTACCAGGCTAACCTGGCATAAATAAATCTGTTGTGTGTAGTGAGATTTATAATGGAAATGTTTTTCTTTGGAAAATACTGCCTTCTATTCCACCTCTGAGTTGTGCTGTGGAATGGAATGCTATAAAAAAGTAATAGGCAACAGAGCAAGGGTAGGTGAGATGGTCTATTCCAGATAAATACGAGAGTAGTGAAAACAAAGGTCACCTGATATAAGAGTAAAGTTATAGTTTTTACTACCACAAAATACTTGGAGAATACAAAAAGGTGAAAACATTTCACATGTTTTTAGACAAAGTGAAAAATTTGGAACAGAAAAAGAAAACAAGGAAAAGAAATCTCCTAACCTTGAAAGTCAAAAATCAGGTTTTAATTTTTATCAAATGACAGGTAAAAAGAAAAAGTTAAAATTAAAATGCATGTGAATATTTCCTGAAAGGGATATTGGGATGATGAAAAATACTGTTTGTGTTGGTTAGGGTGTGATAAACCTCTGCATAAATCTTGAAGAGCAAAACATTAAAAGAGACAAAGGTAATTTGGGAAAATTTATTTTGTTTCTGGGACAAATGCATAATTTTTTGCTTTAAAAAAGATCTGGATGAGAACTCATTCTGTATTAGGCAATATATACAGATTTGAAGCAATTATTCCCCTTCCCTCTGTTTTGCTGGTCATCCATGTACATAAGATAAATGATTGTCCTCACAAGTAAATGGGGGAATATGGGACTATATTGACACAGTTTTGATTAATGGAATAAGCAGAATAAGACAGCCACAAAAGTAAGAGAAATAAATGTTTCTGGAATAATTCCCATGACACTTGACAAAGAGTGTACTCCAGAGAGAATTTTATGTAGTCGGACTCTCGCATTGCGTGAATTGCTTTAACTCTGTTGGAAATTGACTTTGCAATTGTTGAGTAGCTTATACATTTGTATATCATCATGGGTAACTCCTAAATAATAGAGAAGCCACCTCACTATGCAAAAAGAAGTTTCTATACACAAAGTAAGGCATACTTTATTTGCATCTAAGTAGAAAGCAAGACTGGAGTGAGAAATGGAAAACTGTAAGAGTAGTTAGAATCAGTGACCACAAGCAATTTTATTTGAGTCTAGGAAGGAATGTTTTACTGTGTTCAGTGTTAAAATGTTAAAATGTTCACTGTATTCAGTGTTAAAGCAGTTCTGGATTCTTATTTATATAAAGAACAGTGGGCAAAGGTATAGAGGATTAAAGAGTCTTGGCAGGTCCATAAACTTTTAAAAATTAACTCCCACATTTTTTTGTTTGTATGTATGATATTTAGCTTCCTTGTTTTCCAGAAGACAAATATGTGGGAATTTGGAATATTTTGTTCTAATTTTCCGAAGAATCCACAACTAGATCCTAAGAAAATACCTAAAATAAATTATTAAAAAATTAAAAAAAAAAAAAAAATCAACCTCTGAAAATTTTTCTTGAAAATAATTGAGACTTTAAAATTGAAAATTGGACTTCTGGGAACTAAGAGGTAATCCTTATCTGTAGGAAGGTTTGATGTGTTTGCTCCCTGGTATAAGAATCTCTATAGTCTCTATTACTTTGCTTAAGGCAGCATTGCAGAATCAAGAGTTTAGTGAGTTGCAATAAAAAGAGATGTCAGAGGAACTATGGACACAGCATTATAATGTTTCTAAATTATGTAAGTATATACAAGTATATATATATATATATATATATATATATATACATACACATTTGCTGTTGTTCCAAACAAGTTAAAAGCAAAATTGTCATCAACTCATTTAATGTTTACAAAAAGAAGGTAAGGACAATAAAATAGAAAATTTTAGTAAATATCAGAATACTGTTTATATCAAAAGGAGAAACAGTTATTAGGGAGAGACTAAGTAAAAAATAATTATAAAACTGGCAATATTTGTGAATGATAAATGGCTAAGAAAGATACTGAAATTCAAGAATCAAAACATGTGAAGGCTCCTATTAATCCTGCTGTTTTCAGATGGTGAAATATACAATCCTTCCTCCTCTTGGAGTAATTGGCAGAAAGTGATAGATTTCCTCTTTTGGACAAATGTAGAGGTCTTGTTACACAGTGGTTTTTATTCTTATAAAAAAATTCAGAAGCATGCCACTTATCAAAACTTGGCCACTTTGGGATCTATAACAAGAGGGCTGAACATATCAGATTTAGAAGCTGCCCATACAAATTAAAGCTCCCTATTGCAACAGAGATACAGGCAGAATGCACTGCAGTAACCAGTCCTAGCAGACATCATATTGCTGTAAGGATAGAGCAGAAGCAACAAAGAAGAAGAGAGGGAAAAGCAAAGTATCAAGCTGGACTAATCAGAATGGAAAAATAAATTTTAAATATCACACATATTTCCAATAGGAGGAACAAATGGAAAACAGAAATTGAAAATGAACTGAGAAGAAATTTGCAAGGAGGAAAAACTGGAATCTGGACAGATGCATTGCGTCATTTTTCCTTGCTGATCTCTGCTCTGAAGATAATTGATTATCCAATAAAGAACAAAATTTAACTGAAGTAATTTGCCATTCCTGTTTCCACATGTTAGAATATATTTGCTTGTTTTCTTGGCATTCTGATGTTGCATGAGGGTGATGCTTCAGAAATTTCTCTGATTGCTAAAAATAATTCAGTAAAGGCATTATGTTCAGGAGTCTGTCTGTCTGTTACATATTTGACCTGGTTGACTGCCAGGTGGAATACTCCCCCACCCTTCCTCTTTGCTTTCCCAAAATGTTTGATAATTTGAGCTATTAATGATTTAATTTAGGCTTGTAATGAATGAGGAACAAGATTTTAAAGTAGCCATGAGGAAAATTCAATGACTTCAAACCAATACTCCATGTAGAAGAAATTAGTGCCATTTTTTAAGCAATTGCAAGAATGATGTAGCAAAGGATTTCCTTAGGGAAAATTATTTTGCTTATGAGTTTGCTTTTTTCCTTTTCCTTTAAAATTAGCTTTTAATTGTATTATAAGCAGGTCATGTCCACAAAGCACCCTTTCTAAATAATAGTATGACAAAATATAGTGTATCCCTTAAAGAGGAATAAGTTCTTGTTTGAAAATGACCACTATTCACATCCTTCATGGTCTTCAAAACATTAGACTACAAAGACAGAGCATCTTCACTTGTTTACTTATAACTGTGCGAGAGAAAGAGAAGATTCAGGGTTCTAATTTTCCGACTGAATGAACCTTATTCTGTCACCTATCATTGGATCAATTCCTGTTTTAAAACACACAGTTTGTATCTGTTGCACATGCACAAATTCCACCTTAAATTATGAGTGTGTAAACTTTAAATTTGTGGAAATTGTCATAATAGCTCTGCATAAAGTATTTTTGTGGAATACGTAGAATCTGATAGATTTGTTACCTACAATAAACAGGTGAACTGAAATAGAAAATAAAGCTTAAAATATATTTGCTCTTCCAGCTGCAAAGTTTGATGCTCTTTTCAGTGGCTGACCATTAGGATGGTATGTTTCAGAAAAGAAAAAAAAAAAGTTAGGATAAAAGATTCAATAAATTAACTGGGTAGAGAAAATTACAGCCTTCTAGGATATCCTTTCTCGGAGGAATAACCAAAACGAAAAAAAAATAATAATTTCTGCAGCACTGTCACACTTTTAAGAGAGAGATAAAAATGAGACAGAAGTAAACACACATAAATATATGGCCCATCAAAAGAGTAGAATATCATCAGGATTGTTCCTTTGCTATCTATCAGTCTGCATCAAAAGATAAAATTGTATGTGACTTAGTTGAAAGATACAGTCTATAAGCTTTATTTGCAAAGGTGTCTGTAAAAAAAATAATAAATAACTAAACAAAACATATAAAAAGGAACTGTGTTTAATCATAGAACAATAGAGTAGTTTGAGTTGGAAGGGACCTTCAAAGGTCATCTAGTCCAACCCCCCTGTAATGAGCAGGGCCACCTTCAACTAGATCAGGTTGCCCAGAAACTCATCCATCCTGGCCTTGAATGTCTCCAGGGATGGCACATTCACCACCTCTGGACAACCTGTGCCAGTATTTTACCACCTCCATTGTAAAAATATTCTTCCTCACACCCAGACTGAATCTCCCTCTTTTAGATTAAAACCATCACCCCTTGTCCTGTCACTACAGTCCCTGCTAAAAAAATCTCTCCTCATCTTATAGGCCCTTTTTAACAACTCAAAGGCCACAACAAGGTGTCCCCAGAGAAAACTAATTTGAAATCTGGAAGTCTGCTAAGGCCTGACACAAAATCTTGTGTCAGGACTTAACAGACTTAAAACTGTGACTTAAAAACTTTAAGTCAGTTTTAATGCTTTAGGTGGTTTTTGGATTAGTCCTCTGAGAAGACAGAGATAGCAATATCAAGGTACTTGAGATATACTACACAACAGGTTGAAAAAACAGAGACACTGAAATTTGAGAAAGCTCTGTTGCTCATATATAACTGTACATTATTTCCTGACCTTCATAATATGTATTGGATTTCAGTTTAGGTAAGATTCCTGAAAATAATATTTCATAGAATAATAGAATGAATTGTAGAATGGTTTGGGTTGGAAGGGACCATAAATGTCATTTAGTTCCAACCCCCCCGTGCATTGCGCAGCAACACCTTCCAACAGGCTGGGTTGGTCAAATGCCTTCCAGAATGGCTATGAACACTTACAGGGACTGGACATCTACAAATTCTGCTGGCACCCTGTTACAGTGTCTCACTACCTTAACAGTAAAGAATTTCCTCCTAATATCTAATTATCTAATCTGCTTTATTTCAGCTTAATTTCCCCTTAATTCAGCTCATTCCCCCTTGTTCTGTCACTACTTTATACAAATTCCCTCTCCAGATTTCTTGTAGGCCCCATTTAAGTACTAGAAGCTGCTCTAAAGTCTCCCCTTAGCCTTCTCTTCTCCAGGCTGATGAAGCCCAGCTCACTCAGCCTCTTCTGAAGGCTTTTATACTTGTCCAGCTATTGTAGGATTTTCAAACAGAAAAGAAGTAACTGAATAGAACGGCAAATTCTGCTTCTGTGTTTCTGTATGCAAATTATTCCAATGAAGTCTGCATCCAAAGCGCAAACTTGTCTTCAAGCACTGTAAATTTGGCTATCTCAGAGCCTACTAATAGCTGTGTTTTAACACAAACAGGAATTTCTAGGTATATGAATCTTCTTAGAATTTCCCATGTCCATGCTGACATACCTATTTTCACAAAGTAAGTCACCATTTATGGAGAAAGTCACTAAGCAGACTTTATTAGTAAAAGAAGTTTACTGTTTGAGTGCAGTAAAGTCTTTAAAAATGAAAAAACCCACAGAAACATAAGCAATCTTTAGCCACCAGATCTATCTTCCTGTCCTCAGAAGCCCTCCACAAAAGATTTTATTGAATATAGTGACATTTCAGGTTAATTGCCAGAGTCTCCCCTGCTGAACTCAGCCAATAAGGCACTCATGACTCGAACAGATGTTTCTGCACTTTAGGCAAAGTGCAGCATATTTTTTTCCCTTGCTCCCCCACCTCCGTCACCTGTGACAAAAGCTTTTACCAAAGACATCATAGGAATTTTACTTAAAGAAACAAGATGCTATCCCACCAGCAGTGCTGCAAAGTAGCCTGCTTCCATCATCCAGCACACAGGGGAATCTCAGAGATGGAATATTATAAAAAATATGGGTTAGTTTCATCAGTATAGCTGTGCTGACAGTTACTGTATTTAGAGGGCAAATATGGAATCGCATGTTCCTTGGAAAGTTCTCTAGAAAAATGTATTTGTCTGAGCTCATTTAGCTAAAGATTGTCATAAAGCTGGAGAGGGCAAAAGGCAACTATCAGGTGAATTGCTTTTCTGTGTCCTGAATGAAGCTGATCAGAGGCAGAATGGACAGTGTCAGATATCAGCACAAAATGTTTTCAGGGTCAAAGCAGTACAGCCAGTCTCCCCGTTGGATTCTCTTGTGGCCCTCAGGTACCCCAAGGAAGCCCTTTGTGGGGATCAGACCAGACAGCTTTTCTGCAGGTGCTATAGTCTAGAGTACAATACCCCCAATTGGAGACTCAGCACTGCTAGGAACTGTGGCCAGTGCCTGCAGCTGGATCTGTATGCACAACCTCTGCCGTCCTTTTGATCTCCCCCTCTGAGAATTAGTACTCTCTTAACTCACACACACATACTTTTTTGGTGTCCTTTTATCCTTCAGCTCCTGCTTTTCTTAGAGAGACAGAGAAAATGTGCCTGATAGTCTGCTTTTGCTACATCTCAGTTGCTATTTCAAAACACTTAATCATCCGAGTAAAATTGGATTAACACGAACTCTGGAGTTCTGTAAAATTATGCATAGCTGATCAGAACTGCAAGGGAATGGTACATTTCTTCCTGAATGTGTCACTTTTTCAGTGACATTCAATTTCTATTTCAACATAATTATTGTTCTCCTCACTCTACCTCCCCCACCACCTCCCCCCTCCCCCCCAAAAAATCTACCATTTTTTCAGGAAGACTTGGAATAGTCTTGTATTTGGCAAATATTTTGTCCATCTGCAGGATTTGTGGGTGTGTAGTTTTAATTAATTTTCTTTCTTGCAAAATATGTGATGTTGATCCATTCATCTGAATTCCTTTTCAACTTTTGCTAATACTGGGTCTATTTCTCAGTCCCACTCCAGTTTTTGTCTGACATTTTCTCCACTTTCAGGCCCTATTTTAGAAACCGGAAAACTTTCTAAATTCTTTATCTCATTCCTTCTTTCCTTATGACAAAAGACTAAAGGCTTTGGCTTTCCAGTTGAGTTTCTAGGCTTCCCAGGAGTGTTGTGGAGTCTCCCTCTCTTGAGACACCCAAAACTCTCTTGGGTTCCTGTGTAACCTGCTCTAGGTGGCCCAGGCTTGGCAGGGGGTTTGGACTACATGGTCCCTTTCAAACCTAATGATTCTGTGATTCTGGTGATGCTATCTTTGGCACCCACACTACTCACAGATCAATACCTTATGGCCATTGTTATCATTGGGGTAATATGCAGTTACTTCTTGTCCATCTTTCTGGAACAACATAGATATTGAGGATGCAGAGACTGGCACCACCTCCACTTTCCTGCCTGGAGGACAGGTGACCAAATGCTCTGGGGAAAACTATAAATGAACTGCATCTTCACAAGCTTTCAGATGGCCATCTATTTATTTTTGCTAGAACTGTGATCAGGAAAGGCTTATGTGTCTCAAGAAATGCAGGATTCTTTTGAAATTTCAACTTTCAATTTTTAACAAGCCTCTTTTCTTAAAAGTTGTAGCATCATTTAAAGTTGCAGTTAAAAAAAAAAAAGATAATTTACTAAAAAATAAAAAAACAACCTTCAAGCAAACCAGAAACTTTGTCAAACTATTGGTTACAGTGTATGAAGAAACTGCTTTATTAAAGAAACTGCCATGAGCACCTAAAATTTATAGATATTTAAACAACATATTTTGTTGAGCCTGAGAGAAAAAAATGGGTTATTCAGGATGAAATCTTCCCAGAAACCATAAGCAAGTAAAATCAGGTTAAGGCAGGCATCTGAAACAGGCAATAACAATGTGAATGTTAAACTATGTCATTTATAAGCTACTGAAAAGAGTCTCTTATAATAGGAGCATCATAAACTTTAAACAAAGACAATTAAACATTGCTTTTAAAGGCATAGTATCAACTATTTCTGTAATCATTAAAAGGAGAAGTTTTGGAAGCAATAAATATTTTAGGATTTAAAATATCTTCTTTTTCTTCTATTAATATTATTCCATTAAAGCATTCTTTCATATATCCTTTGAGAGCTTTGCTGTGGCCATTCACAATGATAAGACCTTTATAACCAGGATATTTTAATTTATCGTTTCTCTTTCATATATCTTTTTCAAAGTCAAATCTTTTTTTTGTTTAAAGATCCTAGGAGACATGTATTACAGAAAAATAACATATTCATATTAAGTGTTCCTCCTATACAGATATTTCTAGGTAGAACATATATTTATACAAATGTCTTTATTTTAATTGAAAAACATGGAATTTCAAAACTTCAGATTTCAAAGTAATTTCGTATGTCTAGGAAAAATAGCTGCTGCACATGTCTTGGGGAATGGATGCCAGTCTCTTATTTCACTTCGGCAAGCTCTGAATATATATCTATTAGACTAAAAATATACCTCCATAACTTTATACGCAAGGATCATTGCTAATGAATCCCTCAAATTTACAGGAAAAATATCACAATTACAGTCCCTTTGTAGGTACTTCAGTTTCTTTGTAGAGCATTACCAAAGGGATTTTAGGAAGTATCATTTTATTCTTCTTGTTAAGGTAATTTTTTTCCAACATGTTAGCAGCAGCAAACCTGATTATGCACCATAGCTCGACCAGGGGCTTTCAGTCACAGACAATGCCTTCTTGCTTTCTTAATACACTTCACAGTACTGCCTTGGCTGAGTCACTGTCACCCACTAGATATAGCCAAAATGTCAATCACTGTGATAATGAGAAGGAAAAAAGAAGTAACTTACCATACAAAGCCTTACATTGTACTATTTTATAAAACCAATGTTGTCAGTCAATGCTCATCACTATTGCTTGTGCAAAACAAAGGGCTTACTATTGATTTAATGAACTGAAGTTTAGATAAAGTTCAGTTGCACAGTGCAATAATTCACATGATGTTCACAGGATTTCACAGAATGTGTTGCAAGAAAGTTAAAACTCAGAACTGAATGGATGGGACACAGCCATGGAGTCAGTGACAGACTAAAAAAGACAAGTGCAAGGTCCTACACCTGGGTTGGAGCAATCCCAGGCAAAGTTACATGTTGGGCAGAGAAGAGATTCAGAGCAGCCCTGTGGAGAAGGACTTGGGGGTGTTGGTTGACGAGAAAATGAACATGAGCCAACAGTGTGCACTTGCAGCCCAGAAAGCCAACCGTATCCTGGGCTGCATCAAAAGGAGCATGACCAGCAGGTCGAAGGAGGTGATCCTGCCCCTCTATTCTGCTCTCGTGAGACCTCACTTGGAGTATTGTGTGCAGTTCTCGTCTCCTCAACACAAAAAGGACATGGATCTGTTGGAACAAGTCCAGAGGAGGGCCACGAGGATGATCAGGGGACTGGAGCACCTCCCATATGAAGATAGGCTGAGAAAGTTGGGGCTGTTCAGCCTGGGAAAGAGAAGGCTGCGTGGAGACCTCATAGCAGCCTTCCAGTATCTGAAGGGGGCCTATAAGGATGCTAAGGAGGGACTCTTCATTAGGGGCTGTAGTGACAGAACAAGGGGTAAGGGGTTCAAACTTCAACAGGGGAAGTTTAGATTGGATGTAAGGAGGAAGTTCTTTCCTGTGAGGGTGGTGAGGCACTGGAATGGGTTGCCCAGGGAGATTGTGAATGCTCCATCCCTGGCGGTGTTCAAAGCCAGGCTGGATAGAGACTTGGCTGACATGGTTTTTTGTGAGGCATCCCTGCCCATGGCAGGGGGGGTTGAAACTAGATAATCTTAAGGTTCTTTGCAACCCTAACTATTCTATGATTCTATGTAGCAAACATCTGGGCAAAATGTTCTGCGTTGCTGATATCTGAGGCGTAAAACTTCTACCGGGGAGTCAGTTCGACTTCTCTTTCCTTTATCAGGTGTCAACATGGATCAAGGAACTAATCAGATCAGCATTTGCTGTGTGATTCTCAGTGAAATAATACTTTATAATACAAATATTTTTAAAAGAATATGATGCACATTTTAAAAAGACCACAATGTGCCCATCTATTAGGCTGTTTAGGTGACTTTCTTTTCTAATCCAATTTTATCTGATTTTTTCCCTTGTAAGCTTTTGTTACATGCATTCCACCCTAGGCAAATGAATGCCCGTGGTAAGAATAAGTTGTTTTAACTACAAGCAGTTAAGAAGTTCCATCAACAGGTACCAGTGGTTTCATTTTTATATATGTGTATCTATATATGTAATCATGTATCTGTACTGTATACATATTAGTAAAATAGTAATGGTGTTGCACCAAATTCCCTTGTTTTAACTAAGCTTGTTTCAGAAATATCTTCTCAGTTTACATTTGCTGAAATAAGTGGTCCTTAACCTTGAAATGTGTGACTTTTGTTGGGCTAATATAATAATCAGAAATACTTATGTGAGCTTAATTCTCTCCTTTTTTACAAGAGCTGTTTTAAAAGATCTTGGTGAATTAGTCTTCTATATTTGTGTTTCAAAGTTCTGCACAGCAGGGAAAACATGCTGACTTTTCCTGCTAAGATGTTGATTGCAGAGTATTCATTGCTTCAGACCTTTGCTCACCTTATTGTTGGCAGCATTTCAGGCCTGCACTATCCAACTATAATGTCAACCTGCTCTCATCTTTGTATTTGATACAACTATTTCTGTCTTCAGTTCAGGGTGTTAGCCTTTGTTTTCCATAGGTAATTGTAAGGGGTTCAGTGGATCATACAAAGACCAAAAGGAAGTTTAATATAGACGCAGACATGAACACAGAGACATGCATAACACCATAGATATAGATGGTATACATACACACATACACATATTTATATTTATATAAATATGTCTCTATATAGTCATATGTACATTTTTATGTATATATAGAATGAAAGTCTAGATATATTGTAAAAAAAAACAACAACAAAGCAATATACTAGGCACTATAAGAATTAGTTAAGAAAAGTATTTTGAAAATACATCAGCTGAAGAAAAGCATTTTTTATATATAAAAATACTGTTGTCTTTCAAAATCAAGATACACTTTTTTTCCACAAAAATATTAGAAGTTATCTATCTTAAAGTAGTAATCTGAAGAAATTCTTCATGTTTTATGTTTGGTCTTGATAAAGAATGGTGCATTTTGTTTGTCAGGAGGCAGATGAATATGTAATTATTCAGACTTTAACAGAATTTTGTTCATGTATAATAAAATTCATGCAGCTGCTGGGCACAGTTTTATCCTGCATTGACTCAGCGTGTTTCTACAAAGCACAAATGACATTGTGAACTCTTCATAAAATCTTCATAAACTTCACTTTAGTGATGTGTCAGAGGCTTCACTAAAACATCCCAAATCCAGATGGCTATGGTATCTGAAAAACATACATGGAACAATATCGGACACAAACTGTTCTAGTAGGAACAAGAGGAAGATAGTACAATGGCAAAGAATAAAAAGATAGGGACAGGTATTTTTACGACTTTTAGTGATAAAAGACAGTTTGTGCAGAAATGTGGGTTGTTGTTTGGCTGGTTTTTTTCCTATTTACCGTGTCGATTTTGTTTCTATTTCTTTTAGTGAAAAGCTCTTAAATATTACTGACAGCAGAGGAAAACAAGAAAGTTTTGCAGAAAAAGCATGGAGTGAAGGCTAAACACAGGTAGCATCTTTCAGAAAAATGTCTTAAAAAGTTACAGAGGAAGACATGAGATATTTATGCATGAATGAAGTAACAAAATTAAGATGACCTTTAAAATCAATATCAGTTAAGCACTGCATGGCTTAAAAATGGTCGTACAAATACCTTGATTATGAATCTTGGTCATACAGAGGTGGTTCAGATCCACCCTTTAGATTGCTATCTGGCCATTACTGAAAACTTCAAGAACAGAAAAAGAGCAGGCTTTTTCTTACATTCTTTCTTCAAGCATCTGCTACTGGTCACGGTTGGAGACAAGATACTGCTTTAAAAGAATATTCATTTTTTCCCCCTAAGGATCTTCTTATCTTATGAAACAAGACATCCTTCTTTTTTCAGACCTACATTTTAGAGTACAGTCTCTTTGAATGAAAGACTTTTCCAGAATAACTATGGACTAGATACAGACTCTTCCTTAGGTGCTGTTTGGGAAGTGTTGTTAATTAAAATAAATATTTCAGAAAACAATGTTAAGCAAGATTTTACTTTCGTCATTTGCCTGTGAAGTATAGCAACAACAGCCTAAAAACTTTTTCTTTCATGCATATCTAGCAATTTTGTCAGTACGAAATTTTATACTTTACCTCTAAACTACTCTGTGCTCTTACCTTCTGTAGTTCGTAGCTAAGGGTATATTTGGCTTCACAACAAAACAGCTGTATAAATTTTTCATGATTCACTGTGTGTTTGAGACCACTTATGCAGAGTGACCAGTGTAAAAGCAGTTTGAATTGCTTTAATTAGCAATATTGCTTAGGTTTTTACAGGCACTGGTTCTATTTGTTGCTATTATTTTCAGTGGCAGCAAAGATGTATTAGTAAATGTCCAATATATTGGTCTAACTTGCATTCATTATAAACTTTCTGCACTTTTAGCAGAATGATACTTAAAGCATAATAGATGATCATAATTTATTAATTTTAAATTGCTTATCAAATATATTTTTATTCTTGGTTAGGTTTTCATCTCTGGTCTACATCCATTGTCAAATAAGACCTGTCATACGAAGATCTCATCCCTCTCCCATCTTTCACTTTTACAGATTTCTGACAATGTATTTTTCAATGTTGTTTGGATTTTTTGTTGGGTTGTGTGTTTTGGTGGTTTTTTTTCATTCCAGGTTTTTTTGTTTGCTTCTCCTTATTAGACATTCATAAATAAAAGAATCCTGTGATTTATTGGTATATGTTGAAAACAGGAGAGAAAGAAAGGTTGGTAAAACAAGTATTAAAATTACAAAGTGGTCCAAACCAAACCAATATTGGTTCTGAGGCAGTTGTCACACTACAGAATTGGAGAAAAGTTAGTTGAGTAACAAATAGTTTGGGAACAAAATATGTATTGTGTATTACTTCATCCAGGCATAAAAAAGGAGAAAGAAAATGGGTTAAAGATAAAAAAAGAATGGAAGACTGCCTAAATAGGAAATAGTCAAAGCATTAGAAAAATAGAATGCACACAGGAGAGGTGTAGATATGTAAAAGGATGAAAAGAAGGTGTAAACACACAAAAGGCAGCAAAGATACAACCTTATTCAAAATATGGTCAATTAAGAGGTGGGAGCAATGTATGCATATAAGTAGAGCGGAAGAAAGCAGAAGAGAATCAAATTGAAAACATCCAGTTGTGAATTAAAATAAAAAAAAAGAAAATATAAAATAATCATAAATAAAAGCATTAAAACATAAAACAAGGGAAAAGATATAATATCATATAAATAGTATAGAAAACATGGAGATTACAATGAATAGTCATGCTAAATTCTATATACTTTAAGATACTTGTTACACTATTATGTTGTCTGAACTTTTTCTATTACTTTACTGAGGTTTGTTTTATTTTTTGTTCTCACGTTTTCTCTTTTAACTTTTTAAGATACAGTATTGTGTGGCTCATTCATCATTACTTAGTGCAGGTCAAATTTCACTTTTTATTTTTGTATTAATGTCAAATAAGCAAAATGGAATTCTAGCATGATCCTACACCCTACATCTACCCTTAGTATCTGTCTTTTCCATGAAAGTAAATGTACAATCCTAGAAAAGAATGTTCGCTTCAAACGTCTGTGACACTTCTACTAGTATTCATCAAATCATTTATAATATTCTGATCTGTTATTTAGCCATTTCTGAGCTGTAATAGAGTAATCAAATTGTATCTCCAGAGGACTAACAGTTATTCTAAAAGCAATGCATATATTGCAATGTAATGTCTATTTAATAATACACATTATATAATAGTATGTTCTACACAGTAATATATTACCTGCAGATAGAATGCCATTACACAATATAATAATACCTTTTATACTCAATGCCGTTCTGATTCCTTGCTCTTATCAAGAATGCAGTAGAAAGGGGAAAAAGATCAGATGTGAAGGATGTCCAGATGCATGGAATGGCTTCTATAAACTGAACTACAGAGTTATAGGTATTCATTCTGGAAAACAGGCAACTGAAGAGTTGTCAGTATAAACTGTTGAAAATTAAAGGAATATTCAATGGAGCTATCAGACTTATTATTCTCATTTTACATCTTTGGTCTGGTTCTGGAAAAAAGAAAAATATTAGTTTTGCTGAACATTCTAAATTCTTACTGCAATTCCTTTTGTGTTCTTGCTACTGCTGGGTTTTGTGTACATTGATGATTTACATTCCTTAAATCCCACCCCCAGCCTTATTACTCCAGCAATAATTCCGTGTTTCCCCATCCCTATGCAGTTTATAACACAAGCTGATTACTCCAACTTACACAGGTTAATCTCATTTTTTCTTTCCCTCTGCCATATTTTTTTTACTCCTAGCAGCACATGCTGTAGCGGCAACCATGTTATATATGCCCATGTAGTACGTGGCCCAGCTTGTCAAAGGACTCATGTTTGTCATAGAAAGCACTTGAAATGTCTCTCACTAAACAAATAAATTAATAATGTCTGTATTAATTGTTAGACAAATATTTTGCCCTTTGAATGAGACTATTAATGGGGAAAAGATCAGCTCCCTAATATATACTAAGGATTTATTTTTTTTTTTTAATCTTTTAACTGAAACTTACACCTTTTCATATAAGAGCTTGGTGTTGACAGAAGGTATTTAACTGAAAGAAAGGTGTTTTTTTGAAAATACATCAATATATCTTCTCAATTCTTATGGCAGAGTCAGAAGTATTGCAGTGTTGGCTGCACTCTGCCAACAGCGGAGCTGAACACAGTACAAGACAGGATGGAAGCCCCTCTGACAGCCTGTAATTTAGCTCACAGTAAACCATGCTTCGCAAAATGAGAAGCAGAAAACTAAATATCACTTTTTAAAATTCCAGCATACTTAGATCAATGTTATTGACTGGGTGTTTCACAAGACAAGAAATATATGTATGTATATGCTGCTCTATCATGGTTTAACCCCAGCTGGTAACTAAGCACCTCACAGCTGCTTGCCCATTCCACCAGGATGGGAGGAAGAGAGCTGGAAGGGTAAATGTAAGAAAACTCATGGGATGATAATAATAATAAAAATAATGATAATTATTATTATTTATTATGATGGTGATGATTATTATGAATGAAAAGGCATATAACAGAGAGAAATAAAATCCAAGAAAGACAAAGTATGCAAATGAAAACAAGTGCTCGCCACCGAACAGTGAATGACTAGCCAGTTCCTAAGCAGTAGTCCCCCTGGTTGAACTTCCCCCTAGATTATTAATGAGCATGGTGCCATATGTTATGGGATATCCCTTTGGTGAGTTGGGATCAGCTGTCCCAGTTGTGTTTCCTCCCAACTTCTTGTGCAGCCCATCCTACTCACTGGTGGAATTGTGCAAGAAGCAGAAAAGAGCTTGACTCTGTGTAACCACTGCTCAGCAATAGCTAAAACTTCCTTGTCTTATCAGCACCATTTTCATCACAGACACAAAAAAGCCTCATACCATCTAATATGAAGAAAATTAACTCTACCCAAGCCAAAATTAGCACACTCTCTCATATTTGTTTAGGTAATTCTTGGTTGTTTAGTCAAAATCCATGGGACTAGATTTAGTCTAAGATATTTGTAACTTCTATACTGTGTATCTGGTTTTATTTATAGAAACCTAAAGCATACACAGATGTATGAATAACTTCAGATTTCTGGCTTCAGTCATTTCTGTGCTGTTGGAGAAATACACTACATACACGTATACCTATATATGAACATATAAAGCATTTTACAATAAGATCACATTATTTTTCCTACTGCCATGACTAGAAAAGATTATTTTGTTCAGATTTTATATGAGGAAAATAAAACCTTGTTTTGGAAAGGAGCCAGACTAGAAAAATATAAAGACGCATTTAGAAAGCTGTGAGAGTGTATGGATTGGAAAGCTGATACATAGTATTAATTCAGTTTTAAATGCTGGCAGGCAAACATTCTACGAATGCACATGTGTGTATTATACACAGTTCTTCCCAGAAATCCCTCTGAAGTCTACAAAGTCTTTCTTGTTATTTTGGTAGAAGATACATAAAAAAATATAATTTTTTTTTATAAAGATTAAATAAGGGACACAGTGATGATGTTTTTTAGAGTGCTTAAAAAATACATATTTGAGATATAGATTACTAAAAGAAAGTCCAGTTTTCAGACATTCTCGTGACTTCCACATAGCCATACAAGTGGGATTATTTTAAACAAACTTTCTTTTTGCGGTGTAAATATTTTCGTCTGAGCTAGTCACACTAGATACCCTAATCAACATAGAATAGCAGGTACTTCTATGGTAAAATTCTTAGCATCCTGAAGTAGCCTACCTCAGCTACTCCAGCTGAACTGTGCATTTAGAGGTATCCTTCTCTCTCTACTGTGCATAGAAGGAAACTATTTTGATTAGCTCAGACATAGGTATCTGTACTACAGAGCTTTGATTTAGGTGATATTAATCCAGCTGTTACAAAATGGGACCATAGATATAAGATCCTGTGTGCTCACTAACTCAAAGTGAGAACAAGAAAGATTGGGCAATTCTGAATTCTTTTGGGTATCTGACCCTCACTTATATGGTGAAAAAAAATTTGTAGGATTGTGAGCATTTTGGAAAACTCAGTCTTTCTAACAAATAAGTGGGATTTTTCAGCAGTCCTTTTTTCATGATTTATCTTAGTGGATGTAAATAATTTACAGTAATATATGCAAGAACAGCAGGTCTGAGTGGGCTGGTGTGAGATTCGGGTTTAAAATGAGGGCTGTCTTTTCTAATGAGGGGCAGTTGAGAGCTACCATATGCTCCTAACTTTCAAATTAGTAGGTCCATCTGTTAGCAAATTGTTATTTTCATATTTTTTCATTTTACTTCTTTTATAATTAAATTTAATTATTAAGCAATGATATTCTAAGTTCTTTTCCTGGAGTTTTCAAAGCTTTTAAAATGAGATTTATCAGGTTTTGAGAAAGTTATGGATCTTGAAAAAATGTAAAGATCACAAATGTCTCTCCCTAAGATTTTGGTTTCTCAGCTGTTATCTATGGTCTTTCACATCACAGAAACTGTTAAAACCTGCATATCCCAGCTTAATTAGAAGTTACGCTATTCATATATATATATATATATAAGTTTGAAGCCTCAAACACATTTGTTTTCATGGAAGAAAGTGTCAGGTCTTAGAGAGGAGTAAAGATCATACATGGAGGAAACCTGTATTTTCAAAACTCACTTCTCTATCTGTCTTGAAATTTAATTTATTCCACACAAAATAAGACTGTTTTACTATTAAAGGAAAACAAAACCCCAAACAATATAAAACAACAACAACAAAAAAAAAAAGGAAAAACCAAATCCAACCAAACCCCAAACCAATACATTTAAAGTAAATAATTTTATAAATTCAATTGGGTTATTCCAGATTTTGATGCATTTTGCTTTTGATAAATATTTAGTTGTTTTGATTATTTTAGGAATATACAATTGTTTAAAAAGTATAACTTTTGCCCATCAGTGGAGTTATAGGTTGCTTTGTTTCGGCAAATCAGCAACTTCATCTTTTCTATATGCGCACATATTTGTTATATGCAAGTTGGTTATAATAACTTGATTATAACTACTTTCTTATGCTCCATTCTTCATTTATCTTTTTCTAGTGCAAAAGACCTATAAACCTTTTTCTTGCTGTTTTTTTTGTTCGTTTGTTTTGGTTTGCTTTTTCTCTTTCTCTACTCATTTGGTGGATCTTAAGCTGCAGTTACATGCTACGCCAGTACCATTACAATTCTCCTCCTCACCTTGCTCATCCTCTGACTTTCTTTTTGTCTGGTTCTGACCCTGCTGGGCTGTCTTACTGTCAAATACGCTTGATTTCCTCACACCTTCTGCTGAACGCATTCATCTCAGCTATCCAGAAGAAAACTATTCCCTTTTTCCTTTTTCTTTCTTCCCACCTTCTTCCCTCCCTTCCCCCCACTGACTGGGGGCTTTTCCAGCATTTGAATGGGTTGACTTAGTTCAGTGAATACCAATGAAAACCAAAGCTGCCTTGAGGGAGATACTGAGAATGTACAGCCAGGGAAGAAGGAAAGAGAAAGTATAGAAGAATCTCTCTACCCTTCAGAGGTAGGCTTAAAAGACAGTCTCCTATTTCATTCTTCAGCTGTCCCAAGCACAAGTTTTTTTCACCTCATATTCAGTTTAGATGGAAGGTCTTCAGCTGTATTTGCTTAAGAGAAACCAATAACTAGTAGCACCTATAGGATAAAACTCTAAAAGATTGTCTGTCTATACATGACTTAGAGCTAATTGCAAGGTAAACATAGTAAGCTTCAGATTTACAGATCCTATAAGTATTTTCAGTTGTTGAAGTTTTCTTTGTGCCATCTCTAACTGGTGCATGTGGCTACAGTAAACTGGATTTGTAGTTCAACATCAAATCTGTGCCATGTAAGATCATGGAACAGATCCTCCTGAAAGATACATCAAGGCATATGAATGATAACAAAGTGATTAGAAGCTTCACCGTGGGCAATACATGCCAAAGTACTCTGGTGGCTTTCTAGGATGGAGTGATTACATCAGTGGACACTGACAGAGCTACAGTTGTCACCTATCTTGACTTTTGTAAGTCTTTTGATAAGGTCCAACACAAGATTTTTGTCACTAAATTGGAGAGATATGGGTTTGATAGATGGACTGTTTAATGGATGAGGAGCTGGCTGGATGGTTGCATCCAAAGAGTTGTAGTAGAAGGCACTATGTCCAAATGGAGATCACTAATGAGTGATATCCCACATGTTTCTTTACTGGAACAGGTATTGTTCAGTATATTATTACTGACATAGTGTGGATGAGACCAAGATAAGTGGTACAGTTGACTTGCTAGAGAGAAAGGATACCATCCAGAGGGACATTGACAGGCTTGGGGGGTGAGCCTGAATGTGAATAGATTGACAGCAGCCTTGTGGAGAAGGACTTGACGATACTGATGAATGGAAAGTTAGATATGAGCAGACAATGTGTGCATGAAGCCCAGAAAGCCAATCATGTCCTTGGTTGTATAAAAAGACCAGCAGGTCAAGGGATGTGACTCTTCCCTTCTCTGCTTTCATGAGAACTCCCATGAGTACTGCGTCAAGCTCTGAGGCCCTCAGCATAAGAAGAACATGGACTGGTTGGAGTGTGTGAAGAGTAAGGCTGTGAAAACAATCAGAGAGCTGAAGCACCTCTTCTATGAAGAAAAGCTGAGAGAGCTGGGCTTGCTCAGCCTGGAGTAGAGAAGACTCTGGGGAGAATTTATTATGGCTTTTCAATACTTAAGGGGGCTTATAAGAAAGAGAGAGAGAAAGAATTTACTAGGGCCTGTAGTTTTGGAACAAGGAGTAACAACTTTAAACTAAAAGAGAGTAAATTCATGTTGAACATGAGGAAGAAATTCTTTACTATGAGAGTGGTGAGACACTAGACAAGGTGCCTAGAGAAGTAGTGAAATATCCAAAGTCAGGTTTGGTAGGCCTTTGGACAATCTTATCTAATAAAAGATGCTCCTGTCCATGGTAGGGGATGGTGGAGCTATATGATCTTTAAAGGACCCTTCCAACCCAAACCATTCAACAGTTTTATCATTCCATCATTCTGTGTTTTTGCAAGTAAGGAATCTTTGGATGTCAACTCACACTAATACTTAGATAAATGGTTTGGGACATGGATGACTTTGCACACATTCTTTACTCTGCCAATATTAAATATATAAAAATTCATATCTTGCTATGAGTCCATTTTATTCTCCATTTGAATGCCAGCAATTTTTCTTTCTGTTTCCTTCTTTATAATATCCAGAGAAAGAAGGTTCTCCCTCCCTCCCTCCCCCAAGCATTTGTTTAATGGAAATGTCATTCTTAAATTTTAAGAAATATCTCAAAAATTTCAGCCTATGTTCTCTAATATTGTAACTAGGGGTTCAAGATTATTTACTTGACAAATAATAAATACAATGAAAAACTAAAAATTTTCCTTACTTTCCTTACTACTCAGCTGTAACTTAAATTCAAGGTAATGATTGTTTTTAATTTCCCAAAAAGAAGAATTAAAAAATAAGTTAGTTTCTAGGTTGAACATTCTAGGAGATTTATGGAGTTTTATCTGGCTGGTTGCCATGGAGGTTAATTACTGTTGAGATAAGCCCTAAGGATTATGAAATTTCAAAGCACAGAAAAAGTGTCATTCTTTGCTATATAAGGAATAAGTTCCCAAACCACTCAGACGTCCTTAATTGGAAGAGCAAAAGGCACAACAAATAAGATGGAACAGCAACAGGTTGTGGGGTTTTTTCATTTTTTTTTATCTTTTTTCTTCCTCATGATATTCCAGGTGAAATAGCCCTATTACATTCGTAATCTTTATCTGCTTCCCTTGTGGAATGAGAGGAGTTAGTGTGGTGCCTCTTCTCTGGGTTATGAATCCTTTTTTTTTTTGTTGCTTTAAGTAAAAACTAAATTCTCTCTTTGATTTGTAAGTATATTTAATTCCAGCATTTTCTGAGTCATCAACAAAAATATTCAAAATATCAACAAGAAGAAATGGCAATATGAACAACGAAGATGCTTTGATTATTTTCTGGTCTTTAAAAAGGTTATAATTCTGTTCAAATACGAACATTGGAAATATAAAAAAGTATCCTTTTTGATCTGTATTAGGAAAAAGGTGATAGAGATTCAGTGGATTTAATTTTTGTAGTGGTGAATTTAACATAGTTATACACTTGATTCAGTTGAACAGCATGTTTTCAAGTGCCCAGAATCAACCATGAAGGATGTTATGAACCTAAATTTAATAAGCAAAAAGGCAGAAAAGATTTAATGTTCCTCAGTCTCTTCCCAAGGAAGATGTTGTATTACCCTTCTAATTGCTGTGGAAGAAACTATTTTTTTAGCTACGTTTTTCAGACCCTAGCTGTATCCTTAAGTTCTAGGGGATTTTTCTAGTTACTATAAAACTGGAATAAAGTAATACAAAACCAAAAGCATTGGAAACTTGTTTAAAGTGCACACTGAAGAAATACTGTTATCTATATTCAGCTGACAGATCTGTAAGAAATCTGGTACTATGTTTGCAGCAATTAATTTATTTCTTGTAAAAAAAAAAAGAAACATAATTGAGTAGCTTATTCTCTAAAGAAAACAAGAATTGGGAGAACCTATTCCTCCTCTGGTGTGTTGTAAAAAAAATATATGAAAAGCATCTTTTTTTATAAAATTTTATTCAAAACCAAAACAAAAAAAACTAACTCACTCTTTTATTTTCTTGAGATCATTGTCTATCCTATAGAACATCTAGTAACTGCAGGAACCATATTCCTTTAACTTTCAGTCATTTTATCATACAACCACTTCAATACTCAGGTAACCACTTTTTAGAAGACTAATAACATCTAATTTAAAACTGATGTTTAGACTCTGTGATTGTATTGACTGGGGGATTGATAAAGTCTGACTACATGCACAGAAGTTTAGTTCTTATGACATACTGGTTAACCTCAAATTTTGACTGCAAAACTGCATGGGTAGTCCATAAGTCTTGTGTAAGTTCATATTACCCCATATTTCTTTGATTGCCTAAGGCCTCTCAAATAGCAGTATATATCACGAATTAAGCTCATGATCTCCATAGACAGTCATGGAAAATTAAACATCTACCTCAGTGCAGATACCTGCATGTAATTTTAAGTTATTTGCCTCATTCATAAACACCTTAATTTCATATTGAATCCCACTCAGGCCTTGATTCATTTGCAGAATCACTGGTATGCCCATTTGCATAGGCACCTGGCACTGTCTGAGGAACTCAAGGATATCTGAGGCATACCAGTGAGACTGGTAGAAAGGACAAGACTTATAGGAGACATTTTTATCAGGAGCTTTGGCCAGAAAAGATACACTGGAGCAGTTTAAAAATCATCAATAGTAGATTATTTTCTGGCATAAAAATAAACATTTAGTTTGGTTTGTATAATGAAACCAGAAACTTAGGCTGGCAAATATGGTACGTTTCATTGTAGACAATTTGCACCATCTAGTATCAGCAGCTAGATACTTCAGATCCCAGGCAGAAGAGAGAGGTCCATATGTAGGCAATTGGATTGAGCCCAGGGTGTTCACAATGGTTATGTTTTAGCTCATCATCCTAAATTCCATCTATAGTTAATGGAAAAAGAGTGGCATTCTTAGGGCATAAGTGATCCAACCTAATTTGGATGTGCTCATTAAAGATCCTACTCAAGGGACCTCTTTCAGTCAACAAGGGGCTGAAAATTGCATTAGAATAACTGTGAAAGCATTTTAAAGGATTTTTTTTCCAAGTGCCTGTGCATTGACTTCTCACATTGAAAGTGATGAGCATATTAGTTAGCTTATGTTGGGTAAAGTTAGTAGACAGACGTGAGTTATGATAGGCTCTAGAAGGAACAGCTGCTGAGTTTGTGTGCACAGCAAGGGCTGACTGCTACTGTTTAGGAAAAAAAATGGAATAGGTGGCCCTGTAGGACTCCTGTTTTCTGAGATTAGATCTAGTACACTCACTAAAAAAAGAGCTGGCAGTGATCCCTTTTTTTCTGTGTGTGACATGAAGTCTTTGCCGCAAAGAGTATGACAGAAAGAATATTGAAGTTGAAAGATTCAGGGCAGCAGAGATTAGAGTAAGAAAGATTTCCATTAACAAGGAAATAGCTACAACTATGAGGTTAAATATGACTGATGTAACAGAAGCAAGAGACTTGGGAAAAGAATAACGGAAGAAGAGAGGATTTGAGACCACTAAAGCCATATATATTTGGCAACCAATACTGAAAAATTATACAAGCAACATCTTATTGCATGGATTTGAATATGCATCATGTCAAATTCTTCTAATTCTCTGCACTGGCTATTTGTTAATCTGAATTAGAAAAAGCTAACTGCTAGGTACAGCAAAAGAAGTCAGGCAAAGTTTCTAAACTAAGTAAGGATCAAGCTCTGAATCTGCAGGCAGTAAGGATGCAGTACAGACTACTAGTTTTTAAAAGCTCATGTATAACCTCTGCTCAGTTACTGAAGGCAAAGCAGATGTGTCTGTAGAAGACCTGTAAAACACTGCCTCTCTAATGAAAGCTATTTTCATAAAACTTGTGAATTAAATCAGCTGACCTGTGGGGACTTGAGTCTAGATGTTGTTACAGGGCAAAAGCTCTAGAAATGTTTATATACATACATATATGTATATATATATATATATATGCAAAAACCCCAGCTATGAATAATGAAAACAAGCTCTGTTGAAAAAAACTTGAGGCATAAAATGCAAAACTTTTTAAGGTTCAAAACAAAGTGTGTATGAATTATGCTGCAGTTGAAATCTGAATAGAACATTACATTAGGAAACTACCTGGTTATTTGATATGTTTTCAGAAGTTTCGGAATTACTTTGTCCTGAACAACTTTATAAACTCTGTGTTTATAACCTCAATTCTTAATTTTAGAATGAGACTCAAGGGATATAAAATTAGCTACTGCTTTTTAAAGTGCTCCAGGGGCAAAATAAAGATGAAGGCAGAGTGACCTTCCATGAGATGTAAATAGGGAGACTTTGTGATGTTTGCCATAGAGACAACGCAGGTAAATTATTTAAGTAGTAGTTTCCAATTAACTCCTAATCCAATTCTGAAGAAATGTCACATCTATCAGGTTAGTCTATGTTAGCATATACAGATTACAGCCTGAAGGTAGCAAATTAAAAGCACGGGTCAAACCTATAAGTATAGAAAGCAGAATATAAATGTTATCTCCTATAAAACTCCATGGCTATAGCTCATTGAACTGTAGAAATGTATAAATGGGAAGCAAGATAATAGACTTATATGCACCCTTTACTTGTCTTGCATGATGCACTTCTAGAGAGATACCATTATTAGTACCTAGAAGCATCAGACTTTATTATATTAGGTGCTACAAAAAAACCCAAACAAAACAAAACAAATGACAAAACCAACTCTTAACTTTATGAGCAAGCAGAAAACATGCAGAGATATCTACAGAAAGGCCGTTATATGCCTGATAGATTTTCACACAACTCTTGTTTCGCAGTTTAAAATTTTAACTAAGTTAGTTATTTTCAAATTTTAATTAAGTTTAAAATTTAAACTAAGTTTAAAGTTAAAATTTTAACTAAAGTTAAAAACAGGTTCAAAGGGGAAAAGAATTTAAGGAAATGGACAAGAGGTAGAAAAGGAAAAAAACTCACTTTGCACAAATTTAACTGGCTATTGAACAGGACAAAATTGCTTGGACTACAAATTAGAACAGAAGTTACATCAAATCTGCTGAAAAACATAATTTTGCATCTATTTAATATACATATATTTTGTATGTTTGTTTTTTAATAATACATCTTTATGCTAATGGTTAAATAATAAAAGCTGGGCTTTGATGAGGAGCAGGATTTCTCTGACAGTAAACAACAGGCCATATCCTCACTTTCTTGCAGTTTACTAAAATTAGCAAAATTTAGTCCTAAAAATAGGACTAGTACATAGTTACTGCATACTAGTGTACTGGATTGTCTTAAAATGAATAATAATTTTATTATCAAGAATTATTTATTTTAGAGAATATGTTCATAACAATTCTAAAAGTGTTGCCAACAGATTAAAGGAGGCAATTCTTCCTCTCAGCAGTAGCGAGACACATCTGGAGTGCTCGGGTCCCCAGTGTAAGAAAGCAGATGCTGGAAAAAGTCTAGTGAAGGGACATGAATATAGCTTGGAGTATCTCTAATATGAGAGGCTGAGAATGCTGAAACTGTTCAGTCTAGAGAAAAGAAGACTCAAGATGATCTCATCAATGTGTATAAAAACCTGGTAGTGGAATGAGGGAAAGGGAGTCGGACTTTCCTCAGTGGTGACAGTGACAGGAAGGAGGACATGGGCACAAATTAAAAAATGCAGAATTCCATCTGAAAACACATTTTTACTATGAAAGTGGTCCAGTACTGGAGCAGGCTGCTCAGAGAGGTTGTGGAATCTCCATATGATATTAAAAGCTCACCTGGACACAGTTCTAAACAATCTGACCTTGTTTCAGCAAGTGTGTTGAACTACAAGATTCCTTCTGACCTCTACCATTCTGTGGTTCTGTGATTTCTATCACATTTTTTAAATTATACCAATAATTAATTTTTATTTCCATATGTATAATAAACTATTTTGAATCTCTTAGTTATATCTTTAAACAACATTTGTATTAACAGTCTTTAAGAAACAGCTATTTGGAATAAAGCCAGGTAGCCAGCTATCCTGCCTGCCTGCCTTCCTTCCATGCTTTAAAGAGAAGGGATACATCATGATGTGGAAAATCTCTCCATAAATATACGTTTACATTTCAGACATTATCACAAAATTGTTATGTTGTAATTTACTGTATTACTTGTCTTCATCCATATTTGTGATATCTTAACTGACTGGTGGATAAAGGCTGGATCATCCTTAGAATGTCATACAATGGAAATTCATTGAAACTTAATGGGTAGTTGTGAAAGAAGTGGAGACCAGTGTTTAGACAAGTCGTAGACCTACCAATTCTATCAATATGTTTTGTATATCCATATGTTTATATATCTACGAATTTTATCAGTATGAGGAAATACACATTCATAGGCAAAATTACAGAAAATGTGACAGTCTTTATAGAATGTATTCAGATAGCCAATATATGTAACACAGAGAGAAGTTACTCAAACACTAAGTTATTCCGTATCTCCTGATACTGAATAAGCTAGAAAAGTATGACAACAGACTAGAAAAAAGTATGACTATGGCACGTGATTAATATATTCCAGTACTGAACATTTATAAACACATTTTTGTTGAGGATTTCTTTTTTTTCTTAACTGGAGATAAGTATAGGGTGGATAAAGGAAGGGGTCCTGTAATGACACAAGAGCTGATTGATAAGATATCATCCAACATGAATCTGTTGGAGTAAGTTCAGAGGAGGGCTGTGAAGATGATCAGAGGGCTCAAATACCTCTCCTATGAAGACAGCTGGGCTTATTCAGCCTGGAGAAGAGAAGGATGCGTGGAGACCTTAGAGCAGCCTTCCATTCCCTAAAAAGGGCCCACAGGAAGTCTGGAGAGGGACTTTTTACAGGGGTATGTAGGGATATGGCAAGAGCGAATGGCTTGAAAGTGAAAGAGGGTAGATTTACAGTTCTTTACTGTGAGCGTGGTGAGACTATAACAGGTTCCCCAGAGAAGCTGTGCATGCCCCATCTCTGGCAGTATTCGAGGACAGGTTGGACTGGGTTTGGATCAGCCTGGTCTGTTGGAAGGTATCCCTGCCCATGGCAGGGGAGTTGGAGCTAGGTGATCTTTAAAGTCCCTTCCAACCCAACCCATTCTATCATTCCACAAGTCTATGATTTCATGATATACAAATCATGTATTCAGTGCTGTTTGAGGATACCCACTGGGCAGCTTTATGCTTGATCACTGCAAACTTAACCCAGGACTGTACACCAAACCTGTTGTGTTGACCTTACTGCAGAAATCAACCAACCTTTTACAATCAGGAAAAAATAGTATTTTCCCTGGCAAAGAGAACACCCAAACAAAATGAGTAACCTGATATCAGCGTGTTGGTGCTTGCTCTAAGCTTGTGAGTATCATAATCTAGCTGGGTTTGGTGCTTTATTAAAATGTAATATCACTTGTAAATACTCAGAATTACAAGTGTCAGAATTAATGTGGTTTTTTGTTTTTGTTTTTGTTTTTGTTTTTTGTTTTGTTTTTGTAGTAGGGTGTATTTGGATTTGTAATCGTCACGAGGAACTGAACCCTTGTTTCTGTCTATGACATGCACCTTTGCCATGAGCAGTGATTATTCACTGCAGAAATATGGAATTATTGTTCTTGTATCCATTTAAAAATTGCAATTGAAATCTTAGATTCTCTAATTTAGATTCTCTAGGGGTCTGAGGGACAGAAAAAAACCCTTTTCTTGCAGAAAGATGTGAGTTAAAAATTTCTCCTACAAGCCCTCTCAGGACACATTATTTCTGGTCAGTTCTGGTGAACGAGAAGGAATAATTGTGATAGCTGCAACACTATTAATGCCTTAATTTCTGAGAGAACTGAATTGTTTTCTGACAGATCATGTCAGCTAGTTCCATGTGCTTTCAAGTTTTTAGCATTCAGATAGAAACACTGCACCTCCTCTCCCTACCTCTTCCCTTTCCACCAACTTTGACGTGCTGTGAAAGTACAACCATCAGGATGTATAAAAGGTCTCAGAGCAGAGCTCTGCGTGATTGAAAATTCTAGTTCCAGTCAATATTGAATAAGGAAATTATCCAAACCTCTTTCAATATGAATGACCTCTGCTCAAAATGTTCCTGAGAAGGCTAATTCAGCAAACTAGTCCTGATGGGCCCAGCCCTATCATAGTCATTCTGCAGGTATTTTTTCATCAAGTGGCTGTTGATTATAAATTTTAATAAAAGAAGGAAAATAAGAATAAAACTGAAATCCTAGAACTAACAAATATAATTCATGTGTAAAGAAGTAAATGTAGTAAGTTGTCACCTCTTACTTTCGCTCTCAATATATAACAAAGATTCAGGATCCCAGAGCTATTAGGTTTTAAAACACTATTGTAAGAATATTGTATCTTCAAGTGGAGATAACTATGAAAAACATAAAGAAATTATGAATAAGGACCTCTTATTACCCTTACTCTTAGCTTAGTGCATATATATGCCAATCACCCCTATCTCATAGGCAAGTAAGAGAATTAATCACTTACAGAGAAACATAGCCATGACATATTTGAGATGCCTTCTTTAAAATGAATCACATCTTAGAAGTGCTTATTTATCTCCACTATGAAGAAACAGCAACTGACAGATGCGATAAAGACTTTCACATTTAGCTAGATAAATCTCACTCTGCGTGACTTCTGCTGATGCTTGTCTAAACAAAGCATTCCTTCATTCCCCATTGCTCCTGCAGTAGCTTGGAGTCTAGAATGGTTGCAAGTTAGGTCAGCAATTGGAAGTCTACATTTTCCTGAACTGACTTTTACATATGTGGCATGTGAGTGTGCATGTGTGCAGATACAAGCAGAATATTGATTGCCAATGATAATTATATATTCATTGTATTCTGCAGAAAAAAGAAAGAATAAAATAAGATTTCAAAATTGTCCAAGAACTAGACAAAAGTTAGTCTTGATGGTTCAAGGAACTTTCTATCCCATAAACAAGTATTATGAATGTTTTTGTCCTGCTAAATAAAAGAAGGTCAAAGAGCAACAGCTGAAAGGAAAAAAAAGGTACAAAAAAAAATTGAAAATTTCAACACTGTTGAAATAGCTCACTATCTGCTTCTTTTTGCAACTGTTCCAGCTAGTTCACTGTAATACAAGTCTAATATAAAGTTAATCACCAGCTACTCACAGCCTAAAGCCACTTCACCTGCAAGCCAGCAATTAGTCTCCGGCTCCTTGTTACTAGTAAAATAACCATAAACATGGGTACCAATGCATTCTTTGTGGAGGGAGGGAGGGGAGTTAGTTTTGTTTGGTTGGTTCTTTTCTTGGTAAATTAATATTCCTCCAGGAAGAGTAAGTTTTGGTCAAAAAAATAAACATTTGTTATAGTCAGGAACTTAGCTGTGTAGTACGTACTGGAATTTAATAAACTCTGGAGGCAGGTGTTACTTTTGAGGAAATAAATAAGCAGTGCCCAAGGAGGTAACCCTTTCCCACAGGTTTTTTTCTGTATGATCACTTTTTCATGCTAGTGCTATTAGGGAAAACATTATTGGAAGCAGTAAAAATCTACAGAGTACAGAAGATACTGAATGATAGACAGTGATGATAAACCACTAGAAAAAAATGGAGGGGGAAAAGCTTTGCAAGTCATAAAGAACATTTAAAAAAATGAAAAAGCAGAGCAAAGAAGAACGCAATAAAATAAAAAGCTAAATTCTGAGTAAGTACAAAGAGTATGAACACACTTCAAAAAATTTACAAACAAGTCTCATACAAATGCATCAACTCCTGTAATGTCTAAGCAGAACTGTGCTCTGTTTGCAGGAGAAAATTAAGAAGCTCTAGCAAGCTTTAATATGTGTAAAAACTGCATTACCATAAATACAATATAGGATTATAAAACCTTTGTCACATGAAAGGTGAAGAAATTAGTGAAACAGGAATATCAACTACCAAACTTATAAAAACTATGTGTATTTTGTTGGGTGGTATTTTTCAGCATAGAATCATAGAATATCATAGAATAGCATGTTCGATACTTATAACCCAGCATCATTCATTGTGTGCTTTTTTTAAGACTGACCACTAGTAATGCATAAACAAAAGTATAATTCACAAGCCAGCTGCGTTATCCCATATAACTGTATTGTCAGTTGTCTTCTGTTGTATTAGGACCATTATATTAGTGTTAAGTATTTTATTTCTAAGGTAATTAAGGAAACTTTTAAACCATCTTCTACTCTCAGCCATTTCACAAGAGCTGCGAAACTATCCCATCAATTCAAAATTAGTCTTCAGTGGGAGAATGTCTCTCATGACAACAATCGAAGCATCTACTATAGCAAGACATATTTGCTTACTTGTGCTTCACAGTGCAACTTTGTGCTTGAGATTTATGGGATGAATAAAAATGACATACAACATCTTTGCGGCCAGTATGCAGATCTGCACACATTATCTAAATTAGCAGATCTAAAAGTGTCCTGTTCATTTTGCATGCTCTCTGTTATTTACAGATCTAACTCAGAAAGATAAGCCAGTTTAGCAATTTCATCTTAGAAAACCTTGAAGTATTTGAAGAACTTTAAGTAATTGTATTCATTCAGAGCCACAGAATTAGTTCCCTCATTCTCAGAATTTTAGAAAGAGTGAAAATAAATGAAGTGTATATGGCATAGACCAGAAATGAATTCAGACAGAATGTGTCTCTCACTACAGAAAATGCACTGCAGCTCACAAGAACATTAGGCTGTAAATAACAACTTTCTTCTAGATTTCTTCGTTTCAGACACATTTTGTATTTTTCACCTTAGAGGTTCAACACTGAACAAAAGACAGAGAGGCTTTTGAAGTCAATTACGCTTTCAGCTTTGCTGATAAACTGTCTCAGTGTTAGTCCAAAACAGCGTGTTTATATTTTTTGCATAACTGAAGAACTGGGACGAAAATAACCCTCGTCACCAACATATTTTCCTGAGTGAATTTTGTTTGAAAGGACTGTGCATGACAAAGTCTGCACTGAGTCATTTTGACACCATCAATCTTAACAACATCATAACATTCAGCATACTGTAGCACATTTCAGATGTGTTACGCTAAAAAAGGACATCCATCAGCTTCTGAGGTGCTTTTAGAAAACATTAGTTCATAAAAACGGTACTGGGATACTGGGATAGAGCTCATATCCTCTTGATTTGTATTCATGAATATGAATTGTTTCTAATAACAAACAAGTAAGAGATCACACATCTAGAAACTTGTTAACCTTTGAGTTCTCTTTATCACTCATTCTCACACATCAGATAAAGAACTTTTTAATATGCTAATATCTCTTAAACAAGTAATTCAGAAATTACAGATAAGTATGAATTCCACATGTCAATATAATTTACTGAATATGTGACCTAAAGGAAAACAAAAGGCTTTCAGGTACAATTTAGTCTCTTAATCTCCCTGATGCTTACTTGGGTATTTTCCATCCCAGCTGTTTCGCACTTCTGATTGAGTTTGTTTGTGGTTATGAAAAATTTTCTTACCCAGCATAATACAAATATTCTTTCAAAAGTTTACATGATACAGAAATAATTAAATGATGACAAAATTTCATGAATATTCTGCAGTTTCAGTATTTTGGTAGTTATTTTTGATAGTAGTAATTCATATTTTTGCACACTAAAATCAATGTATGTTTTCTTGAACATATGCAAAATCTCAAGTGCATTCATATTTTTCTGTCTTCATTCAGTCGTAAAGGCTGAAGAAGGCTGAGAAATATGTGAGTTTTGGAGATGGACTTTATTTTCAGATATATTTGTTTGTCCTTCTTAATCATAGAATCATAGAATGGCTAGGGTTCGAAAAGACTTTAATATCATCAAGTTCCAACCCCCCTGCCATGAGCAGGGACACCTCGCTCTAAACCATATCACCCAAGGCCTCGTCCAGCCTAGCCTTAAACACTGCCAAAGATGGAGCATTCACAACCTCCTTGGACAACCTATTCCAGTGCCTCACCACCCCAACAGGAAAGAATTTCCTCCGTATATCCAATCTAAATTTCCTCTGTTCAAGTTTTAACCCATTACCCCTTGTCCTGTCACTACAGTCCCTGAGGTAGAGTCCATCCCCAGCATCCCTATAGGCCCCCTTCAGACACTGGAAGGCTGCTATGAGTTCTCCACGCAGCCTTCTCTTCTCCAGGCTGAACAGTCCCAACTTTCTCAGCTGATCTTCATATGCAAGGCACTCCAGTCCCCTGATCATCCTCGTGGCTCTCCTCTGGAATTGTTCTAACAGATCCATGTCCTTTTTATGTTGAGGACACAAGAGCAGAATAACGGGGCAGGATCACTTCCTTCGACCTGCAGGTCACGCTCCTTTTGATGCAGCCCAGGATACGGTTGTCTTTCTGGGCTGCAAGCACACAATGATGCCGGCTCATGTTCATTTTCTCATCGACCAGCACCCCCAAGTCCTTCTCTGCAGGGCTGCTCTGAATCTCTTCTCTTCCCAACCTGTAGCTGTGTCTGGGATTGCTCCAACCCAGGTGTAGGACCTTGCACTTGGCATGGTTAAACTTCATGAGGTTGGCATCAGCCCACCTCACAAACAAGTCAAGGTCCCTCTGGATGTCATTCTTACCCTCCAGCGTATCAACCGAACCACACAGCTTGGTGTCATTGGCAAACTTGCTGAGGGTGCACTCAATCCCACTGTCCATGTCAGCAATGAAGATGTTAAAGAAGACCGGTCCCAACACCGATCCCTGAAGAACACCACTCGTTACAGGTCTCCAACTGGACATTGAGCCATTGACCACAACTGTTTGTGTGCGGCCATCCAGACAGTTCTTTATCCACCCAGTGGTCCATCCATCAAATTGATGTCTCCAATTTAGAGACAAGAATGTCGTATGGGACAGTGTCTAACGCTTTATACAAATCCAGGTAGATGACATCAACTGCTCTACCCCTGTCCATCAGTTCTGTAGCCCCATCATAAAAGGTCACTAAATTGGTCAGGCAGGATTTCCCCTTAGTGAAGCCATGCTGGCTGTCACCAAGCACCTTGTTGTTTTTCATGTGCCTTAGCATGCCTTCCAGGAGAATCTGCTCCAAGATTTTGCCAGGCAAGAGGTGAGACTGGCTGGTCTGTAGTTCCCTGGGTCATCCATTTTCCTCTTCTTGAAAATGGGGGTTACATTTCCCTTTTTTCCAGTCGCTGGGAACTTCACCTGACTTCCATGATTTTTTAAATATGATGGCCAGTGGCTTACCAACTATATTTGCCTGCTCCTTCAGGAGCTGCAGATGGATTTCATCAGGACCCATGGACTTGTACACATTCAGATTTTTAAGATGGTCTCAAACCAATTCCTCTGCTACAGTGGGCCCAAGGTTTTCATTCTCACAGTCCCTGTGTCTGCCTTCCAAGACTTGGGTGGTGTGGTCAGAGCCTTTGCTAGAGAAGACGAAGGCAAAGAAGTCATTCAGAACCTCAGCCTTCTCCAAATCCTGTGTAGCTAGTTTACCTGAGAGCTTCCTGAGTGGGCCTATGTTCTCCCTAATCTCTTTTTTATTTACTATGTACCTGTAGAATCTCTTCCTGTCATCCTTAATATCCCTAGCCAAGTTTAATTCTAACTGGGCCTTAGCTTTCCTAACCTGGTCCCTAGCTCCCCAGACAACACCCTTGTACTCTTCCCAGGCCACCTGTCCTTGCTTCCACTTTCTATAAAACTCTTTTTTCATTTGAATTTTCCTCAGGAGCTCCTTACCCATCCAAGGAGGTCTCCTGGCCCTCCTGCTGCACTTCCTTCTGGATGGGATGCAACACTCCTGATCTTGTAGCAGGTGATCCTTGAAGACCAACCAAGGGTCTTGAGCCCCCCTGCCCTCTAGGGCTATATCCGATGGAACCTTACTAAGCAGGTTCCTGAAGAGGCCAAAGTCTGCTCTTTTGAAGTCTAGGGCAGTGAGCTTGCTGCACGCTCTTCTCACTGTCCTAAGGATCTCAAATTCAATCATCTCGTGGTCACTGCATCCAAGGCTGCACTGCAGTGCCACATTTCCAACAAGCCCTTCCCTGTTGGTGAGCACTGACTGTGACACCACCCTTTTAACCATTTATTAACCTGGCTAATCCTCATAGCTTTTTTAGGTGCTCCCCTGTATCCTGAAGAATAGATGAAAAGACTGAGTTCCAGAGTCATTAACCACCTCTCCTAGGGCTCTGTAGTTCTTCTTTATGTTCCCCAGGCTACTACTATCTATATCCCTAGCACCTACATGTATCACCAGAAGTGGGTAATAGTCCGCGGGGCTTACCAGAGCAGGCAGTCTCTCTGCCACATCCCTGATCCGTGCCCCTGGTAGGCAACACACCTCTCTTGAGACTGGTTCAGGCCGACAGACGAGTTCTTCTGTCCCTTTCAAAGCAGAATCCCCTACTACTACGACCCGCCACTTTTTCCTGGCAGCACCAGTAGAAATCTTCTTTACTAGTGCATTAGCCAGCTGTTGCTGGTGCAAGTGCGTTTCCTCATGAGCCCCCTGCAGGACAGCAAAGCAGTTTTGCATGGGGGCAACAGGTTTAGTAGGAAGTCCCTTGCTTTTAATTGTCCTTTTCCTCCTTTTTTTGCTGTTTGTTTTTTTTTTTTTTTTGTCACCAATTCGCAGCTTCAAGGGTTAACAACCTCCTTCTTTCCTCCATGAGCTACAGGGGAAGCTTGAGGACTTTGCACAGTTTGGGCAGGGAGCAAGCATTCCTGCTTCCACTCAGCTACCCTGACATCTTGTAGCCTATTAATAGCTTCCTGCAGCTCAGCCACCTCCTGCAGGAGAACTTCCACCAGGGAGCACCGAGTGCAGCCCTGCCCATTGTGCACCTTTCCCTCACCAGAGCAGTGCAGGCACTCTCTACCCCCCGAAGTCTGCACTGCAGCCTCCCCTCTCATCGGCTCTGTCTGAATGCCTACGGTGGCCACAGCCAGGCCAGCCAGAGCAGAGCTACCAGACTGAGCCCTGGTCATACGGCGAGTGTTCACCATCCCGCGCAAACTGCCCGCGCAAACTGCCTTAACCCTCTCTGTTTGCCGCGCTCCCTGGGGCTAGCAGGGAGCATAAATCAGTGCATTTCATGTTCTGCAATCTAAACTCCAAACTAAATATGCAGTTAGACCTCTAGCTATGTGGGTGTCCAAATTCTACAGATATCACTCACACCTTTCTTTCAGAAGACCAGTTCATGAATCCAAGGGACAATGTGTACAGAACAGGAAAATGCTTCCAGCCTGAGTGAAATAAAAGCCCCAAACATACTTCAATATGTTATTAGATATTTCATTAAAGTAGTAGCAGGCTGATTTAAAAAAAAATAAATAGATTCCAATAAACCCTGGCTAAAAGTTCTCAACAATTCTGGAGGTCACATAAATTTGTTTCTGAGAATTTAACTGGACCTTATCACTCTTCTCATTCTTTTTTCTTGTCCATCATTTTTTGTGCCCTATTTGCCCTACTAGATTTTGCTGTTTCTCCTTCCTCCAGTCTCCCTTGTGCACTCACTACATTTTTGCTTAACATGGTGTTGTAATCTTCTTCTTTCTTTTATTTACTATTTGTTTTCCATTCATGCAGTTGACATGGCTTTCTGTTCTCACTTCCATTCCCTGCTACCCTATCAGCATTCCTTCTGTACTAGCCTTTCCTATTTTGTTTTCATTTCCTGCCTGATAAATCTAGTAGTACCAAGGATTTCTCCTCTAATACCATGTAAGTACTGCATTAAAACTCTATTACTGGTAATTGAGCTAATATAAAAGTACAGATTACCTATAATTTATGACAAAGTAACTCTGTGTCTTAGGCACTGTAATGAATCATTATTTTAATTTAAATGTATTGGACGCTTACCAAACTTCCCAAAGGGATGTTGGGAATACTTGAAAAAATATTATAAAACCTCTGACAACTGAAATCTAAGCAGTTGAAATCCAGAGACTTTCAGGACAGTGGAGTTATCCTGGAAGCTGATATTCAAGCTGTCTTTTTTGATCACAACAAGGTCAAGCCTTTCATCCGTATGTTATATTTGTTCCATCTCTTGAATCAGCTTTCATATCTTCTGTTTTCACAGCAGCAAAATGAAATTTCAGTCCAGAATCATGTATTTTGAATGGCATCAGAAAGTAGATGTTTCACATGTGTTCATTTTTAGTTATTGTATTTACTGTTTTACAATTTAGTCATTAGTATGAGTCTGCTTGTTTCAATTAGATATATCAGAAGTAGATTTGGCCCGATATTTCCAATGTTAAAGAATTTCACACTGTAATCATGACATTTATGCTGTGTGATCCTGAGTGTCTGAATTCTGCTGAGTTTAGAAGCTCCATGAAACTGACAAAACCCTAGATTCTTAATCATCTGAAATTGGAAGAAAGGGAAATTTGGAACTGATCAACAAAAGAACCTTCCCTGCTTTTCCACTGTGAGTGTTTTGTAAGAAATGCCCTGATGGAGTGGTCAGTCACAAACAGTGTTTAACTGCACTGATCACTGAGATGAAGCTAGCTTGCTGCTTTTTATGCCAAGAGAGACAGTGGATATTTCATGTCAGTGCTGGCTCAATAATTTTGCTCATCTACATTTGAAAATACTCAGATGTGCCCTAAGATGTGTAGCTAATACATCTAAGCACATGGACTGTGTAACTGCATGGAAGTAAAATCAGTCCATGAATGCAGTTCTCCCTTTTCATACCCTTTTTATTCAGGTTTAAATATTAAGACCTTGCTAAATGAAGTCAGGCTATAAATTATTAATATAATTAATAGAGATCCATTGCTGAGGGCATAATAAATATACCTATTTATATATTATTTATATATATATATTTGTTGTGTTGACCTGCACTTAGAAATTTCTCCCCTTCCTCTTCTTATCTGTAGTTTTTATCTTTGTACGTATCAAAAACTTGTGTGGGTTTTTGGGAGGGGGATGATGGGAGAGGTGTTTGAACATTTTTTCTGAAGGAGATGACAACTTGAAAATGTATTTTTCTAAAAGATTTATGTTTTCAAACTATTATTCTCAGTAAGTATGCATTATATGTTATTAGCCTTAGCAAGATTTTTTTAATCTAACAGTTCTGAACCATGTTCATATTAATATTCAAATAGAATGAGAATACAAAATTAAATGGAATGAAAGTTGGAAGTTAATTGACTTTTTTGTCACAAAAGCTCAGAGATACAGTACTTATGGTTTAATGGCAAAAAGCTAATGTGTCGTCCTAGGGAGGCCTACATCAATCTAGAACTAAGACGATTTTGCTGAAGAAAAGTGCAAAGTGCTGTTTGTGTATGCAAGTTACCAGCTCCCCCTATGCAGGTGGTCCCATCACCATAAACCTGGACTAAATTGCTACCATCCATTAAACACAGTGGTTGCCTGGATAGCTGCCTAGCACAGACTTACACAGGCCATCTATTCCTGTCAGAAATATGATATGTCACTGACGAAAGCTTAATTGCTTCATTAATTAATAGGACAATTTTCAAAATGCCTTGCAATGCAGCTTGACACTCATTAGTGCCATTTATGAATAATTTTTCCCAGGGTATAATACTCTGCAAAGTGTAATTTGAAAGGGAATAATACATGTTTAAACCCTATGTATCTGTGAAATGAAAATACATTCTTTGCTGAATTAGTCAGCTTTAAGAAAAGAAAATCAGACCTATCCACTGAATACTTGGAAAGAGATTCTTTATTTTAAAACAATTCTGTCACAGAACACCGAGTTTATTCTGGATTAGATTGACTGGGAAGTCCAAGCAGATCCTTTTTCTCTAAGAAATCTTGATCCCCCTTCTAGTTGGACTCTTACTACCCTCAGTTGTTCATTGAGGCCAGGGTCACTGAAATGCTTGGACTACTGCTGTACCAGTACATCCATTTGTCTCTGGGTATTTATATCGCTTTATATGACTGGACAAAGTAGAGGACAAAAGAGCTGGAAAAGTTTATTCCATCACATGTCTTCTAAAATATAGAACCAGGACTGATTTTGCAGGAGCATAAAATAGAAAAATAAGCCAAAATAAGAAAAGTATGTGGAGAAAGCACGGGCACAGTTCAACTGTTTTACATGCAAGTTAGATTAGGAAAAGGCAAACCCTTTTAAAGAGAATCCCCTTCATGTTTTCAGAGCCAGAAAACTTCTGTGTTTTGTTTAGGTAAAGTAGAGTGTTTTCTAGTGCCTGGTCTGAGTCAGTTCACCTCATTCCTACTGTTTACAATACTTTTTTTTTTAATTTATTTTTTTATGTGCTTGTAGTTCATTCAAAAATACTGATAGCATCATAAATACAGTCACTGGACATACGGCCCAGCACGTGAAAATTTATGGAAGTCTAATATTGGAATAATATAGGCCACTGAGAAGCAGAAAGTTCTCTGTGCTCTTCACACAGATGCAAGAAATTAAGTTTCAGCATCAATGCTGCTCACTAAACAACTTTTATCTGACAGAAAATTTTATATCACTTTGACAGACTGAGGAAAAAAATAGAAATAATAGTACCAAACAACATGATGAAGGTTGACACAAAAATGCATGCAACATATTAACACAGACCTACTTCTAAGACTCAACAGCACTTAAGGTGTTTGAGAAAAGTAAGCTACTAAGGAAGGACTCAAAAAACACTTAATTTGTGTAGATGGTGGTACAGTAAGGTAAGCTTCCTTAAAGGGTGTTAGTGCAAACTCTAATCTAAAATAAGGATTTCAGGCAGGGATCTTTCAGGCTCATAATCTGGCATTATATCACTTATAATTTTTTTTTTTTTTTTAGCATCCATGAATTTCACTGTCCAGATAGGATTCCCTAAAAGAACTTGGAATCTGCTGAGTGTTCATCTTCTTAGGGCATTTTTCAATGCATGGGGGAAGGTGGTGTGGGCTGGGAAGGCGAAAAACATTATCACTTCCTCTGCCTGACCTGTTTCCCTGCACAAGATACTTGTTAGTCCTCTGAAGAGGCTGAGCTGATAATGTGTTGCTGCCATAGCTCAGGTTCTGATTCTAGAACAGAAGGGATGGGGGACACTAACTTTTTCAGCCGTCCCAGTCTTAGCCTTCTTGCCAATCAAAGCCCTAAGAATACACTGGAAAAACAGATTTTCTGAGGGTGGGCATTCAGCAGTTTCTAAAAATTCAGCTCTTTGAAAAAGTCTCATTTAGACACTCATCAGTTAGAGCCCTTATATTTGGTTCACAGCTCTTAATCAGAAAAATCTTTATACAGTTCTAACAGCTTGGGCAGCAAAAGCTGTTTAACATTTAAAAGTGCTGATTACCCAGCAAGTCCTATTAATCTTGGTGAGAATACAGTTGCAGTCTGTGGCTCAAATGTAGGAATGTATACTCAGCCATAACTATTTGAATAATCAATTGATGACAGCATGAGCAACACCCCCCCTCAAAAAAAAAAAAAAAAAACAAAAAAAAAAAAACCAAGAAAAAACATACACACACACAACCCCCCCCAACACAACAACAACAACAACAACAAAAAACAATCCAGCCCTTTGGTTTTTATTTGACTCTCCAGTACAGATTCCGTTCTATCATTTGCTCTGGAATTGATTTAGTCAATAGATATGAACCATTCCTTTGTGACTCAGTATAGCCAGGTATGTTTTGTGAAAGGTACAGAAGAGAGGTGTGTTAAGTGATGCTCTCATGTTTCTTCTGCTCAGAAGGCACATTAACATTCATTAACATCTGGATCATGGATGTTAATGAATGATTTCTGTATTCCTTCTCTCACCAGAAGGAATGACTTCTCATTATTTCTTTCTTTCTTACAGTTTCCCTTCAAATGGCCACAGAAAAGAGTGGGAGCTACAGTTTTGTC
Source organism: Neopsephotus bourkii (assembly GCF_033783945.1). Classification (NCBI taxonomy): domain Eukaryota; kingdom Metazoa; phylum Chordata; class Aves; order Psittaciformes; family Psittacidae; genus Neopsephotus; species Neopsephotus bourkii. The sequence continues at coordinate 5,117,781 of NW_026901872.1, read as the reverse complement.
TTTAGCTATTGCAACTGATAGGAAGATGTTACAAAGCAACTGCCTCAGGCATTTTTTTTTTTTTCCTGCACAGGGCCTAATCCTAATATTGCAAGACTTTTTTACAATTAAGTTAGCTTTCCTCATTAATGCTAATAAGTTCCACTACCCCAATATATAGTATAATAATAACCTTTCCCATCCGCAATATGACTTCTATCTCTTATCCCTTTAATCTGTGATTGGTAGACTGTTTTTAGTTAAAATGTCCTTGTATTTGATTTTGAAGAGATGATTCTCCCAAAGTACACTCATCAGGACATGGTGTGTACTTCACAAAAATATAAGCGCATCTGAAGACTTACCATCCACCTAAAAAACAATCTAAACTATGTGGCTATCTCTCTGTAATAGTGATAGGCTCTTCATTTCATTGGAAGAAATAAGAAATCCTTGGTCACATTGTTTTAGTGTCTTGTGTGGCTGCTGTCTCCAAACACCTGTCTAATGGAAGAAAGTGAGCTTCCTTTCCAGAAAGAAAACAATAATCACCATCTACTGCCTCCTAGCTTAGTGATCAGAGCAATCATTCATGACAATAAGATACATGTAGTCTTATATTAACGCAGTTGAAGCAGCCCTCAACCTTCATATCCCACACTGCAGGAGAGTTTCATAACACTAGGCTATAATAACAGTAAGAAAAAAGGGGAGAAATAGGTTTAGAGGTGAGCTGCTACATTGCTGTCATCTGGGAAGGACTTAAACCCTGATTTGATTTCCTATGCTTAAGGTTGCTGTCATCATCTCCTCCTGACAGTCTTGGGAGATTAAGTGGTGGCCTACATTTTCCTGAATTGCCATCATATTTCCTAGAACGTATGTCTGCCTGTATATGTAGACATTCAAAGATGTCTGTGTGCCTATTGGAGTTAGGTGATTCCAAAAAAGCAAGATTACCATTTAGGAGTGAGGGCTTATTTATTTTCTCAAATCCTTATTTTGTTAATGTTTAGGTGAACTTTATCCATGAAGATGTTTTATTCCTTAAAACTTGGACAAAACCACTATGACTTCCATAATGTTACTGCAAGGGTGTCCTGGGTTTAGCAGTAGCAGTCATTTTTCTCCTTCTTGGTAGCTGGTTCAGTGCTGTGTTTTGGCTTTCGGGCTGGGAACAGAGCTGAAAACAATGATGTTTTGGTTTGGCCAAGGGCTTTGTGAGCCTCATGCTTTGCCAGGGAGGAGGGAAGCTGGGAGAAAGCAGAGACAGGACACCTGACCCAAACTGACCAAAGAGGTATTCCATACCACAGCACGCCATGCCCAGGAGGTAATGGAGAGTTAACCAGAAGGGCTAGGTGGACTGCAGGGTTGGAGGAGGTAGGGGTCGGTGCTTGGTCAGGCTGGGGGGGTGAGTTATTGGTTGCCTGGTAATGAAGTGTTGTATTATCTTCCCTTGTTATTTCCTTTATCATTAATATTATTGGTGGTAGCAGTAGTGATTTGTGCTATACCTTAGTTACTAAACTGTTCTTATCTCAACCCGTGGGAGTTGCATTCTTTCTGATTCTCCTCTCTGTCTCTCCAGGAGTAGGGGGAGGGCGGGGGGGGGGGGGAGTGGGTGGACAAGCTGCCTGGCTGGGGTTAAACCATGACAAAGGGTAAAGCAGGGACTGCTGATGTACACTGTAGACGCCTTCATAAAAAGAAAATCTTTAATGCATCAGTCTCAAGTAAAATTCTTGAAATAAACTTTTCTGGATCTTTTGTATGTAAAACTACCTATTCTATAGAATAAAGTAATGATTTCTGGGAGTGAGTCAGAAGACATGGCTGTTTTCTAAACTGAAAGGTGGAATTACATTATTTTTGAGTCTTTGCAATGAATGATGATACCCATTCTCAGCTGAATCTTTTAAAATTAAGCCTTGCTTCTGCATTCCTGGAAATCAGTATCATTATTGTTCACATACTATTCATAAGACTAAAATATTTTACTGTTTGATTTATTTTGTTGGATTCTGTTTGGTTATGGCCGGCTGTTCTAAGCCAACTTTGCAATACTTTACATTTGTTGCCACAGCAATCATTCATATTTTTCAACCTTATTTGCCAATGCAGACTGCATAACATTTGACTTCATATTCATCAATTGCTTCTAGTTTACAAACATTACGCCGTTGTTACCTTTCTGAATGAGAATTGCAAATGTTTGTCCCTTCCATTCACATAGAGCCAAATCATGTTCAGGTACCAAAATATATGTTCAGCAAAAGATGTGGTTGCATTTATTTTGTTCTGCTAGTTGATTCCATTAACATGGAAAGGCTTAAAAGACTTTGAACTTTTGAGATCTTCTGCAAAACTGTTCTAAAATGGCTCTTCAATCCTGCATATATTAGACATTCCCAGTCTTTTTGGCTAACAGCTACAGTGCATGTTTTCTTTATAAGATAGGCAGCAGGAATTTTCAAAAGGTAATAATAAGGTTCTAGCAATACTTTTTTGGTGAATGTGCTCTTCTGTATACACCATTCACTTAGAATCATGGAATCATAGAAGAGTTAGGGTTGGAAAGGACCTTAAGATCATCAAGTTCCAAACCCCCTACCATGGGCAGGGACACCTCCCTCTAAACCATATTACCCAAGGCCTCGTCCAACCTAGCCTTGAACACCACCAGGGATGAAGCATTCACAACCTCCCTGGACAACCTATTGCAGTGCCTCACTACCCTAACAGGAAAGAATTTCCTCCTTATATCCAATCTAAACTTCCCCTGTTTAAGTTTTAACACATTACCCCTTGTCTGGAGGTACTCCAGTCCCCTGATCGTCCTCGTGGCCCTGCTCTGGACTTGTTCCAACAGATCCATGTCCCTTTTATGTTGAAGACACCAGAACTGTACACAATACTCCAAGTGAGGTCTCATGAGAGCAGAATAAAGGGGCAGGATCACCTCCTTCGACCTGCTGGTCACGCTCCTTTTGATGCAGCCCAGGATACGGTTGTCTTTCTGGGCTGCAAGCACACACTGAAGCCGGCTCATGTTCATTTTCTCATCAACCAGCACCCCCAGGTCCTTCTCCGCAGGGCTGCTCTGAATCTCTTCTCTGCCCAGCCTGTAGCTGTGCCTGGGATTGCTCCGACCCAGGTGGAGAACCTTGCACTTGGCATGGTTAAACTTCATGAGGTTGGCTTCAGCCCACCTCACAAGCGTGTCAAGGTCCCTCTGGATGGCATTCCTTCCCTCCACCGTATCAACCGAACCACACAGCTTGGTGTCATAGGCAAACTTGCTGAGGGCGCACTCAATCCCACTGTCCATATCACCAAGAAAGATGTTGAACAAGACCTGTCCCAACACCGATCCCTGAAGAACACCACTCGTTACTGGTCTCCAGCTAGACATTGAGCCATTGACCACAACTATTTGCATGTGGCCATCCAGCCAGTTCTTTATCCATCGAGTGGTCTATCCATCAAATTGATCTCTCTTCAATTTAGAGACAAGGTTGTAATGCGGGACAGTGTCAAACACTTTGAACAGGCCCAGGTAGATGACATCAACTGCTCTACCCCTGTCCATCAGTTCTGTAGCCCCATCATAAAAGGCCACTAAACTGGTCAGGCAGGATTTCCCCTTAGTGAAGCCATGCTGGCTGTCAGCTAGCACCTTGTTGTTTTTCATGTGCCTTAGCATGCCTTCCAGGAGAATCTGCTCCAAGATTTTGCCAGGCACAGTAAATGAACATTTTGTTCATTGTCTGTGTGTGGAAGAGTTAATTTAAGTGATACGACTTTTGCACATTTTACACATTTAAAGAAGGGAGGTTAGAATTCTACATGTACTATGTGCAGTATTAACTATAAAACCGTAAGAACTTTCTCCTAAAAATCTCTTATCTTTGTCTCATTTTTTATGTTGAAGCTTCTTCAACAATTGAAGCACAGGAACTCTGCAGACAAATTATTTTGTAATAACAGTCTGATTTCTTCCTTTAGAATTTTTTCTTTCCTGTCCTGGTCTGTTTCCCACTGATGGAAAAATTGGATGATGAATATCATTAATACTCAGGTAAATAATTTTTAATCTATGAGTGCTCAAGTCTTCAATTTTATTTTCTGTGATTTGTTATTTATAGTTAAGAAAAGGGATACTGTTACATTGTTAACGTTACCCAAATAGAGGCCTGCTTGTTAGAGCAGTCTCCTTAATATGCCTTAGGAGTGTTTGCTCCTGATCCAGTTATTGTGTAGGTTATATGCAGTGAGATCCAACATAAAACTGAACAGTGGTGATGGAATCCCATGTCTGCCAACTCCAAGCCTACTGCCATGGCAAGAAGTTTTAGACTCACACATGCATTTGCTGTCTTACTGTCTTTTTTTTGGACCTGAAAATATTGTCTTTCCATTGAGTACTCAACTGGTGGGTAGGACAGATTCTCATCTCTGAATACACAGCTGCCTAGTGATTAGAGTTGGAGATATGTGTTCATATCTACCCAGGCAGAAAAACAAATTTGAAATTAGCTGTCCCATATCACAAGTTAAGTGCTCTGTTACTGAATTATCGGAGGAGTGGTATCAGTAGTTTGTCCCTTTCTTCCAGACTTATTTAGAAATATATTAGGTCTCTGATCAAATCCTGGGCCCTAATCTCAGCAGAGACACACAGATATGAATCTAAATGGATCTATGAATTGTGGATTTAAATGTTCTCTGGTGCTGGGAGTTAGGTGAGTACATCCTTAGTTCCTATTTTTCCCTACAGTTATTCTTACTTTCTGTCTTCCTGTTTGTTTGTTTGTTGTTTTTCTTTTTTTTTTTTGTCCTGACCTTTGTACATTCCATTCTTTAACAAAAAGTTCTACCTAAATAAAGCACAAAGTACCTAACTGTCTCAACTGCATAATATAAATTTCATTAGGTAGCTGTGGCATAAATTTCCCTTGTGAATGTATAACTTAACAGCCTGTCTCCAGGCAGCAATCAGGACCCCACTGAGCTTGGCAAGGTGCAGTCACTGATCCAGAGCATTCACAACATAAGCTCATGACAAGACAGAACAGATGGAGACAAAGGCAAATAGCAGTGTGGTGGGAAACAGAGTAACAATGAAGTTAGGTCCATCTGTTGTTCCAGTAGGCACAGAAAGTATACTTGTCCTCTGTTGTGTCCCATTGCACCACTTCATATATTTGGGTACAGAAGGCAGCTTGGTAGATAAATGGCCAGGGCTACGCTTTGACTGAAGGGGGTGTATTTATATGTCAACCCTAACTCCCACATAAACCTTATTTCCTTCATCCCTCTCTTCCTTTGGCTCTGAATATTGTCCCAGTTCTCTTGGCAAGGTGGATGGGCACAGTGCTCTCAGTGGCTTTGTGGAGCAACAGTTAGGCACTGAGAGAGGAAATCCATGCATAAAGGGCTCAAAGCTTCTCTTTGAGGCAAAAGCTCTCCTAAACAATAAAAGGGCCCAGGAGATGTTCTCTGATTCTGAGAACTGGCATGGCATATTTGGTGTCCAAATGGTTACCATCTAATGCTCCAGAGTAAGCTCTCCATATTAAAACTGCTCACTCGGGGTGGTCTTAAGTGCAAAATGTCCTTCATCTGTTTCAAAATGTTGTGTGGGAACATGCTAGATGGTGCAGGCTGAAAATGAGCCACAGACAGTACAGAACAGCTGCATCTGTGATATCAGGTCAGTACTTGAGGCCTGCACTTATTTAGTTTGCTAATAAAGGTATAATCTGTGCAAATAGACCTACTAGACATATTATAAAAGGTGCAAAATGGAAAGACAAAATGCAGGCATGTGGGGAAAAGACTAAAATAGTTGAAGGGGTTTTGAAGTTTTATGGCAAACCATCTCTTTCAAATGCTTTGTGTTTTTTTGTTTTGGGATGGGGTGTCAGTTTTATGCAGGAAGAGGTGACCTTCCTGTTCAGAAATCCTGAATGCTGGATCATTGTAAATAAATCAGCAACCTTCTTAGTAACGCATTAAATGGAAAGCTGTGGAAATCGTTCAGGATACAGGCAGCTGTCGTTAAATTCCTGTGCTTTTATTATACTGCAATACAGCAAAGGGACCACAATTATTTTACTATTCTACTGCATCTCACAAAGTCATCATCCTGTATGTCATTTAGTCACAGTGTCATAAACTAGAAGCTTGATTCTCTGAAGTGCTCGGTGTAAGGTGCCAATCACCTTCAACCCCCTATCCACTAGACTGCTTGCAATAACTTTCCCAAATAGCAGGTCTTCTCATTTTCTATGGCTATAAAATGGGGAGGGGGGGGGGGGGAAGTAAAAATAGTCTGACAACCAGACACTTTAGTATTGTGTCTGCAGAAAGGAAAGAGATTTATGTATGAAGTATGAATGGATTTGTTTGATTGGGGATGGCTTTCCAGCACTGTAGAGATGGACAGCATCCCTTAAGAGAATACCCAGATCCTGATTTCACTGTGTTGGGATTTGTCTGCCATTCAAATACTTGTTGTCTGGATTTAACATAAGGCTGTTAGCTATAATCACAAATGAAAATGATTTATAAAACTAACACACGTAGCAAAAGGATTATTTCATTATTATTAAGAATTATGTTAGCTCTTATTTTTGAATGTTAATTTTAACAAAGACTGACTTGAGTATATTTGCATTTTTTTGCCTACATAAAAATAATTAGGCTGTTATTTCATCATTATTAGAATCTGAGAAAATAAAGACTGCAATAAAGATCTTGTTATGCTTTAAGAAACAGCGTGTTAATAGAAAACATAAAATAGGAGCAAATATTAATCTGTCATTAGAAAAAAATGTAAATACGTAATCTGATTTTATCTGAGAGCATATCTTTGATCAGAATATTATGTAAATTCACTCAAAATACAATACTATGTGAACTCACTCAAAATACAATCTTCTTCTAATGTTAAGGCAACATTTTTTATCTTCATGTTGATAAGAAGGATATAACAGTTCATAGCTAAATACCAAATTCACATGACCACTCAGTAATTTAAATAACAAAATATCTTTTGTGTTTGCAAATTTCAAACTAAATTGAATTTTGTTATTGGCACTCAAAGACTGTATATACAAGTAGTCTTCCTTTTTTTCTGGGAAATTATGTTTTGGTGTTTTTTTTATAGTGTTCTAGTTTATAAAGATACATTTTTAGAAAATATTTAATTGAAACGTCACATCTATTAAAAAGTAACAATTGTTTCATCTCTAAAGTGAAACTGTGTGAATGAGCTGTCTAATCATGTAATTCGAAAGAAGGGGAAAATCCAGTTAATTTTAATTTTCGGGTAAACTTCATAACAGGGATGTAAAATCATATTATGTGGTCAATTTCTGGAAAATATATTCAGTGATAAAAATACTTACAATATTTTAAGTATTGCAAAGAATTTTGACTCACTTGTGCACTCTTGCCCTCTAAGAAACCGCCAAAACTAATTGTCTGACACAGACAGCAATTAAATTAAATCACCACCTCTGGCAACAAAATGATTCTGAAGTATGTAAACATGCTCCTTTTCAGATGCATGTGCACTTACTTATCTTGGCAGATGCTATTTGGAGATGAGGTCTAGCCTGACACTCAGTGCTCTAGGACAGGTTCTTGCAAATCTACTTCATATTTGTAGCTGCTGCTGATGATGATAATGACGATGATAATGATAATAATAATGTGAAAAATAATTCCTGAGAGCCATGAGAAACATGCAATTCCGCCTCTATTAACTATTGGCTATTTTGGTGATAGTAACTGATCAATAAGCCCTTTGTTTTCTAAAGGAACTGACATTTGCTGATGTACATAAATAGGCCAGCTGTTCCTTTTTATTTTGGGGGGGGGGGGGAGGGAGGGCGGGGTGTACACATTTAAAACTACTCAAATTGCTATAAAAATCCCATGAGTAAAGTTGAAAGTTCTATGCTGGGGAACCCAAAAGACAAATTCCTAAGTAATGAGAAAGAATATTATTTCCAGTATAAAGTAATGTATTCAAACAGTTAAGAATGCTGTTTTATGTTCCAAATGGCAATAATTTAGGAATTGAGAAATAAAGACATAAAGATAATCATTTTGCTATTTAATAGGAAATGTGATGGGTAATGACGCAAGATTACAATTAAATTCTAGCATGCTGTGTCCTACAGGAAAAATCAGCTCTAATGTTTCTAACCTTTATCAACTGGCAACACTACACTTCTGATCTTGTAAGTAGTTATCTATTCTGTCTGCATGGCATTGACCAGGATTAATACTGCAAGACACTAATGGAATGAATAATCTAGATAATCTTAAATGTGTAACATTGCACAGTGATCATAGAATTGCAGAATTACTCTATGGACTGGAACTTCACATAGTCAGAAATATTTACAGGCAGTGTTTGCCAAATTGCAATGTCTAAAATAGGAACCTGAAGCCATATCCTGTCATCTCACTATGCTGTCTGACTTTTTTACGAGTACTGAGTACTTCTGAACCTATTAATGTTAATGAGACCAAAAAGCCAAGAAAACCTCTGAAAATCTGGCAACTTTCTTTTATATGGCTAACTTCAATTATCAAAATTAAAAATTATAACTGAGAGTTTTTTTTCAGGTTTTAATTGCATGATGAAAAGGTACTATAAGAGCACAGGCCACTGGTGATTACTTTGTGCTAGGTGTTTAGTAAAGCAGTTGGCAGTTAATGCTGACAAGCTAATGCAACAAAGGTTTTGAACAATATCTTCAGAGGGAGACACCGTGAGCGACCAACAAAGCTAGAGCTCAAAGAGGAATTGCTTTCTCAGTTGTGGACCTAATTCATTAACAGAGACAAGCAATTGTCATATTCTGCTGGGACAACTCTACAGTGGTCTGAAGTGGTGTGGTGGTTCTGAAGCTCTGGTTTGTGTGTACCTTTGTGTTTTGGAAGAAAGGGATTGTTATCCACCCATTTAACCTATACTGTTAAGCAAGTAAATTTAGATTATATGCAGTGAACAGTCTGGTTCTGTTCCAATGTTCACCACTCCCAATATCCCCCTGACAGCGCAGACACTTCCTCCTACTTGTTTTGTCTGCACCTTGCAGAATGGACAAGAAAAGAAAGCTATGTAAAGTCACCATTACAAAATGACTCCTTGAAGTTGAGTCATCCCAATTTCATGGAGTGACTGTAAAGTGGATGGGAAACATGGAAATAGAGCACATATTTAAACCCCCCCACTGATTCCCAACACCTCTCTTCTTACACATTATGCTAATGTGAACATGTCTTTCTGTCACTGGAGAGACAGGTGTTAAAAGAGTTAGACGTACCACCTAGAGACTAAGAACTATGCAAAGAATTATTCTGAGTTTTTGGTACCTGAGTCATGCAACTGAAAGCTTCTTAAATTTTCTTTAAAAAAACAAAAATCCTACTTATTATCCAAAAATAAGTGACTTTCTTCAAATGTTTTAATGCATTCTTGCAAATTACAAAACTGTAAGAATTTTTTACCTCTTAATAATTATAAAAAATATCCATTTCAGTTCAATAACGATGGGATTTTTTCAATAGTAAATGGAACTTTAATCCAAATGTTCTTAACTGATTGCTTCATGGTTTCATTCTGAGTTATACTGTATCACTATGCTTTTGTAAATTTATTAATGCTCACTTTCTTGAACAGTTTCTCTTCAATGAACTTTAACGAGGTGTCAGATTTTTTTCAGTGGTTTGATCTCATGCCAGGGGTTAACCAGTGTTTTAATCCTTTTAACCCCTGTATTATAAGTCCAAAGTCACTTGGGAAGAATAAAAATGAGGAGGTCACTCAGTCCATGTTGTTACTAATGATGAATTTCCCTTTATCATGCAGTTCATGCTGATTTCCTCAGAATTTACTCACAGATATCATAGGTGAGAAGATTTCAATCACTTTTAGTCCAAACTAATTCCAAAGCATAATATACCTAATATACCTGATCAAATTTTTAATTTTCTTTTTATAACCAGGCCTAATTATATCCCTTTTAGTCTTATTTTCTTGTTTCAGATGGACCAAATCATACAGTGAAATAATTTTCCCACTTTTTGTTTTCTGCCCCCCTAATACTTCTTTTGGTATAAATGATCCTTTTTCCAACATAAGTCATCATATGTTTTATTTCTGAAGGCTTGAATACACTCCATTTGAACTGTAGTTTGGCCAGAAGTAGATATATACATTTGGTCATCTGAATGCTCAAATGAATGATGGAGTTAAACAAGCAACGAACATATCCAGAGCATTCTTCCCTGCAGAAAAAGCTTTACATCACCACAGTTTCACTATTTTCTCTAGAGATATTCTCAATGTAATGCTGTAACACTTCTATAATAGTTGATTTGTATTCTACACCAATATACATTACTCATGAGCGATCTTCATACTCATTCAGAGTACATGGAAGATTTCAGTATGGATTTCTGTATATGGGATATTACATAAAATTATAATGTCACACAATTTGAAATGAAATGCATGAAAATTAATGCATAAATGAGATATTTTATTACACTTTATTATAGAATCATAGAATAGTTAGGGTTGGAAAGGACCTTAAGATCATCTAGTCCCAACCCGCCTGCCATGGGCAGGGACACCTCGCTCTAAACCACATCAGCCAAGGTTCTGTCCAACCTGGCCTTGCACACTGCCATGGATGGAGCAGTCACAACATCCTTGGGTTGCCCATTCCAGTGCCTCACCACCCTAACAGGAAAGAACTTCCTCCTTATATACAATCTAAACTTCCCCTGTTTAAATTTTAACCCCTTACCCTTTGTCCTATCACTACAGTCACTAATGAAGAGTCCCTCCCTCTCCAGCATCTTTGTAGGCCCCCCTCAGATACTGGAAGGCTGCTATGAGGTCTCCACGCCACCTTCTTTTCTCCAGGATAAGCAGCCCCAACTTTCTCAGCCGATCTTCATATGGGAGGTGCTCCAGTCCCCTGATCATCCTTGTGGTCCTCCTCTGGACTTGTTCCAACAGATCCATATCCTTTTTATGTTGAGGACACCAGAACTGCACACAATACTGCAAGTGAGGGCTCACGAGAGCAGAATAAAGGGGCAGGATCATCTCCTTTGACATGCTGATCATGCTCCTTTTGATGCAGGCCAGGATATGGTTGGCTTTCTGGGCTGCAAGCGCACATTGCCAGCTCATGTTCATTTTCTCATCAACCAGCACCCCCAAGTCCTTCTCCACAGGGCTACTCTGAATCTCTGCCCAATCTGTAGCTGTGCCTGGGATTGCTTCAACCCAGGTGTAGGACCTTGCACTTGGCATGGTTAAACTTCATAAGGTTGGCATCAACCCCCTCACAGGCATGTCAACGTGCCTCTGGATGGCATTCCTACCCTCCAGCATACCAACCAAACCACACAGCTTGGTGTCTTCAGCAAACTTGCTAAGGGCACATTCAATTCCACTTTCCATGTCACCGACAAAGATGTTGAAAAAGACCAGTCACAACACTGATCCCTGAAGAACACCACACGTTACTGGTCTCCAGCTGGACACTAAGCCATTGACCACAAGTCTTCGTGTGCAGCCATCCAGCCAGTTCTTTATCCACCGAGTGTTCCACCTTTCAAATTGATGTCTCTCCAATTTAGAGACAAGAATGTCATGTGGGACACTGTCAAATGCTCTGCACAAGTTCAGGTAGATGACATCAACTGCTCTACCCCTGTCCATCAGTTCCATATTCTCACCATAGAAGGCCACCAGATTGGTCAGGCAGGATTTCCCCTTAGTGAAGCCATGCTGGCTGTCACCAAGCACCTTGTTGATTTTCATGTGCCTTAGCATTACTTCCAGGAGAATCTGCTCCAAGATTTTCCAGGCACAGAGGTCAGACTGACTGTAGCTCCCTGGATCATCCATTTCCTCTTCTTGAAAATGGGGGTTATATTTCCCTTTTTCCAGTTGTCGGGAATTTCACATGACTGCCATGATTTTTTAAATATAATAGACAGTGGCTTAGCAACTTCATTCACCAGCTCCGTCACAACCTGCGGGTGGACTTCATAAGGTCCCATGGACTTGTGCACGTTCAGGTGCTTAAGATGGTCTCGAGCCAGTTCCTCTCCTACAGTGGGCCCAAGGTCTTCATTCTCACAGTCCCTGCCTCTGTCTTCCAAGACTTGGGTGGTGTGGTCAGAGCATTTGCCAGAGAAGACCGAGGCAAAGAAGTCATTCAGAACCTCAGCCTTCTCCAAATCCAGTGTATCCACTTCTGGTATCTTCCAGAAAGGGCACACATTGTCCCAGGTCTGTCTTTTATTTGCAGTGTAACTATAGAATCCCTTCCTGTTATCCTTAACATCCCTAGCCAAGTTTAATTTCGACTGGGCCTTAGCATTCGTAACCTGGTCCCTAGCTTCCTAGACAACACCCTGGTATTCTTCCCAGGCCACTTGTCCTGGCTTCCTCCTTTTATAAGCCTCTTTCTTCCTTTGAATTTTCCTCAGGAGCTGCTTATCCATCCAAGGAGGTCTCCTGGCCCTCCTGCTGCACTTCCTTCTAGTGGGGATGTAACACTCCTGGGGCATCACATTACCAACAAGCCCTTCCCTGTTGGTGAGCACGAGGTCAAGCATGGCCCCTCTCCTTGTCGGGTTCTCTATTACGTGCAGAAGGAAGTTGTCCTCCACACAGTCGAGGAACATCCTGGATTGCTTGTGCCAAGCTGTACTGTCGCTCCAACAGATATCAGGGTGGTTGAAGTCCCCCATGAGAACAAGGGCCTGCGAGCATGAGGCTTTTCCTATCTGCCTATAGAGTGCTTCATCTGCAGGTTCTTCTTGATCACAGTATCACAGTATCACAGTATGTTAGAGATTGGAAGGGACCTCAAAAGGTCATCTAGTCCAATCCCCCTGCCGGAGCAGGAACACCTAGATAAGGTTACAAAGGAACGTGTCCAGGCGGGTTTTGAATGTCTCCAAAGAAGGAGATTCCACAACCTCCCTGGGCAGCCTGTTCCAGTGTTCCGTCACCCTCACTGAGAAGAAGTTTCTTCTCAGGTTTAAGTGGAACCTCTTGTGCTCCAATTTGTACCCATTACCCCTTGTCCTTTCATTGTTTGCCACTGAGAAGAGCCTGGCTCCATCCTCGTGACACTCCCCCTTTATATATTTATATACACTAATAAGGTCAGCCCTCAATCTCCTCTTCTCCAAACTATAGAGACCCAGCTCCCTCAGTCTTTCCTCATAAGGGAGATGCTCCACTCCCTTAATCATCTTAGTTGCCCTGCGCTGGACTCTCTCCAGCAGGTCCCTGTCCTTTTTAAACTGAGGGGCCCAGAACTGGACACAATATTCCAGATGAGGTCTCACCAGGGCAGAGTAGAGGGGAAGGAGAACCTCTCTCGACCTACTAACCACCCCCCTTCTAATACAACCCAGGATGCCATTGGCCTTCTTGGCCACAAGGGCACAGTGTCGGCTCATGGTCACCCTGTCGTCCACCAGGACCCCCAGGTCCCTCTTCCCTACACTGCTCTCTAACAGGTCGTTCCCCAACCTATACTGGAACCTGGGGTTGTTCCTGCCCAGATGCAGGACTCTACACTTTCCCTTGTTATATTTCATCAAGTTATTCCCTGCCCAGCTCTCCAGCCTGTCCAGGTCTCTCTGGATGGCAGCACAGCCTTCTGGCGTGTCGGCCACCCCTCCCAGCTTAGTGTCATCAGCATCGTTGATGAATATATTAAATAATACTGGTCCCAGTACCGACCCTTGAGGCACTCCACTAGATACAGGCCTCCAACTAGACTCCGCCCCATAGACTACAACTCTCTGGCTTCTCTCCTTCAGCCAGTTCACCGTCCACCTCACTACCCTATCATCCAGACCACACTTTCTCAATTTAGCTGCGAGGATGCTGTGGGAGACTGTGTCAAACGCTTTGCTGAAGTCAAGGTAGACCACATCCACCGCTCTACCATCATCCATCCACCGTGTTATTTCCTCATAAAAGGCTACGAGATTGGTCAAGCATGACTTCCCCTTGGTGTAGCCATGTTGACTGCCCCTCATAACCCTCTTATCCTTGATATGCCTTAAGATGGCACCAAGGATAAGGTGTTCCATCACTTTCCCAGGAATGGAGGTGAGGCTAACCCGTCTATAGTTACCCGGGTCCTCCTTCTTGCCCTTTTTGAAGACAGGAGTGACATTTGCTTTCCTCCAGTCCTCAGGCACCTCTCCCGTTTCCCAAGACTTGGTAAAGATGATGGAGAGCGGTCTAGCAGTGACCTCAGCCAGTTCCCTCAGCACCCGCGGGTGCATCCCATCTGGACCCATGGATTTATGGATATCCAGATTGATCAACTGGTCTTTAACCCATTCCTCATCGACTAAGGCAGACCGCTCCATTGACCTATCTTCATCCGAGGTCTCAGCGGTACAGGGCTCTTCAGAACTGCCTCCGGCAGAGTAGACAGAGACAAAGAAGGCATTCAGTAACTCTGCCATCTCTGTATCTTCTGTCACCAGGGCACCCGTCCCGTTCATCAGTGGGCCTACATTGCCTCTGGTGTTAGTTTTACCTGCCATGTATTTGAAAAAGCTCTTTCTGCTGTCCTTGACCCCTCTCGCCAGCTTTAATTCCAAGGAGGCCTTAGTCATCCTAGCTGCTTTCCTACATCCTCTAGCAGCAGCCTTATATTCTTCCCAAGTGGCCAGCCCTTCCTTCCATGACCTGTAAACTCTCCTCTTCCACTTGAGCATACCGAGCGATTCCCTATTTAGCCACGCAGGTCTCCTGACCCTCTTCCTTGACTTCCTAAGTGTCGGGATGCTCCGATCTTGAGCTCGGAAAAAGCAGTCCTTGAACGTCAACCAACTATCTTGGGCCCCTTTCCCTTCAAGCAGCCTAGCCCATGGGATTTCCCCTAGCAATCGCCTGAAGAGGCCAAAGTTTGCCCTGCTAAATTCCAGGGTTGCGATTCTACTTGCTATTCTACTGACCCTACCACACAAGATCCTGAATTCTACCATCCCGTGGTCGCTGCAACCAAGGCAGCCCTCAACCTTCACTCCTTCAACCAGACCCTCCTTGTTAGTGAGGATGAGATCCAGCAGCACACCTCTCCTGGTTGGCTCATCCACCATTTGCATGAGGAAGTTATCATCCATACACTGGAGGAACCTCCTGGACTGCGGCTGGGTTGCTGAGTAGTCCTTCCAGCAAACATCAGGGAAGTTAAAATCCCCCACGACGACCACGGCCTGTGACTGTGAGGCCGCTCTCAGCTGCCTGTAGAAGGCCTCGTCAACTTCCTCACCCTGATCCGGTGGCCTGTAACAGACCCCCACAACAGTATCGCCCCTGCCAGCCTGCCCCTTAATTCTCACCCACAGACTCTCGACTCACTCATCATCTGTCCCCGGACAGAACTCAACGCATTGTAGCTTCTCTCGCGCATAAAGAGCAACCCTACCACCCCGCCTGGCTGGCCTGTCTTTCCTGAAAAGGACATAGCCCTCCATGACTATATTCCAGTCATGTGAGCTGTCCCACCACGTCTCTGTAATTGCCACCAGGTCATAATCTCCTGACTTAACACAGGTTTCTAGCTCCTCCTTCTTATTTCCCATGCTGCGCGCATTGGCGTACAGACATTCCAGGGAGCGAGCCGAGCACACCGATTTCACCCTAGGATTACAGGAGGCCTTTCAGCCTTCATCAATTCCGGAGCACTGTCCCACTGAGGCAAGCCCAGCTACAACCCCATCCCCCTTCAAATCTAGTTTAAAGCTCTCCAAATGAGCCCTTCTAATTCGTGCCCCAGCATCCTTTTACCTCTGTGCGATAAACCTTTCCCACATGCCAATGTCCAGGCCGGTGCCCTATAAAACCAGCCGTTATCAAAGAATCCAAAGCCCTGCCTGCAGCACCAGCCTCGAAGCCAATCGTTTATGGACTGCATTTTCCCATTCAGTCCCACATCATCAACAGAAGATGGAAGGAGTGAAGAGAAGATCACCTGAGCCCCAGAGTCTTTCACCATCCGCCCCAAGGCCCTGTAGTCTTTCTTGATCATACGGTCTGTAACAGATCCCCACAGTAATGTCTCCCATCGCTGTTCTCCCTTTAACCCTGACCCACAAACTCTCTATTGATTGCTCACCTGCCCCAGACATAGGTCCATACTCTCCAGCCTATCCCTAACATAAATAACAACTCCCCCTCCCCACCTGCCACGCTTGTCTTTTCTAAAGTGCCTGTAACCTTCCATTCCAACACTCCAGTCATAGGAGCCATCTCACCATGTTTCTGTGATGCCTGTTACATCATACCCCTGTAGACGAGCACACATCTCTAATTCCTCTTGTTTGTTCCCCATGCTACGGGTGTTTGCATAGAGGCATCTTAGCCGAGGTCCAAATTAAGCCAGCTCATTTGCTGGAGCGGCTGGAATATCTCTACATTGCTCCAAGCATTTATCATAGATGCTGGCAACTGACTGGGTGTGTTGGGATGGAATGATGCCACCATCCCCCAACACATCTATTTTAAAGCCTCCTTGACCAGTCTGGCAAGCATCCTACCAGAACCACCCCCTTTAGACCAACAACCCCTGTTAGACCTGGCCTACAAACTTGGGTCCTGTGTTCAAGACATCCAAACCCCTGACTATGACACCACCCTTTTAACCATTTATTAAACTGGCCAATCCTCCTAGCCTTTTTAAGGTCCTCCCTTGTATACTGAAGAATTGATGAAAAGACTATCTGAGCTCCAGAGCCCCTATCCACCTCTCCCAGGGCTCTGTAGTCCTTCCGTATCTTCTCTGGGCTACTGCTATCTGCATCACTAGCATCTACATGTATCACTAGTAGTGGGTAATAGCGGGACTTACCATAGCAGGCAGCCTCTCTGCAACAGTCCTGATCCATGTCTCTGGTAGGCAACACACCTCCCTTGATACTGCGTCATGCCGACAGATGGGTGCCTCTGTGCCTTTCAAAGTAGAGTCCCCTACTACTATGACCCGCTGCTTTTTCCTGGCAGCACCAGTAGAGATCTTTACCAGTGCACCAGCTGGTTGTTTCTGATAGGAGTGTGTTTCCTCGTTAGCCCCTTGAAGGACAGCAAAGCGGTTCTGTGTGGGGATAACAGGTTTAGGAAGAAGACCCTTGTTTTTAATTGTCCTTTTCCTCTTTTTGTTTCTTTTTTTTTTTTGTTGTTGTTGCTGCTGTTTCCCAGCTTCCTGGGTTAACTGCCTCCTTCTTTCCTCCATGAGCTACAGTGGACGTATGAGGCCCCTGCGCAGTTTGGGGCTGGAGCAAGCATTCCTGCTTCCTCTCAGCTTCCCTGACATCTTGTAGCCTATTAATAGCATCCCACAGCTCAGCCACCTGCTTCAGGAGGACCTCCACCAGGGAGCACCGAGTGCAGCCCTGCCCATTGTGCACCTTTCCCTCACAAGACCAGTGCAGGCACTCTCTACACTCTGAGCTCTGCACTGCAGCCTCCCCTCTCATCGGCTCTGTCTGGGTGTCCACGCTGGCCACTGCCGGGGCAGCCTGAGGAGAACTCGCAGACCGGGCCCTGGTCATATGGCGAGTGCTCACCATTCCAGTCGCCTACTCGGGGAAACTGCCTCGACCCACTCCTGATTGCTTGTGCTCCCTGTGGCAGGTTTTTAACCAGTCAGGGCTGGTGCTGCTCCTCCTGGCTCCGCCCCCTGTGAGTCAGCTGCTCTGAGCTGCCAGCTCCTGAGAAAGTCCTGCCGGGGATTTGTGCGTTGCTCGGTAGCTCTTGCTAGTCTGAGTTGAGGCTCCTGGACACTGAGCTTCCCCCAGCTTGAGTGTTGAAGGCGTCCTCTCTCGAGCTACTCACTTCAGCATTTGACGGCAATTATATATTATAGTAGCTTCAATTTTGCAACCTAATACTGAATCAAGTACTTTTTCCCACTTATATTCACACTCATTTTGCATTGTTCATAGTGAGAAAACCTAATTTTATGGCTATAAAGGAGTGCTTTTCAATGTTTAAAACACTAACTGCATAAACAGGAGTTGAGAATCTTGAATAATGTTAAGATAGTTAATTTATGAATTTTATTCTTACAGTCTAGAACCAAAGTGTCATGATCTTGCAGTAAAAACATTATGCATGATAGGTGAAAAGAAAATCCCCCGCCTTAATTTCTTTCTTGTAAAATAGCTAAATGCAAAAATTAAACATGTAATCAATCACTACAAATATTTAGAATTACAAACTATAAGAAATTATAAAAGGTTATATTTCAGTTTACCTATGGATGCTAACTCTTTGTATTTTAAGCTAGAAAATGAGAGATGCAACTGCAGAAAACATTTGCACCTACAGTAACGGGACTATGAAATCAATTTCTCCCTTTTTCATGCATAAGTATTTATACAGAAATTTCATACACTTTCTCTGTAGTATAATTCTATGGTTTGTATGTGTGTAGGACTCTGTGAGAACACTTTCATATGCAAGATGAAGAATAGACTACATAAGAAGTACATGTGTAAAGTAATACACTAGCTTGTATAGCTCAGAACTGAGGGTAACTCAGTTGTTAAACTCTTTTCTACTCTGGGATGGAATTAATTGAGGCCCAAGTTTTTACAATGATTAGTTTCTTATGGGAAATTATTTCCTTTTTTTCTTAGCATATATAATTTGAAATATCCTGCTGTTCCATAGGAATAAAGAAAAATGTAGTTCACAGCAGGATCACCAGGTAATACTATATCTCAATATATTGATTTCCTTGACATTTTGAGTCCCCTCATACTGTGCATTGTAAACAAGCACAACAGTACTCTTCCAAGCACAACAGTGCCTCAGAGGTTATATCCCTTTCTTTTGATTCAGTCAGGGCCTGGTGCTTCATTTGAAGACAAAGTATATTTCCTCAGTGTTTTTACCTAGAAAGGTAAATATTTTAATGTGTTGGTTTGGTATTCTGTATGCTATGAGCAGAAAGGGTTTAGATATAGCCTTCAAAAAGAAAATAAAATAAATTCAATCCTCCTTCTAGGTCGCCAACATAAGTTTAAATGCCCTGAAAATTCATTTCTCCATCTGAAACCCACTTGTTACACAGCCTAGAAAGCTGCCTTTCTTTTATTAGTTTTAAATTTAATTTGTCTCAGTTCATCTTATATGAAGATAGATCTATAATGATAATGA
This sequence comes from Neopsephotus bourkii, assembly GCF_033783945.1. NCBI lineage: Eukaryota > Metazoa > Chordata > Aves > Psittaciformes > Psittacidae > Neopsephotus > Neopsephotus bourkii. The sequence continues at coordinate 5,098,550 of NW_026901872.1, read as the reverse complement.
CAGTTCAAATTCTGAATGCAGATTATATGTTTTAATAATGTGTGCTTAAAATATTGTGACCTGAATCTAGGAGTGCACATTAAATATGAACACAATGAAGTTTTATTGCTATAGTTATACTGGGAATTTTAACAGTCCATATTGTTTTTTTTCTGAGTGGAGCCTTTTTTGTGTGTTATACTTCTTAAAATTACACTAAATCTGGTACTCTATATTTAATGGTAGACAGCATCAAACATTTAAGGACAAAGTATAATAAATGAAAGACATTGAGGATCACCTTTGCTCTGATACACTTCAATACATAGAATCATAGATTCTCCTAATTTCTGGCAGTTAGTAGTTCAGAAACTTTCGGAGTTGGGTTTGCTCTGAATATTTATTTACTCAAAAGGAAATTATTTTAAAGCATTTTATTTCTATTGCTGTTTTTGTTGTTGTTGTTATATGACACTTATATTTATTATTATATTATCCCAGGGCTTTCTGTCTTGGTACAATGCTTATGTAATGTAGTTAAGTATCATGAAAAAAATAGTTTTCTCAGTTGAATTGAATCTGACTGTCTGATAACTTTCTTAGGTGGTTCCTACCTTTCTGTTTTGGTAACTTGTATTTGAGAGCTATTGGACTGAAGAGAGAGAGAGTCAGCAGTTGTATGTTTACAAGTGTCCAGGGCAGACAGACATTTCTTTGAGAAATAAATGGACAAAGTAGAGTAGAAGTTATCTTGTAGTCCTATTTGAGGTCTTGTCTGAGTTCTACTGATTAGCGTCTAGGAGTTGTGGCATCTCTGCTGTTGGATCACACCATGAAAAGAAGTCTGAAGGCTGTCATGGGAAAGCCAGCTGTAGTGGTAGTGTTTGGTAGAATTACTCAGACTGTCAAAGGGAGACTTATTAAAAAATAAGAGAAAGTAGAAAAAGAAGGAGGCCACATAACATCCTCTTGAAAGTGACTACACATTTACAACTATGGCTTTAAATTTCTGTTTTCTTCACTCTCCAGTGAAGGGGATTTAGTAAATAAAATAAGACTATGTGGTCTGTGCATGTAAGGTGGCCAAAAGGTCAAGTCTTGATCAAAACTGAGAGTGAAATCTGGAAGTGAAAGCATGAGCTTACTTCAGGAGGAGGTTTTGGAGAACACTGAGCAACTATGTTTGTGATCATTTAGCAAAGGTGTGTTGTGGTTTAAACCTAGCTGGCAACTAAATACCACACAGCTGCTCATTCACCCCCTATTTTAACAAACAAACAAACAAAACAAATCAAGGCATATATTGATGACTGTGTTCCAAGCTCTTTCCCCTCCAGTGATCCCTTAAAACTGTCAGAAATGCTCTTGACAGGAACAGCCAGTCACGGTATAGTATTTGCAGTCAGTGAGGCAGAGGTAAGGCCAGTGTTGTTTCTCTTTGGACACTCAACATCACAAATTTGTAGTTTCAGATTTATTTTTTTAAATATTGTTTATTTGCCATGCCAGCATGGAAAAACCAATGCTGTTCACAGGTTCTTTTCTTTGGATAACTGATATGAAAGAATGTCTGAGTAGAAGGTAGAGTTCTGTAGGTTTGCTTTTTCTTATTGCCTATCTCTGCAAAGGTAGATGTTTTCCAGCTTTGTGTATAATTCATGGAAAACTTTCACTATAAGAAATCTGTTCTTTCTCCTCCTATTTCTGTACTGTAGGTTTTATAACTTGCCAAATGGTAAAGCAAGTCTAGTTTTCTAACCATTCCTTAACAACAACAATAAAAAAAGTCTCCTCAGACATCTCTTATCATTTACAGTATTCACATATATATCTTCATCAATTTAGCAAAGCTATTCAAAATGTTTCAGATGCTTCTGGCAACCAGGCTTATTACAAGCACAACCACTTTGCTTCTAGGGAGTTATCTACATCATGAAGAAACCTTTTCCATCAGCTGACATTTTTATAGGTAAAACTGATTAAGAACCATACATTGCCAAAGCATATGAAACTGTGATTACATGACAGCATGCAGAATATGCCAGTCAGCATGCAGTGAAACCAAAACACTGCAGCTGTTGAAAGGTTTGAACTATATTTGAGTTCTGAAGGAGTGTTTGTTAATTAATTTAACTGAGGTAATAAGAAACACAATTGAATATTCTCGGAAAACAGTTTGGAAACTGGGAAGTAGATGCTCCATGTATATGTTCTACTTCTGTTGTAGAATAAGAAAACTGTTACTAAAACAAGTATTTCCAGTTTAATTCAGCCACCTGTAATCTGTGTGTTGTGAAACATCTGAAAATTGTATAGTTTTGGTTTAAATTTTTCATGCAATGCAGTTCCTTTCCCATTGCTGAGGAAATACTACACATCTATACATGAGTTTCTGACCAGCCCTACACTGAGTATGAATTCATTTGCCATATGTTAGTCCTAGATTTGCTGTCACTAATTCTACTGTATTGCAAATAATTAGAAGTTTCTCTAATACTTTAACAACTTCACATCACCTGCAAACATACTGACCTGTATGAAATGGTGCATTCTGTTTTTCAAGCTTGCTTAGTCCTTGATTCTGTAAGGGCATGCGAGGAAATGCTGCTACAAGCTGTTTCAAGTCATCATTCCAATATCCACACACATTTCCATTTGCCTGCTGTTTCAGCTTGTTCTAATTGCACATGAAAATTTTAATATGAAGACCATCACAGCTGATAAAGTCCCAAAATAATTTCTTTTTCACTGTATAGCTTTCAAAGTTCCTTTCTGTGTACAACAGTAGAATTACAAATTTAAAAATGTAGATTTTTGACTTTGCAGTCCACGTGAGCTTTTATCAAAATTTGTCTGACAAAACCCCAGCAGAATAAAAAGAAACTGTAACTGCATCCACTTCCTAAATTACAAGAAATTAACATCTGCCATACAATTATGACAATTCCCTGGTTACTGTAGTGAAAGTAAAGATCTTTTCCAAGAGCAGTAAATCTTTGCTTAAGATTAAAATCTTGCATTAAAAATCTTATTCTCTTAGATGTATGCAACTTAGAATGCATTGTGTAATACTTCTGAAGATAATTGGCAAAAGGAAATGAGTTTATTTTTTCCAGCTTAACCATATTAATAAAACAATGATAGAACTTCATAGGACTATAATAATATCAGAACAGGAAAATGCATTATCCTAGATGAGAGATGGGCAAATGTCCAAGGGCTACAAACTTTTCTGAACCTTTACTATGATAATCTTTTTAACATGTTAACAATGTATCAGAAATATACCTGAATAAAATTAAAATGTCATACTCATTGTCAAGCTAATATTTTTGCTCATCATTTTTTTATGCTTGATGCATGTGCATGTTTGGGAATATATAGAATCACAGACTTATAGAATCATAGAATAGTTAGGGTTGGAAAGGACCTTAAGATCATTATTGTCAAGCTAATATTTTTACTCATCATGTTTTTATGCTTGATGCATGTGCATGTTTAGGAACATATAGAATCATAGACTTATAGAATTATAGAATGGTTAGGGTTGGAAAGGACCTTAAGATCATCTGGTTCCAATCCCCCTGCCATGGGCAGGGACACCTCATACTAACTCATCTCACCCAAGGCTCTGTCGAACCTGGCCTTGAACACTGCAAGGGATGGAGCATTCACAACCTCCCTGGGCAACCCATTCCAGTGCCTCACCACCCTAACAGGAAGAATTTCTTCCTTATATCTAATCTAAACTTCCCCTGTTGAAGATTGAACCCATTACCCCTTGTCCTATTAGTACAGTCCCTAATGAAGAGTCCCTCCCTCTCCAGCATCCTTGTAGGCCCCCCTTCAGATACTGGAAGGCTGCTATGAAGTCTCCACACACTGCATCTCTTCTCCAGGATGAACAGCCCCAACTTTCTCAGCCTGCTTTCATACAGGAGGTGCTCCAGTCCCCTGATCATCCTCATGGCCCTCCTCTGGACTTGTTCCAACAGATCCATGTCCTTTTTATGTTGAGGACACCAGAACTGCACACAATACTCCAAGTGAGGTCTCACGAGAGCAGAATAAAGGGGCAGGATCACCTCCTTCAACCTGCTGGTCACGCTCCTTTTGATGCAGGCCAGGATACGGTTGGCTTTCTGGGCTGCGAGTGCACACTGTTTCCTCATGTTCATTTTCTCATCAACCAGCACCCCCAAGTCCTTCTCCACAGGGCTGAATAGGTTCATATGTATTTACAATCAGCATTATTCTGGGACTATGGAATATGTGTCTGCAGCCTGTGGAATGTATTATTCCCACATTTTAAATTGGTAGGGATATTTTCTTTCTAAATCTATTTAAAAGTCTCTTCAAAGTGGGTTTTCTTAGTTAATGTCTCAATAATAGTAACTTGCTTCTTAATCCACATATGCTATTGAAAGCATAAACATTTTGATTCCTTAACAATCCTTTAAAACTGAGGTGTTATGAATATTATCATGTAGCTACATGTTACTAAAATATCGTGGGGGTATTTCTACCGAATACAGACTAATGAGGATCATGAAACAAGACACTTTTTCAGAGATAAGACAGTGTTTTATGTAGTGATGCTTCTAAGAGAAAGGTAGGTATTTCCAATTGCAACCAAGATCTGTGCAAGCTAGCATCCTGGTATTCTCTGTAACTTCCAGGCGAGCACTGTAGCATCCAAACACAAATATTTTGTGTTCTTATTTACTCTGAAGGCTTGTTTGATTGCTGTAGACTTGTATGTGCTTCTGGTCCGGGGTTTGGTAGCTTGCATGAAGATGATGTAACTTTCTCCTGTAGATACACATTTTCACTTTGACTTCTTTGACAGTGAAGAGTTTTGTTTTGTTTTGTTTTGTTTTCCCTTCCCTCATAACATGCATTAACAAAAAAAAGCCAACAAAAACAAACAACAGACCAACGAACCAAAAAACGGTTGCTAAGCAAATTCATTCCCAGATTCACATACAATCTCCTTAACAGTGAAGAGCAATATTACCTCAGACTCAGTGAATTTTATTTACAGCCAAATAAGTCTTCTTCTGAAGATTCTTTGAGGGCAATGAAATCACTGGTTTGGTACAGGACATCCATTGATTTTCCCACCATTTTCTGTAAAAAAAAAAAAAAAAAAAAAGAAAAGACAAAAAACAAAGCCCTAGGTTTTTTTGTTTGTTTTTCTCTCGAAGATAAATGAAACAAATAGGAAAAAAAAAAAAAAGAGATGTAAATTCTCTGTTACATTAAAACTGAATTCAAGGGAGGGGAATTTCAAGGGAGCCACGAGTTGCTTAGGATTTCTTTCAAAACCACTGATTACTTAGCATATGATTTTTTGTTAGACTAAAATCATCCACAGCCTTTATAAAAAAATGACAGTGAAAGTATCACAGAATATATATGGAGGATTTTCATATGAAGGTCTCCATTTTAAAGTGTAAATCTAGACTGTGAATAGCATTACAGACTCTCTGATCCAATTTATAGCCTTAAAAGCTTTCTGCTTGGAGTTCTAAGACTGGAAGTTACTTGGGCACAATTGTGAACAAAATTTGCTAAAACCTCAAAAAAGTCTAAGTCGTCTAATACTGACGTGGATATTGTGAAATGAAATTTAAGTATGTTTGCATTTATTATTTCTCTTATTTCCTCACAGGTTACTACGAGAACAGATAAATCCTAGACTCTTCTGAGAAATTATGAGTATTATGCAGTTTAAATCTTTGATGATGCAAAGCAGTTCATGGTGCAAGGAGAAGACAAGCAGCATATGAGTTAAATAGGATTGTTCCTAGGAATATTCTAGGAACAGAAAACTATTTTTTTTACCTTTTGGGAATTTGGTATCCTACAGTAATTCTTATTTCTTTTCTTAACAAAATTATAACACATCTTGCAAGCCACCCCTTGCCTCCAGTATGTCAATCGCGCCACACAGCTTCGTGTTGTCAGCAAACTTGCTGAGGGTTCACTCAATGCCCCTGTCCATGTGGCCAACAAAGATGTTAAACAGTGCTGGTTCCAATATCAACCACTGAGGAATACCACTCATCACTGGTGTCCACCTGGACATTGAGTCGTTGACCACAGCACTTTCAGTGCAACTATCCAGCTAATTCCTTAACCATCAAGTGTTCCACTCATCAAATGCATGTATCTCCAGGTTAGAGACAGAGATGGCCTGTGGTACAGTATCAAATTCTATTTTATGTATTGTGAGTGTAATTGCCTCTTAATGATGATTTCCACAGAATATTTGAAATCATGTGTTTTTATGAATTTTCAGACACTTGAATTTTATGTATTGCATACTCCATATGTCATATGATTTTTGCAAATGTTTGTATTGCTGATTCATTAAAAGACAGAGTTGGAAGTGTTGATACAGCCTGCCCTGGCTGCAGATCAAGAAAATACAAGCAAAAAAAAAAAAAAGTTTCTTTATTGGTAGATTAGAAATAACAGTCATTTGAAACAGAAATTTACAATTAGATCATAATTTGGAGTATAGCACAACCATACACAAAGTGAATTCTCTCCATTTTGCAGGCAGTAATAGTGTTTGTTAAAAATAAGAAAAAAGTAATTTTTTGGCATCTTGGCAAACATACTACTTGCATAGGAAATCGAGTCTTCAGAGCAGTGTGGTTAGTCACTCTTTGGTGGTTATGGAATTTTTGTATTTGTACTGAGACCTGTTATAAGGGTCTTTGCAGTAACATCTTCAGCTGAGCTAGGAGAGACTCCTCAAATCACTGTTTTGCATAGCTCTTGTGATCCATTTTCTTCTCTCCCCTCCCCACCCCCTGCATAATTCCTTGCTCTTTTTATTTCTTAATATGCAAAACATCTCTTAAATAAATGAACTGCATAAAAAAAGACCCATCCTCCTGACCATGCTTGCAGGAATAGTTTTTATGGAATACTTACAATCTACATACAATTTAATTGCTTCTATATCAGTAATCACATCTGGAAATCTTTGGGACACACCTGAGGTATTAATCGACATTTATAAGCAGAACAGTGTATACCATAGCACATAATTGATTTCATACTTACAATTCATGTCCTATAGCTCTTGCCACACTGTAGACCATTCTTTAACAAATAATGCTGTGTTTACAGTACTACAAGGTGTATACTATGCTGACTTATTAAGAATGGTTCAGGGGTTTTGTCCTGGCGTCTCTCAGTATTGCTGTTCCTCTCTTTCACATACCTCTCCTTCCCTTCACAGCCCTCTTCTCAGCCTGCTTCAAGCTCTTCAGCATCTGGGAAGGTACAACTACAGGAGTGCTGGAGGAATTCAGATACTTGCATGGCTCAGACTGTGGACAAGGACTACACCCCCATCTCTTACCAAGATGACTTTCCCTCTGCTAGCACTGATGAAGGAGAGCAGAGAGGAGGAGCAAGAAGAAACTTACAACCGAGATGAGAGTTAGAAACAGCAGTTAGGAAGAAGATGAAACATAACCTGTGCTGGTTTTCAGTAAAGCAGAAGAAAAGACAGAAACAACAGATGAGTCAAAAGCAACAAAGAGAACAGGGAGATACTTCCACAAAAGCTAGGAGATTTTTTATTCCTAAATGAAATGATTGATTCAGAAGTAATTCATGAAGTGTGATTTAAATGAAAATTATTTCTAATCAACTTTTTGAAAAAGTCAATGCATTTCTGAAAGACTACATAAGAGATAAGGGTCTTTGAACACATTATTTTAATTGTTTTACACTTCAGAATATAATGCAAGGTTGAAACATTGATTAACTATGGATGTAAGCAAAATTTCATTATCCATAGCTGGGATTTTTTTGTGCTGCAATAAGAATATTTTTTCAAATCTGACATTTATCTAATAAACCCCTATAATCTGACCTTAGAAACTGCTGTATATTATGTGTTGCTTAATGAAGGACTGGGCCCATAACACAGTCTGTAAGGTGATTATATATATACGAGATTTATCTTAAAGTAAATTTGATAACCTTCTCTGAATGTGCATATGTACATTAATTTAGTGATGCAAAGTTAATGCAGACTGTTATTTAAGAAAAGAAAGATAAGAAAGTAATATATATTTCCTTTATATAATCTTTCAAATTACCTCATTGGAAACAAATTAATTGTAAAATATTCTGACCTAGAATAATATAATTTTTATTTTAATTTTGTATTTAATTTCTAAATTGTTTACAGCTATTTTAAGAAAAAAAAAGGTAGCTTTAACTAATGATCTAAGCACTAGGCTGGGAAGAATAATCTCTTTTGGAAGCTGGAGAACACAAGTTTTTTGTTTTGTATTTAATATTTGTGTTTATTTAAAAATTAAATTGCAGTATAGATTTTTCAGTCAGAAAGTTAAATTTTGTGAAATTATTATTAAATTTATCTTTTTTTTTTGACAGCAGGGCATTGTTTTGTAGAACAGTATGTGCAGGCCGTGGATTTTTGATGAACGCAAACTTCAGGGAATTTTTGCTATCTAAGTCCTATGGTAATTTTACTGAAATTTACCTCTGAAATGCTGTGAGCAGTATGAGGTAATCCTTATGGCCTATACCAAACTTACTTCAAAGAGAAAATCTCCTCCCTTGCTCCATATCATTATTCAAGACTGTAAAGTCCTAAAAATCTCTGCACTGTATTCTTCAAGGAAAGGAGCAGGTAAGTTAATGAATGGGTGCAAAAGCTCTAAAATATCCAGATTCAGCTTTTATATTACTAACAGAGAAGTCTAGTGAAGCTCAAGTCAGAGCCTATGTGTGTTTTCCTGGCTGATAAATCTCCTGGTAGCAACGGACATGACTTTTTTCTCCTCCCAAACAGGGCTTCTTATCACCTTTCTGTGTCTTTTTGTCATAAGATAGTTTCCAAAAGGTTTGACCAGATATAGTAGATGACTGCCACCTGGGGCCTATCTACCACGTGTATTCTGTGTAGGGAAACTGTATGCATTTGGTGCTTTAGAGGACACAGTGCTTGGCTTCTTACAAGCATAACTGGAAGTTCTCAAAAGTCTTTCTGTCTGTTGAAGAATTTCAAAGAAGGGTGCAACTGGTTCAGACTCACTGAGCTCAATCTAATATTTCAATCCTAGACTTATATCATTTTAGATTAGTTATGATGCAGACAGGCTAAGAAAGTTGGGGCCATTCAGCCTGGAGAAGAGGAGGCTGAGTGGAGACCTCATAGCAGCCTTCCAGTATCTGAAGGGGGCCTATAAGGATGCTGGAGAGGGCTTTATCAGGGACTGTAGTGATAGGACAAGGGGTAATGGGTTTAAATTGAAATAGGGGAGATTTAGGTTGGATCTAAGGAAGAAGTTTTTTACTGTGGGGATAGTGGGGCACTGGAAAGTGTTCCCCAAAGAAGATGTGAATGCCTCATTCCTGGCAGTGTTCAAGGTCAGGTTTGACAGGGCCTTAAGCATCCTCATCTAGGGGGAGGTGGCCCTGCCCCTGGCAGGGGGATTGGAACCAGATTATATTAAGGTCCTCTTCAACCCTAACTATTCTATGATTTTATGGTTTGAATTTGCCCCCATATATAGGTACACTTATAAAAAGAAAACACAAGGAATTCTCAGTCAAAGTTTAACTGCAATGCAGGTTTACCCCTGTTTTCTGATGGAATCAGACTATATGACTCCAGAGATACTACAGAAGAAAGACTACTGATGCATAGGTCTGGAGCATATGTACAGTGCTAAATAGATTCAGGACTTAATACTACCTCGGACTGTGGGATCCACACACAACCCAAACAACCAAAAAATGGGAAGTAATATCAATGATGAAATAGCATACTTGGCCTTACTCTCAATAATGTAGGTCAGTATACATACCTTTTTTCAATTTATTTTCCAGTTTCACATCCTTGCATTTCTGAGACTTTACCAGAATTTCTGGAAGACATTAATAGATTTTGCTACTAGTAAACCTCCCTGACTTCCTTATTTCACCATATTTCAGTCCAAATGTTTTTCTCTCAGAATTTTTTTATTTCATTATTCTGTGTTACTACTCCCTTCCAAAAGATTAAATAAAATCCCCTTTTCTTCTTATTGTTCAAATAGGAAGCAAATATTGACTTTTTCTGAAAAGCACAAAGCCTCTGTAAGTCCAGGTAGAGCTTCACTGATTCATGGACCTTGTGTAAAATGTTCCCTTCCTTCTGTTAGTTGATTCAATACTCAATTAGTACCAACCCTATGCAAAATAAAGGGTAGAAAAATTGCCTGTAGATTTGCTTCATTCCTCATTAGCATAGAAAGTGGAATGGAGATGAGGAAGAATTCTCCATTCCATTAAAAAACAAATCTCATGTTTTGTGATTGCACTTGCAAGTTTTAGGATACACTCATACTGGTCTTAAGAAGGTACACTGGGACATCATCTCTTTGTATTTGTTTATACTAGCCTGTGTTTTAATAAGGCAACTGTCTGGCTGAAAATGACTAGATGGTGAAACTGTGTATGTTCTAGCCTTCACAATTTTATTTAGTTGGTTTTTGTTCTTATTTTCTAACATTTATCTTCTTCATGTTTTCTTATGAGAAGGATGGATTTTGTAGAACCACCGTTACTTTTCATAGTCTGTTGCATTAAAAAAAAAAAATGAATCATATCTGCCTGAAGTGGGTGCTTCTTTGAGATAAAGGTCACAATTTACTCTATAGAAACAGAACTCTTTTTCCCTGAAATTCAGTTTCTTAGACTTAGTGACCATGAAAGACTGATTTGTATTGCTGTGGTAGAGCAGTTTAATGCTGTACTTGGATTTGAACAAAAAAAAAAGAAATGTGCTTTCAGTATGCAGCAGAACTAATTAAAAAACGAGAAAAAGCAAAAAAGCTGCAAACCTTGAAGGTGGGATAGAAATAGCTTAAAAAGAAAGCAGGGTTTTAGCCAAAGAAATTCATCTGTAGTTCAGTGGAATACGATGCATTATAGCCTACTTTAAGTGACATCAGGCTAAGCAGCCTTTCTGGCTAAATTAAGAGAAAACATTTTGTTAAACAAGGCTCTTTTCTAAATTACTAATCTTCACGTTGCAGTCATTCACTTGTAATTCCAGTAGCACTGGAAATCAGCTTTTCTTTTAACAAAACAGAAAATAAGAATACAAACTTTCTAAGCGAAAGGGGGATGTTATATACATAAAGAGTAATTTGAACAATTTTCCACTTCTTCGCCCTAAAAGACAATTCCTGTTTTTATCTCAAGAGGAGGCACCTCAGAACCCAGACATGCGAGTGTGTAACTTTAATAACTGCTATGAATTAGACCTTGTACAAACAAGTACTTTGCAACGAAGTACTGAACTTCTGTAATAAAATTTAACCCAAGTTGGACTTAACTAAAGTTGGATGTCAGAAAAATAAAACTATAATAACATCACTTCCTGGGAAAGGCTGAAAACTCTGACCAGGATTTGAGCCTAATGAAAATATCTCGTATTATGTACTGAGTACGACAACAGAGACAACCTGATACAATATCAGGAATAGACGTATAAAATTAAAGATTAATATGGTCTAATTTCTTGGCTAACAGTTGACATAATAAAACTAGCCATGGATGAGAAAAATGTCTTAAAAGTATCCAGTTTTGCCAAGGCGTTGCTACTTTGGAAGTGATTTTTTTGGGTGTGTTCAATTTAGGACCTCTTGGACTATGACCCAGTTAAAACTAACCCAAATAGTATGTTAATTGTATTCACAGAGAGATAAATACAGGATTGAGCAAAGGATAGATAAAATCTAAACAAATATATGCAAAATTAAACAAAGAAAACAAACAAAAAAAAAGTAAGCCAGAGAAAGCAGTGTGAAAAATAAGTATAGGGAGATTAAAAATAAGAATAAAGATATATGGCACATGTTTTAATGAAAAAAATTAATATTGCATAAAAAACCTGGCTATACAAATGTATTACCCTTTATATACTAAAATATATAAATTTTATTTAGTATGTAACTATAAAGGTTTCTGTACATTATGAAACATGATAGATTCATAAGCATGGGACTGAATAACGTAGACATCTCTGGATTGTAAGAATCAGTTTTCTGTCTATTAATAAATTATTAACCAGTGGAATTCCCTTGTCAGAGAAGGCTGCTATAGGAAATTTCTGTGAGACCTGGTCAAGGAGGAAAGATGGCGCAACCTAATTCTCTGTAACTAGTACCTTGTTCTCACAGCTGTGGAATTTTTGTTAAGAACTACCTTATATATGAAAGGTTAACCAAAACTGACATTCAGAGTTTATAGATTCAGTTCAGTTCAACAATACAGTTCCCCCTTCTTTCTTTGCTATTCCTCTCACACTCCAACATGTAGCAAAAGCAATCCAAGCTCATTGATCTGGAAATAAAATTGGGAAATGTATATTATCGTGATTTATGAGATTTCTAGTATTTTTTAGTTTTATCAAGGAAAGAAATATGAACAGTCTTTCTGATGTTCTGTTCTCACTCCTGCCTTGAACTAGGGTGTGCAGAGTCATAGAAATTCATTAACTGAAAATGTTGAGCCTCAGAAAGTTGTTCTCTTCACTAAAAATTCTGTGTGAAAGTTTAGGTCACTTTTGATTTTTTCAGAACTGGCTCATCCATCCATAGGTCTAACACAATTATTCATCTCTTTCTAGTATAGCTGGAAAAGGCTTGAAAAGATTTAACAACTTCATTCCCACCTCATGTGAACCAAAAATCAGGGCTTTAGAGCAAATTGCTTGTAAAAAAAAAAAAAATACAATAAACAACTGGATGCTTCTTAGAACAATACAAAGCATAAAATGGATCATACTGGGCTAAGACAGAGGTCTGTTTAATCCAATAGTATCTCCTTGTCCTTGGCTAGACGCTTATAGAAGTTCAGAATAATACTTCCACCAGTGTACTGCCAGCTTTTGGCAAGATCCTGTTTAAAGCCTTCCACAGCAAAGACTTCACTTTCATATCACAGTGTTTAATAAACCCTGCTGGACATTCCTCCTATGAATATGTCTAATCTACTTTTGATCTCATTTGTACTTTTGGCATCCAAATATCCTGTAGTAATGAGTGCCAGAATTTAGTTATATGTTCTGTGAAAAACTATTTCCCTCGATCTGTTTCAAACCAGCTGGCTTATAATCTCATTTGTTGCTCTTTCAGTGTTACGTGAAATAGTGAATAATAGTTTCTTATTTACCTATTCCATGCCATTCATTATTTTATATGCTTTTATCATAACCCACCACCTGTTCTCTGAAGCTGATGACTCTTGTTCTATTTAATTTTTCTTTCTACAGAAGCCACTTTATATCTCTTAGCAGCCTTCTTCATATCAATAATATCCTTGAGAGCAAGTGACCAGAGCTATATGCAGTATTTGAGACATAGGAATACTGCAAAGATATAAGTGACACAGCAATATTATCTATTATTTTCTCTAAATAACAACTAACAACTCCTTATGTCTAATTTGTGGTTTTGATCTCAGGTGAATATTGGCCTGACTATTCCTTAATTCAGCTCCAGATTAAAAAAGCAATAAAGCCCATCAAAATTGCATGTACAGTTAGAATTCTAGCTCTCCATATTCATTACTTTATAATTTTCAACACCAATTTTTTAAAGCTTTTTTTTTTTGACTGAAATTCTTTTTCAACTATTTCAGTCTGTTTTATTTCTGACTGTTCTTAATAATTGAGTATCATCAACCATCAACTACCATCACCATCTTTGTCATGCCACTACACATACTTCTGCTCCAGGTTTTCATAGATATACTCAACAGCACAAATACTGGTACAGCTTTGTGACACCATCCCATGGTACTGTTAAAACTAACCATTTATCTCTACTCTTTTTTTCATGTTAAGTGTCTAGCTATTAATACAAAAGAAGATCTTATTTCGAATGACAGTGTAAAGAAAGCCCAAAGAAATATTCCTTCCCTATGCAAAAATATTCTTAATTCTTCTCCATTACATTTCATTCACTACATCTATTAATTCCATAATTTTAATGTATTTGTTTGGTGAAAAGTCAAACCTAAGTACATGTTAAAACAAAAATACCAACCTTGGGTTTTGTCATCTAAGGGGCAGAAACTCTTAACTCTGGTATTTCTGTCTTTGGGAGAACCAAAGGGTTCCAGAAGAAAATAGAACAGACAATAGGACCCCTTCCCTACCTGTGAAAACAAGACAGTGATCATCATTACAGACTATCATCTCATATCAGCCTTTCCTGTGATGTTTAAACTCTCTGTGCACATTGGGCTTAGGAAATTGTGCACTTAGTCATGATCTCAAAGTAGTGTTTCCTAACCAAAGGTGTGCTTTTTCTTGAGTTTAATTATTTTGTCTAAGGGGTTAAAAAGTTATTTTATGGGATCTTTTTTCGTATAATAAAAAAGTACTGTGAACACCAAGAAGAAGATAATAAATACTATATGTATATGTATATACATGAAGTGACTTTCATCTTGGAAAAATTATCTTCTATGTTTTTTCTCTTATAATAGAAGTCAATTTTCACATCAGATGCCTCTTCTATATTTTTTTTTCATTTTTTTATTTCTTGGAAATTATATTTCTGTAAACTTGACTCCTGAAATATGTTTCAATTTTTCTCTCAGAAATTAAAGCTTGCATTCTTCAGAAATGAATGGAACAGTAATGTTTTGCCACCAAAAAAATATTTAAATCAACATCAGTTTATGGTGCTGTTTATTTTTTTTTTCACCTAAAATTCAGAAATATTGGTTTTCACATTCTTTTTAGCATCTTCAAGTGCTTTGACTTTTGCATATACAATTGCTGGTTAGTGCTTTAGTGTGTTGATATTGTGCTTTCATTGTTTTGGTTAAAAACTGCTGTCTAGAAAATCTGCATTTTGCTAGGCTGAGCAAAACTTGCACAGGCTCAATTATAATGTGTTAATGTTGACATTTGCAGCAGAAAATCTCATAAGCCTTTAACTATACTAGACATGTAATGCAGCCTCCTAATGATTTAACAATATCAATAATTTCAACATAAAACCACCAAAGAAAGCAAGTTAAGAACATACAAATTATATCTCCCTAGGTTGTATCTGAGATCTAAAATTATTTTTTCTCTGACAGGTAAATAACTAGTTCTTCTTAATTAGATTATATTATGGGAAATGAAAGTGCTATTGAAAGTAGCAATGGAGAAGAATATTGTCTTTTATCAAGAGCAGTACCTTGTAAATGTCATAAGCTGTCTAGTTACCACGATTGGGGTACATGCACACTTTAATTACTAACAGTGAAATATGCTGAAATTGAAGTATTGCACTTGGTAAGAGCTGTTAATGTTGAAATGACCCATTTAATAATTACATGTGATATAAAAGTATGGATTTAAATTGGTAATTAATAAAAGTCCATTTCTGAAAATGCTAACACCAGAGCTCAATAAAAATGCTAACTAGGTCTCAAATACCACAGACAGTTTATTGACATTTTAATACATATTACTTATGCTAAATACTTTTGTACACTCAGAACTAAGGATGAGAGGATAACAATGGACATATTTCCCAGCTAGCAGTTAGGAGATCAGTGGTACACTTAGTGGACTAGTTCACTTTTGTAGACTTTAATCCTGCTTATAATGGAGGAACACCACATGATTTCTTTTTGAAGCTTCATTTACAAAATGAACCATTTTATCTCAGACTACAGAGAATAAGAATTTTGATTATATTTTTTAATGAAAAAGAAAATTAGTAGTTCTCATCAAACTATATTTTTAATGTCCAGGAGATGTGTAAAGTGAGCTTTCCATGATTTAATAGTGAAAGTGTTACTGCTAGTCTAAAGACAAAAGCCAACATATTATCTCTCTGATTTCTTCCACCTATATCCTAGCAACTGACATTTCAGAGGCTCAAAACACCTGATGAAATCCTGACTATATATGTCAGACAGCGCAGAATTTTGTCCACCATTCTTCAGAGCAAAACAGATATTTCTTGAGAAAATTGCCAACTTCTATCTTAAATCCTAACCCCTTTTTTTCAAGCAACCCAAGGATTAATTAGCCCAATTCAGAAAGATATTACAGTGCATATTTAAAATCTATAGGATTAGCCTGCCTTGCTGAATGATGCCCTAAATTTATAGCTATTTTTATTGGCAGATAAAGTGCTTTAATGCAAAGCTAGTATGAATCCTGTAACTGGAACATAGCTGTTGAGGTGTATTATGTGTCTTTGGAAGGCAGCAAAATATTATTTTCCCCCCTCATACCTAAGTGTTTCCTTTTCCTATGTTAAACATCAGGCATAGGCTGGTGATTATATGTGTGTCTGTCTCCTGTATACATATATACAGGTAGATATAGATATTGATACATATATATACATAGATACAGATATAGATATATAGATACATAAATGTGTCTTGTTATGAAGAGTTCAATTTTTAATTGAAAGAGAATTTTTTTTGAGGATTCACGTTCATTCCAGAGCTATAAATTACTTAAAAAAAACCCTCTGTACTCTTCTTACCAGCTGCAGAGGATAACAAAATTTGGCTATTAGTGTGTGTAGAACTAGTCAACTTGAAACTAATCTAAAAGGCACCACTAGTAGGTTTTATACTTCAGAATATTCTGACTGGTCAAATATGATGTTACATAATTTGACCTAGTTATTTAACTTTATGGTCATTTGATTGCTTGTGTCAGATGTTAGGTACTAAGGTTCAAAACATGATTTTCACACACAGAACAAAATAAATCAGCCCCAAAATGATACAGCTGTTCAGAATAATCTTCCTCAGTCTTGATCAGGTAAGGTACCTGTTTTAGAGAAAATCATAGACCCATAGAATGGTTTGGGTTGGAAGGACCCATAATGATCATCTAGTTCCAAGTCCCCTGTCACAGGCAAGGACAAATTCCTTTAGACCAGGTTGCTCCAAGACCTGCCCAACCTGGCCCTAAACACTTCAAGGGACGGGGGAGCCACAACTTCACTAGGCAACCAGGTCCTGTGTCTCACCACCCTCACAGTAAAGAATGTCTTCCTAATATCTAATCTAAATCAACACTCTTTCAGTTTAAAACCATTCTCCCTTGTCATATTACTACATGCCTTTGTAAAGAGTCCCTTTCCAGATTTCTTGTAGGCCCCCTTTAAGTACTGGAAGTGGCTGTATGGTCTTCTCAGAGCCTTTTCTTCTCCAGGCTGAACAACTACAACTGTCTCAGCCTGTCTTTACAGGAGAGTTGCTCCAGAACTGTGATCTTTGTGTCCTTCCTACGGACTCACTCGAGCAGGTCCACAGCCCTCTTGTGTTAAGGGTCACAGAGCTAAACGCAGTACTACAGATCGGGTCTCATGGGAGTAAAGGAGGAGAATCACCTCTCTCGACCTGCTGGCCACTCACCTTTTGATGCCAATCCCATTATACTGGGATATGTCCAGGATATGGCTGAAATCACACACTGCTGGCTCATGTTGAGCTTCTCATTAATCAACACTTCCAAGTCCTTGTCAGGGCTCAATTCATTCTTTGCCCAGCCTGCACATGTGCTTAGGTGGGCTTGTAATTGCACATTGCAAAGAGTTTCAGCTCAGGGAAATTTTATATAATTTAGCTTATTGTTAATTAATACAAACTTTTAATCATGGATTTGGAAAAGAAAGGATAAAACATGAAGTTAAACACACAGTTAAGTAAACACTTTTTCTTCCCCTTCTTCAAGCTCAACATAAGAAAAAACCCTCTCTTCCCCTCTTCCTATTCTCAACCTCCCTTGTTTTTTACCATGGGTTACATACAGTATGTACCAAATCCTTTGGTGAGGTGACAGGTGCTGAAGGAGTTTGGGATTGTTTCTGTCACTCTTCCTTGCTTTTCAACTGGTTTTCCTTTGCCCCAGCATAGAATCATAGAATAGTTAGGGTTGGAAAGGACCTTAAGATCATCAAGTTCCAACCCCCTGCCATGGGCAGGGACACCTTGCTCTAAACCATATTACCCAAGGCCTTGTCCAACCTAGCCTTGAACACTGCCAGGGATGAAGCATTCACAACCTCCTTGGGCAACCTATTCCAGTGCCTCACTACCCTAACAGGAAAGAATTTCCTCCTTATATCCAATCTTCCCCTGTTTAAGTTTTAACCCATTACCCCTTGTCCTACCATGGACTGCCCGCAGGCTGTGATCCCTCAGCAGTGTCCCTGCTCTTGTATCCATCCAGGACAGTATTATCGTAATTTTTCTATTTTCTTCATTTTCACTTCAAAACCTTTTTATTTTTGTCTCTATGTGGAATGGAGGATGGAGATTTGTGTGTGATTTTGATGAGTCATCAAATCAGTGAGACATAGAACATTGTCAACTCAGGTTTAATTATATGTTGCCTTTTTCCTCCACGTTTTAACAGCATTCTTTATATGCAGTGTACACTCTTCAGAGATGAAGAGCTGAACTCTACAAGCATGTGGAGTGCCTAGTGCATTATATTCTATCTCTGAGAATTCTTGGAACCACTGCAGTACAAACATTTAATAACCACCATTGCCAATGCTCTTGTTGTCTGCAGCAATATTCCTTAAAAATTTGGTCCTGAATGACCTTCCTTGTAATTTTCAATATGTTTACATTCTTTTGGTGCCAGATGTTTGCTTTTTCATTGCTTCACTTTCATTTTGCCAATTGTGAGTGAAAAGTGTTGAGCAGTATCCAGGCAAATACACTCTATTTACCATCTTTCATTTACTGAGTTTCATTTCAAGAATTACTTTCCACACGATGAAATCATCCTAATAGCCTAAACATTACTATGTAATTTAATGAATTACACTGGTCATATTTTAGGGATTATTTAACAAATAACAATGTAAGTTTTATGTAAAACTAATTATTACAGAGTTCAAAAGAAGCTAATACTTTTAACTTATTTATGATTGCTTTTAACTGACAAGTGCCAATTTTTTTCTCTCTTCAGCTATCTAACCTATCTGTTGGAGTATGTCAGAGCTCCAAACCGCCTTGTAACTTCAGGCTTCCTTTCTGGGAAAATCTTGACATTGTAGGGAGGAGAAACCAGAAAACAAAACCATGTCACTGCATAGTCATGTAAAAACACAGTTAGGAAAAACGATTTGGAAAGGGCTGCCAGGGTTTGATGTAGACATAACCTTGAATTTGAATGAACTAAAAAGTCTTACTTAAAAACGGTAATACATGTCTGAATGCTGATTCTGATTCTTCATCTTTTGGGTAGTACAGTTTTTAATTTTTCAACTTTAATTGTTTAATTTGAAGTTTTTAAATATATATTTTCCTATTTCTTTGAGTTTTAGAGTTGGGTCACTCAAAATCCTTACCTTGCAGAATGTCAGTTTCCATATCCTTACATTCATCAAAAAAAAAAGAATTCAGAAAAGAGCAGCATCCCTCTTGGAAATGCACATAGAACACCACAGCTCAAATCAGTGTTTCACATTGAAACTAAATTTCTTCTGATTGCTGCTCTGTCCTTAGGGTGATTATATTAATATCCAGCATGTCTTTTTAACTAAGTCACCTATGAGGAGCTGTCAGTTTTAGTGATTCCAAATCTCCCTGGCTCATAGACTTCCTTTAAATGGAGTCTGTTTCTCAGAACCTCCAAGTTTTCTTTCTCACCTTTTTAAAAATCTGATATGCCTAGTCTGGTGCAAAGTCAAGATCTCTGTACTGTGTTGCCTTAAGATTTATATTATTGATCATTGTATTCTTATGTGGTGGGTTGGCCTTGGTTAGCTGCAAGACACCCACCAAGCCACTTACTCAGTTTCCCTCCTTAACAGGATGGGGGAGAAAATAAGATGAGAAAGCTTGTGGGTGAAGATAAAGACAAAGACATCACTCATCAATTACTGTCATGAGCAAACCAGATTTGACTTGGGGAACATGAATATATTTTGTTGCCAATTAAAATAGATTTGGACAGTGAGAAAAAAATACGGAATTAAAATGCTTTTCCCCTCACATGTCCTCTTTCTTCTAAGTTCAACTTTACTTCTTCATTCCTGACTTCTGTAACATGGAAAAACTGCTCTAGCATGGGCTTTCCACAAGTGGCAATGCCTTCAGGAAAAAGCCACCTTCTCTGGTGTAGGTTCTTTTACAGGCTGCAGTGTAGATATTTGCTATGCTACAGATCTCTTTATAGGCTTCAAGGGAATCTCTGTTCCACCACCTGGAGTAACTCTTCCCACTTTTTTACTGGCTTCAGTGTTCACAGGGCTGTTCCTCATACTCTTTCTTCCTCACTCCTCACTGCCTTGCAGCATTTTTGCCCTTTGCTTCCCCTGAGGAGAAGGTGAAGGGCTCAGCTGTGGCCTGCAATGGGTCAGTTGGAGCTAACTGGAACTGGGTAGCCCCAGAATCTCCTTATGGAGACCACCTCTGAAGCTGCCTTCTGCAACAAAAACCTTGACTGTACACACAGTGCATGTCAAAATAAAGCAAATAAACAACCTGTCTTGGATCAATCTATGTTAACATTTTCAGTCCTACCAAACATAACCATTACTTGTGAAAGAAGGAGGTAAATGAAGAGTGGAAGTTGCAAAATTTGATATTCAGAAATAACATGAGAGATCTTAATTCAGATCAGTTGTACTTGAAAATTAAATATAATCATGTACTATTCTTGCATGTTCATGTTCCATTTTTTCCCTTAAAGACCACTGATTCACTTTACATATATGCCACAAAATCACACTATTGCAACTCAAGTTAAAATCCAGAAACCATAGCATATACTTTAAAGATTTTATTGTTTTAATACTCAAAAGCATATCACAAGCACAGAAGATGGCCTAGCTTCTACTTTTTTGCAAAATTAAATGATTCTTTATGTAACAAAGACCCAAATGATCTAACGTGTTTATTATCTAAAGCACTGCTCTTGTATTAAACTTGCACATCCTAAAAAGGTTCTCAAGATTTGCCTTATTCTGCTTCTTCTAGAACCCTCCATCCATTCACTGCATGCAAAGGTTAGATCTATGTGGGGCAAACAAGGGATACATGGTCATACTTCAATACTTCAAAATGAGCAAGTTTGAATACCAGAAATAGCACAAGATTAGAAAGGGCTTTGGTTTGAACTAATTAGCTCTGCTAAAGTGTAGCCTCAATAGAGCACCATGTTCCATTCAAATAACATTGGGCCATGGAGATGTACCTGTGATTAAGCCCATGTGTAAAGTCTTGCAGGATCAGAGTTTAAATTTCATACCACTCCAAAAAAGAAGCTCTGTGTGGGCCAACTAATAGTCAACTTTATGTGCAACCAAAGCTTATGTGCAGCCTTAAATGAAGTAATATTTTACTGTGAGAGAAAAGGATAATAAAAATGTAAACCTTCCTTGCTCTGAACCCATGATTGTTGTTTATTTTGTTGAGTGAAATTGTTGAATCTGTGTGAGTAAGCTAATTTCTATTTGGCCTAAAATGGTACATCTTAGCTAGCTGTTTATTGTCATTTAATGCTAAAAGGTCAAATGTTGTGGAATTACATAACTTTGTCAAAATTAATGAACTTAGTGGAGTTAGTAGACTTGGTGTAAAATCTAGTATTCTGAATTAATTTCATACTTTTGTATATCATGTCAGGCATGACAGATATGCATTGTGGAACATGAATTGCATGGCATAAAACTTCATCTGTGCTTAGAATTAAAAACAAACCTCCTTGAATTGATAGAGATAAATTTAAAATTATTGAAACACACACATCCACCTTACAATTTTTTGAAGAAAGTTCTGATTTACTTTTTCTTATTTTTTAATACATGCTGTCACATATTTGATGAGCATGACAGAGGAAGCTCCACTTGGAGTCTGGTATCTTTGGCTAATTTACTGTGTTAAGAAGGATATGATGTATGTTTTAATCTGAACTAGATATTTAGTCACGCTATGTCTGTACTACTAAATATAATAACTTAGTGATAATTCTTTAGTCTTAAGTGGCACACCATAATTTTTCCACCAGTCTAAGCTCTTTTGCCCCACAGGACAAGGCTGCCTATTGGAAATAGCCCCAGGCCAATATTATGCTCTCACTCATGTCCTATCATCATTGTGTGTCATTTCATATGGGCCAAAGCTTATCAATATTTGTCCCAAGGCAAAACAGTACGAAACAACTTGCATTCACACTGACTAGGGATACCCCTTTTTAGAACAAACTGCTCGTGTCTTTACTGGATGACCTAACTTACCTGATTTTTTTTTTCAGTTGTGTGAGACTGGGAGTGTAATGTGGGGGACTGGAGGAATGTTTAAAAGAATGTGTAGAAATGGAGGAACCTTTCAGGTTCCTTTCAGGCCTTTTATGTAGTGTGTTTTCATTTACCTTGCCTTACTGGAAATGGTCTGAAGCAAATTATGCCCACAGCTACAAATGGATTTTCATTCCAGGGAATTTTGTCGCTACAAACAGAAGTCAAGATGCAAATGTTGCTATAGTGTAGACCAGGGAATGAGAACTGGGGCTGCTGATAGTATCGACATACTGCCTCTACGAGGCAACTCACACTATATTTATTTATACTTCACTTAAAGTCAAAACTGAAACAGACTGGAGTACTATTACATAAGCAGAAATTCAGTTCAAAGCACATGAAAAGATGAAAAAAAAGTAGGGCACATCATGTGGTAGCTATGAAAGATTTTTAAAAATGGGACCTGAAACACACTTAAAGCTCTACTTTAGGTATCTAAATATTTTAGGGGCTCTTGATCACAGACTACCGACAGCAGTAATATTACTTTAATCTGTCTAGTTTTACACAGATTATCCTGTGCTTTTAGGAAAGAGGAGGAAAGTGAACAACTTTACAATGCAAAATAGAAAAGAGTAGAAACCTAAAAGTGTAAACTTTAACGTACATGTTCTAAGTATTTGATCTTTATGTTTCTCCAGACCAAAATGAAATGTATACTAAAATCAGGCCAATGAATTTACAGCCGATGTTATCACAGAAGTGCATTGTACAAAAAATGAAAAGGAGGCATTTTTACGGAATGAAACAAAGTGGGAAACCAATTCTGAAGTTTGCAGACTGGTAATTTTCAGGGGTCACACAGTTCAGACTGTTAATTTTTTACACTCACAGATCAGCCTGTTAATTTTTACTCCAGCAATATTTTTATCTCCTAAGAATGTTGACGCAGAGATATAAATGTGTAGCACATAACAATATTTTCCCTACTTCATAACTTCAGCAATGATGAAATACTGTTTCTTGATTTATATTAGCTTAAATAAATGTAATAAACTTTGTAACAAATTTTGTCCAACTAGCAATTTTTCTTTGAACTTAAAATTATCTCATAAGACCATTTATGCCCTACATTTTTCTACCAACAGATAATTGCACAGATGTGATACTGTCTGTATGTAAAACTAGTCAGGTTTCTTAGGTCTTGCTTTTTCCCCAAGAAATTGGTGAGTAGCAGTATAACCCATTGTACAGTACATGAGATTTTATCATTCTTTGAAAAAAATGTATATTATTGGCTGATGCCAAGCTTATGAACTTTAACCATGACAAGTGCAAGGTCCTACACCTGGGTTGGAGCAATCCCAGGCACAGCTACAGGCTGGGCAGAGAAGAGATTCAGAGCAGTCCTGCAGAGAAGGACTTGGGGGTGTTGGTCGATGAGAAAATGAACATGAGCTGGCAGTGTGCGCCCGCAGACAAGAAAGCCAACCGTATCCTGGCCTGCATCAAAAGGAGTGTGACCAGCAGGTTGAAGGAGGTGATCCTGCCCCTCTACTCTGCCCTTCTGAGACCTCACCTGGAGTATTGTGTGCAGTTCTGGTGTCCTCAACAGAAAAAGGACATGGAACTGTTGGAACAGGTCCAGAGGAGGGCCATGGAAGATCAGGGGACTGGAGCACCTCCTGTATGAAGACAGGCTGAGAAAGTTGGGGCTGTTCAACCTGGAGAAGAGAAGGCTGTGTGGAGACCTCATAGCAGCCTTCCAGTATCTGAAGGGGGCCTATAGGGATGCTGGGGATGGACTCTTCATTAGGGACTGTAGTGACAGGACAAGGGGTAACAAGTTAAAACTTCAACAGGGGAAGTTTAGATTGGATATAAGGAGGAAATTCTTTCCTGTGAGGGTGGTGAGGCACTGGAATAGGTTGCCCAGGGAGGTTGTGAATGCTCCATCCCTGGCAGTGTTCCAAGGCCAGGTTGGACTAGGCCTTGGGTGATATGGTTTAGAGTGAGGTGCCCCTGCCCATGGCAGGGGGGTTGGAAGCTGATCTTAAGGTCTTTCCAACCCTAACTGTTCTATGATTCTATGATTTATTCTACTCAGTAATACTTCAAGTGTAGTTTTAAAATTTATAGATAAAACATGATGCCAGAGAGCCTGTCTTCTCTCTTGAGAAGTCAAAGTTTGATGTGTGGCAGTGACTGTCAAATGTATAATGTGAGTATGAGTTAGGAATAGATACATATTTCCTGCATTAGAGTGTTCTTTTTCCCTCCTAAATGATGTGAAAACTAGAAATAAAGCAAGTAAAAAGGAAATATACCATATAAAGAAGCAGAAATTTACAGAAAATGTAAGGTAGTTATATTAATTTTTCTCTTCTTTATCAGTATAATTATTCTACTCCTCACTTGTTAATCCCAGTATGGCTTTTGTAGTTGTTGATATATTTAGTATTATCACAAACTTTTCAAATCTGACCTTCTTGTTTTATTTCTTCAGGCTGTACAGTAAAACACATCACCTGCTTCTGTCTAAAATAGAAAATTATTATGTGGAGAGCACTTCAGCAGAAATAGCTACCCTTTTTCTCTTCAGATCTGCCTTGATCCATCTTGAGGAAAACTTCTTTAATCCTTATCTGCTCTACAAAGGAACTGAATGTAAAAGTTCCTTTATTCCTTAGAATCATTTAAGATTTAAGCATGAAATCACCTATAAATAGAAAGTCCAGTTTATCATATAACAGTGATGAATGGATATTTTTTATTTTTATTTGTATGAATTTGATTTCTTATGACACATGGTAAGTAGAGTCCAAAATCATCTTACATAGAGTGAGAAAGCTTTTTTTTCTTTTCTTTTTTTTTTTTTTTTGTGTGTGTGTGTACAAACAGAGAAGCTTTTAACAGAAATTTAAACCACAGAGAGAAGGAAAGACGAAAAGACGAACAACCATCCTGAACATTTAAAAAAGGTTTTGTTAGGGACGGAGAGTAAACAGGTGTTACGGTAACTGAAAACCTCCACAATCAATTATTTGCTTCAGTTGTCCAGCAAGTTTTCTGTAAGGTTAATTCGATGCTAGACAAAACAGTTGGGCTGATCTAATTACATTTAAAAAAAAAAGCATCCAATTCCCCCTTCTGCTCTTAGCTTCATTGTCCTGTACAGCTCCTCTGGTGTTTCAGCCCTGGTACTTCTTTAATCCTATGGGACGAAATGAAAATCAGCAACATTCTGTTACTGATGAACACCAGAGGTAGCACATGGGTTTTGACAGAAAAAGGAAAAGGCGGGATGGGACAGGAAGACTCTCCTGCTATGTGGCCATCATATGAAACCACAGCTTTAGTCACTATTCTCAAGATGTTAAAGATGCAACCACTAGAATCAAGTACACAAACATTTGAAATTAAACCCAGAAGAAGAACTTTGTGATAAAAAGAATAATTGAACAAGTACAGACTGCAATTGACACTTTCAGAATTATTTGGCACCTTTTCCTGGGGAATTGAAAATAAAGGGAATATACCTGAACTTGAATGTAACCATTAGAAAGACACACTAGCTTTCTTCCCAACAACATTTCAGGATTTGCATGTCTTTTGACATCACCTATTTTAGCTATTTTCTTCATAATTTGAACAGATATATCAATTTTGTCTTCTTGTCCATAAGCACTGAAAGATAACTGCCCTAAGGTATAGTCATTTAAGGAGGAGCTTTCCAAAATGACAGCAAATCCTTTCTGATTATGCTCAAAGGACTCCGATTCAGTATCCTAGCCATTTTTCCTTTTCAAATAGGGACTGAAATGAGCACTCCAACCTCACCTAAATGCAACTGTCTCAAAAATTGCTGGTGTCATAAATGACTTAAACAGTTAAGCTGAAAAAAATGCCAACCAAGCAGAAAGCTGTTTTTCTAAAGATTTTTCAATTTTCAAATTTTAAATTTATATGTTATAAAAAAGTGTAAGATTTTAATGGAAGGAAACTTCTAGTTGTGCATTGTTTCCCTTTGTCTGGAGCATCCTGCCTATCAGAAATGTAGTTTCTGACCCACTTTCTTTTTTCTGTAGTGCCAGGTGTTGATATGCTCTTGTGAGAGCCCACTTGGAGTATTGTGTACAATTCTGGTGTTCTCAACATAGGAAGGATATGGAGCTGTTGGAGCAAGTCTAGAGGAGGGCCACAAGGATGATCAGGGGGCTGGAATACCTCCTGTATGAAAACAGGCTGAGAAAGTCGGGGCTGTTCAGTCCCCAGGCAATATGCCCTAGTGTGAGGTGTCCCTGCCTATGGCAGGGAGGTTGGAACTAGATTATCTAAAGGTCCTTTCCAACCCTAACCATTCTATGATTCTACAATTCTATGAAATGTCTCAAGGCTTCAAGAGTATTTACCAAAACAACTATTTGCCATTTCTGGGGAAAATCTAGGTGCAAACTTAACACTGCATTGTTTCATGTAGCACAGGATTACACTCTCTCAAAAGCAGCACTTGAAGACCAAATCTTTCTCTTAGGTGCTTGGCTGCATTTCAGAGAAGCGTCATTTCTCAAATTCAAAAAACAATGTAGCAAAAACAGTTCTCACAGCACACAGCAAGATAATATAAAAACATCCAAAACACTAGTCTAATCTAGGGCAACTTTTTTTTGCCTGATAACCAAAGAGGAGTGGAAAGACAAGGAGAATACAGTTTACCTAAGACAAAGAAAAAACAGAAACATCCCTTACCCTAGCCAGAGAAAAAGTCTGCACCTATCTGTACAAAAGTATCAGTTTTCAATTTTAGGATAGCTATGAAAACAGAAGTGACTGAAAACTCATTGCATGCACTTGATATGTTAGGAGAACCTTGGGCAAACATGATGCGATATTTGGGTGCGTTTCCTTTCTGTCTGCACCTACCATTAGAAGACATATTCAGGAAAATCACTACATTGAAGAATTTCTATAGATTGAATACTGGACTTCAACT
Source organism: Neopsephotus bourkii (assembly GCF_033783945.1). Classification (NCBI taxonomy): domain Eukaryota; kingdom Metazoa; phylum Chordata; class Aves; order Psittaciformes; family Psittacidae; genus Neopsephotus; species Neopsephotus bourkii. Next base: position 5,071,292 of record NW_026901872.1, on the reverse strand, counting down.
AACTTACTTAAATAAGGTAATTTGGCATATACTGATACCTCTCCTGATAAACAGCTGGGAAATGTGGACACTGGCTTTACCTGTGCTATAACACAGTTGTCTTCTAGCATGCCACTGGGACTTGGTTCTGTATTTTATAGTATTATATAATTTGAAAAGTTTGCAAATAAACCAGATATGAACTGAATAGAGTTATTAAGTGCTTGGGTAATCAAGACAATTTGTCATATTCTTACCATTTTCAGTTCTCTGTGTTTTCTGTTTACTGAAGGCTCTTTTATTTTTTCTTTTGTTTTTTCTCTTTTTTTTTAAATCAAGAGAGGGAGAAAAAAGCTGGATGTTTATTCTGTATGAGACTTGGATTCAATTGAAATTACAGGTTTAATTTTCAGAATGTCTTCCCTCATTTTGCTGTAAATCAGAACAGAAGATTTATAGCAACACACACAATTTTTAAAGTTCTTTCAGTAATATTCAGCAGTCAAACTATGGCAATTTAAGCTTCCTATGAAGCCCTAGAGAGTTCATTTTACAAGAGAGCTAAGATGCATTGAAAACCAATGTGAGTTAAGATGACTGTCATTGCTTTGATGTTTCTGAGAAAATCATTGGTGATAATGTCTAATAAGTCTTCATGATGTTGTAAGACTTCATTCAAAAAAGTTAAGATGATAGAAAAAGACAAGGTCATGGTAGTGCTGCTTTTCTGTTTGCATTACTACATCTTTGCCATCTTTTTATTGTGTTATTTCAGAGTCTATTGATGGAAATAAAGGAAATCTTTCTTTCATTTCGCGAGTAAAGGTAGCAATTTCTTGAGGTTTTTCTAAGTTGATATGAAAATATCTTGATGTATGTTGACATATGAACAACATATAAACCACCACCAAACAACCAAATTATGTTTGCTTTCTTATTTAATTCATATATTATGGCATGCTAACATTTTATGTGTAACTTTGGGGGGAAGTTTACTGTTTGCATATTTTAAAATATTTGTTCATGCTAATGTTACTTAGTCATTTACGTGGAATGTAAATTGCATTCAAGCAAATCTCCAAATTTCACAGTGAAGACATTATCAGCTATTACTAATAATTAGCTTAGAAATATAATTAATTAAAATGTAAATACAAAAACTGCACTTCTCTCTTTTTCATACTTGAATTAAAATCGATTTATAGCACTACTAGCATAAATCATGGCACACTGAGTTATTCATATCTGACTCTCTGGTCTGTTGATACCAAATATGTTTGCAGCATAAAACAGGGAACGGTGGGCAAAAATAAACTGGTGACTGAGACTTTATACCCAAATTCCAGTTCTCTTGAAATTTGAGAACACTTATTTTCCTTCTGCATTGGACATAGTTAAAAATTTTTTTTTCCCTTTGATTTTATGCAAGAGTCAGACCTTTATGCAGGTTCCCCAAGTCTTTCCCTGGATCAAGTGCTCTATACAGTTATGTGGGCTAGAATAAATGGGTCTATTCCTTTATGAAGAGGCTGAATCACAACATGCCAATTTGTTCTATGTCCCACCAGAGATACCTAAACTGTTCCACTTTGGAACTAAACACTCTTAAAGACAATTTAGTACCACCTAGTAATGATAATAAAACAATTTAAATTAGATTCGAAGGGGGATGGGGTTGTAGCTGGGCTTACCTCAGTGGGACAGCGCTCCAGAATTGATGAAAACTGGGAGGCCTCCCGTAATCCTAGGGTGAAATCGGTGTGCTCAGCTCCTTCCTGAAATGTCTGTACACCAATGCGCGCAGCATGGGAAATAAGCAGGAGGAGCTAGAAACCTGTGTTAAATCAGGAGATTATGACCTCGTGGCAATTACAGAGATGTGGTGGGACAGCTCACATGACGGGAATATAGTCATGGAGGGCTATGTCCTTTTCAGGAAAGACAGGACAGCCAGGCGGGGTGGTGGGGTTGCTCTTTGTGTGCGAGAGCAGCTACAATGCGTTGAGTTCTGTCCGGGGACAGATGATGAGCGAGTTGAGAGTCTGTGGGTGAGAATTAAGGGGCAGGCTAGCAGGGGCGATACTGTTGTGGGGGTCTGTTACAGGCCATCGGATCAGGGTGAGGAAGTTGACGAGGCCTTCTACAGGCAGCTGAGAGTGGCATCACAGTCACAGGCCGTGGTCGTCATGGGGGATTTTAACTTCCCTGATGTTTGCTGGAAGGACTACTCGGCAACCCAGCCGCAGTCCAGGAGGTTCCTCCAGTGTATGGATGATAACTTCCTCATGCAAATGGTGGATGAGCCAACCAGGAGAGGAGCGCTGCTGAATCTCATCCTCACTAACAAAGAGGGTCTGGTTGAACGAGTGAAGGTTGAGGAGGGCTGACTTGGTTGCAGCGACCACGAGATGGTGGAATTCAGGATCTTGTGTGGTAGGGCCAGTAGAATAGCAAGTGGAATTGCAACCCTGGACTTTAGCAGGGCAAACTTTGGCCTTTTCAAGCAATTGCTAGGGAAAATTCCATGGGCTAGGCTGCTTGAAGGTAAAGGGGCCCAAGATAGTTGGTTGATGTTCAAGGACTGCTTTTTCCAAGCTCAAGATCAGAGCATCCCGACACGTAGGAAGTCAAGGAAGAGGGTCAGGAGACCTGCGTGGCTAAATAGGGAATTGCTGGGTATGCTGAAGTGGAAGAGAAGAGTTTACAGGTCATAGAAGGAAGGGCTGGCCACTTGGGAGGAATATAAGGCTGCTGCTAGAGGATGTAGGAAAGCAGCTAGGATGACTAAGGCCTCCTTGGAATTAAAGCTGGCGAGAGGGGTCAAGGACAGCAGAAAGAGCTTTTTCAAATACATGGCAGATAAAACTAACAGCAGAGGCAATGTAGGCCCGCTGATGAACGGGACGGGTGCCCTGGTGACAGAAGATACAGAGATGGCAGAGTTACTGAATGACTTCTTTGTCTCTGTCTACTCTGCCGGAGGCAGTCCTGAAGAGCCCTGTACCGCTGAGACCTAAGATGAAGACGGGTCAACGGAGCGGTTTGCCTTAGTCGTTGAGGAATGGGTTAGAGACCAGTTGAGAAATCTGGACATCCATAAATCCATGGGTCCAGATGGGATGCACCCGCGGGTGCTGAGGGAAGTGGCGGAGGTCATTGCTAGACCACTCTCCATCATCTTTACCAAGTCTTGGGAAACGGGAGAGGTGCCTGAGGACTGGAGGAAAGCAAATGTCACTCCTGTCTTCAAAAAGGGCAAGAAGGAGGACCCGGGTAACTATAGACCTGTCAGCCTCACCTCTATTCCTGGGAAAGTGATGGAACACCTTATCCTTGGTGCCATCTTAAGGCATATCAAGGATAGGAGGGTTATGAGGGGCAGTCAACATGGCTTCACCAAGGGGAAGTCATGCTTGACCAATCTCATAGCCTTTTATGAGGAAATAACACAGTGAACGGATGATGGCAGAGCGGTGGATGTGGTCTACCTTGACTTCAGCAAAGCATTTGACACAGTCTCCCACAGCATCCTCGCGGCTAAATTGAGGAAGTGTGGTCTGGATGATCGGGTAGTGAGGTGGACTGTGAACTGGCTGAAGGAGAGAAGCCAGAGAGTTGTAGTCTATGGGGCGGAGTCTAGTTGGAGGCCTGTATCTAGTGGAGTGCCTCAAGGGTCGGTACTGGGACCAGTATTATTTAATATATTCATCAACGATTTAGATAAGGGAATTGAGTGTACTATCAGCAAGTTTGCTGATGACACTAAGCTGGGAGGGGTGGCCGACACGCCAGAAGGCTGTGCTGCCATTCAGCGAGACCTGGACAGGCTGGAGAGTTGGGCGGGGAATAACTTGATGAAATATAACAAGGGAAAGTGTAGAGTCCTGCATCTGGGCAGGAACAGCCCCAGGTTCCAGTATAGATTGGGGAACGACCTGTTAGAGAGCAGTGTAGGGGAGAGGGACCTGGGGGTCCTGGTGGACGACAGGGTGACCATGAGCCGACACTGTGCCCTTGTGGCCAAGAAGGCCAATGGCATCCTGGGTTGTATTAGAAGGGGGGTGGTTAGTAGGTCGAGAGAGGTCATCCTTCCCCTCTACTCTGCCCTGGTGAGACCTCATCTGGAATATTGTGTCCAGTTCTGGGCCCCTCAGTTTAAGAAGGACAGGGACCTGCTGGAGAGAGTCCAGCGCAGGGCAACTAAGATGATTAAGGGAGTGGAGCATCTCCCTTATGAGGAAAGACTGAGGGAGCTGGGTCTCTATAGTTTGGAGAAGAGGAGATTGAGGGGTGACCTTATTAGTGTATATAAATATATAAAGGGGGAGTGTCACGAGGATGGAGCCAGGCTCTTCTCAGTGGCAAACGATAGGACAAGGGGCAATGGGTACAAACTGGAACACAAGAGGTTCCACTTAAACTTGAGAAGAAACTTCTTCTCAGTGAGGGTGACAAAACACTGGAACAGGCTGCCCAGGGAGGTTGTGGAGTCTCCTGGAGACATTCAAAACCCGCCTGGACACGTTCCTGTGTTACCTTATCTAGGTGTTCCTGCTCCGGCAGGGGGATTGGACTAGATGATCTTTTGAGGTCCCTTCCAATCTCTAACATACTTTGATACTGTGATACTGTGAAGCATTTATTAGACATCTAATCGTAAACCAAAGTGCTGAAGCCAGAACACCCAGACTCTACTGAGGAAAGCTTTTTTTATGTGAAGCAGCACAGGATACCTGAAAAACCCTTCCGTTCCCCATGGGTTTCCAGAATGCAGTTTCACATACTCTTTAGTGGCAAAGCTGATTTAAAAGATCACTTTTCTAAAACTACTTGCTCATTCCTGGCCCTATTCTAGGATTCACCGTTTCTTTAATGCAGCAGAGAAAACATTTGTAAGACTGTGTTGTAAAATTAGTAATTGACTTGAATAACAAACCGTTGAGACTCTTTTATTAATACAGTTCATTTCAGGCATCTATCCTACATTTTGGTCTTACAAATATTTTCAGCAGCACAAAAGGGAGGTGGTGATTGAGAACGAGAAGTGGGGGGTCAAGGTGTGTGCCTTTTGAAGGGACTGAAGGCCTATTAAATTAGCTTCACTTCCAAAGAATATATATATCTAAACTACACTCTTAGTCTTCTACCTGCTCTTTTCTTTAATACAACTCCTATTTATATTGGCTTTCTGTTCCTCCCTCCAGGAGGTATTCACTGCTTAAAGCAAATGTCTGCAAGTTGAAAATTCCATTCTCTTCAGGAAAGTGTAATTCCTCAGGTAGGAGGGCACCATTGAATTCCCAATAGTGCTGCGTATACTACTATAAATATCTGCAAACTCCCAGCACAGTATAAGATTTTTACCACATTCTTTCCTTTACTTTAGATGTAGAATGAAAGGCAAACTAAGGCAGGCATAATGACAACGCTCTCACACAGCCAGTCCTGCTTCTATTATAATCAATAAACTTCTCTTTTACTTCAAAGGAAACAAATTGCTGACTGCCATGGTTTAAGCCCAGCGTAACTCAGTAACTCTCTCACTCTCCCGTACCTCCCCCCAGCTCCCGGAGGGATGGGGAGGAGAATTGAAAGAATGTAACTCCCACGGGTTGAGATCAGAACAGTGCAGTAACTAAGGTATAACACAAATCACTGCTGCTACCACCAATAATAATAGTCATAAGGGAAATAACAAGGGAAAAGACTACAACCGCTCACTACCCGCTGACCGATACCCAGCCCGACAGAGCAATGATCTAGCTCTTCTGGGTAAGTGCCCCCAGTTTTCATTCCTGGGCATGATGTGCTGTGGTATGGAATACCTCTTTGGTCAGTTTGGGTCAGGTGTCCTGTCTCTGCCTCCTCCCAGCCTCCCCTCCTCCCTGGCAGAGCATGAGACTCAGAAAGTCCTTGGTCAGAGTAAACATTACTGAGCAACAGCTAAAAACATCAATGTTATCAGCACTGTTCCCAGGCCGAAAGTCAGAAACACAGCACTGCATCAGCTACTAAAAAAGAGAAAAATGACTGCTACTGCTGAACCCAGGACACTGACAAACTGTAGCTAGTCTGAAACAGTAAATTGAAGCAACACATTAAATTAGGAATAGCAGCAATCTCTCCAATTTCATGCTAGGTCTTACATTTTCTTGATATACTTTCTACCCCTTCAACAAAAAGTTAAGGAAAGAATGAGAACTAAACCCAAATGCCTGGGTAAACACTGAGCAAAGACTGCTCCTTTTTTGGGAGGGGGAGAGAAAACATACAACTGTTCCACTTAATAAATCATGGAAAACATTGCAGCACATCAGAAATACATCTTTTTACAATGCATCATTACAGTATCATAGTCATAGAATCACAGAACGGTTGATGCTGAGAGGGAACTCTGGAGGTCACCAGTTCCAACCCCACTGCTCAAGCAGGGCCACATACAGCCAGTTGTCCAGGATCATGCTGAGACAGGTTTTTAATTTCTCTGAGTGAGATCCCACAGCATCTCTGGGTAATCTGTGCCAGTACCCAGTCACCTTCATAGTAAAAAAACTCTTTCCCAATGTTCTGGGTCCAGCTGGAATACAGTTTATTTTCTTCCTAGTATATGATACAGTGCTGTGTTTTGGGTTTAGACTGAGAATAATTCTGATAACACAGCAGTGGTTTAGTTGTTGCTGAGTAGTGCTTACTCTCAGTCAAGGATATCTTGGCTTCCCAGGCTCTACCAGTGAAGAGGCCACAAGAAGGACAGCCAGAACACCTGATCTGAACTAGACAAAGAGATATTCCATACTATAGAACCTTATGCTCAGCATAGAAACCGGGGGAAGCTGGCAAGAAGAGGCTGATTGCTGCTCAAGCATGGATGGGCAGCAGGTGGTGAGCAACTGAATTCTGTATCACTTGGCTGAATTTTTTGTTGTTGTTTTATTTCTTCCTTTCTCTCTTCATTGCCTAGTAGTAGCAGTATATCTTATTTATTTCAATTTTTAAATTGTTCTTAACTCATGACTTTTAACCTTTCTTCCAATTTTTCTTCCCATCCCACTGGGGAAGGGGCAGAGGCAGAGGAGTGAGCAAGTGGTATTTAGTTGCCAGCTAGGGTTAAAAACGTGATACTCAGTGTTCAGACAGCATCTCTTTTCCTGTCACTGGGAACCACTGAAAAAAGCCTGGCTACATTATGTTTGCAGACTCCCTTCATACATATTGATAAGGTATCTCTTGAGCCTCATCTTCTTAGTATATTTTCTACATGAGTTTTTCCTCACATGCTGTTTTCTGTAAGTATATTCCTTTTTTAAGTTCTTAAAAGATAGAACTGTTGGTGCCACATACTGTGATGATTTCTATAAGCAAAGATCATATATAAATTAGAAATTAAAAAAAAATCCTATAATAAACTTTACATTTTACATTGTTTTTCATGCTTGCAACTCAAAACTTACATATATCGAATAATAATATTGTTGACTTTATTTTTTTTCCAGATAAGGAAGTGGTGATATCAATAAGTAACTTGAATCAGTTTGCATAACAGATTAATATAATTCAGAGTCTAAAGCTACCTTTGTGTAGTGTACTACAGAAATTAGCCACAAAAAATAGTAGTTAGCTAAATTTCATATTTAAAAGTTAAGTACTACAGAATAAAGATCAGATAAAATTGTAAAATAAGCCTGTTCTCACTGACAGCTAACATGTTGGGTTGGTTTTTTTTTCACCTTCCTTTTGAAAGACAGTAAAAAGAAACAAAGCCTGCAGCAATACAAAGAAAGCTAGCACATTAAAGAGAGATTAGCTTCAGGAGGCTATGACAGATTTAAAGTGCTTTGCACACATTGCTATGTGATGTTCAACATATGTTGTCAATTAAATATTGTTTAAGAAATATTTAACAAGGCAAAGCTAACATACCCCTGGTTTGTAAGAATATACTGAGCTTATGCATCACTGCTCCTCATTTTTTTCTGGTTTTTTTTTTTTTTGGTTTTGTTGTAAGCTGAAAATAACCTTATGTAATGTGACTCTCAACTCGTTTATATTTAAGGTAGCACTTTAATTCGATGTATTGGAAAACATTTGTTTCATCTTTTAGTAAGATGATGACTGGGCAATTTAACAGGCAAAGGACCTGCTAAACTGGTTAAAATTAGCTATCTGAAGTAAATAATAGTTCACTACATTTGTAAAAATAGACACCTAAGTGCATTCAAAACATCACAGGCTTTGGTGCACTCTTTTTCTAGATTTTGCTGGGAAATCTTCCTAGTAAACACCAAGGCATATGACACAAACTCCTAGGTGAAATTGCTATCTTCCTTATCACCTACTCCTAAAACTTTCCCTAAGACATCTGCCATACTTCCTTTTCAGTTTTTCTTTTGCTAAAATGATGAGGTTTTGTGCTCTGTTCAACCCCCAATTAACTAGTAGATATTATTGTCTGTCTTCTCCCCAAAATGCAGGTTCCTTTCTACACAACTGTACAGCAAAGCTTCTGAGAAAATAGCAAAATCCTTGTTGAATTCTGATACCTCAAGATCTCTTCTCAAAAGCTGTGTGTTAGAAAATTCCTGAAAACACCACTGATGTTCTTACGACCACAAATGAAGATCCCTTTACCCCTGAGGGAACAGAGGTTTGCAGCCACCTATGAAAAATACTGCCTATAAGTGCGGAACATATGTTAACTTCTGTGTGGAGAAAGAGGGACTGAATGAGTGGAAGAAATCAACAACTGGTCCACTGAGATTTTTCAGTATTTAGCCATCCCCACTGGCTCCTGAAAATATTCCCACAATGAATTAACCTTTCACTTAAAGTCTGCAATGCTGTCTTGAATTCTCTGATAGACTTATTTCCAGTCAAAAAACATGAGAGTGTTTAAAAATAAAAGTTATAGTGTTTATTCTAAGAATCTTTGTACTTCTTAAACACATATTGCAGGCTGCTGAATACATCATCTGCCAACCAAATGTGAGATCAAATCCTACTTCCCTTTAAATAAGATCTAAAAGTACTGAAGAGGTATTCGGAGAACTGTGAACTGTGTGTACCCTTAAAATGCATTGTTGATGTGGGAATTCACACTGAACTGCTGTGATGACGGATATTTGAATGTAAGTTGAACTATCAACTAAGAAAAAAAAATGAAACATATACTCAAATATAGAAGTATATGTTAATTTAAAGGAACAGTATAAAACAGAGATTTCTGCCTCAGAGACAGAAAAGGGCATGGAGGAGGAAACAAGATTGGTTTTCTCTATATATAAAACTGGAACTATTGAGTAATTTTCTTTTTTCTTGATCGTTATTTTTCTCCTTTCTCCTTTTTTTTTTCAATAAGTACTATGAGTTATAAGTATAATTAAAAAATTGGTCCTAAGAACTGACAGATTATGTTTTACAATCCAGTTTAAAATCCAAAGTAAAATATATGCAACATTGCCTCTGTTTTTGATCAGAAACAAAATTAATGTCTGAGAACAGTGTAACTTCTTCAGGTATTTATTATTATTCAAATATACCTGACAAGTATTACAGCAATGGGAGGAGTTTTCTGTTTGTTTTATATTCTGGGTAGATAACTTCCAGTATTTAAAGCCTGATACTGCAAATTGAAGCTTTGTTAGTTGCTTAGATATGTCTTTCAGTATTGTTTGGTTAAGTATAATCTATATGTTCACAAGGATAATTGAAAATCATGTGGTCTTTGAAAGTCTCAAGGCATGGTAGCTTATTAAGAGAAAAGATAAGAAAAATTGGGAAATCATATTAAGTATTTTAAACCCTTCTTCTTGTCCACACAGGCATTGCCTAAAGGCATCATTGTTAGGAAAGGCAGGCTACTGTGAGATTTACCCGCTATGTGCAGATCTTAATTGATGTTCACACAAAGAAATGGAAAATGCATGAGCTGGCCTGATTGTGGATAGTGAAGTCATGTCCTTTTAAAGTAATTTAAATTGATTTTTTTTTTTATTTTATTGAATCTTAATATGTGTCCTGGGTTCAACACTAGCAGTCATTTTTCTCTTTCTTAGTGGCTGGTGCAGTGCTGTGTTTTTGATTTGCAGCCTGGGAAAAATGCTGATAACACCGATGCTTTTAGTTGCTGCTCAGTAATGTTTACTCTGACCAAGTACTTTCTGAGTCTCATGCTCTGCTGGGGAGGAGGGGAAGCTGGGAAGAAGCAGAGACAGGACACCTGACCCAAACTAGCCAAAGGGGTATTCCATACCACAGTAGGTCATGCCCAGTATAGAAACTGGGGGGAGTTACCAGGAAAGGCTAGGTTGTTGCTTGGGTCAGGCTGGGTATCAGTTGGCGGGTGATGAGCTGTTGTATTCTCTTCCCTTGTTATTTCCCTTATCATTATTATTATTGGTGGTAGCAGTAGTGATTTGTGTTATACCTTAGTTACTGGACTGCTCTTATCTCAACCCATGGGAGTTACGTTCTTTCAGTTCTCCTCTCCATCCATCCGGGAGCAAGGGGAGAGACAAATGGTTGAGTGAGCAAGCAGCTTAACCTATGACAATATGAAAGATAGTTATATCCTTCATAAAGAATAAAGGATCTTCAATATCCTTAAGTAATAGGAAAAGAGTGCTCTTGTTTGGTTTTTGCATCTGATAATTTTTTGATAGGGTGCCTTTTAATTTTTCTTGCTGCATTAAGTTTATCAATGGTCAATTTAAAATTAAAAATTTCTCCTTTTTGTGTGTAGGGAAGGCTGTTACATGTATCAAATCCATTTCACAATATTGCTGTGCAATATTTTCTGCTTTTTTCTGGTACCAGTTACCCTGTTTTCTACTTTTCTGTTTTTATTTTAGTCATATGGTCCAATTATTAGCCTTTTTTTTCTACTTTTTTTCAGCAGCTTTTTTTCATCTGCCAATTTAGACAATGAGAATAATAATAGAAAGTAAAAGTTTACAATGGCAGAGAAGTGGCTGAACAGGTAGTGACAGCTTCTAGCAGTATGAGGTGCTGTCAGAGCTATATGTCTAAGCCTGGCTGGTAAGAACACATTTTTAACCCTTTGGAGAATTTTAACCCAAGTCTTCAACTTGACTTCCCTTAATCATATCTCATATATCTTATGATGACTGTAGAAAGGCATGAAAAATCCTAATGTGCAGTGGCCCAGAAGTAGAAAAATCAGACTCAAAATATGCATGCAGTTTCTATAATCATGAGTAAATTCCAGAATGTGAGCAACTGGAAAATATCTAACATGAAAAGGTGTCTGAAACTGAAATGATAAAATTAGGGACTTAGTCTTCGCTTCGCTTCTGCCATTTGGAATGTTTCTTCTGCTTTGACAGACTGGATTCTTAAAATACATCTTCTGCTTGCTTTAAATTTTGCATAATTTTGCTGGTTATAACCTGTTGCAGTTTTTAAATTAGAAATATATTGCTGATTAATTTGATTAATTACTACCTATTCAAATAACTCAGTTATTACATCGTCCATGAAAAAAAAAATTGATTCAGTTTCTACGTCTGATTTTTTTCCCCTATTTGTACCCCTAAATCATTTACAATGCAGTTTGGCTGAAGTTTCAGGCTGCTGATGGAAACAACTAGGGAAATTGAAAAATATTGAAAAGTGGCTAGTATCTTTAGACCCTGAAGACAGGCAACATTAAGATAGGTCTTGATCCTGGAATACACAGTGATATATATATAATTATATATATTGTATAGGGAAAGAATTTTTAAGGCACACTAGCACAAAGCTCCAGGGAAATCAGTAAAGTGTGTGCCCAGACTCTGGAAACTTCTGCTTAGAACTTCCTGTAGAATTGTGTAATGCAGGGACTTAATGTATCAGTAGCTAATTTCACTTATGTCATTGTGCATTTTGATAAGCAATAGATGAATCTCATTTAATTTAACACAGGGGTAGAAAATGTGATTTCATTTTGTCATGTATTTTTTAAAGTTTTCCACTTTTTCTCTACTTTGCTATGTTTAGGAGAATTGTTTTTCACTATTATGATAGAATATGAAATACTTTATATTTCTTCACCATAGGTTTCAAGGCTTTTTTTGGTTTTGTTTTCGATAGTGGGAGTATTTCTGTCCCTAAGATAAATTTAATTGAACACATGAAAAAAAAGATACTTTTCATTTCTCATTCAGAAAAATATTAATTGTGTGTGAACGTTGAAATTGAGGGTGGAATATAAATTGTAGTTTAAAAAAAATCCTTTTATAAACCCATTCATAACATTACTACTATTAGTAATATTGCTGGATCTACATACTTGACCTGTATAGGAATATCCTGGGTGTGTAAACGGTTACTGTAATATGGCCGAAGATCTTTATCTACCTCATAGTAGATTCATAATGGAGAAAAGCTCATAGATTTTGTAGCTGAATTTGTGCCAGTAAATTAAATAATACCAAGGAACATTAATGGGCATAGGCATGTCATCATCCCTATTGCTAAATTATTATGAAGTTCAGTAGAATCAGTTTAGGTCCTACAAACATGTCTGACTCTTTTCAGGCACCACTGAGGAGAGAGCATGTGTAAGAAAACATTCTTAACAGGGAATTTGATGTTGCCAATCTATGTTGGAAGGTAAAGAAACATCACAGTCTGGATATGAGCTAATTTGTATCACAGCCTCAGTGTTAGTGAACAATTGCAGGTATACATAGTTTACTATCACTACATGAGTTTTAAATTTTACTGACAAATTCAGCAGCCTTTGTTAATTTATTTATTATGAAGGGAAAATTTGGCCTTTAAAATATATTCTTCCTTCTGTCCCTCACACATTTTTTACTTATTTATTCCTTTCTTTCTCTTTTGTTTCTTCTCTACCTAGGGCTTTCATTTGCCCTCTTTTTCACCCTCTTCTGAAAATAATGGTCTGTATATTTCTCACTGCAGACAACAGCAGTGCTCTCTTTCTCTTTGTTCTGTCACACTCCACTCACTGATCTGTTCTCCTTCATCGTCCCTGTTCTGTTATCTCCTACAAGCTTTTATCCACATTCTTTCTTGTCATTTGATCACTCCCAGTCACAATGAAGTTGTGACATGTTCAGTTTTCAGGTCAAATGCTATAAATACTGGGTTACAATTACACAGATACAAATTTAGAGATGAGTAGTAATGATCTTAGGAGAATGTTAGATTTTTAAATGTTTTTACTAATTCATGCATTTTCCAAAAGAGAAAGAAAAAGAAACTAATCTATATTGATGTTAACATTGCTAATTTTTATTTTATTGATTAGAGGGAACCAAGGAACAATTAAATTCAATGTGTTGGATTGATTTTCTGATAATAAGTCTGCATTTGCACAAGTCTGAGACTATTCATAGATAAATCATAGAATCATAGAATCATAGAATAGTTAGGGTTGGAAAAGACCTTAAGATCATCAAGTTCCAACCCCCCTGCCATGGGCAGGGACACCTCGCTCTAAACCATATCACCTAAGGCCTCGTTCAGCTTGGCCTTGAATACTGACAGGGATGGAGCATTCACAACTTCCTTGGGCAACCTATTCCAGTGCCTCACCACCCCCACAGGAAAGAATTTCCTCCTTATATCCAATCTAAACTTCACCTGTTTAAGTTTTAACCCATTACCCCTTGTCCTATCACTACCGTCCCTAATGAATGCTTAATTAGGATGTAAATCTAGATTAAAATTGAACAATATATTATTTTTTTACTTATGAAAAAGTCTAGAGAGTAAATAAGAGTATTTTAAAGTGTAAAGGGATGCAACATTACTTTCTGGTACCCTGATCCTAGCTGGAAGTACTGCTAAGGAAACAGTTCCCCTTGTATTTATCACAGCAGCCCTTCAATAAGATTAAGCTTCTTACCTTTCTCACCTTTTGGATTAGACTTTCATTGCACTTCTGTACTATTGAGACACTAAACTTACATTCAGTGTTGACTGTCACCCAATCATATTTATTGTTTCTTTTGAAAATCACTTTATTGCAGTTAGCCATGAAGTTTTGTTCCAAAACTTGTTTAGATTTACTTGTAATATATGCATAAAATCTTTATATTATGAAGCATAATTATGCTAAGTAAAAAATAGAATCATAGAATCATAGAATAGTTAGGACTGGAAAGGACCTTAAGATCATCAAGTTCCAACCCCCTGCCATGGGCAGGGACACCTCGCTCTAAACCATATCACCCAAGGCTCTGTCCAACCTGACCTTGTATTCTACCAGGGATGGAGCATTCACAACTTCCTTTGGCAACCTACTCCAGTGCCTCACCACCCTCACAGGAAAGAATTTCCTCCTTATATCCAATCTAAACTTTCACTGTTGAAGTTTTAACCCATTACCCCTTGTCCTATCACTACAGTCCCTAATGAAGAGCCCACCCCCGGCATCCCTATAGGCCTCCTTCAGATACTGGAAGGCTTCTGAGAGGTCTCCATGCAGCCTTCTCTTCTCCAGGCTGAACAGCCCCAACTTTCTCAGCCTGTCTTCATACAGGAGGTGCTCTAGTCCCCTGATCATCCTCGTGGCCCTCCTCTGGACTTGTTCCAACAGATCCATGTCCTTTTTCTGTTGAGGACACCAGAACTGCACACAATACTGCAAGTGAGGTCTCACGAGAGCAGACTAGAGGGGAAGGATCACCTCCTTCAACCTGCTGGTCACACTCCTTTTGATGCAGCCCAGGATACGGTTGGCTTTCTGGGCTGCAAGCGCACACTGAAGCCGGCTCATGTTCATTTTCTCATCAACCAACACCCCCAAGTCCTTCTCTGCAGGGCTGCTATGAATCTCTTCTTTGCCCAGCTGTGCCTGGGATTGCTCCGACCCAGGTGTAGGACCTTGCACTTGGCATGGTTAAACTTCATGAGGTTGGCATCAGCCCACCTCACAAGCGTGTCAAGGTCCCTCTGGATGGCATTCCTTCCCTCCAGCGTATCAACCAAACCACACAGCTTGGTGTCATTGGCAAACTTGCTGAGGGAGCACTCAATCCCACTGTTCATGTCAGAAACGAAGATGTTAAACAAGACCAGTCCCAACACCTGTCCCTGGGAAACACCACTTGTTACTGGTCTCCAGGTGGATATTGAGCCATTGACCACAACTCTTTGCATGCGACCACTACTCTTTTGTGTGCAAAGGCATGTAGCTCAAAAACAAACAAAAAAACCCCCCACAAAACACAACAAAACAAAAAAACCACACCCAAATTCAGAGGTTAGTTTAGCTAAATGATAAATTTGCACCTGTTTTAAAATGAAGTACCAATGTTTATTTTTCTGTAATTGTGTTGACTTACATCATCTGTGTATTTGACTTCATCTACCCAAAATATACTGCTTATATATTAAAAAGATGGGAGTTTAGCCTTCCAATAAACATTCCTATTAATCTATTAGACATTTTTGAATATGAACTATCCTCTATTACCAAAATTTGGTTCACTGCAAAGGTAGCAAATTACTTTAAGGAAAACACAGTCTTCAAACTGCTGATAGCTCAGACTCAGAATTTTCCCTCAGCATACAAGAAAATCAGTTAAACTCAATGGCCTGGGTTTTGTCTTGTGCTTTGCAAAGAACAGGAAAGGTCATCTACAGTCTTTGTATAGCGTATGTAAGGGAAGCAGAAATTACAGTCATTTTGCTTTGGTGTTTGAAGTAAAAGCTCTTTAGAATCTTCCTGTATGCAGGCAGTGAAATAATGATAGATGGAGATGACGGTAGAGTCAATAGCTGCATGTCCCATGTTGCTTGCCGTTAGACTGGTGCAACAAAACTGGGATGTAAAAGAATGCTTGCTTTGCCTCATAATATTGAAGGAAATATTCTAACAGGTGCCTCTGTTTTGTTTACGCTGGCTTGTGTTTCTAGCAGAGATGTTGACTTAAAATTTTGAGCCTGTGTCTTGACATTCCATACAATTACTTAGCTATCGTCTCAAAATTTCTTAGTCTTCTCTTTAAGCTGCCTCAGTTATTTCCCTTTCTTAAGGTGAGATGAATTATGTTGTAAAAGTGCTTGTTACTGCCTGTCGCCAAAAAAGGAAACCCATCCATATGCAAGTGTTTAGAAATTTTGCATTAAGGTAAATTTAATTCAACCCTGAATGTCACTGAAATCTGTAATTTTCTAGTTAACACAAGTTTTCTAGGCCATCATACCCAGGTTACATTTTAGTCTTGCAGATTTCTTATTGCCCCACATCTCTGGGAAGAATCTTCATGCCTAAAGTCCAGTATCTTCTTTGATTTTTTCAATCCTTGTTTTCTTTATCTTGACAAGTGCATCTTGATTTGCTTTTATCTATTAAGAATGCTGTTACAAATAAAATTTTCTCATCTTGCCTCTGACTATAGCACTCTTCTACATTCCTTCACTAGTATCCATTATACTGAAACAAATGTAAATAATATGTTTTCTATTTCAAGACCTTTCACGATTTTTGTTTTTTTCCTTAGATCTTAGATTGAGAGGCTGTCTCCTGATCCGATCATAGGTCCACTCCTGCATCAAAAATTTAACAAGTGAATAAGTGATTCTTTATGAATGCTCCCTTGCCACTCCTCTTCATGACTGATATGTCAGAGAAGCATACACAAAACACTCATTGTTCTCATTGAAGCCTCTCTTGCTGTGATGCTTAGCAATAAGTGACAATTAAGCAGATGAGGTTTTGAGATCAGTGCTGATCTTTATGACTGACATTGTCTCACTGTCTCACTGTGGTCTGACAGGTTTTTGTCTATGTCTATTTGCTTTGTCTTGTATCATGCTTAGCAAAAAAAAAAATATCTAAGATAATCTGTCTAAAAGTTAGGTAGACACCTATTATAAGTAAGTCAACTCTGCTCCCTTTCTAATTGGAGTAGAGAAATAAGCAACCAAGGTAGCATTGAAGTCATACTTCAGAGTTCATAGAGGCAACCTAGCTTGGCATACAGAGCAAAGCTTAACTAAGATGTGTCACTTTAGACAGCCAAAGGTAACTGGATTTAATCATACTCTTCAATTGTAAATTGGCTGAGATATTCTGATTTCATACAGAATTTAATCCATACTTGTTACCAACATTACTACAAACAGTTACTAATATAAAACTGGAAAACATAGTTGCTGCAGTAAAATTAAAAAGTAAACAACAAACAAAAACAGAAAAAAAATAATGTGTCTTTATGAGAAAGAGCTGGAGATTCTTACAGTGCAACCTTCCCTGTAGTTTACTTTTTCTAAGCACTCATATTTTAATATCATTTCAATTAAAATGACAAAAAAATGCTTCCCCATCCCCACCCTAGCTCCAGTACTGCATATAATAATGTTACAGGATAAATTTAGAAAGCTATTAATTAGTAACAAGGTTTCATTTGAAAAGCTGTGTCTTTAAATGCATTACATTTTAAAACATAGTGGCTGATTTCAGATATTCTGGTGTTGAATATTTTATGCAGGCAGGTAATGAGAGAGACAAAAAACATCTAATGTAGCTGATTACAGATGTTGCAGCCTGATGTAATTTAACAGATGACACATGACATTACAGATTAATGAGATTGTGGTTTTGGGTTGAGGATTTTTTAGGCTAAACCTAAACATTTTCTTTGTAATTACAAAAATTCTAGTATTTTTAAATACAATTTTTAAATGCAATTTTTAAATCCACCTGTCAAAGAACAGCAACAAAACATTTATTAACATCTGTCTTCATGGTTTTGATATAATGAATGGCTGACACACCAGAAGGCTGTGTTGCCATTCAGAGAGACCTGGACAGGCTGGAGAGTTGGGCGGGGAGAAATTTGATGAAATTCAACAAGGGCAAGTGTAGAGTCTTGCATCTGGGGAAGAACAACCCCATGTACCAGTACAGGCTGGGGACTGACCTGCTGGAAAGTAGCGAAGGTGAAAGGGACCTGGGGGTCCTGGTGGATAGGAAGATGAACATGAGCCAGCAATGTGCCCTTGTGGCCAAGAAGGCAAATGGCATCCTGGGGTGCATTAGAAAGGGTGTGGTTAGCAGGTCAAGAGAGGTTCTCCTCCCCCTCTATTCTGCCTTGGTTAGGCTGCATCTGGAATATTGCATCCAGTTCTGGGCCCCTCAGTTCAAGAAGGACAGGGAACTGCTTGAAAGAGTCCAGTGCAGAGCCACAAAGATGATTAAGGGAGTGGAACACCTCCGTTATGAGAAGAGGCTGAAGGAGCTGGGTCTCTTCAGCTTGGAGAAGAGGAGACTGAGGGGTGACCTCATCAGTGTTCACAAATGTGTAACGGGTGGGTGTTCAGGATGATGGAGCTAGGCTTTTTTCAGTGATATCCAGTGATAGGACAAGGGGCAATGGGTGTAAACTGGAGCATAGAAGGTTCCATGTTAACATCAGGAAGAACTTCTTTACTGTGAGAGTGACAGAGCATTGGAACAGATTGCCCAGGGGGGTTGTGGAGTCTCCCACATTGGAGATATTCAAGGCCTGCCTGGACAAGTTCCTGTGTGACGTACTCTAGGTTACCCTGCTCTTGCAGGGGAGTTGGACCAGATGATCTCTTGAGGTCCCTTCCAACCCTTGGGATTCTGTGATTCTGTGAATGACATCTGCCATTAAAATATAAAACCACCTTGAATATAATAACATTTCAAACTGTGTGATTTTAAAACGGTCTTAAATTAAGGAAGTTAGTACTCTAATAATATGTATCCATTTTGTACTATGTAACTTGGCATTCTGAACAGCACGCAAATAGTTAATTCAAGCAAAATATTCTGATTTAAAATAAGAAATATGTGTTTAAATTACAGAAACTAGGATAGGACAGTCTGTTTTATCACTGGTTAAGAACAAAGCTTTTAATCTCTTATCTCTATTTCTGTAAACAGGGAGCTGCTGATACCTACCTGATGCTGGTGTTGCAGGGCTTTTTCGTTTTTTCCCTGTCTTTAAGTGTCCAATGTGACATTTAAGTATTCTGGAAAACTAAAACAATGGCCAGTGGTGGATGATGGGACAAAGTCTTCAGGTGGGTAAAAGGATAAAACCGCATTTGTGCCACCTCTGCTTAGCCAGAATATATAACAGTGAGGAAATGTGGTATGTTTACACCACAATGCAATTATCACTTGCAAATCCGGTCTTGTTTAACATCTTCGCCGTTGACATGGACAGTGGGGTTGAGTGCACCCTCAGCAAGTTTGCCGATGACACCAAGCTGTGTGGTTCGGTTGATACGCTGGAGAGAAGGAATGCCACCCAGAGGGACCTTGACACGCTTGTGAGGTGGGCTGATGTCAACCTCATGAAGTTTAACCATGCCAAGTGCAAGGTCCTACACCTGGGTTGGAGCAATCCCAGACACAGCTACAGGCTGGGCAGAGAAGAGATTCAGAGAAGCTCTGCGGAGAAGGACTTGGGGGTGCTGGTCGATGAGAAAATGAGCATGAGCCGGCTTCAGTGTGCGCTTGCAGACCAGAAAGCCAACCGTATCCTGGGCTGCATCAAAAGGAGCATGAACGGCAGGTCGAAAAAGGTGATCCTGCCCCTTTATTCTGCTCTCGTGAGACCTCACTTGGAGTACTGTGTGCAGTTCTGGTGTCCTCAACATAAAAAGGACATGGAACTGTTGGAACAGGTCCAGAGGAGGGCCACGAGAATGACCAGGGGACTGGAGCACCTCCCATATGAAGATAGGCTGAGAATCTTGGGGCTGTTCAGCCTGGAGAAGAGAAGGCTGTGTGGAGACCTTATAGCAGCCTTCCAGTATCTGAAGGGGGCCTGTACGGATGCTGGGGATGGACTCTTCCTCAGGGACTATAGTGATAGGACAAGGGGTAATGGGTTAAAACTTCAACAGTGAAAGTTTAGATTGGATATAAGGAGGAAATTCTTTCCTGTGAGGGTGGTGAGGCACTGGAATAGGTTGTCCAGGGCGGTTGTGAATGCTCCATCCCTGGCAGTGCTCAAGGCCAGGTTGGACGATGCCTTGGGTGATATGGTTTAGAGCGAGGTGTCCCTGCCCATGGCAGGGGGTTGGAACTTGATGATTTTAAGGTCCTTTCCAACCCTAACCATTCTATGATTCTATGATTCCATGAAACTGTTATGCATGATTTTTCAACAGCACATATATCAGCTTCCCAGCAAGAATATTAAGCTTAGATATTTTAGCAAAGTCTGTGGACCTCAGAATTTTTACCACACTGTAAATCTTTTCTCTTGTGAGTTCTTATTCTGCAGATAGTGTCATGTGAATTATACTTCCACTTTTATTTTGTAAATGTTATTTCTTTTCTTGTTGCCAACAAAAAAATAGGTTTGTTTGTTTTACATGAAAACAAATATATGTGTTGTCTGTCAGCAACTGTTTACAAATACTGATCCAGAGCTACATTATATACTTTTCTCATTGAAAAAGAAAAGCACTGGTTTCTGGAACTGCATAGTCTACTCAACTAATATGAAGGTCACAGTGAATTGAAGGTGAATGAAGTGAATGAAGGTGAATATATCCTGATGTTTTTTTGCTCCTGATTTTTTATACTGATTCAATTATGTCACTGATTTAGACACAGTATAAGCAAACAAAAGTTACAATTGCATCAGAGGTATAAGTCCAAGTTGTTAATGACCTGTTCCAAGTAACTGGAAGACTGAAATTTATGTTATCTATATTATCCCTTATCAGTAGAAATTGAATACTTAAATCTCCTACTCCTAATCTCAGGGACAGACTTGTCATCCCGTTTTGAGTCAAGAGGATATTTACATTTCACATCAAATTTGTCTTTAATTCTAATGTGAGTACTGTCCCAACTTCTATGATTATCTATAAAATTTACTTTTCATTTCCACTATTTTTAAAAGTCTGCTGGTGCTGAAAGTGCTCTTGTTTTCTTTGCCTAGTGGGTTTTGATCAATCTTAATACGTATTTGAACTTGATTCTCACGTGAAAACTCTTTGTGGTCCTTGGTGTGCAATAAATGACATGTAAGATAAATAGTCCTCTAACACCTTCACAAGTAATCATGTACATCAGGGTTACGTGTAAATACTGAAGGCTAATTAAAGCAAGAAATGTGATTACATTCAACAATATATTCCTACTTTAAATGAAAATTGCAGTTTACAGAGTATACCCTTCCACAATCAAAACTGAAGTTTTCTGATTTCCAGTGCAGTGCTCCATTCCCAAGATCACATACAGGACACCAATGCTAAGAGGAGCCGATGAGTATGCAGGTTAATTATTGGTCTAGCATAGTGCAGCCCTTTGTTTAAATATGCTACTAATTTTTTACTTTTCCTGTTCCAAACTAATAATTTTCAACTGATTACTTTTAGGTGTTACACCTAAAAAAAATTTTTTTCAGAGGTTCTGAAAGAAGTAACTTCTAGAAGTCATAGAATCTAAATGAACTGTGGCAAATGAAATGCAATACTGGAAGAAGCACAGTAATTTTGCAGGACATACATAGTAAGACTGATGAAACTTATCATCCTTGACACAGCAGTGGTGTGGTACAAGAGAAGAACTTGGAAAGTTAAGACAAGTGGAGCTTTGAACAGTACTGGAGTTCTGAATAAGCCTCTTGAATGTATGTCAGTGAATATGAAATTTTCAGTGAAGAGGCTCACTTCATATATGAGTGAGATGAAAGGAACAGAGATATTTTTTGCAGGTACATTTTGAATATATTTCAGGGCTTGACAGCCATGGCAATGGAGAGTAGAGAAGATACTGAGGGAGACAAAACAGAAAAGAAAGGGACCAGAGACAAAAATTTTTGGCTAAAAAGATTATGGTTAAAGAACTTTTGGTGTTCAAATGCCTATCGGATACATGAACTTAAAGGGAAAAAAAGTCAAGAATGCCCAATAGGAATAAAAGGGAAAATGGCAGGTGATGAGAAAGAACATCAAAGGGGAAAGTGGAAGAATGCTGAAGTGAAGACATCCATGAAGAGACTGCTGATAGTCCACAAATGAGCATAACCTCAGGGTCTAATCTAAATGAAACACAGGAATAACTGTATTGAGAAAATCTGTATCCATGAAATAGAGAGAGGCTGCTGTAGTATAGGAAGCTGTCATTCTGGAACTGCTGGAATTTTCCAAGGGAATGAAATCTGGGTTAGCAGTTCCATACGTATATCTAGCTAGTGATACATTTCAAATAGATATATACTGTAGAGTTGGTCGATATATTCATCTAACTGAAATGTTGCCATTATATTAGAATTGCTCAGGTGACTATTCATACTTTGCTTTTTGTTGTGGTTTAAATCCAGGCACCTACTAAGTACCACACAGCCACTCACTCACTGCCTCCTTCCTCCCCAAACAGGATGGGGAGGAAAATCACAAAATTATAAAACCTGCAGATTAAGATAAGAAGAATTTAATAACTAAAGTACATTATAATGCTACTACTATTGCTACTAATAGTAATGATAATAATGTCTCTGCTCCCTCCTGGCTTCTTGTACCCCTCCCCACTGGCAGAGCATAAGAGACTGAAAAGTCCTTGAACTGCAAGTGCTACTTAGTAAGAACTAAATCACCAATGTGTTATCAGCATTATTTCCAGACTGAAGCCAAAAACAGCACTATACCACCTACTAGGAAGAAAATTTACTGTATCCCAGCTGAAACCAGGACACTTTTATACATTCATTAGTATTTAAAAGGGCTACTCATGTAAGGACCAATTTGTATGAAAGCATAAATAAAGTCCCTCGATATTATTAATTAAACCATAACTAAACACATAGGTGAAAAAATATTTTTGTTGTGACACTGACATATTTTTACACTATTAACCTACTTCTGTGTCCTGGGTTTAGCAGTAGCAGTCATTTTTCTCCTTCTTGGTAGCCGGTGCAGTGCTGTGTTTTGACTTTCAGCCTGGGAGCAGAGCTGATAAAAATGATGGTTTGGCCAAGGGCTTTGTGAGCCTCATGCTCTGCCGGGGAGGAGGGGAAGCTGGGAGGAAGCAGAGACAGGACACCTGACCCAAACTGACCAAAGAGGTATTCCATGCCACAACACGTCATACCGAGGAGGCAACTGGGAGTCACCCTGAAAGGACAGGGGGTCTGCTGGGTCTGACTCTTTGTTCAGTGGGTGGTATTGTACTCTTTTCCCTTGCTGTTAGCTCTTATCGCTTTTGGTGGTGGTAGCGGTGGTGATTTGTGTTGTACATTGGTTGCTG
Organism: Neopsephotus bourkii; assembly: GCF_033783945.1. Taxonomy (NCBI): domain Eukaryota; kingdom Metazoa; phylum Chordata; class Aves; order Psittaciformes; family Psittacidae; genus Neopsephotus; species Neopsephotus bourkii. Next base: position 5,048,095 of record NW_026901872.1, on the reverse strand, counting down.
GACTGTTCTTACCTCAGCCCGTGGGAGTTGCATTCTTTCGATTCTCCTCCCCATCCCTCCGGGAGCGGGGAAGGGGGGGAGCCCCCGGAGAGGGGGGAAGACGTGGGCCTCGATTGCTTCCAGCCCAGCACCACTCACTGGGAGTCAGTGCACAAGCTGTCTGGCTGGGTTTAAACCACGACATTCTGTCATCCAGCAATGGTAAATAGAGACAAATTACCTGTTTCAGAACAAGAAAAGTTAGTGTAATAGGAGAAGAATATAACCGCAAATGACAGTTTTTCTAGTTCTCAAATTTCCAGAATTGTAGTACATTTAAAATGAAGAAACAAAGACAAAAATCACCCACAAGTGATTTAGCTGAGAGTGCATCCTACTGACCTTTATCTAAATATGAAAAAGCAGACTAAAATAATTTAAGTGAAAGATATCAGTCTTAATGGCAGTAGAGATAGCAACAACACACTGGTTTTCTTAGTGGAAATGTAAAATATCAAAGAATCTATATCAGCTGGAACTCTGGTGTCCTTGCTAAATCTATACTCAGTATGCACTGGAAAATCAAATAGTGGCCTTACGACGTTATTCTATCTAGTTTTGCTTATGAATTATGGTTTCCCTTTCCCATAAATGCAGCCATCTGGGAAGTTCTTCGTAAAGTTATGAGGTTTATTCTGTCTTTTAGTGAAACATTTTCTCAAGAAAAAAATGTAAGTTTTATTGTCACAAAATGTTTATGAGTATAGCAGAAATTAATGTAATGATTTTGATTGAAAATGACCCAGCAACTTTACATGAAAATTGCAGGTCTTCTAGAAAAAGGAATAAAGGTCCCATTTTTCTTGTTTACTCGCTGAACTGGGATGCTTATCTGCTGTAGGACACACAGGACTTTAAACTTCTCAATCCTACTTTAAAAAAAAACAACAACACAACAATAAATAAAAAATAAGTTAAAAAAAAAAAAAGTGGAGGCCATAATTTGGCAGGTCTAGTAGGTCTAGTGAGGAGGAGTAACTGAGGGGAATTTCTGGTTTGAACAGTCCTCCAAAGCATCTATTAACCAAATACCTTTAATCAATTTTTCTTCCTTTTTATGTGAGAAAGATCCTTAATTCTACAACACTCTCAAGAAGATCAAATGATTGTATATTCTATTTTAAGGGCTTTTATGTCCCCCAAAAGAAAATCTGCTTGTAGAAAGAGAATGTGACATTATATAATATCTCAATAAAGAACTGCTGCTATGTGACTAAGCCCAACAATCTCATTGGAAGAATTGTGCAGTGGGAACACAAGCAATGAATGTGAAATGGTAGGATATAATCCTCCAGTGTCCAGTGGACTTTTGGTCTTGAATACAATGTCACATGGTACAGCCAGCTTGTTCAGTGAAAGATGCTCTTTTCGTTTTACACAAGCAAGCAAACATCACCATTTTAAGAAAACCTTTGTGCACTTTCTTTTCAGTGTATTGATTCTATGATTTTAATACCTCTTCATTCCTTAAAATGTTAGTACACATTAGTACAAGTGCAGTTCCTCAACTCTATATTTAACACATATTTCTAAATAGTCCATTAAAAATTGTATTTTATTTCAAAAGAGAGGATATGAAACTAGAGTAATGTTTTTGAAAGAACTTTGTAGTTATTAATCAAGTAGTCAAAATGCATTTATTTCATAAAAACAAGTGAAAGCACTTTGGATTGAGATGGCAACCTCTACAATAGGATGATTCTATTACTCTGAATACATTGAGATTGCTTTTTAAACCTTTCTTGATTTACAGTGCATTTGCTTTCTGTTTCCTTTGAACTAAAAGCTTTTCTTCCTCTTTGCAGTTCACATATAGATCTCGAACACCAGCTTGTCAACTAATGACTTTGAACCTCCAGTGGTTATGGACATTAAACTGCACTGGCAGAAAAATAGCTGCGATGTCAAAAAATGGAACAGGGAGGTTATAAGCTCTCAAGAAGGATTAGGACAAAGCTTTCCAATGACAAAGGAAGTAAAAGAACATGACAAAGCAAAACCAGAAGTATTCAGTAAGTATTGTTTTGGCTTTGATTTAAGTCTGTGATGTGAAAGAACTAAGTATGTCACCTGTACAAAATGGTATGGAAGCAGCTGGATGTGAGCCAGACTGGCTTTTAAAAGATTAATGCCCAAAATATATACACTTAACCCTATTTTAACAGTGCTCACTTTTTTTTTACTCAGGAAAGTGGATTATTCCTTTCAGCTTGAAAGCTCTTACAAAAATGTTAGTGTTTTGCTTTATTTTAGATTTCAATTGCCTCCAGAAGGGGTGATTACTTGGATTATGACATTTTAAAGTGAAAAGCTCTGATGAACATCATGTATGTTGTTAATGAAATAGCAACTGGAACAGATGAAAAACACAGGACCCAAATTTTCTTTATTTTTTTCTGGCTTGGTTAACTAACCTTATACTGAATTACCTTAGCCACAACATATCAAGAGAGAAAATGCCACAGAGGAACCATATGTGAAAAGATATGTTTGCAACATAGTGTCATGGAGTCTAATACTGATAAGCGATCTCTTTCTGAAGGCTGTGCTTAATGCCACCATTTAACCTTAAGCTTGCATTTAGATTCAGATGATAACTTTTTAAGCTTTTCTTTTTTCTCATCTCTTCCACTTCCCCTTTCTGCAGTCCTACTTAGTGCACCAACTGCAGCATTAATTTTAAATAATTTGTCATCTTTTGATAATATCTCTCCAGGATATCAGGAAAATTAAAGCTGTCAAAACTACACACAATTAAAATTTATAAAATTAATGGGCTGCAAAATAGTAAAGGTTTTGCTGTAGGCCGTTCAGATGATCAGGTCAACAGGAGATACTATTAAAATGATCATGATGAATGGTGACAGGTAAAATCTTACATGCTGAAAAGTGTATTAATTCAGAAAATGAGTGCTACAATTAAAGAGTTCAGCACATGAAATAGTCATACAGTTGCATTTTAAGATATTTTATGGCTACTAGTATTGTGATAGTAAGGCCCACTACTTGTATGCAGTGACATGAAATGCTATTAAATGCTCATAATAAAAATGTGGGTTATGGCTGGCTACCAAACCTCCCAATAGATCTACTGATGTACCACAAAGTAAAATGAGATCAGTCATTCATTTGAAATTTATTGAAAGAAAATAACATGCTACAATAGAAAAGTGCTAGAGGACCTCTGTTTCTTGTCATATGTTCAGCGATCTTGCAATATAAGGATTAAAAAAATAGTTCCTACTGAGGAAAGCTGTGTAAAACCATCAATTTCAGTGCCCCAAGGGACAGGTGGGGTTATAAACATAATGTTACTCCATCAGTACTTGTACTTGATGTACTTGTTAAACAAGATAACCTAATTGATTTTAAGCAGAAATAAGCCATATGCCTGTTCTGCATAAAGGGGTGACATGTTAACTACCACTTACCAGCGCATTTAAAATGTGAATGTTAAACTTACTTTTTTTTTAATTTTTTTTTAATTTGCAATAATCATTTGAGCAAGTATTGGAGAAAATAATCTGCAAATATCTCAAAATTGGTTTTGTTCATGGGATGACTTTCTTGACCCTATTGTTGGGTTTCTGTTGTTGTTTTTTTTTAATTTTCTTTTTCAAAGTCTTAGAGAAAATAAGTTTACCATCTGGACTGTCTGTCAATATTAACAAAAGCCAATTTTGATCTACTAAATAACAAAGAATATTATCACATATATGAAACCTTCTTCTAAGATTTATGTTCAGCAAGAGAACAAGATTTTCTGACATATCTGATTTTTTTTTTAAATTAACTAATCCCTCTCAGCAGTCTCACACTGACTCCTTGCTTAGGTGATGCCTCAATACTCATGTCAAATTATTCACTGATGGAAAGAGAACAGTCAATGTAACTTCACATTTAGAGTCTTACAGCAAGCTTAAGAGTTTGCATCAATACTGATTTCAAACTGTCTTCTCACACTTTTTTCCTCTGTTTCCTTATCTCACAGAGGCAAAAAATGACACTGTTCTTCCTTAACTTCCTACACGTAACAGACATTGCTGTGAAAGAGCCAGCATCTGTTTCATATTATGTGACAAAACCAACAGAAACTGGTTGTATAACTTGCTAGCTGTGAGTCTGTTATTAATTTTTTGTTTATTACTTGCTTCAGATTTCCAGTGAACATAACTTTCAAAATGCAAGCTGATCACTCAACTGAAACCTTATAATATGGAAGTGCCTATACCATCATAAATAATTTCAGGACAGGTATTTGTAGTTAACCTTTGGGGCTCAAAAAGCCCAAGGGCCTGGTCTTCCTAACTTCTCAGTATAAAACAGGAAGCTCAACAGAACAGTGTTGTTCTCTTGGCCTGAATCCAAGGGAAGCGGTGACGCAGCACAGATGCTTGGAGATTTAAAACATTTTTTTATATAGCTTTTGAAATCTTGTTTTGCTCTTTCTCCAGACTGTAACTCTGCTGTAATCCCATTTAAACCCTTGAAAATGTAAATTATTTGTTAAGTTTCTGTAAATGTACAACAAAAAATAAACTTTCTTTCATAATAAGGCCTAAATGATAAAATCACACTTCAACTATAGAATAAAACTTAATTTACCTGCATAAAGGGTGGCGTATGCATGCCTTTTTTCAGCATCAGAACCTAACTCTGGTATTTAAAACTGCAATGATCATAGAATCATAGAATCATAGAATAGTTAGGGTTGGAAAGGACCTTAAGATCATCAAGTTCCAACAACCCTGCCATGGGCAGGGACACCTCGCTCTAAACCATATCACCCAAGGCCTCGTCCAACCTGGCCTTGAACACTGCCAAAGATGGAGCATTCACAACCTCCTTGGGCAACCTATTCCAGAGCCTCACCACCCTCACAGGAAAGAATTTCCTCCTTATGTCCAATCTAAACTTCCCGTTTAAGTTTTAACCCATTACCCCTTGTCCTATCACTACAGTCCCTGAGGAAGAGTCCCTCCCCAGCATCTCTATAGGCCCCCTTCAGATACTGGAAGGCTGCTATGAGGTCTCCACACAGCCTTCTCTCCTCCAGGCTGAACAGTCCCAACTTTCTCAGCCAATCTTCATATGGGAGGTCCTCCACTCCCCTGATCATTCTCGTGGCCCTCCTCTGGACTTGTTCCGACAGATCCGTGTCCTTTTTCTGTTGAGGACACCAGAACTGTACATAATATTCCAAATGAGGTCTCACGAGAGCAGAATAAAGGGGCAGGATCACCTCATTCGACCTGCTGATCACACTCCTTTTGATGCAGCCCAGGATATGGTTGGCTTTCTGGGCTGCAAGCGCACACTGAAGCCGGCTCATGTTCATTTTCTCATCGACCAGCACCCCCAAGTCCTTCTCCGCAGGGCTGCTCTGAATCTCTTCTCTGCCCAACCTGTAGCTGTGTCTGGGATTGCTCCAACCCAGGTGTAGGACCTTGCACTTGGCATGGTTAAACTTCATGAGGTTGACATCAGCCCACCTCACAAGCGTGTCAAGGTCCCTCTGGATGGCATTCCTTCCCTCCACCGTATCAACCGAACCACACAGCTTGGTGTCATCGGCAAACTTGCTGAGGGTGCACTCAATCCCACTGTCCATATCACCAAGAAAGATGTTGAACAAGACCGGTCCCAACACCGATCCCTGAAGAACACCACTCGTTACTGGTCTCCAGCTAGACATTGAGCCATTGACCACAACTATTTGCATGTGGCCATCCAGCCAGTTCTTTATCCATCGAGTGGTCTATCCATCAAATTGATCTCTCTTCAATTTAGAGACAAGGTTGTAATGCGGGACAGTGTCAAACACTTTGAACAGGCCCAGGTAGATGACATCAACTGCTTTACTGCTGTCCATCAGTTCTGTAGCCCCATCATAAAAGGCCACCAAATTGGTCAGGCAGGATTTCCCCTTAGTGAAGCCATGCTGGCTGTCAGCAAGCACCTTGTTGTTTTCCATGTGCCTTAGCATGCCTTCCAGGAGAATATGCTCCAAGATTTTCCAGGCACAGAGGTGAGACTGACTGGTCTGTAGTTCCCTGGGTCATCCATTTTCCCCTTCTTGAAAATGGGGTTTATATTTCCCTTTTTCCAGTCGTCGGGAACTTCACCTGACTGCCATGATTTTTCAAATATGATGGCCAGCGGCTTAGCAACTTTATTTGCCTGCTCCTTCAGGACCTGCGGATGGATTTCATCAGGACCCATGGACTTGTACACATTCAGATTTTTAAGATGGTCTCGAACCAATTCCTCTCCCACAGTGGGTCCAAGGTCCCCGTTCTCACAGTTCCTGTGTATGCCTTCCAAGACTTGGATGATGCGGTCAGAGCCTTTGCTAGAGAAGACTGAGGCAAAGAAGTCATTCAGAACCGCAGCCTTCTCCAAATCCTGGGTAGCTAGTTCATCTGAGAGCTTCCTGAGGGGGGCTGTATTCTCCCTAATCAGTTTTTTCTTTGCTATGTACCTGTAGAATCCCTTCCTGTCATCCTTAATATCCCTAGCCAAGTTTAATTCTAACTGGGCCTTAGCTTTCCTAACCTGGTCCCTAGCTCCCCAGACAACATGCTTGTACTCTTCCCAGGCTGCTTGTCCTTGCTTCCACTTTCTGTAAGACTCTTTTTTCATTTGAATTTTCCTCAGGAGCTCCTTATCCATCCAAGGAGGTCTCCTGGCCCTCCTGCTGCACTTCCTTCTGGTTGGGATGCAACACTCCTGAGCTTGTAGCAGGTGATCCTTGAAGACCAACCAAGAGTCTTGAGCCCCCCTGCCCTCTAGGGCTATATCCCATGGAACCTTACTAAGCAGGTTCCTGAAGAGGCCAAAGTCTGCTCTTTTGAAGTCTAGGGCAGTGAGCTTGCTGCACGCTCTTCTCACTGTCCTGAGGATCTCAAATTCAACCATCTCGTGGTCGCTGCATCCAAGGCTGTCCTGCAGTGCCACATTTCCAATGAGCCCTTCCCTGTTGGTGAGCACGAGGTCAAGCATGGCACCTCTCCTTGTTGGTTTTTCTCTTACTTGCAGAAGGAAGTTGTCTTCCACACAATCGAGGAACCTCCTGGATTGCTTGTGCCGGGCCGTACCGTCATTCCAACAGATGTCAGGGTGGTTGAAGTCACTCATGAGAACGAGAGCCTGTGATCGTGAGGCTTTTCCTATCTGCCTATAGAGTGCTTCATCTGCAGATTCCTCTTGATCAGGTGGTCTATAACAGATCCCCACAGTAATGTCTCCCATCACTGTTTTCCCTTTAACCCTGACCCACAAACTCTCTGTTAACTGCTCACCAGTCTCCAGACAGAGTTCGATACTCTCCAGCCTATTCCTAACATAAAGGGCAACTCCCCCTCCCCACCTGCCACGCTTGTCTTTTCTAAAGCGCCTGTAACCTTCCATTCCAACACTCCAGTCATAGGAGCCATCCCACCATGTTTCTGTGATGCCTATAATATCATACCCCTGTAGACGAGCACACATCTCTAATTCCTCTTGTTTGTTCCCCATGCTATGGGCATTTGTATAGAGGCATCTGAGCCGAGCTCCAAATGAAGCCGGCTCATTGGCTGGAGCAGCGGAATATCTCTGCATTGCTCCGAGCATTTATTATAGGTGCTGGCAACTGACTGGGTGTGTTGGGATGGAATGATGCCCCCCTCCCCCAACACATCTAGTTTAAAGCCTCCTTGACCAGTCTGGCAAGCCTCCTACCAAAACTGCTCTTCCCCTTCTTTATTGGACCAGCTCCACCAGCCCCTGCTGGACCTGGCTTACAAACTTGGGTCCCATGTTCAAGACACCCAAACCCCTGACTGTGACACCACCCTTTTAACCATTTATTAACCTGGCTAATCCTCATAGCTTTTTTTAGGTCCTCCCCTGTATCCTGGAGAATAGACGAAAAGACTATCTGAGCTCCAGAGCCCTTAACCACCTCTCCCAGGGCTCTGTAGTCCTTCTTTATGTTCCCCAGGCTACTACTATCTATATCCCTAGCAGCCACATGTATCACCAGAAGTGGGTAATAGTCCATGGGGCTTAGCAGAGCAGGCAGCCTCTCTGCCACATCCCTGATCCGTGCCCCTGGTAGGCAACACACCTCCCCTGAGACCGGGTCAGGCCAACAGTTGAGTGCTTCTGTCCCTTTCAAAGTAGAATCCCCTACCACTACGACCCGCCACTTTTTCCTGGCAGCACCAGTAGAAATCTTCTTTACTAGTGCATCAGCCGGCTGTTTCTGGCAGAAGTGCGTTTCCTCATGAGTCCCCTGCAGGACAGCAAAGCGGTTCTGTGTGGGGGCAACAGGTTTAGGAGGAAGTCCCTTGCCTTTAATTGTCCTTTTCCTCCTTTTTTTTATTGGTTTTCTTTGTCACTAATTCCCAGTTTCGAGGGTTAACAGCCTCCTTCTTTCCTCCATGAGCTACAGGGGAAGCTTGAGGACTCTGCACAGCTTGGGCAGGGAGCAAGCATTCCTGCTTCCTCTCAGCTACCCTGACATCTTGTAGCCTATTAATAGCTTCCTGCAGCTCAGCCACCTGCTGCAGGAGAACCTCCACCAGGGAGCACCCAGGACAGCCCTGCCCATTGTGCACCTTTTCCTCACCAGACCAGTGCAGGCACTCTCTACACCCCAAAGTCTGCACTGCAGCCTCTCCTCTCATCGGCTCTGTCTGAGTGCCTACAGTGGCCACCGCTAGGCCAGCCAGAGCAGAGCTCCCAGACCGAGCCCTGGTCATGTGGCAAGTGCTCACCATCCCGCGCAAACTACCTCGACCCTCTCTGTTCACCGCGCTCCTGGTCGCTTGCTCTCCCTGGGGCAGGTTTTTAACCAATCAGGGCTAGCGCCGTTCGTCCTGGCTCCGCCCCCTGTGAGTCAGCTGCTAGCGCCAGCTGAGCTGCTGGCTCCTGGGCAGGTCCTGTCGAGGACTTGAGGCTCCCTCGGTGGCTCTTGTCGCTCTGAGTTGAGGCTCCTGGACGCTGATCTCCCCGCGCTCCAGTGTTCAAGGTGTCCTCTCTCGAGCTACTCACCTCAGCAACTGACCCATGATATCCACTGACTTCTAGTTTTACAAAGTACTGGTATTCCACAGATTTTGTTTGTAGTAAGTGGGTTTTACTCAGCTTTTCTCAGATCTGGTAGACCATGAAATTTCCGAATTCTATATCATTATGAAGATCTTTGGCTCATTTTACATCTACTTTACAGTAACATGTTAAAGTTTTGACCTTTCCCTAGAGATCAAAAAAATTGCATTTTTAAGCACATTTTGTCCCAAAGCATTTTGCTAAATAACATATTAAAGAAGAACCAGACTGCTTCTCCCAGTTTCTTTCACAAGATTTAGAAAATAAAATTTTGAGACACAGCATCCCTATACACATGGAATGAGATATGAAAGAATTCAGAAGTTCACATATCATGCAAGAACAAATTATGCATGGCACAACAGGATTTTAACTCCTTTTATGTTAGCACCATCTGGAGTAGTGTATGCTCCAATTCACATTATAGGTGAGGTGCTGGGATGCCACACTCTCCCCGATTTTCAAATATTGTTACTTCTAACCCCATTATTTATAGGATAAAAGAGCTACAAATGTCCTTCTATTTCCAAAACCATAAATCTTCCCCATTTACAGGCATTAATGTAGTTCTTAATTTTTCCATATTCATATATATAAATTCACACTTGCTGATAAGGAATTGTTTTTCATCTTTTCTTCCGAGTGCTGCATGTGGAACTTCTAAATAGGTTTACAATCTTTTATAACACAACTGTTAAATTGTACGGGGAGGTGGTGTTTATTTTTTATATATACATATATATGGTATATATATAAATATATATATAAGATATAACATTTTATTAGTTTCTTTTACATCACTACAGACTATAGTTTTTCATCATATGAGGCTGAATAGGTGTACAAAATTACATTAATGAGGTATCTAAATATATTGCCTCATCCTTTACATCTCCGCCCCCCGCCCCTCCCCCGAATTCCCTTTCATAGCCTATTATGGCCTGCACTTTTCCTCCTAACTGTTAAACTGCCACATCACTAGCTGTGGTTAGATTCAAAGTAATGACTACTATGCCCAGCACAGTATTTCTTCTCTTTGGAGCACTTTTAATTATGCCAGTAATATAATCTTTAAGATAGCAGTGAAACACTCTTTAAAATAAGACTTTGCTTGGCTCAGAACAGCTTTGCTAAAAATATTAAAATAGGAAAAATAAATTAATTGATAAATTTAATTTGCTAGAGAATTTAATTTCTTGAATAGCTTAAATCACAAAGACAACAAATGGCTTTGACTTTACTTATAGAACTGATCTTCAGTTCTTATAACTTTAAAAGAGAAATGTTAGCTGCACATTTGAAAAATTATTTTGTTCCTATGATTCATTTATCTTTTATGACTGGAGACTAACTTTGACAGAGTAGTCCCATGAGTGCTATACAGTAAAGCAACGTGTTTACCTTAAAAACAGGAGTTACTTTCCAGTCAGACATCAACTACTCATAGCTACTGTGGGTATATATTGGGAAATGCTTTTAGATATATTCTATCACACTGTGATAAAGTTCAGGCTGTCTTTAATACATATTATATATTTTTATATGCATGTATATCTTTTGTATGCATGTATATCTTTTTATCTATCTGTGTATTGATAAAGCACTTATACTGCCCTTGGAGAACAATTGGTTGTTCAGAAAGTATAAAACTGACAAATTTATATCTGATATAAATATGTTCATGGGTTTTCTGAGCTCCGTGAGTCTGGAACAGTCACACTGCAGTACAGAGCTTGGAGACTTGAATGTTGAGATTTAGGTTTGAGGGCTACCCCACATAAATCTAAGGACCCTGGTGGGATCGAACTTTCCAATGGATGTAAAGTCCTTGTCCCTGGAAGTCGTGGTGTAACTATTCCAAAGCTGTGACTATTGGATCCTCTGAACACCTGCCCTGGAATAACTGAGTCTCTGGTCATAGTGAGAGTTGCAGGCTTATCCTAATGTTTTCCTGCAAGGATATCTGTCTTTGCAGTAAATAAATCAGAATTCCTAGTTCTTTCAGGCTCTTACCTCCTTAGGGCAGATGCTAGAAGTCCTGACTGTCTCGTTTGCTTTGAGACAGAAATGAAGTAGAGAGAAGAACCTGCACCACATACTCATAAAAATATCAACCCCATGCAAGTTATTTAGAAAGTAGGAGAAAGCTTCCAAAGATTTATAAATCTTCTTTGATTCTCTTGAAATATTCAGCACTTAAAAGAAACTGTTAATGGGTCAATTTGAGTAACTGTCCTGGGTTTAGCAGCAGCAGTCATTTTTTCTCCTTCTTGGTAGCTGGTGCAGTGCTGTGTTTTGTTCCGGGCTGGGAACAAAGCTGATAAAAATAATGTTTTGGTTTGGCCAAGGACTTTGTGAGTCTCATGCTCTGCCAGGGAGGAGGGGAAGCCGGGGGAAAGCAGAGACAGGACACCTGACCCAAACTGACCAAAGAGGTATTCCATACCACAGCATGTCATGCCCAGGAGGTAACTGGGAGTGACCCGGAAGAGGCAAGAGTGGACATCAGGGTTGGAGGAGGTATCGGTCGGTGCTTGGTCGGGCTGGGGGGGGCAAGTTATCGGTCGCCTGGTGATGGGGTGTTGTATTCTCTTCCCTTGTTATTTCCTTTATCATTACTATTATTGGTGGCAGCAGTAGTGATTTCTGTTATACCTTAGTTACTAAACTGTTCTTATCTCAACCCGTGGGAGTTGCATTCTTTTTGATTCTCCTCTCCATCCCTCCGAGAGTAGGGGGAGGGCAAGAAGGGGGGGGGGGAGTGAGTTAACAAGCTGTCTGGATGGGTTTAAACCACGACAGTAACTTACTTCAGAGTCATAGAATCATAGAATTGATTACATTGGAAAAGTCCTTAAAGATCATCTAGTCCAACTGTTAACATAACACTGCCCAGTGCACCACTAAAGCACTTCTCTAAGCACCACATCTACTTTAATAAAGAGATCACAGACTCTTTGTGAAAAGAAAGGGGCATATTCACCTTGAGCAGAGTTCCACGGAAGAGTCTGAATCCCTTAAAAACCATCAAGTAGTTGAGTTATAGCTGAAATCCTAGTGCTTGAGATACAGAACTCATGACATTCTGCATGATGGCTCTTGGGCACATTAACTCTGGAGCCATGCTTCTAAAATGTGTAGGAAGCACTCTTATGTTTTGTGTAATCTGCATATGCAGCATTTGGCAATAATTTATATTACTCTCAGCTTCCTTATGAAACACATTTTCCTCTTTTCAGAGCCCCATTGATCACTGGGTAGGTATCTGAATCAGAGCTGACATTGCTGATAAATGTGGTTTAGGAAGAACAGGAAGAAACTGAATATTCATTTTTAAGAAACACAGTATTTTAGCTGGTAACATACCTCTCTTTTATATTATAACATTACAATAATTGATATATTCTTTTTCACCACCACCTTGTATACATTCTGCTTCAGGTAAATGTTTTTTCTTTTCTTATGACCCCCACTGGAGAAGTTTTTATTGATCTATCACTGTTGGTGCCTTGTTTTTTCTCATTTGTGTTGCTGTTAATTTAGGATTCAGACATACACATGCAGGTCATGTTATTCCCTCCAACATTCACCACTGTGCTTTCAATGAAAATTATTTCATCCAGAATTATGCTGCCTATTCACTGAAGTCCTTTTGAAGTTCTTCACAATATCCTTGAGACCCAATTAACCCAAATATGCTTTGCTATTGTTGCTCATTAAACCAAAGCATTCTTCGTCTTTACCAGCTTACTAGGAATGGTATTCAACAATGCAAACATCCTACATGATAAGTTTGCACTTACCATTTTCATTTACTTGAAAATAATAATTTATATACACTTATCTTGCCCCCTTAGGCAAACAAAGGGACATCTGCTCTGAATATGTTTCAGTAGTATCAGAATTTATTCTTTTATTTTCTCTTTCACTTCATACACCTGAGAAATATGATGTATATCTTTGGCAGAAATAAGTAGACATGAACAGAAGGTTAGCTGATGCTTGATTAAAAGTTTTCTTTTGTTTTCTATTTTTACAAAAAGAATTTAAAAAATGTAGGAATGATTATAAGACCACCCTGATAACAGTGAAACGAAAAATCAGAAATCTTTCAGTGAACTGCAAACAGGAGAAAAAAAAAATAAAAAAAAAATTGTATGAACAGAGGTCGTACAAGGTATAACTTCATTATAACATCAGGAATGATAGTTAATTCCTGTGAATTACCAAATTAATTGGGTTTAAAAACAGATCTTATAGTTGTCTTGGTGACCTTTATTTGTAAACTACCTTTTATTGTATCTAATATTTTTGCATCATCAAAAGTAAAATAAAAAAAAAGTCAGTAGTGAAAACCATTTCTCTTACTTCTCTGCAACAAACATCAGTACTGAAAAGGATAATGGATGAGCAATATTTTGACCATTAATAAAGATGTGCAAAAATTCTTGGAAAATTATTTAGCATTTGTCATGGTTTATGCCCAGCTGGTAACTCAGAACCGTACAGCCTTATAGTAAGATGTGGAGAATCCTTATTAGCAATGGATGAAGTAGAGCACCTGACACAAAATCTATAGACATAAAAATAACTCTAAGTAACTCTTATTTTTTTTGTCAGTTCTGTTGTATTCCATTCATTGTAAAGTCACACATTATCTTTAAAAATTTCACCTCAAATATTACTTTTCTGTGGGCAATTTCTTACATCATAAAAACATAAGCCTGCAGAAGAAAAGGCTGTAGGGAGACCCCATAGCAGCCTTCCAGTATCTGAAGGGGGTCCTATAAGGGTGCTGGGGAGGGATTCTTCATTAGGGACTGTACTGATAGGATAAGGGGTAACGGATTAAAACTTGAATAAGGGAATTTTAGACTGGATATAAGGAAGAAGTTCTTTACTGTAAGGGTGGGAAGGCACTGAAATGTGTTGCCCAAGGAAGTTGTGAATGCCCCATTCCTGACAGTGTTTAAGGCCAGGTTGGGGGCATTGGAACTAGATGATCCTAAGGTCCTTTCCAACCCTAACCATTCTATGATTCTATGTAGGATCATAGTAACACAGGCTTTTGGAGGAATGGTAAGGAGCAAAACAGTATTAGAAATGTATTTTGTTTTTATGATACATCAGCAAATGTACCTTCTAAGCACAAAAGTAGTGTGGTATTTCAGGGGTTATGTTATGATTCTTGACTGAAGAGTATTATTTTGTGAATTTTTGTGTATTTAAAAGTATTCATTGACATATATATGTCATTTTATGTTGTAAATAAGTATGCATGCACACACACACACATACATACATATGCATATATAAAAAAAAAAAACAAAAAACAAAACAGTGCCTTGAAATTGAAACTTAGTTTCTTGTGGGCTTCCATGTGTAACTTTAGGGTTAATTAATTTTTAAAATAAACTAAAAAGATTGTAGGTCACCTTCGATCTTATTTTTAGCTTTTTTGTATCCCTGTTGTTTTATTCCTCATTCCATTACCTTTTTCTGACAAACTGTAATTCATATTAAATAATCTTTTGACCTATAACTTATGGCAGTATCCATTGAGTCATAATAAGAATAATTATGCTTTTGCAATGTAAATAGAGAGGTGTTCAACAGAAATAGGATCAAAATTAGGATTAAGATACTCTATATACCAAAAGTTTAAAAAGCACAATATGAACAAATGCTTCTCTTAAGGTGTTTGATTGAGGTTTAATTTTTGTGGGTTTGTTTTTGTTTTTATTTTGTCTGTGGTTTGTTTTTTTGGGGGTTTGAGGGTTTTGTTTTTTGGCATTTTGTCTGTTTGTGTTTTTTTTTTTCCTGTGGGCTATTTTGCTTGACTTTGGACAATACAAATTGATTTCTGAGAAGTGCTTAGAACATCAGGATTATAAATGTGGATCATGGTGATCTGGTCAGATGCAGACATCTAAATTGTAAATGCCAAATTCAGACAGATGTAGCCCACATTTTTATTCTTCAGTTTGATTAACTCACCACATGCAACTTCAGACTCTATGCTTTGACCTTATCTTATAAATTGATATGTTCAGCTCTCTTTTCACACTCACCTCTGCTTGAGCAATATCATTCTACTTTTCCATATTTAATACCCATTTAAAGTCATGCAAAGAATTCAGGATGATTTCAGAAAGGTTTGGGGATAGATACTTAAACATAAAGAGCTTACTTTCTGCCAGAAAAGGCCACGATAATTCCATCTAAAATTTCTCCTAAACTGAGCTGACTGGAAAATTAATTTTAAAACTTTTCCTGAACATTGAGGCTTTTCAACCTGCAAAGTTTTTACCTGGAAATTATTTGCTTTGATGAGTTTTTACTGTATCTGAGACAAGTTTCCATGGGAATCCATAAATTTCTCATTATTTCCATAATTTTCTTTCAGGAATAATTTATATTCCTTAGGGTAGCATGTTAATTTTTACATTTTTTTGCAGTACTGGGGTGGATCTGCTTTGAGGTTTGCCCTTAAAATGGGTATTTAACATTTTCATATCTCACTGAATCACTGCCCATGCAGACCTCCTGGAACAAAGGACATTTCTAACACTAACATATAATTAAAACATGTAATTCCTGCTTTATTTAAAATTGCCTCTTGGCAAGCTCTATTTTGAACTGACAGGATTCAGGGTTGTAGATCAGCTGCACCTGGTTTGAAACCCCTCCCTGAATTGCAAGAATCTACATGAACTGTACTGTAGAACAGTTACTGTCTTTTCTAGAATTATTAGCTGTTTTCTCTATAATGTTTAATGCACTTGAGTATGAACATTGAATTAAGGCAGTTGATGCATTCATTGACATACAGTGCAACCCCACTGCCTCTTTTTCCTTGCCTATCCCTTCTAAAGAGCCTGTAGCCATCCATTGCAGTACTTCAGTCATACGAACCTTTCCACCATGTTTCTGTGATGGTGGTTATGTCATGATTTCCCTGCTGCACAATGGCTTCCAGCTCCTCCTGTTTGTTGCCCATGCTGAGGGCGTTGGCATAAATGCATTTAAGTTGCCCTGTGGATCTGGACTCCAACAGCAGCATGCTACCCCATGGCTCATTTCTAGTCAGCCTGGTGCTATCCCCTTCCCACTTCAGACCTAGTTTGAAAACTTCTGTATGAGCCCTGATAGCTCCTGGGCTAGAAACCTTTTCCCCTTTGGGACATGCGTACCCCATCTGCCGCCAGCAGGCCTGGTGTTGTATAGACTGACCCATGGTCAAAACCCCCAAAACTCTGGCAGTGACACCAGTCATGGAGCCAGGAATTAATTACTGAGATTTTTCTGATGTAACCATTGTTATTGATTGTGACTGGCAGGAGGAACAAGAACACTGCTTGGGCTCCCAAACCCCGAACCAGTTATCCCCAAAGCCCTGAAGTCCTTCTTGAGTCTCCTCAGGCTTCTTGAAGAGATTTACTCATTGCCCACCTGGAAGACTAATAAAGTATAGTAGTTGCAGGGCCGTACAAGATGAGTTTTCTGGTGAGGTCCCTTACCCAGGCCGCAGGGAGGCAGCAAAATCCCCTGTGAGCCTGGTCAGGCCGACATATGGGACCTTCTGATCACCCTAGGGTAGAGTCACCAATCACAACCACTCTTCTTTTTTTCTTTATAGTACAGTTGGTCATAAACCAGTGTTCTCTGACTTCTGTGGCAACTCTTCTGACCTGGATGATCCCTTATCATCAGCTTCATCACTTTCCTGATCTTGCAGTACCAGGGCCTCCAATCTGTTGTAAAAGGGGTACTTAGGAAGGTGACATGAGCTAGCAGGGTAATACGCCATCTGTGCTGAGGGGTGATCTGTTTCCAACCTCCCTTGTCTCCTAGGTCCTTTTCATCTGTCCGATGGCAAACGGATAGGGTTTTGGATCTTGTTTCTGGCTGGCTTGCTTCTCTCAGGGATGGTAGACTGTGGGTCCAGCAGTCAATCTCCTCCTCAGATTGCCATATGCTCCCTAGTCATTCCACCTCTTCCAATAGCTCTGCCAAGATGCAGAGCAATTATCAACCTGCTGATGTCGCACACAATCACCATCTAACAGTGACAACAGGCTGTGGAACTCACTACAGCTAGATGCCTGGACAGTTACATGTTTATGAGGGACCTCTGTCTGGGTCGCCATATCCTTCTGGCCAGCAGAGAGGACGTAGCTTTCTGTGCTTTCTGCTGAGAGGATGCCTCCTAGAGCACTGTCTCTATGATCACTGGTTACGCTCACCTCTGCAGCCTGCCGGGCTGCTGGACACTGCCTGCTCACCCTGACGTGATGTGCTTCAGGTGCTCACATTCCCAAGGGCAGTCTTCTATCCACTCAGGAGTGATACTGCCCACCCGGCACTGCCCACTAATAAGTCAGCTGCTGCGTCAGCAGAGCTGCAGCTCCTGGGCAAGTCCTGACAAGGAGGCTTCCTTGGTGGCTCCTGCCATTCAGGATGTTGTGTTTTCTCCACACTCCAGGGCTGAAGGTGTCCTCTCTAGAGCTACTCACCTCAGCAAATCAGTAGCAGAGTGCCATAACTATTCCCTCCTTTCTCATTGTACTGTAAAAGAATCTTGTCTGTTGCAACAGTCATATCTGTTGGGTAGAGGCCAGGAAAGAAGTTTTTACTACTCATAAAATTTTTTTTTCTATCTATTTTTAGGTAATACTGTAAAATCTTGTGCTTCTGTGAGCATTTCTTAACAGAGAAATAATTACTATCCATAGCACAGTAGTAAGACTTTAACAGTCATTGTGACACAGAGCCCTGTTTTACTGCAGTTAATGAGGCCTTACCACTTCTGTTATTTTGTAAGCCAGGCAGCATAAAGATGTCAAACAAAACAAGAAAAAGAAGTAGAAAAAATCAGAAGTGAGATCACTGAATTCATACTTAACAGCAATTTATTAATCCAGTCATCTGAGATTTTTCATAACTGCACCAGGGATGGCAATCATATTACTGCTTAACATAATGAAGTGTATACTAGATAATCATTGCCTGGTCCTGATTTCAGGCCTCCAAGATCCTTAAAAGACTCAAATAAAAATGAACTACTTGACACTAATACTCTGGCAGTCTAAGGATACAAATAAAAATGTAAAGATAGAATTTTTTTACATTTTTTTCTATAAAAGTTATTCCTAATTCCCACAATACACATTCAAAGGAATTTTTATTTCTTCATGCTTCTTGAATCTTTAGTGTATTAGTCATTACTGCAGGGCCAATTCCATCCCCCAGCAAAGAAAGTTGAAACATGGATTGTCAAACTGGGATAGTCCCAAATTCTCAGTCTGCTGGAGGCTGGGATGCAATATCAGGAGAAATATTACTTGTGGACTACTTGCTTAAGAAGCAGAAGTAGAAGAAAATTACTAGGTTAGATGGTCTTCTGACACATTATATTCTTGACAGTTCTTTAGTTTTGACAGGCAACCTATAACTTCACAGAAGCTTTCACCTCAATGTCATCCATCATCTGAAATAATTTAATGTAGATCCTAAAATAATAGAAAAATTTCACTTTTCATTCTGCATTGTGTAATTTAAAATTTCTTTTATACACTCATTTTTTGCATAGTATTGATCTATTTACTATCCCATAGGTAAAACAAAATCTATTAAAGGAAGAAGCAGTATCAAATGACGTATTTTAATTTTTCTGTTTTGCTTGAACATAATGTTTGAGCTTATCCAAATGTTTATACCATTATAAATGTATACTTTTTAGCATTCCCACAGTAAGGAATTTTGTGATTTGTTGTTGGTTTTCTTGTTGTTGTTTTTATTTTAATTCTAACCAGATTTATTATCAATAAATCAGCTGTTGTGGAGGATTGTATTAGGCAGTAAACTGTGAATATCGTTGGAAATTATTTTTTTATTCTTTCTTTCCATCTATCATCAGATTCTGAAGGCAATAGCAGAGATATCTTGGGCAGTCCAGAAGGAATAGGAAAGTGTACTTTGAAAGTACTATAACATTTCAGAATGTGTATGCTGCTCTTTTTAATTTGACTATATTTGAATTAATTTGTAGACTATCTCCCCAATAAGTGCTTTAGCCTTCACTCTGACTTCCCATGAAAACTCATTTTTCCAGTGATATTTTCATCTTCAATATTATACTTGGTTCACTTCCCTTCAATTTAATTCAGCTGGTAGTGAAGAGACACTATAGATGTCAATGCAAATGAGAATCTGTTTCCTTTTCTCTTATTCTCTTCTATCTTACAAACAGAAGAACTTCATTCTGCTTCCTTATGTGTGATTCAGGTGCCCTAGGGAGTCTCAATGGTATTTGACACGTATTCACTTAGCTAAATAAATTGTTCTGACTTGGGTCTAGACACCCACCTTGTAAACAGATAAAGACCTACTCACAGGTATATGAAGAGACCAAAGCCCGTAAAGCTCCTTAGTTTAACTTAGTGGAAAAAAAACAATCAGCCAAGAGGTAAAACTCCTTAAAATATTTCCTTACAGAACAGTTCATTTTCTCCTGAATCTGTCATGAAATGCATAATGTATAGAGTGGCTTTAAGAGTATAAAATGTTCTAAAAAAAGAAAACTAATGACAACAAATTCCATCACCTTTTTCCACGATGTTTGAATTTACACTGTGGATGGGATCTTTGCATAGGGTGCCACAAGAGTCGAGTTCCAAGAGGAGCACTCTGGGCATGTCATTCCCTCAGAGGAAGGGTGATTTATGGAGCTCCCTTGCTTTCCATCCTATGTGTATCAAAGTGCACTAACCATTCCTTTACTGCTTATGCACTTTGGTCTCCTTTGGAAAGGTAGGCTGCGATTAGAAATGGTGTCATTGAAAGTCACCTCTCATGGAATCAGGATATGGTCTCAAGGAATCGTGAAAGTGGATTATATCAGAGGTCAGTCCTGTCCCATGGCATAGAGTCAGACAATAATCTGTGCTTTGGAGGTATATCCTACCCATAAAAATGTACAGAGAACAATGACTTTTTTAGATGTAATGAATGTTGAATTTTATGACATAGTGAATGATGTAATGAGTGCTACTGCTTGACCAAATTTAAGCAAATTTTAACAGCTTCTCAAAAAATGATATTAAATATAAAGAAGCATTAAAGCTAAATAAATTTAAGTCTTAATACTAAAAATTCTATAGTATTTTTTCTCTCTCTCATCATGGGTGAACATTGGAAGACCATAAAATTCCCAGTCCTTAAAATCAAAATGGTACACTATTGCAGACATGATAAATAACTGTGTGACAACAAACAGTGAATCAAACATGCAGATTTTCCAAGATTCTGGAATTTGCTAGTTGGCCAATAGTTATAAAATAGAACAACTGATGCATTCATTTTATAAACACTTCATGTACAAATGTAGTCCTCTCTCCACCTCTCTTTGAGCCCTTGTGCTCTTTCTTTGGTACTTCCCACTTCTATTTTAAAGCTCTCCTCCTGTCATAGAATACCACCATCCTATGTGGAATCACGTCAGAGAGGAACAAATATACCAGATACCTACTTCCAGCTTCATATCTATAACTTCCTGGTGTATACCTGATCAAGAGAGTGGAAGAAAGACAATTTAAAAAATGAAATAATAAAAATTGAGAAAGCTGAGATAAAATAACTTGGACTTAAATGAGGATTACAGGGGAAAAAAAATGCAGAAAAAAAACCCACCAACCAGGAGCTAGGAAAAAAAAAATTAATAATTCACCAATATAATAGAGATAGAAAGTAAAAAAATATATGAACCGTTGAAAAATTTGTATAATATGCTATCAATATACATCAATGATGAAAAGTTTCTGTACTATCACTCTAATTTATATTGTGCTGTCCACTCTGTGCCTACTGCAGAAAGCAGGCTTTATACCGCAACACTAGGATAAGGGATATAAATTGAAACATAAAAATTCAGTCTGCAAAGCATAAGTTATTCTGGAGTAGGGCAATTGGGGGATTTTTATATTAAATTAATATCTTTGGTTTTATTTGCCTCCACAGAACATGTGTATTGACTTTCCTGACACCTTTTACCTCCCCACAAATTGCTAACATCTTTGTAGTTTTCTATTCTTTGGGTCCGTGGATTGACTTGTGAGTGGAAACCAGTGATGTGTGATGTTAGTATTAGAGATTTCACATGTTGGCATTAGAAAAAGATAAGGTGTTTGATGTACCTGCAAGATGATTCATGTCCAGTGACCCATGGTCCTGCTACTTTAATAGACTTGAACACAACTACAAATCACAGATGAGAAGCAGACTAGATATACCCATGCAGAATTCCATTCTCTTTTCTTTAGGCTGATTCTGACACTTCCTCTAGATCATCCAGATCTGGTTTAAGTACTCAACAAAAAAGCATGTTTTATAATGTGTCTAGCACTCATGTTACATGCATAGGTAAAAGGCTTCAGTTAATAAGAGAACAATATAAGTGGAACTACATGAATTTACCAGGGAAGTCAAGATGCCTAGAATCACACATCTTCCACCCCCTGTTCAAAGGAATAGCAAGTGTTCTGCAAATACCACAGCCTCTTTCCAGCTCCTTACCTGCATGAATTAAGTTCAAGAGCAGTAGTAGGAAAAAGAAGAAGCAGTGTTGCCATGTAGCAGCTGAAGCACATGCATCTCCCCAGCTGAAATCCTGTTCCATTTCTGTTACACATTCTCACATTGGAGCTGTGTCAAGTACAGTTTAATGCAGATAACTTGACCTCAAAAGAAAGACAAGTAAATTATGTAAAGTACATTACCACAAGGAGTTCAGGGGTTTGGAATTGAAAGGCATTTTTTCTTTAGAGACCAAAGATGTTAATCTCTTCAGTGGAAAAAAAACCAAACAAACATATTACAGAGGTGATTTTGAATGCATCTGGGGAAACAATTGCCTAAGGAAAGCTATGTAAAATACCTAGTAAATGAAAAAATAATGGAAAAGAACAGTAGCAAAGAAATACATAAGTTCTGCCTGCCTGGTTACTCTTTTCATTAATATTAGTTCTTTTTTTTTTTTTCCCCATGTTTTGTTTGTTTTTTGTTTTGTTTGTTTTGTCGGGTTTTGTTTGTGGTTTTTTTGTTGATGGTGTGTGACATTTCAAAACAGGGACTCAAATTAATGCAGAGACTCAGATCCCCGTTTATTACCACCAAGCACTTTTTATCCCCTTGTTCTGTACTTTCCCAACCTGCACATACATGCAACGTTCAATTGCATTGGCCCTTGTAAAACCCTCCAGGTAAATACTCCAGTCACAATGCTGCAGACCCTCCCACAACCCCCACATCCTCTGGCCTCCAACTGAGATTCCCACCACAGCTACATCCTGGCACATCCTCCCAAGGCTTGCTCGTTTACCTTCCCTGTCCTTCAACATTCCAACTCATCGCCCCAGGGCTTGTCATGCACCAAGGCCACAGAGCTTATTTCCAAACTCTTTTTCATGCAAATCTTATCACCTCCACTCCCCACAGTGGTGGTACTGGTGCAGTTTTTTCCTTAGTCTTTCCTTTCTTAGTGCTTCTGCTTCTCGTGGAGATATTAGGTGAAAGTACATACATTGCAGAACAAGGAGTTAAGAAGTAGAATAGAAATGAGTCATGAAATAAAAATAAAGTAAGTGTAAAGTTCGTAATATGAAGAGGAGAAAAGAAAATATGGAAAAAAAATCCTAAACCCAGGATGGAAAAGAAGGGCAGAAGAGTGGAAACCGCTAAACAAACAAACCAACCAAAACAAAACTGTGAAGAGTTTGTTATAACCTTGTGAGCTGAGGGAGAAAAGAGGTGCTGAAATAATCATCATTATAACAGTCAGTGTTTGCTGATCAAGAATAATACGACCACTCAAGAATCCAATCAGTCTCAACTCTTTCATTAATGGCCTCTGCTGTATATATCTGTTTATGAAAATTCTTGACCTCTCAAATCTGGATCTAGGGAATGAAGGTTCTTGCTTATTCAGCACTGACTTCTCAACCCTTCTACAATATCTAGAAAATGCTTTGCAAATAGTGTTAGATTGAAAGGTAAGAAAGGAATCATGATCTCCTTTTTTGCATAATAAAGATTTCAACATGCCAAAATATAACCCCATATGTACTTAAATGCCATAAAACAAAGTCCTAGAAGAAAAAATAAAAGGCTCCTTCCTTGCTTGATCTTTCCCTTCTCCTTCCCTTTATTCCCTCCTGCCTCCATTTCCCTCCCTCATTCCTCCTCTCATTTTAAATTACATAAAATAAATATTTTTTTCCTTTCATTAGGAATGGCAAAAATTAATATTTTGAACCTGTGACCATCTCATGAGATTCCTTTTTCTTTCTGTCAGCATCCATCTTCATTTTTTCAATGCATTGGCCAATTCCAAACATTCAAGGGAGAGGTAGAAATCTCAGTATTACACTAAATTACATTTACATTTAGTGTAATGCCCAACTCGCCTGGGGAAACCTGAATATATTTGCACTGACAAAAAGGCAGAATGGAGAACACAATCATCTGCTCTGTTTGGCACCTAAGTTCTTGCCAGTCTTTGCATCTGTACTAATTTGTATCAACCACCATTAGGTCTGAACTATTTGTATAAGTGATTGTATTTTGCACAGCCAACAGCAGTAATGATACTGCAATTATGATAGCTCAAAAAGCATCCCATTGACATCAGGTGTTTTAATGTTCCGAAGCATTTGTAATAGGACTAGTATGACTCGTATAGAAATGAAGAAAAATATAAAGCACGAGTTTCTCAAACTATATCTACTAAAGAAAATATATGCTAAAAGTAAAAAGTACACTGCACTCTCATCATTCCTGTTACTTATTAACTTGTTCCCTAGATTGGTGTTTCAACTACCTTTCTCTAAAGCAATATGCAGGCATAGGTGGGTATTTTGCTCCAGGCAGGGAAAAGGACAATTTCTGTTCCTTCTCTGACACCTTGTAGCAGGCTATCTAGCAAACCTCTGATTTCATTCAGTAGCTGAAACACTAATTATAGCTCTTAGCCTCTTCTTAGGTATATAGCAACTTGGATTTAGTGCAGAAGTATCTCAAAGACAGTGAAGAGCAATGCCAAAAGGGGAGCAGAAAGCAGGCAGGAACTGAAGTAAAATCTTACTCCTGCTTTTCCATTCCCTGCTGTTGGAGAAAGGATCATTGCTATTAAGCCGGGTCTTAAGGTCCCTGCAAGGAGCTGAGTATTTCTGTGTGTTTTGGTGAAGGCTGAATGTAAATAAATTGGAATCTTTAAATAATTTTTATGAAAAGAGTTCTATGATTCTGTAATTTAAGAAGGAGGTATTTATTACAAAATTAATATTTTTGTTAGATTTATTTTTCACTGAAATATCAAAGGGACATCATCTCTTCTGTCTCCCTTTTTTCTCTCCCCCATAACAGAGATAGATCACTAAAGAAAATATTAATACAAATTTATGAATTTTGATTGAAGAGATGGAGCTACAAAAAACCATACGGAAGACAAAGTTAGACCTGATAATTCCAGAAAGAAAAAAAAAAAAAAAGCTAACTATAAAAAATTAAAAGCTAACTATATTTATTATTATGCAGAAATGAAGCAGGATGACAAAAAGCCATTCGTTCCAGAATAAAGATTGATGTCCTGACTGAACTGCTGCATTTGCTCACCTGCAAAGCTTCACCAGCTGAACTGGTTCTTCTGCTTGAATTATGTAGAATAAAATATGTGATGGTACCATGTGGTACTATGCCACTGAGAAGTCCAATAGCCAGAGTCTAATGTCTAAACAGGAATTTATTCTAGTTCAGCTACAAATAGCAGAAACCCAGTAGGCACAAGAACTTCAGATTAGCTGAATGTGAACTCATATTTGCTGTTTTCCATAAGAGACTTGACAGCCTGTTCTCCCCCTTTCTTACCATTTGCAAAGTTCTGGGGGAACCTCTATAAGTCTGTGTTTGAGGAGTTCCTTTAACAGCCCAATAGTCAGTGGCCTGAGACTTACAGTTCTTTTTGCTGTCTCTAATGCTTCCTGTTCATGAGAATTTCTACATTTAAGTATTCTCTGAATTTTGCTTTTGGTTGGATTTTTTTTTGTTAATTTCTTTTTTTTTTCCTTTCCCTACCTTATATTTGTTTTTTATCTTGACTAATCATTAATCAGATAACCTAGCAAATCAGATGTCTTTACATTCCAGGTGTCTGCATACTGTTCACATTCAACAAATGCTTACAGAAATTATCCCTAGAAGTACTGTGATCAGTTATTTACACATGCCACTTGCACTCCACTTGGATCTTCCTGATATCAGGCAATTCACTTTTCTTGCAGTACTGGTTTCTTTTGGAAACATATGCTTTAAATACTCAAAACCCTTCAAGAAATATTTATTTTTTTTTTTGGTAGAGCCACGCCATTTCAGAAAATAGGGCACTAAGGCTAAAAAAAAGGTGCTTGAATCTGTTACACTATAAGCATGAGGTTTCTACTTAAAATGACAATCATAAAAAGTGCTAAGGACCATTCTGGGTGTAAATATGAACCAATATAATAAGTATAATAGTCAATGTATATTTGATGAATTGAAAAAGTAATTTGAGTGGTTTACTTTTTGCGTCACTCCTATTTAGAAACTTTATTAAGGTTCTTAATGCAAAATAGTTTTTTGCCTGGAAAAAAAAAAAAAGGCAGTACTTAGAGGCTATTGCTATTTATATACTTCCATTAAGAAGGAAATGAGTGGAAATGTTTTCAATTGAAATGCTAATAGGAAGAAAAAAACCCCTTAATTTTCCATGAAGGAAAAGTAGTTTCTGCTTATATTAAGTGTCTGTACGAAGCATTATATTTCACTTCAAGTGTGGGTTTTTTTAGTTTAATTTTAAATTTTAATAAATCTGCATTTCACTCTCTCGGTAATAAATATGGCTTTCAGAGATAGTGTCTAGTATCATGATTACTTGTTACTTCCTTGCATCTCTTCAGCAAAAGCTTGCATGTATGGTGTGTAACATACTATTGACTGGATTTATCATTACTAAGAACAGTAAAAAATTACTTCTTTACACACTGAAATGTTGACAGTAGGATATAATGGTCAAATATTTATGGGCTATGAAATTTATGACCTGATTCAAATCAAAAGTAATTTTTGATTCTTTCCATTAACTTTAAATGCTTTCAGCAGAAGCTCTTATCAAAACTTGAAGGAACGCTTTTTAATCTAAATCCAAATCTGTCTTCAGCATAAACCAAGAAATCCATCTGTGCATGATTTACTGAGATTCATATCCATATTTTAAGGTAATCAAACTGTTAGTATTGTTTTCATACTTGAGAACATATCTCTTCAATCATATTTTTTTTCCCAAATTCAGAACCTTCATGCCATTATAATCCTTTAGGTAAGCGAAATATTTTCATGGAGTTGATATAACCAAGAAAGCCCATGTTCTCCTGGTAAGAGCTTATGGGTGCTATACCATATACCTTAAATAGTAGCATTTAACATGTATTTATAACCAGTAAAGGAGGTTTATATGTCTCAGGTGTTGAAATTAGTCACTTTGGAAAGAAATATAAAATTAAAAAAAAATGTTACAAGACCAACCAGAAGATTCACACTTTAAGTTCTGAGAAGACGGTGTATTTACCTAAAACACAAGGTTTCAGCAGAGGGGCAAGCTGAAAGATTATGGGCTCCTATTCACACAGACAGCTGTCTGGATAGAAGATATACCTTGAAACATGTCCAGGCACCTGAATAAAAAGATATGATTTCTGTGCAGTCAGTAAAAGCATCCAATTTAAAAACCTAGGTCTGGTACTGATATGTTGGAAAGTGTCATGGCATGACAGAAAAGTACCGTGGGATTAGTGATATGAATTAAATCAAAGTGATAAGTGTTAAATCATCAATATAGAATCCTAGATTCATAGAACAGTTTGGGTTGGAAAGGGTCTTAAGATCACCTAGTTCCAGTGCCCCTGACATGAGGGGCAGGGGCACCTCACCCTAGATCATGTCACCCAAGGCTTTGTTCAGCCTGGCCTTGAACTCTGCCATAGATTGAACATTTATCACTTCTTTGAGCAACCTGTTCCAGTGCCTCACCGCCCTCATAGTAAAGACCACCTTCCTTATAGCTAACCTAAACTTCCCCTATTTAAGTTTGAATCCATTACCTCTTCCTGTCACTACAGTCCCTGATGAAAAGTCCCTCTCCAGCATCCTTGTAGGTCCCCTTCAGATATTGGAAGGCTGTTATGAGATCTTCATACTGTGATACTGTTTCTTTTCTCAAGGCTGAAAAACCCAAACTTTCTCTGCCTTTCTTCAAATGGGGAATGCTCCAGCCCCCTTATTATCCTCGTGGCCCTCTGGACAGCAGTCATCACCAGTATCCAGTTGGACACTGAGCCTTTGACTGCAATTCTCTGTGTGCAGCTACCAGCCAATTCTTTATCCACTGGGTAGTCCATCCATCATATTTTTGTCTCTCCAGATTAGAGACAGTGATGAATGCTTCACACAGTATTTTGAATACATATGGATGCTACCCTACAAAGCCCAAAAGAATTTTTGCCAGTGACATAAAAAGGTCAGGATTTCATTCATATAACATGCTTTTGTACTGAACTTTCTCTAAATTACACAGAGTACAATGAGCTTTGGACTTAAGTCAATAAGCTTCTAATTGATTTTATAATGAGTTTCTTTTTAGAGTCTGATTTTTAAATAACAAGCACCTAATAAGTTTGTTAACTGTAAATTAAACAAAATGAATTCTAAAGTAATTATATTTGCAATGATGAACTCGAAACACATTTACAGAATATAAGCATCTGAGACAAGAATTACGTATTCAGCTTCTTAGTTACTTACAGAGTCAGCAATTCAAAGGTAATTTTGACTATTACTGGCATTCACTCTGTGACTTCCATTATAATACCAAGCTTCCCAGGATATAGTAACAAAAACCAGCAGACTTACAAGTGAATTGCATACAATCTCTTCCTGGATTCAGCGTGAGGTCCAGGATCAATTTCTTCATGATAATAAGTCAATTATTTTAATTTTAAAACTATTTTTGAGTGAATTTCATTTTAAATTTTGTTTATCTGCTACCATAACTTGTGGATGACATTTGCTCTGTGGTTCTCCTGTGGTAACATTCAGGGAAATTGAGCTGATACTCTGTGCTAGAACCCTTTGTGACACTTCAGCTATGACACTGTGGTACTTGACAGGTTAAAAATGGGCTAGAGGGAGAGATGAGTAAATATCTCCATAAACGGTTCTGCTGTAGCCAGTTTGTTCTGATTCTGCAGACCTGGCTATTGCAGTTATATCTGGTTCCTGAACAGTTTTCCAGTATTGCCTCTATGCAGGAAAGTCTTGCAGTCCATCACTCAGCTCAGTGAGAATGGTATTTTCTTCCATAACCTGCTCATCACCATTGCCCGCTAAGCACATTAAATGGCACAGGGACTTCCAGAAGCTATATTTAAGAAACACACTGAGATGGAAGATGATATTTATGCCTTCGTATAAACTGGTAAATTAAAAAGGATCAGAACATCACATCAAGCAATAGCTTGTAGGTATCCATGCTGTCTACTTGTTACATACCTTTGCACAGTTCCAGACCATTAATTAACAATCTCTTTTTCAGGTAATGACAGAACCTGTAAGGAACTTCTCACAGTAAGCAGTATAGATGTAATGGTTTAGCCATATGGATGTGAGACACAACATGCAGTACATCTTAGGACCAGTGTACTTGCCCATATTCATTCTAATTATAGAATCATAGAATGGTTAAGGTTGGAAAGTACCTTACAATCATCTAGTTCCTATCCCCCTGCTATGTGTAGGGATGCCTCACCCTAGACCATGTTGCCCAAGGCTCTGTCCAGCATGGCCCTGAACACTGCCAGGAATGGAGCATTTGCCACTTCTTTGAACAATCTGTTCCAGTGCCTCGCCACCTTCATAGTAAAGAACATCTTCCTTATATCTAACCTGATCAAGACTCCCTCTCTTCCCCCCTTCCATGTAGGCCCCCTTCAGATACTAGAAGGTTGCTATGAGGTTTTCATGCAGCTTTCCCTTCTCCAGGCTCAACAGCACTGATTTTCTCATATTCAAGGTGCTCTAGTTCCATTGTCATCCTTGTGGCCCTCCCCTGGGCTTTCTGCAACAGCTCCGTGTCTTCCTTAGCTTACTTAAAGAAGAACTTGATGCTTGTCCATGTGTCTTGGGGACGTAGAATTGCTGAAGGCAGTTCTATCAAAAAAAGGGTGATTTGAAGAAGACACTGAGTACTGCAGTCTTTTCTGTGGTCTTTGTAACCAGTTTGTTCTGTTTAGCAGCAGGCTCACATTTTTTCTTGCTTTTTCTTTTGCTGCAGTTATACCTATAGAAACTCTCTTGTCCTTCAAATCCTTCAGCAGGTGAAATACCACATAGGTTTTCCAAAACCACTTTGTTGCACTCTTGGACACTGCCCAGAGATGCAAATATATGTACATATATATATGTATTTATATATTCTCAAGGTTTTCCAAACTCTTTCAGTTGTAAATTTAAAAATGTAACCAAACAAGATGTTAAACGCTGCAGAGCTGCTTCTGTGTGGGCAACAAAGGTGGCATCATCAGCAAAAAGCAGTTCACGGACAAGGTGATTTAGGGTCTTAGTGTAGACCTTCAGTAGCCTTAGATTGAATAGGCTACCATCGGTACGATATAGAATATAAATGCCATCTTGTTTATCAAGGTCTGCGGTAGCCCTTTGGAGCATCGTGCTGAAGAAGATTGTGAATAAGGTCGGTGCGAGAACGCAACCTTGTTTCACACCATTGGTTATTGGGAAAGGCCCAGAGAGTGCATCACCATACCTGACTTGGCCTTGCTGATCCTCATGTAACAGAATAATCATTTTGAGGAACCTGGGGGAACAACCTAATCGTTCCAAGATCAGCCACAGGCCTTTTCTGCTCACAGTGTCAAAAGCTTTGGTGAGGTCAACAAAAGTTACATATAACCCCTTATTCTGTTCTCTACACTTTTCTTGCAGTTGCCTGAGAACAAATACCATGTCTGTGGTGCTTCTATTAGCTCTGAAACCACACTGACTTTCAGGTAGAAGTTCTTCTGCGACAGCAGGTACTAATCTGTTCAATAGTATCCTTGCAAGAATTTTACCAACAATGGAGATCAGAGTTATATCACGGTAGCTTGAGCAGTCTGACTTGACACCTTTTTTCTTATACAGAGTGACGATGGTTGCATCACGAAAGTCTGACTGTATTTTGCCTTGTTCCCAACAGCACACAACTAGCTCATGAAATTTAGCGTGAAGTGCTTGGCCTCCATGCTTCCATATTTCAGGTGGGACTCCGTCAACCCCAGCTGCCTTGCCAGTTTTCACCTGCTATATGGCCTTAAGAGTCTCTCCCATGGTAGGGGCTAAATCCAATTCATTTTTCACCAGATGTTGCAGAATGTGCTGGATTCCTTCTCCTTGGGCTACATGATTAGCACTAAAGAGGGTTTGAAAATGTTCAGACCAATGATTCAGGATGGAGATTTTATCTGTAAGAAGCGTTTGGCCATCTGCACTAAGTAAGGGGCTTTGAACCTGGAATGTGGGTCCATACACTGCCTTCAGAGCCTCATAGAATCCTTTGTGGTCATCCAAATCTGAACATAATTGAGTCTTTTCTGCTAGGTTGAGCCACCACTTTTTCTGGATGTCTTTAAGTTTCTGTTGGAGTTTGCTACATACAAGACAAAAGGCTGTTTTTCTGACATGGCAGAGTGGCTGAGCGAGGTGTGCTTGATGAGGAGATCTATTTTTTGTCAGCAATTCCTGGACCTCCTGGTTGCTATCGTCAAACCAGTCTTTGTTTTTCTTTGAGGAGAACCCAATGGATTCTACGGAGGACTGCAGGATGCTGTTTTTGATATGTTGCCAAAGCGCTTCAGGAGAAGAATCTATAAGTTGGTCTTCAAGCCTAGTTTGAAGGTTAGCCTGAAAGCTGTCCCTCACTGCAGCTATTTGAAGATTATCAACATTGAGCCTCCTCCTTGGAATGCCGCCCCTCTTAGGTTTGGGCTTGAAGTGGAAATTAAGTTTGCAACGCTATGCATGAATATTGTTACCATGTTGTCCCAAAATCATTCTGTACATAATTTTCTCTATTAAAGACTGATGGTAGCTGAATTTATTAAGTATGTTCAGGAAAGGTATTTGCTCATAAATCTAGGTTACGGTTCAGTAAAACCCAAAAGAATTTATTAGACTGAAATGGAAAGTGCCACCAACATTGCATGAGATTGTGGATGTGATTCTTATATCCTGAGGGAACTGTTTTGTGAGAAAAGCAGTCTTGGTCAGAGCTATGTTCATTTGTGCCTTTACAAAACAATCCTAAGGATTTTCTGATGGATTAAAGGGATTTATTGATGACTGTGAGGTAATCCTATAAAGCTCAATCACATGTAACGTAGTCCTACAGGATTTGTGGAGGACTAAAATATTACACTGTAAGACCTGTAATGCTTCCTTCAAAAGTACAAGTTTGACTCAGTAGATATTATGATGAATACAAGCCGTAGGACATGTGAGAGAATATATATGTATAACTGCTCTAATGTTTATAACACCTGTGTTCTATTACTCACGCAAAAGTAATTCATTCTGTATAAAAGGTCAGTGTCACGCATTTACCACCTCAATTTTTTTTTGTTGTTGCAATAAAAGGCAATTTTTATGAATAGTCAATGTAGAGTTATTTTGCTTTTTAACTAGCAGCTGAGACACCGTTTCCCATGTTCTGTTTAACTTGTGCACTTCACTGAGAATTACACAATTACCTAACTCCGTTGCATATATATATATATATATAATGAAATACAGGTTTAAGTTCAGTTAGAAATACATATGTTTTGTGTGATAGAGGGTAATCAAGAAATATTAAATTTTAAACAAGCTCTACATTATTTGAATGTTAAATTGAGATACCACTGATATCTCAAACTAATTCATATATGTATGTGCATATATATTTATATATATATAGGTAACAATGGCACTACAATATAATACAAACCAGCTATAGCTAAAGCTGTTAATTCTTAAAGGACCTAATAATGGTGTTGACGTGAAATAATAAAGACAAATTTTTTTTTCGTCTGTAGACAAATCGTTATAATCCCTGCAATAAGGGAAGTAGTTTTAGGATGAAATGTTCAGACACCTAAATTTACATGACTATGAGAGCTGTTTACCTTTGAGGTAGATGGATAAACTACCATTCCAATCAATTAAGTTATAATTAGCGCATCAAATGTAATCTAGAGTTATTATTTTTATACTACATTTAGTGAGCTGAGCAGCTTTCTAGACTGCAAAATGTTTTATTCACAGTGTTTATTGTTTAGATGTAGGCATTTAGAGTAATTTGAAACATCCTAGACAATCAAGTCATATTCAGCAGGAAGATATGATATAGGACTTTTGGGAGACTTATTTGCTCTCCTAAAGTGAAAAACACAAGCCAGGGAGAATATCTTAGGACATGTCAAATGGAACTTCATGCATTTATTTCGGCAACTAAACCCAGGCACCAACCTCCTTTGAGAATTTAGAAACCTACCTCCTTCATATATTCTTACGTGAATATTGACATCAAAAAATACATGAAATAGCTTGTAGGTATTCGGTGAATGAGATATCCACATATATATGTACATGATACATAGCAAAACACTGTAATTCTAGACTGGCAGCTGGAGGTCAAGGAATCTCAAATTCCTTCTTTTTCTTTCACAAGTTGCTTACCTTAAATGGCAGCTAGTCCTTGAGCAGTATGTTTTAAGAGACACAAATAAGGCTAGAGTTTAATTTGGGTCTGGTGCAACACAATTGCTGGTTTGTGAGGGTATGGGTAATGATTCAGAGAAAACTCCAGGAACAAACTTGCCAACAAAGTTTTCAAGCTGACAAGCAGGTATTTTTTATTGCGGCGCCGGGAGACACGGGGGATAGCTCCACCTAACGTGTGTCCTTGTATTGCTATACAAGCCATCCTTATATAGTCCCTGGGCATACATACATATTCATGAGGCTACATACAGATTACATCATTATCCAGAGAGTTCCCCACATGCATACAGAATTGTGGTAGCGGTCTCTGAGGGTTGTTTACTTCTTCCAACAATCTTCATCACTTCTGGCAGCCTTTGAAGAACGTGCAGTAGATGCTCATACCAGTTTAATTGGTTCGTTAGCACCAGAGACATAATAATCCTCCTATCCTCCTACTTATCAGTTAGTTTAACTGTAGCCCATCCTGGACACCTGCAGTTCCCAGATACTCCTTACCCCTGTGTCCTGTTCTTCTAGACTGTTTTTCTTAAAGCTATGTCAACTATAACGATTTAATCTTGCGAGAATTCTCAGTATGTTCTCTAGCTATACTCTATTTTTTTTTCTCTATGTATCATGCACCTCAGTAATTTTCAGTTGCTACTGTTACAAAGCCATCAAACTTAACATTACTTAAAACTAAGTCTAAAGGTTTATATATTCCATTTTGTGATTTTGTGCCCCTTTGTCTCAGTAACTAATTTTCGGATTATGAGGGACATTGTTTCTTATATTTTTGTTTAAGAAAATGCTTTGGTTTTTCTTTTAATATGGTATATATTTGTGTCTCAAGTATACCTTTCTGCAACCCTCATGTACATAAAATATATTTAAGATTAAATATACAAAATAGTATTTACAAATAATCCTAACACATTGGGTACATGCCTTATAAAGAATTTATGCATGTCTTTGGTGTGCAATCCCTAATATCCTGTTGTAATCTCAAAACATAACTGACTACTTAGGAAAACACAATTCAGAGTAGATTATTTATTTACTGACTTCTGAGTAGAGATGTAAATCTTGATGAAAATGTGGTTAAGCTTTCGTTTATGAAATTCCAGGCTCTGACAAAAATATCCAGCTTTCCAGCATGTTTCAAAGTTCAATCTGAACACAATAATGACAGATATTTCTCAATAAAATGTTTGGTGCACATACATGGCAAATATTCATGGCTGTATCAATGAACCCATCTGGAAATTATCTACTTTGCATACAATCTTTTTAATCTTAGTTGCAAGTAGAGGAACATATACTTGTCGTAATAAAGGTATATTGATAGCTTTTATTTTAGGTAAGCAATTCAATAAGAAATTTTTTTATCCAGTGGAATTTAATCCAGTGGGATTGAGCATTTAGGTTGAGAAATAATATGATGCTATTCTGAAAAAGTTTACCTGATTCAGTCTTCGTTTTACACAGGTAATTAATGAAAGAAATAAAGAATATGATTACCCTAACACAGATCCATATTCCGAAATATAGAGTTCACTTACGATATTATCCCTCCTAACAGTGGTAGAACTCTGGCAGATAGCTTCAGAAGGCCCAAATTCTCAGTGAATAATAGGTCCAGTTGTCAGAATGACCATAAATTTCTTGCTCTACATAGAATGTGGCTTACAGGCCTCTAAATCAAAGCTACTCATGTGCAGAATTGCATGGGACCCTGTGCACAAAGGCTTACAAAACTTCAAAATGTCATGAACTGGTATGATATTTTCACATGTGAAGGTTTATAGATGTTTAAACTTAGAGGTATATTTCATATTTTGCTTCTGAGTTGATTTGATAACAGCCTTTGCAGGGTTTGGGTCTAATATGAGCACCTGGTCTGGGTTCCATACAAGTAACCTCAGCCAAACCTCAGCATGCTGCAAGTTTGTATTTTGGCATAAGGCTATGGTTACTTTCCCCTCTCTTAGATATGTTTTGTCTGGTTCATACGAATGCAGGAAAGGTAAAACACTGTTAAAAGACAGTAAAGAAGGCATACTATTTCTCTCATTTCTTTGACAGAAATCACAGAAGTAGAGTTACATCTATTCCTTTAGAAAAACACAGGCAAAGGATTAATCACTGACCCTAAGACAAACTGGCATCCCTAACAAAAGAGCGTGGTCACTTTTAAAGTGACTACTGGGAACAGTTACTGGAAACACTATAATTAACACTGCTTAGGTATTTATGCAAACTACTTGGTTTGGGTCAAATCCATGTGAAAGTATTTTGTCTTTACGTTGGACCTATTTTATCTACTGGGCTATATGTAGCTAGTATAACAGCTTTTTTTTTTCAATTCTACTCATACAGAAAAGCTAAAAATTAATGCAAGAAGTTAAGCATGCTCTGAAGTGTGTAGCACAGAAGGCAGAAGAGATCACTTGGCAGTATCAATATAGAGAAGAATCGGGCAAGAATATTTTGCCTGTGTATACTTTTTTTGACTGGCATGAAGTTAACTTCCTTCATAGTAATTTGTACTGCGCTATATTTTGGCTTTGTGACCAAAACCATGTTAATATACACGTTTTAGTTACTGCTGAACTGTACTTTACACAGCATGAAGACCTTTTCTGTTTCTCATGCTGCTACACCACAGAGTAGGCTGGGGGTGCACAAGAAGTTGGGAAGGGACACAGCAGGGACAGCTGACCCCAACTGACCAAAAGGGTATTCCATACCATATGACATCGTGTTCAGCAATAAAAGCCTGGGAAAAGGATCAGGAAGGCAGGAAAATTAGTTTACAGGCTTCTGCCTTCCCAAGCCACCCTTGCATGTGATGAAGCCCTGCTTTCCTTGAAATGGTTGAACATCTGCCTGCCAATGGGGAGTAGCAAATGAATTCTTTATTTAGCTTTGCTTGCACTTGCAGCTTTTGCTTTACCTGTTAAACTGTCTTTAGCTCAATTCATGAATTTTCCCAGTTACACTTCCAGATTTCTTCCCCATCCTGCTGCGAGGGAGTGAGTGACTGTATGTTGCTGAGCTTCCTGCCAGGATTAAACCACAACATTGTTATATGTGAAAATAATGTGAAATCAAATGGCAGATTTTCAGGAAGATAATCTGAATAGGAATTTCAGAGGTTAGAAAAGACCTGAAATTATTATATCAGCATATGATAACCTCCAGAAAAGTAAAGAATGGATATTTCAGACCAGTTCCTTGGAATAAATTAGAAGTGTTTACTTCTGTATAGAAATGCCAACTTACATCAGATGAGTTTGTTCCTTCTGCTTTGAACTCAAACCGTTATTTAAAGAGTTATGTTGTCAGTTCTATTTGCTGTGGAATCAGTTGTACCACTTTTACAGTTTTAGGTGTAGAAATAAATGTATACATGTTCCTCTATCTACTTATGTTTTACTCGGAATAAAATATTCCCAGTCTGAAAACTGCTGACAAATGTGAACAGATTGTCTCTGACCTTCTCTGCGCGTGCAGCACAATTAATTTTGGCAGGTTTTCCTATGTGATGAACTGTTGCACTCTGCTTATTTATACACAATAAGAATGTGCCTTATAATATTGTTGACTTTGAAAATATTTTTTAATTTTTCTTTCTTCAACTTTAATAGTAGTTTATGTTCATTCTGAAGTACCAGTAAATAGTTCTGTAAAGCCTTTATTACACAAATGAAAAGGTCTTTTCCGTATTATAGAATGGATTAAATCATATAGACTTAATTTCAAAAGATTGATTGTAACCCTTTGTAATCTTAACAATGTTAACAGCTAGGCCTGTTCTGTGTAATAACTAAGACATTTCACTTTGTCTTTGTACTAGGGTCCTCTGACGTACTCTGGACACCTTGTTCCAATACTGCATAGATAGATATTGCTGGTTTTTCCCATTCAGTAATAAGATACCTTGTTTGCTGGATTTTTATTTCCTTTTCAAGGGTGAGGTATATGGAAGTGATAGTTTTCTTAGTATAAGTAGATGAAAGACACACAAATAATTCACAATAATAATGTATAATAACAAGATTTTTGGCAGCCTTGACCATGATTCCCCTACTTATAACTATTTATATACATGCAAAATAAAAACTGAGGTCAACTCTTCTCTAAACTAACAAACGTATTTATTATATCCTTAATTCACTGTTAAAAGAAAATTTTGAAACTCCAGTGAACTAAAATAATTATGCCTCACACTGTTTTGGAAGACCTTGGTAGGGCATTGAATTCCTTTAAAGTATGAGTTTCAGCTGATATACATCACAACTACGCTACATTAATCACATTATTTATTTTAGAATCATAGAATCATAGAATAGTTAGGGTTGGAAAGGACCTTAAGATCATCAGGTTCCAACCCCCCTACCATGGGCAGGGACATCTCGCTCTAAATCATATCACCCAAGGCCTCGTCCAACCTGGC
Organism: Neopsephotus bourkii; assembly: GCF_033783945.1. NCBI lineage: Eukaryota > Metazoa > Chordata > Aves > Psittaciformes > Psittacidae > Neopsephotus > Neopsephotus bourkii. The sequence continues at coordinate 5,010,621 of NW_026901872.1, read as the reverse complement.
CTTGAACACTGCCAGGGATGGAGCATTCACAACCTCCCTGGGCAACCCATTCCAGTGCCTCACCACCCTAACAGGAAAGAATTTCCTCCTTATATCCAATCTAAACTTCCCCTGTTCAAGTTTTAACCCATTACCCCTTGTCCTATCACTACAGTCCCTAATGAAGAGTCCATCCCCAGCATCCCTATAGGCCCCCTTCAGATACTGGAAAGCTGCTATGAGGTCTCCACGCAGCCTTCTCTTCTCCAGGCTGAACAGCCCCAACTTTCTCAGCCCATCTTCATATGGGAGGTCCTCCAGTCCCCTGATCATCCTCGTGGCCCTCCTCTGGACTTGTTCCAACAGATCCATGTCCTTTTTATGTTGAGGACACCAGAACTGCACACAATACTCCAAGTGAGGTCTCAGGAGAGCAGAATAAAGGGGCAGGATCACCTCCTTCGACCTGCTGGTCACGCTCCTTTTGATGCAGCCCAGGATATGGTTGGCTTTCTGGGCTGCAAGCGCACACTGCTGGCTCATGTTCATTTTCTCATCGACCAGCACCCCCAAGTCCTTCTCCACAGGGCTGCTCTGAATCTCTTCTCTGCCCAACCTGTAGCTTTGTTGTCTTTGAAAGGAAACAAATTCAAAAAGATAGGGATTGGGCAGATATTTGCTTTAATAAAGAGAGAGACTCTGCTTACTCACAATCTAGATGTTAATTAGTATGAAAATAACAGCAGAAGAATAGAATAGGAAAAGACTTGTTTTTCTTCACTGCTGTACCTTGATTTATTTATACGCTGTGTAAAGAATGTTAGCATTTTCAAAATTATCCACACCAGAAGACACAATTCTTGTTTTACAGATCTTGCTTCTGTATTCCTGAAATATACAGGGACAGTGAAAGCAAGAGAATGACACAACACAATCAGATTTCAAATCTAAAGATATATGATTTTTAACAATTTAAACCCCTTGCTTAAATTGCTCTCCTCCTGGAGCTTGTCTGATTTTTGGAAACATGATTGTCCCTTTGAAGCCTGCCAAAGGCTACTGATATCTGGAACAATTAGTATCGCTTTAATTTTTCAGAGTTGTCCTAGTAATTTAACCAATATAGAAACAAAACTAGTAGTTGATATGAAGTCTTTTTCTTCCTTTTTTTTTTTTTTTCAAGTTCTTTCAGGTTTCCTTGAATTAATGAAATAAAGGGAATTTTAACACAACATGTCCTCTAACTGTGACTATAAAATTTTAAATATACTTCTTTTCTGATGTCTCTTCTTCAGTGTATACATTTTATTCTTCCACCTGCTTGTCCTCTGTAGTTGAATAAATTTAACCTATCTGTTCAGAGATGTCTTAAATTTGGACATCTAACTTTTCTAAACTGGCTACCTTCTTTCATAGTCAACAGAAAAAGTCATGCATAACCTCAGGACAGTTCATCTCATCCTGAAACAGGTATCGAAGACAAATCAGCTGAAAGTGCTTAGCAGTATTACTTCTCCTACCATATCTATAAACTTGGCTTACTAGTTACAGACATCTAGCTTCCAGATACCTGCAGTTAGCTGAGATTAATTCTACTTGGAATACTATGCTACTGGAAAAGCTATAATTTTCACTGATGAAAGATGCAATTTATCTGCATAGAACATCTGGTTCCTTTTGCGATAAGTGAGTCTCAGTAACCTGAGGCACAATGGTAAATCTCTGCATAGTCTGAAGTTGCTCTAAAACAAATAATTAATTAATAAATTTGGACCCTCATGCTCACAGTATTAATCTCAAGGAATTTTGGTATCAGAATATTGGAAACATGGAATGAAGGAATGACTCTAGCTAACAGAGAGTCTTTGAGGCATTTGTTTTTCCCAGTCTCTCTCTCCTGAAAACATGTCTGTATTCCACGATGATCAGAGTTCTTATATTACATATTTATTTCCAGAGTACCTGTAACCTTTCAATGCCTACAGTATTAACACAATTTTTTGCTCACACCCCACTTGATGATTTTATATACTCTTGATGTTTCTTTTGTTCCTTCTTCTCTCTCCTCTTCTACTCACCAAACTATGTTGGTCTTTTGTAACCTTTACACTTCCTCTAGGCTCCTGCTCAAGAGCCTCAGAAACTAGTGTTTTCATTTTTATTATTTTGTTTTGTTTTTTTTTCAACTTCAGTATTAGATTGGAAGTATAATTAGATATATACTTCTGCCCAATTCCTTCTATTCACATTCCCCCTTCCATTATGCCTACACTTTCCCAAGTCCAATGCCTTCCTATATAAGTCTGCTCCGGTCTCATGGGAAGAAGAGGGATATGGAGCTACTTGAGAAAATTGAGCAACAAGACACCACATTTTTTAAGGGAATGGAGCACCTGTCATGTGAGGAAAAGCTGAGAGAGTTGGGACTGTTCAGCCTGGGAAAAAAAAAGGCTCAGGGGAATCTTATCAATATCTATGAATACCTGATGGTGGGAACGATGAACAGGGACTCAGACTTTCCTCAGTGATGCCCACTGACAGGACACAAATTAAAACATCATTCCATGTGAACACAAGAAAACCATACTTTTTTTACCGTGAGAGTGGTCAAACATTGGAGCAGATTGCCAGAGCAGTTGTATCTGCTCTTGGAGACACTTAAAACTTGACTGGGCATGGTCCTGAGCAACCTGCCCTAGCTGTCCTTGCTCCTGAGCTTGGCCATTAGAATAGTTGATTTCCAGAGATGCTTTCCAACTGCAGCTGTTCTGTGGTTGTCCATTTAGATTAGAAATATGATTAGAGACATACTTCTGTCCAGACTCTTATAATACTTACTCTTTTACTGTTAGGCATGTATATGTCTTGCATGAGTTCTATATTTTCCTATAAAAGTCTATTAAGACCAGAAGTCCAATAGCTACTACCTCTATACAAAAAGGGCATATATACCTTTTATATACCTGCTCACTCATACATGTAAATCTGGGCCTGTATTCAGTCAATTTTTGAAGAACAGACTCCTGAAGTTCTGACATACAGACTTCCAATTAATGTTAGTTTTATTGAAATGGAAAACATTAGCTATATCTTTATATAAACTGCAGGGTTTTTTCTCCTTTGTACAACATGGGTTCTCTATTTCTATTCCTGAGTCTGGTAAGTTATGTTTATTGATCTCACTCACCATGGAAAAATATTAGGTGATTAACTGTCAAAGTAAAGCCACAGCAAAAGAGTGGATCACTGAGCTCACACCAGCAGATTCTCTGAACAGTACTAGTCACATAAGATGAAACACACATCTGATAAAACATATCTGTAGATTCAAGTATCCTTACACCCAGGAATAGACAGCTCCATAGGATGCATCTACCATTGACTTGTATTATTCTTCACAGCATGTTTTTTACACTTTATGAGAAGCTGCAAAAAAGGTGGAAAGAGTCACAGTTTGCTGCAGCAGCAAAAGTTTCAGCCAATACAAAGACAGAAATTTGCAGTTTGTGCTATACAAAAGATAATGGAGAAACTTTCATCTGCAATGTTAGTTTTGATGGTGAATAGAATCTTTTTTTTTTGGCAGAAATAATTGTCAGTTCTTAAAGGGGACTTCTGTTTCTTATCCTTATTATGAATCAATAATTTCTGGTCAATTGCTATTCAAATTTTTTTTCAAGAGCATGAGTTACTTATTTTGCTAAAACTTTTCATGTCCAGTTCCTATACAAGTGAGAATCCTACTTGTAACCTTGTTATACAGAATCCAAAGTTGTGAAATTTGAGACTCCATTAGTAATCTGAAGCAAGTTTGCAAGCCTTTGGTTCCCCTCCGAGTAGAAACCCTTAGGAAGCAGCAGTCATTTTATAATGTATGTAAATAGACAGGATTTCTAATTTAATCCTTCCAAGGCCTCCTTTCTTCTCTACCTGATAGCATAGGAGCAAACACATAACCACCGGAATGGTTATATGAGGTGCTTTATTGCAGTGCTGGGAAACCAGGGGTATGCACCCAATTCTGGTTCCAACTTCATCACATCGCATTCGCAATTTATGCACATTTAGCATGGGTTACAACATTAGCTAATGCATATGCATTAAGGATTGCCACATCATAAATGTTATGACATCAGCGTCTTCTACGCTTGCGCAGCCCCCTCTGGTTGCCGTGTGGTGGTCATTCCGATTAAGAAAGGTGTCTTCCTCAGGTTGTCCTCTTCACCTTTTCCTTACTTGGACATATCCCAACCCTTGTGTGGATGCTAGCATTTTCTTATCAGCTTCTGGTATGCTCTTCTGGCTACCTCATACCGAGGTTCTACTCAGGTATAGTCTCCAGTACATACTTTTCTAAATCCACCCATAAATCCACCCATACACCTTTCACCATATATGGTTATGTTAGGTTTTTGCTATTAAGACTACCACTGCAACACAGGTTACAGAGCAACCATGATAAAAAACTGCAAAGTTACAACATTTTCTAACATACAAAAACCCACTATTGATTTATAAATTTCTCAAACATAATCATTTCTACTATTTTATCCAATTGTTTTATCATAAAAACTTCGCCCTTTTCCAACATACCCATTGGCTATTCAACAAACTTGAGGAAACTGATCCACTTGGTTTTTAAAACAAAGTTGAAACAAAGTTGCGTTCTAATCCCCTGCCCTGGGGTTATTGAAATGATGGCCAAGGGCAAGTCCTCGTTTTCCGTCTTTGAGACCTTTTAACCCTTGGATGTGTGTTAACATACTATTAAAGAGGCAAAGTTTCTCCGCTGGGTTTCTGGAGACCCCAAAACCATGAGCTCTTGTACCTACCAAGGGGTTTATAATCAAACTGATCCACTTGGTTTTTAAAACAAAGTTGAATAAGAGGAGAAGTTGTGAGTGCTTGCGTTGTTAATCTCATGAAGTTTGTTACACTCAGACTAATGGCCTGTAGATAGATGAATTACTGCTTCAGAGATATTAAATTTTAAACGATAATAATGATGACATGCTATTGCTCAGTCAACAGTAATTGAGTGTCAATAGTTTCATTGATAACAAGGGAAAACTTTTCCTTCAGTATTTACAAAAAATTAACTAATAAAAGAAATGCTAAGAATTTAGATAGGTTGACATGATAATTTATAATAAAAATGTCCAGTAATAGCTAAACTGAATGTAACCATATAACCCATATAAATAACATTGACAATACTGGTGATAAGTATAGAAGGATATGTATTGTAAATAAAAAAATTCTTAATTTGGACCTTTACAGCAGTAATGTTGGATCAGGAAATAAATGGTTGTTCCTTTCATACTGGCTTTCCATTGCAGACATGAAAATGAACCAGTTCTCAGAATCATAGTAATAAATGTCTGTAATAATTTCTTTGTATACAAGATAATGATATAGCCAGATGGATTATTGTAATCTTGAGAGTTGGTTTTAATAGTTTCTTTTTTTCTTTGTATATTCTATGTATATTCATTACATTTTACCTTTTTTAAAAGCATGTATAGGTGCAGATATATTATAAATAACTCCAATAGAGATTCTTAATAAGTAAGGGTTATTTCTCTGTATGTAATAAAATTGAAAGTAGTCCCTGTTTGAAATTTAAATAGTAAGTAATTTAAAATAGAGTGGTTTTCATTTGTTAAAGCTAAGAAACTACAAAAAAAAAAAAAACATAAAAAATCCATGCAAGTGTAAAAACAAATCCATTCAAAGAAATCAGCTTACAATAATAGGTAACATTCAGTATTTTCCTCTCACATTTGGAATGAAAGTAAGGAATTTAGCACTTTAAAATGATTATGCAACATTTTATAATTGTTCTGTAGGCTGTTCTATAAATAGGCCTGACTGAGAATGTAGTGTTTTTAATGGGAATAGATAAAAAAAATTTGAAGAAAAAAGCATTGAAAAACATTTCAACACAAAGTGAAATTCTACATTTTTTTAGTTGTTCAGGTCCCTAGAATATTTAGCAGTATCTGATTAAAGCTGGAAAGGAATAAATAAGTCAGCACCTTTGTACATTTTCAGTTACCTTTTTTTTTCTATGATTTTTTTTTTTCTTATACACCACTGGTTTTAAAACCTAGAGCTATAGGAAGGGAATAATGCAGAGTGTAGTTGTAACGTTTCCAGCTCTACCAAGATAATTTTTTTACAGGGCTCTGTATTTTGAAGAATCTGTGTAATCTCAGTGACTTTTAATATCTTGTGGAACTTCATCATTCTCCAAACCTATCAATGAGCAATCAGTTTTAGAGCAGAAGTCACAATTAATTATTAATCCTTGAAATCATATTTCAAGTTTGTACTTCAGTTAGGGGCAGAGGACAAGGCTGGTGGTTGCTGTTATTATCAAGCACTGAAACGATTTCCTTTGTTCTTCGTTTTTGTTATTGGTTGGTTGAGGTATTTTTTGATACAGTATAATCATCTTGACTTGCAGGTCTTAATCTGAGTCTGATTTTTTAGTTAAGTTTTTTAGTTGAAGGAATTTGCTACATTGGACTATCTTTGCTATTCCTTAGTGAGTGTTGGTATTTATTAGGACAGAATCTGTAGACTACAACTGTTTTTGTTTCTATTACTGTTCAGTAGCTGAATAAGAATCCTGTAGAGAGACTTTTAAGAAAAAAGTTTGATCTGATTGTATTAAGCAATCCACAAACATGGTTAGTACATTTTCTATGCTATTGTAAATTTTGTTTAATCTTTGTGGAGACTAAAAATTATGAAAAAAATTTTTCAAGATTTTCCTTACAGAAGTTAGCCAGCACTCATACTCAATCAACCCTTATATTGTTTAAAATCCTATCATGCCCGTTCTCTGTTTCAGACCTAATCATTACTGTTTCTTGCTTACAACTGCCTTTTTAGCTCTCCGGACAGCTAGCTCAAAGTAAAAGGTTGATAACCAGATCTAGAGCAATTTAATTCTGAATGGCCTTGGTGCCTGCTCTGTATCTCTAATTAGGGAGCATTTTAAAATTATAAAAGTATCCAGAGACAAAGATATTGGCACATGTTTTGAAAAATGTAAAATAAATAAATAATTTTTTTTAAAAAATGTATACAAGAACATGATTTTGGTGTTCTTATCTTAGTAATAAAACAATATATGCATCATATTCATACTTTTACAGTTCTGAAATGCATTTTTAATTCATTACTTTTCAAAGATTAAGCATTCTGTACAGTTCAAAAAGAAACATACAGGAAGCTATACTGTAGACATGGTTCATTATCTTAATGTTTTATAGCTCCTTTTAAAAAAATCTATATTGTCATTCTTCATTAGTCTGTCTTCTCTGCACAGAAATCAATACCCTCCTGAGGATTTTATCAAAACACAGATATAGGTCCACATCTGGCCTCAGACTCACATGAGCAGCTTTTTGTTATACCAACATACAACTCTGAAGACAAGCAGCCAGATCAGACCAAAAGCCAGGGCCCCTGACTCAAATACCTGACAATCTGCATAAACAAATAGAAATGAAAGACGGGACACAAGACCATGACAAAAAGCAATGAAGCTGAAAGCATGTGCTTGAGTTTGAATGGTGCCATGGTTTAGCCCCAGCTGGCAGCCAAGTCCCACACAGCCACTTGCTTATTCCCCTCCCGGTGGGATGTGGGAGAAAACTCGAAGAGTGAAATTGAGAAAACTCATGGGTTAAAATAATCACAGTTTAATAGGTAGAACAAAAGCTGTGTTCTCAAACAAAAAAACCCAGCAAATTCATTCACTACTTCCCATTGGCAGGCAGTTGTTCAGACATCCCCAGGAAAGCAGAGATCCATTATGTCTAACAGTTACTTGGGAAGACAAACACTATCACTCCAAACATCCCTTCCCTTCCCTTTTCTTCCCCCAGCTTTATATGCTGAGCATGATGCCATACAGTATGGGATATCTCTTTGGTCATTTGGGATCAGCTGTCCTGGCTGTATCCCCTCCCAAGTTCTTGTGCATCCCCAGCCTACTCACTGATGAGGTGGCTTGAAAAGCAGAAAAGTCCTTGATTCTGTGTAAGCACTGCTCAGCAGTAATTAAAACATTTCTGTATTATCAACACTGTATCCAGCATAAATCCAGAACATATCCACGCACTAGCTATTATGAAGAAAATTAACTCTATTCCAGCCTAAATTACTACAAATAATTTAGTTTAAATGGTGTTTTTTCTCTATATATTTCCTTTTTCTATTAAACACTATCATGGAGATCAGTGTTTCACCACCCTTCAGAAAAGTGTATTTTAAGTACTATTTAGTCGCAATTTACCAGAAAGTTCTAGTTTTAAGTGTCTCATTGCTTAGCACAAGGTCCCAGAGGGCTGCACAAAGGCAAGCAAGCAATTTGTAACGAAATCATAGAGACAAACAGCACCATAGCTACAGTGACATAAGAATAAATAACTAAGTAAATAAATAAATAAATAGTAAATACTGCACTTCTGATTTATCAGCTCTAGGAAAGCTTTACTATATGAACTAGTGTTTCTTCATCCTTCTTAATATTTTCTTAAAAATAAATATAGTACTTTGATGTTTTATCACATTCACGTGTTTTTTCATATATAGAAATCAATTTATTTTTTTTGCTGAATATGTACTAAATTTTTAAGTGCTTCATATGGAAGGATAAAAATTCTATAAGACATCTTAGCAATTTAAATTTAAGGATATAAACTGCTAACACTTTCACAACACAAATTATGGTTTGGGTCAGTTCATGTGGGAAAATTTAACATAAAGCTTACCACAGCCCTGTTGAAATTAATGAGAAGCTTTGCAGTAACTATACTGATACCAGGATGTTATCCTATAAACAGTAATTATTTATATAGATTTAAATAAGAAATACAGTGGCACTGTTAGGTGGCATTATTACTTTACCAGCATGATTCCTATAATTCGTGGAGCACTTCTTTGTCCTATTACACAGAGCATGCACATGTCAAAGTGCAACCAGGAAAGTCCTTAGTTTAAGAAAACTTTGACATGCTATAACAAGCCTTTCCAGTAAATACCAATGTTGTTACAGTTCCAAAAAACTCAGTTCGTCCATAAACTTGAAGGTAATCCTCTAATTCAGTCTGCTCCTGTGGAATCCCCCAGTTCTCTTAAGATATCTGCAGAACCAGAAAAAGTATTTCACTAAAATTACTTTTGTTTTTGTTTTTTTTTTCTGAGTCTTTGTTCTGGAAATAATTGGATTATTTCATTGTTGCTTAGTAACTGAAAGACACAGTCATATGTATAAACACTCATACACAAAATCGTGTGTATATATATATATATACAAGAGCATATATATGCATTTGAATAAATAAGAGTGGGTTGTCTAAAACAGATAAATTCTAGGGAACTGTATAATTTTGCTTGCATTAGAAACAACATCTTTCTTATTCCAACAAGCTACTAAAACATAAAACTAGAAATCCTGCTTTTTTCAGTCTGTAGGGCCAAACTGTCAGTGTGTAAGACAACAGTCTTATTAAATTAACAGGATATGACAATAACATTGAAGACTGTTTTATAATGCATATGTACAAAACCAAAGAGACGAGGTTACAACTCCTGACTTAATGTTATTGTTTCCTGATTTTTGGCTGCTTAACTCTATTACCACTTTTGTTCTGTTGAAGTATTTTTAGACTAGATTACATTGCTTGGCTTTTTTGCAAAGGATTCCACTTGTTAATGATTAATATAAAGCCAGAGCATTCTGAAATGCAGATGCTTGACTGATGCTGACAAACAGAGTCTTAAAGCCATTATTGGTATAGCACTGAATGTCAGGACCTATTTGGGTACAGAATGAATGGCTAGGGGAAAACTGAAAATAGAAATAGTGCTTTTATAACAATGCATGTCTGCTATGTTCTTTCTTTACAGGGTTAATAACTGAATAAATACAAAATCCACTCCTTCCTGTCAGGATAATTACACACATGATCACTATCCACAATTCTGATACACTTTACTCAACACCTGTGCCAGTTATCAATGAGGAATGGGCAGTTTCTCTTTACAAGAAAGATAAAGGACTGTTTTCCTTATAAATTCTACTGTTGTCTAGTTTGCCTTTTGCAGTGAAGGAACTCTTCCACCTTCAGACCACATAATGAGAGATTTGTAAGCTGCAAAATAAGCAGTAATTCTGCAAGGATTTCTTTCTAGTATTGAAAGTCTTGCTCCAAAACAAGAAAATAAAACTAACAGTCCTGCAAAGATCTCTAATGCTGGATGAATAGAAATATACTCACCCTATCAAGATAAAACATGTAGAAGGAAAATAAGGACCAATTTGCAAACACTGGTTCACTGATCAGTAATTGTTCACAGTGAAATCTAATAAACTTGACTAGAACCATCAGTAGAAACTGTTGCTCATAAGCAGAAATTAGAGATTTGAATTCTGAATCTGTGCTTGCAAGTGCTGTCAAAAAGCTCTGGGACAATAAACTTAGAATTTTACATTTCTGTCAAATCCTGCTTTCCTTAAGAAGTCTGTAGCTAACTCCTCTTGACAAAGGCCTAATCCACAGTTTTCCTTTTAACCCTTAGGCATTTTTTTCACTGTCAGTGTAAAAAAGGACTCAGATAAACTGCCATATTTGTTACTGTAAATTCCTCACACTCCTGCACACACAAAGACTGGCAAGTGCACAGTAAAATACACCCTTCAAAAAAGAAATACAGCTGGTTTGTCTTCACAAAGATAAAAAAATCCCATAGAATTATCTAATTTTTGAAAGTTTCTTTGAGTTTCTTTTCTATTAATATTGACTTCACAAATAAATATACGAACATTTTCTCAGTATGTGAACAAAGCATAAACACATCAGCATGAGATTAACTTGATTACATTGAAAAGCCCTAACTCTTCAGATAAACCATTCATGTATTTGACATGAAGGCAATGTTACAGTTGCCTTCACAGAACGGGCTGAATAAAAGTCACTCTGGGTGCGCTTAGACTCTGCAGCTGTGGCGGTTTAACAACATGCAGGCAATAAGGGCACTGCCTCTAATTTGCCTTCTTCTGCTCCTGCCTGTGCACTTTATGCACAGATAGAAGCCTTAATTCATCAAACCTGCAAAGATGGGTTGGTTTTTTTTTTTTTAAAAAAAAAAAAAAAAGAAAACCAAACAAAAATTTTTATTTGGTTAATTTTCTGTCAGAGTGATGAACTAAATCAGCTCACCATGAAGTTGGTCAAGCGTAAAATACAACATAAGTAAGGAGGAAAAGAATATGGGAGGAGGGAAAAAGAAAAGGTGACCTTTCCTTCTGGTGAGCTATTACATTGCTTCAATTGTGTTATCTACAGCCATGCTCAGATAAGATAATATAAGACTAGTGGAAATGAGAGATAATAGTGTAAAATCACTTACATCTCACCTTATTCTCAAATAAAGGTTTAGCATATCCGTATCCAGAAATCTCTTGAAATGAAGTCAGTATCACCAGATTACTAATTTAAAATAGATGTTCTTGTCTTTTCTATGGGACTAACAGCTGTATTTTCGTAAACTCTGTCTTGCTTTCTTTTTTTCCCAAAGCTTATGCTTACTTTTTTGATAGCAAGGAAAACTAAGTTTTGAATCATCTGTTGCCCAAATAAGCAAGAATAAGATTCTAGATGAGCTTGGTTTTTGATATTTTCTTTCCAAATACAATAAAGGACTTAATTATGTGTATTTCTTTAAAGTCAATAATCATTTTTAGTCTATGGGAATTATTGGATCCTTTAAGATACACCTTTGGCTTACTAGTCTGCTATAGGAAACAAGTTTTTCATGTCTCATATTATAGCAAAAAACATGAATGAATAAAAACTTAATAACGTCTGCAAGTGCTCTTTGAATTTCAAAATCCAGTTTGAAAGAAAGGGCATAGAATACCTGGCATCATATTATTGCCAGGTTTCTTTGCATCTTTAATGAAATGTCTTCTTTCATGCTAAGCTTTGGGCAGTAATGTAGAAAGAGAAATCATCTGGCTTTTCTATGCTTTATTAGTTTTCATTTAACACTAGTCTCAACAGGTTTCATTAGGCAATTTCTGAAAGACTTCACCTCAGAATGACTGGAGCAAAAAACTGTGCAGTACTGGTCAGATAGCCACAAATACTTCAGAGAACTGGAAATGGGAACACTGTGTGTCTTGAAAACTCAGTAGTATATGACCATGATGTTTGTTATAACACTGGATTATTAGTTGATAAGTCTGGGGAGACTGTTGATATTTTCCTCTCACTTCCACTAGTGACCCGAACCCCATTATATCTAGTAACTTAAAAAAAAACAAACAGATAATAATGTTAAACATTAATGAACAAAATAAACAAACAAAAACCACCACCAAAACTTCAGAATGTCTTAGCTAATTTAATTTAACTGAAAAATGTTTTAATAGGCTTTTCAATATAACCTTCAGCTCTCTTTTCTCCTGGGAGACCAAGCAGATGAAAATTATTACATCTAGACACAGTGTCAAGGTTCTCTGATTTGTCATGACAAAAGGCCAGCACTGTCATCATTTTTCTACAGAAAGACTTCAAACTACTAAATGCTGTCTTTATCAACCTTAACTCTTCTGTTGGCTTATATATCTTTTTTTCTGAAAGAAATCTGTTTAGATATAATTTATCCTTCTAAAATAGCTATATAAAAATAATAAGATATATTTAAAAATATTTTGGAAATATAAAATTAAAGGAACTAATAAGCTTATTTCAAATTGGTTAAATAGAATGATTTGAAAGTTCTTTTAAAATACAGTTTTAAAAAGCATTTAAATATGATGATAAAAGCATGTAGTGACAAGACAAGGGAGAATGGCTTTAAATGGAAATATGGTAGATTTAGATTAGTTATTAGAAAGAAATTCTTTACTGCAAGGGTGGTGACAAATTAGAACAAATTGCCCAGTGATGTTGTGGTTGACCCGTTCCTTGAAGTGTTGAAGGCCAGGTTGGATGGGGCCTTGAGCAACCTGGTGTAGTGGAAGGTGTCACTGCCCATGGCAGGGGAGTAGGAGGTAGATGATCTTTAAGGTCCCTACCAACCCAAACCATTCTATGATTATTATTAGGTATTTTCACTACATGATTGTGTAGATCCATGCATGTGACAAAAACTATATTTACAAACAGATTTGTAAACCACAAATCTATTTTATATTCACTGAGGTAGGAACTTTAGTCTACATTATTCAAATCTGATAATGATGAACTGCTAGATAAGTACCATGTTCACTCCTTTTTCTGTATCTTGACAGAAGGATATTTAACTATTTTCATAGGGTTCACCTAATGAGATATAGGTATCTCCATTTGTCTGGAAAGAAGCTGGTACCCTAAGCTCTTTATGTAGTCAATAGAGACAAAAAGGCTTTATTTTATCACACAGTTCTTTGAAATGCAGTGAAAAATGACCTGGAGAAGTCATCTCTCTCTATTGGTTATAAATACAGCTTAGCATAATTAGCTCATTTGTAGGTAACTGTATCACAAATATCTACACCAAATCAGATGAATTCCATCCTATTTGTCTCTGTAAGGTCTGTACAGAAGGTGACTTGACAGTATTTCTTCTACTGCTTTCCGTCATGTAAACTATAACATGAGATTGTGGTATCTTCTTGTGGATATCTTCTTGTGTGAGTGAGGATAGCATGATACGAACTTCATTTGGGCAATGAAAATAATTTAAATCTGTGTTTTCAGGCTCAGAATGAGGTGACTTAACTCCAGTATCACTACATTTTACAAGGAGTCTAAAAATATAATGCTTTTTTTATACTGGTTATCTTTTCAAATTCCTTAGTTTCAACTGAAAAGATTCACCGAATACCATAAGAATGACTATGTTGAAAGATTTTACTTTACGTTTGATAGAGAAAAGATTGTAACAAGAATCTGAGAAAGCAGATGACAGTTTTACTGACAGAAAAAGTAGGGACTGTTTCTTGCAGATTAAAAGTGAATTGTAAAAGTAAATTCCTTCATCTTTTATTGAGTTAAAAGGATTTCATACAACTCAGTTATACTTATGAAAAACAGCTAAATTTTCCAGAGTTTATAGAAAAATAAAATGAAATTATTTTGAAATATTGATGCCTGCCTCAAGTATAATAATTATAGTGAAAACACTTGTGCTCATATGATATATATAATGTCAATTTGAAAAAAAAAAAGGAAAATTCCTTTTAGTTAAACCCAAAGACATGAAGAATTTGTTAATTTTTAAAAAAGGTTTATATACATAGAATATTCAAAGAAATAAACTTTTTATCAAAAATTCAATTGCCAAAATTGTAAGATAGACAATTCTTTTATAATTCCTGTATTTTTAAAACAGCATTACCTGTTACTTTTCTTCATTAAGAACTATAAAGGGCATGATGCAAAAGTTTCTATCAACATGAATTACATGAGAAATCATAACACAATGTTCTTCCTTCAAGTTTTTTCCTATTTCACATTAGACTTTAAAAATAAACAAACATACAATTTCTGGAGGTAACATTATTTTGGTGCTTGATTCCTCCTGTAAGTGATGATGTAAACATATAGCAAATTTGCACTAGAAACTTTAATTTTCTGATGAATTAGTTTTATATTATTTTATAGTAAATATAGTTTTAATGCTTAGCTCAGTGTTTTAGCACATTAACTGTAAAATACTTTATTGATATTATATCTTTATGAGAAAAAAAGTACAGTGCAGAGTTATGTAGTATGAATCTGTTTATTAGATGTAAATATTTTTTGCAAATTAAAATACTTTGTAATACAATAATTTAACCTCACTTATTTTAGTATTTACAAAGTGAAAAAAAAAATACATTTGCTGGAGTCTGGTTGATCACAAAATGCTGACACCCATTATGTTTTCTTAATGAACACGTTTGTGTTCATCACTGATCACAGATTGCTGTGTTTTGGTGAATTGTTAACTAACATACATCATCCAACATATACAAGTGGGTGTGCTTGATGCTGAATATTTATAAACATAGTTAGTGTATAGTCAGTACCTAGCATTCAGTCATTCAGGATAAATGTTTAGGTGTTGGGTAAACTAAGTATCAATTCATACAGAACAGATTATAGTCATTAAACACTACTCACTGAACCATTACTTAGTGGTATTTCCATTTCCACATATAAAAAAATACAGCCAGATTCCTATCAATTTCATGGAGCTGGGATTATGTTTTTCTGATACAGTGTTATGTTTTGAGGGTTTACATATACTTTTAATCTTGAACAGTCTAGTCAATACAATTGCTTTATACCGCTGTTAGGTGAACTCTTCCATGTGAAGGAAAATACAATAATTAATCCACTACATAAAGAGCATTTACACCTGCATGAAAAGCAGCTACATGTTTAAAATCTGGTGTGAAAGTCTGAATAGTGAAAGAATCTTAAACAGATCCTGAGTTAATATTTTGAATCTGGTCCAAGTTCCTTCCATTATATTGAACATGAGACTGCATGAGTTTGTACTATGTATAAAAAAAGTGTGTATATATATATATGTATAATAAAAAATAAAAGAGATTTTATGGAAGTATTTGTTGCCTTTATAGAATGCTGCTTCTGCCACCATGTCAAAATAAAACTTTCTGTCAATACTGATTGAATTATGCCACGTAACAATGCTACATAGTAATGTTTCTAAAACGTCTATCTAGAGCAAGCCATAAAAAGTAATGTTTTATTAACTTCTCTCCAGAAAAATTTTGTCCCTTACTTTGTCTTGTATCCTGTATGCTTCTGAAATAACAATGTTATTCATCTTAGCCTTCTAGTGATTTAGGAGTAAAAAATGTTAGATGCTAACTTAGAAACACCACTGTGTGTTATGTGCATATACAAACTTTCATTTAAAGAGAATAGCATATATTAAAATGTCTATATATATTAAAATGTCTATAATAATGAACTTACATGAAAGGATTCTTAACATTAGAGTTTTACTACAAGAAACACTTTACTAATCTAGCTTTTGACCTATAATTGTACATTATCAGTGGAAAATTTGTCGAATTTATTCTAATTATCTACATTATTTACTGATACGATAAACATTTTCTTTATAATTTAACATTATCAGGATTTCAATTTTGATAATCACTTTTCCCCTGCAACATAACTTTTATCCTAAACAGGAATTACTTTTCAGGAAGCAAAAAATTCCTTTATGGTTTTTTTTTCCTTTTTCTTTTTTTTTTCCCACAAAATACTTACTCATGCCCATATATAATTAAAATCTGAGCCTCCTATTCGCTTTGCTGAAAATAGGTAAATTCCATACTTTATGGATAAGCATACGCATTGTATGATCAAGTTTTCTGAGTGGTTTCTTTATGGGGAAATAATGAAAACAGAACAGTCTATTACACAGGTATATGTGGGTGAATATGTATATGCAAACAAGATATTTGAAAATATATGCTATATGTTAGCCTACCTTCTCGAACATTTTTCAGAATCTTAAACTTAAAAATATTTAGCCTAGATTGATAACAAGGTCACTTTTTCCTCTTTCATACCAAGTGCTTATCCTGGGTTCAGCAGTAGCAGTCATTGTGCTCCTTCTTAGGAGCTTGTACAGTGCTGTGTTTTTTACTTTCAGCCTGAGAACAGTGCTGATAACACTGGTGTTTTTAGTTGCTGCTCAGTAATGTTTACTCTGACCAAGGACTTTCTGAGTCTCATGCTCTGCCAGAAAGGAGGGGAAGCCAGCAGGAAGCAGAGACAGGACACCTGACCTAAACTAGCCACAGAGGTATTCCATAGCACAGCACATCATGCCTAGGACGTAGAACCTGGGGCAGTTACCCAGAAGGGCTAGATCACTGCTCAGTCGGGCTGGGTATCGGTCAGTGGGTGGTGAGCAGTTGTATTCTCTTCCTTTGTTATTTCCCTTATCATTATTATTATTAGTGGTAGCAGTAGTGGTTTGTGTTATACCTTAGTTACTGGACTGTTCTTATCTCAACCCGTGGGAGTTACATTCTTTTGATTCTCCTCTCCATCCCTCCCAGAGTGGGAGGAGGAAGGGGGAGTGAGCGAGCTGCACGGCTGAATTGGCAGGCTGGGCTTAAACGACTGTAGTACCATGAATGGACATATATTTATGTATATACATGTAACCTCAGCAAAAGTGATGTCAAGGGATTTAAATGGTACTGAAAGAAACTGAAAGCTCATATCCACAAAAACACTTCACATCAGTCATACAAAGGTGCTTTGGATCCTGTCATCTGAAATACAATTTACAAAAGTGAACTGAGACATGAAGCTCCTTATGACATGAAAGGAAATAGCTCCTAACACCTAATGTTCACAACAGCCATCTTATCCTTGCCCATTTCCTCTAATCATGTTCTGCAATTAGCCATGATGGAATCAGGAGACTGGCTCAACTGACCTTGTGCATGAGCTAGTACAGAATTTCTTTTTATTGAATGAGTAAACAGTATTATGTAGCCTTTGAGACACTCAGATGTAGATAACTACGTGAGGTTGGCATTCTTCCTTAGTCATTATGTGTCTAAAACTTGACAAGTTCTGAAAGAAAACTGAAAAAGACAATAGGAAGGTTTAGCAGTATTAAACATTATCCCGATTTCCTTATATTACTCTTAAAATTTGCTTGCCACAAGTGCAAGATAAAAAAAAAAATAAAATAAAAAGTCTTAACAGGTTTTGGAATTAAACTTCACTGTTTCTCTATCCTGCTCATGGGAGTTGGGAATAATTAATTTAGCTCAGATCTTTTTCTAGGTGCTGCCATTTTATATTGACTTTCAGAAGGGGTTACCAAAGACTCTACTAGTTATATTTCCTACCTTTGATTCAGCCACGGCATAAACTATGATGCCAGCAAAGGGAATATTATTGAAATATCAAGGAGGACCTTAGATGACTCTTCTGAGCAGCTTTGAATTGCAAAAAAGGCACTTGCTGTTGATTAGCCTTGACAAAGCTCTTTGCTCATGATTATACTAAAGTTATTGCCTTGGAGCCCATACTCACTGGGCATAGAATCATAGAATCACAGCATTCTTAAGTTTGCAGGAGCTTAAGAAATCAAGACACCAGCTAGATATTCAGTCACAGGAATAATGCCAAAATTCCAGGCAATTTGTAGTGTTTTACCATAGGACTAAACATGTGAATGCTCCTAGGCATCCACCTCCTAAAGGGGAGCTAACAAGAAAACAGATGAAGAGCTACAATTAAACACAATAGCCCTCAGCAGCATGCAAACGTACAAACATGTACAGATTTCATGTCTCTACAGACATGTAGAGATTTAGCAGTCTCTACATGATATCTCTTCTGCACTGTTCCAGAGCATTACTTAGAGAAATGTCTGATTGCTTTGGTAGTTTCCCTCAGACTTCCTGTTGAAACAAACTTCTGTCTTCTTCCTTCAGGTTTCAGTTTTGTTTGTATGGATTTCTGAGGTTTCCACTTCATCTTCCTGTGTTTTTGAAATCTATGAGTTTTTCTTTCTATTCTGTTTTGAGATTTTCTGGTTTTCAGACCTAATTTTTTTTTTGCTTCAGTCATTCAATTGTCCCAAGATATTTCTAGCTGAAAATCATTAGCTGGTTAAGTCTCTCTGGGATATGAGAACCTTAAGACGGGTGTGGTGGATTCAACATCCTTACAGAAGTGCTTTTATAACTCAGTAATTTTATGTCAGAATCAACTAGAGTACAGATTCAAAAAATTCCTCAAAATATCGAGAGTCACTGAGATGTCCTCCAGAGGAGACCTTAGGCCTAGTATTTGCCATGAATAATAATAAAAAAAAGTGGTGACAAAAAGATGAAGAACTTTAATATGTAATACAAAAAGTAATGGAATTAATTTTTGGAGACAGCTTCCAAACTAAATATTTTTTCCACAAGGGCAATAGCACAAAAGGAATTATACTGTGCATGCATACAGAAAACATTGGAGAGGAGGTTGCTTTCGAATAGGTTTATTTTCAGAGAATGAATACACAGGTGAGAAGCATACAGAAAAAAAAATCCCCTTTGAGTTTGTTGATGAGAGAGGATATTCTATGCTGTGATACATGAAAAACTAAAATGTATGCCTAATTAGGAATAAAAAAAAGTGAAAAGAAAAATCAGCACCCTCTCCCACAAACCCTGGATACTTGAAAGAATGTCAGATACTCAGCAGAAAATGTAAAGTCAAACAGAGTGGCATATAACAACAAGCACTCACATCCTCCATTGTTACAGAATAGTGGCTGAAAAACTACCATTTGCACCTCTACTTCATTCTAGTTAAGTCAGATACCCCTGGCAGTTTATATAAGTTTGAGGCACCAAAACACTTAAATTCCTTGGAGAACCAAATCTGTTCTGGATGTCTGTCTTAATTATGTATCAGAAAATTAGATGACACACACATGATGAAGATCTGGGGCAGAAAGTCGTATAAGTAAGAGAAATTGGAAAGGAGTGTCTCTGGCATAGTGCCATTCTAAGAATTTGTTTCTTTAGACTCTTTCTTTCTTTGTAAGCATGACTGTGCTTTATAATAAACAATCACAAGCAGAAAACAATAACTGTCTCTTGGTTTTAATAGTATAACAGTTAAAGTATTAATCAACAGTGTGTGACAGTAGTTTTATCATTTTCCTTTGGTGAAGCAAAATTTCCAGTCTTGATCAATCGCTTCATCAGTCAATACGGTATTCTGTAGATCTTCTATTCCCCTGAAACAAGCATGATTCAGGGACAGCAGAGGCAACAGACTGTTCGCAGTAGGTGCTATTAAGAGTTTATCCATAACTACGTTACTCTGACATGGCCCTAGGGCTCTGAACAATGGTGTCTTTCTCTCATTATCTTCTGATTTTCTTCTCTGGTTTTCCAAGAGTGTAGGCCAAGAGATGTCCGATCTTACAGGGATGTAGGTAGAAAAACCAAGGGTGACCTGGATTTGAATCTGGCAGAAGATCAGAAGGCAAGAAGGAAGGGCTCTGCAAGTGAATCAACAGCAAAAGATGAGGGAAAGCATGGAACTGCTACTGAATGGGACAGGAGAACTGATGAGAAATAGTATGGAGGAGGCAAAGGTACTCCCTGCCTTATTTTTACCAGTCAACCCAGCCTTCAGGAATCCCAGTTCCTTGAGACCAGAGCGAAAGTCTAGAACAACTTAAAGAGTTCTGGTTGTATAGACTGGAGAAGTCAAGGTTGTGGGAACACCTTATTGTAGCCTTTTAACATTTAAAGGTGGCCAACAAGAAAGACAGGGAGAAGTTCTTGATCAGGGAGTGCAGTGATAGGAAAAGAGATAACACTTTTAAAATAAAAGACGGTACAATTCAGATGAGATGTGAGGGAGAAATTCTTTGCTGTGAGGGTAGTAAGACACTGGAACAGGTAGCCGAGAGAAGTTGTGGATGCCCCATCCCTGAACACAGAGAAGTGTTCAAGGCAAAGTAGCATGGGTCATTGAGCAACCTGGCCTTGTGGAAGGGGTTGGAACTAGATGATCTTTAAGGTCCCCTCCAACATAAGCCATTCTATGATTTTATGATTCAATTTATCTTCACTGAAGGTTGAGACAGACTATCATATGTTTTCTTCTGCTAACAGCTTGTTCTATCCTCGTTATATTCTATGTTTCTATGATTCTATGATCCTATGATTCTATGAAATAAAGCTTTGAAAAGAGATAGACATTAAATTATATTTTGTCTCAAAATATGTTGGATATTTCTAAAAATTTAAAGTGAATACAAATAATTTTCAAATTCCTACTCTAATGAAGTCTAATTTCTAATTGAGCCAATTACTGAATTGTTACTTGTATTCTAGTGAAGTGGCACAGGTCTTTAAAAAAAGAATAAGACCAAATCGATGGATGTAAAAATCATATATAGTTTGCGTGGATAAAAAGTGGGTTTCTCAAAAGCCCTTTAACAAGTGTTCTTTCTATATACTATACTAAGTTTCAAAGACAGCCATAATTACATGTAGCAGAAGATTTCACGCATGGTATTTAGCTTGAAAGGAAAATCCTAATTATAGTGTATTAGACTACCTAAGACTTCTGTTTAAAGTGACAAAATGGAAAAAAAACACAATGCAACCTGTACCCTTTAGAACTCTTGCTTCTGGTTTTCATCATCTGAAATGGCTGAATCCTTCAAGTCTCTTTTTCACTGTTAAATATTGCTATTTACTTCACATATTATTCTATTTAATACATATTTAAGACTGTCTCTCTTCTGCAATATTAGGTGTTATTTTTCTCCTATTATTTTGGGGGGACAATTTCTAAAACTTTTCTTTTTTTTTTCATCCCCCCCCCCCCCGAAATTTAATCCAAGGATAATTAGCATATCAACCACACCTGCTAATAGAATAAACAGAATGCAAAGGCCTATAGGAATAATAATAGTAGTATTACTAATAATAGACTGTAAATGGAAGTATAATGTGAGGTACCTGAGTCATCTAGTGAACTGATTTTTACTTTGCAATTTCTGACATTCTGTATAACACAATGTCCCAGGCAAAGCTCCAGAACTGCATTTCAAGTATCTGTCCCATAAGATGTACTCACCTCCTCAATGTGAAACAATCTCTAAAGATCTTTCAAAGTAGAAGCTGAGATTTTTCAATGGTATTGAATTTGATCAAAGCTACATGGTATACTTCCTCTTATAGATGTCAGTTCTGAAGTGACAGATATTTTTTTAGGTTACGTTATACAAAGCAGCAAACCTCAGCATCTTACTGCCCAAGCCAAAAGCTGTCCCCATCACTGACTACAGACAGTTTGTCAGTTTTATACTTTGATACCTTTTTCTAAATGAGAAATGAGATTCTATGTTCACCAAACCAGTTGAAAGGCTTTCATATTTCTTCTTTGAAGAATTTAAACAATAAAGCATGAAATGACACTATCTGCTTCTGTTCTGGTTTTGGCTGAGGTAATTTTCTTCCTGGTAGTTGGTATAGTGATGTGGTTTGGCTTTAGAATGAGAATAATGTTTATATAAACTGACGTTTTTAGTCATTGCTGAGTAGTGTTCATGCTGAGTCAATAAACTTTCAGCTTCTCATGCCCTGCCAGGTAGAAGGCTGGGAGCAGAACAGCCCAGACAGCTGACCCAATCTGGCCAAAGGGGCCATATTATATAATATCTTGCTCAGTATATAAACTAGGGAGAAAGCTGGTTGGGGCTGCTGCTCAGGAACTTGCTGTACGTGCATTGGCAACTGGTTAGCAATTGCACTGCGCATCAATTTGTTTTATTATTGCCACCATCATCATTGCAATTTTCTTCTTTTTCCATCCCATTAAAATGTCTTTATCTCAACCACAAGCTTTCTCACTTTCACTCTTTCGATTCTCCCCCCCATCCGAATGAGGCAGGATGAGTGAGTGGCTGTGTGGTTCTTGGTTTCTGGCTGGGGTTAAACCTAGACAGCTTCTGATTAGCCTTAGTTAAGCAATAGTCAGAAGTTATTAATTCTGATTACCTTTCAAGAGGCCATGTAGAACAATGAATACTATACCTAAGGCCTAGAAAGGAAGAAAAATCAATTTAGAGCTCAGTATAAGGAGTGCTGACATATTTAAAGTAGCTTTTTCTCAAGGAAGTAACACCCTGTCACAGGCTTTAAAGAATGAACGACAAAAAGAGAAGATTATGATTACTGTAGTATGTTGGTATGGTATTAGAAAAATAGTGGAATTTAGTAAGAAGAGATAATATTTCAACATTCTTTGTGTGGGATTTTTTTTCTATCACCAATAATTGATCACTGATGAACTGGGGATCAGGCACCACCCTGGTCTCAGAGTGTAAATGCACGCACCACACAAAGCGGGTGTTACTCTGAACAGATAAAATTTGGACAAATTAATCTGGCTACAGTGTAGATCATTGACTTGAGCAATGTTCACTCTCTCATTCAACAACCATGTTGAGCCAGAATAAGCTCTCAGTGCCACCAGAAAATGCAATCCTATTGAACACTCCCCCTAGTGTGTATTATTTTCCAGCTTTTTTTTTTGTTGCACCTGAGCTGACTGTCCTGGATAAAGTAAAGTAAGAAAAAGTATGTTTTATTCAGGAATTATGAAAAGCTTTTGTGACATTATACAATTGCCCAATTGCTTCTTCGAGTATTTGGTTGTCAAGCTACTGTGAAAAAGTACAGGGAGTGCGTACATGAAGAAAGGGAAAGATTAAAGGGGGGCTGAGGGGAAGGAATCAGCAAAAAGAGGTTTCAGGAAATTTAAGCAATCCTGCAGTTTGGTAATAAATTATCAGGGTATTTACATATTGGAAACTTTGGATTTATGAAATTTTCCGTTTTTGTAGAGGGAAATGTTCCCTTTTCGTGTCTCTTCAGATCTGACCAAACACAAATGAAAGTTAAGACATTATTTTTTTAACTTCCTTTCCAGGTGAATATGACTCTTAAAGAATGCAGATAAGCAACACCAAAGGATAAGGCTTCAGGATGGAAACTTGTGGCGCAAGGTTCCAGGACTTGAAACAGAACTATGAAGTCCCATATGACTCAGACAAAGAAATAATCAGAAAAAGGAAGATGAAGACTTCTGCATCTGGGTGAATGGCTGTAGAAAACAAAGCCTTGTCCAATATTGTGGAGTGGTCAGAGAAGAGAGATGTTAGAAGGTAGGGTGTACAGATTCTTAAATAGAATCCTCTGACAGTGTTTAATTTCTAATAACTGCTTAGAAATGATTTTTTTTGTAAAGTTTTATGACATTTCCTCCTTTTTTTCCTAATTATGAAAAAAAACTAGATTTGAACTGCCTATAATTGCCATCAGAAATTTCCATTGTGATATTCAAACTGTACTGAAGTGTACAGTGTCAGATCAATGTTTACTTCTTCCAACTGTATATGATATTTGAAAAACTGAAACAAATAAATGTGTGTGTGTATTCATACATGTATATACATATATACACACAGAGGAAGAGACAGGGGAAAAAAAAATCACCTTAGATACAAAATGCCTTTCAAAACATTACTCTTTACAGGGACATAAGGACAGAGCTGGTTTTAAATGACAACATGAGCTCAGAGGCTTAACCTGCCTATATATAATGAATAAATCAATCTGTCTTATTTTAGTCTTTGACTACTAAATTAATATCTATGCTGATTATCTCCTGATAGTAATTCTTTTGTCTTCCTTTGAAAAAAGTTTTTTTTAGGGAGGTCAGAACAGCAAATAATTTATTTTAATTGCTAAAAGAAAAAATCCATCTGACAATTGGTTTTCATTTCTCTTGCCAGCTGAACTGTCTCCTCAACAGGCAAGCCATAATTTTCTTTTGTGCATGTGTGTGTACTCTTTAATTTCTAATGCTTACAAAATAAACGCCTATCAACTCATATCAGAACTGTAACTTTCTCTCTAACCTTTTTTTCTATTCCTTTCCAAATTTTCATAGCAGTTATATAATGAAAACAGTGTCTTCATAATATATATAATACACAGTAGAACATAATATGTAATTTCATTTTAGATAAGTGTGGTAAGGCAAAGAGCACAGAGGTCATCATGGTCCAGTGTAAACAGTTTTTGTTTACATTTTAGCCAACCTATCATTCAGAAAATAAAGGGTTTGTGCTCAGTTTCTTTGGGTATTGAACTCGGGAAATGAAATCTATGTATCCTGAAACTAGCCCAAAACGTGCTGCTTAGTCATGATTCCATGTTAAAGGCAAAGTATAGTCAGATTTTTGAGGATCACGCAAAAGTCTTTGGAAAGAGTTTGTTGTTTTTTGTTTGTTTTTTTTTTTTTTTTTGGTCAGAAATATGTAAAGAGTCTGTCCATGGCTTCCATAGCTGATAGAGAATCAGAGTGCAATCCTCAGGAATAGGAACAGATGGAGTGTTTGCATCTAATGTAGGAGAAGGCTGTAATTAATGGTCCTTTAACCTATATGCTGCAGAATGCTGAAGCTTTATCCATGCAGAAATGCAGAACTGCTGAGAAAGAATTTCTGCAGTGACTGTTAGGTAGCTATGAGTTGGAGAATTCCTCTTTGCCCTCCAACTTCACCCCATTGTTTCATTATAAAGGAAAGAATACTTTCACTTGTTTCCGTATTTACTCTTCTGTACCACACTCTATCTCCATCTGAAAGTCTGAACAGACTTGCAAACAGACTCTGATAACAAAACACTAGTCATTTGTATGAAAGTATAAGAGCTTATTATCTGTGCCTTCATGAGGTATTTAGCTGCTGGCCCAGATGGAGCTGATGGCTAAATATAAACAACTTCAGAGTATTAACTAATAAAGTACAAAGCGTGCCTTTTAAAAGGGCACGTCAAGTACATCAGATCCAGCTTTCTTTACAATTTAAAATGTTGTCTGGTTGAGTGTATGTAATGGAGTACAATGTCATTTGACATAGATCTGACCACAACTTTTCAAAATTCAGTTAATTACATACACAATGTAAATTTCTCTAATAACAATTAAAATGAGAAACAGATATTGCCCAATAACAAGAAAGTTTTATGAGATCTTCCTCCCCTCATCAGGGATAAGTACCTTTTCTTCAGCTTCATCCGGACAGATTATTTGCTTCCAAACATTGTCTGCATTTGAGCTCTGGCCAGTCCATCACTGATGCAGTTGGTGAAGAGGGCTGCATACAGATATGGTAGAATAAGGTCTTAAGGGGTTGGGCCAATAATTATCTCTTACACAGATTATCAGGCAAAATTACTGACTAGTTTTAACTGATAAGGACACAGCTATACTTTCTCCTGTAACTATGGTGAGAATTATTTGCAACTGAAAAAAATATCACTAACTTTTATAAAAACACCTTAGATATAATTTGAGTATTTAGAGTTGTTTGGTCATAATCTATGACAAGAACTACAACAAAAAGTAGCAGAACTCTCCTACTCTTTTTTTTTCACCTAGAAAAGACTCATTCACCTTTCATATAAGAAAAAAAGAAGTAAAGAAGTATGATGTCTTTCTTCCTCATTTACAAACCACCACTGACTTACAAAGAATTCTATTACCGCTTTTCGATAGCATAAGCTTTCATAATTTATCTTCCCCAGCAGTAGTTAAGCACGGATGTTATTTTATATGCAAAATGCCTAGGACCATTTTACAATCTTGACCAGATCAGAACTTTGGATAATTTTAAGAAAACTGGGGTTGTTTTTTTTTTTTTGCATATGCAGACTTCTATTACATATATTCCTGTTAGGGTGGTGAGGCACTGGAATAGGTTGCCCAGGGATGTTGTGAATGCTCCATCCCTGGCAGTGTTCAAGGCCAGGTTGGACGAGGCCTTGGGTAATATGATTTAGAGCAAGGTGTCCTTGCCTGTGGCAGGGGGGTTGTAACTTGATGATTTTAAGATCCTTTCCGACCCTAGCTATTCTATGATTCTATATATAGACATAGAGAGATTTTCATAACAAAACCTGAAACTCTATTAAGACTTTTTCAATAAGTATATATTTACTTCAGTACCAGGACAAAATCAACGCACATTAAGAACATCCTGCTGCTCTCTGGGAACAAGTAATCCAGCAGAGAAAAGATTTTCAAATGCCCATCTCTGAGTCCATTCCATTTTAAAATATATAACCATTATCACCCCTTACAAAAAAAAAAAAAAAAAGCACTAAATGACCACTAATGTAATCAGATTTTTGTGTTACTTAACATGACTTGGTACATATGTATGGTTTAGACAAATAAAAAGGGTAAATCTTTACAAGGAATCATGTCTGCTGCGATTAGCATGGCATTTTAACCACACACAAAATAAAATGCTTCCTCCTATTTGTATCTTATTTCTATGAATATATTAGAGAAATAGTTGGAATAATGGAGGAGTGGCTCCTAACAATAGTTCTTGTATAGATATAGTTTTATTCATTTTTTCTGACATGTGAAGATGCATATCAGTGTTGATTCTAGGCAAAGGTGGTTGCCTCAGAGATCAAGCAATTCTAAACAACATTTTAAAACTCTATGCTTTCATCTGTCATACAAGTTAAATCACAGCTATATTGGAAATTTCGTCCTTCTATATGTTAAAATATTAACTCTAAAAAAAATACTGACATAGCCAGGACTCTATGCCCACTTTTAAAAAAGCCAGGTGTCCATTCCTGTCTACCCTTAGTATAGCCAAATGTCAAAGGCAAACACTGATATGCTTAGAGTGCCATCATTATTTCTGAAGTAGCCAGAGCTCCAGCCTCATCTGTGGTAGAGCCAGTGTTCCACAGCAACCATTTGATGCAGCCAAAGCTCTGTCCCTATCATTGACATTACCAGCATTGACATTCATCAGCAACTCTTACATTTTTGGCTTCCATGACGATGTCTGTAAAGTCAGAGCTCTGGCCTTTTCTCCAACGCTTGGTCTCACTGTCCATACAAAGGTTATGTTCATATCAGTAATAAAGCTAGAACTTCCTATTTTATTTTAACATTTTCAGCATTCTTTCTATATAAATGATATAGTCAGAGTTTTATTCTCAGCCTTGGTATCATCAGGATTATATGGCAACAGTTGATATAAGCAGATGCATGTGCAGGAACACATCCTTGATCCTGAAAAATTTAAGATCTATCCTCATATTCCAGTTCTTTAATGGTAAATGCGGGTATAGCCAGAGAGCTGTCCACTCCAGTGGCATACTCGTGATACCAATGCCATCTGTGAAGAGCAAGGCTTCATGGCAGAATTTGTTATCTATTGTGTTTCTTCTACATCCAGATTTCCACTGCAAGTACTAATCATAGAAAAATACTCTGATCTTAACTTCCACAGTGCAACCCAATTTCCAGCTATTCATAATTTGGCAAAAAATAAGTTTGCTCACAAGCAGTTTTCAGTTCTGGCTCATATGTTTTTTTCAAAGAGTCACAGCTAAGTTATACTTTCTTTAAAAATATAACAGGACATATTTGTTTTTCCTCTCATATTTGTTGACACAAGATTCGTAAATTTAAGGCTTCTTATACAGAAAAAAAACCTATCTTTTTAATACCCTATCTTCAAGACGTTCAATTTAAAAGCAATAAAATTAAATCTGTGTTGTTTTGGGGTTTTTTTTTGTCCATTGTTTAGGAAACTAAATGATACGCTTAGATTTCACTGTCAAATGTGTTGTTGAGATCAGGTGTGAGAATTTTACTTTTTACTTATAATAAAAATTAAGAATCTTACAGCATCACATGACTTCTGTTGCTGAATATTTACTCAACAGAATAAACAGTGTAAGACTGTGATGAGACACATTTTCCTCATCTCTGTAATGGAGAAAATTGCCAGGTAGGAAGGGTTGTTTAACGTTGATCTGCAAATGCAAAATGTGACTTCTGGAAACATTCATTTGGACACTAAGTTACACAGCTCTTGGCTGGGTTTCATTCTGGTCTGCTTGGTCCTCCATGACTGCATACACCAGAGCCAGTTAATCAGCCAGGTGAAGCTATGCGACAATATGGAGAGAGCAGGTGAGTTGCTGAAAACAAGGGATATTTATCAATATGGTGGAGAAACTTGAAACATGTTTCTCATTACATTGTTTAACTCTTTTGATACCCAGTGAAAGTTAACAGGTTTTCTTTAGTATGAAGATATATATATCTATATCTTCTACCAGTTCTAAGAATTGTTTATCTGAACCGCGAAATTGCTCAGCATGCATATATGATCAGTAAATCACTTAATGCTTTCAGAAGTTTTCTGAACGTTCTGTTGGAAAGTGACCCTAGAGTCTTATCTTGCACTTGCACTGGGAATACCAGACATCTCTTTTGAAATGATCTCTTAATTTCTCATTGCTCATATGCAGACAGAAAGTGTTATATATGTGAGAATAATAAATGACAAATATGTTAGTGCATTGTGTTTCTTTCCTTCACCATATACACTTTCCTTTTTGTAAAGTATTTCTTGAAGCAAAAATATATGTTTCTTAGTATTTAACCATAGCATCCCTTTCTCTTGCACCAAGAGAGTGGATAAGGAGGAAGACTTGTTGCTTAACTAGAAGAAGGTAAAACTGGAAGAAGATGAATAAAAACATGATCAGGGAAAGACCAGAGTACTATAACTAAGCAGAATACAAGATGGATGATGCAAGGAACAAAATACAAAGGAAGAACAGAAGGGTAAGAGCAGAACTGGAAAAAATACAAGTGATAGAGTGCACAGATAAGGTAACAGACATACTGAAGGTAAAAGAGACAGGACAGGCTAATGGGGAAAATAGCCTTACGTATTCTGTGCAGACATAGAGCCAAGAGTCCTAGTTTAATCTTAGATACCTATCAAATGACTATAGAACTTGCTTAAAGAACTCTTCAGGAAACAGAATGTGTATTGAGGCACAGAAACTAGCAAATATTTCTAGTTTTAACATGTACAGTTTAAATCCATCCGTGGGCCCTGAAAATCCATCTGTGGGTCCTGAGGCAGCTGGTGAAAAAAGTTGCTAAGTCGCTGGTCATCATATTTGAAAAATCATGGCAGTCAGGTGAAGTTCCTGATGACTGGAAAAAGGGAAATATAACCCCCATTTTCAAGAAGGAGAAAATGGATGACCAGGGGAATTACAGATCACAGTCAGTCTCACTTCTGTGCATGGCAAAATCTTGGAGCAGATTCTCCTGGAAGGCACGCTAAGGCACATGAAAAACAACAAGGTGCTTGGTGAAAGCCGGCAGGGCTTCATTAAGGGGAAATCCTGTCTGATCAATTTGATGGCCTTCTATGATGGGGCTACAGAACTGATGGAGAGGGGTAGAGCAGTTGATGACATCTACCTGGACTTGTGCAAAGCGTTCGACACTGCCCCACACGACATCCTTGTTTCTAAATTGGAGAGACATCAATTTGATAGGTGGACCACTCAGTGGATAAAGAACTGGCTGGATGACCGCATGCAAGGAGTTGTGGTCAATGGCTCAGTGTCCAGCTGGAGACCAGTAATGAGTGGTATCTCTCAGGGATCGGTGTTGGGACTGGTCTTGTTCAACATCATTGTTGGTGACATGGACAGTGGGATTGAGTGTGCCCTCAGCAAGTTTGCCGATGACACCAAGCTCTGTGGTCTGGTTGGCAAGCTGGAGGGAAGGAATGCCATCCAGAGGGACCTTGACACGCTTGTGAGGTGGAATGATGCCAGCCTCATGAAGTTTAACCATGCCAAGTGCAAGGTACTACACCTGGGTCAGAGCAATCCCTGGCAAAGCTACAGGTTGGGCAAAGAAGAGATTCAGAGCAGCCCTGTGGAGAAGGACTTCGGGGTGCTGGTTGATCAGAAAATGAACATGAGCCAGCAGTGTGCACTTGCAGTCCAGAAAGCCAACAGTATCCTGGGCTGCATCAAAAGGAGCATGAACTGCAGGTCGAAGGAGGTGATCCTGCCCCTCTAC
This sequence comes from Neopsephotus bourkii, assembly GCF_033783945.1. NCBI lineage: Eukaryota > Metazoa > Chordata > Aves > Psittaciformes > Psittacidae > Neopsephotus > Neopsephotus bourkii. Next base: position 4,980,112 of record NW_026901872.1, on the reverse strand, counting down.
TCTGCTCTCATGAGACCTCACTTGGAGTATTGTGTGCAATTCTGGTGTCCTCAACAGAAAAAGGAAATGGAACTGTTGGAACAAGTCCAGAGGAGGGCCATAAGGATGATCAGGGGACTGGAGCACCTCCCATATGAAGATAGTTTGAGAAAGCTGGGGCTGTTCAGCCTGGAGAAGAGAAGGCTGCGTGGAGACCTCACAGAAGCCTTCCAGTATCTGAAGGAGGGTTATAGGGACTCTGGGGAGGGACTCTTCCTTAGGGACTGTAGTGATAGGACAAGGGGTAATGGGTTAGAACTTAAACGTGGGAAGTTTAGATTGGATATAAGGAAGAAATTCTTTCCTGTAAGGGTGGTGAGGCACTGGAATAGGTTGCCCAGGGAGGTTTTGAATGCTCCATCCATGGCAGTGTTCACGGCCAGGCTGGATGAAGCCTTGGGTGAGATGTTTTAATGTGAGGTGTCCCTGCCCATGGCAGGAGGTTGGAACTTGATGATCTTAAGGTCCTTTCCAACCCTAACTATTCTATGATTCTATATACAATTTTTTTGTTCTTTTACCAGGGATAGATGTCTGTGCCATGGAGATGGAGATACTCCTTTCCAGTGGTCAAACTACCAGCAGTTCAGTTCCACCCGGCTTCCCCCTGCTCCCTTCCTTGCATTCAAAATAGCATGTTCAGAACGTTATTCTAACAAATCAGGAACTAAAAATAATGAGTTTCTATCAACCCTAATTCAGGTGGGAATCAAGTATCTCTAACATTAGATGTTTACAGTGGAAGTGTCTACATGTAACCTAAATCAATAAGCACCTACTATGCCCAGTGGAGGTCTATTCAATAGAATGGGTGGATTCTAGAAATACATATAGACATCACATGGGGGTGTCTATTTTAGGGGTACACTGAACTCCGGGCTCCAGTGAACATATTGACTAGTCCTCCAGTGACAAAAGTGGTTGTGTTGGTATCCAGGTCACATACAGATACCTAAATATAGGCCAGCTAAATCCCACAGCACATAGTAAATTGGATGCTATTTTTGGTAGGATATCATTTAATACCCAGAACAGTCCTCCTAAGAGCATTTATCAGTGATGCATGACAAATAAGACTTATTAGGGCAGAGACTATTTAAAAACTTGGAACAAAGAATTATTTTTTAACATGAGGCACTGAGACACTGATACACAAATTTCCATCTGTGGTCCCTAGCTTCAATGCTTTAAAAATCCACTATGGTTAATTTATCATGATAGGCTAGAGTTTCACCTCCAGCTTAAATTTACCACTCCAGTCGTGTCAAGGCTTCAGAGGAACAGGATAATTTCCTAATTGATTGCTGCAAGGCTTAGGCTTAGAAAAATCCATGGCACTTATTATCGAAGTTGAGACAAAGCAAAAGTTTCCATGACACCTCCAAAGTGTATCACAGTTCCAAATCCTGTATTTATTGAGGCCCAGTTCCTGAGATGTAAATACTTGATACGGAGAATATTTCCTTTGACACAAAAGATAAAGAAAGTCTTTCCGTAAAAATAAAATCTTTGATTATTAGTACCTCTCTCAAGTTAATAATTTTGCGAAAATTTGTTTGGTTTGCAAAAAGTAATTAGAAATAACATCAAACAAATGTTTTATACTTAAGTATTCCTAAGGCACTGAAGCAGTACTGCTGAAAATGCTAATGAGAAAAGTCTGTTGTCTTACTTTCAACCAAAACATCTTGAAATGTTTGCACAAGATTTACTGCTCAAATATGTAGAATGATATAACAAATGAAAGTTTGCATATTTATGTTTGTTTTGTTTTTCTTTTAACAGCTCTGGATATTTTGAAGTTTGCTTTTTGGTTTTTTTTTTTTTTGTTGGCATTTCTTGTTGTTGTACTGGCCTTATAAAATTTGACTATATGAAAAGAATGGTGTTAAATTTACATTTTGCACTTGATTTTTTTTTTTGTAATTGTATGTAAGATTTTTGCTACAGATTTTATGAGGGATAACTTTTTTTTACCATGTATGTAGAATGGTGTTTGAACTTCAGAAAGTTTAATATGTATCTGGAACATTAAGTACAATTTTTTATTTTTTTTTAAATTTTTTTATTTTATTTTTTTTTTAGTTTTACTCACTTTAGAGTGAAAAGGCTTGCAGCTTGGTTTGCATTAGGGCACTGAATGTTCTGGAATTCAAGGTTTGAGTTTTTTAAGTCTTGAATTTGGCTTTGATACACATATCTTCACCTTGTTGTTTCCTTCAGATATACTTTCAGAAAATGCCTTTTGAGACATTTATAGATAGGAGGCTTTTAGAAGGGTAATGGAGATATGTGTGGGGCTACAGCCTCCTCAACTGTAGTTGATTGACCGTGGCCAGCAGTTAAGCAGTGTTGCTTCCTCATTCAGTATGATGGGGGCAAGAATTGGAAGAGCAAAAGCTGAAAACTGGTGAGTCAAAATAAATGGCTTTAATAAGTGAAACAAAGATGTCTGAACAAGCAACGCAAAATAAGGCATGCACTACTTCCCATTGTTAGGCAGATTTGTATCCATTTTAGCCCTGAAAACATGTGTAACCTTACCTGGAAAGACAAAAGCCATAACCCCAAATGTTCTTCTTCCTCCTTTCCCTGAGCTTTTACTGCTGAGCATGTTGTCCCATGATACAGATTATCTCTCTGCCCAATCTGGGTAAGCCATTCCATCTGTGTCTCTTCCCAATTTCCTGTACATCCTAAGGCTACTTGCTGCAGAGACAGAGTGGTGGGAAGAAAATCTCAATGCTGTGCAAATACTGCTCAGCAACAGCCAAAACACTGCCGTGTTATCAGCACTGGTTTAGTCACAAATCCAAACCACAGCAACATATATACTGCTATGAAGAAAATTAACTCAATTCCAGCCAGACCAAATACATACCAACTCTGCTCTTATACCATGAAAGCCCAAAGAAAATGAATAAAGAAATTTTGTTAACAGCTCAATGCTCCTCACTTCTACCATAAGTGATGGAATTACTATTATTTCCCACTTCCATCACCATAAATACATATGTAAGAACTTAGCCATAGAAAATATGGCTTTTCAGATAAACATTTTTTTTTCAGATAAAAATGTTGAAAGGTATAATTAGGATGTTTTATACTCTGTATGAACACAGTAATGCTTTGTGAGCTAAAGATTTGCATCTTTCAAAAATGTAAAGCCAGAAATAAGCCCAAAGAGAATATTGTTCAGAAAGTCTAGGAATATACTATAATGGCATTTATTTATGCAAGGCAAAATTGAAAGGTAAGTCCAAATTGAAAGGTAAGTCAATGAACCAACTGTGAAAGATAAATTTGAAACTGCACCTGTTAAAAAAAAAAAAGGTGAATAAAAAAGGTAAAAGCTGTTGAAAGGACAGAGAGAAGGAGAAAAAGAAAATGAGAGTGCTTAGATCCACAGAGGCTACAACCTGTATCTGGAATACAGACCCTCTTTGGTGGTAGAATGTTCAAGAAAAGATCACCTTTAATCAACAGGCTCTCTTGGCATATCTGATTTTTTTCCTCTCTGTTTATCAGATTCACATGAAAGTTTTTCTCTGGAGAAAGTCCAGCACAGGGCCTCAACGATGATGAAGAGACTGGAGCACCACTATATAAGGAAGGTTTGTGAGAGTTGGAATTGTTCAGCCTGGAGAAGACAATCAAGGGATATCTCATTAAGGGAGTGTATAAAGAGGATGGAGCACAAAATAATGGTCACAAAATGAAACATATTATTGTTAATCTCAACATCAGTAAACATTTTTTTACTGTGAAGATAAGCAAGTACTGTCACAGGTTACCCAGAGAGATTGTGGAGTCTCTGTTCTTGAAGATATTAAAAAACTGTCTAGACAATATCCTGAGCAACTGGCTGTAGGTGGCCCTGTTTGAGCAAAGGATTTGTACCAGATAATCTCCAGAGATCCCTTAGAACATCAAACATTCTGTGATTCAGATGAATGTAGATGGCTCAAGAATAGAAATTTACACTTGAGTTAGTAACTCTCTTACAGTCACTGGAGAGACAAAGTTGCACCCAGAATGCAGTTGTTTACAATAAAATAAGAATAAAATGTACCCTAACACATCTATTCCTTTGCATCAAATATGAAGAAAAAATATGACTACTTTTCACAGCAACTTCTCCACTGTAGAAAGCCACAGATCATAAAATACATGCAACTCCGTATCTTCATTTTTGTTCTTCATCTTTTTAATCTATCATCTTTTTAATCTATTACATCTAAAACAGTGCACATCTGGAAGGACTATTTTTCATGTACTTCTCATAGAGTGATAGAAGTTCCAATAAGTTTCTTTTGCAACCACACTGTGGTGCAAGTGAAAATAACAACAGGGTATCACAGAACTTATTCTAAAATGATTGCTGTTAGATGAGCTCTGAATGAATGCATCTAGCTTGACATTTTTGTTCTCATCACTGCCTACTGTGCTAAGTCTCACCAATTTACCATTTGCAGACATGGGACATGAGCCAATGAATTGTTTATCAAACAGCCTACATTTCTTGGCTTATATACATGAAAAGTATGTCTTCATTTTAAAGTATATTTCAGTAGCTGACTGCAGAGACTACTTGCTTCTTCCTTTCTGTGTTTCAGATTTGAGGTACCAAGTCCATTATCAAAAACAAATACAGAAGACAGTCATGTAAAACTTCTGTCTCTGAACATGTGGCTTCGTGTAGAGTCAATAAAAAACAAAAGGGATTTGACATCATGATTCCTTTTCTTCAAAGACGTCCACTTCAAAATAGGTTGAATTGTTCCTTAGAAGTATCTTCCTAAACTGTAAATGGAGCCTACAATGATTAGATCACTCTTAGTTACCTGATTTTTAGATTCCTAATTTGCAAAATATATATTGCACTCTTCACTTGATAATAAGACCAAATGCGAGGTCCTGCACATGGGTCAGGGTAACCACAAGCAGAAATACAGGCTGGGTGGAGAATGGACTGAGAAAAGCCCTGAGGAGGACTTGGGGAGTTGGTTGACAAGAAGCTTAACATGACCTGTGAAGGTCCACTTGCAGCCCAGAAAGCCAACAGTATCCTGGGCTGCATCAGACAAGTGTGACCAGCAGGTCAAAGGAGGTGATCCTGCCCCTCTACTCTGCTGCTGTGAGACCTCACCTGCAGTATTTTGTTCAGCTCTGGGGCCCCCAAAATAAGAAGGATGCAGACCTGTTGGGATGAGTCTAGAGGAGGGCCATAAAGATGATCAGAGGGCTGGAGCACCTCTTCTACAAAGACAAGCTGAGAGAGTTGAGATTAGTCCGTCTGGAGAAGGGAAGGCTCAGGGGAGGCCTTAGAGCAGCCTTCCAGCACACCAAAAGGGGGCCCAGTAGAAAGTTGGAGAGAGACTTTTTGAAACGCTATGTAGTGATAGGCTTACTGCCTTGTCATATATTCTTCCAGTAAAATACAAGCATAACAAATTAGACTGACAAGAATAATAGCATCAAGATATAGTGTCTGTGTTGTATTAACAGAAAATAATTTAAGCAACTGCAGGGAAAAAAAAAGATTCTGTAAATTTTATAATTAATTTTATTTTTTTGTAACTAACAGGGATATTTTCATAACAAATAGTGTATCTCTTTTAATCAGTACTATTTTTTTCATCTGAAACTATTCCTTACAATATCTACATAAGAATACTCACAGCTGGGTCTTTTGTTTCTTTAAGTTAGATGTTATTATATAAAAATACCAAAGATTTTTAGCAGTTAAAGGTAGTCATATGTTTACTTCACTTACTGCTTGTCATTTAGAAAAAAAAAATAATTGACAGTTGGCTTTTTCTGTCTTCAAGGTGCATTTCAAAACATGTCAAGGAAACAAAGTTTTAATTGTTTTCTGTCCTGGGTTTAGCAGTAGCAGTCATTTTTCTCTTTCTTGGTAGCTGGTGCAGTGCTGTGTTTTGACTTTCGGCCTGGGAACAAAGCTGATAAAAATGATGTTTTGGTTTGGCCAAGGACTTTGTGAGCCTCATGCTCTGCCAGGGAGGAGGGGAAGCCGGGAGGAAGCAGAGACAGGACACCTGACCCAAAATGACCAAAGAGGTATTCCATACCACAGCACATCATGCCCAGGAGGTAACTGGGAGTTAGCCGGAAGGGCTAGGTGGACTGCAGGGTTGGAGGAGGTATCGGTCAGTGCTTGGTCGGGCTGGGGGGGCGAGTTATCGGTCACCTGTTGATGAGGTCTTGTATTCTCTTCCCTTGTTATTTCCTTTATCATTACTATTATTGGTGGTAGCAGTAGTGATTTGTGTTATACCTTACTTACTAAACTGTTCTTATCTCAACCCATGGAAGTTGCATTTCTTTTTGATTCTCCTCTCCGTTCCCCCAGGAGTAGGGGGAGGGAAAGAAGGGGGGGGAGTGGGTAACAAGTTGTCTGGCTGGGGTTAAACCACGACATTTTCATATCACTGCTATAGTCCCATGCAGAGTTCAGCACATTATGCCACTGCTTGTTACGAGCTGCCAGCCTGCAGTCGATTTTCAAAATGGCAGTTGGAGTGTCTCAGAAAACTTTACAATTAACATTTTGTATTTTTAAGTAGTGTGGGGAGTGAAGGTGATAAGATTTGCATGAAAAGGAGTTCAGGAATGAGCTCTGAGGCCTTGGTGTTTTGACAAGCCCTGGGGCAATGAGCTGGTGCCTTGAAGGCCAGACAATGTGGGGACTGTGAGAGGGTCTGCAACCTTGTGGTTGGACTGTTTACCTGGAGAGTTTCACAGTGGCCAATGAGATTGAACGTTGTATGTATGTGCAGGTTGGGAAAGTACCGAACAAGGGGATAAAAATGTCTTGGTGATAATAAACAAGGATTTTGACTTTTGGCATTAACTTGAGTCCGTGTTGTGAAATGCCACAAAGCAATATTAAATCCCTCACTAAAGATCTATGACTAGTATAAATTCCTCCATGTTCTTAGTCTTTTCCCACGTATGAGCATTCATAAAATATGCTTGAATTTTCTGAAAACTCCAGACAACTCCCTTGATCAGAAGGACTTTTATTTTCTTAGCCTGTTTCTTCTGTGCACTAGTAGTAAATGGACAGAACCAGCTACTAAATTATCTAAATAAAAATGCAGAGCAGCTTTTAATCACTGTAAAAAAACATTCAGTGAACAGAAAAATAAAAACCATTGCCTACAGAGTTTAGAAAAGCTGAAGAATGAAATAAGTATAAATAAATTCAAAACAGAAATAATTCTCCAACTTACTTTTTGGTGGTAAGCATTTTTTTTTTTTTGGCAAATGAAACTTCTGTTATATTTTGATGCTTTTTAATAATCTTTAAAGAAGAAAGGAGGTAGTTCAAAGTTGAAAGGCAGAGAAACTACTATGGATTAGATCACTAGCTGGCACATGAGCAGAAACAGCTTGGAAACTATTACATCTCCAACCTAAAATGTAAAATTCAGTTTCTCCTTTAATTTTTTTTTTTCTTGTATTTGGCTTTGTTGTTGCTCACATATGTGATAGTAGATGATTTTTCATCTCACAAAATCACAATTTTTGACTGAAATTATACAGATTTTTTTTTGGACTTCTTCCTTTCCTCCCCATTTTCTACGCTTTTATTTATTTTTTTTATTTTTTTTTTGAGTCAGGATCCCGTACAAAGTTTCCACTGGCATTACTTTTTTACAAATAGTATTATTTTGATGTACATATTTCTGTGATAAAATGGTCCACCATTTTTAAAAGTTAGCACATAAAGCTACTATTTAACCTGTTTAGATTTAACTACTTTCTGCAGTAAAAAAAAACCAACCCAAAATTAATATTTATGTAGGTTCTTGTTTCCTCACACTTCAGTGAGCTCACATTTCAATGAATTTATATCAGTTTCCATTGTTCTTAGGCAGTTTGTGAAAGTCAAAACCAGTCCCAAAGAGATCCTACATAATCTCATGTAAACAGCTTTTAAATCCTAGTAAAATTTATCATTTGTTTATTCCTTCTAATGAAAAAAAAATCTATTCAAAGATTTCAGTTGAAAATTTGATAGCAAGCTGAATAAAGATGGCTCTTTTTTGACATTTGCTTTCTTTTAAAATATGAAGTGTCTCATTCTAAGTTCAATTATTTATATCTTGGGGTTGTCTAAAATACCTGCTTTTTGCTGTGCAAAGAAACATCCTTGACCCAAGTCTGCTTTCACTGCCAAAGGAGATTTGAAGTTATTTCCTTTCTTTCCCAGGTGAGTGCTAAGAGCACTAGGACAGAGCATGTTGCATTGGTGGTGGTTGTTAGGCAATCTCATTCCCTTCTGTTGAAGCTCTTCCATTTGCATAACATATTAAAGTGACTGGGCTACAGTGACTGAGAAAGAAATGGACCATAAGTGGTTAACTGTGGGGTTAGGGTACTCATTTCTATGCTCCACAAACACTTCAAATGAAAACAATGAAGATCATTCAATGCAGAGGCATTAAATGTCATGTTTACCAATTTATACATGAGCACTGAAATCTTTTGGATATCCAGTCATACTCCTAGTATCTCAGCAGGAACATGATTATTTCATGAAAAAAAAATATCCCAACAATTTCTGTAGAAAATTCTTAGCATTCATCTACCTCATCTTACTGAATAACTGTAGTTACAGCATCTTTCCAAATATGTAGTATAGAATCATAGAATCATAGAATAGTTAGGGTTGGAAAGGACCTTAAGATCATCAAGTTCCAACCCCCCTGGGCAGGGACACCTCACCCTAAACCATATTACCCAAGGCTTCGTTCAACCTAGCCTTGAACACTGCCCGGGATGGAGCATTCACAACCTCCCTGGGCAACCTATTCCAGTGCCTCACGACCCTAACAGGAAAGAATTTCCTCCTTATATCCAATCTAAACTTCCCCTGTTGAAGTTTTAACCCATTACACCTTGTCCTACCACTACAGTCCCTAATGAAGAGTCCACCCCCAGCATCCCTATATGTAGCTTTTTGATTCACTGACTACTTACACCCTAGCTAGGAATCTCCTTTCCTAATGGGAAGAAAGAAGATTCTTCCAGCACAGAATAAAACAGAAAACCTGTGAGAATAAAAAATGAAGATCTATCCTCTTTAGTACACATATTAACAACATTAGGTAGCATTTTATGCATATAGTTAATATTTTGTACCTCACACGTTTAGGTATCTAGTTTCCCTCAAATAGTATTTTCATCTGATATAACTTTCAGTAGATAGGTGGACAGTAAAAAGCAAATTTCTTTTTGTGTATTTGGAAATTTCTGCACTTTCAGACATGTCTTAAAATTCAAATTATTTTTTTTTAAGTAACTTCTCACTTATTAGAAGTGGGAGCAATAGTCATAATACAACACTGACATAACTGTAAAAATGCATTTTTGGCTGTGGAAACAAATGGTTTTATATTTATGACATTGTGTACAACACATTACTACTCTTTGAAAAACAATAAGGTTTATTAGATCATTTTTCCGCTGCTGACAATGCCTTCTATGTGTTTAAAAGAGATTATAAAAAATGTGTATATACACAGAAAAATCCGATAAATAAAACAAAAGCTCCACCAAGAGCATGACTGCAGCAGTATAAAAATTCAAATTCTCATAACAACATCAAATTGATAAAGGTTCATTAGCGGTTTGTCCTACTATACTAAGTCATAGATCAACTGACGAACATATAGGTAAAAAGAAGAGAGCTATGAATTACAAACAAAAATTGTAGTTCAGTATGAAAGCACTTTTTAAAATAAATGATGCAGCAAGTAGTATGTAGAATAATGAATATGAAACAGCACTAAACAAAAATTCAGAACAAAGCTACAACAATAGAATGGCCTGAAAAGCATCCTATTATTTATAAATTAAAGTCATGCAGCACCAAAGTTCCATAAGATAGTAATTTGTTGCAGAATGAAATCCACGTATAAGGTGGAACATGATTTGTCACACTAGAAGCAATCACCTCTATGATAATGCAAAGATAAATTTTAAGTACCATGTCATCTGGATTCATCGTTGTTGTTAATACATGAAATGCAAAAATATCTCCCAAAACAGCAGGGAAAGAAGCTATGTAAAAAAAAAAAAAAAAAAAAGTATGACCAAAATCATTTTTACTATCTCTTTAGCTCTCTCTTACAAGGTATTAGCACAACAATTTTTCTAACCATTTAAGCCAAGGGAAGATATAGATATATACATATGTATGTATATATATATATACACTCTGTTGTCTTATTGTCATACTGGAAAACAAAAGAGATCATCTTTGTAACACATACTAATTTAACACAAGGGAAGTAATACCCTTAAATTTTGCGGTATTTTCAGCCTCTAGAAGATTATTTGAAAATTTTGCTAATAATTTTGCAAGTAATTAGTAGGTTAATACATTGATTCTGTTTGTCACCAGGAGAGTCTGTAAGTGGATGTTCTAGTAGAGGATAAAAAAACGAGGAGTATATGACAGGAAACGGAACAATATTGTCCATTGAAGTGTAATCAGCAGCACTGTTTTCTTCAGAGCTGGTAAGGATCAGCCAAAGCAGATACACAACCTGCAAGAGGTATTCTAGTTCACAATGTGTGACAAAACTTGAAGGCAGATATTGCAATCTGTTCCAATACAAAAGTGTAACACAATATGTTCCAAGGAGCAAAAAGAAATATATTTGTCAGGCAGTAACGAAAGATTCTGTGAAGAAAAAAGAAGAAATACAGAGAAAAAAAATAATAAAAATTGTGTAATGAAGCTTCTACATCAAAAAAATAATGTCTTTCTGGCATCGTAGAAAAAACAATACAAACAAGCGGCACTGCAACAACATAAATTAAACTGGTCCCCTGTAGTGACAAGGCATGAAATAAGAGGCATTCCTTTACCAAAATGCTCTGGTATCCTTATTGGTCTCTTTAGACTTCTGAAGAACTCCAGCAGAACTTACATTAGATAATGATCTTTGCACTCACAAAAGTGTAAGAGAGAGGTAACCCCTTTACTGGCTACTCTTTCTCTTATAATCTATTTGTGAAAATTACAGCAAATTTATACATTGTCTAAGAGACAAGAAAAATATTCATAGTGCCATAATTCTTCTTGAAGACTTACTTGACCTTAAACAGTCCTACAGCACTGAATAGAAAAAAAAATAAAAATAGATTGCACATCAAATTTTCAGACATTTTATTTTACTGAAGGTATGACTCTCAGCAAACTAGAGAAAATATAGAATCATAGAATCATTGAATCATAGAATAGTTAGGGTTGGAAAGGACCTTAAGATCATCAAGTCCCAACCCCCCTGCCATGGGACACCTCGCTCTAAACCATATCACCCAAGGCCTCGTCCAACCTGGCCTTGAACACTGCCAAAGGTGGAGCATTCACAACCTCCCTGGGCAACCTATTCCAGTGCCTCACCACCGGAGGAGAATTTCCTCCTTATATACAATCTAAACTTCCCCTGTTGAAGTTTTAACCCATTACCCCTTGTCCTATCACTACAGTCCCTAATGAAGAGTCCCTCCCCAGCATCCCTATAAGCCCCCTTCAGATACTGGAAGGCTGCTATGAGGTCTCCATGCAGCCTTCTCTTCTCCAGACTGAACAGCCCCAACTTTCTCAGCCTATCTTTCTACAGGAGGTGCTCCAGTCCCCTGATCATTCTCGTGGCCCTCCTCTGGACTTGTTCCAACAGTTCCGTGTCCTTTTTATGTTGAGGACACCAGAACTGTACACAATACTCCAAGTGAGGTCTCACGAGAGCAGAATAAGGTGGCAGGATCACCTCCTTCGACCTGCTGGTCACACTCCTTTTGATGCAGCCCAGGACACGGTTGGCTTTTGGGGCTGCAAGCGCACACTGAAGCCGGCTCATGTTCATTTTCTCATCAACCAACACCCCGAAGTCCTTCTCCACAGGGCTGCTCTGAATCTCTTCTCTGCCCAGCCTGTAGCTGTGCCTGGGATTGCTCCAACCCAGGTGTAGGACCTTGCACTTGTCATGGTTAAACTTAATGAGGTTGGCATCAGCCCACCTCACAAGTGTGTCAGGGTCCCTCTGGATGGCATTCCTTCCCTCCAGCTTGCCAACCAGACCACAGAGCTTGGTGTCATCAGCAAACTTGCTGAGGCGCACTCAATCCCACTGTCCATGTCAGCGACAAAGATGTTAAACAAGACCAGTCCCAACACCTATCCCTGAGGGACACCACTCAAAACCACAGAACATAAAACTGGTATATAAAGTTGTATGTGAACTACCTGCTTATCTATATCAGTTATGATCTAATGGTGGTGGAAATCATAACTGATGATGACTAGACACACCAGCTGGAAAAAACACTAAATTTTACAAACATTAACAGATTAGTACAGAGTAAAAAAGCACAGAATCAAATCTAATGGAATGACTTGGGTTAGAAGGTACATGAAAGGTCATCTAGTTCCAACCCCTCTGTCACAGGAAGAGACACCTGCCAAAACACCAGGGTGTTCTAAGCACCATCCAACCTGAACTTCAGCACTTCAGCATCCCCACAATAAAGAACCCTAATATCTAATCTAAATCTACCATCTTTCAGTTCAGTCATTATTCTTTGTCCTATCACTCCATGCCCTTGTAAAAAGTTCCTCTCCAACTTTCTTGTAGACCCCTTTCCTGGGTTAAGCAGTAGCAGTCATTTTTCTCCTTAGTAGCTGGTGCACTGCTGTGTTTTTGGCTTTTGGCCTGGGAACAGCACTGATAACACCAATGGTTTTAGTTGTTGCTCAGTAATGTTTACTCTGACCAAGGACTTTGAGAGTCTCATGCTCTGCGAGGGAGAAGGGGAAGCCGGGAAGAAGCAGAGACAGGACACCTGACCCAAACTAACCAAAGAGGTATTTGATACCACAGCACGTCATGCCCGGGATGTAAAACTGGGAGCAGTTACCCAGAAGGGTTAGATCACTGCTCGGGTCGGTCTGGGTACCAGTTGACGGGTGGTGAACGGTTGTATTCTCTTCCCGTATTATTTCCTTTATCATTATTGGTGGTAGCAGCAGTGGTTTGTGTTATACTTTAGTTACTGGACTGTTCTTATCTCAACCCATGGGAGTTATATTCTTTCAGTTCTCTTCCTCATCCCTCCAGCAGCTGTGGGGAGGAAGGAGGAGGGGAGTGAGCTAGCTACTGCGTGATTCTGAGTTACTGACTGGACTTAAACCATGATAACCCCCTTTAGGTGTACCTCATCTGCTTGGTCTTCCTCGTTGGGTGGCCTGTAGCAGACCTCCACTATAACGTTACATGTCCCTGCCCTCCCTTTCTTTAATCCTGACCCATAAGCTCTTATTTAGCTTCTCTTCCATTTCCAGGTGGGGCTCTGTGCAATCCATCTGGTCATTGACACAGAGAGTGACACCCTCCTTAACTTCCCTTCCTGTTGGTCCTGAAGAGCTCCAGTCATAGGAGACATTCCACCATGTCTTCATACTGCCAGTAAGACCAAACCCTGGAGGCTTCTGCACATCTCTAACTCTGCTTGTTTATTTCCTATGCCACCTGAATGAGCATATAGGTACTTAAGTTGGGCCAACAATGATGCCGCTTACTGGTTGAAGTGGTGGAAATTCCTCTGTGCTACTATTCAGGTGCTCTCCTGCTGATTGTGATCCCTCTCCAGGCTCTGGTCATCTATTTCTGGCACTGCCATCAGACTGGCATCAGACTGGTAGGATTGGAATGGAGAGAGGATCCTCTCTCCTGGCAACTTTAGCTTAAAGCCCTCTTCACCAGTTTGGCAAGCTGATGACCAAAGATGCTCTTCTTCTTCTCTGAGAGATGGAACACCATCAACCCCCATCAGAGCAGGTTCTTCAAAGTGAGTCCTCAGGTCTAGGTAGCCAAACTTCTGCCTGTGGCACAAATCCTGTAGCCATTTGTCGATTCTCCAGAATCAACTAGCCCTGCCCCAGGAGAATGGTCTGGGCACTTCCTGCAGTCTCAAGTCTATTCTGTAGCCTCTTCCCTTCAGCAGCTCCATCTGGGTGGAGTCATTGGCCACCACTGCAGTAGATGGTGCGGACCCCCCAGCTGATGTTGCAGCTTTGATCACAGACAAGCACGCACCATTCTATCTTGAGGATCAGTCAGATTACAAAATGGTGCCTGATTTCTGGATTATATGGACATGTCTACTGAGAATAACCTAGATACAGCACATGGCAAGTACACAAAATGTGGATTTGATGTTACCATTGAAGCTGATAAAATAATTAATCAATAGAAGTGATAGATGGGTCAGGTGGAAAGGAAGAATCTAGAGAAAGCTGACAGTTGTGGCATCTGTTTTCATTTTACCTGATCTCATAATTTTTCCTGATGGGAAAAAGATGCTCTGGTTTAGAGTGAGGAGCTGTGTCTTGCAAATATCTTCTGTCAAGAGGCTACATGTGAAAAAGGAGGCTTATTAGTATTTGTCCTTTGAGGAGGAAAGAGCCATTTGTTCCCTACTATATTACCAGGCATCTGGTAGGAATGTCCTATATGAGACAGGCTGAGTGGGATTTACTTCAAACACCTGAACTCTTCACCTTAGGCCCTGTGAAAATAAAAAAGTAATTATATAAAATAGTTGTAATACCACCGATCTGCTTTAACCAGCTGCTTTATGTTGACGTGAATTGTGTCCTTGAAGAGCCTATTTCTCTGTACTGAGATGAGAGAGTGGCTCAGATGTAGACTTCTACAGTGTAGCTCTGTCATTAGACAAATACAAATAACCCTTGAGATGCATATTTCAAGTGTTTTTTCTGCCAACGAAATGTTCACTTTTTTTTTTTTTTTTATTGTATGGAAAAAAAGGGTAGCATAAGTCCCCATTTTCACTTTCTGTAATCAGATCTTTTGGGAATAAATTCTGTCACTGGGATTAGAGGAATTCTGAGATCTATAGTCCTAAGGATTCTGAAACATCTGAAAATGTGTACATTTTGCAGTCAAAAATTGTGTGCACTGAATTAAAACTGAGGTTCTTAAAATATACTTTCTAACAACCCTATTGAAAAAAATGTAGCTTCTGATAAACTAGCAAAGGATCAGCCTGCTGTCACAGAAATTGGAAGTAACAAGTGCTGCAAAGGTACTGCGATTGAATTGTTTGTAAATATCAGATTGCAATGATTTTGAAACTATGTGGTCAAACCTGGCTCTGGGCACCCTGCTGCTTTAGGCAGTCTTCAGCATCCTACATTTTTTTGCTGTCTCATTTAATTTTATATTCTGACTTTATTTCTGGGCTGCTTTTTGCTAGGTTGATTGTTTTTTGTTGTTGTTTTATTTTTTTCTTTTCCTGAGGAGGAGCCTGGGTTTTCTGTCAGAGATGGGTAAATCACTTTAAGCATTTCATAGAATCATAAAATGGTTTGAGTTAGAAAGGACCTTAAGATAACCTAGTTCCAACCCTCCTGCCATGAACAGGGCTGCCTCACCATGTCCCCAAGGCTCTGTCCAACCTGGCCTTGAGCACTGCCAGGGATGGAGCATCTACCTCTTCTTTGGGCAGCTTGTTCCGGTGCCTCACCATGCTCACAGTAAAGAACCTCTTCCTTATATGTAATCTAAACTTCCCCTGTTTAGGTTTGAAAACATTGCCCATTTTCCTATCACTACAGCCCCTAATGAAGTGTCACTCTCCAGCATCCCTGTAGGTCCCCTTCAGATTTGGGAATGCTGCTATGAGATCTCCATGTAGCCTTCTCTTCTCCAGTCTGAACAGCCCTAGTTTTCTCAGAGTAGTTTTGGGTAAAGACTTTATTTTATTCTGCAAAAAAAAAAAAAAAAAATTGTTTTGAATTCCACTATTGTATCTTGTCATATATTTGCATATGTCTTGTATTCCCATATTAAAATTGCCATCTTATATAGATTCATTCACCTGCTTATGGAATACAAAGGGTAATTTTGTCAATGAACACCAGGACACAGATGGTGTCAGAACATCAGTAGGAGCATGGCTTGACCTTTTTCATAATTTCTTTCTTTGTTTTTTCATGTGTGTTTCTTCTAACACACCTCTGTCTTAATAGCTTTAGCTACCAAAATCTTGCATGTCACTGATTTTTGTTTCTGATTTTTGTTTTGGGTTTGTTTTTCTTTTATAGAATCATAGAATCATAGAATAGTTAGTGTTAGAAAGGACCTCAAGGTCATCTAGTTCCAACTGCCTGTCATGGGCAAGGACACCTCCCATTAAACCATATAACCCAAGGCCTCGTCCAGCCTGGCCTTGAACACTGCCAGGGATGGAGCATTCACAACCTCCCTGGACAACGTATTCCAGTGCCTCACCACCCTAACAGGAAAGAATTTCCTCTTTATATCCAATCTAAACTTCCCCTGTTTTAAGTTTTAACCAGTTACCTCTTGTCCTGTCACTACAGTAACAACTGTACAATTTCAGGGTTCTTCATGTCTCTGTTTAGTCTTGCATACTATTTTTTCATTCTGTTTCTCTTCTCAGTGTCCACATTCTTCACATTCATAAAGCCCCACAGACATTGCACCTGAGTACCACAGAAGTCCCACTTATCACAGCCAACATCCTTATGTGATTCTTCCTAATGTGGAACTCCATGGTAGGGACAAATTCTTCCTCCTGTTATGCCAGCTCCCTGCTAACTGCCTTCTAGTCCTGCTATTCCCTTCATAGTCTTAATGCTTCCTCTCTTTGGGTCTCTTCATAGCGGGTATTATAGTAATCTTGCCTCCATGATGTTCTATCTTTTCAGATTGCTGGCTGTTTGCCATACCTATCTTTCTCTTTACTTCCTGCAAAAATTGCTCACATGTATGGTGCCCTGTAAGTGCTAATCACAAACATCTCATTTGTGGAATGTAAATTTTTCACTAAACTTATCATCCTCCATATCATAAGAGATAGCAGTTTCATTCTGATCATAGTCTTTTATTTGTCTATTTCCTGCCATTTCATTAATTTGAAAGTTCACTTACAGACAGACTCTTGCTTACTGATGGAAATTAGAGATGCTTTGTCCAAACTGCAGTAAACAAATGCCGAAATTCTCCACAGTCTCTAGGTAGTAAACTATGCATCAAGCTGGAGCTAAATTCTGAGTGAGATGCTTGAGGTTCTGGAATGCTCCATTGTACATACAAGATATGCTCTGGCATTTTCAACAGTATTTCAAATCAGAATATTTCAAATTCAGCATTTCTCACTGAACAAACAACAGTAATTTGTGGAGCAGACTGCCTACCACTGGTGTATTTTTTTATGTAATAATTATTTTTATTTTCACTCTCATAATTTCAGTTTTTCATGTTTCTATAACGTTCTTACTGAAAACATTTGCCTGGTTATTGTACATGCTAAAGGGGAACATTGGAAAACTAATAAAAGCAGTTGCTTTTTTGTCACACAAGAATAGGAAAAAAAACCCAATCCAAACATGGCGACACAAACCAACCAACCAACCAACCAATCAAAAAACCCCAGCCTTCTGCCCCAAGAAAAACTTTCTTCTTTTTTTTTTCTTTTTTTTTTTTTTTTTTTGCAGTGATCTGTTTTAATTTTAGGGTGTAAATCACTATTTTGTGGTTATTTTTCTTAGGCGTGTAGGTCCAAAGCAACCACAAAATCTCCTTTCTTTTTAGTAAGCAGCAATGCTTGAAATCTAGTGGGACCTTCAATCTAGCCAACCTCTATTTTGACAAGAGCTAAAAGGAGCTGGCAATATTGTATCTTTGGTTCCGAAAATCACTATCATTTCTGTTGCGTAATGCAGCTCAGGTGTTTTGGCACTGAAGGGATGATGTAGGTTTCTCTTTTTGCTTAGCACTTTAAAAGACAATGAAGGGTAGTTTAAAGCTTATTGATTTTTTTTGTTGTTTTATTTATGTCATGGTTGTAATTTGAAAGGGTTTTTTTATTGATTTTTTTAAACATAATTGCATGTCTATCACCTAAATTTCCACTACCTTGCACTATTTACTGCCAATTATCCAATGTTAAGTGGTTATAAAATTATTCCAGTTTATGTTGGTAGCTTATACTCAGGTTACACAGGTATAAATGATTACCAAACAGTGCAAAACTAGTGAGAATCTGACCTTTAATATTCAAAAGATGTTTAAAAATTGTTATGGGAATTCATATAAATGGCCAACAAGCCTGAAAAGATATTTTTAGAAAAAGTAATGAAGATTCTAATCCTTGAGACTTATAGACTACACAATAAAGACTCTAGAGGGTAATATGTTAAAAAATTAGATTTTATAAAAGACTATGAGTGGAAGAATCTGGGACAGGTAACTTAGGAGGTAATTAATAGGCAGAATGGACTGCAAACACTGACATAGAACATCTAACTGTGAGCACATACATAAAGCTTTCAGGCAAGTATTTGCAAGAGGAAGAAATT
This sequence comes from Neopsephotus bourkii, assembly GCF_033783945.1. Taxonomy (NCBI): domain Eukaryota; kingdom Metazoa; phylum Chordata; class Aves; order Psittaciformes; family Psittacidae; genus Neopsephotus; species Neopsephotus bourkii. Next base: position 4,961,625 of record NW_026901872.1, on the reverse strand, counting down.
ACAGGGTGCAGATGTTTAACAGTCTCACATGAGCCACAAGGTATTCTTTCATACTGGGGTATTATTTTAGCAATAGAAAATATTTTAATATTCACTCAGGATAAATTAACCCATGAGTACATAAATTATTGCCAAGAAAGATTTAGGAAATAAAATAACTAAAGGTTCATTCTACTACAGCTTCCTTGATATTGATAACGAGAAAAATAAATTATCTTCACTTTTTTCTAACATCCAGAGTACATCCACTACTTACAACCATGCTCAAAACTGACAATCAATCTGACAATACAGTTAAACAAATTCCATCCTACAGCCATTTCCTAGGTAACCATCAACAGAAATAAATTCCACACAGCGGGAGAAGAAATTAACACATCCACGATCTTTATTGTTTTCTGTTCCAAATTTTTTCATCACTATTGGTTTTGATTTTACTTATTACTAGTCTCATTTATTGATGAAATCTGTCCTTTAGTCTACAAAAATCTATGAGTAAGGCATCATTTGTTTTCACAGCAAAGCATGTAGGACAACAGGATTATGCTCAGATGTGGTTTTAAGTATGAAAATATAGAAATGGCATTCATAAATTTCATAGCTGACAACACTAGGAGGATAAAAAAAATCAAGCTGAACCAATAGATAATTAATGGCAACAACATACATATTTCCAGTTTAATTTCAAAGGGAGGAGTTCTTTGTACTTACCTCCAGGAGAGTGATAGTATGCAAGGTCTGATAATATGTGAATATGACTCATTAAATGCAAAACACTATTATGTTGACAGCAGGACTGCTCAGAAAATTTTCTTACAGTTCTACCAGGCTGAATCAACACATTTGTCTTAAACTGCTACACAGCCCACCACCAGCACTGCTCCTCCCTTCAGGAGACCTAATTCTAGGTTTAATAACTCTGCCATGTATAGGGTTTTCCTTTCTCTTCCTTTAAAATCTTATTCTTTACAGCCAGTTTTTCTGTGTCTGAAATCAGCAGCAGTCCTTCCTTTTTTTTCAAGCCTTTCAAGCACAAGAAGCCCTTGAATACATACTTCTTCATAGAGAGGGCAACAAAACCAAAACCCAGAACCTTCCTTGTGCCCATGCTACTGATCAAAATTTAGGGTGAAAAGGCAGTGATGGTATCCTAAAGTACCAACTGAAATGTCATTCAAGGAACCTGTCACCAGAGGAAATAACCACGGGGTAACAAGAATACTTGGCAAATATTCTACCTGAGTCTTCTGTGGCAATTGTTTTCTATGTAGTGCCTACTTTTACAAATAAGTAGATAACATTGACTTGCTTGCTCTGGAAATAAATGGGAATAAGGGGGAAGAGGAGGGAAGGAATATTGAGAAGGGAGTTGTGATACATGAGAAGTATGTCTGACTCAAACCAGGACCAAAGTAGCCCATTGTAAGCAGCTAGCTATTTCACCTTTGGTTGAAAAGATTGAGACTACTTAGACTGAACCCTCTTTCTTCTCTATCTTCTATTTACACAGGCCATTGCTCTTTCTGCTGAGGGAGGAGTAAAGGATCTTGTGTTTGTGCTTATTCTCCATTTCTCCTTCCCCATCTCACTTTCACCACTGTGGAAAACAAAGCAGAAAGCCCTGGTCTCTCAGTCCCTCTTTCCTGATTTCCTTTTCCTTCTTGGACAATAGAACTAGAAACAGCTCTAAGCCATCTTACATGGTACTCAAAAACATAAAGGGTCTGTTTATGGCACTAAAAAAAAATAAAATCTTCTTTAAGAAGAGTAAAGAGTAGGATGAAGAGAGAAAAAAATCTCTGCAGAAGGCTTGGCAAGATCGTTTGGGAAATAAATGTTATAATGGATAGAGAAATTATTCTACATGTGGGCAATACTTGTAACTAGGTCCACTACACAAGAACAATTTAGAGCAGGGATTTCTAAGTACAAGTCAACTACTTATTTGTGTCTAATGTATGACATGCACAAATATCTATCTGTTATATGTTCATCATTTACTTAATTACCCTTTGTACTTTTTAAGAAATAAGAATAGAAGCAGGCATTTTCTGTGCTATTGGGGTCCTACTATGAGGGGTTTAGAATATACTCATCAGTCTTATTTAACCAGATTTGGACTCCATCCTTTTAAAATAATAGTTTCTTATTATTTTATTTCTGGTTTTGTTTCTTCTCCTTTAAGTCCTACAAGTGTACATGACTACTTCAGCTGAGTTTAAAACATGCTAATTATCCACACATTCAGATTTGTTTCTTTGATAATTGAATCACTCAATAACACTGGAAATGTCACAAGAAAAGATGGCAGTGTGTTAGCAGAAAGCATTTAAAAATCAAACTTCAATTTGCTGGGTGTTTGGTTTAATATTCTTCTGTTATTTTTAATCTAATTAATCTTACTGCTTTTGATTCAGCAGAATCAATTGTTCCAGGTTGTTTAGGAAGTTAATTGGAAAGTTCACGTACGATCTGAAGCTTCTGTGTCTATTTCATCTTTGTCTATTATAGTTACAGGTTTCTGCATAGTTCTTTGAGCATGTTTTTTTCTGCACTTGATATTTCTAAAATATAAACAGTAAAGAGTCAATTACAATTGTAAAATATTCTCCAACTCTGATTTCTTTTGGCATGTTAATGGGGGAATATTTTATATGGTTCCAAGTTCCAAATGCTCATTCACTAACTCACAATTGCATTATGGTAAGCACATTTCTGACAGCCATCTGCTTAGACCTTACTTTCTCCTAATCTGCCCATTTGAAATTAAATTAATAATAAAAGCAAGGAAGTTAAGACCACATATCTAAGGCATTTGAAGCTTTAGATCTACTGTATTTTGTATGGGTTACTGCTGTGTTTGTTGATGCTGAAAGGAGAAATAATACAACAATGGAGAACTAATGCAAAGTATGTACATTAATTCCTATATCAACAGGGGTATATCTAGTTACCATCATATTTCTCTACATCTTTCTGTACAACAATTATAAATACAAATATATATACTTAATTCCTTTTAAAACTTCAAAATACCATCTCTATATCTGTTTTCCAATCCAAAAACTTTCAGATCCACATTTTATACACTCATATGGTTTTCATTTTGTAAGTTTTTCACACAGACCCTATTTAATCTTATAAGGATTTTCATTTTATATATTTCAAGTGAGACTGACTGGTCTGTAATTCCACGCGTCATCCATTTTCCCCTTCTTGAAAATGGGGGTTATATTTCCCTTTTTCCAGTCATTGGGAACTTCACCTGACTGCCATGATTTTTCAAATATGATGGGCAGTGGCTTAGCAGCTTCATTCACCATCTCCTTCAGGACCCATGGATGGATTTCATCAGGTCCCATGGACTTGTGTACATTCAGGTTTTTAAGATGTTCTTGAACCAAATCTTCTCCTACAGTGAGCCTAGGGTCATCATTCCCACAGTCCCTACATCTGCCTTCCAAGACTTCAGTGGTGTGGTCAGAGCATTGGCCAGTGAAGACAGAGGCAAAGAAATCATTCAGAAACTCAGCCTTCTTCAAAACAAGGGCAGTCAGTTCTCCTGATAGCTTCCAGAGGGGCCTATCTTGTCCCTAGTCTCTCTTTTATTTGCTACGTACCTATAAAATCCCTTCCTGTTATCCTTAACATCCCTAGCCAAGTTTCATTCTGACTGTGCCTTAGCTTTCCTAACCTGGTCCCTAGCTTCCTGAACAACATCCCGGTATTCTTCCCAGGCTGCCTGACCTTGCTTCCGCCTTTTATAAACCTATTTTTTCATTTGAATTTTCCTCAGCAGCTCCTTACCCATCCAAGGAGGTCTCCTGGCCCTCCTGCTGTACTTCCTTCTAGTTGGGATGCAACACTCCTGAGCTTGTAGCAGGTGATCCTTGAAGGCCAACAAAGAGTCTTGAGCCCTGCTGCCTTCTAGGGCTATATCCCATGGAACCTTACTAAGCAGGTTCCTGAAAAGGCCAAAGTCTGCTCTTTTGAAGTCTAGGGCAGTGAGCTTGCTACACGTTCTTCTCACTGTCCTGATGATCTTGAATTCGACCACCTCATGATAGCTGCAACCAAGGCTGCCCTGGAGCATCACATTTCCAACGAGCCCTTCCCTGTTGGTGAGCACGAGGTCAAGCATGGCATCTCTCCTTGTTGGTTCCTCTATTACTTGCAGAAGTAAGTTGTCTTCCACACAATTGATGAATCTCCTGGATTGCTTGTGCCAGACCATACTGTCGCTCCAACAGGTATCAGGGTGGTTGAAGTCCCCCATGAGAACAAGGGCCTGTGAGCTTGAGGCTTTTCCTATCTGTCTGTAGAGTGCTTCATGCACATATTCTTCTTGATCAGATCCCCACAGGAATGCTTCCCGTTGCTGTTCTTCTTTTAACCCTGACCCACAAACTCTCTGTTGACTGCTCATTTGATTCACCATGGGAATACATACCATGTGATTGAAGTACAATGTTATTAGGACAATAGGAAAAAAATGTACTTATAAGCGTATCTCAAAAAACCACAAAAAGTTGTGTACTCAAGCATAATGCAATGCAGAAATAACTTTTTAAGTTTCTGCCATTTAGAAATATTCTTTTGGTCACTGAGTTGCCTTGAATGAAAAGCAGAGTATCAATAAGGTGGGCTCACCATTCCATTAGAATAGATTTCAAATTAATACACATCTACATCAATGATTTGTTCTTCCCTGTTGTCACTTAATAAAGCTGTCTAGTGCTCAATAACTGTGTAGACATAAGTGTTGTAGGGAAACCCAGCAGCTACATTTTTTTAGTATGAATAGCCAAGACTACTGGTGTGTGAGTAAAGGAACTATTGTGCTAAAACCTCTATATGAGAAAATTTAGAGTAAGGATAGGCTTAGTAATATACAGCTTCATGTAGACTTCACTTGACCTGAAATCACAGCAAGGAGTCTGGACCAAGAACTGGCCCTGGGACTTCAGGTCTCAACTCATAATATGTTCAGACCTAGCTTAAGCTGCAGCTCCCAGGAGCTCATAGATAACTGTGACAGGCTTTAGCTCCCTAAGGCTGCTCTGCAGGGAGCTCCCACTCTCTAAACCACCACTGTCACATTGCTGCTCACTTCCTTTTGAGAGGCATCATACTATGTGGCATCTGAATCAAGACCTTCCTGAATGTGTTCAATCTTTGTGCCACTTAGGCTTTGCTGTATTCTTTCCAAAAGAAAGCTCTTTCCTGAAAAAGACTCCTTCCCTGTGCAGTATTACTTTTTGTTTTGCACTGGTGGTCTCTTTCTGAAGTTCAAAAATTCAAAGTCCAATCTGCAATAAAACACTCTTATAAACTGATTTCCTTTAAACAAGGACAGAAGTGAATTAATTTCAAAGTAGGTGATAAAAATTAGTCATAAAATGTGGATTCTGGTGGAATATGCCATATTTGAGATGTATTTACTAAAACATCCTTTATTTCTCATTGAAATACAGATTGAAACTTATGTCATTATTAGTAAATTAAACAGCTGCTAGGAAATGTAACTAGCTTCCTATATACTCAAACCTGGCCACCCGTAGCTATTAAATTTTAAGGAAGGTCCTGGGCTTTTCTTTGTCCTGAGCTAGTCAGCACTCCCAAATAACGTCATGGTACACCTTAGCAGTTACCATAGACCATTGATTTGGTATGGCTACCTAGTTACAGAAAATAAGAATTTGACATTATGGATTTGGACTGTTGTGTAACTGTTCTGTAGTTTAAATCAAGGTTGAAAATTAATAAAATCCTTGATAGTCACCTAAGCAATTAATCTTTACACATGTAATTATTACATGTAATAATTTTTGGTAGTAGAAGCCTAGCACAAGAGAAGTATTGACTGTATCACTGAATTGTAGGTGATATAAATAGAGATAAAAAGAAGCCTTAACTTTCATGCTGTTTCTTTTTCTTTGACAGGTTTTACTACAACAGAACAAGCAAAGGCAAAGTACAGCAGTAAGCCTGTGAGAATCTACTTTAGTCTGAAAAGTTAAAAGCCATTTTTTTTCAAGCTGTCTAGAAAAACACAGAAATTTATAATGGGTCAGTGGAAAAAAATAAAGTGCTTACACTAAATGACACAACAACTAGACGTTTTTAAACAATCTTAACAGCAGACTAAAGACAAATGTAGAATCATTTCCAATTAATTAAATGGTTGGTCTGCTGATTTGCAGCCCTTCAGAATATGTTAATTTATGTTATTACTCCATGGAAAAGCAGCTGTGATTGCAACTTGCTACATTTTGACAATGCAACCTCCCAGAGCCATGTAAAAATATTTCACAGAAACCAACAACTTCCAAGTATGCATATTTTGTACTTTGCTGTGATATTTTGTGCATCATGCTGTTATATTTCTGCAACTCAGCAAGAAAATACATCTCTTTCTTGGAGGGAAAAATAAAAATCTATAAAGCAATATTCAAGCACTGTAGATGCAAAAGAGAACTTTGCTTTAATCAATGTTACTTTAAAGAGCAAGGCCAAAAAAGAGAAAGACAGAATGAGCTAACACTGTTCTGATTAGTTCTTAGGTGGCCTGAGTGCGTCAACAAGCAGACAGGACTTTCTGGCTTCACCTCAGACCTGACTTGCCATCCCACATTTGATGATCAGCAGACTGTCGATGAAACCCCAGGCTGTTCACCTTATTCAGCTAACATGGAACGGCGCTCTTGCAGCTGCGGGTACTTCCTCTACCTCTGCCTTTGCCACCCCTGGCTGCCAGTTCATATTTCTTTGCTAAGCATCCCTGCTCTTGATGCTCCTTGACAATTAGCTGTGTCCATCTTGAGTGAGAATCATGGATCTTGGCCCTCATACCATCATGGTCCCAGCATGTCCAAGCTGAGCATCATTAACTGGGCTCCACAACTCCAAATCCTGTCTCAGTGAACCTGTGGTGTAGACAGTTCTTTGTGGCACCCAAAGGGTTGAGATCATGACAGATCTGACCAGAGTGTGTCTAATTGTATTTGTGATAAGCATTCATCATTTTGGATTAATAGTTACTCATCACAATGCTGATTTATTGCCTCTCAAAGTTGTTGGTCTTGATCTCAGAGTTTCAGCATGTCGTACCTTACTTACAGCTGGTATTTGCTGTTTCAGTACAGCCAGTATTTCCTGGGGGGCCTGGGCTAGGGTTATTGTTTCACTGTACTTCATGGCAATGACTTGTAATACATTAGACTCATTGATCATGAAACTGATCTGGCTTGTGCTCCCAATGTGGTCATAACCTCTATACTTTGGGAGGTATATAATGGAAGTGTTTAGCAGCTACACATCATTTTTTCCCTCTTCGGGTAGTCAGCCTATGAAGGAGACATTCCCTAACACCCTCTGCTCCCCCACCAAACTATTTAGAGTGGGAGCAGATTCTGGATGATTTAAAGATCCTGAATATCTTTTCAATGCCCTTGAAAGCACCCTGCTCCTCTTGCTGGGAACCAGGTTGTTGCTACATATGCTCTCTATGTTTTGCCTATGGCATGACTACCCTGAGAAAGCCCAATCTTGTTCGATAGTGGAAACTAAGCAGGGTCCAGCTCAAGTCTTGTCTAGGATTAGGCGACAATATGGGACAACCACCAAGAGATTTTCCCTGAGGATGGACAGCCATGAGTGGTAGGGTGTATGGAACAGTATGGACAAGTATCTAGTTCAGTGGGCTCCTCCAGTGCTTTGGAAGCATCGGAGATGGAAGGTAGCTGCATGGAGCCACCAACAACAAGTTGAAGAAACTGCTGCAGAAGAGGGTGAATCGAGTCATTTTGCCAAGATGAAAGCCATCCACATGCCATTGGACATTGCTGAATAAGAATAGTGGCCAGTACTTTATACCGACTCATGGATGGTGGCAAATGCCCTGTGGGGGTGGTTGCAGGAATTGGAGCAGAGAAACAGACAATGGAGAGGGGAACCCATCTGGGCTGCTGCACTGTGGCAAGATATCTCTGCCTGGGTGTAGAACCTGGTGGTGAAGGTACGCCATGTAGATGCTCATGTACCCAAGAGTTGGGCCACTGAGGAACACCCGAACAACCAACAAGTGGATAAAGCTGCTAAGATTGAAGTGGCTCAGATGGACTTAGATTGGCAACATAAAGGTGAATTATTTTTGGCCCAGTAGGCCCATGACACTTCAGGCCATCAGGGCAGAGATGCAACATACAGATGAGCTCGTGATCAAGGGGTGGACTTAACAATGGACACTATTGCCCAGCTTTATTCATGAGTGTGAAACATGTGCTGCAATTAAACAAGCCGAACGGTTAAAGCCTCTTGGTATGCAGGACGATGGCTAAAGTGTAAATATGGGGAGGCCTGGCAGATTGACTATGTCACACTGCCACCAACCCGCCAAGGCAAACACCATGTGCTTACCATGGTGGAAGCAACCACCGGATGGTTATAAACATACTCTGTTCCCCGCGCCACTGCCCAGAACACTATCCCTGGCCTTGAGAAACAGATTTTGTGGCAACACAGCACCCCAGAGAGAAGTGAGTCAGGCAATGGGACTCATTTCCTGAATAACCTTATAGACATTTGGACCAAAGAGCAGGGCATTGAGTGGGTATAACACATCCCCTACCATGCACCAGCCTCTGGGAAAATCAAAAGGTACAATGGGCTGTTAAAAACTACACTGACAGCAATGGGTGGTAGGACTTTCAAACAATGGGATACACACTTACCAAAGGGCACCTGGTTGGTCAACACCAGAGGATCTGCCAACAGGGCTGGCCCAACCCAATCAGAACTTTTACATATTGTAGAGGGGGACAAAGTTCCTGTGGTGCATATGAAGAATTTGCTGGGGAAGACAGTCTGGGTTATTCCTGCTTCAAGTAAAGGCAAACCCACTCATGGGATTGCTTTTGTTGAGGGACCTCGATATACATGGTGGGTAATGCGGGAAGATGGGGAAGTCTGATGTATACCTCAAGGGGATTTAATTTTAGGGGAAAACAGCCAATGAACTTAATTGTATGCTGTTGCTGTTGTGCAATACTTTTCTAGCCCATCAACCAGATATCTTCAGGTCACCAGCGACTGGCCCTGACTTCCCTCCAGCCATCATCCCAACAGAGAATGAACTTTGATAGAACCAGATGAGTTCTGCAGTAAGGGAATGATCAGCATCAGCAGGCAATGATCCAATACTGCACACAGCCTCTCCTGTTCTGAAAGACTGTTACAAGAGATGGAGCCTGACATCATGGACCAGATGGACTCAGCAGCATTATAGAGACTAGTCCATGCACTAAGATAGGAGTGCACTGAGATCAGAGTGATGGTATATTAAAAATGTGGATCTGAGCACGGCGTGAATGGTATGGAATAAGGGGTGGATAATGTCCTGGGTTTAGCAGTAGCAGTCATGTTTTCTCTTTCTTAGTAGCTGGTGCAGTGCTGTGTTTTGACTTTCGGCCTGGGAACAGAGCTGATAAAAATGATGTTTTGGTTTGGCCAAGGACTTTGTGAGCCTCTTGCTCTGCCAGGGTGGAGGTGAAGCTGGGAGGAAGGAGAGACAGGACACCTGACCCAAACTGACCAAAGAGGTATTCCATACCACAGCACGTCATGCCCAGGAGGTAACTGGGAGAGTTACGTGGAAGGACAGGGGCTTGGTTGGGTCAGACTTGTTGTTCGGCGGGTGGTATTGTACTCTTTTCCATTGTTATTATCTCTTACCATTGTTGTTGGTGGTGGTTGCGGTGGTGATTTGTGTTGTACATTGGTTGCTGGCCTGTTCTTATCTCAGCCCGTGGGAGTTGCATTCTTTCGATTCTCCTCCCCATCCCTCCGGGAGCGGGGAAGGGGGGGAGTCCCTGGGGGGGGGGGAACGCGGGCCTCGACTGCTTCCAGCCCAGCACCACTCACTGGGAGTGAGTGCACAAGATGTCTGGCTGGGTTTAAACCAAGACAACGAGACAAGAGTGATGTTATATTGAAAAATGTGGGATCTAAGTATGATGTGAATGGTATGGAATAAGGGGTGGGTACTGTCCTGGGTTCAGCAGCAGCAGTCATTTTTCTCCTTCTTAGTAGCTGGTGCACTACTGTGGTTTTGACTTTCAGTCTAGGAACAACACTGATAACACCAATGTTTTTAGTTGTTACTAAGTCATGTTTACTCTGACCAAGGACTTTCTGAGTCTCATGGTCTGCCAGGGAGGAGGGGAATCCAGGAGGAAGCAGAGACAGGACACCTGACCCAAAGTAGCCAAAGAGGTATTCCATATCATAGCATGCCATGCCCAGGATGTAAAACTGGGGGCAGTTACCCAGAAGGGATAGGTTGCTGCTCGGTCGAGTTGGGTATCAGCCAGTGGGTGGTGAGCGGTTGTATTCTCTTCCCTTGTTATTTCCCTTATCATTATTATTATTGGTGGTAGCAGTAGTGGTTTGTGTTATACCTTAGTTACTGGACTTTTCTTATCTCAACCCATGGGAGCTACATTGTTTCTATTCTCCTCCCCATCCCTGTGGGGTTGGGAGGACGAAGGGTGGAGAGGGGAGTGAGTGAGTGGCTGCGTGTTTCATATTGCCAGCTGGGCTTAAATCATGAAAACCCCCAACAGCTTCTAGAGTATCCTTATTATAAGGCAGTAGATATATGTCCTTCCTTGCAAGTGAGGCAAGAAATGTCTGCAGATTTAGTCAAACATAGTTTAAACTTTCCCTTTGATTATTTTTTTTATTATTATTTTTCTCCTCTTAAAACTGACAAAATAAAAGACAATATTTAAGACGAACACTTTGGGGGTAGGCATTAAGGCTATTTCTGTTTTATAACTGTGGCCTCTGGTGTGTAGTCCTAAATATTGTAATTTTAAAAAAGCTTTTTTTTTTTTTTAAAAAGACTTTGATATAGAAAAAAAAATACTGGCTACAGTGGTTGTGCATATCACTACTGACAACATTTCATCTGGATTGGATAATAACAGGCTTTTGTCACTTCTTTGAAGACACAGATTTCACAGACGTGACAGCTAAAGACACTACTAGAGCTCTTAGTCAGGCTAATTATATGTTGAAGCTATTTTATTAGTCTTCAGAAAGCTAAACAAGTAGAAAACAAAAGAACCTGGGATGTCACTAAACCTTGCAGACCTGCATAGGTTGACAAAATTGATTAGATAACATATGTTACATAATGCATATAAACCAAACACATTTACTATTCTAGATGTGAAACTCAGCCACATGCTAGGGAGAAACACTTCCTTGCAGAAACTTCCCTGACTTTACTAAGGAACTGACTGCTTCCCGGTTCTGTATTTTGCAATCCTTCAACACTGTGAGAAAGCATCAGGCAGCAAGGCACCACTGACTCATCACTGAATTATCTGCATCTGTGGCCATTTGTCCTTTTCAAGAAAGGCAAAACTAATCACCCCCACACCCACCCAAAAGCTTTAGTTAAATAAATATGATGAGTATTTCCTGGTTATATCAGGTAAACAACTCTAAACATTATCAGAAATTTTATTAGAAAAGCTAATTTGTTATATTTTGGAAAGTAATTTTGGCTAAAAAAAAGAATAATGCACCTTGGTGGACTTAACAGTCCACAGACTATATTGTAAACAAATAACCACTGTTTCTGGAGCATGTTCCAAATGGAGCATGTTGTTAAGTATGTTATCCAATCTGACTTGAAATCTCTATTAAGAGCAAGTCAGTCATATCCCCTAGATGACCACTCCAGAATGTAATCAGCTTCAGTCACAAAACTATCACCTTGGTTCCCTAATTGCATCTTCTAGGCCCTAGAGGTAAAAAAGCCTTCCAGTATGAACTGTTTTTCACACTTTAGGTATTCATGTCTCCTCAGAATTTCTTCAGCCAGCCTAATATGGATTTTGCTTAAACTTTTACAACAGATGTATATTTAGTATGGTATTTCTTCTCTTCTTGAATATCAGCATGAAAATAGGATAATTCTGTGTTGCTTTGACTAAAGGAGGCTTTCTTTATTTATTTCCCTCAAGTATCACAATATCTAGGCTCTTCTCAGGCATACTAGTGGGGGACATTGTGCAACTGTGAATTGTCTGTCTAATAGCTTCAGTTTCCTGAAAGTCACTTGATACTGTTTATTCTCAAAAGCATTTTTCTTCTACCAGACCCCAAAATGAATCCTATGCTATAGGGAGAATACTATCTATGGGGTTCTGAAACTTCTGTTTTGTTGCTGGAAAGCCACAGGAGTTAATAAATTAGACCACTTTATTTTGATTTGCTGATTTCAAGAAAGCAAATCTTGTGAAAGTCATAAGTGTCAGCTTTAAACAGGTAATTAAATGCATGCAAGCTTTGGAGAGCATATAGTCATTATGAAGCACATTCTCTTGTCTCCAGAAATTTAGGTTTTCTTCTCTTGTGTAACTTGACATGCATGTTATTATTTTATTTCTTTATTATCATATTACTTATGATTTGACATACCTTTTTTCTTTGTTTCCTTTTCACTGTTTATTGTTAGACTATTTGACTGAAGGCTAAGTAAATTAAACACACCAAAAAAAAAAAAAATAATCCTCCAGGAGAACCATAGGGAAAATGACAGCTGGAGGAATCCTAGTAACCTTACCTGTGAAAACAGAGTTATTGAATTGACTGCTCCTAAGCTTATCACAGAGGAGCCCATTAAGACAATTCAGTGAAAGAGATTCCCCCTAGAATGTCATGTAAACTAAATGAGTACAGAATTACCAGTGATGGAGGAGGAAGTGAAATTGGGAACACAGCAGAGAGCATTCTGTGACTGTGTAAAACTTATTATGGGATTTTTAGGGGGAAGAATAAAGTAAGGGAGAGTGGTCAAGGTGAATTAAGATTAATAACCAGGAAAGAGTAAAGGGTAAAAGGCATACAAAACTATTGCTCATGGTTCACTAAGTTCTAGTTGATAAGCTTGCCCAACTGAGCCCTATGCTTGACCATTGCTCTTTATCCGTAATTCTTATTAATTTATAACTATCTGCTCTGTGTATGAACTCTCGATCATAACACTGTGCATGTGAGTGTTAGGAAAGTTCATGTTAGATTAATGTGCAAGCGTGGTAAGAGGTCTGAGTGCCAGCTACTGAAAGGAGACACCATAAGTCTGAAGAACTCACAAGTCCAGGTTGCATCAGCTGAAGGAGATCAGAGTAGCGGGGGGCAAATATTGGATCAACTGAGGACTTGAAATCAGCTACTGGAGACCGTATTTTTTCCAGGGAGGTGTATATACTACTCCATTATCAAACTCCCAACCTGATCATGAAGTAAAGGTGAAAAAGAATAGGCTGCACTGTTCTTGTCTTGTGAGTGCCAAGATAGGCACTGCTCTCTGTACAGGTGTGTATGTCCAGCTTTGCTTGTACTGTGTGTGTGTCTGGGAAAATACATTCAACCTGGAAACTGGCTGGATCTGGGACAGTGAGCCATAACAGCCCCGCTTTGACCCAGCTGGGGTGGGAGAACAACCCTTGTGCTAAGAGTCCACAGACTCTGCTATGGTGTGCCAGGAAGAAAATATCCCCAGGTCTCAGCACTCCCTCACATCTCTCACCTGGAACATTTACAAAATTCTTAAGGCACGTTATTTTATAATAGTGAACATTAGTAAATCATAAGGTTACACACACAGTCTTAAATGTTCAAGAAGTCAAAATGCACAGTGGCAGCACAGTTGTCTTGATCGGTCAGATATACACTAACCAGAAAATAAGACAACAGGACTCTTAGGTTTTTGAAAAACACTATTATTCTTTATCTCATGTGAAGTAACATTGATTAAAACTATACCCGCTAATTAATTGTTGATAAAATCCTCACATAGTTTTTTCCCAGGCAGTGATATCAATCCATTTTTCCCGACATATTTAAAGTATTAGAGAAATATTTTTTTACAAATGAAAAGGAATTTAGATATTTTTAACCTAGTTAACATAATTCTGTGTAAGCTTATTAATGACATCTAGCAATGGACTCAGAACTTTTCAGAATCCTAATATGTTTTTTAAAGACTGTGTCTTATATTTTGGAGGTTATATTATTTGATGATAATTTTGGCTTTCCTTAGCAACAGCCTCATGCAACCCCTCTACATACAGCCACAGAAAAAGTATCCTTAATCACACATTATATAATTAACAGTTCAAAGAATAATGAGACCAACAGTGAAAAATAATGAGATGTAAAGGGTACTTCTAAGGTTATTGATATCCATGGTGGAACTCCCTTCTTGCCCCAAAGCAACTGAGCCACACAAAGTATATCCTTGTTATATAGTTAAAAATCTGTAATATTTTTCATTTTATGAAATCAGCACAAAGTTCATGGGTGGTGTTTTTGGGTGGGTGTTTTGTGTGTGTTTTGTGTGTGGTTGTGGGGTTGGGTTTTTTGTTTGGGGGGGTGGGTTTTTGGGTGGGTGTTTGGGGTGTTTTGGGGTTTTTTTTGGGGGGTTGCAGTTCAGCAGTTCAGCTATCTGGGAAGCATCATTTCCTCGGACGCCACGATCGACAGAGAGATAGACAACAGAATAGCAAAGGCATATAGAGCCTTTGGAAAACTCATAAAAGAGTCTGGTGTAATAAACACCTGAAGAAAAGTACAAAGATCAGTGTCTACAGAGCCATTGTATTGTCTACTCTTTTATATGGGTCTGAATCATGGGTCATCTATCGTCATCACCTGCGACTCCTGGAACGCTTTCATCAGCGCTGCCTCTACAATTCTAAACATCCATTGGACTGACTATGTGTCTAATGTCACTGTCCTCGAACAGGCAGGGGTCACCAGCATCGAGGCCACATTGCTGAAACTGCAGCTGCGCTGGGCAGGGCACGTCTCTAGGATGAAGGATACCGCCCCAAGATTGTGTTTTCACGCCAGGTAGCCGCAAGAGAGGCAAAGAGAGATAAGGACTCCAACAATCCTTAGCCTTGGCCATATTGATACCATATGGTCACCTTGGCCTCAATGGGAGACTTGGAGGCACCATACTAATGCCGCTGACTCCTTTGAGGTTCCAAGACTAGTTCAGGAGAAAAGACAAGAGGAAGATGTGTCCCACTGTTCCCCCAGGAGACCTTCTGCTGTGTTTTTTGTAGCCGGATTTGCCTATCCCACATTGGCCTTCTTAGTCATCAGCGCGCTTGTAGTAAGCGTGGGTAAATGCCCTTCCCAAATCTTCGTTCGCGAAGTCAAGCCATGACAAAGTTCATGGGTGGCAAATTCATTGCACATCACTTTGTTAACTGAAGACTGAAGGAATTAAAAAACTGGAAGTCCTAAGCCTACAAATACATAATAGAGGAGAAAACAGCATACGGGTGCTGCTCTAGAGATATCACAAGTTTACTGCTTCTTCTAAGAATTCAATTTCACTTTGCTACTTCAAGATTTGGGAACTCTTGGTATTTGAGAAATGTTGGAAAGATTCTTTTTTAAGATACTGGGTTTTAAAAGTATTTGGTATATGAGTTCTTTGGATAACCTCAATGTTTCTCCAGATAAATTAGCATATTAAGTGAACAATGTAAAATATCCAAATGAAGTACAACTCATGTCCAACAGAAGTTCTTAAATGAAAATCTAATATTAAAGAATATTCAAATAATTAAAGAAACAAATTTGTGAACCTTATAGTACAGTTGTGGACAATATCTTTCTGTTGAATTGGGGTAATTTTTCCAAATACATTTTATGCTATTAATTGTGCACCTCCACAACAGAACTGCAGCTGTAAGCAGTGATAAATGAAAAAGCATTACTCTATTCCATGAAAAAGGTTAATTTTGGTGGCTAAATTTATCTCTTGTGCATTTAAGCAGCCAAATTTTTTAGGTAATCAAGATAATTTTCTAAACATTTTGTGAACCAGTCCTGTATGTCTCTTAGCTTTTCACCAATGCAAGAATAACACATAGAAATAGACTTGCTCTAACCAATCAGAGCACAAAATAACTGAACAGCTATTGATGCATACCTGTATAGATTTTTCCTTAGCTGTGCATTTCTCTGCACACTGGTTGGTTGAGTTTATCTGATTTGCATAATCGCCGTACGGTTATTTCTCAATAGTTCAAGCTGTTTACCAGCAACAAAGATGCAGTCTCAGCTTCTCTTTCTTTCCAACTGATGTAGAAAAACTCTAAAATTTATATGAAAGAATAGAATAAAACATTCCAAAAATCGGAGAAAATGGAGCTGCCAAGCTGTTGAAAGGAAAACTGTATTAAAAGAAGTTGATTCACTGGATTATTTCTATTTCCATAAACATACCCCTCCCCATCCTAATCTTTATCTTGTGCAAGCAGGTCAACAAGGTTCTTGTCCTCACAAGAACTGTAACATTTCTATCTACCTCTCGCTTGCCTTATTTAGATAATACCACTCCATCTCTTCTGTTTAGTAGCATATGTAGTTATTTCTGCGGAAAGAAGAGCCTACTTTTCCATTCATTTTCATGAATGGAAAACTGAAAATGGAAAAAAAAGTGGGGGTGGGGGAGAGGGGTAAGAAATAGGAGGGTGGGAAAATTTAGTAAAATGAAAGTTTGGACAAACGTAGCAGAAGATATACAGCAAGGGTCAGAAAGATGCCTCTATTTTTAAACACAGTTTAGGGTTGGTCTATTTCCATCATTTCTCTTTGAACACATCTTTGTCCATATTTGACTCAGTAACTTTTGCCTGTCACCAGCTTCATTACCACATTCAAGTATCCTTGTGCTATTTTTCTTGTTGAAATTTGCATAGAGATTAATCTGTGATTATTTCATGGTGTTTAAGTCTACAATGGATTACTGGTTTCTCGGTGTAGTTTCTCTTCTATGAAATGACTATCCGTTTTATCAAGGAAATCAGCATTTTCAAAAGTTTCTGACTATTAGTAAAAATGTATAGTCTTTAAGAGACTAAATTGTCAGGGGGTTTGTTTGCTTGAGGTATTTTTTCCACAAAATCGCCTTTAAATGCAATTATTTACATAGGGAGAGAAGCAAAGGGTGGGGATAGTTTGTTTTTTCCTTATTGCAAACACACAGAGGAACTGCCTGGTATTACAATGTCAGTGTTCCTTGTGGGGAATGTTTGTTATTTCCTTATTGCAAACACAAAGAGGAACTGCCTGATATTACAATGTCAGTGTTCCTTGATCCAAAGCAAGTGGCAGATGAGAAAACACTTCAGGGTGAAAAATAAAATCAGAGTGTGAGGTTGGGCTAAGATTTATTTGTATCACTTATCACAAATGCTTGTAGTTCACTGCAGAAGAGAATGCAAACAAGTTCTTCCTGATTTAGCTTCTCACAGGCATTACAGAAAACTCAAACTGCTTCATCACTGCTTCCTCTAAGCCTTCTATTCTAAAGGACTTATATTTACCTCCTAAATTCAGTGGGGTTTAGGCATAGACTATGTGGGCTTCTGGTCTATAGTTCTTAATTCCTTCTTACAATATTTAAGGCACTGAAGCCTAAATAAACATTTAATGGTAACTGAATATACTGCTTCCACTACACCTTCTGTAACTAGTTATGATCTCTTGAATTCACTCATATATTTTGATGATTGTTGCTGTTATGAGGATTTAGAAAAGATTGCTTGTTTACAAATGTGCCTCAGATTTCCCCAGTTAGACTGTTTCATTTCTTCTTTATTCTTTTTCATTCTTCTAAATATAGAAACACATTTCTTCAGAAAAAACTTCCCTAGAACATCAGACACATGATTTAATCCATAAAGATGACTGTTCATCTTGTCCAAAAGTAACATTTCAGTTTTGAAAATGCTGGTCTTGCTATTTTCCTTGTAAAAAATGTTGCTGATTCTTTCACTTAGGGAAGAGAAGCCTACTATTAAGTTTGTAAGTCTGTAAGACTAGGATGCTGGTTTACTCACACAGGTCAAAAGTCATCATGCCAGAGTACAATGCTGCATCTTTTCTTCCTTTCCAATGCAACAGGCACTTCCCATCTTGCTGATTTCTTTGTTGCAATGGATTTCCCACTTATTTACTCTTCAGTCTCTCCACAGTGTATTCTGACTCCTGTATTTATGAATTAATTTATTCTTTTTATCTACACCATAGTAGCTTGTGGGTTATTTTGGAGGAAACTTTCAACAGTGTTTTCAGATTCAATAGGGAATAACTCATGTCTCTCACTATTCTTAGCTTTCTCAATTACTAAATCGATACCTTTGTCCTGAATATAGTCTTAATCCTCTCCATCTTCTGTCTATTCAAGAAACTAAGCAAAATGCATGTCATACCTAAAATCTTCAGTGAATTATTCCATTACTCAAAAACTCTTGTGTGAAAAATTATTTGTAGGTGATTTGAATAGTAACCTTCTGCACTGCATATTATGGTTTGGAATAAACCACATATGCACATAACCTGCACAATCAGTATTTAATGTTAGGAGGCAACAACGGCATAAGTATGTATTTCTGTATTATTTAATGATATCAAAATCATTTAGCATGAGGACAAGGGGTAATGGGTTTAAATTAAAACAGGGGAAGTTCAGGTTAAATATAACGAAGAAGGTCTTTACTGTGAGGGTGGTGAGGCACTGGAACAGGTTGCCCGAAGTGGTAAATGTGTTCAAGACCAGGCTGGACAGAGCCTTGGGCAGCATGGTCTAGTGTGAGACATCCCTGCCCATGGCAGGGGGCTTGAACAAGATTATTTTATGGTCCTTTCCAACCATAACCATTTTGTGATTCTATGATTCTATGTGCAATAGGTATTGAGCTACCCGATATGATAGTTACATTATTTCTATTTTTATTCTTGGAGTTCCTGCTTTACCTCACTGTAAACTATGTCTTTAACAACTAATGTTCCATGTATTACTATTATTAAATACTCCCATTATGATGACTAATATGATTGTCATTCAGTGTTAGTTTTTTACTCACTGTAGCCCAAATAAACTTCTCTTTCATATGTCTCGTATGAGGTTTGGTTCAGCTTTCAAACCATAAAACACTAGCTGCATTTACAGTGCTCTAACTGTTAATTCTGATAGAAAAGCTCCTACTTGGCTCTCTCAGATGCTTTGCAAGTGGTGCTGGCTCTAGTTTATGTCATGGTAGTAGGAATCAGTTTATCCTGATGCAGACACACCTGGTTAGTTGATTATCTCTCCAGTTTCCACTGATCTTACTGACTCATGGTACAATTCATTTGCTGACACAAGTATGTCTACTGGCATTGAGATGTCCTAGACCATCTTGTGTAGTCTCCGCCTCTGTTACAGGACATTACTAATGCTTTTGATTCATATATACTAAGTCTGCACAGGTGTCTTCAGTAGTATCTGATATATTAAATTCCAGTAGCGATTAGTCAGACAAATTAATTCCTGGATCTCCACTAACTACCACATTAATTTAGATGAATTTGGAAGGGATGTGGGGTGTGTGTGTAGGGAGTTATGTATATACATTCAATCCGGGACCTCAACTTGAGGAGAGATGGTGTCTAGAGGCATTTGAAATTTCTTAGTAGATTTCACCAGTCTTCCAGCTGCTGTTTCAGAAGGGCAAAAAATGTTTTGCTAAAACCACAAAGAAGCATTAGAAGCCCAAGTTTAGACAATCATATTTAGGTTAAAAAAAAAAAATAAAAAAAAAAAGCTACGCTAAGTACATAATACCTGGAAAGGAATTCCACACTCACTTCTTTTTTTGAACAAAGAAATAGTATTTTTTCATTTTTAAACCATTAACAAGATTAGATTATTTCAAAATATATTTGAATTGGAAAATTCTGTTGAAACTATCGCCAAAAAATATTTTTTTATACTGAAGTCTTATGAAAAAAAAACATAGCAAACTATTTGTCACTATGTAATTTGTCCAAAATTTTAAATTATTTGTTTTTTCTGTTTGATTATTTTCATGTTCTAAGTAATACTACTCCATTTAAATTTCCTGCCATCATTTAAAGTAGTCACTTCATGAAACTCAGACATGTTCATATATATGCTTATTCATCTTCTGGGAAGATTTTGCACATATTAGCTATTACTACTTAGGAAAAATCCAGTTTTACAGTTTCAGAAGCTTCTCTATTTATGACTTTAATCTGTAATTAATTAACTTTCCCATATAAAGTTTGTTCTTTTACATTTCTTGGTTATAAAAACATTGAGTTATATCGTTTCTGTTTTGTTTTAATAAGTAATGGATTTCTGTAAAAAATATTTCTTCATCAGGTGAGAAATAATACTAAGGATTTTGGTTAATTTTAGTTAAATCATTGGACTAAATTAATCTTATTTATTTCATTTTTTCATGCAAGTTTTCATGTTAGGCATTGTTTAATAGGAAATGGTTGCATCAAAATCATAGGACAGACACATTATCTGGCAAGTAGAGCACACTTGTAAATACCATTCAGAGTAGCTGACTTTTTGGCATAGGATGCTGCATGCTCCCTTCCTGAGACCAAGTGAGCACTCTCTCTTTCCCTTCATGCAATAGCATCTATGAAGCAGATGAAGGAAAAGAGTGTGTATCTGCTCTCATGCTGCTGTTCGGTCAGGACACAACCAAAGCAGGTGCCCAAGTTAAGAAGATGAAAAGTATTCCTAGAGTCTTACCCTTCAGACACTGCTAAGAAACTTTCATTCCATTGTCTTTAGAGGAAACACCCACCCAATTACTTCCTGTCTTCTCTTTGATTTTGCTGCATTCTGTAAGAGACAAGAACAGGTAAAATAGTAACATCCCTCTAGAAGCCAATAGCATTAGTAACAACTTACGTGTTTTCTGTTTGTTTGTTTGTTTGTTTTAAAAAGGAATACTGATATGGGTTATATAGTATTTCTTAGATGATAGGATGGATGTTACTTGGAATATATCAGCTGCATGAGCATTCATCTCAGAAAGCTATAGTTAAAAATCCTGGAAACTTCTGACTCCCACTGAGTGATTTCATAGGGCTGACGTGTGTCTTAGCACTGTCACTAGATTACAGCATCTCATTATCTGAGACTTGTGACTTAGACATCTACACTTACAGGCCGAAACTACTGACCCATATATCACTTTATGCCCCATTCTAATGAAATCTCTGCCTAAAACAACAGGAGTCTCTGTGGAAGGGTGAAGTAATTTTGATTCTCTTGTATTATTCCACTCAGACAAAAGAGAATAGAAAAGAGAGCTACTTCCTAATAAGCTGGACTTTTTGATATGGAATCCATAGTATGTCTAAAGAAATTAGATTTCAGTTTCCTTGCAGTCTTTAATCTCCACATCTTCTGAAGTATTTTAATAGATAAAAAGAAAATTATTACCCCCCTCTCAAAGTCCAAAAGTTTGATTATGTAGACCAAACCAAGCAATATTTGACCTTAAAACAAGAAAGAAAGAAAAAAAAACTTTTCAAAATTAAACCAAAAAATATTATTGCAGTAGCATAATAAAATAAAATAGAGAATACAGTGGACACAGCATTTAAATGCTTATTCCCCATTCTAGTATCTCAGTAATCTTTTCTAGACTCTCAAGAAAGTCCATGACAAAATGAACCTAAGCTGCAGGAAAAAATAAACCATATCCCTCTTAAAAAAAAGTAGTGAAATCAAAACACCCACATGCCACATGAAGCTTTATTCTTTACACTCTTAAGACTTTGCAAGCATATTGTTACAAAACTGGGTCTTTTTCCTTAAAAAGTATAACAATATTGCAACAAAGAAAAATGTCAAAAATTATACCCAGAAAATACATCAGTTAAGATGAAAGAAAGTAGGGCAATTATACTTAATTTATACTTCTCACAAAAATGCTTATATACAATATCAGAAATTACCCACTAGTTGTCATATGATTCTTCAGAAGTTATCTGTATTTCAGGCAAATATAGAATCTTAACTTTCCATGTCTCTAAAAATTAATATTTATTATTCAGAAACTAAAAGAACTTTTCACAGTAAAAAACCTCACTGCCCGCTTTGCAAATTGAAGTTCTTATTTTGTTGTCTGTCAGGAACAAGACTGAAATATCATTTCAATAAAGTATCAGGCAATTTTCCCATCAAGAATATTTTGTTTTTATTTAACAGCAGCAGTTGCAACCATCCTTGTGACTGTTCTTCAGAAAACAACTCTGTCTAGTATATGATGCTGTCATCACTGTTTCAACGTGCTGTAATCTCATATTGTCTAATTAAACAATGGTATACGCTATTTAATAGTGCTATGCAAGATAGATATACTACATTCTCTTATTTTTTTATATTTCTACTAATATTATTTCTTAAGTGGATTCATTATATTTCACTGTGGACAACAGGGTCATATTCATATATTCTGTATCAAATAAGAGACATAAGTAGAGCTTACTAGGTAAAATTTCTAAAGAGTCTAAAATATTATCTTTGTTGTAATTCTGTTAAAATAAGTTGGTTACATTCTTTCTACTATGGTAATAATGCACTGGTAATTTCATTCTATAGTATACTGCAGTCAATTTCAATTTTCATAGGAGTAAGGATAAAATTGCCATTAGTTTGTATTAATTCTTACCCTTATATTGACAAATATCATCACACACCTGAGTTTTTTATTTATATTACTAAAAGAAAAGATGTAAGGGGATTATTTTTCACCCTGTGGATTACTCCTTATGCAGTCCCTGGCTTTCTGTTGGACTATTTTAACTATCTGTTTCCAAAACAGTCCAAGCTTTAGTAGAGGACTTGCTCTGACAAAAATCTGGTTCAGCTGCAGTCTGGATTGTTTCAGTTTCTGCCCTTTTTTTACTTAACAAGTAGACATACTCATATAATCTTCTCCCAGTAGTTATCTTGTCATTTCTTTTCTCAGAGGAGTGGAATGTATAAAAGTCATTCATGAAAAATAAAATGTTACATGATAAAACCAGGGAATTAAAAGAAGTCTGACAGGGACAGCAACAATGGGCATTAGGAATTTATTATTACGGTATAGGCCACACTAAAATAGAATGCTTTCTTTTAAGAAAAAGATGGGCTTTTACTGGTGATAACAAATGTAGAATTAATGTATGAAGGCTCCTTTTAAAAATTAAGAATCAGCTACATTAACACTTATCTTTATAATTCTGTTGTCTAACTGAATTTTCATTTAACATAGCTAGTTGCCCTAACTCACACTTCCTCCATTAGCTTTAATTGGTGTAGCTTCACCGCACACTTCCAATTATATTTTATAAACACACAGCACAATTAAATAATCCAGTCTGTATTCCGTCCTCATATCATTCTCCACGGATTTACTTTCACTTCCAGGGATTTATGGACTCTTCATCAGGGACTGTAGCAATAGGACAAGGGGCAATGGGTTCAAACTAAAGCAGGATAAGTTTGAATTAGACATAAAGAAGAGTTTTTTTACTGTGAAGCTGGGGAGGCACTGGAAGAGGTTGCCGAAAGAAGTGATGAATTCTCTGCCCCTGGCAGCGTACAAGGCCAAGTTGTACAGAGCCTTGGGTGACATGGTCTAGTGTGAGGCATCCTTGCTGGAAGGTAGGTACTAGATTGTCTTAAGGTCCTTTCCAACCCAAACCATTCTATGATTCTATTCTATGATTCTATGGTTAAGTGAACATAAACATTCCTCACTTAAGATATGATAAAATAGGCTTTTGAATGAATACTGTGTTTGGAAACCTTCTAGCTAATCAGCAATCAAAAAAGTTAAAAAGCAAGCAAACATCAGTGTCTAACTACTTCTAAAGAGTGTTAAATCTGAAATTAACTCTCAAAGGTTTGTATATGATTAGAAGTATGATATTGGGCAATATTTTTATGTTTGTCAGGATGATGATTCTAATATACATTCTACAAGCATAAATTCTTTTGGAAAAAGTGGTAATATAAATAAAAAAAGGAAGTCTACCTGTTTATAGTAGATGATGGTAAAGAGAAGCATATTAAAAAAAGAGAAAAAGAAAAATTCTTAATTTCAGGTAATGGAATGGTGGGTGTGAATGAAGTACTAAGCTAGATGACCCTGTTAATATTTTCATGCTATTAAAGCAAGACTTCATAGTCTTCAAATAGTACTTTTTCAACATGTTCTTTTCCTTTTACCAAATTAGACAGAACTTCACAGAGAGAGAAAAAAAATTACCCCACCCCGTAGTGGACAATGAGAGGGAAGTTAAAATGCTGAATTCTCTGAGAAGCTATCTATAAAGAAAACTCAGGAAGACTTTTAAGATATGTTTTTGTTAAGACTTTGTGACTTAAGATAAAAACTCTAAAATGCATCTGATGTAACCTAGAAATTCCCAAATGTTTGCATACTTCCTCCATCCTTACCTGAATCTTGTATGCCTTCTGCAATATGCAAAATTCTTGTGGTGCTAGTGAGATAAGGACAATTATGGTCTGAGATAGCACATCATTATTTTTGGTATTATAAACATAATGCATAATTTTTCAGAAATAAGGGGTTATCTACTTGCTTTAAAATGTCTAGAAAGCAATCCAGCTCTGCTCATTCTCTACTTATTGAATTTCTGATTGGCTGAATAGGAATTGTTTGCCTAGCAGGTTATGTGGGAAGAGGATTATTTACATATTTAGAAAACATTAATATGTATCTATAAACTTATATAGTACCAACCTTACACTGATACAGTGAAATATTTTAAAGTATCCCTGTACAGCTGATCTGATTCCTACAATGTGACTCCTTTTAACTAAACAGATAAATTATAAAATCTATATATCTAAATGAATATTAAAAGTTTTCCTCACTGCATACATGACAAAAACAAACATATATTTATTCACAATAAATAAAATTATTGATTGATCATGAGATTTAGCTAAGGCCATTTAATGTGCCTGTTAAGAGAGAGAATGCTTTGTGCCATCCTCTTTATCTTTTTCAATCCAAATAGAGGGAATTGGGAAGAATCCATGCTTCATATATGTGAAGCACCCTAATTGGTGTAATGCTCTGTACAACTATTAATGAAGTGTGGGAAAAAAAGGAAGTAATGTTTTTTTGGCATATAATTCTCCTCATTCAAAACTTAATACTTTTAGGCAACTGAAAGTATGGTGACATAATAACATAGATATAAATAACATATGAAACATTTTTTGGAATATGCAAATAAATATTTTAAAACCTGGGTTCTGAAATGAAATTCTAAAATCCTTATCCAAGCAAATGATAATTGTTCAACACGCAAGTCAGTCCAAAGTCACTGAAAACTGAAGGAGAGCTGAAAGAAGTTCTTGGATAAAGTTGCATGTCAGCTGATTATATGTCATGAATTCATTAAAAACGGGGCTCATCCTGCCACACTTCAGTAAACTAACGTGTGAAGTCAGCACTCTGCAGGAGCTTTCAGTAGATGAGTAATCCTTATTCCATGATAAAATAGTTCCCTTACGTTGCAATGTTTACAACTAATGGCACCAGTACCAAAAAAAATCCCTGAAGGAAGGCAGAACAAGTCTGAGCTGTACTATGAAAATCTGGGAAAAGTGTGAATGACTGTTTCCTATTTTGTGCATTTATATACGTATTTCATACAGTTGTACATGTGTATCTTATACACATGTATTGTGAGACTGATGGAAACATGATGTGAAAGAGCTAAATGAAATACCCTGAGACATTGTAAATAAAAATAGTCTTTTAACATTTAACAATGTTACCGTGATTTAGGAAAGGATCCTGCTCAGGAAAGAGAATTTTTATGGTGTTAATTTGAAGAACATTGTATTTCTGTAACTTCTTATGTTTGAATAGGTACATGTGTATTCGGGCAGATCCCCAAATAGTCAAAATAATATCTAAATCTCCAAGTTCTTTTCAGCTACCTTAGCCATGGCTTCAACCTGGACTCCCCCTCATCCTCATCCAATTTTGTTTTTGAGGGAAATAAGAGATAAGGAGGTACAGTAGAAAGTTGAACTAAATATATGATTTGGAACATTTTTCTCCAGATATTTTTATTTTTGAAACGTAAAATGTACAAGTTTATCTATGTATTCTCAATAAAATATCAGAATAACACTTCCATTGACAGATAAAATTAAAAATAAATATTATTCATGCTGGACAAAGAAACAATTCAACCACTTGAAAGCCACCAAACAAGTATTACACTGGAAGCCTTTGGAGGAATTGGGAATTGGTGACATGCTGGCTTCATTTTAGTGCTTTAATCACAAGATTATTATAAAAGATTTTTTTTCTTTCATTAATAGAAATTTATTTTTTATTGATAAGTTTGGAGTGATTTAGAGTGTGATGGACTCATTGCAGTGTTTGGCTTATTCACAGTTCATTCCTGCAACCACTATTCACTTAAAGAAATCTTGATTCATGGGTGACCTTGGCTTTAGCATGTATATTTTTTACTAGATTATTCCTGAAACATGTATAACCTTGGACTGATTGAGACATTATCTCCCTGCAGGAGAACCATCTTCTTGCCTTCGCACTTTGATTATAAAGTTACAGGGATTGTAAAATATTTGATTCATTTCTTCTTTCCCCATGAATAGAAAATTACTCTTACTGCAACTATTTCCTATTCTTTAATTATTTATGAATAAATAAAAGTCAACAGCTTAAAACAAGCCCTAAAATGGCAACAAACAGGTTCTTTAAAGTAGACATATAGTCAAATTCTGATTTTCTAATGCAGAATCAGAAGTTCATAGACTTATTTTGCTTAATAAAACAAGAAGGATCTGTGAAATAACTTTTCCCTCAGATGCACAGAAATCAATTCTTGTCCTCTATTAGTCTGAGCTTTACACCATCTGAATATGAATCATGGACAGCCTTATAAAAGCACAAAGACACAGATTCAATCAGCACATCTTAATGCATTTAGTCTGGAATTCGTCTTATCTTTAAATATTTACAATAGGGACATATATATTTGTCTTCCTGGATTCTTTTTACAGGGAAGAGAGAAAAATGGGCACTTGCAAGGAACAATTAATCTGAGAATGTTAAGTGTCTGCTTTATGATGGAGTGAATCATTTGCCTAGATGTGCCTGTTTCTCTCTACTGATTATAAAGACAGTCTAAACATCTAAATCAGATGGGAAGATTGGCATCACAGATGTCTGTATTTGATCAAATGAACTAATTTCCCAGGTGCTTCTGTCAGGAAGTCTGTTCTCTTCAGTCCTGATGTATTGTAAACACTCAGAATAGTTCCTGGTTTAGTTTGAACCTTGGCCAGGCAGCATTTTCTCAGGTACAGTTGGGTAGTTAAGTACAAGTCAAAGACCATTTCTAACAAGCATTTTAATATGGACTAACTGTTCCAGAGAGTAAAAGAATTTAACAGAAAGCATGTGCACCATTCTGTACTGACTAATTTCGGTGCCAGAGAGTAGCCGTGGGCATGTTTAATTTACAGAATGTTGCCCCTATGGCTGAAGTCTCCACAATTCCTTGCTGCAAGCAACAATTCTAAGCAAGTTATTCAAAAAGAAACCATATCATACTCTTCGTATTGGTCTCAGTCTAAATATTTTAATTTCCCACAGCCACAGTCAGTGCTAACAGGCTAATATTTTGGGACACATACTCCATGATCATCACGAAGAATATAAAAATGTCATTCCAGAGCTCCATTTAAAGCTCTGTTTACATCTCCAATTTATATCAGTATCCATCTGTATCCGGTGGTGGACACACAAACATTTGGTACAAGCTTTCCTCTCCCCATCTTCGGGTGTTTTAGGGATAATCATATTCTCAAGAGCTTTCATTCAATTTTCTTACATCTCTACAAGGACAGTTAGAAAACTTTCACAATCCTAACCTTAATCCAGACAAGCTTTCCTTTACTTTGGGGGTATTGTGCAGCTGGGTTACAGATTCCACCTTCAGAATCATATAATCATAGAATGGTTTGGGCTGGAAGGCACCTTAATCATCTAGTTCTAACCCCCCTACCACAGACAGGGACATCAAGTTGCACAGAATCAGCAGATCTTTCTTTTAATAGAAAGATAGTGTATACTACCACTATTCAAAACTGATGTAGGGAACAAGACAATTTAGTCCAACAAAGCACACTTGAAAACTATGACTAGAAACGCTGGACAATGAAACAGTCTCTATGCTTTAGTGAACAAAAAGTAATGTGTGTGGTATGATATTTCAAACAAATGCAGGACACTGAAAGTAGCACAGGATAAAAGATCTTCATGACCCAACCTGCATGCTAGGCACTATTATTTATTTATAGATATCTTGAATTTCAATCATGTTATCAGCTACCTGCTGAGTCTGGCAACATATCTAATTTCATGTTGAACCACCTGACTGCTTTTTCTCTATAAAACACTTTCCCAGTCTTATTGTCACTGACCTAGCAAAGGTTAGCCATAAATCTTTTTCTCAGCAAGGGTGCTGGTAACTTAAGACCTTCTCTAATAAGCAACACTGTATTTCTGAGCTTATATCGGAAACAGCATGAACTGTCATATTTTTCTGAGAATTATTTAGATAGGGTTGTATAAATCCAACAGGTTAGTGAATAAATTTGCAGATTCTTTGTGTATCTGTGCCTGATAGACTATCTGTTTTATCTGTGTTTGTTCAGTCATGTTTTGCTGTTAGTGATGAATAGTCATTCATAGTACCTAGCCATAGTCTCTGCTTCACTGAGGTTTCTCTATGTAAGCTAGAACTGAATGCCTCTTACGTGCAAGCTACTCCTGTGTGAAAGAATAAAAATCAAACTTTTTTTTTTTCAGTGATAAATGTGATATGATTTGTTTAATTTCTTAAAGAACCTACAAGTTGTTAACTGGGATATAATGCAATGTCTTTATACTTAAAATCTAGGATTCATTTTCATAGACTTAGCTTAACTTTAATCTGAGGTGATTGTTTCAGCATGTCACTCCATTAGACATGAGGACAATGTGTCCAGTTTATTTCCATTTAAACTGAGGAATTCCATTGAGGAATTACTACTTTTTAAATCCACCAGGTTAGTTACAGTCTAAGAGTGATCTTTTTTTTTTTTTTTCAGAACTATTGCTACCATACCTAAATGGTGATCCTGATGAACAGTCTGATGATGAAATAGCAGTGAAACTTCAAACCATCAAAGAAAAAATCAGCACTAAAGTATTTTTAAAATTTCTGTGGGTTTTTGAGCTGTTGTAGACTCATGTGGGAGGAGAAATGTTTGAAGTGTATTATATTTTGATAAATGTCCTTTCTTGTAAAATACCTCAGCCTTTAATTGCATAAAAAGGCCATTTATGGTATTCCATTTGTCAATAGACAGAATAACATCTTTCTAAGCTCATAATGAAAATGAAATAAACCCAAATATTAAGCCTATAGATTTTTCAGATCATGGCATGTCCACATAATGTTTCCAAGGCACAAGATAAAAATATGATGTAAAAAGAAAGATGAATGTAAAAAAATAATATATAAATATCTACTGCTTTCAGGCATGCAAATTTGGAATCCACTGAACCTCCCATATTTTTATTTGGAAAGATAGTCTAAGGTTGATATAATTGTGAAGGAGGCAAGGAAATTATCTGATTTTGATTTCATTTCTGTTACAAAACTCAGGGTAATATATTAATTTATAACAAAACCCATGGTAAAGACTGTTTTCAAAAGCGCTGCTCCTTAAACAAAATGAGTGTGAAGATAAAAAGCTTGACCCTACCAAGCCTGTAATGGATAAACAAAATGATGCAATTTCAACATTATATTGGTTGAATTTCATTAAATTAACAATTAATAAGTGAACTAAGTTAACATACTCAACTTACTGGCCGCATGATGACATAAATGAATGTTATATAGTATTCCATCAATGTGTAAAATACATGTAACATACATTCTATGTTGCTCAAAACCTGTAATCAGGACAAAGATATGCACATAGTATGAAAGAGCATATACTCCATTAGATGCAGACCTAGAAGTTAAACTATTCTTGTAGTACAAAGATATAGCTTCTACTTAAGCTGTTATAATAGTGTAATAATAGTATAATAATTGTTGGCCATCAGTTGTCATTATTCACTTTGTTCAGAGAGAATGCTCAAATTCTAACAAACTATAGGAATCATAGAATAGAATCTGGCCTTGAACACTGCCAGGGATGGAGCATTCACAACTTCCCTGGGCAACCCATTTCAGTGCCTCACCACCCTAACTGTAAAGAATTTCTTCCTTATATCCAATCTAAACTTTCCCTGTTTAAGTTTGAATCCGTTACCCCTTGTCCTATCACTACAGTCCCTAATGAAGAGTCCCTCCCCAGCATCCCTATAACCCCCCTTCAGATACTGGAAGGCTGCTATGAGGTCTATGAGGTATATGCATCCAAATAGTTTCAAACATGCAGAAAAATACAGTGCAGGGGTCAGTGGTGTCTCTTTTTCCCCCAAACTGTCTTTTTAAAATCACCTATTTAAACACAGCATAGAAAGGCTGATTCATATGCACTAACTTTCTGTGTTAGTCACATACAGAATGCATCAAAAAGAGAGAGTGTTCCTGTTAATTTCTGGTAGTTCAAAAGAAAATCAAATATTCTGATTGCAGCAACTGTCCTCTAGCACAAAATAGCAAGATGTATGTAACTTTAAGAAACATCGAGATTTTACCTTTAGGAAAACCTGCGGAGTTAAGTCTCCATCCATGGACTTGAATCAGTAAACTGAAGAAGTCTGGCTGTCTTGCTCCTGGTTATTAGTTATATTCTCATTTTCATGGAAGCTGCTGTTGTACCAACTGAAAAATGGGATAGGGTACTTTAAAATAATTGCTACTTTACAGAACCCGGTTTACTTTTTATGTTCAAAATGAAAATTATTTTAAAGCACAGTTTTTCATGTTCATCATGCTGGCATGTGTTTCTATGGAAACAGGAAAAAAGTGGTAGCTGAGTCCTAGGAACTCTTGTTCAACTCAGTGACTAAATCTAACAGAATTCCACTTTGAGCAGAAATAGAAGACCAAGGCAAATTCCATCTGTAACGGCTGAAAAATTTTTGCTCATCAATTATTTGAAGAAATGTTTTCACTGTGATGCTCTGGAGAGTTCATTATCCATGATTTTTCACCTACTACAATCCAAAATACATGAATCTATGCCATGTTTCTGTTTAGAATTAAAAATAAGTAAATAGATAAATAAATAGATAAATAAATTAATATCCAACCACACCCTCCCAAAAAAAAACGCAAACCATAAAAAACATATAGCTTGACCTTGCGAATAAACTTCTAATTTTCTTTCTTCAGTTAGTTACACCAGAGCTAGTGATTGAAACCCACATTTGCTAGCACAGTGCACTAACAATTTTCACATGCAATCCCAATATCCTGCAAATTAGGCAGAAGTATCATTTCCCACCTTCACAAGAGAAGTACAAATCTGGTTTCAGTTAAATATGTGAATATGTATGTAAGAGAAAGAGATTAACTTTCATGTTTTCAGATCAAATAGTAAAGGTTTTTTTTGTTTGAAAAGTATGTTTATTTGATTTTCTAAGTTGATTGGTAATACAGTGTATTGAGTAGGTTAAAGATTCTTGAATCAAAACATATGGATACAGGCTTGAGTATTTAAAGATTATGTTTGTATCACTCCCTTTCTGCTCTCAAATTCACTGATATCAGTAGAATATTTTGCACAGATTTCAGAGAGCTGTGCATGAATGGCTAGCAATCTAAACTCCCTCAAGTGCTGAACAAAAAAAAACACCCAAAAGGATTTTACATGTTTCTTTGCTGTCCACTTTTATGTGTGATTTAGTGGAATAAGATCAAAGTTTTCATTTATCTTAAAAAAAAAAAAAAGCAGAAAAAGTGGCTTTAAAATACTCTTCACTAATTTATTAAATTTTCTTTTTTTCAATCGCGTTGTCATTCAAGCTTAGAAAAAGTTATAATTTCTAAAATCTTATGTTACACAAATGTCTGTTCTAGTTGTGAACTGCCTAATAGTAGGTAATATACAAGTGTATGTAGCTAGCTATGTTATGTATATAGCAATTCAATACACACTGATTGGAAGATGAAATCCAAAGTGCATGTGAGTGATTGAAAGCCGATCTGTGTATCCTGTGAATTTATTAGACAAGGGTGTATATATATATATATATTTTTTTTCTTTAATTTACTAGCATTTTAGTTGTGGAAATAGTATTCGTTCAAGTCAATTATTTTTTATATATATTTTTGTATATTGCCCTGAAAAACAGTAAAGAAAAAAAATAATAATGTTATGAACATTAATAAGAGGCAAATTTGTGTCAATGAAAGAATTTTACTTAAGGAATTTGAAGAAATATTCTTTTTCGGAAATGGTTGTTACTATTTGTAACAAAACAGCAGCTTAATTCAGAGATGCTAAGCCTACTCCATAGATTGGTATTCTAGTATATATTATACAAGTGAGATTACTGAATAATTCAAGGAAGCTACTAATGCTTCTGTGATACTGTGTGCTTTTAAGGTATTTTTAAGTAGATTTTTTTCTATCTAATCCAGTTAATGCCTAAAATCTGTACCAGAAGGATGGTGTTTACAAAAAAAGGGAATGGTACCAACTCATTTGGGATAGAATTTTCTATTTGGGCTTAATGTCATTACAGTGATTGGACGGCATTTTCCCATAATGACGTATTAAGTGAGAAGAAATATTAGCTGGCAGTCCTCATCACCTTGCACAAGCAGCCTTTGATCAGCTCATTTGTTGTTATTTAGCTGCTGTTATTACACCTAACTTTATGAATAGAAATCACTATATCAATGATACGGGAAGCTAATACGGTTTCATTAGCATCAAATTAAAAATATCCCCTTTCAAAAATAAGCGGGTGAGTGAATAAATAAATAAAGGCCAGAATACATTAAAATTCTTTGCTCTTGAGGCAGAATTTTACTCTATCACGCTGTAAGGAAATTCTGGCACTCTCAACACAGTTGAAGATATACTTCTTCCTAACAGACCACACTAAGGGTGAAATAATGCACAGCCTGGGTTTCAGTGTCTCAGTATGTCAATGACTTCCCTGGTTGCAACTTACTTTTGCATTTTTAATTCAAGACTGAGGAAAAAAAAAGAAAGATAAATACTTTGTGAAAAAATTTGTGACTGCTTTTCACATGGACTTTCTGACTTAGAATAAGAGACGATGGAGGTGCAAAAAAACTGCACAAAAATTTTATTCACTAGTTTAAGGGTAGCATGACATCTGAACACACTGAATGGAGCAACAGGAGAGCACATGGGAAATTCAGAGCAGAATTCAGTGTGAATTCCTAAGATTATGGCACCCTATATGTAAGCTTCAGTTTCTACCAGGCCTTGGGACTGTTATATTCCTGCTTGTTCATGCTACCTGGGCAAAGTGGTTGCTTCAGTCACCAAATTTGCTGCAACTTCATGTGCTAAAGCATAAACTTTAACTGGAAACATTTTCTATCATTCCTCCAGATGGAGGCAGGTAGAATTTTTTCTGTCTCACAGGTGCTTAGTGTATATATCTGTATCTTTGCTAATTGACATAGAGGTGTCTTATAGACAATGGAAAGAAAGATTCTGTGAGACCTAGTTGTATAGGTGGACAGATTAAAAAAATGGGCAAAAAAGGATTACAGTTGTGAAGGGTTGCTTCTTACATTAATAAGGGTAGCTTTGCTATTGCCATTCTGTAAAACAGACAGGAAAAAAGAAAGCTGAAAATTAGAAAAAAAAAAAAAAAAAAGAAGTGTCACGAAGAGCTATAGATTCAATCAGTGCAGAACAGATCCATAGAAAAGTTATACCCAAGACAGGTCCTCTTGGAAGTATCCAGTTTTCTTCAGTTTCGTACATTCATGCCTAATTCCAATTTCCTTCATGTTCTGCCTTAGTTATATTCTTTTTTTTTTCCTTGGGAATAGCAGCTATTCTTAAATAAAAGTGTGATCTTTCCACAGCTGAACAAGGAACTCATTTTCATCTTCTACTTTCTCTGCATTAAGTACAAAGATAAATTTTACCAGTGAATGTCACCCTATGACTGAGTGAAAAATTATAGCTAGTGTGATTGATCAGTGACTTTGACCTCACAAATGGGCTTAAAAGACGGAATGGCCGTTACTTGCCCTTCTGACCTCACAGAAATGAAAATTTTTAGGTTTGTAGCACCCAGACTGCAGTAAACTCCATCACTACCACGCTTCCTCAGTGAAAGTCTCTCCAGAGTTACACTGCGAATAAAAAAAGATTCTTACTTTGCATAACTACAAATTTATCTTTTTGCTGTGCACAAACTGAAAAGATTTCTGCTGCTATCAAATAATTCTTCAATGCTAAATTTCCTACTCCTTACCCCCCCCACAAGTTTTTTCTGTTCTTTATTCTGCATATCTTTGTTTTGTATTACGAAGACTGTATCAGTAAAATCTTTCCAGGAAAAACAAAACAAAACTTATTTAGTCAAGAAGTGGTGTTCTAAAAAAATATACATACTGTTCTGACTAAATGAATCTGTTTAATTTGTTTTAGAAACTTAAAAAAAGTAAATAAATTTCCCAAAAGGAACCCTCCGTTTTCCTTCTGAATAGTGTTTGTTCTATTTTGATTTCAGATTGTTTTGGGAAAACCTCTACTAAAAACTTTCTGTCATAGCTCACAACCCTTTATTTTAGTTCTAGTTTTTAAAAAACTAATGGCCAACAAAAATAATAATTAAGAAAATATATGTAGCATTCAAATTCCTAGTACTTTTAGAAACTTAGAAATCTTAGGAGACTAAGCTGCCTTTAAAAACAGGAGGCTTAAACTCCAAATCAGTTTGAATTCTCTGAGCCAATCTTTGTCTCTTAGAGAAAAAATGAACAGAGGCACAAACTAGATAACAGCCTTTTATGGGGTACAGAAATTAAAGTAACAGAATTACCTTTCAAAGAGATCTCCATGGCTTTAATGTAAAAATAGCTATTATTTTATTAGACAAGGCTCTAATCCACAGTCTGTTAAACTGTGCTCAAGACTTCTATAAGATAATCAATGCCTTCACTGGAGAGTAGTTTGATTAAAAAAAGGGAAAAAAATATTTGGAGAAGCTGGGGAGCCATCTTGTGGTGATTTTATTTAATCCTCCAAAAGAGAGTAGTTTGCATGAAACTTTCATTTTCAGCATGCTTGAAACTTCTCACTGCAGATGTTTTTGGGAGGAAAATTATATTATCATTTTCTGTTCATCTGCTATATTTAGACATCTACAACAAAGTATGTCTAGGAAAAAGATAAAGAAAAATTTTTTGAAACCACTAATATAATCACTTGTGCTCCCTGTTACTAAAAGGTTTTTACCAGATGCCTTTTCTTCAGAAATACAATGTCACTGAGAAAATGTTATAAGAGAGGAAAAAAAAAAGTGTTGTGTGTTTTTTTTTTTTAATGAAATATTTACAGGTCCTGCTTTTATATCGCACACCTCAGTGATTTTGGTTTGGTTTGTCTAGCTTTTTTGGTTGCTTTTTTTTTGGGGGGGGGGTGGGGTGGGAGGGTGGTGTCATGAAAATTCCTGTAAAGAATCTAAACTTTTTAATTTTTCTTCATGAGGAGATCTTAACGGGAATTTAGTTGAGATTTTGTACATTCATTTTTAATTGCTGAAGACTACACAAAATAGTGTAGACCTGGAGACAAAGACAAAACCTGGAGTTAGGAGAACTACATTCTGCTATGGAGTGTCCATTGCAACAGTCAGAGAATCTGTTTTATAAAATCTGAAATTAACAGGATAGAGGTGAAAAAGCTAGTTAACTAAAGCATTTGAGGAACCAGCTCTGCCTCAGCTGAAATCAAGTAATTCAATATTAGTTCGTTGTAATATGCTCAGTTTGCTCTCTGCTAGAGAACTTATTTAGTGATATCTAGTTTTGTGCTTACTGGCTTAAATAAGCAGCAATAAACTCCATGAACCATTACTAATGTCAGCACTTTCAACGAAAGCA
Organism: Neopsephotus bourkii; assembly: GCF_033783945.1. NCBI lineage: Eukaryota > Metazoa > Chordata > Aves > Psittaciformes > Psittacidae > Neopsephotus > Neopsephotus bourkii. The sequence continues at coordinate 4,925,586 of NW_026901872.1, read as the reverse complement.
ATAAATTGTCAATATTTTTGTATTTGTAAGTTCCACAAGAACAGTAGTTTTTTTCCTAGGTATTATTTCTTTGTAACTGGAAAGCAATGAAAAGATCTTGAACAATATTACTGAAGACATAAAAACTATTTTTCAGCAAAAGCTAAGACACAATTAGCTCTGAAAAAGATGGCCACCAAAAGCTATTTTGAATACAAGGGTAAACATAATACTTGTTCTTGATGGCTTTCTTGTCCCCCATACACTATTAGGTTTCCTGTTGTCCTCCTTCTCTGTCCCTGCTTTTGTTCTGCTCCTTACACTTACCTGTAGGAAACCATAAGTAAAGGCAGTATCACTGGGAGTTGTAAAGGGTCAAATCAGACTGAAATTGCCTCATAAGAGGTTGTCCAGGAACAAGCATGATTAATACTGGCATCTTTTATTTCCTTCCCTTTTTTCCTCCCCAGCACAATTTGTAGCATTTTCTGATTTTTCTATTTTCAACTTTTGCCCTAGTTGAAAGAACTGCTCCAAAATTCCTGCTTGCATAATATACTGAGCTTATTATTTAAATCAGTATTCAAATCTCCTTCATTTCTGCAGGTATACATGCTGTTCACTTTTTCTGTGTGAATTTCACCTATACAGTTTAAATTTGAATCATTTCAAACCCCATCTCACGTTTGGGATTAGTTTTGCATGGAGGCATCTATACAGATGTCCCACTTACTCTTTCTAACATAAGAAGACAGTTTGAAATACTATTCCTATGGTTAACGCATACTGTGGTTCATAACATTAACTGTACATAGGGGCAAATGAGGACTTTTTTTTTCCCATTGTGACAAATGTTCTTGCCTCATTTATTTACTTATTTCAATACTCTTTTAGAAGCATTCCACTCATTCTCACACAGGTCTTTACAAATCTCATGCCAGATCTAGACTCATATTCAGTTTTCTCTACTGCCTTGTCCCTGAATAACTCACTGGAAGTAATTAAGGTGTAAGAGATTGAATAAATGAAGTATGTATGACAGCAACCAGAAGAGCTTTCCAGTTTCTAAATCCAGATACCTTTCCTCTCAGATGAGCTACAATGACTGAAGATGTTTCAAGAAGACACCTAATGCAAAGGATCAGAACCTTCAGCTATCTTGTGGTACACTTCAAAGAAGTGGCCTACATAGATTTTATCCTTCATAGTCAGAAGGCTCTGCGAAATGTCCTGGGGAAGAATGTCTGATTTGCCTGAGTACCCATTAGTCCTGTTGATAGGCTCCTCTGTATATGCAGAACTCTTGAACAGGCAATCCTCAGGTTTAACTCAGCCATCAGGTTTGATTTCATTACCACAGTAATGGTCAACTATCACTGCCCCTAAAATAAAAATGACTGAATGTGATTATGGCAATTCAGCCCCTTTCTCACCACAACAACTGAATAGCCTTTACCATAAGAATTCTGCTTCCTGGCCTTGCAAAGTTAAAACAGATCAGAAATACTTTAATGAGCTACCTGTTTTTTTCTCTTTAACATCAAAATGTTTCTAACGTAGTTAACTCTTTTCTATGCAGAAATTATAAACAAACACAATCCACACTGAAAGGAACATCTTATTCCAAAGGACTATGTAGTAATACCAAAAATTAAGAGCAGTGAAGAGGAAAAGGATAGACGATGGGAAAAATTGATTAGATGATATCAGAACAAAGAGAGAAAAAAAATATCTGTGTGAAGAGACAGACATGGATTTCATAAGGAGAGAAAGAGAAGATAAAGCTGAAGAGACTGATGGGTCAACTATGAGATTACAAAAGAGAAAAAGAAGCTTAAAACTACGGAAACAGTATGTGATACAGAAAAGAGAAAAAGAAACAAATACAAAAGCAGCAACCAAATAGAGATAGCCATTACTAATGGGCATGAAATCCAGCCTTTGGGAGACAAGTCTAAAAAAGCCAACACAATAGAAGAAGCAAATGCAAACTTAGGAACCAGGATAAACAGCCAAGACACTGGAAAAAAGCGTTAACACAGCTTTTGTAAGAGAGCGAAACTTTTATTCTAAATAAACGTGAAGTTTTCTAAGGTACTGATGGCTGCAGATATACTGAGATGAGGATATAAGTCTTAAAATATTTTCTATTTTTCAAATGTTGTTTTCTCGCAGGTCCCAGTTAAAACCTGCCCTTTTTTTTAGGCATTAGTTTTTGATTCATATATCTTATTTCTATTTTATGCTTGTAATTATATAGTCCCTTGGGGAAAAATGTCTGTATTATGTATCAACACAATCTGTCACAATATGCCACAGTTGTTAGTCTTTGCTTAAGGCAAGGCCAGGAATGGAGTACCAGGAGGTTTGCAGGTCAAGACAGAGATGAACTGACATAGGGCTGTGGGGACACTCGTTCATTATTTCCTGCCATACACCTAATTCTGACTAATACTAGTATAGTGTATCACTTGAGACTGTGATCCTCAGCAATTGTTCATTTTATGAACATTGAACTCACCCCAAATGTAGTTTAGAATTGACTTAATTAGTGAAGCTGCAAAGAGGCAATTGTGTGTTTTGATTCTGGTTATGGTAGGGTGGCAAGGTTTCTTACAGAAGCATACCTTCACATTAAAGTATGTCACATAAATGGGTTAGTGATTTATAAAATTATACAGATGACACTGAATGTGCTAAGCTAATCACTACTTGGACAAATACAATGATGTTTTATATAAATGAATTGCATAACTACAGCATATACAGAAATAAACCAAACCCTTTTCTTTCGAAAAGTCTGGAACCAAAAGCCTTTCTGAGGCTGAGGACACAAAATTTCAAATCATCTACATCATGACTAGTCAAGAAGGCCAGCAGCTTCCTGGCTCATATCATCAGAGATATTTTGGCCAGCAGGACTTTGGAAGTGATTGTCCTTTTGTACTTGGCACTGGTGAGGCTGCACCTCAAATACCAATTCAGTGTTGGATTGCTCACTGGAAGAAAAACATTGAGGTGCTAGAGTGTGTCCAATGATGAACAACAAAGCTGGTGAAGGGTTTGCAGATCAAAACTTATGAGAAGTGGCTGGGGGAGCTGGGGTTGTTTAGTCTAGAGAAAAGGAAGCTCAGGGGAGAGCTTATTGCTTTCTACAACTGCTAAAAGGAGGTTGTAGTGAGGTGGGTGTGAGCCTCTTCCCCCATATAATAACTCATAGGACAAGAGGAAATGGGCTCAAGTTATGCTAGGGGAGGTTTAGAGTGGATGTTAGGAAAAAAGTTTTCACTGGAATGATTGTCAAACATTGGAGCAGGCTTTCCAGGAAAGTGGTTGAGTCTCCATTCCTGGAAGTGTTTAAAAGACATGTAGATGTGGCCCTTAAGGAGATGGTTTAGTGGTGGACTTGGCAGTGCTAAGTTAATGGTTGGACTTAATGATATTAAAGGTCTTTTCCAACCTAAATTATTCTATAACTCTATGATTTATCTCAGAAAATAGATATTCATAATAATTGTTTCATTTCAACTATAGATCTTAATATTTGTTTCACCATATACGATCTTCCATTAAACAAGATTGAAAAAAAAATTAGAGATATTATGAGTGCTATTTATTTTGTCCTGAGATCAATATTTATATTGAGAAAGTGTTTTTAATGGACTTTTTCCCATTGCAGGTATTTTCCATTTTTTATTTACTTGATCTCTGATATAAAACATTTCTAGTGTCTTCTAGTGGCTGGAAAAGTAATTTAGTTCATTGATTATAATAATGTTTAATGAGAATTTTCAAAATTAATGTACTTATAGTATTCTGATACTTGAAGGAAAATAGATTATCAATAAAAAGTTTCAATAATAAATGTTTACATCCAAATAATCAAAACCATATACATTTTCAGCAAAATAAATTTTCAAATTAATGTTTTTATTTTTGGTGAGCTGTAACATTTTCTGTGATTCTTACTGACCTGTTATAAGAACACTGCCATGATCTTAAACATGATGTGACAAACCAATAGCAGCTACAACACAACACTAAACTGAGTAATGCAATTATGATCTTACTAGAAATATGATACCTCAGAAGCAGAAAACATCTAGCAATTTTCATTACCTCATGGGAAAGTGATTGGTCCTAAGTAAAGTACATTTAAAAGGAAATTGAAACTGTTCTACATTAAAAAGAAAACAAACCCAAAAATAACCTAAAACCTTTTGTTAATATCAAACTTAAGGCTCAGACAAAGTACATGACACTGAGAAAAGATTTTGTGAAGGTAAATCAGCATTAAATTTCATTTCTATGATTTCCACTTGGAAGCATGTATTGCTCATGTATATGAAAACAGGATTTATTTTTTTATATTCAGTATTGAATTTTAGAAACAGCTATCTCTTAAGCTACTCCCACATTCTTGCTTCTTATGACCATTTTCTATTTTTGAGTCATAATTACTGTACCAACAACATATGATTAACAGTTATTATTTCTGGGATGTGAGGATCAAAATAGATTTTTATTTTCTTTTTATTTCTTTTTATCATGATTTCAAAACACTTCTGCAGGGATGAAAAATGAAATCTGTAATTCAACTCTGAATTCAAAATGTCTCTAAGTTCACTTTGTTTGAAGGTGACAGCTCCATTAGCACTGAGAACTAATTAGTTCTGAGTATATGGAAATTATATAAGACAGAAATACTTATTGTTTATTATTCACCTGTCTTAATAAATAACAGTTGGGACAGCTGAACTACGGTAGACTATGTATATAAAGTTCACTGTTCAAGTGTTTCATATTCAAACCAAATTATTCTCTTATCAAAAACAGCAACCTCAGTGCCTATATAATAAAAATGGTCATTTTTCATTTTATGGCCAGGGGCTGGTCATTTTCTGCATGCTGATTTTTCTGCTACTTTATATGCATTAAATAAAAACATGATGTAATGCCTGATCATAGAAAAAGAGAAAGCCTTTTTAAAAAGGAAAGAAAAAACGTATAACTGAATAGATTTCCAAACATTGGAAACATTTCCAAACATTTATTGTTATGTCTGTGAAATTATGAGTGTTATTACCAATACTTACAACAGCTATCAGCAGGACAAATGAGATAGGAATTTATACTCTTGGTTTTATTATTTTCATACTTGATTGCTGGTTTCTGTCTGACCTTCACCTGGGCACTTTGACATGGAATTTCCAAAACAGGAGGAAGTACAGTGTGAACACTAGCCTCTTCAGAAGCATTCACTGACTCTGCAGATACCAATTCTGGATGCTCAAATCAAAATGCATATCATCCAGCAGCTTACAGAAAGGGCTGAAAACTCTAGATAGTTTATACAAATGAATTTATATTACTTCAAAGCTCAGGAAGCAGACTGACAAGGCTTGGATGGTTTTACATAAGTTCTGTATAGCAAAAGACAGCTTTAAGGTAGGAGGTTTTGTGTGAGGTTTTTTTTTTTTTTTTTTGTTTGCTTTGGTTTTGTTATTTTACAAGGAGGGAATGTTTACAGTATTCAGCCGATGTCCGATGATCATCACAGTTCTCCTTGACTCCATGTTCCAGGCATTAATTATCAAGCATCGAAACTACCAGAAACAAAATTTAGCCTGAAGCTTTTGAGTACTTCAGGTTATGTCTCTATAGGATTATGATAAATGAGCTATTGAAAGACTAAGCAAAGGACTGTCTAGTGACTCAGTTGAAACAGTTTCAATCACCAGCTGCATGCGAAGCAGAATTTGCTAGACTTGCTGCTGCAATCATTGATGTATTACTGCTCCCACTATATTCTGCATCAACCTGAAGAAAAATCTTTCCACTGATCATCCACATCTCATGCTTTTCTCTAAGAAACATATTATTATTCAAATAATAGAATAAAAACCCAAGAGAATATGGATTGTACCTTCTTTCTTCTCTCTTCTTTCCCCTTCTTTTCTTACTGTATCGGTCACAGAATACAATGCCAAAGATCTGAGTGAGAAAGGACATAAAAATGACCAACGATAGAGTCAAGAATTTTTATTCAATTGCTAGAGCCAAGAATAGTAAAATAGCATCACAAATAGAATCACATTCTTATCGTATGTACTTTGTCTATGTATCTGTGCTTGTCAGACAGTGCAGCTAATAGTGCATATATAAGAATCTCTTTTTGTGATTTTTGCGTTCTATACTGTTTAGTCAAGCAAGAGCTTCTGCTATGGCATCTTTTTTTTTTTTGTTGTTCAAACTGTAATATGACATAGCAGTCAGCATGGCAGCCCTAAAAAATTGTCTTCCTTGTACTATTTATTATTTTGTTTGCCTTGTCACATCTTCTGTTTACCCATCTTCCTTTTGAGCTCCTTTAAATCCTAGCCTTTTGAGTTTTGCTTGCCACAGATATAATTTGATATTTCCAATTGCTTTTGTCATCCACTTTGAAATCCATGTGCTGTCCCACATCCTTCTGAAATAAACATAAATTAATACAGTACTCCATGTGAGTGCATAAAATTGAGCTGTGTAAGCTTTAGTTACAATTTCCACTTTTTTCTCTTCCATCTACCTGTTTTTTCTTTAACAATGCATGTCAATCAAATGTTTACTTTGCAACACACATGATGTTTTTAAGCCTCCCTGATTTTCTGTATCTTTTTTAGACCTGGAATGAAGGACAAGTTGTTTGTTTGTTTTGTTATCATATGTATGTTTTTTTCATTCTTTGCCATATTTTCGAGACCTTGGAACTTTACAGAAGTTGATAAGCACAAAGGGGTAGAATAATTATCAAATGTTCACATCCACACTACAGTCATCGACGTTTGAGCTAGACTGCCATATCACCAATGGACAGCTCATTTCATCACAAAACTGTGTGTAAAAATATACAGTAAATTATTTTGAGTAACAGAAAATTACCCTCTATGTTTGTACAAACAGCAACGCCAAAGCTACTGAAAATTGCATGAGCTACTGAACAAGGCTCTGATCACTCATTGACTCCTTGTGAATTATCTTTTATAGCCTTGATTAAACTACAGATGTGATGATCTGAAGGAGGAAACGAATCAAAAGCATTTACTTATACATACAGACTCACTGGCACCAACTCTTTTGCTCATCAACTTCAGCCATGGCTTAAAATGTTCCCTGAGGTTTGGTCTTCATCATGGAATTGAGCTCTGTGTAGAAATACTTGAATTAACACTTTTTGAACATGGTAGGCTTCCCAGCTGTCACTGAGTTTTACATAAGAATACTAGTTCAGTACAAACTAGAATGGTTGTGGAATTATTAACTTCTTTGCTTAAAAGACTTGCTGTGCCAGGGTTTGTTTGTTCAGGTAGCTTGCTACATTAGCAAGGTAATTATACTTTTAGTCCTGAAGCAAGATTGATTATGTCTGGCTTTTGTTTTCTGTCCTGTGTTCTATGTACCTGTAAGAAAATTCATATTTTGACTAATGAGCAACCTTCCAAAAACTGTGGTATTATCTGAGTATAATTAATTCTTCAGTGTGAATAATGAAGACTCAGACTATAAAGGATTCATGTTATATCAAGTCTTCACCCTTCATCTGTCCTAGACTATTATTACATTCTGAACAAAACACAGAATAAAACAACAACCACCAGAGATATGTATTCATTTGTGAGTTATAACTTTGTTCCTGTTTTTCAGTCACTCAGTGACTGATCCCTCAAGGAGTCCTTAATGGAATGCAGACTATTTTGTGGGTTTTGTTTTTTGTATTGCCTTTTCTTTAATTCTTTTCCTTGCTTTCCACTTAAAAAATTTTAATCAGGAGAATCCAGGTGGTAATCAAGCTGGTATGAAATTCTTTTCATGGAATAATTTCAATTGATGTTACATGGTAATTACCACTCTAACATTAGCATTAACAGCAGGGATAATTGACTGAAGTCACTGGCCGTAGTCCAAGATGACCCTGTCTGTTTCCTATCTGAACAAGCAGAATGTACTTTTTTGGCTTGACATGCATGTACGTTTGTAGCATTGAGCATTTAAAACAAAACAACAAAACAAAACAAAACTTTTTTTTAAGATCAAGTCAGGGATACTATGAATAGTTTAGAAGTGCTAGCCCTGTGCTTACAGAAGCACAGTGTTAGCAGAATATTAATTTCCTTAGTTTCATACAGTAGCTTAATTACCTTTGGAGAGACAAATTAGCACATCTTAACAAAAATTTTATTCTGGGCCTTAGTCTATACCTCCAAAAAGAAAGAAAATTCAGGATAACTTTACACTACTCTAGTCCTGCTGCAGAACTAACAGTGATATTCCTTATACATACGAATGTGGGGTTTTTGCAAACTTCAGTAACCTTTCTGGCATATCAGCTGTGAGCTACAACTGCACGAGTTAATTTCCTTTCCCTGGCAACTCCTAGAATGTGGTTGATTTAGTAATTATTTAGATCACTGGGTAGCCCTAATATTTTGCCTACTTTGTCAGGTTTCAATCTATAAGCACTTTCCATAAAGCATAAGGATGTATTTACATCCCTAGTGTTTCATGGAAGTCCTTTAAAATCAGAGGCCACTTAAATAAAGGTTTGTGATGATACCTGAAGAACATATAAAATGTTCACTATGTGTCTTTTGTATTTAGTTGAATTAGAAGAAAAGTTGTGGATGGTTCAATCTTTTCCTTGTGTATATCACTGGTTCCCATAGAGATGAGAAGAAAAGGGTAATAAATGGACCATTATAATGTGACTGACCAATTCTCAGAAGTTTCTGCCTGCAAGATTATGCATACAGATTTTTGGAAAATGACAAGCTTCCCTGGAATCATTGAATTGTTTGGGTTGGAAGGGACCTTAAAGATCATCTAGATCCAACCACCCTGCCACAGGCAGGGGCACCTTTCACTAGCCCAGGATGCTCAAAGCCCCATCCAATGCTAGGAAGAATATGCCTCTGAGCCAGTCAGAATGTAAACACCAACCAGTAATGTTTGTAAGTTCTTCTTGGCACCATTTCCCATCCAAAGACCTGAATTACAGAAGAAACTTTTCCAAATTGAACTCATTTTCCAACTCAATTCTAAGGGCCTTGATCTGTTCCCTGTGTTTCTTTTCACTGAGGAAAGCAGTAGGAAGTGGAGTTTAGCAAGAAGACAGGCTGTGGTGCTCAGACAAGTCATAGTCAGACAAGCATATGGATCAGCAAAACGCCTTGCTCCCTTCCTTCTCTGCTTTGGTCCTTTTCCCTGAACAAGGAGCTCAGGTGGCTCCAGTTACTTTATCAGGTTTCCTTCAGCAGTTGTTACTCCTCTCTGCTCCTTTGTGTTTACTGAAACAAGCTTTTAATCACATAATCTAACTTAGGCAAACAGACAGAGACAGCCTTTCTGCTGGTACAAGAAATAAAAATTACCCCTATTCCCAAGAGATCTTTGTCCTAGCCATATCCTTTTTCTCACTTGTATAGAGTTTAGACTCTTATTTCTGCAATTTCTTCTTCATCTCCCATTTGTCATCCCCAATGCAATGAATGCTGCTCACTTTCTTATCTAAAACAAAACCAGATGAAGAAGCTGTGTCTGTATTGGAGGACAGTTAAAACCACCAGTAGCTATAAAGCAGGAATTAGAACAGCAACAAATAAGAGTTTGTGTTAATTGAGATGTCTGTTTATAAGGGTCTGTCTTAAGAGCACAATCAGCTTCATGCAACATCTGGCCTTTCTAGCAGATTTGGCAGTACTTACAGTTTAGGATTGCTTAGACAATTGTTTAATTATTATTATTTATAATATTATATTTCTATTTTATACCTATTTATGTTTTGAATCAGAGACTAATTACAAATTAATTTATTTACTCCATTTAGAAGTTTCCCTTCATATACAAAACCTTCACCAACATGTGGAGAAAAAAGACACACCTGAGAAAATGTCCTGTTAAAGATGAGGAAGCCAGTGTTTCTTTAGTTTTGATTCTTTAGTTTTGTTTAGTTTTGGATGTCATAAACTTAATTTGTTTGCTGAAATACAGTTTTCAATATCTGAAATTTCTGAAAATGCACAAAATCACTTTTTCCTGGAAATTAGTGGTTACTGTGAGAGAGGCAACTTTCCATTTATCATTTTAAACATCTTTTTTATGAAAAGAGTAAAACAGCAAAAGTTTTAGATTATGCAGTTGAATTTCAGAATTCATTATGACAAATAAATTGGAAGTATTTCAAATTATTGCCCAAATGTTAATTTTATGCAAGTGAAAAAAAAAAAAAAAAGCAATTATAAATTGAGGATGACTTGAACCTAAACTTTAAATTTGAAGGCAACAGGTTTTGTAAGTTTTCCTAGCAGTACGGAGATTGTACAGTTCTTTAAAAACACATATTTATTAGAAGTATGATACAGAGATCCTTAAGCAGCAGCTAAAATGCAAATGATTTGCAAACAGTCATCTAACTCCTTGCTACTACTTCCTGAGTTTTCCTATCTGCGTGTTCCTCTTGCAGAATTTTTGCCTCCTGCTGTGAAACAATCTATCAAACTACACACAGAGTCTTTGTTCCAGCTATCATAAAATCAACCTATTTAGACTGGATATAGCATAATTAATAATGGAATATTTCCCTTACAATAAATTTTAATACTACTTTATTTCCCTCCGGTAGAGAGAAAAATATCTGTGATAATAACACACCTTTTCCTTTCAGTTCTTGCTTCACTGCAAAGCTGATTACATAAATAAAACAAATCATTATAAAGACAAGGAGGTTACATAAAAATAGTAGATTGTGTCAAGAAATACAAAAGGAACTGCAGTGGATATATCGTAGAATCACAGAAGAATGGTTTGTGTTGGAAGGGACCTTAAAGCCTAAGAATTAATCCAGTTAAAATTAAACTTGTCCCAGTTAGGATTAAACTTGGCTAGGGACGTGAAAGATAAAAGGAAGGGATTCTACAAGTACATTGCGAATAAAAGACAGATTAGAGACAATGTGAGCCCTCTCCGGAAGCTATCAGGAGAACTGGCTACCCTGAATTTGGAGAAGGCTGAGGTTCTGAATAACTTCTTTGCCTTGGTCTTCACTGGCAAAGGCTCTGATCACACCACCCTACGCTCAGAAAGCAGATGCAGGGACTGTGAGAATGAAGACCCTAGGGCCACTGTAGGAGAGGATCTGGTTCGAGACCATCTTAAGAATCTGAACGTGGACAAGTCTGTGGGACCTGATGAAATTCATCCTAAGGTCCTGAAGGAGCTGGCGAATTAAGTTACTAAGCCACTGGCCATCATATCTGAAAAAATCATGGCAGTCAGGTGAAGTTCCCGATGACTGGAAAAAGTGAAATATAACCCCCATTTTCAAGAAGGGGAAAATGGATGACCCGGGGAACTACAGACCAGTCAGTCTCACCTCTGTGTCTAGCAAAATCTTGGAGCAGATTCTCCTGGAAAGCATGCTAAGGCACACGAAAAGCAACAAGGTGCTTGGTGACAGACAGCATGGCTTCACTAAGGGGAAATCCTGCCTGACCAGTTTAGTGGCCTTTTATGATGGGGTTACAGAACTGATGGACAGCTGTAGAGGAGTTAATGTCATTTACCTGGATTTGTGCAAAGTGTTTGACACTGTCCCACAACATCCTTGTCTCTAAATTGGCAAGGCATGGGTTTGGTAAGTGGACCACTCTGAGAATAAAGAACTGTCTGGATGGCCGCATGCAAAGAGTTGTGGTCAATGGCTCAGTATCCAGTTGGATACCAGTAATGAGTGGTGTCCCTCAGGGATCAGTGTTGGGACCGGTCTTGTTCAACATCTTTGTCGGTGACATGGACAGCAGGATTGAGTGCACCCTCAGCAAGTTTGCCGATGACACCAAACTCTGTGGTTCAGTTGATACGCTGGAGGGAAGGAATGCCATCCAAAGGGACCTTGACACACTTGTGAGGTGGGCTGATGCCAACCTCATGAAGTTTAACCATGCCAAGTGCAAGGTCCTACACCTGAGTCAGAGCAATCCCAGTAGCAACCACAGGTTGGTCAGAGAAGAGATTCAGAGCAGCCCTGCAGAGAAGGACTTGGGGATGTTGGTTGATGAGAAAATGAACATGAGCCGGCAGTGTGCGCTTGCAGCTCAGAAAGCCAACTGTATCCTGGGCTGCATCAAAAGGAGTGTGACCAGCAGGTCGAAGGAGGTGATCCTTCCCATCTACTCTGCTCTCATGAGACCTCACTTGGAGTATTGTGTGCGGTTCTGGTGTCCTCAACATAAAAAGGGCATGGAACTGTTGGAACAAGTCCAGAGAAGGGCCACAAGGATGATGAGAGGACTGGAGCACTTCCCGTCTGAAGATAGGCTGAGAAAGTTGGGGCTGTTCAGCCTGGAGAAGGTTGTGTTGAGACCTCATAGCAGCCTTCTAGTATCTGAAGGGGGCCTATAGAGATGCTGGGAGTCCTCATTAGGGACTGTAGTGACAGGACAAAGGGTAAAACTTAAACAGGGGAAGTTTAGATTGGATATAAGGAGGAAATTCTTTCCTGTTAGGGTGGTGAGGCACTGGAACGGGTTGCCGAGGGAAGCTGTGAATGCTCCATCCCTGGAAGTGTTCAAGGCTGAGTTGAACAAATCCTTGGGTGACATGGTTTCATGGGAGGTGTCCTGCCCACAGTAGGGTGGTTGGAACTTAATGATGTCAAGGTCCTTTCCAACCCTGACTATTTTGTGATTCTATGATTATCTATCTCCTACCACCCTGCCATGGTCAGGGACACCTTCTGTACATTTGCAAATAAATAGAATGGAAGAAAAGAAATTACTGCAAAACCACTAGATATCTCAGATGTGCAGCAGGAGAGAACAGATTCTAAGCAAAAAATAACTAAAAAAATACTGAAAAGGACAATAAAATTTAATATTAATTTTGGGGAAAATAAATAAATAAATTGCTGAGCAAGGGAGGAAGCGGACTGTATTGGTTGTAAAAGAGATTGTCTTCTAAGCGATTTTTGAACTGTAAATCCAGTCACTATAATACAAAAATAACTCATGTCAAGACCTTACTTTGGGCATCATTCTACAAACTATTTTTCTGAAACAACCTTTTATCTTATTATAAGCAACTGTAGCACCTAATTCCATAAGGCAAGACAGACTTCCTCCTGACTTGGATTTTTAAATATTGACAAAATAGACACATTTTCCTGTCCTTTCTCGGTATTTTATAGCCTTTTCTATGTACTTAAGTCCTACACAGGAAAAAGCAGAACTATTTGCTGACTCAGTTCTAATCAAGTCTATTAGCTAACATCTTATTGCTATAAAAAGTTATCCAAAGTAATCATTTACTTTGCTGAATGTTCAAATAAATTTGACTCAGTCTATAGAACTACAGATCTTTTCTGTGGGAGGAAGAAATACGGAATATGCTGACACTTTAAGAAAAAATTAATATCCTTAAACCCTTTTATCCCAGAATTTGATAACCTTAGTCTGCAGTGAAAGATGAACCAGTTAGAGAATAAATTTATAAAGCTTTACTCTCTGCCATTAAATTGGAATAGAAAGTTGCATTTCTCCAAGTTTCTTGTGACCTCTCCAGTTGTTTGGTTGGGATTTTCTTCCTTGTATAAATAAAATCACATACTGCAGACAAAATTCCTTCAGGGTGAACTACTGTCAGGAAAAGACCTTTGACTCTCTAGTGATTAGCCGAGAGCAAAGCACCTGCAGATGTCATACTGCCAAAATGATGAATCATAGAACTGTTAGGGTTGGAAAGGACCTTAAGATCATCCAAGCCCTTGCCATGGCCAGGGACATCTCACAGTAGGCCACGTCACCCAAGGCTCTGTCAAACCTGGCTTTGAGCACTGCCAGGGATGTAGCATTCACCACTTCTTTGGGCAACCCATTCCAGTGCCTCACCACCCTCACAGTAAAGAACTTCCTTATACCTAACTAGAACTTCCCTTGTTTAAGTTTGAGGCCATTATCACTTGTCCTATCACTACAGTCGCTGATAAAGAGTTTCTCTCCAGCATCTAGCCTATTAAGGCCCCCTTCAGATACTGGAAGGCTGTGGAAGGCTGTTACGATCTACATAAACCATGCAGAGCTTGGAAGTTATGCAGTTTATAACTGACTAAATCAAGAGCAATTTATAAGCTATGTGTATTTGTGATTCAGAAGAACACATTGGGTGGGAAGTAATGAAGTAGAAATGGGGTAGACAGCCCTGCTGAATGTATCTCAAAACATTTTTGTTGTCTTTTTCCATCTTTATGTGGTTAATTTAATTTTCCTGGTATTTCTACTCCATACTAGAAATTAATTTGAGAATTTATTTAAAAGTCCTGTTTATAAGCTTTTGTAACCAGTGAATGCAATTTTTGTTTGAATCCTGCCTTAGTCAATTGGTGGGCAATGTTAACTTCATTCAAGGACTATTATTCCTCCTTTCACCAATATTACAGGAAACATTTTCCACATTAGAAACAAACAAACAAACAAGCAAACAAACAACGACAAACCCATGAAATAAACTTTGAGAGTCTATTCTATAGACAAATGCATAAACAAGTGGCAGTGCTAGTAACAAGACAGCTACTGTGTTAACTTGGCAAAGCTCTGAAGAGGACACTTTTCACTTCTGTCTGAACCATTTTTTCTGGAGCTTTAATTTAGCTTTTTTAGTTGTAACAGTAGCAATAAAACCCAGAAATATTTTGCTATATTTTTTGCCTAGGTTTGTATGATTGAGTGGCATAGCTGTGATTTTTAAATAGACATTTATAATAAGACTTCAGACTTAAACCAGTCCAACAGTAAACTATTGTCTTTCTATACAATTGACAGAATTAATTTCTGAGTACAAAACCACACAGAGAGTGTGATAGAAGTGAAATTTTCAGAAAAGATTTTAAACCTGTACTAAATAATACATTATCTTATACCTAGTGAGTCTGTCAAGAAATGGCTGGGGGGTCTTATTCTCTGTAAAACTTATCCATTTAACTTTCTTCAATTAATTTTCCTCTTAAAATGCCAGTGAGAACTAATTGTGAATGTTCTTTTAAAATATTTTTCCACTGAAATGAAAACTGGTCAAGAGAAAGACCTGTTTTCCATAAAATTTCATTACCTATAAATCTGGAGTTACAAATTACAGGTAACAGTAATATGAATTACATTTATGTATGTAAAAATGAAAAGGAAGCAGGAAAATAGAAGGCTTAATGGTTTGTTACATTTACAAAGTCAAATACTCAAGATTTTAAGATAATTCTGCTTTTAAGACTTCCTGCACAAATACAACTCTCTTTTCTCTTCTCTTACATATGCAATTATTAATAATATAATGGGCAGGTTTTCTTCCCTGCAGGATCTTGCCTTATACTTTCTTTGTTCTAGATGAACAAAGCCAGAAGAATGTTGAAGAGGTAAGCTAAGCAAGACAATTTCTACTAAAAGATAAAAAAACCCTCAATATATTGTGGCATGTCATTCATACACATCTAGGTACCTAATAAGATTTGGAGTCCTAAGCAGAATCCTGCCTTCCTTATGTAGTCAGAATAACTAAATACTCATCAGGGTGTCTACAAAATCTAACATCCTGGATAAGAGGCAACAAAAACTATGCTGACGACAAAAATGTTGGAGAAAAATAAACCTTGAGCTCCACTTTTCCAAGTCATCTTATTCTATATTGCAGTTGGATTTCCATCTCTAAATGGGAATCACATCCTTCATAACTATTTTGGAGTTTTACATGCAGGTTCATTATCTTTCCCAGTCCCAGCTGAAGACAGAGCAGTAAGTGATGCCTACTTTTTTATTTTAGAACTTATTGGTGATATCTTGTGTTCAGTTATTTCAAAGATTACTGCGCAATGAGAAGGCTAGAGTGTTGATGGGAACAGTTGTAGAAAGACCTCAATTGGTCAGCTCATATACCCATCAGCCACATAAGACTGACACAGGAACAGATCAGTAGTGTTGGGGAAAAATGTTGCCTTCAGGAATAACAGTAGATCTGATGGCTTGACCATTAAAATGGATTGACTGGAAGAGGAACAACACTTGCATAAATCACTCTGTACCTTAAGTAATTGATGGTATTCACTCACCAATCCTTGTCTCTCATTCACCACGTGGTAGAGCAAAATATTACATCATGTATCTTTTTATAGGATTTATAGCACCTCATCCTTTTTCACACATTTCAAGTATTTCTGAGTGCTGCCTGTATAAATCTGAAGCAAGAAACATTTTAGTAGTTATGGCAAGTACTGTTAGAAAGCAAGGGCTGGAAAAAGTTCATGTGTTGTATCATAAAAGATTTCTATTGTTACCTAACCCTAAACAGAGTTGTTTCTAGCTAAACACCAATTGACTGGTTTGCTTCCACTTTTTTTTTCAAATGGAGTTGATATATGACATAATTTTGTTTACTAAAAAAAAATCTTAGATTTAGTGTGGAGTAGTAAAGGAAATTTTGCTTCCGTATCAATATCCTTATAGATATTTCCTTGGAGCATCAGAATTACCATTTTAAGACATCAGTGGAAGAAATCCTTCAGTTCTATAAATTGTCAACATTAATATTTAAGAAACAGACATCAGCTCGTCAGAATCTTAAAATCCTTGATTAAGAGGTCAGATCATCTAGTCAAACCACTCATAAGGAAGGTTAAATATAGCTGAATGTTCCTACTTCTGTGTATTGAATCTGTCTTTTAAAAAGAAAAACCTAGCAAATTCCTCTTAATACTATTTTTATATTTATTATTAGGAATAAGTTAAGTAGAAATTAAAACTATTTAATAAGCCACTAGATCCCATACTGCATGAAGAACTGTGAT
Source organism: Neopsephotus bourkii (assembly GCF_033783945.1). Taxonomy (NCBI): domain Eukaryota; kingdom Metazoa; phylum Chordata; class Aves; order Psittaciformes; family Psittacidae; genus Neopsephotus; species Neopsephotus bourkii. The sequence continues at coordinate 4,908,746 of NW_026901872.1, read as the reverse complement.
TAAGCCAGAGAATTTGATCTGTGCATTTTTCTGGTTTTAGCATATCCTGACAGAAAAGACATTAGTTCAAATTTTCTGTGTTTCGTCAAAGGAGGCTTGCAGAAAAACCATTAGGAATATTTACATTTATTCCTAAGCCTCTATTAGTCTTACTGCTCTATGACAAAGTCACATTAGATAGGATTAATCTGAGCAGCTGCAGATTTATCCTAAAACAGATGTCTAACATAAGTCAGATGAATCATATCTCTAAGAGATTAACTATCTCCAGTATAAAGGAAGCACAGGAAACTACCTCATATGTAGAAGTTTAGATTGTAAATGTCTGAAGTTAGGTGTAAGAAATCCTGTCTTGTGGCTTTAAAATCTGTGGCTCAAGAACTTGCATACTGATTTCATAATTAGACTGAAAAGATAAGTAATTTTTCAGTCAGTAGTGGGGTGTGTGGAACCAGCCAAAATTTATTGAATTTACCTGAAGTAGAGTTTACTGGCATTACATGATATTTTTTTTTTCAGTAATCACTGAAGACTGTTGTTAGTGCAGATAGCCTTTTCAGAAGCCAGTGAATTGGCAATTCTCCTAAGAGACATAACTATGAGTAGGCTAATTTTCACTCTACAGACAGTACATATGGGTTGTTTCTTTTTCTGCCTGAGTAGCCATTTCAAATGTTGTGAAATGGAAGCAAAGTGCTAATGAAGCTGAGAATAACAGTCCATGAGAAAGTGTGTAAGTGGCAGTAGGAATGTGAGAAAATTGAAAATAAGCTATTGTTACTGAGAAACAAAACTGCATTAAATAAACTAGTCATTACATGACAGTTGCACATATATTACATAAAAGCCTAGAGTAAAATTTAAAATGCTACACTGACAGTAGAGGTAGCAAAAGTTTTTCAGGTCTGAATGAGAAGTCTTAACATTCTAAGTTAATGAACAAAAGGTAGAATTTGGCCTTGGACTAACACACTGTGTAAATATAACTCTTCTACTTAATAAAAATTGAAAAAATATTTGTGTTCACAAGCACAATGAACTTCCACACTTCAACATAATCCTAGTCACGTATCTAATAAACAACATGTAAGATATTATTTTACCTTAAAGGCAGGAGTGAATACAGCTGTTTGTAAGACCTTACCTTTCTTGTAATATTGGAGTGATTCTGGTGAAAAAAGGCTGCCTATGTAAAGAAATAAAATATGTAACACATAACCCTGTCTCCTTCACAGATGAATTCACTGCAAAAAAATTGTATGTTGTATTCAAAGTTATTGCAAGAGTAATTATAAAAATATATTAATAAAATAATTCCTCTCTCTGAGGCATTTTGGGCAACACAATAAGCATGCCATGTTATGACAGATTAGTCTTAGAGGGAAATTGACAGCATAGATTCTTGAGGAGGGGTAGAGGGGGCTTTCCAGACCAGCACAACAATGTAAGGTTCAGCAGCATCTGGCAAGATGCTAGCAAAACCTGGGTTCAAGTGTCATCATAATCCTCTAAACTACAACAAAAGAGTTTCTGATGCATAGAAGTCTTTACATAAACTCTGACCTGAAAGGGTTTATAACTTTTAATCAAAAAGCTAGTATGGAACTGAAATCTGAAAAGCTTCTGTTGGAGCTGTGGTGGATATTATTTTGGAAGTGAACTGTTGAACTTTCCAGCCTTTAGAAAGTTGGCTATTCATTGCGACTACTGGTGAAGGAGTATGCTGTTGACCCACTCTTCTGCTGTCAAAGTAAGGTTAAGACTGAAGAATTGTATTTCCATGGGATATAGCCCTAGAGGGCAGGGGAGCTCAAGACTGTTGGTTGGTCTTCAAGGATCACCTGCTACAAGCTCAGGAGTGTTGCATCCCAACTAGAAGGAAGTATAGCAGGAGGGCCAGGAGACCTCCTTGGATGGATAAGGACCTCCTGAGGAAAATTCAAGGGAAAAAAAAGAGTCTTACAGAAAGTGGAAGCAAGGACAGGTGGCCTGGGAAGACTACAGGGATTTTGTCTGGGAAGCTGGGGACCAGGTTAGGAAAGCTAAGGCCCAGGTACAATTAAATTTGTCTAGGGATATTAAGGATAACAGGAAGGGATTCTACAGGTACATAGCAAATAAAAAACAGACTAGGGAGAATGTAGGCCCCCTCAGGAAGCTCTCAGGTGAACTAGCTACCCAGGATTTGGAAAAGGCTGAGGTTCTGGATGACTTCTTTGCCTCGGTCTACTTTAGCAAAGGGTCTGACTGCACCACCCAAGTCTTGGAAGGCAGATGCAGGGACTGTGAGAATGAAGACTTGGGCCCACTGTAGCAGAGGAATTGGTTCGAGACCATCTTAAAAATCTGAACGTGCACAAGTCCATGAGTCCTGATGAAATCCATCCGCGGGTCCTGAAGGAGCTGGCAAATGAAGTTGCTAAGCCACTGGCCATCGTATTTGAAAAATCATGGCAGTCAGGTGAAGTTCCCGACGCCTGGAAAAGGGAAATATAACCCCCATTTTCAAGAAGGGGAAAATGGATGACCCAGGGAATTACAGACCAGTCAGTCTCACTTCTGTGCCTGACAAAATCTTGGAGCAGATTCTCCTGGAAAGCATGCTAAGGCACATGAAAAACAACAAGGTGCTTGGATGACAGCCAGCATGGCTTAACTAAGGGGAAATCTTGCCTGACCAATTTGGTGGCCTTCTATGATGGGGCTACAGAACTGATGGACAGTGGTAAAGCAGTTGATGTCATCTACCTGGATTTGTGTAAAGCGTTCGACACTGTCCCACACGACATTCTTGTCTCTAAATTGGAGAGACATCAATTTGATGGATGGACCACTTGGTGGATAAAGACCTGGCTGGATGGCCGCACACGAAGAACTGTGGTCAATGGTTTAGTGTCTGGCTGGAGACCAGTAATGAGTGGTGTCCCTCAGGGATCAGTGTTGGGACCGGTCTTGCTTAACATCTTTGTTGGTGACATGGACAGCGGAATTGAGTGCACCCTCAGCAAGTTTGTCGATGACACCAAGCTGTGTGGTTTGGATGATACGCTGGAGGGAAGGAATGGCATCCAGAGGGACCTTGGCATGCTTGTAAGGTGGGCTGATGACAACCTCATGAAGTTTAACCATGCCAAGTGCAAGGTCCTACACCTGGGTCGGAGCAATCCCAGACACAGCTACAGGCTGGGCAGAGAAGAGATTCAGAGCAGCTCTGCAGAGAAGGACTTGGGGGTGCTGGTCGATGAGAAAATGAACATGAGCCGGCTTCAGTATGCGCCTGTAGCCCAGAAAGCCAACCGTATCCTGGGCTGCATCAAAAGCAGTGTGACCAGGAGGTCGAAGGAGGTGATCCTGCCCCTTTATTCTGCTCTTGTGAGACCTCACTTGGAGCATTGTGTGCAGTTCTGGTGTCCTCAACAGAAAAAGGACATGGATCTGTTGGAAAAAGTACAGAGGAGGCCCACGAGAATGACCAGGGGACTGGAGCACCTCCCATATGAAGATGGGCTGAGAAAGTTAGGGCTGTTCAGCCTGGAGAAGAGAAGGCTGCGTGGAGACCTCATAGCATCCTTGCAGTATCTGAAGGGGGCATATAGAGATGCCTGGGAGGGACTCCTCATTAGGGACTGTAGTGGTAGGACAAGGGGTAATGGGTTAAAACTTAACCAGGGGAAGTTTAGATTGGATATAAGGAGGAAATTCTTTCCTGTGAGGGTGGTGAGGCACTGGAATAGGTTGCCCAGGGAGGTTGTGAATGCTCCATCTTTAGCAGTGTTCAAGTCCAGGTTGGACGAGGCCTTGGGTAATATGGTTTAGAGCGAGGTGTCCCTGCCTATGGCAGGGGGGTTGGGACTTGATGATCTTAAGGTCCTTTCCAACCCTAACCATTCTATGATTCTATGATTTCCTAGGGCTAAACCAGTGTGAAGAATGGGACATGCATTTTGTCGATCCTGGACCTCAGTGGAAGTGTGAAAAAGAATATTTGCCCAAGGGGGGATGCCAGGCATGATAGGCTCTCAGGCTTCTGTGATGTGTAATAGAGATTACTATGCTGCTTCTATGTTGGCTGATGTTTTTTGACTTTAAAAATGACATTGTTTTCAGTAGCAGTGATATTTTCTTTGTGCCAGGTGTTATAACATGAGAAAGATTAAGATCACTTTACATGTTTTTATCCTGCATAGTTACATTCAAGTGGTGCTTCCCAGGGGCTGGTGTCACGACTGGCACTGTTTAACACCTTTTTTGGCAACATGGACTGTGGGATCAAGTGCACCCTCAGCAGGCTTGCTTATGAGACCAAGTTGCATGGTGCGGTTGACATGCTGGAGGGAAGCGATGCCACCCAGATGGACCTTGACAGGCTTGAGAGGTGGGCCAAAGCCAACCTCAGTGAGTTCAACAAGGCCAAGTGCAAGGTCCTGCCCAAATTCTGGGATTCCAACATGACAAGGATGTGGACCTGATCAGGTGAGTCCAGAGTAGGGCCACAGAGATGTTCAGAAGGCTGGACCATCTGTCTTATGAAGGGGGGCTGAAAGAGTTAGAATTGTTCAGCCTGGAGAAGAGAATGGTCTGGGGAGACCTCATAGCAGCCTTACAGTAAATAAAGGGGGTCTACAAGAAAGCTGGAAAGGGACTTCTTTGAAGGGTAGGTATGGACAGGAGAAAGGGCAATGGCTTTAAACTAAAAGAGGTTAGATTTAGATTAGATACTCAGAAGAAATTCCTTACTGTGAGGTTGGTCAGACACTGGACCACATTTTCCAGAGAAGGTGAGGATACCCCATCCCTGGAAGTGTTGAAGGCCAGGTTGGATGGGCCTTTGAGCAGCCTGTTCTAGTGGAAGGTGTCCGTGCCCACGGCAGGGGGTAGGAACTACATTATCTTTAATGTCCCTTCCAATCCTAACCATTCTATGATTCATCAGGGCATGGTGAGCACTGAAACAGGAAAGATTGCAAGACATGTTGAAAAAAATTTGGTAAAATATGAGTGAGCTGGGATTACACAGCGACACTGTAACAACACTAAGCATGGCAATATGATCTCCATGCACATCATAGTTTCCTTTTCTCCAGATCTTCTCACTTATCACCTGGATTTCTTTACAAAGGATACATTCATGATAGATGTCCCAACACATACTAGTCTGCATGATGGGGTACAGGCCTATACAGGTGCAGAATCTTTTACTGTTTAGAGCAAGCTCTTTGAATGTACCAATATATACCTTAAGTGTATCTAACTGCACAAATTAGAAAGGCACACCATGAAAAGTTGCACCATTGACGTTTTCTCTTCATTTAAAAAAGGGAGACACAAAGAGGAAATTTGCAATATCTATCTTCTGTCATCCTCCTCATATGTTTACTTTCAAGTGCGATCTGCTTCAATAAATATAAATTACCAGTATCTCTTTCTGTTGAGGAGCTTTTGAAGAGGAAGAGTCTTTGTACAAAATACTGTTCATCAAATGCTAGGAACTCTCTCTTTTGGTTAAGTGTACACACTGCAGCTCATAGTAAAATAAAAGGGAATACATAACTTGTTGCATAACTTAGTTAACTAATTAATTAGTTGCTAAACTCATTTGTGCTGTGTATAGACACAAACACCTTAATTTAGCATGCTGCCCCTGAGTAGCAAACTATCGCTGTCAACCCAAGTTTAGCTGATGTAGTGTGTGCACAATCTGTGCAAATAGACAGCCAGGTGACACAGCTTACTTCTGCCAAGGTAACACACCATGTCCTCAGTACATACTAAAATTGTCATGAGAAGTGTCCCCGAATGAGTTTTATAAACCCTCTATGCACATTTAATGTACTTGTCAAAAGAGAAAACTGGTTGCAGCATTATTCCAGATCTTGGCAACTGTTAGTCCACTGATACCTGTACTGTTATACATGCTTAAAAGAGATGATGATTCTTTAGAATAATCTGATTTAAAATATTAACAACACTAGCTTGAAATAATGTTTGCAATTTTAAACTTTGTCTTTTTCATTCTATATATGATAGTCTTTCACTGTGCATAACATTTTCAAAATAATAGACTTAAGTAGCTTGGTTTTGACTTGACATTTGGCCTGGCAAAAAAAGGAATCCTGTTAGAGATTTTTCTGGCTGTGATTTACTGATCTGAACTGGTTTCAGTACAGACTGGGAAATAACAATTACTTTTTTTTCATAAGCAGACAGAAAATAGTCTCTTTCGAACTTTAGAATGTATTTTACTGGATGTTCAGTACTGCTGTCCAGGACTAATAGCCTTCAACTGCTCATCTAAATTTCTGATTATTAAATTTTAAACAGTCTGACAGTATGAGATATAAAGAATTAATATAATTCTACATCACAGCTGTAAAAGACTGAGACTTTCCTTCCTCAGTTTTATATGGACAAATTAGAAACATGAGGTTTGTTTCGAGCGGTGAACTACACAATTATATTATGTCAAGTACTTCTACATGTGAAGAAATCACCTTTGCCATCACATTGCTTTTCAAAAACAACATTCTTTCCAGCTGTGCATATAAAAGTAGTTACGAATCTACATCATTATCTTAATAGATTAATTAAATAATTATTATGATCTTCATATTAAATGAGGTAGTTCATGCTTCCCACACCCTCTCAAACACCGAAATCTCTATTCAGAAACACTAAGAAATCTCTGTTCAGAAACTACTATTTGACAGGTAAGTCTAGTTACCAAAAGCACTCAAGCACCTCATTTTCAGATAAGGATTTTGAAAAGAAGGTGCAGGAACCAACTCCAGTAACACAACGCTACTGCATAAATTAGGGAATCTTTTCAGTTGAATGCGTAAGGCCAACTTGTGATGTGTAGATGACAAAGACTATTTCCAAGCACATCTTCCACATTAATAATAAAGCACCTATGCACAGTAATCAGCCATACATCATTTTAATATTGCTAATTCACCTCACAGACTGCATATGTGAGCTGTCACTCATGCTTTAAACCACTTGCACAGTTTTTCCATAAGGAATAGTATTTGTGCATACTATCTGGTAAACTGTATCGATCCAACATCCACATGTTATTAATGATAAATAATTAAACATCCAAAGAGAAGAGGAGCTAACGCATCTATAGACAAGACTCACAGAAGTCAATTACTTTCTATACAGAAGTAGAGATAACATGATTTCAGAAGAGGCAGCCAGATTTGAGAACACTCCTTTTCATTTCTTAGAAGGAACTTCAGTAATTTCTTCTATACTTTTCTAATTGTATCTGCACAAAGGGACTGTAAGATGGACATAAAATCCTATCACATTGGACTGCTCTTTCACTGTTGTGGGTTAAATCCAGCCACGCAACTCGTTCACTTGCTCCCCCCCTTCTTGCCCTCCCTCTACTCCCAGAGGAACAGAGAGGAGAATCGAAAAGAATGCAACTCCCACTGGTTGAGACAAGAACAGTTTAGTAACTAAGTATTTAGTAACTAAGGTATAACACAAATCACTACTGCTACCACCAATAATAATAATGATAAATGAAATATCAAGGGAAGAGAATGCAACACCTCAACACCAGCTGACCTGTAACTCGCCCCACCCTACCTGACCAAGAACGGACTGATACCTCATCCAACCTGCAGTGAGCTAGTCCTTCCGGATAACTCCCAGTTACATCCTGGGTATGATGTGCTGTGGTATGGAATACCTCTTTGGCTAGCTTGGGTCAGGTGTCCTGTCTCTGCTTCCTCCCGGCCTCCCCTCCTCCCTGGCAGAGCATGAGGCTCACAAAGTTCTTGGTCAGAGTAAACATTACTTAGCAACAGCTAAAAACGTCGGTGTTATCTACACTGTTCCCAGGCTGAAACTCAAAACACAACATTGCACCAGCTACTAAGAAGGAGAAAAATTGACTGCTACTGCTAAACCCAGGACATTCATTCACATATTTGCACTCATTTATTGTTCAGAAAGTAATAGAAACCAAACCCTTAGACCCGTGAGCTGGAGCAAATTTGAATTCATTTCTCATAAAAGAAGTGATGTAATACCAAATTGGTACAGATGATTGAACACAACTATGATCAGATTTATTCCGAAACAAACACACAAGAGCAACCTCAGCATGGTTTAGTGGCCTGCTGTGCTGCCAGACATATATATATGTTGTTTCCACACTATCCCATCCTGCCCAGTGGGTGAGGGTGGAGTTGATCTTTTACCACACAAGACACTTAGCTCTTGAAACCTGTGATATAGTACCCTGTGATTATCCAGTCTCTATAAAATAAGGCACATTTTTTTTGCCTCTATCAAGGTTTCTGTGTTAATAGCATTATGTAAGCGCAAAGCGTAGCAATAAGTGGAAAAAAAGAAATAGAAAAAGTAGCTAAATGTTAACCAGTAATACCGAGAAATATGTATACATTTCATTAAAATGCAATTATGGTTAAAGGAAAGAACTTTAGAATTGTATTTAATTAGCTCTGCAATAGAAACAATTACCATGAAAAAACATGTGTAGGAACAATAAGAATTAATCTTTTCCCAAATGTATTTAATTACACATAAACCAAATTGAATACAGAATATAATTAATACAAATGACAGAAAGCTGGCTGTTTTGGGTTTTTTTTTTTATTTTTTTAATTATTCATATTTAGACAAATTTGGCCATAATAATAGGAGTAGACATACTGCTGCAATCCTTAATCTGAACAGGACCTTAGCTGCAAAGCCCTCTGAGAGCATATACAAGCCCTTAGACATGTAAAATACCCACAAAATTGCTCTTCACATTTTAAAACACAAATATAAATAAATTCCTGAAGTGGACTTGCATTGTGATAAATGCATGTGTTTGGATAGCAATTTCCAGCTTTAAGATTTTAATCTAGTATAATACAGAAACCAGAAAGAGGTTTGCAAAGTACTGAAATACTCCCCTTCCAAAAAGTAGCCTTGAATATTAGTTTTAACTCCTCTGCCTTTTACACACTCACCTGCCCAAGTAATCTGTGTACTTCTGTTGGCATGGAATTAAGCTGTGATTGAGATATAAAGATGAAATTCCATTTTGCTCTACAGTTATAACTGTGGTTTGGCTGTGTATGGGGGATGTTCCTGCATGCACCCACAGTGCTTTTAGTCATCAGCTCCCTATGTTGTCTAGAAACCCCCAGCTAGTCTCTGCATAGATGAGATAGTGCACTGATTTGAAACAGCAGACTGACTCGAGACAAGATGATTGACTGAATTTCTAGCCACTGTCAGACAAAGCATTTGATTAACTGGAGCAGAAAGTGGGAGTCTTGGAGTCCCAAACATTCACACAGGCTGTGCACAGACCAGTTATTAGGTATTATTTGTGAAGATACTGTTGAAAGGGCCCTTGCAACAGGGACTCTCATCACAGTCCAAATACCAACCAGCCATCCTGTTCAACTGATTTTATTCCTCATACCCTATTCAGAGATGCCAATAAGCTGAATTATTTTTTTCCAAACAAACCTTGTTTGTGTCTGTGCAGCTCCTTACACAAAACACACTATTCTTGCTGAATGTTATTTCTAACATTGAGATAGCAGAAACCAAACCAATATATTTGTATATAATACTAGAGCAAACAAAACAATCATGGTGGTGAACTATGTTTTCAACCCTCATAGCCTAAAGTTAAGAATGGAAATCAACAGAAGTACAAGGAAAAAATAATTTATGACTCCTGAAAGATCAAATGCAATCAAGGAAGGTTGTTTCAAGTTCCATGGTTCTAGTTACAGACTTCTTTCCTCCTACAAAACTTAAAGAACAAGCTGAAGGACTGCATGGAATAGATTGAGGATGGGTAGATAGATAGAGAGATAGATTTATTATTTATGTTGCTGAATGGAGGTCAGATCTCTACTTTCATCTTTTGACCTGGCTGCATATTTAATACTCTTATTAGAAAGATGGCTGGAATGTCTAATGTTAATGTTTGTAATTATTGATAATTATGGCCCCCAATGTCTCTTCTACCTGAATTATTTATATCTCACTAATTATTTAGAGGCTGCTTATTTTAAAGACCAGGAATTATATACACACTGATTAAAACTGTCAAAAAATTAATATTATTCAAGAAGTCAAAATATGTCAATGGTGAGATTGAAAACACAATTTGAAACCATCTTTTCTTGGGAGTGCAGCATCCCAAGCATCAAATGCAAGTATTATTTTTTAAATCTGGAGTGAGATTACTTTGACCAAATGTAAATAGCTGTGTTACAGATAGTTTGAGCTACCTGTCTTAATGCCATTTGTAATAAATGAAGGCAAATTAGCTCTCATAGGACATTATTAATTTCATTCTAAAGAAAAAGATTAAAATTTATTAGAGAAAGCTTGTTCAGGAAGTGCTTAATTTCTTCCTTTGTGGCAGAGGAACTAGGATGATTAACTCAGATATGTCCATCTCCCTTCCGGGTAGCTGAACTTAGGATGGCTGGGGTCCAGAAGGCCGTGTTCTAAGCCTTCAGCAGAAGGTACACATATTTCTACATACTCTCATTGCAGGGTCAGATCTAACTACTCATAACAGTATAAATACTTGCAGCTTTATTTGAAAGTATTGAAAGAAAAAAAGCAAACCAGGAAACATCACGCTACTGATGATCCATGTGTCTGTTTTCTGTTTATTTGCCTTTATGAAGGTATAAACAAGTGTCTGCAATAATTTGACAGTTAGAACACCTATAATTACACCAAGATTTGGCTTTTGTTTTCCCATGTACAAGAGTCAAAATGACATTATTTACAAAAATTGATCTTTTTTTAACTGGACCTCCCATTATTGATAGATACCATTTAGTTGTCACAATTAAAACATGTCCTTTCCCCAGTCAGGTATGCAAAGAATGAAATTCAAAACTAACATCTACTGATATGCCAAGTGCAATATTAAAAATACCTCTTTTTTCAATTGCATGTGACACAGGGCATCATTCCACCAGTATTTTGTCAGCAAGATGGTTGCCAAAGCAGGAGACTCAGATATCCCAATTATAAAGTAAAATTTTATTTTCAAATACATTTTATTTACACTGAGGAGGACTTTCTGAGTTTCAGACTTCTGGGTGAGCAAAGTAGATAAAATTGTCTTTTAACTATTTATTTGTAAATCTCCTCTGAGTATTAAGCACACTCATAAAAATACGTCCATAAAGAGAACAAGTACAAATTTTATCCTAACATTTTATTTAAGCTGTGTTAGGAGCCTATTTGACAGATTGAGTTTTTTCCCCAAGCACTGAAGTAGAGCAGACTGGTATGAAGATATGTGCTTAAATAGAAGACCTGATTTTATAGTTAAATGTGAACATTAATAATATTTCTAATCTCTGCAGATTTTCCTACCTTTCAGTAATGCACTACTATGTCATGTCATTAGCAAAACAAAAGAAAGACTACTGTCCTTCCTTAAAAGGATATTATTAAGTTATTTTAGCTCAAAAGTTGACCTGTATTAATATAAGCTCTTGGCAAATGTCCAAGAAAAGAAGGGGGGAGGAAGAAAAGAAAACCATTAATTTGTTACTTGCTAAAATTACCACTCTGGTCCAGCAGAGAGTAAAATAGAAGTTAGACCAGGTAATATGATGGTTCTACAAAAAGCAAAATTAAAATCTTCAAAAAATCTTAATTAGTGAACTGCAGGTTACGTACTGCTTTTGAATCATTATCTATGGTCTCCAATAATTGAGAGGAAAACCAGAACAGCCTTGTATGCTTAAGAGCCCAATTAAACTTGGTGATAGTTTGAAAAGTTCTTTTTACAGATGTTTTTGAGCTGTGGTATACTCATGAATAATATTAAGTCTATACCAAATGGATCATTTAGATGTATTTTTATTCAAATTTTCAATAAGTGTATAATTATCACAACTGCAATTTTTTTTGGTAGGAAAGATATGGAAATTTGAGAGAAAAAAGACATGTACCTTTCCAAACAGAAGTTAACATGACAGGCTCACTCTGACAAGAGAATAAGCCTTGTTCATCTAAGACACTACAGGTATTTCATACCATTTTGCTAAAGTGAGCTGCATTTGATCTGAAAGATTTTTATAATTTGTTTCAGTGTTCCAAAATAACTTTACAATACTGTACAGAAATAAAATTATGAGTCAGGTCAATTAGATTTTTTTCTGACTCAGAAATGATTTTATGACAGCTTCAAAAGAATACAGTCTGTATGAATATGCTAAGTATATGTGCACTGCTGTTTGACAAAACATATATTACAATTTATAATACACAGCTGTATACCATATAGTATATAGTGTTATTATTGCTGGTATATAGTATTCTTATTACTGAATAAAACACACAAAACTCACAACAGTAAAGATTTTTTTTTTAATAAATATATTTTAAAAAATTATCATCAGTTTCTCAAAGGATTAATGCTGGAAGTAATCCTGAAACTGTTTAAAAATAATTGAAGAGATGAAATGAAAGGAAAGGTTCAAGCTTTTTAAAAAGAGCATGAGAGAAAAAAAACACAACCTCTGCTTGTGTGATTTCATACTTGCCATGAATAACAAGGACCTCAATGGCTTAAAAGCACTATGGACAGGACTTAGCTTCATATCAACTGATTTTTAACTACGAAGTCCATAACTGCTTTTAGAAACATCATAGCTCATGGGCTGAATTACATATTGGTGGTATATATTTCTCTCTTTATTTGTACTGAGATTTTAAGAAGACAAAGCTTTTAAAACAGATGAATGCTGACCAGTGCATACCACTGGACATCTCTTGTAGGTCTTGAAAAATGGTTCACTGTTGGCACAGTAATTTCAGGGGGACTGCTTAACAGAGTAAAACAAACTTATCACCCTTCCACTGCAGTTCACTGAGAAATTGCTGTGCTAGCCTCTTCTGTTCAACTAAAATTACTCATTCCAAGCTGTTCAACCACAGTTAATCAGAGACAGGTTATGATATGCTTTTATGAATCAGAAAAAAATATCTAGCATCATTTCCAGACTTCTTTTATTACTAGTCTAGGGCTGTTCAGAGATCAAATACACTCTGCTTGAAGTAAATAGAGCAGGATTGGGCACTTATTTTCAGATAAATCACATGCCTGAAAGACCAAGTTTCCGAATTTGTCTTTTGTCAGGTTCAAAGCTATGATCAATATTCTTTGACATTTTTTCATGGTACATAATCATGAAACGTTAGTTGCTCTAATGACTACAATTTTAAGCCATTACATTTGAAAGGGTCAGTGGTTGAAAAGTTGGTATTTGTAGAAGACCTGTGTGCTCATTTGTGATAACTATCTCTGAAACACTGAGCATACCTTCTATCATAACAGCCTTTTATAAATGCATTTTATTGCCAAATAACTTTTAACTATTTCCTCTGTGGACATATTTTCCTATCTGAGCAGAATTTGGTTTTCACTTTGGCTGAAAAATTGTTATCTTGCTGAGAGAAGTAGAACTTTCTTGTAAAATTTCCAAGAGGTTTGCTGGACTGTGTTTCACAGCAGATATACATTTTACAGTCCCTGCTTCAGGGAATTATATTGATATACCTTTGAATACTTCAGTGATATTATGTTACAGAGAATCATTAATAAACTTAATTCCTGATATCCAACCTTCACCTTTAATAAGTGTTTGACAATATAAATATTGTATATGTTTCATTAAAAAAATACCTGTTTGCTGCCATAATTTTATACTTTAAATCTTTAGACTGATCAATATTCTTGTTCACAGGTAGTCTTTTGAATCCAATAAGGTTATTTAAATTACTGATTACAAGATAAATGCAAAGCATATAGAATATGACCAATTTAAAGATAAATTATTTAATTTTGCTGTATGAGACGTAAAAAAAAAATCCTTGTCACAATAGTATTCTATATTTCATTCTGTCATTTAGACAGCAGTAGAGCAGAGTTTTTATCTTGCAGTGTGTTCCTATAAAAAACTGCTCAAAAGCATGTATCTTCTAGAGAAGTTACTAAAAAAAAAAAGTTATATTTTATGGATTTCTAGCAAATAACCTTCTACCAGTTTGGAAGGCAGAAGGAATTGTATATCTCTGTGATGAGTGATAAATTATTTGCCTCACTCCCAGATTTCCATTTCTATTGTGGGGAGTGTGTGTCTGTGATTACTTGAGGGGATTTAAGGCAAGGACTCCAATTGTTGGTTGAAGACCTTTTTACTTTGGTTTATATGGTTTCTGTATGTTTTTGATCATATCCATGTGCTTAAAGCTACAATACAATTGGTTAGTTGCTGCTGTCCACGTGCATAATCTCAAAATTATAATTGATTAGTCTGCTTTTCTGACACCATCTTTTCGACCTTCTCCTCATTTCTCAGTTTCTTCTTCTCGTTTTTTATCCCCTTTTGTTCCATTTCTTTTGTTCCACTTTTCTTGCTTGAGGTTAGGTCCCCACACAGCTAAAATTAGTCTGGCTCAAAGTTAATTCCCCAAAAATTTAAGGTCACTCAGCATACTCTGACCACGTTCAAACTCCTCTTCTACTACAATTACTAGAGCAAATGGCTTTATAGTAAAAAAAACGTATGTGTTGAGAAAAGCAATAAACAAATGTACCTGTATCAAGAAAGATAGGTCTCCTATTGGAACTACTGAGTCTAATTTCCAAGGAGGGAGACTCCACAACCTCTCTGGGCAAGCTCTTGAGCGCTTGGTCACACTCAAAGTAGAAAGAGTTTCCTGATGCTCAGATGGAACCTCCTGAAGAACTTTTTTCCATCCTCTTTGCACCATCCCTTCAGGTATCCATAGGCACTAATAAGATACACTCCCTTGCCCCCCCCCCCATTTTTCCCATCACCACCCCAAGCCTCTCTTCTCCAGGCTAAACAGTCCCAGTTCTAAGCCCTTCCTCACAGGAGAGGTGCTCCTGCCCCTTCATCAGCTTAAAGGCACTTTGTTGGACTCTCTCCAGTGTATCCATGTCTGTCTTGTACTGAGGAGCCTGGAACTGGCTGCAGCACTCCGGATGTGGTCTCACCCCAGAGTCACTTTCTACCCAGCTGCTTTCTAGCTGGGTGGTTTTCAACATGTACTGGTGCATGGGGCTGTTCCTTCCCAGATGCAGGACTTTGCACTTCCCCTTGTGGAATGTCATGAATTTCCTGCTAGCCCATTTCTCCATCCTGTTGATATCCCTCTGGATGTCAGCACAATCCTCTGGTGTATCAGCCACTCCTCCCAGTTTTGCGTAATCAGAAAGCATGAGGGTACATTCTACCACAGTTTGTTAGGACATACGTAGAAAAGGAACAGCACAGTGGGGGAGGAGAGGTCTGAATCTAAACTACATTTTTTTATTCTAGTGACAAAGAGGCTCAGCAAGTGAAAAATAACACAGAAGAGAGAAAATCTAACTATCAACAGAAAACCAGCTGAACTGTTGGTGGTAAAGCATCACTTAATCAAATAAGTTATTTCAAAAAATTAAGCAGACCAGAACAGAAGCTTAAAAGCTAACACTCACAAAGTACCAATCAACATTATCAGCAAACATTAAATTGCTTTCCAAAACAAAATCCACTTAGAAGTTCACTATATATGAAAGGGTGACTTTACCATAACATAGCAAGACAGATGTATCCATCAACAAAAATGCTGAACCCCAGGACAGTGATTTCAAGAGTAAGATATCTTATTTTGATAAAACTCCTGATACCAGTTTTCGTGCTAAAGATTGTATTCAAAGTCAAACCATTCAACACTAACCTACTAATCTGTAAAGCATTTTTAATAATACAAATTCAGTCTTAAGGAAGATAACTTTCCACAATATTTGTGATTTACAGAAGCAGAAAATAGCTACTGCTTTACTATAAAACTTTCAATTTTCTGTTTATTTTATAATTACTTTGAATGATTCCTTGGGAAGATTTTTCACTGTTAGCTACTCAGAATAACAGGAAAAGATACAGAAGTGAGTAATTTAACCCCCAGCCTGAAGCATGCTCAACTATGCTTAATAAGTATTTAATTAACTTTATATCAACTTGTAAAATTTTAATTATTTTAATATTAATTACATCTACTTATTATATTTTTCTTGCTTTTGATTTTCTTTTAGCAGGTACGTCACTGAAACTGGAAAAAGATTCTAGCTACATTTTCCTCACATATTTTAAATGAGAAAATTCAGGATAAATAATTGTCTGGGTAAGAGGAAATAAAAATAAATTTCTTTCTGATTGCTGTCTCAGCAAGTTGGAAACTACCAGTGCGTCAGTGCTCTGATGACAGCATGACTAACAGGGAGTCCCATCAAGCAATGGTAAGTTGATCAGTAATAAAATAAAACGTAGCAAGAAATAAAAAAGATTATGTACAAGGATCATACAAATCCTCATTTCTTGCTTTATCAGAATGGCTTAATTTCCAGTTAGTGAGCTTGGTTCCTACTTTAGGAATTTTTTTTTTCAATTTATTTTGCTTTCAAGTAATTTAAACTCTCTAATCATGTTTCTCACAGCATTACATCAGCTATGAACGAAACAGCTGCAATGACAGGTTCAGATCTTTGGTGTGGGTGTCTTTGGTTTTTGACAGTTTTGGTTTTTAAATCTTTTCTGAGAGTCTGAGTTACAAAGGCTATCTTGAATTTCCCAAATAAAAAGTAATTTTTCTACCTAGACTCTGTAGTTTACTTTTATACTGAATAGGAGCTTATATCAAATAAGGGGAGCTGTTTTGATTTGGTTCTGTCTTGGGTTCAGCAGTAGCAGTCTTTTTCTCCTTCTTAGTAGCTGGTGCAACGTTGTGTTTTGAGTTTCAGCCTAGGAACAGGGCTGATAACACCAGTGTTTCTAGTTGCTGCTCAAATGTTTAGTCTGACCAAGGACTTTCTGAGCCTCGTCCTCTGCCAGGGAGGAGGGGAAGCCGGCAGGAATCAGAGACAGGACACCTGACCCAAACTGACCAAAGAAGTATTCCATACCACAGCACATCATGCCCAGGATGTAACTGAAAGTTACCCAGAAGGGCTGGTTCACTGCCGGGGCTGGACTAGGTATCAGTCGGTGCTTGTTCGGGCGGGGGTGGGGCGAGTTATCAGTCGGCGGGTTGTGAGGTGTTGTATTCTCTTCCCTTGTTATTTCCTTTATCATTATTATTATTGGTGGCAGCAGTAGTGATTTGTGTTATACCTTAGTTACCGGACTGTTCTTATCTCAACATTTGAGAGTTGCATTCTTTTCATTCTCCTCCCCATCCCTCCAGGTTTGGGGAGAAGAAAAGGGGGGGGGGGGGGAGTGAGAGAGCAGCTGCGTGATTTATGGCTGACTGGGTTTAAACCACAACAGGTTAAAAACAGAACTAGCAAAATTATGGTTTCATTTAGGTCACTTGACTTTTGTGTAAGTAAAACATTCAAGAGTTCGTAAGGAATGGATATCATATGAAATTGTCAATACAATTTGTCTTGTAAAAAAGAAGGCAGTGTTCATGTAACGTAACTTGATTTAACTTTAGAATATTTCTATCATGATTTCTCATAAAATCCAGGAAACTCAGAGTAAAAGGCTAAGACAAAATCAGAGCTGATTAAAAACACCCCAACCAAACACGACCCTCCCCCCACCACCACCAACCCTCCAAAGCATCAACCTTCAAAATATCATTGCTAGCAATTCCCCATGAAACTGAAATGGGATTTCAAGCACAGTTTTAAAGTAGGTGCTGTCACAAAAAATGTGGATGATTTGTACAATTGTAAGATTTTGTCATTTCCCAAGGTGAAAGCTGAAAGATTAAAGGCATTAAGAAGAAGAGGTAAATTTCAAACAACTGGAGTAAAGAAACTCAGTGTAAAATAGATTTTTGAGGCATATTATAAAGTCCTGAATTAACTTTACGTAATCCATAGTAGGGATTGCTATTCAGACAGGTTTGTAGACCCCCAAAATACCTAATCAAATAAACTGAAGAGAAAATGAGAAAAGCTGACCTTGTAATAGAAAAATATGCTACTGGCATTTAACCTAACTCATAAACTAGAGTGAGGAAGTTTGAAGACATGCAGAAGGCAATGCAAAGCAAAGGTCAGCTGCCTGTGGCAAATGTAATAAAGACTGACTGGATGGAAGAAATCAATTCCACATAACACTTAAAACCTTATAAAGAGTGACTGATGGGGTATAGCAGAGGGAAAAAAAAAAAAAAAAAAAAAAATTTCTGACTGTCATGGTTTAAGCCCAGTCCTAACTCAGAACCACGCAGCCGCTCTCCCACTCCCCCGTCCGCCTTCCTTCCCCCTGCTTCCGGAGGGACTGGGAGGAGAATCTAAAGAATGTAACTCCCATGGGTTGAGATAAGAACAGTCCAGTAACTAAGGTATAACACAAACCACTGCTGCTGCCACCAATAATAATAATGACAAGGGAAATAACAAGGGAAGAGAATACAACCGCTCACCACCTGCCGACTGATACCTAGCCTGACCAAGCAGAGATCTAGTCCTTCCAGGGAACTGCCCTCACTTTATGTAGTGGGCATGATGTCCTGTGGTATGGAATACCTCTTTCTTAGTTTGGGTCAGGTGTCCTGTCTCCTCTTCCTCCTGGCTTCCCCTCCTCCCTGGCAGAGGATGAGACTCAGAAAGTCCTTGGTCAGACTAAACATTACTGAGCTGCAACTAAAAACATCGATGTTATCAATGCTGTTCCCTGGCTGAAAGTCAAAACCACAGCACTGCACCAGCTACTAAGAAGGAGAAAAATTACTGCTACTGCTGAACCTAGGACACTGACCTAATAACACCAATAACAGCGCAAACATCTGAGAAACAACACAAGAACCTAGATCTGATCAAATCTTATTTAACCATAGTTTTGTGTATTTGCAGTATCTGAAAAGTAAATCTAGTATGATGCAATACCCCTTACATGACTGGCTAATCTATTTATTTGTGCTTATAAGTGTCAGAGTGCATGGGAATAAATACTTGCCTTCACTACACACTTTCCCTTCTTTTACTGAGAGTCACATTGTGGATGGAAACTGGAGGCATTCTTTTTATCAGCCAGCCTGAGAAGTGGCAGCAGCCTTCAGCTGTCAGACAACATCAAAGGTGTGAATCAGGCATGTGTTCCTGCACACATACAATGGACATTAGGTAGATAAGCAGAAAAAGATCTGGAGATTGAATCTAACTGATTTCAAGCTTAATAGCAGTGATCGGGATGATAAAAAAGCAACTCTAAAGGAGCCTTAGTTAAGTGAGGGGAACTTAGTCTTCTTAAATTGTGTACTGCCTTGCCAGAATTTTAGTTAAGTATTTCAGAGGACAACTCAGCACACCTAGGAAAACTATATTACTTGCCACCCACATCCCTTTTTTTTTTTTAAATAACAGAAAACATTTGGGGACAATTAAATCTCGCTAAATAACATGTCCTCCTAAGACTACAGAAAGCCATTGGAGATAAGGAGTGATTCCATTTACTTTCCTCGGCTCTTTTCTGACATTATCATTACAATAAAGGCAAATTATCTGAATAGTGCCCAGTGAAAGAAGTAGCTGGGCAATCTAAACTCCACTTAGAAGCAAACTCAATCCATGTTTCCTATGTATCTAGAGGCTTTCCTATAAATGACACTAAATGATCAAAGCAGTTAACCAGATCTAGTGACCAGAAATCATACATGCAACCACAGATTTTTAATAATGCTTCTGGGATATAAAAGTATTTTATGTTTGACTATCACTACATTGTTTTCCCAATACATCCTTTTCACATGGAGAAAAAATAAAACAAAAAGCAAACCTAAAACACAGTTTGCTGGTGAGAACCAGGAGGAAGAATCTCCCCCAGAGCTGAGACCTCATGACAAGATGCAGCCAAATGCTTCACCAAACAGAAGACCATAACTGCTACCTAAACTCCAGCTCAGGTCCAATAGATAAGCACAGAACATATTCCAGCTTCTCTACAAGATCTTGATTTTGACATTTGGGGTACTACATATATGAACTCGTATCATCTTGGCCTGAATGTCATATAAGAGGCTTTCCAGTGTTGTCCCTTCCTGAATTACTGCTTTAACTGCCAAAATGTTACGTAAAAATAGAAAAACGTTTATCATTGACTTTAGCATCCTGCAACTCACTTTATCGGGGCCTAGAATCGTATTAAAGAATGTGCCCACCCATCCCAAAACTGTACTTTGTTCCTCCATGTAAGGAGAAACACTGGCAACACTTCTGATGGTTTTCAAGTTCACTAAGGCAATACTCTCTCAACTTACAAATTCATGAATAGGCAGTCCTAGGAAACTCATCCAGAAACCTAAAAAATTTAGTACTCCAGGAAGACTTGGTAGCAGTCTCACAGTTCATAAGTTACAGTATATAAGACAATGAATAATTTATTCAGATTTTCTATCCAAAGAGTCAGTTTAATTTGCAAAAAAGGAAGACATGCAAAGTAGTTGTTTAGAGGAGTGGGAAAACTAAGCTAATAACTGGGACGAGTGCTACTGGAGGAATAACTCAGGTATGTGGTACAGCAGTTTGTGTGACTTCTGGCAACACCAGTAATAACTAACCTCAAAATTCCAATAGGAACAGCAAAATCAATTCTTCCAGATACAATTTGCATTCTTCTCTCCTAAGTGTACACCATCTTCTTCTGCTTTAGTTTAAGTAGCAGACTGAACCTAACACCTCATACTCAACACAGAAAAAAATCAGTTCTGCCTTATTGGTTGCAAAACCCTGAGTCAGCTCTGCTAAATGGATTAATCAAGTTAAATAGCATACTAGATGTCTATTTACAGATGGAAGAAAATTAATGTCTTCTAAAGAAAGGGCATTTTATTTTATTTATTCTTGCTAAGATCATAACCATAGACACCCCTACCTCCAGAACAGAGAATAGAATTGCATCTGTTCCTAATTCAATGTATGAAATAGAAGAAAAGACAGAGTAAGATTATTAGGTACTTCCTGACAATTGATTTTTATCATACCAAATCCAGCCCAGCTGTGATGAACTTAAGGAGTCACAGGTACAGCAATCACGGGTCAGCAGGAGGAGGGGCCATATGAGTATTCTGCTTTACTAATGCCCTCCAGCAGAAGTCTCAGATTTGTTTTAGGCAATGGAGTTAAAAGCAGTAGGAATAAAAATGAGCATTAATAGAAAGGTCTGTGAAATTTGTAGGTATGGTTCAAATATGTAGATGTTTAAGGATGTAGCTATTGTTTAGGGTTTCCCCATGTTGCAGGTAACAACTGTTCTGCTTTTTTTTTTTTTTAAACTTGTTTTCTGCATGAATGGGGTGGGATACAGTTCAGAAGATGTGAGACTACAGCAGGATTTTGATAAATTATGTTTTTTCTTTCTAGGGTTGTTTGTTTATTCAACAGGTATTTTATAGGGATGTTTTCAGTAAATGAAGGTGATAATGTACTCCTATTAAAAAAAACAAACAAACAAACAACCTCCCTGTATTTTAAACTGCTTCTATGTCTACTTTTCTCTTTTAGAGGAACTTACCAAATGTAATGAACAAATGAATGACTGATTTAAAATGAGGCCTTTAAAGCCAGAGGGACATGGAGCTGTTGTATCAAGCCTAGAGGATGGCCATGAAGATGTTTAGAGAGCTGGATCACCTTCTCTATGAAGACAGGCTGAGAGATTTGGGTTTACTCAGGCTGGAGAAGAGAAAGCTCCAAGGAAACTTTATTTTGGTCTTTCAGTACCTTAGAGGGGGCCTACAAGAACTCTGGAGAAGGACTTTTCACAAGGCCATGTAGAGATAGGATAAGGAGCAATTACTTTAAACTGGGAGAGGGTAGATTTAGATTAGATATTAGGGAAAAATTCTCAACTATGAGAATGGTGAGGCACTAGAACAGGCTGCCCAGAGAAGCTGTGGATGCCTCATCCCTGGAAATATTAAGGTCAGGTTGTACAGGGCTCTGAGATGCCTAATCTAGTTGAAGATGTCCATGCTTATTGCAGGGGAGGTTGTACTACGTGACTTTGAAGGTTCAGTCCAACCCAAACCATTCTACGATTCTATTTATCTTAGGGAAAAAAAAAAATACCCTTCACTTAAGAAAGTGCTGTCATAATAACAGCCTAGTAGTTGCGGGCAAAAATACCTTTATACAAACACTAGGGATCTTGCACACAAGATAGGATGGCCGCACGCAAAGAGTTGTGGTCAATGGCTCAATGTCCAGCTGGAGACCAGTAACGAGTGGTGTCCCGCAGGGATCAGTGTTGGGACCGGTCTTGTTCAACATCTTTGTTGGTGACATGGACAGCGGGATTGAGTGCACCCTCAGCAAGTTTGCTGATGACACCAAGCTCTGTGGTTTGGTTGATACGCTGGAGGGAAGGAATGCCATCCAAAGGGACCTTGACACGCTTGTGAGGTGGAATGATGCCAACCTCATGAAGTTTAACCATGCCAAGTGCAAGGTCCTACACGTGGGTCAGAGCAATCCCAGACACAGCTACAGGCGGGGCAGAGAAGAGATTCAGAGCAGCTCTGTGGAGAAGGACTTGGGAGTGCTGGTTGATGAGAAAATGAACATGAGCCGGAAGCGTGCGCTTGCAGCCCAGAAAGCCAACCATATCCTGGGCTGCATCAAAAGGAGTGTGACCAGCAGGTCGAAGGAGGTGATCCTGCCCCTCTACTCTGCTCTTGTGAGATCTCTCTTGGAGTACTGTGTGCGGTTCTGGTGTCCTCAACATAAAAAGGACATAGAACTGTTGGAACAAGTCCAGAGGAGGGCCACGAGAATGATCAGGGGACTGGAGCACCTCCTGTAGAAAGATAGGCTAAGAAAGTTGGGGCTGTTCATCCTGGAGAAGGGAAGGATGCATGGAGAACTCATATCAGCCTTCCAGTATCTGAAAGGGGGCTACAGGGATGCTGGGGAGGCACTATTCATTAGGGGCTGTAGTGACAGGACAAGGGGTAACAGGTTCAAACTTAAGCAGGGGAAGTTTAGATTTGTTATAAGATAGAAATTATTTCTTGTTAGGGTGGTGAGGCACTGGAATAGGTTGCCCAGGGAAGCTGTGAATGCTCCATCGCTGGCGGTGTTCAAGGTCAGGTTGGACAGAGCCTTGCGCGGCATGGTTTAGTGTGAGGTGTCCCTGCCCATGGTAGGGGGGTTGGAGCTAGATGATCTTAAGGTCCTTTTCAACTTAAGATGGGGGGTGGGGGGAGGGGGGCCAAAAAATTACAAGATGGAATATATAAACCTTTAGAGTCAGTTTTAAGTAATTTTAAGTTTGATGGTGTCATGGTTTAACCCCAGCCAAACAGCTTGTTCACCCACTCCCCCCCTCTTCTTGACCTCCCCCTACTCCTGGAGGGACGGAGAGGAGAATCAGAAAGAATGCAACTCCCACAGGTTGAGATAAGAACAGTTTAGTAACTAAGGTATAACACAAATCATTACTGCTGCCGCCAATAATAGTAATGATAAAGGAAATAACAAGGAAAGAGAATACAACACCTCATCACCAGGCGACCGACAACTCGCCCCCCCAGCCCGACCAAGCACTGACCGATACCTCCTCCAACCCTGCAGTCCACCTAACCCTTCCGGCTAACTCCGAGTTACCTCCTGGGCATGACATGCTATGGTATAGAATACCTCTTTGGTCATTTTGGGTCAGGTGTCCTGTCTCTGCTTCCTCCCGGCTTCCCCTCCTCCCTGGCAGAGCATGAGGCTCACAAAGTCCTTGGCCAAACCAAAACATCATTTTTATCAGCTCTGTTCCCAGCCCGAAAGTCAAAACACAGCACTGCACCAGCTACCAAGAAAGAGAAAAATGACTGCTACTGCTGAACCCAGGACAGATGGCTTTGTAACAGTAGGAATGGAAAATTACTGAAGTGCATGACACAGAAAAAAAATAGAGTACATCTAGGGAACATACTGAGAATTCTTGTATAAGATAAGTCGTCGTAGTTGACGTAGTTTTAAGAAAAACAGTTTAGAAGTACAGGATTCAACAATAAGGAGTATCTGGGAATGGCAGGTGTCCAGGTGGGCTATGGTTAAACTAACTCATAAGTAGGAGGACAGGAGGATTATGTCTGTGGTGCTAACGAACCAATTAAGCTGGTATAAGCACCTACTGTGTGTGCTTCACAGGCTGCTAAAGGTGTTGAAGATTGTTGGAAGAGGTAAACGACTGTCAGAGATCACCACCACAATTTTGTACGCATGTGGGAAACTTTCTGGAAAATAATGTAATCCATATGTAACTTCATGAATATGTATGTATGCCCAGTGACTATATAAGGACGGCTTGTGTAGCAATGCAGGGACACATGTTAGGAGGAGCTATCCCTCGTCTCTCCCAGTGCTTGTCAGTTTGAATACTTTGTTGACAAGTTTGTTCCTGGAGTTTTCTCTGAATGAAACCCTAACTATACTATGGTTCTATGATCTTCAGCTTCTACTGATACAAAGTCTGTGGAGATTATGCAGAGAGCATAATCAAAACTCCAAAGTGATACATGTGACCATCTGGGGTTAACTTTCTTTTATCTATGTAAATTATATTTGGATAGATAGATTTATATATAAATATATGGAAATGATATCTTTCTATATAATTATTGCAATTATAATATTTAATAATATTTAATTTATGTTTTTAAGTTAGAATACTTAATTTTGTGTAATTATATTTTTTTATATATGGAAACATACAGAAACAATATGTAGTTTTTTATGTAACATATTTATACAAACTATATATATGTGTGTGTATATATATGCTATGTCTCTGTACAGCCATGTTTCAAGGATAAATCCTATGCAGGGCTTTTTCTCAGTGCAAATTTTAACTTCCTTCCCTTTATTATTATTGAATGTATAAAAAGAAGAGTGATGTCATATGCTTCACTGCCTTAGAGAGAGAACATTTTTTTTCTCTTTGTCAAGCAACTATTAATAATTTATTTATTTTGCAGCTCATTCTTGCCAGTATGTGACATGTTCACTCTAACCATTCATGCCAGTAGACTCAGCTCTGGAAACAGCTGGGTTTTGTTTGGTATTTTTTTATCTCCTGCAAAGTGTCTAAAATCTTTCACTAGTATTTCAGAAGTGTGAACAGTGGTTTCTAAATAAATATTGATATTTTTTAATGCATGTGTTTTTTTTTACATGATGTAATGTTTCTATCTTTTCAATAGTTGCTTTATATATTGAGATAGAGCATGATGGTAGTGATGTTCAGTACCTCAGTGACAGTTCTAATAAAGAAGAGTAAAATTAAAAAAAAAATACAAAAAAAGAAGTGTGCTTAAACCTGATTTGTGTATTTAAGCTCCAACAACAGAGATGGTCAAAGAATATGAATAAAAATTATTTTCAGTGCAATTTTTTGAAGCAAAGCCAGTGTGTGGGAAATCACACGCCCCTTTGGAAAAACAAAACTAGAGAAAAAGATGAAAATGGATCTGCTTTCTCAAGTTTAGAAATCTATTTCGGGATTTAGCTGGTAAATTAACAGGGAAGACTGGTTATAATTGTGATGTTACCATTAGGTCAGTATGTGCCTTAATGTGCATAGGCAAAAATATATCAGCTCTTGAAGTGTCTAGAACCTGTTGGTTACTGTGACAAAGAACAGCTTATTAGCATTAGTCAGCATTAATGATACAAGCACAGGTAGTTTTCAAGGTTGTTTCCTACTAAATGTTAACCTAATACTTTTTTTTCTTTTTTCTTTTTCTTTTTTCTTTTAATTAAAAATTAATGACAAAACCATGCCGTTATTCAAAATTCTCATTAATAATCATCAGAAAACAGATCGTAGCACCAGGAGAAATATATGGAAACTGAAGGTTTAATCTAAAAATCGAAATGGAAGAAAAAAGATCTAGTAAGAATATATACCAAGTCCTTCAGTAATCATGCAGTGTTTTGGAAAAAGTAGAAACAGAAGTTCAAACAGGAATTTTATTCTCTTAAGAAGTAAGGAGAACTACTAAAATGCAAAAACTTATGAAGATGATGCAAAACACCATATTGCAGTCAAAAAAAAAAAAGAATACTGAACTAATTTACCTCAGTTTTAAAGAGATCCTGTAACAGCAGAAACTTTAATAGAAGATTAAAGAATAGAAAGAAATTGAAGGAAAAACAATGGAGGAAAATAAAGCAACTTCACAAAGCCAACCTCATTTGCATCATATGAGAAACTTCAATTTCTTCTTATTGATAAAGCTTTGCTTGCCTCCTTAGAAATATACATGGATTACTCATAGATTCTCACTTTTCAGAAACAGAACTCTGAAAATTATACAGGAAACATATTATTCAAAAAAACCCTATGATAATAACACACAATAATCATGCATTTCAATATTTCAGACTTTTTTTAAATGTATCTAAAGTCATGCATAACAATGGCATTAAAGTGTTAAAAAGATACTCAAAGTTATGAACTCTATTTTAAGTACTCATAATTGCAATTCACCACTTTTGCATTAAGACTAACTTATTACTATGTTATTCAATGAGTAGCTAAAACCTAAGCTACATATCCCTGGACTTTAAAAATAGCAGCATTTTAAATTCTCATAAACAGGCAAAAATCAAATGTCTTATGATTAAGATAGACAACAATTATACTTGCTGTAAACCTGGGATAATGGTGTGTGTATTTATATGGTTGTGTGCTGTATGTAGATGCCATATATTTGTGGCAAACCATGGGTATAAAAAATGTTGAATTTGTTCCTCTTAGCTTCAGAGTGCTACATTAGTCTGCAGCTAAGAACTACAGAAAAATAGGAGACATCTGAATTTTATTCTTTATTCTTTTTTCTCTCTCTCTTTTTTTTTTTTTTTTTTTTTGGAGGGAGGTGAAGACCCAGGTTTTTAATCTCGAAGATCCAGAGCAGGTTGAAGAAGATTTACCGGTTTAGACAACATCAATTGATACAAATGTTTCAATTTTGTAACCAAAATCGCTAGAGAAAGCATCAATGGCTCCCCTAGCAATATTAAACTCCTGCAGTGCAGTGAAATTTTTGTCATTAACTCAAGTATATAGACTAACTATGCTTTTTTTTTATAGGGTATTTCCAAGGATATGAAATGTTTGGTTGTATCTTACCATAATGTTACTTCAAATTCATCCTTACTAATATATGACAGTGTGGTTGCTAGTATTTCACAAGCCAGTTTTAGAGTGTAAATTCTATTAATATTTTACATATTATAATCATTCAAAGTGTAGTACTGTTCTATATTAGTCAATGAAAAATTAAGAGAATGCAGTAAGTTACAAGCAAGGACAAATTTAAAACAGTTGTCCTTGACTGCCTTATATTGACTGGGCAAAAATAAGCTTTAGTGGTCAATGATGAGGAAATGATGATTTTATTAAACACTTAGCCACGCTTAATTTTCAACATATATAGTACACGTGATCATTATTACTATTTTTTTTAATGCTTCAGTTGTACCATGCAACACACATCATTTGCTTATCTCATTAATATTTTCTCTACAAAAAGAAAATATTAAGTCAGTCACTTAAGATTACAAATTCTTTAAGATAGGTTAGAAGATTAAGATTAAAAATACAATGTTTTATTTGATGAGAACTACTGCTAATCTAAAAAATACATTTTAGTGCTCAACTGTTTAAAAGCTCTTGTCAGTGTCACATTGTTTATGATAGTTCTAGAATCTGTGAAATGATGGACACTGATGAGTCAAGAGCTGTAGCTTACTAAAAAGTAATTTAATTCTTTTCCCTCAAATAGTCCCACTAACATTTTGTTTTCTATTTTTGTAAGGAAATAAATTACTATTAGACTTTCTGTGAAATCCTAATTTTACAAATACTCTTTCATTGCTGTAATTTACTGTTGTGATAAGTCACATCATTTCAAATAACTCGCCAATGTAATTTGCTATGTATCATTAGTACTCTGACATCTTCCTTAGAAAGTAATTTCTGTTCTCATGTGATTACAGTCTGCCACCCTTAACACTTTCACTTTCTGATGTGCCCTTGACTTCACCATTTCATCCGCAGTTTGTCCAGTTCTTTGCATTATTAAAGGCATTCATCTACATAGATAGGAATGCCTCAGGATGTATATTCAGGCCTTGGTTGTACCTGAAGATATAAATACTTTATACTCCTATGCAGCATGTCAGATGTCAGTGAAATTTATCAAGTCCAGCTGTTACTGTAAGATATGACTCAAACTCATCCGGCACAATTACGAGCATCTATTCATGACACCTCATTTTACATAAAAAGCATCCTAGGCTTCTTCAGGTGGCTGTATGTTTTAGGTAATCTGCATCTGCCTTGATTCACATTTGTTTTTAAATATAGTACAAACACCGAAGGGCAATCTTAAATGTGTGCTTAAAGTCAGTAAGATGAATCCATGAAAGTCTGTTTTGCAGCATGGATTCTCCAGGTAGATAAAATAAGTAAAAAACAGAGGTGAAGTTTACCAATAACTGTTTTACAGAGTCCACACCAGTAATAAAAGCTAAAGCAAGCACCCTAATGTATTTCTGAGTTGTCTAATTGTAAACAGTCTGGGCACAGTGGAGTAATACATTCTTAGGTTTTTAGAGAAAATGTCTTTTCTGATTTGTAAAACACTGTGAAAATCTATGACTGTTAAAAATACTTTGTCATTAGCATGCATTTCTACAGTAACCCTTTTACTTCTGAAAAAAAAGAAAAGAAAAATTCTGATTGCAGTTCGGAATAACCTATGTTCCATTCCATGTCAGTGTCAAGGATGATGATGAATCTTGATTACAAACAAAATATCCAAAAAAAGAGAAAATATCAAGAATGTTTTAAATGATCTTATAGGTCTTTTCCAACCTAGCTGATTCTGTTCACATTTCTTATTTTTTCAACTGCTGAGTTGAGTAGCTCGAGAGAGGACGCCTTGAACACCGGAGCGGGGGAGATCAGCGTCCAGGAGCCTCAACTCAGAGTGACAAGAGCTACCGAGGGAGCCTCAAGTCCTCGACAGGACCTGCCGGGGAGCCGGCAGCTCAGCTGACGCGAGCAGGGACTCACAGGGGGCGGAGCCAGGAGGAACGGCGCCAACCCTGATTGGTTAAAAACTTGCTCAAGGGAGCACGAGCGATCAGGAGTGCGGCGAAGCAGTTTGCGCGGGCAGTTTGTGCGGGATGGTGAGCACTCACCTTATGACCAGGGTCCAGTCTGGGAGCTCCGCTCTGCCTGCCCCAGTGGTGGCCACTGTAGGCACCCAGACAGAGCTGATGACTGGGGAGGCTGCAGTGCAGACTTCGGGGTGTAGGGAGTGCCTGCACTGGTCTGGTGAGGGAAGGGTGCACAATGGGCAGGGCTGCACTTGGTGCTCCCTGGTGGAGGTCCTCCTGCAGCAGATGGCTGAGCTGCAGGAAGTTACTAATAGGCTACAAGATGTCAGGGTAGCTGAGAGGAAGCAGGAATGCTTGGTCCCTGCCCAAACTGCGCAGAGTCCTCAAGCTTCCCCTGTAGCTCATGGAGGAAACAAGGAGGCTGTTAACCCGCGAAGCTGGGAATTAGTGACAAAAAAAAAAAAAATCAAAAAAAGAAAAAAAAAAAAAAAGGAGGAAAAGGACAATTAAAAGCAAGGGGCTTCCTCCTAAATCTGTTGTCCCCACCAGGACCGATTTGCCAGACTGGTCAAGGAGGCTTTAAACTAGATGTGTTGGGGGAGGGGGGCATCATTCCATCCCAACACTCCCAGTCAGTTGCCAGCACCTATAATAAATGCTCGGAGCAATGCAGAGATATTCTGCTGCTCCAGCCAAAGAGCCGGCTTCATTTGGAGCTCGGCTCAGATGCCTCTATACAAATGCCCATAGCATGGGTAACAAACAAGAGGAATTAGAGATGTGTGCAAGTCTACGGGGGTATGATATAATAGACATCGCAGAAACATGGTGGGATGGCTCCTATGACTGGAGTGTTGGAATGGAGGGTTACAGGCTCTTTAGAAAAGAAAAACCCAGGAGGCAGGGAGGGGTAGTTGCCCTTCGTGTTAGGAATAGGCTGGAGAGTATGGAACTTTGTCTGGAGACTGGTGAGCAGTTAACAGAGATTTTGTGCGTCAGTGTTAAAGGGCAAACAGCGATGGAATGGGGGATCTGTCACAGACCACCTGTCAAGGGAAATCTGTGGATGAAGCACTCTATAGGCAGATAGGAAGAGCCTCATTCTTACAGGCCCTCATCCTCATAGGTGCCTTCAACCACCCTGACATCTGTTGGAATGACAGTACGGCCCGGCACAAGCAATCCAGGAAGTTCCTCGATTGTGTGGCAGACAAATTCCTTCTGGAAGTAATAGAGGAACCGACACGAGAGGTGCCATGCTTGATCTCGTGCTCACCAGCAGGGAACGGCTCATTGGAAATGTGGCGCTCCAGGGCTGCATTGGATGCAGCAATCACGAGATGGTCAATTTTGAGATCCTCAGGACAGTGAGAAGAACGTGCAGCAAGCTCACTGCTGTGGACTTCAAGACAGCATGCTTTGACCTTTTCAGGAACCTGCTTAGTAAGGTTCCATGGGATATAGCCCTACAGGGCAGGGGGCCCAAGACTGTTGGTTGATATTCAAGGATCACCTGCTACAAGCTTAGGAGTGTTGCATCCCAACTAGAAGGAAGTATAGCAGGAGGGCCAGGAGACCTCCTTGAATGGATAAGGAGCTCCTGAGGAAAATTCAAGGGAAAAAAGAGTCTTACAGAAAGTGGAAGCAAGGACAGGTGGCCTAGGAAGACTACAGGGATTTTGTCTGGGAAGCTAGGAACCAGGTTAGGAAAGCTAAGGCCCAGGTACAATTAAATTTGTCTAGGGATATTAAGGATAACAGGAAGGGATTCTACAGGTACATAGCAAATAAAAAACAGACTAGGGAGAATGTAGGCCCCCTCAGGAAGCTCTGGGGAGAGCTAGCTACCCAGGATTTGGAAAAGGCTGAGATTGTGAATGACTTCTTTACCTCGGTCTTCACTGACAAAGGCTCGGATCGCACCACCCAAATCTTGGAAGTCAGACACAGGACTGTGAGAATGAAGACCATAGGCCCATTGTAGGAGAGGAACTGTTTAGAGAACATCTTAAAAATCTGAACGTGCACAAGTCCATGGGCCCTTATGAAATCCATCCGCGGGTCCTGAAGGAGCTGGTGAATGAAGTTGCTAAGCCACTGGCCATCATATTTGAAAAATCATGGCAGTCAGGTGAAGTTCCCGACGACTGGTAAAAGGGAAATATAACCCCCATTTTCCAGAAGGGGAAAATGGATGACCCGGGGAACTACAGACCAGTCAGTCTCACCTCTGTGCCTGGCAAAATCTTGGAGCAGATTCTCCTGGAAAGCATGCTAAGGCACATGAACAACAACAAGGTGCTTGGTGACAGCCAGCATGGCTTCACTAAGGGGAAATCCTGCCTGACCACTTTGGCGGCCTCTTATGATGGGGCTACAGAACTGATGGACAGCAGTAAAGCAGCTGATGTCATCTACCTGGATTTGTGTAGTGTTCAACACTGTGCCACACGACATTCTTGTCTCTAAATTGGAGAGACATCAATTTGCTGAATGGACCACTTGGTGGATAAAGAACTGGCTGGATGGCCTCACACAAAGAGCTGTGGTCAATGGCTAATGGCAGTAATGAGTGGTGTCCCTCAGGGATCGGTGTTGGGACCGGTCTTGTTTAACATCTGTCTTGGTGACATGGACAGTGGGATTGAGTGCGTCCTCAGCAAGTATGCCGATGACACCAAGCTGTGTGGTTTGGTTGATAAGCTGGAGGGAAGGAATGCCATCCAGAGGGACCTTGACATGCTTGTGAGGTGGGATGATGCCAACCTCATGAAGTTTAACCATGCCAAGTGCAAGGTCCTACACCTGGGTCGGAGCAATCCCAGACACAGCTACAGGCTGGGCAGAGAAGAGATTCAGAGCAGCCCTGTGGAGAAGGACTTGGGGATGCTGGTTGATGAGAAAATGAACATGAGCCAGCAGTGTGCGCTTGCAGCCCAGAAAGCCAACCATATCCTGGGCTGCATCAAAAGGAGCATGACCAGCAGGTCGAAGGAGGTGATCCTGCCCCTTTACCCTGCTGTCATGAGACCTTACTTGGAGTATTGTGTGCGGTTCTGGTGTCCTCAACTTAAAAAGGACATGGATCTGTTGGGACAAGTCCAGAGGACGGCCATGAGAATGATCAGGGGACTGGAGCACCTCCAGTATGAAGATAGGCTGAGAAAGTTGGGATTGTTCAGCCTGGAAAAGAGAAGGCTGCGTGGAGACCTCATAGCAGCCTTCCAGTATCTGAAGGGGGCCTATAGGGGTGCTGGGGAGGGACTCCCCTTTAGGGACTGTAGTGATAGGAGAAGGAGTAATGGGTTAAAACTTAAACAAGGGAAGTTTAGATTGGTTAAAAGGAGGAAATTCTTTCCTGTTAGTGTGGTGAGGCACTGGAACCTGGCAGTGTTCAAGGCCAGGTTGGCTGAGGCCTTGGGTGATATCGTTTAGAGTGAGGTGTCCCTGCCCATGGCAGGGGGATTGGAACTTGATGATCCTGAGGTCCTTTCCAACTCCAACTATTCTAGGATTCTAGGATTCTATTTTGAAGATGAATTTATCACAGTAAATCTTGCGTGAGACACTACTATTTTTCACATGCGAATAGCATTTTTTTCTATTCTAGAAGTCTCAACACACAGAGAAATAAGCTCTATTCCCCATTTCCAACAGAACAAAATAGTGCATGGCAGCATTTACTTTTTTTCAGAGCTCTCTTACATCTATTTTCATCATTTTCAGTCCTTCAAAGATCAATTTTCAGCCAGTCTTCTCCTTATCCTATATTTTACCCTTGATCTGTCAGACCACCATTTGAAAACTCTCTCTCAAAAAAAAAAAAAAAAGAATTAAGAAGTTTGCCAGACAGCTTTGTCTAGATACTGAGATTTGACTGAACTGGAAGGAGTCAGAGCAAGAAAATTGCTTTACCTCAACATTAAACATTAACCATCTCTACAGAAAATAATCCTGTGAAGTCTGAATTATGTACTGTGTTCCAAAGTATTGAAACAGCAGGCCTTATGGAAAGTCTTCACAGTACTCTGCAAGCTCCTTGCCAAAGCTATTTCTGTTCAAATTTCACACCTAGAAACAGATAAAATGCTCTTGATATCACACTAGTTATGCAGCTACCAATGAAAAGGATAATGTGCAGTTGTTGTTCCTACTTATCATGACAACACAGAATACTAGCAGTGCTGTAAACAGTATATCTCATTAGTTTTGCATTAAAAAGAATACATTTTACAGCTCTACATGAATAAGTTGGCCTCAAATCCTTTGAGAAAAGCATATTAGACAAAATCATGATTAAATATTTTCGGATAAACTTTTTAGCTTATAAATAAAGTGTGGAATTTTATTTTTAAATGTGTGTTTAACTTAAAGAACTAAGTGTAATTTATTTCTGTAGAAAGGGAAGAACTGGAAAAGGAAGGGACGGTCTCAGGTACAATTACCCTATTCTTTTTTTATTAGTAGTGTAAGAAAGAAGAGTTCTGGTGAGACAATCTAGAAAGGGGAAGAAGTGAACCAACCAGTGCAGATATGCAGATACACTATTCTGATAGGTTTAAGAAATATATTATTATATTGTGACATATTCTAAAGTTTCATCTTCAGTCCTTGAAATGTCTTTGCCCTGTGTTAACAGAGGAAAGTGAAAAAGAAATGGAATAAAGGGCATTCATGGTGTTGCCTCACTGTCAAGTAGTATCTTGCAGAATGGTGAATAACTCCTAACATGTATATTTCTCCTATAACACAAATATATATATTTCACTGTTTTCTGTCTCTTTAGGTCTTTGTAATATTCTGAGCTTTCACTGTGATCATTAAATGGAAAGGGTATATTAAGATTGTTATAATACCTGCCCAAGACATGCAAACGTATAAATCAAACAGCTTGCTTTATCTGTTTTGGTTAGAGAGCCCACTCTTGACTTGGATATCTGGCACATGGTGAGTGCGTCTATAAAATGAAATTCTCTTATTATTGCATCTACAGTGTTAGCTATGTTAGCAACATGTTAGATATGTTATTGCTAGATATATTTTAGATGTGTTATTGTCTCTCTACAGAGGCATTTGTTTATGACCACAATGAATGTCATTACGTAGTGCAAACTTCAGTTGGCATAAATTCTGAAATAAGGGAAGCATTGCTGAAAAAAATGTTCAGAGTAAACACAAAATGGACTAAAATGGAAAGGATAAACTGAAATTATGTGTTTATTTCCCAATTCAAATAAAAAAAAATGGAAATGGCTATTAAATACCTGAAACCAGCATGTACATCACATACAGTTGTGTATCATTTTTGAAACTGGTCCTCATAACTAAGAACTTGTAAGTGATTATAATCACAATATAACTGTTATAAACCATTACAAAAGCAATGTCATGTATGTTGTCTTACTGGCTTACAGTCTCCACATGTCTTATTACTAACTACAAGGACCTTCATCCACATCAGAACTATATCTTGCTCTGTCTTAAAGTGGAATTTGGTATTTTCAATACTGGTTTGAACTCTCTAGTCTATGCTACTAATAACCCAAGAGTTGTTTGTTGATTTTTTTTTTTTCACAGGTGTTATCCTTTGTTGATTGAAATTGTTACATCTCTGAAAAGACTGACAAATACTGAATAAAACTAATATTTTGTTTTCTGTGGAGGGTCATATATTCTGAGCTCTTTTCCTCTTGATTGCTTTGGAAGTAGATTGTTTTCATAGCTACAGCTTGTGCTTATTTGTGTGCACATCACTTTCTGAAGGAAGCACACTTTCAATCTTCAGACTCAGTGTTTATCCATTAACAGAGACATTTCAAATGTTCTCAGACTTAGTGAATCTTGTATGTCAAGAAAAATATCACAGTGTCTGGGCTTCCAGCGAAGTACTCTATAATTGTAAATATACATTCAAAAAGTGTCTGCAGTTCTCCACTTAGATCATAATGCAGACATGAACCTTGGAAGCACATAAAAGTGTATCAGATTTTGAAAACATTCCCAGATTCACTAGTATTAATTCAACATTATGAAAACAACATTTTTGATTGAACAAAGATAGCACCACAACTCCCTGCTTTTTATTCCTATCAATAGAATATGGTTTTTTTTTACATTAGATTTGGCATTTAAAATAATATAATTATGTGTTTCTAAAATACTAAAGAAGAGATCTTTGGTCAGGCACTAGAAATATAGAAATAAGTTAAAATCCTGCCCATTAAAAACAGTTATTTGAAGTGAAGTAATAAATTCAGCTGACAGAGAAGATATACAATCTCTTTCATACGATTGTTCCAACAGGCTGCAATATTTTCTTCTGCAAGCCTTGTCTCAAATAGCTGGAATCCTACAATCTTTCAGTTGTTAGCCTTTCTGCTAGAACTGCCAATATTTATGACAATTATGATGGTGGGTTTTTTGTAGTAAAAATGTATGTCTTCCAGCTACTTATTCATGATAACAAATCCATTATACATTCTCCTTTTTCAAACATAACACAATTTGATAAATACTTTGATACTAAATTTTGGTGTGCCACCGCATTCCAGCATTTTTCTGCTAATGGGCAGATTACTGATATATTTGCTTATCCAAGATGGGAAAAAATTGAAAAGCACACTTCAGCCAGTGTCATGATTTAGACATCACTTGTTTGGGATAATAGAAGATCATGGTTGGGTGGCTGGAAGAAGAACCTTCATTCAGATGAGGATGAATCTCTCTGATTTTGTGAAGTTCTGCTTAGGCTATTGTTAATAGTACAATTATAAAGAATAGGGTGATATGTAGGGCAAGAAAGTGGAACAGAGCCAATCACAGCAAAGAATCAAAAGTAAGTCAAATAATGTAAAGGAATAATTTGGAAAATCTACCATCCATAACTTTCTTCTGAAGAAGTCAATTAAGGCATCACTAACCAAAATTATGACTGTTCCATGTCAATCAACATCATGGTACAAATGGTAAATCAAAAAGCTTTATCCATGCAGCTCAGATAACAAATAGAACCAAAGAATGACTTGTCAGGAAAAACTGTGCTAAGGCTTTTAAAACTGTGGGGGTTTTTGGAAGCAAGGTTTTGGCTGGTGTTTTTGGAAGAACAATGTGGCTTAGAATTTAACATAAACATGTGTAGAGACTACCTCATGAAGATACAATTATAGATTGCTTGGAGTGAATGATTTTAAATTCTGCCATTGTTAAAAACCTTCAATAAATTAATTCATAGAATCATAGAATCATACAATCATACAATCATACAATCATAGAATCATAGAATAGTAAGGGTTGGAAAGGACATTAAGATCATCTAGTTCCAACCCCCCTGCCATGGCAGGGACACCTCCCACTAAATCATGCCACTCAAGGCTCTGTCCGAAATGGCCTTGAACACCGCCAGCGATGGAGCATTTACAACTTCCCTGGGCAATCCATTCCGGTGCCTCATCACCCTAACAGTAAAGAATTTCTTCCTTATATCCAGTCTAAACTTCCCTATTTAAGTTTGAACCTGTTACCCCTTGTCCTATTACTACAGTCTCTAATGAATAGTCCATCCTCAGCATCCCTATTCTAATTCAGCAAAGCTTTATCTTATGTGATGTAAACAGTGTTTGTGTCAGGCATAACATCTCCATAAAAATGATCTTCAGTGTTCTAATTTTTACTCTCAGATCTTTCCTAAGGGGATAAATAATGCAAAAGGTAGAACATTTTAACTATTAAGTCACACTAATTTACAGTAGAAGATTTACCTGGTAAATGCTCCCATACTAATTATGGTTGTTTGCAAATAATTCATCTAAATGTATAATTCATTTAAGTTCATGTTATACAAGTCAGTATCAGTTACATCATTAAATAGCATCAGTTTATGACAAATTTTTAGACCTTGACAAAAAGTATTATAAAAAAAAAGAAATGTAACCCATA
The DNA here is from genome assembly GCF_033783945.1 of Neopsephotus bourkii. NCBI lineage: Eukaryota > Metazoa > Chordata > Aves > Psittaciformes > Psittacidae > Neopsephotus > Neopsephotus bourkii. The sequence goes on along the minus strand of NW_026901872.1, from coordinate 4,871,641 downwards.
CTAATAGTATTTCTGTAGTTAGATACTGACAAGTTGCTGAGAAATTATCGCATGTGTGCTCAGTCTATCTGCTTACAAATACTTTTGTTTTTCATACTGAACTATATGACCGAACTATATATGAGCTATATAAAAACATGTAAAAGAACAGTCACAAGACTGTAGCATATATCCCTAGAAGTGCGAGACATTCATAGCCTTGAAGTTACCAGAACAAGGTAATAACAGAGAACACAGAAATACACTGGCTGTTACAGTTGTGTAAAAAGCCTAATGAAGTTACATTAACTGACAGCGTAGTGGAGCTGTCTTTAAAATGTGTGTAACACTAGCACAAAAATGACCAGCTGCACAGGAGCTACTGATTCAGAATAAGGTGTAGAGTACTCACTGCTCTGATATCCTACAATGCTCTGCCAAATATCAAAATCCCATCTTATTGTCATTGAACAGATTTGTTTCTTTGTATCTGATGTAAGGTTTCATTGGTTGTGTTTTGTTAGTCTGGTTATCTACCTCTGAGAAATGGTTATTAATTCTGAATGAAGCTGTCATGGCACCATTGTACTTTCCATCACTAAAATGCCCCTTCCTCCCATTAGTGTGAGATGGGTATCTCTCTCTGGAAGAGAGAGAGGTGATAGCTCTAATATGTCAACTGTTACATTCTTGTCTTCAGATGGATCAACTCAGTCTCAGAACTGCACCTCAAGGTCCTGAGCTTTGAGTGACTTATATATTTTCTTGAGTTCTAATTGGTTATTGAAATCTTTGAAACACCTGGAAGTAACAAACATAGGAATAGGAGTTCTGTTTTCAGGCATCCAAACATATGTCCTTTTTCCATGGGAGAGCAATCCTAATTCAGAAATTCCTCAGCTGCAATCTTTGTAAGCCTTTTCTGCTCCCAGGTGGAAGAGATAAAAAAGATATCACTCATGAAGAAAGGACTTTAGACCCTTACTGTGTCCATTCCAGAGAGGGTATTTTTATAATAGAGAAATAGATGTAGAAATTGGAATCAAAATGCTATATTCCAGAATTGGTGTTCTGCATTTAGATTATGGCAGTTTCTGCCAAGCCAAAAAGATGAATCTGAGGTTTTGCTTCTTAATGTGGACAATATGTAAGGAGCTTTCTGATCTCATCAGAAACATGCTAACATAAACCGATTAAGAAATGGAAGCTCTTACTTGAGCAGGAAGCATCTGCATAGGAAAGGTATGTTTTACAAAGGTTTTGTATAACTGCACATATAAAATATGCCATTGGCAGCTGTTGCTGTAATTCTGGAAGAGGGAGTGTGGTGAGTTGAAGTTGTCTGGATACCAGGTGCCCACCAAGCTGCTATATGACTTCCTACCCTCATCTGAACAAGGAGGAGAAAATAGAACAAAATGCTATTGGGTTGAGGCAAGGACAAGGAGAGGGCATTTATAATTACTGCCACGAGCAAAAAAAAAACTCAACTAGGAGGAATTAGTTTAATTTATTAACAGTTGAAACAGAGTAGGTTAATGAGAAATGAAACTGAATCTTAAAACACCTTCCCCCCACCCCACCCTTCTTCACAGGCCTAACTTCACTCCCAATTTCTCTCCTTACTCCTCTCACATCACACAGGGGGACAGGGAATGGGGGCTGCAGTCAGTTCATCACATGTTGTCTCTGCCACTCTACCTCCTCACATTCTTCCTCTGTTCCAGCATGGAGTCCATCACATGATTCAAGAGTTTCTCTTAGGGAAAGAAGTCACAGACTCTTTCGGGCACCCATGTTCTCCATGGGCTGCAAGTAGATATCTGCTCCACCATGGACCTGCATGAGCTGCAGGGGACAGCCTGCCTCACTATGATCTGCACCATAGTATGCAGGGAAATCTGCTCCAACACCTGGAGCACCTCCTCCCTCAACTTCTTCTCTGACCTTGGTGTTTGCAAAGTTGTTTTCTCTTGTATTATCGTTACTTCTCTCTTCTGGCTGCTGTCATGCAGCATTTTCCCCCTCCTTCTTAACTACATTATCCCAGAGGCTCTCCCACCACTGCTGATGGGCTTGGCTTTGGCCAGCAGCGGGTCTGTCTTGGAGCTGGCTGGCATTGGCTTTATTGGACAAGGGGGTAGCTTATGAGAGCTTCTCACAGAAGCCACCCTTGTAGCTCAGCAGCTACCAAAATGTTGCCATGCAAACTCAATACCAAAGGAAATTAGTAAGAAAGAACAACTTAATCTCGACAGTATAGTTTATTCAAGCTTTCTTGCAGGTCTAGAAAGATGCTACCTGAACATATGCTTGACCCATAAATTGGTTAGTAAAATAAAATAAAATAAAAATGAAAATACTAAACAAACCCAGCAATGTAATTTTCTTAGCACAAAATCTTTCTCTGCTTTTTTTTACCCCCCTGATATGCAAAATCAGACAACAAGGGAAAAACTTTGAAGAAATTCTGTACATTTCTGTGTTAAATGGGGTTTTCTGTGAGGTGTAAATGATTAAAAGATATTAGTCTTGTTCCTAGCATTTTTTTACTTTAGTGAATTTCAGTAAACTGAAAAGTAATAATATTGCCAAGAGTCTGTACAACCTACCCTTACCATTAAAAAAAACTACATTCAAAGTTTTAGCTGAACTATGTGATCATGTAACTGAATCAGTTTAGTAATGATTGTAATGGTACAGAAGAGAAATGGAAATCAAAACTACAAACTGAAAAGAAGTGTTTTGCTTGATATGTTAAAAAAATCACCACCATGAAACACTTAAATAGGAATTTACTCCATGAACTGTTTTGAATCCTGAAGACTTGCTATAGTCTGGTGGTTAAGAAATACGCATGCTCAAAAAGTAGAGATCTTTTTTCTCTTCAGATCAGAAGAGATTTATGTGTATAAGTGCTGTTAGTAGTAACGAGAATTGTAGAAGTCACTGCTGGCAGAATTATATGCTTTAATACACATCATATTATCATCTTTTTTAAATCATAAATAAATAAACCTTTATAAAATAATTTGTCTCTAAAAAGTTGATACCAGTCTAGTAAAAAAATAATTTCTGTAAGCAGTTCTATTATGTAGGTTTGTTTTTGTTTTTGTTTTGTTTTGTTTTGTTTTGTCTGGGGGGGGCTGGATCTTGTTGTTTGGTTGGGGTTTTTTTGGTCTGACAGCCTTTGTCATTTTCCTTATTTTTGTTTACACATTTGGAAGAGAAATGTGGAAATCACATTTTTGAACTTGCACTTTACTTTCATCATTGTTTCACTGTCATAAATTAAAATTTGGAATGTTTGATATCTATTTATATAAGATTATATCACAATTTTATATTTCTAAATAAATAATATCTTCCACCCCAGCTCAGAAACTATTGTCCTAAGACTTATGCTTATCCTACAAATAATAGAGACAGAAATATGTAGACTTCATAAACTTGAACACATTGTGAGCTTATTTATGTGCTGCCTAAAAGGCAGATGGATGTCATTCATAGCTTGTCAAATGAGAGAAAAAAAGAGAACAGTAATGAAAGAAAAACAATATGGATAGAAGTAAAAAAAAAAAAAGTAATGAGTACAGGAAAGGTTTTTTTATTGTCTTAGACAAGATCTGTCACCTGTCTTGGATTATCACTGAACTGTAAGTTTTAGTCTGACAGTGTTAGGGTTGTCATCAGTTCAAAAAGCCTGACCATGACATTTAACAAACAAGTGACTTCTTTTTTTACTATTTACAGTCACCAGTTTTATCACTTAAAGTGTCAGCTGAGCCTGAGCTCATGTCTGTTCAGTTATCATTCAGCTAAATCTGATGCTGTTTTTTTGTTTCATTCTATTTTTCTGCATCTTTCTGTAATTCCCTTATATTGTTTCTTTATGTTTTTTTTATTTAACCTTTATTTGATACAAACTACAAAACAGCAATTATAGTATGTCAGTGATGGCAAATTCCTGTTAGCAGATGATCAATACAGATATGACTTTGTATGAAAAGAGATCATCCTGTCAGTGTCGATTGCTTTCCATTACTTTTTCCTATTCTACCTTGAGATGTCACAGGAGGATAAGCATGGAAATAAATTGATATTTCTGAACATGGCAATAAAAGAATGAGGAAGATACAAATGCAAGGAGGTATTTTAAATCCTTTTTTCCAGATGGCAGGGAGATGGTGGGATCTGTCTGATGGATACATCTTTTGGTCCTCTGCAAAGCTGATCTATAGGGATCTGTTTTCTAGGGAAAAATAATAAACAAAGGGAAACCTACCTCCAAAACTAGAAGTAAGTCTTCACTCAAAAAAAATTGTGTTAGAGAGCATGAGATGTGAAACTAATCTGAAAAGTGTTTTCAGTATTTACACAAAGCAAAGATGCCTGATATGCTGATTGCCTTTCAGTCTTTATTAGACCATCTAATATATTGACAACTTCAGCACATAACTCTAGATGGTGTTTTATTTCCCTTGAGCTGACTGCGTACATAGAAGTATGTGGAATGTAAAGAATAGGTAGATACCTGAAATGTAAAGCATAATTGGTTTGGGAGGAAATCTAATTAAAGGTTAACATAAGAAATTAGAGGTAGTAAATAAAGTAATAAATTAAATACATAAATACACAAAGTCTAATGAACTGGCCTGCTCAGATTGAGGAAGAGAGGGCTCGGGTGTATAATAATGCTTCATAAGTGCCAAGTTTTTATCAGTGGTGGCCAGTGGAAAATTAAAAGGCAATGGGCACTAACTGAAAAAGGTTTAAACACGTGCAGTGGGTTGACTTTAGCCAGCTACCAAACACCCACCCAGCCACTCTCTTATTCCTCATCCTCAAAAGGACAGGAGGAGTAAATAAGATAAAAACCCCAACCCAAACCGAAACAAAAATCTTGTAGGTAGCAATGAAGATAGGGAGATCACTTACCAGTCACCACCACAGGTAATCCGGACTTCTTTTAGGGAAAATTAATTTCCTTTTTTTTTTTTTTGACAGAAAAATAGATTTGCATAGTGGCAAACAGACTAAAATAACACCTTCCTACTACCTTTCTCCCACGTTCAACTTTAGTCCTTCATGTTGAGTTCTTCTACCCAGCATGGAGAGCCAGCTCCAGCATGAGCTCGATACCTTCAAGAAACATCCACCTGCTCTATTGTGGGTTCCTCCACTGTCTGAAGTGTGGAAATCCACTTTAGTGTGGCCATCTCTATCAGCTGCAGAGGAATCTCTGCTTCAGTGCTTAGAGCACCTCCTCCTGCTCTTTAGTTCACTTACCTTGGTGTTCATAGGGTTGTTTCTTACACTTTTTATCCTCTAATTCTCACTGCTTCTCTGTCATTTTTCTGTTACTTGAATGCAGTTCCCGAAGCTGCCACCCCCTTGTTTGGGGGGCTCAGCTGTGTCCTGTGGTGGGTCAGTTGGAGCCTGATGGAACTGACAGTGCCTGGTATGAAGCAGCCCTGTCCTCTCCTCACAGAGATGGCCCTGCAGACCCCTTAAGGATCAAAACTTGGCACTCAGAATTATTGCTTCTCCACACTTCCAAAAGATATTAAAACAATTAAAGTTTAGTCAGTGACCAAAGTGTAATACAACAAACAAAATACAAAGAATAAAACAAGGCAAAGAAGGAATCTATACAGTATGGGTTTCCAATGACAATTTTTGTATCTGTTTAAAACAGGGAAAACTGATGAAATACAAAAAATGGTCTTTTTAAAATTTTTGAATTCCTGAATTCCATCTACTTTTTTCCTCTGGTGGAAGCTCTGATAGATTTGTTTCATGAGAAACTCTCTATGGTTTAAGCCCATGCAGCTCACTTGCTCAATCCCCCCCCCTGCTCCCAGAGGGATGTGGAAGAGAATCTAAAGAATGTAACTCCCACAGATTGAGATAAGAGCAGTCCAGCAGCAAAAGTATAACAGAAAACCACTACTGCTGCCACCAATAATAATAATGATAAGGGAAATAACAAGGGAAGAGAATACAGCTGCTCACCACCTGCAGATCGATACCCAGCCTGACAGAGCAGTGATCTAGCTCTTCTGGGTAACTGCCCCCACTTTATATACTGGGCATGACGTGCTGTGTTATGGAATACCTCTTTGGTTTGTTTGGGTCAGGTGTCCTGCCTCTGCTTCCTCCCAGCTTCCCCTCCTCCCTGGCAGAACATGAGTCTCACAAAGTCCATGGCCAGACCAAAATATCAGTGTTATCCGCACTGTTCCCAGCCCGAAAGTCAAAACCACAGCACTGTACCAGTTACTAAGAAGGAGAAAAATGACTGCTACTGCTGAACCAGGACAGAAACCTAGTTCAAAACGTTGAAGATCTCTGATACTCTTGTAATCCTGTGAATCTTGATAGTGGTTGACTTGGGAGACACTGGGCCAGGCTCCCCAGAGAAATTGTGAAAGCCCCATTGCTGAAAGTATTCAAGGTCAGGTTGGACAGGCTTTGAGCAACCTGATCTATTGCAGTATTTTCCTGCCCATATCAGGGGGGTTAGACTGGATGATCTTTAAAATTTCCTTTCAACTGGAATAATTCCATGATTCTATGAATATATCACTCTATAATTCTATGATTCTGTGGTCCTATGGTTCTATAATTATATTCCCTGTTGACTAAAATTTCTTGAGTCATATGTAAAAATATGTCATATTGACTTAGTCAAATTTCCTTGACCACATTTTTCCCTTAGTACTAAGTCTGGATTCAGTTCATGATTTGAGTCCAATCAAAAAATGTTCAGATATTTTTGTTCTGGATGACTTTGAATCACTGAATTCTTTATCCAGATATGGATTACCTGCTAATTTTTAAGACACCTTTATGAGTAGTCACAAAGCCTCTGATGAGTCACTGGGTTTTGGCTGAGCAAGGAACAAAGAATCTTTTTTCATAATTCATGGAATACAAGTAGTACCACTTATTTTATTTCAATATATTGAATAAAATCAGAAAGTGTATAGTTTGCAGTGTTTGTTTCTAAAGCAAAGAGAGAAAACCAAATTGAATTCTGCACAGACTGAAATATGCTGATTATATAGATTGGCAAGGATAAGACGAACATTAAGTTTTTCAAAGTATTTCAGAACACTACAGGACTAATATCTTTAGTCCTCTTTTTTGATTGCAGCACAGTAACTACCCAATTTAAGTAAGTCAACAATGACTTGCTCATTTCATTTCTATTTTATATCTGATCTGTTTCTTCAAATGTGTAAAAGGAGAAGCAATTTGGCCTTGCAAAGAAAAGAAGGATCTAAGTGCTCCAAGGCAAAGATAAACACCAAAATGACAACTATTTGTTATTGCTCAATGTCATTTATGCCTTAGCAAGCACATCACATCAAAAGTCTGAGAAATTACTGTCCTGTTTTACTTCAGTATTTGGAATTAAATTACTTGTACATCTCTTGTGAATTAAGTTATCCCTATATATATGTATAAGTAAAAAAAAAAAAAAAAAGAAGGAAATTATGCCTGTAATACCATGCCCTGGGTTCAGCAGTAGCAGTCATTTTTCAACTTCCTAGTAGTTGGTGCAGTGCTGTGGTTTTGACTTTCAGCCTGGGAACAGTGCTGATAACACTGATGTTTTTAGTTACTGCTCAGTAATGTTTACTCTGACCAAGGACCTTCTGAGTCTCATGCTCTGCCAGGTTGGAGGGGAGCTGGGAGGAAGCAGAGACAGGACACCTGACCCAAACTAACCAAAGAGGTATTCCATACCACAGCACATCATGACAACTATATAAAGTGAGGACAGTTACCCGGAAGGACTAGATCGGACTGGGTATCGGTTGGTGGGTGGTGAGCGGTTGTATTCTCTTCCCTTGTTATTTCCCTTATCATTTCTATTATTGGTGGTAGCAGTAGTGGTTTTGTGCTGTACCTTTTATACTGAACTGCTCTTATCTCAATCTGTGGGAGTTACATTCTTTCGATTCTCCTCCCTATCCCTCCGGGAGTGGGGGTGAGGAAGGGGAGGGGGGGAGGGGGGAGTGAGCGAGCGAGCTACGTGGCTGACTGGGCTTAAATCACGACATACCCATATTATTTATTCATAATAACAAGTTTCATCAATGGTAATTTAAACAGCTGATGTTTCAGAGATCACCTAATAATTAGGTTTATTTACGACACAAAAACTGAACGGCAATTTAAAGAAAGAGAAGCGATAATATCTAGAAACTGTCTTTTTTTCCTCTGTAACTATTCTTCCTTTTTATATTTTGTTTCTTGGTAAAAAACTCGCAAATGAGACACAGTTATGTTATTTCCTGTTATCTACAATATTTCTAGGATTCAGTTTGATACATGTACAATTTAGATTTACAATTTGCTTTAAATGTCAAGGCCAGAAACTAAGAAAGGCTAGTACCACTTAGAGAAAGGGGAAGGGTCTGTAAGCTTTCATTTTGTCTTTGGAGCAGAGATTCTGTGTTTTTAAATCAAGACGTCTTCTAAATTGTCTACCCTCTTTAAGGGTTAGATTTTTTACTTCCCTGCTATTCCCCCCATGCCCCACAGTTTATATAAAACATATATTTACAATAAGAAGCTGAAAAATCTGCTGGGTTTTCATGACCTCAACATTTATAAAAGCAGCACTTCTAAGTACAGCATAAGGCAGAGGTGCTTTAAAAATATTTCGTCTTTCTACCTTTTAAGGGGAAAATGTTTTTTTCCAGAGCACATTAACATAAATATTTTTGCTAATTTTTATGAAATTTATTAATTTAATAGTATGTGAGAATAATACACAGAACACACTAATGACCCCATCCAGAAGGAGAAATTGTTTCTTCAGAAACCTCACATTGACCTGAGTAGACCTTTCTTTTTTCTGGATAATTATAAGAACGCTAAAGGTAAAACACACAAGGTAGGGTCTTCGTTATCCATTCTATGATTCTATTATTCATGGGAAAAACAGTTATTTGTAAAAAAAAGTATAAATATTTTTATATTGCAAGTTGTTAGAAACTTTAGTTATATAAGTAAGACTTGTTTATATTTTTTTCTGCAATTAATTAAGTCCAAGTGACTATTCCAGCACTTACGCGTTTCTGTCATCTTAAGGCAAATCTAGACTGCAACATGTCCCTGTGCACTTATACATATTTGGCAAAAATCATCCCTTATCAGGCTTTAATTTCTGGTATACTTTTCATTGTAAAATAACGTTCAGAGAGTACATATGAGATTTTTCAACAGTCTGGAAGAATTTGTTTTCTTTGTAATAAACATCTAAAAGAAATATTTAAATGTAGGTTGTAAATCAACTGCAAATGACAGTTTGCAAAGATAGGACCATTTGATCAAGAGTTAAACAATGAACAGGCATCTCTTCTCAAAGAACAAGACACATTTTGCCACATGCTGACATAGCTCAAGCATACCAACTTTCAAGATACTTACCTTACAAGAGAACATCTCTAACAAATAATGATGTTTTGATTATGAAAGTGAAATACTGAAGCACGTTATTGATGGTAATATGAAGTAACAATGACTGATACTAAGACACTTTGTGCTTTTCAAAATTAAATCCACTCTCATAATGACAGTCTTTCAAGAGCTGTCCACAGGGAAGTATTCAAAGAGATAGATATTTAAATAATTATTTGTTAATGTGTATAACTTCCTTTCTTTGAACATCTCCCTACCATACTTATTTAGCTGCAAAATAGTCCTGGTTAATAACAGTAATTGTTTTTCTTGTTTCCACATTCCAAGAGATACCTTGTTTGAAAAATTATTTCAAAAGAGAAGTCAATTCTCTGGATTACCACTAAAAGACACACCTATACCGTTTGTTTCTCCAGACTACAGTATGCAAAACTTTTAAATTTGAGGTTGCTTGGAATGTGATGACCTGAAAACTTTCCCTTTCATACATCAAAGTTGATAACCAATAAGGCAAAAAAAAAAAAATAAAAAAAAAAAAAATAAACACTACACTAAAGAAGACTTTATGAGCAAAGAAACACTCATTAGCTAATTCACAGTCAGAATTTACAAGTTCTATACTTCGAGGTACACATTCAAATAGTATACAAAAAAAATAATACTGTAAAAATCCACCTATGATGGTGAAAGCAAGCAACCAGTGGAAATTGCGTCCAAGAGCTATGATAGATTTTGCTAAAACTAGAATATTTTTTTTCTCCAAACAAAATTTTCACCAAAACCTGTGCAGATCCTCAATGAAGCTTTCCTTAAAGTAATGCTGACCTTGCTCAGACTTGAGGAGTAACATATTTCTCATCTGAACTTGAAAGTTCATAAACTGGGCAGTCTAAACTGCCAGATATATCTCAAAAGATTACCTCTGGCTTTATGACCACTAAAAAAATTATATCAACCCTGGGATATCTAGAGAGTTAAATATCTGAAAGTCGTGTTTCTAACAAGAGTTGGATTCTTGTGACCAAGGACCTAATAAAAAGCAGCAGGTAAGGACTGAAGACTCTTTCAGGTCCAAACCATTCCACGATTCTGTGATTCTATCCGTATTGGATCTGGCTAGTGGAATTAAATTTTCCCATAACAGCCCATATGTTTCTGTGCTTTTTATTTGTAGCTAGAATGATGTTGTCAGCACACCAGTGTTCTGGCCATTATTGAGCAGTGCATGTACAGTGTATCTCCAGCTCACCTCCTCCCCAGTCCTCACCAAGGCAAGTAGTCTGGGAGTGGGCAAGATGTTGGGAGAAAACATAACTGGGACAGTTGATATGGTTGATATCAACCATAAACCTGACACTGCCAAGTCTATCAACATCATATGACATCATGCTCAGTAATAAAACATCAGGGAAAAGAGGAGGAGGAGGGACAGTCATTATTAAAGTGTTTGTCTTCTGAATCAACTGCTACATGTACTAAGGCCCTACTTCCCAGGAAGTGTCTGGACATTGCCTGCTAATAGGAAATACAGACTTTTTTTGTGAACTAAAATGAAAAAAAGAAATTAACAGGCAGCAGATGTGGAATTTAAGAGGTTTATACATCATCTCTAAGAATTTTAATTTTGATGAGTGTTTGATCATTTAATTCACCTCAGGGTGTTGAAAGAACTGGCTGATGGAATTGGACTACCACTGTCATTCATTTATGAAAAATCACTATTCAGGAGTTGTCGCCAACAGCTCAGAAAATTAATCATGCTGAATCTATTCTAAATGAGGAACTCAAGAACCTAAAGTCCATTCAACCTCACCTCAGTCCTTAGAAAGAGCATGAAGCACGTCTTCTCAGAATCCTCTCAAATGCATGAGGGTCATATTTACTAAGGCTGACCCTTCTTGACCAAACTGAATATCTTCTTCTGTTAAATGGTGGTCTATGCAGAGAAAGAGACAGTAGAAGGCCAATCTCGATTTCAAGAAGGCTTTTGAGACCATTCCTTGCATCAGTCTTGTGGAAGCTGGGGAAGTATGGAGTAGATAAACAGCTACAGGAACTGAAACTTGGATCAACTTTGGAATCTCCATAGAACTATGAGTTACAACATACAGAAGACAAGTATTTCAGGACAGGCAGCTGGTTCATCAGAGAAGTAAGACAACTATCTGCACTTAGCTGATGTTTGCCTATTGATTCTGCTTAATAGCTACAACTCCCTATGTGTTAAGTGAAAAATATCTGCCTCATGCATCACAATTGATGTAAAAGTAGAAAAAAAATATCTCTTCTATACTTTTTTTAATTTTCACTGGGAAAAAAAAATCACAAATTATAAGATTATAATAGAAAGGTTGCTGAAACAGCTATATATCATCCCTTCTATCTCTCCATCTCAATGTAGCATCAGTTACTCTGAATCACTGTGGGAATGGGAAGGTAACAACTTGCTAACTACCATCATGCCACTTTATTACTCTCTTGGAATAACTGTCAGAAGAGAAAGTCTTCCACTTAGGTGTTCTCAGCTTTCTTGTTTTAAGAGACAGCATTACTCATGCCTCCACATTAATAGCCAACAGGATGCCATTTCTGTTGCCTCCAACAGCTCTTCTGATAGCACCCTGCCACTTTATATCCTAGGTTCTAAGCATGTTTTAATTATTCATTACTTCATCAGAAAGAATTCTCCTGCTGTCTGTATCTACAGGCAAGCACAAACACCAGTGTTCACATCCTTTGCTACCTCACCTCTTCCCTCCTAAAAGAGAAGATGAATTTTCCACTTTTTGAATCAATTGATGCTGTACTTCAGCTTTATCTTCCACTGAAAAACCAGTTCCCCAATTTTCTTGGTCTGCAACAGACAGGCTGCATTTTTGCTTGTTGTAGATGCTTATGGCAGAGAAATTATTATTCATTTCAAATCTCAGAAGTTTTATTTGATGAAACTTCTGTAAGTAAAGAAAAACATGTTAACTGAATATGGAAGACATCTTTTTGTTTTTAAAAAAACACAACATTTTTCACATTTCTTTCTATTTATAACATCCTTTGAAATTTCCCCATGGAAAACAGCCATCATTTTTCAAGATCCATTTCTACTTATTTGAATATTCTAACTTGCCCTCTAAACCCCCACCTTTTTCATTTTATAGATATTGAGCATTGTTGCTATGATTGCATATCTCCATGAGAGTCAGTTTTAAATAAGACACACAAACCTGATACTACTTGAAATTACAATAGCACCTGAAGTCATGCACTCCTATGACTTTAGTATGCTATAAATCATAGTGAGAAGTGAAGAACCTTTAAAATCTGCTGACCAGCTTCAGTATAACTTCTCCATTTGCATAATAATCGTCTAAGCCTTGTTCCAGTTTGAACAATTCCACTTTCTTTAATGTAGTTGATCAAAATTATATGCAGTACTTTAATGCTTTCTGTAATGTCATTTATATTTTCTTATACCTATTGAAAATGTTGACTGCTGCACCACAAACAACATAGATCTTTTTATCACCACATTAAATTGATGATTTATAGGTATTCCATAAAAGACCAACCAAATATAATCTTCTGAAGGAAGATGTAAATATACCACCATGCATCATTGTGTCCTACTAGATACAAGCTATTTCTAAACAATAACAAAAAATATATATCTATATTTGGTGGGACATACTTCCTGAGCTAATAATCCTTGCAGTGAGGAGAAACACATTATTCCATGCTTCAGTCTGGGCTGAGAAAGAGCAGTTATGACTGGCTCATATTAGGAATTACTAGGACTCTGTACTTGGATGTATTGAACTATGTGCAAAGTTTCCTCATATCCACATACAAAAGATCATACATTATGATAATGTATAATCTTGCTTTTCAGAATTTTCAAATATCTCCTTGTCCTCCTCAATAAACAGGAAAAGACTTATATTCTTAATCCATTCCCACATGATCTTAATCTCTTTAGTACTGTCCTAAATCCCATTTCTATAATTTAAGTTACTACAAAGTCAAATAATTCTTTCTCCATAATACTTTCACTGTCCTTTGTGTTTTAAATTAATATTATGTCATCAGAAAAATTTGTTAATATATCCCTTGAGGTTTTTTTCAGGTCCATTAACAGAAGTATTAATAGAAATAATAAAAATTACTTGAAACCTATCTTGCTCAAGTAATTTTAGTTTTTTATGAATGTCCTTCCACCACAATATATATTTAGGGAGATCCTTTGGTGTGGACCTACATGTAGTATTTTTTTAAAACAAACAAACAAAGCCTTAAACCAAAACAAACAAGGTAACACAAAAAGAAATCCCACGTCTTTTGGAGCAGTACAATACCTCATACTCTTTATTTATAATAAAAGAGTATGTTTAGATTTTGCAACACCAGAAGGTTTGTTTCTGAGAGCCTAGAAAAGCTGGTTCCTTGTTACAGAGACTTCTCTATTATACTCTTTCATGAATAAGAATCACCAGACACTGAAAGTCACAGGACAGATTAGAAACCATGGCAGGGGAATTCAGTGCTCATAGCCACAGGGCACTAACTATAAATTCTTTTGAAGTTGTACTACACTTACATTTAGCAAAGTATCAGTGGACCAAATTTATCTTTGGGCTATTGACTAATCATCAGGCCCTGGTGAAAGATGGTCATAGAAACCAGGCTGGAAGGGACCTTAAGGATCACCTGGTCCAACTCTTTTTTTCATTTTGCATTTTTTCATCTTGTCGCTGCTATTGATGCCACTGTTGCTTCTTCTGTCAGATGTGCACAGAATTATGAAATTGTACTAAATATATGCAATAGGTCTCATCTTTTCCTGGGAGTTTTCTTCTAATTATAAATACATGTATAAAACGCAAAAAAAAAATAATTTTTAGAATAGCAAATAGATTAAAATCCTGCTGTCCCTTGGTTATGCAGTCATGGGGGATTAAACAAGATAATTTTTTATATTCATGGTTGTTGGGTTTTTTTACTTCTCATCAGCTTGTAAGTCAGCTTTCATTAACATTTATGCTAAGTAAAAATTAATAGCACAAGCATAACGAACTAAATATTAAGAGATCTATGATTTGTATCTGTGCACAAGACATGGTACATGCTACTGTGAATAAAATGTGAAATATTATTATAAAAACATCACGGTTCCACTTTCATCTGTTTTACATTACAACAACTTTTTTTTTTTTTTCTCTTTAGTATCTCCAATGCAGAAGTATGGGCTTCTTTTATTCCTACTAAAAATCTCATACTTTCTCTCTTCACTCCCTACTCTTGTACAAAACACAGAACCTGCAAAGCAGCATCCACCAAATCCATGCAAAAACACTATATAGATAGCATTTAATTTTTGCAACCTCTCTTTGAAATGTGATGAATAAATTAGTCTGTAACAAACAGGAATGAGATGAACTGGCATTATTTTTATTCCCGGGAGACTAAGTTACATGCTGATTAAGGTTTTTTTATAACTTAAACAGAATTTATTTCATAATTGAAGTTTCTTCATTTTTGCTGAATATTTTAAAAATACATCAGATTACCACCAAAAAAAACCCCAACCAAAACCCAAAGTCAAAATACCCACAAAATATAGCAAAATTTCCAAACAAAATCTACAACACACTGTTTCTCATAATCTAGAACAGATTTATTTTTAAATACTAAACAAAAGCAATTCCTTTAACCAAGTCAGGCCTCTAAAAATCAGGATTATGATGTTTCAGTGTTCCAGCTAATTACCTAGTAAAAAAAATATATGGAGAGCCAATTCAGTGGTAGTGGGTGGTGTGTGTACATTTAACAGAGTAAAGAGGAAAAAAACTAAATCAACTGGTTGAATAATTTGAAATCAAATGGTAGCTTGAGCTGCGAAGTTCTGTAGTGATATTGATCTTCAAAGTATTTTACACACTTCCTAATTAACTGGAAGGAATGAATTAGTCAAATATCAAGTAAAATTAAACTTATTATGAAGAATAACTCTTGATGAAGCTCCTCTGAATTCTTGGAGAAGCATAAAAGTTTTTCATTATTTACTATTTAGTGATTAAAGCCAAGATTCTACTCCATGGGACATATTCTTAGTGATGTAGTAACAATTGGTTTTGCTTTCTTCCTCAGGCTGCAAAGCAAGGTTAAGTGGGAGATGTACTTTTTATCTTTTGTTTTAGCTGTATTTTCATACCAATAATGCATACAGGGAAAATCGTGGGGAAAGAAAAGTTTTTAAGTAGCAAGAGACAGGTATCTAGGTAGGATTAAATATAACAAAGGGGAGTTCTAGCAGCAACCATGTATCACACACAAAATTAATGCCAGCAGTGTGACAGTGATGCAGAATAACCAAATCTCATTTAGGAATGTAATAACAAGCTCTTTTGTTTCAGAAGCTTTCTAGTTCTGGTAAACTAGATAGAGAATAAACTTCTCCCAGTTACCTGTGAGAGTGATTTATCTCACAGACTCCAGCTCAATTTAGATGGAGTGAGAAAAATATTTTTGGGACTAAGTTCTCTGACCTTGAGCTTCCTGTTTGATTTTTGTTGAAGTCAAATAAAAACCTAAGGAATAAATCCAAAGCAGGATCTAACTTTTTCATACTGGGAGCAAACTACCTACTTTTCAGATGTCATGTTGTCTAGAAATAAATTTCACAGTTAAATGCCAAATTCTCTACAGAGAAAACCTGAAGCTATAGCAACAACTATGAGCAACTAGCATATGAAGTGCAAATGCAATGAACTGACTGCTAAAAAAAACCAACCAAACAAAAAAAAAAACATTGGTCATTTTGTATCCAAGTCTTTTATCAGTGTTCCAAAAACGCTGACCCACCTGATTGGTCTCTCTGTATTGTGCCCTTCTCTCCCACTTTAATGACTTATTGCCATTAATGAGACACAACCATCTTCCAATAATTTCATTGTAGATATTCAAAGGTTGCCTGATTAACTAA
This sequence comes from Neopsephotus bourkii, assembly GCF_033783945.1. Classification (NCBI taxonomy): domain Eukaryota; kingdom Metazoa; phylum Chordata; class Aves; order Psittaciformes; family Psittacidae; genus Neopsephotus; species Neopsephotus bourkii. Next base: position 4,855,248 of record NW_026901872.1, on the reverse strand, counting down.
GTCATGCATTATACATAGGCAGCCTACTTTGGAATTACAGGTGATTGGACATATTTCTTGGTAGACATGATTCATATATCAAGACTAGGATACCAGTCCAGAGAATACCATGGAATATTTTTAAACCCTTCTCTAGGAAGAAGGTAATGCTCTCCAAAATAACAGAAAGATACAAAACTTACAGAAAAGACCTAAGGCAAAACAGCTTTGTCCTATTCTCAGAATCCAACTTCTAAGTATGGATAGAACAAAGATTACATGTTTGTCCTCAGACTAAAGTAAAAAACGCAGCACTGTATCAGCTACTAAAGAGAAAAATGACTGCTACAGCTGAACCCAGGACAACACTGTATGGGCGAGCATATCTGCTAATAAAGTATAGAATACATTTGGAACATTACACCTGAAAAAATTTCACAGTTAAATGTATAACTACAGTAATAAGGTTAAGTACCTCAAAGTTATTAATTTAAGAAATCCATACTGTTAAACTTCTTTTAGGTAGAAGTCTACCTATCACTGTTTATGGTGGAAATTGAAGTGAGTTGCTCTGTAAAATGAAAGCAGGTTTGACAATGTTAACATTTTCTTGAGCTACAAGTCATATATTTCTTGCATTTTCTAGTTGAATTGAAAATGCATAGCCAAAGCAGCTAACAGCTAGCACTGCACAATTTGCTATTTGCACAGAATTCATGTTTGACCATAAAGAATATACACTGTGTTAAAGAGCTGTCAGAAAGGTTGGGCTTTGGCATTTCTTGGATCTTAACTGGACAGAATCAAAACAGCAGATTAAGCTGTAGATGTTGGTGGCATTTGAATTACTTTTATATCTGCTGTGTTCATATGACTATTGGAAAGAAAGATCAAATAGCGTGGTTACCTTCAACCACTATGTGCTACAGAAAAGTTACGATGAAAGTGCACACTACAAACTTCTATACTTTTCCATTTGTGATATAACTGTAGGACAACATCTCACCAAATGAAAAGTGTAATATTGAAAGTACAAACCACCTAATTACGCAACAGAATATATAGCAACAAAAGGTGAGTTTCAGCTCATCTTACTTCAGATATCTGCAATCCAGACAACTACAGGAGTCTACTTTGTAGATTAATTTTTTTTGGTACTCTTTCTGTACTGTCCCTGAAAATGTCTATTTTCAGGGACAAATTCATGTCAGTTCAGAATGAGATGAATCATGCTTTGAAGATTTTGCTAGGAACACTAACTTGTTCTCACAAATGTGAACATCTGATGTTGGTTAGATGAATCACACTGGCAATATTACTGAAATTGTGGTTTCTTTTCTGGGTGTATCAGGCAATCACAGATGATGATAAACCACCAAAGAAACATAAGGGAAATCACCAGACAGAAGCATACTCTTAGGATTATATCTAATTGTCTATTCCAGTAGGGCTAGAGAAAAACTAATGCCAGTATGCAAAGAAAGATGAGAGTTCATTTGAAATTCTGATCAGAGAAGAAACATGGAGTACGTGAAGAGAAGGACAGGAAAAGTGATCAGAGACATGGAGATTTAAATTGACTGATCTACCAATATCTTTCAGTGCGATCTGTTCCATGATCTTTCTGGACACAAGGTGAGGCTGGTCAGTAGTTCCCAGTGTCCTCCTTTTTACAAATAGGTGTGGTGTTTCCCTTATTCCAGTTGCTGGGGCCTTTGCCTCACTGTCATGACTTTTCAAATATAATGGAGTCATTTAATGACATTTTATAACATCAACAGGGGGGTTGAGTCACATCATGAACAAATTTAAAAAAAACTGCCTTAAAAGAAAAGTAAGAACAATGGGATATGGATTGTTGAGATCAAAATAAGATTTTGCCAGCTTGCTGCTGACCTAAAAGAAAGTTGCAAAAGGGAAGTGAGTTTGAACACAAAAATAACAAGTCCAGATGGAGATTAAGTACAATTAACTAATACATACACTTATCTCCATTTGACCATTTGAGAGAAAATCTAAGATTACCCAAAAAAAAAGCAATTTGGGAAAGAGAAGGGTAATTATATGAAAAAAAAAAAAAAAAAAGTCTGATAATTACCCTCCAACTTCAGCTTGCTTCTAAAAATAATCAAGGTCAGATAAAAACAGCTAGATGGCTTTCCTTGTACATATGAAAACTACGAGCAAAAGTAGCTCAGTTTGAAAATAATTTTAGCCAGTCTAGTCACAATTCAAAATGTTATTTTCACATAAGAATCAATTTTCCTTTAGAAGAGTAGGACTGATTCTGATTCTCCATTTGAAGAATTTGGGGTTAACTGCTCCTGTATGAAGGAGAGAATAAACTCACCACTAATCATTTAACAAAGACCAAACAAACCCCTCTTGTGAATATTCCTGTTCAGTGTTTACTAGTTTTGGCTGCTGTAATTACTTTGCCTATTCTACTAACAAATCTACTTTTGTAACAGAATTGCTGTCTTTAAATAGTCAAATTATCATTCAAATCTTCAGTGTATAATGTAAGTAGTTTCGCTTGGAAGCTGATTAATACATTTCCATATAAACCAGGAAACCTTTAAAATAAGTAGATATTAAATTTACATTTTTGTAAGTGCAAGCCTAGAAAGCATGGATCCAGTGGCTCATTAAGAGTTTATATATTATGTATATTTGATAATACCCAAACTCAACATCACAATAATCGTGTGCTGGCCACTGTAACTGCCAGGTAAGTGACAGCAAACATGTAGAAAACCAGACAGAGGAATCCCCATGAATGTAAGAGCTGAGCTTTGTAGAAAGAGACCTTCAATAAGATGACTTTCCAGCAATACTCCACAAGGATTCTGCAGGACTTCCATATTCATAATGCGCATTTCTCTTATCCGTCAGTGGATTTGAATTATACAGCAGAACAGCTGTTACTGCAGTATTCAGTATAATACAATGATTTTTTACAAAGGAGATATAGGGCAAATTTTATTTATTTGTTTGCTTCATTTCAGCTGAATAGACTGAAGTGTGTTTAAATTTTCATCATTTTTTTTTTAGAGTCAGCTGTTTCAGTTTATACCATTAATTTACAACTTCACTCTGTTGTTTTTGTCCCTCTAGGTTTGTGTTGGTCATTTTTTAGACCCTAATCTCTAATTAGTAATTATAAAATAATATGATGCAAATAGCATTTGGTACTTTAAACCACCAAATACTCATTGACACAATGAGTATATATATATATATATATATATATACATATATACACACACCACTTCTGCATCGTCAGAAGATAACACAATTGCTTGCTAGTGCAAATTTAGCTCCTGGTTTCTATTGCTGCTACCAGAAAAAGAAAATACAAAGGTTGGTACTACATGCCATGGGACAAAAGGGCACCATGTTGCAATGTCTGAATAGATAGCACACATTAACAGTGAGAAGTACAGAGATTTACGTTAATAGAAATGTTTGAAGTTGCTCTGAGTCACTTATCAGAGCCCAGCAGCTTATTTCATTAGCATTTTCATATTTTCTTATGGTTTTAAAATCAGTCTGTGCAAACTGTAGAAAGTCTGTGTGTAATTTATTCTAGTGCCTTTTGTGGGATGCATATTTAGAGGGGAAAAAACCCAAAATTAACACTCAAGTGCACTGTGCTATAAGTTGGCTCACATGAAAAGTATAATAAAAGTCTAATGACAATGTTTTCAGCTATATTGTGGGATGCATATTTGAAATCATAGTTTTTGAAACCCAGAAGATATTTCCAAAATACGTTTTGGTGAACTTGGCACACAACTCCAATTTGAGGGCACTTCAATTTAGAAGAGTAGCAGTATAACAAAAAACTGAAGCTTGGTTAGAATAGTGGAGGGATGCTGGTCATTCCTCGCACAGCCGAAGTTGTCTTTTAAGCTTACCCTATAAAGTTTGAGGTATAGTTCGTTCGCCTAGTAATTGAAACCTAAATCCCTGTTCCTCAAAATTAAACAAAATTTTTATTCAACAGTATATGAATTTGCTTGGCTTTGCAGATTTGTGAAGTAATACTTGACGTTTAGAACCTGTATTGCTCTACTCAGTCTCTACATGTTTATACAAAACACATTAACACCTGACCTACTGAATACCCTATGATCTGTTCTGTTTTGGATCTAAACAATGTAGAATTATTCACTTCAGGAAGCTTAAAAACAATCTGCTATTTTTGTAAAGGCATTGTGCACATACTGCATAATTCACATGGACTCTGACTTCTGTGAACTTATCAAGTGAGAGGAAATGGGTATAAAACCCAGAAAGCTCTACCTGAAAATAAGGAAGAACTTTACTGTGAGGGTGACTGAGCATTGGAATTGGTTTCCCAGAGAATCTGTAGAGTCTCCTTCCCAGGAAATATTCAAGAGCCATTCGGACATGCTGAGTAGTATGCTCTAGGTGACTCTACCTAAGCAGGGAGGTTGAACTAGATGACCCCCAGTGATCCCCTCCAACCTCAACCATTCTGATTCTGTCATCTTGTATTGATTTTTATATCCCATAGATTATCTTACAAAGGATAACATAGTATTTATAAACAGTAGAACAGTTAACAGGAAACATAAAGCACAAGGTATCCTGGAACCCTGTGTACTGAAGATTCTTGTAGCGAGTATGGATTTAGATCCCTTCAAGGAACAGATTACTTAAAACTTGGTCTCCTGAATGCACTAGTGCTCCCATGGTATATAAAAGGGAACAGTAAACCCAACTGTTGTTTGTTTTTTTTTGAGCTGGCACTTTTGGAAAATACAAAAGAAAATCTTTTGGATTGGCCTAAACATAATTTTTTAATTTATTTTCTAGTCTTTAAAAATAATAAAAACCACATCTGTTAATTCTATCACTGGCATAAACATAGTCTGATAGAAAGTGATGTTAACAGTTACTGATCCTTGGAAAACTAACTTTGCCCTTCTGTCAGAAGAGAGATATTTTTCCATTCTTCTGGATTCCAAAATCTTTTACCTCTAGTTTTATCTAGTATTTCAGTCTAGTTTCACTAAGATCTGTATTATGCATACTGATCCAATAAGAGATGTGCTGCAATTTTATATTAAAAGGACACAAGAATATAATTGAAGAGAGCCTGAAGTAACCAGTGAAGTCAATATTTGTAACCCATAGGCCGGAAACCTTACTTTTCTCATTATTTAGCCAAGCTAAATGTCCATTGCTGAACACATTTTACTTAAGCTAACTATTAAACAGTCCAAAATAAGGTTTATCTTGTGCTTCTTTTATACTTTACTGGAAGTGGGGGGTATCTGTCGAGATACAACAACTGACAAAATAACAACTCTATGGTAAAGTCAACTTTTTTTCTGGTTTTCTAGTGTACTGGGTTTGGCTGGGATTGAGCTAATTTTCTTCATAGTAGCTTGCATATCTTGAATTGGTGCTGAAAGCAACTTATGAAATAGAGTTCTTTGTAGGAGTACTAGTGTAGCATACTGTTTTTTCTAAACTGAGAACCTGTATAACAAAAGCATAATCTCTACTCCTGTTTCAATTCACAATTCTAGTTTTTGAAATATTCTAACAGGAGGTACCTTATCATATAATTTTCCTTTAAGTTACCATTACTTGTTGATGTGTTTGCTATGACCAAGTGACCAGTTGCAATTTTGTCTTTATAAATGCTGGAATTTATTTTTGTCACTTTTGAGACCTTCTTGTGAACATTTGAAACATATCTTTGACTCTAAAGTGCTGCAACAGCAACAGCAAACAATATATGATACAAATGTGTTTGTGATCAAGCATGTCAAGGTGAGCAAAATCTGAGAAACTGATTCACCCACAGCCACACATATACTGCTTCTCCTGACTATTACATAGTGGAAAGACATAATTGTGTCTACTGAAGAGTAAAAAACTCAATGTATTATCTACATAATGTATTGTGCACAACATAACAGATTTTACTTGGTTAAACATACCATTACCCATTGTTGCTATCTAATAACCCAACTATAATTACATCTCAGAAAACAGTATTGTCTTTTTGTTGAATGTGCATTCCAGGTACTTTCAATAGTCATACCTTGTACAAATCCCTGAAAAGTATGTATGCCTTAAATAAATAAACTAATAATATATCCACCCATAGCGTCTGAATCAAATATTTATATGGTAATAAAGTTCATATTGCAAATAACAGCTGAGCATTAAAAAAAAAAAAAAGCCACCTGAGGTACATAATCTATATCCTTTCTTCCATTAAATATGTAAGTAAAATACTTCTAATGAAGCAATAAAATAGATTGTGAAAATCATGTTATCTTCCTTGATTCATTTATTACCACCAGCTGGAATTTAATACAGTGTAAAATTTATCTCACCATTTTTCTTAAATGCATTTCTTGGTGATGAAAAACATTTTCTTTCCTGCTGTTATTTTGTAACAAGGAAGTATTATATTAAGAACAAATCCTTTTGTTCTCTCTATTGCAGTGATCATATAAAAAATCCAAATTTGTGGTTAGAAGCAATTTCTCCTATCTCAAAATGAGTTCACTGATACAATGGGAAATGAGGAACAAGTAGAAAAGCTCCAGCCATTCAAGAAGAATTCTGTGTTGCAGCTCATAATGCACGTCATTTGCTCATAAAGATTAAGGCAATTAATTTTGTTGTTTTCCACACCTGACAAATCAATCAAACCATGATATAATCAGTAACAACAAAGGTTTAGTGGAACTAGCAGTAAACAAGACTTAATTATTGCACTCTCCCTATAGGGGGTGCACTCTAGGCAACTAGACTATAAGGCAGATTAATTTTTTCCTCTCTATTTTTTTGTGTCCCTGTAGAGATCTCTATAGCAACTGAATGAAATTATATGTGGTGTTAACAGCTACAGAATTTTATAAATTAATAATACTGCAAAATTGGACTATGGTTTGTCTGGAGATAGACAGCCTTCCTCAATACACAGAGTGTTGAAATAATAGTAAAGATACATAGATAGTACAAACCTAACACACATGAAACTTAGTTACCGTGTTTAGTTTCCAAACTAATTCTGAATATAAAGCTACATAAGAACTTTTACCATTATCCTGATCTTCTATGTGAAGGGTAGTGCATTGAATTGTGCATATATAGTTAAGCCTGAGATTGTTTTCAATCATGTTGTTATTGCTACAAAATTTCCATTGTACATATACATGACTTAAAGGTGGCTATGGAGCAAAAAGCTACTCATTACAGTCTGACCCATATCCTATGACAATTTAAGTATGCCATGCAAATCTCAGTAAAATGATAAAAATTAAAGGTGTTATGCTTATTCTAATTCTTTTAAAGCTATGCACAATAGTTTTCCTGTAAGCCTGCATATTATGCTTTGCTCATGATATGGCTACCCTAAGAGCTGATAGAGCAGTAAGACTTACGGAGGACTCAAATGAGTAACACCTCTTTTAGTTTCTTAAGTATAAATCAAACCTCAAGGTTTCCATTGAAGTACCTCAAAATAAGACAGTGACAGCTAAAGGTACCTTTGCTTTTATCCTGAACTTGCTTATAGGCCTAGTATTATGCTTATGAGAAAGCTAAAAGTAGTTTGATACCAACAGGTTAAGTGTAAGCAGTTGGGATTCCTCTCTGCTCATAACCAGAGCAAAATCAATTTTCTATAGGGCAACATGATAGAGGAATTTAATAATAATTTAAAATATGAAATCAGGATGATTTAAAAACAAAATACAGCTCAGATATATGTAAGGAAAAAAATTTATCAGCTTTTAAAATGAAATGTTATGAGAATTTCCTATAAATAATAGTGAAGATGCAGTATAAATAGATGCTGTGAGGCATGTATATGATTTAGTGGCTTGGAACACTTGGATAAAGAGACTAAAATGGTATGAGTATGGTAAACATTAAATGGAGTGAAAACTGACTCACCGTTGGTGTCAAAACCAAGATAATCCATAGATAACAACAGCATGTGCATAATAGGGACTGATGCTTGATCTGACTCTGCTCTTGTGCTAGTGTCAGCAATATAGAATCATAGAATAGTTAGGGTTGGAAAGGACCTTAAGATCATCTAGTTCCAACCCCCCTGCCATAGGCAGGGACACATCACACTAAACTATGTCACCCAAGGCTCTGTCCAACCTGGCCTTGAACACTGCCAGGGAGGAAGCATTCACAACTTCCTTGGGCAACCCATTCCAGTGCCTCACCACCCTTACAGCAACGAACTTCCTCCTTATATCCAATCTAAACTTCCTGTGTTCAAGTTTTAATCTGTTACCCCTTGTCCTGTCACTACAGTCCCTAATGAAGAATCCCTCCCCAGCATCTTTATAGTCCCCCTTCAGATACTGGAAGGTTGCTATGAGGTGTCCACGCAGCCTTCTCTTCTCCAGGCTGAACAGCCCTAACTTTCTCAGCCTATCTTCATATGGGAGGTGACCTAGCCCCTTGATCATTCTCCTGGCCCTCCTCTGGACTTGTTCGAACAGTTCCATGTCCTTTTTATGTTGAGGACACCAGAACTGTACACAGTACTCCGAGTGAGGTCTCACGAGAGTAGAGTATAGTAGATATGCAAGAAATAATAAAATTGTTGACAATCAAAATTGAAAAAAGTGGAATAAAAAATGAAAGTGGTAAATAACGAATGAGAATGTTTGATAACATTAGAGATATCAATTGTTAAACCAGTGATCAATACCAATTAATGAGGCCAAATGTTAAGTCAGACATTCAGACTGACAATAAATTTTGATGAGTACTGTGGCAAATGTTCTAATATACTTCAAAAATTTAGAAACAGAGAAGAGCAAATAAAAGTAAGGATGTTAAAATGATAATTGATTGCACTGTTATTTTTAAACCTGAAGCTCTGCTTGACCCACACTGACTTGCAATAGGACTTTCTGTAACAAGTATCCTGTCATTTAAGAGTAATCGACTGATGTATAATAAGACCAGTGACTGAAAGTTAAAAATAGACTCATTTAGATTAGAAATAAGGAATATAACTTTAATTGTTATGGCAATAATGTGTTGTACTTGCAAACTGTGGTGAAGAATTTGCCACTAAAATGTGTGCTTTCCTTGAAGAGCTGTTGTAGTTCATAATCAGTTTAAATCAAAGAATTCCTGTGTTTTGCTTAAATCACTGCCTCCTTAAGGTTTTATAATCTGCAGGGCATATTTTATTACAACAGGAGGCCAAACAGCAGACTAAAATAGCACTGGTAGAGAAAGAGTGTGACAGATGCCTGATTTCAGACTGTAAAGTTGAATTTCTTGCCACTTCCATAATTTTCAAGAAATTAAAGATTGCTAAGGCTTTGTGCAATGAATCTCATCCAGGTTGACAGCTGTTGCGGGCTAACCTCAACGGGCAGCTAGGCACCACAAAGCTGCTTATTAACTTTTCCCCCATCACCCTGAGTAGGATGGGGGAAGAAGAAAGAATAAAAGCAAGAAAATCTGCAGATCAAGATTTAAAAAAAAAAAAAAGTTTAGTCAGTGACAGAAGTGGTAGAAGACAGAAGAAAAGAAATCACAAGTGATGCAAAGGTAATCATTTACCACCTCCCATGAATAGACTGGTACCCTGCCTGTTCCAGAGCCTTCCATAGACACTTCATATTCCTGTCAATCAGTTTATGCAGATAAATTTTGCAATGTCAAAGCCAAATTATTTTCTTAATGTTTCAGATAGAATGTCCTACAATGTTTATATTACATTAACTCATGTACACACTATATCTCTAGCACTGTTACTGTGATTTTTTCCCTCACTTCATTTAGGCTTTAGGGTTCCTAAACAAAGTTATTAAGCTGCCAGTATTTCTATAGAAAGTGCAGGTAGACAAACTGAAATAACAATTTAGACTTCTATACTTGGTTAGCTGAATAGCTTTCTAGACTTTTGACTAGATTTCCTTTATTTTGGATTTTATTTTTATAAAACCATTACTGAAATGTCTTCAGTGTTGACAACATCAGCATTATTCCATCTCTTGCCAAATTTCATTTAGCATAAAAAAATTTCTTAAGAGGCTAATTTCACATATCCTGTCTGGTAGAGTTTCTAGTTCTTTATTAGATTTTTTCATTTATCATGTTATTGCTTGAGTCATATGACTGCACTTTTAAAGTCTCATTGTTTCATCTGATGCTACTTCACTCTCCTGATCCCCACCTCTTGTTACGAAGACTCAAGATTCACCTTTCACCAGAAAACACTGCTGATCTAGAATTTAGCACTTTAGCAGATATAGGGACAGCAAGCGCAAGAAATGAAGTTGCAAAACTCATCAATTTATAAACTTTAACAGCAGTTCACTTTGTAGGTTCCTTAAGAAGTTTGGATCCCATTTATAATACTGTTAAAAAAAAAAAAAAAAAGAGAGAGAGAGAGAAAAGGATGCTATGCCACTTGGATTTCTTGGGTTTTAAACAGTTTTGTATCTAAATGCTGAATTAAACTTGCCTGTCAAAACAGACATAATCCAGAAACCTGTAGTCTTCACAGCAGAATTTGGATTTAAAACTTCAGAAAATATTCAGAAACCTGTTACAACCCCATAAAAACTTTCCTTAAGACCAGACTTCAGTGTCATTGTGATGATTAAATAACTGGAACAACTTATATATCAGCAGAGGCTGAAGAAGATGTGATTATTCAGACTGGAAGAGAGAAATCTCCATGGGACCTTCTCAATGTGCACAAAAAGACCCAGCCAGACTCTTTTCACTGCTGCTCACTGACAGGACTAAAGGCAATTGAAGCACAATGAGAAAAAAATAACAAAACACAAATTCCTCTGTAATAATAAAAGCTTTTTACTGTGAGGATCAATAACTAGAACAGATTGCCCAAAGTGGTTGTGAAGTCTCCATACTTGGAGATATTCAAACCATGTTTGGATATGGTCCTGAGCAACCTGCCGTAACTGTCCCTGCTCTGAGCTGGGGCAATGGACTTGGACATCTCCCAGCCCAGGGTAACAGGCAAATCTGGGATTTGCCCAGGCCCAGGAGATGCAAAGACAGCAGCCCACAGATGGGGATTAGGGTCAGGCCTGGGGAGGGGAAGCAGTGTCACAGACACATCCCTGGGTTGACTAGACAGGCCTATGGATATGCGCAGAGGCTGAGCTGGGCCGGCCTGGCTTGGCAAGGCCCAAGGACAGGCAGGCCTGTGGGAAGCTGGAGACTGGATCTGCTGCAGCAACTGTAGGGAAAATATGTGGCAGACTGGGGAACTAAAATGGAGTCGTGGGCCATGGGTAGGGAGGAGGGAGGGGAGGGAGGGGAGGGAGGGCCCCAGCCGTTAAAGCCCGTTAGCACACTCATGTCCCTTCAGGTACTTGTGAGGTAATTCTCCCATGGTGGGAAGGGCACAGATTGACCTCACTGGTGCCTTCTCTGAAGAGAAATGTGCCAATTTTCAAGTAAAGCATAAGGAATGAGTAATAAGTGAACGAAACATTACTTCTCCACTGGTGTTCTAGCAAATATATAAAGGGATCCTAGGAATCTAGTTTGCACAATAATGCATTTATTTTTCAACAAATTTGCTTAGCTTACCCTCACCTAAATTTGACCTGGACTTTCAAAACCTGGACTGTTCTGATCTCAAAGCTATAGCGTAAACTCATTTTCTTTCTGTTGGAATCTCTCCACTACATACAAATACAAGTGAACTTTAACTCATACTAAAGGTTTGTCTATAACAACTAGAACTCATTACTACAATGAAACTAACAGACTAGGAATGTTTAGCTTAATGTCTTTGGCTTAATATTCTGTCTTTACTCCTAATTTACCTTAAAGATTTCTGTCAGCAGACAAATTGCCTTGCCTGTAGCACTACACTACTATGTACTTCTGATAGAAAAGAGAGTTAAAAGGTAGTTTAGATATTTTTAACTGGTGTTCAATTATTACAGTTAAGACATACAGCTACTGTGCAATAAGGTCACAATAATTTGTAGTGTTAAGGTTACAAGTCTCTTGGAAAGAGAATGTGGTTTCAGGCCCTGAAGGCTTACTCTTTTGCCCCACAGGCTGTTAAAAAACCCTCTCTATTCCTCCACTGGTAACATTCATTTTGAATACCTCCTTTCATATGTTCTTTAACAGATGCTCAAAAGAAACATTATTCTTACATTTCAAATACTGTTGCAATTAAATAAAATGAAAAACCCAGGGTTTCATTTCTGCAAAGAGGGAGAAAAGTTTATTTCTTCCCCCCTAAGTACACCACCCCTCTGCCAAAGTAAGCAATCACTAAATTATCTCAGGATTTTCTTCAGTATATTCATCAAATGCTAAACCAGATCTATAGCTAGGTATTTTTGAAGGTTAAATTTCAATTTAATATGATGAAGAGTACTGTTTCATAGAATCATAGAATAGTTAGGGTTGGAAAAGACCTTAAGATCGTCAAGTTCCAACCCCCCTGCCATGGGCAGGGACACCTCGCTCTAAACCATATTACCCAAGGCCTCATCCAACCTGGCCTTGAACACTGCCAGGGATGAAGCATTCACAACCTCCCCGGACAACCTATTCCGATGCTTCACTACCCTAACAGGAAAGAATTTCCTCCTTATATCCAATCTAAACTTCCCCTGTTTAAGTTTTAACCCATTACCCCTTGTCCTGTCACTACAGTCCCTAATGAAGAGTGCCTCCCCAGCATCCCTATAGGCCCCTTTCAGATACTGGAAGGCTGCTATGAGGTCTCCACGCAGCCTTCTCTTCTCCAGGCTGAACAGCCCTAACTTTCTCAGCCGATCTTCATATGGGAGGTGCTCCAGTCCCCTGATCATTTTTGTGGCCCTTCTCTGGACTTGTTCCAACAGATCCATGCCCTTTTTATGGTGAGGACACCAGAATTGCACACAGTACTCCAAGTGAGGTCTCACGAGAGCAGAATAAAGGGGCAGGATCACCTCCTTCGACCTGCTGGTCAAGCTGCTTTTGATGCAGGCCAGGATATGGTTGGCTTTCTGGGCTGCAAGCGCACACTGCTGGCTCATGTTCATTTTCTCATCGACCAGCACTCCCAAGTCCTTCTCCACAGGGCTGCTCTGAATCTCTTTTCTGCCCAACCTGTAGCTATGTCTGGGATTGCTCCAACTCAGGTGTAGGACCTTGCACTTGGCATGGTTAAACTTCATGAGGTTGGCATCAGCCCACCTCACAAGCATGTCAAGGTCCCTCTGGATGGCATTCCTTCCCTCCAGCATATCAACCGAACCACACAGCTTGGTGTCATCGGCAAACTTGCTGAGGGCACACTCAATCCCACTGTCCATGTCACCAACAAAGATGTTAAACAAGACTGGTCCCAACACCTATCCCTGAGGGACACCACTCGTAACTGGTCTCCAGCCGGACATTGAACCATTGACCACAGCTCTTTGTGTGTGGCCATCCATCCAGCTCTTTATCCACCGAGTGGTCCATTCAGCAAATTGATGTCTCTCCAATTTAGAGACAAGAATGTCGTGTGGCACAGTGTTGAACGCTTTACACAAGTCCAGGTAGATGACATCAACTGCTTTACTGCTGTCCATCAGTTCTGTAGCCCCATCATAAAAGGCCACAAAATTGGTCAGGCAGGATTTCCCCTTGGTGAAGCCATGGTGGTTGTCACCAAGCACCTTGTTGTTGCTCATGTGCCTTAGCATGCCTTCCAGGAGAATCTGCTCCAAGATTTTGCCAGACACAGAAGTGAGACTGACTGGTCTGTGATTGCCCGGGTCATCCATTTTCCCTTTCTTGAAAATGGGGGCTATATTTCCCTTTTTCCAGTCGTCAGGAACTTCACCTGACTGCCATGATTTTTCAAATATGATGGCCAGCAGCTTAGCAACTTCATTTGCCAGCTCCTTCAGGACCCTCCTATGGATTTCATCAGGACCCGTGGACTTGTGCAAGTTCAGATTTTTAAGATGTTCTCGAACCAATTCCCCTCCTACAGTGGGCCCAAGGTCTTCATTCTCACAGACCCTGCGTCTGCCTTCCGAGACTTGGGTGGTGCAGTCAGAGCCTTTGCTAGAGAAGACCGAGGCAAAGAAGTTATTCAGAGCCTCAGCCTTCTCCAAATCCTTTACATAGTCACAGTCAAAAAGATACTAGCAGAATGTCACGTTTCAGTTTTCCTGTTTCTATATTCTGCTCAGCTCAGAGTCAAGACTAACACTGATCTTGGAATTAGTTAATGTACGTTCACGGCTTTAAAAACAAACAAACAAACAAACAAAATAAATAATGTTGCTTCTGATTGTGATGTGTTTATTTAGATGTTATTGCTGCTATCAGTACTGTTTGCATTCTTATTATGATTGTTGTAATGTATTGATCTTGTTTAATTTTTGTATAATCTTAATATAAGTATTCACACAAAAACCTCAGACTTTGATAATTTCTCATAACACGGTTTACAAAGTTTTAGAATTCTGCAAATGAATAGTGGATATTCTCTCATGTGGTTATTTGAAACTTGAAATTTAACAGCATAAAGACATGTACTTTTGAGGTAGTTCAACTAGATGATTGCAGGTAGTCTGTCACTGAAAAAAAAATTAAGTAATGTGGTATTTTTATCATAATATAATCATATCCGTATGGCTGTAAGAACCATGAGATTTAACAGAGTCTAAATTCTATCTATAATTCCCAAGGAGGGTGATTATCTCCTGACAACTACCAACTAGATTTGCTTTGCTGCTTTTATAAGAAGTCTGCATTGTGTGAGATAATGAAGCTTAATTTTCTAGAAGATAAAGTCAGTTTGACAGCAGTTTCAGCATGTTTCGCATGAAATAATCTGACATTATGAAATAATGTAACATTTAGAATATGCTGTAGCCATTGAGAATGTTTCTCAAGTTCAGTTATTCAGTATAGTAATAAAGATGAGAGAAGTGATGTGGCCAGAAACCTAAGAATATTAGGAATTTACAATAATAATGGGGAAAGATTATGGAATTTTACTCTCTGTAGAGAATTTTAACATTTTTAGAGGGATGCTCTAAATGTTGTAATGTTAAGTTTCTACACTGTGTTTACAAGAGTACACATGGAACTGGGCTACCATTAATCCATTATTTTCCTGTAACAAGAATTATGACACTAATAAAATAAGAAGTCATTGTAATACCTAGTATTATGCTGCCATACTTAATTGAGAAATACCTACTAGAAAAACCCAAAGAAAACCCTACCCAGCTGTGTGATTCACACCCAGGAAACAAGATAACTAACAAAAAAGTTTAATTCCATAGAATTCTAAACCTCATTAAATTTAAATGACAAAGAATATGCTACTCCTTTTCTACACTGGCACTTTCAAATGAAATATTCAAAATAATGATAGTTCCAAAAATAAATAAGAGGTTTTGCTGACAGATGTGCTTGTGTCTTTTTGCTGAATTTCTAGTCACAATCACAAAATGGGAAAATAGTTTTATTCATACCAGCACATTATTTTTATTGGCACAATAGACTGAACTGGGTTGCATAACAAAGTAGAAATGACTTTGAAAAATGTTATTTGGAATCAGTGGAAAGACTAGTCATGTATTGGATTCTTGGGAAGCTGCAGTGAGAGAATAATGTTAAAAAATGTGAATACATGATGATTCTTTTTATGACTACTTTTTCTAAATGCATTTGCCTTGGCTAGCTTCCTGCCTCTCCTGTTTTTCTTTCCATAGATGTTCATAGTAATTAAGTCTTACACATACAAATTATCAGAGAAATTAAATTCTATCTCATGTGCAATTATTATTGGTAGGAATATTTGCAATTCTGCTCAGAGAATACAAACTATAAGTTACTTCAAGCCAGATTAAAAAAAAAAATCTAGAAAAAACAGTATAAAACATTACAAGGAATGGCTGGTGGGGAATAAAGAAATGATCACTATAAAGTAATTCTGAACAAATGAAACCTGGGGAAAACACCACGATATCCTTGCCTTAAAAAAGGAGAAAAATCAAAAGGTGGAAGACTAACTCATAAAAAATATTTATACAAATGGTACATTTAATTATGAACAATAATTTAACGTTTTTCAAAATTGTTCATCCCTAACATTCAGTCATATGGGCTGATAACAAGACATAATTTTAGACAAGAGATAATTTTAGATAACTGAGTTTATTAAGTCAGTTCATCAGCCTTGAGAAACAATGGGTTGAGAAAAAAAAAAATAAAGGCAGGGCAATTTTAAGGTCCAAGAAGGTGCTGGAAACTTCATGGGCTCAAGGACTGGACACTTTGTACACTTTATATTACATGCAATGCTGAGTCCTTCTTATATATGCATATGTAGTTAGTACAACACACCAGACTTTCCTACATATATGCAGATCAGCCATGCAAGACATATGCATTTGAGCAAGTACAAATATTTTAAACACAGTTAATTCACTTTCAGGTGCTGTTTAGAAATAAATTCCACATGTACCTCATGTATCCTCAAGAAATGTAATAGACAAAAAGAAGAAGAAGAATTAAAAAAAAAAGAAAGTTTGCTAAAATGAACGGAATTTAAAGAGCAATTCAAGTGAAGAAAGCTTGGAGTAGGGGAAGGAAAAAAGGAGATGGTCACCTCTCTTCAACACAGGTCTGTTATATTTTTAATTCACAGAAAGCATTCCTGAAGCAAGATGAAGGATTGTAATCAGTGTTATGTTGTTATAGAAGATGTGAGAAGACTACTTCTCTTAACATTTTTGCATAATTTACTTTAAAATTACGTCACACTTTATAATTAAAGGCACCATGAGTATTTAGAATTATTTCTAAGCAGACATCTTTGAAAGTCTATTGGTTAAAAGTATGAAAGGAAGTTTAATTTAGGCTTTAACATTGTTTAGACAAGTAACAATGCTAAACAGGAATTCAGTTACTGGAAAGCATAACATGACCATGAAGCTTATGTTTTGTAAATTTTTTAGTAATAAAATTTTGACATGAGAACATTCCAGATTTTGATACGATTGAGAAACTGATATATTCTGTTTGCTAGAAGGATACTAAGCTTGGCACTTGTGAAGATGAAAAATGAGGAAGAATTTCTCATATACATACTCATAAAATGCAATTCAGAAGGAAAATGTGTCTCCTCTTATAACTTAACATTTTAGACTAACACCAAGACAACTGTTTTCTGATAAATTTTGAATCAAAGCAAAACTACAGCAAAGCATACAGAACTTTACAGAATCTGAATTACTCAGATGTAAGCTCTGTATGAGCCTCTAGATCTTAGTAGGAGGAGATACTGTTTGAAAACAAGACTGCTAATGTTGACAGGAAACAGGAAGAAAGCATAGAACAATAAAAGAGAAATTGAAACAAGACTTCTTACAGAGGAGTATTCACCGTATCTTATGACAACATTCGCTTCTATTCTATGAAAAAATAGTGCAAATTCTGTAATATTTTGAAGGTGAGTTAGCCTACATAATATATATATTCTTGAGATTCAAGGCATATTTTTTTGCATTTCTAGTTCTTTAACAATGAAACTAATAATAACAATTATGTTAAAAATAGTAATAATAAGTAATAATAGCAAGAGTAATAAAGATATAAATGTGTCAGTGTTTCTTTGGAACCAGCTCAATAGAATATGCCTTGGTCAAACTGAGGGCAAAATTCAGTCTATCCTTGTCTATCCTTGAATCTTGTTGGCATTTATTTTCTTAATTGATAAGGACTATATATTGTTACCTCCATACTTCTAAAAGAAAGTGAAAGATGTACAAGATTTTTTTTTGTATGGATGATGTATTAGAGTGTTTTATTTCAAAAATTAAAAAAAAAGTAAAAATATGAAGTGTCTTGTTATGTAGCCTTCTTCTAAGTTCAGAAATAGTGCTATGAGAAAAAGTTGAAATAGGGTCCTAATTATTCTACCTTAGTCTTTCAATCTGATTTTGTGTTTTTAGCAAACAGTTAAGTAATTTTTATGTTTTGTATAGCTTTGTTACAGAATGCTTGACCCTGGAAGTTCAAGCAAGGTCAACTGGACCAGGTTGCTCAGGAATACAATATCATACATTCTGAATATCTTTACAGATGGAGAATCCACAATCACAAAAAATCACACAATTACATATACAGCTCTATTTACATAGTTGCAAAGTTCTACAAAGCATATTTCGTACATATTTATCAAACTTTCTTCAGTTCCATTTTGCACATTGTTTATTAAGGATGATTCTTGCCTATCTTTATATAGTTGCATCATTCCTGTCCTATTCTGAAGGTGCTTAGTGAGACAGTCCTCTCATGCTGTAATGGGCATGGTTTTTTGACTGGCCATGTAGCTCAAGAGCTGCAGTGATAAAAAATGCTTCTAATTCCTCAATTCAGTGATGCAGAAGAGACCTTAAAGTCAGTGAGGAGAAACATTATACTGCAGCTGAACTAACAGTTACACAGTATACAAAGTACCAATTTTGATTCTCAAGGGTCAGACTTCTCTAAAAATAGTCAATGTATTCCATGAAGTGTTATGATACATTTGGGCTGCATGTAAAGAAGCATGACTAGCAGGTGGGGTGAGGTGATTCTCCCCCTCCACTCTGCTCTCATTGGACCCTACCTGGAGTACTGCATCCAGCTCTGGGGCCCCCAACATAAGAAGGACTTGGACCTGCTCTAGGGAGTCCAGAGAAGTGCCACGAAGATAACTGGGGGCTGGAGCACCTCTCCTGTGAAGACAGACTGAGAGAGTTGTCTGTTGAGCCTGGAGAAAGTTCAAGGGAGAACTTAGAGAAACCTCCCCCCTAACAAGGGCATACAAGAAAGCTGGAGAGGACTTTACAAGCCTATGTAGTGACAGGACAAGGGGTAGTGGCTTTAAACTGAAAGATGGAAGGTTTAGATAGATAAAAGGAAGATTTTTTTTTAATGCGAGACTGGGTGAGACTTTGAACAACCTAGCCTGGTGGAAGGTGCCCAACTCCTTATGGCAAGGGGATTGAAACTGAATGATCTTTAAGGTGCCTTCCAACTCAAGCCATTCTATGATTCTATGATTTTGTAGAAATACTGGCTATTTTGAAGACATTCACAAAATTCTTAGGTCAGATAATTCTGGCATTTGTAGTCAAAGCTATCTTTAATATTAGTTTATTAGGTTGTTGTTTTGGATGTTTTTTTTATTATTTTTATTTTGTTAGTTCAGGTCAAAATGAAACCTACAGAAATTGTTCTGATTCAAAGGCTTTTGCATCATTAAGAAATTACAAAACATGAAAAAAAAACAACGAAACCCAAGAAACAAACCTCAAGCATTTATATCACCTTCTTTAGAAGATCTAACTCTTCTCTGAGTCTTGCATAAATTTATCTCTATTACTAGCACCTAGGTTTTTCTGGTCATTTTAGAATGGTTGCCAATAAAGTGTTCATTTGGCTTAGTGGTAACCAAGACACATATTTCAGTAGCCACCTTTTTTTCCTGTATGTCCATTTCTTTCTCTGTCCTCTTCGTCTAGCACTAATATAATTTGTCTTCCTATTTTTTATCATCCTTCTGCCACAATATTTGTTCAGCCCACTTTGACTTATATCACAGTATGCTAGAGATTGGAAGGGACCTCAAAAGATCATCTAGTCCAATCCCCCTGCCGGAGCAGGAACACCTAGATAAGGTTACACAGGAATGTGCCCGGGAGGGTTTTGAATGTCTCCAGAGAAGGAGACTCCACAACCTCCCTGGGCAGCCTGTTCCAGTGTTCTGTCACCCTCACTGAGAAGAAGTTTCTTCTCAAGTTTAAGTGGAACCTCTTGTGTTCCAGTTTGTACTCATTACCCCTTGTCCTATCATTGTTTGCCACTGAGAAGAGCCTGGCTCCTTCCTTGTGACACTCCCCCTTTATATGTTTATATACACTAATAAGGTCACCCCTCAATCTCCTGTTCTCCAAACTATAGAGACCCAGCTCCCTCAGTCTTTCCTCATAAGGGAGATGCTCCACTCCCTTAATCTTATGAGAGGAAAATAGCAATAATAATAATAAAATGTGACTGCCTGTTATCCTGACCTGATTTATTGTGGTAGTTTAGATTTTTCAAACTTTCTTTGTAGCATCATGTACAGATTTAATAATGATCGTGCGTTTCATTCCCCATTTTATTCCTTTCTGAGTGTTGCATTGTGTGTAATAATGCCACAAAATCAATGAAGACAGATTAGGAAATAAAAGGCTTGACATCCATCATTGAAGAAAAACATTCAGCCAATGCATATACTCAACCTTTATGCATAGAGCTTAATGAAAGAACCTGTCCTTTATTGGTTCACTAAATCTGGGAGTATCGTACATATTGGTCATAACGTTTAGAATAAATTCTATGTATTCAATACCCCACTGAAATTGTAGAGGTGAAATGTGCATGGTATTTGCCTATGTATGCTTTAAGAAAGAGGGTGACTTAGGAGTGTGAATGCCCTGTGAGTATTTCAAACAGCTCAAAGGCAGCATATGTTTTTTAATGCACTGAAATGTGACAGTTTACAGATATCTATATATGTGGTTTCTGCACCCAATTATGTCAGTGAGAATTTAGCCTCTAGTTTCAAAGGGATTTGGACTGAGCAAGGGACTTGGACTGAGATTAAGAAAATAAATAATCAACAAGTATTCCTAATTTTTTAAAAAGTGTTCAATGGGGTTCACTTAGTGTGACCCTGAAAAACTCACAACAGCATCAAAAACCAGTTGTGCAATTAGATACCATATAAATCTACCTGGACCAATTAACTCAGAAAAGGCTCCCAGGCTCAATAATGTAATGTCAACAGAAATAAAATCAGAATGGAGAAAAAGGCTGAGTGAAGAAAACTTCTTAGGAAAATCAGAACAAAATTAGAGATGATTACAAAAAGTCTGGGATCAAAGGGATCTTGCAGACAAGTTTGCATCAGAATGAAAGGTAACAAATACAAATCATCATATGATACTTGTACTTCATTCATGCACTGAGAAAAGTTGGGAAAATACAGCAACTTCATTGAAATATCATAATTTGCAGACAAGTTTGCATCAGAATGAAAGGTAACAAATACAAATCATCATATGATACTTGTACTTCATTCATGCACTGAGAAAAGTTGGGAAAATACAGCAACTTCATTGAAATATCATAATTTTTTTGTTCTGCTGATGTTGGATTTGTGTGTTTTTTGGGGGGAAATGGGGAGGAGGCATAGTGGTTTCTGCTTAGTTTTATCATAATTTAATTACCTAAAATGAGCTGAACCATTTATATCTATAAAGAACTACAATGGTTTTTACTGAAGCACAGTAGAGAGATCGTTTAGTTACTGACATCTTAATTTTACTCTGGGAATCATGAACAGAACTATTTCCAACACTGGGTTTTATCCAGTCAAACCCTGACAGATACCATCTACTCCTTTCACTTTTTAGCTCTTTAGTGATGACAAAATTTGCCGACAAATTGTAGCATACAGAATTACTGGGTTGAAATCTTTTATTAGTAGAAGCAGCATCTGAAGTAGTTTCAATATTAAGTGTAAATATTGATTTTTTTGCCCATTATGAGCTAGAAGAAAAAATGAAACTCAAAGAGTAGATTCGTAACATGCATAAAACAGAATAGCATCACTAGTAGTGCCATTATGAATATACAGTGCAATTATAGGCTTGAGTAATTTGCTCTCCTTAAGTAATATGACAAAATTAAATATATTATGCATACATCCCCAGAAGATACCTTTAAAGCCAGATCTACTTTAACAGATTGTTAAGGTTTTCAGGAATTCATGCTTGTGAGTTTTTAACACCATTAATAGTATTAGTGATCTGTGTTTGGACTAGTTTCAGAGCTGCTTTTTTATGGAAAAGAATATGTAAAAAAAAATTATTTTATATGTATTTGAGTGTACCTTGCATGTAGTTCTATTAATTTTACTTAAATTGAAATAACACTTAGTATGAAAGGAAGTCAAACTTAGTACTCTTTGTCTAGGCTCATTATAATCCTAGTCATAGTGGTATCATTCACACACAGAATTAACGTGGTTAAATCTTCATCAAGATTTTCAAGTGCATTAATTTCCATGATGCAAGAATAGTAACTGTAATCTCGTTTTCTCAGGCAGATTAATCAATATTTGGGACTTTGTAATTGAAACCAAAAAAGGAGCAAGACAAGGAAAAGGAGACAAACAATTTTGCGGTTTTATTAATCTTAAGGAGAAATTGTCAATTCCTAATGATGTCTTTTCCAGTCTGCTCTTTATATCTGTAGAGGATACTAGGAGTTAAAAATTTATTTTCAGTTATTTGTCCCAGGATGTTTCCTTTGGTAGAAGTTAAATAATAATTTAGAATCTGCAAACATGCAGTGGCAGATAACTGATAGTTTAATGATGAAGGATGGAAGGACCTAGAACTAGATGGCTGAATGTGTAACTCACGAAGGAATCATTATGTTTGGTTGTTTTTGTTTTTTTTTTTTTTTGTGTAGTACAGTTAGCTTGATAATACTTCATAGTTCACAGATGTAATTATAACCAAAAATATTCACAGGTAATAGTTTTTATTAGGATTTGAAGCTATCCATTTCATATTATATTTGTAATTATGGCTTAATTTGGTGTTGCTGTGCTGATAATTCAGTCAAGACAAGCAGACACCTAAATAGAATTTGATGGAATTCAATAGTTTTGGTTTGGTTTGATTTTGGTTTGGTTTTAAATCTGCAGCATCTTTGACAGAGATTTAATGAATAAATGAAATATAGTTTGGGTGTGCGTATTTACCTAGCATCACGTGGTTGGTAGAGTAATGCACTAGTCTAAAATCTTGTCTAAGTGTTTCATCCTAGGACATTCTATGAAGTTTTTAATTTAACTAGTAATTGTAATCCATTGCAGAGGACACTACGAAGGAGCTGAGGAAATTTGATTCTCTGACACTGAAAAACCTCATGGTTTTTTTTTTGAGTGTGTTGGCTGGTCATTTAGCCAGCATTGTATGACTTTTAATCCATGATGACTTACATTAAATATTAAAAGGGCAAAAAAAAAGCAAACACAAAAAGGAAAGTTTTCTTTATTACTTTGTCCAAAACTACTAGATGCTTGCCTATAGATAATGATGGTCTATTAATCACAGTAGATTTTAAAAATAATTCTTGTTTATTAATATACTCTTACATCAAATTAGTAGTAGTCAATCAACTTTAAAATACAGACAGCTGCAGGTGAAACATAAATAACTATTATCAGGAAAGCTGCACAAGTATAACAACTGTGTTTCTTTCTAAAGTATTATAAGGAAGTATTTAAAATTCTGATTGCATTTCATAAATAAATTTACTTGCAAAGCTATAAATGGAATTTTTTTATCAAAAAAAAACCCACTTGATTTGTATAGTTTTATAGAAACCTGTTGATTTAGCTCTAGGATGAACTTATTTTCATTAGCATGTCTCTGTAGGACAGTTTAATAAAGAATAATACAAATTCTGTGAAAAAAAACCAACCTCTTACTGTTTGAAATTTGCATGTTTTTCTTTGCTGTTTCTGTGTTTTTCAGTTTATCTATCTATATTATGTTTCCTAGAGTTTATGAAAACTCTAATTAGAAGTAATTTTAAAGTCTATTAATTTTCTGCTTTTGAGAATTTGTTAGGTTACTGAAGAATTGTCATCCACTGTGTTTTTCCCAGTCGTGTGATGTCAAAATAATTTTTGAATATAAAAAATTAATTTTAACTACAAGAGATTTCAACTTTTTAGAGGAATTGAACTCCTTCTATGTCAATGTAAATTCAACTCAGTCTTCCTAGCTGCATTTTGCAGATGTGTAACAAGTAACTAACTGGCTATTCAGTGTCCACAACCAATTGTCAAATGTAGCAGTCTATCAGCTACTTGAGGTCCACAAATAAGTCACTAAACTGAATAGAATCATAGAATGGTTTGGATTGGAAGGGACCTTAAAGATCAAGTATCTCCAACCCTGCCGCCATGGACACAATGGACGACAGGATGACCATGAGCCAACACTGTACCCTTGCGGCCAAGAAGGCCAATGGCATCCTGGGGTGTATTAGAAGGGGGTGGTTAGTAGGTAGGGAGAGGTCCTCCTTCCCCTCTACTCTGCCTTGGAGAGACCATATCTGGAATATTGTGTCCAGTCGGCCCCTCAGTTCAAGAAGGACAGGGACCTGCTGGAGAGAGTCCAGCGCAGGCCAACTCAGATGATTAAGGGAGTGGAGCATCTCCCTTATGAGGAAAGACTGAGGGAGCTGAGTCTCTATAGTTTGGAGAACAGGAGATTGAGGGGTGACCTCATTAGTGTATATAAATATATAAAGGGGGAGTGTCACAAGGATGGAGCCAGGCTCTTCTCAGTGGCAAACAATGATAGGACAAGGGGCAATGGGTACAAACTGGAACACAAGAGTTTCCACTTAAACTTGAGAAGAAACTTCTTCTCAGTGAGGGTGACAGAACACTGGAACAGGCTGCCCAGGGAGGTTGTGGAGTCTCCTTCTCTGGAGACATTCAAAACCCTCCCGGACAAGTTCCTGTGTAACCTTATCTAGGTGTTCCTGCTCCGGCAGGGGGATTGGACTAGATGATCTTTTGAGGTCCCTTCCAATCTCTAGCATACTGTGTGACTGTGTGTGTATGTAATATCTCATACAAAGTGCTTTTTGAAAACGTGTTGAAAGACATTACTTATCTCTGGAGAGAAACTGAAGGAAAATAGTATTTTTGAAGTAGATAAGGCATTAATCTTACATTAGATGATAACACAGACATCTAGCTAGGGATAAGTTTGGGCTGTGATCTTGCTCTAATAACTCTTTTGAACTATAACCCTAACCTAATAGTTATCAGATAAGTTACAGGAAGGTTCAAAAGAAGGATCTCAAAGAGAGGAGTAATCAGAAAAGCTTGAAGAGCTCTTCAGCTCAGACTAAAAGACATAAAGGCAAGATACAATTTCCTAACTATTTGTGTTTACCATCATATTAGTCAACAAGGAGCCTCTAATGCCTATTGGTTCTCAGAACTCTAAGTCCAGAGTTATATGTATCAGTCTTCGACGTATGTTCTGATTTCACTTTGGCATGTGAAATTACACTAAATAAGCACTACTGTATAGTCCAATGAAGACCTAGAGCTCATTTAAATGTAAAGGAGGCTTAAAAATCTAGCTCACATGTATGTATCTCCTTGTAGGCATTGCCTCAAGGTTTTTAATCTAAAAGTACACCCCAATCTTTTTTGTTATGAGATTTGGTACTTAAGTATATGAATCTTACATGATTTTAGTCTCCATGCAGTATCCTGATTTCCTTAGTTAGCATTCCAGAAAGAAATATGCTTCATATGTGACCTGCAATGTAGTCCATTCCCGTAACATGGGTTCACAAAAAGAAAGTTTTGTTTAACTAATCTGATATCCTTCTATGATTAGGCCACCTGCTTAGTGGGTGAAGGGAAGGCAGTGGATGTAGTTTTTCCAGATTTTAGTAAGGCTTTTGATACTATTCCACACAGCATCCTTTTGGACAAGTCTAACTGTGGGAAGACCTGGTCAGTGCACTTCCTGAAGAACTGGCTGAACGGCAGAGCTTGGAGGGTTGTAGTGAATGGGGCTACAACTGGCTGGCAACCTGTCACCAGTGGTGTTCTTCAAGGTTCAATTATAAGGTCAGTCTGTTCAAGACATTTATGGATGATCTGGATGAAAGAGTTGAATGCTCTGTTATCAAGTTTACTGATGACACCAAACTGGGAAGTGCTGTTGACTCTCTTGAGGGACAAGAAGCCTTGCAGAGGCTTGACACTGGTATTATATATTCATATAAGTAATTGTTGTGGTTTAAACCTAGCTGGCAATGAAGTACCCGCAGCCAATCACTCACACTCCTCCTTACACCCACACCAGGGAGGATGGGGAGAAGAATCAAAAGAATGTAAAACCAATGGGTTTAGAGAGAAACAGTTTAATATTTAAAATGAAGTAAAATATAATACTAATATGGGGAATAACAAGAAGAGAGATATAAAACTAAAAGAAAAAAAAAATCCACAATAAACCAATAAATACAAGTGACGCACAATACAAGTGACTGCTTACCACCTGCTGACTGATACTCAGTCCAACCCAAGCAGCCCCTTCCAGGTAACACTGGTTTATATAGGGGACATAACGTGCTGTGGTATGGAATACCCCTTTGGCTAGTTTGGGTCAGGTGTCCAGTCTCTGCTTTGTCTTGGCTTCTTTGCCTCTCCTCACTGGCAGAGCAGGAGAGACTGAAAAATCATTGATCAGGGTAAATGCTACTGAGGAACAGCTAAAACATCGGTGTGTTATCAGCACTGTTCTCACACTAAAGCCAAAACACAGCACTGTACCAGTTACTAGGAAGAAAAATAACTGCTACAGCTGAAACCAGAATAGTGACCTATCTGAAATGTATCTTCTGTTATAGAGTTAAATTTGCTTCACTAATAACAACCTTGTAGTAGCTTGTAAAAGTATATACTTATTTGGTTGTTGCTGTTACTGGTTGCTGTTATAATATTGTTTAATACTATAATAATGATTGATGCTATATTATTGATTGCTGATAGTAATTTGTAATAGCTTGAAAGATTCTCTTTATTAGTCACAGGTATACTTGCCAGTGGTGATTTTTGTGGTATTATATTTGCTAGTGGTGATTTGTGTTCTGTTAGTGGTAATCTGTAATAAAATAGAGAAATTTAGGGGATATAGCCACTATGTCCTGTATATTACAGAATCCTTAGAGCCCGCAGTTGCAAGCTCTATACAGCTGTAGGCCATGTAATCATTTAGGTCATGACAGTCTCCCTACATATACATTCTTTACTGGAATATATAGGCTACTTCTATACTTCTTGATAAATATCGCCTTGGACCGAACCCTGGCCTTGAGACCACTTTAAATCAGCTGGCTTTCATTCACATTGATTATATTTACTCTTTCTAGAAGATATTTCTCTTCAAGACAGCAAGTTGGAGTGGTCTGAAACAGAGCTAAGATTATCAATCTGTACTGATGAACATTAGAATTACAATTCTTGAGCTTGCCCCATGACCCACAGAGACTAAATAAGAATGGAGATGTGTCAAAAAAGAAAAGATTTATCTGTCTTTCTGTTCAAACTTACCTGGCCTGAAGATGCCCAAGGTCTTATGAACAATAATCAGGTAGCTTTTAAGTTTGTTATAAGTTAACTGAAGGCATAACTGTGAGATAAATGTAGAAGAAATGAATATCCCCTGAAGTTCTTAACACAAGCTTTACTCTGTGGGAATAAAATACTGCAGTTTAATGAACAGTTCTGCTCAGAATATCAGAATAGCACCTCTACTATATGCTAATCAGAAAGATACTCTAGTAATCAAACATGAAAGAGATCTAACACTGTTTTTCAGTGCATTTTCTATTGAAAGACAGTGATTATATTTGGATCACTTTCAAGGCATAAGAATTCGCAGTCTGATCATTTCCAAGTACTGTCTCCAACATCGTAAAGTTTAAAAGATTAATATGCTAGGGAATCTTTCAAACCTCAGAGACTAATCTTCTACAAGAGATACTGCAGGAAACAATATTCACGCTGGATTTATTCATGCAATATTCATCAGTCTGTCTCTTCTTCTACTCACAATATTTTACAGCTACTTTTTACAATCATAGAGAAATAGCTGTTTGTGTCTAACAGCTCAACCAGGCTAGTTTTCTTTGAGCACAATTAAAAGTCATTGTACCTCAAGCTAGAGCATAATTTATCCATTTCTCTTTCACAATAGTGAGTGAGCTGTTAACAGCCACTGCTGCACAGAGTTAATAAGGTATTACAGACATTATACATTGTTGAACTAAAATATACTAATTTGACTCAGTTATAATAACCTTGTAATGAACCTGCAAAGATACCAGATATATTTAAAACAGCCACTATACTGCAACTGGGCAAAAGCTGAAATAACCAACATATGTCAAATGTACGACTGAGTCACTGAGTCATAATACATTTACCAGAAAAGGTAAATAAATTCTAAAAAATATTTTGTCCTGGGTTTAGCAGTAGCAGTCATTTTTCTCTTTCTTGGTAGCTGGTGCAGTGCTGTGTTTTGACTTTTGGGCTGGGAACAGAGCTGATAAAAATGATGTTTTGGTTTGGCCAATGACTTTGTGAGCCTCATGCTCTGCCAGGGAGGAGGGGAAGCTGGGAGGAAGCAGAGACAGGACACCTGACCCAAAATGACCAAAGAAGTATTCCATACCACAGCACGTCATGCCCAGGAGGTAACTGGGAGTTAGCCGGAAGGGTTAGGTGGACTGCAGGGTTGGAGCAGGTATCGGTCGGTGCTTGGTCGGGCTGGGGGGGTGAGTTATCAGTTCCCTGGTGATGAGGTGTTGTATTCTCTTTCCTTGTTATTTCCTTTATCATTACTATTATTGGTGGTAGCAGTAGTGATTTGTGTTATACCTTAGTTACTAAACTGTTCTTATCTCAACCCGTGGGAGTTACATTCTTTCTGATTCCCCTCTCCATCCCTCCAGGAGTAGGGGGAGGGCAAGGGGGGGTTGCGAGTGAAAAGCTGTCTGGCTGGGTTTAAACCACGATATATCTGTAGTCATTATAATCTAATTTTTACTGCTTTACAGCTTGATTTCACCAGTAGTCTCTGTATTACAAACTGGAAAGGTAAAAGTTTCCTACATCTTCACTCAGCTTTTTAATTCCTTTTTAGTACTATGACAGCTTGCTCTAAATTGTGCATTGCTATTACTAACACCTGGCTTTTAGTAGTCTGGAAACCCACACAGAACTCTAGCCTAGGGATCTTGAATCTGTTAGTCATCTAAAATAGCTTTATTGTTATATTTCAGGGTGCAGTGCAAGCATTTTTTATACTTATCATCCCCCAAGACTCTATCATTTTGACTGATAGAAATGATGGTTTAGATGGATGAAGAACACACTCTCTAAAAAAAAAAAAGTTCCTGTACTTTTTAACTGGAGTGTATTAAGAGCCATGACAACCCAAGAAAGTGCTTCAAGGGCACCCTAAAGGTATGCATGATTGAGTCTAATTTCCCAGTCAACTCTTTTGAGCTCTTACCTGCAAACGGGCAGCAATGGTTTGCCAAAGTGATAAAAAGTTTTAGGACCTTTTGAGCATAAACAGAATGCCCCTTGGTTTTTACTGAAAAATATGCAAGACAACACACTAGCAACAGGAGCACCAGACCAGGTAAATTTCTGCATATGACTACATAATATTTCATAAAAAACTGATGAATGCAGTTAGACTTTTACAATCCTTTTCACACTTTATCACTGTGTCACTATGGCATGGTCTTTTTCTGTGATGGGGGGATCATAATGCTGGCAAAGATTTCTGTCATATGTATAAAAAATGTTTACTACCTCTATGAAGAAGAAAATAAAATTTTCACTTAACAAAACATTGGCTCCTAACAGATTTATTCAATGCATAACATCACTGACTAGGAATAAAATAATGTAATCTTAATACTGTTTCTCACTTTTCCCTCATTTGTGGTCTTCCTCTTCTCTTAATTTTTTTTTTCTTTGTGTCAGTACACTACGAATTAGTGGATAAAAGAAATATATAAATTCAATATCATACCCCAAGATCAACAGTGAATTTACACTCAATTTAGTTTGCATCTTTCTGCCTGATAAATGACTTCTACATGTTTCTATCTTTTAAGACCTATTGTATATGGTGTTCAGCTGTTGTGTAGTGGGTTTAGTTTCAGTTTTACTATAGCAATGTGGCAGAAGCTTTTTCTCATTCTTAAATTTGTTCCTTAATTTCAAACAATGACATTATTAAACCTGGAAAAAGTCAAGGTAGTAAGTATCCCAATTATCTCTGAATTAAGTAAGAAAAAGGAAACTGAGTACACAGGTTCATTTTCACATGATATAAAACCACTGCTTCTAACCACATCTTGGCTAAATGAAAAACCTATAACCATGACATTATTTTCTATTGCTAGTGCAAAACAATGTTCCTCTAATCTAATATTCTTCTTACCTTTATGACTATTTCCTTATGTAATTTGCATAACTACTTCCAAAATGAAAAATGGTACATCTGATGATAATTACACTTGGCTAACATTCTGAATATAGTTAAGTAAATTTATGTTCCCTTATAATAACTTCCAAGATGTTGTATGTTACACATTTACAAGTAAACACCTGAAAATATTAACATAGTTATGACAACAGATAGAAAAATAATTCCTGAAGGTCAAGGTCAAGCAATAAATGATTTCAATGAGAGGAATTTGTTTCAAGCAATCATAATCAGTATTCTTGTTACTGTAAGTAAACAGAATGTTTGACTGCTGTATCTGATAGTTTGACCTGTTTCTGAAGAGGGAGCAGCGAAAAACCCACAGTGGAAATTTCATGGCTCACTGCACACTGACATAACTATCTGCTGAAACATACAATGGCTGAATTGTACTCAGGATGATCACTGACATCCCACCTGAGACCCTTTCTGAATTATGCTTTTTCAGTGGTTAAGAAGAATCTGTAATCTCCTGGTGATGGTCTTCTGAAATAGGTGTGGCATCAAGAGAAATCCATAAGGGAATGAGTGTAGAGGAAATATTTTTCTAGCAATCAACCCCAAAGTTACTGGCAAATAAGTAAGCGGTGTTTTTGTGTTTGTGGGGGGTTTTTGTTGTTGTTTTTGTTTGTTGTGCTTTATTTTTGGTTGTTTGACATTTACTTTTTTGTTTGTTTGTTTTTTTAACTCTTCGTTATATTAGTGATCATATTAGTAAAAGATAAATTATTCATATTTGTACGAGAAGAAGTCAGTCTCAAAGTATTGTAGTTCAGTTCTTTAGTGACCAAGATTAAGTAAACTTAGATGTGAACATACTGATTCTATGACTTTTTAATTATGTGCCATTGTAAATATTGGCATCAATAATGGCTTTGCTTATACTAACATATATATTATGGCCTTGATGTTCTGTAGTGGCAAATGTGTTCATGTCTGGAGTTATTTTTGGGTTTAGCTTAAAAAATAACAGGCAATGTCCCATTGTACTGCTAAATATAGATAAATACCCAAAGATGCCAAATCAAATACCTTCTTATAACTGTAGCTAAATGTGTAAAACATTTTAATCTCACCTGTGTCATATTAGCCTGTATGATACTGACTGTATCACTGTTATATAACTGTAGGAAATTCTAACACTGTTAGACAAATTTGATACAGAGAAGACAGATAAGTAAAAGCTTTATAGGTTTTTTTTTCCTCATGGTCTAATCTAAATACCCCACAAGAATATATCAGGTCTTATATTATTAAAAATGATATATATATAAACAAAGATCCCTTACACATCTATATACAATTATGGGTAAGATACTTATATGTATCAAATTACATATTTGCAAATACATACAAGAACTTAAAAAAGTTGTACATAGATATGTACTTGTGTATGCATAGATATAAAATTAAATACAGTTAATCATCTAAACTTGAGCATATTCTGCTTTATGCTGAAGAAGTTCTTTTTCCCTGAAATTTCCAGTTTCTATGGAAATTTATGTTTCATTTTTAACATAAAATGGAAATATTTATGCATATCTGTAATGGAAAACAATGACATAATCTTTTTTTCTTCTTTTCTTTCGAATATCTGATAAATGCCAACACTTCAGTTTCCAAACCAGCTAGATAACAAAGCAAATTTCGTTACAACTTGTATTTTGAGATCTCTAGAAATCGACTAAGCAATGGGAAGAATACACTCACGGCTAGTGCTACATCTTCTGTATTGCAACAGCAATAGAATAGTTTTCTCTTTACTGAAAAAGTTGTAAGGCCTTGTGATTGCAAAAGTTTAAACTTTCAATCAAGTATAGTATCAAAACTACCTATGAACTGTCAATTAAGTTGCTTTGTGAAAGAGCAAACTTCACAAATTTCAATGGACCATGCCATTTGGATTCTAAATGTGTAGCCATGGGATACAGATTATCAAATAAATATTTTGTCTTAGTGAATAAAGGGTTGCCTACTCTTTTGTTGATGATGGTAGTGGTGAGTGAATTCTCCTGTAGTAGAACTTCAAGTTTCCTTTCAGTTTATAGGTATGCAGCCTTAAGGAGCAAAATCTATCAATCAAGTGAGTCATAATTACATGAACATCAAAACTTCTTCCTGTCAAGCATAATAATGTATATTTTTCCATTTATTTTTTAATCTCTTTTTTATATTTTTTGCTAATGCATGTTAAATCTGGTTCTTTATTTTAATAAACTGCAGAACTACTGCCTCCAGCTGCCCTGAATGCGTATTTATTTGTCCACATCTGTTGCAGTCATATAATTTAATCTGGCCCTGCCTATCTTCCAAGCTATCCTTGAAGCCAGTCTTCTGTAGTTCAGACACTGTCTTTAGGAATTCTGAAAATAAATGTTAGCATGGGATTTCACTTATTATAGCACAAGACCGTTCAGTTAAAAATTACATATATTGCTATAATAAGCTTATTGCTTAACAAACGAAATTAGACAATTTGGGATGTATGTGAAGTTGCACAACTGAAAGTTGAGTGGTATTTATATTCTCCATAGATTTTTATAACTCTTGACCAATTTCTGCAGAATATCACATGAAAATGTTCATTGTATTGATTTGTATTTTTGCAATTTAAGCCTTTTTTATTAATAAAATAAGATTTGAAATATTTTAAGCTTATTAAAATAAGGTTTATGCAACAACATAAAGGAATTTAGGTGGAACAAGATTCTGAATTTTGTTTTTAGCATAGCAGAACTAGCAAAAGTATAAATTACTGAGATGCAGACATGCAAACTGAAACCAAAGCCTCTTTCAATATGCCTAGCAGAGTGTTTCTGTATGATATGAAAAAATACTCTTCTGACCTAAGGTGATGCTATAGGAAAATATTAAAAGTTCTGCAGCAAAAGGAAATACGCACTTTAAAACTTAATACTGTTGAAGCATGTCTAAGCATTCAAACAACCCAGATTTAAAATCACATTTTAGCCTATAATCATAAGAATCCTTGCTACCTTGAGTTACCTTGGTCTTTATTAGTGCCACCAAAAACGTCAAAAGACTTTTGAATATGATTATTACATAAATTGAAGTTTAATTGGAACTTAATCTCTATAATTATGCATAATTATCCATGTTTATTACTCTTATGATAAGCACACATTTTTCTTTAACTGTAAGGCAAAATGAGTTAAAGCTCCTAGAAGCATTGGATAATATGATTTGAATGCACTTCACTGACTTTATTAGGCTGTATAGTTTTAAAATTAAATTAAAAATGTATTTTTACTCTTTGGCCTTTGACTTTGGCAAGGAACACAAATGGAGAAAAGTACAGGTCTTGATGGTAAGTTACAGCCTTTTAATTCTTTTATTCTTTGAAACATAGGCCAAAGATGATGTAGTACTGCTCTTTGCTTGACTTCTTACATTGTGAAATATTCAGATGAAACAGTGTACAAATGCAAGGGAAAAGAAGGGAACTTTTAATACAGTTTTATTATTCTTAAGAGATAAGTATGATTAAATCAGACTCAGCCTCAGTCTTTACTTGATTCTATTTAAACTACAAGTCATGTTGGTTGTTTCCCCTAGGGAGTAGATTTGCAGTAACATGGCACAGTCATTTGTAAAACTACTCTTCATAACTAATGCAGCTTGCTTGGATGAGTTTCACCATTTGTAAAGAAACAGTCACATGCTGAGACTTCTCTTTGTGCATATTAAGTTTTCTGAGCTCAATCTTTTAAAATCCGGTAGTTGTGTCAGCAGGATTTATATTCAGCAGCCACCACTGTCTTCAATTATGTGAAATCAGTTACGAGGTTAGATCAATTTACTTTTATAATCACTAGCTATAAAAACTAACACTGCACCTGCCTCAGAATTACTTAGAGGTATCATACAAGTGGTGCTTCAGGGATAAGGAAATATGATATCTGTGCAAAGTGTTTAAAATACACTGCTATTCTGATTTGGTAATAATAATTTTTTACCGAGGGAAAAAAGAATATGAAGTCCCAAACTCTTTTACTTAATTTATTTTTTTCTTGTTTAACAAGAAAGTATAATGTTATTTCTAAAAATAAAGTGGATGGTAGTGCTTATAAGGGATACAAAGTCAGTGTTATTTTCTTTTGTATATTCCTACCAAAATCAGCTACCAATTACTATTAAAAGTTCAAACCTGATTTAATATATGTTATCAGTCAAAATGACAGGTGATAGTAATCAAACTGTATATTTAATGTTTAAAATCTTTATGTAGTTTATCTTGTGGGAACAATCATATTTTCAATATCATATATTTTTATTGGACGATGGAAAATACAGATGTACAATAAATTTAAGCAAATAAGTTTGATACTTGCTATCTGTTATGTCAGTTAGGTGCTAAGATGTCACTAATCAAAAGCTAGAGGATGATTACATATGTCTATATCTGCCTATGTGCATTTTAATTGTAAAGACCCTTAGAGGATCTAGTCATAGAACACTGTATCTGTCCAGTTCTGACATTAAAGAACATTTTGTGAATTATGCCCAACAAATTAAATCACCTTCTAAAAATTTTCAGGTTTTCATATGGGAAAGTTTTTAATTATTTTTTTGGACATTTTAACTTTGTTCTAATCCTCTTGGGACCTTTGTAGTTTATTACATATAGCCTTAGAACTGTAATTAGGACAGAGCAAATTATTTGAGAGTCCATCACTTACTACATAGTTTTGTCTGTTTTTCAATGTATGAAAGGATCATTAATATTTTTGTATTAATAAAATGAGCTATTATAAAGAGTTCAATGAGAACCCTGTGCATAATAATAAATATTTGTTCAAAAAATCAATTGTTCAGTTAATTATTAACAGTCACTATAAATAAAAGAGTATTTTGTAGTATATATAGTTACAAGTGTCAGGTCAACTCATTAATAGGAAAGGTATGGTGGTGGTTGTAAGAAGGTCTCAAGAGTCTGACCAGACAATTATTTGATGAAAAGGAAAAAACAAAAAAAGTCAAAAAGAAAACAAGCAAGCAAACCCCCTCTATTTCTTTAATAATTTGTTTTTTAAAACACTAGCTTTACTTTTGCTAACTTTCCTACTAGATATGAAAGGCTAACTCCACTAACATATGCATTATAAGGAAGGGAAGTATGAGCAAGCTAGATAGCGAAATAAAAGGCTAGCCAAAATGGACACGAAACTCTTCATAAAAGGACAGTCTTCAACCACAAGTTTGTTTTGTTTTATCTTTACAATGTGCACTAGTGTTGTGTTCAAATATTCAGTCTGTAGCTAGGGGTGAAAGGTCTGATATATACTAGAAGTAATAATGATAATATGCAGCTCTGACTATATGCATATAATAATGACTTTTCACCTTTGGGGGGGGAAATCTCAAAGAACAAGGAACTTAAACACAAGGAATGAATTAATATATTAGAAATTATTCCTATATATTGGAATGACAAACAATCAAATCAACACCGCATTTAATAGCCAAAGCCAAGGGGCTTAGGTAATCAAAGTAATATTTTAAAAGGTTTTCAATGAAATTCCTTTTATTCCATGTTATACCAACCACTTCTCATTGTTTCTTACTCAGACTTATGAGTTTAAAACTTATTCAGCTTTCCATAGTTGTTAAGCCTGCAAACTGTGATTCCAAGTGATTTCATAGTAACTTTCTTAAATATTTTTAGTGGGATTCATCCGTCAGATATTTCTGCTTCAAAGCCCTTTTTTTTGTACAACCATGGATTTATCCTAAAAATTAATTATCTTTTAAATAATAGAGTAATATATCGGACAGTTGCATGAATAAGAATCCTTATTTAATTATTTGTACATGTCTTAGGGAAATGAGTCTCAGAATTAGAGTAACCTAATAGTAATCTATAGAATCCATGTAAGAATGTTGAACTATCTCTTTTCTGTAGCTAATCTAAAAATCTGTGCACTATTTATATTTTTCAAATGGTTTATGTATAAGGAACGCTGGGTGGAATAACCTTCAGTAACACTTTTTGAACAAAAATAAAATATATCTTTTGTTTAAGATACATTAGCAATTATCTCAGTTTTTCTTAAGGTTGGTATGTATTATAGCTACATGAGAGTTGATATAAATAAACAGGAAGCTGTTTTACCTCAGTTCCTCACAAATAAAACTAACCAGGTTTCACAATATCCAGTTTCCCAGTCTTCACTAATTTTTTTTTCACAAGCTTTAAACAAGTTAACATACTAAAACTATTGAAGCTGTATAAATTTACATGAAAATACATTTTAATTGCCTAATAGCAGTTCAAAGCTGTAAGAAAAGATAAATAGTTTATCTAATTGCATGATATTTAATGCTGATGTTTTCACAATTCTGATCGGTTAGGTTTGTGTCATTAAAACCAGAAGATACGCATGAAATATTTTTATTACCCTCATTAATGATATTAAGCTCAAGAAGTATAGTTATTACATTGCTGTGATGTAGGTTGCATACTAGGATTGGCAAAAGAACATTTCTGTAGTGATAACACTTTAAAATTTCAACACATACTAGCAAAAGCAATAAAATCTGTCTTTTATACCTTAATTATTATAATGTGAATATAAATAGCAAAAGTGGAGACAAAACATATTTTCAGCTTTCTAGTTTTCATCTGATATATATCTAACATAATTATTATACAAAGCAGACTAATGGCTTGAAAGACTTTTATTCAGGGAAAAGAAGTTCTGAATTTAGAGTGTGAAAGATGCAAGATGCACTTATGTTTAGAAAATGGGTAGACTTTGCAAATTTGTGTTATTGTTGACTTCTTGTTTCCTAATTTTCCTTAGATACCAGTTCAATATTAGTAAAATATGTTAAAATTTTCCTAAAAAATCCTAACTCTGTAAGCTCCTAGTCTTCAGAAAGGTAGTTTGTGTATTTTAGTAAAACAACAACAAAACTGATTGCAGAATATCTTATGGTAAAGCTACTAATTTATAATTATTATTATTTGTCATGTGCTACAAACACAATGAACTTTGAAACAGTGCATCATTGTACTGAATACTGCATATTATAGGGAATAATTTTCCTTGTTTAGTTTTAATTTCAGGAGTGCTGCAAATGCCTCACACAAATTAATTCTCATGAGGGAAATTAGATTATTAGTGACAGAGGAGATTCTTGAGTAAAGGTTATCTTTCAGGTTATCTTTTTCAAACTTTTCTACCTACAGTACTTTGTAAGGTTACTCATACTCCTCAATTCTTTTTTTTTTCCCCAAGATCAGGTCACAACTAAAAATATTCCATCTTTCAATAGAACTAGAAACTCCCTGAAATTCATCCTAAAGTTTTTCCTAATTTTGCCACTGAGCTGTGTGTTTTCCAAAATTGCTTAAATTTCCAGAACAGAGGAGTATTCAAACTGTAATCATCTCAGCTAATTTTAGTCAACTGCAATATATGTAGCAAGATTATAGCTACCCATACTAAGCTAGTAACTTTTAAGGTGAGCTACCTCAAACATGGTCACTAAGTAGCAATCTGTTTCACATTAAAAGGAGCTGAGTTCTCCAAATTAATGTACTTAAAACATAATGCTGAAATTTACAGAAAAGTAATGGTATAAAACCATAATCTGGGCAAGTTATAACTTCATTGATAGCTTTGCTTGGTTTTGGACTATTATAAGCAAAAATATATTAAAAAAAAAAAAAAAACCTCCATCAAACATTGTAAAAAAAAAAAAAAAAACAAAACAAAACAAACAAAACAAGAACCTTAGCAAGTAATTCACTTGAAGAGAAATAATGATATTCATTATAAGCTGGGAGGAGTGGCCGACACGCCAGAAGGCTGTGCTGCCATCCAGCGAGACCTGGACAGGCTGGAGGGTTGGGCGGGGAATAACTTGATGAAATATAACAAGGGAAAGTGTAGAGTCCTGCATCTGGGCAGGAACAACCCCAGGTTCCAGTATAGGTTGGGGAACGACCTGTTAGAGAGCAGTGTAGGGGAGAGGGACCTGGGGGTCCTGGTGGACGACAGGGTGACCATGAGCCGACACTGTGCCCTTGTGGCCAAGAAGGCCAATGGCATCCTGGGGTGTATTAGAAGGGGGGTGGTTAGTAGGTCGAGAGAGGTTCTCCTTCCCCTCTACTCGGCCCTGGTGAGACCTCATCTGGAATATTGTGTCCAGTTCTGGGCCCCTCAGTTTAAGAAGGACAGGGACCTGCTGGAGAGAGTCCAGCGCAGGGCAACTAAGATGATTAAGGGAGTGGAGCATCTCCCTTATGAGGAAAGACTGAGGGAGCTGAGTCTCTATAGTTTGGAGAAGAGGAGATTGAGGGGTGACCTTATTAGTGTATATAAATATATAAAGGGGGAGTGTCACGAGGATGGAGCCAGGCTCTTCTCAGTGGCAAACAATGAAAGGACAAGGGGTAATGGGTACAAACTGGAACACAAGAGGTTCCACTTAAACCTGAGAAGAAACTTCTTCTCAGTGAGGGTGACGGAACACTGGAACAGGCTGCCCAGGGAGGTTGTGGAATCTCCTTGTTTGGAGACATTCAAAACCCGCCTGGACACGTTCCTGTGTAACCTTATCTAGGTGTTCCTGCTCCGGCAGGGGGATTGGACTAGATGATCTTTTGAGGTCCCTTCCAATCTCTAACATACTGTGATACTGTGATAACAACTTTTACACAATAGAGAGATATAACAGCTTCTGTCTCTCAATATTTTATCGTCTCTAAGGAGAAGTATAAAATTACTAGTAATTAAGCACATATAAACATTTCTTCTGGATGCTGTTAAAAATCTCCAGAGAAACTCTATTAAGAGCTATGCCTAAAGGAGCAAATAAAAGGATTTTGCAGGATAATAAGATAATTTGGGTTGGAAGAGATCTAGGCTAAACTGATCAAAGCAGGTTCAGCTCTTAGACCAAACTGACTTAGTGAGGGCTTTAACCAGTCAGGTCTAGAAAACCTCCAAAGTTGGAGACAGCACAGTCTCTGTGACCTACATGATCTGCTGCCTTTCCTCTTAGGGAAAAATTTTCTTCTTATACCCAGTCTCTCTCTTCTTTCAACTTATTGTTGTCTCCTCTACGCATGGCTGTGAAAAGCCTGGATACATCCCCTCTATCATCTCTCTGTAGTTGCTGGGGAGCTGCTTCTTGAAGCTGTCTGTTTTTTGAGCTGAATGAGCCACTGTCTGTGAACTTCTTGACCAGTGTGCCACCCCTGACCATCCTGATAGCCCTCTGCTGAATTTGCTCCAGTTTATTTATGACCTTTCTGTACTCAGCAGGCCCAAAGTTGGGTGCTTTATTACAGATGCAGTTTAGTGAGCTCTGAGTGGAGGATGTTCATCACTTCCCTTGATCTGCTGGCTATTATCTGGTTAAGACAGTCTCAGATGCTGTTGGCTGTCGTTGCTTTCAGATCAAGCACAGTTCATTTTCAGCTTGCTGCCCCCAAGGCCACAGCAGCTTTGATCAGACCTGAGCACCGGTCCCCCAGTCCTCCAGCCTGTAATTCTATGGTCTACTTTCCCAGGGGACTAAGCATTTGTCCTTTTTGACTTTCATTAGTTTAATATCACATCATTCCTCCAGCCTATCAGTACAGACCCTTGTGTGCAGACCCAGTACTCCTCTGGTTGACACCAGGTATGGAGAATGATCCATTAACCACAGCCTTCTGAGCCGGATCATCCAACTGTTTCTTATTTGAATGCTCACCCACTCAGTCCATAATGTACTACCTTTAATACAAGGATGCTGTGGGAGATGGTGTCAAAAGCCTTGTTGAAGCAGACAGTCAAGATGATCAGATATAATTTATACCTTATAAGAATTTCTCTCTCTCTCCCCCCCCCCCAGTAGAACTCTTCTGTATTGATTGATTTTCTCACCTTTATGCAGATTATACAGATTTATACAGATTTATACAGATTTTCAGAAGTCAGAGGCAAAAATCCCATTGGTTTGACATGGTCAAAGTTTTATCCATGTATACGTTCGTAAAAAGTCTGAAAAATACCTCCTATGGAAAACAACACTGTTTCTTTATAGGGAAGTTGACTATGACAAAAAAATCTCATGAAAATAGATGAATGTGTTTTCAGACTTTATGGATGATCCTTCATACTTAAACAGGGGCTTCAGTTACTGCAAAGTCAAGTCATTATATTTCAAATATAATACTACCAAACTGGGATTTTCTTCTGTGATTCACCAGTTATTTAGACTGGGTTATTATTCTGAACAAGAAAGAACACTGGGGTTTCATAACTACCTGAAATTTAAATAAAGTCTAGAGTAATTACCTAGAGTGGGAATAATTTCTTCTAATTTCAAATGTATACAAATTAATTGTGTAAGTTTAAATTCTCATAGTTCAATATTATATAGCAGTTAAACAAATTATTCCAAGACGTGATCATCTCTTCTTTAAATATCATCTAAGACAAACAGGGCTCTCTTTGTGGCAGTGATTTTTTTTTGTTGTTTTTTTTTTCCCCACTGACTTTAAAGAAAGCATAAGGAGCTTAGCTGACTGTGTCAGCTGAAATGAATTCTTCCATTAGACTACCTGTATAATAAATGAAGAAAGATACTCAACTTCAGAAGATAAGTCATAATATTTGTTAAGTTTGAGCTTGTGATGGTGCACCTCACCTCCCCCTCATCCTTTGGACTACTCTACAGATCAAGAAATTCCTATCAGGCCTTGGGGCTTGTCTAATGAGTTGTGCAGGGAGTATACCAGGAATGCTTGCATGGCTAAGGAGGGAGGCACTGATCATATCAGGGACTCCCATCACCTGGCTAAGGTGGAAAGTGAGAACAGCGATAATCAGTCATCCCATAACAGTCTCAGAACATTCTTTCCCTTGATCATAGTCCAAGTGGAATGGTACCATTGTTTCTGGAGTTTTGAAAAATTTCTAGTAATTACTGGCTTGGGTTGTGGCTAAGATGGAAATTTACTAATGACTGAAGCAAATCATTTTCCAGCCCTATAAATTGCGGTCCTAAGCAGGGCCCTTTGAGCTCTCCTGGACCACAGAGGGTGGTGACCAGCATCTCCCTCTGAGTAGGACACCTCTTAGAGATCACAAACTTTCAAGTCTGCCATAATCAAGAGGGCTGTCATCAAAGGACGGAAACTGGGCTGAAGTCCCCCCACTTCTTGAGGCTCAGACCATGCTCATACAGAAATTCAGAGACATTTGACATGAATATTTCACTCAACTGCAGAAGAATTTTTAATAGGTCTTTATTTATATGTTTTTATTTATGCATCCTTCTGTCTGTTATGTGTGCAAGTGTGTGTGTGCATAAATTGCTATAGCAAGTGTAGTAAATCCTATTGACTCATTTTCTAAGTGTTCAGATTCACATTAAAACTGTAAACTGCTGCTAGATAAAAGCCATGTAAAAATCCCTTCTGTGGTGAATTGGTACACTTGTAACCCCTTAAATATATACCATTGACCACGTTTGTGACTAAGACTAGACCTGGCTGCACCTAGACTCCTTCAGGAGTTTAGAAAGCAAGGAGTTCTATTCTGAACCTTGTGACTCAGTGGGAGGGTTTCTGCTTACCGTTGTGCCTTCCATCTCCGCATCAAACATTTTAGCTCATATGTGAGCTTTATATGCTTTATCCACATAATAATAAAGTGAATGACACTGAATTCTGTTAGGTCACATTTTTATATATTCATATTGAAATTGCTCTTGCTAATAACTTTGATGGTAATTCTTTGAGCAATCCCAAATCACTCACTTTCATGACAAGGCTATGATGACTTTTCCCTTGGTGTTGCCTCTCCCTAGATTAATAAAAAACTCTACAAAACTACTTTAGCCTATACATGCAAATAAAATGCTAGTCATAGTGTTGTGGATTAACCCCAGCTGGTGAGGAAGCACCACCCAGCCAAACCTCACTCCCTCCTCAGCAGGACAGGGGATTGATTAGGAAGAGTAAATGGGAGAAAACATGAGTTGAGATAAAGACAGTTTAATAGGTAAAGTGAAAGCCACACACGTAAGCAAAGTAAAACACTGAATTAATTCACCACTTGCCATCATCAGGCAGGTGTTCAGCCACCTCCAGGAAAGGAGGGCTCCACCACACATAACAGTTACTTGGGAAGACAAAAGTCATTACTCCAAACATCCCCCCCTTCCTTCTTCCTACAGATTTACAGGCTGAGAATGACACCATATGGTCTGGAATTCCCTTGGGTCAGTTGGGGTCAGCTGTCCATGCTGTGTCCCCTCACAGCTGCTTGTACACTCCCAACCTACTCGCTGGTGGGTGGGGTGAGGAGCAGAAAAAGCCTTGACTCTGTGCAAGCACCAAGCAGCAATAACTAAAACATCCCTGTGTTATCAGCAGTGTTTTCAGCACAAATCCAAAACACAGCCCCATACCAGCTACTGTGAAGAAAATTGGGTCTATTGCAGCCAAAAACAGTATACAGAGAAAACTCTCTTGGTTCTGTCCCCTGTGAGTCATGCTTACATTTTCATCTCAGTTTAACTTAACTGTACTGGGTCTTCCTGGAATAGAGTTGACTTTCTTCAGAGCAATGTATGTTGCTGTGTTTTGGACTTGTGGCTACACCAGTGTTGATAGCAAACCAGTGTTTTGGCTATTTTTGGACATATTTCTCTTTGTCTCACTCTGGGCCTTATGCAAGTAGGCTAGGAGTGCACAAGAATTTGGGAGGGGATACAGCTGGAGTAGCTGACCCTAGCTAAAGGAATATTTCACACCTTACAATGTCTGGGATACTTTCGATCTGATTTCTTTCAGTGTGCTGCCCTGATACCCCAGTCAGTTGAAGTCCAGCTAGGGACCATCTTGAACTATTTGGAAATTTGTGGAATAAATAATGAGGTAATTGCACATAAATGTAAAATTCCTGCAGTAATTTCAGCCAGTAATTTTCTTCTATTACTCTGCATATTATCTG
Organism: Neopsephotus bourkii; assembly: GCF_033783945.1. Lineage (NCBI taxonomy): Eukaryota > Metazoa > Chordata > Aves > Psittaciformes > Psittacidae > Neopsephotus > Neopsephotus bourkii. The sequence goes on along the minus strand of NW_026901872.1, from coordinate 4,812,089 downwards.
TTCTACACAACAGAGAGTTTTTTACATTGGATTTAAATCTTAAACATGATGAATAAATGGATTCCTATAAATGTACTGTATAAATACAAGCGTTTATTAACATCTTATGAAAGCTGACAATAACATAATTAAAATGATAGTAACATATATCAAAAAGTTCTAATTTCTTTTTCTTTTTTGGCTCAAGCAGAAGAGATTTATGGAAACAACTCTGTAGGTTGATAATATATACGTTAAATTAATGCTCTCTCATGTTTCATTTTTTCATAACCATATTTTAAATTCATCTTTGTAAGCCTAGAAGATTAAATTCAAGACATACTTTTGGAATTTCAGATAATTTCCTTTCTGAATAACAGCTATTTAAGATTAAGCAAAAATGAATATTGTGAATAATTTTATGCAGATGAAAATCATGCTCTCATTGAATTGTTAATATCTGAAGCCAGGGAGATTTTCAGAGGAAAGTCTATGGAAAGAGACAATGGATTTTAGTAATACAGAAAGTGTCTGTAAAACATCTGAAAACTATGATGATTAGTAAATCTTGCCCCACTGCATGGGGTTTCAGATTAGAAGGCTCATCAGAATCACATGAGCTGAATGTGAAGCCAGTGTGGTCTACACAGTGGAGAAAACACCACAGGATACTGTGCCATTCTGACCTGACTATTACTGCTTCTGAATTTTTATATCTTTATGTCCCTTCTAGATTAAGTACAAGGTTTTCCATAGAAATGCGGTCATAGGTTCACAGCTTTACATACATGTGCATTGCAATATAATTTCTTCTACGTTTACGAAAACTGTACTACTACTGTTGACATATTGATACTATTATCCATATCAGCTTCCTTTAATGCTTTGTATAAAGTCTTCATATTATGTAACACTCTACACTGCACTACGGCAAGGAAAATGGAATAATATCTAATGGATTTTAATTATTTTGTACATTGTCGTGAACGCCCCCCTTCAACCTATTAATATTAAAAAAACCCAATGTTAATGAAGGCACTAGATGATCTTTCAGGTCTCTTCCAACCCAAACCATTCTATAACTCTATGATTCTATTTCTTTATTTGGCAGAAAACTGGAGGATTCAAATAATGTGCAGAAACTAATAAACTGAGAATTTTAGCCGTAAGATTTGATCACATATATGTTCATATTCCATGTTGTTTCTAGTTTAAGACCAAATAATATTAGCAGGAGAGCTCATGTAAGTGCAACTTAGGGAAATAGAATTTTATATCAATGTTTAATTTTCATAATCAATGGGGGAAATAATGATGGATTAATGGGATGGGAAATAATAGGATGGGAAATGATGGGGTAATGAATGATGGATTTCATAAATTATACTTATTTTCATATAATTTTTATATTTTTACTATAGGGAAACCACCTTTATACATGCAGAATGATGTGTATGACACAGAGAAGTACCAATGAAAGCCTTTAAATATGTATTTATTTATTTATTTATTTTTAAGTATGGTTAAATACTTCTGCTGTCAGAAAAAAATGAGGAATAATGTGGCAATACTTCTGATAATTTTAAGTGAATACAGTTTGCTTCAAGAAACAGTTATCCTTTCTAATTCACTGTGGTTTTCAGCATTTCTGTTACGGAGTTTCTATCCTTAAAATGTTAGCATTTTTGTTATGTCAAAGAATGATGTAAAAGTAGTTCTCATAGGAGAATGCATTAATGAGTCTAGATCCATATTGCTGTCTTGCTCTGTCCTTAGTTTCTAGTACTTGGTTGCCAGTGCTTAGCTGCCATCTGGGGTTAAAACAGACCACTTTAAAGCAGGTTAGCTAAATTCGTAATACATATTTTTTATAAAAGGGACTCCCAGGCCCTAATGTACTTATTACAGTTAGCAAAATTTGTAACACATAACATCTGTAAGGGAGACTCCCAGGTCCTAATATACTTATTACACACCAGTTCAAGCATACTTACTTTGTGTCTACGAGTGTTTCAGGACTCAGTTATTATTTGGCTAAAATCCTGAAAAATGGCAACTTTGATCATGCCTTTATCTCCTGGTATGTGGCAAATGAATTTTGGATTAGGTTGAGACCTTAAGGACATAACTGTTGTGAAAGTATTGAAAGACAGTTTTAAAGATTTTGTAACATGGAGAATCCAACATCAAGTGTAGTTCCACTAGCGTTGCCTTTTGAAAGTTATACTTGCAGTGATATATCTCTAGGATTACACTGGGTCTCGTTGGACTAGCCAGTTCAGACCAAAAGGCAACGCTAATTAATATTTACATAATACTGTGCTTGTCCCAGTCCTGGACACCCACTCAATCACACTGAAGTAACATTAGATTTTTTTGGCAGAAGAAGTGCTCTGTTTTATGAACTAACCCATAATACAGACTTTATATTCTCCAGAATGCTATGCTCTACTGCATGCTATTCACTTTCTTTATTCTGTGGGTTTTCTGTGTGGAAATAAAAGCATGATGTTTGGACAGTTGTCAATCACTCTTGTATTATACCGCACCAAAAAAGTCATTAAATTATATTAATGTTAATTTGAAATGCAATATTTTTTAACCTATTACTGTGATTTAAAGCCTGTTTCAGACCTAAGAAATTTTGAAGCTTGATGAATATAAAAATAAAGTTAAACACTGAATCCTTGTTAATTTTTTTACCAAAACTAGAGTTGCAAAACCCCAGGAACCTACTGTTGTAACAGAAAGGGCATTTTGATGTAGAACACAATTGCTGGTCTTTGAAGAGAAGAAAACAGAAACTGTAAATTATTTCCGTAGTTTGAGATGCTGAAAAGCAAAAATAGCCTGTAAGGAAGATTAAATTGGAAGAAATAGATACCAGGATCCACAAGACCCAAATGATTAAAGTTTTTTTACATAAAATACCTTTATAAAGAAAACTACTACTATAGAGATTAACTAGAACATCTTAATTAGATCATCATGATTACTTAGCTAGGTATTTAGTTGGAACAACAACAGCTATGGAAAGCAATCATGAAAATGGATTATGGTTAGAAGCAAACAGAAACTTACAAAAAGAAAAAAAACCAAAGAAAATTGTTTATGAACTAGGAGTAAAGGATGGTTAAAAACTAAACTTCCTATTTAATTCAGACAATGACAGTCAATTCAGAATTTTGTGCAAGATGCTGAGTACGAAGCTTGTATTGCTCCACTAAACTGTAGTCACACAATTTCATATCACTTGTACATGTAGCCTTAAATATATTTAGAAAGGAATATAATTACAAATACTAAGTTTAATTATTTCAGCTTACATACGAACTAGAAAATTTACAACTGGTACAAAAGCATAAGTATAATCTCTAGCATCGATCAAATTTTTTTACTTAGAGAAAAGTAAATAGTTACCTATAAGTTAACTGCATACCTTTGGGTTTTTTCTAATATAGTACTTATGCTTTCAATTTTCCAGGTCCTCTTTTTCATTTTGAAACATTTTAAAATACTACCACAAATAAAATTTAAAGGGAAATTATCTGCTCATTATATAGCTTCTCCAGATTTATTCTTAGCTTAGCTCTGGTTGCCTTATAATTCTGAAGTTGATTACATCAGAATAATGGCCCTGGATCACTTACCCAAAGAATATTACTGTGCGCTTTAGTGCATTTAGCATTTTACAGTTCACCTTTCCTAAATAGCAGATCCTTAATTTTACAATGCATTTACATAGCTAGTCTAGTAAAATCTGAGGTTTTTTACTGTAAAATAAAATTATAAAATATTCAATGTAGCTAAGAAAGTGGGTTTTATTTTACTTTTTCTGAATAACTTTTTTTTTCTTTTGTATTAGGTATTTTTATTTCAGCAACATTTAGTAGGTGAGCAAATTGAAAATATATAATTTAACAGATACAGTTGCTTTTGTTGTTGTTTTTTTTTTTTAATGCTGGTAGAGAATGTAGAAGCAATTCTAGAAGTAGATGAAATGTTTATAACATGCTTTGAAGTACTGTCTTATGTAATTGCTGCACATCATTATTCTCAGCATTCTGTATTTTCAAGCTATGAAAAGACTCATTGCTGTTCCTAATTTGGCGAGCAACCTGTTTTCAGATTTATTTGTGACTTCAACAAATTTCAAAATGAGCAAATAGTCATATTGATCTTTGGAACTGATAAATCAGGTGTACTTCCCTACTGCTGTCTTTGTGTAGCTTCAGGCTCTCTGGTCTGCTCCGTGTACATGCCCTGCCTTGTCCTAACCTTATTGGGGTGAGACACAGGCATGCATTAAGACTCATGCCTCTTCCCCCCTAATTCTTGAATTAAACACAAAGAAAGCTGGATGTTATGGACCTGACAAAAGTTTCCACCAGTTCCTGCTCATCTCTCTATCTGGAGACTCCAACATATTCTGCTGTTTCCTAAAGCTGCTTTTGTGATCTTCCTTATCAAAAATTTCCAAATGTGCGCACATGTCCTGAAAACATTTGTCAGACGTTGAAATTTATAACACAATTATACACTTCAAAACACAGCATATTTCTGGTTTTAGCTGTTTAGTAATGACTCCAGTAGAAATCAGTGTAGACATGTAACATAAAAATCAGAAACCATTTTTAAAATCTTCTTCATGATCTTCACAAATAAGTACGAAGGTACTTAAGTCCCTGTTGAAGTGACTTATTTGCATGAAAATGCTTCTTTTTTTGTCCGTTATGACAGTCAGACATGTGAATAGCACCATTAGTTAGGATAGGACACCATCTAATATCTGTTGAGAAAAAAAAAAGTTATTCCTTTAAATTTGATTTCTCTTATTTTAAGATCAATTTACTGCAATAAAATAACCCCCAATTGCTTACTCCATCAGTTTCCTGTGAAAGTGTATTGCTGATCACTCCAGCATACTGATAACGTAGCCAACAGAGCTGAACTACAGTTATTAATTTTTTTCATTGTTATTGTCTATGCATAGTAGAATAGTAACAATGCCTGCTGGCTGAAAAATTAACCAACTGAACCTTTTCACATCTGTTTCTCAGTAGGATAATGAGAAAATAGGTCTGACATGCTCACATTTTCCTTCTTGATGAGCAGTCCTAGCAGTGGGAGAATAAGAAAATACAAGTTTCTGTAGCCATTTAATTCAATTTTCCTTAACTTTATTACAGAGGTATAGCAACTTCAAATTACACAAAATATTGCATTAATTTGAATGGAAGTTCTTGCTTCTAGCAAAATTTGTGGAAACAAATTGAAACTTGACATATAGTAACCAGTGCTAATAATAACAGTACATCCTTCCTTTAGCCTCTCTTTATATAACACACAGAATTGAGATGAATAAAATGTTGTTCTTCCTGTCCTCCCCTTCATGGGATATAAAAAAAATTGACTGACCTTTCCTGTGCTGGTAATTCCACTGTTACTGTTCACAGGTTTTTTAAGTAGCATCCACAGTCTTCTTTTTATGATGCCCCTAACAGTGAAGGAAACATCTTATAAACATCTAAAATAACCTCACTCATTTAAAATCCAAAAATAAAAAACAAACCACCAAAAAACCCCAAAAGTCATGCTGTCTACTACAGTCTATTCTATACTATTATACCAAAATTTCCTTTCCAGTTTCCACGAACTGGCTTGCTTTTTTGTATTTCCTTTTCCTCACTCTTCTGTTTTTGATATGCTGGGGTTAGTTACTTCTTGATGTTGTTGTTTGCTTGCTTTTCTTTTACTGAGCACAAAATGCAACAGTGCTTACTTGTAAATAGTGTTACTTAATGCTAATAAAAAATGATACAAATAACAAATTATGAAAATTCTGCATAAGCAGTAAACTGTTTTAATGTAACTTCATTACTCAAAAATACTAATAAAATATGGAGTGTAAACTGTCAGATATATGCAATTATTTCTACAACCAAGTTGAAGAACATAGAATATAGCTACTATAAATTTGCTAACAGATTCATATTTTCTATATTGTGAAACTAGAAGTGCAAATGAATCTCAGTTAAAGAGATTTTTAACAAGACAGCCACATAACATTAAGCTCTGATTCAGTCAAGAATCTAGTCCTTAGAGCTTCTTCGTAAGAATGGATAAAGCAGATGTAGAAAGAAAGAATTACGTAGTTCACTCGTGCCATTCTGGACACTTTTAATCTTTTTATTATTTTATACTCAATTTTACTTTTTATTCATGAGGAAAAGGTGAGATATTATTCTGATTACTTAAGCCCTCACAGTCTATGTACGTAAAAACCTAAAAGGTGATTTTTGTCTAGAATAATGTATGTTTTGGAGTACATTTGATTTATAAGGGTAGATACTTGTGTGGTCAAATATAGGGGGAAAAGTTATGCATATGGTTCACATGTGTGACACAAGTAAGTATCTAAAGTCCTTTCAACAGTCTCTCTAAATATCCTCTGAATGAAAACTCAGATTTACTAGGAAAAATGAATGGATGTTTGCAGTATAACTAGAATCAACATTTTAAGAAAGATTTGAAGAAAAGCAGAATTTATTTTAATCTCAAATTTGCAGATTTTCTTCCCTTAAAGATATTCTAACTTATGAAACTGTTTTGTTTTTTGTTTTTTTTTTTTCCCCCCAATTTCCAGTACTACCGCTGGAAAATTGCTGAAGCACAGCAACACTTCAAAAGTGGTGTAAACTCCCCTACTTCTTATAAAAAACAGGGCGTGAGGGGGGGAATCAATTCATACTACAAGCTATTAAAACTCTCCAGTTGTGTTCCATGAAAATACTCCTTCAGCTACTGCTTTTGTGTGAAACATAATCTCCTTGGAAAAAAATAAATTTATATATGAGAAATCAGAATTATGTGCATGATCATATTGTATACAATCATGTAATGCTAATCAATATAATGAGTCAATATAAGCTAGGAATACAGTTTTTTAGTTTCAACAGCTATTAGGAGACACAGAGAAAAAGTATAAATCAAGAAAATAAGATGCAGGGAATGATTTAAATGCCAAACCTCAATTTTAAGACCGTAGTGATGAGAAAGACAGCTAATATTCATGTCCAACACACGAAATATATATTAGAATTCCTTAACGAACATTTCATCACACTGCAACAATTTGGGATGACTGGTCTTAAGTCTTTTCCAAGTTAAACAGTTCTATTACTCCAGGAATGAAAGGCTGCAGAGACCTCACAACATTTCTGTTCTGTCTCAGATTTCCTACACAAACCTTGATCCAGACCAAGGTTAAATATTATCTTCTGTGTTCTCTATATACTCTTCCTGATGATGTCCATGTTTTTTTGTTTTGTTTTGTTTTCTACCACTGCAGACTGATTTCAGAGTACTGCCTCTGCTGGGGTCCAAAATCTCTTTCCCCAGTTGTAGCTGCCAGATCTCACTTCATCATCACATGGGACTTCTTCAGCAATCTTTAGTTATCATTTTTCCTTATTGCATTTATTTATGTTTATTCATGTTGAAGTTTTCTTGAAAAAGCACAGACTCATTCATGGAACTGGAGATTACATTGGCCACTCCTTTGTGAGAGTGATTATAGCAATGATCTTGTCTCACTATAGCTTTCTTTAATGATAGGTTACGCACACATTGGTCACCAGTTCTGCAGTTTCACATTTGATAGTTTTCAGTTTATCTCAGGCAGATGCTGTGCAGCCCTGATGGCTTACTGTCATCTAACTTCTCTGATCAAATTTTTTCTACTTCAAAACAATATAACTTCCCTGACCTGTCTCCTAGAAATGCTATGACAGCTACAGGAATATACATGACAAAAGACTAATTCAAAGAACCTAAAGTGCTTTCTTCTATGGCCTTTTAATCTCCAGCTGTCATTTCTACAGTACATCAATTGGAAGAATTATTACTTGTAATCTATTATGAACTACTGCCCAATTGAAATTAAAATTCCCTTTAAACAGGAAAGCTAAACATAGCTGTGACTTGTTTTTTCAGGTTTGCTTGTTTGTTTTTAATTTGGAAAAAATAATACAGTCATTCTTTAAACATATTTAGAATTTGCCTTTGGAAGCAGAACTCTACCCCTTTACTCACTACCCATCTACATTCATCTCCTTTTGGGTGTCACTTTATGAAGATACCTCCACTAACCTTCAAAAAGCTGCCCAGCAAAAAGGTTTGCAGAGCTGAAAATAATACTATACAAATATAACAGTACTTCAAAGAACAAAAACTTTAATGGCTATTATAATTTCTTTGCCACTGTGAACTTAACTACTGTTAATTATAATGCAGTAATACTGACTGAAAAAAAAACCTTACCAAAACCCAACAACACAACAAAACACAACCCCAATTAATAGTTAGTTTTATTAATAAACTTATTTCAACATAGATATATGTATATATACAAACGCTGATATTTACTTTTTAATTTTCTTCCCTCCCATCTCCCTTCCTTCCCCCCCCCCAATGGTTTTGCTATGGGACTGCAGGAAGTTAAGTAGTTTGCTTAAGCAACTTCCTCCATTATGGTAGGAAGTATAATATTATGCTTGGGTTCTGCTTGTGCTGTTGATGTGGTAAGTTGAATAACACTGGCCAAGTCATTCCTCTCTTTGTGCTTCATTCGCCATCTCTAAAACACAGAATTTACTGCCTTTATACATAAAGCATACAGATATTTAATGGAAACTACTGTGAGTACTACATAGAACATAATTTAAAGCTTTAGCACAAAGAGCAGCAAAAATAACACCATATTTTAAGAAGGCCACACCAGATATACTGGGACAGGTTTTATGTATACATTTCATTTCTCTCTAAGTGATTGAAGGGAATTTAGCACCATCTCCATCTGTTAGAAAGAAAAGAAGCTGGGATTGGGTGGAAATTTAAGGGAAAACTAAAAATTCTCAGTGTGGAGTTGGTTAGAAGAGTAGCAAATCACTGTCTGACAAGCAGTGTGCGTTTATTGTTCAAGACTCTGGGAATTAGTTACTTTGAAACATTCTATCATTTTCAGTACTTAGGTGAGGCTTTGTGCAAGTGTAGCTTGGCTTTATAGGCTGATCTCTCTTGCTTTGGCCATACATCTGGCAGATTTCATAAAATGTTGGAAGACACACATCAAATAAAAAAGAAATAGAAAAGCTACATTTCATCTAGGAAAAGCTGAATTGAATGTATATTCTATTTAGAGTACGATTCACCTCATCATGGCAGAATAACTCACTTCTTCCTATCCTCTGTTTCATAAAGGAGAGATAGCAGCCTGGCATCATACTGCAGTGCAACATACTGAGCAGATTGTCTTGTCTGTACTCCCATAGCACACCAGGATATAATTTCATATTAGTAGTAGCCTTCTTGTCAGAGCAGCAGACAGTTCACTGAGTTTGGGTGATTGCCTTCAGTGAGGTTTCACACGTAGGATGAACTGTCAAAGCACCAGCAGAGCTGGAAAGGTGAGCTGTGGTGCACAGTGAAACAGCTAGCCTGCTATGATATAAAGTTTGGCAGCTGTTGTACTGGGTAAGAAAATAAGTGCAAACAGTGGTGTAGTTCACACATTGAACTGCCTGCATGTTAATGGTTGGGTTCATTTTGCGTTATTTTAAGGACTTACCAAGGAAGTCATTCTGGATTTCTGGAGTTCAATCTGCTCATTATATTCCAGACTCCTAAAAGCTATTCATGAACAATGCCCTTACTGTATATTCTTTTTCACAAGTATGACATTAATAATATGTTGAGGAATGTTTAGTACTGCATGTATGTCTTACCCAAACAGGAGGGGTGGAACTCAAATATAGATACTGTCTCGTTTCAAATGCTTGAATGAAGTGTCCCCAGTTTTTTATCTCTTTGGAGAAATAGGCAACCTGACATAAAGAGATAGCTCTTTTCCTGAGATAAAGCTTTTAGTTTCTCAAGATAATGAGCCCAGACCTTAGCTAACTCACTTTGTATGGAACTTACTTATGCTAGGCATCCCTTTCTTTCCAGGCAAACAAGAAAGGCCTCTCCAAAGGGTAATTCATATTGTGGGTTGACTGAATCACTAGAAGTTTGTGTTTCTGCCCACGGAAGGAATCTACAGATTAGATTCCATGCAAGCTATGTAAGAGCATAATGGTGATTTATAATTCTTTCTTAGGCCTTATCATATGTACAATTTTTTGACTGAATAAACCCCCCACCCTGCTAAACAAAGAATCCCCCCCTTAAAAAAAAACACCTCAAACCAAACAGAAGCCTTTGACTCTTTAAGGAGTAAATCAAAACCAGTGACATAAATTTGGGGCAATTTGAGCACCTAATTCCTAATATGAATTTATTTTCCTACTAGCCTCTCAAGAACAATGGAAATTTATTCCTGCTTTCAGTTCATAGTTCCATCTTCTTTTTTTTTTTTCTTAATTCCTAAGGCCTGCAGTTCAAATGACAACACTTAGTACAAAGGGAGAGAGGGATTAGGCAGCTAATATCAGAGGTGAAGATAAGAGATTTTAAAGACTGAGTTCAAGAGAAAACCTCAATTAATTCCTCAGTTATTTTTTGAAAGAACAAGTTTTAACCATTTAGAAAGTACTCTGGTGGTTCTGATGAATATTGTGTATCTAACTATAATTTGACTACGTGGTCTTCTGAGTTTAGGATTTAATCAATAAAGAGACAAGTGCTGGTTACCAGGTGATAGTTCAAACAGCAGAATGTGTAGAAGGTATTCCTCTAGAGAGCTTAGAGCCTTTTATCAGTGTAAGATTTAATGCCCCTGAGCTATGTACTCCCTGTCCTGCTCTGGATAGACAACTATGACTATTCTCTGAAAGAAGAGTGAGGCAGTGGTCAGTGAGCACACTAGTGATGTTCAGGTTTTGTTTTCAAGGATAGTTGATGGCAGCATCCTTGACTTTTTGATACAATGCTCTAAATAAGCAGTGAGAAATGTTGCAACTTTCTGGATGGGATTTATTTTTCTTAACTTTAGGGACCTAGAATGTAAAATTCTACATGTAAGCAGTGCCATTAAATTTGATGGAGATGAAGTGCTTATTTCAGTTATCTTTATATAGTGTCCAGTCTCAGAGATGTTCTGGAGTATTCAAGATACCCCAAAGGGCTGTCACTTATAACCCTGAGTATCTGTGGAAAATTTGGCCTTCTGTAGTAGTATTTTACATCACGTGTAGACGGCAAGGTTTTAGCAGGAAGCAGAGAGGCTTCCAGGATGACCTTTGTGAGGAGAGTCCAGGGCTGCCTTGTGCCAGACACAGCCAGTTCCAGCCAACTCCAAGAACCAATTCAAACAGACCCACCTCAAGGCACAGATGAGCCCCACAGACGAGTTGGCACCTCTGAACCATTCACAAGTTGTATTTATCCCTTTTGCCTGTAATGGTAATCAACGAGCAATCTCCCTTTCTTCATCTCTTCCCAGGAGCTTTTTCATTCTTGTTTTTCCTGTTCCTCATTCCACTGAAGAAGGGGAGTGACCAAGCTCATGGTGACCCACCATACAGCTTGGGATAGAGGAAAGACAGGACAGGACAGTCTGTAATATTTAAGAAGACACTATGTACCCACTGTGGCCAACTGAATTAATATTTTAGTTGTTACAGTCAGTGGTGTATAAAGGATTATTCAAATGAACAAATAACATAAGATTGTTTTAAGGTCCTGTGTTCAGGCAGATGAATCACACCCTAATGCTGTATAAACCAAAAATTAGCTGAACTAAATCCAATACTGAATGTAATTTAGAGTAGGAATTCATGTCAGTCTTATCCCAGAGGAATATTCTTGATGTCAGTCATTTGGGTATTCTGGAGCAAGATATTTTCAGTGCCTGCTTACAAACCTGTCTTCTTTTCATTAGTTACTTTGAATATTAATTACACCCAGTTGTACAGAATAGAGACAAAAATATTAACTTTTCATCCAATTAGGATGGTTGCCCTATAGCATATCTTGGTTCAAATCTCTTGGGTGAAATATTCAAATCTAAGGGAGTTAAATGACAGATTTTTTTCTTCCAAAGAATATTCTGTATTTAAGAAGATTTTTTCCCAATAAAATTGGTTTTTTGCAATCTTTTTTCCTGATATAATATAACCCAAATTTTAGTATATGAATGTGTCAAATATTTTTAGTTGGTAGCCACAAAAATTTACTTACTACTTATGCATCATCTGGATTTTTCCCTTCTTCCCATTTATTACTTACTTACTTATGCAGTTCTCTAGCGAGTAACTATTTTTGTGAATTCTGTCTTTTCTATCTTCTGCAGACTAAATAAAATGGTACAGTCATGCCTTTCTTAATAGTTTGCTGCTTCCAATGAGTTTACAGTATTAGATAAGCTAGACAAGTGACCTATTGATCCCTATAAATTCCTATGGTATAACAGTCCTCAAAGAGTCCAGGACTGGAAATTCATTCCAAAGGAATCTATGGGACAGAACAGACAAAATGCATCCTCTTTATTCTTGCTGACTATTAAATTGTCACATCATCAGTTGTTCCCAATGCATAAGGAATCATTACCATAATTCTATTTAGTATCTGTAAGATTCTTTTCATACTCAGATGCAGAAGTTTAGTACTAAAACATAAGAATCATGGTCCTATTATGAGATATGGAAAGATGTTACTTTACTCACAGTCATCAGAGACTTTGAGTCTCTGACTTGTTGAGATTGTAGTCTAGCAATTTCTCACACAATAATTCTTTCCAGATCCTCCTATAGTATAAAACAGCCAATAATTTGGGGCATATAATTATTTTCATGTTTTCCATTTAAATATTGATTATAATAGACAAAAAATATTGTGTGAATGCTAACATATATCTTCCTTCAATTATAACTAAAGTGGAAGAAGCAATTTGTTACTGAGTTTAGATAAACTTATATTGCACTCTTTAAGGTTCAACATTAGTGGAGTTTACATCATCACAGAATCACAGATTCACAGAATCACAGAATAGTTGGGGTTGAAAGGGACCTTCAAAGGTCATTTAATCCAAAACCCTGAAATAAGCAGAGACATCTTCAACTAGATAAGGTTGCCCAGAAACACATCCAGACTGCCCTTGAATGTCTGCAGGGATGGTGCATCCACCACCCCTCTGGGCAACCTGTGCCAGTGTTTCGCCACCTTCATTGTAAAAAATTTCTAGAATCATAGAATCATAGAATAGTTAGGGTTGGAAAGGACCTTAAGATCATCAAGTTCCAACCCCCCTGCCATGGGCAGGGACACCACGCTCTAAATCATATCACCCAAGGCCTCGTCCAACCCAGCCTTGAACACTGCCAGGGATGAAGCATTCACAACCTCCCTGGACAACCTATTCCAGTGCCTCACTACCCTAACAGGAAAGAATTTCCTCCTTATATCCAATCTAAACTTCCCCTGTTTAAGTTTTAACCCATTACCCCTTGTCCTACCACTACAGTCCCTAAGGAAGAGTGCCTCCCCAGCATCCCTATAGGCCCCCTTCAGATACTGGAAGGCTGCTATGAGGTCTCCACGCAGCCTTCTCTTCTCCAGGCTGAACAGTCCCAACTTTCTCAGCCCATCTTCATATGGGAGGTGCTTCAGTCCCCTGATCATTCTCGTGGCCCTCCTCTGGACTTGTTCCAACAGATCCATGCCCTTTTTATGTTGAGGACACCAGAACTGCACACAGTGCTCCAAGTGAGGTCTCACGAGAGCAGAATAAAGGGGCAGGATCACCTCCTTCGACCTGCTGGTCACTCTCCTTTTGATGCAGCACAGGATATGGTTGGCTTTCTGGGCTGCAAGCGCACACTGCTGGCTCATGTTCATTTTCTCATTGACCAGCACTCCCAAGTCCTTCTCCACAGGGCTGCTCTGAATCTCTTCTCTGCCCAGCCTGTAGCTGTGTCTGGGATTGCTCCAACCCAGGTGTAGGACCTTGCACTTGGCATGGTTAAACTTCATGAGGTTGGCATCAGCTCACCTCACAAGCGTGTCAAGGTCCCTCTGGATGGCATTCCTTCCCTCCAGCATATCAACCGAACCTCACAGCTTGGTGTTATCGGCAAACTTGCTGAGGGCGCACTCAATCTCACTGTCCATGTCAGAGACGAAGATGACACCCAGCCTGAATCTCCCCATTACAATTTTATTTTCCCTTCATGATGGTTTGACCTTGGCCAGACACTAAACAACCACCAGATGCTCTCTCAGTCCTCATGCTAAACAGGAAAAAATCAGATGGAAATTCTCATGGGCCAACAGTGAAATCATTTACCAATTATCATCACATGGAAAACAGACTCAGTTTGGAGAAAATAATTTTCATTTATTGACAACTAAAATAGAGTTGGATGGTGAGAAACAAAGGAAAACATGAAACCATCTCATCCCTATCACACCCCCTTTCCTCCCAGATTCAATTTCCCTCCTTCCTTCCTGACTCCTCTATCTCCCTTTCCCCAGTCAGTGCTGGAGGGATAGGGAAGGGGGCTGTGGTCAGTTCATAACAATTCTTCTCTGCCACTCCTTCTTACCCATACATGGCTCTCCTCCAGTACTGGTCCTTCTCACAGGAAGGAAAAAGTATCTTCCAGCATGGGCTCTGGGCCACAGTTCCTTCAGGGCATATATATCTGCTTCAAGGTGGTGTCCTCCAGAGTCTTTAGGGTTCTCTCTTCCAGCACCTATCTGGCACACCTCCTCTTTCTCTCACCTTGGTGTCTCCAGTAGTGTTTCTCACATTTTTAATTCACTCCTCACTGCCTGTATGTCATTTTATGCCCTTTCTTAAACATGTTTTCCCTGAAGGACCACCACCTTGGCAAAGGGGATCAACCAATCCCTACAGTGGATTGGGTGGAACCAGCTGTGTCCAGCATGTGGCAGCTCCTGCCTCTCCTCAGAGGCCACCCTGCAACATCTCACCCCCAACACACTATCAAACCCTGGACACCTACACCAAATAAATACTTTTCTTTTTTTTTTTTTTTTTTGCTGTTACTAAATTGAATTCATATAGTGTTCTTAGAAAGTAGCTTAAAAGGTGAACAAATATTAAACTTTACCTAGTCCCTTGGTCAAAACACCTGTTTTGTATGTAAAGCACAGTGTACTTTGATGTTATTGAAATGTTAACCCAAGCCACCCAAAGAGACTTTAAACATTAATGTTTTAGGAGTTTTTTATTATTATTTCTGTAAAACTAGCCTTCTTTAAGAGCCATATAATCTTTATTTTTCTATATCAACTATTTTTTGCATGTGTTTAATTTCCCATCAACACCTACAAATGAATGAAATTCTACTTAACGCATTTAATGATGGGAAAACTTTAAATGGATTTGGAATTTCAGTTCAGTAATCCTGCCAAACCAAGGATGCCTATGAAAACTGCTGAAACCTACTGAGCCTAAGTGCCCTGTGACAACAGAATAATGACTGGAAGTTACTATTTTAATGTGAACACATTGTAAAGCCCTTTATAGGCCAAGACAGAAACAAGGTCACAAAGTAATTCTCCTTGCTCACCTCAGGGATTATGATAGCTGCCCAAGCAAGTATTTTTCATTTATAGAAATTATATGGGGTTTTTATAGTGCTAGGTGTTCAAACACACCTTTGTTGCACAGTTTGTACTCCACACAATTAGGCAGCGTTATAAAAGTTATTCCATGAAATAGCATAGTGGTAAAGTTCTTTTATGCCCTTGGACAAGTAGCGCCTAGCACAGGATAAAGATTATTATCCTCTCCCAAACATCTATCCAAGCTACCCCAAGTATCATCAGACAATCCCAAACCCTGACACCAGTGGAAAAACCTGGAACAAGACACTTGCCCCCAATGGAGGAGTATCAGATTACAGAATATTTAAACAAACTGAACATATATAAATCCATGGGATCTGCAAGTGTTGAGGGAGCTGGCTGATGTCACTGTGAGAACGCTCTTGATTATCTTTGAGAGGTCATGGCAACGAGAGGAAACTTCTGAGGACAGAAAGAAAAAGCAACTATCACTCCTGCAATTGAGATGGCCCAGAATGAGATTTGGAGAGTTACAGGCCAGTTTCAGCTTGCTGTCTTGACAGGTGATGGAGTAACTGATTACGGAAACCATTTCTAAACACATAAAGAACAAGAAACTGATTGGGAGGAGTCAGCATGGATTATTTACAAAGGTGAAATAATTTCTGGCCACCCTGGCAGTCTTCTACAAGAAACTCACTTGCTTGGAGGATGAGAGGACAGCAGTTGCTTATCCTGACTTTAGTAAGACTTTTGTCAATGTGTCCCAGCAACAGACTCATAGGCAAACTGAAGTATGTATGGATTAGATAAGTAGACAACAAGGTAATTTGCAACAATAAATAGATAATAAGGTAGATTGCCAGTGAGCATGAGCTACTGGTTTCAGAGGTTTGTGATAAGGAGATGAGGACCATATGGAGTCCAGTTTCTAGTGGTGTACCCAGGGGTCAATACTGGGAACAGTACTTTTTTGACAGCTTTCTTAATTGACCTGCATGGTTGAACCAAGTACATCCTCATCAAGTATAGAAATGAGATATAAAGCTGGGAGGAGTGGTTGGTACAACATATTGTAGAAGATGCTGCTACTCACATGGACCACAACCAGCTGGATAAAAAAGCAGAGAGAAATTTAATGAAATTCAGCAAAAGGAAATGCCAAATCCTGCCCTGGGGAAGAATAATGCTATGCCAAACACCTGGAAAGCAGCTCTGCAGAAAAGACATGGGGGATCCTGAATTAAAATAAGTTGGACAACAAGGGAATGGTCAGGAGAGATTTTTTTCAACGTATACGGAAGGGAGTGAGGGTGACGGAACACTGGAACAGGCTGCCCAGGGAGGTTATGGAATCTCCTTGTTTGGAGACATTCAAAACCCGCCTGGACACGTTCCTGTGTAACCTTATCTAGGTGTTCCTGCTCCGGCAGGGGGATTGGACTAGATGATCTTTTGAGGTCCCTTCCAATCTCTAACATACTGTGATACTGTGATACTGTGAATAAAGAAGACAGATCCAAAGTCTTTTCAGTGGTACCAAATAAAAAGTCTAAGCAATGGGCACAAACTAAAATACAGTAAAATTAATTGAAAAGCAAGAAAAAAAGATTTTACTGGAATGCATTGCTCAGAGAGGTTGTGGAGTCTCCAACCTTAGATATATTAAAATACCTGACTGGACACAGCTCTAAGTAAGCTTCTTGATGTGACTGTTCTGAGCATAGGTTTGAACTAGGTGGTCATGACTGCCTTCCTACCACAGCCTGAGATTCTGTGTGAATTTGTTTTGTTCACATACCTGTTCTATCGTGTCTTTAACAGAGATGTTATCTTTGAAAGGACACAGGCTGCCAATTTCCTGTGTAGTTGTGAGATACCTGACTGAATACTCAGATTTGCCTGGGGCGTCCTGGTACAACAGAAAAGCAACATCAATTTTAACATTAGTTCACACTTGAAGCAACAATACCTGGCTTTCCTGGTTTGCTACCACGGATTACATCATACTTAGCATGATCATTAAAGTCTCTAATCACATACTACTGTGTTGTCTTCAGAAATGTAGGCTTAGTGATTCAAGCCAAAGTGGAAATATTTGAAACTACTCTTTTGAACTGAATCTATGTATTTTCACTTCCACTTATTTGGTTGCATGTGTGAAAGTACAGTTCACAGTGCATCCCTGTGTACTTTTGTTTTGCAAAGTACTAAGAAGGTTTTCAGCATTTGGATAACAGTAAAACCAACCATAATGACATATTGTGATAGTCTGTGTCAGCTGCCTAGATTTACAGTGCGTGTAAATTATAGCCATGTTTCAAGGGCACTATGCACTCTCACTCCTAATTCCTAAGCATGATTGCTACACCTAGCACATGATAATGAGATTTCTGGAAGAGCAAAACAATTAGAGCCAGAAGCAGCAAACAAAAAACCCCGAAAACAAAAATTCATTAAAAAAAAATAAAATACTGTCATATTCCTACTTCTTCTTCTTGCCCCCTCTTTTTGTTGTTGTTGTTGTTGTTAAGAAATTCCTTAATTTTGCAAGAATAAGTTAGGAAAAGTACCCAGTTGATGGTTACTAAAGAACAAGGAAAAGCTTACAGCTGAAGATGCAAATTTATTTCTAGGACCAAATGGAAACACAAGGAAACATGGACCTGTAGCACTAATCTTGGGCAAGGCAATTTCAGTTTTGTGTATTATTTCAATTTTTTTTTCATTGTTGATAAAATATAAAATTTGCTGTAAATCATATGTATATACATAGATGCATATAACGATGAAACTAATTTTATTTACTTCAGCTTAAAAAAAAAAAGAAATAATTTATGTTTTCATATCCCATAATCTTTATACTATGCATGAAGGAATGTGAAATAAATATTAATTAGAAAATAATTTTCATATCGTTTACACCAGAACAAACCTAACTAACAGCAAAAGAATGTCCTGCAGTCGAATGTCATATTTTTCCACCTAAGATCATGTAATAGATTTTAGGCAAAATTATTTTGGCAGAATACTTTCATTTAGTGCAGCTGGAAACCTTAGTAGCATGATTTAGGCTTACTGCTTCACTGTTGTTTCAAAATACTTTGTTAATATTCCTCTTTTGCATTTGTGTTTTGCACACTCTGTCACATCCTTTTTTTGCCGAGCAAACATACATTTTCCTTTATTGTATTTCAAAGGTTAGATTTTTTTGTGTGGTCTGACTTTGGAGAGAATGTATGTTAAGTATTTGATTTCTGGAAACACAACTGAAATAAATATAATATTGAAGAATTATTAAAGCTTGCCAAGCAGATTAGTGCATGTCAAAACTAATGTCACTTTAAGGTTTGTTTCCTGTCTAGCTTCACATAACTCAGAATTGCAGGCGCTTCAGCGGAATGATATTAATACAAGTCTCCATTTAAAAAAAGTAATTAATAAATCACTGTATATGAGGTGCAGCTTGTTTCAAAGACTTGTTTACACAAAAAGAATGGTAACCTCAATTTTCTGTCCTAGTAATCTACCTCACCTGTTTTTTCTTCTTGTCTACAGTGTTTTTCTCTGTTGGGAGCAAATGATGGTCTTAATAAATCCCACATAATATTAGAGAGAAATAAACTTCTGCAATAAGCTACTGTAAATACTACTGTTGCTTTCCAATTTACTTTTAAAAAATACAGACAGTTTTTACTTTAATGTTTGGGACTCTGCTGACAAAATATCTTCCCCAATTATTTATCTCAGTGCCTATAAGCAACTGAAATGCCACGTGTGTGAATCTCTGGGCACTTAGCACAATGTAAATTTTCCATGCTTATAGGTTTGGAATCATAGAATCATACAATATTTTGAGTTGGAAAGTATCCATATGGATCATTGAGTCCAACCCCCTGCTCCTCACAGGACTACCTAAAACTAAACCTGTGATTAAAAGTTTCATCCAGACACCTCTTGAACTCTGACAGGCTGGGTGCTATGACCAGTTCCCTGGAGACCCTGTTCCAGTGACTAACCACCCTCTCAGTGAAGAACCTTTTCCTAATATCCAATTTGAACTTCTCCTGATGTAGCTTCATTCCATTTCCACAAGTCCTGTCACTGGTCATCAGAGAGATCCTCCCCCACTGTTGCCACTCTTGAGGAAGATGCAAACTGCAATGAGGTTGCTCCTCAGCCTTCTCCAGGCTGAACAAATCCAGTGACCAAATCAACCTACCCCTTTTGTGGTCAAAAGGGTTGTAAATAATGATCTTTCCTGTCATGCAGGTATACTGGAAAAAGAATATATTAAAAAATAATATATACAAACTGAATTTTGTAGAACAGGAGAAATTTCTGGGAGAGATGTTGGTAACACAAGCTTCTATGATTGCACAGTTTTTATTTCAGAAGTTGCGCATGACATCCCAGTTACATTTTAGGACTACTTTTAATTTATCTTTTAAGAAATTAATATTGTCCAGCCCAGCTTTTTGTTTGTTTGTTTTTAGGGACAAAAAATGGGTAATAGGGGAAAGTTTGAGGTTGGGAGACATAGATACTTCTGTCACCCTGTGTAGTCTTATGTAAATCATCCAGTTCACTATGTCTCTTAAGTATGTCTTCACAGCAGGTTAAACAGGTTGTCTACATATGACCTAACCAAGAATTAAGAATGAAGTACTTCGGGTAAAGCTGCAAAATTTCCAGACCCAATTTTCTTTTCTTTTCTTTTTTTTTCTCAGCCCTTCAGAGGAATGTTTTTCTAGCATGAGCCTAAGGAATATGTTATTGCACACTCTGGTGTGTGGCGTGAAGATCCACGGTTGTCCTTGAGGATAAAAGATCAGAGACCAGTACTGGAGGATTTCATACGATAACCATCTAGATGTGTTCTTATTCACAGTGTCTTCTAGGAGCTGGTCCTCTGAAGAAGCTTCCCCAGAGTAACACCTGAACTTTGCTTTAGAGGACATGAAATAGGCAAGAGGCCAAGAGGAAAGTTAACAAATAAACTATGGAAAGTCAGGGGCCCATACTTTAGCTATCAAGCCAGGCAGGTTTGAAAGCTTGCCAAGAAGAGTGGGAACAGGTAATTCGGCCTCAGAAGTTGTGAAAAGCCCTTTAAAGTCCACTGAAGGGACTGCAGGCATTGCTTGAATTGAATCTTAGAACAAATATCTGCCTTGAAAGAACATGTTGCCCAGTAGGTTGTGCAGTTGTTATTCTTGGAGACATTCAAAAGCTATCTGGACATGGTCCTGGACAACTGGCTTTAGGTGGCCCTGCTTCAGCAGGGGAGTTGGACCAGATGACCTGAGGTCCAGTCCAACCTCAACAATCCTATTATTCGGTGAACACAGGCCTAGGAGCTTGTTATTTGAGTTTCTCCCCACTCCAGCTCCACATTTTGCCAGATCAGTCACTCTGGATTGTCTTAAAATTAAAATATTCAGCTTCATGCTGTAATGCATGATCTCTATATTGTGAAAGCCATTAATAGACAATATCACAGAATGTATAATAGCGGAGAAAATTCAATAAGCTGGTTTGTTGTTGGGTTTTTTTTACCACTAAAAGCATGCTTAAATATTTGAATATTGCTGCTTGCCTAAGACAGATTTCTGCTATGTTGACTGTTTTTTTTTCTGACCCAGCTGGTGGATTTAAGCTCAGTAGTTAAATATTATATCTGTCAATACACTTTGCCCCATACATGATTTACGTTAAATTAGATAACAAGTTCTTAATTCAACTTTATTTCCTTCAGATCTTGAAAACTTTTTAGTAGTCTTCTTTAGCTTTAACTGATGTATATGACTGTGGTCAATTATAGAATTTTATCACTTGTCTGGTTACCCTGTTTATTCTATTTGGTCTCCTATCTTCTGATTATTTTATGTGTTAAAACTATACATTACTTGTCACACAAATGACTTCCCTACTAACCTCTTTGTGGGAAAAGAAGATAAAGATCCATTTGTAAAAATCAGTCCTCTGATCTAATGATTCTTACTGTGGTGTTCCATTTTTTTGTCTTCATTTTCTTATAAATTTATCCCCCAAAAATTCAGTGGTTTAATGCTATTTAGCAGCTTAGCACACCAAAACATTTTTTCTAATTTCCTAAATTTAAAATGTTATTTGTTAAATAATGTATTTCTAATTTATATATTTAGAAACTGAATGTGTTTAAATATGAAATAATATTTTTCCCTCTATTTTTCAAGTTGTTGACAGTTTCATTTGACTTTCAAAAACCCCCTTGTTTTAAATACAATGGTATTAATACCATCCAAGAATATCTAAAATAGACATCACTAATATAGTACTATAAAAGAAGTGAGTATGAGAAAACTAGGTTGTCAAAGCTGGTATTACTGAAGTATGTAGACCTTACAAAATTAACATTTATTGCTGAACTGACTGGAAAACCTGATTTAAATGTCAGGTTCAGAAATATTCCTGTTCCTGACTAATAGAATCATGATTCCTGATTTCTGCTTTTTATTTACTACTTTAGTTCTGATCAAAGCCACTTACAGTGAATAAATCAAAGCTAAACTAGCATCATCTGGAGAGCTTTGGAAACACAGCTAGGTTTTCAGTCAAACAGCAATCTTCTGCAATGTTCTATGTAAAACCTTTTCCACAACATACTAGTTTTTTAAAGGATTTTCAAACAATAGCTACAATTCACCCAAACGCATACAAACATAATGCTGTGAAATTCTTATAACTCATACAAGATACTGCATTTCACTCCATAAGTCACTTTTCTTTAGGAATTCCTAAAATAAAATGGATAAGCTGGTACATCAGTCAACCAACAATAAAAAAATAAAAAAAAAAAAAAAAAAGATGTAATCTGGATTTCACACTGTGTGAGTCTCCAGTTAGCAACTCTGACCTGGACCTGTGCTACATTTAGGGTCAAATTCACTTGCAATTTTTATTCTTTCTTAAGCAAATAAATGTGTACTTCTCTTCTGACACCTTGCAAAAATGATCTTTCAAATGACAGTAAGCATCTTATTGTGAGTGATTCTTTTACAGTTTCCTTCCAAATCTCTTGTTAGCAACAAGCTCACTAAATGGAAAGTATCTGCAAGGATTTGACACTGCAATACAAGAATTCATATGTAAAAGATATTATTCTTACATTAATGAAGCTTAATCCTATTCTATTTTCCTAAGGCTTTTTGCATGCACTAGGAGTTTTCTCTGCCCATATTAAAGACTAACAAGTAAAGAAGGTTTGAAAGAAGAGTATATTGTTTAGTGCCTGGAGTCTTATCCTCTTGAGAAAGAAGAAAACATGAAGGCTGAAAACACTGTAAAATGTGCCATTAAAGGGATAGAAGTCAAACCATGTTTAGTTAATTTCTTCATGTCTCAAAGTCTTTCAACCAGAGTTTTTATGGGTTGATATTGCAGTCCTGTGACTTTCTGAACATAATGAAAGACAGAATTTGTTAGCTCATTTCCAAAATAGACAAGCAAACTTTTTTTTCTTGTAATCTGAATTCCACATTACAAAACTATCTCTTAAGAGGCAAATTTGTAGCTCACAGTTAAAGCAAATGCTTAGGTAAAATTAAAATAGGAGTACTTTCTGCGTGTAGTCTAGTGGCTCATTTTCACTGACAGAGATATGCGGTGTAGATATTAAGCAAATATTTTATTAGCTAAAATTAGACCACAGGCAACACCTATTCATATGTGTTCATAAACATTTTCTCCAAAACTACTTTGAGACAGTGGCAGAGTCCAAAATATTTTTGAAGATCCAAAAATAATTACTGTCTGAGACCTGCAGATCTCTTTCCAAAAGTAAATTCTGTGCAGCAGAGGAAGAGAGAGTAAATGTGGAGTGATGGCCTACTGAGACCTACCTGGACTGAAAATATATACTTGTTTTTCAGTGCACTACCCTGTGCATTGTATTATGTGTAATGTACCACTGATAGAAGAAGCAAAGTTCAAGCAATAGTGGTCACTTTTAACCAAGGTTCATGAAAATCACATTTGAATTTTCTGTTCCTGTACACCCAGGTGACTATCTTCACATGGAGATAATTACTTTTCCCCTCTGGTTTCACTGTTTTCACTTAGTACAGGTATCTGCTGTGTCAACTCACTGCTCCCAAGTATATTCCCCAAAATATGCACACGTAACATTTTCAGTCACACAAATACATGATTTGAGATATCCACAAGAATAACTGTTAATTTACAGTTAACAGAGAACAACGTGGCACTGCAACAAAGGGCTAGGGTAGACTTTCAGGTGTGGTTAAATTCTCCCTCTTCCTCTGAAGACCTGGAAGCTTACTAACACTGCTTAGCAATACCCAGAGAAGCTGATGAATTTGAGAATGGGAATAATCCAGCTTTTGCAATTACCCTGTTCTGTTAAAATTTTGTGATGTGTAGCTATATATCTGCCCATATATAGGGCTTTTAGGTGTCTTCACATCTTCCAAAATATTTGTCTTTGAAAAGGCACTTCCACTGGCAGAAACATAGTGTCCTTTATCTGGTAAGTGTCTTTTATTTCTAATCTAAATATCTGACCATTCGATATCATCCGTAGTGCCTTTTCTTCCCAACCTGTACTACATTTTGCTTCAGTTGGGCATGCTGTGCTTTAAATTTCAGCTCTAAATGATCTATTTAGGTATTAAAGTTGCATTTAAGCAATTTGTAGTGCTGGATAATTGATGCCTTAAGTTTCTACTGCCTTTTTACTAGTGGCTTCATAGAGTTCATTTGAAGGTAAAGCACCATCCATGAGAGATAATTGGAGGGTGTTGGCTGAGCACTGAGCCTAATGTAATTCACAAAACTCTATTACTCTAAAATTCTGAATGCATTTCAAGAGAACACTGCCAGGGTAACCAATATGTGGTCTTATCATGGGTGTTAATACAGCTCTTATGCTATGTTAAAATTTCCATAGGTTAAGAGAACATATACATATATAATTCAGGAAATAGTAACTATTTCCCAATTAAAGAAATGCTAAGAGTTGCAATTTGCACATACTGTGGCCACAGGAAGCAAATGGGAAAATATTAATCCTTTTAAACAATTAGTGACAGGAAAGATCATGACATCTGTTGTATAATGGTACTGAAAGCTTGCTTAGGGTGCATACATAATGCATTTTAGATTAGATTGATATTCTATAACTATAATCCATTAAACCTCATTATAATATAGGAGCTACTACAGCACTGTATAAATTATTGTAAAAATGCTTTAAAGTTATCTTGGGGACTGCAATATTTTTCTATTAATAACAGAAGTGTTATGGAGTTTGAGTGTTTTCTGCTACATTCTGCAGGCAGTAAGTACATCTCCTGTTAACAATCAAAGAGAAAAACCTGTCTCTCTGAAAGCAATACAATTCTGCAAATTTAGACTTCCAATTTCGTTTCAGATGTTTTAGACTATCCAAGACTTCCATGTCAGACTACTAACTACAATGCAAGGCCTTGACTTTCTCAAGTGGCAGACAGAGGCTAGGCTGGATACTCTGGAGCATTTAAAATAACAACACTTTTATATGATAGTGGAACTTAATCCAGCTGAGACATCCAAAGGTTTTCCTGTGCAATGATCATCAGGCCAATGCATCCTGTTCCTCAGGTTTTGTTGATGACACCATTCTTCCAAAGAGATAATTTAACCTCAAATTTTTGTGATTTACCAGTTTTCTAAGTACTTCTTTTTTAAAAATGTTACTTTTTGACGTTATAGATACTCTGGTGAACCACTGAAAGAAATATCCAATAGGAATAAGTGGAGTTTCTTTTAATAATCCCAGATATATCTCAATGTCCAACTGGAAACGCTTTATCAAGTGAGTTTTCTTGGTTTTAATTTATCAGTAAAGGTTTTCAAATATTATTATATTTTTCAGATTTACTACTGTCCCTCTGCATAATCCCACTCAGAGAATACCATGATATAATGATAAAATGCCTGTTTCCATTTTGCACTCTTGCCATCCTATTAGAACAGCTGGGTTAACAAATCATTTGTGGAAAAACTTCAGTAAAATCCTCCAAACACAAGGCCTCATCTCCTCCTCCTCTACTTTAGTGTGGGTTTATTGTTTGTTTAATATATTTTTATTTATACAGGAACAGTAAATGGGAGATGAGAAAACAGAAGAACTTAAGACATTTTCTTTTCCTAGCTCCTCTTGGAGATAAAAGCCTAATCTTAGAAATGTGTTGAAATATCCATCTACTTTTTAAGTATTCTATTAAATTGTTTGTGTAAAATTTATTAGCTGCTCATGCCAAGAAGCAGGCACATAGAACACTTGTAATTGAGAGAGTGGAAATATTTATTTGTTAAAATTAACAAGGTCTAGTTCAATTTTCAAGTTTGAACTGATCTCTTTCAATTCTTAGAACAGAAAGTTGGGGCTGTTCAGCCTGGAGAAGAGAAGGCTCTGTGGAGACCTTATAGCAGCCTTCCAGTATCTGAAGGGGGCCTAAAGGGATGCTGGGGAGGGACTCCTCATTAGGGACTGTAGTGGTAGGACAAGGGGTAATGGGTTAAAACTTAAACAGGGGAAGTTTAGATTGGACATAAGGAGGAAATTCTTTCCTGTTAAGGTAGTGGGGCACTGGAATAGGTTGTCCAGGGAGGTTGTGAATGCTTCATGCCTGGCAGTGTTCAAGGCTAGGTTGGATGAGGCCTTGGGTAATATGGTTTAGAGCGAGGCGTCCCTGCCCATGGCAGGGGGGTTGGAACTTGATGATCTTAAGGTCCTTTCCAACCCTAACTATTCTATGATTCTATGATTCTAACAGTGGAAATCTACTTGGGTATGTGAGGTTTTAATAGCCATTTTTAATAGTGATCACATTCAATAATTTAAACATATTCCTGGTTCTATCCTGTCATATTGTTCAGGTTCCCTGTCTTGACTTTTTCTTACTTAGACTACCAATAGCATTAAAATCTTATCACAAAAACTGAGAAGAAGAAAAGAAACTGTCTAATAGTAAATGTAATGAAGATTACATTTTCAGCAGGATTTACCTTTGTATTGTCTGTTTGTAAGCATGTACGTGTAATAGGTATACAAAATGAAGTTTTCTCACTCTCCCCCCTTGTTTTGGCTGAGAAAGAGCAGTAAGAGAGAGCTGGGAAACTAACCAGCTGCTGATTTCTACAGCATCTGTCATGGGCTGTTTATGAAGTCTGGCAAAAACAGCAGATGTAAATCATGGAGAATTTGTGCTATATACTCACACAGGATAGGCAACCAGACTGTTGACTGATAGACAGATGGCTAGAGACAGTACTAACACAACAAAGGCCTTCAATATGAGTGCCTAGGACTGTGTGGCAAATTATTTAGTAACTTCTCATAACACTTTTTTTGCATTAATAATGAAAGAGAAATTTGATAGGAGTAAGAAAGAGAAAGTATTAAACTGACTCATAAAACTTCTTATTCAGAGACAAGACTTCCACAATTTTCTAAAAAAAAAAAAAAAAGAAGAAAAAGATCTGATTAAGTTCTAATATTGTGAAGTATTTCACTAATTTTCCAGAAATTTTACTCTCTAAGGTAAATAACTTCAATTTCCCCAATTTAGGTCATATGTGTTTTGTTTCTTTTGGATGCTGTATGCAAGAGTTTTTGCTATACTCATAGCTTTTCGAAGAATTTTTGCATACTTACCCTATTCCACTGTACTCTCATGAAATTTCCCTTATTCTACTGTGTAGCTGAAGAACACAAAGAGATGTGTATTTCCACAGTGTGCTAACTTAGATAACACTTTTTTCATTGTGTCATCACAGCACATTCTTTCAATGAAAAATTGGTGTCCTTAAACATCTTAGTCATAACCCAAGCACTGAAAAGCAGAGGGCAACCTTCTATGACACTTTTGCCATGATCAAAGGATGAAAGGGTCAGAGAAAAATATCTGTAATGTTCACCTGGGGAAAATTAAAACTTTATTATGACAGAAAAAAGAGTTATGTTTAGTAACTGTATGAATGCAATGAATATATTTCATTTAGAGTGGCAATTATGTAACCTTTGAGCTAATGCTGAAAGTGTGGTATTTTGTACTGGTTTGATTTTGCTTAAATATAGAATCAAAGAATGGTTGGTTTGGAAGGGACCTTTAAATATCATCTAGTCCACACCGTTTGCAATGGGCACAGGTATCTTCCAACAGATACGGTTGTTCAAAGCCCTATCCAACTTCACCTTGAACTCTTCCAGAAATAGAGCATGCTCATCTTCTGCTAGCAACCTCTTTAGATTACAAATGTAATCTAAACCTACCTTAGAGTCATAAAATCAACTAGGTTGGAAAAGACCTTTAGGGTCATCAGGTCCAACCGTTACTCCAGGACTGCCAGCTCCACCACTAAACCATTTCACTAAGGGCCTCATTTTCACGTTTTATCTGAACACTTCCAGGGACAGTGATTGCACCACTTCCCTGGGAAGCCTGTTCCAATGCCTGACCACTCTCTTGGTGAAGAACTTTTTCCTAATATCCAGTCTAAATCTCTCCTAGTGCAGCTTCAGGCTGTTACCTCTTATCACTTGTTACTGGGACGAAGAGACCAACACCCACGTCTTTACAACCTCCTTTCAGGCAGTTATAGACAGCTCCCTTGAGCCCTCTCCACAGTAAACAACCCCAGTTCTCAGCCTTTCCTGCTAAGGCTTGTTCTGCAGACCCTTCACCAGCCCTTCTCTGGACCTGCTCTAGCCACTCAGTATCTCTCTTGTAGTGAGAAACCCAGAACTGAACACAGGATTCAAGGTGTAGCCTCGCCAGTGCTGAGTACAGGGGGATGATCACTGCCCTGGCCCTATTGGCCACACTATTTCTGATACAGGCCAGGATGCTGTTGGCCTTCCTGGCTGTCTGGGCATATTCTGGCTCATGTTCAGCTCCATCAATCAGCATCCCCAGGTCCTTTACCACTGAGCTGCTCTCTAGCCACTCTAGGGGTTGTTGTGGCCCAAATACAGGACCTGGCACTTTGCCTTCACACCTTCTTTCAGTTTGAAACTGTTCCCCCTTGCCTTATCACCATAGGTCTTGATAAAACAGTCTCTTTCCATTTTTCTTATGAACCCCCTTTAAATATTGAAAGACCACAATAAGGTCTTCCTAACATCTTCTCTTCTCAAGGCTGAGCAAACCCAACTCTCTCACCTTGTCTTCACAGAAGAGGTGCTCCAGACCTCTGATTATTTTTGCATCCCTCCTCCAGATCCACTCTAACAGGTCCATGTCTTTCTTTTGCTGGGAGCCCAGAACTGAATAAAGAACTCCAGGTGGGGTCTCACAAGACCAGAATAGAAGGATAGAATTACCTACCTGAAAGGGAGAATCACCTCCTTTGATCTACTGGTCACACCTCTTTTTATGCAGCTCAGCCTTTGGTTGGATTTCTAGGCTTCAAGCACACACTGCCAGCTCATGTCATTTTTCATCCACCAGCATCCCCAAATCCTCCTCTTCAGGGCTGCTTTCAATCCCTTCATGACCCATATCTGTCCACTATAGTGACAAAAATGTCATAACCTGTATCATAACCTGTAATACTGTTTATACTAAATACTTTATTAAAGTTTTGTAGACAGAAATTACATATTGAGGAATATTATTAATTTCACCAAATTCATCTTGAAGGTATGTTTAGCTCACATGTTTATTATATGTGAGCTAGGTATTCACATTATCTTACAATGCAGTGGAGACAACAAAGGATATTATGTGAGTAAATGTCTAATAGAAATCAGTAACTCTCCAAAACTATAATCTATGCACAGAATATATAACTCTGAATACAGCTCTATATACTTGACAGAGGCCAGATCTTTTAAATACATCCTGGTAGACAAGATAACTGTTAACCTTAGAAAGATCTGTAAGAATGAAAAAAAACCTCAGATCACACTTAACATGATTTGCGTACCCCTTCTAGTAGCTGTTGTATGAGTGGTTTTGATTTTGATAGGCATTACAAGAAATCTGGTCCCTGAAAAAAAAAACCTGAAAGAAAACAGTAATGAACACAAAATGAAAAACAGTGTGAGTACTTTCAGCTGCAACATCATATTCTATATGCTATGACAGATTGGCCACATTGTTAAAAGAGAGAAAAAAAAAGGCAAAACCCCCTATACATGCATCAAAAGGAATTCTCCTCCATGTACTTTAATCACCTCTTCAGATTGAATTGATATTTTAATAAAAGCAGGTGATGAACAAAGGAAACAGTATTAATTCTTGTTAGTAGTGGAATGACTTTCAACATTGCAGTATAAAAGAATAATTGAAATGCTCATTATAAGTAGAAGAGCTCCTTTTCCTCATCAATAGAGGGCAGATACATATGCGTCTTTTAAAATATAATATTATTTCACTTCATGCGATTATTTTCCACCCCCTCTCCTCCTTCAGGAAGTAACAGAAGTTTTAAGTATACTGTATTATATACTGAAAAGTGCTGATGTAAAAAATATATTTAAAGGTTGTTTTATTGTGTGTGTGTGAAATTTAGGTCTTACTGAAGTCAGATTTTATTCTGTTACTAAATATGTATAGACTTATCTGTGTGACACTAACCACCACTACAGCCAACAGCAGCAGGTTATTTCTCTCACCAGAGTTGCAGTATATGCAATGAAAGAAATGTCTTAATCCTAAACAATTATAGTTCAGGTTTATTATTAATGTGCAGTTCTGTCTCAGGGAATTTCCACTGGTATTTGGGTGACATGTTTTCTATACATCGTATCTTTGAGAAAATACAAACTTTTGCTTCTGGTATCTTCTGAATTAATTTAAAATCATACTTCAACATATACTTTGCATGATGAAGGTCAAATTCTGAAATTAGGTAGAAGTCATGTAAAATTCTGTCTACAAAACTTAAAAGAGAAGGAATAAGCAAGATATACTAAGGAAAAAGCTGAGTCTGAGAATAAATCAAAATATCTTGAAGTGTCTGTTAGAAAACAGATGTTAGATGTCATAAATAAAGAAAAAGGATTCTATTAAGTAAAGGTTCCTTCTTATTGAGATGGGTATGAAAGCTAAAACTGCTGGATTATGATATTTTTTGTTAAATTTTTCTTTTTTTCTTTAATGTGGTGAGGAGGAGCAAGCTTAATTCAGAGAAGATAGAATGAAAATGATTTTTGGACACCCCCCAACACACACAAAAAACTAGTCAGAGTCTGGTTATAAAGCTCTATTTCTGGTGAAGACCATTAAGATATCATAGTATAAGAATTAAATGTTTCATATTGTCTGAGACAAAAAATGAGACAAAATCATGCCTTTAGAGAGTAGTAGCAGAGCTGGAAATGAGAATTACCTGGGGCTGGAAGGAGTATCTGATGACAGAGTTGTCAATATAACAAGGATATAAAACAGACGAACTTACCTTTCTGAAAATGTACTTTACTGGAAAGAGCACATTTAATGAAAAGGTAATGAGTTCTCACCTGGAGCACCAAGTTAATCGTGGTTACAGTGTTGTGTTTTAGTAGCAGAAACAGGATATTAATTGTATAAGCAACATCCAGGTTCTTCCTGGAGCCCACAGAAGTAGATCACTGTGGCCAATAAATCATCAAACTTTAATAATAAAAATAACTCACTGTCCTATCTTAGATACCTAACATTCACTGGTTAATTGTAAATGAGATAAATCCTACGATCATACTTAATATAGATTCATTAAAACAGTTGCAAAAAGACTCACTAAAATGGCATGGAGGACTAACAGTCTTTAACTAACTAAATAATTTTGTAAAACCTATCAAAATAAATATAGAAATTAGCCATAATTCTTGTTACCAAGACTTCAGCTGGGAGAGGTTTTTGTCTGTCTTTTTCAATAGGCAATCATAGGGGAAAAAAAATCATAACATGGAAAGGAAAGGGCAGGGATAAATACCCCAAACCAAACCAACACCAAACTAAACAAAAAAAAAAAAAAAAAAAAAGAAAAAGAAAAAAAAAAAGGGGGCAGGGGGAGTGGTGGTGGGGTAGCTGTTGGACCCTTCTTATATATATATTTTATATCATTGTTATATTAACATGACCTTGAGTACTATAGTTCTGGTTTTGACATAACAGAAAAGCAAGATTTATCTCATAGAATATATCATATTCTGGTAAAGAGAACTCTTTTCCTTGAAGAAATATTTTTCAATACTCTAACAACAAATAAGAGTTGGAATTCATAATTCTTGGCTAACTGTTCAGAAATATGGAATATCTGATTTCAGAAAGTCAGTAGCCTGAGGTAGGATTTAAGTCTCAGAAAGTAAATTCATCAAAGTTAGATATGTTACTAATATTTCATAATAGCAAAAAAAAAAAAAACCTCTGTTTTTTTTTCCTAGGTGTCTGCATGGCTTATGCACTTAAAGAACATTTGTAGTGATTTTTTTTAATCATTCCTTCAGCTTAAATTCATGAATCTAACTAAATGTCTTGTAGATTTATTAAAAAAGTCTGCAGATAACACTGTAACGGTTCTTGGAATTACCTTTTTTTTTTTTCCCCTGGAGAAAAATACAAGAGATATTAATAATATTTCCTGAGATTAACATAGATTCACATACTTGTCTGGTTTTATCTACCTTCCTATATTTTTGCTAGACAAATGGCTGAATATAAAGTGTAATATAGTGAACTTATTTCTATATTTTTCAGCTTTGGTTAGATGACAAAAAATTAAATTCACAAAGCAAGATAACTTTGAGTTTCAGACAATGCTACAGACTCTAAAACAAGTTTGTTTTATATAAGCAATCAATCAAAGAATAGAAAGCTATGAAGAAACTGCTGAAATACTAAATGCTAAAAATGGATTTTTTTTGCAAGAACAAGTAAGTATACAAATAATTTTAATTTAATTAATTATGGCAAGAGTTTATTTGGAGAAAATGTATAAATGTATAGATAAGTTCTTGAAGACTTCTGTTGCAGTGGTATCTGTCCCACGACATAATGGAATATCTCTTTGCTTCTAAAGGTTTTTATGCTAACTATATCAACTTCATTTATGTTGATATAGGCAAAATGAGAATCACATGTACTTCCTCAGTAATTAATAATTTTTATTTCCTGCTTTTATTCTAAGGCAATTTCAACACACTCAGAAGCTTTGTTGCATGCTTTTAGCAATTTCACATGGAGTATGTTAAAGTGATTTTATACACACTAGAGAGAGAAATACAG
Source organism: Neopsephotus bourkii (assembly GCF_033783945.1). Taxonomy (NCBI): domain Eukaryota; kingdom Metazoa; phylum Chordata; class Aves; order Psittaciformes; family Psittacidae; genus Neopsephotus; species Neopsephotus bourkii. Next base: position 4,779,321 of record NW_026901872.1, on the reverse strand, counting down.
GCAGTGCTGTTAATTCCAGATATAAAAATGAAACTTTGTTTACCACAGCTGTATTCTGGGCCTCTGTCAGAAGGCCAGAAGGCCTGAAGTTACCTTGTATATGATCAACAGATTTCTGACTAATTTTCTGCTGATCTCTCTGGATATCTGGTCACTCAAATACCCTAACACAATACTAGCTTCATTCCCTCTTCCCCCCCTCCTTTATTTTCATATCAGCCCTAAGAGATATCATATGATTTTCATGAATTATGTAAAAACAACTGAATGTTATTTTAATAACCCCCCCAACTTCATATATAAATGAGACTTTTTAAAAAAAATGAAGTTGCAATATAATATTTGCAGTGAAATCACACCCAATCTTGATTTGGCAGGTTAACAGCACGTTAATATTTGCATCATGCATTATCTTTTAAGCAAATCGAGAACATATTGGAAAAACATGCATATGAGGTATGTGTTTTAAATGCTATCACTGAGTAAAACTTCAGTAAAACTGAAAAAAAAAAGGTATTTGCCACTTTAAATTTTTTTTCTTTTTGATACTGTTCAGAAAGGTCACTGCAATTAAAAAATTATGTTGAGTTCGAATTATAAAAAATTCAACAGTATCTACAGCAAGAAAAAAATAAAAAGGAATATAAAAAGAATTTGAAGATTTTTTTTTTAAGTCTCATCTAAACGAGTCTTATGATTTATTTTGACCCTCAGAGAAACAAACAAACCAAACCAAACAAACAAACAAACAAAACCCCAACCAACATCAGATCTGCTTACCTTTCTTTTTTTTTTTTTTTTTAATATACTTTCATGCCGTAATTTTTTTTTCTTGTTACAGAAAAAATTAGGAATTCCGTGTAGAATCTAAACTCAGAAAAGGCCTAAAAAGCAGAAATCCCCTGGTTTTCTTGATTTGCCCTGACTTATTTTTCAAGGCTTTGTTATTCAAAACTTTTCTAAGTACACAGATTAGCCCCTGATTTGTCTCTTACATTCTCTTTTCCAGGCAGAATAGTCATTACTGGCATATTGAAGAAACTATGCAGCCCTGCCAAGACATTGCTTCTCAATATGTTAAAACTTAATTTTTGACTCAACCCTTAAAGTACAAGAGAAAACTGTGCTGTTTGTAAAACCATTAATGTCCTATTTTCTACTACAACAATCGTTAAAGGGTAGTGTACAAGAGGGAGCTTAACTCATCCACTGTTCACAGTTCCATGTAATTTCTTGTATGAGTCTCTCTTGAATAAACTATAGATAGGATGTTGGAGGAGTAATCCAGAAACATGGATACAGTCCCTTAGCACTGCATACAACTGTATTTGAGAAGATGTACCTGAGTTAGATGGTAGGAGAAGTAAAAGAAAAAGAAATCACTGCATCTAAGGGAGGGAATCCACTCAGTATTGGGAAGACAGAGTAGGGTGGGAGCCCCATGCATACCATCTCATTCTTATATGATATTTCATAACAGACATGTTTTCTACCTCACCCCCCACCTCCTGCAGGCAGGCGGAGCAGTGACTCAGGATACTGCAGCTATTCAATTATTTGCTTCCTCCTCTTTGTTCAGTGTGTGTCCCCAGGTGTTATTTACTGCATGCTATTGAAACCCTTCTCTGTACACAGAATTATTAATTTCCTCATAGACTCATTCCAACCTTCACTTCAGCTGATTCAGCCTTTAGTTATATTCAGTCCCCGCACATTAACTAAAATGTACCTACTGATTTACTCTTTTCCCAGCTCTCCCCCTGAAATCATTCTTCCAGCCCCACTAAATAGAGACTGGAGCTGCTGACTCCCAGAGCTGAAAAAGAGTAAGCCTTTGTATTTTATTAATGTTCACTAATGGGTTTATTAATGCTCAGTAGATATTTCATTGGTTTATGTTTCCTCTTTAGAGCCACACTCTGTCCTTCTGAGCTGCGCTTTATTTTGTGTTGGCTGGCTAGCAAAGAAGTTCATTTGTCCTGTGCCACTACTGCCATCTGCCTTGTCAGGCTTTTCTGGAAAATGAAACTGTGTCTCAACAACTTTGCCCTTGGTTAAATAAATAAGCCATAACTGTAGCTGTAACATCATTATCTGACTATAAGTCTGAAGGTCTTAGGATTTATTGGGGTGATACAACCATTACCATTGCAACTTGGCTTTATTGTATTCACCTTGCTGCACAATGCATCTCTGCAGTACTTGTGGTGTTACTGGGAAAAGGCTCTGCAACTCCAGCTCTGTTCTAAGGGCATTCTCCCCCTCCCACACTCACACACAAACACCCCTTTGGTCTTCCTTGCTTCTCTAATCTTTGTCCTTGGATTCTTTGTTTTGCCTGTTTGAACTCCTTTCAGCTCACTGACTTCTACGCAGAAAGTAGTGAAAGATGCCAAATGTGGTATATGCAATGACAACACAGGTGGCATTTCTGAAAACAGAAATTAGGAATGGAAGACATCACCTACTGTGACCAATGTCTGGGAGAAGAAGAAACACATTCTCCACTAATATAATTATATTGATAGTCCATATCAAGTCAATGAATTTTTTAAATTATTTTTTTGTCTCTATTGTCAAGTTTAATTGTAGGACTAAAAAATCCTCAACAAAGGAGCAGCAAACAGTAATAGTAATAACATTGCTTTTAATTTCCATTCACCATATACTGTACAACACAGATATAGTGTGTTTCCTTGCCTTGAATGCAATACATTTCTAATTCTGTGCATTAACAATTTTATTCACAGTCTAGCCACTACAATAAGACTAAACTCATCATCATGGCTTGACTTCGCGAACGAAGATTTAGGAAGGGCTTTGCCCACGCTTACTACAGGCACGCTGATGGCTAAGAAGGCTGATGTAGGATAGGCAAATCCGGCTACAAAAAGCACAGCAGAAGGTCTCCTTGGGTGGTATAGGTGGGGCGCGACTCTTTATGCATTGTCTTTTCTCCTCGAGGCTAGTTCTTCATAAACTCTCAAGGGAGTCAACAGCATTATGTATGATGTGCCTTCAAGTCTCCTGATTGGAGACCAAGGCGGACCACTGATGATAGTCGATTTGGCCAAGGGTAAGATATTGTTTCAGGGGGTCCTTATATCTCTTCTTTGGGGCACCTCTCTTGCGGCTACCGGTGGCAAGTTCACCGTAAAACACGATCTTGGGGAGTCAGTGATCCTTCATCCTAGAGATGTGTCCTGCCCAGTGCAGCTGCAACTTCATCAATAAAGCCTCAGTACTGGTGACCCCTGCTTGTTCGAGGACAGTGACATTAGACACATAGTCAGTCCAATGGATGTTTAAAATTGTATGGAGGCAGCGCTGATGAAAGCGTTCAAGGAGTTGCAGGCAATGACGGTAGATGACCCATGATTCAGACCATCAGCTTGAAGAAGACAGTAGTCCTCTACCAACCTGCACCGCAAGAAGATTATCGCCATCCCCATATTACCATCGGTGAGTCAGAGCTTAAGACAGTTCAGCAGTTCAGCTATATGGGAAGCATCATTTCCTCAGATGCCACGATTGACAAAGAGATAGACAACAGAATAGCAAAGGCATATAGAGCCTTTGGAAAACTCCATAAAAGAGTCTGGTGTAACGAACACCTGAAGAAAAGTACAAAGATTGGTGTTTAAGACTAAACTAATTGACAAAAAAATAACAAAACAAAAACCCACTGTGCAAAATGAATGTGGCACTGTGCATCTTTTGGCAGTGCTTGTGTCTAGAGAAATACCAGACTCTGAAAACTAGGGAGTTATGTGAATGGCAACTCTAATCTAGTTGTTGTCTTTGAGCTAAGTCCCAATAGACACAATACTGATTCAGCTCTTGCAGATGCTATGAACACCAGGGGATTGAGTTACATTTCCTCTATAAAAGCCTTTAAACCTTTTTGCTAGGTAGAGTTTGTGCTAGTGAAAGCAGTATTTTTACTAGGGAGGAGGTGCAGATTCTGGCATGAATATACTTCATAAAAAAAACCCCATTGATTAAATTAATGATGTTTTAAATTAATTTTATGAATTATTTTGGGAGTGAGGGTTACTTTTATTTTTTGGGGGTTTTATCAGTCACATTAACATATTTTCCACATTATATCAAACATTGTTCCTCATCAGAATCTCTTGGCAACAGTCAGAATGCATTCACAGAAATGTTATACATTTGTATGATCAAAAGAAAAGGTAAAAAAACCCAAATAACCATGAACAGAGGCAATATCAGTAGAATGACCACAGATTGTTCTTAGAAATCTTCCTTTTATGGAGTTTGAAAATACTGTGCCCACATGTGTATAGACAATCATAGGATAGTTAGGGTTTGAGAGGACCTTGAGATCGTCAAGTTCTAACCCTTCTGTCATGGGCAGGGGTGCCTCACATTAGACCAAGTTGCACACGGCCCTGTCCGACCTGGCCTTGAACACTGCCAGGGATGGAGCATTTACAGTTCTTTGGACAACCTGTTCCAGTGCCTCACCACACTCACAGTAAAGAACTTCTTCCTTATTTCTAACTTAAAATCTCCCCTGTTTAAGTTTGAAGGTTAGTGAACACACAGTTTCTTGAACCATACAATCCTTACATCTGTGCAAAATAGATACACCTCCAGCTATTCTTTTTATTTGTGAACATTTATGCCCATCTCTTTTAAATAAAATCATATGCTGAAAAGGATGTCTGATGGGCATTCTAAACACAGGCTGTATTTGTCATCTTCTTTGTCACTTTATTTTCTCAATACTCCTGCTTCTCTAACTATACAAAACTATGTAATTTGTTCCATCCATTTTTTCCTACCTTTTTGCTTTTTTAGACTCAGTTTTCCCTTTTCCACAGTTGTCTTACTAAATATACAGCAAACATTGCGACTATCTCTTCAACTTGTCTTCTATTTGCCTACTAGGATTTTCTTCATCCTCTGATTCAGATGCAGGTATTCTTTTTGTAATCGGCTGCCATTGGCTTTACCACTTGCTTGCTCCAATTAGTCTTTCTCCTCAAAGTGAGTAGATTATACTCTTTGCAATCTTAAAACCTCACACTTTATTTTACATCTTTTTCTATTTCTTTTTTTTTATCGCTACTGAATGCATTGTCATACTGTTCATATTGAGCTGTGTTTAGTTAATTATATCCACCATGCGCAAATTCTATATCTTCAATCAAATTACCCTGCCCAAAGTAATTTTTATTTAGTAACTGCTTTCTAATTTCAAGTATCCCATCCTTTCCTTTCCTGTCTAGCTGTAATTGCCCGGGTCATCCATTTTCCCCTTCTTGAAAATGGGGGCTATATTTCCCTTTTTCCAGTCGCCGGAAACTTCACGTGACTGCCATGATTTTTCAAATATGATGGCCAGCGGCTTAGCAACTTCATCTGCCAGTTCCTTCAGGACCCGCGGATGGATTTCATCAGGACCCATGGACTTGTGCACGTTCAGATTTTTAATATGGTCTCGAACCAAATCCTCTCCTAGAGTGGGCCCAAGGCCTCCATTCTCACAGTCCCTGAATCTGCCTTCCAAGACTTGGGTGGTGTGGTAAGAGCCTTTGCTAGAGAAGACTGAGGCAAAGAAGTCATTCAGAACCTCAGCCTTCTCCAAATCCTGTGTAGCTAGTTCACTCGAGAGCTTCCTGAGGGGGCCTACATTCTCCCTAATCTGTTTTTTATTTGCTATGTACCTGTAGAATCCCTTCCTGTTATCCTTAATATCTCTAGCCAAGTTTAATTCTAACTGGGCCTTAGCTTTCCTAACCTGGTCTCTACCTTCCCAGACAACATCCCTGTACTCTTCCCAGGCTGCCTGTCCTTGCTGCCACTTTCTATAAAGCTCTTTTTTTCATTTGACTTTTCCTCAGGAGCTCCTTATCCATCCAAGGAGGTCTCCTGGCCCTCCTGCTGCACTTCCTTCTGGATGGGATGCAACACTCCTGAGCCTGTAGCAGGTGATCCTTGAAGACCAACCAAGAGGCTTGAGCTCCCCTGCCCTCTAGGGCTATATCCCATGGAACCTTACTAAGCAGGTTCCTGAAGAGGCTGAAGTCTGTTTTTTTGAAGTCTAGGGCAGTGAGCTTGCTGCACACTCTTCTCACTGTCCTAAGGATCTCAAATTCGACCATCTCATGGTCGCTGCATCCAAGGCTGTCCTGCAGTGCCACATTTCCAATGAGCCCTTCCCTGTTGGTGAGCACAAGGGTAAGCATGGCACCTCTCCTTGTCAATTCCTCTATTACTTGCAGAAGGAAATTGTCTTCCACACAATTGAGGAACCTCCTGGATTGCTTGTGCCAGGCCATACCGTCATTCCAACAGATGTCAGGGTGGTTGAAGTCACCCATGAGAACGAGGACCTGTGAGCGTGAGGCTTTTCCTATCTGCCTATAGAGTACTTCATCTGCAGATTCCTCTTGATCAGGTGGTCTATAACAGATCCCCACAGTAATGCCTCCCATCGCTGTTTTCCCTTTAACCCTAACCCACAAGCTCTCTGTTATCTGCTCACCTGTCCCCAGACAGAGTTCCATACACTCCAGCCTATCCCTAACATAAAGGGCAACTCCCCCTCCGCGCCTGCCAGGCTTGTCTTTTCTAAAGAGTCTGTAACCTTCCATTCCAACATTCCAGTCATAGGAGCCACCCCACCATGTTTCTGTGATGCCTATAATATCATACCCCCGCAGACGAACACACATCTCTAATTCTTCTTGTTTGTTCCCCATGCTATGGGCATTTGTATAGAGGCATCTGAGCCGAGCTGCAAACAAAGCCGGCTCATTGCCTAGAGCAGCAGGAATATCTCTGCATTTCTCCGAGCATTTATTATAGGTGCTGGCAACTGAGTGGGAGTGTTGGGATGGAATGATGCCCCCCTCCCCCAACACATCTAGTTTAAAGCCTCCTTAACCAGTCTGGCAAGCCTCCTACCAAAACTGCCCTTCCCCTTCTTTATCGGACCAGCTCCACCAGCCCCCACTAGACCTGGCCTACAAACTTGGGTCCCATGTTCAAGACACCCAAACCCCTGACTGTGACACCACCCTTTTAACCATTTATTAACCTGGCTAATACTCCTAGCTTTTTTTAGGTCCTCCCCTGTATCCTGGAGAATAGACGAAAAGACAACCTGAGCTCCAGATCCCTTAACCACCTCTCCCAGGGCCCTGTAGTCCTTCTTTATGCTCCCCAGGCTACTACTATCTATATCCCTAGCACCCACATGTATCACCAGAAGCGGGTAATAGTCTGTGGGGCTTAGCAGAGCAGGCAGCCTCTCTGCCACATCCCTGATTCGTGCCCCTGGTAGGCAACACACCTCCCTTGAGACCAGGTCAGGCTGACAGACGAGTGCTTCTGTCCCTTTCAAAGTAGAATCCCCTACCACTACAACCCGCCACTTTTTCCTGGCAGCACCAGTAGAAATCTTTACTAGTGCACCACCAGGCTGTTTCTGGTGCAAGCACGTTTCCTCATGATCCCCCTGCAGGACAGCAAAGTGGTTTTGTGTGAGGACAACACGTTCAGTAGGAAGTCCCTTGCTTTTAATTGTCCTTTTCCTCCTTTTTTTGTTGTTTTTTTTTTTTTTGTGTCACCAATTCCCAGCTTTGAGAGCTAACAACCTCCTTCTTTCCTCCATGAGCTACAGGGGAAGCTTGAGAACTCCGCACAGTTTGGGCAGGGAGCAAGCATTCCTTCTTCCTCTCAGCTACCCTGACATCTTGTAGCCTATAAATAGCTTCCTGCAGCTCAGCCACTTGCTGCAGGAGAACTTCCACCAGGGAGCACCCAGTGCAGTCCTGCCCATTGCGTACCTTTCCCCCAGAGCAGTGCAGGCACTCTCTACACCCCGAAATCTGCACTGCAGCCTCTCCTCTCATCGACTCTGTCTGTGGCCACCACCGGGGCAGCCAGAGCAGAGCTCCCAGACCGGGCCCTGGTCATGCGGCGAGTGCTCACCATCCTGCTCGTCTGCCCGCGCGAACTGCCGCGCAAACTGCCTCACCGCACTCTGTTTGCGCGCTCCTGATCGCTCGCGCTCCTTGGGGCAGGTGTTTAACCAATCAGGGCTGGTGCCTTTCCTCCTGGCTCCGCCCCCTGTGAGTCCCTGCTCGCGTCAGCTGAGCTGCCGGCTCCTGGGCAGGTCCTGTCGAGGACTTGAGGCTCCCACGGTGGCTCTTGTCACTGTGAGTTGAGGCTCCTGGACGCTGATCTCCCCCGCTCCGGTGTTCAAGGCGTCCTCTCTCAAGCTACTCACCTCAGCAATTCTTCAGAGCTGTCTATCAGAGCTGTCCATCTTCAGAGCTGTCCATCAGAATCCCCCTAAATTTCCCCATCCCAGTCCTCAGGAGCTGTGCCTGCAATAAATTTCTGAATTTGGACAATACTGGGTTGTCGGGGTTTTGCAGGTTTTTTTGGGGGGGTTTATTGTTGTTGTTGTTGGGCTTGTTTTTTTGTTTTTTTGGTTTTTTTTCTCTTGTGTCAGCATAATTTCAACTCTTTGTTCCAATTAACACTTTCACGCTCCTCTTTCTAATTCCTCTTTTAAAAAGTTCCTCTCATATTCCTTCTCCAAATTATTCCTTTCAAAATAGTTCTGTGCCTGTACCAAGCACGTGCAAGTGCTCATGCATTATCACCTCCCTCATACCTACAACACCATTTGATTCTTTATAGGACCATTCCTGGGTCAAAACACTTCTTCGCCCACTGTACACTTGAGGGAGGAGAAGGGCTCACCAACGTGCATCCATACAAATTTTTCAATGGACATCCTACTGACTATGCTAATTTAAATGTCACGGAAACAATAAATTGAGGTTAAATGAAATTTACTGTTCAAACTCCATTAAAGCTCCACCAACATCAACTACAGATTTGGGATGTCACATGCATTCCTCACTACAGTGCTGATTCTTAAACTTTATGACCAGTGATCTAAAATGCACACTCACCTAAAAAATGGAGGGCTCTCAACCTGGAGGAATTCCCTTGACCCATGAGAAAAGTCCTCAGGCTCGCTGCTCCAGGGAGGACCAACTCAGATTGGCTCTCCAGCAGGGCTCTTTTTATTCCTTAGTTAAATCTGACCTATGGTCGGATATGGTCATGTAACCCCCCCACAAGTGCTGAGGACCCAACTTCTTTGTCCGTGCACCCACCCACCACCATCATGTGGGTGGGACAAGAGCTGTGCATATGGGAAGCTCTCCCAGGCTTTTGCCTTTTGGTGGAAGATTTTGTGGGCTTTTATCAGGTCGTTGTCAGGGCTGTTGTTAGGGCAAGTGTACCCATCACAGGCATATTTCAGGAATGTATTAGAGAAGGACCCACATGTTTGAGAATAATTTAGAAGTTAGTAACTGGGAATAAACTGATTTGCAATCTAAGTAAATTCTTTGCTTGCTACTTCTGTCTGCTCTGACATATTTGATACAGGCACTTAATATCTGTACCACCCTCATTATCTGAATCTGCGCAGTCTCTAACGAGTAGCTTGGTGGGCTACAGCTAGGGAGATAAACTGAATGCCTGAACAGTAGAACAACAGGATACTATATAGGACAATGTAGAAGTATACTTTATGATTTATAGAACATATGAAGCAATAAAATTATCTTCTTTCATTCATGTGACAATGGATTCTATGATTATGACTAATAGTTGACTAATATGACATGGTTGTTCTGCATGACTGATTGCAAAAAGAAATGATATTAAGTTTAAACAACTCTGTATCGTTGCATATTCAGTATTTAGAGTTCAAACAGGACATTATATCTTCCACTGTAAATGGTCAGAAGAGAAAAAATGTCCCACAGGAGATTGATGCATGGATAGACTCCACCACTTGTTAAAGTTGTAAGGTAGGTATGCTTTATTTAGAGTTGAGGCACATGGGGGATAGCTCCTCTAAAGGCATGTGCACCTCAGCTTTGTTTCCCCTTTACATTTATTCTCTAAAGTTATATATATGCACGAGGTTGCACAACACGCCTATACATATTCATGTCCTATCCCCACTTCATATTATAATGAGCTAAGAAGTCCTTTGGCCTACGCAGTGCCTCCTAGTAGTCATGGGCAAGGGTCTCAAGATGAAGTAAATGAGTCTTCCTCGGACCTGAACTTTTCACCTCTAGTTGTTACGCATGTTCCCTGGAGGCTTGGTCATTGTCAAAAACGCAGAGCCAATTTCATCTGGCCTAGGAGTCCAAAGGACAGGAATCAAGTCACTGTCCTTACCTCTTACCAATAGTCACATCCTTACATCTTGTTCTAGTGTATACGGTGAGTACGATAAGCATGAATGAGTAGTAACATTAAGCAAGTGGCTTGCTCTACCCCCTTGTACATTGCAAGTACGATAAACGTGAGCAAGCAGTAACACTTAAGCAAGCAGCATGACCTACTCCCCCCCTGTACATTGGTTAACCCTTTGCATCACAGTAAAGCCTGTTGACTCTAACTGAATGAGTTCCTTATGCCTAGGATATAAAAGTGCAAGAGCTCACAAGTGTATAACAACTACAATAATATGCTTTTAAATTGATTAAGTCCCTCTGAATATATCCATAGTACATCTGCAAACCTGTTTCTTAGCTAACACCTCAAGATCAAACCTGATCTTTCTGTATGAACCTTGACTCTCTTTTATTTAAATGTTTTAAGAAACTTCATACCCATACATAGGCTGTTTACAGTTGAATTTGATGAAGTGCCTCAGGCTATTATGCTGTAGTGTTTTTAGATTAGATATGGTTCTAATAGCAATGAAACATTATTTCAGGATCTCTACTTACTGCAGTTATCTCCTAAATTCACTCTCTGCTACAGTCTAGTCTCTGAGTTAGTAATTTTTCCCCTTCTTAACACTGCTGCAGTGCTTTTTTCCTGACTTTCATCCTGGGAACAGCTCTGATAACACCGATGTTTTTAGTTGTTGCTAAATAATGTTTACTCTGACCAAGGACTTTCTGAGTCTCAAGCTGTGCTGGGGAGGAGAGGAAGCCGGGAGGAAGCAGAGACAGTGTAAAGAATACGAGAATGATTCGTGTCAAGAACTTAGGGATCATTTTTACCAATGCACCTGTGACCAGTGTACCATGTATAATGCATGTTGCTGTCAAGGTAATGATGGGAAAGAAGAAGAAACAAAGGAATAGACTAGTCCCCTCTTTAAACATTTTGACTGTTAAAATAATAAGGGTGCTTTATGGCTTTGTTTTACTGCTTGAGTGCTTTAAGGAAGGGGTTGGGTAAAAGTTTCTCAACCAGAGACAAGACCCCAGCAACCAAGGAAGAACAGTAGAAAAGAGCCACATCGATGTAAAAAAGAAGACAGGATTGGCTGAGACCCAGGACCACAAAGTATAAAAGACTGAACACCAAAGCCCCCGGTGTGCGTCGTTGTCTGAGCGGAAACTCCCTGGCGCACCCAGCGCTACTTGCTTATTGCCTCTCAATATTAATCAATTATAATTAAATAATTAAATCAGATCATGGCTAAGACGAATTTTTATAACAACAGGACACCTGACCCAAACTAGCTGAAGACGTATTTCATGCCATAGCATGTCATGCCCACTATTATAAACTGGGGGCGGTTACTCAGAAGGTCTAGATCACTGCTCTGGCTGGGCTGGGTATTGATTGGTGGGTCGTGACCAGTTGTATTCTCTTCCTTTGTTATTTCCCTTATCATTATTATTATTGGTGGTAGCAGCAGTGGTTTTGTGTTATACCTTAGTTACTGGACTATTCTTATCTCAACCCATGGGGGTTGCATTTGTTTCATTCCCCTTCCCATTCTTCCAGGAGTGGGGGGATGAAAAGGAGGTAGTGAACGAGCGGCTGTGTGGTTCTGGGTTACCAGCTGGCCTTGAATCATGACAGTTCTTTGCAATGCCCAATGTGGGGCATGAAGGGTTGTGATAATGACATATCTGACCAGAGTGTGTTTGATCGTATTTCTGATAAACATGTATTATTTTGGATTAATAGTCACTCATCACAATGATGATTTATTGGCTGTCAAAGTTGTTGGTCTTGAGTTTCAGCATGTCGTACCTTAGTAACAGTAGGTATTTGCTGTTTTAGCATTTAGCTGGGGGCCTGTGCTAAGGTTCTTGTTTCACTGTGCTTTATGGTGATGACTTGTAATACAATAGACTCATTAACCATGAAACAGATGTGGCTTGCGTTCCCAGTGTGGTCATTACCTCTATACTTTGGGAGGTATATAATAGAAGTGTTTATCAATTACACCTCTTTTTTCCCCTCCTCAAGTGGTCAACCCTTGAAAGAGACGTTCCCTTATGTTCCCAGCCCCCCACCAGACCATTTACATCATCATTTGAGAGTTCTGAAGATTTTGAATGTACCCTTGAGACCTGCATGCTGATTGTGATGGGGATCAGCATGCTGGCACACATACAGAGTGTGTTTTAACCATGACCATTTTGACTGATCTCAAGAGTTAAGCAGAGTTGGGTTTGGGTTTTCCCTAGGGTTAGATGATGGTATAGGAGGACCAAGAGATTTTCCGCAAGGCTAGACAGTCATGAGTGGTGGGTGTGTGGGATTGTATGGGCAAGAATCTAGTCCACTGGGCCCCTCCAGTGCTTTGGAAGCATAAGAGATGGAAGGCAACTGTATGGAGTCCCCTACAACAAGCTGAGGAAACTGCAGGAGGAGAGGGCGAATATAGTCATTTTGCCAAGATGAAAGCCATCCAGATGGCCTTAGACATTGCTGAATGAGAAAAGTGGCCAGTACTTTATCTCTATACAGACTCATGGATGGTGACAAATGACCTGTGGGGGTGGTTGCAGGAACTGGAGCAGAGCAACTGGCAATGCAGAGGGGAACCCATCTGGGCTGCTGCACTGTCGCAAGATATCGCTGCCTACGTGTAGAACCTGGTAGTGAAGGTACGCCATGTAGATGCTCATGTACCCAAGAGTCGGGCCACTGAGGAACACCAGAACAACCAACAAGTTGATAAAGTTGCTAAGATTGAAGTGGCTCAGATGGGCTTAGATTGGCAATATAAGGGTGAATTATTTTTGGCCAGGTGGGCCTATGACACTTCAGGCCATCAGGGCAGAGATACAACATACAGATGGGCTTGTGATCAAGGGGTGGACTTAACAATGGACACTATTGCCCAGCTTATTCATGAGTGTGAAACATGTCCTGCAATTAAGCAAGCCAAGCTGTTAAAGCCTCTTTGGTATGGAGAACGATGGCTAAAGTACAAATATGAGGAGGCCTGACAGATTGATTATATCACACTGCCACCAACCCGCCAAAGCAAATGCCATGTGCTTACCATGATGGAAGCAACCACCGGATGGCTGGAAACATATGCTGTTCCTCACGCCACTGCCCGGAACGTTATCCTGGGCTTTGAGAAACAGATTTTGTGGTGACATGGCACCCCAGAGATGAGTCAGAAAATGGGACTCATTTCTGGAATAACCTTATAGACACTTAGGCCAAAGAGTGAGTATATCACATTGAGTGAGTATATCACACCCCCTACCATGCATCAGACTCTGGGAATTTCCATACCACAGCACATCATGCCCAGTATATAAACTGGGGGGAGTTACCCGGAATGGTTAGATCACTGCTCAGGTCTGGCTGGGTACTGGTCAGCAGGTGGTGACTGTCTCCTTGTTATTTCCCTTATCATTATTATTATTGGTGACAGCAGTAGTGGTTTGTGTTATACTTCAGTTACCAGACTGTTCTTATCTCAGCCCATGGGAATTACAGTCTTTCAATTCTCCTCTGTATCCCTCTGGGAGGCAGAGGAGAAAAGGAGGGGAGTGAGCAAGTGACTGTGTGGTTCTGGGCTGTCAGCTGGGCTTAAACCACAACAGATGTAGAGAAGTATAATTAACTTACCAGGAGGTGCCTATGGGTCCTCAGAATAAGGACTTAAATAAAATCAGTTCATTGCTAACGAAGGATCTAAGAGGTGGTGCAAAATTTAGCATTTGTGGGCTACTGATTTTAGCAGAAGTTTAATTCATGGCACTTGAGAGAGATTCAAGTAATGTTTAAGCAAATAATGTTAAAAACACAAGAGCAAAAACCAATTAAAAGCACACCATGGGATTAGATTCTTGTTAAAAAAACTAAACCAAACTAAAAATTAAGAAAAAAAAAAAAGGCCAAATAAACAAACCACCAAGTCCCTGGCTCTCAGACGCATGCATTGATTATGGATCCATGCTCATACATTGAAGAGCATTATTAGAAAAAAAGAAATATTTACAAAATGGAGACAAAAGTATCTCACATTCTTTTCAAGGAAAATTTGGTATCTGACTTCAGTGTTAACAGAATTGAGCAACAAGTTAGGAATGCAGGACATGTTAAATTTTTTATTTTTTATTTATGTTTTTGAGGGGAGGTGGGGAGGGTTGGGGGAGGGGTCCAAAAAAGTGATTGTTTTTCTGGATGTTTTTCCACTAGTAGAAAAAGTGACAATTAATTGACTTAATTAATTTTGCCAGATTGTTGATACAGCTATTATTTTGCTCCATATTGTTTTAACACAAAGCAGATATTCATCCCTGGAAGTGTTCAAGACCAGGTTGGATGAGGCCTTGGGTGTTATGGTTTACTGCGAGGTGTCCTTGCCCATGGCAGGGGGGTTTGAACTTGATGATCTTAAGGTCCTTTCCAGCCCTCACTATTCTATGGTTCTATGATTGTATCATATTGACTTCTATTTTAAAATATGATTTATTTTCTTTTACTTAAAAATGAAAATGAGGACATATGAGGTTTTTTACTATGTATAAAAGATTTTTGCCTTTAGGGTTATTTTTCTTAAACTGGATAGCTGAACCCTTAGCTGATATGTATTGTTAGGGACAAATAATTTTATTTTCTGTTCAGATTTTTGTCAAGTTAGATCATTACTGGACTGTTCTTACAATAAGTTCTTTTTTCCATTTAATGTTAAGATTATTTTTGTGAGGGCATAGTGCTGAGAAGATAATCAAATCAAGCTACCTTAATACTTAGAGATATACAGCAAAAAATCTGTTGGCTTTTTTTCCCCCCATATACCAGATAAGCACAGAGTAGTGAGAAGGAACACCACTGGCACTCTGATTTCAAGGCACTTCTGTGATGATAAAAAATTGTTTATAATGTAGGAAAACAAACAAGCAAGCATTGTTTCTTTCCTACATTCTTTCTTTCTCTTACTATAACCTTGAGATGCTCTCAGATTTTTTAAAAAAGATAGTTTAAAAATAATAGTGCATATCAGATTTAGTATTTGTAAAAAATAATCCTGGTCATACGCAATCACGGGTTTTTTAATGCATCTTAGGTTTAATAAATTATATGATGAGATGATTAGTATTTTTTCAAAGCTAGAGAAAGCTTATCTGTAGAAAAAACACATCAAAATACATTTATAATGAAAGTGCTAGTCCTGTAATAAAAACAGCAGCAAGTATTGGAAAATATAAGGAGGAAATCTGATCTATTATAATAGAGGAAAACAGTCAAACAGTGGAAGAATTGGAGTTAATCTTTCACATAGGATAATAAACCAGCATCTTATAGATTAAATCAATGTTATTAATGTTGGGATTTTTTTTTTGTTTGGTTTTTAGCTGAATGAAACTTTCACTTCTGTTTTATATCCTAGGTAAAAAAAAAAAAAAAAATCTTTCCTCCCTCCTAAAACTATCTTGAATTACATTTTTACACTTCCCACTTTCATATAAATAGATATTCTTTCTTTTTATTTTCTGATGGACTGTATCAGTCCTTAGAGAAAACATTTACTAAGAAACTGTTAAATACTTTGGTACCTGAGACCACATAATAATGTCAGAAATCAGAATAACTTATAACTTTTCAGATGTCAGAATAACTCATATTCTGTTCCCAATTAGATTATATCAAAGTACCAATCCACCATATGAACACTTCAGTCTGGATATTATGAATATAGTTCAATGTATTCAATAAATTAATATTGTGAAAATCTGGATTGCAAAATAAATTTAAGTACATGTGTTTTAATAAATTGTCATAACCACATTTAGATCCTGTCCATGTCTACTCTACGTCTAAGCACAAAACTCAACTCCTTCACTACCACGTAACAAATTCTGTATTTTTTTTTTCATCAAGCTGCCAAAATACAAATGTCTGTACTTGACCTTTTTTGGCTCAATGAAACTTTTCCACCCTTGACCAATTTTCATACCTGACTATAATTTTCGGTTGCCAGGAACAAACCGAAAAAACCTACTGAAAATTGGATGTAACTTTTGGAGGTATCTCAAAATAAACCACAGAGGTATTGTACAAATAGTCTTTCCAGGGATGATACCTACTTGTCTTGTAAATTTCCATGTTTTTTAAACTTTCTTTTAACAACAATACCATCATTAATCATGAGTTTTTTATAGAAAGACAGTTATTGACCAGTTTTAATATTCACAACTGAAAAAATCCTGACATTAAAAAGAACCCAACCCAAACAAACAAATAAAACCCCATAACCATTCACAGTGAGGGATGAGAGAAACATCAGAGCAAGACCAATAAGCAAATTACAATAACTCAACTGAAGTTAATGTCAGACCATTTCCAGAATGTCTTTTTGACCTTAGATCTTGTTCAGCTTGTCCAATGAAGCATGAAGATTAATAGACCTTTTAAATATTTTATATTTCAAGAAGCACAAAATAAAACCTGGAAAATGTGAGACGAGTATATGTTTTGCTGAGAAAGCTGTGGGAAAGAAAGAATTTATATGCAAGTTAATTATCAGTGTGAGACAGTTTCCTCTGTAATGGACATGATGAGATAAATCATTTGGGATAATGGAAGAGAAAAGGTAACATCACTCCCATTGTAGTCTGTTATTTACCTCGTGGAAGGATAAATAAAAGCAGAGTTTGAAAAGTCTTTTAAGAAGAATATGTAGGTATTCTGTACATGGCAGTGAAGGACACTGTTTCCCCCCACGGATACATAAAATATAAATCGATTCTAGTTATTTTTCAAGATATTGTCTTTATATTTGAAGAAGTGCTTGGTTGTCTTTTTTTTTTTTTTTTTTAAACTTTGTTTTTCAAACTCTAACACATATTTCAAAAACAGAGATTTTTTGGAATGGAAATGATTCATGTTCCCAGTAATGTTAAAATGACATTGCCACCATCTATCAGCTGAGTGGTGTGGACTTGTGAGGTCATATTAAACCTTGTTCAAACTTAAAGAGGGGAAGTTTAGATTGGATATAGGGAAGAAATTCTTTCCTGTTAGGGTGGTGAGGCACAGGAATAGGTTGCCAGGGAGGTTGTGAATGCTTCATCCCTGGCAGTGTTCAAGGCCAGGTTGAATGAAGCCTTGGGAGGCATGGTTTAGTGTGAAGTGTCCCTGCCCATGGCAGGGGAGTTGGAACTAGATGATCTTAAGGTCCTTTCCAGCCCTAACTATTCTATGATTATTTCTTTACAGAGATAAAGTACAGCATAAAAGCTAACACACTTTAAACTCTGAACCATTTTTTTTTTTTCTAGCCATGACTTCAATCAAGGAAGCAAAAAAATATGCTGATTACCTATTGTGGTTCTACTCAATAAAGAGGGCATAGAGATGAAACGGGCTCACTTATCCAGATTACAAAGTTGACAAGGTCAGATATGAGCTCTCTGAGCCTGCCCATATCATCAATTTATTAGAATTTTAGAATAATAGAATCATAGAATGTCCTGAGTTGGAAGGGATGTTGGAGGATCACTGAGTCCAACTCCTGTCTCCACACAAGGCAAATTAAAAGTTAAACAATATATCTAAGAGTATATTCCAAACATTTCTTGAACACTGAGGGTTGGAGCTATCAGCACTTCCCTGGGGATCTTGTTCCAGTGCTTGGCAACCCCCTCACTGAAGAACTTCTTCTTAATATCCAATCTGAGTTTCCTCTGATACAGCTTTAAGCCATTTTCTCATGTCCTATCACTGGCCACTAAAGAGAACCATACCTCCCTCTGCTCCCTGAGATGAGGAAGTTGTAGACCAGTAGCAAGGTTACTCACCAGTGTTCTCTAACCTGAACAAAAACTCCTATCCTCGACTGCTGTACGTAAGTCATGTCCTCTAGTCTTTTCACTGTCTTTGTTGGAGGTGATCATGATGCAGGGGATAGGCTGGCCTGATCTTGGTGACTTCTCTAGAACAAACTGCTGTCCCTACCCTTCCAGTTCCAGAGCCTCATATCTGTGTGTAAGGACATCCAGGAGGGCAAGGCAGACATGGAGAAGCTTCACCCTCTGTTCACTAATCTCAGGCAGAAACTTGCTTCCATTCAACTCTATCCCTCAAGTCCCTATCTTGAATTAGTTAAGTGGGAAAACTTTAGGTGTAACCATAACTCCTTTATACAGTACATGAATAAACACTATTTTTTGCATGGATATAAAAGTAAACTTGCTAAAATCACAAAAGGTTTATCATGAAATAAAATTATTTATTCTGGTCATTATTATTACCCTGCATGGTTAGAAATAAACTTGTAAGATGTATATTTACTTTGAATATGCAGTATATCTCATGTATTTTCTTTGACTATTCATAGGCTCAGAGAATTCAAGCACTTTTTTTCCCCAGCAAACCTATAAACCAAAATATTGCTGTTGATGCCATATGAATTCATATGTTTCTTTCCCTTTAACTTCATGGATTGTTTTTATTATATTTTTTTTTTTTTTCTGTGATGCTCTTGTCAACTCCATATACTTTTTTGGGTTTGTTTCTAAATGCTGGAATACAAATATACAAGATCATCTTCCCCACAGGCAAGAGACTAAGTAACGAAGCATGGTAGTTAAAACTTCTTTGGAGAAACACAAAGCTTCAGGTGTTTTAAGATGTGACCGGTATTATACTATAAAAGGTAATTGAATTGGTAAAGATTACAAGGTTTGGCTTTATGGACCTGAGCTCAGCTTAATCTGAGATACTGAGTATGGATAGAAGTCAATCTTTGTTCTGGAAATCAGCTAAGAAAGATCCCCGTTCCACAGAAGAACTCACTGAATTTAATTGCTGGCTTCATTTTTTACTGTCAGCTATCATATGAAGGAGTTTTCACACCTTTAATATGGTTGATGGGTAGTGGTGCCCACTGTTCAGATTAACCCTTGGCTATTCTATTGTTATCTGTCTCCCCTTCAAGACCCAGATGCATCTAGTACCACCACCAATGGTTATCACCTGAGCTGAGAAATACGGGCCAGATTGTGGGGGAGGGAGCACATTGCCACAATGAACTATAAAACTCAAATACCTTCACACCAAGGTCTCCTTTGCCTTTTTCTCCCTTAGCTTAGAAATTATACATTTATATAATTCTTCACAGTGCAAGATACTGTATTAAGCAGAAAGTGACAGGCTGGTCTAACCTAGTCTCTGGAGTCAGTGTTTTCTAGCTTTACTCCATTAGCACCTTGGAGGAAAAAAAAAAAAAAACAACACAGAAGGTGCATTTTTATATAATTCAAGCACTAAAAAAATGTCAAAACATAGATGGAGAAAAATAAAAAAAAGAAAGAGGAATTTCAAAAAGATTTAATAAGGTAGACATTAGTATTTTTTCTTAAAATAAATATTTAAATTCTTGTTGACTGCAGTAATGGATTTTCCATAACCTTATTCTTGCAGTGTATCTACTTAGAATATATTAGATTCTGTTGACATCTGAACCAGAGCTGACATAATTAACATTTAAACACTCAGCCTATTTTCTTTTTATATTTCTTTCAAAAAAAAAAAAAAAGATGGAAAAGACAGTAAAGAAATATAAATGGAATGTGACTTGTGCAGAGTATTTTCTGTATAACCTTAAACACATGTAATTACAGCACAGCATCTCTAGGTTTCCATTAGAGTGAAATGAGATATTCTAGCACAGAAAGGTTTTCTGCTGCAAATTGCTGCATCAATATGACTTTATTTTGTCACTTATTTCCAGCAGAGGAAGGTGGATAAACACTGATTGCTCTGCCTTTCATCTCTTAAACATTTTATAAAAAAAAAGAAATCATATAAAAAGCAGGTTGGGGGAGGGCTCTTTTCACTTACAGTTCTGGGAAATGTAGGTCACACAATGGAAATGTTCATTAGATGGGGGACTACAAAAACATTTTGAGCTCTTTAACTCTTGTAGCCTTCTATTACAGAAGGAATAAGTTTATTTTAATATTTGTTGAATTAAAAAATATTGCTGCAAGCTAACCTTGGACCCTCATTTCCATAATTGGCTATTGTATACTGTGTATTATTTGATACATGCATTTAATTACTTTTGTTAAAAAATAAAAAAATCCAAAGCAACGTCTAACATAACCGGTATATTAACATTTAATTGCTTATTGTGCCTTTCTTCAAGTAGTCAGATTATGTTGAAAATTACCTTTTTTCATAATCAAGATTTCATGGAGGAATGTAGTCCATGAAGTTATTTAAAGATAAAAAAAAAAAAAGAGACATCAAATTTTAGGTGTTATTTCTTGTCCTTGAAAAAACAATGAGGACACTTTTTAGGTTTTAGAAAGAATTAGTATTTAACTGCTTACCTTGATGCTATGCATAAAAAAAATATTATTTTGTGAAACCACTTAATTTCAAGGGAGAGCTAATGTGAGTGTATGTTAAAACTCATACTATGCAGGGCATATTTCCTGTTCTTTCCCATCAGCAACTTCAGTCAATAGATCTGAGAAAGTAGCTCTGTATGCCCATGGCCTTTCAAGTTAAAAATAAAAGAAAATGCAAGGGCCAATACTGTTTTAGCGCACCACATGACCATTTCTTGGTACTTCTGAAATGTCCGGTTGACTTCTTAGGCAAAAAAATTATACTTTCATGAAGTAATACTGTGTTCTGAAATGTAAGATTGAGTCCAGCACAGAGAAAGAGAAAGCAGATTATGCTATCTCTGTTTCAAATCATCATATTGGAAAATATGACTGAAATTTAGATCCATTTGCAACTATTTCTATGTTTTGACACATTAATTTATTGGTTGTGTTTGCTAGTTCTAATAGGTGGTTTTCAACATCATAATCATCAAGAATATAAAAAACGCAAAATGGTTTTTCTATTAAATTGATCTGAATATCTTATGTTATTTTTTTCTGATTATTCAAATATATATGCTAAATGTGTTTATGGCAGGAGCATCCATATATGTCTACAGCTAGATGAGAAGGTTATATTTAGAATGGCTTGAAATTTGGAATGGGATTAAGAGAGGCTGAAGCCCAGGCTGAAAAAGGAGGAAGAAAAAACAAGCAAACAAACAAAACCAGCAAGAAATAAAAAAGCAGGGAAAAG
Source organism: Neopsephotus bourkii (assembly GCF_033783945.1). Taxonomy (NCBI): domain Eukaryota; kingdom Metazoa; phylum Chordata; class Aves; order Psittaciformes; family Psittacidae; genus Neopsephotus; species Neopsephotus bourkii. The sequence goes on along the minus strand of NW_026901872.1, from coordinate 4,757,922 downwards.
TGAAAAACAAATATGTGTTCAGCCTGAAAGACATCATATTCATCCTAATTTATGCCAAAAAAATACCTACTGTGTATAGACACTTTAGTCTTGATACAGGTGCTCTCTTGGTTTAGGTGTTCACATATAATATCATTTTGCATGTTCTATGGCATCTGAGGTATCTTCACAGACCTAGAAGATATGATGTGACGTTTGAAAGTCAAGTTGGTACCCGCTAACTTCTCGGATGCATGAGATGATTAAATCAAATCCTATATGTAGACATTTTCATTTAGGTTTCTAATGAAGTTGAATCCTCCACATCACAGAATCACAGAATGGGTGGGGTTAGAAGAGACGTTGACCGTTGCTCAAGAAATACTGCCTAGACCCAGTTGCCCAAGACCATGAGTATCTCTAAGGCCTTCAACTAGACATTGCACTGCTGATCATCACACTCTGGGCTCAGCCATTTCTCCAGTTTTCAGTCCCTCTTACAGTCTGCTCATCCAGACAATGCTTCAAAAGCTTCTCTATGAGAATCATATGGGAGGCAGCATTGAAAGCCTTATTAAAGTCCAGGCAGACAATATCCACTGTTTTCTCCTACCAGGACAGTCATTTCATCACAGAAGCCTAATAGGTTTGTCAAGCATGACTTCCCCTTACTGAAATTGTGCTGACTATTTCTCATTACTTGTTCTTCATGTGCTTAGAAACGGTTTTCCAGATTAGCTGGTCCACCACATTCCCAGCCATCAAGGAGAGACTGACCAGCCTATAATTCCCTTGTCCCTCTTTCTTGCCCTTCTTAAAGGTAGTAGTAACATTTGTCTCTCTCCAGTCTTGGGCATTTTCCCCATTTGTTGTGATTGATCAAAGATTATCGAGAGTAGCATCACAATGACGTATACCAGCTACATCAGCACTCCTTATTTCATTCCATTAGGGATCATGGATTTATGCATGTCCAGTTTGCTTGAGTCCTGACTGATCCTCTTCTACCAAGAATACATCTTCCTTGCTCCAGCTTTTCCCTGTGGTCTTTGGGGCCTGGGATTCCTTAAGACTGATTTTACAAATAATGATTGAGGCAAAGTAGGCATTCTTCTGTCTTTTCCATGTTCTGTATAACCAGGCCCCCTGTCTCATTAAGCATTGGGCCCACATTCTCCCTAGTCTTCCTTTTGTCACCTATCTACTCAAAGAAGCCCTTCTTGTGTCTTTGACATCTCTGGCTAGATTCAATTACATTTGAGCTTAGCTTTCCTCGCTCCATCCCTGCATGCTTCGATAATGTGTCTGTATTCCTCTCAGGTTACCCATCCTTGCTTCCACCTTCTGTATGATTCCTTTTATGTTTGAATTTGACCAGGAGCTCCTCATTCATTCATATAGGCCTCCTGGCATCTTTGACTGACTTCATCGGAACGGGGCCCTCTTGTGCTTGGAGTAGTTGATCCTTGAATATTAACTAGCTTTCTTGGGCCCTTCTTCCCTCTAGGGCCTTATCCTATGGGATATTTCCAACCAGACTCTTCCATTTTCGATGAGGCCAAAGTTCGTCTCCTGAAATGCAGGCTGGTGAGCTTGCTTTTCAATCTTTCCCCTGTCCTCAGGATCCTGAACTCCACTATCTTATGGACACTGCAGCCAAGCCTTCCTTTGATCTTCACATTCCTGATGAACCTCTCCTTGTTGGTGAGTATGAGGTCATCTCTTCATTGAAGATTTTGTCACTTGGAGGAGGAAGTTATCATCAGTGCACTCCAGTAACCTTCAGTATTGCTTATGTCCTGTTGTTTTTATCTTTTGATGTAGGTCTCAGTTATAAATTTTTAACAATATCACTGGACAGTATGTATTTGTACCTTCTTCATCTGTCTGTATGCATCCCATGACAGACTGAGTTCACTCTACTGTAATTCCTAAAAGGACAAAACAGAAATAGCTGCTTTCTAGCATGCAAATGTTTTTATGTTTATTGCACCTTACATTACTTATTTATTTTTTTAAAAGGCAACCACTAAAAACAAACACATAGCATCCAACACTTCAAATAAGACTAGGAGCATTTTATCTCTCTTCTGTCATGATTCTCTGATATGATACTGTAAAAATTTGTATGACATGTTGTACTGACTGCTGGAAAATGAAATCTTTTGTCTTTATAGAAAAAGCAAATAGTGCTGACAATTTGTACTCTATGCAGTAATGAAACATGCTTTCTTACAATGTGCACGATAATGCAGCATTGCTTTCAGTCAGTCTCAGCTCCAGTCTTCAGAAGCCCTGGAGAACAAATGAGGAATGCCATATAAACCTAATTCAAAACCAACACAATATCCTTCAGTGTGCCCTTAAAGCACAATGCTAATTTTATCTATCTTACTAGGTGAATGTAAGTTGTTTCTGGTCACTGCCAAGATCTTAATGAAAAACAGAGAATTGCAGAGACATTTATGAAATGGAATGGGATCAGCTAATTATTCTGAATGCCTCATGAATGTGCACATGCTTAAATCCATAATAACCATAGCACTAGTTTTAGTAATCATTGTAATAATTAGTGTGGGGTGTCCCTGCCCATGTCAGGGGGGTTAGAACTAGATGATCTTAAAGTCCTTTCCAACCCTAACTATTCTATGATTCTAAATAATTTAGTAATTATTTAGTTACTAATAATGTAGGAAATAATAATTTAGTAATCGTTTAGTAATTATTACATAACACTAAACAATTAGTGCTTAGTAGCACTAATATTAATAATAATATATATAATAACTATTATTATTACTATAACAAAACCATAGCAAATATAGAAAGAAAGTAGACTAGACCTTGATTCAGTAGAAAACCATCCATCAGCTTCAGAAATAATTAAAATTCTACAAGTCTCTTTGGAACTATTCTTGCAAGTCTTCAGAAGACCATTGTTTTTATCTGACTGATCATTGTTAGCAAATAATGTTTTTAAAATGACTTCAACCTAGAATAATTATTTGTTGCAATCAGCAATGAGATAAATAATTTACACTGAAGACTACATACATTCCTTCTCCCAGCTCTCCATGTACTGCTTCTTGGAATATGGCAATCATAAGAAGCCTGGAGTTCTGTTCCTGGAGTTTTCTCCGAATCAATACTAATAATGGAGAAAGATGGTGAACTTACCTGAAGCAGATCAAAAGTTTTCATTCTCTGCTTCCTCCTGGCTTCTTGTGCCCCTCCCCTTGTGTCACATTGACTCGGCACTATGGCAGTCCTGGTTAGACCTGATGATCTTAAAGGTCTTTTCCAACCTAGTTGATCCTATGATTCTGGGGGGTGAGAGTTGATCCTGCTGGGGGGTGAGAGGCAAAAGTGAGCAATTGGCTGCATAGTACTTAGATGCTGGCTGCAGTTAAACCACAAAAGTAAACTTAATCCTGTTTGAAAATGGAAAAGGTAGCATCAGGAAAATTGTCAGCCACTCAGCTCCCTCCTCACAGGTTAGTTTATTTATTTATATATTAAATAAAAGAGAGTTATATTCAAAATTACAGCATTCAGGAAAAGATGCAGTCTTCTAAATAATGATAGATGAGACTAGATCTATTTTGTAGAGTGGCACAACTCTGAAATGTCTGTCTTCAGTTTACAGATAATGTAATTTATTCCTGAAATTATAAGGTTGAGTTAAATATTTGCTAGGAGCACAAAAGCTTTAACCATATGTCATATTTTGTCTCCCATTCTTCAATTACCATCCTGGAACTACCTTTGGAAATTATAGCTATAATTATTGTGCATCAGCTGCAGTTTATAAGTGTCTGGGACTGGTGATTTCCAAGACAGAAAATCTTCATGTAGGCAGTATACCTACAGAAAACACAGCTGTCTAAGCAATGTCTAAACCCTCCTTATAGAGAGTCACTAATCAGAATTCAGAGAACTCTTCAGTGAATTCAGAGAACTATTCAGTAGTTCTCACCTGTTGTTTGCCCGAGAAGCCAGTTAGTAGAGTACCTTAGAGAAATCTGAATAACTTTAACAAAAATATTCATTCAAATGATGGGTAAGATTTTCAAAAGGACTTTGCCTTAGAGGTCTACCTCTGCTCCTATCAAATTCTGTTTTACATATTTGCACGTTGCCTCAGGAGAAAAAATTCTAAGCAGCAGCATCCTGTGGAAAACCTGAAACAAATCCCTTGATATTTTTAATATTAATTTTTAAAAGTCTCAGTTCCCTTTGTAGGAAAGTTGTTTTCAAGCTCAAAGTACACAGATGGTTTGAATTTGAATATTATAAACTTTAACAGTTATACCATCACTCTTTTTTTTTTCTCCTGGCATAATGGCCTACTCAATCTGTCTGAATTCAAAAGCAACAAATAAGCAGACCAGTGAAATATTAATATAAGCAGTGAAGAATGCTACTTAACGAAAAAAGAGGAATAAAAAACATGGAAGGAGCTTTTAGACCTGTTTTTGACTTGCTAAAAATGAAAAATGTTATCTGTTAGGCTGCATTGTAAGCAGATTTACCTACACGATTACTGATATAGAGCTGATAAAACTTAGTGTAATTATTCATAACTTTCCATCACAAGGAAATATATTCATTTTCCGATAACCTGAAAAGTAGGTTTTGGGATAATCTAATTATGTTGTTTGATTATATTAGTTCAGGAAACAATCACACTGGTTTAGGACTGAAAATAAACTACTGTAAACATGAAGCCAGGGCCTCTATTACCTCCCATGTGAATTATGTCTTTCTCCAGGGTTTTGATGGATGAGATGGATGAGTCTCTGTTGGAGCACTTTTCCATGCTTGTTTGAAATACACCTTCTTTGAAAACATTATATCCTCTTTCCAGACCATAAGTACCTAGCACTCTGTGAAAAGTGAATACATCTTTCCAACTGCTATTTGGCTCTGATATGAAGAAATTCCTGTCAAGGTTAATTATCCCATTCAAAACCAGTTCTCACCTGAAGGCTTTCCAAAATGTTTTTGAAGTACCAGAGAGATTAATTTGCTGGACAAACTGTGTCATATGCATATAGATGTGTTAGTATAGAATTCAACATGTACCTCGGTTCCTAAATTTTTGTTTGGAATGTAAAAATATTAAGCCATATGTTTCTAGCATTTGGAGTTACATTTGAAAGCCTAATAACAATCTGAAACTGGTTTTAGAAAGAGCTAAGGAGTTATAATAAAAAAGCTTCTGAAAACATTCTACCAAACCCAAACTGATAATCAGTTTCTTCTGCTGTACTTGCTGATGTTGCTATACTTACTTATCAGATGGATAATATGCTACTTGTTTCCATCTGTTAACTTTCTCTAATTTAATAGTTTCATAATTATATTAAAGTGCAGAGAAAAGTACAATCAAATTCAAATTGTATATAAAGATACAAAGGTTCTGGAGTATGAGTTTACAAAAGAAGGCTTTTTTTTTTCCCTAAGATCTCCAAGCTCAACATACAACCCCCTTGGAATGAGTAGATTGGAATAAAACTTTTCACTACAGTTTATGTCACTCTTATAAACCAATTTAAGCATTTTGAAAATTTCCCTTCCCTATTATTAAAGAGTATATCTAACATTATAATTAAATTCCCCCCTCTGGTATTTCTTTACATCAAATGCCAAAACTAAGTTTTGAGTCACCTCAATAAATTATAAACACATTTGAAATATATGCTGAATATGACAGTTATAAATTGAGCTCATATTTTTAACTGCCATCAATTTGGCTATACTGATGTCTTAATCCTGTGATTCCCTGAAAAGACTGTGGATTCCCTGAAAAAAATGAAATGAAATTTGATAAAGTTCACCGAACTGCAAAGGGCAATCTAAATTGAGCATTGCAAGAGCATCAGGGTGGAAATGACTTGGGCTGAACACAATATAAATATGTGAGTGCTGACATGTTCACAGATGCCTCAATAGTTTCGAATCAGACTCACAGTTCAGACAAATAGGATGCAAAGCAGTATCAACTCAGCAGTGCAGCCAGCTGTAAATTGCGAGGTTCATTTTGTAGCAGCCTATAAGCTATAATGAGGAATTGTGTTTTCTTAAATGCTAAATTCTCCAAAGGAGTAAGGAAAAGAGACTGTATAATTCACCTTCAGTAGTAAAAGCTTTCATCACTTCGCCCAAGTTCTGCTACTGCACAGAGATTGTTATGGTATTGTGATACTGAGAAAGCATAGTGATTACTGGAATAAGCACACACAATCCATTAATTCACAGTGATGGTATTTTTTATTTGGAGAGGAGATGACTATGCTTATTTGATTTCACCTTCTCGTCAGCTCTCACTGAAATCAGTGAATTCCATCTGAACACCCAAATAATGGAGAATGGGGTAGATTTCTGAAAATATTGTTCGGAGGACTATGCTTCAGTTTAAGGCAAATTTGATGAAGTTATTTTCAATGCAGTCAGTACAGACCAATGAACAAAAACAAACCGCTGGGGAAGGAGAAAAGGAAAGCACAAGAAAGAAAGTGGAGGGAGACCTGAAAGGACTCTAGTCTTTCTGTGTTTCATTGCTCACTGACCTCACAAGCCACAGCTCTTCTTCTGTCACTTTCAATAATTAAATTTCTGCAGCCATTCCTTTCCAAAACCTACTTCCAGGTAATTCTGAGAACAATGAATTACTGCAGCTACAGTTTCCAAGCTTTGTCTCGGAACAACTAAGACATTAAAAAAAAAAAAAGAAAAAGTTTTATTTGATCAACTTAAAAGTTAGAGATTTTTAAACTGATGTTGCAATAAGATTTTGTTGTAAACAAAATAAAATATTTTTTAAAAAGTTTCTGTTTAGATAATCCATCAAAAAATGAGACAAAATTTATGTTTATAACAAATCTTTAAGACTGAATCCTTATGTTGAAACCAGAAACAATTATTCCAGATATTTCTTATCCGGGAAAACTAAGATACAGCCCTAACCAGAATTTTTTTTCAGTTTTCATTAAAGTTTTTCTTTGAATGTCATCTACTTATGGTAGCACCAGTAGAATACCTGTAAATAAAACAATAAAAACAGTAACAATAACAATTATAATATATATAGTTGTGGGTTTACTGCAATTAAGCCACACAGAGATGCTTGTTCACTCCCAGTGTGATGGGGAAGATAAATTTAAGGGTAAAAGTAAGGAGACTCGTGGATTTCGATGGAGACATTTTAATAGGGAAAGAAAAAGCTGCATGTGCAAGTATAGAAAAATAGGGAATTCACTCACTACTTTCTGTCAGTGAGCAAGTATTCAGCCATCTTTAGGAAAGCAGGTCTCTATCATGTGTAATGGCTGGCTAGGGAGACAAATGCTGTAAGTCTGAACGTTCCACCTTCCTCCTTATTTATTTTTTTTCCTGGACGTGATGTCATATGGTATGGAATATCCCTTTCACCATCTGGGGTAATTTTTTTTCTTAGCATATTGCCATTTCAAAGTATTAAAATTATCCAAGTAATTTCACATTATTTTTCAGGTGATCTAGTATCTTAATTTTGCACATACAGAAACACTAAACTGGTAGGAATTATGTTTATGTCTGGAAACAAAACCAACAAAAGCAAAGGATTAAAAAAACAGAAAAAATATAGTCCTCTTGGGTGTTTTATTCACCACTAGTGTTAGAAAATGGTAAATTTTTTCTCCATAACTTATGTGTGGTTGTTCTATCATAGAACTTCCCTCTTTTGATATTAAGGAAGGATAGAGTTTTGTGAGGGGGTATATAGCATAGTAGAAAGCATAGTAGAAATAATTATATTCAAAAGGTTTAAAATTAATAGAAGGTTTTTATATGTGATTGGGGCTTTGTTCTTCTGTATTCTAGCTATTTTGTAAACTTAGCGTAGCTGTACCATCCAGTAACTGTAGTTTTAGCAATAGAAACTAACATAACCATATATGGCACAGGGAGTGTAGGAAGCAATGTACTGTGGAGCTATACCCAAGTAGAACCTAAACTTAAGAAAGCCAAAAAAGCATACCAGAAACTGATAAGAAAATGCTAGCATCCACACAAGGGTTGGGATATGTCCCAGTAAGGGAAAGGTGAAGAGGACAACCTGAGCAAGACTTCTTACTTCTTCTGAGGAAGACTCCTTACTTCATCAGAACGACAACCAGACGACCACCAGAGGGGGCTGCGCAAGTGTAGAAGAGGCTGATGTCATAATATTTATGATGAGGCAATCCTTAATGCATATGCATTAGCTAATGTTGTAACCCGTGCTAAATGTGTATAAATTGCAACCGCGATGTGACGAGGTCAAAGCCAGATTTGGGTGCGTACCCCTGGTTTCCCAGTGCTGCAATAAAGCACCTCATATAACCATTCTGGGGGTTATGTGTTTGTTCCTGCGCTAACACTAGGTGAACTTTGGAAAGAAGGGTATATTAGTTACAGATTTACAGAGGGTTTGTGACTTTCCACATCTGTTCAGACATCCTGTGGTGTGAATGATTATTCTGCAAATCATGCCCAACTGAGAACATGTTCTGTAAAAGGACATTTCTTTTAATGATTGCTTTTACACATAACCCATCTAAGCTGGATACACAGCCATTTGCTGTACTACTGGACTAGGTCTACCTCATGTTAGAGGTATATAATATTCCATGTTGGACTATTTCAATGGCTGAATCTATAGGATGTTACATGGTACTAACTGATACCTGAGAAACAATTGTTATTCATCTATATTTTATTAGATGTCTGCTGTCTTATCAATCCTCCCATATTTATAGAATCATAGAATCATCGAATAGTTAGGGTTGGAAAGGACCTTAAGCTCATCCAGTTCCAAACCCCCTGCCATGGGAAGGGACACCTTGCACTAAACCATATTACCCAAGGCCTCGTCCAACCTGGCCTTGAACACTGCCAAAGGCGGAGCATTCACAACCTCCTTGGGCAACCTATTCCAGTGCCTCACCACCCTCACAGGAAAGAATTTCCTCCTTATATCCAATCTAAACTTCCCCTGTTGAAGTTTTAACCCATTACCCCTTGTCCTATCACTACAGTCCCTAATGAAGAATCCCTCCCCAGCATCCCTTTAAGCCCCCTTCAGATACTGGAAGGCTGCTATGAGGTCTCCACGCAGCCTTCTCTTCTCCAGGATGAACAGCCCCAACTTTCTCAGTTGATCTTCATATGGGAGGTGCTCCAGTCCCCTGACCATTCTCATGGCCCTCCTCTGGACTTGTTCCAGCAGTTCCATGTCCTTTTTATGTTGAGGACACCAGAATTGTACACAATACTCCAAGTGAGGTCTCACAAGAGCAGAGTAAAGGGGCAGGATCACCTCCTTCGACCTACTGGTCATGCTCCTTTTGATGCAGCCCAGGATACGGTTGGCTTTCTGGGCTGCGAGCACACACTGCTGGCTCATATTAATTTTCTCATCGACCAACACCCCCAAGTCCTTCTCCGCAGGTCTGCTCTGAACCTCTTTTCTGCCCAACCTGTAGCTGTGTCTGCGAGTGCCCCAACCCAGGTGTAGGACCTTCCACTTGGCATGGTTAAACTTCATGAGGTTGGCATCAGCCCACCTCACAAGCGTGTCCAGGTCCCTCTGGATGGCATTCCTTCCCTCCAGCGTATCAACCGAACCACACAGCTTGGTGTCATCGGCAAACTTGCTGAGGGCGCACTCAATCCCACTCGTTGCCTGAGTGGTCGCCCATCTTACTCTTATTGGAGATTAAGGACAATCATGAAAAAATCTTTGCTACTCAATAGTCATTTATCTTTTCCTTTGAATATTGTCAGTCATTTATTGAAGAGGAGTGGCAACATGAACATAAATACTGACCAGTGAATTGTAAAGTAAGCTTTTTCCATTATTCTATGTATGGAAAACTGCTAAGGAGCATTATTCTGTGAATATTTAATCATTCAGAAATCAGTTCTGAATTTGAAAAAAAAAATCAGAAAAGCAAAAAGCAGGCTAAGAATCTGAGGTAATTTTTTTTGAGTCAACCTGCTGTATTTCTGTGTACTTCCTTTAAGATGACTTCCGTTCACACCAAATTCAGTTTAGAGGATCATAGCCATAGGGTATAATTTTAAGAAAATTTCAGACTGCTTCAATTGTAGTCCTGTCTGCATGATGTACAAGGACTAAAGAATGTAGATTGACTCTAAAATCTTAGAGGAGACACTATGACACAACATTGTGGTGTTTTCCATTTGAGGAAGTCAATAATATAAAGTTAACCATAAGAAAATTTAATACGATGCATTCATATGAAAAAATAAAATATTTTTCTATGCAAGTTAAAGGATATTTTAGGCCTTATCTTCCCATCAAATTAAATTTAGATTCTACAAACTGCATATGCTGGTGATGATACTTCAAAAACTGACACTCCCTCCCAACCCCATCTCCAAAATCTAGCAATTTAATAATTTCTTCTTCAGTAAAAAAAATAATAATCAAATCACAATATTTTGCAACTTGCCAAACTGTGAAGACATTAAAGTAAAAGTTTGAAAGCTTGTAAATTGATGGCTATGGCCTAGTTTTTTAACAAATGGCACAATTTTACCAAAGTTTTATGTCATTAATTAAAACCTCAGGATTAGGTTGTATAACTTTCATTACCTCATCTGAAAATAAATTCCTGATGTGGAAGGTAATCCTATATAGAACAGTAGAACAGTGAATTAGTTTTCTTTCTTTCTTTTTTTTTTTTTTTAAGAAAAAAGATTTCTGCTTAATCTGGACTTCTTGCATGTCATAAAATTGGGCCTGTGTAAATGCAAAATTTCTCTTCAAACACAACATAATAGGACTCTAAATAAATAATATTTTTAACTGCTTTTAAGCAAGAGTTCACCAGTGTCATGGTTTAAGCTCAGGTAGTAACTAAGAACAATTAAGCCACTCACTCACTCCCTGCCTTTTTTCCCCCTGCTCCCAGAGGGACAGGAGGAGAATCGAAAGGATATAAATCCCACAGGTTGAGTTAACAATCCAGTAACTAAGGTACAATACAAAACTACTACTGTTACCACCAATAATAATAATGTTAAGGGAAATAACAAGGGAAGCGAATATAAATATAAAAGGAGAAAGTAACAAAAGGAAACAATAAATACAAGCGGTGTGCAATAAAATTGCTCACCACCCACAAACCAACCAATACACAGCATGACACAAGCAGCAGTCTGAGGCTTCAGGGTAACTCCCCCCAGTTTCTATACTGGGCATGACGTGCTGTGGTATGGAATACCCCTTTGGCTAGTTTGGGTCAGGCGCCCTGTCTCTGCTTCCTCCCGGCTTCCCATACCCCTCACTGGCAGAACATGGGACTGAAAAGTCCTTGATCAGGGTAAGCATTATTTATCAAGAATTAAACCATTGCTGTGTTATCAGTGTTGTCAGACTGAAGCTGAAAACACAGCACTGCACCAGTTCCTAAGAAGAAAAATGACTGCTACAGCTGAACCCAGGACAAGCACAAATATGGAAATGACAGCAAATCTAAAAATGCCTACTGTGAAAATAGTTATCTACTGAAGAAGAAACAAGCCTGAGTAACCATATGTCTAATCATATCTTTAGAAAAAAAGACAATTTTATAAAATAATCACATATGCTAAAGCACAGAGAAAATTAAGGAAAAAGTAAAAACATAAATGTAATTCTATAATCTCTGAGTATTTTAAGATTTTTTTAAAGAAAAAACAAACAAGGAACCAAAAAAAAAAAACAAACCTAATTTTTTTTCTTCAGTGGCAAAGAAAAAAACAGCAACCCTGTGGACCTCCCTGGAGTCACTTTCAAATACAAAAAATTATTATACTAAGAACAGAAAGAACAACAACTCACACTTAGTAATTTCATAGGTTCTAATTTCATAAGAAGAGATAACATAGTATAATTATTACTCTTACAACACTGGGAGGAAATTCACTAACAATATGTTGTCATTTTTGAAGCCTCCAAATCCAGTCATATTATAATCAACATTTTGGTGGGAATTCATCTGACCAAATGCAGACAGCTAGCTTGTTCATATAGTAATCCAAGTTAAGACCTAGAAGTCAGGTCCATCTCATCATGAAGTGTAGTTTTTCGCAGATGATTTGATGTCTATTGTGCCCACATCTAAACATTGGATTTGATGAATCCTCTCCATTAGACACATTTTGTCTACTTACACTGAAACATTTTGAAGTAGCAGGCTTTGAAGTGATGATCTTTTTCAGATTATAATGAAAGAAAATTAAATTTTCACCTTGATCTAAATGTCTTCAGCATATTCTGGTCTCAAATATTGTTTCTTCATAGCAGTCAACAACATCTTTGGGCTTTTTTATGTCCAAAAACCCTAGGTTTTTTGCTTCATTTTGGAATGAGTGAAACAACTGACTCTTGGGAGTGTTATTTTAAGAATCTGTGAAATGTATTTATGAATTTGCTTTTTTTAATTTATAGTTGTGTTTCTGGGTTTACATATTTGGGGGAGAGAAGGAGAGAGAAAATGGGCCGATCTATGAAAAGGAGAAATCATTCAACATCAGTACTGACCTGAACATTTGATTAATCTACAGTTCCCTCAGGCAAGTGGTCAATCTGTCTGACTGAGAGTCACACATTTCCATTTCTGCATACACATTAGTAGTCTAATATAATATAAAGAGTTTATTGTTTCTGCCTCTTTAGTGTCTGTCACATCACTGCACACAGGATTTTTTTCTTGTTCCATTTAGAAAACAAAGGGAACCTGATCTTAATTTTTTCCTCTGAGTATTTTTTCATACAAATCCTATCAACTCTACAGTGGAAGACTAGAGGTTCTGATTCAATACATAACATTTTCTTCTTAATTACCTATTTAGTTGTTAACTTGATTCGTTCATTTTGCTATAAGCAGAATTGCACATAGACAGAAACAATACAAGCTGTCTCAAGGTAAAAAAAAATACCATTCATATTTGCTAAGCAGAGCACTGCCAGTACACCCCCATTTTACATTTTCGGTTTTTTCAATGTAGGACTTGTGAAGGATAAGAGGCAAAATTTTAGATGAGGTTTAGACTTACTGGTCTAAAGTTGTTGGACACTAGAAAGTGTTGGACATACTTCTGTATTATTAAGAAATTCTAAATAAGAGAGGATGTTGGATACATGTCAGCTCACACACATGTTCATAGTTCGTAAGAAGGTTTCAGTAGAGGGAGGAACATTGCTTGAGATCAGGTTCAGCTTGGAAAATGTAAAAGGTAGAATTTTTCTGTTTCTATTGTTCTAGTATTTGTTTCTTAAACTATAGAATATAAATAACTATAAAAGATATGAGGTTATAACTACAAGATCCTCCTAACTAGACGGGGAAAAGAGTTTAACTTGAACTAAAACATAATAGAATGCTCAGGAAAGGGGGAAAAAAAAATCTTGATGTGTAAAGGTGAATAGATATTACATATTCCTAAAGGATAAAGGTGGTATTTTCATTTATGAAACTAACAGAGAAAAGTTCAAAGTTCTTGAAAGATGAACTTTCGAGACAGAATAATAAAAATCTGCTGAAAATAAACACTAAAAAGTAAGTTAAAGAAAGAGACAGATTGAACTTCAGATGTACCTAGCATTTGCCACCACAGTGTCATGTGGGTGATAACATGCATGCTAAAGATGAATGAAAAGCAATTTTTTTCCTTCAGAGTTTAATGACAGGAGCAGAACTCTCATTTTCCTTGGTACACGAGTTTGCACAATGCATTCTAAGAGAAGGAAAACAAAAGTTCTTTAACAGGAAAATTTTCTATAGATTAAACAATGGTATCAATAATTTAAAATACCTTTAAGTAAAAAATAAAATTAAGGATGCTTAGAAATCAAATAAGAAATTGCACAAAAATAGTTTATTCAATATTATTTTCAATTTAACTACAGTAAAGAAAAAATGTAGAAGATAAACGGGGAGCGGAATCTGAATGAAGCAGACACAGTAACTAGCTCTTTTTGTAGCTCTTTCATATTCTTGTGTTTCGATGATAATGCACTTATCAGTTAAAATAACTAATGTTAGCTGGTGATCTGAGTCTTAAGAAGACCAGAATAGATGAAAACGTAAGGAGAAAAGCTGAAAAGAAGTGTTCCTTCACCACTAGGTCTTAGATCTGTAGAACTTCTTGGTTAATCATAGAGATTCATAGAATAATTTAGGTTAGAAGAGATCCCTAGAGGTCCCCCAGTCCAAACCCTTAGTTGAAGGAATTCCTATTAGGTCAGATAACCCTAGAATTTGGCTGCTCTGGTCTCAGCATCCACGCATCCACTGCAGATATCTCTATTGTCACTTTCAGAGATTAAATGTTGAATTAGATGGATTTGCTTTGAAGAGGTATGAACATTTTACACTTTACTAACACCTGAAGCTACTGGAAAGATTTACAAGATGATAAAACTGTGAAAGCAGACAATAATGAAACAAAGTCTAAAGAGAAGTCATAAGCAAATTAGTAATTTTTCCACAGAGTAATAATTAAGAATTTTTCATTTTCTCATGGTTTGCCTTCCGAAATCTGCATTTGATACTGATACATTCAATATATTTCTCTTTCTGAGACATAGTTAATGATATTTTATATTAAAAAATAATGTGGTTTGGTTTATATGTTTTGGGTTTTTTTTTTCCTGTCGAAAATGCTCCATTTAGAATATTTATAATTTCACAAGATTTCATTAAAACCTAAAATTCTTTGCCTATTTTTCACACTATGGTTTTGTTGCTAATCATAATTTATGTATTTGTTATTATACTCTCCTTTTGGCCACTTTCACAATAAAACTTAAGGCTTTTTTGATAATTTTTTTTGCTTTTCGTTTCTTTTTTGTAACCCCTTTTAATAAATTAGATAGATGAAAAATGTGTGATATTTGAAATAAAGTGTTCATATTATGTTTCAACTTTACCATTAAATGAAAATATTTTTCTCATCTTTCCCTAATGCTCAGATATGTTCTCTGTCTTACACTATTCTTATATTTCATGAGTTTGTAGGCTAGATTTTGTTCCTGAATAATCCTTCCATCTGATGTTGTGCACAGTTCATAAGTACTATCACGCAAGGTTGTTGAGTTATGTTTATGTCCAGATCTGATCTTGGAAACAGAAGTAGCTCTACAGTTATTCCACCATAGAGGAAAAGGCTTTTGTGTAGCTTCACAAGATAATGAATCATGACTCAAATTGGTCATATGTACAACATATTTCCCAGTCATGGGATTATATGGAAAAGGTGGATAAAGCATGACTATCTCTTATTTTTGATAGTGCAAAAACATGAAATAAAATCGAATGATCAGGCAATCTTAAAGCAGGAGTGAACAAGCAAAAAAAATTTCTTTCTTACATACATAATTGTATAATTCACTGTCACAGGAGGTTTTCGGTTACTGGGAAGTATAAAATTGTTCAGGAATAGATTAGGAAATCCCTATAAGAAACATAAATCGATTGCAGTTAAGTACAATAGTCTAGATGAAACCTTAAAGTTGGAAAACCATATGTGACTGATGGAGGCTGAAAATAATGGGGTGTTCTCTCACAATGCTATTTTTAATACTCTTCTCAACATCTGCTTCTAGCTATTAGCAGAGATCAGATATTAGTTCAAATAATTCTGTTTTGTATATCCATTTTATCAAAGTATCAGTTTTATACAAGTTCTCTGGGAGAAAAATATCAAAACCTGGTTTTCCATAAAAGAATTTCAGTGTGAAATGTTTAAATTGAAAATTGATCATTGATCCAGTGCCTCACCACCCTTACAATAAACTTCCTCCTTATCTGCATGAACTTCACAGTAGCTTGTGTAATTGGGAAGCTCAGTGAAAGCAAACCAGTAAGCATCTTCACATGCATCTATATCCAATCTGAACTTGGAAAGTCATGGAAAAAAGCATAAACACAATCATGGGATAAACATATGGAGGAGGTACTAGATCAACAAACTCTAGGAACAGACTCCAGTTGTTCTTCAACAGCAGTTCATTCTCTTATCTAAAC
Organism: Neopsephotus bourkii; assembly: GCF_033783945.1. Taxonomy (NCBI): domain Eukaryota; kingdom Metazoa; phylum Chordata; class Aves; order Psittaciformes; family Psittacidae; genus Neopsephotus; species Neopsephotus bourkii. Next base: position 4,741,879 of record NW_026901872.1, on the reverse strand, counting down.
AGACATACAAGTTAAACTCCAGGAGAAAATATGGTGTTAAATTTACTCAATTAAAACTTTTTTGGAGTTTGTTGTCATCTGGATATCTTGGGATCAAAGCAGTCTTTTCAAATTAATATATATTCAAAACTTATTTCCCACTAACATAGTTCTTCCCTGACTGATTGTTCAAAATGGTAAGACTTGCTGAAGAAATGTCATTAATAATCCTTACTGACACATTATTAAGAGATTGAAGGCCTGATTCAGACAAAATTTCTCATTGGAAGGAGATGTTATTAAGCTACAACAATGAAAAGCTTAAATAAAGCTTTGCTTTATCACAGTGTTCATGAAGACAGGAGAGAAGAAAGAGGAAAAGAGAGAAATGCAAAAAAAAGGAAGAAATAACCAATTGTGAGAACACAGGACACCCATATTTCTTTCCTTAGATGTTTCATAAGCTCACTGTGCTGGAATATGCCTTCAGCCAGACTTGGCTAAGTCAGGAAAAATTCTGCTGAAGTCAACAGCTACATACATAAGAAGATGGTTTACGGCCCCCTGCGTCTGCAGACACAATTCTGTGTTTAGTGTCTGGCTGTTTTGTAAGCGAAGGAACCCTACTGTGTTTCTGTTCCAATAAAACAACCTGAAGGTGCTTCAAAACAAAACAAAATGAACCCTCCTTAGCTCTTTGAAGTCCTTTTGAACCTTCCCAGACAGCTGGCAGCAACATGGTACAGGCATGCTATTGTCTTGTTTTTCTATGAAAAAGCTGTATATGGGTGGCAAAAGGAGAATGAGATAAATGCACAGAATTTACATGAAGAGATTTCAAACATAGAATAAAATGACAAAAGGTAACAACATAGTTTGGAAGAGGGATAGGAGAAAACAGAGAAATATGTTGAACTGATGATCTTAAATATAGTAGGTTTGGGTGTTTCATTTTTCTATAGATGTCATTTTACTGACAAACATTCTACATCAGATTCTTACTTCCCAGGATGATATTTTCCTGTTATTCATATTTTACATTGTATAATTTCCTAAAAAGAGTTTTCCAATTAGGCAAAGCATCACATATATGCATATATATATATGTGTGAACTAAAACACAATCACACTGTTCTCCATGTTAGTATACTCAATTTATGTTAAAGTGGAATGGCTATGTGTCAAAGATGGTCTAACCAATTTTTTTTTGACGACAGAATAATAAGAATATTGTTGTATATAACCATTCTGTCCCATAAAAAAGCTTTCACCTCATTTTATGAGTGATGAAAGTATGTAGTATAGTTTGCGTATGCCAGAGAGTACACCAAGTCTTTGGTGTCTCTCTGTGTAAAGATCCTATGTACCTGCCCTGTCTCTAACCTCCACAGCACAGTATAAAACACAATAGAGGCCCTGGTAACACCTTGGGTAAACAAACTTACCACTTTCCAAGTTCTTAACACAGGCAGGGTGGGGACATTTATTCCAAGTCACACACTGTGTGTCTCAGTTTCTTTTTTCCCTGACATATGAAACCTGTTCCACTCCACATGGAGAGATCTTCATTCCTCTCATCTCTGCTAGGAAAAACAGCATCTCTTGAACAGAGATGATCGGATGTCGCAGTATGATTCAACAACTTAACCTTAGGCATCTAATGAAACTGTAGAACCTCTAGCTGCCACTTTGGAAAGTTTTAGATTTACATCAACTGCGTGTCATCTTGGATATTTTAGGATGTCTCTCAGTTGGCATCAGAAGCTGATGTCTGAAAAACTAACCCAGGCCCTTAGAACTCTCTTATTCTAGTCAACTGTGAGACAATACAGCTTGTTACACTCAAATGCCTTTTTCTAACATTGGAACATCTGCTGCAATTGAAAGAAGATGCTGAGCTCTGGCCTCATCTGTTTACTAAATTACCTGTCTTAAACAGCTCTATATCACTTTTTTTTTTTTCATTTCCCTCACAGTTACAATGATTTGCCACCTATAGGCTACAGTCTGTTTTGTCTGAATTTAATTTGTGTTAATTGACCTTATTTTTCCAGATTAATGATTTTTACATTTGAAGGCAGGTCATCATGAATGAATATATCTATTGTGGTGTCTTAGGTGTACTCAGGAATGAAGATGAAGACTAAAGACCAAAGTCATTCTTCCTGGCAAGATGAATGACTAATCTGCACAGCCAATGTACATTTGGAGGAAACTAAAAATAATTCAATAAATAGATGCTTAGAATTAATAACACAATTACAGTTAAAAAGGCGTTTCACAGAATTTTTATACTGTAACCATGAACTCTTAACGCTGTAATCATGCAATTACAAATGGTCATTAATCCACTACTTTGACTTCACAAAGGCCATTCTGTTCAGATTTACCATGCAATGACAGCTATTTTGAGTATACCTTGTCTGTGATATTAATCTTTAAAACATACAGCCTTCACACCTCAAATGAAACGTGTTAGGACATAAAGGTGGACTTGTACTTAAGTAGATTCAGGCATCCATAGCTTCTTCCAGAGCTTACTTATGCTTCAGTGGCATTCTCTGAAAGCTGAAAAAGGTAGTTCCCCAGCAACTCCCAGCGTTTTGGTTGGGTTAGAGTTAATTTTCTTCATAGCTAGTATGTGGCTATGTTTTGAAGTTATGCCGAAGTAACTGTTACACATGATGGAGCCCTCCTTCCAGCTGAAAACCTGCTTGCTGCTAAGAGTGTATAAATTCCTTGTTTTGTTTTGCTTGTGTGCATGGATTTTGCTTTACCTATTAAATCATCTTTATTTCGAGCCACGATTTTACTCACTTTTACTCTCCTGATTCCCTCCCCCACCTACTGCAGGGGGAATGATTGTGGTGCTTAGTTACCGGCTGAGGTTAAGGCACAATACTTCCTTAGCAATGAATGAGCTTTCCTGCTACCTAGTCTAGATTTGTCACTGCACTATCACCCAAATTTTAAAGCTTTATATTTTTTAGTTGTCTCTAGTATGAAACAGTTTTAAAGACTTTATGCCATCTTTCAGTACCTTAAAACACACAAAAAGGTTGGTGTTGAATTGTAAGAGGTCACTGCCTCAAGGATGATAAAACTGAACTTGTAACTATTGACAGAATTGCCTATTTTAATATGTGCTAGAAATCCCTATAACCAAAGTTCTACAGTTCAGTGCTACACTATTACATAAACAGAATTCTTAATAAGATGTGCATTGGTATTCATAAATCATCATACTGATTTTTAGGTTATTTAATGAAAGGACATTTCTGGTCTTATAGTGCGCCTATGCAGACTTACAGATTAGTAGAATCGTATATTGTTTTGGGTTGGAAAGGACCTTAAAGATCATCTAGTTCTAACCCCTGTGCACAGGCAGGGACACCTCGCACTAGAGTAGACTGCTCAAAACCCTATTCAACCTGACATTGAACACTTCCAGTAATGGGGTATCCAAAACTTCTACAGTCAACCTGTTACAATGCCTTACCACCCTCACAGTAACAAATTTTTCCTTATATCAAATCTAAATCTCGCTGCTTGCAACTTAAAGCCATTGCCCTATGTCCTTTCCCTACATGTATTTGTAAAACGTTCCTTTACAGATTTCTTGTAGCCCGCTTTTAGGTACTGGAAGGCTGTTATAAGGTGTACCCAGAGCTTTCTCTTCTGCAGGCTGAACAACCCCAACTCTCAGACTGTCTTCATAGGAAAGGTGTTCCAGAGCTCTAATCATATTCATAGCCCTCCTCTGAACTCACCACAGAAATCCACATCCCTTTGGGGTTGGAGCCCCAGATCTGAATGCAGTACTCCAGGTGGGATCTCATGAGAGTGGAGTAGAGGGAAAGGATCACCTCCCTTGATCTCCTGGTCACACTTCTTTTGATGCAGCCCTGGATACGGTTGGCTTTTTGGGCTGCAAGTGCACATGTCAGCTCATGTTGAACTTTCTCTCAATCAGCACCCGCAAGCCCTTCTCATCAGGGCTGCTCTCAATTTATTTTCCATCCAACCTGTACTTGTGCTTGGAATTTGTGCAGGACTTTGCACGTAGTCTTGTTGAACTTTATGAGGTTCACCTCTCAAGCCTGCTAAGGCCCTTCTGGATGGCATCCTTTCCCTACATCATGTTGACTGCGTCTCACAGCTTGGTGTAAACAGCAAACTTGCTGAGTGTGCACTTGATCCTCCTGTCCATGTCAGTGACAAACATATTAAACAACACTGGTCCCAACATATGCCATATGCTCGTACAAGCAGAAGGAAATGAAAGAGAAAAGTAAGTAAGTACTGATTTTTTTTTTTTTAATTTTTAAGGTTTCTCTGCTTTACCTTGACATACAAATCATTTCTTTCTTTTTGTCTTTTTTTTTTAATACAATGTTTTTCCCTATAATATACTGGCACTTTTATTTTTCATTCTATTTCAAGGCCTAAACACTGAAGTCCCTGAAAAAAAACCACTGTGATTTCAGCAAGTACTACACAAGGCCATTTAAACATGTTAAACAAGCCATTAAAGGGAAAAAAAACCCAAACTGTTCAGTTTGCATGCTTTGACCTTGCTGGCTTACAACATAAATCTAAATTAAAAAAAAAAAAAATTACTTTAAAAATGAATATAATTAGAGAAATGTGAAAGAAAATGTTTTTCTCAATTTCAGATGCAATTTTCTTCTTTTTTATAAATTTAAGAATTCTTTGTGATCATCTTAAAATGCTAAAGTCCTTCTGATTTTGCATTATAACATGCTATTTAATAATGGCAACGATGTGTGATTGGGGGGGGGCCTTTATGTTGTCTTTTTCCTTTTGAAGTCAAGGAAAGGGATTTAAAGCTAGAAAGCCTCTCCCATGTATCCTTTCAGAGAGATGCCTTCCTTATGTCCCCTAGAAACTTCTGATGTCTCTGATTTACAATGTCATGATTGTGGAGGAACTAAAAATCCAAGAAGTTCTTGCAGAAATATGTGTGTCAAGATCATAAGGAGGAATGCATGAACAAGAAAACTGACAAAAACTAGAATATATTTACTTTTCCTTAACTCTACAGAATAAAACTCATACTGTGTCTTGAAAAATTTTTCACAGACATTATCAAGCAATTTTTCCTTGTCAGTAATAAATTTTCTATTACCATTTATAAAATAAATGTATTCCAATAATAAAATCTGTTCTAATGATGAACAATAGAAGCTTTCTCTAGGATTCTCTAGGATTCTAAGATCTTTAGTTTTTTTCTCATCTAATGTCCCCTTTTCTGAAGTCACACAAAGAAGAATGATTTATTCAGTGGTTATCAGTGTATGAAGTGTGCCCTTCTGAGGTTTGTGCAATATTTTATGGGTCTGTATGTCTCTAAAAAAATTATGTATTGTCAAGTGGCTTAAATTTGCCCTTCCACTGGGAACTTTGTAGAACTCAGCAATCAAAACATCCTAAGAATGTTATTTTAGAAAAAAAACATAGATAAAATAAACTGTAAAGCTGGGTATTGGTGTGCTCTCAGATAGCTTTTCCCCCTACTTTCTTAGATATTCTGTCTCATGTATTTGTTTCTTAACATGAAGATGACTGTATACTATATAATCTTTATATGTCACAAGCACACTTCTGTATCATATCTTATGCAACTTTAGGTTTTTGAGCTTTAGCTTTTAAGCTCTTCAAATCTTTACAGTGCAATCTGCTAGCTGATGAAGTTTCATCCCTGTTATTGTAAGGTTGTGATGCATTATCTGTAATTAGTTGATGTTACAGAACAAATACCTTTGCCTGCTTCAGTCACAGACATATGCAGTGAGATCAGACCACTCACTATTTCTATAAGAAGAAAAATTTGTCTTATAAAATACATTAAACTCCTTTAGTAAACTTCAGAAAAGAAAAGAAAAGAAAAGAAAAGAAAAGAAAAGAAAAGAAAAGAAAAGAAAAGAAAAGAAAAGAAAAGAAAAGAAAAGAAAAGAAAAGAAAAGAAAAGAAAATTAACAAAATAAAAAATAGAATAAAAAATACTAAAATATATATTTTTACTACCAATCTTTGGGAAAACAGGCAAAAAGATGACCCTGAAAATTTGCAATGTTATTTCCATATGTTGTTTTCAAAGGTGATTCAACAATGGTTGCTGCTCAGCATATAAATTATTTAGAAACATCGAGGTATGGTTTATGCAATCCATTTCAACCTGGCTTTCATCCAGTTAACAACACTGATATATCTTTTCTACATGTTTGGAATGACTTAATGACACTTGCTGAAAGTAGTGACATTACAGTTTCCTCCTGCTGGACTTGATGATTCTTCCAGTGGCATCTGATGCTTCTAGGGTGAAGTCCCTTCTTGTATATGTCATCAAAACAGCTTATTGCATACTGTGTCAGAATATTTTTAAATTTACCTCTAGCCATATTCATTCAAGTACAGCTAATGATTACTACCTGCTGTTTGATTTTCTGCTGATATGCTGACACCTGTGAATTATCAGGGGATGTACTATCAATGATTTGAATGGCATTTCAGAAGGATTGTATTTGGATTTGCATTTGGATTTTACCAACGTCCATGTTATATGTTTGGAAATTCCAGTAGTATCAATGTACATAGAAGGTAGAGTTACATTTTCAAATTCTATAATGGTGTAAAAATAATTTAACACCGTATCCTGCTCATCCAGTGTCTCCCACTGGTATTGCAAAAACAGGGAGGTCATCAACATGACTAGACTTTTGCCAAACCAGTGAAATATTTTCAACTTATTCCAAGTTTAGTCAGTAGTTAATTATACTAAGAAGCATGATTGACTATATTGTCAATCTATATTGAGAGAGCTTCATTAACTTTCAGCAAGACAGATGATCAATTTTAAGAGCCTGCTGCTTACACACAGAGTCCTTCCTGCTGTGCCCCAATTTATTTGCAGGACGTTTTTGTTACTGTACGCATCAGGATGTGTTTTATGGCTTCATTCCTCCTTTTTTTAAATATAGTTAATGTTAATATAGAAGTAAACATGCAATCCATGTCCTTTTGGAATACTCTTAATAAAGGGATATTAAAAAAAAGGATTTTATTTTTTTTGTCATAAGGAGTTAACTAGAATTTCACTGCAACAACCTTCAAATAGACCTTTATCAAGTTCCACATTTTGTTGAGTTTATATAAAATTAAATCACAGCAGGCCTCAGTATTTGTGGTATGGTATCCACAGTCTATTGTCTGAGTGAAGTTAGGTACCTTAAATCAGGAAATGGTGTTTAGTCACCAGCCTATTTGTCCCTTACTTACTTTCTGCACTTCTTCAGAGCCATAAACACTGTATAGGTAGGAGTAACTCTATGAAAGATTGCCTTTAACTGATTTAATCTTTTGTATCTTAAGTGCTTCACTATAGTGAATTTCCACTATGCTGCAATGTTCAACACAGGGATCACTATCATCATATGCTAAGACACATGGAAAAAATTTTCAGCAAGCATCAACTTCAAACATTTTTGCAAGGTAAAAGCAGTAGAAAGGTATCCCAAAATGTTAGCTACAAGATTAATCTGGCTAGGTGCTAACATCTAAAATACAGAAATTTGCAAATGGTGAGGTAGTGATTCTGACATGCCTTTATGATCAATGGAGAGAAAAAAGAAGTCTTAAAGCACAACACTTCTCTTTAAATAGCTTCCCAGAAAATGTTAGATGATTCTCTTTCTCGACCATAAAGGAGCATGACAGATGCTTATCTCTATACTAAAATCATTTCACACCAAATAAAGTGAATCCTAGCTGAACATAAAAAGTTGTAATATCACCTCTTTAAAAATTATGGTGCTAGAAAACATACTTCGATACCTAAATAATAATGAAAGTAAGTAAATAATAATAAACCTAATATTTAAAATAATGCAGATGAAACTGGTTTTGAATAACTTACAATATTGTAATTACATTAGACAACTTCACTCTTTAAGGACATCTTTAATAAATAGTATGAAGTAGTTTCAGCCAAAACACTTAGAACTTATGAGAAAATCTTTTCTCTCCATAATTTTGGAGCAGTCTACATTTTATTTAGTTTTTTTAACTTATAGAGTACTTAGCTTTTTTTTTTTTTTTGTCTTCTAAACCCATTTGTAAATTTCTGAATAGGTACAGAGTGCTTGATTACTACACACAGTGCCTCATTCAATCTTATTTTACATGCAGAAGCTCTAAACACGGTATTCAATATTATTACTTTATTAGACGTTCTTAGGATACCTTTCTACTGGCAGCTATATGAGGTTTTTGCTAACAAGTAACTACTTATTTCTGGCCTTAAAAGAGTTATTTACAGATGCAGCGTGAAATGAGGTGTTGGCATTTTTTTATGTACATAAAGAAAATTCAAATGTCTTGAAAGAGGCAGAAAAACATGAGCTAAATGGATAGAGCTGTTCCTTTTAACTGTTTTACTGTGCTTCTTACTTCAATCAATTAAGAATTCTCTGTGCCTTGCCACAGTATGTGGCTCCTGATGCATGAATACTTTATGCTTCACTTGTTCTTCTGTAATACCTCCCAGGAAGAAAAACGCAGGTTTCTTTATTTTTTCTCCCCTCCTCCCTCCTCCCTCCTCTCCACCTCATAAGCAGCACAAGAATGCATTTTGTAATAAGCTTAACATTTTCTGTATAATAATTGGACTACCTGTCTTCATTAATTTCTTATTTTATATTATATTTTACTTAATTTGTATCATGATTTAACCCCAGCCAGCAACTAACCCCCACACAGCCACTTGCTCATTCTCCCTTGGTGGGACAGGGGAGAGAATCAGAAGAGTAAAAGGAAGAAAACTCATGGTTTGAGATAATGACAGTTTAATAGGTAAAGCAAAGCAAAGCAAGGGATTCATTTGCTACTTGCCATTGTAGGCAGGTGTTTAGCCATTTCCAGAAAAGCAGAGCTCCATCATGATAACGGTTACTTGGGAAGACAAATGCCATCACTCCAAATGTCCCCTCCTTCCTTCTTCTTACAGCTTTATACGCAGAGCATGACATGTAAGGTATGGGACATTCCTTTGGTCAGTTGAGGTGAGATGTCCTGGCTGTGTCCCCTCCCAGCTTCTTGCACACCCCCAGCCTACTCGCTGTTGGGGGGGGGGGGGTGAGAAGCAGGAAAGGCCTTGACTCTCTATGAGCACTGCTTAGCAGTAATGAAACATCCCTGTGTAATCAACAGTGTTTCCTGCACAAACCCTGAACACAGCCTCATACCAGTTACGATGCGGAAAATTAACTCTACCCCAGTCAAAACTAGTAGAATTTGTTACTCATGTTTTTGAGGAAGTAGTCTCTCTGGTTTCCTAAATTTAGCAATAACCTCGACTACATATGGACCGCTACACTTTCAGGCTTTTAAATAATATCCAGGTGTTTATGGCACCTACTGAAAGACACTTTCTATTAGTCCACTTTGAGCCTGCAGATAGAGAGGATCTTTCTTGAAATACATTAGGTCATGGTTGTGCTTATGTAAGTTGTCTAATAAAGCTTATGTCAAATAATTATTTCATTATAAACATGGAATGGTTATTACAATTATCAAAATATCTGATTATGGATGTGATCCTGCTCAGGAATAATAACATAAAAATCCAAAGCAACCTCCCACATCCCCTAGATATACCTTGTCCCAAACAGTGAAGCAGTATGCTAGATATTTCAAAAGTATTGACTAGTCAAAATGGATTTTGGCTTTGGGGTCTAAGTGGTAGTAAGATGGAAAGACCCAAACTGGCAGTTCTGCCATTACAAAGAGCAAGAGTCAAAAAATCCTGTTTGTCATATAATTAGATTTTCATTCAGTCCTCTTCAAGTTAGTAGTCATTGACAGCAACAGACTGTCTGTCTGCTGCCAGAGCCAAGATTATGAAACATGTTTACATCATAAAATTTCTATAGCACAGGTCCAAAATAAAGCATGCTCTTAGGTTGCTGAATGTTTTTTGCACTTTCAGTCCATTAAACTTCGGTGACTTTTTAGAAATGATAAATTGATGCTAATGTTCTTTAAATATTTATAGTGGCAATTTAAATATAACTGCTTTTCTAAGCTCTAGAGCTGCCAGAGCTGCTTGTCAGATCTGCTTGCTGTGCCCTCTCTTACTTTTTTATTTAAAGACACAAAAAAAGAAAAAGAAAAACATTTCTTTCTTTAACTTTATAGTCATTGACTGAAATCCAGTCCAAAAGGGAAACATTTATAACTGATCAGCAGTGAGTGAACAGTATTTGCTCTTGGTGATTCACAGTCACACATCAATGACCTGTTCATAGTTAGGTAGGAAAAAAGAAACTTCAGTGCTAACCAGTTTATTAATAAGGGGGGCAAGTAAATATTAGAGTGACATAAAACATGTCCTTATGATATAGAACTATGTTAAAGATTTTTGAGAGTGTTTTAATATAGCAAAGTAAAAAATTGTATTATTAAGTAATTCTTGAATTACTTGATTTTCCTATAATGTGTGTCCTTTAGAGTAAAATTACTAGCAAAATTCATTTTACCAACAAAACCAAACCAAACTTGCATATAGTAAAAAATAATAGAGAAATGCTATGGAAAAACTATCAAAAGATTTTAGTCTCCTCATAATAGGTGTACAATACACAAACTACCACAACGTAGCAAAAAGTTAAGTCCATGTTTAGAATTCAAAGATGTTACTAGATCTCTTGAGTTTATTAATGTCATAGATCTCTTGAGTTTACTAATGTAAACCATATAGATCTCTACTATGTTTAAAAATTAAATGCATGCTTACATGCTTTGCTGGATTTAAATGCACTCTACAATATATTACAATAAAGGAAAACAATTTATATGTTAGTGAAAATACTTAAATGCTTGAGGTGAGGAACAATAAAAATATTGCAATCAACATTGAAAAAATCAAAACAAAATGAAAAGCATTTAAAGTGGTTGTGGTTTTGTTTGTTGTTTGTTTTTTTTTTAAAGAAACCATCTAAACTATTGGACATGCATTTAGACATGAAATCTCTGCTGTAGTCCTTTTTATAAACAGATATCTCTTATCCAATGATATTATTTACATAAGATTAACATATTGACAGCTAGTGAAATGCTGGGCTGCACTTTTCCACTTTTTCTTTTTTTCTTTTTGAAGAATAAGAAATTAATTGTGTAGCTTTCAACTTCAATATTCTTTCCAGAGCATTATGGAATCATAGAATGGGTTGGGCTTGAAGGGACCTTAAAGATCATCTACTTCCAACCCCTCTGCCACAGGCAAGGATGCCTCCTCCTCGATCAGCTTGCTCAAAGCCCCATTCAACCTGGCCTTGAACACTTCCAGGGATGGGGCATCCACAACTCTGGTCAACCTGTTCCAGTGCCTCACCACCAGCACAGTAAAGAATTTCTTCCTAATCCCTACTTTAAAATCTACCCTTTTTCAGTTTAAGGCCATTACCCCTTGTCCTATCACTACAAGCTCTTGTAAAATGTCCCTCTCCAGACATCTTGTAGGCTCCTTTTAGACATTGGAAGGCTGCAGCAAGTTCTCCCCAGAGCCTTCTTGTCTTCGGGATGAACAACCCCAACTCTCTCAGCCTGTTTCCATAGGAGAGGTACTCCAGACCTCTAATAATCTTCATGAACTTCCTCTGGACTTGCTCCAAGAGAACCACTTCCTTCTTATGCTGGGGGCCCCAGAGGCTCTTAACAAGAGCAGAGGGCAGGGAAAGAATCACTTCCCTCGACCTGCTGGTTACATTTCTTTTGATACAGCCCTGGGTATGGTTGGCTTTTTAGGCTGCAAGCATGCATCAACAGGTCATATTGAGATTCTCATAAACCAAGACCCAAAGTCCTCCTCAGGGCTTCTCTCAATCTATTCTCTGGGCAGCTTGTACTTGTGCTTGGGATTGCCCTGATGCAAGTGCATTTCAGGAGGTTTGTATTGGCCCACATTTTCATCCTGTCAAGGTCCCTCGAGTAGCATCTTTTCCCTCCAGCATGTTGACTGCACTACACAGCAAACTTATTGAAGGCGTGCTCAGTCCCCCATTGAAGATATTGATTGGCACCGGTCCCAGTGCTGACCCCTGAGGAACACTACCCATTTTCTTATGAAAACCAGTGTGGCTTTATCTTTCAAAACTTTCTGAGTATCCTACAATTTAACTGTAATATATATAATATATCTTTCTAAACTGTAACTTCAAACAACTAAAGCAATATTACTGCTGGGGTGAAAAGGACAAAGAAAGAATACAGTAACAGAAAATAAGGTAAGAGGTTAATGTTTTTTTCTTTTTTAGAGAGCGCGGGAAAAAGAAAACAGGTTGATAAAACAACATAAATGAACCTCAGATTTTTGAACAGCAGTCCTCAGAGAACAAATTCATAGGCCATAACTATAGAAAGTATAAATGACACAGAAAAATCTTTCTACTAAAGATGCCTCAGGTATTAATGTTTTTTAGTATTTTCATGCAAAATGCTGTATAAATCCTAAGGATGGATTATTTTTTCAAACATTCTAAGAAAATGTAGGCTTCTAAAGCTCTAAGGCACTATACCAGTGGAACTATTTCTAAAGCATAAAGCAAGAAATTGAGCATATATCTTATTATTCAGGGTGGGACCTTATTCTCAGTGACATTCTTGATATCTTAGATTCATTTTCTGTTTATTACTATGTGTGATATTCTACAACAAAGCAGGTTCATTTTACATACTTGTAATTAGTTTTAGGTTTTTAGAGCATTCCTATTAATGATAAATTCGGTAGCTTTCTGATTCTCTAGTATCACAGTATCACAGTATGCTAGAGATTAGAAGGGACCTCAAAAGATCATCTAGTTCAATCCCCCTGCTGGAGCAGGAACACCTAGATAAGGTTACACAGGAACGTGTCCAGGCGGGTTTTGAATGTCTCCAGAGAAGGAGACTCCACAGCCTCCCTGGGCAGCCTGTTCCAGTGTTCTATCACCCTCACTGAGAAGAAGTTTCTTCTCAAGTTTAAGTGGAACCTCTTGTGTTCCAGTTTGTACCCATTGCCCCTTGTCCTATCATTGTTTGCCACTGAGAAGAGCCTGGCTCCATCCTCGTGACACTCCCCCTTTTAGTACTCTGCTTAAAGTTTAAAAAAAAAAAAATCAAATCTATTTAGAAATCAAGTTTGCAAATATTCCTTACCTCTTAACCAAAGAACATATCTAAGCTAAATGAAACTTTGTCCAAGCAATCTTTTTCTAAAACATACAACAGCATTTAGTGATGCTAGAAGCCCTCCTAAAGTCTGCATGAAATAATAAACCTTTTGCAGCATATTCAGGTTCACCAAGTATCTCAAACTAATAGCAGCCCTTCCACAATATTTTCAATGACACATGTTTTCAGAACTATAAATGCAGAGGCAAACTCCTACATATATAGAATAAAACCAACTTAGGTTATAATTATAGTTATAAGCTAAAGGTATAAACTACTATATATCAATACACATATATTAGGCTATTATACATCAGTGTATAAACATATATAAATGCAAATATATGTATATATAGAGGCATGCATATTTTATATACATATACATTTATACATATGTGTGTATAGCCATATCAGATTTTGGTGGAAAACCAGCAAGTAACCAAATGGATGATGGAATTTTCTGCTGTAATATAATAGTCAGCATGACTCAGTCTGCACTGCTATTATGGATCAATGTGTTAAATGAATCTTGCTGCCTGAATTTCTGTAGCTGCCAGCTATCTTTAAGTGGTGATTCATTTAGTCAGCTTTGGCATGCCTTTGGAATAACATGAGACTCGGAAAAAAGATCCAGATAGCACACCACCCTCAATGCCTCAAAAAAGAAAAAGCATTCTGGAGCTCTTTGGTTATTTAGCCGTGAAAGCAAAGAATGACTTAGTTTTTCCATCACAAATTACAGTTCTAATAAATGTAACTTTACTGGATGTTAAAAATTTGGAGTAAAATCATATGCTGATAAATCCAGTTTCAGTTTCAGAATGGTTCTGCTCAGCCCCAAGCTGCACACTCTGGAACTGTCTTTCAGCACTTCTTGGGGTTCTGCAGAGTATGGGGGCTCCCTGGGGGTCAGGAACTTGGGGGTTTCATGGCTCTGTCAGAGCAGGACCTGGCAGACAGGGTATGTCCCACCCACCACCAAGGAGGAGGGCAGCCAGTGGGGCACCAGGACTAGCCCAGCAACAGTCATTCAGGTACCTCGTTGGGCTGGGGACAGGTTAAGGCTGGGCTGAGACATGGTCCCATGGGTTGGCCCATTTCATGTCTGGGCAGGGCAGGGCTATGGGGAGCTGGAGAACAGCCTTGGCATCACTGGGGCAAGGACTGACCGTCCTGGGGGGCTGATGTAGTGTCTGGACCAAGGGGAGGATGGGGAAGCCCTGAGGAGGTTGGACAGGGTCATTCAGCACTGGTGGTATCCTCAGAGCTCCGGGGGTTTTAGGACTATGAAGCACAGAGGTTTTTAAATGACTACTAATCCTTGCTGCATGAAAACCCCTGATAGGCACGCATCTAGGAAAGGATCTATCTCCATGTTCCTTCAGATGTCCCGTTCTACATGTTTCCATATCACCTTGCCTGTTTGAAATATTGTCATAGAAAGGACAGAATTAATTGTGTGAAGGTGACTTGGCATGCTTAAATCCTTGTACCATCAGAACATAAACGCTATCCTTTCAGGTTCTTATGAAAGAGCTACTCCTCTGAAATTAACGATGGGAAACTTTCACCTCTAAGAGCCTTATTATTTATTATGCTACTTGATAACAATCGGGAAATTTGGAAACAAAATATATAATATACATGTTTACATTATAATGGAGCATTCTCTCACCTGCTACAACCAAATATGTTTTCAGTATGAGAATAAGAATCCCTATGCACTGTGAAATTCTGCAGCATAATCAGTCTGACTATAAGAAAGGTTGCAATAGCTAGACTCATCTCAACTGTTACATGGATTATCTTATCAGCCAACTAGAGTTCATTCACACCTCAGGATCCTCCAAAGCTTGTAACTCAGGCCATGAACCATATACAAACAAAATAAGAAATAAAAATTGGTTACTATCTATGAATGTAAAACATAACCTTTGCAGTTACCCCTCTGGTGACCGTGACGCCTCAGGTGATCAGTGAACAGGTGAAAAGATACAGTCCCATGAAGTTCCTTGAGAAAAAAAGACGTTCCTTTCCTCAAATAATTGACAATGATGGAAATTAAAAAATAAACCAAACAAACAAACAAGAAAACAACTCACAAAACAAAACCCTCTTAGTCTGCAGACAGACAATAGTTCACAGGCAAGTAAATAGCCCTTCATAGATCAATCATTTTAGATGCAGTTCATAAGAACACACAAAATTAGTACATATCCTTTCCAGATTTTGCCAAAACCTATTGAAACTAAAAGCTTGAACAATCAGTTTGAATTTATCTATAAAAAGCCATAACATATATAAGCAAGAACTGATATCAGCTATTAAGAGAATGTACCTGACATTGGAGTAAATCTCCTGATCATGACATTTAATATATTGTGACAAAAGCGCAGACGCTTTTCTTTGTCCTTCCATTTAGGAATCCTTCATGATGTGGCAGTAGATTCTGAGCAAACACCTATAGGTACATGTTAGTAAGATCACTTACTTTACTTATTATTGTACGTATAAATAGGACAACGAGAGAAAAACTGATACACAGCTTCTCATGATGGCCACAAACATAGGAGTCAAATCGACTCTCTGAAGAAAATGTCTTCATTAAGATTATTATAATTATGTAATTTCTGGGTGTTGTAGGTTTTTTTTTTTTGTTGTTGAAGGGATTTTTGTTTTGAATCTTTATCTGACATTTCCAATATCTTTCACTCATACTCAAATTAGCATTGTCCCTTCATTTTTTTGAAATCAGAGACCCTTTGAAAGAAACTTCACATTCTGCTTTAATTTCTTTTGTTTTATAGTTATTTATCTCAGTTCTTTAAAAGCAACTCACCTGCAGCAAAATAAGTTTTTGTCTTGCATCTACTGTCGTCTGCTAGCAAGGCCAGAAGTGCTAGTATTGACACACTTCAAATGTTCTGGCCTTATGCAGATATTTTCTTTCCTTACATGAAATTTCTGTAGGCATTATTTTTGTGTCTCTGTAGTTATTTGAATCCAACTGTTCCTCAACTAGGGGAAAAAAAAAAAAAGACATTTTGCTTCAGGGATACCCATATGCCAAAAAGACTTACACAGCAAAACAACATGTAATTTTCCAAGACCTAAAAGCCTGTATAGTGAGTTAAACAGAGGTAGTAAGACCACTTGGATGACTCACCTCAGTGAATCTTGGCAGTAAATATTGCTAAAAACAACTTTTAAGCTGAATTCTGAGCTTTATCTTGAAGATCCAGCTGCTGCAAAACTGCAGAAACTGCTTATAAAATATACTTTAAATATTATCTTTAGATTGAAAGCTAATAGATGTAATCATTTGTCACACAGATTTAAAACTGTATGTTATAAAGGATACTTTACAGATATCACCGCCATTGAATAAAATAATAACTGAATTAATATCTGCCCTTGAGTGCAAGTACATCAAATATAAACAGGTACGTTGAATATTTGAGTTAGGCATTTATTATCAAAAGTAGAAACTGCTAGTACCACCTACTGGCAGGACTGCAAAACTGAAAATTATTTTCTATTCATCATACTTTGTAATGTCATAATAGCAAACCAATTATTGCAACCCTAATCTCATTTTTTATTGCAAACAATATGCAGTTAGATATAGAGATGAATTTGAGTACTTAGAGTACATTTTTAGTTAGGAAAAAGAAGGAAAATAAAAAAATAGAAAAAAAAGAAATTATAATTGGAGAATCATGGTAGAATTTAGAAAGCAGTACAAAACCTCATCTCATATTTCTAATTATATACACTAGTTTTCTTGAATGGGTGGATATAGGAACTCCATACTTTATTCAAGTTCTATTGCTGTTTCATTTTCAAAACACAGTGACATTTAACTGGCAGTCAATTTATCCTTTAGTTATTTGAGAGTCATGGGAAATTTAAAGATAAGTAAACAGTAGTTTGATCTGAATATTTTCAGAGGTGTGGACTCCCTTCCTGCCTTTCTTTCTGCCTGTCTCAGTCTCCCTCCCTCTCTTTCTTTTCTCCTCTCCCTCCCTTCCTCACTCCTTCCCTTTCTCCCACCTTTTTCTCTTCCACTCTTCCTCTTTTCCTCTCTTTCTTTCCCCTGCCAAATATCTGAAAACTTAGCTAAATACTCTAGTCTTTTCTAGGATGGTTTGCCAGTACAATTTTGTTAGAATTTGTTGCTAGCAGTATTACTCTACACTGATTTAAATAACTCTGCAAAATAGGAAGCAGTTAGTATTCAACTCATCAGGTGGAATGTCGCATTGAGGCCCTCAAAACTTTCTGCAGCAAACATATACCTTATATATACCTTATATATATATACCTTATATACCTTAACTTGTTATTCAAGCTAGGCAACTGGAGAGTATCTATAATTATTATTACATGAGGTATGCAACTAGAAAAAATATTTTTATTACTATATCCTGGGCAAGAAAATAAAATTTTGAATAAACAAATATCTACCTTTTCCACAGCTAAGTTCCCTGGCAAGAAGAACCTTAATTTTAATAGTCTGAAATATTTAAATCCTCTTCAAAACTGGTTTAATTGTGTTTCACTTTTCCTTATGTATTTATTCTGTCTCCAGTCAAAGAATCACCTCTTTATCCAAATTTTGCTTCCAGCTGTATGACCTAACACAGCATGAATAGAAATACTGAAAAATGACCTATGGGGCTGCTCCAGTCTAGGCCACTTCCAATATAAAAACCAGTTTGTAGCAAGGGACATATTCTCATTTCCATTTTTCTACCACTTTATGACTCTTTTGCTTTAGTCATCAATCTCTGATTTGGAAACTTATTAAGTGTTTTTGAAAATATAAATATACTACCATCTACTGAATTTTCCTTATCTATTGTGGCAGTAATATCTTTGAAGAACTCCAGCAGGTTAGCTGAGCATGACCTTTCCTGCCTGAATCCATGTTGGCTATCCTTAATCAAATGATGTGAGTTTACCTTACTTTAGACATTTCATATGAGAATTCCTGCATTTTCTCATAGAAAATTATAAACTCACTGTTTTCCCTCATGACCATTCAAAGGAATATAATGAAGTTATCTTTGATGCTTTTCAATCCTTAGGAATCTCTCTTGAGTGGTATGAACTTTAAAAATGTCAGTGAAGAATTAAGTGATTTTCTCACTTGGTTCCCTTAACACTTTTTTTTGCTGACCAGAAAAGATAAAAACATTTTAAAGGTTTTAATACACATGCTTACTGAAAGTATTTTCAATTGTGTGTCAAACTGGGGAAAAAAAACAGTCTACCTCATACAGCTGCTACTTCTCTCATCTGTTTGAGAAGATTACATAGATAACTGTTAAAAACAAAAACAAGCCACAAAAAAAAAAACAAGCAAGGAAAATATGTTAAATATTTTTATATATCATATACTTATATGACATACATCTACTATCATATTATTATATATATTATACCTTATAATATATTTTCATTTTTAATATGTTACAAATTGTATGTCCATGTAAACATACAGATATATTCCACATTAGTATCTCCAGATGTCAGTTATTTCATACACATTAAGAACATGATTTACTTCACTAACATGAAAGTACACAAAAGAATTCTAAAATCTTTAAAGAATGCATAGAGGATGAAGAAAGATTGATAACTTGTGCTCTTCAGTGTTGAAAAGAAAGTAGAAATTAGTATTGAAAAATCTCAGCCTTTTCCAGCATTGCCTACTATTTTCAGTTTAAGGCAAGAATCTGCTTTTCCTCTCTTAATGCTGAGAAAAATAATACCCTACCAAACTATTCAGTATAATGATACTGCTTGAGGAATATGGTGTTGTTTAACAAAAGTACGAGCTGCAGAATATCAGTGTGAATGGTACTTCAAAGTATTCATCTCAAAGGAAAAAAGCAAACTTTGACAGAGACAGAAAAATGAAAAAGAACGAAGTGAAAATTGCGAGCCTATAAGTAAGACCAGTCAGTATAATGTGCATTTTCATTAAATAGTTGGAAAGAAAAAGAAATAGAGACAGCTATGCGAAAATGCAACTACAAAGGAAGCACACATAGAAGGCATTTTTGAGACGCCTGTTAAATCAGCAGCTGAACAAAAAATGGACCTGAAAAAAAGTGGTAAATCCTTGTGAATTAAAATACATTTATCTAACCATTTGAAATACATTATTGGTATACCCAAAGCAGATAACACATTGTTATTCTGGCAGGCTGACAAATAATCACTTAGCTGGTGCCACTCTTTGATTCTCTCTGAGGAAAATGATGCATTACTGGTTTCATGAATTATCATCAGATTTATGGGATTTAGGAGTTGGGACCTGCAACTCATTCAGCATCATAGCAAGTAAAATTGAAGTACTGCAGAAAAAAATGCATCATGAATATTATAAAATATCAAAGAAAATAAAAATGATATTTTTCTTCTAGAGAAAAAAAGCAAACTTTTTTTAATAGTATTGTCATTCTTCGTGACTTTCAAAATGTTTTTCTCACCTTTAAGTTTTCTCCCACACCAAGTGTAGAACCAGAATTACCATCTCAGAAAAAAAGTCAATACTATCTCTCAATCTATACTGTGCAGAAACTTCTCTATCAATAGGTACTGAGTGAAAATGAAACATAACAGATAAGAATTATAAAACTACCATAATATAGTATACATATAATTTAATTAGTTAATTAATAGGCTTGATCTTGATATTTTACCAGGAGTTTCCCAGTATGTAACATTTTTCACTAAAAAAAATTAGCATTGTTTTTTAAAAATATTGTCATCTTAGAGGATTTGTCTTTGTTGTAGTCATTATATGCAGATTATTTTACTAATAAGCTGACACAACGATAATACTACTGTGTAACAACTACTCATATTCTTTTATTCATCACTATTGAGAATGATCTGTTTGGCAACCATCTACAAAGCATCGCTTCTCTGCATCCTTAAGCTCTTAATATATTTGAATTCAGGAAATAATCTGATTTCAGTAGTTCTTCCCAGTCTTCCCCCTCTAATTCTGTCCATTCACCTAATCATCCCTTCAGGTAATAATGATTCTTTTTTCACTTTCAATTCTCCGGGCTATCCATTGCTGTCCTTACAAAATCCTAGAAAAGTCCTTACACTCATTTCAAGCTGTGCCTATACTGTCAATCTTTGCTTTCCCAGTAGTTTGTTTTGTGTCATCTAATTTTTTACTTCTCCCCACATGCAATTGCTATTACATTCTGTGGTCTTTCAGACATGTGTCTTACCTGTTGTCACCCGAAATCTCCTCTTGACCGAATTCTCAAAATGAAAGGTTCCATCACAGCTAATATTTCTTCACAGATCTAGGGATAATGAATGGTAGTAAAAATTATGTTTATTGTAGAATATATGCTTTATAGAGGAGTTCAGATACGGCATGACGAGGTGAGCAAGAACCTATGACAGAGGAAAACTTCATTGCTAAACCAATTTTTTGGAAAGCTAATGAATGTAAACATAGGAAGTTTTAAAAGAGAAAATAGATTAGTGGCTGCATGATGAAGTCAGGTACTACTTTTGAATATTTCTATATATGAAATAATAGAAAAGACAGAAAGATGGACAGTTTGTTTTTTATAAGAATATACTTTATCTGAACTTTGACGAGGTTAATAATTAATGACTTTTCCTATGTATTTTTGTTAAGCATAAGAATCAATAATAAATCACACATAAAAAAGGAAAATAAACTGAACAAATAAAATCCTAAATTAAAATTCTTCAAAAATTAATACTATTGGGACAGCTAACTTTAGAAAAATATTGAGCATTTTCTGACTAGCATTAATCAAGTGGCACATAGGTGTAACTTGTAGCTTTAAAAATCTAGAAAGATAAATCATCTTTATTTAAAATTTTATCAGAGTTTAAATGTGCTTAAAGCCAAGTGTATGTGTTGTTTAAAATAGAAATAAATAAACTTAAAAAATTGCTTGTTTCAGCTGTTGTACTTCTAAGGTTGTTTAGTTATTTCTTTTTTTGGAGAAGACCATCAGATGAACATGTTAGGAAGTTAATAATATTTATAATGTTAAAGA
This sequence comes from Neopsephotus bourkii, assembly GCF_033783945.1. Lineage (NCBI taxonomy): Eukaryota > Metazoa > Chordata > Aves > Psittaciformes > Psittacidae > Neopsephotus > Neopsephotus bourkii. The sequence goes on along the minus strand of NW_026901872.1, from coordinate 4,720,601 downwards.
AGTCTCAATTTTTTTCCCTAAAAGAAGTTTGGTTTTACCTTGAGATAATTGACTTTTAATATTGACAGAGGGCATTATCTACACACACAAAAAAAGCATATGTACTTGTATACACATACATATATAAATGCATGCATATGCAAACACAAAACAAAACTTATTAGAAGTACAGTATATAACTTCTGACATTTTTTTTTTTCCTGGCAAGTTATTTCCTCTCTTGTTGGATGAAGTCTCATAAGCAATCCTTCAGATACAAAAACTAATACTAACCCACAAGAAATACAGTTCTTTTATCCTGACAATCTGTTGACATTTTCTCTGAGCACACTAACATTGAAATATCAAAGTAAATATTCCTTTATATCCTTTAAATATGTTGTTTAATTCAGTTGGAAATTCTGCATTATGGAACCAGTTGTAATTTATTTACAATTTTCCACAATTGCAGGTGAATTTGTCAAAAGGTTTCTTTGCTTTTGCATGTCCTTTGTAACAAATCAGACTATTCAAATGCAAAGTAGGTATGGTGTATTAAATCATATTAAGTAGCCATAGGCAGGATTGTAAAGTTTGAAGGGGAAATATATAATTCTTACTGTTATCAAATGTTACCAAACTATGTACATTCTCTGTGTGGTTAATGCATAATTTCACCATAAACAAAGATTTCTTTCAAAATGTTGTATGAAACTAGTAGGTAACTAAGGCACATGCCTGGTGGGATGCTTTTGAGATTGAGATATAAACCCCACTTGTAGCAGAATGAATACTGAATGAGTTTTTTGGAAAAAAAAATAAAAAATCACCCAATCAACTCAATCAAATTTGTATTTATCTGCATTGAGTGAAGTATATAGTATAGTCTAATATAGTGTTACAGATTCTTTCATGCATAGGATGTGAACCAGTGTCTACTGAAATAAAGGAATAAATATTTTATTTTACTTATTTGGCCTTATTAAAGAAGATTATGTAACCACTTGTCTTAGTAGCGATATTGGAGAATTATTTTATCAGTCCTGACCCTCAGTCTGCATTATCTCCTTGATTCTGAGTGAAAACTAATTCAGTGCGTAGTTTTTATTTCACTCCATTATTTATTTGTTTGAATCAGTCCTCACAAAAAATATTTTTTCTTATGATAAATATGCAATTTATTTTCAAATACACAATAGCCTTTTATCTTTGTATTCTATTTTGCATGTGCAAAAAGCGTCAAAAAACCAGGCAACTGAAGAACAAGAAAAGGTATCATTAGCTTTTGGAAATAATAATGGTCAATAAATGGAAGGAAGACAGACAAAATTATCCTTAAAGATTCAACTTCTTAGCTCTGAGATTATGCTAAACGCCTGAACTTTCATTTCAAAATAGACACAATCATGCTCTGGTTTCTTTTCTTGGCTCCTTTACATTGTGTCAGCAATAGAAAAAACCCTCTACCTGAGACCAACCTCAGTGCCTTATAATTTACTACTTGGAGGAAAGCCTTACAGGGAACCCAGGATACATTATAGGAACTCTTGTTACTTCAGGCACATAATATCCTCTTTGGAGAAATGAAAACATGTATAAGGAACCTCATGGTGTTGTGTAACTTCAGTGGTTTACTATGGTTTCTCACAGTTGTGAACAATTACGAAAGTTGAATAGATAGCCTAAATTGTGCCAGATAGCCAAACCCACACTAAGAGTCTGGTTTGTCCCAAAGAAACCCAAGAAATGTAAGTTTGGTGCAGGGTGACTATTGGCTAAACTTTTCGTTCAGCATAGGAGAGCTAGATCAAAACATGCAATCAAATGTCTTGTGAGCTACTATAGTATTTACTGATCTCGTAATTTCACCTGCCCTCTGCATTTTTCAGGTATCGGCCTCTAAGAGCTTGCATCTCACTCTTTTTGTTTTCCACTTAGTCATTGTCCTCTAGTTATTTTCATCAATAATATTTACCACCTACTTGTTCAGAACACACACACACAGAGAAATATCACATAGAGCTATATAGCTGGTATTTTGACTGGTGATGTTACCTTTTTCATATTTTGTCTTTTTACTATTCTGGGGTTTCAAAATGTTTTCATTAGTATTTTTTTATATTTTGAAAAAAAATTATGTAACTTATTAATTAAAAATAACACAGTAGGATAAATAAAAGCAACTTGATGGAGATACTACCAAATCAGAAAAAAAAAAAAAAGGGAAGAAAACTCCTGTTTTGGTTCTTGATAGTATTCAAGTATACATAGTTTTACTTTAGCTTAATTTAAGAATTCATTTGCTAAAATTTTAATTAACTAATTTAAAAAATGTAAATTGCATATTTTAATTGCATTTTCTGTAATACAACATACTATATTGAGTACAGTTGTCCAGGCTCTCACAGTGGGGGCTGCAGGGTGGTCTCTGTGAGGAGAGGTGGGGCTGTCCTGTGCCGGACACAGCCTATTCCAGCCAGCTCCAACCAGCCCACCACAGGGCACTGCTGAGCCCCACAGACAAGAGGGCGGCACCTCAGGAAAAACATGTTTTAGAAAAGGCAAAACACTACAGAGCAGAGAGGGAAGAAGGGTTAAAAATGGGAGAGAAATAACCCTGCAGACACAAAGGTGAGAGAAGAAGGAGGGGGAGGTGGTGCTCCAGGTGCTGGAGGAAAGTTTCTGCTGCAGCCCACAGAAGAAATCATTGCGGAGCAAAGAAGTGGGAAGAAGAAGGAGAGGAAGAAGCAAACTGTTGTGTAATGATCATAATCATAAAATTCACTTTTACAAGTACTAAAATGTTCCATTTTTTTGTTTCATCATTCACAGCAAAAGGCAATGATGTCACGCTACCAACCCCATGCCTGTATTTCCTTAATCAGAGCCGTAACACTGTCAGTATGTACATGTTTTGTATCCTGAGAACCATGACTGAAAATGCAGTTTCCTGAAAGATGATGTTAGGTAGTTCAGTGAAATTAACAGAGGAGGTCTGTTTCTCTCTCTCCCTCTGTGAAAGTTTTATCAGTCATTCGTTCAGACACATGAGCATGATGCTCCTTAGTGAACGGAATACAGGATCACATGCATTATTGTAAGTTAGAAACACAGGTATCAGAACCAATGTTACATTTCAAAACTGAAATAAAACCTATTATCGGAGGTCAGTGAAGAAAACAGAAAGGCCCACAACAATATAAGTATGTTGCAGGCACTAAGCACATGAAAGGCTTTGTACTGCTTTTTTGTACTATGTAAAGTAACGCAGTACTGCAAAGTGACAACTTTAGTAAGTACTGTTTAGCTTACTTCAGTTTTTATCTTCTCCAAAACAACATAATAATATTAAATTAAAATGACCATGTAATATTTAGTGTAGACAGAACACTGTATGTTGGTGTAGGTGCTATGTGCAGTACCATAACATGTTGAGTTTAGTTTCTTTGCAGTTCCTTGGTTTTTGTGCTTTGTTAAGTTTGAGGTTAATACACATTAAAGTATAAAGCGTGTCATGGCTTCCTGACATTTCTAGAAAGCTTACATGATAAAATTTATTTGAGTTTATATAATTTGACATAACATAAATAACAAGAGACTGGCTGAAATCTAATCTATGAAATACAAATATCATAAATCACCTAAGAGTTTTGGGTTTTTTCTGTGATGGAGTGCAACCTGGGAAAATTAATATAATGTGATTGTCAAAATTTAAATGTGTGCCAATTTTAATATATATCTCTTAAAAACAATTATTTACACAAATTTAATAAACTGGCTACTGTCAAAAATTTAAAATTGCATATAGCAGATAGCAATCACAAAATAGAGCAAACCTCACTGACTAATCTTTCTCAAATTTAATATTGGCTAGCTGGCTTTGATCCCATGCTGCTCTTCACAAGCTTAAGAAGTATTTAGGATTGTAACTTCAGTAATTTGATAGCTGAGAGAATAGACAAAAAAAAACATTCTTTCCCCTGACTGACATTGGATAGAGCTTAATATTGAACAATAATTTCTGTCAAGAGCCTTCTTCATGCTATTGAAAACACATGGTATGATATATGCTTTTTCAGTCACAATATGAAAACAAATTAAAATTCTAAACTTTGGTAACTCTACAGCTAAAAATCATATTATTGAAAAAAATAAAGTTCAGACCAAACTGAGGGAAGACAGAATAACAAATAAGGTGAATATAACTAGACACTTGGTTCTGAGCACAGAATCATAAAAAACTAATTCAGCCTTAAAATTACAGAGAATTTGAGATCAGAAAGCGTGTATTCAACTGTTGTCTTTTTACAACACTGAATATAATAAATTATGCAATGGGATGACAGCTCATTTTGTCTTTTTACAAAACCTATGTTAATGTTTGCATATTGTTTGCTTTGCGTACTGTTGTTGTTTAATATCTCAGCCATTAGGTAGTATGGACACAAGAACTGCAGATACAAAAATATCTACTTAATCAACATTAAGTACCTTGCACTATGCAAAATTTAACAATACACCTTAACACTAGGACTACATATATACATATTACACTCATAAGTACAAGGCAGTTTTTAATTCCCTAGAGTAATTCAAAGAAGTGTGATAAATTTGGGTGCCTTCTATAAAGAGTGTTACAAAACATTTTTCACTTGATACTAAGATGCAAATTAAAAATATTATTTCTGGGCTGCTGTGAAAGCAACAAACTAAAGGATTTATTTGAGGAGCATAAATTTAAGAGCCTAATCATTTTATCAAACTAATTGCTTTTCTTTTTTATTTTTCTTTTTTCTCTTTTTTTTCTTTTTTTCACCCCAGAACAATGAGTGCAATGACCAATTTAGTGGGAAACCAGTCTAACAAACAATTTTTCTGCCCCTAAAGCACTCCTTTTGATCTAGGCTCTACTGTATTTTGAAATGACCTATGTCAATGCCATTGAGATTTCTATTGTTAGAACGGTAATTTGGTTTTGCACAGAATTACTATCAACTGTTTTATAGTCTACAAGCTATGAAGGCAATAAAAGAGAAACATTCACATGGCCCATTTACTGGATGAGGTTGCATAAATTCCAGCTGATTATGTATAAATGGCTATCAGGAAAGGATCTCAAACAAGGGTTACAAGAGAGCTACAAATCCTCAAGCTGTCTATTACAGAGTCATTTTATAGGAGCTGTGGTTTCATGAGTATTGGAAAGTTTGTTGACAAAGACTTCTGGACAACAGTAAATGATTTTTTTACAGGCCAGCTTCAAACTGTACAGTTCAAGTACTAAACAGGTCTGTACTTTTAAGTTAGAAATATTAAAAGCAAAGGGGAGAAATAGTTATTGATAACAGAAAATTCATCTGGGGCTTCAGAGAATAGAAATGTTAAGCCTCGGCAGATTTCTTGAGGCATTATGAAGTTCTGAAGCCATGTTTTTTTACAAGAACTGAATGTAGTATCTTATCAGCATAAAGCTGTGAATTTGAGGAGATACTTGGATTGTAGCACAGGAAAATAACAGAAAAGTTTATCCATGTCAGGGAGCAGTTTTAGAACAGGCAGTTTGTGTCATATTAAGACACAAAGGCCTGAATTCTTTAAAGTTTACTTGTTCATTAATTCATTCTGTTTCAAGATCTTTCATCCCTACCGTGATCCAAAGGCTATCCAAGATCAGAGAGAAGTCCTAGTAAGGCAGAAAGAAATCCTGTGGTGCTAAAAAGGCTTTGAGGTAGATCCTATTACTGAAAGCATGATAGTTGACATCACAGGGTGCAAAAAGACATAGGAGGTCATGTTTAGAACTTTGCACCTGTAAAATATTGTTTAGACCTTACTGATTAAGGGTGACAGAACTTGCACTTCACTTTCAAAACTTTTCTTTTATGCTGCCCATGCAATGAACATTGCAGGCACATGCCTGTGATTTTAATTTTCCTATTTTAATTGCAATGTTTGTCCATTTTCTGTGGAAAGTCTTCAAGCAGTTTGGCCACTGGGATCATTCTTTGCTTGCATTCAATCAAATATGTATTATGCTTTAGTACAGATTCTTCTGGTTTTTTTGTATCTCTTATGAAAAATAAGCCTTGGCTAATGGTCACTTCTCTTTCTTTGAGAGACATACAACTTCATATTCAAACCTGTGACTTGGTATGGCATGAGCAAAAGCAACTACTTCTGAGACGGAAACAACAGAACTTAAATCTAAATTTTAATGAAGTTCAAATGAAATATGAGGTCTTGGGGCAGGAAAAGAGGAAAATTACTTTTGTTTGGTTGTTATTTTTTTCTGAATTAAAATTTAGCTTTAGAATGCTATAAAAACAATTTGTTTGTGTCTTGATGGATATGATATATGAAGGTGTTTGCATCTGCTCAGTCTTTGAATCTCCTCTGAACTTCAGTAGTTGCATTCCTGATGATTCAGACTAGGACTGGAATGTATGAATAGTTTGTATTTAAAAATAACCCAACTATTCAATAGTATTGAAAATAATAAATTAGATTACTGTTTCTTAAAGAAAGTTGAAAATATCTTTTGAAAGTGAAAAATTAATATCAAACATCATTATCATGAGTCATTCAAGAAGTTGTATTTGCAATATTTTCAGTGAACAATTATCTCTCGCTCTACGAATTATCTCTTAGTCTACTTGAAGCATTCCAAGATCAAGCTTCAGCAAGTGAAGGAGAATCCCATACTTTCTTATTATAGTACTGTAACCTTGAAAAAGTGGATTGTCTGGGGAAAATTAAAATTATCCTTTTAAGTTCAGGCTGCTAGCAGATCACCCTGCTTCCTGACACCCTGCCTTTTGACTGATATGGGTAGCACAGGCAGGAAACCTCCCTCATTGCTCATGTAAAGTATGACTTTATAAGATCACACTGCCATTGTGGAACAATGGCGCCCAAGGGGTGTCACAACTCTTACTCACATTCAAAAGTCCTTGGCATGATTGGCTGTTGCTGCCAGATGACCTACCCGCTAAGTGTCACTGACAGTCCACTGGGGAAACGACACCACTTGTGATCCTGCGTGTGCTATCAGTGATTACATGAGTCACCTTAGGAGTTGATCATCTTTCTTATTGTGTCAATAAAGCTTTGTATTATGATGGACACTGTTACTGTTCAAGCAACAGATTGTGAATGAACAATCTAGGTCTTTCATAGAGGAAGGGATGTCACTCCACAACAGAGAGCTGTGCCTAAACTATCAGTCTGGCTGTAGTCCAGCTCCTATACTGGTATAGAAACTGGAGAAAAGCTCAGAAAGTAACAAGATCCAATAAATGGAATTTGAAGGCAGACAAATTCAACTAGAAACGAGTTTGAAAATAAGACAAGAATGATAAATCACTGTATCTATTCACAATCACTTGGAATTTCCAAGGAGAAATCACTGTGGAAATTGTTGGAACCAAGGTAATTTAATGGAACTGTTGCTACAGCTGAATGCTCTTTCATTTTGTACTGAAAGAGAAAGAACAGGAAGGGCAAAGAAAAGCAGAGATGAGAACAGCAGTATTACAATAATGGAGCCTTTCCAGATTGAAATAATGAGGGGAGACCCTGCTGTTTGGGATCCTAACTAGGCTACAAAGACCTGCTTTATCTATTTAGGTGTACTGTGCTTACACTGCTGAGGCGGTTTGCATTTAATTTCTGTATGTGGTCTCCTCCTAGAATTAGCTCCAGTACTAAGACTGCATTACTATAGCACTGCTGTTCCTCTCCAGGATTAACACTTGTGTCTTCAAGATGGATTGAGATCACCAAAACAAAGAGACTTGCAAAATAATACAGATTTGGGAATCCGTTTTACCAGCGGTTTTCTATTTCATTCAGTCAAACCCACAATTAATCCCTGAAATACTTTTTACATGCCTGCTCACAGTTCTGATGCATCTTCTCTCAGAGATCATGAATGTATTATTTGACTAGATTTTTCTCCTTCTCTGTCAGATCTGGAATTCTCAACTTAGGAGCACCCAAGGCAATACCTGATCTGGAGAATAACCTCATATCCTGGTTTCAGCTGCAAGAGGTTTGGGTTTTTTTTCTTTGTTTTGTTTTCTTTGTTTGTTTGTTTTTTTGTTTTCCTAGTAGCTGGTGCAGTGCTGTGTTTTGGCTTCAGTTTGAGAACAGTGCTGATAACACACCCATGTTTTAGTTGTTGTTACCCCAGTTAAAGACTCTTCAGTCTCTCATGCTCTGCGTATGGGCGTAAGAAGCTGGAAGCAGAGACAGGACACTTGACCCAAACTAACTCAAAAAGTATTCCATACCACAGCATGTCATGCCCTGTATATAAATTGTGATGAGTTACCCAGAAGGGCTTGATTGCTGCCCAGGTGAGGCTAAGTATCAGTTGGTGGGTGGTGAGCAATTGTATTGTGCGTCACTTGTGTTTATTGCTTTTTTCCTTTCCCCTTTTAGTTTATATTCCCTTCCTTGTTATTTCCCTTACCATTATTATTATTGGCAGTAGTAGTATTGTATTGTAGTTCAGTTATTAAACTGTTCTTATCTCAACAAGTGGGGTTTACATTCTTCTGATTCTCTTTTCCATCCTGTCTTTCAAGGGGAACAAGCAGGGTGGGTGAATGACCAGCTGCCTGGTACTGACCTACCAGCCAGTTTTAAATCACAACACCTCATTACTGTGATTCATTAATTGTATTCAGAATTTAATCTTCCCACCTTTTATTACACTTGGCTAAAGTGTTCAAAAGGAAATGCAAATTATGCTGCTATTTGTAACAAATTTCTTCAAATCACCTATATGTCTGGTTAACTACTCAGATATTGACAATCAAGACACTCATCTCACTCTCTGAAAATCTAAGTATTTTCACAAATGATAGCAAAATATCAGACAAAATCCCATACTCATGCTTGTAGTCACTACAGTCATAATCAGAGCAGAAGAGACCTTCCTCATCTGAATGACCATAATGATGTAATATAGTCTGTGGTGACTTCTTATCAAATCACTTGGTATTTTCATATAAATTAAGTACCACAGTGTTGTAGCAAAAAGGTGGTTTTATATATTGAAAATGGTTGCCTGGGATTACATACAAATGGTAAAGTAGAAATGGACACATAAGGAAAACCATGTTTTGATGCACTTTTACATCTAAGTATTTTGATTTACAGCCATTAAGTTGAGGGCTCACTCAATCCCAGTGTCCAAAACTACAAGTAATTCTCTTCTTCTGGCACTTATCCTCATAAATTTCATGCATTCAGTCTCTTATAGCCACATAGATTCATAAAGACACATGTAATGGTTTGGCTGGAACCTATTTGTGCTACAGAAGAGAAAGGACACCAGCTATTAAGCCCTCATTGCCTTTCTGGGATTTTTCTTGGTGACAGCAAACTAGTTTTCAAAAAATCTTTTATATCCTTTAGGAGTCATCATTCCTGCTATGCAGTGGTCCTTTGCATCAGATCTCCACAACAACAACAACAAAAAAAATCACATGGGAAAAATAAAGGATAAATGATGTAAAAATCATAATGCATAAGTTATATTAATGTGCCCAGCTGAAACTTTGCTCATTGTGGACAGTAAAACTACATTCTTAAAAACTATAAGTATGAAAAGTTAATGTGGAAACACTTATTAATTTCATAATTCAAATTTATTACTGTTATTGTTGGTGCTATAAATTGAGTGAAACATGTTATCCTATGGACTGTAAGAATGAAGCTGCAGAAGAAATTGATTTTGTCTAATATTTTCAAGAGTGGCTAGTCTCCCTCAGTGGCAGGTACTGTTAGACAGAAAGATAACATTTAAGTATCCATTGAACAAGAGAAGAAAAATCTGTGATAGACAGTGTGACTGACATGCAGAAGTAGAAATGTGGCACCACCTTTTATCATGTCTGCATCATCTCATCTAAAACACATGGTGAAAATGACGTTTAGTCCTTTTAGTTCTTGTCACACAGAGCAAGAATCGTATTTCAACAGCAACATAATCTGCAGTTATTTTTACCTTTTATGGGATTGTGGCATTTATTTTTTTTATTTCTAACTCCTGTCCTATCTGCAGTTCTGGGGTTCAGATGGCTGTGACCAAGACTCAGAAAAAGAAATGTCAGACTACTAAATCTGCTCAGGAAGATATCTGGCACTCTGATCAGATGTCAGCAGAGACATCATGCATAGCAGAAGGATGTTATTGAAAGATCAGCCACAGGGAAAGAACATATTGAATCCAGTTACTGTACATTCTAACTTTAGAGCTTTACTTAGAACAAAATAGACTGTGTCTTAAACACCATAGCTGAGCCTGGTACAAGCCTGATTTTTTTCAACTGAAGTTTATTGTTAAATCCACATACATTTCTAAACTCATGTAATCTTCCTCTGTTAAAACACACATGGATCATATATGGCAACTAGAACTGCAAAAGGAAAAAAAAAAAAATATATATATATATATATAAATAGTTTATGTCTTATGCTTACCCATGCAGCAATAACTCTCCATTTTCATGGGAAAGTGCCTACAGTTTTATTTCTCTGACCAGGATATTAGACCATCTCTAAATTATGATTTTTGGAATGCCTTTGTTTTCTTCTTCTGTGATGCCTTGTTTACTGAAAGTTCATAGTCCTTTGTATCTGATCACTGATCTTGCTAAGTTTGAAAATGATTATCCATTATCATTTTTGGCTCACAGAGCATGTGTAGTGTCAGTGTGATACTGGCACTTCTTAAAGTTGATATAATGACACTGTTCTATTTTGGCATAAACAATCCCTGCATGTCATGATCTAAGCCCAGCCTGCAACCCAGAACCATGCAGCCGCTCGCTCACTCCCCCTGTCCTTCCTCCCTCCACTGCTAGAGGAATGGGGAGGAGAATTGAAAGAATTTAACTCCCACAGGTTGAGATAAGAACAGCCCAGTAACTAAGGTATAACACAAACCACTACTGCTACCACCAATAATAATAATGATAAGGGAAATAACAAGGGGAGATAATACAACCGCTCACCACCCACTGGCTGATACTCATCCTGACTCGAGCAGTGATCTAGTCCTTCTGGCTAATTGCCCCCAGTTTATATAGTGGGCATGACATGCTGTGGTATGGAATACTCTTCGGTTAGTTTGAGTCAGGTGTCCTGTCTCTGCTTCCTCCAAGCTTCCCCTCCTCCCTGGCAGAGCCTGAGAATCAGAAAGTCCTTGGTCAGTGTACTGGGTTTAGCAGTAGCAGTCATTTTTTTCCTTCTTGGTAGCTGGTGCAGTGCTGTGTTTTGACTTTCAGCTGGGAACAGAGCTGATAAAAATGATGTTTTGGTTTCGGCAAGGACTTTGTGAGCCTCATGCTCTGCCAGGGAGGAGGGAAGCTGGGAGGAAGCAGAGACAGGACACCTGACCCAAACTAGCCAAAGAGGTATTCCATACCACAGCACGTCATGCCCAGGAGGTAACGGGGAGTTGCCCAGGAGGTAACTGGGAATGACCCGGATGGGCTAGGTGGACTGCAGGGTTGGAGGAGGTATCGGTCAGTGCTTGGTCGGGCTGGGGGGGCAAGTTATTGGTCGCCTGCTGATGGGGTGTTGTATTCTCTTCCCTTGTTATTTCCTTTATCATTACTATTATTGGTGGTAGCAGTAGTGATTTGTGTTATACCTTAGCTACTAAACTGTTCTTATCTCAGCCCGTGGGAGTTGCATTCTTTCTGACTCTCCTCTCCATCCCTCTGGGAGTGGAGAAGGGGGGCAGCCCCTGGGGAAGGGGGGGGGGGGGCACTAACGTGGGCTTCGATTGCTTCCAGCCTGGCACCACTCACTGGGAGTAAGTGCACAAACTGTCTGGCAGGGTTTAAACCACGACAGTCAGAGTACAGATTACTGAGCAACAACCAAAAACATCGGTGTTATCAGCGCTGTTCCCAGGCTGCAAGTCAGAAACACAGCACTGCACCAGCTACTAAGACGGAGAAAAATGACTGCTACTGCTTAACCCAGGACACTGCACTTGAAGGGATTCATTTGTTGTATTTTCTGTAGTTCAGAAAAAAATGAAAATTATGTCTTTTAGATTAAAAGTATCCAATAAAACCCCCAACATTAACCTGGTATTCATACTTCTATATTCATATGTTTTTGTTCAATGGTTTCTCTCAGATAGAATGTATACCACACACAATTTGTTTCAGACTCTGAGTTTTGTGACATTCTTTCACTCTGTCTTCCCTTCCAATTATTATTTACCTCACCTAGAGATTTTTCAATTGTACTGGTCACTTCAGGAATAACTTATTGCATTCATCTTGCTCTAATTTTGCAAGACACTTTTTTGCAGGAGCATTTGCAAGAGTGCTTGTTTTGTGCAAGAGCACTCACTAATAGCACTCCTAAGAATTTAAATATATGTCTGGATCTACAACATTGTTCTAACGACAGTTTTCAGAACCTCAGATTACTGAAGGACACATGACCACAAGTATTTGCACTGACTAAATGAAAAACTCTGTAGTGCATTTTCAATTGATATATGTGCATGCAAAACAGGTACTCCAGAAAAGCTGCGCATCTAAATGTCCCATACATACTCTGTCTTTTTGTTCACCATTAGCCGCTGTCTTTGCTTGTGAGTGTTGTTACTTATATTGATAATCTAAAGGCACTATGTATTGTGATCCCAAATTACTAAAGACTGACAGAAAATCATTTATATTTCAATGATCAGCTTGCTGTAATCGTGTAGATAGTTCTTTTGTAAATTACATTGTTCTGCCATGATAGAGCCTATTACTGGAATGCTAGACATATAGTATTAGTTTCCAAGACACAAACCCAGGATCATGGAATCCCTTACAATAGTTTCTTACTGTTGTTGAATAGGAGGACTAAAGCTGTGCAGAAGTCTGCAACTATATATTTCAACAATACTGGGTTCAAATTTCAGAAGTAATTTCAGATAAACATAACAGACTAATGCTTGATTGTTTATGTGTATAAGTTTTACCATCACCAAGAGTCTTAGATTTTCTGTTAAACTCTTACGTAATTCAGGTTTATATTCAGTACAACACTAGGTGGCTAGGTACATTAAAGTATAAGTTAAAGTAGGCTTAATACTCAGTGAGCAACTTAATGGCAATCAGTTTCATGACTAAGAAATTTTAACGTATTTTCATTCTAAGGCTGCTTAAAGAGTTACAGACTCATAGTAAATCTTTCATTTACTTTCCTTGCACACAGTCACTGTATATCAGGACTTCTCTCAAATTACTTCTAGGTCTTGTTGAAAGTTTATGATACAGCCCCCAATTTTAAAGCAAATTCAAGGTTGTATTTACCTACTGTTCAGAACAATTCAGAATTCAGTAGAAAGTTACACTTTGAAATGTTTCAATACGACAAGGGAATGCAATGATTCTATTTTCACACAACAACTGTATTGTAAGGAGTATGATTGTGCGAATTTGTAATTTTTTAAAAAGATATCTTGGTTTCTGGAGAAAAATCCCAAGCCTTCTCTCACTAAATGAAGATTCTTTGACATCTTCACAGTCAATCTTACTTATCAAATTACATAACAACATAAAATAATTACTGTAACAGACAGGATTAAAAAAAAAGCAAAATTCAAAACCACTTACCCTTCCTATTTTAATCGTAACAGATTCTAATAAACTAAGTTGTTTACATAAATGAATTTTATGATAGACAAACGAGCTTTTATTGCTCCGTAGTATACAAAGTACCTAGAAATGTCATTCAAACCCCAAAGTTGTCACATGAATAAGACTGTTACATTCTGGTTCTATTTGCCTGGCCTGGCTTTTCAAAACAGAAGGCATCCTATAACTCAGCTTGATAGGGCTTTGATTCTCACTAGGAGAGGATGGACTCAGCAGGGAAGCAGCACTTGTAGAAGGATCTGCCAGGAGAGAAGCAAAACCCAAAGTGTCAGGAAACTCTGTTCTCTACTGCTGTGTGCAAACAAATTCTTTTTCAAATTACATAGTGTAAATGAAATCTGTAACTCAAAGTGCTTCCTTAATGAGAAGGCAGGAAAAAGACTGAGCAAGAGAGAGGGAAAGTTTTAACTTCTACATTTTTTACTTGACGTCTACTCTCACACTTCTTACAAACCTTTATCGCTGTAGGATAAAACTGTTTGTGGGATAGTCTTTCATTTGAAAATCTTATAAAGATATATATTTCCTTTATCTACTGCTTACAACTGCATGTACCTGTTACTTCATGAACTTTTGTACTTTGAAGTTTGGAGGAACAAAATACACCTCATAGCATCCTTATATGTTATGTTTTATTCCTTGTTATTTTTCTCTTTCTGTTACATTTTTACAAGGAATATTTATCTGAATTTGTGCATGAAAATAAAAAAAAACAACTAAAAAGTCTAGAGAATACGGTAATGTAACACTAGTTAACCTCTTCATTGGATCTAGACTGTGGAATTACATTTTATTGCAAGAAAAACCTGGTTTAAAAAGAGGTATAGCTATTTTTCCATTATTAAATAAACAGCATATCATCAGACTGGTGAAACTTTGCCATGTATACAATTCAGGGCCAGAAATGGGTCTGTTTCCAGCCAGATGCCTTTCACTGAAAATATCCATCTTGGCCTATGGGAAATATTAATTTGATGGCTGTTGTCCTCACCATTCCTCAAGCATCTTAATCACAGTTTTCATAAAAATTCCAACCAACTTTGAGACTTTTGCCGATAAAAAAGCACTAGTAGTGTAGTACCGAAGTGGCATAATACTGATGCAATACATAGGACAAATTAAAACAGATCAGTAAAATGTGATCAGTCAAACCACAGGCAAGAGTTTGTGTTTTCACTGAAGAATAACATGAGGTTTTATCTTACATTTTACCCTTCTGAGTACAAAATGTAATAGAAGTACAGATATTTACTTGGAAGAAAGAAAGCAGAGCCTGTATGTCTATCTGCCTACCATTTAATATGTTAATTGCAATTGCCCCTGTAGTATCTGTTTTCATAAAAATTATAGGGTGGTCGTATAGTTGTAAACTTACAAAGTAATCCATTTTGAACCAAATTCTGTTCCAACTGACAGATTCATTATTGGACATAAGCTTTCAAATTTTATTATGTAAAGTAGACATCAAACTCAACAAAACTTGTTGGCTACAATTTTTATAAAGTAGGATTAATTCACTGTTTTGTAATTAAAAAAAGATAAAAATATGAAGTCCTCTAAGAACAATTAGGGGACAATTACTTTTATACTATCATACTATAACATAGGAATATTTTTATTCATTAGACCACAAAATGCCTTTTTATGAAATTATACACAACTTAGACCCCCCCACTATTCTATGTTGTTTATTTCATTTTGTTACATTGAGTTTATGCTATGTTAAAGGTTAACACCTCTATTACTGCCTTCACTGTCTTGAGTTTATTGAAAGCCTTAGGACACATAATTTTGTAAAAACTATTTGTGAGGGAAGAAGGAATTCAACTTTTTTCAGTGTAAGAAATGAAAAACAACTGAAGAAGGGGAGTTTTTCAATAATCAAATATTAGAAACACAGCAGCAGGAGACTGCAAATACTCATACAATACTACTTTTTGACAAGTGGTCAATATAGAGAATCCTAATTTTGTGAAGAGTCTCATGATGATCATTATTAAGGTTTTGCAGTTTAAGAGTGGATGAAAACCTCATTTAACTTTTTTAAAAATCTGGTTGATAGCCCTTATGACTGCAGACAAATGCATGCAAAAATAACCCAAGAGCACCCTAGGGGCTGAAAAGATGGAAGGCAAATGTAAAGAAACTAAAAGTTTATTTTCCATAACAATCTTTCAAGTTTAGGGGGCCTCACTGAGCATTTTGGGGTTGACAATAGATTTAACTCTGACTAACAGGAGGAAGTGGTTCAGAATCTGAAGGTGGAAGGCAATTACGACATAAGTCAAAATGAAATGATTGAATCCATGATTGTGAGGTAAGAAAGGAGTGCCATCAGCAAAAATGTGACAATGAATTTCAGCAAAAGAAATACTTCAGAAAACTTTTGAAATAAACTTATCTGGTCCCAAGGCGATGATTTTTAAGCAAAAAACAAAGAAATAAATAACTGAATTTCAGAGCAGCTGGCAATATCCAGAATGTACAATAACAAGAATGGATGTACAAGAGAGGTAATTGTCTACGGACAAATATATGCTTACATGGCTGCATGAAAAATCTTTAGTGATTTGATATTAAAAAGAAACCATACCGTAAACAATGGAAGCAATAATGCATTTATCAGGATAAGATTAAAAGCAGAATATTAACTTAAAGAGGAAGAATTTCAAACACACACACACAAAAAAAAGACTTAAAGTTAGCAAAAATGTACCAAATACAACAATAAAAGGATTTCTTAATTGTTGTCAATAAAAGAGATTGTGACTATTTAATGGGAGAAATAAAGAAGCAGCACAGGAAAGACTGAAAAAAGGTCATGTTGTGAAAGCATGGGCTTGAATGAAGAAAAATAATTTTCTGTAGATAAAAGTATCTGAGATATCAGTTTCTGATTAAATTTACTGTGTTTAAAGAAGGAAACCAAAACCATTTCTGAGCCATTGAGTGTGGAAAACTCACAAGGAAAGAATGAAATCTCAAGATATGATTAGCCAGTTTTGTTGTAGCTTAAGCCCAGGACAGTTTTAAAAAGATAAAAATATATGTGGGGGGATTTTACTGGTGGGAATTACAATGTTTTTTGGTACCTGAAAAGATACTAGGACAGATTATTAAACAATCTATTTGTAATCACCAAGAGGATAATAAGATTGTAAGAAACAACTAAGAGATTTATCAAGATCAAATAACGTCAAACAAATCTAATTCCTTCTTTGCTATAGATAACTGCCCAAGGAAGCTGAGGAGGTTTTGAGTAAGATTTTTTTGGTTTTCCCTTGGTAGGGCACATAACCACATAAATTCTCACAAGCAAATTACAGTGAAATGGTGTACAGTAAATGAATATTATTGTAGCACTTAGGGGGTGAAACATTCATTTAAAGATATCACTTTCTAATTTATAACCTTGGTAAGCTCATCAGGTGTGATCCATGAAAATAACATTAAAAAAAAAAGATATATCTGTATTCAATCTAAAAAGGTAAACCAGATCAAGAGTTTGTTAAGTACTAAGTATACATAAAAATGGAATGTTGGCAAAGTTTGGAATGACTATACCTACCACCTTATACCCTCATCTTGCTTTGATTGCTTGCTTGCATCACACATAATCTGTGTAAATCACATCCACCATTTCTTTCTATTGGTTTTTGGTTTGTTTTTTTTTTGTTGGTTTCGGATATTTTTTAGCTCTTGTATGCATTTTAGCTTATTTAAAAAAAACCAAAAAACAATAAAACACAAAAATATTTCAGTCTTACTATCATGACTTGCATACAATTCCATAATAATACATCTGTGTGAGAATCTAGTCTGGAGGTCAAACTAGCAAAAAAAAACAGAAAACATCTTTCTTAATAGTTTGAGTAATTAAAATAATCAATCCACACTAGAGAGTGAAGTACACTTCCTAAAATATATGTTCTGTTTCATTAAAAAGGTAAAAGGCTTGTACAAAAAAAAAAAAAAACAAAAACAGATGTCTTTTAAACCCTTGTTTGTACAGGTGATTTGTACTTACCCTAAGAATACAGTTGCGTTGCAAACTTTAGCTTACCAGGGAAAGCAACAGAGTCTATAAATCTATTTATATCTCATGATCTCATGTGAAAAGGTTGTATTACGACCATTTCTTGCAAAGTAACATTGAAAAGACTTCCTTAGTACTTGTTACTAAAGTTGACTGTGACAAGAAGTTATTTATTGAAACTCAGACTGGCAAATTCATCACATTACCCAGCATACAAAGAAGATATAAACAAGACCCACAGCAATGGAAAATCATAGCCAGAATTAAGCTAGTTTAATCTTGAAGCTAGTTTTTTAATATTATGTGCTAAACTTTGGATGCTATAACTAGAGGCAAAATTGAGTGCTGGCATTATTCTTGCTAGCTCAGATAAAAACAGCAGAGAAGGACCTCATGGACTGAGGAACAGAATTCACATTGGTGTTATACTGAAAGTGTGCAGATTTAATCCTAAATGTAAACAACTTGTGTACCACTAAGCATTGCAGGATATTCAACAGGCTCTCAAACATTATTTAGAAGGAATAAATAAGTCCCAACTGGTAGAGAAGAAAGTATTAAGAAAGTATTGATAATAAGAAAAAAGTCAGGAGTCAGGCATCTACAGGATAGGGAGAAGGATTAGGTGTGTTTATCATGTGGTATCCACTAGTATAAGAAAGAGACTGAATTCCTTTCCCTGTACCTCATGTGGAACTTTTATCCCCTGTAGGTGAATATATAACACTTTGAAAGCCAGGAGCACAAAATTAAGATTACTTAAATTTATGAAGTGACTATCCAGAATCCAAAAGTGGCTTAGCATGGCTGACTGGAAGTGTGAAATATTTAAGTCAGAAGGTGAAATTGGAAGTTTTAGAGACACTGTGCAAGTAGAGTTCCAGTTTAGAAAAAAAATTCAAGGTATTTAATATAGGAAATGTACTGCTTTCTGATAAGCAACTTCCAGGAAATGAATCAGACAGCTACATTTTCTTTATGTTCATGTAGCTTCTAACATGCTTAGCTTCTAACATGCTAATGACTTGTTTAGGAAGAAGAAAGTGAGACAGAAATTGTAGCAAGGAGAGCTGAGTTTGTAGTTGGATATAATAAAGAAACTGTATATGTGTAGTAAAGAGTAAATTCATACCATTGCTCCCAAGAGTTCCTGGAATGGCTTACTAAATCAGTCATGAAGCCAAATTTGCTCTTACTATCGTTAGCAATATTAACATATATAGTCTACCACGTGTATATTACATTAACATCTATTCACAATGGCTTCAAACGTATTTCAGAAAAAAAAAGTTCACACAAACAAAACTAAACTTTTAAGAATCAGTATTATTTTGGAAAAAGCCAGCTACAAAGACAGCTGATAAGGAGAGGTGTATATGTGACATAACTTCTATAATGAGAAGCCCAATTAAAATAAATATTTTTTTTTTATTACAAAAGCAGATTCTTAGCTCAGAATAAAACATCTTGTGCTTGGCAAAACTGCAAGTCCTGAAAACTAGGAAATCTCAGGTTCCTACCCAGAACACAGGATAATTTTGTTTGTTTTCACTGAATATGCTAACAGTCTCAATAACGTGAACATTTTCAGCCTAAATATGTATTATAAGTGCCAGATGTTTGTGTGCTGAACAACTCTGGACAATTATTATTTTCCTACATCATGCTTCATCATACTTCTTCATGCATTGCTAACACTGCACTTTCTCTTAATCATGATTAAATAACCAGACCTCATTCGCATCATGTATTACCTGGTAATCCCCATATGAAGATCTCTACACACGGCTGATAAAAAGTGTGCAACACAGAACTGGCATGAAACCAATATATTAAGATACATCCATGTTGCTGACTTCTGAATCACTTTTGTCAGTCTCAGCTCTGGCAAACTGTTCCAGTGAATACATCCAGTATTCAACACTCTGCACACATGTCGTTCTGTAGCTGGTGTACTTGCAGGTAGATTCCATTATCCATTGCCAGAAATGGAGCTAACAAAGGGAAGGAAAAATATTTATCTAATCTGACATATAACTTGGTATATTTTCTTTTTTTTTTTAAATGTGTGTTCTGTGAACTCATGTTTCTTGAAGCAACAGGATTTTTTGTTTGTTTATTTGGCTTGGAGGTTTTTGTTGTCTGGTTTTTAACTATCACTTTGATGATTTCGGTGTAATGAAAGGAACAGTTGGCTCTATTCTTGGTCCACTTGATAGCATATGAAATATATAGCATTTCCAATTGTATCAATTGGCAGTCGAATAATAATACGAATTGGCTAATATTATATAATCATTCTGCCTGAAGCATACGAATGATCCTTCAATGGTGTGCATACGTTACCATAAAGGTAATTTTTCTCTCGGGAAAATCAAATAGATAATGGCAGTGGTGAACACATTAATCAGTTTCAAGAAATAATTCACAGTTAAAGTATTGAAGAGGAAGAAAATTCTTTTATAGGTGCAAATACTAAGAAAAGGAATCCTCATTAAGATTGTCTAATCTTTTTAGCCTGAACTACATCATTTATCTGAACTGCATAATTTAAAGGTCAGACAAATCTTCCATTTTTTAAACAAGAATATGGATGTGAACTTTCATAACTTCTAGCATTGAAAAATCCATCTTAGACAACAGCTAAAACACTTGGCAGAATAAAGTTTTTTATTTACAGATGCTGAAAACATTTTTCAGTTTCAAATGACCGCATTTTATTGTCTTTACCATGAGGAATCTCTTTATAAAATAGACATATCCTGAGCCAAGAAATTATTTTCTTTTTTAGAACTTCATTTAGTAATTCTAATGGCAGAGTTCTCAGAGCAGTTTGTGATGTACTCAGCAAGATGTCAGATTTATCAGAACTATAGAAGATGGTTATTGGTTCATACACTGTGATCTCTTTAGGGATTCTTACTGAAAATATACCATAAAATCACCTTCAGCCAATTGCTGCATTCACAGCTGTAGGGTCTCTGCCAAAAAGCAGAGGTATAGGCTGAATGTAATATCAAGTTATTTGGGTTGACTCTGACTGTTTCCAAATAACTTCTTAAAAAAAACAACACAAAACCACATATAATGAATTCTAAGGTTTAAATTCTTATCAGGCTCCTTGTAACAATAAAAAGTGTTTTAAACGTGCAGACAAGGTCAGTTTCTAATACATGCAAGGTTTGTTTTATGTATATTTATAGATTTTGTAAACTGAAAAGCAACAACTCAGTTCATTTGAATAAATACGTGTTCCTGCTATGATTTAGACATGGTTCTGTTTATGTTAGAATAAATGAATATATAAGCATTTTGAGTCATTGAAGGCATAGATAATGATACTGGTCAATGCAATATAATAACTGCATATTTGGGAACACTGGAGAGCTGGAACGTGAGATTCTTATGCCTGCCTTTCTGAAGATGAACTATCACTTTTATGACAGACTAGGTCTGCAAATCAAAGATATGACATTTTTTCTATTTTCCCACTTAATGTCACCTTGGCAATAAGAGCAAAATGCCTCTTGACTTTTTGTTTCATCCTCATGCAATTTGATATCAGAGAAAATATTATCTATTGCACTCATGTATTTCTATATCTCTACATGAAGCAGGCAACCTCCTGAAGTTCCTTTCAAACTAAGTTATTTTATGATTCTGCGATTCTTAAATGAGAAACCATAGGGAAAAAATACAATAAATTATCTTGAAAGGAAACTTAATTAATGAAACCAATAAAGTGATCACTTAAAGGATTACTTAGGAAAATTATATAACTTTGACATCAAAACAAAATGGCATGATTTTAAAATGGCTGATGGAGAAAAAGATTAGCGGAATATAGAAAAAAAATGTAATATTTAAAGTGGTGCAAAGGATGATTCTATTTAGAAAGTGTCATCAGCTTAGGCATAGTGAATAGTTTTCTCTCAACCTCACATTAGCCAGCTAAATGTTGATTTAAACTGCAAGGGTGAGCATGGCAAAACCCCTTATCAGATCACTCAACCTGTCATCTGTGCCACTGAAGAGCATTTCAATCACAGATGTATAGAATCTAGACAACTATCTTAATCTAGATGTTTAATTTATAGAACAAGAAAGTGAAAAGAAATGACTGTTGAACATGCTACCCAATTTAGTCAATATAAACCATATATTTCCCTTTGTTTTCACTAAGGTTTAAGAGATACTGGTGAAGTAGCAGAAGAGAGCAGAAACAGTAATAAATCACCACCTGATAATATATATTGGATAAACTAAGACTAAAAAAATATCAGTACTTCTTTCTGGCCTGAAAAAGAGGAGCTGAAGCCTTGAAAGACTGCCATAACACAATAAGAATGCTCCAATAATATATTAGTCATATTAACCAAAGTTTAAAAATCCTTATTTTAAGAAACATATTTTACTGTAAGATGATTTGATTCTTGTTGTTCTATAGTATGCTTTTAAGATATATTTGAATTTCTTCTAAAACTTGTTGGAATATCACTTTCTGTCTTACAAAGTAAATTTCAAAACTATTTCCCTTTATTACAGTAAATAGAAAATTATATGAATGTACAATATAGCATGTTAATCAAGTATTAAAATATATTTTCTCTTGAAACTCCTGAATATGATATGATTAAAACATTTTTTTTACAATTCCCAGTATATTCCAATATGTTAGCAAACTTTTTTGGGTAATAGATTCCCTTATACCTGTTTCACTATTCACTTAGATCTACTGAGAAATCTCTAACAGAATTCATCCACAGAGCCTGTTAACTGCAAACAGCTTCAGGAAACAAGCAGGTAAAGGATAAAGGGTGTAATAAGATGAAATTAGAAATGGAAAATGTTAAATCTCTTGACATGATGTGAGGATAATGCAGTAATTCCGAGCAAGAAATAGCTTGCTGTTAGATGCCTACACTAAATTAAGTTTAACTGTATTTTTACTTGGTCTTTGTTTACCAGAAATTTTATATATGTGTATATGAGCTGAACTGTAGCAATGCAGGTTGATATATTGCTAAGTAGGTAAGACTCATGAGAGCTACCTCTGCCAGTTTTTCTAAGCTGAACATGTATAACTATGGTCTTAGAATCATAGAATCATAGAATAGTTAGGGTTGGAAAGGATCATCCAGTTCCAACCCCCCTGCCATGGGCAGGGGCACCTCGCTCTAAACCATATCACCCGAAGGCCTCGTCCAACCTGGCCTTGAACACTATCAGGGATGGAGCATTCACAACCTCCCTGGGCAACCTATTCCAATGCCTCACCACCCTAACAGAAAAGAGCTTCCTCCTTATATCCAATCTAAACTTCCCCTGTTGAAGTTTTAACCCATTACCCCTTGTCCTATCACTACAAGTCCCTAATGAAGAGTCCCTCCCAGCATCCCTATAGACCCCTCAGATACTGGAAGGCTGCTATGAGGTCTCCACGCAGCCTTCTCTTCTCCAGGCTTAATAGCCCCAACTTTCTCAGCCTATCTTCATATGAGAGGTGATCCAGTCCCCTGATCATTCTTGTGACCCTCCTCTGGACTTGTTCCAGCAGTTCCATGTCCTTTTTCTGTTTAGGACACCAGAACTGCACACAATACTCCAAGTGAGGTCTCAAGAGAGCAGAATAAAGGGGTAGGATCACCTCCTTCGACCTGCTGGTCATGTTCCTCTTGATGGGCTGGGCTGCCAGGATATGATTGGCTTTCTGAGCTGCAAGCACACACTGCAGGCTCATGTTCATTTTCTCATCGACCAGCACCCCCAAGTCCTTCTCCGCACGTCTGCTCTGAAACTCTTCTCTGCCCAGCCTGTAGCTGTGCCTGGGATTGCTCTGACCCAGGTGCAGGACCTTGCACTTGGCATGGTTAAACTTCATGAGGTTGGCATCAGCCCACCTCACAAGCGTGTCAAGGTCCCTCTGGATGGCATTCTTTCCCTCCAGCTTATCAACTGAACCACTTAACTTGGTGTCATCAGCAAACTTGCTGAAGGCACACTCAATCCCACTGTCCATGTCAGCGACAAAGATGTTGAACAAGACCGGTCCCAACATTGGTCTCCAGTTGGACACTGAGCCATTGACAACAACTCTTTGTGTGCGGACATCCAGCCAGTTCTTTATCCAGAGTGGTCCATTCATCAAATTGGTGTCACTCCAAGTCTTCATGGAGACTTCATATTAAAAATTTGGTTGTTTATAACCTAACAGCTATCTGTGGGGAGAGTTTTTACAATTTTCAGCTAACTCCAAAATAGATTGTATTCCAGCTTCCTAATTCTTTCCAGTTTTCTGTTTTACAGTTTAAACTTTACTTACCATTCAGATTCTTAAGAGTGGAAAAGATTTTCTTCAGTGTTCTTACACTGTATTTTATTAGATGTCTAGAAACAATGGTTGAACACTGAGTAAGGTGGTATCTTGGTTCAGTTTGTGTCACTGGCATCATCTCTAGTCCCGTTTTTGTTCCATGTATTTCTATTTATCTAATCCAATTATTTGTTCATTTTTTTAGTTTAATGCATCTCTCTGGTAGATATTCCTCTTGGAAGCTTTGAGCAGTTTGTATTTTGCACTAGAGTTAGAGCCACTAAAATGATTAAGGGATTGGAGTATCCAACATATAAGGAGATGCTGAGGGAGCTGGGACATTTCAGCCTCAAAAAGAGAAGGTTCATGTACATTTTGTCAATGTATATAAATACATGCTAGGAGGGAGAAACAGAGTCAGACTCCTCTCAGTGGTGCCTGGTGAAATACAAACCAAAATGAATGAAACCTTACTTAAATGTAGGAAATCATTTTTTTTTTTTTTTTTTTTCATTGTGAGGGAGGTCAAACTTTGGATCAGTTTGCCAAGAAAGGCTGTGGGATCTGCATCCTTGGAGATATTCAAAACACAGCTTTGACCAGCCACCTCTAGCTGACCCTGCTTCAGGCAAGGGCGTAGGAGTAAATGATCTCCAGAGATCCGTGACAAACTCAAACGTCCTGTGACCCTCTGATAGTTTCCATGAGATTTTTGGTCCTTAACCAGTGGTCTTAAGTCAATTTTGCAATATATGTGTACATATATATGCATACAGATGATGGTTTAATTACACCCATTTTAATAGAAAATAGCCCTGAATATTAAAGTTCAAGTAATTGATTTATTAGTTTCATAATTTCAATATTTATTAGTTTCATAATTTCTATAGCTATAATTTTTGTAATTTTGTAATTTTTGCTCCAACCTTGAACACTCTGAATGAGATTCATCTTGTACACCCTGTGTAAAATGAGATTACTTCCTTCTGGAGATGCTTATTTACCTCCACACACTACTGCAGATGGTATGTCAAGAAGTAGCCTAGACAAAACACATGTTATTTTATGACTAAAGTTAGGAGAGTAGAATCATTCCTAAACATCTCCCAGAAGAAAAAAAAATAAATTCAAAAGATAATCAAATTACTGTATAACTCAGAAGTCGGATTCATTAGTACTAATTTGTAAATATAAGGAAATATTTTTGGAGATGTTTTCTAAAGTAGTATATTTATGTTAGTTAAAAAATCTGGGAAAAGAACCCACCCTTATATGTAATTTTTAACACAATGCGGCAAACGAGGTGTATTTCCTTGTAAAATATTCCTTGTAAAAAATACCCTGAGGAGACATTTCTCTTGTTAAAAAAAAAAAAAAAAAAAAAAAAGTCCCTTCTGGAGGTACTAGAAAAAAATTTTAATTAACATTAAGCTGTGTGACGGTTTGTACTTGATAGCTTGACTTTTAATTTCAGTGGTTGCTCACAGAACATACTGCATTTGCTCAGCCATATGACATCTTATTTCTATTACAAAGATAAAGTTACATTTTCTCTTACAAGGTCAAATTTCACAGGAACAGTACTGATAAAATTGGTTTGGCATTGAGTGAATTAAACTATCATGCTGTGCTAACCAGCATTATTGGAATTCATGTGTTTGTAATGTAGCTGATAAAGCATGTGTTGCGGTGACTGAAGTTGTTCACAGTTTACTTACAGGGTTTACTATTTAGTACTTTTAAAGAAGGATGAGTATAAGTGAAAAGTCCTGCAAAGAATATTTCCCTTCTTGAAGGAGAATTCTAAAAGCTCCCTTTTATTTGGTTTTTTTTTTTTTTCCTTCTTCATAATAAACTAGACTCTGTTAGTCTGTATGATTTAACCCCAAACTGCTCAGATTGTGGTTCTGGGATATCACAGGCTTCTTATAGTTAGTAAGAATTTATTTTCTTCATATGTATTTTAGAATTTTACGTTTATTAGAAATTTAAGGCAACTTTGCCTAAGCTGTTGACAAATAGCTTTTTTTCCATAATAAATATTAATATCATTACTGCTATTTACAATTGGATGTGATCACTGTTAGAATAGCACACAGGGAGTCAAATGCTTAATCTAGCTAGCTACATGTCAAATTGCCATTTTGATCTTAATCAGTTGTTTTGCTTCTCCCTTGTGCATCATGGCCAACTTTTTGTCCAGCAAGACATCCAGACCATTTTCTGTCACGGTGCTTTCCAGACAGCTGGTCTCACAGCCTGTCCTCATGACTTGGATTATTCTTGCCTAGATGTGAGACCTGGTATTTCCTTTTGTAGAGCTTCATGAGATACCTGTCAGCCCATTTTGCCAGCCTGTAAAGGTCATGCTGAATGACAGCATACCCATCTGGTGGTGCTACTTCTCCCAGTTTTGTATCATCTGCAAAATGCTAAGGGTGCACTCTTTCCCACCATCTGGGTCATCAACGAAGATGTTGAAAAGTACTGGGCCCAGCATCAGCCCCTGGAGTACACTGCTAGTGTCTGGGATGCATATGGAGTTTGTAATGCTGATCTCAAGCCTCAGACACCAGCCTTTTCAGTTCTCAATCCACCTTAAGTCCAAACAACTATGCTATGACAAAAGAGCTTTTACTGAAAACCAATTAAATAATTATACGTAAAATATGTTTTAGCACTTAAAATTAACAGAAAGACTATTTCAGTTGCACTTCTTTCATTAAAAGATCCTTCCCCTTTGTTTTGTTGTCCTTAGACGTACATGTGCTTTTTTTGTGCGGCATCATTAAAACTAGACTATTTAAGCTATATGATAACATGTCTAGATAATGGTAAGTTGTTCCTCATAGAAAAGTAGAATCCATAGTTACAATTCATACTAAAGAGATGTGAATATAGTACAAAATCTGTTAAAATCATTCTGTTCTCTTTTACTGCTGAGATTTACCACTGATGTTTGGGTAGTGGAAAAAACACTGCATAAAAAAAAAAGCTCAGGAAAATTTAAGTTCAGTCATTCAGGTTTTCAGTGGGCTGAAGGTCTGTTATTTCAGGAAGACAATTTGTTGTAGATTAGGTTTTATTCAAGTCTCTCCATCTACAGGTTTCATTGCTGAATATCTCAGGGTATAAATTCTTAATATTCTGAAAAGTATGTTGGGTTTTTTTTCTGTTTGTTTGGGTTTTTTTGCTGTTTTGTTCTTAAGTGTGGTGTAGGAAACACTGAGTAGATACAACTTCAAAATAGTTTCTGTGAAATATGGCTGACCCTCCTAAGTACATAAGAACATAGTCAGGACCACTGTAGAGCTCCAAGCTTGTAATCAAGACCACGTATAACATTGAAAAACACTCAGATACAAAAGACTGTTTTCATGATTCTGGAAAACTATGTTTTACCTATACCCACCTGCATTCCAGACTGTTCCACCCTTGCTGAAGAATACAATTTGTGGCACACTGAATTATTTTAGAATGACATTTGAACACTCACAAAATTGTTCTGGGCATGTTAAGATTACTCAAAATAACACCTAAGCCATGCAATGTAAAATACAGAAAACACTTTGAAATTTGTGAATACCTATATAATGCACAACTTTATAAAACCAAAATGTCTTTCTGAAGGAACCAAGAAGTCAGATGTATTTTCTTCTACACCTCTTCTTTAAGACAGAATATCAGAGAACAGAACTGTTCCAAAGTCTGGCAGCTGAAAGATTGCACTTTAGTGTACACAGTGTCTTAATTCCAGATCCTTATTATTACTACTACTATTGCTACTAGGAGTAGTGCTAGAATGGTTTTCAGTAACATTTGTAAATTACTGATACACAACTGCAGCAGAAAAGTCAATTTACACAAGCAGAAAGTAGAGCAACCCAAAGGCACTGCTATTGTGTATAGTGACCTGGTTATGAAATACTGGTGTGGGCCAGAAATGCTAATGGTATAAGGTTGCAAGCTACTCACCTCTGAAATATGATTGATAACTCTTAATTCAGCTTCAAGAGTAGAAGGATATTTGGAGTTAGATTTCTTCTAAGCCCAGCTGTAACAACACAGTCCATTTTACTCAGTTGACAGGATTACTATGATTCAGTCAAAAGACAGGCAATATATAAAAATTGAGAACAGTGACAAGCATGAATTCAAAACTAGAAATGTTTTTGTTGATGACCATTTGTTTACCTATTCTATTTGTTTGATCAAAGAATTCAAGTACT
The DNA here is from genome assembly GCF_033783945.1 of Neopsephotus bourkii. Taxonomy (NCBI): domain Eukaryota; kingdom Metazoa; phylum Chordata; class Aves; order Psittaciformes; family Psittacidae; genus Neopsephotus; species Neopsephotus bourkii. Next base: position 4,692,359 of record NW_026901872.1, on the reverse strand, counting down.
AGTGGTAGTAATGCTCATTATTATCTGATGAGAGATAGGTCAGCTTTGTGGTTAAGTTAAAATGAAACATTAAAATCTCTTGCCCATCATTATTTCAAATCCCTATAAGAGTAGTTAAATTGTTAATTATTCTAAAAGATTATTTCAATATTTATAACCTATCCTGCATTCAAATTCCTGCACTTGGTGATAAAGACTTCTATAACTGCATAATCTACACCCACTCTCTTCAGGAAAGCATGTAAGTTTTTTCACATCAAAACATTTAATTATAGAGTTGATCATGTTGCTTTAGCAAATCTTTTAAAAAGCAAACAAACAAACAAAAAGATTAAATTTTATCTTGAAAAGAGAAAGCTTACACATAAAATAGGAAACAGAGACGTAATTTAGGAAGAAAATAACTAGGCAGTTCAAGGTAATTAATGAGCTTCTTATACTCTCTAATGATGAAAATTACTACAGTATCCAGGGGAAAAAAAAACATGCTATAATCTTATGACAGATAATGAAACTTGAACATATCAGGGCTACTTGCCTTAGTGAAGGTTTGTCGATACAGGAAGCAATGCACAAAATATTAGCAACCGTTCCTTAAGATCTCTCTTGTTGTAACTAATTCCTTGAGTTAAGGAAAACAAAACTAAGCAGAACTTGATTTTCTCAATCACATAAATATTTTGTGGGACTGATTGAATTAGCACAATTATGAGCCCAAATTATTTTTAGTTTAGTGAAAGTGGACAGCTATCTGATTTAGAAGTATGCTTTTATTAAACTTCTATGCAAATAAGATAAGAAATTGCATAGCTGAGGATAAAATTGTGTCATGCTTAGAGCAGTAGAAATAGCATTACACTTATGCTTGAATTATAATAGGATAATGAAGGAGAAGGGAAGAGAAACTGGCCTGAGCTCTTAAAAAATATCAGTCCCTACAACTTAGCTCAACAAAAAATCAGTCCTTTCAACTTAGTTCAACTAGGGCAGCTGACCAACTTTCACTTTCAGTGTCTAAAATCAAAATTCTTACTCTAGGAACTTCAGTTTAGTTTTGAAGGCAGCTAAAATCCATTACCTTTAATGTTTTCAGCACTGGGGATCAAAATATTTATTTATAGTTATGTTCAGAGGTATTTTATTCATATTTACACAAAGCAGTTTAGTTTCTGTTTGCATCTGCAATTGCAGTGAGATCAACAGTCAAAGCATTTCTTTGCCTGTGTGGCCCTGAAGTGTGATCTGGTCTTCGTTAGTTAGAGTATATCTTGGAAAGTAGACACTATACATAATCAGAGACAAAAAAAGGGAACAATACAGCTTATTTAACTAATACGTTGTCACTAGCTTATTCACCCAGGGCACAGAATTCTAATTTTCTCTCAACACGGCTCACAGCCATGGCACAATTCCTCCACAGAGAGACTTTTGCTTATGAAGTTATTGTGCTTTGCAGAAAAAAATTTAAATATCCTGGAGGCAGGAGAACTCAATTTTTTTCCATGTTGATATTTTTCCATTTTGAAATTAGGTTTTCAGGAGAGCAAGAGTTTAAAACCAGGCTACTGCCCTAAAATATTTTTTGTGATGCTGTCAGGTAAAAAAGTAAAATACCTCAGAAAACCATGCATGATCAACACATAATTGCTAAAAATCATATTATTATACAGTCAAAGATTCAAAATAATTCAAATAATATAAAAAGTCTTCAGAAGAACTAAATGAAAGTTTGGAGGTTTTCTATTCCTTCTCTAAGCTTTGTTTACAAATACTACTTGCTGGAAGACTGACAAGCTGTCCCTGAAATAGCTCTGCATTGCAGTGTGAAACAGATGTGGGGCTTTGTAATCTGCTTTGCATTTCCTGAGGTTGTCAGCTTGTGTGAGCTTTCTTTTTTTATTTTGGCTCTCTCACACCATCTTTTTAAAATGTGCATTACTTATTTAGAACTTTTAAAAATGCATGTCACTGTGCTGAAAAACTGCTCCAAGTTCATAGCTGTGAAAATTCAAAACAGGGGATAAATTCTAAGCCTTAAGTATCTTCAGCAATTTTGAGAATTCTAGGCAATCTAGGGACATAAATGGATTAATGCTTAGCTCTGTACAATAAACATGGGGGAAAAGGATTTATTCCCGCTTTGACTAGTGTGTGTGGTATTGTCAGGTTCGGTGATAGTGTTAAGTATATAGAGGAGGAAGAGAGAAGTGCAGTGAAATTGCAGATTCCTTCTTCAGTCTTGAACAGAGAACAGGTTTAAAATGGCAACTTATATTCTTAGTTTCTGCTTGATTTATACAAAACTGAGAGGAAAAAAAATAAGCAGAAATACAGTTATGACACTGTGCAAAACAATGAACAATGTATGGCTAAATTGGCAGGCATTTGAAAAATGGAAGTGTAACCCAGCAAAACTCTCAGAGTATTAGAATGCTCTGTGGATGTAGAATCATAGAATCATAGAATGGTTAGGGTTGGAAAGGACCTTAAGATCTTCTAGATCCAACCTCGCTGCCATGAGCAGGGATGTTTCACGTTAGACCGTGTTGCCCAAGGCTCTGTCCAACCCGGCATTGAACACAGCCAGGGACGGAGCATTTACTATTTCTTTGGGCAACCCATTCCAGTGCCTCACCACCCTCACAGTAAATAACTTCCTCCTTATATCTAACCTGAACTTCACCTGTTTAAGTTTAAACCCATTGCCCCTTGTCCTAATGCTATGATCCCTTTTGAAGAGTCCCTCCCCAGCATCCTTGTAAAACCCCTTCAGAAGTGGGAAGGCTGCTATGAGGTCTCCCTGCAATCATCTTTCAGAAGTTCAAATGTGTCATCCAAGAGCTTCTTCTAGACTACTAAGGTGTCTCTGACCCCCATTATGTGCCAGGTCTCAAATGAAGCCTTTTCTGGAACATAAACATATATTATAGTAAATCCCCATCACAGTCACTTTTCTATAGAGCAAATTAGAGCAGCATACACCTCCTATGAAAATGCATATAATAGTCTTCCATTCACATAGCTTGCTGGAAAAATCCAAATATCTATCCCAATTTAGAACATGCTTCACTCACTCAGGCTACTGGCCAAGACAGTAAAAACATAGAAATCACAGCACTTTTACAGGAAGTGAACAGTTTAATTTTTTTCTCACTGTAAGATGATTTTCATTTTGTAAAAATACTCTCTCAGTCTTTAGGCCACTCTGCGTACAATTTGTCCTCACAATTCTTTTGGAAGCTAAACCACTAGCCTCTCAGGAATAGATCTAGCAGAATAATACATAAGTTGTAAACTTACCTGCAGTACAGTTCTGAGTGCTTGCTCAGATAGGATGGCAAATAGGGGATGGAAACAGGTGGAAGAGTATTTTGCTCTTCAAAATGTTGCTGGATTTTTCTCTAGTAGTTTTCTAAAATTACAGGGAAAATTCTTCCATTGTGTAATGGCTGATCCTACTTCTAAGTTGTCAGTAAAAACGTGGACATTAACATTATCAGCTACCAAATTGATTTTACATGGAAGACTAATACCTACCTTGATGGAAAGATATTTCTAAGAATTGTAGGAATCCTTTTCAAGCTAAATGGGGCAGCAGCTGCAGTGGCAGAATCCTTTAGAAATTGCATTAAATGGAATATTTTCTGTACCTTGGATTTTTAAGCATGCAAGTTTTTTATCTCCTTGTCATTTTGGCTAATGTAGGTATCTCAGCAAACAATAAACTGTGTGCTACAAATCTCAAACTTGTTATTCTGTTTTCATAACATAATCTACTTTACTTGTTGAAATCTAAGTCAGCACTGTCAAAGTTTGATTTCTAGCACTAGATAATTCAGTTTTAGCCATTAGGCTCAGATTCAATTCCTTTAGTACCTAACTTCTTGCTGAAACCCACAGACCACTTAGAATTTATTCCCACTGTTTTCATTCCAGCTCTTCACACATATGGATGTTACAGAACATTCAGCTGAAAAATGCGGTGTGTTAAATTGTTAGAAGTGTAAACCATTGTCACTTATTCCTCACTACAGATATAGATCTCTTATTCAGAAATCCTTTTGTTATGCTAACAATTGATATCACATACCTAGGTTTGAAAGAAAACATGACGTTTTAGCTTCACTCTTCTCCAAAACCTACTATGCTCTTCACATAATTGCTATCGGAACTGCAATTGCAGAATCAATAACAAAAAAACCCAAATTTCAGAAAACCACCAGGTAGCTGCAGTGTGACCTTTTCTGTAAGTGCTGGCTGAGATACGAATTAGAAACCTCTCAATTATAATATGAATTAAACACTGAAGAGAAATATGTGAATAAGTTATTAATACAAAATTAAATGTTAGCTTTGAAAAATCTTAGTTTGTCCTACTTGAGTGCATTTGTGAAGAAAAATGTGTTCAGTTTTCCATGGCAGTCAAATGGAGAATAGCAGCCATTCAAAAAAACTATTAGTATCTTCTGTAACTTGTCAGTGGGCACAGAATTAGGAATACCAGGCCCAAATGCTTCTAAATTAGGGGAATTTAGTTTAGCAGTGGAATTTACATTAAACTTTTTCAACAAAGCTGGTATAACAGGACATAGAGTCATTTCAGTTCAAAGGAAAAGCTGAATAGGCTGTTGGAGAGTTATTTAAAAAAATTGTATTCCCAGCTCTAGAATTATGCAAATAAAACCACTTTTAGCATTCATTGGGTGCATAAGGTATATTTAAGGATAAAAATACATCTTAATCCATAGAGAATTACTTCTCTAGAAATAACTGGCAAGAAGACATTTTTAGAATATTCTAATTTATCCAAAGTAAATCATAGTTAAACTATAAAATATACCGTGTATAACTGAGAATGTTCAGGGAATTCTGTTTATCTCAAAGACATCTAAACACTTTACCTATTTTTTCAGATGGTGCTGTTTGGTTTTTTTTTTAAGTCTATTTAAAATTTAGGATAAAAGTGCTGAAGAACAAAAGTATTTACTTTCTCTGATGAGTGGATGTTTTTACCTAAAGTTTCCCTCTTTTTTTTTTTCATTGACAGGGCTGAATTTCAGTTCATCGCAAAATAATCGGTTAGTGTGATGTCTGCTGGTTCAGATGTGAAGGCTGAAATTAAAGCCAGTAATAAACATCTTGCATTAATATCATTAATATAAATGTATATAAATGTCAAGTTTTATGTTTTGAATGTAATGCACAGTTCAGTGTTTGAAAAAGATGAAAACGAAATGTGAAAAATGCTCACTGAGGCAGAAAGGAATGCTTTAATATACACTCAGTTAACATCTTGTTGACAGCTTTCTAAGTCCCAAAGAACTCTCAAATGGAGCTGAGCTATAAAACAAACAAAAAAAACCACAACACCCTGCTAGCTCAAACCAAGGCCTTACGAGATTTTATGTTGCACAAAGAAAGACTGACACTGACCATGAACCTATTGTCTTGTGAGCTGATTATGAAGAGGAAGAAAAGTCTTATGCATCTGGATTTACGGTATGTTGGCTAAGATTATTTTTTTTTTATTTTTTTCCCCCAGCATTTCCATCTGTTTTTTGGTAGTCTTGTAAATGCCTATAATCTTGTTAGTTTTGTAAATAAATATACCTATGTTTTGCAGCAGAAGAGCTGGGCACTTCAGAAAATATCTCACAACAATCTGCATACAAAATAATGCATCAGTGACAAACACTGAAGAAAATTTGGGTCTTAAAACCTTTTTTTTTTTTTAGGGTTTAGGTGATTAACAGCTTCAATAGATTTCTTATGCTGATTCAGGATTCATAGGACAGACTCTTAGGTTAAAAAGTAAAAGAGGAGTGGAAATCCCTTCTTCCTTCCATAGGACAATAAAAGCTGTAGATTTGAGGCAGTCTCAAAGGTCTTAGGGGATTTCTTAGCCTTATTTCCTTATTCTGAAAAAAAAAAAGCCTAATTAATAATTCTTTGTAAAGTGACAGTTTCAAGGAAAGTGACTTCCTCACCCATACCTGGATCCAAGCTGTGTCAGGCAGGCGAGAAATTTGAAGCATCATAGCTTGGAGGTCAGTCTTCTCTAGTGGGCTAAAAGACAGAGAAACTTTAGTCTCTGAAAACAAAAAAATCAAACATTAGATATGTGGCAAGCTTCCTTAGACAGCCAAAGACTGTTATTTCATCTGTCATACAAATATAGGAAATTTAATTGTGTAAAACTTGTTTAGTTAGAAAGGAATGTGAGCTGGAGAGTCATCTGTGGTCATGAATTTCATATTCATGGTATAAGATAAGGTAACATAAGGGATACATAAGTATTTAGAATCTTAAGTGCTTAATAGAAGTGTTTTTATATACTAAACATGTGACTAATACACAGTCTCTAGTCTTCCTGAGAGCTAGCCTTGAAATACTTCATGACATTATCTTGCCTGATGATCTCTATGGAAGATCTCTAAAATGAGATTTGAGATGCATTTTCAATTGGAGATATTTTAAGGAAAATACATCACTTTAAATGTTTCTGTGACTGAATTTTTAAGTCAAGCTTCCTTGACGAAATCGCACAAAAACTGCTTAGTTTGTACTTCTGTCTCCTAGTGGAAAACATATATCTGATTTGTGGAACTCTACCTTTTCCCACATTTACAGGCTCACCGAGGAAACAGAAACTAATTCTTTGTTTGTATAAAAAACATTAAAATATATCCCTGTACCTGAGAATTATAAATACAGAATGTGTATACAGCTATACATGCTAAGTATAAATTTAGATGCATATATTGTACAGTTTTTAACCAAAATTTTAGACATGTGAGTGATACTGATATTTATTTAACTAAAAAACATTTATTACTTTTTTTTTTACAAAATCACTACCTCCTGCAAATATAAGACACTATAGGGTTTTCTTTCTTTAATTTGATGCTATCAGAAATACAACAGAGAAAGCAAGAGTAATATAATTACATTTTTCTCTGTTTGGAAAATCTAATATAAATATATATAACTTTTTATCAATGTCTGTCTATAACTGTGGCAACAATATTGACAACAAATAAAACCCAAGAAATCCTTAATCTCAATGACAATTATCTTGTTCATCTTGGTCACCATTACTCTTCCAATTACCTTGCCCTTCCACTTCTAGCACATTTCTAGAGTGAACTTAGTGCTCCTGAACAGACTTGCTGAATTGTGACAGCCTATTTTACCTGAAAATTGGAACAAAGGTACATTAAACTTCATTGTATGGCATTGCATCCTGCAAGGTTGTTTTTTTGGTGGTGGTTTTTTTTTTTGTTTTTTTTTTTTTCTGGTCATACTTATTTGCTGATTCCTTTAAACTGTAAATTCCTTTAAATGGTTAAAGTTTAGTTCAAAGTCTCCTTACACAGAGAACTGTCTTCTCAGACACAGGTAATGAATTTACTCTAAGGAATTAGACACACATGCAAAAATAAATCTTTCCTACTTGCAGACTGAGTATACTGTTTTCAACTAGGTAGGGGAAATCACACATAGTATATCTGAGAAATCAAACACATGCAAGTTAAAAATACAGGATCTCTTAGACCATATCCTATGTTTAATGTTGAACAAACTTAGAAGTAAAATTAATTTAAAGATCTCCAAAACCAAGGGCACAACTTACTCTTCCCAGATTTATACGTATCTCACATATCCAGTTTTTCAAGGACTGTAGGCAAATGTATTGCAAATAACTTTATAATAAAGGACTTTTTTTCAGACGTTTATACATTTATCACTTTACCACTTAGTCAAGAAACCAGAATAATGTCAAAAGCCAACTCTCATTTTGTTTGTCATGGCTACTGATTTCATGGCTACATAGAAACCAACAAAATGTTTTCAAACTCCCTAAAGGCTTTGAGATTGATTACTCCACTTGTTGCAGTTCTTGCCCTTTGTGCATCTCAATCCTTGCGAAGTTTTTTGCAATTTTATTTTGTCAGATTGCCTTGGCTCAGAAATGTAGTATCCTACTTTATTCAATAGACATGAAATGGCAGGTTGCACCCTATAGACCAAAGAAGAAACCTGTTTAATCTTTGGAACTGATTGCATCAGTTTACAACAGAAGTTTAGATCAGAGGTAGCTGAGTTTTGCACATACTATTCGGTTCAAAGTTGAAGGGTGCATTGAGAAATGTGAACATATGTTCCTGCATTTCTGTAAGTAAAATTATTATTACAATTTAGCTGTGAGTTTGAACCTGTTCTGCCCCTTTTATTACTTAAAAGGCAGAAAAAAGGACTCAAAATAAGAATTTGCCAAGCACTGAACCTGTGGAAGAAACAAAGAGAACATTACAAAACAGGACTGAAAACTAGGAGAAATACAGGAAAAAATGTAATATTGGGTATTTAGGGAACAAAATGCTTATAAGACAAAAAGAAATAGGAAAAATACTGCATAATGCAATAATGAAAAATATAATGTGGAAAAGAAATTACATTATATATGATGTTATGTAACTTCACACAATACTTTACACAATATCCCATATTATTCTCACAGCAAATATTACGAAGCAAGGACTGGATAAATGGAAAATAAGATGAACAGAAAACTGCCTAGACCATCATGTTCAAAGTATGGTGATCATTACTGCAATGTGCAATTAACAGAAGTCTAGCTTGTAAATAGTGCTTTCCCTCAAGGATCAATACTTGAGTCACCACCAACTAATGCCTTTACTAAAAATCTGAATGGTGGAATGGAGTGCAGTCTGAGCAACTTTGTAGACAATACAAAACACAGGGGCTCAGTCAGTATGCCTAGGGGTAGGGCTGCTATTCAGACTAGAACAGCTGGGAAAGGACTGACAGAAATCTCATGAAGTTCAGAAATGGCAAATTAAAAGTCATGCATCTAGGTGGGAGCAATCATATACACCAGTACAGGCTAGAGACTGCTTTTCAAAGAGCATATTTGCAGAAGGGGACATTGGGGGACCTAGCGGACAAATTGAAACATAAGCCAGCAATGCATCCTTCTAGCAAAGATGGTTACTAGCATCTTGGACTGCATTTATGAGATGCCAGCCTGTGGCTTGGTGGAAATGATGTTTTATTTACCACTGTGAGGCTACGTCTGGAGTGTCTCATCCAATGTTGAACACCCTTATACAAGAAAAAAAGACATTGATGTATTGGAGTGCATCCAGCAAGGAGCTACCAAATGTTCAGGAGTTTGGAAAGCATAAAGTACAAGGAAAGGTTAAGTGGGGTTGGGTTTTGTTCAAACTTAAAAAGAGGAACAGAAAGGGGAATATTAATGCTAATGCCTACCAGAAGAGTTTAGAGAGGTGGACGTCTTAGATGTGCACAGTGACAAGTTAAAAAGTGATCGACAATAGTCATAACACAGGATGTTCTTGCTTGATACAGGAAAAAAAGTATTGTGGAATATTGGAAAGGGCTTTTGTGAGAGGTGTGGAATTTTCATCCCTGATAATATGCAATCCTTGGTAAGGCCCTCAACAGCTTGGTAGAAGTGACCCAGCTTTGAGCAGTCAATTTGTGGTAGGTTAATCTTAGCCAACAGTGAAACATCCACCCAGGATATAAAATATTACAAAAACACTTATGGGTCCTTACAAAGATGGGGAGACCACTTACCACTTACCATCATTGTAAAAACCCTCAGGAAAATTAATTTGTCGCCAATTCAGATAGATTTGGGTAGTAAGAAAAAAAATTAAAATACCTTCCTCTGCACCCTCACCTTCAGTTTTGCAGGCTCACTTTCACTCCTCCTACTGTCACTGCATCCTGCAGTGGGTCCATTTTAAAACTGGTCCTTTTCAATATAACTTACTCTGAATTTGTGATTATGTCTTAATGACACGCAAGTGGAAAGATAAAAGAATTTTTATGACACAGGTGGATGCAAGGGCACATGGACAAGGAGCAGGGAAAGAAAAACAGAACAGCTGCTCATCAAACTTGTGTCAGTATGTATGGGAATTCCACAGTAATCTATATCATGGAGAAACTATAGGAGTCCCTTTGTGCATCTATGTTTGCACATATGTGCAAATAATATGCTTTAAAGAACGAAACACATACTTTGGAATAGTTGGAATTACAATATTTGAATATCTTTATATGGCGATGTAAAGACTTGTAAAGAGGTACTTGCTAAATTGGAAGGATGATTCGTTAGTCTGATTAGTGCATTGAATAAGTAAATATAAGGCTCTGTTTCATCATGAAATAAGAGTTCAATGCAAAAAAAGTTTATATGTATAGATATAGAGACATCATCTTTAAAATAATCAGTGACTTTTTGTTGAATTATCAGAATTTTATTGCATCTATGCTACAGGAGACTGCAACAGCACAATGTAAATCTTTTTGCAAACAGAAGTATAGTAACAAAGAAGAAAAAAGAAACACGTAAGTGTTATTACAGAATAAATTCTTTACTGAAACACCAGTATTGTCTCTTTAACTTTGTAAAAAATAAATGCAATCAATCTAAAGTTTAAGAATATTTAAGTATTCCAGATTACACAGCACGTATGGTTTTCATAAAACAGGTAATAACAGCGCTCCTCTTAGCTCTAGTCTCCACTGTGATTCTCAGTTTCACACTGCCCTCCAGGGAAATACAGACTTGTCATCTGTGCTAGGAGTGCAGTCATCACTACCGAGAACCATTTCTCATGCTTGTCACTCAACTCTTGAAGATACACATCCACATATGTCACATACATTCCACACACTGTAAACAATCACCTCACACTTTCAGTTTGCACAGAAAAAGATGACTATTTGTGATGTTTCATGTTGTGATTTAAATTGAAATAATGTCCAAACAATCTGTGAATTGCTTAGCTCTTGAAAATAGTTTAAGTACATTCTGTGTAACACTGAAATTGTTATAATCTTTATTATAAAATATCATAAACTAAGAAAGTTTTATAATGCATTTGTATTTTATTGAGCCTATGTGAATACAGGAATATTGAAAGCAGTTTTAAAAATACAATACCACTGTGAAAGGAATTCCAAGTTTTTTGCTGAATACAGGGGTCCTATATAATTTGCCTAAGCACTGAATGTATTCATATGTTAATTGCTTTGACTGATGTTTTATTTGATAAAACAACAGTTTAAGTACAGGCTTTTGCAACTGGAACACATAGGTGTCTTGTGAGATTAGTTTTTAAAAAAGAAAGGAAAACATTACTACTCTTTATGGGAAATGAACGTAAAAGTTTATTCTGTTTCAAACATAGTGTGTAATGCTCCATTCACACTTGGGGAAATTATTAAGATTTTATTACAGTCACTCAAAGAATGCAGAGTAATTCCTTAGCACTGGCTTTTCATAGAGAGTAATTTATCTGCCTACAAATTGCTCCATCCATCCAAAAGAGATACATTATAATGTCTTCTTAATTGACTTACTTGTACATACAATATCCTCATCATCTGGACCCTGTTGGTTACTTTCCTTGACTTTATTTTGTTCATGAAAGCAGATTTCCATCTTTTCTTTTTCTTTCTTAGAAACCAAGCCATAGAGTAGTATGGTGAATTTATAGACCTAGCTTTAATATGGAAAGGGGGTGAAGCTAGAATATTTGTTATACGACATTAATTTTAAACTAAACATGAATGTTTACAAAACTACTCGTTCTCACTTCTATTTTCTTGCAGCTTCTCTCTTCTTTTATTTTTATGTTTTTTGATTTATTCAAGTGAACAAATATATTCACTATGTCTTAGATTTCAATTCTCATTTTTCCATACCATCACTTTTTCTGTCTTTTAGACCAGCCCCAGCAGATGCAGTTACGTTTCAGGAACCTTCAAAAAATATACAGCATTTTTTTTCGCAGTGCCAGCTGTCTCCTTTTGTTCAACTTAAACTAAGATCATCAGAAACTGTGGAAAATCTCAGGACTGCAAAGCAGCAGAAGATGGTTAAAATATTCTGCTACAAATGTGAATTATTGTTACCCTAGTAGATGTTCTTGAATTAGCAGATGGAGAATAAGATTTTCATAATTTCTTAGTTTTCAAGATTTCTTTGCCCTTTCTTGGATGCTTGTTTTCTTCTTTACTATACTAATCACTGATACTATAAATGATAGAAATAAACTCAGTATCATTTATATGTTTGTAACATTAAGTCCTGTTGTTGTCATCATTTGTCCACTAAATATCAGTAAATTTAATTTATAAGACCATAGGAATTTATATTAATAGATTAATCGATGTTGATCTGTTGGTATTAATGGCATGTTGGATAATCTGTGTGTGAAGTAGATATAATCCTCTCTACACAGTATGACATAATTCCAGAATGATGTGTATTACAAAATCACAAAACTACTATTTCAAGATGAATACAAGTATAGAATGACTTGCTTCAACTTAGTGCTTCATTTTTGTCAGAGCTTTAGCAAATTTATCCAAAGACAATGAGATTTCTGTTCTATGAATTTGAAACAAGGGCTTGATTGCGCACATACATAACATACCTCTAGGAGCTGAAGTAACCCTTATGTTTATAATACTTTATTAAAAAAATAGTTTCAGTAAAATACTTGTGTTTGTAGTACAAAGGAAATGCTTGAAAATGTAATTTCTACTAATAATATAAAGAAAAAACTTTGCCATTGATTTACTACTGGAGAAGTGGATTTATTGTAAATGCTAGCATTAATGAATATAAATGTTCAAATAATTGTCAGGAATGTCTTTTATGATGTAATTAGTCAAAATTTCTGTAACGGTGTTTATGATTCAATTGGTAAAGCAGTCTTGTACCTTTTTGACATTATATGGCACCAAATAGCTACTGGCTTTTATCAGAAAGAATGTGGCCAAGTAGTGATTGTCCTCTCTTACTTGGCACTTGTGATGATGCACCTTGAATACTGTTTTCAGTTCTGGGCCCCTCACTACAAGATAGGCACTGAGGTGCTGCAGCATGTCCAAAGAAGTGCAACAAAGCTGGGGAAGGGCCTACAGAACAAGAACTGAGACTTAGCCTGGAGAAAAGGAGGCTCAGGGGAGACATTGTTGCTCTTGACCACTACCTGAAAGGAGGCTGTAGCAAGGTGGGAGTCACTCTCTTTTCCCAAGTAACAATTGATAAGATGAGAGGAAATGTCTTCAAATGGCACCAGGGGAGTTTAGACTGGATATTAGGAAAAATTTCTTCATCAAAAGTGTTGTCAAGCATTCAAACAGGCTGCACAGGGAAGTGGTGGAGTCCCCTTCCTGGAGATATTTAAGAGATGCATAGACGTGGCACTCAAGTTCATAGTTTAGTGGTGGACTTGGCAATCCTGGGGTAATGTTTGGACTTGATGATCTTAAAAGTATTTTCTGATCTAAGTTATTCTATAATTTTGTGACTATGTTTCTAAAATATAAATGTCATCTATGGGATGTTTACTTCCCAGAAACATCCAATACCAGATCAGTGTCAAAAGCAGGACAAGCTGCATCTTATACCCAAGGTATTTAATCAGTTCTGTTTTCCACATTTTATAGGATCATGTGTGCTAGTGTTTTCATAGTGCTTTCCAACCACAGATCTCAAAACGTATTCAAATGTTAATGCATGATTATTCAGAACAACTCAAAAGAGAGATTTAAATATTGAAATTATTAACAACAAAGACTGCATGATCCAAAACTGAAAATTCATAACTGCTGGTTTAATTTTGCATATACCACAGAGAGGCTTCAGTAACACACACACATAAGTATTTATTTTGTCAATCACCATCATCCTCTATCTCTTTCTCTCTACACTGAAGAAAAAGATGAGGGTCACTTTTCATGTTTCCTTGAATGAGTTAACTACGTTTTTTGCCTGTCTCACTTTGAGCATTTAACTGCCATAAGGGCAGAGCAAGGGCCTTTTCATACATTTTGAAATAATACGTTGTCTCTTTGGAGGTAACACTGTCATTTATTTTTATTTTGCCAGCATGTCGCTCTTCAGATTGAAATGTATATTAAAGGGAAAGTCCACTTTCTGAGAAATGCAATGAACGGATGAGTTTTCTTAAACCATGTTTTATCTGAAACACAGTCTTTTGCAACAAATAGTATGATAGCTTATAAAATATATTTTGAAATTCAATACTGTTTTGTTGATTATATTGTTGTAATTCCAGAGGAGAGCACAGGAGACAAGTTGTCTCCTTGACAGCTTTAAGCTTCATTATACAAACTTGTCTATGTTTTATGCATTCTTCTCAGAAATAATAATCTGAAATATTTTATATAAATACATAGAATATTATTTCCCTCATATTTATTCTTATGTTATATTTTATTGAAAACTTTCTTTTTCTGCAATATCAAAAGGAAAAAAGAATCAAAAATGCTCTTTGATTTGTAGAACTCTATGGTCAAGATTATAGAAAGGTTTGGATATGAGGTACCTGTCCATTTGAAGGCAATTGCTGAAATATAATTCATTATACAGGCAATCTTGATGTCTGTATGTGTGTTGGTGGGCTTATATGGATGAGCAAGTTCTCATTACCAAACTCCAGAGACTACAACAAAGAAAGCTTAGAGTCCAGAAATAATCTTCTAGGCCACGTTTAGAATTAATAAGAATACTACATATTATCTTCACAGGATGCAAAGGGGAGAAATTCATGTCTGTATTGTCATTTTGCTCCTTTCTTGCTGTTGTTGATTCATGGGAAAGCAAAGGACATAAGGCTGTGTTATCTTTTCATGGACAGTGATTTTTACAAAGCATTCTTTACAGAAGTTGAGATCAGCTCTTGAACAATATCCTCTCACTTCTCCATATTATTTGGAGATAACATATAATCACAGCACGGTTGAGGTAGGAAGGGACCTCTGGACATCATCTTGTCCAGATCCCCCACCCAAGCAGGGCCCGCACCCTGAGTCACTTGCACAGGAAAACATCCTTATGGCTTTAAAAAAACTCTAAAGAGGGGAACTCCACAACCTGTCTGGGCAAAAGAAGGAAGATGTCTTGACATTGCTTATCAAAATTAGTTTCGTATTAAATTTTTGTTAAAAGTTAAAAAAAAAATATTTTCTCTTGTGATTTTCACTCAGCTCACCTTTTTTCCCCTCTGGTTTGACTGAATTATCTTTTCTCCTCACTTGGTGACAAAGTGATTAGCCAAATACTGGCTTCACTGAACATTAGTTTCTGGGGTTTGTGTTCATGTGTGCAAATATGTGTCTCTGAGCTTCGTAAGCACATGCACTTAGGTATAGAAGCATATAAAAAATCTCCTAATTCTTTCTTCTTCATCTGGCAGTAGTGGTACCTGTAGACTAAGACATTTAGCAAGTAACCAGCAGATAATTTCTGACCTAGCCAATTGACTGCCAGGACTAAGAATGATATCTGGCAAATATGTAAATTTATTTCATAATAACTCTTTTTCTGTGTACCACTGCCAGCTACTGGATTGAAAATTATTATGTATCTGTTATTTAGAGAATCTTTCTGTTTGTTTCGGGTGAGATCTTTCTTTAGTGTACTGGAATAAGATAAGGTCTGAGTGTCTGAGATTAAATGGAATCACAGATCAGTCAAGACGAAGCAATGCACAGCCCATCCAAAGGTTTGCATATGACACATCTAAAAATGAGTGATGAGCCCTTATTTTGATCCTGCAACATCAGAATACTAACTGGCAGAATGTTTCAATGAAGTATGGAGCAAAACACATTTAGAATGAGAGTATAGGAAACTCACAGTTATGTCTTGCTTTATGCTGCTTTTGAAGGGTAGGGATTTCTTTTATAAATTATTTTTTTTAAAGAAGATATTTCAGAAATGTATATACACTTACCATGCTTCTCCACAGCACACAGACCATGCATCTGGACAGTAGTAAGAGCAATACATAAACACCTTGGGTTTTGCTTGTTTGTTTTTGGTTTTGTTTTTGTTGTTGGATTTGTTTGTTGTGGGTTTTTTTTTTTGGGGGGGTGCTGTTTTTTGTTAAAATGGACTTTACAGCTTTTTCCATCTCTTTTAGTTACTCCCGCTTATGCTTTCTTGACTATATTTCTTTTCTGTTTTAGATAGCTGCATCTGTTTACCACAATAATCTCTTTTTTGTCCTTAGCATTTTTCTGACAGAATTGTTATATTAACAAGTTTTATGTTCATTAGAAACTGCATAAGATATTGATTAATGTAAGACTTCCCAGAATATTCATATCTCTCCTCTAATTAGTACATACATGATATGTTGAAAATTCATAATAAATGGAAATAATAAAATAATTTCCACAATTACGTACGTATGTGGGTGTATATATATTTGCATTTGTACAATAAACAAAAAAAATCTCAGCAGAGAGTTTTATGTAGGTTTAATGACTCAGCATCATAGGCAGGAAGACCTACAAAAATATTCTATAGAAGAAAGGAAATTTATGCAAGTTATGTTCCAAGAAAAAGACAATTATTTTTAAATAATTTCTAAATTCTGAGTCCATGCACAGTTTGTCTTGACCTATTGATGATAAGACATATTCTATGTTCTCAAATTAAAAAGGCTTTTCAGGACAAAAAAAAAAAAGTTACTATTGTAATTCTACAGGTTTTACTTCCCAAACAGGAACCTGTGGCAGAAGACTACGTAATTTAGCATAGTGTGAGAAAAGTTGGAGCAAGTGACCCTTCCTTTTCACATGATTCCGGGATTCAGGATTTCTAGTATAGCCTACATAACCTATCATCCCCATTATTTAACAGTACCAAAAGATTTCCCCAATTTTTTGAAGCATCTATATTATTAATGCAACTGTGAAAAATAGAGAGTATTAAAAAAAAATAAAAAAATTAGTTCTTTAACTCTGACACAGTTATATTTAAAAAAAATACCGTCATTGAATATGGAAAAAACCCTGTATGATGTGATGGAACCTGATGTTTCTAACATACACATTTTTTTTTCTGTATCTATTTCTTTCACTTCAAATAAAAAACAAAAATGTGTTTGGGGAAGATAGTAGAGAGAAAAGGCTTTTACAAGCAAGCCTGGCAACCATTTTTAAATAATTCAAGTACATTATATCTGTCAGAATTTAGAATTACTGTAAAATATTGGTGAATGATCGAGCGTATACATTAGCTAAAATGAAAGAAGCAGCAAATAGAAATAATGGGAAAACATCATCTTGATGTACTATAAGGGCATGTGATTGAAATAAAAGTCAAAAGAGGGTATGCAAAAATTGTTATATCCTTTGATGTGGTTTGAGTGCTATATTCTGGCCTATCCTTTCATTAAGCTGTGAGTATGTCTGAAAGAGAAAAACATGTTTGCAGACTAGCACAGTAAGAACGAAGGAACCTTAGGATGCTAACTACACCATAACACAAGAATTTCACAGCAACTTCTCTTTCTCTAGCCACTACATTCTCTGTGCATGGAATGCTTGCACATATATCAATATGTAAGCAGGCAACTGCAGTTATTTTTCTTTAGACTCCTTAACCTATCACATTTTTTAATTTAAAATAAAACAGCTATTGCAAATGAGCATCTCAAAGGTGTCCCAGTTAGAAATGTGTATAGATTATTTTGCAAATTAGAAGGCAAATTGGGAGAAAAAATAATGGTTCTTTTTATTTTTTTATTTTTTTTTTAGTTAAAATATAATATAGTCCTTTGCTTGTCACTTTAAGCAATGAGCAACTGGGGAGAAAGGATGTATGCTACCTTGAGTACTTTTATGAAAATATAGCCTTTTATTTTTGTTCCCTAGCCAACAGTTGAGATCAAATTATGAAAATGACATTTCTATCAAGGTCACTTTTAACCAATAAGAGCAAACCAAAGCAAATGTTCTATTAACCTTCAATCACGTAAGCTTCACAAAATTAAAAAAAAAAAAAACAACAAAAACCCAACCAACCAAACCAAACCAAAACAAACCAAAACAAAACAACAAAAAAAAACAAACCCAAACAAACCCAAGCAGAACGAAGCATCTTCTTTTTCTGAAAAGGCATCATACTCTGTCTTACAAAATAAAGATAATAGTTTTTCTTCCCAAATTATTTTAACCAAGCAGTCCTAAAACATATACATTGTAACAAACACATTGAACATCTCAGAGTTAAAAGACATGTGGAACAGATTAGATCCACCTTTTTTAAAAACATACTAAGCTAGTGATTACTATTTTAGCTAACCAAGGTGGAAATAAAGTAGGTGAAGCTGTAATATTTCTTCTATGTATCTCATTTAGAGTAGTCAGGTGGGCCCTTACTAATGGAAGCTGGGGTGTGGTATTATCTCTGTCATTACAGTTTAGCATGAATATGCTGCTTCAGTGTTGGAAGCGAGCACAGTGAAGAGCTCTTGAGCCTGCACCTGGCTGGTATCATCCTCATTGTGGGGAACAATTCTTAGGGAACAAGAGAATTTTCTAGCTAGAATTCTTGAAAGTCATTAATCAGCTTAAAACTTAACTGCTGCAAAATGTGTTACTTTGGCTTATATTTGGACATGATTCAGTTTTATATATAAAACACATAAAAGACTTATTAACTATGAACCTTCCGTCTGTTTTAGGGACAGAGTCCTGTCTCCAAAGCAAAGGGAACTTCAACTGCTAATGGATAATGTAATTTTGGCAAAAAAAAAAAAAAAAAAAAAGTAGCTATAAAACTAAGAAAATCAGTAATGTAGAAGACACTAATTTCTCTTCACTAACATTATTAACTACCATTGGACTAGTTAAGTAGATAAGGTAACTTAAATGCATATGGAAAAAACAGGCCTCTAGTCAGACTACCTGCTACAGTGAGGGAGTCTAGCATTTACTGCAGAACTGCAAGGTAAACAAATTTTATGAATGTAAAAGGAAAAACAAAAGGCCTTTTCTATAAATGAGGTGTAGGAAGTGTTTTCTCATGGAGACAAATAATCTAAGACACTTTTCTACAAATTTTATGCATTTTTATGGCACCTATCTCAATAATCCGTAAACACAAACAATCTTGCTTGCTTTTTATTCTCTAAGGTTCTTTTCTCTACACTCTATTTTTTTCCTGTGTTGACTTAAATCCCAGTGGCACATGTACATGTTTTCTTTCTTTTCGCTGACACTGAAAACCTGGATTCAAGAAACACAGAATGGGAAAAGTTTTTATTCTTGCTAGCATCATGAAAATATCAAAGTCTGACAATGCAATGTTTGAAGTATACTGTCCTGTAAGGTATCTTATTTACTGTAAGTCTTGAAAGAAAATGTAATAATTTATTTATCTAATTTCTTTTAATAAGCGTTGTCTGTCACAGTACTAGCAGCTTCTTGGACGATAATGACGAGAATGCTTATCTAGATAATGGAAACGTGCTTTTCCAGTTCTAAGCAATATACCTGAAGACGGTATTGAGATGGTATATATCAGTTGAAGTGGCTAACAGTTTCCAGAAATCAGTCTTTTTCTAACTTTCAGTATGTGCTTAGAACTTTACATACATGCTTACTTTCCCCTATAGCACACAACAAATAATCAAAGTTAATTGCAATGAAGAGAACATTTGTCAGGGTAATGAAATTAAAGGATTAAAAAAAGCTGCTGTGATTGGCTGATTTAAAATGACATTTACTGTACCAGAAAATTATGGAAACATTGAAGCTATTAGCTGTTAGTCATTTCTACGAAGAGTTCTATATTAAGGTTATAGAAAAAGGATCTGTGTAGCTTATTTTTCAAAGTGAGTTTCACAGAAGCCCCAGAAGCATTCAGAAAGTGCTGCTGTATGGAGTCTTTCATTTCTTCCCCTTCCCTCCAATGGTAAAGTGAGGCATTGAGGATTACAGTATTAGTCTAAACATCCCTGTAAGGAAGAGAAAAAGAGAACTTAAGGCTCAGAAATACGGAGCAATTCAGTGCACAAACATATAATTTAAAAAGTCTTTTTTTTTTTTTTTATCCCCTAAAACCTGAACTTTGGAAAGGAAAACTTATTTTTATAACTTATTTTTCTTAAACAATAAATAGTTTTACCATCATGCTAGAAAATGTTCTTTCTTTATTGTTTTCTTTCTTGAGAACACTTTGTCCTGGAGACAATTTCTTTAATTCACTGAAAGAGCAGCGGGAAAATGTAGAGAGAATGATGGAAATTCAAGCACCTATGAAGTTGTGCTTGAAGTAAACTCCTTATAGATCAGTTACTTAAGCTATCCCGTAAACCTTGCTCTACTGATTAACATTTCTCAAACTGGTGATAACATATCGTGATGATACGTTTTCACAGTTTAGGTAACTGTGTCTCACGTTCAAATTTTAATTTTTTTTTTTTTAATATTTTACACAGTGATATTAAATGACATACCCATTATCACAAATACACCTGTTTTAGGTGAAAACCCAATCAAGATGTCTGAAAACTGATCCTCATTTTAGCCCTACTATTAAGCTGAACTGAAAGGCTGCTGTGTCATCCAAATGATTACAGGAGAAAGATAAATCTATAATTCTAAGGCAAAAAAAAAAAAAAAAAATTTGAAAGAAGTTTGACTGCTAACGCATGAAATTTAAACTGTGCAACTAATTAAACAATCTTTTAAAACATTTTAATAATTGTTATGCGCACAAACTTAAGGATACTTGTTTTAATTTCTATATAAAAGTATACCATTGTGAGGTCTCTAGTACCTGACCATGACTGCAGCATGGAAAATGATGTGGTATGAGTAGTCACCATGCAGACTGTATGGGTCTATGCACAGTAAAAAATCTATCACACTTGTTACAATAGCACTCAGCTCATAAACCTGCTTTTTCCTGTAGGCACAGCTTTTGATGCCTCCTTTTTTTCGCCTGCTTTTATTGCCAAAGGGTACATGGTGTTAGTTGTTCAGATATATTTGTCCTTGTACTCACCTTGCTATATAGTTGTTGCTATTAGTGGCTAAGAGCTCAAATGGCTCAGAGCTCCCCAGGTTGCAATAAACTTTTTATGCCTAATATTATTTTGAAGCTGTTCTTTCAGTATCGCTTCCATCTACAGTCCTTTATGCCCACTAAACATCACACCTGGCATATACCTTTTGCCATAACAAAACATGTCTGCTCATGGTACCTCAGCTGAGGCATTTAGGGAGACAAGGTTCTTCACGCTGAAAGACATTTCATAATGCACAATATTATTTTGACAAAGTTTTGAACCCACATCTGCTAGGTTCAGCTTCAGCTAGCACTTAGTGCAAAGAATCGTCATTGTATTGTCATCCTTTCCATGCCACTCACAGTTTGACAGACTTCAGATGCCTCTTTTCAAGACTGAAATTCTGATCTTTGTTTAGTTGCTCCTCATATATGGAAATTATGCTGTAGCCATAATCATCCTCTTAATCTTTTCTGCTTCTGTCACATACTTTTATGCTGAAGGATCTGAATTGCAGTAATGCAGGCACCAGTTGGATCTGAAACCAGATAAGCTCAGATTCAATTTAAGGACATAATTTCTTGTATGCCTCTGAATATCAGTAAGAGGTTTTTTTTTAATTTTCCAGTATAAATTTAAATATTCTTAAACTCAACAACCATCTTCAACCCCATTGTTTTATACATAAGGTTAAGATTTTTATTTCTAATGGACATCAATCGTCAATTCATGTGTATCTAACACTTCAGAGTAGGCCCTCCTAGTCAGTACTCGGAATAACTTAGTAGCATCTGCAACCTCATCACATCACAATTCCTGCTTTTTTCTGTATCATATAGATTCCAATGCAGATTCTTGTAAAGCAGATTATCCAAACAATTTAAAGCATTTGTTTCGTGTTTATTAACTAGTTATGTAGGGCATAATAAAGTTTATGTTTGTTTATGTTTGCTGCAATGAATTCTATAAAGTACTCAGAAATTTGTTCTCTCAACTTGTTTTACAGTGTTATGGGGCCTTTTCTTCGAAAGAAGGCTTTTGCTACAACGTTAGGACTGTTTATACTCCCATACCCACCTCCCTCTGGGATAGAATCAGTGGGTTGTTTCAAAGATGGTGTGACTGAAGACTCTTCAAACTCAAAATTATTCATACACTGCAGTTAGTTTAGGAAAGTAGCTATTTTGTTAGGTTCTAGAAATATCTTTATTTTCTTGTCCAAACAAATAATCAGCAAACAGATTCCAGAGAACACAAGAAGACAAAATGGAATATATAAACCTTTAGAATCAGTTTTAAGTAATGTTAAGTTTGATGGCTTTGTAACAGTAGCAATGGAAAATTACTGAGGTGCAGTATACACAGAAAAATAAGTAGAGTACAGCTAGAGAACATACTGAGAATTCTTGTACAAGATAAATCATTATAGTTGACATAGTTTTAAGAGAAACAGTCTAGAAGAACAGGACACAGGGATAAGGAGCATCTGGGAACTGCAGGTGTCCAGGATTGGCTACAGTTAAACCAACTGATAAGTAGGAGGACAGGAGGATTATTATGTCTCTGGTGCTAACGAACCAATTAAGCTGGTATATGCATCTGCTGCGCGTGCTTCAAAGGCTGCCAGAAGTGATGAAGATTGTAATTGTGGACAAATTTGGTGAGGATATCATTATCAGAGATTCATTTCACAATACTACCTAGATTTACACTTCAAAAGTACTATAATTGAACATCCTGACAAAGCAACAAAACCAATATATCCTTTACAGTAGTGACTAATAATAGAAAGGAGTTACATGAAAATGAGAAAGAAATTAAGAAGGGTCATCAAAAGGGTAAAAACTGTACAGACTTTTTAGAAAAGTCTCAGCAGAGACTCAAAATGAATGTAGACAACATTTTAAAACATTTTGAAAGAGAAAAATGTTTACATTCTAGGGTAAGGAAGTTATTGGAGTTTGTTAAATCGTACTGCATTTTCCAAGGGGGAGGGAAGGAAAATTATAATTTCAATACAAAAAGCTAGAATAGAATAGAATCATAGGATTATAGAAAGCTTTGGTTTGGAGGGGACCTTAAAGATCACCTAGGTCCAACCCCCCTGTCATGGTCCAGGACACCCTCCACTAGAGCAGGTTGCTCAAGGCCTAATCCAAACTGGAGGCAAACTTGCAAGACAGACAAAAATTACATCCTTCGCAAAATATATATTTGCTAAAAAGGCTAATGGCTTAAATATAGTCAGGGAATGAAATTAAGTTTAGGAGAACATATATACTCCAACATCATGGTTCTGGAAGGTGGGAAAGGTATATTTTTACCATAAAGTTTGTCTCCACTGTCACTTTGAATTTCTTCTATTCTTCTAGTGCTTCTACTCAAAATCCTTCTGTCTAAGCTTAGTACAATCAAACAAGGCTATGATATTTTATTCTTTAATAGTAGACAGTTAGTAGACAGTTATGTCACACAGACTAGCTACCTGTGGTTGCTATCTACTTACAGTGGGAATTAGAGCACATTATTACACAAAGTTAAATTAAAGCTAACATAAATTCAGGGAGTAATTACCTGACTTCTAGACAGTCTCTATGACTGCAAAAAGACAAGCTAAGATAATTTCTATCTAGGACAGTGTTGCTGTTAAAGCCCATCCAGTAACTCAGAACCACACAGCCGCTTGCTCACTCCCCCTCTTTTTCCTCCCCCAGCTCCCGGCGTGATGGAAAGGAGAACAGAAAGAATGTAACTCCCATGGGTTAAGGTAACAGTCCAGTAACTAAGGTATAACACAAATCACTACTGCTGCCACCAATAATAATAATGGTAAGGGAAATAACAAGGGAAGAGACTACAACTGTTCACCCCCCACCAACTGATACACAGCCTGACCCGAACAGTGATCTGGGCCTTCTGGATAACTCCCCCCAGTCTATATACTGGGCATGACATGCTGTGGTATGGAATACTCCTTTGTCTAGCTTCGGTCAGGTATCCTGTCTCTGCTTCCTCCCGACTTCCTGTGCCCCTCCTCACAGGCAGATCATGAGTTTAAAGATGTCCCTGATCAGAGTAAACACTGCTTAGTAACAACTAAAACATGAGTGTGTTGTCAACACTGTTCCCAGGATGAAGCTGAAAACACAGCACTGCACCAGCTACTAAGGAGGAGAAAAATGACTGCTGTAACTGAACCCAGGATAGACAAGGATGCTAGGAAAGCCACTGAAGCCATCAGACTCTGTCGCCCAGGGTCAACTTCTTCCTCACAGATGGAGCCCAGCCTGATGCACTGTGAGGTGCAGAGGTCTCAATTGCAGGCTGTCAGATGCAGATCCTTCTGCTTTCATGTTTACAAGTTCATCCAGTACCAAGGCAAAGTATGTACCCCAAATAAGCATATGCACATGGAATACTAATGCCAACAGCTGCACAGACTGCTGCAGACAGGGCACTGCATTTAGCAGTAATCACATGTAGGACTACCAGCTCTCACAAAGCATAAGTATAAACGGTCAAGTCCTGTTCCTCACCTATAGCTGATCAGAACTGAAGCTCAGAACTGAAGTTCATCAGTGCGAACACACCATCTAGATTCACAAACACACTCATACTCACACAGATCCCTTGAATATCAGCATGGGCCCTCCACACATCTAATATCTATGTGCAAACTCTGGGCCCACTCATCCACTACACAGATCTCTTACTCTTTGCCAGCTAGTCCAGTTTGACATTCACTAGTGAACTGCACATACCAATGCACAGGATAGTGTTCAGTGGGAAAAAATAAGCACGCCAAGACCTTTCCAGTTTTTGTTATTTCACATACACAGCCTGACCTTTCTTGTTGCTAACACAGATCTAAGGGGCCTGCGAATTGCATCCGCTTCTCAGATTGCTGGTATCCACATCGTTCTTTCATACGGGTTCTTAACAGTTGCTGACACAGCGACCTACAGCCTTCTGATCCACAGCTTTTTCTCCAGTTGTTGGCTTTTAGATGTTATAGCACACACTGAGTTCCTCTAATTGCGGCACCTGCACCTATGGCTTATGGTCTTTCCCCCTTTGCTCACCCTCCAAACCTCTACTGCATGTCAACCATTCTGCTTGCTGGTACTAGACTTGAGATCCCCGTGACCTAGAGTGCCTTCTCCAGCTGCTGGAATTTAAACATTTTGATGCATACATACATGCCATATTTCTCCAGTTGTTGACATTTAAACTTAACAAACCCTACATCTCATTGTCCTTCCTGCACACTTCCTTGGATATTCATCTTGCTTGCTGCTGTCATGCAGACCTGTGGGCCCAATGGCACATATTTCTTCCAGGCATTGACATCAAGACCCGTAGACCCTGTGAACCACACCTTTTTTTCAGTTGCTAGTACTTAGACCCTAAAGCATTCACACAAAGAGAGAGAGGTTACACATAAAAATGATAAAAACCACAACAAAACAAACTATAAAAATTTAGTGAGAAGATAGTGTATATCACAATGATCATAAATAAGGATCAATTAGATAAATGTACTGACTGGTATTCTTTGTGCATAACAGATCCTTTTTTATTAATTCTCCTTTCTGTTTTCCTCAAGTTGCTCCTCCCTGACTCACCTCTTTCCCACCTTCTGTCCTTTCTCCTAAGCAACCTATAATAAATTTTTCACCAGCCCAGAGACCCTTCCTCAAGTACCTCCTAAATATCCATGCTAATCTTGATTCATGCTTCTTATCATTTGCAAAGTTCAAACTGACCTTCTTCAAGGCTAGGCTGTGCCTGAGTAGTCTTATTAATGGCCTCTCAATGGCTGAAGAGTTCAGGCCTTCATTATTGTCTTTGTCATCACATGCTTGTTAGGTCTGTATATGTGTTTAATTTATCACTTTCTTTTTTACTTGTTATCTCATTTATGCTGAATAGACCTTAACCAGCTAACTTACTGAAGGAAATGCTTTCTTATTCCACATTCCTTACCACAATTTCAGACATGTCCAGAGGCCATGGGGTGTTAAGCATGTGGGCTCTTAATAATAATGAACAATCATGTCTGCCATGCTACATTAGCATACCTTGAGGGATGTGTTCAGGACTTCTATTTAACCATAAGCAAGCCCAGAGACAATGGTGACCCCAACATAATCAGTGTCTTCACTAATGGGACACAACCTGCTGTGTGTAAGCACAGTAGGCAGAGCCCAGGGCTGTTAACAGGCATTATTGACAGTCCAAATATGTCAAGAAATTATCCAAGGCTGGGATCTTTCCAGGAAGTCAGGAGCAAAAGGAAACAGAGCAAAAGACAGGAGTGGAGACAAGGTTGCAATATGGGTGCAAAGTCCACCCAACCTACCAAACCTGAGACAACGCGCAGTATAGGTCCAAGGGACCTAGATGGGAGATAAACTACCCTGAAACATAGAACCAAGACACAACCAGGAGGCAAGTTCAGAGGCAAGGGTGTGCATTGGCACTCCTACAGCTAAGACTGGCTGCCCAAGCCTTAGCTTGAATGAGCCCTGGCCTCATTTGTGTTGGTGTGGGTCCCAGGTTTCAATGGCTGGGGTCACTAAAGTCTGTTACTGCCCTCAGAGCTCTGACACATGATGTCTGAAATCCCATAACAACACTTACTTATAGTGAACACATGAATACATGAAATAGCTGATGGATCAGCATTTAAATTATCCTTTTTAATCAGCTGAGACAGTAATCCATCTTTACTAAATAAAAATAGCTATTATTCACTTACTAATCTATTCGTGGTGGCAAAACTGCTTACACATATTAGTACACTAAGCAAAGAAAAATCAGAAAACAAAAATTTTATTAATAATGTTTGATATGTTGTACCATAGATAGCAAGTCCATAACTATAAATAGTAGTATAGTGAAAATGCAATGTACAGAACTTCCAATCCTATTAATAGTACAGTAGCTTTCTCTACCAAAGTGTCTAGAATATTTTTTTAAAAAATATTTTTATTTTCAGTCATAAAAGAAGTATTACTGCTGAGACCTCAAAACTATGCTTCAGGAATCAGATCTCTTATCATTTTTATAACTAAATGACCTTATGAATAAATTAATTTGCATGAAAGTTTGAAAAACTCCTTTAATAAAAATGATAGTGCCATTTTTGAAAGCAGTAAAGATGAATCCAAATCTTTAACATTAAATATCAGTCTAACTCTTTCTTGGATGGATGGGAGTTCTTCAGAGCATAGATAGTCTTAAAATCAATTCATAATTAGCAGAAT
This sequence comes from Neopsephotus bourkii, assembly GCF_033783945.1. Taxonomy (NCBI): domain Eukaryota; kingdom Metazoa; phylum Chordata; class Aves; order Psittaciformes; family Psittacidae; genus Neopsephotus; species Neopsephotus bourkii. The sequence goes on along the minus strand of NW_026901872.1, from coordinate 4,665,184 downwards.
TCTACTTTATTAAACACATGTCACTTAGCAGGCACTGATGCAAAAAGCTGCAGAAAAGCAAATTTATTATTTGGTACTAAAACCCCATATATAATTCTCTCTAAATATTGTTCCTGTTTTAATAAAGAAAAACATTCTTCCCCAAAACTTTATTCAAATTCCTAGGACTTTAGTGTAATTTTATTTTGGTTTTTGGCTGGTTGGTTGGTTGCTTGCTTGCTTGTTTGCTTTGGATTTTGTTTTTTTTGTTGGTTTTTTTATTAGCATTCTAAGAAATATTTTAGCTTTCTACTGTTTTACTGCAAAAGTTCTTTTGCTCTAAGCAAATAAAAATCAAGATTTCTTGTCTATTGGTCAAAAATTGAAAACAAATAGATTGTGAAATATTTTGCAAAAATTTTTTTTAATTTATTATGCTAAACTTGAAATTATGTCTTCTCCAAACTCTTCTCTTTTCAAAATTGAGATAAAATGCAGCCAGAAATTGTATCAGAAAATTCTTACTGTCAATGCGAAGTACTGAAATTGGAAAGCCTGTTTTATTATTTTTATTACAATTTCATAGAATCATGGAATAGTTAGGGTTGGAAAGGACCTTAAGATCATCAAGTTCCAACCCCCCTGCCATGGGCAGGGACACCTCGCTCTAAACCATATCACCCAGGGCCTCGTCCAACCTGGCCTTGAACACTGTCAGGGATGGAGCATTCACAACCTCCTTGGGCAACCCATTCCAGTGCCTCACCACCCTAACAGGAAAGAATTTCCTCCTTATATCCAATCTAAACTTCCCTTGTTGAAGTTTTAACCCATTACCCCTTGTCCTGTCACTACAGTCCCTAATGAACAGTCCCTCCCCAGCATCCCTATAGGCCCCCTTCAGACACTAGAAGGCTGCTATGAGGTCTCCATGCAGCCTTATCTTCTCCAGGCTGAACAACCCCAACTTTCTCAGCCTACCTTCATATGGGAGGTGCTCCAGTCCCCTGATCATTCTCGTGGCCCTCCTCTGGACTTGTTCCAACAGATCCATGTCCTTTTTCTGTTGAGGACACCAGAATTGTACACAGTACTCCAGGTAAGGTCTCACAAGAGCAGAGTAAAGGGGCAGGATCACATCCTTCGACCTGCTGGTCACACTCCTTTTGATGCAGCCCAGGATACGGTTGGCTTTCTGGTTCAGTTAAGGCCTGTAGAAAATTCTTATCCTGAAAGCTGTTTGCTTTCTGTTCAGTAAACTATCTGACACTAACTGGAATCTATAATATTGATTCACTTAAATCCATTACCCTTTTATTGTCAGCTTCAAGAAAAATGTGTCTTCAGTTTGGCTTTAAAAAGACTTGATCACTGATTTAGGCTCACAGAACTAAAAAATTTCCATATGCATATTTTATCTGTGCTTACTGCAAAATGGATTTGCAATTCTGTGATATATATCCCCTTACTCATTGAAGTAACAAGATCCAACCAAATTTTTTAACCGTTTTGCACACAGAAATAGAAGCCAAATGAAAAATTCTTTGTATACAAATTGCAAGATTCTCCAGTAATATCAACAGATTTTTCTGCTTCAAATATCTGTAAACAACAGTTATTGAGCATGGTATTTTTAGGTTTTTCAGTTTTAAATTAACTTTACAAAATGCATTTTAATTAACTATGTCATATTGGTTTATGATTTCATTGATGTATTTTTTGTGGAACACATTATCATGACTAGGATGGAAGAAGGATTTAATATTTTTGTGTTAAGAAAACTCTAAAATATGAAACATTCTCTCCATCTGATTTCATTTATCAGAAGGACATGTCAGTTTACGTGGGAAATCACAACTAGCGTCAAAAAGTGCTGAGAAAATAATCTAAGATGACATTAAGTGGGTTTGAATATATTCATAACTCTTGTTACAAGAAAGTGTTGTCAATACTTTTACTTAGCTTTCATGGACTCAGTCCCACAGATTATACAGATTTGAGCAGCATAATCCTAGTTACAAAGTGGGAAATGTCATTCTTGTTGCTTCAACAGAAGCTGTTGTTGTGAACAATATGCTGAACATTTATTATCTGGGTCCAGTGCCTTTGCCATCTGCAGCTGCACAGTATGTATCACTTATCACTGCACATGGAAGAAAGGTTACTGAAAGGAGAGAACAAATGAAAATAAAAGAAATCCCCTGAAATGAAAAACTTATGATTACCCGCAGGCATCAGAATGTTCGTTGCTCAGCTATTGGTAATTAAGGTAGAATTCTTCCCCTCAAAATAAGCGATCATCCTTTTCTTCACTGCTGACATTATTTTCAAAGGATAAATTGATTGTCTAATTGTCCACACCCTGTCAGCAAAAGAAATGCTCAATAGGTAATATTGAAATCCCTTAACAGGTTACAGTGGTAATGAATATGGACATAATCAGATTTTGCTTGACTGTGGTTGGTATAGTTAAATCTATTTCAAGACAAAGAGGATACTTCATTTAAAATACATACATAACATAAAGCACATACATGTGCATATATATGTACATATAGTACTTATAAAAATGTTTTTATAATATATATATCATCATCATGGCTTGACTTCATGAGCGAAGATTTGGGAAGGGCTTTACCCACGCTTACTACAAGCGCAATGATGACTAACAAGGCCAATGTGAGATAGGCAAATCTGGCTGCAAAAAGCACAGCAAAAGGTCTCCTTGGGTGGTATAGGCGGGGCATGGAACTTTCTATGTTGTCTTTTCTCCTCGAGACTAGTTCTGCATGAGTTCTCAAAGGAGACAGTGGCATTATGTATGGTGTGTCTCCAAGTCTCTCGATTGGAGGCCAAGGTAGACGACTGATGGTAGTGAATATGGCCACAGCTAAGGTATTGTTTCGGGCAGTCCTTATATCTCTTCTTTGGGGCACTTCTCTTGCGGCAACCGGTGGCAAGTTCACCATAAAACACAATCTCAAGAAGGTAGTGATCCTTCATCCTAAAGATGTGCCCTGCCCAGCGCAGCTTCAATTTCAACAATATGGCCTCGATACTTGTGACCCCTGCCTGTTCAAGGACAGTGACATTAGACACATAGTCAGTCCAATGAATTTTTAGAATTGTACGGAGGCAGCGTTGATAAAAACGATCGAGGAGTGGCAGGTGATGGCAGTTGATAACCCATGATTCAGACCCATATAAAAGAGTAGACAATACAATGGTTCTATAGACACTGATCTTTGTACTTTTCTTCAGGTGTTTATTGCACCAGATTCTTTTACGGAGTTTTCCGAAGGCTCTATGTGACTTTGCTATTCTGTTGTCTATCTCTTTGTCGATCGTGGCATCTGAGGAAATGATGCTTCCCAGATAGCTGAACTGCAGAACTGACTTAAGCTCTGACTCGCCAATGGTAATGTGGGGATGATGATAATCTTCTCATGGAGCAGGTTGGTAGAGAACTACTGTCTTCTTCAAGCTGACTTTGAGCCCAAAAATCTCAGCTGCCTCCACAAAGCAAGATGGTAAATGCTGTAGAGCTGCTTCTTCATGGGCACCAAGGGCGGCATCATCATCAAAAAGCAGCTCATGGACAAGATGTTTTAGGGTCTTAGTGTGGGCCTTCAGTCGCCTTAGATTGAAAAGGCTACCATCAGTACACTATTGAATATAAATGCTGTTTTGTTCGTCAAGGTCTACCATAACCCTTTGGAGCATCATGCTGAAAGAAGATTGTGAATAAAGTTGGTGCAGGAACGCAACCTTGTTTCACACCATTGGTTATTGGGAAGGGCTCAGAGAGTGCATCGCCATACCTGACTTGGCCTTGCTGATCCTCATGTAACAGAATAATCATTTTGCGGAACTTGGGGGAACAACCTAATCGTTCCAAGATCAGCCACGGGCCTTTTCTGCTCACAGTGTCAAAAGCTTTGGCGAGGTCAACAAAAGTTATATAGAGCCCCTTATTCTGTTATCTACACTTTTCTTGCACTTGTCTGAGAACAAATACCATGTCTGTGGTACTTCCATTACCTCTGAAACCACACTGATATTCAGATAGAAGTTCTTCTGTAATAGCAGGTACTAATCTGTTCAATAGTATTCTTGCAAGAATTTTACCAGCAATGGAGAGCAGAGTTATACCATGGTAACTTCAGCCTGACTTCACACCTTTTTTTCTTATACAGAGTGATGATGATTGTATCACAAAAAATCTGATGGTAATTTACCTTGTTCCCAACAGCACACAACTAGCTCGTGAAATTTAGCATGAAGTGCTTGGCCTCCATGCTTCCAGATTTCAGGTGGGATTCCATTGACCCCAGCTGCCTTGCCAGTTTTCACCTGCTGTATAGCCTTAAGAGTCTCTACCATGGTAGGGGCTAAATCCAATTCATTTTTCACTGGATATTGTAAAATGTGCTGGATTCCTTCGCCTTGGACTACACGGTTAACACTAAAGAGGGTTTGAAAATGTTCAGACCAACGATTCAGAATGGAGATTTTATCTGTAAGAAGAGTTTGGCCATCTGCACTAAGTAAGGGGCTTTGAACATGAAATGTGGGTCCATACACTGGTTTTAGAGCCTCACAGAATCCTCTGTGGTCACCTAAATCTACACATAATTGAGTCTTTTCTGCTAGGTTGAGCCATCACTTGTTCTGGATATCTCAAAGTTTCTGTTGGAGTTTGCTACATGCCAGACGAAAGGCTGCTTTTCTTACATGGCAGAGTGGCTGAGCAAGGTGTGCTTGATGAGCAGATCTCTTCTTTGTCAGCAGTTCCTGGACGTCTGGTTGTTATCATCAAACCAGTCTTTGTTTTTCTTTAAGGAGAACCCAATGGATTCTACAGAGGACTGCAGGATGCTATTTTTAATATGTTGCCAAGCACTTCAGGAGAAGAATCTATAAGAAGTTCTTCAAGCCTAGTTTTAATGTTAACCTGACAGCTGTCCCTCACTGCAGATATTTGGAGATTATTAACATTGAGCCTCCTCCTTGGAATGCCGCCCTTCTTGGATTTGGGTTGTGACAGACATCACAAATATTTCTCTGGTGCACTAAGACATAATCAAAAAGGTGACAGTGTTTAGATTGAGGATGAATCCAGGTTGTCTTCCAGTTGTCTTTCTGCTGGAAAATAGTGTTGGTGATGGTAAGCTGTTGATCTGCACAGAACTCTAGTAAGAGGCGACCGTTATCATTGCAGCTACCAACACCATGATTGCCTAGTACTCCTTTCCAGGCTTCAAAGTTTTTACCTACTGGGGTGTTGAAGTCACCAAGGATTATGACCTTATGTTCTATAGGAACCTTTTGAGTGAGGTGATGCAGGTCGGAGTAGAATTTTTCTTTCTCTGCAGGGTCAGCTTGCAGAGTTGGAGCATATATGCTGAAAAGAACATGTACATATGTATATATGTACATATAGTATTTATAAATATGTTTTTATAATATATATATATACACACAAAGACAGAGAGTTTAAAACATAGAAACTATGGAATTCCAGGACCAGACTGAAGAATATTTCTGTAGCAGGCTGCTAATTAACAATATTTTGTATATTCACAAAGCTATTGCATGCCTACTTAGTCTGAACATTGGGAGTTAATCAAATGCTATTATGCCCACCACTGCTGCAACTACAAGGAAAACCCAACCAAAACCAACTTACAATGAATTCATCATCATAGAAAAATATTTTTTTTTGCTAAGAAATAAAGGCATATTATATTTTTCCTTTTTTTGTTTCTAAATGAGCCCTTTTAAAGGTTTTTCTTCATGTCTAAACTATTAATCTTAAAAATACCATCAGAGAATCAAATACAAAGAACAAACCCAAAAAAACTGACTACTTCAAATATTAAAATATTGATGCACTCTTAAAAAGTTATTTATTTTTGCAGTAAAAACATTATTTTTTTAAGGTGTCTGGGCCATTTTCCCTTTCTAAGCACTAATAATAAAAAAGGTGACTAAATCATCTGCAGCTGGTTTAAGTCTGTAATAAATGCATCCTTAACATCAGTGCCTTATTGCAATGTTAATACAAGTCCTATATTACTATATTACAGATTCATATATATTTAACAAGTGTAAGGAACTAGTTAGCATCTGATAGGTTAGACAGAAGTTTGTCTGCTGAGGGACGGAATTTGCAGGAGCTGCAGCCAGAACTGTATAGATGTACTTATGTCACTGAACTTTTTTTTGCCTGGTAGAATCAAGAGAACAGACAAAAAAAAGTACAGTTATGCAATTTACTTGAAAATAGTGGAACCTTTGCAGCATTCAACATATTGCAAATTGCATTTTACATTTACCAGAAGAGTGTTGCGACATTTCTACTACCTTGCTATTTTTATTGTTCTACTTTTGTGTGCTTACAACAGCATGATTTGTTATATTCTACTAGCTGTTATGCAAAGAAATGCTCAATGTATTTTTTTTTCATTAGCTCTTCCCTTTGCTTCTCTCTTTCACCCTTTATCTTCCTTGCTAACCTTTGCTTTTAATTTTCTTTTCCTCCTTAAACATAGTATCCAAAATATGCCCTCTACAGTTTTAAGAGCAAAATCACCAGGCATTCACCTTTCTATTCTTCAGTAAAACTCCACTTGCAAAGAGTATAACTATCTCAGCATGTTATTCTTCAGTGTTGAGAAAAAGAAATGCTGCAGTGCTAAATGGAGACATTAAAATGCGTAGTGACAACAATAAGTGCTTGAGGAAGCTGGAATTTCCTATTTGCTACTTAATAGCTATGTTAGGGCCATCTTTTCTGGGGAAGATAAAAAGAAAATATTCAGTATTCTCTTATTTTCATTCTCCGTCATTGCACTGCTTGTGCCCTGATTTTATTCTCCTTCTGCAGCTTCATAATAACCTGCTGGAAAGCTGTGAAGTCTGGTTCACATTCCCTCTAAGTCAACAGGAGTTTTAACATCATCTTCAGTCAGTTGTGTACCAGCCTCTTGGAGAAAGACATGGTTTATACTGAGTAAAGTGTACTTTGTCTCACAGAGTGTAAAGTGAGACACGTCTGCTTGCCCAGTGCCCTCTTACAAGAAGATACCTTAGTTTGATCTAAATAGGCTGGTCTGGATTCCAGCAGAAGAAATGTCTTAGCACAGCACTCAACAAAGGCTTTATTGGCTCTGATGCAAAGCAGGATCTTTCATCTTGAGGCAAGTAGGGTGTTTGTTCAGCTGCACTACCATCAATTCAGTCAACATTTTCAGAGCTCTGCCTTGTATTGTGGTACTCCACTACACCATGTAGATATTTGCTAGTCAGGAATTAATAGCACTCTGATTGAATTCCAAGTGGCATGCCAATTCCAATGAATTTTTTACAGTCTTCTACTGAAAATTATAGTTTTATTTTGGTTTTGTTTTTTTGAGGTGGTGGTCATGCAGTGCATTACTTTTTTTTGGGGGGAATTTAAAATCTAAGAAACAGCTCAATAGACACAGGGGCCTTGTGATTGTTTCCTTCTAGTGGTATAGAGTTTAGAGGGATTAAAGGAAAATCAGGTTAAACTTCATTCACAGGTTTTCAAACAATTCCCTGAAAGTCGTTCGGGAATCAGATGCATCAATCAAGCACATGAAGTGCTTGTAGGGGAAAAAGTCTATGTAGGGGAATAAGGCGCAAGCCCAAGATTAAAAAAAAAAAAAAAAAAAAAAAAAGGCAAAATTCAGGTCACCAGATGTCCCAATTGCTAGTTTTGACATCGTGTCTGCATCTTTCCTTGGACACTCATTTTAACCTTCCCGTCACAACATTCAGTCCAATTTACAGCATACTAACAGACAGAATAAATTATTCAATATAACCATCACTGAGGAACTGTTAAAAGTTGGTATGTTATGTCATTAAGCATCTGCTGCTATAGGTTAAGCTAGAATCCCCAGGCTGGACAAAAAGAAGTGGCCAACAACAATTCCAGCTGTCATGAAATTAGGGGAAAATTTGCTACATTAGAGAAATCACAGGAATAGCATAAATATATTTATGTTTTCATCTATGAACCTTACAGAGTAAATAGGACTCTAGATGTAACTTATTTTGGTAAATGATGATCAAAGTTCAATTGCTGATCTTGTGCTTATTGGATTTTAACCTCAAATTGTACATACAACACCATTTTAAAGGTTAAAGATCATCTCTTCTGACTTCTGGTCTACTACAGTGGGTAACTGAGCTAGGTTTTTGCATAACAACTGCTCTTTCTGCTGAGGTACTCAGGATTTTGGAGGTATTTCTATTAAAATTATACTTTTTTGATGTTGCTTTTTTTTTCTTCTTTTTTTATGGAAATGGCATGCAGAACACTGATGCATTTACCCTTTACACTTTTTTAAAACATTGATGCTTAAATGCTTAACTTGGTTTAGCTGTCATGTAACTGCCAAACTAGTCCTTCTCAACAGCCTTTTCTATCCTTAGAGCAAAAACTCTAAAACTTGGAAGTGAAAGAATAAGGTCTATGTCACTCAAGAATCAATCACATAGTTTTTCAACATGCTTTTATTTTCAGCAGTGTGAGATTGGTTTAGTACACAAGATTCTTATTATTTTTGCAATTATTTTCTTTAAGCATACTCAATCTTGACAATCATGGATATGTGAGCTAAAGTTCATCTACCCTACAGTTAGATATACATAAGTCAAAGTTGCTCAGCTTAGTCCTCCTCTGTCAGTCAGATGAATTCACCCTCTTAAAGGTGCCTATTCATCTGCATTGACTATAAAGCATACACATGAAGTCAGGTCAACGGAGCGGTTTGCCTTAGTTGATGAGGAATGGGTTAGAGACCAGTTGAGCAATCTGGACATCCATAAATCCATGGGTCCAGATGGGATGCACCCGCAGGTGGTGACGGAACTGGCGGAGGTCATTGCTAGACCACTCTCCATCATCTTTACCAAGTCTTGGGAAACAGGAGAGGTGCCTGAGGACTGGAGGAAAGCAAATGTCACTCCCATCAAACTGGAACACAAAAGGTTCCACTTAAACTTGAGAAGAAACTTCTTCTCAGTGAGGGTGATAGAACACTGGAACAGGCTGCCCAAGGAGGTTGTGGAGTCTCTTTCTCTGGAGACATTCAAATCTCGCCTGGACGCATTCCTGTGTAACCTTATCTAGGTGTTCCTGCTCCGGCAGGGGGATTGGACTAGATGATCTTATGAGGTCCCTTCCAATCTCTAGCATACTGTGATACTGTGATACAGTTGACCCATTTTGAGTAAGGACTTTGAATTGCGCATACAAGAAGACAATAAGAATAAAAAAGTATCAATAATTTCATTTGGATTTACTGCCTTTTAAATCTTGGCCTTTCATTCACCTCTTTTCCTACTCAATAGTTTTAGTTGTGGGTAGTTAGTGTAGACTTCAAAGCTTTTAAAAATTGTCTTACTGTAATGTGTTTAAAAAATAAAGTACATAATCCTAAATAAAAAGCACTGAACTTTCCATTTGTATTTTTGCCTTTGCCGCTTATTCTACGTGAAATGAAATTTCATCTGTTGTGAAAACAAAAAAAGTATTGACACATAACGAATATTCATGATTTGCTTCTGCTTGCCAAAACTATGATGGTCATCGCAAGTTATCATTCCCTGGCCTGATGCAAAATATGTTAAAAAAACCTCTAAAGGGTAGACTTAGCCTGAAGAAAAAGGAATCAGTTGTGTTATTAAATGTAAATAAAAGTTCTCTCCCCCCTTGTTTAATTTCACTTATATCCCCAGTGCTATATGATCCAAGAAAAATAAAATAAATTCATATTTTCAAAATCCAAAACTGAGCTACTATATGTTATGATCATAAAACTTAAAATTTTCAAAAGCTCTCTTTGTATTCTACAGAATATTTAGCATACCTGTAAAAAAAATTCAAACCTGGACCCTTAATGAGTGGGAAAAAGACAAAAGAAATAAAAAAACAAAGCACACAAAACCCAACAATCATCTGTTACTTTCAGTTGAAATAAATTAATACACAAGACATACCTAACAGAAAATTAGTAAAGCACACTGTAGGAAATATTGCAAATCACAGAATCATAGCTTGGCTGAGGTTGGAAGAGACCTCTGGAGGTCAACCAGCCCTGCACTCAGACAGGGTCACCTAGAGCTGGTTACCTAGGACCATGTCCAGACAGTTTGTGATTACCTCCAGGGATTCACTTGAGTGCCAGGGTTCACTCACCTTGAGAGTGGAACCTCTTGTGTTTCAGTGTCTGCTCATTGCCTCTGGTCCTTGTCTCTGGGCACCACTGAAAAAGAGCCTGTCTCCATCCTTTAGGCACTCTCACTTCAGGTATTTATATACGCGGATCAACATCCATCCCCCCCTCCCCCCCCCCTTTTTTTTTTCTATTATTTCTTTAAATCTGACAATGCAGCTTAGCTTTGTTACCTTCATTGTTAGAGAGGGAAATATTCAATTTAGTTTTTAACAGGGCACTGTAATCTTCCCAGAAACAAATTCCATATGAATGCATTTGAACTCTATTCTCTGATATTCCTATTGGCTAATTTACTATAAACAGGAATTTCATATACCTGTGTCTGTATATAATATATATGTCTGTATATGTATATATATGCCCATATATGTGTGTATATATATATTTATTCCAATATGTGTGTGTATATATTTATTCCATCATATGCCCTTTCAATTATTTCAGGATAACCATTTTGTGGATTCCAGGGTTATTTAATAAGCTTTAAAAAAACTGACACTTCACAGTAACAGATTCTAGTGACAGAGAAGTAGTAGCAAATTTCATAAACACCTATTTCTATTTTGGGGGAGGGTGGTTATGCTCCATTTAATATTAGAAACTTCAGAGTGCATTTATTAGGCATAATATCTTTTTTGACCTAAACCTATGTTCTGGTTTCTCTCATTAGTTTTCTGATCCATCTGAATCTCATTTTGATAATTTATAGTAGATTTCCATTGTGTTAGAAGGCGTCATTTTTTTCCCCTTTACAACCTTTTATACAGCCTTTCTACAACCTTTCTACAACCTTTATACAGCCTTTCAGCAGATTTAGATGAGCAGTCCATAGAACAATTACTGTCAACCATATACAACAACTCCTCCTTTTTCCATTATTGCATCATCCTGAGGAAATAAAAACAACAAAAAATATTTAAAACATGTGTTCTGTACTACCAAATCTGTTATTTCATTTTGGTCATAATCAACTGCTAAAATAAATGCTACCTTTAAGCAATACCTGATTTTTTTATTAAAATAAGCGAGCTGCGGCATTTTCTGACATTAGAGTCTAAAAATGTCACCAGTAAGAGGACTTAGAGACACAATAAAATAATACTTCTGTACTAACAAATCCTCTGTTAAATGTATGCAACTTCACCATAGTCCTGTAAGATGATACCAGTCCATGAAACAACAAAAAGAATAAACTCATGAAGTCCACTTGACTCGCAGACTTCTATTCCAATTGTCACTTCTATTCCAACATATTTCTTCACTTCTACTCCAATATAGTTCTGTGTACACACTAGAGTACTACTACACACTTTCCAAAGGAAGATAATTTCAAGAGTTGATGACATATGCTGCAATAAAGCTTACAGTACCAAAATAAACAAGAAAAAATTTTCTGAAACTAAAATTCTGTATTTTTCAATGGAATTTGAACTCTTCTAATCCTTTGCAAACTATTTATAGATTTAAAAAAGAAAGTGAAACCAATGACTCATGGAGTGCAATACTAAGTTTAATACTGCCTTATGTTGATAAATATTATAATTTATTTAATGCAGTTAAATTCTTTCATGATTTTTCTCTGCTGTAGGATATTTCTTTAAGTAGACTTGCTATAAATTTAATTATTGCAGGGAGATAGACACTGAAATTAAATTGAATCCAAATACTTTGACACATGGCAGACATTTAGCAGCTGCTAATGTGAAACACTAAATTGAACTGAATTTAAACAAGAGGTTTAGAAACCTCAAATTAAATTGTTTTGCCTAATGCTTCTGTTGTTGCCTTTACTTTAACTTCCCCAGAAGAATCTTTCAAATGAAAAAATCCAATGAAGTTAGTTGTTTTGTTTTGTTTTGTTTTGCTTTGGTTTTGTGTGTGTGTGCCTATGGGAGTGGACACAATATTACCCATCTGCAGAATTTCCCAGTGTGCTTTTTTTTTTGGTTTTTTTTTTTTTTTTGGGGGGGGGGGTGGTTTTTATACTTGGGGGGGAGGTTGATTTGTTTCTTTACCTGCATTATTATTGATAGCGGAATAGACTCCACAACTTGGTTAAAGTTGTAAAGTAGGTATGCTTTATTCAGCTGAAGACGCACGGGGGATTGGTCCTCCAAAAGGCATGCGTGCCTCAGTGCCATTTTCCTTTTACATTTATCCTGTAAAGTCATACATAGGTATTAGGTCGCACAATACGCCTATACATATTCATATTCTATCCCCGCTTCGTATTATAATGAGCTAAAAGGCGCTCCACTCATGCGCAGTGCCTCCTGCTGGTCTTGGGCAGGGGTCTTCAGATGAAGTAAGTAGTCTTCCTCTTGTGGGTAGGGGTCTTCAAGATGAAGTAAACGAGTCTTCCTCAGGCTTGAACTTTTTACCTCTGGTCCTCACGCATGCTCTTTAGGAGCTGGATGGGTCTGGTCCATGTCTAGCTGGTTTAATGAGCTATTCCCTTCGCTAGGAAGCCTTATCTTAGTGCTGTCTGATAAGGCAACTGCTGGGCTTGTCAAGCCAGCCATGATTTAAGCAGTACTCCTTGTACAACCCCCATTCTCCTCACTAGGAGGTTTTGTTCTGGTATTTGTCTGATAAGACATCTGCTGAGCTCGTTAAACCAGCTATGACTTAAGCAGTACCCCCCTGTACATTTTGACAACCCCCCTGTACATTTTGACAACCCCCCTGTACATTTTGTCTAACCCCCTTGTACACAATAGGCCACATCAGTTTCAATTATTACCCATATTGTTATTTTCTGAATATTTCATAATTGAGCTACTCATATTTCAAAATAAATGCACTATGTTGTCCAGAAATGATTAACTCTAGAAAACCCAAATTAATTTCTAAATATATATTTGAACTAACACGCGTATTTATGTCTCTTCTACAAGCAGAAGAATCAAACAACACAATCATAGAATCATAGAATAGTTAGGGTTGGAATAGACCTTAAGATCATCTAGTTCCAATCACCCAGAATGCCAGAATAATGCTTTATTTGGATGCAGAATTTGAGGTTTCTTTTTATACAAAGGAGATAGATATCTTGAATTGCTGAGGTGAGTAGCTCGAGAGAGGACGCCTTGAACACCGGAGCGGGGGGAGATCAGCGTCCAGGAGCCTCAACTCAGAGCGACAAGAGCCACCGAGGGAGCCTCAAGTCCTCGACAGGACCTGCCCAGGAGCCGGCAGCTCCGCTGATGCGAGCGGGGACTCACAGGGGGCGGAGCCAGGAGGAACGGCGCTAGCCCTGATTGGTTAAAAACCTGCCCCAGGGAGCGCGGCGAGGCAGTTTGTGCGGCAGTTCGAGCGGGATGGTGAGCACTCGCCGTATGACCAGGGCTCGGTCTGGGAGCTCTGCTCTGGCTGCCCCGGCGGTGGCCACCGTAGGCACCCAGACAGAGCAGATGAGAGGGGAGGCTGCAGTGCAGAACTCAGGGTGTAGAGAGTGCCTGCACTGGTCTGGTGAGGGAAAGGTACACAATGGGCAGGGCTGCTCTCGGTGCTCCCTGGTGGAAGTTCTGCTGCAGCAGGTGGCTGAGCTGCAGGAAGCTATTAATAGGCTACAAGATGTCAGGGTAGCTGGAGAGGAAGCAGGAATGCTTGCTCCCTGCCCAAACTGTGCAGGGGCCTCAAGGTTCCCCTGTAGCTCATGGAGGAAAGAAGAAGGCTGTTAACCCTCGAAGCTGGGAATTGGTGACAAAGAAAACCAACAAAAAAAGGAGGAAGAGGACAATTAAGAGTAAGGGACTTCCTCCTAAACCTGTTGGCCCCATGCAGAACCGCTTTGCTGTCCTGCAGGGGGCTCATGAGGAAACGCACTTCTGCCAGAAACAGCCGGCTGATGCACTAGTAAAGAAAATTTCTACTGGTGCTGCCAGGAAAAAGCAGCGGGTCATAATGGTAGGAGATTCTACTTTGAAAGGGACAGAAGCACTCGTCTGTCAGCCTGACCCAGTCTCAAGAGAGGTGTGTTGCCTACCAGGGGCACGGATCAGGGATGTGGCAGAGAGGCTGCCTGCTCTGGTAAGTCCCACAGACTATTACCCACTTCTGGTTATACATGTGGGTGCTAGGGATGTAGATAGTAGTAGCCTGGGGAGCATAAAGAAGGACTACAGGGCCCAGGGAGAGGTGGTTAAGGGCTCTGGAGCTCAGATAGTCTTTTAATCTATTCTCCAGGATACAGGGGAGGACCTAAAAACAGCTAGGAGGATTAGCCAGGTTAATAAATGGTTAAAAGGGTGGTGTCACAGTCAGGGGTTTGGGTGTCTTGAACATGGGACCCAAGTTTGTAGGCCAGGTCTAGCGGGGGCTGGTGGAGCTGATCAAAGGGGAAGAGCAGTTTTGGTAGGAGGCTTGCCAGACTGGTCAAGGAGGCTTTAAACTAGATGTGTTGGGAGAGGGGGGCATCATTCCACCCCAACACACCCAGTCACTTGCCAGCACCTATAATAAATGCTCAGAGCAGTGCAGAGATATTCCGGCTGCTCCAGCCAATGAGCCGGCTTCATTTTGAGCTCGGCTCAGATGCCTCTATACAAATGCCCGTAGCATGGGGAACAAACAAGAGGAATTAGAGATGTGTGCTCGTCTACAGGGGTATGATATTGTAGGCATCACAGAAACATGGTGGGATGGCTCCTATGACTGGGGTGTTGGAATGAAAGGTTACAGACTCTTTAGAAAAGACAGGCCTGGCAGGCACGGAAGGGGAGTTGCTCCTTATGTTAGGGATAGGCTGGAGAGTATGGAACTCTGTCTGGAGACTGGTGAGCAGTTAACAGAGAGCTTGTGGGTCAGGCTTAAAGGCAAAACAGCAATGGGAGACATTACTGTGGGGATCTGTTATAGACCACCTGATCAAGAGGAATCTGCAGATGAAGTACTCTATAGGCAGATAGGAAAAGCCCCACGCTCACAGGCCCTCGTTCTCATGGGTGACTTCAACCACCCTGACATCTGTTGGAATGACGGTACGGCCTGGGACAAGCAATCCAGGAGGTTCCTCGATTGTGTGGAAGACAACTTCCTTCTGCAAGTAATAGAGGAACTGACAAAGAGGTGCCATGCTTAACCTTGTGCTCACCAACAGGGAAGGGCTCATTGGAAATGTGGCACTGCAGGGCAGCCTTGGATGCAGTGACCACGAGATGGTTGAATTTGACATCCTTAGGACAGTGAGAAGAGCATGCAGCAAGCTCACTGCCCTAGACTTCAAAAGAGCAGACTTTGGCCTCTTCAGGAACCTGCTTAGTAAGGTTCCATGGGATATAGCCCTAGAGGGCAGGGGAGCTCAAGACTGTTGGTTGGTCTTCAAGGATCACCTGCTACAAGCTCAGGAGTGTTGCATCCCAACCAGAAGGAAGTGCAGCAGGAGGGCCAGGAGACCTCCTTGGATGGATAAGGAGCTCCTGAGGAAAATTCAAATGGTAAAGGAGTTTTATAGAAAGTGGAAGCAAGGACAGGTGGCCTGGGAAGAGTACAGGGATGTTGTCCGGGAAGGTAGAGACCAGGTTAGGAAAGCTAAGGCCCAGTTAGAATTAACTTAGCTAGGGATATTAAGGATAACAGGAAGGGATTCTACAGGTACATAGCAAATAAAAAACAGATTAGGGAGAATGTAGGCCCCCTCAGGAAGCTCTCAGGTGAACTAGCTACACAGGATTTGGAGAAGGCTGAGGTTCTGAATGACTTCTTTGTCTCTGTCTTCTCTGGCAAAGGCTCTGACCACACCACCCAAGTCTTGGAAGGCAGATGCAGGGACTGTGAGAATGAAGACCTTGGGCCCACTGTGGGAGAGGAATTAGTTCGAGACCATCTTAAAAATCTGAACATGCACAAGTCCATGGGTCCTGATGAAATCCATGTGTGGGTCCTGAAGGAGCTGGCAAGTGAAGTTCCTAAGCTGCTGGCCATCATATTTGGAAAATCATGGCAGTCAGGTGAAGTTCCCGATGACGGGAAAAGGGGAATATAACCCCCATTTTCAAGAAGGGGAAAATGGATGACCGAGGGAATTACATACCAGTCAGTCTCACGTCTGTGCCTGGCAAAATCTTGAAGCAGATTCTCCTGGAAGGCATGCTAAGGCACGTGAAAAACAACAAGGTGCTTGGTGACAGCCAGCATGGCTTCACTAAGGGGAAATCCTGCCTGACCAATTTGGTGGCCTTTTATGATGGGGCTACAGAACTGATGGACAGGGGTAGAGCAGTTGATGTCATCTACCTGGACTTGTGTAAAGCGTTCGACACTGTCCCACATGAAATTCTTGTCTCTAAATTGGAGAGACATCAATTTGATGAATGGACCACTCGATGGACAAAGAACTGGCTGGAGGGCTGAACACAAAGAGTTGTGGTCAATGGCTCAATGTCCAGCTGGAGACCAGTAACAAGTGGTGTCCCTCAGGGATGGGTGTTGGGACCGGTCTTCTTTAACATCTTCATCGCTGACATGGACAGTGGGATTGAGTGCGCCCTCAGCAAGTTTGCCGATGGCACCAAGCTGTTTGGTTCGGTTGATACGCTGGAGGGAAGGAATGCCATCCAGAGGGACCTTGGCATGTTTGTGAGGTGGGATGATGCCAACCTCATGAAGTTTAACCATGACAAGTGCAAGGTCCTACACCTAGGTCAGAGCAATCCCAGACACAGCTACAGGCTGGGCAGAGAAGAGATTCAGAGCAGCCCTGCGGAGAAGGACTTGGAGGTGCTAGTCAATGAGAAAATGAAAATGAGCTGGCAGTGTGTGCTTGCAGCCGAGAAAGCCAACCGTATCCTGGGCTGCATCAAAAGGAGTGTGACCAGCAGGTCGAAGGATGTGATCCTGCCCCTTTACTCTGCTCTTGTGAGACCTTACCTGGAGTACTGTGTACAATTCTGGTGTCCTCAACAGAAAAAGGACATGGATCTGTTGGAACAAGTCCAGAGGAGGGCCACGAGAATGATCAGGGGACTGGAGCACCTCCCATATGAAGATAGGCTGAGAAAGTTGGGGCTGTTCAGCCTGGAGAAGAGAAAGCTGCGTGGAGACCTCATAGCAGCCTTCCAGTATCTGAAGGGGCCTATAGGGATGCTGGGGATGGACTCTTCATTAGGGACTGTAGTGATAGGACAAGGGGTAATGGGTTAAAACTTCAACAGGGGAAGTTTAGATTGGATATAAGGAGGAAATTCTTTCCTGTTAGGGTGGTGAGGCACTGCAATAGGGTGCCCAGGGAGGTTGTGAATGCTTCATTCCTGCCAGTGTTCAAGGCCAGGTCGGATGAATCCTTGGGTGATATGGTTTACAGCGAGGTGTCCCTGCCCATTGCAGGGGGGTTGGAACTTGATGATCTTAAGGTCCTTTCCAGCCCTAACTATTCTATGATTCTGTGATTTCTATCATATTTTTTGTGGTCCCTGTGTGCCTCTTCAGTACGGTTTTGATTGAAGGAAACCCATAGGGATTTCGGAATGTCTCAGAGCAACCTAGCAGAACTGGAGTGCAGTTCTGATACCCTAACTACCTTTTCTGTCTCTGAAACAGAATATCTAAACCATTTGAGCTGCATATTAACTGTCTATGCATTTTACCTTGTATGCATATTGTGCATGTTGTAGAAGTTTGTCTTGAACACTTTCATCACAAATAAATTGTCAAAGGCATTCTAATTGAATTACTGTACTACTTCAGAATAATGCTGAAAATGCAAAATTAAGATGTTTAATAGCTTCTCCACCACCAAAGCCAATTCATAAATGTACCTTTGCAAGAGGTTTTTTTTTTTTTTATCAGTTGGTGATTTTTATCTCCTTGCGAGGTTACTGTAATTTCTTTTTTTCCCTTGTTAATTTGAGGATATCTTGCAAAAAATGTGTCAAGACAAATTTAAAGAGTACTCTGTAGTGTTTTCTGAAATTTTATTGCTGCAATTAAGAAACCATAAAGCTTTCACAGGATTCTGACTGTGTTCATGTAAAAGTAAATAGGAAACAATTAATTTCTACATTACCTGTAGTGGCCAGACAGTTGGAAAGGTTTTAACATTCTTTCCCTCAATAATTCCCTCATTAAACAAAACAAAACAAAAACCAGATAAGGGATGCACAATTAATATTCCCATTTTAAAAACAAACAAAAAACCCCCCAGACAAACAACCCGGAACTAAGCCAACCTAAATCTTGTGGTATGCAAAAGCAAAGAATAAGCAAAGCATTATTAATTCCACTGTCAATATTTATTAAAGTTCTGTACAGTCTACCTAAAGACTAATCAAAGTATACTGTGAGATTGCTCTTAAAATTTATTTTTTTCTCTTGTTCTGTAAGAATGGTGTAAGACATTTTAGCATTCTTTCAGAAAAATGGAAGTATCAGAATAAAGAGGTACACTGCGAATATTGACAGAATGATGAAGAAATGTCCTAACCCAATAGGCAGAAAAGTTGGAACACAGGACCCATCAGGATTGCTTTTCTCCTCTCATCTACCCTTTGATTCTGGCTCTTGATTAATTTGTCCTTGTCACAGAGGTTAGCTTAATTCTATCACATCCGTATATTCTAGGTAAAGTAAGTTTCACATGTGCAGACTGCAGGCTCGTTTGTCACATTATTGCTTGCTGTCACTTTGGAAGGTAGGTGTCTGTTTGAAGAATGTACGGTGGCTAGAAGGTCAGGGGATTTACATAAAGCTTGGAATGAAACTCTTCAGGCACAAGATACTACTCCTGCATGTGTGCACAGAAAGCACACAGGTTTCAGCTTGTAGAAACTGATATTGTGATTTCTTTTTTTTTTTTTTCTTCAAATAGTAATATTTTCCCAATACTTTCAGAAAATTGAATATAAAACTGATATACCATTCTGTGGTTAATTTTTCTTTCTCACTAGTGTATTCATGATCTGCTGAAATGTACTATTTAAATTTCTCATCACTCTGGTAACTCTATTTTGAAGGTATTTAGGTTTCTTATGGTTATCCTAGTAATTCTAACCTTCAGAAATGTAAAAAGGTGGTGCAAAATAAAACAATTATTTATTCACATATACACTCTTGCATAATTGTACCAAAGACATGTGAGTTTTTACAACAAGATGGGAGATGGTGATCATATATTGAAATAAAAAATAGATTTGTTTTTGTATTTGATCTGGAAAGATGTTTGTCTTTGTTTCTTGGGGTTTGCTTATTTGTTTAAACGGAACAAAGAAAAATTTATCTTTACATTAGGAAATATCCCATTAAATTAAGATTCTCATACTTCAAAACTTGCATATCTAAGTGAGCTTCTAGATCTTAAAACATAGTTATTTCATAACTTGTATGCTTTTGTAGTAATCATAAAATGGTTAGGATATAAAAATACATAAGGTATATATAAGGTTAGATATAAGGAAGAAGTTCTTCACTGTAAGGGTGGTGAGGCACTGCAATGGATTGTGCAGGGAAGTTGTGAATGCTTCATTCCTGGTGGTGTTCAAGGCTGAATTGGACAGACCCTTGGACAACATGGTTTATTGTGAGGTGTCCCTGCCCATTTCAGGGGGGTTAGAGGTAGATGATCTTAAGGTCCCTTCCAACCCTAACTATTCTGTGATTCTATTGGATCTCAAAAAACTTGTGCGTTTTTGGGTTCCTCAAGTGGTCTCAAACAGCTACCTGCCCTGAGAGTCAGGGGTTTTAGTGGTGGGAAAAGGAAGATTATTATTGAAAACTGAGGCACAAAAATTGTTGAGCATCTCAGCCTTCCCCATGTTTGTTGTCACTACTTCTGTCTTATCAATGAGGAAGGAAACATTTATTTTAATCTTCTTTTTCTGGCCAATATACCTGTAGAAGCCTTGGAGTAATTTTAATATCTCCAGAGAGAGTTATAATTAACAAAATCTTCTAAAATAGCATTTCATGGGCAGAAAAAGATTTCAAAGGGTAAAGGCTACATCATTCTCATCAATAAAAATTTACCAGAAAAACTATATAAAGTACTTGAAGATCTGAGTTTGGCTAAAAAAAAAAATAATAAAAAAATCTGTTTTTCATGGGTATCTAATCAGTGAATTGAAAATACTTGAATTACTGTGGTAGCTTTTAAACCAAGTTTCTTCTGCTGCAGAAGATTTTTTTTTTTTCATGTTAAAATCATTACATCATAATTGTCTTGGGACATGTTTATGTTGTGGGAAAAGGAGTCACACACCAGAGATATTACTTAATTGAATTTACTTCCAGGTACCACCAACTTCTGATGACTGAGTCAACTATTAGGAATAAAGGCCATAATTTAAACAAACAAATAAACGAAACCCCAGCAAATCAAAACAAAACCCCACCAACACTTAAGTATATGCATGACCTTCTCCAGGCCTGACACAAGGCACACAACTCTCCTCCTCCCTTCATATTTTCACCTTCCCTGTTTTTACTGCTGGTTACACTTAGTTTGTCTCAATTCACCTATCTTTCTCCTCCCTCATGGCTGCCTCTCCTAAATACATACAAATTGGGATCTCAAGGGTTCCCTTGTTCGGCTGCAGTATCAGGGAGCAATGGGACATACACAGTGGTGTTGGAGTCACCTAGACTAGGAGGTGATGAGCTCAAGGCATATCAGGGTCTTTTCTGCACAGGAGACTCTACAGCCCCCAACAACCCAAACCCACTATAGTAGATGTTAAACCCAGTATAAGTACACAGCTGATACTGAACCTCAGTAGAATGTTTCCTTTTAGACCTGATGGTATGAATGTACTCGTGAATGTACAGAAGAGAAGCACACACCATTTAGGTGTTGGCCTGTGCATGAATGACTTATAATCCATGACACTACTAAATGGTGGATCTCAGGAAAGCAGGCTAAAGAAGTTTTCCTAAACTACGTTTCTGAAGTAATGTGTATCAACATCAGGTTTTAAAGACTCCACTACAAGAAAAAAATATATATAATTTTTTCATGGTTTTATTTTTTGTTTGTTAGTTTCCACTCATATTTGTTTCCTTCTGGTCCTTAGGCTCTACTGCTTCATTCTGTTTCCCAGGTTGGTTTGCCTGTGAATGTCTATCAGTGTATAAAATTTCAGGAAGATCAGTAGTGAGCACTGCAGACATTATGCAGACAACAGCCTAGTAGAGCAAGAGAGATAAATGTTTTATAGGCAACTTGAAGATTCCCATGCTACTGCAGATCAGGAACCATCCCCAAATTACATTTTACAATATTCCCTTCTCAGATCTGTTCAGTAAAATCTTCAGTTACCCATGATGCTCAAAGGTGTTAGAGCAGCCAATGTACCTGTTACAAGAGTTATGTAGTCATCTGAAATCTGAAAGATTGCTGCTTAGTATCCAAGACTAATGTCGGCTACTTCTATCTGAAAGGGAAGAACTCTCAGGTTGTTTATAAGAAATAGATCTATACATAAGGGTGATTTCTCATTTTTCTCTTCAGGTTAAGTAGAGGGCAGCTCATGACATGAAATCAATTTTTTCAGTTTGACAAGGGCAGTCACTGCTCAATCCTTCTGCCTCTCATTTTCTTATTCTAAATGATAAATATAACGCATCTGCATGCCTTAAACATATGCCTGCCTTACAGTTTATAATGAAACTCCTCTTTTTGGGTATGAACACGAATAGTTTGAGTTTTTTTCAGGGAACTCTGAGTACTGGAAGGACTACAGTGATGCACTTGAATACTAGTAGATTCTCTTGAGTCTTTACTTTTCACCTAAAAATTGAGATATTGGACAGTCTATTATGTCTGAGCTAT
The DNA here is from genome assembly GCF_033783945.1 of Neopsephotus bourkii. NCBI lineage: Eukaryota > Metazoa > Chordata > Aves > Psittaciformes > Psittacidae > Neopsephotus > Neopsephotus bourkii. The sequence goes on along the minus strand of NW_026901872.1, from coordinate 4,643,170 downwards.
TGCATCTGTTTAAGAATGTATTTAGTTTCTATGCCTCTTGGCATGTTTCACATATCAGGCTAGTAAGTAGAATTACCTTTACAAGACCCCTAGAGTATAGAATATATTTCATAAGTGGGAAGAAAACCCCTCCAAACACCATAAATAAAACATAACTTGATGAAACCAAAAGTAGTCGTAATGGTGCATGAACTGAAACAGTATTATGTGCAATATATTGCACTGTAATTGCTCTATAATCTCTTAAGTAGTGGTTTTAGTGTAAATTATGTCCCCCCTTATTTTAATGATCATATGGTACACTAGAATAATTTTAACCATCAAGAAAGTTAAAATATGTATTGGAAAGTTCTGGTTCAGTTCATGGCTGCTTTTTTTAAAGTAATATGAAGGTGGTTAAATTAAAATATGTTAGCTTGATTCACAGGATAACCTACATAAAGCTGCAAAAACAAAAAAAAAGTTTATATAGCAGAGCCAGTGCATAAAAGGAAGTTCCATTGACCCAATCATGACTAATACTGAACAGTAGTAAACGTGATGAGTACTTACGTGAAATATTAATACCATTATTTTGAATGCAGATGTAAGGTTAAAATGTTAAGATAATCAATAAATCCCCAAAGATCTATTTGTGAAAGTGTATTGTAGACAGTATATGTAAAATACTGAACATAAGACAGTAGGCAATAATAAGTATTTCAGAGCATTATCAGAAATTCAAGTATTTTTTTCAGGTAGCGCAGCTGGGACTGTCCATGGTGGACAAGGAAGGTACTCACAGCTGAATCCATGGGACAAAACCAAAGCCGAACCCCAAAAAATCCAGTGTCAACCAATTAACAGTTCTGGATTTAGGTTTACTCCAGTGCAGTCATTTGAGATGCAGAACATCACTGTAATTCTATTGTCCTATGTGAATTAAAGGGCTTCCTTTTCGGGCACCATTTGGATAAACTGTATGTCAAGTTATACAAAATTGTTCAGTATTTCCACAATTGCTTGCCTGTTAGAGCAATGACCTAACTTTCAGTTTAAAATCTGGGGTTAAAATCTTTTCAGCAAACATGTCTTCATCAGGCTGAGGTCTGTCTGTCTGTCTATTTGCCTATAGCCATACTGGTTATGAGGCTGATACTTTATAGATGCAGTTTCTGAATTTACATCTCAGTAGTTCTATACAATAAAGTAAATTTTTGTAACATTAAAATGATATATATTTTTTCCACATAAAACATCCCTGATTAAAAATTAAGTCATTTTTAATTACAGCCATAGATTATAGCGGTAAAATATAGCATGAAGGAAAATGCAATTAGAACTATAGTGAACATTAATGTAAATCAAAAGTCAGTAGTGAAGCAAATATAATGAGTTAGTCAAACCATGAATAAATCATATTTGTTAGAGTTCTTGCAGACATGTATTTTCACAGGAGCCAGACAAGAAAGTTGTTTCATTTAATTCCCTTTTTTTTGGACAAAATACTGCCACTACTTATGAATTATTGTGGCCAACCTGAGTTACATGAACATGTATCTTGTTTGTGTTGCTTCAGTCTCTGAGGATTACAGACTGATGTCCTTTTTACCTGCATGATCTTAATAGTACAGTCACTCAACCATCAAACTAATTATCTCTATGCTGGGACAAGGATCATCTGTATTTAAAATCCAAAGAATAAAGTACAAAATTACAATTGAGACGTTAACATCTGCCTTAATTTGTACCTTTCACATTTTGTATTGCATATGACAATGTCAGAATTGTCAGAGGAAATTTAGTCTCCGAACAAATCCAAGAGTTTTGGCATCTTCAAACACTAAAGATAAGTTTTGCAGATATCTCCTGTGATGTTATCTCTGCATCAGCATGTGGATCAGATTTTCATATAGACAGTGCATTCATACACATATGTTTGGTTTTTTTTTACAATAAAGTTATTTCTGCTGCATGACTTCCAATATTTATTTTTTTGTTGTGGCAGGCAAGTCAATCTAAAAGTTTATGTGACTTATTTTTTAATATTACAAAACTGAATGGATGATGTGGTACTACAGACTCAGTGCTACGAATATCCCAAAGAGAGGGAAAAACAATCAGTGGTGATGGAGTAGTACATGCTAACTGTAATGTTTATAATGAGACTAAATGTCGTAAAAGGAACATTCATCTTAGATGGTGGCAAAAATCCAAAGATTTTGACAGGCTAAATTCAGCACAATCAGCAATCTCTATTCCAGATTTCAGACAGAATTGAAAAAAACAAATGTTGGCTAAAGGCTCTGTGGAAACTATTATGAAATTTGAGGTGTTACTTTAAAATAGCTGATCAATAATCAGAATACTTCTATATATCTTTTCAGGAGAGGGAGAAGGAGGAAATACAGGCTAATGGAAATAAGAAAGCTTTCAAACAGATATTGAAAGACTAAATGGAAATATGAGGAGAAAGGAAAAGAGAGGTTAAATATATGGTCAGTTTTCCTATGGTTAGAGCATTCTACACTGACCAGATATCTCTCCTACATATTTTTTATTGTTTGTTTTGAGAAGGATGTTGCAATAAGATCATGCCTGGCATATGTCAACAATTTTTTGTGTAAAGAATTCTCAGGTACCCAAGTCTCTGTTTTTAACATCATACAAGATATAAACATAAGTAAAAAATAAAAAATAATAACAAAATTGAAATATTGGAGTTTAGAAGATGGTTTCTAACAACTGCAGTTCAGTTCTAGTATAGCATTACAGCTAGTCATGGGATAAATAATAAAGAATTTCATGATGAAAGCGTCGTGAAAGAATTCAGTAATGCCAAAAGTTTAATCCTTATTTTATTTTCCTGTCTTTAATTTCTGTAAGTTCTAAAATTCTTCCAAGTTCTTCAAAACCAATCTATAAAGCATGAAAATACAAAGATTTGTAAGGGAAATAATTAAGAAGGAAATCGTATAAATTTGCACTATATTTGTTTCAGTAAATGCTGTGTATAAATGGAGAACATTTATGTCTGTTCTCACAATATGTAATCATAGAATCATAGAATAGTTAGGGCTGGAAAGGACCTTAAGATCACCCAGTTCCAAACCCCTTCTGGAGGCAGGGACACCTCACACTAAAACATGTCACCCAAGGCTCCATTCAACCTGGGCTTGAACACTACCAGGGATGGAGCATTCACAACTTCCTTTGGTAACCCATTCCAGTGCCTCACCACCCTCACAGTAAAGAACTTCTTCCTTTTATCTAACCTAAATTTCCTCTGTTTAAGTTTGAACCCATTACCGCTTGTCCTACCACTGTGGTCCCTAATGAAGAACTCCTCCCAGCATCCTTGTAGGCCCCCTTCAAACAGTGATATTTTCATCAAACTCTGTTTCTGCAGTAGTCCAGAATGTCATAATCAAATTATATAATAATAACCGATTATAAGGAAATACACCTTTGTGCAGTGTGCCCACATGATAAACATTTTAGGGTACACTTACTATCCCCCTTGCAGTGATTATTTTGAATTTCTAGTTCCTGCAAACTGGAACCAATTTTACTATTCCATATCATCTCAGGTGTCAGTAGAGATCACTCACTAAACAAATATTCTGTATCTGATTTTTCCTAAAGCAAATTCTTAACATAAAAGGAATCTAACTTAGCTTCCTCAACTATATGTCTTCAGGGTGTTCATGACTGTATCTTGTTATTCCCTACCATCTTCAATCTTGTTCAGTTACCAGTCAGCATAGCCGTTTACTTATCATGCAAACAAAGTTAAGGTTATGTTTAAAACAATAGCTTCCAGCTGTTTCCAGCTCCAATCATTAAAAATACATCATTCTGGTCAATTGAGAGAGCAGCTGCCAGTTTTGTTCAAAAATATAATTTAGTGAGCATAGTAAATAAGAAATTAAACTTAATGTAATAAAAGGCTTTTAGATTGACTTGCACAGTGTTGTTGCTTGACTGTTGTGTATAAAGACAGAAATAATGTATGCAAATTAGATGAAGTTAAAATTAAAGATGTCTCGCAGAGAACGGCTAAAGACACCAATTTTATTTTACTGTTTGTAAGTGGATAAATAATTCTCCAGTATACATGAAAACAGCAGAAACATGTTACTAAATTCATTTGAGATTTTCATTCCCTTCTCATCCTTAATCAGAAACTACTTGGGAAATAGCTTCTAAATCACAAAAGTATACCAGGCTACTGTCAGTTCAAGGTGAATTTTTTATGTTTAAAAGGATCAGATTAATGCAAAATTACACAAAACATAGCTTATATGTAGGTACATTTGTTTTAAGAAACATTTGTCAGAAAGTTATTTTGGTTCCAATTTTGTTTTGAGCTATAGCTCAGAAACCACTCTGGCATAAAAAATGAAGCCTTCTCTTCTCCAGGCTGAACAGCCCCAACTTTCTCAGCCTATCTTCATATGGGAGGTGCTTCAGTGTCCTGATCATTCTCGTGGCCCTCCTCTGGACTTGTTCCAACAGTTCCATGTCCTTTTTATGTTGAGGACACCAGAACCGCACACAGTACTCCAAGTGAGGTCTCACAAGAGCAGAGGAAAGGGGCAGGATCACCTCCTTCGACCTGCTGGTCACACTCCTTTTGATGCAGCCCAGGATACGGTTGGCTTTCTGAGCTGCAAGCGCACACTGCCAGCTGATTTTCATTTTCTCATTGACAAACACCCCCAAGTCCTTCTTCACAGGGCTGCTCTGAACCTCTTCTCTGCCCAGCCTGTAGCTGTGTCTGGGATTGCTCTGACCCAGGTGTAGGACCTTGCACTTGGCATGGTTAAACTTCATGAGGTTGGCATCATCCCACCTCACAAGCATGTCAAGGTCCCTCTGGATGGCATTCCTTCCCTCCAGCATATCAACTGAACCACACAGCTTGGTGCCATCGGCAAACTTGCTGAGGGCGCACTCAATCCCACTGTCCATGTCAGCGACGAAGATGTTAAACAAGACTGGTCCCAACACCCATCCCTGAGGGACACCACACATTAGTTGTCTCCAGCTGGACATTGAGCCATTCCACAACTCTTTGTGTGTGGCCATCCAGCCAGTGCTTTATCCACCAAGTGGTCCATTCAATTGATGTCTCTCCAATTTAGAGACAAGGGTATCGTGTGAGACAGTGTCGAACGCTTCACACAAATCCAGGTAGATGACATCAACTGCTCTACCGCTGTCCATCAGTTCTGTAGCCCTATCATAAAAGGCCACCAAATTGGTCAGGCAGGATTTCCCCTTAGTGAAGCCATGCTGGCTGTCACCAAGCACCTTGTTGATTTTCATGTGCCTTAGCAACAATTGTCCAACAATTCATCACACTGAATCCTGCTTATTTAAGTAACCTGTGAATACAGTCATACATAGAAGCTTAAATATTTCGAAATACTAATACACAACAGTTGAAAATAAATGACAAAATTCTGATTTGATATTTCACACTGCATGACTATGGTACTTTGTTAACTAAAGTATGGTATTTTTTATGATACATCAGAAACACAGATTACCACATATATTGCATATTTAAGAATAGAAAATACAGACTACAAATGGTGAATTTCTAAAGTAATTACAGTAATGCTCACAGTATATATATTCCATTTGAGTAAATGATATCTGATTTATATGAGATCATGTGTCATTGACATATTTAATAATTCAACTGATTCACAAATTTTGCTAGTACTGTAAAATATTTGGAATGCTAGAGAGATCACTGAGATTCTGTTTCTCCTAAATCTGTGACAATTTAAATGTTAACTTTTTTCTTTGCACTTTTAACACAATCCACCTCTATTTTTAGCTAAGTAAAATAATGCTTATACCTGTTTATTTGCTGAGGCTTTTTTTTTTTTTTTTTTTACACTGTCCCATCCATTATTACATAGATCTAAGACTATGCCCTGTTTAGGTGACTATTGAATATAACTAATTTGTAGTTACTACACTGACAAAAGCTTGGTGATATACTGTAAAAATAATTAAATGCTTTTATTTAATAATTATTTGGTAGTCTATGCTTCAAAATTTGTAATTCTTTCTTCACAGACATCTAGGTAAATTGTAATTTACATTAACAGGGAAGTAAGTCTTAAGAGCAAAATAGGACCTGGCTTTTGAACACATTCTCTGATTGGCAGTACTAGCCATAGAAAAATTTCCCTTCCTGGATTCAAAGTACTCCAGAACTGCTGACTTTCAAAGCATGCTGCATGAAACTGATTAAAAATGGCTATGTCATTTAAAATTCAACATACATATATATGCAAACATCTGCTGATTTTTTTGCATCTGCTAAATGTATATTGCTGTAAGGAAAGAAACTGGAGGGGTTTTTTTAAATACCCTTTATGAACTCCTGTGGAGTATGCTTATAGCTTTATTATCTATGAGCTTCTTTGAACTAAACAGTAAATATGCTCTACAGAAAAGACTTAGAGAAACAAGAAATGAGTACAACAGTGGTTAAGAAGGTAAGGAGGAAAGTCAATTTTAATTACTAAATCCACAGAGTATAGACTGAATAGTTAGGACCTCAGTGTACACATGGACCTAATTTCCTTTACGCAAAACCACAGCGTTTCACCACAGCTGGGGTCTTCATAGCATCAAAGCCCTACTAATATTTATTCTCTTCAGTGCAGTTATAGTTGAGGTGGAAAGATGGATCTCAATGGAAACTCTTCTATTCTTCCCTGCAACACTCACATTTTGAAAACTGGTGACACAGCAGTCCACTGTAGCCTTCATTTCACTTAAATTTCACCAGCAATCTAAACTTTTGGGATAGAAAATTCATTGTTATATGTGGCCTTTTTACTCAGTAGATGGATCCTTTGTAACTTCCTGTCCAACTCTGTAGGTTATAACACCTCCAACTATAGAGTGGGCCAAGGGTTATCATAGTGTCTTAGCTGACACTGCTTGGATAAGTGAAGTAGAGGATGGTTTCTTTCTGCCATTGGCCCTATTTTATCACTTCACTTCAGGCAAATTCTATTAATCACAATGAATGTAGGGAACAATCGCTGTAATACTTACCTGACCTCAAAGTAACCAAAGAATTTAGGCTGGAAGGGCTCTCTGGAGGCTATGCAATGCAATCTCCAGCTCAGTGCTGTTATCGAGTTACAGCAAGTTGCTGTAGGCCTTCTGTTAGATATTAGCAGTATATACTCCTATACACACTATTCAAAGAACTTTGGAGTTTCCTTCATGATCTTGTATCTCATAAGAAGAATTTTGATGCTTATGGCAGAGAAAACTTAAGCACCTACACACAAAACCATAATGTATAAACCCTTTTGTCTTTTAATAATTATAAATTCCTCTAAGAATCTATCATTCTCTAGGCATAGAACTGATTACAAGATGGTTGAGCTCAGTATCTAAACATTAATCTTACCCTTAAACAGAAGTATAATCCCAGGAGGCAGCTCAGCCCCACACAGGTACTCACTCAATTCCCCACAGCAGGATGATGAAGGCAATGGGAGGATCAAAGCAAGAAAAAAAACTTGTGGGTTGAGATAAAGACAGTTTAATGGGTAAAACAAAAGCTGCATGTGCAAGCAAACTAAATCAGAAATCCCACCACTACAAGCAGATGGTTAGCTGTTTACAGGAAAACAGGGCTTCATCACACATAATGGTTACTTGGGAAGATAAATTCTCTAATTCCAAATGACACCCCCTTCCTCCTTTTCTCCCTAATCTCTTATTGTTGAGAAACCATAAATATGAAATAAGGCATATCACTTTGTTCTGTTGGGCTCAGCTATGCTAGCTATGTCACTTTGCAACTTCTTGTGCACTCCCAGCTTACTCACTGGCAGGTGTGTGAGAAACAGAGGAGGCCTTGACGCTGTATAACTGAAACATCCCCATGTTATCAACATTGTTTTCATCATAAGTCATCAAAAACGCAGCATTATATTAGCTACTATGAAGAAATTTAGCTTCTTAACAGCCAAACCAGTTTACATTGTTAAAAAGCTAAGTATCCCATTTTTCCCAGCAGAATTGCTTCACTAGCAGATTACATCTAAAATATAACAGTAACATTACACTCAGCATAGAAGTTAACATCTATAATAACTTTCACTACCAAACAGGAATGGCTATCCTTGGGTAAGGAATTAGGAGGCTCTCTGTTCCAGTGGTTTCACTGTGCAGCTATCAGTAGCAAATTCTCAAGAATGAAGTGAAAGAGGTGAAAGGATTATAATCATATTTTTGTAATGAGAATATCTACTACTAAGGAATGTAGAACTAGATTTTCCAAAGAGAAAAGCATTAGAATTCAGCCATCTGAGTTATGGTTGCTAATTGCTTACAGTGAATCATGATGATAATTTGCCATGACTGCATGATAACAAGTGACATGTGTTACCGTAGCTGGTAAAATGAAAGATTGTTAGGTACCAGTAACCAAGAAACAAGTCAAATGGAGCTGAACATCTTCACTTGAAAGATCTACACCAGTCTTTTTTTCATGTATAACGCTATAGTTTCACTTTTTTCTGTTTTGAAAACCATCAGTAGATTTTGTGGTTTGTTTTTTTTTTTTTTTTTTTATGCTTAAAGTCTTTATTTCTTATTTCATTTGAAACCTAGTTTCTTTGGCTCAGGAAGGTTGAGTTTCTTAAGATATACTATAATTAGAGGATATCAGATTGTAAATGAGGCACCACTTGTGGGATTTGAAAGCCTGTAGCTTTCAGAAAAACTATCAGTAAAATATAATTATTCAGATTTCTTAGCACATCACACTGAGTCAAGTTCAAGGGTTCATTTTGCAGCCAAATCATAGCATTTTTCTTACTAATGAGAAAAAATTTTTAACCTGTTAAAAAGAAATATTTCTGGGAATCTCTTAACTTTTACTTGAAAGAAATAGGAAGAGACTTCATTTTGTATAGCTTCTCCTATGTTACTGTCTTTTATTTTGTTATTTTAGGGGTTTTTAATTATTATTTTATTTTAACATAAATATATTTAGCTCTATATTTTTATCCTGGAAATAGTGAAAAATAGACACAGATATAACAGGATGATCAAGGGCAGTTGATTAACAGGTTGAATGTCTGAATGTGTAACAACCTTTTCGGTTAAGGGGGGGAAAAGCTGTATGTGAAGTTACATATGAAAAAATATCTAGATCTGTATTTATAAATGGCACTGGCACTGCAGCCTGGGCAGCCCGTGATCCCATTGCGGGCGAATGTTCCACGTGTGGCGTCTAAAATATACAGAAACACTTCTTCTGAGCTGGGTAGTGTCCACCCCAGCTGCAGGCAGAAGTATCCCCACAGCTGCAGGCATAGATGTCCCCCACAGCTGTAGGCAGGGGTGCCTCACTGCTGAGCAGGCACATCTGGCAGAGCTGCTTTGCCCAGCTGTGTCCAGCCAACACCTGCCAGCCCCATCTCTGCCACTGCTGCTGCTCCCGCTCCACTGCAGGGCAGTACCTGCTGTTCCGGGCAGCGTGGAAGTGCTCCCCAGGCTGGCAGCAGAGGGAAGAGCTGGCTTGGATCTCACACAGCTCTTTCTCTGCCCCTTCCTAGTGCACAGACCACCTGAAGGAGTGGAGGTACCCTGGATCACTCAGCTGCCCTCCATCACGCTGATGCTCAACAAGCTGAGCAGCTGCAATGTTGTGAGTGTCCCTCCTGCGCCTGCTCTGCCCTCAGGGGCTGCCGCAGCCCAGCATCAGGTGCATTGCTCCTCACCTTCTGCTCTTTTCCCCTTGTCCAGGTGACAACACTACACACCAGCAGCCTGGAGAAACTGCTCCAGTGCCAGGCTCAGGTAAGGGTCAGTTGGGGTGCAATCTCACCCATCCCCACCTCTCAGACACAGCCAGGGGCTGATTCAGCTCTCTGGAGCCCCTTTCTGCTGCGTGCCCCCAGCACACTCGGTGAGCGCAGCACATTGCTTGCAGGTGTCAAGCAGCTGCCAAGGAGGTGCCACCTCCCATTCCCTCTGGCAGTTGAGATGGACGTGGCCACGCAGCTGGTGAGTATGGGAGAAGACGGGCAGGATGGCTCTTCTCTCCTGCTCTTGCAGGCAGGCACGTGTTCTGCGATGGGGCTGCTGCTGCCCTTCCCACAGGGAGCATCCATCCCCGTCGATCAGCAGCAGGAGAGAGCTGAGCGCTGGGGCCCCTCTTTCCCAAACGATGCCACCTCTCCTATGCCCTGGGCGTCGGTGTGACAGAGCTGAGGGGGTCTGGGAGAGCTCTCCTGGTGCTTCTCCTCCAGGCCTCTTTGCTCTGTTTCCCTTGGCAGCAGGCGGGACCTGCAGGAGGAGGCTGCCCTGGCCATTTGCGTGTCCAGGGACCTCGGCTGCAGCAGAGGCACCAGGGCTGTCGAGCTCTCTTGGCTGAAGAGTTCCCTTCGCCTGGCCCCTTGGCAGCTCTGTGCAGCCAGGACAGCATGCTGCCCCAGCCCATCCAGGCAAGCCAGCCTGGCCAGGGGATCCCCATCCCATCCCATCCCATCCCATCCCATCCCATCCCATCCCATCCATCAGCTCCTCCACAGAGGGGCTGTCCCCAGCACCTGCCCCACTGCCTGTCTCCAGCCAGTAACTGCTCTCCTCTGTCCCCTCAGGACCTGCTGGCTCTGCTGAAGGAGCACGGGCCATCCATGGGGGGGATCTTTCAGCATGCAGCTAGTGAGAGCACCTCCTGTGAGATCAGGGTGGCCCTCAACAGCGGGCTGGAGGTCCAGCTCCAAAGCCAACCTGTGCTGCTGCTGGCTGTCATTATCAAGGTGAGCCCTGCTGGCCTGGAGCCCAGCAGCTCCTGTCTCTCTTGGTGCTGGTGGGCACATGCTGGAGCACAAGCTGAAACCCAGCTGCCTGCCCATGAGTCAGAGGGCCTGGGATGCTTTGAGCGCTCCTGGGGGCAGTGGCCAAAGCCTCACGCGGAGCCCTTGGCAATGCAGGACCTCCTGCGCAGGTTCCCCTCCAAGCTCCTTGATGTCTAGTTGTGCAAGCAGTGGATGAGTGCCATGGAGAAGACCAGCAGGCAGGAGAGGCTGGCAGTGCTGACAGAGTAAGTGTGGCCGCAGCCTGCCTGCTCCACAGGGATTAGTGCAGGGTGGGACTCGCCTGCAAAGCAGCGGTCTGCCTGAAATAAACATAGCTACTGTAAGCCACCTTGGAGTTCCACCCTTTGGCTCCAGCACCACCTCGGCGGTAGCGAGGTGGCGAGGACAGTCACCGAGTCCTTCTGCTCTGGCTGAAAGGTTCCACCAGGTCGCTCCGGAGCCAGAGCAGCACCCTTAGACCCATTCCAGCTCTCGCAGGAGGCTTTTCTGGCTTACTCGTCAGTTCTGCCAGCAAATGCCCATCCACTGGCACCTCCCCATGTGGGGAGCTGGCCTCTGAACTCCATCTACACATGGCCATGAAGATCATCTGAGTGGGACAGAGGGCACAACACGTATGCTGGGACACTTGTTTATAACTATGTTTGTTACCATGCTTGTTACTATTATTTCTCTATTACCATGTTTATTATTATGTTTATTCTGTGTTTGTTACTTTCATATATTAATATTATTTATTACTGTGTTTATTACTGTGCTTATTATTCTATTACTATGTCTTTTTGAGTCAAATTTTAGGATATACTTTAGGATATATTTAGGATATAGTTTAGGAAACACATCCTAGAGTAGTATTTGTTTAACATTGTTTGAATACACAGGTCAAAGGATCATAGAGTCATAGGATACTTAGGGTTGGAAAGGACTTCTAGTAATTTCATGTTATGTCATGAGACTACTTTTAGAGTGACTTTCTAGCTATATTAGTAAAAAAGCAAAAGGAGTTATAAAAGTCATATCCCTCTATGTTGCCATATGCATCCTGCAGAATGCAAAATGGAAAAGAAAGTATACTGAAAAGTCTATAGATTAGTAAAGAAATGACAGAAAGATATTTTTGAATGCAGAAGCAGAATGACAGCTTATCTCATATATAACTTGACACTTCTGAGTGGGTGTCAAGAAGGTGGATGATGCCAGCTGAGCTACACTGCATTTTGGTACAGGAACAAATCACTACACCTTGAAAAGGATTCAAATAACCTCCAGAAGAGTACTGGCCTGCTATTGGAATACAGCTGCATGTTCTAGACATCTGTTAGGGTCAGGAAGTACAGAGAAAGTTGTTCCTAAAATGAAGTGCAGACAGGCAGCAGAAAGGAGCATAGAATTGCACCACACTGTTTTTGTTTACAACTGCTCATTTTGGGCAGAGAGATGCTGAACAAAAACAACAACAAAAAAAAAAAACCACACCAAAAAAAACCCCAACCAAACAACCCCCCCTCCAAAAATATGAAAACAAACAAAAAAACCCAACACAACAAAACAAACCCAAAACCCACTAAATCCTTTTCTAGGAAAAAAAATAATAAAAATCCCTCAAATCCCTCTGCATTCAAAAGGGGGAACCACCAGCTCTCAAGATCTCAGTGTGATCTACCATAGATGTCCCAGTTTATATTGTGTTACTTTATAAACAGAAGATTATTTAAATGCCATTGGGAAGTAACAGCAGGCATCCCAGCCATCTGCAAACAAAGCAGTCTCAAATCTGAATTCCAACAGAGTGATTTGTTTGTAATAGGAAAGAGTGACTGATACACCCTTGCATTTGATGGAATACGGTGTACAGACTGCCTGCAGTTCTCACCATTTCTTCATATCTATTATGTCTTTCTGAATTTTCTTACCATTTACACACAGAAATAGCGTCAAATATCTATCTGGCAGTCTCTGTATTTGGATGAGCTCCTTCCCTTTTTATTCCTGTCTTCATCTCTGGATTTCACTTCTGTCTCTCTGATACTTACGTGTCATCATCATCATGGCTTGACTTCGTGAACGAAGATTTGGGAAGGGCTTTACTCACGCTTACTACAGGCGCACTGATGACTAAAAAGGCCAATGTGGGATAGGCAAATCCGGCTACAAAAAGCACAGCAGAAGGTCTCCTTGGGCGGTATAGGTGGGGCGCGATTCTTTCTGCCTTGTCTTTTCTCCTTGAGACTAGTTCTTCGTGAACTCTCAAAGGAGTCAGCAGCATTATGTATGGTGTGCCTCCAAGTCTCCCGATTGGAGGCCAAGGTGGACCACTGATGATAGTCAATATGGCCAAGGCTAAGATATTGTTTCAGGGACTCCTTATATCTCTTCTTTGGGGCACTTCTCTTGCGGCTACCGATGGCAAGTTCACCGTAAAACACGATCTTGGGGAGTCAGTGATCCTTCATCCTAGAGATGTGCCCTGCCCAGTGCAGCTGCAATTTCAGCAATATAGCCTCAATACTGGTGACCTCTGCCTGTTCGAGGACAGTGACGTTAGACACATAGTCAGTCCAATGGATGTTTAGAATTGCACGGAGGCAGTGCTGATAAAAGCGTTTGAGGAGTCGTAGGTGATGACGGTAGATGACCCATGATTCAGACCCATATAAAAGAGTAGACAATACAATGGCTCTATAGACACTGATCTTTGTACTTTTCTTTAGGTGTTTATTGCACCAGACTCTTTTACGGAGTTTTCTGAAGGCTCTATATGCCTTTGCTATTCTGTTGTCTATCTCTTTGTCGATCGTGGCATCCGAGGAAATGATACTTCCCAGATAGCTCAGCTGCTGAACTGTCTTAAGCCCTGACTCACGAATGGTAATGTGGGGATGATGATAATCTTCTTGCGGTGCAGGTTGGTAGAGGACTACTGTCTTCTTCAAGCTGACTTCCAGCCCAAAAACCTCAGCCGCCTCCACAAAGCAAGATGTTAAATGCTGCAGAGCTGCTTCTGTTTGGGCAACAAGGGCAGCATCATCAGTAAAGAGCAGTTCACGGACAAGATGATTTAGGGTCTTAGTGTGGGCCTTCAGTCACCTTAGATTGAATAGGCTACCATCGGTACGATATCGAATATAAATGCTGTTTTGTTCGTCAAGGTCTACCATAACCCTTTGGAGCATCATGCTGAAGAAGATTGTGAATAAAGTTGGTGCAGGAACACAACCTTGTTTCACACCATTGGTTATTGGGAAGGGCTCAGAGAGTGCATCGCCATACCTGACTTGGCCTTGCTGATCCTCATGTAACAGAATAATCATTTTGCGGAACTTGGGGGAACAACCTAATCGTTCCAAGATCAGCCACGGGCCTTTTCTGCTCACAGTGTCAAAAGCTTTGGCGAGGTCAACAAAAGTTACATAGAACCCCTTATTCTGTTCTCTACACTTTCCTTGCAGTTGTCTGAGAACAAATACCATGTCTGTGGTACTTCCATTACCTCTGAAACCACACTGATATTCAGATAGAAGTTCTTCTGTAATAGCAGGTACTAATCTGTTCAATAGTATTCTTGCAAGAATTTTACCAGCAATGGAGAGCAGAGTTACACCACGGTAGCTTGAGCAGTCTGACCTGACACCTTTTTTCTTATACAGAGTGACGATGATTGCATCACGAAAATCTGATGGTAATTTACCTTGTTCCCAACAGCACACAACTAGCTCATGAAATTTAGCATGAAGTGCTTGGCCTCCATGCTTCCAGATTTCAGGTGGGATTCCATTGACCCCAGCTGCCTTGCCAGTTTTCACCTGCTGTATAGCCTTAAGAGTCTCTACCATGGTAAGGGCTAAATCCAATTCATTTTTCACCAGATGTTGCAAAATGTGCTGGATTCCTTCGCCTTGGACTACACGATTAGCACTAAAGAGGGTTTGAAAATGTTCAGACCAACGATTCAGAATGGAGATTTTATCTGTAAGAAGCGTTTGGCCATCTGCACTAAGTAAGGGGCTTTGAACCTGAAAGTGGGTCCATACACTGCCTTCAGAGCCTCACAGAATCCTCTGTGGTCACCCAAATCTGCACATAGTTGAGTCTTTTCTGCTAGGCTGAGCCACCACTTGTTCTGGATGTCTCTAAGTTTCTGCTGGAGTTTGCTACATGCCAGACGAAAGGCTGCTTTTCTTACATGGCAGAGTGGCTGAGCAAGGTGTGCTTGATGAGCAGATCTCTTCTTTGTCAGCAGTTCCTGGACGTCTGGTTGTTATCATCAAACCAGTCTTTGTTTTTCTTTGAGGAGAACCCAATGGATTCTACAGAGGACTGCAGGATGCTATTTTTAATATGTTGCCAAGCACTTCAGGAGAAGAATCTATAAGAAGTTCTTCAAGCCTAGTTTTAATGTTAACCTGACAGCTGTCCCTCACTGTAGATATTTGGAGATTATTAACATTGAGCCTCCTCCTCGGAATGCCGCCCCTCTTAGGTTTGAGCTTGAGGTGGAAATTCAGTTTGCAACGCACAAGGCGGTGATCTGTTTGGCATTCTGCACTAGGCATCACTCTGGTTTGGCAGACATCATGAATATTTCTCTGGTGCACTAAAACATAATCAATAAGGTGCCAATGTTTAGATCGAGAATGCATCCAGGTTGTCTTCCAGCTGTCTTTCTGCTGGAAGATGGTGTTGGTGATGCTAAGCTGTTGCTCTGCACAGAACTCTAGTAAGAGGTGGCCGTTATCATTGCAGCTGCCAACACCCTGCTTGCCTAGTACTCCTTACTTACGTATACAAGAAGACAAAAAAGGTCACACAATGGTTGCACTTGTATCAGCCTTTTCTTTCTCACAGGAACTTTGTCTTTTCTCCTAAGAAACCTAAGGAGACATTTGCAATCAATGAAAAGGTCTTGACAAGGAAAAAACTTGAGTATGTTGCTACTTTTTCTAGTCTGAGAAACAAAATCACTACTTTTGCCCAGAAGGCCACTGGTCAGTATTTCTGCTATTTTACTTTCATTACATCCTTCTTCACATTCAGTTCCAAAGCCCCAAACCTCTTGGCCATGTTGCCATGCCAGACGACTCTGTTAGGAAGAGCATAATTTAAAGATTGTAGGGAGCTTCTGTTTATGGAATGGAGATTATTTTTTGTCACCTCAAAAAGACAGAAAGAATTAGTAGGTTAAAAAGGAACAGCCACTTCAAATTTACTTCATCTAAAAAGTAGCTGATGAATTAAAAACTGTTCTCTATTAGCTGGCAATGACAGGAAAGATGACTCATCTTCCTCAGGGGAAAATAAAACCCCCAAAACATATAGGATGTTGAGAACAAAGGGTTGAATGAAAACTAAAGCTCCCATGCCCTTACTCCAGCAAGACAGGGGCATCAAGGGAGCTGAAACATGTTCCCTTATCACTATGGATGTTTTCTACCTTTTGGAGCAAACTGGAGTACATGATCTGGAGCACCCAAGTTGACCATGGTCATTCTCAGTTAAGGATGACTGAATTATGCTGAGAACTGTGTTCCTTATGTATGCATTCATACTTAGGAAACTTGCAATTCTGATTTTATTTCTAAAAATAAGCATGTACTTGGTAAATGTGACTCGCTGCTCACTCTTCTGTCTTGAAATCTCTATTTGCTCCCAGTGTGCTGGGAGAGGAGGGTTATGTGGGAAATGGTTGCTTACAGTACTAAAGCCAACATCAACAAAGACCTTAAGTACTGCTTATGCAAGTCCTTTCTGCCTTCTTATCCCTGCCCCATACATTCCAGTAACTCAGGAGGCCTTCTTGCCATTGTAATACACTGTGCCTCCTAAGAGAGGTCTCATGCAGAGATCAGCATGTGCCCCTGTGAAAGGATTTCAGAAAAAAAACAACCCACCTCAAATAAAACGGTGAGAAAGAGAATTTTAACAAAGAAGGAATGAAGTAGATGCACCTGTGTATGCATTTGAATTTGCCTGGTCCCATAAAGCCAATGTTGGCTGCAGGTTTTAGCTGTTCCAATAAAAACCTCAAGATTATTAAATTCATTAAAATTGACTGAGAGCAGACAACAGACAGATTTAAAAAACCTTCTAAAATTCTAATCATCGAAAGTGATAAATTCATGAAATAACATTAGAGATGATAAATCATGAGAAAAAGACTGAGGCTTTCAGAAGACTGAAAAAAATAAAAATCACTTTCTTAATCTTACTTTTATATACAAATTAACCATGGAGAAGATTATTTTCTTATCAAAATAATAAAAACATTCTCTAGAAATCAGAGAGCAGTGTCAAGGGGAAAAATATAATATAATGAGAGAGGTGCAAGTTATTTTACAAAGCCTGAGACAAGTAAAGCAGACCCAAAAGAAGAGTGCAATTCTATTTGGTACGTTGCAGCTAATGTGTAGGTACACCGGTACTGTGTAGGTTTCTCCATACTCTGACCTAAGGAAGACTATCTTGTTTGATTCTAACCAAGTTTTTCAGAACTACATACTCTGCTATTCCATACTGCAAAAGGAATGACTCACTGGTTTCAGCCAACAACTCTTATTCCCATTTGCTGCTACAAAAAATTAAGGTTAAAAGTAATCTCACATTGTCTAAGGGTGTTAATTTAAAGCAGCATTTCTTGCTCTAATTTTATGTAATCCAATTCTGTAAATGAAAACATGGGAAGAATATTGAGTTATGTAAGAGACTCTCAAATGAAAAATGGTGAGGACAACAGTATCGATGGTAGTGAGGGAATTATAGCCAAAATTGTATTTAAATCTACAATAGGGCCTTCACTTGAGAAGTAACCTGATGAACAGAAAGTAAGAGAAAGCTTCTACAACCTATTCTTTGTAATGTTAAGTGTTTATAATTTATCCAGATGGTATCAGCCTCCACACCTCATGAGTTTGTGTGGTGAGTAGGCAAAGCTTACAGCCTTCAGGAGTCAAGAAGTTGTCATTGGTGACTCTTACCTGGCCCCATGCCATTAGCACAGATGAGTTTCTCTGTTGTCCCTCTCATTTCCAAACCCATTCATACGTAGAGGAGGAATGCATTGAAAGCAGGGACTCAAAAAAAGCAAATGCCAACTCCAGTGAATGCAAGTCCCGGTAAGAGCAAAGGAATGAGTTGTGTGCTTCATGTGTAGGACTCCAAAATGCACATCAACAATGTTCTTGGGTGACGCTATAAATGGAGTTTTAGAATAACTTAAATAACAGAGAAGCAACTTTTAGATGAGTCAAAACAGTGCTAGGAAAGACCTGAGAATGTGTTCAGCTGGTATATCCTCTAGATATTCTTTGGATGTGCACCAGAATAGGTAGAATGAGATTAAACAGTCAAAACACAAGTAACGTTATGGCATAAATTCCCACTTACTACATATCAAGAAACTTACCTTTAAAAATACTTCGTTTCTAAATCCTGGCTTATAGTTTCAGCAATGTGAAGTCTGACATGTAAAAGAGTGAGCACAATTTTTGACTAAATCATTATACACATCCTGCAGTGACAGCACCTTTTATTGAGAGCAGTAGGAGTCACAGTTATCCGGTACATCACGGGACAGGATCCAGATAGCTAACATTTAAAAGTCATAGATATGAACTCTAACAGGGAAACAGAAAGTTACCACAACCAGTATGAACCAAGAGCTGTAAATTCCAAATGCTGCACTAAATCACATTATAGCAATTCAATCAGATTAAAAAAAAAAAACAACCAAAAACAAAAACAAACCACAAACAGACCCACAAAGAAAGCAGTAGTCAGCATGATTAAAATTATTTAATTAGGAACAATATGAAAAATTGTACTGATTTATTACTAGATGGAAGTTGGAGGCTTGTAAGTTCAGGAAAAGTATAAATATTTTCTCTGCAGGTCTGTGGAGAATAATGAACAATTTCCCTGCTGAGCCTAATACAAAAGAGATGAGCAACAAGTATTTCTTTTAATCAGGTCTGTCCAATTTACATCCGGTGTCTTTATGAGCCTGTGTAGTTACTAATGCAGAAAGTCTCACAAGCCTGTGGGAGCTCCAAAGCAAAGGGAAAAAATGAGCAAAATATTTGTGTTTGAAGATAGTGGTGACAAACTTGGGTAATTTGGGTGCTTGAAGTCACCCAGCCTGTCAGTAATCCTCAGCCGTCCATTTATCCAGTTGAAAACTACATATCCAGTGTAATAACTAGTAAGCAACTACCCTGAACATTCACGTGACACAGTAATAACGTCCGCCAATACTGATGCTTAAAAACAGATCCTCTTTTTTTAGTTTTGCTTTGTTTTTTAAAGCTAATTGTTAGAAGTTAAATGGTGGTATAACGTTTAATATGAAAACACCTTATGCACTGTCTTGCATTTGGACTGATAACTGGGACAGCCTTTGGAGGATAGGTCCTCACAGTCGTGATTTACTGAGCATTAACTCCAGTGACTCTTACCTGTCTGGGACTGAAAGTGCAAACCTTGGACAGATGAACTTCAAAACACAGGGGAAGACAGAGAAATTTTGCTTTGCTTTAGTGCATCCCCTTATTAGAATGAGCAGTACCTGAAATCAGCACTTCAAAAGATGTTGATAAATTGAAGAGGATATTGAAAAGAATCATGAGATGACTGAAGGACTAAAAACCATGCCTTATTATCAGAGCTCAGTCAGTTTAGTTATCAGACCATTTTTCCTGGCTCCAGTAAATTCATTATGCTGTGAGCCAGTTCAGGGAGCTGCTCTGGTTGACAGCTAACCTGCCATTTTCTATTCGCCTAAGGTTTTCATCTGCACCAGGTCCCTGAATTGGTTCACCCTATAACCACAAAAGCAGTGCCAACAGAAAACTGGTTACAGGGACAAGTGGCAGGGAACTGAAGAAAAAGACAGGATAGTTCATCACCAGATTTAGATCTCGTGAACTGCCTCTCTCCGTACATACCCTCCTACAGAATGCTCTCTCCAGTCTCTTGGTGTCGGTGAGGAAGGCACTACAGATGCTTCTGGGTGGAAGCCAAAGCTGGTGACATTTGCAGAAAAACAATTAACTGAGCACTGCAGCGTCTTCTCTTTCACCAGCAATATCGTTCATGAGACTAGATGACAGTCTAAGAGTGTTTCTCTGCCTAATTTAAAAGCTCTGTTTAGGGAAACACAGTGTATGCTATGTAGAACAGTAGACTAGGTGATCTAGACATTTCTGTCTGTCCTCAAGCCCTAGGAGATGATGTGTTGAAAAACATGCAATCTTCAACAGGCAACTTACAAACTTTAATTTTAGAAACACAAAAACTGTGGTGTCTCTAAAAAAACCCACATTTGTATACAACGTGCTCTTCCTCTAATATTTTCTAAAGAAACGTGACTGTTTGGTCCAGTTATCTGCAACTGAGTGCTCTCTAGCTTTTAACATGACACAAGCAAGTCCAAGTGGATAAACATGCTGATGCTCAAGCAAAACTAATAAAGCCTATAGAAGAAAATGTGCCTTTATCCAGTTTTATTCTAGTTTATGCAACATTTTTTATGGTTTATTCAAACACCAACATTTTAAGGAACTGTAATGTTATTTTTAGCTGAGTTGCCTTTATCACCCCTTTCGTGCCACAGCAGATAACCTATTAGTCAGCCTACTGCAAACAGCTGAATCTTTCCTGTGTTCCAACAGTACCCTGAGACAGCAGATAACATACACATTGTGAAATCAAACCCCGGAAATAAGTGGGCTAGAAGTCTAGAAAAAGTGTCAATTTGTGGCTGTTGGGATGCATGGAGTTTACTAGAATACAAATGTTGCCCCTTTATTCAAGTAAGGTGCCAGGAGCAGGGCTATGCTTGCTTGGGGATTACTGACACACTTTGGTCATGGCCGGAGAGGAAGCAAGTCAGAAGGGGCAGCAGTGATTGTGTCAAGTGAGTAATCCTGAGACCTGGGACACAGCTGCCCACACAGCTTGGCTCTGACATCTAGAGGGACCGTGGCAGGAAAGGATTGCCATGTAACACTTGTGAGTTATTGCAAGACCTCCTGGTCCTTGCAGCTTTCTGAAATACTTGTGTCTTGAGCTGTCAGCCACAGGAAGATGTGGAAGTGAATTTTACAATGTGAGGAAAATTAGGAGTGTTTGTACAAGACCTGATTTAGGGGAAAAGTTTATGGAGGGAAATCCATAATTAGAATTTCTTTTTCTAAAAGGAGAAAAAAAAAAAAGTCATTCCTGGAACAATCTCTGCCCTTTTAAAGGAAAAAAAATAATAAAATAACTGCAGGCTTCTAATAACCACAGACTTTGCTGTAATATGAGGAAATTGTCACTAAGCTATCCGGAAAATCTGAGTCAAAACCAGACCACCTCCACATTTGTGAAAGTCACATAGTTATGACAGTATGTTCTGCTAAAGGACTGTTTATTAAGTGTGAGTGTGACCCTAAAGCTCAGCCATGACCTCAAAAACAGCCAAAACTGAGGTGGCAGCTATCTCTGAAACCAAAAATGTTCATTCCCATCACACCAGCACAGTGTTCTCTCCTGAAGAATGAGTTCGCCGGGAGAGGACTGGAGGAAAGGGCTTTTCCTTTGTTTTACGTTTGTTTGGCTTTTTTACTTCACAGCCTGTTCCTCAGTAAAACTAACCAAGGCTATGAGTTTACCTCAAAATCACAAAGGAAAATAATAGATCATGTGCTCTTTATCTATGGATCTGCTTTTTGATCGCAGTCTAGATATGCTGTTCTCACCCTCTCTGGCTGAACTCCAGCAAGTCAACACTTACTTAAATTCCAGTCTGAGGAAATTTTTCAACTGCAGAACCTAAGTCAGAGGCTATATGAAGCTGGGTGTAATCTGCATACTGACATCACAGGACACACCTGCTCATTCCTGTGCGCTCCTGTGCAAACTTCCCTCCCATTCATATTACGTTGAACTAAAAAGCATGATAAAATACTAACCCACATTCCTAAGCAGGATGTACTGCTAGCTGTCATTTCCCATCAACTAATCACTGAGAGTTTTTAAAGGAAAAAAAAAAAAAATTTCATACCAATAGTATCAAGTAAGATCTAGAACAAAACAAATTACACTAAGGACTATAGTTCTTCTGAGGTAGGTGGTGGTGGTTGGGGTGGTGTTTCAAGGAGTAATGTGTGAATGTAGTATTTGGATTAGACAGAAAAATACCTTGGAATTTCTTGTGATACCAAGAAATTTTCCCAAAACTGCATGAGGCAGCTCCCGCTTTGTGCAACAATTCGTCCTAACTCTTCTTTCCTCACAAGGAAATAAATCCACTTCAAAACTCTGACTCGCTGTTGCCAGCAGTGGTGATGGATGTATCAAATACTCCATAGTATGTGCTAAAAAGTTTTTAGAACAAGAAATGGATAACAGAGCTTAATTTTATTTCAGTTTTAACACAGTGGAGAGTGAACAAGGAAGAGATGTCACAATTTGACTGTGGTTATGACTGTCTCAGCAGTTGTGCTGCATGTTTCTAACAGACTACTTGCAACAGCAGTATTAAGGCTTCAGCAGTCATACAAGATAGCTTTGTTTAGCAGCAGAGCCTTACATCTAGCACAGTTCACTGCAAGGGGAAAACCACATGCAGCTCATTACCATGAAAAACAAAATTAGCATTCAGTGTCATAAAACTAAATGCTAGTACTGTTTTTTAAGAAATATTTCCACCATTTTTACATTGACAACTACAGTGAAGGTTTCCAATAATAATAATAACAACAATAACAGTAATCATAATAATAATAAAAACGATCACAACAAAAACTGAGTCATATCTAGCCTTTCTTGCACATTTCGATCTATTTCTGCCAGCCTAAAGGGCAGAATGAGTCCTAAAAGATCCATAGTCATGACAGAAAAGCAAAGGTACCAGCTGACAGGTTTAAGACAGGCAGACAAGAATGGCTGTTGTAACAAAGTTTAAAGGTGTTCAGGCTACACTTGAAAACTGCAGAAATCTGGAGGATGAAAATATTTTTAAGGCATATTAGGCCACACGTTTTGTTGGCCGACTGGCCAGCGTCACAAAAGTAAGTATGACTGCTTGCCTGCTTAGTCTGGAGGGGTTTAGTACACTCGGGCCAGTGTTCTGCCAAACAACAAAAGGCTTTTTGAAGTACACTAATAGCAAGAGGAGACCTAAGGGAAGTCTCAGACCTATATTTGGTGAAGATGGTCACCAGAAACCTGGGGATGAAGAAAAGGCAGAGGCATTTAATGCTTGTGCTTTGCCTCAAGTCTTCAGTCTGCAGAGTAGACCTGGGGCTCTCTGGTCCTGTGAGCCTGCAGGAGCCGTGACTTTCCATTTGCGAACATTGCTGTTGTAAGGGAGGAGTCCTTGGGGTCTGATGTGATTCATCCCAGAGTCCTGAAGGAGTTAACAAATTTCACAGCAGGATCCCTTTCAGCTGTATACCAAAGGTCTTGGGAGTCTGGGGAATTCCCCGCTGACTGGAAGCTAGCCAGCCTTCTTCCAGTTTATCAGAAAGGCATGAGGGTAGACCCAGGAAATGACAGAACTCCTAAGTTAACCTCAGTTTCTGTCACAGTAATGGAGAAGATCATCTGGGTGCTACTGAGAGGTATTTCAAGGACAACACAGTCATTGGGCACAGTTCACAAATGAAAAGTCCTGTTGAAATAATTTGGTATTTTTCTCTGGCAAGGTCGCTTGCCTGGTGGATGTGAAGAAAGCAGAGGATGTAGTTGTTCTGGATTTTTGTAAGGCTTCTGGTACTATCCCTCACAGTAACCTTCTGGACAGTTTGTCCAACTGTGAGAAGAAAAAGTACCCAGTGCTGAGTGAAGAACTGGCTGCACGGGAGCTCTCCAAGGGTTATAATGAACGGAACTACATCAGGCTGGAAGCCAGTTCCCAGTGGTGTTCCTCAGGGATCAATTCAAGAGCCAGTTCTGCTCAATATTTGAATCAGTTATCAGGATGCAGGAGGTGAACGCACCACAAGTAAGTTTGCTGATGATGTTAAAGTGGAGGGAAACCCTCATCTGCAGAACTTCAGAGTTCATGAACATGCTTAGAAACCACTGGAAGGAGCTGTCCATACACAGGAAAGAAGGAATGAGTATCTATGGCCCTGTTCTCATTCTAGCACAGCTACAATTGACTTTAGACCAAGTATGGGCAGCCCAATATGCCCACCTGGGCCCCCATGTTCCAGAACTAAGTTCATGAGCTGTTGCTTTCTCAAGACATTTAAGGAACCATCCAATTCTGCCCTGTGCCTTTTCTGCATGTGTATATGCTTTACTTTGCTTTCCTAAGGAGACATTCGTGCAAGCATTGGGTGAAACTGAAGGTATCTATAGACAGTCACATCACAGTAAAGAAAAATTTGCAGTTGTAAAAGTACTCAGCATTGTTTTTCTTCATATGAACCCTAAGCAAGGAGGACTACACACTGATAAACTGAAGGACAACAATTATGTTAAAAGAAAATATGCATTTTATACATATTAATCATAATAGATAATAACATAGTAAAATCAGTTGTGTAGTTTATATACATATCTCAAGAATTTAAGCTGGGAGCTACCAAAACAATGCTGGTGTTCCTCTTTCCAAATGGAATTCAGTATTCTGTCCTAGGCCTAGTTTGAGAATCATTGCCCAGAGGCACAGGGTCTGTCTTTAAATTTAATTGTATCAAAGCAACCTCTCCGATATCTTTCTAGGCTCTGGTTGGTGTTGTGACAGCCAGAGCTGGTGCTAATCTTATTATTAATGTCAAAGACCAAGCGTGAGAGCAGCAGACAAGATAGGCTCTAGTGAATGACAGAATAATCAGTCTGAAATAGAGCTAGTTCATCCATAAAGGATCAGACTGTGGAAAATCACTATCAGCATGTCCACATATTTACTTCTTTTCTCATTCTGATGGCAGTTAGATCATTCAACAGCATTATTTTTCTTTTTTTTTTGGTTAAAGATTATTTGAAATTCATGCTATTCTAACACTGTAAACCTAATGGGATAAAACCCATGAAGTTAGCCTGTATTATCAGTACTGAACATTTAAATGTATAGTGAACATTAGTCTATGAAAATAATTCCAGGTATAAGAATTACTTGTAGTGAATGTTACCAGTCCCACAAACTTTCCTTTCAGTTTTCATTCATCCTCATACTAGATCATTATGCATCTTTAATAGTCAAATTCCTTAAAAAAAAAAAAAAAATAATTTGAGAATAATTCCTACAGCAGCAGAACTATAGTTTGCTTATCAGTTTATAACTTTGTAAATTCATAATACAAATGGAGCAATAGTTCTGAGCCTGTAGTCCTTAATACAAGAAAAGTAGCAAGGGTCATAACTTAAAAGAACATTTACGCTTCTGACATTTTATTATTTTTCAGATACACTTAAAATTTCTAGATTCTGTCCCTGACCTCTGTATTTACTCTCTTGGATAAATATTAAGGTTAGATTCTTAACAATTTGTAAACATAAATAATTTGCAGTGATTATTTACAATAATCTTCAAACTTACAAACAAACTGGACAGTTAAATTTGTGTACGGAAAGGACAATATAAGGCTATTTGCTTAAGGCATAATTCAGGACATGCATCAAGTAATCTGATTGCAACAGAAACAATGAAAAAGCATCTTAGCTTTATGGTTAATTTGTAGATGTTATATGGCCCTGTGTTGGTTGTTTTGTAGTTGAGTTTGTTGTGGTTTTTTTTTTTTTTTAATAACAAACTACTTTTCGTAATATGTGACTCTAATTACAGGAAAAGAAATAAATGAAGTAAATAAGAGCAAATTCCTCTTTGGGGAAATGGACAGAAAAATGTGTTTGTTCTGAAGAATGCTAAAATATATAGTTTGCCATAAAACTATTTCAAACATAAAACTTTTTTTTTCTAATTAAAGGTGAAGCACTGTATAAAATGCTAGACAAGTTTATTAGCTAATTTTAGAGCTATTGTAGTCCATGTAGCTACCCTTGTTTCCTTATAATCAAGCTTCCATCTGAAGAAAGGAACTGTTACATTGTTTTCAGAGTGGCCTTCAGTAGCACCCACAGACACGTTTTGCAACATATGCTCCCTATATTTGCAAGCTTGTTTGCCAGTGGAACAGAGGTGAAAACAGATATTCAGCCTCTTATTTCCTTCTCACTTCTGCCTTTGATGGCGTCTCCACAGTCCTGCACCAGGTTTTGTGACAACTGCATTACAATATTACTCATACTCTTTGACTACAAAGACCTTGTAGTGTCCCACTTTTGCTACGAAAAGACAGGGTCCTGTCTTTATCTATTTTTCATGCCTGGCAATGACTAAGGTGATTCTAGCTCACTGGTACACTTTACACTGGGGTCTTACTTTATATGAGAAAGAAGGGGAGAGCAAGGCCAGGGTAAGGCCATCAGAATTCCTGCTGATGTACATGTCTCCTTGAATATGACTCAAGAATTCTTCTGGAACACAGCATTATGTTCTGTATTCTATTTTCAAATTAATCTTCTATACAGCTTTAGGTGAACTGTGCCAATTCTGATTTGCTGGCAAGATCTAAAGTTGTTTCTCTTTCTTTCAACTGCACAGTAGTACTTTCCTTCCATAAGACATGTTTATTGATTTTTTTTTTTTTTTTTTAAGTCCTAGTGCTGCTGGTACCATAATAAAAATGTAAGAATTGCGCATTTCTAAGCTAAATAAATTTCCAAATAATATCAACTTTTCTAATGTTTTGGATCAGGAAGGTCAGATTTCAGATTATGTGCGCAATCTGGGCCAGATTCTCACTATGTGGAAATACAGATCCATCCGTTAAGTCCTCTTCTTAAATCTCATCTTTCAAACATTCCGCAACAGCTATATTTATGCCTTCATGTTAGGTACTCCAGTAAACTGAAGTGTTTTCTCATAGCTAACTGTCTCTACGCTCTGATTTTCAGTTTCAAAAAAGCTTTGTTTGGATACCAACAATAAGTGGATTTCATAGGAAGCAACACATGCAAGTTGTTCAAGCCGATGGAAAATGTCCTACTAAATTGTTTAAAGCTGCTGATTAGTAATAATAGTTTTGAAATACAGTAGTTGGTCTTTAGTGAGATAATTAACCAGCTGCTGTCAAAATACTGGTTGATTCAATGCTAATTCAAAGGTCTTTTTTTAACAGAATAACATGTCTTCATTTATAGTAAATCAATTTTCTCAGTATTTCCAAGTGAATAAATACTAAATGCTAAAAAGCAATATGGTAAAGGTTAGATCTCAAATGCAGGCAATTAGAAGAATATAATCCAAGCATAAGCAATAATCAAAGTCTCAAGTGAATCATTACATGATGCACTCAAATAAACCTTTGCACCTAGAGCAGTTGTGCAAACTGCATGTTGTTGTAGAGTTCAGTGTATTTACTTCCTATTTGTTTCCAGGTGATGTTACAAATTCAGGAAACATTTTGGCCCTCCAAAAATGCTATAGTTTCCAACTATAGCCTCGCAAACAACCCATGATCTTAAGCTCTTGAATTTAAAATGGTGGTTTTTTTTGTTGTTGTTTTTTGTTGTTGGTTGTGGTTTTTTTTGGGGGGGGTTCATTGACAAGTGAAGCTCGATTATGGAATTGTAATCTGGAAGAATAAGAGGAAAAGAAGGATCTAGATTTTGCCTGCTTTCAGAATACAGTGAATATAGGAGTTTAAGAAAAAGTCACAAAGATGCATTTTTAAAAATAATAAAAGAATGAGGCAAAGTGAGAGCAGAACATAAAACATTTCTGGTTATATAAATAGCTTTTGAGATATAGGGGGATGGATGAAGGTTAAATTTTTACACAACTTTAGTTCAATGTAGCTGCTGCAGGATACGTGTTCTTCAAAAATCAGAATATATTATCTAAAATATAATAAGGAATCTTGCATCTTTTGCATGTGCAGCATTTAATGAGACTTCCCTTTCTACAGTTACAATCTCATAGTCAACAACTAAGGAATAGAAATATCAAATTATAATTATTAGACCAAGATATCCCTGTCTGAGATATGTCGATCAATGCAGTGTATTCTATGAGCAAATACATTACAATTAACAAGTTCATAATCAGTGTTAGCTTTTATATGCATCTCCTTAATCTTACAGAATCATCATCCTACTGCCTGGCTGAGTCAAGCTATTTGATAGTTTATCTAATTTTCATATCAAATGGCTGATTTACAGAGGATTTCTTTATTTGCATTTATTTTGGTTATTTTTAATGAATTTACTTCAACTGCATGTAATCAATTTTGTTAAAAAAATGTAGTTCAAAAGAACAGGTTAAAAGATAAAGAAATATGCAAAATCTAAAATAAATGGCATCTGTGAAGCATATTTAATTTTTGTACTTCAAAATGTAATTACAAAGATTTAGGTAAATTCAACTACTTTATGTAAACCCAATAAGGCAAATCCAATTGTGATTCATTTATTTTAAGTCAATTATGCTGTGCAATATGTTTCTTTCAGTTTGCAGGCAGCACTGGCAGTACCCAAGTTGTTTATGAAAGTTCAAATTAAATTTTTGGATGTATCAACATACAAATTTGAGACAAAATGAGGTTAACAAAATAATTATAAAAATTAACTGAGACATATAATTTATTCTTTCTGTTCTTTAAGACAGCTACATTAAATATATATGCATAGGCTATGGTAGCCTTCAAGAATATGATTTTTCACTGTCTTGCACAAGAAAGGACAAGTAGTTTTTTAGAGATCTAAAACACTGCAGGAGCAATGTTTATACGTGACATATATGTTAAGTATAGTCCAAAGTTGTGTTCTTTCTTCAATTCCATGTCACATACTTTTCATCATTGTCAGAAACAAGAAAAGAAATGCTTGCCACTCTAAGACTTTTGGGTTGTTTGGAGGACAAAATAATGTTTTTAATTTCTCTTTGGACAAAATGATGGTCAGTTTCTACAATAAAAGGGTTTAACACTGAAAATTCTCACTTTTGAAATGCCGACATATATAGCTGTTCCAGACAAACTATGATATTCCTCACAAAGGCATGATCTTTTTTCATTTTCAAAGTATTTATATCATCATTCATTTTTCACATTATATATACCAATATTCTAACTTTATTTAAAATATTTCAACTGATCCTTAGATGATTAATTGAGTCTCTTTCCAATCCACTCCTTCTTCACAAATTATTTCTTAAAAAAGGAGAGAGTCCATAAAACCAAAATGGATATTATTATTAGTAAACCATTAGTAGTCAGACAAATTGACAGAAAGGAAAGAGGATAAGAAAATTCAAATTGTTTCTCACTGATACTCTTTCCCACTTTCCTTCTGCAGTGAAAAGGAATAGGGAATAAGGAATTAGAAATCTGTTTTTTCTCTATACTGAAAGTTATGTCTGAGGAGTTGCATTACCAGAAGGACATTTGCAGGCAGATGAGAAATTAGACATTTTGGGAAGGTGCCTTGATTTTTAGAAGTTTCTGAGAAAAAGTGCAAGTGGATCTATTGAACATGTTCTTTTAAAATTGGTACGGATGTAAGAGCATGATTTATAAAAATATAGCTGTCCACTAAACAGATGAATTTCTGAAACCAGCCAAGCTAACATTAAAAAATTATATTTCTCACCTCATTGCACATTTTCTCATATGAATAATTATAATTAATTATTAAAAAATAACAAAATTACGATTTTTCAATATACAATTTTAAAATGTCATTATAAAATGAGTAAAATAGTAAAACAAATAGCCAATTATAAGTCAAATATAGTCAAATAGTCATATATATTCAAATATAAGTCAAATAAAGAATTATTTAATAAATAATTAATAAAATTCAGGTCTAATACATTATATTATCTAGTGAAGTAAGCAGAATTGGATTCTGCAGTGAACATACACGGAACTCTATATTCAATTGATGTGGAATAATCTACTTTCTTGTCACTCTCTCTTTTTTCTGGCATTCATATTTGAACTCCCTAACTACTAGATTTTTTTTTTTATTAGAACACATGAGACTTTATGCCATGTCCAAACATTAAAGCCTGCATTAACTATAAATGTTTAGGATATTCTTATTATACCTCTACATGTTTATATCTGCTCTTAGCCTAAACATTTTTACTTGAAGGTCATTCAATGGAAATTTCATGACAGCACCGATATGAAGAAAAGTTTGGTTTGTTGTTGTTTGTTGGGTTTTAGGTTTTTTTTAGAGTGTCCTTTAACCTGTATTTAATTTGTTTATTTTAATTTCACTAATGGTCCCTTTGATGTTCCTTAAAACAAAAATAAATAAAAAAACCCCAACTAAATTAAACAAACAAAAAAAAAAACAACAACAAACCAGAAGCTCTTGATCCATGATACTTTCTCTATGTTGTCTCTTCCTCCTTATCAGTATCAGATAGGACAGATGTAGAGGGTGCTCCTCTCGGAGGTACCTGTGGTACATGATTTTCCACTCTATCTTCCTGATTACTGTTTTTTAACTTTAAACAACTTTCCCCAATATCACAGGCTGAGCATCTCCAGCTTAACTTTCAGTTTCTCCCTGTCCTTTTCCAAAGCCAAAATTAAGGAATCTGGCGGAGCTATATTAATTTTGCATTCAGTCTGTCACTCCGTGTGATTTCTTTAAGTGAAAAACATATCTGCATACATTACTTCATTCCATTTTCCTTGTCCCCTTAAAACAACATTAATTGTAACACTGTATTATAGTTCAGAGTTCCATTTTTAGGCCATTTTTCCCGATCTTCCAAAGTACACAAAGGCCACCATTGGTTACAATATTTTACCCATATTTTCTTATTTACCAAACCCCCAGGAGACCCTCCAAGTTCTTTCCAGTATGCCAAAATGCACTCAAAAGGATTCTTTTTCAAGATCTCTTCACTCTGCTGATTTTCCATTTTCGATCTCACATTCACACACACACACACACAGACGGGATCCCCAGACATACTCCACACAGTTACAACACTTGAGACAAAGACAGAGACTTAAATTCAACCAAACAAACAGCAGTTAATAACAACACAGTTATAGCATCCTGTCACCAGCACCAAAATCACAAGACCAAAATCATTACTGTAACAAGCCACAAAATAAGGCGAATACCAGTAGAATCAAAAGCAATACTTCCTAACCCCTATGGCTCAGACCATATTGTAACATTAACGGGGGGTTTCCTTGAACCCTTTATAGTTGACCAGCCTGTCAGTGTCCCAAGAAGGACGAGACCCTTGTGTCGACCAGCCTGCCTGCGTCCCACTGTGGGAACCATACTGAACTGCCTGCTGTATCGGTGGGTGATTCTACTAACCTATTCAGGGACCCACGCTGACAGCATCACTGAATCAAATCCCTTATGGGCTGTTGATAGCACACTGGACCCAAAACCATTTCCACAAGACACCCCCCTGCGCCTTTTAGGACCTAAATCACAAGATGCCCCCTGCTTAGTTATAACAGTCTGTCACTGATACCAAAATCACAAGACCAAAATCCTTAATATAACAAGCCACAAAATAAATCAAATACCAGTAAAATCCAAAACCTTTTCTGCTAGACACCCCCTGTGTCTTGCAGGACCCAAACCACAAGAAGCCCCCTGCTTCCTTTGGGTGTAAACCAGTAAAATCCAAAACCTTTTCTGCAAAACACCCCCTCTGTCTTGCAGGACCGAAACCACAAGAAGCCCCCTGCTTCTTGTGGTGTATACCAAACGGACGGTAGCAGCCGGGTATACACCTTTACCTACAAGATTTCTTATCTCGATTTATGGAAGGCTTCCAAACCATGTGTACACTTACCAAACAAATTTACCAAACCAATTTAGCAAACTGAGGTGCCCCCTGCACCTTACAGGCTATACAGAAAAAGAATACCTTTTATGAGATGGTCCTTGTCTGCTCCCGCAGCGATCCAAATGAGTCGAGGGGTCCCTAGAGGAAAAATTCCCAAGGGCCCTAGGGAGCCCTGTCCTCAGCAGGTCCTGCAGCCGAGCAGAGAGGGTCCCATGTGGGTCGCCAAATTGATTCGGAGAAAACTCCAGAAACAAACTTGCCAACAACGTTTTCAAGCTGACAAGCAGGTATTCTTTATTGCGATGCCGGGAGACATGGGGGATAGCTCCACCTTACGTGTGCCCCTGTATTGATATACAAGCCATCCTTATATAGTCCCTGGGCATACATACATATTCATGAGGCTACATATGGATTACATCATTTTCCAGAGAGTTCCTCGCATGCGTACAGAATTGTGGTGGTGGTCTCTGAGGGTCATTTACTTCTTCCAACAATCTTCATCACTTCTGGCAGCCTTTGAAGCACGCGCAGTAGATGCTCACACCAGTTTAATTGGTTCGTTAGCACCAGAGACATAATAATCCTCCCATCCTCCTACTTATGAGCTAGTTTAGCTGTAGCCCATCCTGGACACCTGCAGTTCCCAGATACTCCTTATCCCTGTGTCCTGTTTTTCTAGGCTGTTTGTTTCTTAAAGCTATGTCAACTGTAACGATTTATCTTGCGAGAATTCTCAGTATGTTCTCTAGCTGCACTCTCTCTATATATTTTTCTCTATGTATCCTGCACCTCAGTAATTTTCCATTGCTACTGTTACAAAGCCATCAAACTTAACATTACTTAAAGCTACTTCTAAAGATTTCTATATCCGATCTTGTAATTTTGTCGTCGTCCCCCCCCCCCCCCGTCTCAGTATATTTTTGTTGACATGTGTTCTTATTCATCTCTGTGAGGTAAGCAATCAATTTTCTCTCTTTTTTTTCTGTCACTCTATTTTTTATTATGATTTCCTGAAACACTCTTCTCATAATTAGCATAGCAGTTTCGATTATACATAAGAGTTTCTTCACTTCAGCTTCATACAAAATGACACATCTCTACCAGATAACACTTTATAATATTATTTTATCCATGATAAAATTGAATATCAAGCTAGCTTTTATCACAATGTTAAAAAATGTTAAAATTACTTCAGGGTAAACCTTTGGCTTGGACAGAAGTGTAGAAATGTAAAAGAATTTCCCTTCAGTTTCTCTGAACTAATTTCCAGATCTTAGAAACCCTGACAGAAAATGATTTTGTTAAAATGAACGGTACATTTCCCCGGGGTCTGAATTTGGTATGTACTCATTTGACTTCTACAAGCAAATACCTGAAGTTTGCAACGTGATGGAAAGGTAAGAAAAGGAAAGCTTAAACTTCTAGGTGAAGAGGGACATTAAAAAAAAAAAAAAAAAAAAAAAGGAAGCCACCATTTAATATATGCTTTAGATTTGTAAAGAATTGGTTGGATTGCATCCTTAGTTATGACGAAGCAGGACAGACGATTTAAGAAAACTAACTCAGATAGACTTAAGAAAACTAACTCAGCTACTCTATGAAAGGCTCAATACTATCACAAAATAATTGAGAAAACTGCTGCTTTAAAGGATTACCTTAACATCTAGTTATGTTTGATATTTCTTAAATTACCTTGGTCTGAACTCTGAGTTGATTTTCTTTAGCTTCTCAGAACAGTCACATTCAAAATGAGACAGGAAACACAGTTGAGTTCTCTGTCTGCTAAAGCTGTCTGTAGAAAATTAAGAAAGCAGAACAAAAGAATGACTTTTACTGACATTCCTTAGTGACAGAAAACCATCTTTTCATCTCTGAAATTCCGAACATCCCAATTGGCCCACACAGGTAGAGGAGTTACACAGAGTTTTTTCACTTAAACTTTTTTGTAAAAACACCTGAACATAAGTCGGGACATTACATGACAACTCAAAGGGCACTTGACCCTTATGTATGTACTGCTATGAAGAATTTTGTTCTAGAACTTCCAGATTTTAATATAGTGAAATGAGACAAGGGGGGCACAAAATGGAATATATAAACCTTTAGAATTAGTTTTAAGTAACGTTAATTTTGATGGCTTTGTAACAGTAGTAATGGAAAATTACTGAGACGCATGATACATAGAAAAAAAAATAGAATAAAGCTAGAGAACATACTGAGAATTCTTGCACAAGATAAATTGTTATAGTTGTCATAGTTTTCAGAAAAACAGTCTAGAAGAACAGGACACAGGGATGTGGACAGGACACATCTGGGACAGGACACATCTGAGAAAGGCAGGTGTCCAGGATGGGCTACAGTTAAACTAACTGATAAGTAGGAGGATAGGAGGATTATTATGTCTCTGGTTCTAACAAACCTATTAAACTGGTATAAGCACCTGCTGTGCGTGCTTCACAGGCTGCCAGAAGTGATGAAGACTGTTGGAAGAAGTAAATGACCCTCAGAGACCACCACCACAATTCTGTTCGCATGCAGGGAACTTTCTGGAAAATTATGTAATCCGTACGTAGCCTCATTAATATGCATATATGCCCAGTGGCTATAAAAGGACGGCTTGTGTGTCAATTAGAAAGACACACGCTAGGTGGAGCTATCCCCCGTGTCTCCCAGCGCCAGAATAAAGAATACCATCTTGTCAACTTAAAACTTTGTTGGCAAGTTTGTTTCTGGAGTTTTTTCTGAATCAGAAAGCATCTATATTATTTCCCCATTGATCTTACAAGAAGGACCAGGGACCTGGCAACTAAAATTACTTTGAAGTTTTCTTTAAATTGATTTATTACTCTTTAGAAATGTTTCACCTTCAACAGTGCAACATTGGGAATTGCACTATAAAATTCTACGGGCTCTTCAATCTGTTCTTGAGGTTTAAAGAGAATTTTGAGTTTGTGCACTTCAGAGTACACAAAAATCTTTATATTTCTCCATTAAAAAAAAAAAAAGAAAGATAAGAAAGAAAAGAAAGATAAAGAAAAGAAAGAAAGGAAAGAAAGAAAAAAAAAAGAAAGAAAAAAATTATCTTCAGTTCATCAAGAAAACTGTGAACTTTGGTAAACACAAGGAATAAGATTTTAAAATTAAAACCAAAACTGAAGCCAAAGAGTTATCCTCTGCTGTGAAGTCTTCCGTTATTCTTTTCTTGTCTGGTTTTTTCCTATGCTTGTCACAGGTTTTAATTTCATCATTTCTGTCCTGCTGGAGTTCTGTGTGATAAACACCAGTTGTGTAATTATTACAGATTCAAACTATACTGCACTAGAACAAAGAGATCTATATTCCCCCTAACATACTGTTAAATATTTCTGTTTCCATTAGAATTTAACTGCTTTAACCATATTGGCTATCTTCTTCAGAAAGATTTTCTTTTCCATATTGTTCCCCTGAACGGTTTTATTCTTCCATAGTATATAAACACATCTCTGTGCTCTCATCAAATCATATACTAATCTAGCAGTTTTACTGGCAGCTAGAGGAAATTCTGCTTTACATGTAAGATTTAGTAGCCTTATGGAATTTAGCTTAAAAATCTTATAAATAGAAAAGAACACAGATTGCTTAAATACATTTTGTTTTAAATTGTGTAGTTTATGTGCAACATAAGTAAGTGTAATTCAGAGAACGTCTGAAGAATTGTACTTAAACAGAGGAGAATTATACTTGAACAACTTAGGCTTTTGGCTGTGGAACACAGAAGGTAACAAAGCCTTTCAGTAAAGAAAACCAATGAGAAGCCCCTGAATTATTCTTCTCACTCTCTTGTACTCACTTAAGTTGTTAATCTACATGTAACAGTAATTCATAGATCTTACAGAAAAACAGACAAGCAACCAAGATATGGGATTAGACATTGTGCTTTATGACTGTTATTTCAGAATACGCAGAAACATCCATGATACCAGTCCTTACAAGCAGTTGCACATATCCATTGGAATTAATAGAAAGTCTCATGGTATTAAAGACAAGCACAGATGTTTTCAGGAAATGAACATTATTCCCTATGCTATTTATGCTCACTTTGAGTTTTTATCTTTCTGTGAATACTGAGTATTAGATGAAGACAAACAAGAGACTTCATTGCAAAGATACAGGGCTCTTTAACCTTGAGATAGCAGTAGTCTGTTAAGAATGGCTACACACAAGTTCTGTGGGTTCCTACCGGCTTTTTCCTCTAGACAAGACAAAAAGTCTTTAAAGATAAAAAAGTATTTAAAGCAGTAAAGATGAAATTGATTGAAGAATTAAAAATCTTATAATATTGAATTATAATATTGAACACTGAAGAAAATATCATTATACCATTTTACAAATTCCTATTATGGTGATATATTTAATAATTGCGCATTTTTAGTCCTTACATCTCAAGGAACTTTTAGAAAACTATATCAGCCTCTTAAAAAAGTAACAAACAAACCCAAAACATGTAAAAAAATTTTATTGTACAAGGAGCAACTGATAGATGAGGACACTTAAATCTAGAAAATACAGAAGGATAATGGTAAAGGTTTGTAAGAATATGTAGCATCAAAAGAGTGAACTAAGAAATAATCAGTCTCAAAAATATGAGAATTATTGTTCATGAAGTTAACTTAGGAAGTGGAAAGTATGGTGTGTTCCAGAACAATCTAACAGAAGTTATTTCTCATGCACTCTAAGTATGGTGGAGTGCGTTACTATGGGAACTTGTGAAAGCAGCTTACACGAATAATAATGCAATGAGGTAAATTTGTGGAAGAGGAACGTAAATCTTAAAATTAATCTAAGTTTCTGTCTGACCACATGAAATTCAGATTTTTTTTTTTGCAGGTTATATATATATTAAAAAGCCTTAAAAAGAGATAAGAATTCTAACATGGCAAAGTTCTCGTTGTGCCTAAGCTTTTATGTACAATCATTGTCTAATTTTTCACAGGATCTTTGCCTGGGTTAAACATTTAAGGTCATCTTATTTATATAGCACCCATTTTGTTTCTTCAGAACCTCCACATAGTAGATGCAAGTACAGAAAAACAGGAAGGAGGCAGAAAGACATTACTTATGTGAAGTGCTTTTTAAATGTTCGTTCATCCGTTTCTGGATGCCAGATCTGAGATACAAAGATCAGATTTTCCAAGTAGGTAAAAACTCCTTTTTACAAATAATATCAATTACATTCTACCACTGTTTACTGATACAAAGTGCTAAATTGTTCCGAAAAATAACGTCTGAGATATTTTAGACTGGGAACTCAAAATAAGTAGAAAACTCTTAATCTCTCTATATCTCAGTTCTTTGCTGTAACTTTTCGACTTTACAGAACTACTTCAATCAAGAATTTATAATATGCCATTTTTTTGGTCCTGACCTTTTAAATTTGTATTCAGAGCTAGTTTCATAGTTTCTAATAAGTAAAATTATGAACTACATATGAAATAGGGAAAAAAAAAAAGAAAAAATACAGCAAGTATACTGAACAGTTATTTGGTAACTGAGAACTGTCTATTTTCTTTCTGCTGAATATAAATATATCTAACAATGTAGATTGCACAGATAATGAGAAAATTATAACTTTTGCACAAGATTAAATGAAAACTACATAAACAACTTCCATAATGATATTTAATATATATCAGTACTTAGGTTTGCAATATTCTGGTCTATGAATTTCTTGTTTTTCTTCATTGCAGTGCGTGCATGTGTGTGTGTATGTATGTGCAAATTAAGATTTCTTAAAATTTGCCTTTCTGACAGATTCATGAAAGGGCAAGACTTAAACTTTTTTTGCTCAGTGTAGTGTCACAGATTTTGCCATGTGTAAAAAGCAATTTTTATTTTCCAAAACAGTTGTTCACAAAATAGAAATGAGGTTTTGCTGATTACATAGTGAGGGGAGCAAAGGGTAAAGACAGCAAACAGTAACTTTGATTTGGCTCTTTAACCACATGAAGATGATTCACTGCTTAAGTTGGATGATTCACAAACTGAAGTTGGATAAGGAGTTAACCTGGGTCTCATTAAAGAAATCTGAAGAAACAACTCAAAAGCTGCTGATTTTTTATGAAATGTCCTTTATTTACTCTCCCTGATTCTCTTTAAGTAATTCTTTATTTAAATAGTTGCCTTTGCTTCTTGGTGAACAAAAAGACTTTGAAGCAAGGCTCTTTCATTTTTACTGTCTATTGTTATGTTCGTGTCTTAGACACACCATCAACTCAGGCACCAATTAACAATCTCATTTTAATTTTTCTTTTTCTGCATCTCTAGCATTATTGGAGCATCTGAATTGCTTCTTACAACATTGTTTTACTATTAGGTAAGAAAGTGGTATAACAGTATTCTCTTGATTTTTTACTTTTGCTTGGATTACACTAGCATTTGTGACCTGTCTTAACCTGGGCTTAGTTAGTTACAGTATGAAAATGAAAGCACTTTAAAGAAGGATGAAGGTTCTAAAAAAAAAATAAAAATCAGTTTTTAACAACTTTTCATATTTGTATTTTGAACTGCAACTGGCCATTCCACATTGGAAAGGGATATACAGAAAATAATGGTATGTCACATAATTTTCCAAGAATGCATTTGTTGCATATATCATATATCCTGAAAGCATCTTACAATTAAATTGAGTTAAAAAATATTTTATAGTAATTGAAAGCAAATTGTTAGAAAGCTTTTTGTGTAATCTCTCTTCTTTTTTTTTTCAGATTTGGTCAAATTACTTCACAATATTTCATTTTGGTGGGTGGTTAAACAGTTGATTGGTTTTTTTTTTGTTTACGTATGTGTAAAACGTATCTAGACTACCTACAGGTTCAGCTCATTTCCTGTGTCTTGCCTACTCTAGGGTGAGCACTGAGAGGGACAGCAGCACTGTACATCCTGGTCAGCATTTATAGGAAATGCAGATTCTCAGTCCAGATAAGGGCTAAGGTGCACTCTAGCAATATGGATAGGAACCAGGTCACATCATACAATAAAAGATCAAGCTAAACGAAATCTCAAGAAATCACACTGTCTGCTTAGTGGAAATTTCACATGTGCATCTCAGGTTTGGCCTGAGTGCTTAAGAGATGCTCTGTACAACATTTAGCAATATCTGGTTTTGTGCAATGTGTGTGGAATGAAAATCATGTTGCAGTGGGGTAAGCTCGCTGGACACATTTCATCCATGTTTGTGCCAGAGGAAAACATACTAATGGTCCTAAGAATTACTTAGAGACTTAACCAGAATTTGTCATTAAGAACAGTAAAGTTCTGGTATCTAAAGCCATAAATACCAATAGTTTTTGTGTGGCATTAGAAGCTCGGCTAGAAACTTGATTTGAATTCAAGTTATTAAAGCAACTGGTAACAGCTGAATGCAATGAGTGTAAAAGTGAAAGAGGAGAGCGCTCATACAGACACAGAATGAGATTTCTTCAGATTTGTCCTTGATAAACATTTATGAACATTTGTGTAAGGAATAAAAATAATTGGAAGAGAAACATGCGTGCCTCTTGCTGACAAAAATATGTTTGTGCCTAATAGATCGGAGAGATTGCTTAAGAATTGTTTATTCTTACGGAAAGATTGCCCTGTAGAGTGCTGCCAAGGACAGTTTCAGCTTGAATAGCTAACTATATAATGACATTCACTTATGTTACAGTGACTTCTAAAGTAAATTTAAACATCTCTGCATATTAAGGAGTGCATGGGGTTTTTTTTGTGTGTTTGTTTGTTGGGGTTTTTTTTAACTTTTTTCCTTCCTACTGAATGAAGGAATAAAATGTGTCATTAAATCCGAGTAGGAAGGACACTTTTTCATGAAAGTGTGGTTTCTTCTTCCAGCCATGGGACCAAAGTTTTCATAATTGAAAAAAGATTATTTATGTATTCATATTTCTACCTAGTTATGAAAAGAAATAGGTAAAATATAAACTGAAACCATTCAGTTATGTTCCTCTCCACAGATTATAGAAGAGATGGTGCTGTGTTTTAAGCCCATCTGTCACTATTTACCATGCAGTCACTCACTCCCTCTAGGATGGGGAGGAGAATCAGAAAAATGTAAAAATCCATGAGCTGAGAAATGATCAGTTTAGTAATTTAAATAATTTAAATAAAGTAAATAAAGTAAATTAAGCAAATAATACAAATAATAATAATAATACAGAAATAAAGAGAGAGGAATGAATACTGCTCCTTGAAAAAACACAAATGATGCACAGTACAATTGCCCACCACCTGCTGACTAATGCCAAGCTCATCTCTGACCAGTGATTTGCCCTCTCCAACTAACACTCCCCAGTTTATATACCAACCATGACATTCTGTGGTATGGAATACCACTTTGGTTAGTTTGGGTAAGCTGTTCTGGCTATGTTCCCTCCCAGTTTCGTGTACCCCTACTCACTGGCAGAGCACAACAGACTGAAAAGTCCATGATCAAGCATAAGCATTACGTAGTGACAACTAAAACATTGGTGTGTTGTTAGCATTATTCTCAGGAAGTAAAACAGACAAAAAACCCCCACTCTATCCTAGCTGAAAGCAGGTCAGATGGGCCTGTTAACTTGTGAAAAGGAATAAAATGTCTGTGATTCTGCGTCTTGTACATAGATTGTCCTGGACAGTAATACGCACTTTCTAAGTCTATAAACAGTTTTTCATACCAGAGGGCCCATGGTTTTCTTATGAATATACTAGTTAGCTGTGCTTTTACACCTTAGTGAATTCCTGTACTCTGATGTGGTAAACCCAAATTGTGTGTTCTTTAATATGGCACTTAGACAATCTAACTGAAATGTTCTGGTAAAGTAGCGCACATCAGAGAAATACACTGTATTAGAAGAAAATTAAAACACCTCTGCAGTTAAAGAGGAATTTTCTCAGTTAAGACTAACACATTCCCATAAGAATTGGTCAAAAAGTTCTACTAAATATGCCTGCTTGGGAAAAAGGCAGTATAAATTATTAAGTTATTGCAATCAGGCTGCCCAGGGAAATGCCTGTCACCATCCTTGAAGTATTTAAAGGACATATAGATGTAGTGTTTGGAGATGCAGTTTAGATATGGATTAGGTTAACAGTTAGACCCAATGATCTTAAAGGTCTTTTCTAACTTAAATTATTCTGTAATTGCGCAATTTTTATTAAAGACAATGTCTAACATGCAACATCCCTTTAATGTATCACAATATCACAGTATGTTAGAGGTTGGAAGGGACCTCAAAAGATCATCTAGTCCAATCCCCCTGCCAGAGCAGGATATGTATATGAGCAGCAGGGGTAAGAAAGGAAATCTATACCTAGATATGTGAATTTTTTTTTAGAGTGGGATTTGGGCTTGATTTTTTTTTTTCTTCCAGTTTGATATGTAAATAATATAAGGATGATGGAATAAATCTGAAAAATTATGTTAGAATTATGTTAGAATAAGCTCCTTGGAGACTTCACATTACAGGAAAAAGTAAAAATTGGGCATATAGTATCTTTTTCTGGTTTTCTCTTCACTACTTGAGGGAGGAATTTATTCCACATTTACCCTTTTTATTACCAGGAAATTCTGCAAGATGAGAAGCGATAAAAAGAAGTGCTAGCTTCTGGAAAAAATATGTAACCACAGCTTTATGTAATGTCTGCATCTTTCTTATCTCGATAGAGCAAAACATTGGTAATATCTGCAGACAAATATTGCCATTGTTCCTCTGCCTCCCACCCTTCCTTCTTTCCCCTGGGACTGTTGCATGGCTACATAGGGTGCAGGTAAATAACCTAGAAAATTAACAATGAATTAACACAAAATATTGAAGCTATTTATATGGACGAGGATGAAATAAAGTTGGGGAGCTGTCTCCTAGCACACTACCTTCAACAATAAATAATCCCTTCTGGAGTGCAACTGAGCTAAATATTAGTCTGAAGAGAAGTTTTAATAGGTAAAATAGCTTCAAATGAACTAATGAAAAATGAGGAGGAAAAGTACATTTCTAAGGTTGATTATTGAAACAATTACACTGTTTACTTAACACACTGTTTTATTACTGCTTCATGTTGATTAATTTTTAGAAATTATATCCACTCATTTGTGGGTATGGATATTATAATAGATATATATGTGCATATACACATACTTGCTAAGTTCAGGTGAAGGATTTGGTTTTTTTTATTTCCTCTGCACCCTAGTAATGGAAATTTATTTTGATACTGAAACAACCTTTTGAGTGTTGATTTCCTAAGGTGAACACATTTAACAATACTTCTGAGATAAGAGCATAAGGAGAATACATGTATTAGATCAGCCTAATACAAATGACACCTTTAAGATATGTATGTATTAAGTAACTTCCTATACCTTTAAGGAACAGACTTCATGACTGTTAAAGGTATTGTTTTGTAGTTTCTTAGCCAACTATCAGGGCTGCAGTACTGTAGGAGTTCAATGCAGTTAACTGGAGCACAGTGGGCATGGGAAAAAACTGACACCGTACTTTAAAAGCAGCTTCTATTAAAAAAAAATAGCTAATGAGCTATATTTAATTAGATAAATAAAAACCTCACAAGATTTGTATCATTTTTCATGCCAGTTGTAAGCTGATCTGAGGAAAGCAAAGTATTCTTTTTCTTTTCTATTCCTGAAACTAAATGTTAATCTTCTCTTCTTTGCTAATGGCAAAGTCCTGCCATCTTTTCTCGGCTCCATTTCCACAACCTTGATCAGAATTCACAAAGTAAGCAATCACCAACAGTAAATGAGAAATAGTATTTTGCATTTCATATTATAGAAGTGAAAAGTCAGGTTGCCATCAAAAGCAGCAAGAATCTACACACTGCTTGCAGTCAAAATAATATAAAAATAAATCAAATGTAATTTTAAATGATAGATTCAATGCTTATGAGCTAAGGATCAAATCTAGCTTGTTTTGAAGGCATCAGTAGGCTCTTTAAAAAATCAGCAGAAGCTGAAAAATAATTAAGATGATTTATTACATTGCCTGTTTGAGAGGTTGCTAAAGAGACTGATATGCTTTTATTAACAAAAGTTAAATATCCTCTTTTAAAATTATATTTTTAACTCTGGCATCTGTGTCTGAGGGTAAACAGTATGTGGGCTGTATTGAAGATCAGTGTAGTTGAACAGTCATTTGTTCTTGTCAAAGCAAAGAGTGAAAATGTTGGGAGTCCACAACCTTAAAATGTTTAATTTTATGTATTGTAGGTACTATATGAATAATCATATGTTTACTTTCATAAAACAGCTACCTGTTGTTTCAGAGGAGTTACTGAGAAGGAAAGGTACTGAATTATAAAATTAATTATGCTACAGGTAAAGATACAATTCCAGCTCCTTCATTTGTACTGCAAAAATGTACATACAAAAATAGAAACCAGATAATACAAAAATAGTAACCAGATAACAAAATAACATGAAAGGTTCTGTTCCTAGACACTTTCACTTGTTTTGAATGCTTTCTGAGACTGACTAATTCTCCTTAAATATCTCTGACTATTAGATCTTGTGCTAGTATGTGACATAAAAATTTTTCTGCTCTTGGCCTCTTTCTTGTAGTCCCTCTCTCTCATCTCTTCTTTGCTTGTGTTATCAGTTTAAATTTAATCTATTCAGAACTGATTGAATACTAGTTTCCTATTCCCTTTCTTTCCTAAAGCTCCTTTTTCAATCACCTTTTGTTTATGAACCTGTTCTCCTCTGTGTCACTTCTCCAAACTTGTCAGGCTCAGTGCTACAATTCTGTCTCAAACCAATAAAATACATCTTGCCAGTCTTATTTGAGCCAGATTATTTATTTATTTTCCTTTCTTTATGAATCCTTTCTTTCTACTGCTTATTCATTCAGATTCCCTGGCATTTTCAGAAGTTTTGAAAATCCTAACATTTTTAAGGTTTAGAATAATCTTCCTACTATTGCTAGAATTGCCTAGATTACTTAGTATTTTTCTTAATGATATGGATGATGCCAGTGACTTGCCAGTGATATCTTAATGAGTTAAGGGGAACTACAGGAGATGAATAAATCATATTTAATATATATTTTCAAGATAACAAAAAGTAATAATCTTAACATACAGCAAAAGTATTAACAAATATATTTTCCAATTTTAAATGTAGTAAGGCAAAGAACAGATTGTCTGGTTAGGTTATGAAATCTCTAGCAGTTAAGGTATTTTTTTAAAAGTTCCACAGATATTTGTGGGAAATACAGATAGCTGATGCAGGAACATAATTTCAGGCAAAAAGCAGAGAATACATGAACTTTCAGGGTTGCTGTTCCTTACAGCTTTGTCTTCTACTCTTCTGTTAAATGTGACATAATTAATTCCCTTGTTTCATTTGTTCTGAACCCTTCATTTATCTCATAACTAAGGATTTCTCTCTTCCAAACACATAACAAGAAATAATATCCACTTATAAAAAGTCCAAGTAATATTCAATATGCTGTGTACTTGTTCATTCTCCTATGTCTTCTGCTTGGCTTTTCACCTTTTCTGACTTCAGGATCTTCTACTGTATCTGTCTTACAACCTATTAACAACTCATATTTGAATCATCAGT
Source organism: Neopsephotus bourkii (assembly GCF_033783945.1). Taxonomy (NCBI): domain Eukaryota; kingdom Metazoa; phylum Chordata; class Aves; order Psittaciformes; family Psittacidae; genus Neopsephotus; species Neopsephotus bourkii. Next base: position 4,598,886 of record NW_026901872.1, on the reverse strand, counting down.
GTGGCATCTGTTAATTTTCTGCTTGATTTTTGAAAACAGTATGAGACTATGCCCTGGTCAATTCACATTTGTTGTGACTGAGCTTATAAATCTGGTATTCAGTGTTTTGCCTGACACAGCTCTAACACTCACTTGATCACAGTGCCCTGTGATCATCTCACAAAGTAGTTTTTCAATAGTTAATATTTAACTATGCCTTTCTCTTGCTATTTGAATATTGCCTTGTTATTTCCTATTTTCTATTAATGCAGAGCTAAAATTTTTTTGTGCAGTCTCAGCGAAACTAGTCAAACTAACCGTACATTATATGCTACTTTCTAGAAAGGAGAAGGATATTGGAGAAAGAATGCGTTCCAAGTAGATAAGCCAGAGGAGAAAAATAATCACCTGAGAATGATCATTCAATGCTAGTGCTATGTTGAGAAAAGGCAGAGTGTTGTATATTAAAAAAAAAATAAAAAAATCCCTTTCTCTAGGCAACGCCATTGAATGCTAACAACTGTTGCCTAATGAACGATGTAATACAGCATGCAGTAGAACTGAGCAACTGTAGACTACAGAGAGAGAATAACAACATTATTAGAACTTGGTGTTTATGCTTTCTGTGTGCATCCAACCCAACCAAACTTTGGGCTTTATTGTTCCTCATAATAATTCACATTATTTATAACTGGAGTGATCTGGCTGTTTCCAACATTATTTCAAAAATTTGCCTTACAATGTTGCATTCTACATAATTTGCAAATTTAGAAATATTGACTACTCTGGGTTTTCTTGTTGAATTGTAGGTACAGATGAACTGTGCTATGTGACTTTTGTTCTGGACATTTAAAATTTGAAAGATGACTTATGTTTTATTTCTGAATTGACTCTATAATATGTTCATACTAAGCTTCAGTGAAAACAGATGGTGGCTTTGAGTCAAGATCCTCTGAGAAATTTTATAACTTCATCTGCAAAGTGAACTAGTTTTTTAATCTAGTGATAATTTGCTTCCATTTTTTTTTTTACCTTTTATCCCATTAAACACTCAAGATGAAATGGGATTAATATTATGATACTAAAGTACATGCAAAAGCAGAACATTGCAATGAAATGCGTATGAAAGCATTATCAAGGTATAAACATCTTAAAATAGTCCATGTGATCAGGATTTAAAGTTCACTTGTCTATAATGCAATCTATATCTCCAGAGCATCTCCAGCAATACACTTTTATACACTGAGCCATCTAATTGTGAAGCATAGACTGTCATTTAGTTTACAAATCATGTACAAAACTGACTCATGGTGCATTTAAACATATTTACTATGCATTCAGTGCATAGAAGTGATTTTAGTGAGCTGGTATTTTATTTGTTTTAAAAAAGACCCCAAGAATTCCATTAAAGAATTTGCCCCAAAAAAGGGAAAGTTAACAAGGGGGATACAAGGTCACACAAGGAGTGCAGTTTGGTGTGCTCAAGAAGCATTAAAGTACTGAAATTCTGTGAGGTTAAAAATAGATTAGAAACCTTTTAAAAGTTCTGTTGTTTTGACAGTACTTTAAAAGGATTTTGAAGGTTAAATCAAGAAGCTTTTTCTCTTTCCCAGCATAATTTCAAATAAACAGCTTAAAGGCAGCTCATTGCTATCTTTTTGAAGGTCTGTATGCTATACACAATATAAGAATTCAGTAATAATGTTTATGAAGCTAGGCAGTTACAAATGTTATAAAGTTTTAGAACCCTCCACCAGACCTGAAATCCTAATAAAGGAGATAGGTAAAGTTATTTTAAAGTGTTGTCTTGTGTATAAAATGACCAAGTAAATGGACTTGATTCTCTGCTACAATCTGCATTTCCTGTCAAGAAACTATGAAAAAAATCTGATAAAAAAACCTATATTTTACTCATGTAAAAAAAAAAGTTAAAGTTTGCATATTAAATGTTACCAGCTTGTTGTGTATTAAACAATTAACTTTATCTATATGAGGGTTTTTTTTCCATATTAAGAATGTTAAATAAAGAGTTTTAGTGTCAGCCCTAAGAAAGGCAGAAACACAAAATGGCTGATTAAATTGACCCTTTTTTTAATGTCTTTGTACTTCTCCTGGGAGCTATGAAAAAATTAAATATCTGTTGCTTTGCATTAGCTGAAGGAGCTGTTAAACATGTACAATTTTTTTCTGCATACATAGCACTGATTTTCAGCACCTAACTCTTTTCTCTTATAGCTTTCCATACTTTTTTGAAAACAAAGAAAGACTGAAATCTTTCACACTAAACAAGTCTAAAGCAAACCTTAAAAAGAAATCTACTGCACTGTCAAGGTAAGTGCAGCAAAGGTGTCAAGGTTTAAGCCCAGCCAGCAACCCACAACCAGGCAGCTGCTTGCTCACTCCCCTGCTTCTTCCTCCCCCTGCTCCTGGAGAAATGGGGAGGAGAATCCAAAGATTGTAACTCCCAGAGGCTGAGATAGGAACAGTCCAGTAACTAAGGTATAACACAAAAAAACTACTGCTACAACCAATAATAATAATGATAAGGGAAATAACAAGGGAAGAGAATACAACCACTCACCACCCGCCGACCAATACCCAACCCCACCTGAGCAGTGATCTAGCCCTACCAGGTAACTGCCCCCAGTTTATATACTGGGCATGACATGCTGTGGTATAGAATACCTCTTTGGCTAGCTTGAGTCAGGTGTCCTATCTCTGCTTCCTCTCGGCTTCCTCTCCTCCCTGGCAGAGCATGAGACTCAGAAAGTCCTTGGTCAGAGTAAATATCACTGAGCAACAATTAAAAATATCAGTGTTATCAGCATTGTTCCCAGGCTGAAAGTCAAAACCACAGAACTACATCAGCTACCAGGATGGAGAAAAACAATTTCTCCTGCTGAACCCAGGACAGAAGGAAATTTAATTCTTCTATAACCTTCCCAGATATTGTATCTCATTTATTCATGCTATTCAGGCATCAGGACACTCAGCAAAGCAATGCTCTTCAACTGTAAGATATGCTCCAACCCTAAGGTACCACACAACAGGGTATGATTTTGTAGGAGCTTTTTTTGTCTTCAGTGGGCTTTGCTGAACAACTTATGAGCTGAACTGTCTTGTGTTTGGTAAAGAAGTTGGTACACCACAAGTAGATTTCTTCGCTTTGGTTTCCCTGGATGGATCAAACTCATGGATCCCAAAGTTATGGGTCTTTCTCAGGTGAAGTAGAGAGATGTAACTGCATCCAAATGCATGCTGAAGTGAACTAGCACACTCATCATAAGCACAGATATTTGTAATATCCTCTTTATCTTTCTTTTTCATGTTCTTTGGTGTAAGTTACAGTGTGGGGCATTTTGTTTGTTCAGTTGGTTTTTGTTTGTTTTTCCCACTACTCTCAATCAGAGCAGAGTTCATTGAAGTGGATGGGACGATAGAATCATAGAATCATAGAAAAGTTAAGGTTATAAAGGACCTTAAGATTATTAAGTTCCAACCCCCCTGCCATGGGCAGGGACACTTCACACTAAACTATGTCACCTAAGGCTCTGTCCAACCTGGACTTGAACACAGCCAGGGATGGAGCATTCACAACCTCCTTGGGCAACCCATTCCAGTGCCTCACCACCCTAACAGTAGAATTTCTTCCTTATATTTGATCTAAACTTCCCCTGTTTAAGTTTTAATCCATTGCCCCTTGTCCTGCCACTACAGTCCTTAATGAAGAGTCCATCCCCAGCATCCCTATAGCCCCCTTCAGATACTGGAAGGCTGCTATGAGGTTTCCACGCAGCCTTCTCTTCTCCAGGCTGAACAACCCCAACTTTCTCAGCCTACCTTCATACGGGAGGTACTCCAGTCCTCTGATCTTCCTCGTGGCCCTTCTCTGGACTTGTTCCAACAGTTCCATGTCCTTTTTTATGTTGAGGACACCAGAACTGTACACAGTACTCCAGGTGAGGTCTCACGAGAGCAGAGTAGAGGGGCAGGATCACCTCCTTCAACCTGCTAGTCATGTTCCTTTTGATGCAGCTCAGGATATGGCTGGCTTTCTAGGCTGTGAGCGCACACTGCTAGCTCATGTTCATTTTCTCATTGACCATTACAACATTTCTCCAATAACAATAAAAATGTCGACCAATAGGATTTCTCCAAAGTTATTTCACATTCTAAAAATGTCTTAGCTGCAGTACCTTGTTGTCAATGTTTCTTAAGCAAATGGCTCAGAAAAACTAAACACTGAAATGACAACATGATCTAGATTATAAAGTCATGCATATAGAGAGAATTTAACTGGCATAAGAAAAATTGAAGATGGTTGTGCTATGTTGAGTGTCCAGTAGATGCTGTGAATATATTTTGTGGAAGTTCTAAGAGACAGAAATCATCTCATCATTCTGAAGGAATTGTTTCATTTAGAATAATGCTGTTACCAGTGTACAGGATGCAGCCCACAGAAATCCCATACTCCCCACTCCTCTTTCTTACACTTCCTGCTTTCTCCTTGGCAACTTCAGAATCAATAACTGTAGTAAAATATCCACTCACCCTGGAAATTGTAATAAAAATAAATAAATAACAAAGCAAAAAAAATATGATCTACAAGAATGGATCTGTGAAATTATTTTCTTCTTAGAATACAGACTGCATCCCTTTATTCTTTTTTTCTCTTAAGGATGGCAGAAAAAGATTTGCCCTGCCCAAACTGCTGCTATCCACAAGATACCAATAAAGCCTCATTTTTTTCCTCCCAAGAACCATGTAGTGAGAAATGCCTTTATGTTACCAAAGAATTGAATGTGCATGCAGTTAGCAAAAGCACAGTTAGCTCAATACCAAGACAATACAGTATTTTATGCAGCAATGAATACCCCTTTCACAGTTCTTTGTTGCTTATTGCTTGCAAATTGAGTTCAATGACTCCAAAAGCTATATACACAGTTCATATTTCTAATACATCCATGAGAAGTAAAATAACCAGGAAGTTCTTGAAGTAACCATACATTAATCAGTAGATCCAGTAAGCTGAATAAGATGCCCAGTCTTGCAAACTACCTTCTGTTGCATTTAACTATGATAGATGTTAATATAATAACAAAGTATAAGCAAATAATAAATAATAAAAGAAATATAAACCCAAATAATTGATACATAGAAAGATAATTATAGAAATAGGATTTTGTCTAAATAAAACTATGGCATTAGATCATGTCACTTTCCATAGTAAAAGGAATTAGCTGCAATTTGTAAAGCAAATTGTTATCCAAGGCCATGCTGGTTTGCTTGTTTGTGTTTTGGGAAAGGGAACTGGTGAATAGTATGAAACATGCACAGAAAGCATCTTAGTTTTACACAGTCTTACTTCCCTCCCACATGTTCAGCAGCAATTTTCTGTATGGCATGTTAGAGTGACTAGTACTCTGTAGTTTGCCTATACCACAGCTGAAACCAAACATAAACATTAGTTGTAGTAAGACGGAAGTAGCTTGATATGTCTTAATTGCTAATGGCATCCATCTTAGAACTAGAAGGTTGTTATGCTTTGGTGATAATTTGGGGATGGACAATTTTCATAATATTTATTCCAATTATTTGTAGTCCGATAAAGAAATTATTTGTTTTGATCAGTAATGCAATGGATATACTTAACGCTGTTATGGAAATAGCATATGGGGAAGACATATGGATGTCTTTTGTTATTACATAAAAAGCCAGACCTGCTGGAGCTGGTAGTGCTAAATTTCTCCTGGTTTATTTCAAATTTTTACTTGATAACTGTAGGCTTTAGTCTGCTCCTTTGATCTATACTGGTTTTGGGGTTTTTTGCGTATAAAGGATCTGTGAAGCTGTTTATTTTTAATTGTCATGGTTTAATATCAAATGACATTGTGGAAGTTAAATGGACTTGGATACCAAAGCACTTTAACCACATATACATAGAATCATAGAAACATAGAATAGTTAGGGTTGGAAAGGATCTTAAGATCATCAAGTTCCAACCCCCATAAACCATATCACCCAAGGCCTCATCCAACCTGGCCCTGAACACTTCCAGGGATGGAGCATTCACAGCCTCCGTGGGCAACCTATTCCAGTGCCTCACCATCCTAACAGGAAAGAATTTCCTCCTTATATCCAATCTAAAATTTAACATGCAATTTTACAAATACCATTACTTTTCTGTGCCATGGGTGAATATGATGCAGTGAAGGAAAGAGGCACATTAATGCAGTATTTTCTCACATGTTCTTCCTGTTGTGCAGGAGACATGGCACAGTCCTGAAAAGAGGTTAGACAGGTCAACAGCTATGGTTAATAGCAGTACCAGCCATACTGTGTATAGTTATGAGGCAGGATCATTGCGCTCTTTTTGGTTCCCTGTATTCCCTCGAGGTTACAGAGATGATCCTGGATCCTAGTGTAGGACTGTGATGTTACACTCTACAGTGTCTTTTCTAGTATCTTCCAGTATTAAGTATTCTCACATATTGAATGGCCTATTCAGATGGTGTCACCACTTCTCGATTTGCTCTCCCTCTTTTGGGAATTCAGAGAACCTGCTTTTTCCAGACCCATTTGACACTTCTGCACTTCTTAACTTCCAAAAGGTTGCTCGCAAAGCTTGGCTATCTATTTCCTTAAGCACACTAGAACTACCGTGTCACTTGGGACAAGTGGTTGATTATATTTCATCTATTTCTACTGCAACAAAAGTAAAGTTCATGGGTTTATAGCAACAGCTGTTCTAACTAAGTCATACTAACCGCTGCACTTCTCAAAACTAGATTTTGACACTTACAATACGGTAATAGTTTATTTTATCCACATGAGAAATTTGATGTTGAAATAATAAGGAAGAAAACACTCAGGAAGTTCAATTCACTCTTCAAGGTTTTGGGTTTTGGTTTGCAGCTTTTTCTCTTCCAAAATGGAAGTTACATAATGGAAGTTAAATCTAGTTAAATCATTATAATTTTCTGCCTTCCATCTAGGAAGATAACATATGAGGCATACCACTTTGGGTCAAAGGTCCATCCAACCTCCCGTGCCCTGTCTCTAACAGAATTCCAAAGTAGATGCCAAGGAAAAATGGAATAAGATGTAAGATAAATATAGAAAGGTTTTTTCCAAGTATATTCACAATTTTGAACAATTTTGAGTTCAAGGATTTTCTTATCAAAAATGAGAGTTTCTGGATGCTCATGTAGCTGCAGCTACTTCTCTTTCATAAACTTGTCTGGGCTGCCTTGAATCCACGTGAAATGGACACCTGCCTTATCTGTGCCGTTAATAAGTTGTTCTAATTGGCAACTCAGAGAAGATACAGTTATTTCCCACCTTTAGTGTCTCTGATACGTAATCAAATGTCTATACATAAAATCTGTACTGAGTTTATAAGTATGCCAGAAAATGTGAAAATTTTTTAAATCTTAACCATTTCAGTCCCAGTCAAGAACCGAAATGGAATCAGAGCATTACATTTTAATGCAGCAGAATGAGTAAAAGAGTTGCATAACCTCTCACATTAATCCCATGCTTGGGTAATAAATGTTTTCTCCATGCTCCTACGCTTCTTTGTTTGTTTGTTTGGTATTTTGTTTTGTTTTGGTTTTGGCTTTGTTTGGTTGGTTGGTTAGTTGGTTTGTTGGTTGGTTGGTTTTTTTTATATTAAGGAATTAATTAAAAGAGGACAAAAAGGTTCCAACATTCTTATTTGTAACCAGGTTGGGTTTATAAAACAGCTATAACTTCAAATTGAAGAATGAGTCTATACTCAACATATCACAAACCTGAACACAATGTACAAATGATATGCCTGATGATGTTGTTCCAGTTTTATACAATATTGGCTGTGGTATGTTAGATACATTGAAAACTAGCATATTTGAAAGGTATGAAGCAAGCTCATTGTGTGTGCAGTTACTCTGTGAAGTGGTAGTTATGTTATTATCTCAGTCTCCTGTTGCAATGCTACACTGGTTCCACTTACAAAGAATTTTAATAAGAGTGCATCTGGAGGTCTGGCAAAACTAGCATTAGTACTCTGCCAAAGCCTAGAAAACTTAACCTCATTGAGGGCTACAAATACAAACACAAAGCTAGGTATCAGTCTTGGAGAACTAGTCAAAGTAAAGAAGACACTCTAGGAATGATAACCACTACCTTGAGATGACTATTCAGCAAAAAGGGATGTACAACCGTAAACCTTCTTGCTTATGTGGAGAATCACCCATTCTCCTGTTCTGATGTACTGTAGCAAAAGCTTAATACACAGGTTTTGTACATCTGAAACTACCAGTTCCTAATATAATAATAGACTTATATAATAGTGAGGGTTGGAAAGAACCTTAAGATCATCCAGTTCCAACCCACCTGCCATGGGCAGGAATGCCTCCCACTAGATCCTGCTGCTCAAGGTATTGTTTATGGCTCTGTCCAACCTGGACTTGAACACTGCCAGGGATGAGCATTTACCACTTCTCTGGGCAACCTTCTCTAGTGCTTCACCACCCTCACAATAAACAATTTCTTCCTTATATCTAACCTAAATCTCCTGCTTAAATTTGAACCCATTACCCCTTGTCCTATCACTACAGTTTCTGATGAAGAGTCCCTCCTCAGCATCCCTGTAGGCCCACTTCAGATACTGGAAGGCTGCTATGGGGTCTCCATGCAACCTTCTCTTCTCCAGGCTGAACAGTGCCAACTTTCTCAGTTTGTCTTCATGCAGGAGGTGCTCCAGTCCCCTGATCATTCTTGTGGACCTCCTTTGGACTTGCTCCAACAGCTCCAGGTCCTTCTTTATGTTGAGGACACCAGAACTCCAAGTACTGGAGTTCTGTACTCCACAGTATTCCAAGTACTCCAAGTACACACAGTACTACAAGTGAGGTCTCAGGAGAGCAGAGCAGAGGGGCAGGATCACCTCCTTCGACCTTCTGGTCATGCTTCTTTTCATGCTGCCCCATATTGGTTGTCTTTCTAGGCTGCAAGTGGTATAAACTATTCATAATGACATGAAAAGAAGTAAAAGAACTGTGTTTTGCTTACTTTTTGTTTTTAAATGGACAGATTTTAATTGAATCATTATGCTTTTTTTCTGGTCTTTTTGTTTTATCTTTTTCTTACTGTGAATGGTTTTATGTGAGCTCAAAAACAAAATTCAACACAGACAAGGAACAATTCAGTCAAAAAAGTAAATACACAGCTGTACATTTGAAAGAAGAACCTGAACTATCACATCATAAAAGTCTGCTTGCTATTCTCTTTATCCTATAACTCAGTTATTTCAAATGAGAAGGTTAAACACTGGTCCCTACTTATTTTCAATTGAAATTTCATAGAATCTGATGGGTAGTATACATACACTGAGCAAAATTAATTAGAAAAAGGTTTCCTCTGTCAAAGCCAATTTAAACTTATATTTTTCACAAAAGACTTTTCATCCACAGATAATTTAGAATATCAAGAAACTAACAAAAGCTAATAATTTTCTGAATCTATGCTAACATACAGAAAAATCTTTTGAATAGAAGGGTAGCGTGAAAATATGAATGTCTGTAAGATGTATCAATTAGATTACTATGGTTTAGGAATTAAACAGTGCAGAAAAGAATTGAAGGCTTCATAACTGAAATATTTTGTTTCTCATGTTTAAGTGATATGCAAATGACGCAGGCTAAAAATGTATTACCTCAAAAACATTTCTTTCCTGTGGCAAAATATAAAAAATGTTTCCTACTTTCTGGGTTACTGGTCCAACTATTATATATATATATATATATATATATATATATATATAATCCCATAAACATTTTTAAGCGGGTTGAAGCTCCTCAAAGTACAAGAATAGCACACACTGATGTGCAAGAAATGAAGCAGATGGTAGAGTTGGCTGAGTAATCTGATGAAGATCAAAGGCACAAGTGTAAGTAAGGTGGTAACACGGACAGGCTGTCTGAAATGAATATAGAGGCATTTCCCAGGCATGCAGCAATGGAATTATTAAGTCCAGAGTCTGACAAAAGTTTAAACTAGTGAGGAATATGAATGACAACAAAAATACCTTCTATTGATACTACAGCAGCAAAAGAAAAACCAAGAAATGTGAGCCCTTTTCTGGATTGAGAGGGTAAGCGACAAGGGACACGGAAAAGTCAGTGGAGCTAAATGCACCCTTTCCCCCAACCTTTGTTGACAAACTTTGTCCCTAGAATTCCCACGTTTATGCCTTGTTAGAGAGAAAATTACTTAGTAGTAGGGAAGTTGTGGAGGGGAGTTATGGACTACCTAATGAACTACAAATGAAAATGTCCATGAAACTGGGCACAGTGTACCTAAAGGTGATGTTTGGTGTCATCGTTAAAATATTCTGTACCATCTTTGAAAAGTCATGGAAACTGGGGGAAGATCATTTACTTCAAGTTCCACTGACTGGAAAAGACAGATGTTTATACCCATCTTCAAAAAAGAGGGAGGAGTACAAGGGAACTAATATGCAGTGAGCCCTGCCTCAGTACTTTGGAAGATTGTGAAGGAAGATGGAAACTATTTTTACACATCTTATGGACAAGAAAGTGATTGGGAACAGCCAGTATGGATATTTACCAAGCCAAATCATGCCTGACTACCCTGATACTTATTCAAGATTAAATGACTTGTTGTAAAAAGATTATAACAATGGATGTCGTTTACCTAAATTATAGGAAGGTTTTTGGCTTTGTTTCCTCTATCAGCTTTTTAGGCAAACGAGAGAAAGGCACTGAATGGATGCACTAAAACCAGGAGAAAAAGCTGGCTGACCGTCAGACTTTAAAGTTAGTATTCAACATTTTGAGCTCTAGGCTGGTTATGAGTGGCATCCCTCTTGGGCTTAATGATGATATTAATATATTCAGTAATCTATGCAACATGATACAATACATTTTAATCAAATTCACGAATGATTTTCAGAATTAGGTGGCCAAAAGTTAATATGCTGGAGGCCAGGGCTGCCATTTAGAAGTATCTTAATATGCTAGAGGAATGGGTTGACAGGAATCTTACAAAACTCAACAAGTATAAATGCAAAGACCCCTACATAATCCCCCAGAACTCCATGCAATAAGACAGGCTGTGGACTAACTTATTAAGGGCCAGCTTTGCAAAAAGAGATACAGGAGTCCTGGTGGACAACCATCTGAACACGAGTCATCAGTACATCCTTGCAACAGTGAGAACTAATCACATATTGAATACATTACAAGCATACTCAGGTCAAGGGAAACTATTATTCCCTTCTACTAGGCATCTGTGAAACTGCATTGAGAATAATGCGACTGGTTTAGGCTCTCTCTTTCTCTCATTGCAATAAGAGCAAAGGAGTGCTACTAAATGCCAATGGCCTACAGCCCTTGGCATATAAAATGAAGCTAGGGAGCTTAGATTTTTTTTTTAGCTTAGGTAAGTGTGAGGAAAGCTAAGGAGAGCAAACATAATTTCAGTCTTCAGATTACTGAGAAGATGAAGTGGGATTTTTCTCAGATGAGTGCAACAATGGGATAAGAAGCAGGTATCACAAATTGCACAAAGGGAAATTAAAATTCAATATATGAGGACATTGGAATTTTTCTTAAGATATTAAAGGCATAACTGACTGAAATGCCCTGAGCAATGTAAATTTAGCACTGTTTTCAGCAGAATTTTGACCTTGTCAAAAAGTAGGATTGTCCTTAGAAAAAAGATCTGATGACACAAAATTGCAAACACTCGACACTCTTTATTAATATCTAATCACCACTGATTTTAAAAGATACATAAAAAATCCTTGCTATGTTTGTAAATGCATGTACTAGATAGTAAACATTATGGTCCCAGAATCTGAACAAAAAGAGCTCTTCTGTGTCAGCTCCAGTGATTCATATTTGCATACCTACATTTTCTTTTATCTTCTGTTCCTTCACCCTGTGCTTAGCAGCATCATCATTTTGAAAGATGAGGATGTGTATTTGCTTAATTCTGCTTTGCACTGTGATATCCTTTAATCTAAATACCTCCATAGCAGCCTCACTGGTTTTAGTGGCTTTTTTTTTTTTTTTAATGATTTTACATGACTGAAGAACTCTGATTATTGTTATTAACTTCCTCACAAATCCAACTTGTAGTTTTTTTGTAATTCTTCCTTTATCCCTGACTGGTCACAGCTGTTTTACCTTATCAGTACTCTTTCCATTCTTGGTAGTGCTATTTCTTACTCTTGATACCTTTTAAAAATAGTTATCCATCTGCTTGCATCTGGAACGATTTTCTAAAAGATGATTTGTTCCTTTTTGTGGGATGCGGATTTTAAATAGCCTTGCTTTTTTTGACTTAGCATATTCCAAACTTTCAAAAATTTGTGTCCTTGGGGTTTTCTGGCCAGACCACTTAGTATTTCTTTTAACATCTCATTTTAGAAATAAACCTCCACCAAAACATAACAACTGTCAATGTCTTAAATGTTCTTCTTTATTAGCGGAGAAGTAACTTATACGTAATTTCCATTTGTTTTGACATGACAATGTCAAGTCTTACTGACATCATCTCATTTTTGACCACAGCACTGTTATATGGAGAAGAAAACCCCAAACATCTCAGCTGTCAGTGTTCCAACATGGGTTGAATAGGACAAGGACTGCTCCATGGCAACGGGTCCAGTCTTTTTTGCAGAGAGCCGTTGCTTTATTTTTAGCTTTGCCCCTCAATACATGAATTTAGATCAGTCATTTCACTTGTGTTTGATTTATTCATCTGTAAAAGGGTTATCCTAACACTTCGGTGCCCCAGAGAGGTGTTCTGAGAATTATTGAATAAATGTTTACATTGCCTTTTCAGAGCATACAAGAGTAACAATATTAGTATTAAATTGTTTTACTGAAAGAAATCACATAAAGTAATTTCAGGTCTAGCTACTAAAAAACCCCCAAACCATACTTTTTTCTCCAAATTCATTTTCAGCATAGTTGTTGCGAAATATTACAATTAGTTAAAGTTGATAAACTGATAAGCAGTTACTCATGACAGAACGCTGAACAAAGATTATATGCCAAAAAGCATATTGTCCAATTCATTATGTCATTCAAAATATGGAAGAAAATGCTATAAGACCCTACTTCAGGTGCTTGACAGGAAAATCGGTTATAAATCCTTGACCTACAGATGTCATCAGGCTAAGAGATTAATTACAGTTTTCTGATAATTATCCCCCTCCTCCCAATTTAAGGAAAGATCCTGACACCCCTACTTATGCTCAGGCCATTAACTATATCCACGCCCACTGATTTCAGTGAAGTTGAGTAGTTTTAGAGTATGTCAGTCCAGGAGGCTTATTTTACGGTCCCACTATCTAGTTCTGATTTTTCTTTTATGTGTATCCCAATCAAAGATCAGAGTTCTATTGTGCTGGGCACTGTAAAGACAAGTAATCAAAAAGAAAGCTCATGCTCTAAATAGTTCTCAATCTAGATACCAGTAAAAATGCACAACCAGAGATGAAGCTGCAAAGGGAGTAAAGAGAGTAAGGTAATAATGAACAGACATTTTAGCTCACAGTTTTCTGAATTGATTTCTGCATAGTCACACACCACAAAGAAGCATGTCTGATATTTTCACCTGGAATATCTTGCACAATGGTATTTAAGATGTTCCCCTTGGAGCAGTATTGGAATCCAGATATGAATACTGATAGAGGGAGAAATAACATATGGTTCTCCTCCTTTCATTGATGAGTTCTCTAATCAATATGATATTTTGTTAGATGTTTTTTCATTATCTCTCTTGTCTAATATTTTGTAGTTTATTATACCTTTTTCCCCACCCTTCCCACACCTCACTCTCCCTCACACTTCCCTTTCCCCTCCATCCTTAAGAAGATCTCTTTGGGGGTTTTTTTAGAAGGTGCTCAACAGTAAGATCTGGGAACTAACATTTCCAAAGGCACCTTCCTGTAACCCAAATGATAGATTTTTTCAGATATTTAATTTAGGCTGTTTCCTTTCATTGCCAAATATATAAAAAACAAGTATGGAGTCTTAATATTTTGACTCAGGCTACTTTTTGATTTTCCAATTAACAATGGGAACCTAAGATGAATTTTCAAAAATGACTGCTTCATTTCTTAGCATTAAGGTACTCCAATTATTCCAACTTCTCTTTGAAGTAATTTAAATGTTTAGAAAGTATTACCCTAGATTGCTACTAGAATGTGTATAATCTCTTGCCTGATATATATAATCTCTTGTCTGATATATTATAAAGATTTTATGCTTTTGAGCATGAAGAATTTAGAATTGTATCAAACAAAATTCTCTGGAATTGCTCCAAACATTACAACAAGTAATTGAAGAACAGAAGAATATTTGAATCACAATATGTGGTGGACAATATTGGTTTGCAAAAAAAAGAATGAAAGAATAAATTAATAAAACCCTTTTGAATGTGTATATAGCAACCGATCTTCAGTATCTGCATGAAAATAAGTTGACACTTAGCCTTTAGGAGGAGAATGAACTATAAGCAATGAACAAATGTTGGGTTTATTTTTGTTTTTAATTAAAAGTGAAATTAATATTTCACAGTGAAATTCCCATTCTCTGACAGAAGCACCAGATTTCAGAATGTCTGCTGCTGCATTGCCTAATTTACAATGCAAAAAGCAAGTTAGTCACATTATGATCTACAATAGCTTCTATGATAAACAGAGAGCTGGTTAATGTTAAAATGACACTGATATAAGTGTTATATTCTGTTTTCCTCTGCTTCTTTACCACCTGTGTTACATAGGTAACTGTGGCCCATGTAGGATTCACAGATAGATGCCTTTCATGAAGATAGGAACTAAATGAAGAGCTACAAAAGGAGCATGATCACCTCTTTAATTTAAAGAAAAGCTGATTTAGGATATTTATCTGCTTCTTAAGACATGGATCAGTAAAGATGGGATTCATATAGAATATGACAGACTACATTCCACTTAAAGGAGTTTCAATCTGTAACAATAATAATTTCAAAGAAAATGCCAGGCTCATGAATATAATGTATTTACAAAAAAAAGAAAAAGTGAACAAAAGTAGTTATTAATTAATTTATTTATTTTTTGTTGTTTCTCTATCCTGCATAGAACAACTGAAAATCATGAAGCACACAGAAGAAAACAGTGTGACTCCAGTGCTTGCAGTAGTCTATCAGAAAATGAGAGTCCCTGAGTTCTAGAATTGCTTAAAGTGACACAGGCAAATACATTTCAGTTTGAATGGCCATTTATGTCATCAGTGGTATGATCAGGGGAATTTCCCAAGATTTTTAGCCTAGTTTCACCTACATGTTTTAGCTGAGATATTTTCAGCTAAACCTTTACTTTTTTTTTTTTAATTATTTTTTAAAAACATTCATGGAAAGTCATACTTTTATTATAGAGACATATATGGAAACATGTATATTATTTACACAGAAGACTGCATTTTATATTAAAATATGTGCTAGGTTTATATTAAAAGACTTATACAAATTTTATAAATCTTTTATATTGTAAGCTTATACATACACGTTTTATAAAGCTATATGTCTGTAACGTATATATGAACAGTACTGATAAAAAATTTAAGGGTTCCATACATACAAAAAAAGTCTTAAATTTACATTTTGAATTATATAAAAAAGATTTTCTTTCAGTATTTGAAATACAGAAAGCGCAGTAAAAATCAATAGCACAGAATATTCAGGATTCAAGACTTCAGTTGTAATTGGTGTAAACTAAAGTTCAGCCATGGAAATTTAAAATATTACATCTAGGGTGCCATTGTAGAATTCACTGACAATGGAAATTATCAAATTAAAATAAAATCATGTGTCAAGTAGAACTATATATTTTTATAAAAAATAATAGTATCTTCTGCTGCTGCAATAGGTATTTGAAAATAATTGTCATATTTCGAAGCTTAAATCAGGATAAACAATGGAACAGTATGATATTCAAATTATATTGATAAATTAGATCTAAACTAGCAAAAAAGAAGTTAACATTATCCTTTTTACTTCAGATTGAAGGTGTTGTATCCTTCTTTCTTTTCCCTGTAGGCCTTAAAATTGTCTGATGCTGTTAACCTTGAACTTACTGCATTTATGGTCTTTGTATAGGGAGATTTAAAAGAGATTCAGAGGAGTGATGTGAATTGTGCAGCCTCATAAAACTCTTTTTTACTGAACAAGCAGAAATATGCACACGTCCCAGAATAAGTGCTGTCTAAACCAGTGAATCATGTAAAATAGTACAGTCTCCTATGCAATTATCTATATGGTTCCAACAGCATTTATAATTACATTTGTACTAACACGACAAAAATGACACGGCTGAATAGTTTTCAAGTCTGAATCAGCTTATGACCACCTCTTGGTGGGGGAGTTTGCAGTGTGTTTTCATTGTTCTTTGCTATGCAGAACATGGCAAGATGTATTTATGTATCCTACAAAGCAAAATTCCAAGGGTTTCCAAGGTCTCAAAGTACTACACTCTTAATTGGACCCCATTATTTAAAAAAATAACACAACTTATGGAATTTTATGCTTACAAATTATGCTTTATGTTTTAATTTTTTTTAAGGTTTGGTATCCTAGACTCTTTCAGAAATAAAAATAATTAAGTAGTACCATAGAAGCCTGATCTATCATAATCCTACACCTCCTCCTCCCCTCCCCCAAACATGATATCACAAATAGTGAAGAGATGTGTGCTCCACAGCTGTATTTCCAGATCAGAAAATTTTAACTGAATAAAGTATCCCTATGTAAATGAGCTCAATAGCAGTGACAAAACACCAGCACAACTTCTGCACAAATAAGTACTATGTAAACACCTAAAAAACCACTTATCCAGCTAAATAGCTGTCAGTGTCAAAAAAAGGGAGAAAACTATCAATGAGCTACATTCATATAGCATTAATTGGTTCTTTTGCAACATTACTTCACAAACTAATAGATCTAAAGTATACTGCAGGGGTAGATGCTCTTCAGCTAGACAGCTTCCAATTCTGTTCATACAGATGTGCTTTGATGTAGATTTTTAAAAAATATTTTTTTTTTACAAAACTATTCCTAATTTACATAGGAATGCATTAATTAGCTAGACACATATGTGTCTTTAAATCTAATGCCTATTCTGCTTAAGTAATACATAGCTGAAAAATTGTGTTTTTTTGATGGTTTTGTATTAATTGGTGTGTTCTGTCTGACTCCTTATGCATGTCCCTGAGATCTTTATTTTAAGTTCTTTTAAGCATCTTCATTATAATGGCACAGAATCTAATACATAGGAAAAGAAATTAAGAATAATTAATACAAGGAATAATTAGGAATCATTTAATATGAGGAAAGAAATTAGTTTTAGAGTAAACAACGTAGAGGTTTGCCTGACACAGATTTGGGGGAAATGGCTGCAGATCTTTCAGGTAAAGATAAAAGAATGGAGCTATTCAATTCTTGCAATTCTGAAAATATATATAACGTTGGAAAAAACAGTAGAAAATTTGTCATGGCTGAATATAAATGGAGCTGCTTAAGTGTGCAAGACTGAGAGATCAAATCCATTTTAGTTAAGAAGGCATGAAACTTCTGTTCATGGTTCATCGGATTTAGGACTATAATTTATTGCATAATTTTAACCATCTTGCCTCCATGCTACTTCATTTTTGAATTCCTCAAAGACTGCAACTATTTCTATATCATTTCAATAGTCAATATTTTCTTTATTTTTATGTGTTACCTCCAAAGGAGAAATACACCTATCAGTTAAAAAGTTGGTGTAAGTGCTTATTTTCCTTTTTTAAAAACAACATATTTAAGTCCAAGTATAATTTTTAATTAAAGACAATTATTTGTTTCAGTTAGTGATATTTCTTGCTGGCAAATAAATACTGCTTCCTGGAGAAAAGGCTGCATGCAGATGACTATATTTTACATTTTACTCTACCTTTTGTGTACAGATAGATAATTAAATAGTTTAGACAAATAGGGAAGTGTATATACAGACATAAATAGTAACCAAACTTAGGCTGAAAAATACACTGTGTAAGAGTGCCATCTTCTGGAAATAGTATTACTTACACTTCTCAATTCAATACACTCCTTAGCTCACAAGAAATATTAGTTAAAGATTAACGATGTTTACTTGCCTCTTTGCCCTGTATGTCCTTTTTCATTTGTCTATGCTAGTTTTAAAGTTAGTAGTCCCTGTACAAACTTTTCTCTACAACGAACTGGAGAGTGTGAATGTAATAGGCAGAGTTTAGACTTTCAGGTTTCTAAGGAGTTGTACAATCCCTAAGGTTTAAAACAATCTGAACAGTAGCCTTCTCGCTACAGAAAAAGAGCCAGCTTTGACTGTTTTTAAAAAGTTTTAAGCTTTTATCTTGATAAATTTTTAACAAAATGTAAAATAAAATAAGTCTGTTAATTCTCATTGTCTGAAACCTTAAACTGAGTTCTTTGCTCTGTTCAGCCTGTTCTGCATGAGGGCCAGATGACTGACTATTAGACTATGATATTACATGTTCTTCTGAGGAAGAAACACACACTCACACACTCCACACACAGTCTCCACAACCTTAAAGGTATTCTTGAAGAAAATTAGTTTGGACTAACAACTCATTCTTCCAAATGCACATGCAATTTCTACTAATTCTGACAAAAATATTCTGGTCAAGGTACCTCTATTTCTAATAAATATGGTGGAATCCTGTTAAGTTTAAATCCCACTTATAATAAAACCCCCTATTTTCTATAAACATAGACAAATCAGGGACCCAGCAATAGCTCAATTAGACTTGCCTTACAGAAGAAGACCTTGTATCCATAAATGGTATGCTTAAAACATATGTCAAGGTGTTGCATTTTCTGGGAGTGAGGCCTTGGGGAAGTGATGTGTAAACCACTGTCCTGCCTTCTTGCCTTGGAACTCAGTATAATCAAAAACCCATCTCTGTGGGTTTCTGTTTTGTTGGGTTTTTTTTCATTCCTTAGCATTCATTTTTCATGCCATTTTTCATATTTTTGCTACCAAAACCAATAATCATTTGTGCTGTATCTCACTCATTCTCTGTGATCTTAAAAGCCTCCAAAATTAAATTCCCCTTCTTCTCTGTTCTTACCTTCCCAGATTAAATATACCTATTTGTTACCCTTCCAACCTCTCCACTTTCTGTTGGCAACAGTCTACCTTTTCAGACCTTCTGTTGCAGAGGGCTTTTCTCTTTGACCAGTCCGTGTTTTCTGTTCAGCTGATCAACAGCATGCTCCACACCTTCTTTCAAGGAACTTTAAAATACGCTGTTGCAACTTTTGTAGATATTTCTTCCTTCTCAGCTCAGAATCAAGATGAAAAAAAAAAATAAATCTAAAAATGTTTTGGTCAGGTTAAAATTCATGTACATATAACACTTGTTCAAGGTAATCATATTATCAATATGTGTATTAAAACTGTTCACTTTTTCCCAAATTACAAGCCCCCTCAGTTGTTTGAGTTGATAATAAGAAAATGCTTGTATTGCTTTTTTTGCTATTTTTCAATTCTGTATTCCATCTTATCTTGTCTCCTATGAGCTGTTAATACTGATTTGGGAAATTTCAGTTCCCACTACTGTGTTCTTGTATACCAACAGTTTGAAATTACGCTGTTATAAGCATTCTCAAAACAGAAGTTTAGAAACCTGGCATTCATAAACATAGCTGTCTTTTCTGTCTTGTCACTGTCCCTCTGTGGATAATCAATGCAAATTAAAAGACCCATGCAGAGAATTTGGAGATGATCCAAGAACATCAAGCAAGTCAAGACTGAAGGTATGGATATGAAGACATTACTGTGTTATAAAGTGTTTCCTAGATATATAACACACTTTTTTTTGCTCTAGCACTTTCAAAATCGTATTTCAAAGCAAAACAATAAGATGAAGCAACTTACAGATATATTTTACAATACTGAAAAGTGTAACGGAAACATCAAACAGACTAAAAATAACAGTTCTTTACCTTAAACTTTCAACAGTCTAATATCGAGTAGGAGGAATTGAATGAAGCTTAGTAGTATAAAAGAGTATCATAAGACATAAAAGCTACAAGCTAAAACAAGAAAAAAATGCATGTTTACTGTGTTTTGGTATTCTAACACAAGGTTGTTAAGCTGCTCTCTGCAATCACATTTGCTACAAATAAATGAGTCAAACAGTGCTTTAAAAGATAACTGGAAAAGACTCACTCAGACACTATTATTGTAAGAGAACATGTATCACAGTTTAAAACCAAAACTACAGTACAGAGACTAAATAAATGGACTTAGATACCAAAACGCTCTAATTACAGGTAGTCAAGAAATATTCAGATAAATGAAACTTTACAAATTAGGTGACTTCACTGTCTTGTGGTTGAGACTGTGCTTGCCAGGAGGAACATTAAGCTATCCAGTGAACTGTTTATAGCAAAGCGTGAACCATCCCGGGTCTGGGATAAAAGCTGTACTGGATGTCACCTCAGTGCCCTTTCTGCAGTGTTACCACTACTGCTTTGGAAATCACTATTTCATCCAGAGCACTTAATCTTATTTATTTATTTACTTACTCACTTAGTTATTCTGTTCCTTCTCTTAAAGCACATCCCAGAGCCTTGCTTGGCTTCATATGTCTTTTTTTTATAAGCTTCTTCAATTTTAAGGGTTTTTTTTTTTATACATGTTCACCTTTGTATAACTAAACCAGACAACATTTTTTCTCTTTCCAACTAAGGTCTTTCTTAGAGTTTATCGAACAATTGAATTTCATCAAATCCTCAGAACACAATCTTGAAGTCCATATTGTGACCTAGCATATCATTTCTCCACTTTTAATGTGGTTTACATTTTTTGTATGACATCAGAATCTGTTTCTATCTCAAATAATATCATATCAAGCTCTGTGTTTTCTGAAAATATCTAGATATTATTTTTGTCTATCTAGTCCCTTGCCTAAAATATTAAGTATAGTCTTAGAAACCATACATCCAGAGTTTTACTAGTAGATTCCCAGCACACTCATTACTTGTGATTTTGAATAGTCTTTAGCTAAAATATTTTTCCTCCAGTTTATTCACTTGTTTATTTTGTGACACTCTTCAGATATTTTTAATAAAGTTTAGGGAAATTTTCTAGAAAGAACAAGCAGCTGACAATTAAAAGAATCAGTGTGGTACAATCTATTTTTAAAAGAATTCAATATTGTGTTAATGTCATGACACTAAAAAAAAATAAATCATGAACCTTGTGTTAAAATTGTGTTAACCACATCTTCAACTGAAAATAGTCTTTGGCTTTGCTAGTAATTTCACTGAAATCTGCTAGACTATTGTTAAAAAATTTTGATAACCCTGTCCTTAACATATGAATTTTAATTGGTTCATTTTTATAGGTCAAAGATTGAGGGAAAAAAAGAAAAAAAAAAGTAATAACATGACATTTTAGTTATTCCAAATATAGAATTCTGTAAAAGTATCACTTCTAAACATTCACTGTGACACAAGCATGACAAACAAATTTGGTAAGACAATATTGGACATTTAAAAGGCAAGCTACAAAACAGTAATGGGCAAGTAAGACCCTTTAGCTGCAACTAACCTACTGTCCACGTCAGGTTACTTCTTTTGTTTTAAATTTCAATTTTGTAGTCTGACACTGACTTACCTGCATGTCAAACTAAATTAGACAAGAGAAATATTATTATGTACTAATGAATGGGTCTTCTGTCTTTTTAAAAAAACATGGTTAATTAGGTAGTTACAATAAAAAAGTGGGGTTTTTTATTTATCACAGGTAGAATTTATATTACGATGATCTTTGAATCTTTACACATGAACAGAATGAAACAGCTATAAGGATTTTAATTTTGTCACAGGAAGTATTCTCCCTTTTAATACCTTGTAATCTTTAAGTTTGCAGTGTTTTTTTTTTTTAACCCCAAACTACACCTTTTTGTATATAATCATTGACTAAATAAATAAAAAAATCTAACCATAAGCATATGTTGTCACACGAATGGTTTAAAAGGGTAACTATAAATTGTCAAAAAAAATACACAACTTATTCCATGCCTCAGGGATGAAAACAAAATAGAAATCTAAATGCACACATGCTGAAATATTTCACTTATATCTCATGGAGAGTCATCTTCAGTTAAGGTATGTCTTTGAATCCAGGACATAATACAGAAAACTGAATGATTCTATAAAAGATTGTTTTCTGGTCCACAGATCAAGAATACAGCCAGCAAAATGAGCATAGCTCTGCTTCGTCAAAACTTCAAATCCACTAATATTGTAAAGAGAAAATTATGCATTTCTGGGTATATATATCTTAAATCATGATCCTTCCTTGTTAGCTTGGTGTCAGATACTCAGTTCAAGAAAGTAAAATAAATAGATCAATAAAACATAAATATGTTAATAAAGTCAATCAGTCTGAAGTCCTCTGTAAGAAACCAGAATGCAATGATGTTGCAGTAGGCAATCAATTACCGGCAGAAATAGTCTTAATATTTTACTCAGTGTTTTGACTTTGGCTGAGCGTTTATAAAAAGGAGGTATCGGAGTTCATTCCTATACACAAGGACATTCTTTTAAACACTGATGTTAGGTTATTCAACCAAATAATCTGAGATTCTGAACCTTCCTCATGTCACAAAGGATAAGTAAAATGCATATGAAGTTATTTGGAATCTCAACACTTAATTTGTCTAAAAAGAATCACACCTTGCAGAGTGCAGTGACTGATATAGATACGTGAACTCAATTTATTACTTTAGGTATTTGACACTATATAAATCCTCAGCTACACTAGTGAAAATAAAGGAAGAACAAATACGTAGGCTTGCTCACAAGCTCCTTCTCTTCCTCTAACTGGTAAAAATTCTTCCATGCTTTGTGACATTTTGCCAGACCACTGCAATATACTTTTATTAATTTCTTAGAAAAAACTGCTTGAAACTCCCCCCAACATATCAGAAAATTCCTTGGCACACCACTATTACCTCAACAGAATTTACTTTTTTTTAGATGAGATAATAAACATTTGAAATCCCAGAGTTCTGGAGTTTGTTTCTTTGTTTGATTTTTCTTTCAATCTGCTTCTCTGTTACCAAGATCTTCAAGTGTTCATTTTTCAAGTTGTAATACTTTTTAGAGTAATAGCTTTTTACTCATGATAATTTTTTTTTTGTTTCTAATGTGCGATGCTTCTCTACAGCAGCAGTAAGAAATACCTACTTGAATGTAAGAGAGGTCAGGGGAAAAAATTAGATGAACATTGGAAAAAGTCAAATTCTGACAGAGCACAAAAAGTTTTCAAAGTAAATCAATAAAAACTTGTAAATACCTTAAGAGGAAATATGAAATCCTTGTTTTAGTGAGGAAGGACAT
Source organism: Neopsephotus bourkii (assembly GCF_033783945.1). NCBI lineage: Eukaryota > Metazoa > Chordata > Aves > Psittaciformes > Psittacidae > Neopsephotus > Neopsephotus bourkii. Next base: position 4,575,462 of record NW_026901872.1, on the reverse strand, counting down.
AACAGCAGTGATTGACAGCTGAAAATAGTATTATTTTCAACTAAAAAATAGGCAAAAAAGTATATTTATAAATGTTGAAATAATAGTGGGCATTAATAGTAAAAATTGTAAGAGTAATATGAACTGAACTGTTCATATTCAGTTAAAATCAAGATAAATGTCCTGAAATATCAGCTTAATGAAATAAGTTATTGAGTTCAATATGGCAGTAAGCGGATAAAATTCTTATGAAATAGGAGGTCAAACTAGATGATCTAATGGAATTTCTGTCCTATAAACACATGAAACTATGAAAAGTTAACCAGTAAACCGTATGGTTATAAATTTTTCTGTCCACCTCAGCCATTTATGTGCAATAAATCCTTTAAGAACAGAAAGAACACACACCAGGGCCTTGTCTTCCCCTGTCTTTTACACATATCTATTTTGAAGACTAAATTCTGTAGTTAGACAACTGTGCCTTGTTGCATGGCAAAATGTTGTCTTTATAGTTCTGTTTTTGAAAGACCAAAAAGAAGCTAGTAAGTAAAGTCTCTAAAAAACAGTTGTTAAAAAATCAACGGTAAGTACATCTATCAGCTTTGCAAACCTGCTGTAATTTGAGATAAAACATATTTGTGTAAAACAAAAATAAGAAACACAGTTAACATACAGACAGTATTGGAATTAATGAGTTAAAGGTAGTATTCTCCTCTCCAAACTGTCATATTTATAATAGCAATCCAAATAATATTGGATTATTTTTTAAATTAAATATTATTTTTCTTGTTTTGTATCAGAACTAATTCAGGAAAGTCCTATGGTGTGCTGTGTATAGCTTATTGTCAAGACAATCAGAGTTATTTCTGTAAAATATATAACTCTCCTCAAAACACATATGTTACTTAAAAAGGGATCTTGATCTTCTGTAATGAATTTATGAACTAATGATCTTTCAGATGTATCACCTGTGATTTTACAGCAGGTTGTCTGGGCACAGAATATTGAAATGAGTTAACTTTTCAACACACCACCATAAAAATTCAGATCCTTCCTGTGGGTTTAAGGACAAGTCATTCATATTTCCCTCTATAGACAGTGTCTTATCTTAGAAGTTTGTAACAGGATTACATTATCTCTTAGGTTGCTATCTTTGTTAAAAGTAATTATAAGTATTTGTTTAAAACTGCAGAAAAATGTTTTTGTTATTCAGCATGCACATCATAGTAGTCCTTTGCTTTTCAGAACCCTTGGGTTTAATATGTTAGATATGACTTTCTCATTCCTCCTTTTTCTTCATCTGTTGTTTGCATCTAGCTTTCTTTTGCAGATAAAATCAGCACTGTTAGGGATGTGATTTCACTTTTGGTGTTTTATACAAAATCTACACTACACTTTCATGTTTTTTTCTTATCTGGAGACTGAATAATCCATAGTCTGAACCAATTTTCACTGCTGCTATTCATCAAACTGATTTGCTAAAGTGTGTTTGTCCTCAGTTCCTCTGTTCTGATATATCTGCCTAGCCTTTTCTAACTCACATGTGAACCGGACATAACACTAATTTAAACTGCAGCAGACAAAAAGAATGTTTAAAATTCAGGACATCCAGCATTTGAGAAGCAGTTTTCTTTAGTACATTTCAACCAGATGAAGATTTAAAAAAAATAAAAAAACAAACAAGCAAACAAATAAATAAATCTCTATTTATGCAATGCCAAAACTTTTCATATTGTCTCTTCTTTAAATGTTGCATGTAGGGAGCACATTACAAAAGCTTAAATTATGTCCTTACAGCAATGAAAAATTGAGATGATGCAAACAATGTAATCTAAATCTAAAGAAAACAAAATCTTTAAGGTGCTTCTAAATTTAGGTTTTAGGCTTAAAGATATCAGGGGGAGATGACAGATCTGCTGCCACTTGGGTAAATTAAAGCACCGATAAATTACATCACCTGGCTCCACTTCTCTCCCACCTCCCTATACTGACTGGCGATTCATTAGAGAATGTCAGCTTGACATAAATTTTGCATGAATGAATTCTGACCCAGTTAATTACAAGTATAATCTAGTTCTTTATATTCCTTGAGCAACAAAGAAATATATTAGCCCAGCTACTGTGGAACATAAAAGCAGCAGCATAAACCTATCACAGCTAGAAGCTCCCCCCAGCCTAACCGGTCTTCCAGGAAGACTGCTAAGAGAGAGATGTGAAGTGACAGTGAGAAATAAGCTTTATGAGAGACAACTTCATGGATTACATTGACCACTGATCTAAATCAAGTGTTCTTAATGGAATACTTGAACTGTGTAAACTGGAAAATTCCTATGATTAAGTCTACCTTGTTGAAGCCATAGTAAGGGAACTTTTGTTACCTTAAGGTTGTTGCCGGTGTAGATGATGAAGAAATACAAGTGAAGACATTCCTGTCATAGTTGGTCATATCAACTTGAGGAAAAATATTTAATCAGAATGTTTGCATTTGTAACTGCAATCTAAAACGCTGCAGTGCAAAGATTTTATTTATCAGTGAAGTTCAGAGACATGAAAATTAGAAATATTTCTTTAGCAGCTGGATGTTATAGACTAGTTTTCATGGCTTTTCCATTTCAGTATAACCCTTACAAAGAACTTAGAAATACCTTTAAAATATTTCCTATTTTGACTCATTAGTACTCAGAACAAGTTTTCCTCTGATTAATCCTTGTTGTAGGATGTTAAGAAATTAAATATTAATAGAATCCAGGGATGTATTATAACTGCAATTCTTCTTTTCCTAATTAGAAACTTAATCATTTTGTGTAACAAGCTGCATTTTCCTTACCTGAACTGGATTTCAAATATAGCCACAGCAACACCAGCAATATGGAAAAACAAAAAAGTGGGTGAGAATTATGAAATCACTTTCCAAAGTATTTAAAATCAGAAACTGGCAAAGAAGTAATACACCAACCTTTAATAGTCATTCTAAAATATAGGGAAACAAATTGCATGCTCGTTTCTTTGCATCCAGTATCTATGTGAAAAGTCATCTTATTCTACAGAACATCAAATTTGAGGTATATTTCACAAATGTAGGGAACAAATTCTAATGCTAAGATTATGGCTCTAGGTGATAAAATCTTCTATCTAGAAGGTGGGTAGAGCTTTGTTATTTCATGATATAAAAACACATGGCATTTTATTTTATGTGGAAATATAATTTATCTTAAGAAGCACTAGCTACTAAATAATGTTATGATTCCTGCATTATATTGTTACAACATGAAATGAATGCTATATAATGTAGTTTCATTTACAGTAATGGTTAAAGTCAGTAGACATTCTGGAACACGTACTGGGAAACAGTTTCCTGTGGAGATGGGAACTGAATATCTTTTCACAGTTGCCTGACCATGCTTCTTCCTTCATTGGACCCTGTCAATCTCAGTTTTAGAGCTAAATCCAGAAGGAAAACACTAGTTTATTTCTGATTCCTTATGCTAAGCCAGTGAAGAGATCAAACCACTGCAGATCTCAAGAGGCTAAACTGCTACATGCCTTTGAACCACGAAATTGTGCTGCCAAGGAATTACTTAGATGAGACATGGCCAGGCAGACTTCAAGTTTCTCACGGACTCCAGTGAAGAAAAAAATTATTGAAGTGATTGTCAATATAATGATGATTTGGGGAGAGGAAATTTCTCCACAGACATTTCAATCACTATAGTCTGTGAAGAGAAATAGAATGGGAATGCAATTCCATTTCCCACCGAAGCATCATGTCCTGAAGCCACTACTCCACTCCCAGCTATAGACAAACCCTGATACTTCAATAAATCAAACAAAAAAGCAAACACAAGCCTATAAAAAACCTGAATAATAATGGCCAAGGATGCATCCATTTTTGGGGAAAAACAAAATCTTTCCTGAACAACATTAGAACCTTGAAAACTTTTGGGTTTATGTTGGGGGTTATTTTTAAGAATTTTTTCCTTTTTTTGTGTGTGTGTGTATGTTTTTTTTCTTTTTTTTTTTTTTAATAAAACCTAAATCAATGCTTCTTAAAAAATCTTTGAAGAGCTTTTTACCCTGCAGTCTCCATGTAATTTGTGGTATTGCCAGTTTATAACGGTTCCAGTGAAAGTGCAGAAATGTTATTGAATAGTAGTTTAGCCGTATAGTGGATAAGTATCTCTTGTTACCTGGTCTAATCACTCAGAGGATTCAGAGGTCTTGAAGAAATTTACCTTAGACTGAATAAAAGATTTTAGTCATGAGGAGATTAAAAAAAAAAAAATTAAACCCCTGAAAAAAAACCTGTGCTTACTTATGAAATATTTTACATTGAGAAAAATCAAAATGTTTTAATTCTTAAAGTTGTTAAATGAAAGTTTATAAGATTGAATTGATATTGATAAATAGAGTGAAAGTGTTCTCCCCCCCCCAAAATACCATTAGTTCTGACTGCCTAAAGAAGGTGATAAGCATTTAGAAAATCCTACACTTAAACAAACTCATTCCCTGTTAGCAGCTGTAAACTTTTCTCATAGAATCATAGAATGGTTAGGGTTGGAAAGGACCTTAAGATTATCAAGTTCCAACCCCCTGCCATGGGCAGGGACACCTCATACTAAACCATATCACCCAAGGCCTCGTCCAACCTGGCCTTGAACACTGCCAGGGATGGAGCATTCACAACCTCCTTGGGCAACCTATTCCAGTGCCTCACCACCCTAACAGGAAAGAATTTCCTCCTTATATCCAATCTAAACTTCCCCTGTTGAAGTTTTAACCCATTACCCCTTGTCCTATCACTACAGTCCCTAATGAAGAGTTCCTCCCCAGCATCCCTATATACCCCCTTCAGATACTGGAAGGCTGCTATGAGGTCTCCACCCAGCCTTACCTTCTCCAGGCTGAACAGTCCCAACTTTCTCAGCCGATCTTCATATAGGAGCTGCTCCAGTCCCCTGATCATTCTCGTGGCCCTCCTCTGGACTTGCTCCAACAGATCCATGTCCTTTTTATGTTGAGGACACCAGAACTGCACACAATACTCCAAGTAAGGTCTCACAAGAGCAGAGTAAAGGGGCAGGATCACCTCCTTCGACCTGCTGGTCACACTCCTTTTGATGCAGCCCAGGATATGGTTGGCTTTCTGGGCTGCAAGCGCACACTGCTAGCTCATGGTCATTTTCTCATCTACCAGCACCCATAAGTCCTTCTCCATAGGGCTGCTCTGAATCTCTTCTCTGCCCAGCCTGTAGCTGTGTCTGGGATTGTCTCAGCCCAGATGTAAGACCTTGCACTTGGCATGGTTAAACTTCATGAGGTTGGCATCAGCCTACCTCACAAGCATGTCAAGGTCCCTCTGGATGGCATTCCTTCCCTCCAGCATATCAACCGAACCACACAGCTTGGTGTCATCGGCAAACTTGCTGAGGGAGCACTCAATCCCACTGTCCATGTCAGTGACGAAGACGTTAAACAACACCAGTCCCAACACTGATCCGTGAGGGACACCACTCGTAACTGGTCTCCAGCCGGACATTGAGCCATTGACCACAACTCTTTGCGTGCGGCCATCCAGCCAGTTCCTTATCCACCGAGTGGTCCATTCATCAAATTGATGTCTCTCCAATTTAGAGACAAGAATGTTGTGTGGGACAGTGTCGAACGCTTTACACAAATCCAGGTAGATGACATCAACTGCTCTTCCGCTGTCCATCAGTTCTGTAGCCCCATCATAAGAGGCCACCAAATTGGTCAGGCAGGATTTCCCCTTAGTGAAGTCATGATGTCTTTCACCAAGCACCTTGTTTTCTTTCATATGCCTTAGTATGCCTTCCAGGAGAATCTGCTCCAAGATTTTGCCAGGCACAGAGGTGAGACTAACTGGTCTGTAATTCCCCGGGTCATCCTTTTTCCCCTTCTTGAAAATGGGGGTTATATTCCCCTTTCTTCCATCGTCGGGAACTTCACCTGACTGCCATGATTTTTCAAATATGATGGCCAGCGGCTTAGGAACTTCACTCGCCAGCTCCTTCAGGACTCGCAGATGGATTTCATCAGGACCCATGGACTTGTGCACGTTCAGATTTTTAAGATGGTCTTGAACCAATTCCCCTACTACAGTAGGCCCAAGGTCTTCATTCTCACAGTCCCTGCGTCTGCCTTCCAAAACTTGGGTGGTGTGGTCAGAGCCTTTGCTAGGGAAGACCGAGGCAAAGAAGTAATTCAGAACCTCAGGCTTCTCCAAATCCTGTGTAGCTAGTTCACCCGAGAGCTTCCTGAGGGGGCCTACATTCTCCCTAATCTGTTTTTTATTTGCTATGTACCTGTAGAATCCCTTCCTGTTATCCCTAATATCTCTAGCCAAGTTTAATTCTAACCGGGACTTAGCTTTCCTAACCTGATCCCTAGTTTCTTGGACAACATCCCTGTACTCTTCCCAGGCTGCCTGTCCTTGCTTCCACTTTCTATAAAACTCCTTTTTCATTTGAATTTTCCTCAGGAGCTCCTTATCCATCCAAGGAGGTCTCCTGGCTCTCCTGCTGAGCTTGTAGCAGGTGATCCTTGAAGACCAACCAAAAGTCTTGAGCCCCCCGCCCTCTAGGGCTATATCCCATGGAACCTTACTAAGCAGGTTCCTGAAGAGGCTGAAGTCTGCTCTTTTGAAGTCCAGGGCAGTGAGCTTGCTGCGTGCTCTTCTCACTGTCCTAAGGATCTCAAATTCAACCATCTCGTGGTCGCTGCATCCAAGGCCGCCCTGGAGTGCCAAATTTCCAACGAGCCCTTCCCTGTTGGTGAGCACAAGTTCAAGCATGGCACGTCTCCTTGCTTCTCAAGATTAAACACCTCAGGTTGTGCTGATGGGTAATTTTAGATAAACTTCAATGTGGGAGGGATATTAATATACCTGAAAACTAATATAGAAAGCTATCCCTCAATTTTAAATTTAAAAAACCTTCTAGTTGTGATTAAATGTAGTTAATGCTGAGCATAGGCATCAGTTGTACAATACTAGCATACTTGAAGTAAGATTTGAATGTTACCCATGCTATAAATGAATTCCAAATATGTAGCTTAAAAAAAGGAAGAAAGACCTTCACTAAATTCAATTATCAACTTACATTTGCAGACAAAAGGAAAGAAGGGGGTTTGTAATGCAAAAATAATGAAGAATGATTATTAATCAGCTAAATTATCTGTACATGAAGTGAGATACAGAATGATTCAAGGAGACATCGAAGTCCTTAAATGTCAGATATTTCTATCTCATTAGGACAATAAAATTTAGTTTGATGTTTCACATCACTTGATCATCAGAGAGCAAGATCCATACATAATTGATAAAAAAGTGAAAAACTAGATATTAAGGCAAACACTTGCATCTAAAGTTACAAAATGCCAGTGGAATTGGAATTTGAGAAAATGGGGAAGAAATTACATGCTCATACAATAAAACCTGAAAAAAGAAGGAAAGAATGGATGCTAAAGTTGTTTAAATTGTTTACACCTAAGAATATGTGTGTGGTATTCAGACATATGTTTTGATGCATTTCTGGAAAACCCTCCAGGCTTTTTTTTTTTTTTTTCATTTTAGCTGCATGTATGATTTAAATTCTGACCTACTCAGTAATAAATACAGCTAACAAGAATTATGAGAGTGCTGCATTACTTAGTAGACAAGGTGGTAAAAAAATTAGCCAGATGAAAAGCCACATTTGATCTTCTTGATATCAAAGTTATTATTATGAATAGGAGAATAAAAGGATCTTAGTATTGGTGATCAAAAGCTGTTGAATGCAATGTAGAGACATAATGGATACTTGGAGCCCCCAGAAAATACAGTGCAATGGTTGTACTAAAAAGAATATTTAAAAACTATCTGAATCAAACTAGTTTTCCCAACAATATATCTGGTAGAATAAAATAGATTATTTCCAAGATGAAAAGAAATACAAGTGACCCTGTGTGGTTTTACAAGCGATATATGCTAAAATCCATTTTTTTTACACAAAACTAATTCATAGATTTTGGAAAAATTGTGTTCAGATTTTGGAACTAAAAAAAATCTCACACTATCAGAGTTAGGGAGAATATTTTGCTTTCACACATATTTTAAAATAATAGCTGTTGACATGAGGCCTCAGTCACCCAGACTTAACATAAGACTTAAGTATGTGTGTTCAAAATATTTGCTATTTATTTTAAATATTTCTGATGTTTTTATTTTGTAGTGCTGTTGCAGATGGAGTGAAACACTTCAGTTGTAAAATGAAAGTATCAGTAAGTTTATTGACATAAACAGAAATTTAACAATGTTTGGTAATAAATGTGGCGGTGGTTTAACAAGATTTGATGGCAAGATACCTTTGATTATTTAATGCATAGAGGGCAGGGTCAGACAGAAAAGATACCCTCATGTTCTAAGCTCCTTCTCAAGAGAGGAGTGAAGGTGAAGCTAGATCCAAACTTGGTATCAGACTTGGTCAACAGTTTATGTCTAATGGGTTATATGTGCAAAATCAATCCTTTATATCACTTAGCTAAGATTTTAAAGTTTGGCAGGCTATTAATCACTTACCAATAATCTGTTGTGGCAGGGATTGTCTCAGCCTTGAAGAGGAGAGGTGTACTACACAAGGAGAGATCCTGGGGTACAGCCCACTGCCATGCAGGAGAGCTAAATCATAGAATCGTAGAATGGTTAGGGTTAGAAGGGAACTTAAAGTTCAACCTGGCCTTCAACTCTTCCACACCTTGACCAGCACTATGGTTACAGGGAGTGCACGTTGCTCAGATTAGCCTTTTGCTATTATGTTATCTGTCTCTCACAAATACACTTTGAGTTGGATATGATCATCACCAGTATTTTTCACTTTAGCTAAATTACAGGAAATAAAGGTCACGATTGCAGATGAAACACATCACCACAACTGTTCAGTACACTGAAAAGCTTACAGGAAAACTTTTGGATCAAAGTTGGCTCATCATATGTTTTTTAAATACTTGAAGCAACGTACGATGGCATAGAGTGGTGTAACGGCAGCTCCAGTTTTAGGGATCTCCACATCCAGAGTGACGGTATATTGAAATAGTTCTCATTCTGTACCAAGTTAAGGGAAAAACGATTAAAAGTAAAATTCAAATACAAAGAAGAAATGTTACACATATTTTGAAAGCAGATGAAAAGAAAAACAATGAAGTAAAACAAATAAAAAAATATATTTTCATTAGATACAGGAGTCCTTTATTATCTAGCTGATAATCTGTTTTAACATTCAGCTAGTCATGAGCCTGTCATTGTGCAAGCCTTCCAAGCCTAACATCCTCAGGTTGTTTTTATAGAATAGGATTTCCTTTAGCCTATCTGTGTTTGTTTTTATGCATCATCCTCTCTGTTGTAAGATGTGTTGGTATGATTTCTTATATTCTTGTAAGACATGAAAAATAATTAGCATGATATTATATCTATGTATCTTCTAACACACTGTTATTTTCATATAATGAAATACTGAATAACACCAGAATAAGGATATATCATGACTAGGTCATGGTTATAAAATATTACTTATATTTTGCAAGCCATATAATGAAGGGTTTTAAAGAAAAATATGTTATAGCAGGAACCCCAATAGTATAAGAGCAAGGCGTTAGTACACACTGGTACCGTAAAAAACCATGGGTCCCAAGAACATAAAAATAAAGAAACCACAAATAAAAATTACTGTTCAGTAAACAATTAAACAAATCCCACCCTAATATACAGTTTTTACCCATCAACCAGTTTTAAGGTACAATCTGAAACTGTTTAGATTTTTTCATAACTGATTGCTGTTGTATATTAACACAGTATATTACAGTAGAAGACTAACGAATGCAACTAGTCCCAAAGACAGCTTATTTCAGAATGGGTATTACCCAGCCACTTAAACAAACAAGTAACATTATTAATCCAGCTAGACATTAAATATTTTTACCTGTCTGGCATAACTACACTGAAGTTCAGCATTAAGTTTCTTCTCAGAATAAAAACAACAGCTCAATAACTCCTGCAAGCTGATCATCACACATCAATGTCTACAACTCACTTTTGAGTCCTTTTTGAAAACTGATATGGTAATCAATCAGAACGGGTTACTAATATGCAGTATAAATCCAATATACTGCTTAGAAAGAAAAAATACCAAAATCCAGTCTTAACTATATTTAATATGCATCAATTTTGGCATCAGAAAAATTAGATAGCTGATTATAGGTCTGGTATGGAAATTAATCTCTGAGTAAGAAAACAATATTTGGTAGCAATTGCAATAAGAATGTCGGCATTTCTGAGTCAATGGAACACAAATCAAAACAAAAGCAAAACCAATTTCTATGTGTATAAATACTGCAACATGTTAATTACAATTCAAATTATTTTTAGTGTGTCTAAATTAAGCCTACAAAAATGAACAGGATAACTCTTTTCTTAATCTCAGCAATAAAACTGAAACAGAAAACATTCCAATAAACATTTGTGCAAATAGAGTAAACATTCTGATTTCTATGCTTTGGAAAATAAACTCAGCCTCACCTCTGGATCACAGAAACACTACTAATTCTAAATTTAAACACATTTTAAACTCAATCAGAAGTAGAAAAAAAAATTATTCATTTCTACATGTCAATTTTCATACATCCATTGTAGTTAACATAGCTTAGAGCGTCAGCTCACTCTCGAAAACAGATGAACTTCGAATGCTGGGGAGAAACCTTCTGTCCGCCATCAGTTTGGAGAATGCCTACAGAGCAACTTTTACGTTATCTAACTACACAAAAAATTTCCCCTTCTTTTTTCTTTTTTTTTTTTCCTTGCCATGATATTTGAACTATTAAAAACATAAAATCCAGGCTGGTTCAAAACAAAAACAAGCTCAGAGAATTTATCACCCATGCTACTGAATGTCTGAATCATATAAAACAACTGAGTGAGGATTTTTGTAGCCTTTGGCATTCCAAATATCTCAGAAGATAGATCTGGTCCATTGTTGACCAACTGACCAACCTGTTAGAAATAAATAAATAAGATTTTTTTTTTTTAATAAGTAATTATGTTTAAGAAATATCTCTCTTAGAGAATCTCCTTTCTTCGTCATTCCTTTAGGTATTCTGTGTATATATATATATATACATGTATATAATATATGTATATATATTAATTCAAATTTATATTTCTTTTTTGCTGTTTTCCCTTCACTTTTTTAATGAATTAATGAATCAATGAATGGATCAATCAATGAATGAATCAATCAATGAATCAAATTTAAAAAATGCTGCAGCTTTACTGTGTGAGTCACAGAATTTTTTTTTTAAAGAAGCCCACAGAGGACTCTGCAGCCTAATGACTACTCCATCTGAATACTCCTGACAGCATTGTATAGCTAGACCTAGATGTTCTCAAACTTTCTATGTCTCGTAGGTGGCTACTTACCTACAAGTATTTTTCCAGTTCAGAATGTGATGGTGTCAGTTGTCAATGTCTGACAAACAGACATAGAGAAAGAACATGTAGTGATATAATTTTATACATGCAATTAGTTCTGTGGGGCTTAATTTTGTAGGAATATAAAATCCTGGATACAGTTTTATGGTATGAATAGTTGAGAGAAAATGGTAGAACTCTGGCTAAATATCTCTTGTCTTGGTGCATCTTGCAGAAAATGGAAAGAAGGTGCGTGTATAATTTTCAGATTTTTTTTTTTTCCGTGTTTTCCCTAAGCCATTTCCATTTAAGTGAGCACTTTAAAATAAGAATCGTAGTAGCCTGTATACCACACATGGATAAGAAGAGAGCTTTTTGTCACAGAAGCAAGTAGAAAGTTTATAAATATATTGCCTGTTGTAAACTGTAAACTGTATCTTTGGAAAATCATCAAAGTAACTTACAAAGTATAGTACTCACATTCAGTCTGAAATAATGACTTTAAGTATAGAATGGAAAAAAACTACAAGTGAAACTTTAGTCCATAATTAGTTACAATTTTCAAACACTAAACTAATCACTTATTTCAGTATTCTGGATGCTTAACACTCGATAAGGTTGATTTGCAAAGCAGCAAAGCTAAGCTGATACAAAGATTTTTAAGAAAACTTAAAAAAAAAAAAAAAAGCCTATTCAATAATATCATTTAAATATCATTTAAAGTAATGTGGTCTGGAATTTATTCTGCTTGAAATAGACATATTCCATATCTACCTATGTGTCATGTGTGTTCCCCCACCCTTTTATCTATCTTTAAAAATACGGTTCTAAATGAGACTGAATAACCTATATTACTAACTTGTATTACATAGCTCAGTGTAAGTAAACTTACATTTCATTTTAATAGCGACACGTCCAAAACAGATAGATAACAAAACAAAAATAGAACATATCTTCACTGGAAGTCAGAATTCTTTTCAAACACAACTCATATAAGTTTATAATTTTCTGTTTATTATTATGTAGATGATGCAGTGATATCTGTAAGTGGATTTGCATCTTTATGACTAATTTTGAAAATAGGAACACAAACTATGGTCTATATAGTTCAGAACATATAACTGCAAAAGTGGTGTCCTTAAAGAAAATTTTAATTTGCAGATTCTGGCACAGGCTTAATTTTGAAAATTCAAAAAAAATAAAATATTCAAATAGCCATCTTCATGGAATAATTCAGTCACCACACCTTATTGTTGCTGTGAAAAATATTGTAGCACCAAGTACATCAAGGTGAATACAGTTGCTATTTATTTTTTTTGGTTTTCTGTTAATGTTTTTAAATTATATACAAAGAAATTTTGCCTTTTAATATCTCCTTTTTATACTCTGATAAGACTTCTCAACATTTCATCTGATAGTACAGCAGACTGGGTACAAGAGGGAGTAAAATTCTCAAGAAATACAAACAGCTGTATAAAACATTCAAAAACTCATGATCAGTTAATAGAGGAAATTACTAAATTATAATGCTATGTCTTTGCAGATTCATAGTAAAACAGAGGATTTTATAGTAACCTGTTTAACAGAAGAAGGAAGGTGAAATTGATTTGTTATTTTTAAGAAAGAGAAAAAAATCAGTCATATCAAACAGGCTTAAAAAAGGATTGACACGTGACCACAAAAGTGGAGGTATAGGTGAGTGAGAGTTTTAAACTAAACTATGTTTCTAGGATTCAGCTTCTTCAATCTCAGTGGCTGACTACAGGTAAAACTCAAAGTGATTTCTGCAAGGCAGAATTAAAAAAAAAAAAAAAAAAAAAGGAAAAAGAAGAAAACTCTAAAGGGTACTGAAGCGGTACTTTCTATTTACAGTGTATGATGTTTTTTATTTTATAGATTTATATTTATATTTTATATTTTATAGTGTGACTGGTTAGTAGCAAAGACTCATCCTGTCTTACAGAAAGACTAAATCATGACCTTGATATAATGCATCTGTAACCCCTAGAGTAAGATTAATATAGTTATGTGTTTGCAGACCAATTTTTTTTAATGTATGTTCAAATCGAAATTTGTTCAATGGACCCTTTCAGCTTCTGTGCTTCTTTAGGACAATACAAACTATAGGAAGTTAAACTGAGGCTTTCAGGTAAAATAAAATCTTGGTCTGTGGGTTGAGGGTGTTCTTTTTTTTGGGGAGGGGGGAAAGGAATAGAGGCTGGCAATAAAACCTTTTTTTAAAACATTTTTTAACTACATTATTTCTGCATGGCTTGCACATTCAGATCTCTTTAGCAAATACTATGAATATGATAGCTTTGCAAATTCCTTGGAAATGAAAGTTGAATCAGTATGACAGTAGATACCTGATACACACAGATCCCAGAGTGAAAAGTAATCATGAGAGAATGAGGTTGTAGGACAGGTAAATAGGTAACCCAAGTTGGAAGAGGTGTAGTAGCTTGTTTAGTAGTGTTTTCTCTTCACAAAAGCTGGTTTTATTTCTAGCATGACAAAAACTAAATACCTATGAAGCGCAGATTTTCCCCATAACAGTGAGAAATCCCTTCAGCGGTTAAAGAAACTCTACTATGCGTTGAAGAAATATTCATCTATCTACAGCATATCTCTTTAATTTCTCCATATCTCCAAAATAAAGACAGCCAAAGACTCTCTGGTACATGCTGGATAATTCTTTCAGTAGTAATTTATTAGCAGTCATTATGTTCAATTATTATGGTCACAGAAAGTTAAACAAAACAAAACAGTTCAAATCTGACTATACAGTCTGAACATAGCCTCTTTCCTCTTTTCTTTCAAAAGGTTTCCCAGGCATAGTTCTGGCTCTGTCCAGTGAACTTTCCTGCCAGTTTCTCAATCTCACATAGCCTGCCAGGTCTTTTCTAACACACATCTGCTTCTGTACTGATTCCCTCAGTGACCTGCTGGGCTATCAGATGCTGGCTCAAGCTACTGTTCTTGCCAACACAGGACATGCTGGGAATCTGTCTGGCTGCTGGGTTAGCTCTGACTGTGGTAGTCTATCACTGCTGCTTCCTCCTGGCTTCCATTCAATGGCCTGAATTTCCTGCTGCATCACTTCTTTTGTCTCAAAAAGACCCACAAAATTTCTGAACATATCTGTGCAAGAAGTCAATTTAAAGAGTGATGTACCTTTGTTGTATTAATTCCTACATACTTTTCTATAAGTCTCTTCTGCCTTTGGTTCTTTATATTGACTATGCACTTCCTTATCTCCTGATCTGAATAGAAGTAACAGCATGTTTAGTTTTTCATTAGAATTTACCACTGCTAGGCTAATGAAAAAGAATTGGCTGAACACTATTCTGGCATGTGTATTAATCACAAAATTACTTCTTGCAATAAGTTCCTTGTTACAGTTTTGTGTTGAAGAATCCCCAAACTACTATTTCCTTTTACACTTATTAAAAGTTTTCAGAGCCGGCTCTCTCTTCTGAGCAGTTGAAATGTTGAACTGACAAAGCTACACCCTGGTACACATTGCAGGAATGTACTTTTCCAACAATTTCTATATACAGTAGAAAAAAATGCATTTTCTTGGGTACTATGAAACACCAAATCCTTTGTTTTTTAATGAATCAGATGCTCAGTTAATGCTTCTCCAAGTTACATATGACAACATGAGCAGGCAAAATAAAAAATTTTCTGAAAAATTGTCTGTAGGGTAAGTGTATGTAAACAATATTTATGATAATATATTTATTTCTTAGGGAAATCAAATCTAAAGAAAAACATAGATTTTTTTTATACATATATATATATAATATAATTCTGTGTGTGTATAGAATCATTGAATAGTTTGGGTTGGAAGGGGCCTTAAAGATCATGTAACTCAAACACTCCTGCCAGGGGCAGGGACACCTTCCACTAGACCATGTTGTTCAAAACCCCATCCAACCTAGCCTTGAGCACTCTCAGGGATTGGGCATCCACAGCTTCTCTAGGCAACCCATTCCAGTGCCTCACCACCTGGCTCATGTTGAGCTTCTCATCAACCATCACAGCCAATTCCTTCTCCACAGAGCTGCTCTCAATCCAGCCTCCACCTAGCCTGTAGCTGTGCCTGGGATTGCCCTGAGCCAGGTGTAGGACCTTGCACTTTGCCTTGTTGAAGTTTACATTGGCTCACCTCTTGAGCCTATCAAGTTCCCTCTAAATGGCACTCCTTCTCCTGAGCTTGTCAACTGCACCACACAGCTTGGTGTCATTGGCAAACGTGCTTGAAGGTATACTCAATCCTACTGTTGGTGTTACCAACAAAGACAGTGCTGGTCCCACTACTGATCCCAGGAATGACATTCATCACTGGTCTTCACTTGGACATCGAGCCACTGACCACAACTGTCTGCTTGCAGATATCCAGACAATTCTTTATCCACCAAGTGGTCCATCTGTCAAATCCATGCATCTCCAATTTAAAAACAAGGAAGTCATACAGGGCAGTGTCAAATGCTTTGCATAAGTCCAGGTAGATGACATCAGTTTCTCTTCCCTTATCCACCAACACTGTCAGCCTGCTGTAGAAGGACACCGAATTTTGTCAGGCATGATCTGTCCTTTGTGAAGCCATATTGGCTGTCACCAATCATCTCCTTATTTTCCATGTCCCTTAGTATAATTTCCAGGAGGATATGCTACATGATCTTGCTGGGCACCAAGGTGAGACTGACTGGTCTCTAGCTCCCTGGGTCTTCCTTTTCTCTTTCATTTAAAATATGAGGTTTACCTTTTCCCTTTTGTCATGGTTTAAGCTCAGTCGGTAACTCAGAACCATGCAGCTGATCACTCACTCCCCTCTCTTCTTCCCCCCCGACCCCCGCCCCGGCTCCTGCAGGTTTGGGGAGCAGAATCAAAAGAACGTAAATCAATCTCGAGTTGAGATAAGAGCAGTCCAGTAACTGAGGTATAACACAAAACTACTACTGCTATCAGCAGTAAAAATAATGAGAAGGGAAATAACAAGGGGAGAGAATAAAACCACTCACCACCCACTGACTGATAAACAGCCCTACCCGAGCAATGATCTGGGCCTTTCGGGTAACTCCCCTCAGTTTATATAGTGGGCATGAAGTGCTCTGGTATGGAATACCCCTTTGGCTAGTTTGGATCAGGTGTCCTGCATCTGCTTCCTCCCAGCTTCCTGTGCCCCTCCTCACTGGCAGAGCGTGAGACTGCGAAAGTCCTTGATCACAGTACATATTACCTAGCAACAACTAAAAACATCGGTGTGTTATCAGTGCTGTTCCCAGAGTAAAGTCGAAAAAACAGCACTGCACCAGCTACTAAGAAGGGGAAAAATGACTGATACTGCTGAACCCAGGACACCTTTTCCAGTCAGTGGAACTTCACTGAACTGCCAGAACTCATCAAATATGACAGGTAGTGACTTAGCAACTTCACCTACTTCAGGACCCGCAGATGCATCTCATAAGGTCCCATTGACTTGCGCACTTTCGACTTCTACAGTGTTAACGTAAAAGTTAGTCAGAGAAATGCTCTGAGACTCAATTTAGAGTTTTAGAAAGCAGGCATTCTTTATTGCAGTGCTGGGCGCACATGCAAATTATTTCACAAAGGTAAGCGCACCCAATACTTGCCAACAGCGGCTATGTATTTAGCTTACTCATGCATGTTAACAGCTTTTCCTTGAACTGATTATATCTGTATCCTAATTACCCATGTGCTTTCTTGCTGAGTGGGGGGTTGTTGGTGTT
The DNA here is from genome assembly GCF_033783945.1 of Neopsephotus bourkii. Classification (NCBI taxonomy): domain Eukaryota; kingdom Metazoa; phylum Chordata; class Aves; order Psittaciformes; family Psittacidae; genus Neopsephotus; species Neopsephotus bourkii. The sequence continues at coordinate 4,558,272 of NW_026901872.1, read as the reverse complement.
CACTGATAGTCTTCCTCTCTGTGTTTACTGAATGACCTCAGTGTTTGCTCAAGTTTGTAAGGTGTTAGTGCCAAGTTAGCAGTGGGTATGTCCTTGCTTTTTTCTGTTCCAATCTCGCTCCATACTGGGCACCACTCTGCTATCTTGAAGGCCACAATCCTTGGTCTTATTTATTGTCTCTTTAGTTGTTATCGGTTCCATGAAATTCCTTCCCCCATCAGCCAAACATTCCTTTCTCTCTATGTATTAGTAAGTTAGAACAGTTTGGCTTATTCTACTATGTTAAAGGCACACACACTATTGTTAGTTTAAGATTTAAGGTTACAGCAGTGGGTGGGTTTTCATTATTCAAGCCCCTAACTTTACCTCCTGCATCTTGGGTAATGTAGATGGAGAACTTGCCTGTGTAGACAGAGGAAAAAAGGTTGCTGAGTACCTCAGCCTTCTCAATATCCCAGGTAACCAGGTCACACACTTCCTTGCAGAGAGAACTAACATTTTCCCTAGCCTTTCCTTATCACCAACATACCTATAGAAGCTTCTCTTGTTGGCCTTGATGCCCCTGGCCAGATTTCATTCTATCACAGCTTTAGCTTTCCTAACCTGATCCCTTGTGGCTCAGATGATTTCTCTGGATTCCTCACCCTTGTTTCCACCTTATTGTGTCTGAGTTTGCTCAGGAGATCTATGTTCATCCATGCAGGCCTCCTGACAGTTTTGCCTGACTTCCTCTTGTCAAGATGCATTGCTCCTGAGCTTGAAGGAGGTGATCCTTGAATATTAACCAGCTTTTTGGACCCCTCTTCCCTCCAGTGCTTTATTGCACAGTATTCTAGTGAGCAGAGCTCTGAAGAGGCTGAAGTCCACTCTTCTGAAACCAAGGGCAAAGAGTTTGCTGTGCTGTCTCCTCATTACCCTACGGATCATGAACTCCGCCCTTTCATGGGCATTGTAGCCAAGGCTGCCCTTGAGCTTCACATTTCCCACCAGCCCGACCTTGGTGAGAGCAAGGTCCAGCATAACACCTCTCCTCATTGGCTCCTGTATCACTTGGAGAATGAAATTATCATCAACACATTTGAGAAACCTCCTGTATTGCTTATGTCCTGCTGTGTTGTCCCTCCAGCAGATACCAGGGTGGTTGAAGTCTTCCGTGAGGACCAGGGCTTGTGAATTCGAGGCTGCTCCTGTCTGTCTATAGAGGGCCTCATTTGGTCAATCTTCCTTGTTGATTTGCCTGTAACTGACCCTCTCTATAACATTGTCTCACATTGTCCTCCCTTTAATTCTGACCCATAAGCTCTCAGTTAGCTCCCCTTCCGTCCCCAGGTGGAGCTTTGTGGACTCCAGCTGGTCACTGGCATAGAGGGTGACACCCCCTCATCTTCCCTGTCTGTCCTTTCTGAAGGAGCCTGTACCCTTCCATTCCAACATTCCATCATAGGAGCCATCCCACCACATCCCTGTGATGCCAGTAAGATCAAAGCCTTGGAGATATGTTCATGTTTCTACCTTCTCTTGTTTATTGCCCATGTTACATTCATTGGCATACAGGAACTTAAGGCAGGTCCCCAGTGAAGCCAACTTGCTAGCTGGAGTGGGTGGAATTCCTTTGAGCTGCCCTTCAGGTGCTCTTCTGCTGACCTGCAATCTCTCTTCAGGCTCTGGACATCTCTTGCTGACACTGGCATCAGACTGGTAGGAGTGATATAGATGGAGACTCCCCCTCCCCCCCCCCCCAGTAACTAGTTTAAAGCTGTCTTAAAGTCCTAAAAATGTATACACATATATTTATCTATTTTAAGAAGTAGTTCCCTCAGAGACTACCCATGTTTTTATTATGTAGATGTTCACAGTGAACATCTGCAGCATATATTACTTAACAAATTGGTTTGTCCAAGAAGTTAAAGAATTCAACTTTTAATTATAAAAAGCTGCATAGTCACACTTCTTAGGATAAATTTGATTGATTCTAAATAATACAGATATTGTTCTTGCTGTGAGGTTAGGTAGGCCTGTTACTTCTTGAGTGCTAGCAATATACTGTATGCAGTAAAGATAGAAGGGGAATATGCCTTAAAATACTACTGTAAGTTAGAGTTAGTGCTGTCCTAAGATTGTGAAACTTTTTTTTTTTTTTTCCCAAGAGGAGAATCTTTTTAATGGGATTCTGTTGAAAATCCCTGCTGGACATGTGGGTCATATGACTACAGGAATCAGAATTGTCAACAACACACATTTAAAAAATATAATTTAAATTTTCTGGTTTTGTGTAATGATTTTGAGCCTTAAGGTTTTGCATTTTCAAAGCTTTATTTCTTCTAGCCTAAACACTAGAAACCGTACATTTTTTTCATGACAGTGGAATTGTTTTTATAACTGAATTATTCTAGAAGCTAGAAATTAAGGAAGACGTATATGTGTTTATGTATATGTATTTTGAGAAATCTTTGTACAAATAATATACATAGCACACATAGCTATTCTAAATGTCATCAGAATAGAGACCTCCAAACATTAGCTATTAATGCTACTCTCTTCCTTAGTAATAGGTTTCTCATTACTACCACTACTGCCAACACCTTGGAAATATCCTTGTATCATAATAAATTTATTTTTTTTTCAAAATCTGGATAAGCAAATGTAATGACAAACTGTAAATTTTAAAAATTGACAAAGAATATTATTCGGTTTTAAAATTTTCACTTTGTTTTCAAACAGTTTTTGTAGTGTTTTAGGTTAACATTATTCCCAAAGGATAAAATATACATGAATTAGAAAACTCTAAAAAAAAAAATAGTATGTCATTGTCACAAATGACAGTGATCATAATAGTAATTATGACTGCTGTTTGATTATAAGCTCTGTAAGCTCTCTGAGCTCAGACAGAACAATCCTGTTCCTGGAGTGTATCTATCAGCTTGTTCTGTGCTGTTGCAGAAAGGAAACTCTTTTCAGGGAAGAATCCATTATTATCCATTGATGACAAAAGGACTGGATTTTACCTGTTGAGCACAAAACAAGCTATATATATATATATATTTTGTTTGTTTGTTTGTTTTTTCCCCCTCTTCTGAGGAGTAAATATTTCAGTATCAGCCTTATTAGTTTTGGAGAGCAGACAAGACTTCAGTAATGCAAGATTTTTTTTCTCCAGCTATACCAGCTATATTTGAACAAACAAAAGTTATTACTAGTACTTACAAACCTTTTTTCCCTGCATTCTTTGATTGTCACAGATAGATCCTGACATTGTTAGATCATCAATCTACAATAATTTAAACTTTCCTATATATACGTATCCACCTTTTTACATCAGAATGTACTTTTCCAATATGTAAATCTAAAGTGAAAGATTTTATTTTCTGTGACTTATAATATTAATAATTAGTGGAAAACAAAGTTTACACATGTGTGTGTATATATACACATATATACATTTTTTTATAACACAGGTTCCTATAACTTTGTAATCTTTTGATACAAACTGGTTTCTAAAACAGAATTTATTTCAATACCTGAAATTGTAATATTTTAACTAATGTTGTATATAGTATAAAGTCTGTCAAAAGGTGTCTTCCATAATTGATTGCCCTTCCAAAATTTCTTTCAAAGTAGGTTATAGTATCTGATATGCAATAAATTTCAATTAAATTAGTTTTGTTACTGAATTTGTAATGTGTCTGAATCTTTGGTTTATAACTTTACAGCAAGATGCCAAAGGATTACTTACTTGGAGTTCAACATGGTTGATAAAATTCTTCTTATTTAAAGTTATGGTTTTGACTTGTGATTTAAAATTACACGTTATGTAGAAATTAAATCAAACTGAATAGCTGCCAATGCTTAATGGTTCTTTTACTTTAAAGGTAATTATATTTTCTTTTCACAGATTGATTAAACTAAGTTGTGATATAAATATTAAACTTACTAAACTCAAGAAAAATGAAACTTTGACAAAGCATTCATTCACTGGCAGTCATTTAGGATGGACTTACAAAATATTTTATAGGGAGAAATAACAATCAAAACATAGCAATCGTATCTGGTTAGTATTTTATTAGTAAAATATATTCTTCAGCTTTTGTGTTTGTACTCACACACTCCTGTTTTGCTTGAAAGATACTTTATTTCATGAAGCTTACAAAATAAAGTGAAATATTTCAGATATTATAATACTTCCGTTAAGTACACTTCATTTAACCCTTTAGGGAGAAGAAAAAATTCATTAGCTCTGTTTTGTATAATGTTTTCTTATTTTACATTAGGACATGAATAAATCCACAGAAAGTGAGAAAATTTTCATCAAGAAAGAATATTTGTCATCAAGTTTTATTGTTCTGAAGTTTAATTTTCTCTGAATTCTTCTTGATGTATAATTCTATTTCAGTCAATATTCCAGTATCAATTTAAAAGTTTTAAGGCTCAAGAGTCACCACTCCCCTTTGTGGTGTTATAAATTTTGTCTGATGTACTACCCATTCCTTTTGAGATGGATCTATAAACAAAAAGAATCCTGAAAATCAAGGTGATAAAAGAAAAAGCGCTGATGTTCTTCTTCCTTTTTAGTTACAGATAGGACAATCGTCCATATGAAGCTGCACGTGTTTGAGACACCATAGACTTACACAGTTAACATCTCACAATGATTCAAGACTGAAGGGCAGACCAGCATCTGTAGTCTCATTCCTTGTCATGGCTGTAGATCTACAGAGATTTCCCAGAGTCCAGAAGAGCACTTAAGCAGCTTTGTTTGGAGGAAAAACTGCCTCTTCCAATCCTAAAATGACAACATATGAGTCAGTTGAGGTTGAGATTTATTAAGATTTTACACCCTTAATATTTCTATGAGTGCAGAAAATGTTATTATATATGAACAGCAAGGTGGAGTACAGAGATCAAGGAGCAATCTCTGAAAGCATTTGATACCAAAATGCTTCCATGCTATGTTACACTTGGACAAACTTGTGTTTAGTTTGTAATATTTAAATTGGTCTTCAAATAAAAACAAAATGTCTTTTTTTATATAGCAAGACAATACATGTCAGTTACAATTGCATACCCATAATTGCCATAGACCACTGAGAGCCATATAATTAAAGAAACTGAAAGTTGTGGTGATATTTGTGGAACTTCAAAATATCATACCTGAAACCAAAGTGTTTTGACAGTGTTTGCAAGGCATTATAGATTACAAATGAATATACTACTCAGAGTCCACTAACCAGAACTATTTACAGATCTATTAGTATTATTATTATTATTATTAAAATAAATACAGAGAATTTTTATATACTGGCTATGTATTCTATTTGTAAATGGGAATGGTCATGATTAAGACCAAATGCCAGTTTCAATTATGTCCCTGTGCAGCCTACATAATCCAACAGATGCTTTGCTATTTTAGAGGTTTTAAAAAAAAACAACATCCAGCTAATCCCACATAGACCTTTAGGGAACATAAATTTCTCATCAATTCAAAGATATAATCTGGCAAACAAGGGCTAGATTAGAGAGACTCATCACATAACTGGTTTGTGCCTAGACCTGTGCAGCAACTTAGCTTAGCCTCAACATACTAAATGCTTAAAAAAAAGGATAATTTACTGGATAAAACACAATAAAAAGTAATCCACAACAACTAGCTCTAGGATTCTAATTCTGAGGGCCACTCTGCGCATGCAGACTTTAGCATCTCAAAGCTGACTGCAAAGAGGTAGATTACAACATCAGAAGGAAAAATAATTGCAAAGTTACTTCATACATGAACATCTTAGTAGATTGCTTAGTTTCAAGGCCTCCAGACAGGCTGAATCCCAGGCCTTTATACTGGCTGTGAAGAGTGCATGCAATGGGCAGTATATTCCTCTCCTTGCCTATCAAGGACCACTGAGTGTGGTGCTAGCATTCATGAGGCACTTCCTCTAATCCTCCCAAATGGAAGAGTAACATCTTTTTCTAGTCAGCTTCAGTCAGTTAATCAGTAGACTTTGATGTCATCTGTTACGATTTTTATTTCATCTGCTTGTTTCAATAAGGATTCTGAAAATATTACTTTCTTTCCTCATTCACTTCTACATTTTGTCTTAATTATTCATAATTTTCCTGAAAAAAGAAAGAAAAAAAAGAAGAACTAATGATACTGATCTATGGACCCCTAATGTTCTACTAGTTTATACATACTCTAGTTTGCCCTATGACAATAGGAGTAACGTACCAATGCAAAAAGAACAAAGATGCTTTGATTCTAAATTTTGGAGACGAAGGAATACAAAACTGTAGTACCTAAAGGGTATTCCAGGAAATTCTGAATTTGTTCCATATAGGAAGTTACAAGTTACAAAATATATGCTAATCCATGTTAATTTGAGGTTATATTGGCAAAAATGAAGCTGAATTAGTTCTGAATATTACGTTAACTTTTATGCATTATTTCATTGTAATCTTGTAAGTCAGTATGTCTCTGATAATAATGCCTGATAATAAATCTCTGATAAAAACTGAGTAAAGAGCTGATGATAGCTCTGACCAATAAAAGTATTTAAAATGTATTATTCTCTTCCTGATTATCACTTACACTAATTAAGGTTATTCCAGAATAAATTTAAAATATATTTTGAATATAGAAAATTTCTGCAGTTGCTGACATACTATAATTCAGAACCATGCACACAAATACTGGATACAACTAAATTCAACAACATGACAAAAAAGCACTTAATCTAAAGATTGTTCTTCATTTAGCCAATGGACTGAAAATTAACCATCCTCATAAGTATCTGATACAAATGAGATGACCAAGGATGCCATTCCTTTATTAACTACAGACATTCCTCCATTAACTACAGACATTCCTAAGACATATAACTTTCACTTGGTTAAGCTAAAATGAAAGGAACCCATCATTTTCTATGTAGCAAAGTAACATTGCAAAAATCTTCTTGCTGATTTTCTTCACAGAGAACTCTGCAACAGTGTTGAGGGAGTAGGTGTTTTCTCAGCATGCCCCTGGGAAAAAACATTAATTGCTTTGTGTTTCTTTTTTTTTTTCCATAAAATCTGGGGAAATTCACTGGCCTGTTTTAGTGTGGTTTAAGATATAGTAAAAGTGCTAGATATGAGCCAATTATTCTTAGCCTGTATGGCTTGCCTAGTTTATTCTCTCAGGTGCTAAAAAATCCTGATTACAGAACAAATACAGAAGTTTTTCCTTTTTTAACAAAAATGAATTTTCTAACTGTCCTGATTTTGGCTGAGATAGAGTTAAATTTCTTCCTAGGAGCTAGTACAGTGCTTTGTTTTGGATTTAGTCTGAGAATAAGTTTATAGCACACCTGTGTTTTAGTTGTGGTTAAATAGTGCTTACCCTAATCAAAGACTTTTTGATTTCTAACTCTGCCAATGAGAAGGGGCACAAGAAATAGAGAGGGAGAACAGTCAGGACAGTTGACCTGAGCTAGCTGAAGGGACGTTCCATACTGTCATGGTCAGTTATAAACTGGGGTGAATTTGCCAGAAGTGGATGATCACTACTTGGAGATGGGATGTGTATTGGTCCATGGGTGGTGAGCAATCATATTGTGCATCACTTGTCTTTCTTGGTTTTTATTCCTGTCTCTCCATCCCTATTTCCTATTATTATTATTGGTGGTGGTGGTTTTTGTTTAGAATGTTATTTCTATTATTACAAAATATTATAATATTTTACTTTTATTTCAATTATTAAACCAGGTGATGAAATGAGCAAGCTGCTACATGATACTTAGTTGCCAGCTGGGGTTAAACCATGACATCAACTCACTAATTTAAACCAAGACTAAACTGAGTATCCCTTCACAGTGCACATTATGAGAACCAAAATAATATACAAAGTGGTTAGATTCCAAACGTTTTGCCAGTATGAACAGGAGGAGTTTGCATTTAAAATTATCTCCTTCAAAGGTAGTGTAAATAGATAGTAATAGGATTAGGTATTAATTTTACAAGGTCAAATATTACAGTTAGGTGATTCATTAAGAGTCTTTATTTTTACTTTTTAGTCTGTCATTGCAAACTGGGACACAGATTTGGTTTATTGTTTGCTGTTGTCTTATTTTCTCTCTTAGCTGAATAATATTTGTTCAGTGATTATCTTGCAAATAAAAATAAGGGTATCAGTGGTCCAACATTTAATTCCTAATTCTAACATTTTCTTCAGATGCAAATAATGCATATTATGAGGCAAAGATAAATATTTCAGAAGCTTCTAAATTTGAGTTGTCTAAGCAAGAAACAAAAAAAAAAAAGAAAAAAAAAAAGGAATAAAGTCCAAGAATATATATAAAAAAACTCCAAACAGACTTCAATTTTATATGAATTGCTTTTCATTTAAAAGTGCAAATGTTCCATATATCAGGAGCTTGGTTGGTTGATCAGTTGGCCGGTTTGTTTTTTAAAACTGAGGTTGTGTATTTGGAAGTAGCATTTTGGAAGTCTTTGTGAATGTAAAACAAAGTAATAAGCGTAGGACTAATACTGTACACAGCCATGCAACCAGCAACACTGAAGGCACTGTGCTGTGGAGATCTGGATACTGCAGAGAAAACCTAAAGGTTTTCAGAGATTCAGAGATTAGGCAGATTGCCTCACTTGTTCACGAATTTTGACAGTCTCTTCACCTCATGGAAAATAGTGCTGGTATGTTTGCAAGGGAATAACAGCGAGTGAAAAAAAGACAACACAAACAAAAGATGGAAAATGGCAAAATCAATTAGAAATCCAATAAATTATTTGAAACCCAAACCCCAGCAGCTAAAAATTAAGAATATTCTTACTGGCTTTTCTGTTCACTTTAGTAATAGTCTACTGAATTTATTGTTGCCAGCCTTGCTAATTTAAAATCTACGCTAGAATACTTCAAAAACTTGACTGTAAACTGTATATCTTCCAATATTCATATAATTTCCTATGAGCCAGATGACAAATCAAAAAGTAATACAAATGGAAAAACTGAATTGTACAAAAATAATATAAGGCACTGAATATCTTAATAAAACACAAAAGTAATATGAACACTGGCTAGCTTACTTTTATGTTCAGAACCACAACATTTATCAAGATTGTAATGCAAAAAAATACATGTGAGAAAAAAAGCAGACATGCTAGTATCATAAATTTTACAAATATTTTGTGCATTTTATTAAATAGTGCATTTATTAAATTTTTGGTGTTTTTTAATAATTATTTCTTAGTAAATTACCAGGAATAGTAAATGTCTTAGATTTTTTTATTTGTAAGATACTTAGTTAATGTTTTCATCTAAATTAATAAAAAAGAATAAAATACTTCAACTTCCCCATGTCTTGGTTTAACCCCAGGCAGCAACTGAGTGCCACAGAAACACTCACTCCTTCCCCCACAATGGGATGGGGGAGAGAACTGAAATAATAAAAGTGAGAAAACTTGTGAGTTGAGAGAAACACAGTTTAATAAGTAAAGCAAAAGTTGTGTGCAAAAGCAAAGCAAACCAAAACCAAGCATTCTCCACTTCCCAGTGTTAGGCAGGTGTTCAGTCATCCCCGGGAAAGCAGGGTGCCATTGTATTCCATGGTTACTTGGGAAGACAAAAGGTCCTAAGTCCAAACATCCCCCAACTTTCCTCTTTATATGCTAAGCATGAAATCATATGGTCTGAATACCCCTTGGGTTAGTTGGGTTCATCTGTCATGTCTGTGTCCCCTCCCAGCTTCTTGTGCACCCTGAACCTACTTGCTAACAAGTGATGCAAGGAACAGAAAAGGCGTTGAGTCCATACCAGCTACTATGAATAAAATTATCCCAGACAAAACCAGCATACCTCAATAAGCAGATTTTGCATGTGGAGTTGTTGTACCTACTTGAAATTACTGAACTCTTCTTGTTATAAAAGCTAGGTTCATATGTAACTTTGTTTAGCATAAACCATTTAAAAATTCCAATTTGCATAAAATTTTCCAGCTGAATTCATTAGGAACAAAACAAGGGGGGGGGGAGGGGAGTGAGGACTACTGAATTATTTTCAGTAATTTTTACGAATATCTTGAATCTCGATGTGACGGAGCAGGAGGGTGCACGCAATTAGCAGTGTAGACCACAGAATGCTTTCTGTAGTCGACCGATTAAAGTACGTAATTTTGGCCAAATTAGAAACATTGGAATAAACTTTTGAGTTTTCAGAGAAGATCTGTTTGGGATTTGTTAGATAAACATCCTAAGGCTTGCATCTGCTGTACTTATACATCCATCTATCCTTATGATGATGCCAATTACCTTAAATATGAAAAATCCTGAATGAAGTGTAAGTGGGTTAATAAGCAAGGAACAGAGAAAAAAGGAAGGAAGATGGTGCCTTCTTAGAAGAAGCTTCTAAGAAATACTTACAGACCATAATGGTTAGTGAGAAGGCATGAGAGAAGTTGAGTGAGGTTTACAGCTCAAAGTGCTGGACAGCAGAAGACAGTTTAAAGAGAAGACAGTGCAGGCAGTGAGGAAAGCAAAGTCTTTTGGAGCTTAATTTACCATAGGTAAAGTTTAGTGTTAGGAAAAAGATAATGGAAAATGTTAGGTGACAACACAATCAAAAGAGTTTGTAATTATTGTAATTATAAGTACTGATTATTTTCTTCAGAATAATAATTAAAAAAAAAAAAGCCAGATGAATTCAGTCATGGAAAAAAAAAACAAACCAAACCAAACAAACAAACAAGAAAGTTTTTTTTTATAGATGAGTTATTTAGTATAATTAATATGAATATTTCAATATTAATAATAAATATTAATATATTTAATATTATAAAATAACGTGAGGTGTTATTTTTACCTGAAAGCTACGTCACATTGAAACTAGCTTACTACTACCACCGTAATTTACCAACAGTAAAATAATCTGCTACTTGTGTTAAAAAGCTGAAGTATTCACCAAATGACACTTTCATACACTCAGTGGAGGAAAAGAGTCACCACTAGAACCTGTTATCTAGATATCTAGGTGCCCACCTTAAATTAATATCCTTTGTGTATAAACAAGAGATAAGTGGTTTTCAGTGCATAAGTTGTAGATGCCTACCTAAAGAATGTGAACTTTATGTCTTGGTGACAAGTAAAGGTGGTAAAATTGTAATGATCCACCAGTGACATTGAAATACAAAAGATGGATAGAAGGGTAATGAAGTATTGAAACATCAGAGAGCAAAGGAGTAAGCAGTGAAGGCTAAAGCAGTGAAGGCTAAAACCTTTCCTTCTATCAGGGATATCACTGCTGATCTAGGACAGTCATGTTAGCTTGTGCTGCACTTCTGCTTGAAGTTATCAGTTTCAGGCATCACCCACAATGCCTCCACGTGTTCCATGACATTCACCTCCATGGAATTGCCTCCATTCTAAGTCTTTTCTGCTCCATCTAAATAGCCGATAGACAGAGGCACAAAGTGTGATTGGCCTCCTAACTGATGGTCTCACCATGTGTCATTTATGCAAAGTCTAGGCATTATCAACATTTCCAGCCAGGCCATCCTGGTTATGGATAGCAAGTGGCAGGCTCATGATGGAGAGTTCAAAAGTTTAGTTTCCAACATTTGTCCACACCCACAGTTATCTGCTTAAAGTCAGAACCAAGTAAATGTGACTTTAAGGGGAGAAGCAACAGAGAAATTGCATGTGACAATCAGGTAAGGTAAAAGTTTTACTCTCATTGGTTTTTAAATAAGCCTCAATATCCAGATCTGCTATAGGCTGTCATTAACTTACCCATGACACTTGAATCCACACTCGCTTAGCAGTATCTGTACTTGGGTAAAATTTGTACACAAAAGTGGTTAATGTTGTTCAAATCAGAGCTAGAACAAACCAAGTCATTAAGCTCAATTCCTGGTTGTTTGTGTGGTTTTGATTTTGTGGGGTTTTTTGTTTGCTTGCTTTTGGGTTTTTTTCTGTTGTGTTTTTGGTTGTTTATTTTTGTTGTTATTTATTTGTTCTGGTTGGTTTGGTTTTTGGAGTTGGGTTGGTTTTTTTTGTTTGTTTTTTGCAATTTTGTTTTAATTTAACAGTGTAAACATACCCATTGGAACCACCTCCATAAAATTATAGGAGGCTGACCTCTGATCTGAGTGCAGACCTAAAAAAGCCTGCTTTAATTCAGAAAAATTTTCATTTCTACCCCAGAATGAATCTCAATATAGCAATCTAATGAGTTTCTAGTCAAGCGTCTCCAAGAGGGCTGTGACAAATTCCATTGCAGTTTTCAACTTTACTTTATTTGAAACAATTTTCTCAGTATCTTGCTCAGATAATACAAATTGTAGTCTCACACCTGCTGATAGCACACCTTCTTGTCCCACTTTGACAAGGTAGAGACAGGCAAAATACATTATTTGAAATGCTGTTGGTTTATTTTATAGTTGCATGCTTCTGCTTTCACATTGCATTATTTCAGGGCCAAATTAGAGTCTTGTCTGAGGAGCCTGCAGTATGTCTTTACTTCTTGCAACAGAGTAAATCTAGAATAAAACAGTTGCTTTATTGGCGGCTTTGGAGAATGTAGGACTGGAGAGAGGACTACATGGATTACTATAGTTTGAAAAAAATTAATATTTTCTTCTTTCTTGTAGTGGCATTGAATCAAAGTCTATATTCAAGTAGAATTTTTTTTTTTTAATATATAATTTTATTTTTTCCTTCTCACTCATAGAATCATAGAACCATAGAATGGTTTCTATTGGAAGGGACCTTAAAGATCATCCAGTTCCAATCTCCCTCCACCCAGAGGCAGAGACACCTCCCAGTCTACCAGGTTGCTCAAAGCCCCATCCAGCCTGGTCTTGAACACTGCCAGGGAGGGGACATCCACAGCTTCTCTGGACAACCTATTCCAGTGTCTCACCACTCTTATAGTGAAGAATGTTTTCCTAATATGTAATCTAAATCTACACTCTGTCAACTTAAAGCAGTTACCTCCTGTCCTGTCACTGCATGCCCTTTCAAAAAGGCCCTCTCCAGATTTTTTTGGAGGTACTGGCATGCTGCTCTAAGGTCTCCCTGGAGCCTTCTCATAATTTCAGAGACTAATGGGTCACAAAATACACTGTCCAGGCAGTATGGTGTTGGGGTGGGAATTTGTCTTTAACAGTAGCAAGGAAAAAAAAGGGTTTTCCAGTTAGTATCAAACAAAGCTTTTTTTTTTTTTTTTTCTGATGAGTTTGCTGCTTTTCCATAAATGTGTTTCCTCAGAAGTGTTAATGTGTGTAAACAGATTAAAACAATCCTGGCATATTAATCAAGCTGAAATTCTACCATGTAGGCAGACATCTGATTCATAATGCAAAAGATATTCACTGTCCTCCTTTACCAGATATTAACACATTTCCACTTACTAATGAAATACCACAGATGCAATATCTCATACTGAATAGCCTCGAACTTATTTAAATTCCAAATTTTAATTTGTCAGCAATATTCCACACTGGATTTACACTAATTTCTGAGAGGACTACGAAACTTAAATTAAATGAAACCAACCCACACCATTTTTTTCCCCTTGGAAAAATGTTAGTAGGAAATTACATTCTTTGTATATGACCTCAAACACGGCAGGTTATATATGCTAACATACACCATGAAATATATTAATATGAAGAGTGTGTGAGGATTAAATTATCTTCTAATATTTTCTATCATTCCCATTGCTGTAATGCTAGTATTTGTATATCTTTGTTCATTCATGTGATTAAAAAATACTGTAAGCATTCTATACATTTCTTAACAGAAAGTTGAAGGTACAGGCAAGGTGCACAGAAAGCCTGAATATCAAGTAAATACTGACAGATAGGGAATGCCTTTTATTTATTTTTTCATTTATCTAATTGAAATGACATCTCGAACTTTTACATATAGCTGATATTGCTGACATAAAAAAGGTTTCTTGAAAATATGATTTTGCAGTCAGGGAATGCATTTCCTAGATTTTAGTCCTGTCATATCATTTAAAAAATAAAGATAACCTATTCCCATTTGCCCCTAAGATTGCATAAGGTTTAAATGAAGCTGTCATGACAGAAATATAAAATGTGAAGAATAGTCTAAAAGATTACAAAGACCTTCCATTTATGCTATGGCTTTACCATCAGAGGTTATTTGTCCTGATTTTCATACTAGCAGATGATGCAGTGTATGTCACCATGAGTAGAAAATGGACGGGAGAGTGTATGGGAAAGGGAGAAGAAAAATATTGTAGGATTGCCCAAAAAAAAAAAAAAAGCAAAAAAAAAAAAGCTAAACCAAGCACTGATAGCAATCCTTCCCCAAATTTAAACAAAATTGCAATGGAAGGATGCGATTCTCTCACCACTAGGCAACTTCAACAGCTCTTAATTTCTCTCAAAATCAAGATCACATATCTGACCAGTGTTTGAATTTGGGATAATGATGAATAATACTTCTGTGTTCATCTAGATAGATTGTGTTTTCAGGATGGACTGTCTCACCAAGTTGTGAGATCCCTGAATACACCAAAGTGACACAACCAGTCTTTTACTCCATGCATTAGGTGCAGCTGGTCCACAACATTGCCTTAAATTTGTGTTAAGCAGCCTGTCACAAATATTCTCCTAGTCTTCATTGTATGTCTATTAAAGGTACCTACCAGATCATTCTCAAGCCTAAACTAAACGATCCTCTTTCTCGGGGAACCTGTTTCCAAACAATCTCAGGCAGAGTTTTACAGGAAAATATAATGAATCCTGTGTAGTCAGATGTTCAAAGAGTGATTCAACTACCCAAGCCTTGCATATAGAGTTTCCTGGAGTATCTTGGACATTGTCTACCATGACATGCTACTTCAACTAAAGGAGACCTCTGTCCTGACGCAGTAGCTGTCCTGACAAGTGAACTCCATCATTGGTATCTGAAAAGTGATATAACTAATATATACTAATCTGTATAAACACAAATTTTCTTTTATTTATTTAATATACTCACAGAAAACAGTAACTGAAAGCAAAACTGTGGCTACTATATATGTGAAATTGTTAAATGTTCACTTAGAACAGCCTTAGAGAGGACTGTGTCTTAAGATAGTTTCTTAAACTGTGCCTATTTTGCCTGTGAATTCAACAATTCTAAGTTACAAGAATTCTTTATCTGAAATGTTGCATTATTAATTTCAGGATGTTTATTACAACTTATGTTTCCATGGAGACAGGTTTTGGGTATTCATTGCAAATTATACTGTTACTATGCTATGAACCCTGTGAAAATAATCAGTTTACTTATATGGATTTTCTTTTCAAATTCTTTCAACATACATGTTACAGTGTTGACACCAGTCAATTTACAGCAAGTATTAGATACTTTCTTCCAGACCATGTTGCAATGACTACTTCAAACCACTTACTATGCTGTTCCTTTTGTTTGCTAAAATGGCATAAACAAAGCTAATGTAGAAGTAAACACTGAGGTTCAAACAATAAGAATGACCATTTTGCAGGGTACATCTCTAAACAAACTTCTACAGTGTTAAGTTTGAGAGTTAAAGTTTACAACTAGTTCGTAATATGTTCAAGAAAATGCTACAAATTGTTTGAGCTTTATTGAGGCCATGAACTACATGAACTAGAAGAATGTAAAATTCATCTCTGCTAAGATGTAATTAGGTTATCAGGTTGCAAGGGATGAAAATGAAAATATATAGGACATAAGTCAGTGACAACTACTTTTGAGATATTAAAAGAAAGGCAATAATACACTGGTTTCCTTTCTTTTATATATTTTAATTTAGTTTTGATATATAGAGAAAATTCTTAATAAATTTGGGACTCAAAACTTCACAGACCTCTACTTGATATTTTAGTATAATACCAGAGCTAAACTCACTGTTCAGTTAAACTAGGGGTCCTCAATCTACAAAGATTTTTCTTTTCATTCCTATATATATTAAACATTATACTCTGCCTTATTCTGTAAGTAATAAATCATATAATTGAAGTTTGCCAGGTACAGAAACCGTTAAAATGAAGGGGGTTTTGCCATGATTTGTTTGGGTATTACCTAACATATTGCAAGCATTACTGTAAAGGAAATGCATCAAGGACTGTGGTATAACTGACAGTTTAAAAAATGGCTCAGAGGATAATAATCTCAATACTTTTATTAAATCTACATGGCAGAAAATGGTAAAATCATAGACTCATAGAATCATAGAATAGTTAGGGTTGGAAAGGACCTTAAGATCATCTAGTTCCAAACCCCTGCCAAGGGCAGGGACACCTCACACTAATCCATCTCACCCAAGGCCTCGTCCAGCCTAGCCTTGAACACTGCTGGGGATGGAGCATTCACAACTTTCCTGGGCAACTTGTTTCAGTGCCTCACCACCCGAACAGGAAAGAACTTCCTCCTTATATACAATCTAAACTTCCCCTGTTGAAGTTTGACCCCATTACCATTTGTCCTATCACTACAGTCCCTGATGAAGAGTCCCTCCCCAGCATCCCTGTAGGTCCCCTGCTTCAGATAGTGGAAGGCTGCTATGAGGTCTCCATGCAGCCTTCTCTTCTCCAGGCTGAACAGCCCCAACTTTCTCAGCCTATCTTCATATGGGAGGTGCTCCAGTCCCCTGATCATCCTCGTGGCCTTCCTCTGGGCTTGTTCCAACAGTTCCATGTCCACTTTATGTTAAGGACTCTAGAAATGCACCCAATACTCCAAGTGAGGTCTCAGGAGAGCAGAGTAGAGGGGCAGGATCACCTCTTTCGCCCTGCTGGTCACACTCCTTTTGATGCAGCTCGGGATATGGTTGGTTTTCTGGGCTGCAAACGCACACTGAAGCCGGCTCATGCTCATTTTCTCATTGAGCAACACCTCCAAGTCCTTCTCTGCAGGGATGCTCTGAATCTCTTCTCTGCCCAGCCTGTAGTTGTGCCTGGGATTGCTCCAACCCAGGTGTAGGACCTTGCGCTTCTCATGGTTAAACTTCATGAGGTTGGCATCAGCCCATCTCTCGAGCATGTCAAGGTCCCTCTGGATGGCATTCCTTCCCTCCAGCGTATCAACTGAGCCACACAGCTTGGTGTCATTGGCAAGCTTGCTGAGGGCCCACTCAATCCCACTGTGCATGTCACATGTCCGTGTCATATAATAATAATTAATACACTACTATTGCCATCAGGTCAGGAGCAACATGTTACCATCACCAGGCCTTGCAAAGTGATGTGGTGACTATTTCATCTGTTGTATCATTCTTGCCTAGCCACACCATTTCCTGAACTAAGCATGGAAAGACTCAGTAACACTGCTATCTATCAGTACTTTCATTTCATAAGCATTAGTAACCAGTAAAACCAGCTTAGAAATCTGATTTATTCAGCAGAGACACTACTATGGAGAATACAAACATTACTGTGAATGGTTTTATAAAATTTTTTTTTCATTCAACACCAATCTCTTTATGACTTCTGAAATCCACACAAAAATGTCATATTCTTCAGAAAGATATGAATTTACATCAGGATGCAACTTAAACTGAATAACGGAAAATGTATGTGGCTAGATTTTCCTTATGCTATTTTAAAAAGAAATAGACTCAATATTTTATTTGCCTTTAAAAGGGAATTGGGGTGGAAAAAAATCTCTTTCCCAGCATAAGAAAAGTATTATATTGGATAGGTTGAATGGAAATTAGCTTGTACCAAATCTGAAAAGAACCATAATTGGTGTGTTTAGTGTTAACAATGAAAAACACATTCTCATCTTGACATCTGAACCAGGATTTACTATTATAATTATCCCTCTATAATAAAAGCTTGTAAGAAATACTGAAAGCCAAAAACCCTAAGAAACTGCTACTAAAATTACCACTGAAACACATTTGGAGGAAAAATTAATACCCATCTTCATAGCAGATGTAGTACCCAAACACCTGCAATTTTATTAGTTTTCATAGTTACACAGTTATTTTATTTCTCGTTTCAAATTAGTTTTGGGTTTTGTTGTTTGTTTTTTTTAATATCTCTATACCTGCAAGGTAGAAATAAGCAGAAAAGCCACTAGATGTCAGATCATTATCCTTTTACACACAGTGTCTCGGTTTACCATATTGCTTTTAATAAAACACCACGGTATTTGACTGTATTTTCAGTATCACCTTCTACTGCATAGCAAAGTACAAAGTGTGCCTGCTGCTTTTGTTAAACAGGCTAAATGGAGATTACTAAAAATATGCATTTCAAAAGTTAATATCTATTCCAGACATTATACTGAATAATTGCAATCTAAATTATCCTTGGTTATCATTCAGCTTATAAATTAAAAATAGGACATGTCAAAAAAGTATTTGTAAAATTTAAGGTAACACTTCAAAATACTTAATTGAGCTCTATATCACCCAGTGGGAAGTAACTAATTAGATATCTGGAGTGTAAATATAGAATCATAGAATAGCTAGTGTTGGAAAGGACCTTAAGATCATCTAGTTCGAAACCCCTGCCAAGGGCAGAGACACCTCACACTAAACCATCTCACCCAAGGCCTCGTCCAACCTGGCCTTGAACACTGCTGGGGATGGAGCATTCACAACCTTCCTGGGCAACTTGTTTCAGTGCCTCACCACCCGAACAGGAAAGAACTTCCTCCTTATATATAATCTAAACTTCCCCTGTTGAAGTTTGACCCCATTACCATTTGTCCTATCACTACAGTCCCTAATGAAGAGTCCCTCCCCAGCATCCCCGTAGGTCCCCTGCTTCAGATAGTGGAAGGCTGTTATGAGGTCTCCACACAGCCTTCTCTTCTCCAGGCTGAACACCCCCAACTTTCTCAGCCTATCTTCATATGGGAGGTGCTCCAGTCCCCTGATCATCCTCGTGGCCCTCCTCTGGACGTGTTCCAACAGTTCCATGTCCGTTTTATGTTGAGGACTCTAGAACTGCACCCAATACTCCAAGTGAGGTCTCAGGAGAGCAGAGTAGAGGGGCAGGATCACCTCTTTCGCCCTGCTGGTCACACTCCTTTTGATGCAGCTCGGGATATGGTTGGCTTTCTGAGCTGCAAACGCACACTGAAGCCGGCTCATGCTCATTTTCTCATTGAGCAACACCTCCAAGTCCTTCTCTGCAGGGATGCTCTGAATCTTTTCTCTGCCCAGCCTGTAGCTGTGCCTGGGATTGCTCCGACCCGGGCATAGGACCTTGCACTTGTCACGGTTAAACTTCATGAGGCTAGCATCAGCCCACCTCACAAGCGTGTCCCTCTGAATGGCATTCCCAATATGTGGTGTGTGTCTGTGTCTCTCTGTGTGTGTAGACAGTGGTAAATATTGCATATTTATATATATATAAAAATATATATATATGTCTGTATCTTTGGTAAATATTGTTTACGCATTTACTTATCTAGTGAAATTCAGGTGTAAATATATGGCTTCTAAGACAAAATATCTCATAGCCTGGGAGTCTAAGGAGTAGAATATCATCCACTCAATACCCACAATTGTTAGGTATATTTACAGCTTGAGTATAGGATTAACCACTGCAGCATTTATGATTAATGACAGTCATTAAATGACTATGACGAAACAAGAACCGTTTTTCATACAAGCTTAATCAACGGCTAAAGTTTGCTTCTACTTTAACACTTCTACTACCATCAGATAAGTCGTATATATTAATCAGAAGCCAACACAACTAAATTCTAGAATTTGTAAAACGTGAACACTAAGAATGTGTGTATTTCAGCTCCAAATCATAAACATATAAGTTTAGTTCCCAAGTGCAAGTTCCTATATGAGAAAAAGGCAGATACTCTCTTACTGTAATCAGTTCATATCAACCAAAGCATTTATTTGCACAAAATTAGCCACTCTTCAGATAGTGGCTAAAAAAAATGTAATACCTGTCATAATTTCTTCTCCTTTTCTATCCTTTTCTCCATGTGTCATATTTGCTAACTCACTGTTTCTGTGATTCCTTGCTACTACTTTTTTGCCATGAACAAATTATAGGATGTAGTCTAATCAGGTGTCAAGATTAGTAAAGAATGTGAACATAAAATATTTGAATAAGCAATCTGTGATACATCCTGATGTAATTTATTCCAGGATAAATCGATCGACTTTTCAGTAACAAATTTCTCATTTTTTTTCTAAAATTCTAAACTTTTGCACTGAAAATTAAAAAATAACCCGACCCTCAGTGATTGTGCCAGACTCTGCTGGTCATTATGGTGCCTCAGTTTCTATACCTTTATACATTTCTTCGTATTAGTTTTTGTTTTATCTTCTGGTTTATTTTTACTGTTCCTTAACAGAAAGCAAGCTGAGTACATTGTCCCCTTGACTGAAGGCTACCTTGTGGCTATACTACAATTCAAAGAGTGGATTTTTAAGGTACACTAATGTGCAATTGCATAAATGCAAACACATGGAAATACTATCTCAGGAGCAATTTCAGCTATTAGTCCAAGTGAAGATTAAACACAGGGTATTTGGGTGTGCAGTACTACAAGCCTAATTGAACAGACAATTGCCAATGAACCTTTAAAACTAGCTCTATTGCACATACAAAATAATTGCTATGCAATTTGGTTTTGTCCTGCATTATGCTTCAAAGTTTTATTTTTAAATAATAGTTCACTTCTTTTGGAATTGCTTTATTCTAAGAAAAATATTTCTTCAGGTTTTGTTTTTGTATATTTGGCTTAAATGTTTTCTTTTATTGTAGTTTTACTATGACAGCAATTTTCTTCCTATTTAAAGGAAAAAAAATACTGGGGAAGGGTTTAATAAATATATCTTATGTGTGTTTATTTTCATCAGTAATATTCTCGCAGTCTTTCAGAAACAGTATATTTAGAAAAGTTTTCAGAATTGGTTTATATATAAATACAGAAAAAAAAATCTATATTTTTTGACAGAATATATATTTTTCTTCTACCAGAACACATATGAAGAGCCATAGGAAGAAAAGAAACCAGAAAAAAATTAATGTCAGATTATTTGGAAAAATATATTGACATCATCACTGGAGCGGTGTAGACTCTTCTTAACAATAACTAGTTTTAGTTCAAAAGCACTGAATGAGCTGGGAAAAGCAGTTTCAACAAGTGTCTTTTTGTGTCGTGTCTTGGGACAAACAAACAGAAAGGCTTTGCAGGTGCTAACATGTACCAGACCTTCTAATTTTCTCTGTGCAATGCCTAATCACAATGTGTGAGAGCATTTACAGAGCTGGTAGACTAGACTTGACTCTTCAGAGTTGGTATTAAATGGAAATTCCCCATTAGCCAAGTTTGCTTTTTACAAATACCAGTGAGTACTTCAAATTACTCTAGTTTAATACTTTAATTTAATTTTAATGGAGATCGGTTGTATAGATACAGTTGTAGCTCACTCAATCTGCATTAAAGCAATGCAGGGGAAAACAATGATTGAGGGTTCTTCACACCTTTTTGTTTCCCCCATGGCTCTTATTGCATGCAGGCCAATGTCATATGATACAGATTAAGCCTTCCCAGTTAGATTGGGACTGTGTCTATTCCAGGTTGTGCAATCTGAAAAAGATGCATTTTGACTCTGCCTCTTGAGTTCTTGTTTAAACATGAACAAATTAATCAACTACCTCTTTAGGTACAAAATGTTCCATTCGAAATTGCCACTGACAAATGAGTTTCAGGAAGCACGATGGTAGTTTGGCTAGTTTTTCATTTCTTGTTATTTGCAGCAGAGGAAGACAGGCTGAATAAATTTGGGACAGAATAGATGGGAGAGATCAGATGGAGCTAATTTAGAAGCTCTAGAAAACTGTTTCTTTTTTTTCCCTCATGCCACTTAAGACAGGAAAGCAAATGCATACTTATAATAATTCTGCTGGCATCAGTGGAGTTATTCTGTGAAATAATTCGACCTTCAAAATCCAGTTTTCCATTTCCTTACACCTTTTTGCACTTGCAGATACATGTTATGAATAAACACAGTGATTCTTGTATTTTGGTGGCTTATACCTACTTCCCTTTTAGGCTGAATTGTAATTTAATGGTGAGGTCATTAAAATGTGGGGTGACTGGACCACCTTAAATCATACCCCCTCAATGTTACACTGCAGTTAACACTGTTTAAAATATTGTAACCCTGTGATATTGAGTAAATTGGCAAGGCATTTTATGACGTTTATTAACTGCACTTTAAAGGCTTCTATTGTCATGTGATTAATTTTTTATAAAAAATATGAGTTTCAAATATTCATGCATGTGTTTTGATTTATCTTTGATATAAACGTAATATTTTATTTTGTTTACTGTTTACTACACATCAAGGTGGATAAGCCTCTGGAGGCCATATAGGATATTGCTGTCTTTTCAGATTCTAGACATCTATTCTTCAATTTTATCCCAACATGATATTGCTAATGCCCCCAGAGGAACCTAGCTAGATTTTCAGCTCAACAGCCAGTAGGATCTCAATCTAAATGCCCTCACAACCAGGATCTAGAGTTACTCGAAGTTCCCCAGTAGACCTCCCATGACCTTCAGCAGTTACATCAGTAAGGCAACTGTCTTTCTAGCACCCTGTATTCTCTTTGCCACTGGTCAGCCTAGTGCCTTGAATGGCACTGGACGTCAATGTTTAGGCAATCTCAGGAGCTGTAAGTGACTAAAGAAAGGCTTGCTTACAGAGGAATTATCTAGTTCAAGGTCTGAAATCCCAGTAATTTCTAAGTAGACACCATTATTTGGTGACAAGCTTTTTTCATTTAACTCCAAAGTTCCCAAAGTTCTCTAATTATGTTGGAAACCTCTGCTTATATTTACTTAGACCACAATTTAAGTACTGTGCTTTAAACTTTATACAGTCACAAACATTTGGCATTTCTCCTCTTCTGTAACCCATCTAGGTGTTCTCCACTTAATCCCTTGAAGGTGATGCTGTTTAGGATCATCAGAGAACCTCTAACATGTACTGACAAGGTGAACACAATTTGTTTGCCTGTTTGTAGGTATTTGGTGTTATATAAGATTTTCTAAGGCACCCTGGTATTCCACCTGGCTGTCAACATGCATTCTAGTCAGTCTTAATCTTCCATATATCTGACACTATTCGCCATATATTTAGTGACTTTATTATGCAAGAAAATAGAAGTACAGATTCCCAACAAAAGTTGGTAGCTAGAAAAGAAATGGTATAGTACCTCAAATCATTATCAAATATCTTCATTTTGCGTTTCACATACAACCTTTTATTAAGTCTACTATTTCATAACGTATGGTAAATAAATGTTGCCTTATTTGTTCATGCACATGTAAATCCAGAGTCAGGACAATCTCTATGGCATTCCCAAATTATGGAAAATCTATCCAAACTCCTTAAGATATGACAGGCTAGCATTTCAAAGATTAGCTAGTTATCCAATTAGTTATATTAATCTCTAGATTAGCATTGTGATCCACTCACTTTGCTCATTAATTTTGCACAGAAGTAGAAAACTATATAGGCTACAAGTTATGAAACAAAATAAGAATTTAAGATCATTTAACAGCTTTTGCTTATCGGAATTTGCCAATAGAAATAAAAAGTTTTCAGTGTAAAATATTGTTTTATATATTCTGGCTTTTGGAAAATTTTAGTTATTCATTTTTTTCAGTCCTCAAAAATAGCGTGTTGAGGAATTAAGATAAGCACAGCAGAACAAAGAATTCTTGTCAAAAATGCTGACTAAATGTTACGTGCAAATACATTATATAATCTGCAGATAATAGGTCTTTATGTTTCTCCCATTACATGAAAGTTATATTACCAAGTATTCATACTCCCACAAAAAGATTTATGTATGTTTTAAAGAGCAGGCTTGGATGCTTTGAATTCTGTTACAACTGATTTCTCATCAGTTAGTGACTCTGCTTTGCTACCATTGTTTCAATACACTGCCATTGAAAGCCGTTTTACTGGTTTGGAAGAATATAAAGATTTTTTAAAAACCTATAAAAATATGTGGTATTTATGTAATTTGCAATTCCTGTCCTTTGTAAAATAGGAAAAAACGTGAAGCTGTATAAATAACTATCACATAAGAATTTTATTGTGCAGGGCCATTTAGAAACAATGAATTCACTGTGTTCACAGAGCTACACAATATTATACCTTTGTGCTACTACATGGCAAGCTTGAGTGTCATGGTTTAAACCCAGCTGGTAACCCAGAACTGATCAGTAGTTTGCTCATCCTCGCATCTTCCCTCCCTTCCAGGTGGGAGGGGGAGATGAATCATGAATTGAAAGAATGTAAGCCCTGTGGGTTGCGATAAGAACAGTTTAATAAATAAAGTACAATTTACTGCCACTGCTAATACAACTACTGCTACTACTACTACTAAGGGAAATAGCAAGGGGAGAGAATATAAAAGTAAAAGGAAAAAAAAAAAAAACCAAGCAAAACCACAAGGGATTCACAATACAATTGCTCACCACTCGTTGAGCAATATCCAACCTGATCTGAGCAGTGATTGGTCCCTTCTACGCCACTCCCCCTAGTTTATATACTGAGCATGACATGCTGTGGTATGGGATGCTCCTTTGGCTAGTTTGGGTCAGGTGTCCTGTCTCTGCTTCCTTCCAGCCTCTTGTGCTTCTCCTCACTAGCAGAGAATGAGACTGTAAAGTCCTTGATCAGGGTAAACGGTACTTTGTAAAACTAAACCATGGGTCTATTATCAGCATTGCTCTCTGACTAAAGGCAAAACACATCACTGCACTATCTACAAGGAAGGAGAAAAAAATAACTGTTACAGCTGAACACAGGACAGTGAGCAAGAAGGAAAGATTTTGTGAAATATTATTTTTCTTTGAAATTGTCAGAAATGACAGCTTGTATACCTTGAAAGTATATATATATATATAACATGAGGTATTCTACTACATTTAAGTACTTCTGAATTCAATGCTAAAATACAATAAAAGCTCTTTTTAATTATCCCAGTTGACTTGTGTGATAATTGCATTTCGGAATATATGTAGAACATACATTGTTATTATGAGACTATAGTAAAAAACTCTCCATAAGAAGTCTGCTAAGCACTTAGGCTTGCATCAGGTATTCAGGGTTTCATAAATTATCCAGATGCCTGTGTGTATTTCAGTCATAATTGCAATCAGATGAGCTGTGTTTGGATTTTGGGGCATTAGCAGCTCAGAGTTCATGTCCATTACAGTCTGCAAAAAAGCATCCTGATAGCCTAGCAGGGGTTTGGTTTTGTGCAGCTATTTCCCTTAAGATCATTTTCTAGATTCAAATTGACCTCTCTCTTTCCTTTTTTTTTTTTTTTTTTTTTGTTACAGCAGAGTTTTAAAAGCATTAAATAGGAAAAGAAAAAACATTTATTTTTACTTTACATGCATTGTTGTTTAATAAATTTTCCTTCTTAAGAAACTATAAAATGCTACGCTACTGGAGATAAGTACAACTATTTCAATAGCAAAGCAGATTCACATTATTCTATGTGGCTTCATTTACAGCTGTATAGATTCAAAATATTGAGATCCACTAAAATTTTACACATATGTGCCTTTTTTACTACAGTACCAATTTAAACAGCACTCCTTTGTTCAGTGAGACAACAGGAAAAATACTGTGCTTACATCATACATTTTTATAGGTTCAAGGAGGAGTTAACTGACACAATGAAAATAGCATCACAGGACAAATTTTATCTGTTAATAATAGGTGTCAAAGACTACTACTGAAAGATCCAAGATGTCAAATAATTTAAAAAAAAAAAAATATATATATATGTATATAAAAGAGCTAAAAACCAGAAGCCAAAGGAGAAAGAACATGTAAAGGAAACAGTTAATAGAAAACACCTTCTGACATTTGGGAAGTCTAAAAGGAAATGGAGAAAGATAGAGGCATTTATTGCTTCTGCTTCTGATAACAGCAGAAAAGGGAAAGTGAGACTGTCAGTACAGTGTTTTCAGTAAATAAATTAATAAATACAACCATGCTGGCAGCAGTCAGGTTATGTTTGATATGTTAAGTCATTTTAGAGTAGCCTGCCACTGAGATTTCCAAACTGCTTTTCTGCCTTACAGGGCTGAGATAACATTTTTTAACACATTTAAACTTTGGCAGGCTTTTCAAAACCAAAAGAAGCTTGTGAAACTTCAGAATATTACCTGTCACTACTTGAATGCTCTTCTTCCCATGGATTTTTAAACTTCTTTATGTTGATTCCATGTCTGCAACTCCAGATTATTTCACACAGCAAATCAAGTGAACAATTTGAGCAATGTCATGTAGTAATATAACATTACTGAAATTACTAAAACATACACAAGACACCCAGCGGGTGGCAGATATGACAGACACAGGACCTGTAGGAGAATTGAGCCACCTATGAGTGGCAGATGTAAGCCATGTGTGCTAACATACAGTATTTAGATTATCACTATATTCATGCACTAGAATTATGCACCTTACTTCTCTGTTAGTAAGAATCATGTAGGTAATAGAGGTTAGCCTCAGTTCCTCTCCAAAATCTCCCTCAGGATTAGATTTTCTATCCATGAAAATAGTGACTATGCTAGGATGGCTCTGTGTTTGCAATTTGTGCGCACACACAGGGACAGAAGATAAGCATGCTGCAGTGTAGTACTAAGAACGTAAGTTATGCCCAGAGAGGGTGTGCGTTTGCTATGTGCAAGGACCTCATAGGAAGATGTCTATTTAGAGAGCTTTTTTTGGTCTTCAATTCTAAACTCTGTAAAGCAACCTTTCAGACAGGCACAGTGTACTGGTGCTGGCATGACATCTCATTACACTGCAAATTAGGGGTGATAGCACTGAAGTTATTAAAGTCACACAGATCTAAACCATTGGCAGAAGAAAAAAGAAACAGGCCTAATGAATTGTTTAAAAGCAATAGTTCTGTTGCAATTGCTATCCCTCTGTTTTCTGAGTTAAATATTTCTGAACAAATTACACAGGGTTCAAGATTTCAGAAGACTCTGCATGCATGTACTCTGTTTAGTGGAGCACATAAATGAATTTATTACTAACCAAACTATTTTCCATGTTGAGAGCTATATTGAGCAGGTTATGTTTAATAAGGAAAAATATGACCTGATATAGCTAATTAGTTATATATTGTGTTGATCTGATGATGAATATTCTTCCAGAAAAAAAGTAATAACATATCAACAAAATGTATAACATTTTTCAATTGAAATAGATCTGTTTTTGGATCCAAGCATTTTTTGACATCTAGATAATGTTATCATTCAGTCTTAATAATCAGATTCAGTGTATTCTGCCACAGCTACTAATGTTATCAATTTGATATCTCCTTTTTTTAAACACTAATTTTCGCAGGAGAATTAATGTCTTTGAAGACTGAATTTGACTAAAAGTTCAGAATAACAAAAAGAACACAAAGAAAATCAGAGAAGTTTGTCCACTATGTTTTCTAGCTACCCTAGATGAGTTAATGATGCTAATATCCTTCTGCTGTCCTTCTGGGGGTGCGTTATTTGCTCCACCATAAGCCAGGACCAATCTCAAAATTGTCAAACAGCCCTCATTTAGTAAATCATAAGGAAAGCATCTTTAACAGAAGGACTTCAGTCTGAAAGACTAAAGAAAGAAATTATTCACTAGGATATTATACTATTTCTTGTCATAGTTAAGCTCTATAACTTCTATTCATAAAGAGACTGTCCTAGAGTTGAGTTTATAAACCTAGGTCGTTCACTTTGGATCCCTGTAGAATACAAGGAAAGATTTTGATTATTGTGATCTGCACACGATTATATTATTGTGATCTGCAAAGTATAACTCTCTGAGTTTGAAATCAAAATAAAACACTGAGAATGTTTTAAAGACCCATCTTCAAATGGAAATAAGCCAATATTCAGGAAAACTGTGTGGGCTGCATCTGTGCTAGCAAGCTAAGATAACATCAAGCCAAAGTATCATAGAACAGTCTACACTGATAGTATTAAACTCTCTGAATTTCCAAAACAAGAACTAATCCTGAAGGTGTGCCATGGGCCATCCCTACTTCTGAATTATGTCCATGATCAAACATGCCAAAGCCCCTTATAACACCGCAGCATGGTAAATTTTCAAATTTCAGTACCTGAGAAGATTCCCTGCCACTGTTTAATTCATGAGCACAGGAACAACTTAGGTACTAAAATATTATATCTCAGTGTTTTTAATTTCTATATCAGGCAATTGTAAGCCTAGGCGCATAACAGTGAACCTCGTTCTGGAATGAGACATGATGACTTTTCAGTCATTGCCCACATTGTAATAATCGATCTGTTATTCTGTCCTCTCCTGTAAGACACACTGCCGGGGGGCAATATTGGCAGAAATAGCCCACTAAATATACTTAAGTACCCCAGAGACAGGAAACCATCTGCTCCAAGTTCTCAGTCTGTCACAGGAATGGGAACGAACAGAAGCAAATTTCCACAGTCTTTTCACCTCTGTAATTACTTCACTGTACTTCCTCCTAGAGACAAACCACAACCCCAGCCAAAGAGAAATTACTGGTATTAGGGCTCTGAACACATAGATACTTGTTCTGAACCTTTAAAAACAATCTAAACCATTCTTCTGTAAACCAAGTTGCTTGAATAACATCCTCACACTTCAGAAGTTTTTGGGTGTTTTTGTTTTGTTTTGGGTTTGTTTTTTTTTTTAATACAGTAACTATATGCTTCTACAATTTACAGTGCAAACAAAAGATTTAAAAATGTACCTATGTTGTTATTAATCTCTTAAATGTCTTCTCAGATATAACCTAAAGCCTTTCTAAGATGTTTATTATTATATTGAAGGTGTGTTGCTCATGCAGGAGTAGATGACTTATTGTTGTCTATAGCCCTTAACACATTAGGGCAACTAAAGAAGTGCTCTAGAAGAGGACACTTGCTTCAGGTTACTTTCCCTTCAGCAGCAGTAGAAAGAAATTAGAAAAAATAAAAAGGACTCAGGTAAACAAAGGTGGCAGTTCACCTCTTAAATGATTTAGTTGTACAGCTGTGGTTTCTCTCAGTTTCAGTTGCAGAACTGAAATGCAACTAAATAAATAAATTAATTAATTAATTGATTAATTAATCACCACCATCACCCCGCAAAAAAAAACAAAACCCAAAAAAAACCCTGTAAGTCCTTTATAATAAAGAGTAACTGGGAACTAGAATTTTTTTATTATTATTTATTTATTTTTTAAAGAATTATGGAGAAAGACATAATTAAAGGAAAGGAGGTTTGCTTGGGTTTGTTTGAGTTTGTTTTCTTATTGTAAAAGGTAACAGGAATAGAGAAGGTCCATTTCGAGTATTTCAATGTCCAAAAATGCTTTCAGAATGTACAAAGCATAGAAAGACAATGGTACTAAAAGATCTTGTAAAATGTTCATAAACTGCTACTGTTTTTACCAAAAACTAGCATACTTTACAGAGGAATTCAATGCTACTTTTTTCCATAATTTTAATCGAAGTATGGATGAATTGAAAGGGCTAGTTTCAGAGCTAAACTTTCCTGAATTTAAACAGTTTGATACAAGAAAAATATATATGTGAATTGAGGCAGCAGAACCTGTAGGCAAATTAATTGTACATATGACTCCATCCATGTAGACTTAATAGGTTTTTCTAAAGCTAAAAATTGCTTCTTTGTGCTTTCTTTCACATGTGAGCAATAAAAAGTACTGGAAAACTGCAGAATGGATATAAAAACAACACAGTAAGTAGTACATATTGAATTTGAATGTAATTACCCTGCGTTCAAGTGTATGAGTTTGTTTTTATAATATGAATCCAGTTAAAAAAGAAAGAGTTCAAAACATAGTATCACTTTTACAAATTCAGTTTCATTATTCATTAAAGTTTCTAGAAGTGACCCTGAATTGTCGTCTGCCAGCAGTTTCACTTATGTTTCACCAAATTTAAAACTTCTTTCAAATCTATTTTGTAGTAAATCTTCATGCACAAACTTTCCTAACAGAATTTAGTAAAGACGTCTATAATGTCTGCATACAGCGTATAAACTTGTTCTGCTGTACAGTGAGGCATTTCATGACACAGACTCAAGTTGATGAGGAGTCTCAAACCCTAATCGAGACTCAAATACAACCAAGCCCTTTTTATCCCCCTGCTCAGTACTTTCCCAGTCTGCACAAGCATGCCACATTCAATCTCACTGGCCCCTGTAAAAGTCTCTAGGTAAATAGTCCAATCACAATGCTGCAGACCTTCTCACAACCCCCACATCCTCTGGCCTCCAACTGGCCCATCCTCCCAAGGCTTGCGCTTTGACCTTCCTTGTCTTTCAGCGCCCCAGCTCATCGCTCCAGGGCTTGTCAAGCACCAAGGCCTCAGAGCTCTTTCCCAAACTGTTTTTTTATGCAAATCTTATCGCCTTCCCTCCCCACAGTATAGAACCAAGCTTGTATTTTCCTGGTCCCATGACTGAGTGCCATCTGAAGAAACGTTCACTGAAATACTGATTTCAGCAAACTAGAAGTCTGGTATTTACTTTTACACCAAGTAGAGGAGAATATTCAGGACAGTTAGGGCAAGACTCTTAGCATATACCCACAATTAAGAAAGTCAGTTTAGGCTTTTGTTGTCAAAGGTGAGCAATTAATAAGTAACAATTGATGCACTCTATTTTAGATGTCGAATTTAAGATGAGATTAATTAAATCCTCTAAATACCCATTTACTGTGAAAAGATTCTGTGTAACTAACCTGAACATAGGGTATTTATCTGACTTCCAAGTTCTGTCATGATTTTTATTTGAAAAGGTAGAAGAAAATGAAGAGGTACTATCTACTCTAGCAAACTGTTAACGATTCCTAGAAAAGTTATGCATCTTTTAAGGAAGTATTAATAAATGAGGATTTTGATTACAGGTGCCTCTGAGCAAAGGATCATATGCAGTTACTGAGAATGATGACAAGATCTACAGTTTCAGCCTCTTACTAATTGAACAGGTACGAGTGGAGACATGACATGTTTCAGGATGGTAATTCTTCCTTCATATTTATGTCAGATCAAGTTAGGAAGAGACTGTAAAGATATCTTTTCTCTGTCAGATAGTGATTTTGATATGTTCCAATAAATTAGGTCTTTTTCTTCTTAAACGACCTGTGTGCCCATGACTGAATTTCACAAAGTCGTTTTCCAAGGAAATGGAAAGTGAGATCAACATTTAATTTATTGATCCTTTATTACATTTCATCTTATAGAAAAGATGTTATAAAAGAAAATTCAAATTTTAGATGGATGTGGAAATATTCACTTACAGCTGCTTTTCAATTACATCATGCTAGATTCAAACTACTTTATTTACCTTATATAGAGATATTTAAGTCTTTGTTAGTCAGCTTGAATTAAGCATCAAAAGTAAACACATCTAAGTAATAGTAAGTATTAATTTTACTTCCCATAGATGCTTATTGGAAATATACCTTCCCCTTGGACATATGTATTTCTCTCAAGTGACTACAAAGAAAGGCCAGAGTTACTTATTTGGATTTAAATGCTTAACTATTAGACTTCAGAATTTAGATGGGATGAATTTCACTCTGAAAACAAACAAACAAAAAATGACATGAAACAAGCTAATTTTTAATTTTTATTTCATATCTATATAACATTGTGTGTATATATATTATAGCATATATATATATTTAAATAGTATATCTAAACATATATTTATGTTTATAGGATATATATAGTTTCCAGTAAGCAGCTAGAAAGATAAATTTATTATTTAAAAAGATAAATATATGACTTTTTGATAATTGGTCATGTTAAAGTACAGCTAAATTCTTGCAGTATTTCTTGCTCTAAAACAGTTATACGTTTGATGGCATGAATATGAGTTTCAAACAGAATAATACCTGTCTCATAGAGTCAGTGCCTTTAAAATACATATTTTTTCATAGCTGTGAAAATACTGCATTTTCTGTCCTCAGGATATATAAAAAATGTCCTTTCCTTGTGACATTTCCATGTTCTTTTCATATTTTAAAATTCAAATACTAGTTCTGTGAAAAGATTCTTCAAAAATCCAGTAAAATATTGATTAATGTTTGTATTTTAAAGCATCACATAAATTCATTCACTTAGAATATTTGTTTCAAGTGGCATATGTCTCTTGAGCTATTGCAAATACAGAAATTTTGTTCAGTATGCATTATAACTTCCCCCAAATACAAGGAAAATAATGAATCTCCATTAAAAAAAAAAATCCACAGTTTTTCATTGTAACTGTTACTTACTGTACTTTATGCTTAAAAAAATTACATGCCTCAATAAAAATAAGCATGGTTCCAATGTGAATGACCTGAATGCAATTATTATTGCTCAAATTAAAGCTAGGAACTCAGAAAGCTAATTAAGATGTGTTTCTTTTTGTGTTAAGCGAAAACGCAGGAATATAACAGTCTGGATTCAAGGTTTCTAAAGTCTACAGACACTAAATAGTAGAATAATATTTTATAATAATTTTTGAAAAATAAATAAATATTTTATTCAAGCTAAATGATTTGTGGGCAGAAAATATGTTTCATTAATGTCACACTTTTTCCTTCTACTGAAATATCTTCCCCTCTCCCTTCCTCAACTCACTTTTTTCTCTCTCAGATTGCGTTGTTATATAAAGGAAGAAAGAGCACATACAGAAGGAACAAAACAAGGAAGCAAGGAGGGAATAGAAAAAGAAGAGCTTTCAGCAATGTATGAAACAGACAGCTATTACTCCTTTTAGGATCTGAAATAAAACTCCTTATTTCTTCCTCCATCTCATGCAGCTGAGAAGGCATGAGATGCAAACTCCATTGTATTGACAATGTAGTCACTGATCTCAAACATTACATTTCAAAAGAGGAAAAACACTAAATGAAGCAATGCATTGTTAGAAAGTTATCAGCATTCAGGAATGCTTCTAGTTGTTATAAATTTAGATCTGTTATCTATAAAAAAAAGAGTGAAACAAGTGCAATATTTTCTAGTGTTTCTAAACAACACCACAAAATGTGGAATTTCTGGTCACTAAATATTATACATTTTTATGGTTTACAGCTGTGCTTGAATAAATCTGTCTAATTATATTGAAGGCTGCATTGTAATCACAGGCTAATCCCATTTTTCCTGCCCAGAACATGATAACAATGAGCTTCATTGTTATCAAGATTTACAAATAGAGCTGGTTTTGCACTGATTTTAAGGTTAGTTTCTTTTATTTATTTTTTTCCCTAAATGTGACTGGTTTTCTGCTTCAAAAGAATTATGTTTATGACCTTAAAACCAAAAGTAAGAAAGACAGATAAGTCAACTCTTGACAGTTTCCCACAAAGACCAGACCATCTGGACACTTTGTATTTGTAACAGGTGCTTCTGGGACTTAGAGCCTAATTCTGGCCCAGATTCTGTTCTGTATGGGTGACTTCATCACTGTGTGCAACTGCACATTGCATTAATTGAAGGGACTCAAAAAGGCCAAGTACAGTAATTAGTCAGTTGGTCAGGCAGAAAAGAGACTAGTGGCTTCGTGCCACTGAATGTTGAATGCACAGATGTAAAGCACCATCAACTTTTGCTCTCTGCGGTACTCTGCTAATCTCCAGCAGGTAGAGCAAAGATCTGTCTTAGTCCAGGTTTTCAGCCTCCTGAAAGCAACAACATAAATTTTATACCCACTTGGGAGAGAAAATCATGAGTTTGAATGACCTAAAAAAGAAGCCACATCAGCATAAAATTGTCAGAATAGTAAAAGTACCAGATGGGCCAAATATGCTAGTTAGGCTTTTAGGTTCCAGTCTGACTTTTTAGGTTTATCCAATTGGCATATGTAACAGACACTATGAAATGTGTGTGATTTTGATCTCATGAACTTACTTTTTTTGAACTATGCTCTTATAATATGCATATACTTTACTTGTTTGTAGGCTTGCATATTCTGAGGTAGTGGTCAGAGATTGATCAGAACTTTTAGCTAGTGCCACTTGAAAAGTTAAGAGTATACCTGCTGTGCTACTCATTTCCACTGAGCAATAAAGATAAATGTGGGTGGTGGAGGCATTCAGAAATAATGTAAGTGAAACTGGTTTGCATTTGAGTTTTAGCCTGGCATACAGCAGGAACTCAAGGGTTTTGTCTGCATCTTTTATGTATGCCATGTGTACTGTTGCATCATGCATTCACTCAGAATGAGTGTCATAAAAAAGGTCTGGATTGTTGCATTTCCTGTAATATAAAATTTCTAGACTAAACCTTTATTTTGAAAAACATCATTTTTGCTTTATAGTTGGAAAACCCCAAACTGAGAACTAGTGAACTGAAATCATAGTTTGCTTAGGCCATTATTTTCACTATTATATTAGGTCTTGCATACTTGTTCCCTTGAAGTCACCATCATTACATTACAGAGCACTTTACATTACAGTGATATACTCCCACTGCCTTCGCCTATAGTGCTCCCTACAAGAATTACTTAAAATAGTAAGGTGCAGTGTCTGAAATATTATAAAACCTGGTTTAAAACTTTTTATTCATATGAGGTATCTTAGAATTCTGTTATATTTCACATCTCTTATGAGTAGCAAACAGCAGTGTGATCATATATATGTCTCACAAGAATATTCAAGGAAAATCTTTAAAAAAGTTTTTAAAACCCATTTTAAAAAACTTCTTAAAATATTGCAAAATAGCTTGCATTTCTGTGTCTCTTGATAAATATTATTAACTCTTGGTCTACCAAATGTTTTTAGTTATTTTGTTCCGTTAACTGGAAAACATGTTAAGAATTGTTAATGGAGTAAATTATTATTTCTATAATTATAGATGCATTGTTTTATTCCAACTACAGGTTGGGTTCATGAACTTCTTTCTTTTCCAAGTTCAGATTATACTTTCTTTTCCTGTGCAGGGTCCTTATAAATCAGGGGTGTAAGACCCAGGAGATCTTGAGGAGGTAATACACTTTGTCACCTGAATTCAACAGCTTTTTCCTGCTACTTATATTCCTAAGTTTTAAAGTAATGGTACCTGTCAAAATAACCAGTGTTACTTTAAACTTTACATTTTAATGAAAAACCACTTACAACAGGTATTGACCTATCTGAACTAATTTTGTTTCATCACAGAATCCCAAGGGTTGGAAGGGACCTCAAGAGATCATCTGGTCCAACCCCCCTGCAAGAGCAGGGTAACCTAGAGTACATCACCCAGGAACTTGTCCAGGCGGGCCTTGAATACCTCCAATGTGGGAGACTCCACAACCCCCCTGGGCAACCTGTTCCAGTGCTCTGTCACTCTCACAGTAAAGTTCTTCCTGATGTTAACGTGGAACCTTCTATGCTCCAGTTTACACCCATTGCCCCTTGTCCTATCACTGGATATCACTGAAAAAAGCCTAGCTCCATCATCCTGACACTCACCCGTTACATATTTGTAAACACTGATGAGGTCACCCCTCAGTCTCCTCTTCTCCAATCTGAAGAGACCCAGCTCCTTCAGCCTCTCCTCATAAGGGAGGTGTTCCACTCCCTTAATCATCTTTGTGGTTCTGCGCTGGACTCTTTCAAGCAGTTCCCTGTCCTTCTTAAACTGAGGGGCCCAGAACTGGATGCAATATTCCAGATGCAGCCTAACCAAGGCAGAATAGAGGGGGAGGAAAACCTCTCTTGACCTACTAACCACACCCTTTCTAATGCACCCCAGGATGCCATTTGCCTTCTTGGCCACAAGGGCACATTGCTGGCTCATGTTCATCCTCCTATCCACCAGCACCCCCAGGTCCGTTTCCCCTTCGCTACTTTCCAGCAGGTCAGTCCCCAACCTGTACTGGTACATGGGGTTGTTCTTCCCCAGATGCAAGACTCTACACTTGCCCTTGTTGAATTTCATCAAATTTCTCCCCGCCCAACTCTCCAGCCTGTCCAGGTCTCGCTGAATGGCAACACAGCCTTTTGGTGTGTCAGCCATTCCTCCCAGTTTAGTGTCATCAGCAAACTTGCTGAGAGTACACTCGGTTCGCTCATCCAGGTCGTTGATGAAAATATTAAACAGCACTCGTCCCAGCACTGACCCCTGAGGGACTCCACTAGTCACAGACAATGATGCTTTGAAGGGAGCAGAAGAGAAAATTGACCTAACTATAATGTTCTGAATTATATTGGTGGCAAGCATGGAAGAAAAAAAGATTTAAGTTGTTCCTGGGGAGCTAAAGTAAGGAAAAGGACTGGGAAAGACACAGGAACACAAGATACTGATCTTGTTTAATATGGGTTTCAGTATTACCCATCTGCTTTGACTATTTAATTTGTGTGAGCAGGCAGGAGAATCAAATATCCTGCAGAAAAGGATTCAGAGGTATGATCATCTTACCCAATCATCCTGCAAACATTTCAGTGTGAGATGGTTATATTAATCTCCTGGGATTATTGATCATTTTACATGCCGTATTTTAGTTCCCTACCTAATTAACATACAGAACAGAGCTGAGAAACAGCACAAAGAGATAATGTGATGTGTGCAGTGATTTTAATGAAACTACCAAATTTCAGTGTAAGCTCACTGGACTTTTTTTAATATCCTGAGCGCATAGTGTATGATTAAAAAAAAGTGTATCAGTTGCTTCAATCGGATAACAAATATTGGAAACAGGCTTATACCTTAGCTTAAATACATTATTCCTCCACCAGGAAAAATCATAAAAAGTAGAGAAGTCACTGGTGTAATCTAAGATGTGTATGAGTCTGAAGCAATTCATCCTCTTATTCAAACAAAGCAAAGTGGTTGTCATAGAATGTGTGGATTTCGTTTGAGTTGGAAAACAAGAATGCTCCTTGCAGAGCAATGAAGCTTGCAGGAAGACTATCATGATCTTTTATTATTTCTCACTTTCTACATATATTTTCTAAATTTATTCAAGGATATTTAATTCTAAATACTAATCTAGCCTAATTTATATAATATAGAATCATAGAATCATGGAATAGTTAGGGTTGGAAAGGACCTTAAGATCATCAAGTTCCAAACCCCCTGCCATGGGCAGGGACACCTCATACTAAACCATATCACTCAAGGCCTCATCCAAGCTGGTCTTAAACACTGACAAGGATAGAGCATTCACAACCTCCTGGGCAACCCATTCCAGTGCCTCACCACCCTCACAGGAAAGAACTTCCTCCTAATATCTAATCTAAACTTCCCCTGTTGAAGTTTTAATCCATTACCCTTTGTCCTATCACTACAACCCCTAATGAAGAGCCCCTCCCCAGCACCCCTATAGGTCACCCCCTTTAGATACTGGAAGGCTGTTCTGAGGTCTCCACGCAGCCTTCCCTTCACCAGGCTGAACAGACCCAGCTTTCTCAGCCTATCTTCATATGGGAGGTGCTCCAGTCCCCTGATCATCCTCATGGCCCTCTGGAGTTGTTCCAGCAGTTCCATGTCCATTCTATGTTGAGGACACCAGAACTGGACACCATACTCCAAGTGAGGTCACAGGAGGGCAGAGTAGAGGGGCAGGATCACCTCCTTCGACCTGCTGGTCACGCTCCTTTTGATGCAACCCAGGATACGGTTGGCTTTCTGGGCTGCAAGCGCACACTGAAGACAGCTCATGTTCATTTTCTCATCAACCAGCACCCCCAAGTCCTTCTCTGCAGTCTATACATCTCTGCAAATTCTGTAATTTAGAAAATAACTCCAAACACAGTTACCCCAAATTTGTGCTGAGGTAGCTAGGAGCAGTAGCTCACTTTTCAGACTCTATATAGGAAAATATTTAATGGCAGACATCAATACCAGTGGCAAGAAACATTTAGCTAGCTGGAAGATGTCTTAAATGAACATAATGATAGAAGAAATATAAAAAAAAGTCTAGAAATACAAAAATTCTCTTGCTAGACAATCCTAACCCTACACTTATGCTACCTTCTGGTGGTCACAACTTTTGCAATAACCAGCTTTGTCCATTCTTGTGTCACTGCTGTTATGCTTTTTGAAATTACATCATCGAGGACACCTCACCTGACAGCTCTGCCATGAGCAGCCAGACAGCAAGATGATTCAAGGATAATACAACAGCAAGTACTGTATGATTTCCTTAATTTATCATAATTTTCCTGCTGGATACTCCACAGGTTTAATACAGTTTCTCTGAACAACTGGGAGTTTTCTCATTATATACATACACATGTATATATATTTAGCTGTTTATATGAATTATACGATTAAGTGGCATAGTAGCTAATTGTTTTGTGCTTCCTAGAAAACACCAGGCATATAACTATAACATGCCTGATATTAAAACCTTGTCCTATGAATAGAAATTAATCTTCTAGAAATCCTACTTAACCTGCACATTTTTCCAACCCAAACAATTTAATATTCTCCCTGCAGGATAGAATAAGGAAAGAACAACAACAGAAAGTGTCTAATTGCACCTTATCTCAGTTACATAATTGAGTCTAAAGAGAGGAGCTCACCAGAACTACCTCTGAAAGGGTTATAGATATTTTTGTAACTTCATACCTACCTATATATTTTACTGGTATTTATTTCTCTGAAAGATAAGGTAATCTCAAATACAAGGCCATCCCTGGTCTTGATCAAGATAGCTATAATAGAAACAGTGTTACAGCAAAGGCAAATGTAAGCAAAGGAACAGTTCTAGAAAAATAAATAAGTACACAGTAAAAAAAAAAAAAACCAAAAAAACAAACAAATGAAACACCCCCCAAAAAAAAACCTACCAAGAAAAAGAGGTTAAAAAAGAAAAGCAGTAAAAAATACAACAAAAGATACATATTAACAAGCTGAATTCCTCCATGAATTCATATTATCTTGCTATTTGTCCTTGAAAAATATTGCCAAAGTTTTAAGACTCTAAAAGGAAATCCTTCTTTCTTCTTCAGTATAATTAACGGAGCCTTGTGAAATGTAAATTGCTTCAGCACATGCAAAAATATACAATACTTGTCAAATATCAGAATTGTTTTACTATTATTTTTATTTCCTATTTAGTGCTATATTTTTTTATATATGTGCTATTCTGAGTATGGTCTCATGGACCACCTAACATCTATTCTCAGTTCTATGATAACTGAATATCAAAGATGGAATCACCCATCCAGACCACAGCACTGCCCTGAGTGTTGTACCTAAGTGACAAAGCATCTATCTCAAAGAATAAAGATTCTTTAACAAAGATCATCATTTTGGGTCAGGTGCCCTGCCTCTGTGTCCCTCCTCACTGGCAGAGCATGAGAAACTGAAAAGTCCTTGACTGAGGTAAGCACAACATAGCAACAGCTAAATCATTGATGTGTTATCAGCATTCTTCTCAGACTAAAGTTGAAAACACAGCACTGCGCCAGCTTGTAAGAAGGAGAAAAATGTCACAGCTGAACCCAGGACACTGACAGATAAAGCTAGTCATAAGGTGGCCTGTTAGGCTTACTGTAAAATCCTAGGAAGTTTATCTTGAATCCCTGAAATGTAATAAATTACTGCTGGAAATACATAGTGCATATCTGTAAATGTCTGCTTTACTGAGATACTGAATACCACAGAAAACAAGTTTCTTATCATAGCATTTCAAAGTTTAGAATAACACAATTATTTTTACTATAGAATATTGGAATATAGTAATAGAATATGGCTTCTGGTGTAACAAACACTAGTCATATACAAGTGAGACTATGCCAGACTTCTACTTTATACATCTACACTGAATCAGTAAATTAAAAAAAATAAATGTTTCTGAAAGCAGCTTTCAGAACACGTTAATGAATCCTTTGCCTCAGAGAACTCCCTTCAAAGATCCAGTTTTGATGTGAGTTTTCAGAAAAATTTCAGTACATCTAAGCTACTAAAGAAAGATCAGGAAGCAACCTTGAACACTGTCTTCCTGGAGCATCCACACTGTTCCTTTTCTCTATTTCTGCTTTGTGCAAATTTGACAGGCAATTTCAAATGCAGTCAGTATACATGATTATTCCCAAAAAGCAATGGTTAGATGAGCCGAGGTTTGTCTTTAATCTTATACATTCCTCCAATGTCAACTCTGTAGGCTTTGTACGCTTGGTCAAGTGCACATGTATTTGTA
Source organism: Neopsephotus bourkii (assembly GCF_033783945.1). Lineage (NCBI taxonomy): Eukaryota > Metazoa > Chordata > Aves > Psittaciformes > Psittacidae > Neopsephotus > Neopsephotus bourkii. The sequence continues at coordinate 4,518,143 of NW_026901872.1, read as the reverse complement.
CCACATTCCGGTATCTATAAAACAAATTATTTCAACAGCTTGAAACTGGAAAACCACACCAGAACAAAACCAGCACATTAGGGTTACCAGTAATGCTATGCATAAGAAATGAGGGACAGAGCTCATTGTGTGGATATGGCCAGACCAGTCTAGCCATTTATAGTCATAAGCACAATACAAGTGAATTTTTGACACTTGACCTTGCATGCAAGTTTCTGGAAGAGTTTTCCTGTTCACCCAGGTGATCAAATGAGCAACAAAATATATTAAAACACAGAATACTTGTTAATGTAGAATGAAAGTACTAGAAAAGAAAGTTCTGTAGCCACGGCTCCAAAATCATAAAGAGAAATGATATTTCAGGCAATAAAGTGAGGACATCTAACTAGCACCTGAGACAAATTCATATTTCTTTTCTTTTGTCAAATATTAAACCATTACTATCTCTGGTCTTAAAGGCCAGATAGGGTTTGGAAAGTTGAGCACAACAATGTACTAGTCAAAATCTAGCCAGAGAAAACTGATGCAATTTGGAAGACATATTGTCCTGGAGAAATATTAAGAGCCTTTTTATTGTACAGATGGTTTCCTGATGAGAACTGTGATATACCTTGCTTTCAATTTAGAGGTTTTGGATTCTGACACTTCCTTTGGATTCAGATACTCTGCATGCTGGAAGCTTTCTCAGCAGACATCTATCATACAGATCATTTTTCTGGTCACTCAGAGAGAGTTAAGAAGAGACGAACAGTGGACTGTAGTTCAGTAATTGAATGTTTTTCTAAATGCAGGCTAAGTAATGTGGCTACCTATGTAAATATACAATAAGCTTTGAATATGACGCAAGCTAAACAAATACTTAAAAACTGTGGAACTGTAGAATGACATAGGTGAGATGTGAACTCTACAGGTCACTCACTGGAAGCAATGTCAGACTTCAAGTTACCTTAGAGAAAAGGAAATAGTAAGCAAGGTTACATTATAATAGGGGAAAGGCAACATCTCTCTCATGTTTGCCTGCTTCCCCTGCTTCATTCATCCATCCAGTGTTGAACAAGTCAGGTGTTACCAGACCATTGACCTATGTACAGCTTTATGTTCTTCCATGCCTTCTTGAATGATTCTGCCATCTGGTCATTCACATTGATCAATTCTGGTTCTATGACTGGTCTTACCTCATTGGTAAGGAATACCCAGGACCCAAAGCAAACTGGAAATTTTCCTCTTACTGACCTGTGCTGGGTTCAGCAGTAGCAGTCATTTTTCTCCTTCTTAGTAGCTGATGCAATGCTGTGGTTTTGACTTTCTGTCTGGGAACAGAGCTGATAACACTGATGCTTTTAGTTGTTGCTAACTAATGTTTACCCTGACAGAGAGACAGAAGAGACAGGACACTTGACCCAAACTAGCCAAAGGGGTATTCCATACCACAGCACGTCATGCCCAGGATGTAGAACGGGGGGCAGTTACCTGGAAGGGCTAGATTACCGCTCGGGTCAGGCTGGGTATCGGTCGGCAGGTGGTGAGTGGTTGTATTCTCTTCCCTTATCATTGTCATTTTTGGTGGTAGCAGTAGTGGTTTGTGTTATGCCTTAGCTACTGGACTGCTCTTATCTTAACCCATGGGAGTTACATTCTTTCGATTCTCCTCCCCATCCCTCCGGGGGTGGGGGGGTGTGAGACAGAGACTACGTGGTTCTGATTTATGGTTGGGTTTAAATCACAGCAGTTCTTTGTGGCGCCCAACGTGGGGCAAGAAGGGTTGAGATAATGACAGATCTTACCAGAGTGTGTCTAATCGTATTTGTGATAAGCATTCATTGTTTCAGATTAATAGTCACTTGTCAGAATGCTGATTTAGTGTCTCTCGAAGTTATTGTTCTTGATCTCACACTTTCAGCATGTTGTACCTTACTTACAGCCGGTATTTGCTGTGTTAGTGTTTATCGGCTGGGGGCCTTGGGCTGAAGTTCTTGTTTCATTGTACTTTATGTAAATAACTGGTAATACAATAGAATCAGCAATCATGAAACTAATTTGGCTTTCGTTCTCAGTATGGTCACCACCTCTGTACCTTGGGAAGTATATAATAGAAGCGTATAACAATTATACATCTTTTTTCTCCTCCTCAGGTGATCAGCCTATGAGGGAGACATTCCCACACACCCTAGTGACAAGTACAACAGCTACTCGAACTCTGACTACAACAGATAATGCAGCTACTCCAACTCTAAGTACAGCAGCTATACCAACCCCAGCAACAAGTACAGCAGCTACTCAAACTCTGACCACAGCAGACAGCACAGCTACTCCAACTCCAAGCACAGCAGCTACACCAACCTCAGAGACAAATACAGCAGCATTGTTTGACAGTTCTGAAGGTTTTGAATGGCCTTTGGGTACCCTTGAGACCTGCTTGCTGATTGTGATGGGGATCATCACCATGTTGGCACACATACAGAATGTGTTTTATCCACAACCACTTTGTCTGATCTTGAAAGTTAAGTGGAGTCAGATTTGGGTCTCATCTAGGATTAGACAACAATATAGGAGGACCACCAAGAGATTTTCCCCAAGGCTGGACAGTCATGAGTGACAGGGTGTGTGGGACAGTATGGGCAAATATCTAGGCCACGGAGTCAGCAATGACAAGTTGCAGAAACTGCTGAAGGAGAGGGTGAATTATTTTGAGCCCGGTGGGCCCATGACACTTCAGGCCACCAGGACAGAGATGCAACATATAGATGCACTCATGATTGAACGGTGGACTTAGCAATGAACACTATTGCCGAGGTTATTCACTAGTGTGAATACTGCACACAGCTTCTCCTGCTCTGAAAGACTGTTGCAAGAGATGAAGCCCAACATCATGGACCAGATGGACTCAGCAGTTTTATGGGGATTGGTCCATGCACTAAGGGATGATCTCTCACTCTCTCTCTCTCTCTGTGTAGATGTATACATATGTATATACATGAGATAAGAGTGATGGTATATTGAAAATATGGGATCTAAGCATGACGTGAATAGTATGGAATAAGGGGTGGATACTGTCCTGAGTTCAGCAGTAGCAGTCATTTTTCTCCGTAGTAGCTGATGCAGTGCTGTGGTTTTGACTTTCAGCCTGGGAACAGCACTGATAACACCGACGTTTTTAGTTGTTGCTAACTAATATTTACTCTGACCAAGGACTTTCTGAGTCTCATGCTCTGCCAGGGAGGAGGGGAAGCTGGGAGGAAGCAGAGACAGGACACCTGACCCAAGCTAGCCAAAGAGGTATTCCATACCACAGCACGTCATGCCCAGAATGTAGAACTGGGGGCAGTTACCCGGAAGGGTTAGATCACTGCTGGGTCGGTCTGGGTATCCGTCAGCAAGTAGTGAACAGTTGTATCCCCTTCCCTTGAAAGGTGAACCCGACCCTGGGGTGGGCTTGAACCACCAACCTGTAGGTTAACAGCCGAACATGCTAACCAATTGTGTCACAGGTTATTTCCCTTATCACCATTAATATTGGTGGTAGCAGTAGTGGTCTGTGTTATACCTTAGTTTCTGGCCAGTTCTTATCTCAACCCATGGGAGTTACATTCTTTCGATTCTCCTCCCCATCCCTCCAGAAGCCAGGGCAGGGGGGAAGGGGAAGAGTGAGACAGAGACTGCATGGATCTGATTTACAGCTGGGCTTAAAGTACATGATCTAAATATTTTGTCATTCTACCGTATTAGGTGTCTTTTCAACAATAATCTTGTAGTGTTTCCAGATTTATCTCCTCTTCTACTGTGTCAGCGATAGGCCAGGCACCTCAGGTTTTGTGTTGCAGCTGTTGTGAGGAAAACAGCTTCAACTCAGGGAATTTTACTTAATTTATTGCTAGTTAATTCAAAATTTTAATTATTGATTTAGATATTCAAGAAAAGAAAAAACAACACAGATTTACAAGTAAACAGCTTTCCTCCTTGTGTTTGAGTCCTTGCCATTCCACATCTCAATGTCCCTTGTTATCATCTCACATTGCACTTGTGCCCCCTCTCCAATTCTTCTGACCGTGCAGGACGGTGGCTGTATCAGTAAGTAACATTTTCTTTCTGCTGATTGGTTCTTGCTTCTTCATCATTTCTATGGCTGGATAATTCTGTAGTCTCTTAGCAGTTTCTGTGTCCTGACATTTTTCACTTGCAGTCTACAGTCCCTCAGAGGTACCTTCTCTGGCATGGAATTCCTCTTTCCTTTTCCTGATTTCTCCCCAGTGACAGCTCCTCTATGTGTTCCATCCATTTCTCTGGAGGTGTTTTCTACATACCTCCAGTAACTGCTGTCTTTTCCTAAAAAGGTATGAATTAGGGCACTGGGGACTCCCCTGCCTTTCTGTAGTTTTGGTGCAAGATGAGGAGTTTACTGCAATGTCAGAGCCTACCAAAGCCAGATGTGCCTGGCCCAGAGCAGCTCAGAATCTCTTCTACAAAGAGTATCCTGCAGCCATCACCTACCCAGCCAGCCTACCAGTTACACTCAGTACAGTGCTTCTGTAGGTACTTTATTACATCACCCATATAAATGTGGTCCTGTCCCTGAGCCTGGACCTTGAGTCAGATAACTCACACACCCAGGTATAAAATGTGTATGTGGTACATTTGAATTATCTTTTTTCCATTCTGGAAAAGATTTTTCCATTCTTCTGTGCCTTTCAAATTCCAGCTACCATTTTCCACCTCATTTTTTTCTCCAAAACTGCCCACTTAAAAATGTAAGTGCAACTTTTAGCTGTTATATTCTGACTTCTGTTGAAGTATATGAGGCTGTTTTCCTAGAGCTTCCTTCACTAATATTTTTCTTCCCTTGGTTCCTTTGGAATTTTATGATGTGTTTACTCACAATTAGGGACTATAATAATAACTTTACAAGATGATGTGCTAGTGATGACAATATTCCTTTTGGAAAATGCTGCATTTACTTCTAATTACGTTAGGGGCTATTTCAATTCTGGGCTTGGGTATTTATATAATGAAAAAATATGGTGCTTTAATTTGTTTTTATAGCATTAATAGGATTAAATTTAGCTACACACATATAAACAAATTATTCCATAAATACATTGTGTTTAAAACATTGCAAAATTATTTTTGTAATTAGATACTTCAGGTATGATTAACATTTCAACGTATTTTAAATTAGCTGGTTATTATTTGTGAAAAATTAAACACCACTGTGGCATTAAGGGTGATGATAAACCTTCAGCTAAATGTATATAAGCAGCTGCACACTGACTACTGTCTGATGCTGAACGTATTGGTTTGTGATCAGCAGAATAATGTCCTATTGGAGGCCAGTCACCAGCAGTGTGCACCAGGGATCAATACTGGGGCCAATACTGTTTAATGTCTTCATTAATGAGCCAGAAAATGTCAGGGCATGCACCCTCAGCAAGTTTGTAGATGACATAAAACCACAAGGAGTGGCTGATACACCTGATGGGTGTGCTGCCATTCAGAGGAACAGGGTGGGTACTTGGGCAGACAAGAATCTAATGAAGTTCAGCAAAATGAAATGCACATTTCCCCCGGGAAATTCCTGTGGAGAAATAACCTCATGTACCATTTATTGCTTGTTGCTGACCATTTAGAAAGCAGCTTTGTAGAAAAGGATCTGGGGGCACTAGGAAAAGTGTCTCCAGGTCACTGATCATGACCTTTCCCCCCACTGTGGGGGAGGCCACCACAAAAGTGTTGTATCCAGCTCTGGGCACACCAATACAAGAGAGACACGGCCTTACTGAAGAGAGACTAGCAAAGGGCCACTAAGATGTTTAAGTCACTGGAGCATCTCTCACATAAGGAGATACGGCATAGCTTGGACTGTTCAGCTGGGAGAAAAGAAAGTTTTGGAGGACCTTTGCATGCATATAAATACCTGATTCGGGATGAAGGGAGGGGAGCAATAAAGAACCTGGAGCCAGAATGTTCCCTGTGTCATCCAGCAAAAAGACAAGAGGCAATGGACAGAAATTAAACCCAAGGAAATTCTACTTAATCATAAAAATATATATTAAAAGAACAAACAAACTTTTTTACTGTGAGGGTTGTTAAATTTTGGAATAGGCTGTTCAGTGAGACTGTGGAGTCTCCATTTTGGGAGGTATTCAAAACCATCTGACTGAGCACTGTCTTTGGCAAACTGTTCCAGCTAACCCTTCTTGGAGCAGGACTGGAAGAGACAGCCTCCAGAAGTCCCTTCCAACCTCATCCATTCTGTGAGTCTTTGGCTTACAATACCAGATATCAAGTCCATTGAGGAATACTAAGGACTTTTGACTTACAAACTTCCTTTTCACTTTGTAGGATTTCTTTAAATATTCTGTGAGAAGATAAACAGAAATCTCAGGAACATCAAACACGTTTTAAAGTGACAACATATTTAGAGAAAAGAGGGTATTATTTTTATTATTACTATTATTTTCATCATCATCATCATCATCATCTTCATCATTCAATTTGGATCATGGTTAGGAAAAAGTCCCAAACAACTCTTTCTGAAGATTATGTCCAGTGGGGGATCTGACTAAATGTAAGCCCTTAAAATGAAAGAGAGGAAGAGAAAGAGAAAGAGAAAGAGAAAGAGAAAGAGAAAGAGAAAGAGAAAGAGAAAGAGAAAGAGAAAGAGAAAGAGAGAAAGAGAAAGAGAGAAAGAGAAGAGGAGAGGAGAGGAGAGGAGAGGAGAGGAGAGGAGAGGAGAGGAGAGGAGAGGAGAGGAGAGGAGAGGAGAGGAGAGGAGAGGAGAGGAGAAAAAGAAAAAGAAAAAAAAAGAAAAAGAAAAAGAAAAAGAAAAAAGAAAAAGAAAAAGAAAAAGAAAAAGAAAAGAAAAAGAAAAAAGAAAAAGAAAAAGAAAAAAGAAAAAGAAAAAGAAAAAGAAAAGAAAAGAAAAGAAAAGAAAAGAAAAGAAAAGAAAAGAAAAGAAAAGAAAAGAAAAGAAAAGAAAGAAAAAGAAAGAAAGAAAGAGAAAGAAAGAAAGAGAAAGAAAGAAAGAAAGAAAGAAAGAAAGAAAGAAAGAAAGAAAGAAAGAAAGAAAGAAAGAAAGAAAGAAAGAAAGAAAGAAAGAAAGAAAGAAAGAAAGAAAGGAAGAAAGAAAGAAAGAAAGAAATACTACTAAAAGTCTACCAATGCAATTACAATGGCTGAGGTGTTCAATCTTAAGGCCTCTTGAAAATACAAACACTTTAAAATGAACCTTTCTTCATGTTATTTTTTTCCTCCTTTATACCTTACCCATCTATCCTTCTTTTCCTTTTTCTAAATTATCCTTTAAATATGGTTAAGTGTAAGATAGGGGGCAACTAGTATAAATTGAATCTGCCTCGTAATAGATACTTTAAAATTTATAAAATCTACATACTGGAAGGAAAACAGCATAGGTTACCTATTTCCATTGCCACAATGACAGAAAGAGCATTTACAGGAAAAGCAGCTGGAAAGTAATAGTGCTGAAATTCCCCTTTTCAGGGAGCTAAATTCAGAGTCTTAGTTTCTTTCCCCGGTGTCTCTAAGCTGCTGACGTACATGTAAGTAACTTATGAGCATGTGTTCACGAATATTTGGAATTACCTGCATAAACATGTTTAACATGCAGGAGGGACACTTGTTTGGTTACACACTACATGACCTGTGTAAAGTAGGATGCTAGCTGCAGGCACTTCAGGCCCATAAACCATATATATATATATATATATGTATATGCTGTGGGTATAGGACACAAGAGTATCAGTATCAAATACTAACATTGGAGGTAAATGCAAAGTGTAGGTTGAAAATCTTATTTGTTAGCATTCACTCAGGTGTATTTGTACTTTGGATTCATTTGAATAATAAAATACATCTTCAGAGAATGGAATCAGATAAGGAGTATTTCTGTAGCACTAAAACCGTCAGATCTGAGGATTGTATTGTGATAAAAAATCAAGATAATGATCAAATACCAACAAAATTGTATACATCCTGAAACAGTCTTAGGAACTCAGGAATTATGTCACTATATGAACCCTTTGGGACATAACAGGAAATTAAGAGGGCTGTTAGGTCAGACAAACGAGTATTGCCAGTAGCAGAATCACAGCAGAGTTGCAGAGATGAATACTCATCCCTGAGACTTTACTGAAGGAGCAAATATACCAAAGAAGATGAAAGAACAGTGCTGAAAAGAACTTGTAATTGCCTTGAAAGGAGCTTACACAAAAATGATATCACTAAGATGATGCAGGAGATGAGGCTGTAGGAAGGAAATTCTCAGTAGATCTCTACCTAAAAGCTATAGCTATGCACATCAGGGAGTTTTATCCTCATGCTACTCAGCATCAGTACTCTCTTGGTTCCAAAACAGAAAAACAAACAGAATCCTCAGCATGGTGCCCATTACAGATGGACTTAGCTCTGTCAAGTGTTTGCCATGCCATAGTGAATCTAGTAAAAGTCAGAATCTTTTAAAAAAGTAAAAAAAAAACAACAAACTTTTAAAAAAGGGGGGGGTGTTCTGGAATAAATATCAGCTGGTAAGCAGGGACATTTTCTTCTGGATGAAAATTATATGCCTTTCATTGCATTGCAGGAGAAACCCTCTGTTCTTCAGATGTTATGGGAAGATGAAGTTACCATAGCAGAAATGTTTTTAGCTCTACATTTAGCTCCTACAAAGGAGTCTTTTAAGAAAGTTTGTGACAGCTTAAGGCAAATCTATGAAAATATAATTTTGTGTTAATTGTATGAAAAAAATTTTTCAAACCTTGAAAATACTATATTTTGAGTTCCTCCAGGGAATTTTTTCAAGTAAGCTGATATCTCATTCAAACCTCCTTATGGCATTGATTTGGAATATTAAATATAATATAAAATAAAATATTAAATCAACAGGAGGTCCAGAAGGCAGAGCTAGCAGTTTAAATAATTTCTTTGATGCTTATTAAAATGGTCAAAATATTGAAAGTCGATAGAATGAAGAACATTAATATATAAATCTAATATACAAAGTCTTTGTACTAGTGAATGCAAATATCTTGGCTGGCATAGTAGTACAGCTTCAAAAATGCTCTGAGCCAGAGACATACTTTTTCTCCCCTACAGTTACAGACATTGGATACGCTTCAGCTCAATGCAGCCAGGAATTTGTAGGCATAGACATGAAGTAAATGCATTTTTTATAACAGAATTTTAGGAAGATGGAAAATAGACTGGTGTAGCTTTCATTGCATTTCCACTTGCTGGCTACTTTACCTGAAGCATAATATTAACATGTTAATAGTGAGGAAAGCTGTTTAGAAGTAAGCTAAAAATGAAAATAAAAATAAAAATTAAAAAAAAATTTAGTCCCATGCAGCTCATATTTCTTGAGAAAAGGAAAAACAAAACATTTTTTCTTAGACTGCCTGTACAAGAACCTGGATGTAGGTTCTAAAAGAGGCAGGACATCCAGTCTCTCTACATACATAATGAACTGTTTGAGGATGGAACAAGAAGAGAAAAAAGGATTAACCAGTAACATGCATAATCAGATCCCCCAGAGTGGCACATATGAACAAAAATTACAATAATTGTAATACTGTACTCACAGAGGATATAATTTTTTACACAGATTCTAAAATGGAGTAAAATCCTCCAGGATGAAATAAGATTAACAGAGCAGTCTGAAGTAAATTTTAGGTGATAGCTCATTCTAGATTACAGTGATCAGAGATTTCCTCTAGGTCATGCCTCTGTACCACTTGCTTGAAAGTCATTTTCACAGTAAATTGCAGTTTAATCCAGCATTCAGGGCATATTGACTTCACCTCAATATTTAATCCACAGAGAATATGGGCTGTTGTCTTTTTTGTCTTCACTACTGAGATCAGAAAATTCATGCTTTAGCTTTACAGGTATCCAGTTTATTTCCCAATGTGCTGAACAAGAGAATAATTATGAGCCAACAGAGAGACAGTGAATTATTGTATTTGTATACAGCAAAATAATGATGTGTATCATAGAGCTTTTAGTAAACTGATTTAAGGAGATTAAAGTGAGAATAAGAGCATAAAACAGAGCAGTGAGAAATAGAAGCTGAAAAATGCAAGAAACTTTAGTTAAAAAAAAAAAAGCAGTATTTAAGCAATCTGAACATGTATTTAGATGAACAATACCTTCTGCCTTTGTCTAGACACTAAAAGTTTGGTGTCAATAAATCTTGCAGTCTGGGTTCTTGCTTGATAACATATTCAGCAATATATATGTGTTTTGGGTTTATACAATGTACATTCTATAAATATTTTTAATTAAATATCTACTTTATTGATGTCTATAGTTACTGAATCTCATAAGCCATGCAGTCTTTCTGATTCTGTGATTCTGACTGTTATTCAATATTAATTATGGAGTGAAGGATTTTATTCCTAGACTTAGTGTTTAGTAATCTGTATTTAGTGAGAAGTATCTATTAGGGAAAGTGAAGTCTGGTGATGTTTTGTTCAAAAGGAAGAAAAACATATGTAAAGTTTGTCCATTCAAATAATAAAGACCTCAGAAGTCAATGTATTGAACATGAGTGTAGTTTTAAATGAATTAATAAGTACTGTGAAATTACACCATTAAGAAAAAACATCTGTTCAAGTACTTTGCTGAAATGTGGCCACCTTGGTCATAAAGGGAACACTGACAATATCTGATCTGCAGATTAAAGGTACAAAAGTCTTTTCTGTATTATAACAAATGACAACAATTCTCCATCGTTCCCATGTAAAAGGGCAAAACTACAAATTAATTCCTGTCTAGACAGAAGAAATAATGGATTTTATCTAAATTGTCTTCAGCCACTGCTGGGACATTCAATGAAAAGCTCTACTACTAATGAATAAAAAGACAATTTTTTTTACAATTAATGAGTCACAGATATTTTAAGCACTGCAATTCGAGGACAGAAAGCTATTAGACTTTGAGAAAGAATGGAAGAAAATAATGAGATCAGAAGGGTGAGTTATTTTTGGTACCTGAGAAAGGTTGTTGTTCTAATTCAGTATGTATCATGCACCAACAACTTTAAAATGAGAAATCCAAGGAAAACATGTTTGGATCTTAGATACCATCTGGAAAGTTCAGGTGAAGAGAATCAAGCACAGGGGAAGTAATAACATCAGTAACTGAAAATATGTCTGTAGAACACATATTTTTATTCAAAATATAAAAAAAAAAAAGCAAGCAGATGGTAGAATTTGGAAGGGAAGAGTAGAAATTGACATATTAATAGCCAGATTCTGCAGTGACAGAAATAAACAGAGCTTTCCCATTTATTTTAATTAGAGTAGAATAAAGTATATCATCAGAAGTGGTGAGAAAAGGTTGTAAACCTCAAAGACCACATTCTCCAATTGGTGCAGTTTTCTGCTTTATAAACATAAATTGGACTTCAAGGGGCTAAACATAACCACTGGCCAAGTCCTCTAGTCAGGTAAATAGTTATCTATCTGGGAAAAAAGTAGCAAAGTAGATTCATTCCTTTCGACTTAAATGAGTTTTATGATGGTAAGATGTAACAAAGACAGATACTCATTTATACTGGTTCAGTCACTTAATAGAAACTAGGGCAGCACTGTACTTTGATCTTCAACAAAACTAGGTAGCTCAAATCAACAAGAAAAATCTAGCTCCCCTGTGATCCTATGCTTTCTTTACATAGTTCATTTTGTTTTTGAGCAATGTAGGGTATCTGTCACTAAGATATAATTACTGCTAAATTGCAGAATTCAGTGGCATTACACAAATATGTGTATCATGCTCTATTCTGCAATTACAATTTATCCTCTTCTAGGACATTATGGAGAGGTAGGTCATTCTAAGTTCTCAAGGGTGTATGCTATGTTTAAGCACCTAATAAGGTATAATAATTTAACACACAAAGGGCATGAGGAAAAGTTTACCTAGCATAAACAATTATATATAAAGCAAACACATTATTTGTACTGGAGCTGCATTTTCAAACTGAATTAATACATTTTATCTCTAAAGATCATTGTGTTGTGTAAGCAAAGAGGGAGCGACAAAATGTTAGAGAAAGTGTGGTTGCATAAGGGAACTTTGTCGTTATTTCAAAATATGTAGCTACATACATGTTAATTACTAGTTCTTGTCCTTAATTAGAACAAATTAAAAAAAAAAAAGGAATATAAGTGGAACTGAGAATACTATGTTAATTTACAGCAGTGTCTAATTTCTTGAAATACAATAATTAAATACTAATCCCTATAACTATTTTTCATTGTTAAACTGCAAAATGTATTTATTTCTCAAGCAACCTTACATTTTTACAAGAGCTCTCTCTTGTGGTTATAAGTGTTTCTGCATTATAACTAGTTCAAATATTTTGAGGACCTTTGAAAAATAGTTTTTATACTGCAATTTCAGGTAACAGGAAAAGCAATAACCTAACCCTGTACAGCCATGCAGCAGATAATGATAAGATAATGATAAATCTGAACAATCTAAAAATACGCTGTTTATTCTCTAAGGCATAAAGGCTGCTGAAAATAATTTCCTATATTTTAATCTAATAGAAAGTTTTAAAATCATAGCCAGCATAGGAAGGATGACAAGAACTAAGTAGAATCAGAACTTCATCAGAATCAGCTGATCAGAAATCAGAATCAGCAGAAACACTGTTGCAAAAGCAATGATAAGACAATTGAAATAAATTAACATATGTACAGGAGGGCTGGTCTGTCATCACACAACACTAGAGAACTCCTTAAAAATGGAAAGGAAAGGATAACAATGCAATTGCTTCAGCCACTTTTGTGCAGTGATATACCTCTCTTTATCCTCTCATATCTCTGTAACAAGAATATTCCTGTCGCAAGTGAGAGATGCTCAGAAAGGGTTTGAACGAAGTTGTTGAGTGGCTTCTTTGATGTTCGTTTTTGTAGTGATCATCCTACAGTAATAAGTCATTAAGCTGAACTGTGTTAAGGACCTGTTCCAGAGTGCCTTCGGACTGAATTCATGCCTGACCCAAACCTTCTACCTGCACTGGGGTGACAACTGCCTTATTTCAACAAAAGGGGTCCCTCAAGAATCCTTTACTGGCCTGTGTGTCTGGACTATCTCCTTATTCTATCTGGAATGTGGGGATTTTCAATAATGATGTCTGCTTACCAGAGGAGAGTAGAGAGCAAGACAGCTTTGGAATATGGTCCTGTAAGGGAACTGTGGTTACTATCAAGGATTATACATTTCAGCTTTAATGCATATGAGTAATGGGACCTAAAGTTCTTTAATAAGGACAAAATATCAGTCTGGAACCTAGTACAACTGGGAGTTACACTCACCAATGTTTGGCAAGTAGATTAATTGCTCTTTACTAACATGCTCTCATCAAATGGTGATGAAATCTCTTCAGGCAGGCTACAAGTTTTTTGTTTGACATGGCTTTTCTGCTTCACAGAGTCATGTATTGATAAGTAGTTTCACAGATAATAAATGATAAAACCAGCTCTCAGTCCTCCCTAGCTCACTGATGTGTTACAATGAGGCTTCACTGACTCATTTATTAATGTTTTAGCAGTACTCTGATACCATCAGATGGAAGATGTTATTTCAACACAGTTCATTGTCTCATGAAAGGTAACCAAAGAAATTAAGTTTAAAATATCTACAAAACCTTTCATAATTTTAGTGTTTTTCTAAATTTCCATATAACTAATGCATATTTTCCTAAGAAGGTCAACAATTGGCACCAGAAATCAGAATGCTGGAGTTTTTTTTCAAATTAGTCAAGCTTTTTTCGAAGTACTCTCATCTGTAGTTCAGATATTGCTAAAAGAACATTATAAATTAAAATCTTCCATCACAGAAGCTAAAGCTCTGTCAGCAGCAGTAAATTAAACAGAACTCAGAAACCTTCCTGGGCATGGGGTTAAATAGAATGACCTACATCTATTTAGTAAATGTTTTTAGCCACAGAGAGAGAGTGGCTGAATACAAACTGCTGGCTGACATTTAAACATAGGAGATCTGACTTCCAAAAACATACTCATGAATTAGTTTAGAACTTCCTAGTTGGCCCAAGTCAAAATAGTTCTAGAGAATGGTTTAAAAGCTCAAAAATACAATTGCATTTCAGTCCTGGCAGTATCACCTTCATGGATCTGTTTATGTTACTAACATAAAATTAAGTCTACAAAGAGATTGTGCATGGAATAGATACAAAAGCTGAGATCAGCGAAGAGCTGAAGAAATTTATGGCGTGATTTAAATATTTTTTCTAGCCATTAAAGCTTTATTGAACTAGTCTGAAAATACACGTCATTACACTCCTGGCTTAAAATAATAATTCCTTCATAGAAGTTAGAGAGAAAAAGACAAATTGAGTTAAATCACACTACTGAGTTTCCCAGTATAGATAAAATTATATTTAAAATAAATAAATGTCACAATTCTGAAAATAGGTTGTGATTTTTACAATAAATAATGGCAAAATGTCAACAGTTTTATTCAAATCAGTAGTTTGACTGACTTCAGAGGCTATATGTCTGTGATTTAAATCATTAAAAATGTAAGACTGGCACACATCAGTCCCAAGTTTATGCAAACTCAGCATGAAGCCTGATACTACCAATGGTATGACAGTATTTAAAGCACTGCAGGGCAATCTTCTTAGACTCCAGCATCTGGCTTTGATTTATCATTCTTTAACTGTACATATATATGGAACCTGCATGGTGTAGGTAAATAGTTTTTGTGGTGTTCCAAACTCTGCAGGTTGGCAACAAGTTTCTCCAAGACCCTCTGCTGGCACTGACAGTTTTTTACTGACTTTCTCTATTTCCACAAGTGCTTCTGATTCAGTTTGGAACTGAACCATAAACCAGGGAATAATAACTGGGAATGGACTATTTCATGTATTGAAGCCAGTACAATAAATTTTGAAGCTACAACATCATTAAAAAGCAGAGAAAAGGAGTGCCAGGCCTTGGCAGGGGGGGTGGCACGACTGCCGTTTTCTATAAGGTCATGCCATGAAAGCACAATAATTGGTCATGTATGTTATCTGTGATGTTGCAATGAAGTTTCATTTTAGAATATATGCCACACCTTTTAAAAATTCTTAGCACTTGACATGGTTTAGTGTGAGGTGTCCCTGCCCATGGCAGGGGGGTTGAGACTAGATGGTCTTAAGGTCCTTTCCAACCCTAACTACTCTATAATTCCATAAGAGTTGCAATCAATGCCTTTTTGCCTCCATCATTACTGGTAAGATTTGACCTCAGGAACTACAGCAATTGAGACCAGTAGGAACCTCTGAATCAAGGAAGACTTACCTTTGCTGGAGAAGGATCAAGTTGTGAAATAATTAAACTAGACATACACAAGTCCATGCACCTTAGTGAGATGCATCCACGAGTGCTGAAGGTACAGTAATACGAAATATATGCTGAGATTTTAAGTAATGTCAATGGCCTAGTCCTGCCTAGTTTTCATGGTCTTGGCAGATCTGAAGTTCAGAAATGTGCTGCCTATGATATATCCTACTTCTTGCTCTCTCTTATCGCTTAACACCTGATCACTGCATGAGACAATATGGGTGGGGGCCTTTTCATATAACTTTTGGTGCTTGCACTGCAGATGTGAGTCTTAGCCACCCTGTGCCTCCTGTTTTCCTGGGGTGAAAAATGTCACTTTTGGAGTAGGACTCTTTTTCCCAAACACAAATCTTTATTTTGGGATGAAATTACTCTTGTTCAATAGTAGCTGAGAAAAGCATTTCAACCAAGGAATTCAGAATCCCGTGGCAGCATTGGCTGGCTCAAGTTTCTTGTCTGGAGAAGAAGCTACGCCCTGCTTCCTGCCTGCTTGCTTGACAGCCATGATCATGTAAGTCTTTGCATGTGCAGATATTATATTTAGCTCAGTATTCGTAGTTTACTATTGTTTTGACCTAGGTAATCTCACTACTGATCTGTATTAGTTACTGTACTATAGAGGAATAGAGATAAATTGTTTATCCCTGAAGCTGTTGGACTGTGTCTGTAGACATATTGCAAGCTTATAACTTCGGACAGCCTTAAGTCCTTATACCATATGCTTACTGATGTTGCTGAGGACACGGGTACGATGATGACTCACGTTCTACTTGCTGTCCACCAGGATCATGAGGTGGTTTTGGAAAAGCTACCTCCTCTAGCCAATGGGACCCTAGACTGTAGTACTGTTTGATATTCTGTCCTAGGTGCATAACATTATATTTATATTTTTCAGACCTGTCCTGGTTTCGGCTGTAGCAGTTATTTTTGTTCCTTCCTAGTAACCAATGCAGTGCTATGCAGAAGCAGAGATGGGACATCTGACCCAAGATAGACAAAGGGATATTCCATACCACAGTGCATCATGCTCGGAATATAAAGTGGGGAGGAGATTAGAAAGAACGTAAAAGATGCAGGTTGAGATAAAAACAGTTTAACAACTAAAGTACAATATACTACTACTACTACTACTACTACTATTACTACTACTAAGGCAAACAACAAGGGGAGACAATATAAAGCTAAAAGCAGAAAGGAAAAGAAACAATAAACACAAATGATGCACAATGTAATTGCTCATCACCCACTGACTGATACTCACCCTGACCTCACCAGTGACCTGGGCCTTCTGGGTGACTCCCCCCATTTTACATAGTGGGCATGATGTGCTGTGGTATGGAATACCCCTCTGACTAGTTTGGGTCAGGTATCCTGTCTTTGTTCCCTTTCAGCTCCTTGTGCTCCTCCTCACTGGCAGAGCATGAGATTGATATGTCCTTGATCAGGGTAAGCATTACTTAGCAACAACTAAACCATCGGATGTGAAATCAGCAGTGTTCTCAGATTAAAGCCAAAACCCAGCACTGCACCAGCTACTAGGAAGAAAATTAACTCTATCCCAGCCAAACCAAAGACAGTGTTGCACTAATTGTATCGGTGAACAACAATATAATGCTTTGAAGATAGGGTGTAGAAAAGAGAAACTTGACAGTAAGAAATGTAAGACCAAAAAGAAAATTTATTTTTGAGTAAGAGACAAAACAAAACCAAGCAAACACAGAAGACAGTCAAGAACATACAAAATGAAATGATAGCTGCAAGAATTCACTTTGGATTTATAATTTGGAACTTCTACAAACTGAGAAGATTTACAGAACAGTATGGAATGTAATGGCATAACATGGAATAGAACTAAACAGTTTCAGTTGGAAGTGACCTACAATAATCACCTAGTTCAACTGCCTAAAAACTTCAGGACTAACCAAATGCTAAAGCATGATGTCAAGGGCATTGTCCAAAAGCCTCTTAAACACTAGTGGCACATATCGACCATCTCTTTAGGAAGCCTGTTCTAATGTTTGACCACCCTCTCAGTAAAGAAATGATTCTTGATGTCCAGTCTAAACTGCTCCTGATGCAGCTTTGAAACTTTCCCATGTATTCTGTCACTGAATACCAGATAAAAGAGACCAGCATATACTTCTTCCCTTTCTCTCCTCAGCCTCCTTTTCTCCAAACTAAACAAGCCCAAATCCTTAGCTGCTCCTCATAGGATATTCCTTGAGGGTGTTTCAGCAGCTTTGTTGCCCTCTTCTGGACACATTCAAGGACCTACACATCCTTCCTAAATTACGGGGCCTAGAACTTTCCACAGTACTCAAGGTGAGGCTGCATCAACACTAAATAAGAGTGGGATAATACCCTCTTTTGACCAGCTGGTTATACTGCTTTTGATGCACCCCAGGATGCATTTTGTCCTCCTGGCTGACAGGCACCATTTGACCCATACTGAGCCTGTTTTCAACTATCACACTCATTTATTCTTGAACAGCATCTGTTCCATGATGAGGTACTCATTAAACACAGTCCCATTAATTAGAAGTCAGAAAATGCTATAACGTGGGGTTTTTTATCTAGAGAATGGGCTAAGCTATGTCATATATTGCCAGATGAACATATGTAAATATAGTCATATGTGTCCAAATGGTCTGATTTGTTATTGTATACATTTTAAAAAGTGCATTTGTTTACAAAAAAAAAAAACAAACAGAAAATGATAAGACTTTCTTTGGAAATCTGTTCTACCCAAATGGCATGACAAAAACAGAAATCTTGTCTGTGAAATTTACTTAGGTTTTAGTTTTTCCCATAGGTGTTTTTGGAAAGAGGACTCAGAACTTGCTTATGCTAAGAAAACCACTGCAAGTGTTTGAACTAACAGGACACTATTATGTAGCAGTACTCTGTTCCTTTAAACATCCACCAGATGTCAGTACACACTTGAACAACCGCCGAAGTTGTAGCACACCGATGTTTCTAACACAAATCTGATCGTTCTTATACATAATACAGAAATGCAAAGTTCCATATCGCTGATGGTTTTGCCAAAAAGTACAAAATAGTACAATGAAAATCCTTGTAATGTCTAAATGACAGACACACACACACACACAAAAAAAAAAAAAAACAACAAAAAACAACAGAATCTGTAGTGCTCTATATCTAGCACTTATTTGACTACTAGTTAGCTAGAACTGCTCTTGAGTTGTAATAGAAAATACAGGGCAGAGAATGGCACTGTAGACACCATAGCCATTCAGATTCTTAAATATAAGAAATGAGGGGAAAAAAAGAAAGACATAGACTTTGTCAGTCTTTATAAAAGAAGGCTAATGAATAAATTTATTACTGCATTCAAATATGTAATAAGTTGTTATAGTGTACAAGGAGCCAAACTGTTCTTAGACAAGTATAGCTATAGGATGTTGGACAATGGATACAAGCTGCAATAAGGAAAATTCTGTTTTAACCCCATTGGAAAAAAAAACCCTGTCGTGGTTTAACCCAACCAAACAGCTTGTTCACTTACTCCCAGTGAGTGATGCCAGGCTGGAAGCAATCGAGGCCCACGTTAGTCCGCCCCCCCCCCCTTCCCCAGGGGCTGCCACAGCCTTTCCCTGCTCCCAGAGGGGTGGGGAGGAGAATCGAAGGAATGCAACTCCCACGGGCTGAGATAAGAACAGTCTAGCAACTAATGTACAATACGAATCACCACCGCTACCACCAACGACAACAATGATAAGAGAAAATAGCAAAGGAAAGGAGTACAATACCACGCGCCAAACCACCAGTCCGACCCGGCCGACCCCCTCTCCTTCCGGGTACCTCCCAGTTCCCCCCAGGCATGACGTGCTGTGGTATGGAATACCTCTTTGGTCAGTCTGGGTCAGGTGTCCTGTCTCTGCTTCCTCCCGGCTTCCCCTCCTCCCTGGCAGATCATGAGACTCACAAAGTCCTTGGCCAAACCAAAACATCATTTTTATCAGCTTTGTTCCCAGCCCGAAAGTCAAAACACAGCACTGCACCAGCTACCAAGAAGGAGAAAAAATGACTGCTGCTGCTAAACCCAGGACAAACCCACAACCCACAAATGAAAGTAATCAGGCACTGGAATATGTTGCCCAAAACCTTGTGGAATTTGTCTTCACAGATATTAAAAATCAACTGAACAAGATCATGACCAACCTCATCAAACTTCAAACTTAGATCCAGCTTGAAAGTTGGTCTAGGAGGTTTTGGACCAGATGACTTCTAGAGGTATCCTCCAACCTAAATTACTTTCTGTCCTAAGGTTACTATCTGCCTTAAGTAGAGATATTTTCATTGAACGCAATGAGAACAATTACAGGAAAAGTAATAAGATTTTAATGAGAATGACTCTATGGATGCTTAACTGTGATCAAATATATTTTGCTCTGAAAAATCTATGAGTGTATTGTAGAATAATTCTGTTATCATTTTTTTTCCAGGTTACATGTAAAACTTCTTCAAGTAAAAATTAGAACTCTGAATATATATTTAACTTCCCACAATTTCTAAAGTTTTAGAAGTGATGGGTCCCTGTCACAGTCAATATTTTTTACAATACCTCATGTACAAAAAAAATGTATTATTTATCTTGTCTTTGAAACCACTGGTGTGTGGCCCATTAACTTTGGCTACATCAGTCCTATTGGTTTTGATTTGGCTTTAATATATTTTCCTTACAGATGTTTCATGCTGTTCTTTAAAGAATACAGCTATTTTGCCTATAAGATTTATCAATGCCTTATATGACCTAAAACCAGATAAAGACAATCACATACACAACCCTTAACTGTAATGTAACAGAAACCATAATTATTTGATTTCTAAAGTAATAATGTAATTGGTTTGATTCATAGAAGGGATATGCTGTTTTCTGATGGTGATCACTGGAGGCACAAAACAATCTCCATGGATGCTCTAAATGCTTGCAGTATTTTCTCCACAGAGGACAAATCAGCAGACAAAATGTTTAACACAGGCTGAGAACAGAGTTCTCAGAACTCCAGGGATGTTTTGAATCAGAGTCTGGTAGTTTCTGTTTGCAAGCCTTAGGCAAAAATTAGAGGTATTAGGATAGTGTCCCAAGAAAACAAGAGCTTACTTCTCCACAGGGATGGGTCCCCACTGGTGCGGTATGAGATGACAACCATTTTATATCATTTATCACGTTATTCTGTTTCTCAGGTTTCCAGCTACAGCTAGTCTGCAGTTTTTTTCAGCATTCAGAAGAAGCAGGCTTGGGTGTTCATGTTTTCTGTTTTGGGTGGAAAGTATGTTTGTTGAGTTTTTGTTCAGTTGGCTGGGGACTTTTGGTTTGGCTTTGGGTTGGTTTTTTTTTTCCTTTTCAACTACTCCACAGTTCTTATTGTTGTCAGCATCAGGATAATTGAAGTCTCATATGATTAGTGTTCCAGTTATTTCATGATCTCTGCTTGTTGCATAAGCAATTCATAGTTCACTTCCTATTTTATCCTCCAGATATAGCATTTTTTCTTCGAAACACCTCTGCCTATCTGCCTATCTTTTATTTCAGTCCAGATTTCCTCTCTGCATGCTATCTCACACAAACTGCTGCACCATGCCCTGGCTGATACACCAGGCTCTGTTTGTCTCTTTTGCCAGGTCTGCTGGCAACACTCCTGAGGGCTGCCCTTTGTGGGAGCTAGGGTGGCCACTGTTACTCCTGGCCTGGCTCATGCCTCATCAGCTGCTCTTGTGCAAGCTGCTGGCCCTTGGAGTTCCCCTGTTTTTCTCCTGGCTCAGGAAAACCCCCTCTGTACGCTGTGATCCCCTGCTTTGCTCTGGAATGCGCCTGCTCCAGAGCTGGTCACCTCAGCAAGTGACATATGTGCATTTACCAGCAACTAAAAATAAACACATGCATTTATTAGCACTCATGTGAAATTAATTAGGCTCAGTAAAATAGCCTAATCAAAATGTTAAAAATCTTCTTAGCTCGTTCTGAGAGGTAGTACAAATATGTCAATGGCAAATGGGTCTACTCTGTTATACTGGATTGTAACCTGAAGAGTTCCAGAGCAATATAATTCTAACTCTCAGTTTCCTTTTCTGTAACATAAAGAAAATAAAATGTGTCTGCATTCTGAACAAAAGCAAAAAAACCCCATTTTTTTATTGACATGATACTTAATGTCATTTAGTGTAAAAAAAACGAAAAATATCTCTGCTTTCTGACTGCTGAAACTGGTGACTTAATACAGTATTCTTATGAAAGAAAGCAAAAAGCAAATTAAGAAGGGAGGAAGACTGATGCTTCAGGGTTTTGCTTAGAAAACTGATTACAATGCAGGAGGTCTAGGGACCGTTTGGCTTACATGAAATTTAAATGAGACGTTTACACAAATATATGCAAACACAGGAATATAGCACAAGTCAAGACAGTAATCTATTTTCTTGTTGAATTTACAAAGGTTTTCTTTAGGATTATGTCAGTCTGCATGTTTCATTCCTGAAGTTAACAGGATGAGAAGTAATGCAAGTTACTCTTCACTACGATTAAAAAAACCACAAACCAACAAATAATGTTCCTATGTGCTAGGTGCACCAGAAGATTGGGAGAAATGAGACTTTGGTAATGCTACTCAGTGACTCCTCTTTACTAGGTCTAGTGCTTTGATCTCCACAGTTTCACTTAATAAATTGACATTTTGGGTTCAGCTTAATAGGCAAATATAGAAGAATATTACAGAATTCATTCATAATCTTTACATGCGCTATGCATTTACCTTCTGCAGATTAGAAGATTGACCATTATACCTATGTTTTGCATCTGTATAATACAGGAAACGCTTCTTTCACTAGCATTTTTGTCCACAGTTTTATAGAATAAATTTAACAAAATTTAACAAATTAACAAAACCCACCAATTGTACCGTGTCATTCAGATTTAAGACTACCTTCTGTATAATGTAAATGTATTTGCTTTAGTATAAAATAAATTAAACTTAATTTCAGGCAAACTTAAATATCTTCATATTTTTAGATCTGACAGTGTCTAGAAGTTATTTCAACCTGGTTGCTTCCTATGGTTTAAACACCTCAAGACAGTGGATAAGGCATATGCTGGCAATACACAGCAGGCATTGCTGCAGGACAAAAGAATAGCAGTTCCCTGGCACTGCCTGTGGTTCTTCCTGTTTGTTTTTTTTTTTTTTCTATAAGATTTGTTCAATCAGTTTTCAAATCTTCATTTGGGGTTAGCAAGAAAATTCAGCTTGGGTTTCCCCTAAGCCTATTTATGAAACAGACAGTTGAAAACTGGGAACACATTACTTAAATAAAAACTCTGCCAATTTAATTAGATGGACCTGTGTCATGGGAGGGATTGAAGGTTAGAGTGTGAGATTATGTTTACTCTTAGGACAGATGGGTGAAAAAATATAGTTTCACAATACATTATGGTCGTTAGGATTCTAGCTGTATAACAGCATAAAAACTGAAGTATTTGCCTATAAAATAAAATAGGTGGTTCCAGGTCCTTCAGGCAGCCAGCCTATATGCAATATCAACCAAAGTCAAGACTTCCCAAACACCTGCACAGCATCTTTGAGTTTGCTTTGGTTTCTTTCAGGCTATGTGATATCAATTATTAATCAAAACCTTATTAAACAGGGGAAAAAAAAAGTGAGCTCAGTCTTACTGATGCTAGTAACAGTATTTCAAATGGAAATGTTAAAATTCACTGGTTTCATTTTCATTTCTAGATCTGTGGAAACCGTTACAAGGCTATCATTTACTTTTTCTCACTGAAGTGATTTTATACCTATTGTTCTATTTTGCATCTTGTGTCAGGACAAGTGCAAAGAGTGGAAGAGGAAGCATTTGAGTGACATTCATTCTGTATGGAAAAGAGGGAAAGAAAATGAAGTGCAAGTAATAGAAATGGGATTTATCAACACCAAATTGGATATAAACTATTTAAAATAAAGGGAAAAAAGAAATATATGATAAAAGACAGAAGAAAGATAACATTCATTCAGAAAAATACAGCAGCGACTTCAATTTTACGAGGGTATACGTACATTCACATTTGGGTCTATTGATTTAATTGGCACATTACACAAGTGCAGGAGTACCTGTTCAGGGTACTGGTATTGGAACCACTGTAACCTGAGAAAAATAAGCAAAAATATTAATTCAAAATAATATTCAAAACCCATATTCTTAAAACAGAGCTACTTGTGTGTTTAGTTAACTCCACCTCTCAGGCTTTGACTGTTTCTGAAAGCCACTAACAATGTCCATGCTACACAATTATCTGCTGTATAACTTGCCTACAAATAATTCTTTTTCATTCTTCATCCTCACTGAAGCATTGGAAATGGTTTCATTTAACTAATCCTTTACTATCTCAGGCCTGTAAATATTTATTTTCTGCTGTGCAACAAGTAAAAGCTAATGGAGATGAAACAGTAAAAGAAATAGAAATCACTTTGCAATGAGTCACACCAAAGAGCTGTGAACACAGTTTTGCTTTATGCAAATACCATTATTTATCTGACTGGTTCTGTTGAGACAGATTTAGAAATAATTCATTCAAATCATTTCATTACCAGAGAAGTGTAAATAGTTTTGGAAGATAAGTGCATGAGATTGGACAGGTGACTGAGAGGAGAATTATTTAGAAGTTAAACATATATCTGGGTTAAATGAGAAACAGGATTTTTAACACAACAGTAACAAAAAATTTATCTCACTGATTTATAGAAACAACAATTATTATGTTGAACTTAATAAAAACTGCTTTGCAATAAAATCTCATAGCCAATATACTCTCCTGTGGGAATAAAGAGAGTTATTTCTCTTGAACGTTTAAAACTAAATGAGGCAAAACTGCCTTGAAAACATGACAAGGAGCAATTATCAGACTGATGAACCATATGACATAATGCAGAAATGCCTTAGCAGAGATGATTCAATTAGAACTGGGTTTGTTTGTTTGTTTGTTTTTGTTATAATATCTTAAAATAAATACCACTAGTGGTATTACAGGCAAAGAAAAGCACCACAGACAAGATTTGTTAAAATTTATTGCATCTGTTTATATGTATTTAAAATTAGATTGATACTATCATACAAATAAGTTTAAAAAAATATCATCATCATCAACCAGTTATCTGTTTGGGGCTTGAGGCTGCAGCAACTTCATCTTACCATGCTAAGGGACTACTATTAATGCTCAAATGTTGCATACATTTTATACTAGCAAGTAACTGATCAGTTTCTGAAGTATCAGTTTATGTGGATATTTTTTGGTCCTTGTTCTCAGACTCCTATACACTGCAGTCAGGAATGCAGTTCACATTGCCCTCCATAAATGTCAGATTACTGCTGTAGCAGAACTGTTTAGTTTTTCCCCTTAAAAGGTGCCAGAAATGCAGAGAATAGATCATACCAGGAACTAATTCGATACGTATTATGCATAAAACTAGAAAAGTCTCAATCACTCCTCCAGTTATCTTCTCAATTGCAGTAGCACTAATATGTAGCACTAATACAGTAGCAATAATATGTCGTCACAGAACATGCCTCTGCATGAATTCTCTGCATGCACCTTTGATGGGTGAAAACACAAATTCTTTTATCTGGAACCAACATTATTCTTATCTTGAATGCATTAAAAAATGATGATAATATCTCTCCACAAAGCATGTCTCAGGACCAAAACACTCAGCTTTTGTAACATTTTACATTTGGTTACCAGAGAACTGCTTTGGTTATCAGGCAGAACTGCTTTCAGTAGATGCATACAAGGGTATACCCAAGTAGCGCTGCTCAAAACCAAAGAAACTGGAATTACTTTCTGGTTTGTTTTGTGTTTTTTTTTTTTTTTTTAATTTGTCTAATAATACTTCGTAATGTTAATTGTAAAGTATTTAAAAAGTATTTGCTACATCAAGAAAAGTTATACAGTGCAGACATGACCAATATGTCCCCAAGGTGTTTATGCTCTTTTAAAATATGCAAGTACTTTTAAAAACTTTTTTTCCCCTTATTTCTTTTAGAAAAAAAAGTTAAAAAAATGATTTGTCAACATATATTCAAGTTTATGTGGACTCCATAAATCACAGGACATACTGAACAGAGAAGATTTATGGATCAGCATTGCT
This sequence comes from Neopsephotus bourkii, assembly GCF_033783945.1. Classification (NCBI taxonomy): domain Eukaryota; kingdom Metazoa; phylum Chordata; class Aves; order Psittaciformes; family Psittacidae; genus Neopsephotus; species Neopsephotus bourkii. The sequence continues at coordinate 4,492,621 of NW_026901872.1, read as the reverse complement.
TGGGCTATGGTGGCCTAGAAAGTGTGCTGATATGACTGATGTGGAAGGAAACTTGCTATCAGAACAGTATCAATCTTTATGAATTTACATCCACTTCATGCAATATATCAATTTATTCTGTATCTTACTTGAACAAATCTGAGTCACTCTTCATGACCATGACAAATAGTATAGAAGGCAGTTCTATTATATTCCAGATCTCTTTGAAGGAGTTAGTGAGCATGTCGGATAAAGTCTTTACCAAAAGTCTTGAAGAAAACAAGGTATGGTAGGGTGAAATAGAATACTGTTTGACTAGGACAAAATATGTGGAATCTGATTATATAAAGAGAACCATTATAAAATGTTCTGCTAATTTATCTGGTTTTGTTATAATTATTTCTGGCATCTTAATATCACTTTCACTACTTTTTGAAACTAGGTTCTTAAACAGCTAACTGAAGAAAGGAGCTCTACCAGACCATGCTATCACAGTAAGAAATATAATTGTAATAATTTGTTACATACTGAAATCTAAAGCAAGAAATGCTTATATCTTCTAATTTTCTGGATCGTTATATTGAATAAAACCAAGAGCAACAGCATGATCCTGTGATTTTTTTTGTAATTTAGAAGCATACCTCCATGACATCTAATAAATAATAATATTTTAATTTCCAAGTTCTGATTTTGAGTTTTAAGTAATATTCTTTCAAATCTACACAGAAATCATACTGTGAGATGTTGAATTCAGCTTAACCTAAATAATTTTTCATTTCACATAATCCAAATTCTGCCTTTTTTTTTTTTTTTTTTCCTTCTCCTTTTACTTTCTAGTTATTCAAGACTGTTGATGTTTGGAAGTAAAACTTGCTAGGCTGATATAGTGAAAAAAAACTTATATTTTCTCAAGCAATACCATAAATTTTTCAAGGAGTTACTAGGCAAGTTGAGCTAGGAATAACACCTGGCATTCATATACATTTCTAAGGAGCTGAGAAAAGTCTGTGAAAGCACTTATAACAGTAACATTTAATGTACTGCTTTTGTATTCTTCAGAATGAATTTATTTCCCATGCAACTTAGAATTCTGACGGATTCACAGATTATTCAACAGTTTCTACAAAGAGAAAACTGTATCTAAAGTAATTGTTCACTTACAGCTGTCATTCTCAGCACTTTGAACAATTAATAAATGCATGAACCTTTATCAAGTATAATAGAACAGTTCAGAAGGCATTCGTTTTCATAACTACAGGCATGGTGGACAAAGCTGGTCCTCCAGACAGATGAAGTAGAATTTGTTGTGACTGAATTAACCAATTAAGGTCCAACAGGATGGACTGACCATAGAACTTCCCAGAGACTTTCAATATCCTCAGTGATGAGACATTTCTTTAGCACTTTTTTAGTTAAGAGTAACTGAAAAAAATTGAGGATTATGTTGCAACTCATTGGGATAATATTCTTATTCTGAAAATGTATATTACATGTCCTGAAGTGACATTTGAGAATGTGTAGTGGTTCCTATGGGTATATAGCTTGCTCATCTGTAGTGTAAATGAATAACCTGGGGCTATTTTATCCATATTGTATACATGGGTGGCTCCTAAGAGTGAACTTTCCTGAGAACTGGAATTGTGTGAGTTTTAAAGATAATGTGTTGCTTCAGTCTGAAGGACAATCTTCAAGTAAATAAGCAGCTGATCAGGAGACGACTGGCTTCCTAAGACCAGACTGCAGATTCTCATTATCTGATGCCACAGACACACTCAGAATATGTCACACTTCTATTATAAAATACTTAAGTACTAAGAAATAGAGAAATGTTGGTTCCTTTGAACATTATGAAATACTATATAATTTCAGTTAAATTGTTTAGAACTATTATATTTACTATCTATATTTTCCTGTACTTTTCCAGTCTTTAGGTTTCACCGTAAAAGAGGATACTTTTAAAGCATCATAAGACTGATTGGTATGTTTCATAATTTGTGTCTGAAAATACGTACATTTCTGAGACTAAAGCAAAATTCCTATTCTAATTTAAGCATTCTGTTAAGAAAACTCAGCAAAAAATCCCCACCCTGCTACCTTATATTATGAAATTACATTTTGTTTTTAAAACTTATGTGACTTTTTGGCAAATATTTACACAACAAGCTTAGGAATTACTTAGTGTTTTAAATATGTCACTTTTTTTTTTTTGACACTACCATACTAAAATTTTTAAAAGCTGTATGGTGTTTTTTTCACTTCCTTTTGCTTGAATATACAACTGTAAGAAATGTCATAAAGATTCATCATTATCACTTTCATCTAGAAAAGTCAGATTATTATTCAACACAATAGGAGGTGCAGAGCAGGAAAATTTCTGAAGGTTTCCCAGCATGCCTAGCAGTCACTTATCAATTACAGTGCTAGCAAAATTGCCACATGTATTTTGAAAATAGAGAAACAGGTACCTCAGAAACACATGACAGAAAATGTAGTGTTTGAACATAGGCTGATTTTCTCTCCAGCTAGAAAACCATACCTTAAACTCGCATATGCAAAAATTATAATGCCTCTTTTTTTTTTCTTTTTTAATTTTAAATCAGCCTGTCTATTATAGATAGCACCTGCAAAAGTAGCACAGCACATGGTAAGCACGCAACACAGCCCTCAAAATGATTTGAACGTATACATCAATATTTGCTTATCTCATTCTTTTGTGTACATTTTTTGACATGACAAGAACTCCAGATAAGGAATGGCAGTTACTGTGTATGGTAAATCATATGAAAGTGTTAGGTTGTAGCAGTAAGTCTGTACATACTCTATTGAAAAGGGAAATGTCAAATAAATGACATATCTGATTTATTCAACTTTTCTGGTGCAACCCTGTTTAGACTATAGCTTCAAGCACATATGTGCATGCAATGTTGTCAAATCTGGTTTGTTATGTTTTTCCTAAGCACATAGTGAAATGGATAATATGAAATGACTCGCAGTGATGGAATTAAAAAAGGGATTTCAAATGTAAGCACTTTAAAAAATGCTCCAGAGCTCTTAACCGTACTGTTTGTTACCTGCAGCTCCTTAGGATCCTCAGATTAGCAGGGAATCTCTCAGAAACATGAGGAACATCTTCAATTTTTCTCATTTTGTCATGACAAAAGAGTCAGGTTGAACATATATATCTAATACACTTGGCAGAAGTACAGCTGTTGAGGTTTAAGCCCAGCCACTCACTTACTTCCCACCCATACCTTTCCCTGCCCTCCACCACCCTCCCGGAGGGATGGGGAGGAGAATCGAAAGAATGTAATTCCCACGGGTTGAGGTAAGAACAGGCCGGTAACTGAGGTATAACACAAATCACTACTGCTACCACAAGTAATAATAATGATAAGGGAAATAACATGAGAAAAGAATACAACCACTCACCACTCGCCAACCGATACCCAGCCCGACCCAAGCAGCAATCTAGCCCTTCCAGGTAACTGCCCCCAGTCTTACATCCTGGGCATGATGTGCTGTGGTATGGAATAACTCTTTGGCTGGTTTAGGCCAGGTGCCCTGTCTCTGCTTCCTCCCAGCTTCCCCTCCTCCCTGGCAGAGCATGAGACTCAGAAAGTCCTTGGCCAGAGTAAACATTACTGAGCAGTAACTAAAAACATCGGTGCTATTAGTGCTGCTGTCAGGCTGCAAGTCAAAAACACAGCACTGCACCAGCTACTAAGAAGGAAAAAAATGACTGCTACTGCTGAACCCACGACAACAGCTTAATTAAAACTTGATGACAGAAGATTTTATGTCTCCCCAAGCTGGGGTAAATATACCTAAAGGACTAATAATTTATTCCCTTCAAAGACTGTCTTCTCTGTCCTCATTATTTTTTATGGTTTAAAAGTGGCAATCTATAAACCTCTAAGAGGAGTCTTTCTGAAGTTAAATAGTAGAAGAAATAGTTTAAACTATTTTTTTATTAATAATTATATATATGCAGTATTTACTACCTGTACTGATAAATGAAATGCACCCAGGGTGCCCACCCTCCCCTCAATATCTGGCAAAGCAGCATGTTTTTCAGATGTATTTTGTAGGTTTAATCCCCAAAGTCAGATGATCAAGCTACAGAACATTTGGTCCTGAGTCCTCTCAGTCCTCATGTCATTCATAGGAATGTCTGAAATAATGTAACATATTTTCTGCCTCCCTTCCTTCATTCCTCCCTTCTTCCTTCCCTGCCTTCTTACTTTTGTTCCTCTCCTTCTTGCCTTCTTTCTCTTCAGCTTTCCATTCTTTCTTCCCTTCTTTTCACACAGTAATATTACCTGAGGGGTAAAGCATCCTGGATCAGTTCCTTCATGTAAATCCATTAGTTTTTTTCGTAATAACTGTTCTTAATACATGTCGTGGTTTAAACCGAGCCGGCAACCCAGAACCACGTAGCCACTTGTTCACTCCCCCCCATCTTCCTCCCTCTGCTGCTGGAGGAATGGGGAGGAGAATTGAAAGAATGTAACTCCCACAGGTTGAGGTAAGAACAGTCCAGTAACTAAGGTATAACACAAAACCAATATTGGTACCACCAGTAATAATAATGATGAGGGAAATAACAAAGGAAGAGAATACAACCGCTCGCCACCCGCCGACCAATACCCAGCCTGACCCGAGTAGTTATCTCTCCCTTCTGGGTAACTGCCCCCAGTTTATATAGTGGGAATGACATGCTATGGTATGGAATACCTCTTTGGCTGGTTTGGGTCAGGTGTCCTGTCTCTGCTTCCTCCCGGCTTCCCTTCCTCCCTGGCAGAGCATGACACTCAGAAAGTCCTTGGTCAGAGTAAACACTACTTAGCAACAACTGAAAACATCGGTGTTATCAACGTTGTTCTCGCGCTGAGAGTCAAAACCACAGCACTGCGCCAGCTACTAAGAAGGAGAAAAATGTCTGCTACTGCTGAACCCACAACAGTGTATTTCTAGGAAGTTGTGGGCAATACTGTAGAAGGGAAAGATCCTACACCAGGTTTAACTTTTTTTTCACTGACTGTAGAGAACAATTTTTGGTGTGAAACATGCCCTCAAAGTCACCTTCTTGTGATTTGTTTTGGCTGTAATTAGTTAGTTCTCTACAAAGGAGACAAGAGAAGCAAACATACAGAATGGATGATGGGTTGTTACTGACCTGAAAGACAATTAAAATCAAGTAACCTGTTGGTGGATGTCTGTACATAGTCATTACATCCCAGTCCTCTGTTAACAGAGTATGATGTAATGAACTGGAGAACGCTATTACTCTGTAGATGTACTTTTCCTTTACATGGAAACTGGAATACAGGAAAAGAGAATTTGATAATGTGGATATGGAGTCGAGATATTACCAAGGACTGATAACAACTAATCCCAGACACTAGGAAGCCCTATGTTTGGGCTTTTGTACTTCAAGGTGGCTTAATGCACAAAGCAGATTTACAAGTACTACATAAAATCTTTTACTTCGTATCAATATAATCTCTGCTTGTGAAAAATCAAGCTGCTATCTGAGGTATTTGAGATTTCAGCAGCCATTAGGGCACTCAGAAGGAAGGGTAGTGTCCTGGATCCAGAAGTAGGAGTCATTTTTCTCCTTTTTGGTAGCTGGTGAAGTGCTGTTTTGACTTTTGGCTTGGGAACAGAGCTGATAACAATGATGTTTTGGTTTGGCCAAGGGATTTGTGAGCCTCATGCTCTGTCAGGGAGGAGGCAAGCTGGGAAAGACAGGACACCTGACCCAAACTGACCAAAGAGGTATTCCATACCACAGCACGTCATGCCCAGGATGTAACTGGGAATGACCCAGAAGTGCGAGGGGACGGCAGGGTTGGAGGAGGTATTGGTCAGTGCTTGGTCAGGCTGGGGGGGCCAGTTATCGGTCGGCTGGTGGTAAGATGTTGTATTTTTTTCCCTTGTTATTTTCTTTATCATTACTATTATTGGTGGTAGCAGTAGTGATTTGTGTTATACCTTAGTTACTGGACTGCTCTTATCTCAACCCCTGGGAGTTGCATTCTTTCTGATTCTCCTCTCAGTCCCTCCAGGAGGAAGGGGAGGGCAAGAAGGGAGGGGAGTGGGTGAACAAGCTGTCTGGCTGGGTTTAAACCATGACAGGTAAACACCATTCCAATACTGCTTTTTAAGCTGTAGCAATTTTCTGAATTACTTGATTGGTCTTTTAACTTAGCCCTCAAGTAAAGAAGAGCTCAAGCAGCTCTACAGGAAAGACAGCATAAAGTATCATTAAATTTTGGAAACTGTATTTTTTTTACCCACTCTTAGGCAGGGATTAGAAACTGTATTATCAATTTTGCAGATGCCAGGCAGTGAAACTACTGCTCTATTCAGACCTTGAAGCTTTCTTTCCCCAAGGATACTTTCTTTAAGGAAACTATTGATTTCTGCCATCTGATGTACAGTCACTCACAAAGTATTCTAGTTTTCTTTCTGTGTGAATGACTTTTATGGTGGCAACCATCGATTTTTGCTTTTTTTTTTTTTTTAATAGGCTTTTAAAATAGTTCTTAAAAACCTTACCTTTCTTCCTCTTTGGTGTCAGTAGAAAAAAGAAAAGTGAATAATATAGAAAGGAACTACTATGACGCATGTGGGATTCATATATGCAGGCTTTATAGGACTGTTAACAGAGTATCTGTGGGTCTCGGAAAAATTGAGCTTATATTATGTGGAGAATGGTCACAATGAAGGAAATAGTCATTTGCAAGTATTCTTTTTATTTTGTTATGTACACTTCATAATGACATTCCTGTTCTTTCATAAAAGCTACTGAGCTTTGTATACCTAAGGCCTGCTTAGTATAAATTTTGATAAATGAACTTTTGCATCAAGATGCTTGCTAGGTAAAGCTCAAAACTTGTAAGCTTGCATTTCGTTTTAAGTCAGGAAGAGCTCAAACTTTTATTTTATTTTATTTTTATATTTCTACTCTTTAGAATGTCTCTTTAGAACCAGTGACAACACATTTATTCTATTGGCTTTAATGTCTTTTGACATAGATTAACATTACCATCTTCTGAAGAATCCTTATGCGTACATGCAATTTTGTTTGTCAATATCCATATGAACTTATTCTTTCCTTTCTTAGACACATGTAGATGGATAGTTTGTTCTGTACTAATTCTTTCTGGTTATATCTACAGACATAATAGCGTGGCAATATTTTAATGATGTGTGAAAAGGAAGGATGAAAAGTAAATTATTTGATATTTCCAATTAAAACCCCTAAGATTAATTAATCAGGCATAGCAAGCTTCTATGAAACTTGTCTATGAGAGTTCTTAATGTAAAAATGGAAGGGTTTTATTTATGCACATATTTAGAATATTAAGTGTTGCAATTTGTATATTATTAATCTATCCCTGTCTAGTCTAAAATATGTTAAACTTCAAGAGGAGTGGAAGTCTCACCATGAATTTTTTTTTTTTTTTAAGAAGAATGCAATTTTAGTCATACTATTTGGATGAATAATTGTGCTACAGCAGATTACTGAAATTTACATTACAAGGTACAGACCCTTTTTTATACATCCTTATGCAGTAGTGCATATAGTTCGCATACAGATATCATGAGCATTACTATTCTTAGCTGGGGTTGAATTCCTGACTCCATTAATAGCAGTGAGAGTTTTGACATGATTTGCAGAGACATATGAGATTCATTTAGGGATTCAGACCATTGCTTCTTTATCTATCAGCTATGACTATGATCTGAAAAATTCTATTGGACAGGAGCATATCATCCAGATAATTTTCAAGTTGCTTACAGAAACCGAGAAATGTTTATACCTTCTGTCCATTTCACATTCTCAACTTTAACTGCAAACAGGGCATTTCCTTTGTCCCACAGACTTATTTTTTTTCATACTTACCTGACAGTTGTACTTGACAATAGAAATACAGAATGTCCTGGGTTTAGCAGTAGCAGTCATTTTTGATCCTCCTTAATAGCTGGTGCAACGCTGTGTTTTTGGCTTTCAGTCTGGGAACAGCACTGATAACACTGATGTTTAGTCTGACCAAGGACTTTGAGAGTCTCACACTCTGCCAGGGAGGAGGAGAAGCTGGGAGGAAGCAGAGACGGGACACCTGACCCAAACTGACCAAAGAAGTATTCCATATAATAGCATGTCATGTCCGGGATGTAACTGAGACTTACCCTGAAGGGCTAGTTCACTGCAGGGTTGGATGAGGGATAGGAAGGCAAACTGAAAGAATGTAACTCCATGGGTTGAGATAAGAACAGTTTATCAACTAAGGTATAACACAAATCACTACTGCTATCACCAGTAACAATAATAATAAGGGAAATAACAAGGGAAGAAAATACAACACCTCACCACCCGCCAACCGATAAAACCCAGTCCAACCAAGCACCGACCGATACCTCGTCCAACCCCAGAGTGAACTAGCCCTTCAGGGTAACTCTCAGTTACATCCTGAGCATGATGTGCTATGGTATGGAATACTTCTTTGGTCAGTTTGGATCAGGTGACCTGCCTCTGCTTCATTCCGGCTTCCCTCCTCCCTGACAGAGCATGAGACTCACAAAGTCCTTGGTCATACTAAACATCAGTGTTACCAGCGCTGTTCCCAGACCAAAAGTCAAAAACACAGGGCTGCACCAGCTACTAAGGAGGAGAAAAAAATGACTGCTACTGCTAAAACCAGAACACAGAGGAATATTAAAAATCCATGAAAGTTCCTCCAAAAATAGGATGAAATACAGCATGACTTATTTAAATACAGACCTTAAGTCTTAAAAAATTTAACTTTGGCATTTAATGGAAGAACTTGCCTTCCTCTTTACTTCATACTTATTTTCATTTTGCATCATAGGTTTTAGAGACAGGGTGAAGTGGTTTTTTAGAACAGTAATTGAGTTAGTTGAAGTCCAAACTTTTAACCACATGAGGCACTGGATCAAGTCTTAGATGTTACAACTCCAACTTTTGTGAAATGTCATAGTGGAAACACTATAGTAAGGTGCTAGATTTCTCCTCAGAGAAAAAAAAAAATCAGGTAATGTAATGGGTATGGAATATTTTCTGTGTGTTTTTTTTAACTCATTCTTCATCAAGGTCAAAATAGGCATAGTTTGTTCTGTTTAGTTTTAGTGAACTTTTACATAGATTTTAAGGTACGAAAGAGATGTCTGCATTTTTTTAGACTGTCACTACTTTTGAAAAGTCTTTCAAAAAGGTTAATAATATGCTACAAATATGTGAGTGAAAGAAGTGACTGAATTTATTAAAAAAAACCCCATGAATGGTACCAAAGCACATGGAAAAGATAACCCTCCTGCACATTTTATAAAATAATGCTAAAGCTATTTTAAAAAACATAATATAAACGTCAGTGAAACAAGCAGCATAGGGGATTCTTCAAACCATGAAGACAACAGTAATTAAACACATTTTGGAATATAAAGACCCTACCAATGAAACTAGTGATATCTAAAGTTATTTTAAGACCCTTTTTAAAGTTCTGGAGGCATAACACATTCAGACTTCTTGAGAAAATGTACAGAAACATACACAACTTATAGAAAAAGTTACAGTTAAAAAAACAGTTGACTAATTAGGAAAGCATATCAACGAAGAAATAAAAGAGAAAAAAATACACAGCTATGTTTCTCTTTTGTGCTTCAAAAGGACACAACTGTAGCTTCTGCCTAGTACCTTTTTAGAAGTGCTTGTTCTATGATATAGCATTGTTGACCTTTCTCACTAATGAGAAATTATGAGGTTATTTGGTTTATTTGGCCCTAAATGTTCAGTGAACTGCAGAAAGACTGTATTTTCGTAGAGTATGTTGAATGTCCATGAAAATAAATAGATCTTTATGTGATGAAGAACAATTTACCTGATGGTCTAGGTGAGATTAAAGACCTATATTCACCTGCCATTTAGAAGGACAAATAGATAGAATAGGGAGTCATCTTACTTGCAATGAATTTTGCATAAAAGCAGGATTCCATAATGAATTTTAAAACATGTTCTTCCAGAGTACTGTGTGACTAGGGGATAAGCACACAGAAAATGCTTAAATATTTGTTTAACTTTCAGTGTGAGAATATTTACTATACTATTGACTGGACTAAGGAGATATGTTAAAGACTGGAAGGTCCATAGCAAAACAAAACTAATGATTGAGTTTTCAAAATATTCCTTTTCATTTCAAATTAAGTTGTATTTAATCATAAAAAATTGTATCAGCCCTTTACTATGAGAAAGCCATGTCAATTTGTTCCTTTTTTTTTTTTCAGGTAAGTCCACTACTGTTTTTGTGATTAAAGAGAAATGGGCATGTCTCACAGAAGTTCATCAATTTTTTGTCTCGCTGAATATTAGCTAAAAAAGAGTGATATAAATCAGAGATCTCTTTTTATCAGCTTGTCCCTTGTGGTATTATGTTATTTAAGCATGGCTTATATCATGTCATGTCTCTGATTCTTACTGATTTGCATACATCTTGTGCGCTTACACCTTAAGTTCTCTGCATACTATGCTCTGTACTTATCATTTTATTTTCTCAATATCTTGCAGACATTATCCGCTTTGTACAAGTTAATCTTCTATTCCTATTTCTCAAACTGCAAAATACATGTGAAAGTGGAAGAGTTCCTTCCCAGCAGACATTCTTTCTAACCGGGGATTTGTGGCAACCTCAATGGAAATGTAAGGGCATTTTTCTAGTAATGCAATGATTTGCCTTTACCAGGAATTAAAAAATGGAAGTAAGTATGTTCTTATACTAATGTGATCTCTTCTTTACACTGCATTCTTGAAGTCCAGTATGTTGGCAGTTTTAGGATTGATGTAGCAAATAGACTGATTGCCTTGCAATACCTTCTATTGTTATATTCCTTTTTTGCCATTCACTGCATTTTCTAGTTTTTCCATGACTGAGGGGTCTCTAATGCCCTTACATTTCATGGATTACCAAGGTCTTTACTTAAGAGACATAAGTTTCTGTTATTAAAATTTCTAGCAAAATTCTCACTTTAGGCAGTTTAAGGAGGCAGAATTTCCAGTCTTCTTCAGTTTCCCAGTATGACAAAAAGGGGTGGTACAATAACTTCAGCGCAAACTACTTAACCTACAGGTCTCTTCAATATCCTTATTTCTTCTTGTTTCTTGGAAAAAAAAAGAATAAAAAAAAAAATCCTGGCTTCCACTTCATTTTCATTCTGTCTGTAATGCTGGGGCAGAAGAGGTCTTTCCTTCCACAGGTAGAGAAATGACAACTGTAACAAATACACAGAAAGGGAATATAGCATGTAACACACAAACATTAAATTAATGACCAGTTCTTTTTCTCAGGTTTGTGTGTGGGTCAAATGATCCTGGTCTAGGCTGATGATAGATTAGAATTCTGCCCCTTTTTCCACACAAAGAGATGAATACACAGACAAGAATGTTTCTAAATACCTCATTTATATGGAAAACAGTTTGCACAGGAGCATTCTGAGTACCTTTTTATAGAGGCTATATCCCCAGGGATCTCAGCACCTCTCAGTAGGTCGTCCTGCCCACCACTTTCTTTTGAAGAAAGCTTGCCATATAGTGGCACTCTGAAAAAAAATTTGCGTTTAGTCTTGCAGTTCATTAGCTGTTTAAATAGGACTTTAAAGATGTCCTGGTTTATTACCAAAACTTCGAAAGATTCTTGTACATCCTTAGAAAGGGATTAATTTAGACAATGTTTAAAGGTTACATATCTACTTCAAACCTGAGAATTCAAAGTCTCCTTAAGCAGGGTATCTTTAGTAGTTTACTTTTTCCATTCTGAAACAGAACTAATTTTTTAGCTAAATACCTTAGGTGAGTGAAATCCCACCTTTACCAAAGTAATTTTTCTTCTTCAATGTGAAAATATTGAAAGTTAATATAGCCTGAGTGCTCTCCAGGTATATTTTAATTTTTTATTATCTTTTAAAGGTGAAGAATCAAGCGTTCATGAAGTGTAATATATTTGATATAGCATTATTTCTGTTTGAATAATACGTAACAATACTAAGACCTTTCTGCTGTATGGTGAAAAATTTGTGTTTAATTATAATTCCCAGCATATCATAAATAAAATGATTTCATCCCCTCAAAAAATGTTATTAGACTATTCATACTTGATTAGATATTTGATAAGTAGCACTGGCCTAATTTCATATTTGTTAGGACAAAATCTTTTATATCAGAGTAAATTTAAGTAAATTGTATACAACTGGTTGATGCCAAATTTGTCCCCAGGCAGCGTTCAGCCCCCCTGGCCAACTCCCTCCAGTTTATATACTGATCACAACACTCTATGATACGGAATCATAGAATCATGGAATCATAAAATAGTTAGGGTTGGAAAGGACCCTCTAGTCCTTTCCTAGTCCTTTTCTAGTCTAGATGCTTTTCCTAGGAAAGGATCATCTAGTTCCAATCTCCCTGCCATGGCAGGGACACGTCACACTAAACCATCTCACCCAAGGCATCTTCCAACCTGGCCTTGAGCACTGCCAGGGATGGAGCATTCGCAACTTCCTTGGGCACTACAGTCCCTAATGAATAATCCATCCCCAGCATCCCTACAGGCCCCCTTCAGATACCGGAAGGCTGCTATGAGGTCTCCGCACAGCCTTCTCCAGGCTGAACAGCCCCATCTTTTTCAGCCTATCTTCATATGGGAGGTGCTCCAGTCCCCTGATCATCCTCGTGGCCTTTCTCTGAACTTGTTCCAACAGTTCCATGTTCTTTTATGTTGAGGACACCAGAACTGTACACAATACTCCAAGTGAGGTCTCACGAGAGCAGAGTAGAGGGGCAGGATCACCTCCTTTGACCTGCTGGTCACACTCCTTTTGATGCAGCCCAGGATACGGTTGGCTTTCTCGGCTGCAAGCGCACACTGCTGGCTCATGTTCATTTTCTCATCGACCAGCACCCCCAAGTCCTTCTTCACAGGGCTGCTCTGAATCTCTTCTCTGCCCAGCCTGCAGCTGTGCCTGGGATTGCTCCAACCCAGGTGTAGGACTTTGCACTTGGCATGGTTAAACTTCATAAGGGTGGCATCAGCCCACCTCACAAGTGTGTCAAGGTCCCTCTGGATGGCATTCCTTCCCTCCAGCGTATCAACCGAGCCACACAGCTTGGTGTCATTGGCAAACTTGCTGAGGGCTCACTCAATCCCACTGTCCATGTCAGCGACAAAGATGTTGAACAAGACCGGTCCCAACACTGATCCCTGAGGGATGCCACATGTTACTGGTCTCCAGCTGGACATTGAGCCATTCACCACAGCTCTTTGTGTACAAATATCCCTTTGGCTAGTTTGAGTCCAGTGTCCTGCCTCTGCTTCCCCCCTGGCTTCTTGTGCCCCTCCTCACTGGCATACCACAGGAGACTGAAAAGTCTTTGATCAGAGTAAACACTACCTAGCAACAACCAGACCATCAAGTGTGTTATCAGCATTGTTCTCAAACTAAAGTTAAAAACACTGCACTGCACCAGCTACTAAGGAGAGAAATAAAAAAAATCCAGGTACCACCAGCAGTGACAGCTCTTTTGTACTCTAGAAAGAATATTGCCTTGTTAAAATGTACTACTCTCAAATACATTTTAGCACTTTTTTTTTTTTTCTGCTAAGATACTCTATTATCTTCATTTGAGAGACTTGTTGAAATACAGAGAACACTGAATTTAAATGAGCTGAGTGTGTTCTGCATCTGACATCTCTACAGGAATGGAAATATCTAATTTTTATTAGTATGAGATAATTAATCATGCTTGACAGGAACAACTGATAGCAATACATTTCTAGTCATCTAGTAAATGAGGTTAATACTACCTTTCATAGTAACAAAGAAAAATATTTAATACCTTTGGCTTAGGACTTATCACTAGTGAGCCTAGGCTAGAATAACTTCTACACTTGGAAATCTGAAGAATTAATGTAGAAAATCTTGATACAAGATTCTATTAGAACACTGAAAATATAAAACATATTATATCAATTAATCATACTATTTTCACAGCAAAAGTTGGTTTTCTAGATTATATTTCTACATAATTTACTTCTATATTAGATCACTGTAAATGAAAAATGAATGCCCAATAGAAATGTTAACATTTATACTTACTTCATTATGTATTAATCCAGTGAAAGTGTTTTGTCACAAGATTTCATTTGCACTTGGGGATATAAGTGTCTCTTGCAGGAAATACAGTACTAACTCCAAAAACAATTTTATATTTAATTTATGGCTTTTTCTCTCTATCAAAATATTTTTGAAATACTGTTGTAATATATAAATGACTTACTTATCTCTGGGGGTTGCAGGAAGTCGTTGCTAGCCAGCTTGGCATCACTTCTGACTCATCAGACTAATTTTGCAGTTGGAGAAAGCAATTTTTGTATAAATCCTTAAGTTCTGACTGGATCCAATGTACTTCAGGACCTGAGGGAGTTGTCCTTCCTGTTGTGCTATGATGCACATACATGCCCGTGCATATGCCTCTACAGACAGTCAACTGCCCATAGATGAGCAAATAGCAGGTGGCTTTACTGACATCATGTTACACCCAAGCACCACTGACATAAGTGTGAACAACAGAAATTACCTGATTCTGCTCCTACTTATTACCTGGTTAAAGCCTGGTAGCAGATCTTACCACCCCCTAAGGCTCATACACAGGCTTGTAGATACAAATATCTCACTAGAAATCAACTTGGCTGCCATACTGGCTATTCAGACTTGATTACTATATGCTCTTCTGTCAGCATTGCTCCAGATGCTGAAGCTGGGACATATTCTCTGAACTGGACAGCTAAAGCCTGGCTTATATGCAAGGTTACTAGAGGGTCTAGGGCTGTAGAAGTCCTTGTCTGTGGGAATATGCAATTTTATCACGCTTCATTCTTTCCGAATCTCTCACAAGACATGCTTTCATTTAGCAGCTATGCAGTCATGCTGCCTCTAACTTTATTATCTTCACCTGCAATACCCCTTGTGCTTCCTTTTACATTTCATTTGCTGCTTGTTATAATCAGCTGTCTCACTGGCAGAATTGACCATAGAAGAGGTTAAATGCAGACTGTGCACTTGAGCTCTTTCTCCATCTGCCTGCACTGCACACATGATGGGGAAAATTGTAGTAAGGTTGACTGCACAAATAATCCATGTCTGTTTATTGCGTATTTCAAAGCATGCAACTTTGTTATTTTGTGACTTGCTTTTGAGTAGGCTTGCAAAAGAAGAGGGCTTTGTTTGTGGCTGGTTTTTTTTCCTAACTGCTCTGTACTTCAGCCAACATAACAGATACTTGCTAAGGGGTTATCTGGGTCTAACTCCTCCCAGGAATCGGGGAGAGCATTCCTGAAAAATGTTAATAAAAATGTTTCGCCCACTGCCAGTGTCAGGTGAGGTATATTAAAGTCAGCTACCATTCTACCTACGGCTAAATCTTAGCTGTACCCTAGGGGATCGGTATTTCCAATGGAGATGTATCTTCAAAATACTTCATTCCAAAATTTCACTTCAGGAGGTTTGCAAATAGTAGAGATCATATTACTTCAGATACAGGGAGGTCCCGTAGGAATAAAATATGATCAAAGATTTCTTTCTAGGCTTTACAGTTCCTTTCTGTGGAAAATAAGGAGTAAATGTGAACAGAACATTTGGTTTGCCTGAGGCAAGCTTATGAACACAGCTCCACTCTTTTTGCAGATTATATTGTCTTCTATTTGGATTTGATAACCGTCAAAATAAGCCTAGGTTCCCTTCTGTAGTGTAACTGTCAGCCTCTGTAGTGATTGCTCTGAACTGGTTCTTTTCATAAAATGATACAGGGTCAATGCACAAAACCACATATTCTTGGAAGAAATAAAGAGGGTGCACTTCAAAGAAGAAGAGTCAATTCAAACAAAGAAGTAATTTATTTTGGATTTAGTCTGTTAACGTTTAGACTCTAATAATTCTACTTAAGTAGAAGGAAAAAAATCATAATCTTCCATACTAATTATCATGTGATTATGCAGTCTAAATTTTTTCTATTTCTAAAGAATAGAGGAAAAAATTATCAGTTTATTTTTGTCTGCCTGGAGCTTAAGTTCCTTTGCAACAAACCTTACAGTAAATATTTTAAATGTACAGTAAATCCTCACCCCTGTATGGAATGCAAGATATCTTTAAAAAGCTTAACCTGGCTATACTTTAGGCTTGATTTTTCAAGTTGAGCTCAGAATTATGTTTTAATTAACTGATGCTATTAAAGACCTGGAACACTGATCACAAAGGAGGTTTTTCTGCTTTTCTGCTTTGTTTTGGGGGATTTCTTTCTTTCTTTTTTTTTTTTTTTTTTTCCAAGGTGAAGAATCATGGGAGGGTGTTCAATTTTATAAAAGAACAAAGAAAGGAAAAAATATTTGATGAAAAAAGGAATCTCTGGAGGCATGTCCTGTGTCAGGCTTTTCTTTGCATTATTAAAATGCTGTATTTGTAGATATACATACACACACATATGTGTGTATATATATATATAGCTGTAGTTACTTAAATTGCAATCTGTCATTATAGAATTGTGTCTCAATACAGAAATATATGGTTTATGCCTTAAACAGAAATACCAGAAGAAATAAATTCATAACATATATTAAAAAATTAAGATAAATTTTAGTTAAGTTTGTCTCAAAAGCAGTATGAATCCACTTGTAGGGGTTCAGCAGTTTGTAGTTCACTACAAAATTCACTAGTATTATACCAAGTAAACATGTCTTATTACAAATCTTTTTTTTTCTCAAAATATATTTCAGTATAATTATTCCATGCTGTGCCAGGTATCATTTCATGTTTTAATTTCTTTGTGAATTAATATCTATTTTCAGTTCATATGCTGTTCAATATTTTGAATTTCTATGGCATTAGGTACATATTACTAGTGAGAATTAGTGATGACAGTTTACGACAACACTGTAAGAAGTACAAAGTAGTGTACCTGAGATGGAACAACCCCTGGGACCAGTATATGCTAAAGGCCACCCAGCTGGAAAGCAGAAAAAAACCTGAAGGTCCTGATGGGCACCAAGCTGCAAAGGAGGCTAATAATGTTTTTGACTGCGTTAGACAAAGTATCACCAGTGGGTTGAGAGAGGTGATTCTTCTCCTCTAATGAGCACTGGTGAGGCCATACCTGGACTGCTGTGTGCAGTTCTGTGCTCTTCACTACAACAGATAAGCGGATATACTGTAGAGAGTCCGATAAAGGGTGACAAAGGGTGATAAAGGGTGAAGGGACTGGAGCACCTCTCCTATGAGGAAAGGCTGAGAGATCTGGAACTGTTTGGCCTGGAGAAGAGAACCTCTGGGGGAGGGGGGGGGGGTGTGCAGCAGTCTCATCAATGTATATAAATACCTGAAGGGAGAATGAAGAGAGGATTACGAGAGTCTCTTTTCAGTAGTACCCAGTGATAGGACTAGAGGCAATGGGCACAAACTGAAACACAGAAAGTGCTGCCTGAACATCAAAAATCACTTTTTCACTCTGACGATGACCAAACAATGGCACAGGTTTCCCAGACACGTTGTGGAGTCTCCCTCCTTCAACGTATTTGTAAGCTGTCTGGACCTGGTCCTTAGTAACTGGCTCGAGGTGGCCCTGCTTGAGTGGAGGGTTGGACCAGATGACCTGCAGAGGTCCCATCCAACCTCAACTGTTCTGTGATTTTGTGGTTCCATGACATCTTTATCATATATGTTCCTTTTTTAATTCAAATACTATTTTTTGTTTCAAGACTAAAGTTCCAGTGAAGCTGACAACATTAAAGTTATTTTCAGAAAAGCAAAGGCATTCATATATATATATATATATATTTTTTTTTTGCATTCAGCTAAGCTGAGTGTGGCAAGGTATGATGTCAGTGTGATTTTTAACTTTTCCAGGATCAAAGTAAATGTTAACATACACTTCCAAAGAGATTCAGAATGTTACAAGTAATATTTTTGACTCATCCATTGGTTTTGGAGAAGTTTACCCTCAAATTGTGGAATACAATGAAGTCTCAGGTTTAACTCATAGCATGAGTATGGCAAGGTGTATTACAGCTCAATGGCAACCTCAGACAGTGAAGAGAATATCAGTCTTCACTACAAAAAGAATGATGGAACATGGTTGTGAAATTTAGTCTCTATTAAAAAGCACTAAGGAAACTTACCAAATTGCAAAAAAAAAAAAAAAAAAGTTGTTATGCAGGAGGCATTCCCCATGTGAATTATAGACAATATAATTTGTAGTGCCATTTTTAACACAGTAAGTGCAAAATAAGTGGAATGTATAGATTAGCATGATGACATGACATGAAAATATTGATGACATTTTCAGAAATGGGGAATTTATTCAGGTCATTGTATCATTTTAATTAGCCAAGTTTCAGGTGGATAACTACAAATGTGCATCAAATTTTAGAAATCTTATGTGAATGGAGAATTCCAATTACAAATAAAAAACCAGGATAAAGTAGGGCTTTGAGCACGGAGGGATACTAAAAGTCACAGCGTTGTGAGGTTTTGGAGTTCTTTTGTGTCATTTGCTGCTGGCTGCTTGTGGTTTTGATGGGTACACTCCTCACTGGGTGACAAACTGGCTGAATGGCCAAGTCCTAAGAGTGGTGAACAGTTAAATCTAGGTGGTGGCTGGTTACACTTGATGCTCCTCAGGGCTTAGTAGTGGGGCCTGTTCTGTTTAGTATCTTTAATGATCTGGGCAAGGGAATCAGATGCATCAAGCTGGGTAGGCATGCTGATCTGCTGTAGAACATTCCAAAGGGAACTGGACAGGGCCATACCAATGGGCTGAGACCAACTGTGTGAGTTTCAAGAAGGCTCACTGCTGGGTTCTGAGTTTGGGTCACAACAACTCCATAAAATGCTTGGGAAAGATCATCTGGAAAACTTGTTCCATGGGAGGTTTAGATTGGATATTAGTAAAAAATTCTTCACTGAAAGGGTTGTCAAACATTGGAACAGACTGCCCAGGGAAGCTGCTGAGTCCCCATCCCTGGACGCATTTAAAGATATGTAGACATAGTGCTTAAGCACATGATTTACTGATGGACTTGGCAGTGCTAGGTTAATGGTTGAACTCAAAAGTCTTTTCCAACCCAAATGATTCTGTGATTCTATGACTCTATTTTCCTTTAATACATGCAGTTTAAAAATAATATGGATGGTTTACCTTTAGGATTAACCTTTGTGTCTGAAAATAATATAACTGTTTCTCTCTGTGGAAATAGGTTGAGAGATTTGGGGTTGTTCAGGCTGGATAAGAGAAGACTCTGGAGAGACTTTAGAGCAACCTTCCAATAGCCAAAGGGGGCCTACAAGAAAGCTTTACAAAGGCATGTAGGGATAAGACAAGAAGGAATGTCTTTAAACTGGAAGAGGGTAGATTTAGATTAGATACTAGGAAGAAATTCTTTGCTGTGAGTGTGGTGAGACACTGGAACAGGTTGCCCAGAAAAGTTGGGGATGCCCTAGCCTTGGAAGTGTTTAAGGCCAGATTGGATGTAACTATTCTTTTGTCACTTGTGATTGTCTTTAAAACAGTAGGTAAGAATTTGAGTCTTCTTGACAGCTCAGAGAATGGAAAGTTCAAATGCATGTGACAGAGGTTAGAAGACTGTATGTCCAGTCTTCGGATTTTTCCCCAATTGAGACTTCATACAGCATCTTTCTATTTCTACAGTAGAAGAGAGACACTTAATCTTTTTCAGATTAGACTGAGCTGTTACTGGAAGCATACTTTTTAGATGTCCCTGCTTGTCTTGACTGCCTACAGTCTGCCTGCTTATGATCCTTTCTCTCCATGTTGTTCATACCACAACTTCATTTAACATGTATCAAAAAAATCTTTATATGACAGGGGTTTTGACTTGGTATCTTCACAATTACTTTTGTAGCAGCAATTTCTGATCACTGCTGTAAGAAGAAATAATGATTTTCTCATCACCTTTTGTCTTACTGACATGGATGACTTATCAGCCTCACCATAGGTCACTTGTATCATACGAAATGAATAATTATATACTGAAACAACACGATTCAACTGGTGTATTAAAAATAATGGTATAGATTACACAAGATAGAATGCTATATTCTGTTTTAGTTTGAAGTACTAACAAGAAAAGAGTAGCTTGGCAAGATAATACCTTATGAAATATGACATTTAAACAAAATAGAATCTAAAAAAGACTGTGAAATGTGCATTACATTTAATTTCAATGTTTTACAGAATGTTTGCATAGAAATAGTAAGATTAAGTGATATAAGAAATAAAAACCTAGCCTTCTGAGACTTGGATTGCAATATACCTTGTTCAGTTTTTTACCCACTACTTTTAAAGATAAATTTTGATGAGGAGACAAAAGAAAAAACTTGCAGTCATGACAGTGAAACCTACTGAATTTTTATGAGCTTGACTTAGTGACTATGTAATTAAAAATTCTATCAATAAGTATATAAAGATGAAAAGAGTGAGATGAATGAAGATGAAAATTAAAAGAAAAATTACCCAAAAAGACCAAATGTACTGAAAACGTGTCAAATTCTTCACTTCAGAATAATCTTACTTTTATAAAACCCTAGGAAAAAAAAAAAAAAGGCAACACAGACCTTGCAGAACTTAAGCCAGACTTGTTTGTCTCAATAATGTTCACAGGCCTTTGAGAAGTTGTTTATAAACCCCTGAGAGTCCACAGTCCCAAGTTGGTAAGCCTCTGCCCTCTGCACAGGCATTTGAAATGAGATACCATATCCTTTTATACCACACTTTAATATGGGCTAGTATAGCAAATGTCTTCTATCCTCAGACTTTCTTGCTGCATGGCTGCATGCATCACTGGTTTTCCCTGAAAGACTGTTGATTACCACACAAACAAAAGTATCATAGCTTTACAGTTTGCTGAGCATTTCTAAAAATGTGATACATATGTGATTTATATACACCTATGCCTTTATACACATATAGGTAAGATATACCTCCAATTTCTGTTTACTCTTTGCATTTTAAGAACAGTGATAACAGCATCTATTATTATTATTTCAAAAAAGTGAGTGATATAAACAGGACACTTTTTTCAGCACATTTGTGATTATTTAGTGGTGAATGCATCAATGCTGCAGCTTTCATCAATTATACCAGTGAATGGTTGGGATTCAGACCTGAAAGACTCTTCCAGAAAAGAAGACACTTTACCAATTGACAATTGATTACAAAATGTCTGGAGTGGCTTTCTTCACGTGTAAGCAAGAGAGAATACAAATCACTAAGGCAGCAAAATATTACCTATGATAACTCATGAACATACTCAACTTCTCTGGGCAACCTCTTCCAATGTTTGATCATCCTTAAAGTAAAAAAAGTTTTTTCATATCTTTAAATTTATTTAAATTATTTAAATTACTTACTATACTTCATTTATTCACCTTGTGTTTTTTCATGATGCTGGGCAACACTGAGACAGATTAGCTCTGTCTTTAGTTCCTTTCATCAACTATTCATATGCATTGATAACACTGGTTTGAGCTTTCACTTCTCCAGGATAACGGTTATAGGTCTCTCAGCAACTCTTCATATGACGAGTGCTCCAGTTCCAAAGGATTTTATGGTCCCTTTGCTTGATCTGTTTCCAGTATGTCAATGTCTCCCTTGCAGTGGGGACCCCAAACCTGGACACAGCACTCCAGATTTCTCTCACTAGGGCAGAAGGATCACCTCTCTCATCCTCTTGGCAACACTTTTCTTTATACAGCCCAGGATGCTGTTGGTCTTGTGTGTTGCAGTCATTGCTGATAGCATATGTACTTATATCACCTTAAGAAAACATATAACTTCAATTCAGTTGTTCCCTTTGTAGCATGAACAAAACATGAGTATATGATTCGCAACTTCATTTATCTTTGCTTCAAAACTGGGTTAGCATCTTGCAGCCTTTCCTGTTTTCTTCAGTCTGCATGGGTAGAAAAATAAGGTGTTTTACTAATAATGCTCTGAAACATAGTGAATCACACAGCAATTTTTCAGTGTTTTAAGTGGACTTTGAACATGCTGGGAGTTGTCTTGAATTTTAACAATACTACAGAAAGTATATAGAGGGGACACTAAAATAATATTGCTGCTTAACAAATGGAACTTTATTATTTCCAGTTGCCCCTGTCAAGATGGAGATAAAAGTTCCCTTTTAAATGGACATTTTCTGCCTTTTTGGACTTTAGTATTTGTGAAGATCTGTTTTATATTAGAGAAACTTTGAAGTTGTACAGCTGAAACAATTTTATTTCTTTTGATATATGGCTGTCAAAAGATCTCCTTCAAACAGATCTGAGGCATGGATGTAGGTATATTCCTTGGTGAGCTGAGATTTCTTTTCCAGTTATTATGTCTGAAAGCTCTGATGCATCATCTATTGGAAAATCCTCAGGCTAATAAGACTGCACTCTGGAATGCTGACTTATTTTATTTTGTGTTTGATTAATAAGAGTTTGAATAAAGCTAATAATGAAAGAAGAATTATAATCTCAGAAACATCTCACCTAGTGTAATTCCTCCTGCCATGGCCAAGGACACTTTTCACTAGACCAAGTCACTATAAACGCCATCCAATCAGGTCCTCAAGGCTTCCAGGGATAGGGTATCCACAAGTTCACTCAGCAACTTGTTCCAGTGTCTCACCACTCTCATAGTAAAGAGTTCCTTCTTTATGATCTAAATCTGCACTTTTTTAGTTTAAAACCATTGCCCCTTGTCCTATCACTACATGCTCAAAGTAATGTCAGGTTTCCATGGACAACAACTACCTTCATTCTATTAGACCAACCATCAAGAAAAAAGCAAAGCAAAACAAAACCCTCTCCTATCACCCAAAACCACCAGTCCAGTCCACTGATGACTCAAGAAAAGTAGTGCCATATGTAAAATAAAACAGAACAGAATAGAACAGAATTATTTCATTTGGAAGGGACCTACAACAATCATCTAGTCCAACTACCTCACTAACCCAGGGCTAACCGAGTTAAAGCATGTTGTTAACGGTATTCTGGTTTTAGCAGAGATAGAGTTGTTTGTTTGTTTGTTTGTTTGTTTCTAGTAGCTGGTGTAGCGTTGTGCTTTGACTTAGGATAAAAATAATGCTGATAACAAACCAATGTTTTAGTTGTTGCTGAGCAGCATTAACACCAAGTCAAGGACTTTTCAGTATCTCGCACTGCTCTGCCAGGGGGAAGGCTGGTGGTGCGCAAGAAGCTGAGAGGGGATACAGCCTGGACAGATGATCCCAGCTGGCCAAAAGTATATCCCGTACCATATGACATCATGCTGAACAATAAAACTAGTGGAAGTTGGCCAGAGAGTGGCAGCCTGTTATTAGGGGACTAGCTGTGCACCAGTCAGCAGGTGGTGAGCAATTTCATTGTGCATCACTTGTATATCCTTTTATCGTTATTATTATTTTCCCTTCCTTTTTTTTTTTTTGTCATAATAAACTGTTTTTATCTCAACCCACAAGTTTTACTTTTTCTTTTTTCTTTTTTTTTTTTTTTCTTTTCTAATTCTCCCATCCCACTGGTGGGGAGTGAGTAAATGTCTGTGTCATGTTTAGCTGACTGCTGGGTTAAACCACAACATAAGGGCAGTGTCAAAATGTCTCCTAAATACTGACAGGATTGGAACACTGGTCACCTCTCCAGGAAGACTGTGTTTTACTACCCTCTTGGTAAACAAATGCTTCATATGCCCAGTCTAAGCTTCCCCTGATTCAGGTTTAAGCCTATGCAGTATGTATCCCACCACTGGTTGCCAGGGAGAATAAATCAGCACCTCCCTCTCCACTTTCCATCTCAGGAAGCTGTAGAAAGCCTTCTCTTCTCCAAACTAGACAAGCCCAAAATCCTTAACTGCTTCTCATAGGATATTCCTTCCAGCCTTGTCAGCAACTTTACTGCCCTCCTCTGGACATATTGAAGGACCTATCCTTCCAAAACTGTAGGGCCCAGAACTGCCCACAGTACTCAAGGTGAGGCTGACCAATGCTGAATACGTTGGGATAACCACCTCTTTTGACTCTCTGGTTATTCCGTGTTTGATGCACCCCAGGTTGAGGTTTTCCCTCGTGGCTGCCAGGGCGCACTGCTGACTCTTGCTGAGCCTGTGGTCAGCCAGTACCCCCCAATCCCTCTCTGCAGGGATGCTCTCCAGCCACCCTTCTCCCAGCTTATACTTCAGTTTTACTGTTCTATATGCAGAATATGGCATTTTGGCTTGTTAATTTCATCCCTTTAATCATAGCCCAATGCTCCAATCTATCTATTATCCTTCAGCAAGACCATTGTCCCTCAAGAAAGTCAACAGCACCTCCCAGTTTAGTATCATCAGCAAACTTGCTAATAGTGCATTAAACTCCTGCATCCATATTTTGTATGGAGTCATGTGAAAAACATGAAAAAAATCCCATTTTAAGGAGTTTTTAATAGATTGGAAAAAATATTTCTATATCAATATTGATATCCACCTAAGAATGCTATGATTTTTACAGGTTTGTGCACAGAAATGTTAAAATTTTCATTTGTATTTCTGAATCTGTTTGGGTTTCACTGATCCAATATCTAGGTTCATGCTTACGATAATAAAAGCAGGAAACTGGTGAAATATCTTCTGTGGCTCAGTGAATAATCTAACCTATGCATTATATAGGTGGGAGTCTCACTGAACTTTAGCCTTCTAAACATAAATCAAGTCTGAACTAATCACCCAGTACTTTCTACCAGCAAAAGAAGGAGGCAAGTAGTCTCAGAGAATGATGCAGCTACCCTCTCACAATTTGTAGAAAAAAAACCATGTAATACCAAGCTCTGACTCAGCAGTATATTCTCACAAGCCCATAAAAAACCTAATAGTCCAGGACTGGAGTCTTGTTACTTTTTAATGTTAAGTGTAAGGCTTATAGTTATGTTATATGGCCATACCAGTTTTAGTGGCTCACTGTCCAAAAAGATGAATCAAAATTTCATAATTACAGCTTATATTTTGTTAATTTTCCTTTTAATGAAATTTGAAACAATTATCTAACTGTTCAACTCACTAGTCTGTGATTAACGTATCTCTAAGTCACTATAACAGTATTAAAATTAAAACTTTGGTAACAGCTTAGACAAAAATAATTCACCTTATTCTGCCAGTGGCAAACCTGGTATTAAACCCAAGTAAGATCAGACCCACATGAATTTATTATAGGTTCACTGCAGTAAATCATACAGACCTTTCAATAGATATTGATATGTATCCTCAGCAGCAGAATATGATGAAAAATAAGATAGCCATGAAAGGACAAGATGTATTGATGCTGCACAAGTCATCAAACACCAGCAGTGGAAATCAAACCATGGATTACAAATTTAGTCAATTTACCCTCATAATGAATCAAGGAAAATGGAGATCATTTAATTGACACTCCATCACCCTGTCCAACCCCCTGACAGGACAGAACTGGCTACTTTGTTTGTAATTGTGTTGAGTACTGGAAAAACTAGGATTTTCTATCCCAATTTTATTAATCTAAGTCAGTTCTCGCTATTACAGGGAGGAAAAAATAATAAGTCATAAACCATATCTGACACAAACCTGAGGCATCAATGTAAGCTAGGAGTTCACAAGTCCCTAATAGACTAGTAAGTACCCACAGTGTACCTGTTTATCAGACCTGAAATGCTCAGGACCCATTAAAGCCTTATGTTGTGAGTTAATCCCAGTGAGCAGCTAGCTACCAAACAGCTACTTACTCACCCCCAGTTCTTGGTGTGACAGGGGAAGAGAAAAGTAAGAAGAAAACCAAGAAATCTTGGGGATCAAGATAAAATAAAACAAAGAAAAAGTTATTATGTGAAGGATAAGTAGAAGGGGAGAGAAGAAAATAAAAGAAGTGATGCAAAGGCATTTACCATCTCCCATGGGTTTTCCAATGCTTACTAAGTTCCTGAGAAAAAGATGGCCAATCCTCCTAAAATCCCCTTTTTTCACTTGTGTTTCTGAGCATGTTGTTACATAGTATGGAACATGTCTTTTCTTAGTTCAGGTCATCCATCTCACTGTATGCCCTGGCAGCCTATTGCGTACCCCCCCCCGTTTAGTTACTGAGGGGGCAGAGTGAGAAACAGAGATGGACTTGATGCTGTCAAAATGCATTCAGCAAAAGCTAGCAAAAACTAAAATGCAGCAACATATAAGCTGCAAGCTTAACCCAGCATGCCTTGCTACCAGTGCGCAATGTATGTAGGTTCATTTTCTTTCTGTTGGCAAATGGTGGGGACAATGGGGAAAGAAGAAGGAATTGTGTCTTCCTCAGAGAAATATGTAAGCAAGCTAGGCTGGATCAGCTATATTTTTTACTCAGGCCAAAGCATGTCTCTTTTTTTCCAGCTCTTCAATCTCCAAAAAAGGGTACCAAGCAAGATGATATTCTTCTTTGCTGTGAAGTGAAAGTATGTCCATCAGAATCACAGAATAAATTTAAGTTCAAAGACTAAAGACATGAAGATACACATAAAACAGTATTAAAGAGGCTTACAAAAATGAGATAATGGTGAATTAAAAAAGGTATCCATATGTCAGTATTATATTTGCTCTAAAAACAGCAACGAGGTTAAAGAGTAGCACTGAAATAATGCAAAAAATAATAGTTTTAAGATTAGATAATTAATCTCACAGTGAGTCAATGCGCTCAGATTTTTGGAAACTTCTGGCAAGCTTTATCAAGGATTTATTATTTAGAACTGCTGGTACAAATTCAGTGTTTTTTACTAGGAAATACTAGGTAAATGTTGATGCCTTAAGAATAGCCCCAACTTATAATAGTTTGAAAACCTATTGCTAAAAGCAGAAATTATTGAAGTTGCTGTTTAAATCCAATAGAACATATGTATGTAAAGGCAAAAATTGTATAATAAGCTGATCAGTAAACACTGTAAGGTGTTTTACTGGCAAATTTCTTATTTGTAGAAGTTCATTTCTAGCAATTTTGTGAGTGTATTAAATTCCATGGATAACAGTATTTTTTTTATTCTGACACATTACTGAAGCTACAACAGTTTATGTAATACTGCATAGCCTCTCCAATGAGACACGACTGTATGGCTGCACAAAAAATGCATGGGATTGGAGATGAATAAATAAAATAAACCTCTAATTCAGCCCACTTAAATCTTGCTGCTACTTCTTTATGCACCTTTTCAGACAGACAAGCACTCTTGCAGTATCAGGAATAGAAATTAATTCTTTATTTGCCCAAGGAGAGCAAATGTGTTCCTTTAAGAAAACAATGAGGTGTTCAGGTGGACCTCTCCCCATGAAGGGAGCCTGATGCGTTTCTGTAACCATTTTAGCTTGCTTGGGGCAAAACGTGTTTCCTGGGACAGTGAAAGAAGAAATAGGGAAATTTTAGTATAGAACAAGAAGTTTGCCTATCCTACACAGTGTGAGACACCAATAAGGAAGAAGAAAGCAGAGAACAGGGCTTTGGAGAATAGCTCACAAACAGAAAACCATTTCAAGGGAACTAAGTGGGACTGTGTAGAGCTTGTTTCCATTGCAGAATACACTTAGAGACTAATCTTAATCCCAGACTAGTCTGGAAACAGAGATTTACCTTCCCATGGTACAGTAAAAAGAAAATGGTTTTCAACTTTCTGTTTTGTTTGCGGGTTTTTTGTTTTTTTTTTTTGTGGGTTTTGTTTGCTTGTGGCTTGTTGTTTGTTGCTTTTTTTTTGCGTTGGGTATTATTATTATTATTAAATTTAAAAGCCTTTTTGGTAATTTTAGAGTACTTCTAGAAGAAAAAATATCTAGACAGATCTATTTCAAAGTTCCAGCTAAATAAGGGTCCCATTCAAATCAATCAAGGCAGAGTCGCTACTCTGAATGAGTCTGGCCATGTGAAAAGGTTCAGAAGAAAGATGATTATAATGCCCAGAAATACTTTGCTTAACCATAGATGGTCCACTCATCTAAATGGACACTGTCAGGATTTCTGCAATAGAGCAGGAAAAATAGGTAAGTTTCAGTTACGCAAGTGATAATCAGAAGAAGAGGTCACCCAATATAAAAAGTAAGAATCGATGACCTGCTGTAAGGTCAGCTGAGATGATGAAATTCTGCTGAGCATGAAAAAGTCTGGACAACCTTTCATGAATTTACAGTATATTTTTCCTGGAATAGAGATAAATGTTTGTTCAGAGGCGCTCCATGTGTCATTTTACTGCTAAAGAAAAAGGGCACCCAGAATAAAACTTCATGAGGATGTATTGTCAGATATAATAGTAAAATCCTCTGCAGGAATATTAATACATCCCAGAAGTTGTATGTTCTTGTCAAAGTACAATTATAATGTTTAATCCTTTTTTTGTCTCCTCAGTGAATGTCACTAGTGGGGAAATGTATGTCCACCAATGTCAAAGTCACCACAGTAGTCTATGCAGGGAACATTTATCTTTTCAGATGTTCAGTGAACTACAGCAAAATTGAATCTATATTTATATGTAGGGCTATGTTCAGGATGATCAGGAGCTTACATAGAATGTATTCGATTTTTACTCCTTATTAAAGGAGAATGTGCTTTTCTACAGAGATGAAGGGTCTAAAGGGCAAAGGTAATAAAATGCAAACCTAAGAATATTTATGAGCCAGCAAATGAAGGAAGATGAGACAGAGCTCCAGGGAGATGAGAACAGAGCTGTAGGCAGCTCTTCCACTGGTTTCACTATTTTTTTACTGCACTGCTTTCACTGTTTTTTCACTTTGAAAATATAGTCTGTGAGCTCTTCTCCTATGCAGTGCAGTGAGCAAGTGAGCACTTGCTAAGCACAATACAGAAGGGAGACGGAAATCCACAGAATAAAAGACATTGTAACTGAATATCAAATATTCATGTTGAGAAATATATTGCTCTATCAGTTGCCTCATTTGATTCAATGCAACTTTTGAATGACATGGACACTGTTCACAGCCAGAGTCAGACAGAATTGCAGTATTCCTATCTGACATTGCAAAGCTTTTTATTTTTCGTGTGTGCCCTTACTGACTTCATTAGTCTTCAGATATTATGTGATGTACTAGAAACATCTCAGGCAGTTAGAGAAGAAAATCAACAACCCCCCAGACATTTACAAGTTCTATTCACCTAAATTCTGAGTTTAGAGGCTCTGGAATTTGCACAGCTGTTGTCAAGTTAATCAAACTAGCATGTGTTCTGAATATGTGAACCCAGAAGACTTGAAGAAATGCATATAAGAAATTTGTGTAAGGAAGGGGCACAGCACGTCCATCTTTAAACCTTACAACTTGCTGTGGTAAATTTTATGAGGATGCCTACTAGCAGCTATGACAAATTAACCAGGACAGTTTTATGGCTGTACTCATCATGTAGTGTATGTTAGGGCACGGTATGCCTCAAAGGTCACACAAGAAGTAATTTGAGGCTACCTTGGAACTACATCTGCAGCTATTCGAGATTCAGTCAGCTACTTGGAATAAGTGTCATCCATATTCTTATTTATGTATGTCCATAAGGAGTAGTTGTATACAAAACAAAAACACATCTGTAAGAAATGCATTTAAATACTTTGTAGTTCTATATAATGAAAGTGGGATTCATCTCACCAAAGTTTAACTAGGAAAAAGTATGTATGAAATTTGAGATACTTGACATTGATCAAAAGTGTAGGTAAGTATAAACATCTTTGTTTCTCGTATACCTATGCATTTGAATTCTGCAAATGTAAACAAATTATGTGTTTTGGAGTGTGTATGTTGGGGGGGGTGGTGACTGTGGTGGTTTTTTATGTTGGGTTTGTGTGTGTGTGTGTGTTTGAGGTTTTTTATGATTTGGGGGGGGTGGTTACTTTTTTTTTTCTTGTTTGGTTAGTTTTTGATTGGCTGGTTGGGTGCTTTTTGGTTTTGTTTTTTTTTTTAATCATTTTATTGTTCAGCTGGATTTCAAAGAATATTAATGAACCCCAAATAATTCCAGACCGGTATTTTAATTAACACAATTTCTGAGCTTTTAGGCTTTTCAGAGCATGTTCATCTGACCAGTAAATCAAGGTCCTATCTAAGGCATAGAAAGAAGGGGTTTCTGTTTTATGTTGCACAAGATTTTCAGGGTCCTGGTATTGTGAGGCTCCATGATATTACAGCAGTGGGGAAAATGCCTAAGACTTACAGGAGCAATACAGAAGTTACACGTCTGCTTTCCAGACAGCTTCAAATAACAAGTTTATAATCTCTCAATTATGGATGAGCAGCCATGCTTTAAATCCTCTCCTGCTGGTTGTCATCTCAATTCTACAAGTGAAAACTTAATCTGTGGTAACCATAGTATAAAACTGAAACTCCAAGAGGGCCAAAGTTTTTAAACTGAAAAATTTCAGTTTCTGGATATTGTCTCCTTTCTTGAGTAAAATAATATTTTTCTGATTCTTCAGAACCTATGTGTTTATCTGTCATGATTTAAACCCAGCTGGCAACTAAGTAACATGCAGCTTCTCACTCACAGATAAGAACAGTTTAATGATTAGAATAAAGTCAAATATAGCGATAAGAGAAATAATACCACAATAACAATAACAGTAATAATAATATGGAACAACAACAAAAAGAAAAAGAAATGAAAATTCAGAAAGCACAAGTAGTGCACAATACAATTGCTTGCCACCCGCTGACAGAGACTGAGCCCAAGCTCAACTGGATGGCTACCCAGTGTATATACTGGGCATGATGTGCTGTGCTATGGAATATCCCTCTGGCTCGTTTGGTCTGTCTCTCCTTCCTCCTGGCTTCTTGTGCTCCTCCTCCCTGGCAGAGCATGAAACTGAAAAGTCCTTGATCAGGGTAAGCGCTACTGAGCAACAGCTAAACATGGGTGTGTTATCAGCGCTGTTCTGAGACTAAAGCCACAACACAGCACTGAACCAGCTACTAGGAAGAAAAATAACTCTGTTACAGCTGAAACCAGGACAGTTTTACATGTCTTCATCTTCTAGGTTTTTACTTGTAAGTCCTAGACATCATAATTCCCTTGCTCTTTCTTTACAATGGGAGTATGTCCCTCGCATGACTGTCTCAACCAATGCAGTTTCTCCATAAAGAAGTCTCTCTTACAGTAAAAAAAAAAGGGCCTGTTTTAATCCCTTCTCTAACATAGAGGTGCAACACAATAGCCTTATTATGGAAATGTAATAATATTAATTTCTAGTTCTTCTTTTAATGTATATACCTATTATTTTAAATACTTCATTTTCATGTAATAAACTTTATTTCTATGGCAAAATTTTTCATCAAGAACTTTTGCCCTCCAAGTGGAGTAGCTGAGCCATTCATTACTTGGAAGAGGAACTAACATCAGAAACAGAACAACACTGGGTACAACTCATAGCAACATGGGTTTACAAATTATTGCACAGAAATTTCCAGTTATCATTATCTTACTGTATGAATGTTTCTGGAGACTAATTTTATGAATGTCATCTTTTATTACTGTAAATTACTCTGAAATCTGAAGCTGCTCTGAATCAAAACACAGCTATCAAATTTAACAGATTTAATTACTAAAGATAGCCACTATATTGTTTCTGCATTTGAGCCATAGAATAAAAGTTGACATTTCATGCAGTATTCATCTCACTTAGGTTTAGCTGTCTACAGCACAGCTGTGTGTACCTGGGCTATTTAATTAGGCTTCCTTTATGAACAGTAAAGAGGAAGGAAGAATTCTAGCATTATTCTTCTTTCCCTTATTTTCTAAATGAATTCACCTAATGTAACAAATCACCATCAGGCAGGCTTCAGACATGGCTAGACCATATGAAATATTACTTCTTCCTTTTCAGCCTAAAATAGTAGTTTGCTTTGAATGATATAGTTTCCCTACATGTCTTAACATTAATGAACTAAAATATGACTGAGAAGAGTTATAGAGAAAGAAACAGAAAAAGGAGGGAGAACTATTGTGGAACACAGTGTGTCAGAGGAAAATATAAGTAGGAGAAATTTAAATATATGAACTTTAGTGGTAAAGAGGAAATGAAGGAATGGAAGGCTGAAGACCTAAGGGAGTGAAAGAGAGATAATGAACATGAGTCCAAAAAGGACTGTGAAAAGGGATGGTCTGCTGGCGGTTGGGCAGGGGGTGGGAAGAAAGACAGCAATTGAATAAAATAATTTAAATTAATTTGCTTGCATGTTGATTTTACTTTTTGTTCTTCAGTAGGACTCTCGTCATAGAATTTTAAAACTGGCAAGCACACGTAGCAGTGCAGCTTTTAATTTACATTTTCAAATATTAATTATTAATTTATTATAGTAATTTCTTAAATATTTTTTTGTCTATAAAAATCAGAACTCCATGGCCAACATGTCTAAAAGGTGTAAAAAAAGGAATTGTTTAATATCATCTCATCTCACAATAGAAGATGCTCATTGGCCGTGGCTAGCCAACCAGGTGGAGGGGGAGATGAGCTTTGGTTAGGCCACCTTTTCTAGGCCTCTCTCCATATGCAGCAAGCAGTGCTGTCCTTGAAAAAGGCTGCTTGGTCATTCAGGATGCTGCCGAACAAGACTGTCAAGTTGTTTAATATACAACCACTTAAAATATCCTCATTTCCTGATAGTCCACTGAAGTTCCTATAATACCTCCTCTACTGTGTGTACTCAATACAATGTTTCAGAAAGACTCGGAAACCTTAAGAAAAATACTGTTTTTTTCTGAATTTAAAAGTCTTCAGTTATTTTTTCTTAAATTATTGTCAAACTTTTAATAATTTCTTCTTAAGTGAAGTGCAATACTTTCTTCTTTTTGATTCATTTTATAAAAACATTGTGAATATTGTAGTGTCCTGTCCCTTGAAAATAATATGAACTTGGCCTTATACTGAAAACTCATTTTTCATTATGAAATGATACATGCTATTGCTAGCATTAATATCTAGCACTTGTATATATGTTGAGTTGTAAATGTTTTACACATCTTCAAAAGTAAAGTACAAGTATAAAAGACTATATGACTAAAGTATGAAAAGTGACATAATTGAAGCTATAGAAGATTTTCAACCCACTTGAAATAAGTATTATCTTCTTAGTGCTTCTGGAGAATTTCACACAATTGCAAAGAAAAGGAAGAGCACAGTCATGGACATAAATACCCTGTTATATGACTTCACAATTTACCTCATGCCATTTAAATCTTAGGAAATTAAAATACAAATCACCTTTTATCTAATTTCTGTTGACATTTCATAATCATCTCATAGGTCATATGAAGGAGTATGCACTAGCCTTGGCATTCATCATCCCTTTGTGGCAGAATGAAAAAAAATTACTTTCATAAATGACTTTTCAGTGACCTAATGGCATATTACTAGTGAGAAACAACTATGTAACTATGACCACTTTGAACTCAAACTGAATGTACTTGAAAGGAAAGAAAAATCCCATGCTAAGAAAAAAAATAAATATATAAAAATTTAGTAAAGCTCAATGAAAGGAAATGCAATGGAGCAACCAAAAGGATAAAATATTGGCAAGTGAAACATATTGTGAGAGACACTACACTGGCATCTTAATGGAAATGTTTGCCACCATAAAAAAATCTAAACTACTGAAAGTAAAGAATAAAGTGTACGTGTAGAATAAAATAACTCATCAGCTGGTACATAATAGGATGGAACAAAGAAAACAGAAGAGGCAATTAATTTAAAGCCTTAATGAAAGTGTCCAAAAGAATTTTTGAGAAAGCCCTTGCTGTAAACTATTGAACTATTATTAGAAACAAATTCAAACATGTCAGAATCAGGAAGAAAACAAAAGGGTTAAAAAGAATTTACTGGGTGCACAGGCAATCGTGGTGTAAAAGAAATCATACAAGAATATGAAAAGAGAAACATCAAACTTGTGGAAAACAGAACTATTTTAGTGTTTTCTGTGTGCTGTGATGAGTTCTGAAAATTTGACACATTTGATTATTTCTTGACTGGGAAGGATCTGTCGTTAAAGATAAGTACTATCAGAATAGTCCACGTGCTAAGCAATAGGATAAAATACTCAGATTTCCAGAAGCAAGTGGTATTTATGAAAGAGTGCTAAAGGAAACCAGATACAAAATAAAATTGTTCAAATATTAAGTGGCTCTAATTGACCTTGGTGAATGATACGTGGAAAATAAACCATCAGTTAATGAGATTTGGAGGCATATGAGTAACTGCACATCATTAGGACTGAATTTTACATAACTGATTGTTAAAAATTGTGCTAAAGGATAAAATTCTTAGATAAAAATATGAGGAAAAAATTCAACATGGCCTTTTTTTTTTAAAGATATCACAGCAGACAAATCTGTTATAAAACTTTGAGAGCTTTATTTAATAAAGTGTACCTAGACTTCTAAAACTTTTTAAGGTTATCTCATAAAACTTACTAAAGAAACTAAGCCATCATGAGATAAACCCAAGATCCTGACAGGGATAAACAGAGGGTGAATGATAATTATGCTTGAAACAAATAAAAATATTATTCTGGGCAGTAAAACCAAATCCTAACTATTGAGAGCTCTACTAAATTGATAAAATGACAGCTAAAATTAATCATAGAATCATGGAATAGTCAGGGTTGGAAAGGACTTTAAGATCATCAAGCCCAACCCCCCTGCCATGAGCAGGGACACTTCACACTAAACTGTGCCACCCAAGAATGGATCAATACATATAATGATCAATACATATAATGACTGTAAAGAAAATAGCCTTAATTATACAAAACCAAAAGATTTTTCTGAATTAGCTATTGTTAGGGAAGAGTTCTTGTAGCAATATTGTGATAATGTGATATGCAAGAGGTCAATAAGTTACAGCTACTAAAATAAACAAGAAAATAGTAAATATTCTGATGCCAGTGTGAACCTCCAGGATATACTTAAATTTTAAATACTGAATACAGTTGATGAATTATGACATCTAGCATAACATAGTGAAACAACCTTAGAAAAAGTAGTAAAAATCTGACAAAGATAATTGAAGTTACAGAATAGCTACTGTACAATGCAAAGAAAATATCTCTCTTTACCTAAGAAAAAGATACCAGGGATGAAAGATAGTGAATTGAAATAATGTAAAATAGTAAAATAATGAGCACTGTGAAATGAAAAAAGATTGAGAAAAAAAGGAAAGATTGTTCGTTAAAACACAGGAATTCTTTCTTCATGACAACACAAGAATTTGGGTTCCAAACTGAAGTTGTCAGGCAGTAGTAGAAGTTAGGAAGGAGTAGGTGAGAATACTACCCTATAAACTTTTTTTTCTGAAGCTGCTGCTGGTGGCCACCAGTGAAAGGTAAATTTTGAAAGTCAATGGATTTTTCATTAGAACTGGTGCAAGAATTTCTATATTCTTACAGGTAGCTTTTATTTTTCGTTTTTGAAACATTCAAAATCACTAAAAGACTGTAGTGGCATGATTCCAACAAATTTCCAACACATAAAAGCTATACTTTTCTCCTGAAATAACAGGAAACCTTCTACTTCATTCTTCCTTACACCCTGGAGTCACTGTAAAGGAAATTTTGTTGTTACTTTATTTGCCAATAATACAGATGTTGCATCTCTAGTAGCTGAAGTTTGCTGTGAAATGTTTGAGATAGGTCTGTGGTACTTAATAAAGGTCTAGACACCTTCCTATCTTCATACTGAGCAATTTGACATACTATAGCAATAACTGTTTTGTCAATGCTATACAAGTATGGGAATCCTCAAACCCTTCAAAAGCAATTTCAGGCATCCTGAACTTTGACTGCTTTTGTAACTTATCCCACAAAGTTATTTTGGTACAATGGTTCCAGACATCAGCTGAAGGCATATGTCAAGATCTGGAGCACCTATTTGACTGTGGTCAAACACACTCTCATTCATGCCTTACTGTTTGATAAAGGTCCTTGACAAACAACAAAAAAAAACCACACACATGCACACACAAAATAATCAGAAGAAACCCACACCAATTTTCTGTTATTTAATGGTCTGAATTAGAACTGTGTATGCTTTAAAACCAACACCAATAACACCTGCATGAGTGAGGAATACAGATAGTTAGATTGCATGCAACACAGCAAAAATAAAAAAAACCCTCTACAGCCATTTAGCCCTTTGACTCACCTAGGGTCATGCTTAATTTTTTTATGTCATTTGCTAAGAATAGACTTATGTAATATGCATTGGGTGTACATTAACTTAATCTGACCAAGTAGAGGTCTGTGGGATTGTGTTAGGATGTCTTAGAACTTCTACGAATAAATCTCCTGAAAATTAAGTATTTGGGTTTAGGTTCATCAATTTGCTTTAAATAATTTGTAGATAAGGTACAGAAAGAACATACCTGTCCAGGTATGTGCAAACATAAGCTCATGCACCTGCAACTGTTCAGGATTAGGAATCTAAGCTACAAATGCAGTGTAAAAAAGCAATCAGCATGCAAGTGAGAACTACCTAAATCAGCTGCGAGAAAATGCTGAAAATCGAAAGATTCAGGACTTCATTTCATCGATGGCTATTTTACCTAATATCATTTTAATGTTAAAGGATCATAAACTACAAAATGCAATTTATAAAACATCTGATGCAGAGCCATAGCTGAGAAACACTGTATGACAAATGCCTACATTAATAGATTAAAAAGTCATATTCCTTCTCATACTTGTGCTCATGATCTCTTTCTCCAGCCCAATGAAACTTTCATTCTTTGCTGCCTAATGATACATTTGCAGCAATGTAGAGAATATGTTCTGTGAAATTCCCTAATAATAGTTTGTGTGGCAACTGCAAGGTTGAGGAGTATAGCAAATATAAAAATTAAATATGAGGTTACAGAAAGAATACAACATCATGAATTCACAAAGGAACAATTTTTTCAGTGCTTGGGCCACAGGAAATTGTGATTCAAAATACCAGTGTGTTTTCTGTCTGTTTATTTCAAGCAGCACTAATATGTTGCTGTGGGAAGAAAAGAAGACAACAGGGAACTTTGTGGAAATTATTAGAAAAGATTCAATTATATTAATTTAAGAATCTTGATTTAATTTTACAATTTGCTAAGAATGACACCAACTTTAGGTACCTCTCATCATCACCCGTTACTTTTCAAAGTTGCAAGGTGATTAGAATCTTTTCAGGACAACCAGGAGCCTGGCCAAAATGTAGTGAGAAATAGCTAAGTGGTATCAGGACTAAGGAGATCTGAGACAGGACTATGAACTCTGGAGTTTATGAATCAATTTTTCAGTTGGCTTCTGAGCATTCTTTTTGGAATGTAGTTCCATGTCTTTAGCCTTCCTCTACTTAAACATCTCATTTTAGTTTCTGTATGCAGTTTATATTTAACTATTCTGTATGTATTTTTCCCTGCCTAGTATGATCCTGTAAATAATTATTTCTCTTTGTTATGGAATACCTCTTTGGCTAGTTTGGGTCAAGTGTCCTGTCTCTGCTTCCTCCCAGCCTCCCCTCCTCCCTGGCAGAACATGAGACTCACAAAGTCCTTGGTCAGAGTAAACTTCAGTGTTATCAGCTCTGTTCCCGGGCTGTAAGTCAAAACAGTGCTGCACCAGCTACTAAGAAGGAGAAAAATTGACTGCTACTGCTAAACCCAGGACACATATATAAAATCTTTCAGACAGGGAACTTATACAATATGTTGTGTAGTATGGGTTCTTGACCTCTGGAGAGCATAAGCTTAAAAACAACCTTTATGTTAGTATATTGAGCAATTATTTTCATATTTGGGGTGTCAAGACTAATAATAATTAATCCTTATCAAGATAAATACCATTTTTTAATGCTTATAATAGGACAAACAGAAAGGCTTTTAAATGACAGCTGTAATATAGCCATGTTGGATACAACATAAGCAGGACTTCTTGAAGTAGTCTGTGTACACAAGACGAAGTTGAAGGAAACATACTGACAGGAAGAAGAAAATTATGAGCTTCTGCTAAACGTGACATAAAGGACACCTTTCAACCCACCATGAAAAGGAAACAGAAAATTTGCGTTCATGCAGGATAGGTAGAATGCAACAGTAGGAAGAAAATTGGAAAAAAAATTAAAATAGAAAGAAGTATAACTTATTGGCAGGAAGAAAATGATCATATGAATACGACAGAAAACTGGAAGTGAGAGCAGGATGAAACAGATACAGAAAAAAGGGGAAAAGATGCGTAAAATAGCAAGTAGTTAAGAGAGTATAAATGTACTTTCTTTCCAGGTGTTACATTTCCATGGAACGATTCAAACCTGAATATTAAACCATGAAGTATTACATAGTCTAACATTTCAATTTAATAAATAAACCCCTCTTACTATAACAATGTGAGTTTTACAGAGTGATTGTTTATTCTAAGATGCTTGGTAAATGGTCATAGTTATCACCTGCAAGAGTGATCAAGGCTCAAAACCCAGCATATTACTTTTGGAAAGTTATGTTAGCATGCCAGACAGGTTTGACCATATAGTTTATTGGCAGATTTAAAATTGCATGAATTAACAGGACATACAATGTAATTTATGGCCACTTTTTCAGTCCCCTCTCTCTTCAGCATTAATTTGAATTACAAACAATTACCCATTGTTTAACTGTATATTACTTAAAATAAAAGCTGAGACCATGAGAAAAGTGGTTTCTATGGCAAAAATTCATTGTATCAAAAGTTAAACTCAGCTGACACAAACAGAATTTCTTGCATAAAAAAATTCTAATATCTCTTATAAGAAAAGATTTTTGAAACTTCAGGTTTCATCCAAAATATGTTAAGATAAGTGTCAGAGAAGTATGTTTTCAGCAAAGTTTCTGCATTTAAACTGTCCACCTTAGAAAGTCTAACAATGATTATTCAAAATTCATGCTTACTGATGCAGTCATGTCTAAAGTATTTGGCTGCCCAAGGAGCTTGAAATCACTTAATGCAAATTCCAGTATATGCGTTCTTTATGCTTCAAGACTCTCTATTAAAATTTTACTTTAGCAGAACTTTTAACCTGCCTGTCCTGCATCCCTCACATATCTTCATCAATATATTTTAGCATATCTTCTCAGAAATCCTATTTATGTTAAGTATAGGGTATGATCCAGGATTCTTGGGAGGATTTTAAGAACAAGGAATATGTGATTCTCCCAGTTTATACATGAAAACTGAGGAAACAAAGAGTTTCAAATCTAGGTCAGTCTGAACTGTCTATCTGTATGAACTGTCCACCCACACAATAGAGAGCTCAGCTGGATCTCAATGTAGGATGAAGTCAGAATAAAACTAGACTGTACAGGTGTACCCAAGAAATATGAGGTACTCCTAGATCCTACAATACAGATTTGCTTTTTTATCCCAGGTGAACATTTCAGATGCTAAACCATTCCAAATATGTTTGATCCAAGCCAACACAGTTTTGCCTAAGCAGATTTATTTTTTGCTACTGAAAATAATACTTATTTATCATCTTATTAAGCAACATCCAGACTCACTTGCAGTTCACATCTCTTACTGTAATTAAATCCTGAACCACATAGCTGTGAATGTAGATTTTTTATTTTTTCATTTTTAGGAGAGAGGAGCTCTTTTATTATGTTTCTAATGAAAGATGAAAAAAATTGAGTCTGAATTAATGATGATATTATGTGTCATTCCATAGTCTTGCTAGTCTGACTTGAGAAAAGGGTAAATGACTTAAATATTAATATTTATTAGGATCTTAAGGTCTTGCCCTTTGAATTTGCATAAGGAAAACTAGTTATAGCAAAGTTTAAAATGCACAAGCTAAAACATTAATTGTGTTATTGTATTTACTTAAAGAATTGTCTCTACAACACATAAAACCAGGCATATTTAATTTTTCATGGTGACATTTTCAGGATTGAAATTCCTTAAAAATAAGTTGTGTCAAACAAAGCCAGGTTACAAGTTTAACATTGTACTCTATGTCTTCACTTGAATTCTATACACACATGTCCAAGATCTAATGGAATCACCGTATAAGCATAACATTCAGTAAACTGCTCTGCAAATATTGCAAAATTTAGGACAGCTTAATTGAATGTATTTACAATCTTATCTGTACATTTTCTTAATGCATTTATTTTCTTACATTCCAAACCATTGTACACTTATCTTGATCTGTGGTCACTTATCATGTCATATATACCGCAGCATCCCAAGATACTTTATAAATACCAGTTTTGTTTTCAACTAAAATTTCAAAACTTATGACTGGACCAGTTTGATGCAAAAATCATATAATAAATCTGCAAACAGTTGCACTCTCACATGACAGCACTGGAAAGTTCATATTCATTACATACTGCTAAACACACCATGTTTACTTCAACTATGTCCCACTAGCAGGGAAGACTCAGCCCTGAGATTTCAGTCTGTTGCAGCAGCCATAATAGCATAGAAGCTGTTTCGGTATACAAGCTGAGGGCAGAAGCTTTTTCGTTATAGAACAAGTCATCCACTAGCATAAATCTGTTGACAGTGTATGTTGATTTGATCATTCTAGAAAAGTTATTACTAATTTTCTGTTGTTAATTTTTTTCACCATAGCTAATGAAGTTCTCTGTTCTGAGCATAACTGTTACTTCTGTGATATTTTAGTTACAGCTTTTCTTCTAATTTTAATTTTGTGATTAATTATTATTTATGACAATGTAAGTTTGCAAACATATGTTGGAATTAAGGACATAGATCTTATCTGCTTATTGTCTGGAGGAGGTTTTGGTTGGATTTTTTTTATTTTATTTTTTTTAGGAGGGAAGAAGACTGAAGTAAAAGAATTGGAGTTCAATGAAAACCTTGGTTTCATTTTTGTCATAATTTTTATTAATGACTGTAAGTCACTAATCAAAAATATCCTAGCTTTCTGACATAGAAAGATTATGTGTTCTTTAATATGATTTCAGCAGAATTCTTCCATGTATTTTTCTGCAAGGTTCTACACACATAAGTATTGCTACATAAACAAATAAAAAACAGCCATAACTGTGAAAAAAAATGAATTAAAAAAATAATGCCTCATTTTGATCTGATCAAAATGGTTTGTGATTTTAGGAAGTGCTAAGTATTCACAATTTACAATTCAATTAACAATGAATCCATTGATTGTTCAGAACTGCACAAAGATCGTGAACTCACATAAGAGCTTTTTACCTACAATAGCTGCACAATGGATGCATTATTTCAAAGATTTCCTTTAAGCTGAAAATGTATATTTCTTAAATTAAGTCTATATATACAGAGCTGGTAAAGAATACGTAGTATGGTATAAACTATTTCCAAAGTAAATTATAATTTGGATAAATCTATGAGAAAGCGTAATTGGGAACCTAGCTGGGAGTTGAATCCCTCTCATGACTGAGAACCATAAAAAAGGATGTTGTTTGCCACAGTGCATTAGGCAGACTATATTTGTGTTCACCGTGACTGTCTGAAAGAGACAGGAAAACATAGGTGTGCAGCTGTTCTATGACCCTCATACTTGGCCGAACTGGGGGCTCCTGGGCTATGCTCTCAGAGTTAACAACGGTGAGATCATGAGAAACTTCACAGTCCCATGAGTAAGCTATTAGAGATCTGGCATAAAGCCAGCTGTTTTAATAAGGGTATAAAAGCTGGACTCTCTTGTGGCCATGGGAGAAGCCTCACCTATGGATGGATGTCCCACATAGGAATTTTCCCTGTTACTTGAGTCTCCTGGAACTGTCCGCAACAGGGCTTCCCAGCTGGAAGTGTGGGCCTGAACTGTGATACAATGGTAACTGGAAATGTATTTCTTCTTAATCTCACTTCTCTCTACACAGTAATGACCTAATGCATTGTTAACTTTCTTTGGTACTTTACTCATATACCTATATCTCTGATTTGCTTTACTGTACTTATTTGCTATATATAGAGAGAGATATTTACCTGATTCACATTTAGTGTGCTTACTTTTAGTGCACTTATTAGCTTTTTAGCATGCTTGTTTAATAAACTCTGCATAGTATTCAGTTAGTGTGTGGTCACTTTGTGGCATACCCTGTCTGTCAGCAAAACAGAAAGTCAAGCAGATTCGCAGTTTTAGACAGCTCATACCCTTTTGTATTTTTCTACACTTCATTATTGGGATTTTTGCTAATTTACATGCCTAAATCTCGATTAGTCATATTGGCACCTTGAAACCATGCATTTCAAATGCGTGACTATTTTGCATACCTGTATTTGGATGAAATCAAACGTCCAGTGAAAGCTGTCTGGTTTTGCCCAGTTTTTCTCTTCCTGCACAAGGGCCTGGCATAAATCTTACCCATTCATTACATCAATCTAACATATTTAGTGTCTAAATAATACTATTTTATGTTCTAAAGGCCTCTAAAGTTTAAATATATATACATGTTTTGCAACTTATCGTATGACATTTGTCCCTTGTCCCTGAAATCTAGCTAGATATCTGAACATTAGGTAACCAGGACCTGCAGATAAAATTTTCTCCTTTTAGGCTACTTAAAGGATATCTTTTACTTCTTTAATATCATTTGGAAGCTCAAAATTACCATTTTCTGTAGATCATGAGCAGTGTTTGATTTCAGAACAAGGAAATTGGTTTTGTTCAGCGTGTAGTTGAATCTTACAGTAATGCTCTAAATGGAATTCCTGTCATAGTTATTTGAATTAAATATTTGTGTGGCTGGTTCCTTCTAGACTTTTATCAGATTTTAGAGATTCATCTCACCCAGCTTTAATATTTATCTTAAGGAATGTATGTGTCCGCAGTGTGAATGTATGGATCTGAGCTAGTCATTTCGGCACTAGCACATTTTGCAGTCAATGGAGAGAAACACACTTTTAAAGTGTGATTTATTCCATCTTTAGAATGACATGATTCATGTCCTAAAAATACTGATTTCACTATTCTAGCTCTAAGAAAAAAGCCTAGGGTGTATAACTCTGATGTGGATATTTACACAGTAGATATCTACATTCAAGAACAATCTATATATTCAAGAACACTGCATGTTCATGATATTAAGAATTCGATAATTATTCATTCAGTGTGCTATTGCAGGTCTTTCTTTTTTTCCTTTCATATGGGACAAATTATATTTTTAATTTAGTGATATCATGGAAAATATGCAGGTGTAGGAAAAAAACAAACCAAACAAACAAAAAAAAATCAACAACCCCTGATACACCATTTCCATACTATGCTTACATGTGGGAATTTTCCACGATGTGACTGAAATATGCCATACAAATCTTTACAGAATTGCACATGGAAACATTTCAGCATTAAATACAAAGGCAGAACCAGGAACTCTACATTAGGCAACAGAAACTACTGTAGGTAATATTTTAATAACCCTGCTGAATAAGGGTGACTTACTCATGACTTGCTTACAGAACAAATTTCTCACTGAAGTGATGCAAAAAAGCTAATTTTCATGGTAAAAAAACCTCTCTGTGAGTTAGCATTTAGCATATTTAAACATCGTATGTCAGTATCAGTGAGTATTAATTGACTGTGCTCTCATGCCTAAAATTAATATTTTCATGGTTAAGAGACCTAACATTGAATATTTTTAAATTTGGCCTTTCTTATAACCCAGGTGGGATACAAGATGCTGCCTTCAAACGTCTAAAGGCACTGGGTGCATATATATGGGATATAAGGGATCATGGATTCCCTTTGCCTACATATAGGCACCTTAAGTCATCTGGAAACATTAGAACCACCCATCTGAACTTCTGTTGCTACTCCAAAACCTTATCTATGTCATACCTGCCTGCTCAACGTGGACGTCTTAAATCTCAGATATTAGATGCTTACGTGTGGGCAACTAAAGTGAAAGCTCATTTACCTAAATACCTCACATTTGGAACAGTATTTTTTTCCTGGACGCCTTCATATGCAGCCCTTCCAGTGAGTATTTGTGGGCATAGTCTCTACATTAGAAATAGTTCACTAAGGATGCCAGTCTTTATACACAACCTTTAGAGGGTGATGGGTTTGGCAGCTCCATTGATCCCTTCAGGAAGCTGTGGATAGCCAGTGAATATAGGCTGTATTATTCCCTGCCACTGCATTTCTTACCTTTGGTAGTATTTTTTTTTTTTGTATAGTTTAATTTCCAACAGTTGCAGTTCTGCACAGGGAAATCAAAGCTTTGCTGATTTAAATATTTTGAGCAGTCTCTCTGCCCCTGAGTGCACCTAATCCCCATGTGCTATAGGGACTATAGTGACTATAATGAGGAAATTTACAATGAAGTGTAAGGTCATTCCAATTTGAGCAGCTTTATACTGGATTTAGAGTAAGGCTGAAGAATAATTATCCTGCCAAATATTTTATACATTCTCATTTAAGTCAGAACAGATAG
The DNA here is from genome assembly GCF_033783945.1 of Neopsephotus bourkii. Lineage (NCBI taxonomy): Eukaryota > Metazoa > Chordata > Aves > Psittaciformes > Psittacidae > Neopsephotus > Neopsephotus bourkii. The sequence goes on along the minus strand of NW_026901872.1, from coordinate 4,448,140 downwards.
ATTGCATGGATAATCTATTTTTAAGCAGAAATATTTCTGAAATTACTTTTACATATTGAGATTCTCTTTTGAGTTGGTAGCAAGCCTGTATTACCTAGTGTATGTACATATATTTTGATACAAGAGACACAAAAATGTCCAATAACTTGATATTCTCGGAATTTAAAGTACGTAACTAGTTACTGACTTCTAAGGTATGTCTCTGCTACTGCTTTTCAATATTGAGATTTTAAGCATTACTTTGGGATAAATAATAATTTTTCTTCTTTTAAAGTCAAGTCCTTATTTTACATGAAGTAATGTAAGAAATGCTGCTTTCAAATAGTATTTCAGTTTATGAGCCAGTAGATTGGTTGCATAGTTATTTCCTAAAATCAAATTGCTTGTGGTGGGAATAAAATATAGTACTCCTGCGGATTGCAAGTAACAGAAATCTTTTTCCCTAATATTCTTTTTATATTTTTGAAATGAGATTATTCTACTGTTTTATCCTTTGCACAAATATTTGCTACTCTGATACTTTTTATAACTTTGAGTCAAACTTCTATGAAATTTGGAAGCATGCTCTGTGAGCAGTCTGGGGTCCTGATTTTCTAATTTGTGCAAGCTACATGGAAGTTTCAATGTAAGTTGTAAATACTACATTTGGTATTGTTTTAACTCAACAGGAGATGTCCTTTGGATTAGCAAAAATCTGGAGATAATGAGACACATTCACAGACACTAACATCTACAAGAGTTCTGAATGCCAGTACTGGGATCATCAAAAATCATGCATGACTAAACACAATTTTTTAAGGTTGGAGTAATCTGTGAATAGTTGGAAGCTCTCTATTAAAAATGATTACATTTTTAGAAAGTTTACATTTCTTTTTTCAATGTATAGATCTTTAAAAGACTGATGACATAACAAAAAACTTTATTATGGCAAAGAAAAATAAACCTTTGTTTTTTTATGTGATGCGTATCCACTTTGTATATAGAGTGGTAAGAAGATGGTTACCAGTATGGTGTACCATTATACCTGCTGCTCTCATCAGAAATGATTCTGATGTGCCTGACACATGGCAAAATGTGCCTAATGGTAAAAAGCCTCTGCAATATAAACAGAAACTGAAAAACTGGATATGGGGAGGGGAGAAAAGTGAGAAAGCAGTAATGTACAAAGAGCCTATGTACAGCTGGATTGTGAGCATATAAAAGTAAACACAGGTGTATGTATAGGTGATGCTAATGAAAAAAAAAGTGCACTGTGTCCTGTTCCAGATTGTGAATTTCATACAGGAAAAGAGCTTCTCACAAAATGAAAGAATTGTTCTTGTAATTTATTACTGCTATTTGATAATAGTTACAAGAGATTTTTCTTTCGAGCCTTTGCAGAAATGCCTTTTCTATTTATTCTTCATGAAACAGCTAATGCAAAGTCATAGATAACATAGGAACATTTTGTTATGTCCAGTTCATTTAGAGCACAGTAATTAAGAAACATTTCTAGAATGTCAATTCCGCTGTGGAAAAAAATACATTTTGTTCGTGATCACAATGCACAGTGTTTCTCGTATTTACTAATGAATATCAGCGTCTGAGCCATTAAAACCTGTGTCACTTCAAATTCTTCTGTGAGTTATTTTTCCTGAAGTAATTCAGAAGTGTTTAAGTAATTGAAATATATATTCGAGGGAATTAATTGGGGCTTTCTAAACACATAAACCAATCTGAATAATAGGTAGAGCTTTCTAGATATATTTTAACATAAGTACTTTTCAAATATTGGTCAATTTATGGCAGTTTTCTTTAGAAGAAAATGATACTCAAGGAAATCATCCTTTGTCTATGCCAAAACGGTTTCCTTAAATAAATTAACAGTAGCTTGACAGAGTAGCATTATGAGGCAGGCATCCTTAAATTACTTTAATAATGTAACAAGTTTCATATGATTAAAAGCCTGTTCTATATGCAAAACGATGTTTTAAAATTTACTGTTGCTTTTAAACAATATTAGTATTTCTATTGCAAGAACACATATACAAATATGTATTGAACAATTATCATTAAAGCCAAAGAAACAATATACTTACATTCAGATCATTTTATTGCCTTATTTGTGGCTTTGATTTCAGTGGCTTCAATTTCAAAGAAATATCAGTAAAATTGGACCACAAAATATCAATAACAAAGATCTCTATTAAATAATGACTTCTAAATGACATTTTTATATTACGATCTTTGCTAATAATGATTATATTTCTAGCATTCCTCACTGCCAATAATAAAAACCGTAAATGTAAAAAGGAACTAAAAGGAGATGTCCAAAATGGCAGGGTAATCTATAAGTCCATAAACAAAAGAGGATCACAAGCTTAATCTTTCTTTTTTAAAACTGAGGTTTATGCTACTCTATTAGTAGAAACAAATTAAAAAAGGCAAAAGGAAATGTGCAAATGTAAATTAAGATTAGAAAATAAAATTGAGGGTAAGTTGAGGCTGAAAATGATGAAGGCATAGAAAACAAATCTGCCATGAATTGCAACTAACAGACATAATCCTTTTTTGAAGGCCAGTACATAGGTAATCATACCATTAGTGTTTATGGATATACTGTAATCAAAAGGAAGTTCTGGGAATAGAATTAAAAATTTTACTTCTAAATTCATTAGGTGTCTGTGTATGAGAATTGAATGCTAATGTCTAATTGCAATTATAATTCTAAAATTTTTTTGGTCTCAGCAGCTTATCTTTATTTGAAAAGTCATAAATTGGCAGCTCTAATCAGGCGAAATTGTGTACATACAAGTGTCAGAAAGAAATAAGACATGGTATTTTTATCCCTTTTGAAATGTTAGAAGAGGCTGTATATAGACTGTTCTGGCTATGGTTCATCTGTTACAAGAAGCAGTGAAGGAACAGTATCTATTTTTCAGCATTTCATGAGCTTCCAACATGCAGACGATGTATTAAGCAATGAGATCAGAGACCACATGCTTAAATTGAATACAAGATAAAGAAAGAATTGGGAAACTTCTCTTTTGACTCCCATATTTGCAGCAAAGCTCCAGCGCAGCCAAAGGGTTGTTTTGTGTTTGATGAGACTAAACACACAGGCTTCCCTTTAATAGACTCATGAGATATGTTAATACTGGCAAGAACATACAATTCAAAGTTATAAGAAGAAGTAATCTTGGAGATTTACTTTTAGTTTTGTTTTTCTTCTTACAATAGAGTAGCAGTTCAGTCACTATGAAACTTGAATATCTAGACTTTTCTACCTCCTCACTTCAGTGATAACCAAACCACTTGTTTAAATGAGAACACCATAACCCATCTGAAGACAATACCTAAACAGATTTCTTAAGTTACTATCTACTTTCCTCTTTAAAATGCACAGCTTAAAAGTGATTAAATGTACTTTAATGTTTCTGCAGTTAAAACCCTTGCAGCCATGAAAACTGTTCTCATATTCCCTCATGCTCCTTGCGCAGAGCTGTCCCTTGGTTATCCAGTTCTCCAGGACACATTCATGAGAACAGTACCTGAACTTACTATCCCGTGCCCACATATTTATGCCTACAACAGCCTGGGATTTTTTTTTCTTGTTCACTGACTATGAACAGTTTTCATGATTTTATGCGTAAATACTTAATCTTTCTCACTTCCAAACTTTTTCAAGTTTGTGATCAACAGAGTATCCACTGTGTGAATCCTTGTTATCATGAAGCAATAATTCTTGTTGTCTGATAGAAAAATAATCATTTCACAGTCTGTAAAGCCCTAAGCAGTGTTGATCAAAGTCATGGTTATTTGATGACTACAACACATGCACCAGCTCTTCCAATATTTAGGGATGCCATCTGCAGGAAAAAAGACAAAAATTAACCGAACAGGAACAAGCCATGCAAGGGATTGACAAAGTGCTGTGTCAACATTATTCTTTAATGGTCAAAACTAATAGGGCTATAAACCACTGAAAAAGAATCAAACATACAACCCACAATATCCTAGTAGTGTAGTTTTAAAGTTACATCTGAAACCTTTCACTTGAAAAATGTGAGGACAGAAAAAATAAGTGATTTTAGAGTTATCATTAGTTTTGTGAACTGTTGATATGCAAGGGCTTTCTATAATCGGGGACTGTAGCCCCTGAGACAAGGTCAAGACTACCAATATCAAAATCATATGGTTCCAGTATTCTTAAACAGGTTCAAGTGCTGGAATAAGTTTGGCAGATTTAGACACTATTCAAGACAACACAAGGATGAATACCTTTAGGGGACTGGGTCTTGATTAAAGTAACACAGCAGAGTCAGCTTATATGGTATGTAATAATAATAGTAAAGATAATACACTATAATTAATGATATATGTTTCCTAACTGTCTGTCCAAATGTGGTTATTCATTGGTTGTTTTGGGGTTTTTTATGTGGACTGGTGGATTTAGCAAAAGAATCTTTTGAAATTTATTTCTTATCTGCTACAGAAAGTCAGAAAAATGCTCTTATAATTTTTAATATTAGATTAAAAAGATAGGCTTCTGCATTATTTTTAGACCATGTATGTCAACATTTAAGCTTGACAACAGAAACAAGCCTTTAGAATCATAAAAAACAAATAAGCATTTTGAGTATAATACATCTAGCATATTTAAAATGCCTATATGCGGATAATATCATGTTTTCAAAGTATGTACTTTTCACCAACTTCAAAGGGAACTCAGGGTGACTAATTCAGATGTAGATATCTACACTGGTGGAGCAAATTACTTCTTCCGAAAGTCTTAGAACTAGTAACACAAAGTGTGGAAACAATGCTTTGTTTCTTTTTGGTTTTGCTATTGATCCTAGCACTACTGTGACGTAATAAAATAATTATGTCCTACAACCAATTTAATACTGTACCTGTTAATTCTTATGTAGTTAAAAATTAGGGCAATGCGTGCAATTCAACATTTCAAAACTTCAAAACATTTTAAAAATGACAGTGCTCAAGGCCAGGTTGGACAGGGCCTGGAGCAACCTGCTCTAGTGAGAGGTGTCCCTGCCCATGGCAGGGAGGTTGGAACCAGATAATTTTACCTTCCTTTCCAACCCTAACCATTCTATGATTCTATGAAAATGTTTTATCATACAGAAGAAAATGGAACTGAAGAATGAAATGGAAACTTGGGTCTCTACATAATACAAATATTTTCCTGTGAAGGATATTCAGGACATGCTCAGTACCAATGAAAAGTCTAAACCCATTTTGCTACTTTTTATGCTTCTTCTGCATGAAGAAATTTGGAAAAGAATAATTTGCTATAGAACTTGATCAGAAAAGGAATTTTGTCTAACAGGTGAAAAAAGAATATTTATAACGACTGCTTATTCTGTCTTTGACCAATTTCTTAGAACCTAAGTATCCCTTTTCTGTCTTCAGAGGAATCTCCTGACATAATAGTTGGTAAAATGCTAAAACTAGTTTTACAGCAATAGCAACCTCAGATACCATACTTCTTTTTCAGAAATGTTTTTGTGTACGTCAAAATATGTTACAGATGAAAAAAAAAATAAAAAGACTTTATGATTACCTGTGTCCATTCATTAGTTTGAGGGTCATAGGCTTCCATAGTGTTCAGGTATGTTTGACCATCGTAGCCGCCTACTGCATATAATTTGTCACCAAGGAGACAGACACCAACAGCATCTCGAGGCATACTCAGTGGAGCCACCATTGTCCATGTATCAGTTTTTGGATCATACCTGAGGAAAGAGAAAGAATGTCCAGATAAGTGTCAGTTCATGCTGACTTTGACCTGAATATAGTCCTTTTTCTCTGGAAAAGAAAAATCATTTAGTACCCTATACAAAAATACGCATCAGACCACTTTCGCCTGCACCTTTAAGAGACAGCATTAGATATAAGTTCATTTTTTTTGAAAGAGCCAAGTTCTGTCAACATATTTTCTTGTAGTCTAAACTTTACTAACTAGAAGTTGATAATACTACAGAAAGTTGTATATACTGTTGTGGTTTAAGCCCAGATGGTATCTCAGAACCATGCAGCCACTCACTCATTCCTCCTTTTGTTCTCCCTGGCTTTCAGCGGGATGGGGAGGAGAACTGAAGGAATGTAAATCCCATGGGTTGAGATAAGAGAAGTCCAGTAACTAAGGTATAATACAAAACTACTACTACCACCAATAATAATAAGGGAGAAAATACAAAACTAAAAATAGAGGGGGAAAAAAGCGAAAAATAAACACAAGTGATGCACAATACAATTGCTCATCACCTGCCAACTGATACCCAGCCAGACCAGAGCAGCAGACTGGGTCTTCCGGGTAATTCTCCCCAGCTTATATACTGGGCATGATGTGCTGTGCTATGGAATACCCCTTTGGCTAGTTTGGGTCAGGTGCCCTGTCTCTGTTTCCTCCCAGCTTCTTGTGCTCCTCCTCACTGGCAGAGCACGAAAAGTCCTTGGTTGCAGTAAGCACTACTTAGCAACAACTAAAACACTGGAATATTGTCAGCATTGTTCTCAGACTAAAGTCAAAGCACAGCACTGCACCAGCTACAAAGAAGGAAAGAAATAACTGTTACAGCTGAATCCAGGACACATACATATGCTTTACAAAAAAAAAAAAAAAAAAGGAAAACTCTAGGCTTTTGATAGACTCTTTAATACACTACTCCAGAAAGACTGTGGTGAAGATGTGCTAAAGCAGGGAAACTAAATACAGTTGACATATTTGGGCTTCATATTTTTCTCACAAAGAGGTATGCAAGGCTAAACAGAATTCTTATAGCTCAATTCTGTCAGCAAAATTGAACTGCACAAGAACTTGTGTTTTTTTGTAATTGCAAGGCAAAAGTCTGAGATTTCTTATATCTTTTCTTCTGCTAAAAACAACTGTATATTTCATCTCTATGATAGCTAGGTATGCCCTAAGGTCAGAAGGGTTATGACAGAAGTTCTTGAAAGTGGAAAGAATCAGTCTGAAATCAAGATGAGAAGGGGAAGAACTTGCTTAAGGTTTTAATAGTTGTTTTGAGCAACATCTGGAAAAGAAAACTGTTTTATAAAATCTTCCAAAATATCTCCAAAATTTTATAATTCTTAAAAAGGGACTAGTTATTTTACCCTTAAAAAATCTATACAACATTGTAGTTTCCCAGCTTGTGAGGAGCAGACAAACATTTTATTTTAGAGTGCTTGAATCTATAGGAAATCCTTTACAATTGCATCAGTCTTAGAAGACATTAAATTAGGAGTGCTAATTACTGCGGAACAAGATTCTAGCAGTAACATTTAAAACCCACATATCTGGTCTCCTTAGATTTACATAATCTCAAAAATAAGTTTTAAAACATTATGCCTGGTTTGACAATCTTCAAGGAGCAAAATAATATTTGAATAAAGTACATCTTATCAGGTTGTATTAGAATGACAAAATGACTGTAGCAGAATCTCATTTCTGAATAAGAAAAGCAACTTAGTAAAAAAAAAAAATATGCCCTAGATATTCACATAAAGTAAAACTTTCAGAGATATGTAAAATAGTTTACTGTGATATACCTCATTATCACTTGCTAGTGTTTGGTTATGTAAATTATTCAGATTATTTTATTTTTTGAAGATGACGCATTAATTTTGAATGTAAAAATGGACAAACTAAATCACATCCCAGCCACCTTACAAATTTATCAATCACTGGGAAGGACATAAGAGTTTTTTTAATGTTTTAGAGTGGAGTCCGCTAATTAATTCACATCCACTCTATGCAAGATACTAGCTTTACAAGTTCTGATTTGTTAGTCCCAGATTTTAGTCTGGAAGCTAACTGTCCGTGAAGTATATTATCTACATTTTTTGCTGTCAATGCAAGAATACCTAAACAAGGAAGAATATATAATGACATTCAGATATCAGTGCATGAAATAGCTTAAGAATGAGTGGTATATTTCGTAGTAACAGTCCTCCCTGAGAAACACAAATGTGATAGTTTGTGGTTTGTTTTCAACACCAGAAGGCTTTTCTGCTTATAGACCAAAAAAAAAAAAAAAAAAAAAGAGGAAAGAAAAGCTCCCTTACAAGTACCAATAATCAAAAGTAGTTGGAAAGATTTCATACTTATTAATATTGTACCTAGTAGTTTTAATATAAATTTATTTCATTGAAAATTTTGGTCATTGTTCCTTGTAAATAGAAGCCCATGAGAATAGGCCCTGAAGTACAGGCACCTTAGGATTTTTCTGCTGAGTTTTAGATCTGTTGGAGATGAGAAGTAAAGTACTTGTCAGTATGTGGTCTTTGTGTGCATAAAGAAGAGATGGAAATGAGTTTAAGACTGAGCAAAATCATATACGAATTTTGGATTGCATACTGTGTAAATGGTAAATGCCAAGCCAGACATTTAAAGATTAAACCGTTCAGAAAAGAAATATACAAGTCTCTCTTAGCACCCGTTTTTACTTGTACATAAAGATAAACCAACTACTCAAACATATCTACTTCAAATTTTCCAACCTGTGTATATTTGGAGAATCTATTTTCCTTTTTCTATTTTAAATCATACAGAAATAGAAAAGAGTCAAACCTTAATTAAACATTTGAGGAGTACCTTCAAACGGAATGCTATAAACACTCTGACTGTGCCCTACTGCCTTAACAGGTATTCTTGAATTTGCAGAATATCCACCTGCAAAATTCGGGATACTGTAGATACAGTGTATTAAGGCTTATATCAGCACATCAGGAAGTGGTAGCATTGCTAAAGGAAACAATGTCATGTACCTTAAATATAAGTCACTTAAGCAGTTCTATATTACTTCCTTGCTCAGCTGGTTTTAGAGTTACAAAATAAAACTGGACAAAATTTTTGTTATAAAATTAATCCAATGCTGATTTTGCTACCTCAGCAGTTTAGTTTATGGCTCTGCATCATGCTTTAAAAATAAAATTTCTTAAATGAGGTGTGAGAAGAGTGGATTTTTGTGTCCATTATAATATCTAATGTTACTGTGAAAAAATGCAAAAATAAATAACCTTTGAAGAAATTGTCTTCTACAAACGTCTGTGGAATCTTTCAAATATATAATAATTTGGCATTTCTTGGGTAAAAACATCTGTTTCATTTAACCATCACTTAGCTAAGAGAGTGATGTTACTGGACATTATTTTGTATTTAAAAAAATACATGTATAATTAAGTACCTTTCTACATAGTCCAGCAGTCGGGAACAATGGTTAGAAGCAGGAGCATCATGGCCTCCAACAGCATAAAGAAAGCCATCGCATGTTGCTACTCCTACACCTCCTCTTCTCTTACACATAGGAGCACACATATTCCATTTATTTGTGTGAGGGTCATAATATTCCATTGAACTCAAACACGAACTTCCATCCCGACCTCCAACTGAATATAGCCTAAGAAAGTCCACACAAACAAAAACATTAATGAAACAAGAACTCAGAATTGTAGAAACAAAATCAAGAAGCATCTAGGGTTTTATCCGACATCAGCAACAGGAAAAATAAAAAAACATAACCTCTCAAAAATCATATGAATTTCATATGATCAGCAAGCATAGATGGTTTTAATATTATTCACACATTCACATACTACTTCGTCCTTTGACCACAGGACTAGAAAGGAAGATATATTCTTTCTGGTACTGGATATTTTCATTCTTTGATTACAGCATATACTGCCAAGAGTCCCGTAAGTGACATACGTATTTGTGTCTACAGATCATGCAAGCAGGGTTGCATCCTAACTGCTCATCATCTGTGAAGAGGAAGTGTAAATGCTAATTTATAATGGGTAATCCAGACAAACAAGAAATATGCAATCCATTTATTGTTTCTCTGTTTTTATCATGCATCAAAGCAGTGGGAATTAGTCCGACAACTCCTGCTTATCTTGTGTAATTCCTTAATGCTGAACACATTCACAGGCTCCAAATTCGCCCTTCTTAAAAAGAAAAAGAAAAAAAATAATAAATTGAGAAAAAATAAAGAAACACTCCTTTGTATGCAATTTAGCTTTGTATGCTAAAGTAAAATCCATATGGATAACTGTACTCAGTGTTTGATCTAGAATTCAGCCTATGCCACATAGAAAGCTATGAATGGGACACTCGTGTCCAGAATTAATTTTACACTTATAATACAGTACGGATAAAATATGCACTGCATTGCAGGAAAGGACATTGCATTATCTTTTAAACATGGTGGGTTTTTTTAAACCTTGGTTTCAAGGATCTTGGTTATATAGAAGAAAAATCTTTCTTACACTAACATTAACATGCCTACTCAGAAAGTAAGAAAATGATACCCCTCCACCAGGTACTTCATATATTATGAGTATTGAGCTCTGTAGGGAAGTCAAGGAAAACTTCTGAAACTATATTAAATTCAAAATGGCTGAACTGCGGTGTAACAAAAAAAAAAAATGTGTTTAATTATCTGCAGGTAAAAAAATTGTTTTCTTCCCTTATAATGGTTCCCAGGAGGAAATAGTTCTGATTGTTCTTTCCCATTTTCGTAAATGAATCCTTTGGCAGTCTGCTGCCTTTTCATCAGTGCCTGGAGATTAACTAAGAAAAGCACAGGCTATTTTAAAATCCAACCACTGAGCAATTTAAGATGCAAAAGCTGTCTCTGTGAAACAATTATTCATTTGAAAGCTTTTATTGTCTTATTCACATCTATTTAAGTGTGCATTTGCCATTAAGTTTCACTGGCATGGATGTTGATGAATAATGAAGTACTGTACTACCACTAAATATGTCACTGAAGCTGTAGAGCATTTTGGTACTACCTGACAGACATACTAACACTCTGACTAAAGCACCCAAGAGAACCTATACTCCCCCATGAGAGACGCTCAGGTAAATATGCTTTTTTTGCAACTATTTCCGTGGATACAGCCCTAAGGTATTTACCTTTCTTTATGATTATCAGATATCCACAGGTAGAATTCAATTTGAGATTATGAAACCTACAGGTAAGTGTTAATATGTGGGTGTCTGCTGTGTCTAAATGGCTGTTATGCTCGGGTAGTCTGCTGAGTCTAAAGAACAGCCATACCTTTTACTTCAGCAGAGAATTAGAACTGCAGAACAGTGCTAAAAAAAATTTAAACTTGTGATGCAATAGTATTAACATAAATATAAGCTTTCGCATATAGTTTTTTTTGAAGGATGTTATCTTTATTTTCAAAGGTGGGACTTGGTTCAGCTGCCCACAGACAATGATTAAAAGTTATTTGTGATATCAAGAGTACAGTGGCTTTCCCTGTGGGCTGGTATATTTGACAAAGACTACACAGGAGAAATATGCATAATTGCTGGAGGCTACCCTGATGCAATTCAAATGTCAGTAGTCTATTACTTGTAGATAAATGATCTCTGAAAATTAGTATCATAGTTAACAACTCTGAGATTTCCAGATAGAATTCAAGCACTTAAACACTTCACATAATTTTTAAAAATGAAAAAAAAAACCACCACACTGCTGCAGAGTTCAGTGTGAATAATCATAATCATGATGATACTAACTGAGATGGGGAAGTGGACACTTTGGAAAGCCATCCTGCAGGAAGACCTGGATAGGCTGGAAGATTGGGCTAACAAGAAATAGAATACGCAACAAGCACAAGAGTAAGGTCTTGCACATGGGTACACACAATCTTAGAGTGCAGCACAGGCTGGGATCTACCCGGCTGGGGAGCAGCTCTGTGGAAAAGGATCTGGGGGTCCTGGCGGACAATAAGCTCAGCACGAGTGAGCAGCATACAGCTGCAGCAAAAAAAAATCCAACAGGTTTCTGTTTCACATCAACAAGGCTGTCACCAGGAGGGATAAAGAAACCATTATCCCATTCTACTCAGCACTTGTAAGGCCACACCTGAAGTACTGTGTTCAGTTTTGGTCCCCACCTTACAGAAAAGATGTGGACAGGCTGAAGAGTATCCAGAGAAGGGCTGCAAAGATGATGCAAGGACTGGAAAGCCTGCCTTATGTAGAAAATCTGAGAGAACAGGGTTTGTTCAACCTTGAGTAAAGAAAGCTTCAGGGAGACCTTATCACCATGTTCCAGTATTTAAAGGGTGGCTACAAAGAAGATGAAGATTTCCTTTTTGCAAGGAGTCACATGGGAAAGATGAGGGATATGGATACATGTTACTCCTGGGACCTTCTGTTTGGATACTAGAGGTAAATTTTCACAATGTTAACAATCAGCCATTGGATTAATCTCCCTAGGGAAATGGTGGATTCCCCAGTGCTGGACACAAGGTTCAGCTGAACAGGGTGCTGAGATGTCTAGTCTATGTAATGCTTTTCCTGGAAGTTGGACCAGATGCTCTTTGAGGTCCATTTCAACCCGGTATTTTATGTTTCTATGTGTTTTCCCTAGCCTAAATACCCACTATTTTGTTTATTTTTTCCTGGCATGAAAAGTTTTCATCTATTCCACTGTCTTTCAACTGAAATAATTCTGTAAGATATTCCCACACCTAAAGTTAAGCATACTTTTTCATTCCTTTATTTCAATTGAGACAGCTTGTAAAATATAGCTAAAGGCATTAGTGAGTTGCTGATAAAGACACAGCAATTGCTCCTTAAAAATTATAAAAGTTCCAGTCAGCAATTGGGATCACCTACTTTTGTTAAAACAATCCATGTTATTGAAAGCAAACCAAAATTAATTCCCAATATCACATTTTGGAACTATCATTTTAGAGTTTATGTTTATATATTTGCAAGGAATAGTTCATAAGACAAATATTAAAATTTAATTTCACAATGGTCTAACGCAGACAAAGAAAAGTTAGAAATTGAGTAATTGCTTTAAAGCTCTGGTTGTGGATAAGCCTGAGCACCTCTGACAGGAATTGCTTCCCCTTTTCATTCAAATTTCCTAATTTCCTAATCCATAGACCCAAAGGTCCAAAATACAGAACAACTCTACAATCACTACTGAATATTCAGGCTACTGTTCAGCTAATCAAAACCTTAAAAATACTTACATGAAAGGTATTTATAAGTCTTACTTCCTCCTTAGTTCTCAGGGTCCTATTTTATTAGATGTCTTCAAATTAATCACTTTTTGCATCTTAGCCTTTCTTGGTAACAGTTTATAGTAAAATTGTCTATAGGGAGAAGTATAACGTATTTCTCTAAGAAAAAACCTGAAAACCTGTCATTACTGATTACAGATAGCCCACCAATTGCAAGGGCTACTCTTATGCCTCTTAACTATGTTAAGTTCTATCACTTCAGTTACCAGATGCCACCTCTGCTCTGGATGATTTGTTGAAAATGCTTGTAAGTAAGCTTTCATCTTAATGTGCAAGTGCTTTCAGAATTCAGAGATGAAGGATAATCCAGTGAGTCTGAATCAAGCAAAATCAAGTCCCTCAAATTTTTCTTTGCTAATTTCATATTTTTAATTTATAAGGCTATCTTAGTAATGTTACATTAGTAGTACTTCATTTAGCATCAAAACCAGCAGTGTAAGATTAATTTTCAGCACTACGTGATTAAAAAGAAAGCTTGAGAAATAATCACAATCATCATCATGTAACAGTCATATTTTGAGTTGGAAATATTCTTTTAACTGAATTGAACCTCATTGTGTATCCCACCAAAACTGTTGGGATTTCTATTATAATTATTATTCACTATTTAGAGTGAAAGATTGACAAGAAGTCAGTCAGTACTGAGGACTTTTATCTCCACTGATCACAGTGAAAATTTTGCCTGCAGAGATGTTATAGATTTCTATTCCCCAGTGGTCTATACTTCAGCTTATTCAGCCACTGAGTGCAGATGTGAATTTAGACCAAACTCAGTCTCCTCTGAGCTGGAAATCTGCAGGCTTTCATCACTTCTTTTGTATTCAGATGGATAAATATTAATAAACATATATATATATATACAAAGGTATGTGTAAATTGGCTAGAAAATGCAGTAGCAGTTACAAAACAGGAGATGTTAGGAGAAATCTGATCCAAAATAGACCAGGTCCAAAAGCATTTTTCTCAGTTCTATCACTACAATCCTTTGATAACTAATCAGAAAAGCCATTTTTTAATTCAGTTTGACAAGTCAACCTCAAAAGACCAGGCTACCTTTGATGTGAGGTAGTAGTGCTTGAATCATGCCTTTGCTGCATTTCTTAACAAGCTTTTACCTTTCAAAATTCTTTAAATCTGAATATCAAAGACTATATCCTGTCTTTTGCTTAGGATCCTTTGTACCCTTTTCTGTCCTTTCAGTATGTGTGAAAGAGCATAAGAATTACTCTAACACAAAGAATATCTCCCTGGTAGAAGTGAGGGGAAGGCAATTTCATCAGTGTTGAACTTCTGTACTGCTCAATCAGTCCACTCCTGATCTAGGAATCAGATTATAGGGCAGGAAAGATAGCAACCCATGTTCACTGGTAAAAGTTAAAAAAAGAATAATTTTCTGAATGGAAAGCATTAATGATATCCTGTTTCTGTGTGTAAATTTTGAATGGTATTTTATGTATTTGGTTCAGAAGCTAAGTTAAAAATACATGCATACTGAAAAAAAAAAAAAAAAAGATAAAACAAATTATAGAGTAAGTTCCTGCAATTAAAGAAAGAGTAAATACTGACAGAAAATACCGGGGAAAGGGGGTGGGGGAGGGTGGGGGTGGGGAGGGGAGGAAGCACCTTTTGCATTGATATCTGATGTTTTTATCGCAGAGTTCTAATTCCTACATTAGAAATTATAGTTTCCTCATACAAAGAGCCTGTTTCAAATGAAAATTATCTAATCTAATCAAAATCTAATAAAAATTATATGGGCTACATTACCTCTGCAAGACCAGTGACTGAATGCAGACTTCACCAGTTAAAAATGTTCATGACTTTATCAGGTTATAATAGCGTTAAGGCAAAATAGTCTTTGTAAGTTAATCATTTACTGCAGCATGAGTTTAAGGCCCTTTGTTTTCTTTCTTATTTATTAAAAAAGATACATTAACTGTCCATAAATGAGAATTTATTGAATTCATAGAATCACAGAATAGTTAGGGTTGTAAAGGACCTTAAGATCATCTAGTTCCAACCAACCTCCCAGCCATGAGAAGGGACATCTCACACTAAACCATGTCACCCAACAAAGGCACAAAATTACTTTGTGCTACACTGAGCAAATGTGTTTACATATTCATCTTTTTTAAGTTTAATAATTTTAGACCATACAGATGTTCCATTTTGTTCTGTCTCAGTATCCATTTATTGAGCAATTATGCCTAAAATGCTAAAAAAAAGTGACACCTTTTTGAATTTCTAAAGTTAAGGAAGAATATTCTCAGCATTTATCCCTTTTTTCCTATAGCAGGAGGCAGAATAATTGCCTTTGTAAGAAAAGAGCTTGATCAAAAGCAACAGTTAATAAAAAGCACATATATAAAACAGCAGCAGTGTCAAAACTGTCCTAAAAGAACCTGAAATAGCTTCTACAGGATTTAAATTAAGCTCTAAGTTTATTTATAGGACAAATTACATATAGAGTAAAATATAGTAAGAACAGAGACAAGATTTAAAAATTTTCTACAAAAGCATTCTAAGGCTAATAAATTGTGAGATAGTCTTTGAAATAAGTTTGTCATTCTTCCCATTGCCAAAGGGTTTTATAAATTAATTACAGTTATAAAATACCTAATGAGTAATTAATATAATAATAAGTCAAATTTCATTTTACTCTCTAGTTGGGTAGATAATGAAAGATCTGTTATGGAAACAGTCATGTGAAA
This sequence comes from Neopsephotus bourkii, assembly GCF_033783945.1. NCBI lineage: Eukaryota > Metazoa > Chordata > Aves > Psittaciformes > Psittacidae > Neopsephotus > Neopsephotus bourkii. The sequence continues at coordinate 4,432,367 of NW_026901872.1, read as the reverse complement.
CCATGAATTTTTATTACAAGGAAAAACACTGCTGTATTTCAGTATAAGGCAAAATAACTGTATCATTCAGAAAATCATAGAATCATAGAACAGTTAAGGTTGGAAAGGATGATAAGTTGACCTAGTTCCAACCCCCCTGCCATGAGTCAGGCACACCTCACACTATATCATGCCGCCCCAAGGCTCTGTCCAACCTGGCCTTGAACACTGCCAGGAATGGAGCATTTACTTCTCTGAGCAACCTGTCCCAGTGCTTCACCACCCTCACAATAAAGAATTTCTTCCTTATATCTAACCTAAGTCTCCTGTTTAAGTTTGAACCCATTGCCCCTTGTCCTATCACTACACTCCCTGATGAAGAGTCCCTCTCCAGCATCCTTGTAGGTCCCTTTCAGATACTGGAAGGCTGCTATGAGGTCTCCAAGCAGCCTTCTCTTCTCCAGGTTTAACAGGCCCAATTTCCTTAGCCTGTCCTCCTATAGGAGTTGCTCTAGCCCCCTTATCAGACCAGTACCAATTTATAAGTATTTGTTTGTAGTCAGTGAGAGTACTGTGGGCAGAAACCAAGAAATATGAAAGATATTCCCTCTCTTTACATGACTATAATTATGTATGCCAAGTATCATATTTTTCTTAGTTCAAATGGATTGGTAAAAGAATAATTGAATCATCAATAAGTCACAAAAGCAAGGAAAGCCCTCAAGCGAAAAAAGTCATAAAAACCCTGCTCTGATGGGAAATATTACTGTTTCAGGCATACTTTCTTATCTAGTTAGCCTGGCATGAAATTTTGAAGTGTTACTTCAGCTTTAAAAATCACAATTACAGCATATAAATACTTCATTTATCTAATAATACTGAGCCAGTTCCCTAGTTTTTGCTCAAGTATGAAAATTATCAGTGTATTGAAATTATATGGATGAGTTGAAAAAAATTCTTAGACCAGACCATTTAGTCTGTGACCTTCACAATGAACAAATCCTTCTCAATTCAATGATTTCAAGCAGCAATGAAATATTCAGCTGAAGTTGGCCCACTGAGTCAAAAGACATTTCCTTTTACCTCAATATTAGTTATTAAGAAGGTAATCAAGTTTCAAATTCAGAAAATAGAAATATCAGTTAACAGTGAAAATGGCTTCCTTCAGGTCCCAGCATATAAGTACCAAATACTCTTTGAGACATGCTGGGATTCTTATATTTCATCTCACATTAAATATAGTAATTAAAACCCAGGCTTTCAGAATAATTCAGAATGTGGGATGCTAATATGTTTTGCTGTTTTGACTGCAAAACTTGAGAGACAAGACAGTGACACACAAATTCTTTTTAAAAGTCTCTGGTTAATTCAGGGAGCTGCATTATTTAAAAATTGGCTGTGAATCTTTCTAGGTGTTATCCACACTGCCTCCCACTGTCTAGATTGGTACATATGTTACATTTAAAAAATTAGATTAGACGGAGTGACCCGATTGCCTTTAGCTGTCAGGTATTAGGACAGAGTAAGGTAATTCACTGTTTGCTTGTTCAGAAGTACCCTTACATGCCCACATTAATGCATACCATACCATGTTATGTTCATTATCTACATAGAATTTGTGGTTCATTACAAAAATTAGAAAAAAAGAAATATGTAGTATGGAGAAAATGTGTCTTATTATAAAAAGTGAATGGCAGACTTTACAGTAAATGCTAGCTATATATCAGTCAACAGACAGCTAGTCCAACAGCTTTTTTGTGTGGGTGATGAATGAAGAAAAGAGCATGGCAGAGCTAACACACTAAAAGATGTAGATGTGTTGTAAACATGTGAAACAGAAATGTGGCCTAAGCATCTGGAAGTCTGACCATGGTGAATCAAGATAAAACGGGCCCAAGTTCTTACCCTGCAATGCAGCAATGTGTTTAGCATCTCCACATTTGCTTTCACTTGGGTTCTAAAGAGCAATACATCCTAGCTGAATATGCTTTTGCCTTGGACTGTAGGAAAAATACTGCATTTACTGTAAAGTTTCGTGATTTTTCGTTGTTCTCTTAGAAAAGTCACATACATTTACCTAGCCTATATCTGTTCTAGCCATTTTTAAGTCAAGCCTAGACACATAAAATGAAGTAAAACTGTACAGAGACTCCTGTTTTGCAGGCTGGATCTAAAATATCAAGTTAAGTCTTGCTCAAAAGAAGGAATATGATACGAATTGAACTGCACATTCACTTAGCTTCATGGTATCCCCAAGTAGGAAATATGAATTTGTGTGCAAAAGTACAAAAGATCAGACAGGGCACTGGATTAGTAATAAACTTTAATGATTCTGCTAAAAGAAAACACCAGAGATAGTTTATTATATAATGTATGAAAGGCAAAGAAGCAGAACTCCTGGAGGAGGCTGTACTCAGCTACTCAATTGAGTTTTGTAAGTGGTTATATGAATGTAATACATTGCTAATTCTCTTGTGCCAAATATTGAACTGCTGTTAAGGACTTTGTGGAATTATTAATCTATGCCTCTCTGAGGTCAGTATACAGCAAATATATTCCTGAGTGACTAACTACAAGACAATTCTGAGACCCTTTTGTGTGCATGCACAAATTTGGTTTGAATTTTGCTGTTTTCCTGAAACAACCTAAACTTTCTGATGTTCACTTTGCAATAATCCATGACAGTCACAAGGGACATATTAAACTAAAGCAGCCACTATTTAACACAGACATATTGATCTAAATAACACAAGCTTCATTCCAGCTTAATCTCACTAAATGACCTGAAAACAAAACATTCCCCTGCCATATGTCAGCACCTTTATTGACCAGGTCTCTGTGTTTCCCATTCAAAAAGAAAAAGAGAATAGCTGCAAAATTACTGCTAAGACTGTAACCCAGTTTATGGAAATCTATTCCTAAATGAATGCAGCTAGTGCAAAACTCATGGAACTGAATGAATATAACTGAACATAAACACATAAAAGTACGTTTTTTAATATAGATGTTATTAAAGCCTCTCCACTTAACAAATTAAATTGAAAATGAAACAAATGAATTTGCATGGGTGTGAAGGGACAAAATACTAAATACGTATATACATGTGTATCCAAAAAACAATCATTGGTACACTCTGTTTCTATGAATTCTTAAGCAGAATTGGTAGAATGTGGAAGCCATTCTAAATTCTACCTAGCCAAGTGACAGACAAAATCTGATACCAATTGACAATAAATAATTTGTGTTGCTTTTCTTTGGTATGACAGGCATTTTGATAGTCATGTGACCCCTTATTCGTACTCTGAACTTCCAGTTAAACTTTCTTCAATATGCATGATGAGAATTAACCAGTGTTCATAAATATTTCCACAATGAATAAAACTTTATTCTTCAGTTGCATTTCCTTTTTTCACAGATTTCTTCTAGTGTTTTTGTCTGTATTAAAAAGATAGCCTTTTTTCCTCTCTTCTGCCACTTACTACATTCATTTTCTTCTAAAAAAAGGAATGAGTGAGCTTTAAAAACATGAGTAAGCATGTAAAGAAACAATATATTAAGAACTAAAGAAAAGTTACTTGCAAATTAATAAACTCAGAGCCAAAAAAGATCAGAATCTAAAAGATTTTTATTTCCACCGTAAGCCTGTAGATAAAATACTATTTTCATCCAAATTTATGGGAAAAGTTATCATTAGTTTTTTCTGCTTAAAATGGTTTTAACTGGAAAACCAGTGAAGCAGACCATAGAGGCATGGAAGATCACAAATGGAATAGTTTTCAGTGCTAAAAAAATAAAAGAAAGAATATATTATTTAAAGTATTAAAGAAGCTCACATTTGAGATATTTAGCATACAGTACTGTTTTATGTGAAGTGCTCAAAGCATGTGGGAGATACACCCATATATAATATTTTCTAACTCTCTCACTTCAAATATAGTTCAACCCTGATGCAAATTATTTATTTATTTAATTGTTTAATTCAGTTGAAAAGAAAAGAAACATATGGAATAACCAGGAAAAAACTCCTCAGATCTTCCATACTAAAGTAGTTTCTCCATTACTGAATGTTAAAGCCAACATCTTTTTTGTCTTTGAGACACCCTTTTCTAATACCCTTAAAATTTATTAAAAAAAAAAATCCATAATTTCTTGCCTATTTCAAAGCAAAAAGCTCAAACGAGGAATGCAGCATGTGTCAGTTCTGTGGAACAGCAGTGTAGTAAGTATAGCACCAGAGTTGAAAGTTTCACTCTGTACATATGTTTCCAAGTTTCAGTCCTTGGTATATGGGACATTTTAAAAATATGGTTATTTGGATTAAAAAGAGTAAAAAACAGTAATATCTTTCCTATTTGCTTCATTGAAACCACTACTTTTCAGGTTTTAGCGGTGTCAGTTCTCCTTTTCTGAGACAGAGTTAACAGCTTCTTTTATTTAAAAGTGTTCATGTAAGTCATTCAAAATTCAATTGAACCTCTATTAACCAAGAAGCATTGATAAATACATGATCAGCTGAGCAAAAGAAACATACCTGGAATGTATATACATAATCATATGCAGCTCCTCATAATTTTAGATCTATATTTGCAGGGTTATTTCTCTAGATCTTGTCTCTGCTAGTTTGCTGCATGGCTCATGCACTATTGAAACAAGATTCTTTTAGAGTAAGAGCATTATTAAAGCATCTTAGTCCATTTGACCTACTCTGGAACATTTCAATGACACTGTGACTTAGAAAGAAAAAGCAATGGCAATTAAGCTTCAGTGGTTTACAGATGATTTCTCAACATAAAACTAACTCCTAATGTCAGGGATGAGAAGTAGATCAACTGAGTTTATGATACCATGAATTAAATAATGCAATATTAATGATGAATGCACCCAATAAAGCTTAGTTAATCCAGAGTTACTTTGCAAATAGGACACAACTATAATATGACAAAGCCATAAAATTAGTTAGCACTTTTAAAGCCTGTAGTTTTAATTAATTTCAGATTCAATTTAAAAAAAAAGATATCAGCATATTGTCGTAACAATGGGATTATGGGCACTTTGTCAGGCCTCCTGCTGCTGCTACAAGAAAGATACACAATCTCTTACTACCTAGGTCTAGTAACAGTTTTTTGTGGGCTACATTAAGATCCTTGCTTGACTTTTATATTCAGTGATTCTTACGGTCAGTGGAGAGAATCTGACAATCCCAGAAATCAATTCTACCTATTTATCTCAAGCCTGTATCTTAGGAGTGATAAGCACCACCTAATAGAGGGGAATTTTTATTTATTTATTTTTTAACTGTGTAATGAAAACTCAATGATCTGAAACTGGAAGACATGGGGTGGGCAAAATTTAGTGGGTTGTTGAATTGCGTAACATATTCTACCAGGAAACCCTATAGCGTTATTCAATCCTTTTTTTCCCTATATATTTTTTATCTTAAGTTTTATCAAATATTTTTTTAGTGCCATCAACATTTAGTCTCTTATTCCATCCCACATCTGCGGCTTTTTCTGATCCATTCTTCCTTGCTGTTCAGCAGCAATAGAGTATGAGGAAAACGCTACTCCAGAAATTTGCCAAGGGATTCTTCACTGACTGCCCTTTATTTATGTTCAGTTGTCCACAGTGGGATTCATATTCCCCTCTTAAACATCAAAACCACAGAATCCAGAACCTGGGATAGAGTCCTTAAGTTTCCTATATAGTTAGGAGAGAAAAATGGGCACTTAGAGAGCACAATTCATGCTGTCCTAACAAAATGTCTAAAATAAGTAAGTCAAATGCTTTCCAAAAGTAGATTATTGCTTCCATTGACCATAAGGTGAGTTTAGGATGATTGGCTCAGCTGTAGATGTCTATACAAAAATATTTGAAGTTATTTGTGATGAATTTCTATCTCTAAATTATTACAGTTCACAGTATATTTGTTTTAGCTACATTGCTAAAAGCAAGTACTTTAAAAGTGATAAGACACACAAAATATGTTACTATAAAATGAGTTTTAGCAAATGTCACATTAAAATTTTTAAAAGTGAAAGTTATAAAAAAGAAACTTAGAATCTGAACACAATTAGAATTACAGAATTGAGGTAGCTTAACTGTTTTGACATGGGTAAAATTTCTGTTTATTTGCTGTGTGAATGTAGTTGCCTTAAAACAAAGCTTTCATGGATAAGTGTTTGGCTGAACCAAGGTGCAAAATGCCTATACAACTGGGTACATGACTATATTAGATGGATAAATTCTGTTGGTTAACCAGAACTAACATATAAAACATATAGAAGTCAGAGTAGTCAACTGACAATTTGTCCTGAATTGATTTATAGCATACACACTGAAATTTCAGGTCTATATCCGTAATCATTTGATACTAATTTAAAAAGAATAATACACAAAATATATATAAATTACTTTTTTCAAGTAAATATAAGAGCCAAGTTATAGGAGGGTACATTTATTTTAAAAGACACTTTCTGTTGCAATATGCTAAAAGCTATTTACTACTACTTGTAACAGTTTTTCATCCTTCTATGAAATGTGTTTCAACCATGTAAGAACACCCTACTCACTTGCCATTTAATGCTGCTACTCCAACGGTGCTTCTGGCAATCGACATACTTGCCACAAATGTCCACTGCTGACTTTGAGGATCCCACCTCTCAACTGTATTCAAATAACTCCAACCATCGTGTCCTCCCACTGCATATATAGGCCCTTCAAGCACTGTAACTCCTGAAATGAAGGAGAGAGAGAATAAAAGTGTGCTTTCTTTATTAATAGTAAGAAAACAAAGTTTTCCAAAACACAGATAACAAATGAACCTGCATATTCAAAGTGAAAATGGATGCACAAATTTGAGATTGATTAATTTAGGATTAATGAACATGAGTAAAATTAATGCCACTCCACATGACTTTATGAAAAATAGGCCTTGTCAAAGAAATCTAATTCGATTCCTTAAAAGGATGCGATAGTCTTAGATTTCTATATAGCGTTTAACTATTATTTCAGCCACTTTTTATAGAAAATCTGCTTTCCCCTTAATCAAAATACTGTTCTTCCCTCATTTTCATGGATTTTTAGCTTTTCCTTTTTTTTTTTTTTTTTAATGACTAAAGAACGACAAGGTAATTGCATTAATGCAATGGATTTTTATCTGCATTTCCTGTTTTACTCTTTGACTGGGCTTTATACAAAAAATAGTCTTCACTGACTTCTCTAAAATAAGCATTTGTTATTTATTATCATACAGAACTCACTACCTATTAAACTTTATTTACTGCAATAAAGATGCTTTTGGGCAATATGTATAGTCTTGATTAAAGTGTCCCAGCTAAATGGTGTCAATACATTGCTGCTCATCAGTGCAATCTGAAAAAAAAAAAAAATTGTTGAAAACACTAAAAAAAATTTGCAGTCAAATTGAACGAACAGGGGCAAAAAAAAAAAAGAGAGAAAAAACCACAAGATAGGAGGACAATAAGTTGCACTACCATGATATTACTGTATAATGGGAAGAACAATTTTTCCTACCTGAAAAATAATTCTTCTAAGCATTTAGACTTAGGAATTTATGAAAGCAAACTGTGTTATTTTTTAGCTAAATGATCTAAAAGTGAATGTTGTCTAGTGTGCAATAGCAAGCATTTTCCTTTTGATTGCCTTCCCAAAGCTATGTAGCAAAAACTCTATTATGTCTAATTAGGTGCTGAGATCTGTACAGTTTAAATTATTTATACTTGGAGATTGGAATGGGATTTTAAATTGCTTTTCTGTGGTGTCAAAAATAATGGAACACTACCTATCATATTTTGAACTCTGCCTTTTATCTGGGTGATAGACTGAGTTTCACACAGTAAATTTTTAAAAAGTGCCAGTTTTTACAAAATAACAGGAAATATAATTTCTTATTGACACCTTTGGATATGAAATGGCAAAGTAAAAATGGTACCAGCATTACTGTAGTGTCTGCATTTTGGTATTTGCAGAGATAGAATTTTAACCTGGAAGGATAAACTTGTATCCCACAACTAATTTTTTTAATAAGGAAAATTTTTTTAAGAGAGCAGGCATATGTTATAGAATGACACTAAAGGTGAGGAGGCAAATATATCAGTGACTTATTATCAAAGTATTAAACTTGATAATTAACAACCAGTCACCACTATTTTAAGCTTCAAATTTATTTAGTTTCCAGGTAGCTGTAAATCTCTAATAATCTCCTTTCTCACCAACATCTACAGAAGGATACTTAGATAATTCTGTATTAATTGCAACCAACATTGTTACTTTTCCTTTCTCTGTTCTTGTCCTCTTTATGCCTTAAACCATTTATTTTCATATTACTGGGTAAACATAAATAAATGTAATGATAACAAAGACGAATTTGTTTTAAACTATACATCAATTAATTAAACCTGGTATTGAATTTTCACAAACATAATCTTAACTGGGTGTTAAATACAAGTATTGCCATAGGCCATGCTGAGAACAGTGTATGATAAAACTGAGAATTAGACCTGACCTACCTTCATTAGTGAATATTCAGAGATACACTGTTGAAAATACCTCTTCCTATGTTTATTCACAGGCAGGTATCAGGGCAGATTAAAAGGATTACAAAGTACCCCTGTCCTCTTGGGCCAGAAGACACTACATAGAAATGTTAATATAATGCAAATTTATAGAAGTAAAGATTGGCCTGCTGCCTTTTTATTTACATTTGGATTTGTAGATGAAACACCAGATTCTCAAGTCTGCCACACTATTATCCTGAGAGCATGACTCAGAAATTATATAAGTGTTGCCATTATGATTTGCAGCTCTTTAGTGAATTGGGTCATGATCTACTACTTACAAAGGGTGCAAAGTACAATGCTAAGGTACTTAATGATTCAGAAAAAAATATCACTGTAATGGTCCCAGTGAATAGGAGAAAACTCCAAAGCAAAAATCTAATACATGTAAATCAATATTGGAGAGAAAATACTTTAAAAGACTCAGGTCTTCCGTCAACAAACAGTGAAAGCAGTTAGAATGATAAATTTCCCCTGAGATTTCAACATTAAGAAATAACTGTAATTTAACTACATAGAGGTACATGGTACTAGTCAAAACAGCATAAAAGAAAGGGTCTCGAATCTCCAAACAGTTGCTTCTGAAGGGGTAAATGATACATCAATGCAAGAGCATACTGTGCTCTGGTAAGCTAGTCTGCTGAAGAACTATTCACTATACTTAATGCTTAGACGATTATAGGTTTGGGGGGTTGTTTTTTGGTTGGTTTTGTTGTTGTTGTGTTTGTTTTTTGGGGGGGGGAGGTTTTTTGGGAAGGACTTGGTGGTATGTGCATAGAAATCACCACATAAAGAGGAGGAACACAGATATCCAGCACAGCACTGCTTTGTGAGATGCTGTTATATCTGCAAAACTTACCATTCTAGAAAAGAAAGATATTTCCTACAGGATTTTGACCCAAAGAACCTTTCTGGGAGATGAGTTTTTGTCCTGTTTTCCATTCCAGACATACTGTTAAATTAATGCTAGCGAATAATCTTTTGTGCAAGAATGTAAAAGAAGAAGAAGCAGATTAATGGTGTGTATTGGCTTTGATTGGGATAATTAATTTTCATCATAGTAGCTGGTATGAGGCTATGTTCAAGATTTGTGCAGGCAACACTGCTGATAACACAGGGGTGTTTTAGGTACTGCTAAGCAGTGCTAACAGAGTGTCAGAGCCTTTTCTGCTTCTCACCCCACCCCTCCAGCAGTTTTATCATACCAATAGCTTTATCATACCAATAGTGTATAAGCTATTATAAGATTGGTCTGTTGGTTTCAAAGCTGATACAGTTGTCCTCATTTTACTGACAGTTCTTTCTTCCTGCCTTTCATCTCAAGCCTCCTGTCCATAAAGACACTGAAGGTTTCTATTTGCCCTGATGTCTGAAACAGAATCTCAGATTCCCACGTCTGTTTATTCACTTCTGTATATTTTTTTTTAATCCACATAGTGGTTTCTTTTACATACAAGAACATATATAAACTTCAGGAATATTTTGCCGCAAACCTTCATAAAGAAAACCAAAACATCAAGACAAAACTAATCCCTACTTATCTTTGTCTGTCTCTTAATAGAAGATGTGAATTTGTCATTTTTGCCTCCTCTGTAACCCATTAATGGTGATACAGAAAAAGAAAATGTTATCCTGTAAGTGAGCAGATAAAGAAGAAAAAGAATCCCCTTTATTATTCACATTTTTATTGTTTCTTTTACAGTTACCATGGATGTAACTGTTATGGTTGTATTAAGCATTTATTTATATTCCTAGTCTACTTAATGGTTTCTCCTATGCCTTAAATGTTTTCTTGATAGATTGTAACTCTATAGACAAACATGTATTTATTGGGACTCAAGCTCAATCTAAAATAACATCATTGTTTAACTGCCATGGCAGCAGTTTTCAAAATAAAAGATGAAAGTTAAGCTCTCACTGACTTGAAAATTAACTTTCAATCTAGGTCTAAAGAGTGTCATCATTCATAAAAAAAAAGAGAGATTCAGGAAGCAGATTTCCAGTTTGCAATCTACTCAATAATCTTAGTTGTACCTTGAGAGGCAGGAACTGCTCCAAGCCACAGATTATTTAATACTAAACTTTCTCTTTTTTTTTTTTTTTTTAATGGAAATGGGACTGCCACCTCATTTGTTCTATTCCATTGTATATATGCTTACTTAGGGGGATGAATCCTACCCTAATTCTTAGGTCTCTAAAACTGTAGTCTGTAAATATGTCTTAAGCTATCACACATGCTAAAAAATATTTATTAAATAATAATTATTTTTTGAAAATTTTAAAATTCTTTAGAAAGCATCTCATTGATTTTCAATCACTGAAACAGACAACAATGAAATATTCTAAAAGTAGTTACAATATTGTAGAAATTATAACTGAATGAGTTTAAAAATGTATAGACTTAGATTGATTAATGTCTTTATACAAGTATTTGTCTTCTGAGATTTACCATGTAGAAAGAATCAAACCAAATCCAGGATAAATTATTTATGCAGACCAGAATTTTTGTGACATTTTGCATAAATACGTAACATTAAATTTACATTGGTTTGCAATTCAGTCTTGATATTCTTTATATATGGAAGCTTATTCCCTTGTCTCAACAGTAAGGGTCATGACCGACTGCTGATAAGGGTCATGCATTTCTTCTGGTGAGTAAGCTCTTCAATTGATTTATTATTTCTTTTTATTAACAAAAGGTTTTAATCTCAAGAATTTCTAACATCATAAATAATAAAAATATCTTCAGATTTTTTCACTATCATTCCATGATTTCAGGACACAACTCTGTCATGTGCAAGTCTGCTCATGAATCTAACAATATTTTCTCTGGAATACGGAAAATCTCTAGAAATAATGATCTGAGTCAAATAATGAATATTTGGCCTAGCATTTCTACAACTTTTTCAGAATGGAGAACTATTTTCTTCAAAGTTCAAGAAAGCTTCAAAATTTCTCATTGCATAGGCACATTTAATTATCATTATTAAATAGTGCATGGTGGTTAGTTCTCTATGTTGGGAAAAAGCAAAATAACCTTAGTATTAAAAAAACCCAAACAACTGAAAATGTCTTCCTGGGTAAACCATCCACCTTAATAAAGTTTATGTAACATTTTTTATTCTTAATACTCATAAGACATTTAACTACATTTATATTCTCTGTAACTTTTAATATGCATAGTCCTTTTAGAGAATCACAATACTTTTGTAAAGTCCCATGACTATATTGCAAATTTACATCTTGATTGCTGTTTGTATTCTGGATTATAATTTTTTTCACCAGCATTTAATGGAAATCTAAATGTATATACAGTTGATTGCACCTCATAATTTAGGAAAAATTACTTTATTAAGTCTTGTACTTAAAATTGCATAGGAGAAAATTTCAGTGGATAGAAGCATTGACTTTAAGCTTTTGTATTATTTAAAAAATGGTCTTCCATACAAAATAAAATTGCTACAAGAATTATTCAATAAATACACAAAACTCCCTATTATTAGCAGTTTCAGGAACATATTTAGCTTAAGTATGCACCTGCCCTTGGAATTTAGTTATCAGTTAAACTTCTTCATGCTTGGACATGCATACATTAGAACTGCTGACAACATAAGGCAAGGACCCACAGCTTTTAATGAATGCTTTTAGTGCAGGTAAATTGTTTTAATTTATTTTGTGATGAAGTAAATGGCAGTTTACAACTTACAAGCTCAAAAATGCCACTAGTTCTATAATGGACAGAAGCACTGATCATGAACCAAAATATCCACAGAAAAAAAAAAGCAGTACGTTTAGACTAACTGGATATGTGTGTATATGAATTATATACATGCACACAGGTACGTAATGATATATAGATATATACATATATGACATATATGGACATATACAGACATATACACATGTACACATATATACACACAGATCTGTTTGAATTGGTATACATAGACATATATGTATAGGTTTTTACATACCATTATTATTTATGGATCAAAGAGTAGGTAATAATGTCTTTGATTTTGGCCAAAATAAAGTTCTTCTTATTTTTTATTTGTTATTTCTGATTTTACCTACTCCCTTTGATATGTAACTTACCACTTTTTTGTCTGATATTCAGTTTATTCACAATCTTTTCCTCTTTTAATATTTCTACTTAAAATTACAGAGGTATCGCTGCTATTTTTTTCAAATTTTTTTTTTCCTTCCCTCTTCCTTGTGTGTTGGATTCTAAACAACACACGAGGCCTACGGCCACACCACCCTGAAAAAGCCTTATCTAGTTTTATCTCAGAAGCTAAGCAATGTTGGGCTCGGTTAGTACTTGGATGGGAGGTCGCCTGGGAATCCTAGGTGCTGTAGGCTTTATACTGTCCTGGGTTCAGCAGCAGCAGCCATTTTTCTCCTTCTTAGTAGCTGATGCAGTGCTGTGTTTTTGACTTTCAGCCTGGGAACAGCACTGATAACACTGATGTTTTTAGGTGCTGCTCAGTAACATTTACTCTGACCAAGGACTTTCTGAGTCATGCTCTGCCAGGGAGGAGGGGAAGCCGGGAGGAAACAGAGACAGGACACCTGACCCAAACTAACCAAACAGGTATTCCATACCACAGCATGTTATGCCCAGTATATAAACTAGGGGCAGTTACCCAGAAGGGTGAGATCACTGCTTGGGTCAGGCTGGGTATCAGTCAGCTGGTGTTCCCAGGATGAAAGTCAAATTACAGCACTGCACCAGCTACTAAGAAGGAGAAAAATGACTGCTACTGCTCAACCCAGGACAACAGCACACATGGAAGTGGAAAATCAAGCTGGGTCTAAGAAAGCAGGTGGGTCAGTCTTCTCCAGTGAAATACAGATAGACCCTTGTGAAAACACATAATCCCATATCAATGTCAAAGACGTTCTGGGATATCTTATCCTACAATCCCCTAACATTTTGTGCTTTCTTTACACTTCTGAATCTTGATTTTGCATTTTAGATATTCATTCCTGTACATGTCAGTTTCATGACAATCCCAACATAGGCAGGTATTCATGCCATCTAATTTTATCATAGCTCTTAAGTCCTTAAGAATACATGTACATTACATATTTAGCTGGCTCAGAATAATGAGTTGAAGCCATAACCCACTGTGTAAACTGAGATACAGAAACTCTTTACATCCTCTGGGACCATTCACTCTGGACCTATATGCTATATAAGTAAATCTAAGGCTTTCCCATCAGCAGTGAATATTTTCATAGACTTTCTAGCATTTTCACTTGGACAATTCCAACTGGCAAAATGCTCTTCTTGAGGAAGGAAGGAGGAAAAATATGCAATTTGCTTCCCCTATAAGCTGTGCATGAGTTTGTTAGGTAATGGCATGGTTATCCTTCTTCCCACACTGATTATCTTGCAAATATATGTTTGACTATAAATAGTGAGATCAGTGTATATATACAAAGCCAAAAATCTACAGGCCAGGTCTAGGCTTAACAAACAGTATAAAGCTAGCCTAAAATAGGAGCTTGGACACTCTTTATGTAATTCATGGAAAGGGCAAGACAATTTAGGACACCCATCTGAAAAGACTACCCTTATCCCTCAACTACACTGGAAGCCTAATTTTGACACTGAGGCAAATAAAATTGCTTTGGAAAGACAAAATGGCTACCAATCCTTTGTTTAAAAACAAGCAAACAAATAAACAAACAAATAAACAACAAACCAAACATGGTTCTACTGTATTTAATATTTAAAGTTCTAATTGATTCCTTATTTCCTCTCCCCTTGTCCTCCTCTTTGTGGCCTATAAAGACTTTTTATGAAGCAATTTTGCACCTACTTTTCCACTTTTTTTTTGTCTGAATTTGTAATCCCCAATCCATTTTATGTTTTTTTTCCCTTCCTCACTAGGAAAAGTTTAGGGCTTTTTTTATTTATCAAGCATTCCTTAGTGATTTATTAATACTTTCCTGTGTTATAGCTGAAGTTGTCGCATTTTCACCACCACTGGGAACAGCAGGAACAGCATTGAAATTAAAAACAGATTCTGTAAAATTCTGGAACACTGGTAAAAGAGACCTTATATGCATTTCTGCAGCATTGTTATTAAATTTAATCTTAGGAAACAATTTTAAATCACTGAGGTATTTAGTTCCATGATGCTAACAACATATATTCTCATCACTACTTTTTATTGTGAGAAAGACTTGTTTAATAGCAAAAATGCATTGCTCCAGCCACTGTTGAAATGCATATTGTAAGTGTAAAATGGTGGGGAAGGGGAAGAATATTCATTTTGTGAGATATTGACACACTAGTACATTAAAGGACTTACTGCTGTTTGTCATTCAGGGTAATGGACATTATAACCTAGCATGTTTTTTCCATTTCTATTTTTCATGATGTAATGATTCTGTCACACCCAAGTAACTGCAGCAGAACAGCTAGTGAGCACATTTCTACTGATTTCTGTACCTTATAGAAGTTATATTCTGGTGGGTATGTCCTATATACTCTAAAGTCCTTTCTTTGAGAAAAAAAAAATTCCCTCATAATTTTACATTTAAGAATAAAAAAAGAATATTTTGAAACATCATATAATTATTTATGCAATCAAATAAATAGCAGCTTTTTTCTAGTGTATATATATGATATATACAATAGAAAACCATATAAATGTTTTCTGTTTAATTTAAAAATAATTTTAACAACAACAATAAATGTATACTTGTTTGAGGAGTACAGTGTGGCTAGATCAATGCTATGAGTGCTATGGATAATATTGCTAAAAACCAAACCAACCCAAACCAACCCAAAAAAATCCCAAACCAAAATAAAACAAAGAGAAATACAACTTATCTGAAAACAGGCTATGGGAAAATATGCCATCAGTCGTGATAAAACTATTGTTACAAATACTTTGTAAAGTAAATAAATCCATCACTGGTACAGTGTTTATAGCCTTTATTTCCTAACATACTATATTAATGAAAACATACAATTTGAATAAAAATAAATAATACCTTGATTGCTTGATAAACATGTCCATTTTTTAAATCAGTGCATATAAACTTGAATTTTCTTACCAGCCTAAACTTCCTAAAATTTCATTGTTTTGTTAGTGTTTCTTTTTCCTTGTTCTTCCGCCTTTCATTTGTTGTGTTGTGGATTGTTTTTTTCATTTTTCCCAGTATTATTTTGGTAAAAAATATAAATGTACTTTAACCTTGTATATATTCTTAGCAAACTAACAAGAAAAATTAAAAATGCAATCACTTATTGCTACTGTTCAGAGTGCTATAATAGCTTCAAAGTGCTGAGTTTTCCATTACAAATTACATATCTGAAAAATGTGGCATCTTTTTTATATTTTTTTTTTCCTTACCTAAGCCATGCCTATGTGTTGACATTGGTGGTAACACAGTCCAAGCCTTGGTCTTTGGATTGTAACATTCAACAGTGTTTAATGTCTTTAAACCATCACGGCCTCCAATGACAAATAGCTTGTCATCAATGACAGCAACACCAAACTGAAGCCTCCTGCCATTCATCACTCCAGCCTGAATCCAGATGTTTGTTCTGAGATCGTACTTTTCAATAGTTGTAGCACCTGATGAGACATAACAGAATAATAGTATAATGTGTACCAAATGCGTACAAAACTGTCATTAGTTGTTTTTTTTTCCTAAAAGTGTCAAAATTTTAATATTAATTTCTGAGTACTTCCAACATCTTGAAAAATATTTGTTTCTTTAGATAAAGTAGTCCCTAGCATGTTTATAAATATATGTATATATATATATAACTTTTTTTACAGTTCAGTGTCATACCTAAGATAACTAATCTTGTTACACTTGATTCCAATCTTACATAAAGTGTAAAAAAAATCCTGTAAGATTACATGATATTTTCATCAAGAATTAGAAGTTTTATTTTAATTTGGGTCCACAATTTCTTTTTTATTTTAAGTACTCATATGTTTCAGACATGTTTCTGCTGGAAGTACAGAATGTATTTACAATCTCAAGCAAAATATTTAAAGAATGTTTCCATACACAGTCAAAAACATTTCCTTCTGAACTTAGTTATTTGAATTACTCTCACAGATGAACTCAAAAGCTAAAAAGAGCTTTACAGATAAAGTAATTTACCAGTTAATCATGACAAAGTCATTAAGAAGCCCCTGCTGTTAAAAAAAAACAAACTTGTATGAAATATACAAAGATGAGATATAAAATGAAGAGTTTATTAAAAACAAGGGACAAAGGAAGCATAATTAACTTAACTAGATTTCAGAAAGTGAAAATGTAATGCATTCCATTAATTGTAATATGGGTGTAGGAAAAGTTAAAGCAAAAGCACAAATATTTAAATGCAGATGAGTTTAAGTTAATCCTTAAAAGCAAGACTTGATAATTCATCAGAAATGTAACCAACAATTTATTTCTAGATAAACGTAAGAGTGCTTCATTTTCAAAGTTTAAATATTCCTAAAGAAAGAATCAACAAAATTATTACATTTTAACAGCTAGCTATTTGGGTTATAATATAAGGTTGGAATTCCATGGGAAATAATTCTTTTAGGATTCATTTATTCTTTGGAATAGAGAAGCAATGAACCAAGTACAAACAAACATCATGAAAGCAATACTTTTGTTAATTGAACTAAAAAAAGCTTTAATTTAAATTCAATTTGTATATAAGCACAGCAGAGCAGCAATAATGTACAATTCAACTGGGTGTCTTAAATCCCCTGCTAGTTTCATGAAGCCATAAGATATATGAAGCAATTTTTGCATTCGATTAGGAAACATATTTATTTATCTTTTTGCCCCTAATTTAAAATTGAGAACCGTGTAAATGTATTAATCTTTAGGTTTGAAAGAACAAAATTACAGATTATCTGATACAGTTGTTTGGTGGTGCTGCAGGACATATTATAATGATGCACATTAATAAAATTATGCTATCATGCTTGAATTTTTTTATATGTGAAATCTATTAACGTTAAAAAGTAGAACTTCAGCATATGAGTTCTATAATGCTGTCTATTTCCTTGGTAAAAAGTACAGTTCAAAAGCTTGGTTGTTATCAACACCCACCTCTACCTTTCAGGTAGTTGTAGAGAGCGATAAGGTCTCCCCTGAGCCTACTTTCCTCCAGACTAAACAAAACCATTGATTTCAGCCACTCCTCATATGACTTACTTTCTAGACCCTTGTTACGGATAACCCCAGCCAGCAACAAAGTACCATGCAGCTGCTTGTTCACTCCCTGCCCCTAGTGGGATGGGGAGAAGAATCAGAAAAGAACAATAAAAAATACATGGGTTGAGGTAAGAATAGTATAAGAATAGAAATAAAGTAAAATAATAATGGTAATGGTGATGATGATAATGATAATAATAATGATAATAATCATCATCATCATCTGGAGAGAGGAATAAGCCCCCCAAAAACCCAAGTGAAGCACAATAAAATTGCTCACCATCAGCTGACTGATGCCCAGACCATACTCGAGCAGTGATCAGCACCTTCTGACAAATTCCCCCCAGCTTATATGACACACTATAGTATGGAATCCTTTTGTCTAGTCCAGATCACCTGTCCTAGCTGTGTTCCCTCTCAGATTCTTGTGCTCCTGCTCACTGGCAGAGTATAAGATACTGAAAAGTCCTTGAATTAGGGTAAGTGCTACATAGCAACAAGTAAAACATCAGCGTGCTATCAACATTATTCTCAGACTAAAGCCAAAACACAGCACTGCACTAGCTCCTGGGAAGAAAATTAACTCTCTTCCAGCTAAAAAAAAAATACAAAAACCCTTCAGCATGTTTGCTGCTCTTCTTTGGACACACTCCAGGAACTCACTTTCTTCCCTGTAGCGAGGGGCCCAGAAGTGAATACAGTATTCCAGGTGCAGCCTCATCAGTGCCAGGTACAGGTGGGGCTTCCCTATACTTCCCTAGTTCTGCTAATAAAAGCGACCTGATCACACAGCTGGCTCATATTCAGCTGTCTCTTGACCTCCAGATTGGGGAAGAACACTGGCCAAAATTTCTGCAAAAATCTATTCCTTATCCTCTGTTGTGGTTGGCTGTTCCTTGACTGTAGCATACAGAGGATTAAGATCCCCATAACAGAGAAACCTCTCCAAAGTTTATTTTTCTTTGGAGAGTGTGATTATATTTTAGAAACAAAGCTTTCAGAAGACAAAAAGGCTGATGAGGTGTCAAAAATTACAGGGAATAGGAATTTTACAAGTAAACAGGCCTTTACTAGAAAAACCCCAGGTGAACTGAGTTGGAAGTGAAAAAGTATGTCAGCAAGCATTTTTTCAGTTCACAATACACAGCACTCTTGCAGCCTTTTTGATCCTGATCTACATTTTATATCTTCTGCGTATCAGTCTCAGCAATTTGGAACTGACACCACATGGTCCCCTGGAGGGTGGGAAATAAGGGGCATAATTTGTGGAGAGATGGTTGGAGATTCATGCAGAGATCATGTCCTCTCTTCAAAGTATACAGAGAAACATTCAAAGCATTTTGATTCCTGTTACAGGCATGCTTGACTGCAGAAGATACCTTAAGATGAGAAAAAAGATCCAGGAGCTCACATTCACCTCCTAAGTAGGTTACATATTAGGCTGCTTTGGTGAGAAAAGATGTGTGTGTTTCTATATGTGTGTGTTCCACAGTGACAGTCGGAGCATTTCCAGAGGCTTGATCTTCAGAGACATCTTGAAATCCTTGAAAATCCTATTACAGAGGGTTTTGCCTTAATGCTGCAGAAGGCCACATTTGGTTTTAGGATAGGTTGTTTCTCAACTTAATCTTGTCCTCATACTAGTTGGCCTCTTTCTTAACATTAACTTTGGGCAACTGTCAGACTTCAGCATTCATTTTCTGCATAAGCCTGGACTCAATCTTTTTCCTGACACTGATCAACCAAACTGTTTAAGTAATATCCATATCGATATTAGAGAAGAGATTCAGATCAGCCCTGTGGAGAAGGACTTGGGGGTGTTGGCCGATGAGAAAACAAACATGAGCCGGCTTCACTGTGTGCTTGCAGCCCAGAAAGCCAACCGTATCCTGGGCTGCATCAAAAGCAGCGTCACCAGCAGGTCAAAGGAGGTGAACCTGCCCCTCTACTCTGCTCTCGTGAGGTCTCACTTGAAGTATTGTGTGCAGTTCTGGCGTTCTCAACTTAAAAAGGACATGGATCTGTTGGAACAAGTCCAGAGAAGGGCCACAAGGATGATCAGGGGACTGGAGCACCTCCCATATGAAGATAGGCTGAGAAATTGGGGCTGTTCATCCTGGAGAAGAGAAGGCTGCATGGAGACCTCATAGCAGCCTTCCAGTATCTGAAGGGGGCTGCAGGAATGATGGGGATGGACTCTTCATTAGGGACTGTAGTGACAGGACAAGGGGTAATGGATTAAAACTTAAATAGGGGAAGTTTAGATTGGATATAAGGGTTACTACATTTAAATTGTCAAATCCCAGAATGTTGCATGATTGCATATAAGGAGGAAGTTCTTTCCTGTTAGGGTGGTGAGGCACTGGAATGGGTTGCCCATGGAGGCTGTGGAATGCTCCATCCCTGGCAGTGTTCAAGGCCAGGTTGGACAAAGCCTTGGGCGTTTAGTGTGAGGTGTCCCTGCCCATGGCAGGGGGGTTGGAACTAGATGATCTTAAGGTCCTTTCCAACTCTAACTATTCTATTATTCTATGATTCTATGATGTATCTCTCATCTCTCTTCATGGTCCAGTCCCCTGCTTGGACTAGAATTGGATAAGCACCAGGATTCTTCCTTATCCACAACCTTTTCCAGAAACCCTTCTTTCTAAAGGTAAGAAATTTTGGTTACAAACTGGAATAAAGCCATAAGATTGTCCAACTAAGCCTCTAATACCAGCTCCCTCGGACTGTGGCCACAGCATGCACCAGCTGCTGTAAAGACAACAAGCTTGTGCCCTGCAATACTCCTGCCATACTGCCAGGAAACGATTTCAAAGAAACGAGAGCCACTTTATGAACTGCAATGTGCACTCCACTGTAGTAGGATGCCAGACATTTGTCAGGGTAGAGCCCGAAAGTAAGGAAGTGATGCTGAGGTGAAATGCAACAACAAATTAGAGGTATACCATTTAAATCCATCAGTTAACATCACTGGCTAGCATCACTACATTTTCTTATCAGGTGTAAACATGCAGGCATGTGAGAACTTCAAAGTAAGCATGACTTTAGATTAATACTATATATATATACACACACATATGTTTATATATATAAAATGCATACATTTTATATAAAGGTACATGAATGTATTTTTTAACATACATGTCAATTTTTCATCTGTAAGCAGGGAAAGAAGAACAGATTATTTGTCTATTTTTAAGTCTCTATTCTAGAGATGATAATAACAGGGATTATAAGAGTTGCAATTTTTTTCTTCTAACATTAATAGTGGGTGTTGGTGTCTAGTCCCTGATATACTGGAGTGACTAAAGCAATCGAAAGAAGATGGTCGGAAAAGGAGTGACTCATCAATTCAACTGACTTCTCAAAATGCATCAGAAAATTGCAACAAAATCTCACTGCACAAAATTTTAGGAAAGTATACTAGTCATAAATACATCCTTAAACATGCAATAACATGCCAAGTTACAGTCTTTGCCATGAGTGTGAGTGAAACTTGCTTCCCTAAAAAATTTTGGATAATAAACCAATGAATGTTTATAAAAGAAGTTTTTCACTTAAAAGGGTAGTGGGGCAGTAACCACAGATCACAACTGTACTTACGTAAAACAATATGAGAAATTCAGATATATATGAAATATGGCAGGTATTTTCTGTAAGGGATATTTTTTGATGTATACAGCTTCAGTAAGGAACACTCAGAGAATTTAGGTGGACAGTGATATAATAAGCATGGGATTATGTGGGTCAAAGTGATTATGATGGATATCTGCCTTCACAGAAAGTAATCACTAAGCAATTAACAGTAAATTATGAGTCACATTAAACTTAACCTTTGTATGTACTTCATTTTTTTTAATTGATGTTCCATCTTTCTACTTGTCAGTAGAAAGCTGATGTAATTTTAGTCCCTCATTCATCTTTAAATATGCTCTTTTCTTGGTTTTGGTTTTAGCAGAAATCATATCCTTTTCTCAGTTGTCATATCAACTACCACACTTGCTCTCTACAAACAGAATATTTAAGTGATTGGAAAAAGAAGAAATAGACAAGTCCCTTATTAAACTAGTATGATATCAGAAAGAAAGCAGGAAACAGGAAACAATGGATAGAGAGAGGCCATACATGGTCCAACTTGTCTACAGGTCATGAAGGGTCTATAATTTCATAGGAGTCTTTTCATGGTACAGCTGAATAACATGGGCACACATAACAGTAATAGCTCTATGGGAGGCCCCATTTTCTTAGATTAAGTCTCTGTTCCACAGATGCAGGAAGTCATGATTTTCTCAGATGCCACTGAAAACTGTCAGAAGTATAAGAAAAAAAATATAGCAGAAAGTGTGTGTCTGAAAAAACAGACACAAATATATTTAGATATATATGTAAGAGAAAAAAGAGATCTTAATCTTTATTAAAGCTGCTGGAAACCAAAATGCTCAATTAAGACCTTATTGTTGAATTCACTGTGATGCTGATATGATTTTTATTGTATTAATAATAATGTAGTGGTGCACTTAGAATTATGAATAATTGTAAATTTATTAATTTTTATTTAAATAAATAAAAACATATGAATTCAGAATTTAAACAGCCTGTAGATTTCAGAGCCAGAAAAAATCTACCTTATGTTTACTGTGTTAGTATGCATAGAACTTCTCACAAATAGGTCCCTTTTAGTTAGACACTGGAAAAAAAATTAAAAATCAACTAAATATACTACAGACTGAAAACCAGACTTAGGCTGAAGAAGGCATACAAAAATAAACAATTTGATAACAGTAAATATTGGTTAGTTCTATGGCCATATGTTTATTTGCTGGATTTAACTAGAGAGAGGTAAACAGGGGGGAATAAGGAGGGTGACGTAGGTAGCAGGGAGAAAGAAAGGAAAATGATAAAGGAGATAGTAAAATGAAGGTGAGATTATCAGAAGAAGATGACAGTCCTGAATGCTTATATTTCATACATATTTGTTCCTTACTGGGTTCTAGTGGGAGCAGTAAAACAAAAATAGAACACCTGGTTGCAGTGATCACTTCAGGGTCCACTCCTCACTGGCAGGTTGGTGGCCTTCCTGCAGTTCCTTGTATCCTGCAGTTACTTTGAAAAGGATTTTAGCAGGCTTTCTAAGCTCAAGCATCTCTATACAATTCTAAGCATCTAAACTGTGATATGAAAACACTGTCTATGACATAGGCCTCATTATTTCATTAATTCTGAAGAAGTTAGATTTTCCTACAATGTAATTATCTAATTATCTGATATAATCAGATTGCAGGAACACAAGTCAGTCTTTGCCACCAGGTCTGGAGGGACTCTAGAATATTCCCTGGACATATGCATGTAGCAGAAAAAGGGAAGAAACCCTCCTCTCATTAATTTTCACTACTAAAAGAGTCAAACAACTCATTTTAAACCACCACGGTGTGGCGCTGTGGAAGAACAGACAGCAAGATGCTGGTTGCAGTGACGAGCAAAAGGTGACAGCACCACATGCCAGCTGGGCTCAGGAAGCTTTGTTTTCTCTGCCATCACTTGTAGATGGCAGCCATCAGAGCCAAATCCTAACTGAAGCAACTTCCAAACTGTACAAACTCGAAGAAATGACCAATGTTGGTTAATGCTCCCTACCCCTGTCTATACAGGCTGTGATGACTTCACAATGTTGGAAATCTGTAGAGAACTACTTTTTTCTAGTCTCCATGGGCAAAGTAATTCTGGTTAAATATTTCAGAAAAATAGAAAAAAAATCTGATTCCCCAATAATAGGAGGATGGAAAGAAGCAGAAAAGATACAATGGTATATTTTCTTAGGGAAGCAGCAGATACAGGTTTAATACGAAAATACAAACAAAATATAGTAAAAATACTTTATTAATTTTTTTTGGGTGCGGTGTATGTGCTGATTGTGCAGAGACAGACATATTTACCTATAAAACAAAACAGATGGGATGCCACAATATAAGTAAAACACACTAAGCCCAAATTAAAATACTGCTAATTAAAAGATTGAATTAAATTACATTAAAATATATTGTGTTATAATTTATTTCAGTCATGTATCACTCCAGTGTTTTTTAGTCATTTAATGATGAAAAAGAAAAACGTGATTTATTAGATGCTTTTTAAGATTTTGGGTATGAATCTGAAAGATTAAACAAAAGCGAATACATAGAATATTGAGGATTTTATAATAAACATACTATGCACTCACCACTTCTCCTATTTACACATACATGCACAAACCCCTATCTTTCAGAAGGACAGATCTCTAAAAATGTCTGGTTATTTCAATGAGTAGTACTGAAGACAGAGTGTATGAAAGAAAACATTGAGAGGTGAAACAGGATTCATTTAATAGGTATTTGCATGGTAAATTTAAAACCATATAAGACTGTGGCAGTTCAAATTATCTCCAATTAGAAGTGAAGGATTTCTCTTGATATTCTGGATACTTTTTCCTTTATCCTAATTGAAATTCTACTTATTATCCAATGGCACACTGGATTAGATTAGTTCTGCATATCATATGTTCTATCATGGGCATTATAAGCCCTGATTAATCAAGGTTTATGTGATAATGAGAGACCTACAAAGAAAACTTTAGAATGATCAGGGTAGTTTTGCATGACAGTTCAAGTGCTGCTGACAACTCCAGTATGTATGCAACAGGGTGTTCATGTTTCTACCATCCAATATTTCTGATGAAATAATAAAGTACTAGATCTAGTAAATTTACCTTCACCTGCAAATCTGTACACCATTGCAAAATACAAATATCTATTTTTTGGTTTAGTTTTAATTTGTAAGCCTGTGAAATTGTGAAATTGTTTTGGTGATACCTTTTCAAGTGATCTTTTAGTTATCTTTCTATTATACCTACTCTTTTTTTCTGAAGTTAAGCATATTACATTTCCTTGCAAGTGATTTTTAAATCAATAATTTAGTATAAAACAGATTATCATTCACATTATTTGTTCATAGTTGATTGAAGACTAAATATATATATAGCAATGTCATTATATATATATATAATTAAAAAGAGTAAATGTGTTAAAATACTGCTTGTAACTCAATGTTTTAAGTCAAATGCAGAAATATGTAGAACCTGACTTCCAAAGATGTTATCAAGTAGGTGCAGGCCACATGAAGTCAGATGAACTTCACGAAGGATGTCTGAGACTGTAAGAGCACTGTATTCATTTCAGTTAAGTATAAATGCAGGAACTCTGATATAAACAGAGGGAAAATTGCTTCAGAAACAGACACAAATCCCTTAACATCTCCCCTTGCCCCAGACACCACCTTTGTATTCAGTGTAGATATTTCCGTCATAAAGGAACTTTTTTTTTAATGATTTTATGATTCAATACTTAAACCCATGAAGAAGGGGTAGTAAGTTCTGCATTTATCATGACAAAATTTCTCCTTTTTTTTTTTCCCCTGTAAGACTTTCTGCTGATTTTGCTATACTAAAGCTGTTGCTGACTTGTACTCTGACCATTTTGTTTAAGATTTAGAGATGCTGCTGTGAGTAGGTGCAAAATGATGACCTTGATCTAGTGATCTGCAACATTACATTTTGAACTGAAAAGATGGTTACTCAAGTGGAACGAATGTGACCTAAACAGGTTACTGATGCATCTACTGAGGATAATCTCTTGGTAAAGAAAGAGCTATACAGAAAACAAGGGAACAGTTCACCATTCTTCACTTAGAATGTAAGAAATTCCTTTAAGCACTCCAAAAATTGTACATTAAAAAAAAAAATTTAGTAAAAAAACCCTAACAACCAAAAACATTAGGATCTGCTATAAAGTGACATGAACAAATATCAGAAAATTTTTTGTAATTTAGTTATTAAGTGGGATCAGAATTCAGAATTCTCTAAAACTGCTACAAGTTTTTCTAATAATATTTATATTTTAAAGAGTATCAGAAATGACAGATTTTTGACAGTGGTTTTAGGTAATGACGTTAGTGTTAGGTGTTTTGTTTTACAGCATAGTATTATGTTTTACAACATAAAACATTCATGTTTTATTGTATTTTTTTATCTAGTCTAAAATTGACAGAAGTCCCTTTTATTAGTAGTATGTCATACAGTATGCTAGTCTACCTTTGCTCATCAAAAACACACATGCCTCTTCTTTAAAAGCAGTTCTGTACCCACTGGAAATTGTGTAAATAAGGTGTTAACAATAAAAAGAAGTTCTGTGTGTGGACAACAGCAAATACTGGGGCAACTGCATCTCCTGCAGAATGGATGTACACCCGGTTGAGTTCCCATCACTGGGGGGGTGATAATGGTGACCTGCATGATCCTTGAAGGAATGGGTGCATGTATCTGCGGTGTGTGTGCATGTGTGTGTTTGGGACTAGAACTGTTTGGGAATTTGCTCAAGAAAGTTGGTCAGAAATTTGAAGAAGCTAATTCATATTAGTGTCCAGTATTGCAGTTTATCTATTGCATGAGTGATATTATCCTAAACACAGTTTGTCTGATTGTCAGTTGATTAGGTATCATAAGTAAATCAATAAGCTGCTTTGACCATGATTTGGTTTAAAAATGTGAACTGAGCAGTTTGGCTCTGCAACAGCACCAATTTCCCATTATTTATTAGCCTTTTATTGTTTATCATTATAGCTATACAGGTGCTTATCCACACTGCTTACCTGTTGGCTCAGTTCCAGAGAGATTATGTTTTGCTGCAATTACTGCCCTCTAACGTAAACCTGTTATAAAGGGTGCTAACCAAAACTTCAATGGATAAGAGCCAGCTAAAGCCCAGTATCCATTGAGCGCTCTATGTGGTGCTTTCTGTAGTCCAAAGTGATATGTGTGTTTGGATTTCCAATTCAGACTGTTAAAAATAAGGAGAGAGCTGTACTGAAGCTTACTTGGATCTTCTTATGACTGAAACTACAGCCTCCTGGTGCATTTCCTAGAATTTGGCATGAAGATTTATTAGGTGGCTGAAAGTGCAAGACAGAGCTGGAGGACTGCACAGGGCAGGAGGTGCAAACATTTAAAGTCCTATCCACACTGACTATTGAGGGTGGTTCCAGCAGTGAACTGTCTCCAGAACATGCAGGATTTGTGCTGCAATAAACAGTTTAGTTTACTCCAAAGCCAATCACAGTAGAAAAACTATCAATAAAACTTGGGCAATCAGAGAACATAAATTAGTGTATGGAAAAAGCTAAGACAATGCAGAGGTTCCATGCATGTGTCTTCTCTAGATTGTATACAAGGCTTCCTTTTTTGTGCATGTGTGTACTTTAATCAGTGATAAAATACCTTCACTGGAAATATCAAAAAATAGAATGAGCAGCAGGGAAGTAATGAGGGACACAGGCATGTACTTGGGGGAATGATCCTCCCAATATTTCCATGAAGTCAGGAACCTCTTTCATTTCTCTTTGACCCCATAGGTTGTACCAACAGCTGTGAATACAAGGGCAATAGATTAGCAATGTGGTAATTTGTGGGATGATGAAATTTAGCCTCTGTGTGATATCTTTGGCTTTTCCATTATATTAAGGCTGTGGAGGCTTAAGAATAGATGACTTCAGGATCTTTATTTCAAACCATAAGTGAATCAGCAATTTCACAAGTTAACTGCACTGAAAAAATGCCAGAAATAAAGTGAAGTAAAATAAGTACTGAAAAATTATCAGATGGCGTTACAATCTGGATTGGTTTGGTTTTTTGTTGTTTTTTTTTTTTTCTATTCAGAAATGACCAGGTAAATCAAAGTACTGTAACTGCAAACTGGTCTATGAGTCTGTGTTCTGGAACATATTGAAATACACAGGAGCGAAAAGAAACAAATAATAATGTTAATACTTACAAGGATTGGATAAGAAGAGATTTTTAGTGTGATTTCTACATCTAATTATCTCATTAGTCATATTAGCCAGTTTATTTCATATTCCTCTGATGAAGTAACTAACCAAGCTCCACCACCGATGATTATGCTATATGTTACAGACTCACAGAAGGGACTTCCTGAAGTTATCTGGTCCAACCCCATGCTCAAACAGGGACATCTGAATGTTTAGTTGTCCAGAATCTTGTCTAGACAGTTTTTTAATATCTCCAAGGTCAGAGACTCCACAACCTCTCTGTGCAGGGTCACAGGCTCAGTCACCCTCACAGTAAAAAGTGCTTCTGATGTTCAAAGGGAAAACCTTGTCTTGCAGTTCCTGCTCCTTATCTCTCTCAGAACTGCACATGTCACTCCAGGTGTGGCCTCATCAGTGCTGAGTAGAAAGGAAGGATCTTCCAGTGAAGAGGGGTCAGGAGGGAGCAGAGACAGGACACCTGACCTGAACTAATCAAAGGGATATTCCATACCACAGAGTGTCATGATATAAACTGGGAGATGTTTGGATTGATGGTGTTTGCCTTCCCAGGTAATTGTGATGGAGTTCTGCTTTCCTGGAGATGGCTGAACATTTGCCTGCCAATGGGAAGTAGTGAGTGAATTGCTTGTTTTGCTTTGCTTTATCAAGCTTTAGTTTTATCAGTTAAACCGGTTTATCTCAACTCAGGAGTTTTCTCACTTCTATTCTTCCAATTCTCACCCCATTCTTATGGGGAGAGAGAATTGGAATATCTTTCTAACAAAATATCTAAATAGCAATGACAGAACTTTCAGTACTGCTTGATATAGACCAGTGATGCACCTCACCAATTTGCTATCAGAACAAGTTTTGCAATAGGTTCTATATCTAGTTACAAGGTTAATGAAAACACACATTTATTATCAGTGTTTCTGTAAAACAACAGTTCCCCCTCTTTGTAATGATCTGTCACAATTTTATGGAAGAGATTCTTGCTCATGTAATTTTTCAATACTTTTTAAACTTGTATTTACTTGAAAATTGTGATTCAGTAAATAATGAACTAATCTTGGACATTGATGAACTAATCTAGGGCTATTCTAAAAGTAATATACACCAGTGGTTTTGGATCATGGTTACTCTGACACATTCATTTTCTTTTGCTTTCTTTTTCTGCAGATTCTCCTTGTCTCTTATTAGGTTATCTGCTAAGTAGTGAGAAAGGTCAGAACACTTCATGAGAGACCAGTCAGTATTCTGCCATCAATATAATATTACTTAATTATTTATACCAATCATTTACTTCTGTGAAAGTACATTTTCCTCATAATTTTCCATATCACTATCTAACATAGACCCTATACACCACGTTCTATCACATGGGTTTTATTCTGCATTTGAGATTCCAAGATGGCTGCAAGAAATCAATATTTTACCATTCTTAGAAACTGCTGTACATCCATTACTTACATTTACTCACTTATTTCAGTCTAGGATCCTCCTCTGTATGTGCACTTAGCTAGCTTTTGCACAGTACCAGATAATTAAATCCTGCTAATCCCAATTACAGAAATCAGCATGATGTTATGAACGGGTAAGGCACATGGAACATTGTTAGAAGCATATACTTCTAGTCTCACACATCTCATTCTATTAGTGTAAATATACAGAAAAAAAAATCTGTTTCTCATATGTGCCTTTCAAATTAAATGAATAAATAAACAAAGGTGTGTGGAGACAGAGACTTAAAAGTGGGTTTGTACATTTAGGAAATTAAAATAACAAAATAATCTAACTTTATTCCTTTTAATTCTATCCAGTTAGTACTGTGCTGCATTAACTTTTCACATCAGGCATGATTCCAGTCACTGGCTGCTGGAGTTTAACTATCACCCTTTTTTTTTTATGAAAAAGGAGATAATTATAGAACAGATTTCAAAACAAGCTTGATTTTGCGTGCTAGAATACTTTTTATATGATGGTCACACAACCTTAAAATACTTTCATAATACTAGCACTTACCCCCTGCTTTGTATGCTAGCTAATAAAGCGCTAACTTGCTTAGCTCATCCAGTTCTATATGTAAATGCTTCATATTTGGTAGCAAACACCAGGAGGTGATCATTGTGAATCACAGTCAAAATACATCATTGTGAATTACAATCATTCGTGTCAGCATTTCAGTGGAGAAAGTTGTGGGGGAAAAAAATTATGGAGGAGAGATCATACAGTGTCAGCATCATCTCACAGACCAAATATTGAGGAGTGTTTTACGAACTCGGCATCTCTTCAAAACATGTGACTTGCACTCAGGTCTCCTGCATTGACATGTGGAAGCAAGACTCACTGAACACAGATGATAGTCAAGGATGCAGCAGCATCACAAGAGGGATGAGGTGATCAGATGCAAGTTGAAGCCACATGATCCTCAGTTGAGGCAGATCCTCAGTTATTAGAAATACACATTACATTGGCTGTAATAAAAGCTCCTACTATGTACATACTGCTGTGCCATGCCAGGCCCTATCTCAAAACAGTTATCTGCTGTAAATGTTTATAAACCCTGATTCTTTTCAGTCTCATCCACAGAGGGCTGAACCTCTGTCACACTCTGTTCTCCCCTGCTGCTACAGAAAAGCTGCTTCTCCCTGACCTGAATCTGCAAAACAGACTGTGGTGTGCTATGCTCTGTGCTGTCTTCCTACATATTTCTATTTTTGTTTTCCTGTATGAACAAGGAACAGATCTGTATAGTAAACTAGAACAAATACAGCTGCACCTAAATTGGGTTTATGGTCATGTCCACTGCCTGAATACTTAGTGTTTGTTGTCATTTGTCCTAAGTAAGAGGAAATTTGTATTTCTACTATCTTATGATCTAAAACCTATTCTTTGCAAATCCATGCCTAACATTTAGCTACACAAACATTTAGAAATGCTTAAAGGACAAATATAATCCGCATCTACAATAAGATACGCATACTGGTTCATTCTTCAGCATTTACCTATTCTTTCAACATTTCATTTTCAAACAGCACAGATGTCATGCATCTTTCTCATTGTTGTACCCTCATTTGAAAAACATGAAATGTCTTTTTCAGATGATGCTGCCACAGCAATTTAGTGAAAGAACTGCAATAACTACACCTAGAAACAGAATTCTCAAATACTGATCTAATTTTATTTTGTTTTAAAGTACAGTTTATTTTATATTTGAACTGATGTTTCTGGAGGCATATTCTTCAGTATAAATATGAACATCAAAATGTAAGGTACTGTGGAACTGCTAGTGAATTTTAAGGAAAAAATAAATAAATACAGCCTGTCTGATTATACAGGCTTATAGCACATCTAGCTTTTAATTCAAGCATTTTACTTCATTCCATCCAAGGAATCAGTGGATTAGATTTCTTACATCAATAAAACCACATCATCATAATACCACAAGCAACAACAAAATACTTTTATAAAATTTCCACTTCTTCCTACTTTTCTTCACAGTAAGATGGGGATAATTTCACTTTCCTTTACCTGCTGACTAAGTAGCAACCTAGTTTAAGCTAGTTCTCTATTTTTTTTCTCTAAAAGATTAACAAATTTCTGCATTGAAGACCATAATATTTCAGACAGCTACTTAAGGATGTAATACATTGCATACCAAGCTTTTTCATTGATTAGAAAAAGTGTGTACATATTTGGCTAAGTTATAAGTGAAACATAATTTCTAGAAAGATAAAAAATATTTTAAATGAATGTAACTCTAGATATTTTGTTAAAATTATTTCTTGAAACTATAATAATTTTGAACAAAGAATGAACAATATTATACTTTTCCTTAAATGTTAGTAGCTATTCATTGGAGCAAAAGTCTTGGCAGCATTTGTTGACTGATTTAGATACCCCCACCCCAGCTTTGAAATAGAAAGTTATTTCACTATTTTCTACTGAAGAAAATGCAAAATATAACTTTTATAAAGTAACAGCTATCCTCTTAATACCTTTGTTGTTATCCATTCCTCCAACAGCATAAAGTGTCCCGACTGTAGATTTTCTAGGTTTAGTTCTTGGACTTTGCATGAGAGTTCTTCTCTCTGGTAAAAGATGGTATTTCATGGCTTCCAGAATAAGCTTCTGGCATTCTAGGTCATCCTTAAAAAGCACATGGTTTTCTATGTCAGCCAATATCTGTAAATGACATGATCATGAATCAAAAATGCTAGAAATTCCTAGAAAAGCAATACCATGCAATGAGAGAAGATAAAAAAATGGATATCATATCACTTGACTATAGAATACAGAGGTTTGCATTGCTATTTTTCTTGGAAGATCAGGAAAGTAAATATTTAGTCGATTTTTAAAAGACTTAAGGCAACTTTCAGATCACTGTTTCACCATCCCTTAAGACTGCATCTTACTACTCTTTTATTGAAGACACTGAAGAAAATTAAGTATTCTCTTGTAGGCTACCGCTTGACTTACTTCAGTATTTTCCAACATAACTCTGAAAGAATCCAGAAGGCATCTCTTTGCAATCATCTTGAATGTGTGGTCATGTAATGTAACAACATTCTGCAGTATTTTATGTAATATTTCCAGGTACACCCCTTATTTCTAAACTCAAACTAAACCAACCAACCACCACCAGCATAACAAACCCAGAAGCCCTAATAACAACAACAAAAGCCCAAAATAAATGATGATGATGACAATCATGATGAAAATTATAATTATAATAATAATAATAATGGCACAAAAAAATCCCACAACAACAACAACAACAAAACAAACAAAACAAAATGTGGGTGACAGATAAAAATAGTTAACGAAAAGGATCCAGGCATTATCGCCCTGGCCCGGCTTAAGCCTTGGGAATGGTAAAGAAAATACCAGGTTCTGCTGCCCGGGACAGGCTCAGGCCTTGGGAACCCTGAAGAAAACACCAGGTGTTAATGCCCTGCTTGGGCCTAAGCCTTGGGAACTGCAAAGAGAACTATGAAGGGTTAGCAAAACAAAGCAGGCGTTTTGCAAGATAAAGCAGAATGTGCATCTCAAAGACAGACCAGACAGTGTGAATATTTGTAACCCTTAGTAATGTTGCTAAACTGGGATGATAAGGGAGTAAAAGAGTGGAAAGTTAATGCTTAGCACCTAGTAGACTATAAAAGGGATGTGAAGCGACCAATCAAAGAATGTGTGATTGTGTGTAAAGGAAGTAGTATGATATAAATATGGGCTTGCCACACAATAAAGCATCTTATGCTGGATTCACAATGGATCGGGCATAGTCCATTTCTTCCCTCAACAAAAAGCAAACAAAAAAACAACCAACCAACCAAACAAACAAAAAGCCTGAAAGAACTTGCTTGTGCAAGTTTTGGATCTATGTTTTCTGCATTGCTGGCAAATTTAAGGATTAATAATCTAGATAATGTAACTACTACAATTGGCATAAAAACTTACCACCAATAATTATCAGAACGGATGCCCAGTGCATACAGCAGAAAGAATATTCTATCATGCTTCCAAGGAAGAAGGCTTTAAGTTGTAAATTTTGAGTATTTGATTCATTTGTCTGTACACATTTCTACTGGCTTTTGAGATGCTGTACAAGATCTCACAGGACTAAACAACTTGGTCTAACCTCATAGCTGACCCAACTATCAGCAGGTTGTTGGACTAAAGACTTGTGGTCTACTCCCACCTAAATGATTCTGTTTCCTCACTGGTATCAGATCACAATAGTGCAATGTTTATGGAGATTTTGTGCCATATCTACCAGACCCATAGAGATATCTTGGATACCCGAAATTAGACTCTCAATGTTTATGTTTAGGTAATTTAATATTACCTCTAGATGCTTGATCCCTATATTCTACGTACTATCAGATTAGAGTGGGTTTTAATTGGATATGGCAGCATATAGGTACAGTCTGGTAGGTTTCTATATCTCATAGGAAATCTACCTGGAAGACCAAATCATTTTCAGAGAAGCAGATGAAGGCCAGGAAGCAGGAAAATTTAATTTCCAGAGTCTATGGGGTGGTATCTTCCTGAGAGACACATATATACAAATGTATGCAAATTGCTTTGCAGTTACCTAAACACAGGCAGCCAGATTCCTTTAAAGGACTGTCAGCTAATTCATCTGAACTTCAGCAGTTGCTGAAGAATGAATGACAGTCCTTAGTCAATCTGTCAGCCTTTTGCAGGTAACGTGTTCTGTGACACCTAAAATATTATTAGCTTGTACATGTAGACAGTAGACTCCTGCTTCTGATTTTAAGTGTCAGTCACAGAATTAATCTATTCAAGTCCAAAGAAAGGCATTATGCACTGCAGTACCTTGACTGGTGATCCAGAACTCTTTATTTTACATGGCTGGTGACCTAACAAACAACAGACCTGTTTATTAACACAAATGAGTAGGAAGGTTCATGTAGCCTACAGAAAATGTGTCTCTAGCTGTGTCCATAAGTCAATGTCTAGAGAGCAAACCATAGGACTATTGTAAAGTATAGAGTAATTTCCCTTAATATTCCCCCAATATCCAACTTTCAGATCAGGCACATTCTGAGTTGGATGTCTTTTCCATGCATTTTGTAATTCTCAGGGGCCTTATCTTCCATGAAATAGTTCAACCTTTGTCTGAACTTATGTAAATTTGTTGCATCCACAGTGTTTTCACAACAAATTCAACCTATCACTCACTGCATATGAAGGTTTCAAACTCACCTCCTGTTGCTTCATTTGCTTTCAATTTGTTTCATACATTTCTCCTACCAGTGCCTCTTTGATTCTTCCATTGGAAAACAAGTAACTGAACCCTACCATATTGGGTTCTTTATAATATTCTAGGCTTTAGTCACCTTCTATATTAGTTGACTGTTCTCTAGACTGAGGAACCTTAGCTTAGTTAATCATCGCTTATATGAAAGAAGATTCATGTCTTTTTTTTACCCCTGTTGGTTTTTCTGAAGTTTTCTGTTTTGTTAGATTCTTTCTGTGAATGGAGCAGATCTGCACACATTATTAAAGATATTGTCAAAACATAATTCTTTGTGGTGGCATAATGATGGGCTCTGCTTTATTTTTCTTTTCTAATAATTTGTAACTTTTGAATTTCTTTTTGACTGTTACAGATCTAGAAGTTGACTTCTCTCAGAAATTTGTATTTTGGACACCCAAAATTTCACTCATGAATGAAAGTGGCCAAGCCACTTAAATTTTAAATTTAAATTTTAAATTAAGGATTTTTTTTTTATTATTATGATTTTCTTCTTTATTTATTATTATTCTTTGTTGACCAGGCACATTATATTTAATTTATCTGCAGTAAAATTGTAGAAATGAAGTTGTTAAGGAATCTGAGTTGGTTAAATGCTACTCACATCTTGCAAATTAGAATATCACTTTTAATATCACCTTAACTTTGAGGGTGGTGAGAACACTGGAGCAGGTTTCCTAGAGTGGTGGTCAATGCTCTATGCCTGTCAGTGTTAAAGAGGCATTTGAACAATGCAGTTAATAATATGCTTGAACTTTCTGTCTGCCCTGAAGTGGTGAGGTGGTTGGACTTGTTGATCACTGTAGGCCCCTCCCATCTGAAATTAATCTATTTTATTCTGTTCTGTTATCTTCTCAATCTTGGAGGGGGAATAAATAACACAAAGAAAATCAGGAGATTTATTAGTTTGCACAATGACTGCATAAATAATACACTTGCTGTATCTTAAATGAAGTAATCTTCATATCCATATGTTCTTCTTAGGATGTAAGTGTATTGGGGTAAGCTGTAACAGTTATTTTTCTCCTTACTAGTAGCTGGTACAGTGCTTTGTTTCAGCTTTAGTCTGAGAATAATGCTGGTAACACACCAATGTTTTAGTTGTTGTTAAGTAATGCTTACCCTAATCAAGAACTTTTCAGTCTCTCCTGCTCTGCCAGTGAGGAGTGGCACAAGGAGCTGAGAAGGAGCAAAGACAAGACACCTGACCCAAAACAGCCAAAGGGGTATTCCATAGCATGCCATGTTTTGTCCAGTATATAAACTGGGGGGAGTCACCCAGAAGGCCCAGATTGCTGCTCAGGTTGGGCTGGGTATCAGTCTGTGGGTGGTGAGCATCACTTGTCTTTATTGTTGTTTTTTTTTTCCTTTCCCTTTTTGAGTTTTATATTCTCTCCCCTTGTTATTTCCCTTATCATTACTAGTATTAGTGGTGGTAGTAGTAGTTTTGTATTATACTTTAGTTACTGAACTGTTCTTATCTCAGCCTGTGGGGTTTACATTCTTTTGATTCTTCTCCCCATCCTGCTGGAAGGAGGGCAGGGTGGGGGCAAGAAAAGAGGAGAAGAGAGCAACCTGCTGCATGGTTCTGACTTACCAGTTCGGCTTAAATCACAACAGAAAGTAAATGTTATAATGAATATATGCTATATCATAAATGTACAACAAAGAAGGCTAAACCAAGTAACAGTGTTTTTCTTTTTTATCACTAAACCTATGGACTGAACACAAAGGTGTTGTTTTATCACTTAAAATATAAGAAAGTTAAAAGAGTGAAAATGTGAAAGCAAAAAGATGGCTAATTTCTTTGATGGTGTTTTCAGAGAATGTCACTAAACATGGTCCAGATAAATAGCTTTATGTAAATGTTTTCATATACATTATGCATCAATAACATGACCCCACAATCATAAAAGCAAAACCAAATGAATGAAAGGAAAAGTCAGACAGGATACAAATAGACTGAGAATGCATGTATCAATATATTTTGAGGACTGTGAGTATCTTTCAGGATCTCTGAATAAATTGCTGTCATTGTGCCAAACCTGGATTAATGTAATAACAAATGAAGGGATGAGGTCTGAAGTTTCCCCTCCTCAGCCCTCCAGTCAATAAGGAATATGCTTTATTTCATTTAGGAAGATCAGGTTTTTGCAAACTGTCTATGAACTCTATGTCTGGTGCGACAAGCACTTTTCTCATCTTACATGGAAAATGAGGTATAGAAGTCCCTCCATATCTTTGTTTTCCAAAAGTGTATTTGATATTATTTTCTAATCAAACAACAGTACCTAGCATAGCAATTCTTATAAATGTGCATGATTATTGTATTAAGAAAACACTAAAACATCTTAGAAACAGCAACAGCAGAATAATCATAGAATCATAGAATGATTTGAATTGGAAGGAATCTTCAAAGGTCACCTAGTGCAACCCCCCTGCAATTAGTAGGGACATCTTCAACTAGACGAGGTTGCACAGTAAATAACTGATTGGAAAAACAAGAAAAATATTGAGATTGGATAACATGAATTAAGCCTAAGAGAAATGTTACAGAAAAGATTCAAAATTAAATCTGCCGCTCTTTTAAATTTGTCACAGACTCCCATTGTGGAATCTCCCTAGCATGTAAGTATGTTTCATAATTAGTTTCTGCTGATCTCTGAGGCCGTATGCCTTTGGCCACAGAAATTCAGTAGAAGGGAGCCAATATCATATACATAATTATGTTGATGGATTACTCCTCAGAAATACACATGCCTGTGTCTAGATTTCAGATAATTTTAACAAGAAAAAGCCTATTTTGGAAAAACACATTCAGTAAACAGCCATTAAGACTATGGCCAGATTACAATTTGTACTTACATTTCTAAGAGCTTTCTGGCTAAAGGCTCAATATGCTGGGTTGTCACAAGTCTTATTAAAATGATATGAGGCACAGGCAGAACTGAAATAGACACGTGCAAAAACCAGCAGTGTTCTTTGATGGCAGTATTTTTAAAGGGGTCATTATACATGGTTGAGGTTAATAGCTCAATATAAATGTTTGTAAATAAATTTCATGTGAAAAAAAATTAGATTTGAAAATATCCTTAAACTTTGATATTGACTTTTTTTAACATTAAAATTGACAGCTCTCAAAGTCTGCTATTTTCAATCAAAATAGCAGCCCCTTAAAATTTTATCAGGAAGTGCATTAAAATGTATATCACTCTAACACATTTGTCAAACTGCATTATGACCTAACATATGCTACCTTTATGTCTAAAGTAATGAATTTAAATATCACTATTCCACTCTCTTACCTCATAGCTGGTGAATGCTTTCACAATGACTGTAAAGGTATTACCTAAAATACAACATTTCTACATGTTTTTACATTTAATATTAATGAGATCGGCTCAGTAATAGTCAAATAATCACTGTGCTTTTTACTGTATTTCTTAATCTAAGTTGAGCACCAAGAAAACTGAGTCTGTGGTTAAAGTCCAATTTATTTTCAAATTTATTTACCTTCCCTATTGTGCAGAGAAAATGCAGTTCCCAGGAAAGGATATTAGCTATTATTTTTAATAACTTTCCAAAGGGTTTATCCTTATAAACTTGACACCCACAATATCAGTGGAAGGGTTCAGAAACTTCAGAGTATCAAGAAATTAAAAGTAAGCATTTTATAAGCTAGATGTGATAAGGATTAAATATTAAAGTGTGCTAATGAGCAGAAGTATTAAGTATATGTCATAACGTCATGCTAATTTGTATTTCATAATATCAAGATTTTTTAATATATCGCTTTGTGATTTTTTTTCTTGCCAATTGAAGTGTTCAACACACTACTCAGCAGATCAAAAATCAAAGATCTAAGACAAATCACGTTCAGATTTTAAGCAGGATAATCTCTTCTCTTGTAAAATGATTTAGTATAGATCTGAGACTACTAACCCAGCGTACTTCGACAACAATTAATTTAACAGAATACAGGCACAAGAAAACTGATAAATCAAATTATCAGTTTCCCCTGCACAAATTTGAGGCAATATATTGTTATGTATGTTTTCTAATACTTAATAGCATTAGTGGAATTCATGACAAGTTTTTTTCTTCCTTTGCAGCAAGATTATTATATCAGTAAGAATCCTGGTGACTTCCTATCAGAGAGCTACTTCTTTATTCTTATGTTCAATTGCTGAGGTGAGTAGCTCGAGAGAGGACGCCTTGAACACCGGAGCGGGGGAGATCAGCGTCCAGGAGCCTCAACTCAGAGCGACAAGAGCTACCGAGCGAGCCTCAAGTCCTCGACAGGACCTGCCGAGCCGGCAGCTCAGCTGACGCGAGCAGCTGACTCACAGGGGGCGGAGCCAGGAGGAACGGCGCTAGCCGTCACTGGTTAAAAACCTGCCCCAGCGACCAGGAGCGGGTCCAGGCAGTTTGCGCGGGCGGGCGAGCGGGATGGTGAGCACTCGCCGTATGACCAGGGCTTGGTCTGGGAGCTCTACTCTGGCTGCCCCGGCGGTGGCCACCGTAGGCACCCAGACAGAGCCGATGAGAGGGGAGGCTGCCGTGCAGGCTTCGGGGTGTAGAGAGTGCCTGCACTGCTCTGGTAAGGGAAAGGTGCACAATGGGCAGGGCTGCACTTGGTGCTCCCTGGTGGAGGTTCTCCTGCAGCAGGTGGCTGAGCTGCAGGAAGCTATTAATAGGCTACAAGATGTCAGGGTAGCTGAGAGGAAGCAGGAATGCTTGCTCCCTGCCCAAGCTGTGCAGAGTCCTCAAGCTTCCCCTGTAGCTCATGGAGAAAAGAAGGAGGCTGTTAACCCTCGAAGCTGGGAACTGGTGACAAAAAAAAAAAAAAAAAAGAAAAAAAGGAGGAGAAGGACAATTAAAAGCAAGGGACTTCCTCCTAAACCTGTTGCCCCCACGCAGAAC
This sequence comes from Neopsephotus bourkii, assembly GCF_033783945.1. Classification (NCBI taxonomy): domain Eukaryota; kingdom Metazoa; phylum Chordata; class Aves; order Psittaciformes; family Psittacidae; genus Neopsephotus; species Neopsephotus bourkii. The sequence goes on along the minus strand of NW_026901872.1, from coordinate 4,393,055 downwards.
TCCTTTGCTGTCCTGCAGGGGGCTCATGAGGAACGCACTTGTGTCAGAAACGGCCGGCTAATGCACTAGTAAAGAAGATTTCTACTGGTGCTGCCAGGAAACAGTTGCAGGTCGTAGTAATAGGGGATTCTACTTTGAAAGGGACAGAAGCACTCGTCTGTCGGCCTGACCCAGTCTCAAGGCAGGTGTGCTGCCTACCACAGGCATGGATTAGGGATGTGGCAGAGAGGCTGCCTGCTCTAGTAAGCACCCACTTCTGGTGATATATGTGAGTGCTAGGGATATAGATAGTAGTAGCCTGGATATAGATAGTAGTAGCCTGGGGAACATAAAGAAGGACTACAGAGCCCTGGGAGAGGTGGTTAAGGGCTCTGGAGCTCAGATAGTCTGTCTATTCTCCAGGATACAGGGGAGGACCTAAAAAAAGCTATGAGGATTAGCCAGGTTAATAAATGGTTAAAAGGGTGGTGTCACAGTCAGGGGTTTGGGTGTCTTGAACATGGGACCCAAGTTTGTAGGCCAGGTCTAGCGGGGGCTTGTGGAGGTGGTCTGATAGGGGAAGAGCAGTTTTGGTAGGAGGCTTGCCAGATTGGTCAAGGATGCTTTAAACTAGATGTGTTGGGGGAGGGGGGCATCATTCCATCCCAACACTCCCAGTCAGTTACCAGCACCTATAATGCTCAGAGCAATGTAGAGATATTCCGGCTGCTCCAGCCAATGAGTTGGCTTCATTTGGAGCTCAGCTCAGATGCCTCTATACAAACGCCCATAGCATGGGAGCAAACAAGAGGAATTAGAGATGTGTGCTCGTATACTGGGGTGTGCTCATATACTGGGGTATGATATCCCAGAAACATGCTGGGATGGCTCCTATGACTGGAGTGTTGGAATGGAAGGTTACAAACTCTTTAGAAACGACAGGCCTGGCAGGCGTGAAGGGGGAGTTGCCCTTTATGTTAGGGATAGGCTGGAGAGGATGGAAGTCTGTCTGGAGACTGGTGAGCAGTTAACAGAGAGCTTGTGGATCAGGCTTAAAGGCAAAACAGCAATGGGAGGCATTACTGTGGGGATCTGTTATAGACCACCTGATCAAGAGGAATCTGTGGATGAAGCACTCTATAGGCAGATAGGAAAAGCCTCACGCTCACAGGCCCTCATTCTCATGTGGGAATTCAACCACCCTGATATCTGTTGGAATGATGGTACAGCCGGGCACAAGCAATCCAGGAGGTTCCATGATTCTGTGGAAGACAACTTCCTTCTGCAAGTAATAGAGGAACTGACAAAGAGAGGTGCCATGCTTGACCTTGTGCTCACCAACAGGGAAGGGCTCGTTGGAAATGTGGCACTGCAGGGCAGCCTTGGATGCAGCAACCACGAGACGGTTGAATTTGAGATCCTTAGGACAGTGAGAAGAGCGTGCAGCAAGCTCACTGCCCTAGACTTCAAGAGAGCAGACTTTGGCCTCTTCAGGAACCTTCTTAGTAAGGTACCATGGGATATAGCCCTAGAGGGCAGGGCGGCTCAAGAATCTTGGTTGATATTCAAAGATCACCTGCTACAAGCTCAGGAGTGTTGCATCCCAACCAGAAGGAAGTGCAGCAGGAGGGCCAGGAGACCTCCTTGGATGGATAAGGAGCTGCTGAGAAAAATTCAAATGAAAAAAGGAGTTTTATAGAAAGTGGAAGCAAGGACAGGCGGCCTGGGAAGCGTACAGGGGTGTTGTCCGGGAAGCTAGGGACCAGGTTAGGAAAGCTAAGGCCCAGTTAGAATTAAACTTGGCTAGGGATATTAAGGATAACAGGAAGGGGTTCTACAGATACTTAGCAAATAAAAAAACAGATTAGGGAGAATGTAGGCCCCCTCAGGAAGCTCTCGGGTGAACTAGCTACACAGGATTTGAAGAAGGCTGAGGTTCTGAATGACTTCTTTGCCTCAGTCTTCTCTGGCAAAGGCTCTGACCGTACCACCCAAGTTTTGGCAGAAGCAGGGACTGTGAGAATGAAGACCTTGGGCGCACCATAGGAGAGGAATTGGTTCAATACCATCTTAAAACTCTGAACGTGCACAAGTCCATGGATCCCGATGAAATTCATCCGCCGGTCCTGAAGGAGCTGGCAAATGAAGTTGCTAAGCCACTGGCCATCATATTTGAAAAATCATGGCACTCAGGTGAAGTTCCCGACAACTGGAAAAAGGGAAACATAACCCCCATTTTCAAGAAGGGGAAAAAGAATGACCCGGGGAATTAGAGGCCAGTCAGTCTCACCTCTGTGCCTGGCAAAATCTTGAAGCAGATTCTCCTGGAAGGCATGCTAAGGCACATGAAAAACAAGGTGCTTGGTGACAACCAGCATGGCTTCACTAAGGGGAAATCCTGCCTGACCAACTTAGTGGCCTTTTATGATGGGGCTACAGAACTGATGGACAGGGGTAGAGCAGTTGATGTCATCTACCTGGATTTGTGTAAAGCGTACGACACTGTCCCACATGACATTCTTGTCTCTAAATTGGAGTACATCGATTTGATGAATGGACCACTTGGTAGATAAAGAACTGGCTGGATGGCCGCACACAAAGTGTTGTGGTCAATGGCTTAATGTCCGGCTGGAGACCAGTAACGAGTGGTGTCCCTCAGGGATCGGTGTTGGGACCAGTCTTGTTTAACATCTTTGTTGCTGACGTGGACAGTGGGATTGAGTGCACCCTCAGCAAGTTTGACGATGACACCAAGCTGTGTGGTTCGGTTGATACGCTGGAGGGAAGGAATGCCACCCAGAGGGATCTTGACACGCTTGTGAGGTGGGCTGATGCCAAGCTCATGAAGTTTAACCATGACAAGTGCAAGGTCCTACGCCTGGGTCGGAGCAATCCCAGACATAGCTACAGGCTGGGCAGAGAAGAGATTCAGAGCAGCCCTGCGGAGAAGGACTTGGGAGTGCTAGTCGATGAGAAAATGAACATGAGCCGGCAGTGTGTGCTTGCAGCCCACAAAGCCAACCGTATCCTGGGCTGCATCAAAAGGAGTGTGACCAGCAGGTCGAAGGAGGTGATCCTGCTCCTTTATTCTGCTCTCTTGAGACCTCACTTGGAGTACTGTGTGCAGTTCTGGTGTCCTCAACATAAAAAGGACATTGATCTGTTGGAACAAGTCCAGAGGAGGGCCACGAGAATCATAAGGGGGCTGGAGCACCTCCCATATGAAGATAGGCTGAGAAAGTTGGGGCTGTTCAGCCTGGAGAAGGGAAGGCTGCATGGAGACCTCATAGCAGCCTTCCAGTATCTGAAGGGGGCATACAGGGATGCTGGGGATGGACTCTTCATTAGGGACTGTAGTGATAGGACAAGGGGTAACAGGTTAAAACTTAAACAGGGGAAGTTTAGATTGGATATAAGGAGGAAATTCTTTCCTGTTAGGGTGGTGAGGCACTGGAATAGGTTGTCCAGGGAGGTTGTGAATGCTCCATCCCTGGCAGTGTTGGACGAGGCCTTGGGTGATATGGTTTAGAGCGAGGTGTCCCTGCCCATGGCAGGGGGGGTTAGAACCTGATGATCTTAAGGTCCTTTCCAACCCTAACTGTTCTATGATTCTATGTTCCAATACCTACCAAGGATCTTAAGGCAAATATTTATAAGATCTTCTGACTGAGTAGCCAGGTGTTTCAAATAAAGACATAACAATCAGTGAACACTGTTCTGTTCCAAAATTCTCAAATTTCATGCACCAAAAAGAAATAAAGGCTGAAGTCTTTCCAATTATAAATACATCATAGGAATGAAAACGAAGCAAACCCAAAACCAAAAACAAATCCCCAAACTTTAAAGAAAGAAATCTGCATTCATTTCCTTAAAAAAAAAAAAAAAAAAGACTAACAATACGGGGGGGTTTGTGCAAACAAACAAAACCTATAAACTAACTATAAAAAATCTATAACTATGTAAACTATATAAAAAATATATACTAACTCTAAAAGTAACAGGTATATGGAGTAAAACATGCTATTCCATATCAAGGCCTTTTTCTAACTGCGAAGATATGGAAAAAATAGCTTTGAGAAAAATATTCATTCCTTACTTCCACCCACTTACTTTACCCACATGAGCTGACTTGTGATAAACGCTGTATCTCTGAATGTCCTAATGTCTAAATCATACGATTGTATGATTCTATTAGTAAGAGAAAAAAAGAAGTTGAAATTAAAGCTATTGTTTTTAAACCAAAGTCCTATAAAGCTGTTTCATGTTGTCTAAATTTCAATAATTTACTTTAATGTCTTTCTACTCTATAATTAACTTTCCTTATTACATCAAAATAATCAATATATTTTTATTAAATCAGGATGCACTTAATCAGGAAATTCAGTAAACAAGGATTTTCCCTTGGAAACCGTATTATGCTCAGCTTGCTCTTTCATGGCTATGACATATAATATTAAAGTAAGAATTGCATATAACACTGAAGGAATATTTCTGGGTTTTGTAACACTTGGAAACTCACAGGGCTGTCACTTTTCAGAGCCCTCATTGCAGTGCCACTTCAGCATAGCTACTTCTAGCATTGATAGAACTTCTCAGACTAGGGATATCCTGAAATTTTTTAATAACTTTGTGTCATCATGCTTCTCATTTTTTCCTAGTTAAAACACCCACCGATTCCTTTCTCAACTGTACTTATAAATTACTTTCCACTTGATGATCTTAAATGTCTTTTCAAACCTAGTTGTTTCTATGCTTCTATACATTTAGTACAATTCTGCAGAGAGCAGGAATTCTTCAACTCAATGAAGTACACTCACTTTGATATCTGGAGTGAAAAGTATTTAAGTACTGACAAAAGAAAAGTCAAGTTTAAGAAGCACATAAGGAAGAGGTTGGTACTTGCACAATGACTTGACAGTTCACACACCACGGGACTGTGCCCTTTTTGCTGCCTGCTTTGTCATCACCCTTAGTTCTCAACTTCCTTCCTTGGTGAGCATCTCCCCTGCAGCTCCCTGACAGATCTTCTCCAGCATCTCTTTTAGCCTTTTGATTTCGCAAGTAAAAGCCAGGTGAGAGTATTAGTAATTCAATTAATTGATTAGAATGATATTAAGGTAAATCTAGCATTTTCTACATAAATGAACATCTGAGAGATGGGGTAAGTTCTACTTACCCCTTTGAAAATGTGGCACCTAGGATGAAATTCAGAAACTATGAGGCAAAAAGATGATGCTAGCTGTCCTGGGAAGGAAGCAATCACCCTCTTTTCTCCTGCAACCTATTCTTGGAAGAGACTACAAGACAATGGAAGTGCCAGAGAACTGCCTTGTCAAAACTTTGTATCCTCATCCTTTTGAAGAGGCACAAAACGTGCCCTTGTTATTTAAGTAAAGCTTCCTCTACCTTGTGAAAAGGGTGAAATGTGACAACATTTGCTTAGTCAGGGAGAACTCAAATTTCACCACCTTGATATGTTCTTCAGACACAATAATTACCAAAAGAGGAGACGATGAAAAAGAGATGATACCTACCATTAAAAAAAAAAAAAAAAGGATATTTTGTGCAGGACAAGAGTCGGGTCCATAAAACCGAACAAAGTCGGAGGTGTTCCCTGGATGCCAAAGTAAGATACTAAGCACATACAAAAGCTTTTATCTTCTTTTTTCCACGTGATAGCTGCTGCTAAAAGGGGCACAGTATTATTCATATCCTTTATGTGGTCTCTATCTTCCCATGTCTATTTATTTTTATTAAAATTTTGAACAGTCCTTAACAACACATAATTAGAATCATAGAATACTTAGGAATGGAAAGGACCTTAAGATCATCTAGTTCCAACCTCCCTGCCATGGGTAGGGACACCTCACACTAAACCATCTTACCCAAGGCTCTGTCCAACCTGGCCTTGAACATCGCCAGGACTGAAGCATTTGTAACCTCCTTGGGCAACCTATTCCAGTGCCTCACCACCCTAACAGTAAAAAATTTCTTCCTTATATACAATCTAAAATTCCCCTGTTTAAGTTTTAACCTGTTACCGCTTGTCCTATCACTAGAGTCCCTAATGGACAGTCCCTCTCCAGCACCCCTGTAGACCCCCTTCTGATACTGGAAGGCTGCTATGAGGTCTCCATGCAGCCTTCTCTTCTCCAGGATGAACATCCCAAACTTCCTTAGCTTATCTTATAGTCCAGGTGAGGTCTCACAAGAGCAGAGTAGAGGGGCAGAATCACCTCCTTCAACCTGCTGGTCATGCTCCTTTTGATGCAGCCCAGGATACGATTGTCTTTCCGGGCTGCAAGCTCACACCGAAGCCAGCTCATGTTCATTTTCTCATTGACCAACACCCCCAAGTCCTACTCTGCAGGGCTGCTTTGAATCTCTTCTCTGCCCAGCCTATAGCTGTGCCTGGGATTGCTCCGACCCAGGTGTAGGACCTTGCAATTGGCATGGTTAAACTTCATGAGGTTGGCATCAGCCCACCTCACAACCATGCCAAGGTCCCTCTGAATGGCACTCCTTCCCTCCAGCGTATCAACCGAACCACACAGCTTGGTGTCATCGTCAAACTTGCTGAGGGCACACTCAATTCCACTGTCCATGTTGCCAAGAAAGATGTTGAACAGGATTGGTCCCAAGACCGACCCCTGCGGGACACCACCTGTTTCTGGTCCCCAGCCAGACATTGAGCCATTGACCACAACTCCTTGTGTGCGGCCATCCAGCCAGTTCTTTATCCACCAAACAGTCCATCTATCAAATCTTTACTTCTATACCCTGAACAGTATAAAATTTTATACCCAATGTTATGTTAATGTCATTACAGATAGAAAGTAACTTCCAGTTCTCTAAATATTATCTCAGTATTTAGATGCATTCTCCCTGTAAAAGAACCCTGAAATGCCTTCAGAAACTTATATGCCAGTGATACATGGAACACAGGATTAGCCTTATTTTGCTGGTATTAATCATAACAGAAGAACAAAAAACTTAAAATCCTTTAAATTAACTGAATAAATGAAATACGGATTTTCATGGCACATTTTGTTTAACAAAGCCTTTCAGTATCCTTAATCCAAAATGTACCTGATGTCACTTGACAGCCTTGAGTCAGAGAAACACATTACCATATGAAACAAAAATCTGAAGAAGAAATGACCTAAAGTTTGCACATTGAATAGTTTTCAAGAGAGATGTTTGACTAACCATCATTTTCCTTTTATGAGTCTTCTTCCATGCACAAATATGCTGTGGCTGGTAGTTGTTGATTATCATAGTAAGGCAGCTACCAGGAAAGAATAGAGGCTTTTGAAATGTAAGGTCATGATTATTCTTTGTACAGATTAAAATGAAAAGTAAAAAAAAGGGTTCGTCTGAATTCCTTGAAAGTATAAAAATACCATTTTAAAACTTTCTTTAAAAGAAGTTCTCAGTCCACTTTTGAAGTCTTACCATGCTAACGTTGCTCTAGCTTTTAGGAAACATTGTTCATCTTTGAACAAAATTCCAATTAGAAGAATTTTTTATCTGCATAAAGCTGGTAGAAGAAGAAGTCCTTGTTCTTACATATTTGTATTGTATATAAATGGAAGTATTTCAGTTGCCTAATGTGGTGGAAGGAATAAATTGACACTTTTTATTTTCTACCTATAAGATAACTGCAAGAATGCCTGTAAATACTAATGTAACTGCATTGACACTCAGATTAAAACTGTATTTACCTACAAGGATGCTGGAGAGGGACTCTTCACTAGAGACTAGTGACAGGACAAGTGGTAATGGGTTAAAACTTAAACAGGGGAAGTTTAGATTGGATATAAGGAAGAAGTTCTTTACTGTGAGGGTGGTGAGGCACTGGAATGGGTTGCCCAGGGAGGTTGTGAATGTTCCATCTCTGGCGGTATTCAAGGCCAGGTTGGACAGAGCCTTGGGTGGCATAGTGTGAGGTGTCCCTGCCCATGGCATGGGGGTTGGAAGTAGATGATCTTAAGGTCCTTTCCAACCCTAACTATTCTATGATTCTATATTAAGAAATACCGGTTAGGCTATTTATGCTTTGCTGCAAATCTGAAGGGAAAAAATAAAACTTCCCCAGAAAGTGATACTTTTTTGACAAAACAAATAATCTCTGAGCTACTCCTGTTGGATACAGACCTTCTTGTGAAGACTAGTTGTTTAATTGTGCTTAAACTTCATATTCTTATTTAAAAACCTTTGAACTTATGTGATGAATAAAATAGTGAATTAATTGTTTGCATTTTTTTTTGTTTGTTTGTTTGTTTCATCTGAAGAGTTTGTTGAAATGCTCCTTTAGAGAGATGAACTTAGGTTCTGCAACTGGCAACTGATTAGCAGTTGTAACTTACATTTTTCCTAGGTATATTGATCTTGGAGACACTATGTTTTTCATGAATTCTGCAATGCTTGTAAACAGTTTTGTTATTTCTTTTTCCAAGAACAGCCTGAGGTCAAACTTAATTATTTCCACTTAAACTAGATCTTATAGGTAGAAACAGCAGTCTACTGAGCTAATATTATTAATAGCATAACAAATGGATCTACTTCTGTATGAATACATTTGGTCATGCACGAATTAATTCAGGATTCTGTCTGAATGAATATATCCCTGTCTTCTCTGAGATTAAAATGATGCTTGATAGGAACAAGATAGTTTGGTTTAGTCTAGAAATATACAGTAGACATCAACCATTATTAAAAACTTGAATAAAATCGATAGCATATCATTTAAATGCTAATCTCACTAAGAAGTTTTAAATCAGGAATAATAGGGTTTCACTTAAGTTCTGATTTTGTATTATAATAAATTCTGTTGCCACTTAACTAGAAAAGAATGAATGCTGCTTTTCCTGTTGTAGGTAAAGAAAGTACTTTAACTTTCTTTTCTTGAATTGATGGCAGATTTCTTTTTATTTTTTTTTTTTTTTAAGTCCAAGAAAGTTGAGAGGTGAAACAGCATACCAGTGATGTTACCTTTTTCTGGAAGGCATTATATACTTTGCTCAAATCAGTTAATTTTCCAATGCAGAGTGCTAAATTTTAATTTAGATTAACACTTTCCAGATAATTCCCAAACCTCATAATATAAATTATTCTATCTACATAGTGCTACAAAGCACAGTAGGAAAAAACATGTTAAAATTATGAAAATTAATATAATATGGACAGAGGATACTTGGACTTAGCACTTACTACTTGGAAGTATGATGTTCCAAGTAGTTTTGAGTTAGCTTATTAACAACTAGTCTTCACAAACGGGCATTTTACAAGTGATTGTTTACCAGACACTACAAAGAGATTCAATTTAATTATTTGACTCCTTGTCATATACCTATGAACAAAGATGTGCATGCAAACAATCTTTGTAGGGCTCGAAAAGATGCACGAGTACATCAAAATATAAAAGTCTCCCTGACTAATTTCCTTTGTGTGCCAAAATGAAATGTTATTTTCTTTTTTTTATGTTTTCTTCCATAGACAAAGCCATGAAGCCCTGAAAACACATACATAATGCTCTATAAACTGCAAAAAGAGAAGTAATAGTTAATTTTTTTCTTCTCCAAGACCGAAAATATTTTCCGTGAAAAAAAACACAGACTTTTCAAATTAATGTTTTAAGTATTGGGCTGATGTCTTAAAAAATAAAAAAATAACATAACAAGTTTGTTTGTTTTATGCAGAAAATATAACCCAGTTCCTTATAACTTTTCTTACTTCTCCTATTTTAGTGTAAAATTTACAGCCCATTTTATGACCACTCTGCTGCCATGATTGCAATAGATTTAATTTTCTTCACAGTAGTTGGTGTGGGATTATGTTTTGCATTTGTGATGAAAACATTCTAATAGAAGGAGGTTTTCATTATTGTTGAGCAGTGCTTACACATTGTAAAGCTCTTCTCTGTATCTCAACCCACCACACTAGCAAGAAGGCTAAAGTAGATTAAAACACTTAAACATTCCCTCACTCTCCCCTTGAAGTCTTCTAAAAAGTACAAAGGTCATTATCTTTTCTGGACTCCTAAATGTAGTGGTCACATGGTCTCAAATTGATAATGTATGGAAATGGAGTTTAAAATCCATTTCTATGTAAGTCCCATTTTATCCAACTGAACCTTAGCTATTATTTACTGGCTGGAGGGTTTTTTGCTAGAAATTGAATAAATTGAGCTAAATCCAACATAATCATCTGCTTTACTCACTTGATTGTTTTGTAGTTAGGGTCCTTAAATTGATACTTTTTTAAAAAGTTTATACCTAATTCATCTTTTTGAATTTTTACTTGTTTTTAGAACAACCATTTCTATACATTGTCTTAGAAATAAAATAACAAAATATATTTGCAATTAATAATTCCTATAACTTAGCATGTCTCCTATTCTTTCATTTTCTATCATTTTCTTTCAGCTCATTGAAAATTCTGCATCTGTTTGGAATTCTTTCCTTCTTATTCACATTTAATTAATGATTTCAGTAAACCTGTTTTATCCTAGAGATGGTTTCCAGGCACTTCTCTGTAGTAACACAAATATTCAATACATAAAATTCAATATTTGTGTTGCTCATGGACTAAATCATTCATAATGTGTGATTTAGTAAAGCCAGCTGCTCAACCAAACCACAAAGGTGCTATACTAAATTCCTCAGATTTCTGTATTCTCAGAAAAATGCTTTCTCCTCAGCAAGAATGCACAGTACATTTAAGATATTTAAGAAACTATAGATCTGCTCTTTCTTGAAACATACAGCTAATAATTTCTGTTGCAAATAATATACATTGAGACTTATTGCTTAGAAACAGAAGACACTCATTTGTCTGTCTGGAAGTCTGTGACCTCTGTATGCATGCAGGTGATAATATATTGCAAAAAGATCAGTCACATCGCAGTAGTAGTCAACAGTCTTGGACTGGGATTTTGGAAATAATCCTGATTGTGTTTTCTGTCTAACAACTGACCTCTGACATCTGCTAAGCTGGTATTTTTGGAGCTCTTAGTCACCAGCAAAGGAAATGTGTTCAGTGTTAAATTTATAATTCCAACTTTCCCCACACATTAAAAAAAAAATCATATTCAGAAGAAAATCTAAACCGGCTTTCTATCCTTCAGTTATAATCCTGAGTGCTCCTTATCCGTCCCCCAAATCAGGGTACAAAACCCAAAACAAACAAACAAAAATACGACATAGTTGAAGTCTGTTTTTCTTAACCTATCATTACATTACCAAAATGAATATATTAGATAAACAAATGATCACACACACATTCTCTGATGTTTTCCATTTGATATAAAAATTAAGAGACTGATTATTTTTTTTTCACCACACTCTTGACTAAACCAAGTAACGGAATTGCAATATTCATTGATAGCATCTGTGATGCTGAAACCACTTTTACAACAGTAACACTTCCCCAAAGCTTATGATTTTATAAGCCCATTGATTAAGATCTTCAAAATTGCTTTACATAAGTGGTGCTTTGCTATTTTTTATGATACTTTAATATTAACTTAATTTGTAAATATCAGCACAGGGTTTTGGCACACATATTGACTTTTGTTGGACTATCAGTACTATTGGTTCCGACTTTGAAACTGATACTAATTTGTCCAATTATCACCCTGATGATGTGTTTCTGATTCAGATGTTATTCAGTTTAGGAAACGGTAATTATTTTACTCTCCTTCTCCCAGCTCCTGCCTCAAGTGATGACATTTCACAATGATTTTATTAATCTATGCAATTACATAGTGACCAAAATAAGGAGTGCAAAAATCTAAGATGTAAGCTTTCTTTTTTTCTTTTTTCTTTTTTTTTTTTTTGTTAAGGGATGGAGGCATCTTTCCATCCCAACACACTCAGTCAGTTGCCAGCACCTATAATAATTGCTTGGAGCAATGTAAAGATATTCCAGCCACTCCAGCCAATGAGCCAACTTCATTTGAAGCTCGGCTCAGATGCCACTATACAAATGCCCATAGCATGGGGAACAAACAAGAGGAATTAGAGATGTGTGCTCGTCTATGGGGGTATGATATAACAGGCATCACAGAAACATGGTGGGATGGCTCCTATGACTGGAGTGTTGGAATGGAAGGTTACAGGCTCTTTAGAAAAGACAGGCCCAGCAGGTGGGGAGGGGGAGTTGCTATTTATGTTAGGGATAGGCTGGAGAGTATGGAACTCTGTCTGGGGACAGGTGATCAGTCAATAGAGAGTTTGTGGGTCAGGGTTAAAGGCAGAACAGTGATGGGACTCATTATTGTGGGGATCAGACTGCCTGATCAAGAGGAATCTGTGGATGAAGTGCTCTGTAGACAGATAGGAAAAGCCTCCAGCTCACAGGCCTTTGTTTTCATGGGGACTTCAACCACCCTGATATCTGTTGGAATGACGGTACGGCCCGGCACAAGCAATCCAGGAGGTTCCACGATTGTGTGGAAGACAATTTCCTTTTGGAAGTAGTAGAGGAGCCGACAAGGAGAGGTGCCATGCTTGACCTCGTTCGTGCTCACCAACAGCGAAGGGCTCGTTGGAAATGTGGCACTGCAGGGCAGCCTTGGTTGCAGCGATCATGAGTTGGTCAAATTCGAGATCCTCAGGACAGAGAGAAGAGCATGCAGCAAGCTCACTGCTCTGGACTTCAAGGGAGCAGACTTTGGCCTCTTCAGGAACCTGCTTAGTAAGGTTCTATGGGATATAGCCCTAGAGGGCAGGGGGGCTCAAGACTCTTGGATGATATTCAAAGATCATCTGCTACAAGCTCAGGAGTGTTGCATCCCAACTAGAAGGAAATGCAGCAGGAGGGCCAGGAGACCTCCTTGGATAGATAAGGAGCTGCTGAGGAAAATTCAAATGAAAAAATAGACTTATAAAGTTGCAAGCAAGGGCAGGTGGCCTGGGAAGAGTACAGGGATGTTGTCCGGGAAGCTAGGGACCAGGTTAGGAAAGCTAAGGCCCAGTTAGAATTAAGCTTGGCTAGGGATGTTAAGGATAACAGGAAAGGATTCTATAGGTACGTAGCGAATAAAAGACAGACTAGGGACAATGTAGGCTGCCTCCAGAAGCTATCAAGAGAGCTGGCTACCCTGGATTTGAAGAAGTCTGAGGTTCTTCATGACTTTTTTGCCTCAGTCTTCACTGGCAAAGGTTCTAACCACACCACGCAAGTCTTGGAATGCAGACGCAGGGCCAGTGAGAATGATAACCCTAGGCCCCCTGTAGGAGAGAATCTGGTTTGAGACCATCTTAAGAACCTGAATGTACACAAGTCCATAGGACCCGATAAAATATATGTTATATATACCTGCATTTAATAGTTATCATTTTCACTATTTACAAATTTTCAGTCAACCTACACAAGAAATGCCAGCCATTGACAGAACTTTTGAACAGCTGTGAACTACTATGTCTTTCCTCAGATAAAATACCAGCTCACAAGATACCTCTATAGCCATAGAAGTTGTTATAAAAAAGTTAGCTTTACTGCATGACCTACATAATAAAAGTAGAGAAATACAACATTTTGTCTGTACTGACTATAATAAATTAATTGCCATTTCACAGGGAAATGGAATTTCAGACCCAAATTTCTCATACATTGATAAGCTAATAGAAAAGTATGGAGATCATTCTAGAAGCTCCTTTTTTTATGGGCTGAGAAGTTATTAATTCTTATCATAATGTATTTGGTTTTATTTACTTGAATTTAACATAAATAATTACATAAATATTATTTTAAATACTGTCAAACTTCCTCACATTCCTCAGTTTTATATTATCCTGATACAGGCTGATGTTCAAATCAAGTAATTACATAATTCACTTACATAAATTGCAAGCATTTAGCACCATGTCAGATGCTGCATGATGCCTAAGAACCCACAAAAAGCCAGTAAATATGGTACTGGATTTATTAGGGAATGCTTTTAGAATATCTTTTGGGAGCCAGGCAGCATGATCATCCATGGCACCTCTCAGAGCAGTACATGGTTTGTTCTTGTGCTGGGAACTGCACTAGATCTTCATCGTCTACATTGTGAGGCCAGGAACCTAGCTGATGTGGAGAAGCCTACACACATAGGTCTGTAGAAACTTGATCATACCTTCAGTCCTTTCAGATGCAAGTTATAATCTCCTGGCAGCAATTTAATTTATAAATGATTGAAAGAAATGACAAAATTTTATTGAGGATGTCTTAGCCTACTTAACATTTACTCCAGACCAACAGGTGGGAACAGTATTCTCAGTATGCTCAGTATTGTGTTAACTCTTAACTTTTGCTTGTAAATTCATTCAGCAGCCCAACTGTCAATAGTAACTTCCCACACCATAAAAATAATGTTTTGTTCAGTATGTTACACATTCTTGGCTCATGCTATAGCCTCAGCATTAACAATTACATTATGCTGTGTACAGAGAACCAGCAAAATCAAGCTTTTCATCTTAGTAAATGCAATTACATCACTAGTAAACTAAATAAGGCTAGGCAGGGGCTCAGACATGCTGATGAATCATACCGAATGTTTCCAGGTACACTCTGAGTTAGGAAACAGGAAATAAAAGCACAGAAGAAACCATTCTGTTTTGAGAAAGGAGAAAAGATAAGGAGAATTTGATAATACAGGTATAAACTCATCTATACTGTTTGCCTTCAGGGCCTGAAGTTAATGCTTTAACTTCAACCACAGATTACATGTATATATGCCTACACAGCTAGTAAGGATTCAGAAGAACCATTTTGCTCCCTGCTGTGGGGGTGATAATCACCATGTCGTGTCATGGGGAAGGCAATCATAAGTTGATGTGTCATCAGGGAACAAGGTGAGAACATCTTTAGCTATCCTAGCCAGACCTTAATGGATGTATCTTTCCACAGTTATAGCTTTTCACCTCTAACTAAAAGTTTCACAGGAACATTCTATTATAAAAGAATTAAATAAATGTGCACATGTATGTGCATGCATACGTACATCCATGCACCAATATATGCTGTAGGCCACCCAGCTGGAATGCAGCGTGGCAGAACAGGAGCCAGATGTGTGCCCTTGCTGCAAAAAAGGCTAAAAATGTTCTGGGCTGCATTAGAGAAAGCACTGTCAGCAGGTCAAGGAAGGTGATCCTTTCCCTCTACTCAGCTCTGGTGAGGTTTAAACCTGGAATGCTGTGTTCAGTTCTAGATTCCTCAGTACAAGAGATACAGAGACATACTGAAGAAAATTCAGTGAAAGGTCACAAAGATGATAAAGGGATTGGAGAATCTATCCTATGAATAAAGGACAAGAGAACTGGATTAGTTCAGCCTGGAGAAGAAAAGGTTCAGGGGTCTCATCAGTGTGTAGAAATACCTGAAGGGAGGGTGCATAGATGTCTGAGCCAGGCTCTTTTCAGGGGAGTCCAGTGGGAAGTCCAGAGACAATGGGCACAAACTCAAACACAGGAGGTTTTGTCTGAATATTAGGAAACACACTGTGAGGGTGACAACCCTGGCACAGTCCTTGGAAGCAAAACCATTTGGACATAGTCCAGGGCAACTGGCTCTTGGTGCTCCTGCTTAAACAGAAGTTTTCAATCAGATGACCCCCAGGGGTCCCTTCCAACCTCAACTGTTCTATGATTTTGTGATTATGTATACGTTTATCATACCATGTTAAAAAAGACATATCCACAAACTGTCGTTAGTGTTTTTTCTTCATTCTACAGGTACTAATTATGTTTGATTTATTTTTTTTTTTTTACTCAAAAGTACTGCTGAAAATTGAGAGCAACTGTGATGACTTTTGTAGTCAAGCTTCTTACTTGTTGAAAAACTGAAAACTTAAAAACTTAAAAATATTTCTTGATTGCTTCTTACTCTTAGTGAAGAATGTTATCAAAAATCACAGGAAAAAATATTTATTATATGCTTTGAAATTAACATTTCAAGTAAATACTCTAAAATCTTCTTCATTAATAAGATTTAAGGCTACCACAAATTTTTACTCTCTCTGAATCCTTTAAGAGTAAAAATGAATGTAAATTAAATTTTTTGGGAAAGGAGTAAGCTCTTCTGTACAGAGCAACCCAAAATATCTGGAAGACCTACTGGAAGTAAGTATATATTACTTATTATAACATGGAATATTTTGTTTTATATTGGTGAAGCCACTAATCTTTCTAGTTTGACTCAAGTGAATAAATATGAGATACTTTAATAGATGGTTTCAGGCAAATCAAGGGAGCAAAACCTGCAACTTTGCAGGTTCTGTTATTTCATTTTCAGCTTCATGATTGGCTTCCCTAAATTCTTCTATTGAATTTTGAATAACATTGTTTATTATCCTATTACTCAAGGCTGACTTCATTCCCAATATAATTTCTGCACCTTGAAAGTGAAATGAGGTATCATTAAAACTCAGGCTATAAATTTAAGCTCTCATTTTAGGAGGACCTCAGTACAATCTTCCCAATCTGTAATCTTTGCAGTCTATGACTTCATCTTTTATTACGAATTTAAAAGTAAGGAGCGATTTTTTTTTTTTCTCAAAGGTCTAATGATTTGCTTTTAATTTTGACCTCACTTCTCTTCAGAGCTCTTCCGTTAATTTTCAGTGCAATGGAAATGATAGTGTTCTACTAGATTTATACTTAAGTATACACTATAGTAGGGAAAATTTCACCTTTTGCTAAGAAAAGTAAATTTTCACTGCCAGCTCTCAATAATTTTCTGTTGAAATTGTTATATCTTAATTTTAACTTGTAAACAATTTTAAATCTATTTTAGCATTATAGGAAACATTTATATGATGCAGTATTCAAATGTGGTCAAGCACCAGTGCATAAGAGTTAATTTTCAGATTAAATTGAATAAACAATACAGAGAACTGCCAGAAGTATATAACTCTAAAATAATTCTTTTATAAATGCCTTACAAACAGTTTTGAAATTGTTATTATATTTTTTTATTATATTCTACTGTCTGGTCACTTCGCTTCTCGCTGTTCAGAAAGAAACATGTTCCCTCTAAAAGTTGGACTTGAATCTGAAGAAAGCTTTATAAGAAAATTTTTTAAAAGGTACACAGTGGAACTAAGCTTGAGGTAAACACAACTGGTTTAGTAGTTTACAGGTAGGTGTCAGTGATGTGAGAGAACAATGATATGCTTACATTTGTTATGCTTATTTATGATAGGCAGTGGAAATCTAGGATTTAATTTAGGTGTTAAACATGGGAGATTAGTGATACTTAAGATAATTTAAGATGTCTAGGATGTTCTCTTGAGAATGAGAACAAAATGGACACAATTCAGTTACATAAAGGAGGGACTTCAGTACTGTTGGCAGCGTCCCAAGATATCCTTACGTGTTATGGACACAGAGACACCAGAGGAAACACAGAGAGGTAAAGTCCCTCTTGACTGAAGGAATGTAGTAAAAATTATGAGCCATACATTTAGAATTTGTAGTGGGATTTGAAGCTTCTGAACATAAAAGTAGCTTGAAATCTCACCTCTAAATTATTTCAGCTGATACTTTATATATCATAGAATCATAGAACAAAGCAGGTTGGAAGCAACTTTGAAAGATCTTCTGGTCCAGCCTTTCATGGGGAAGGGAATATAGATGAGAATGAGACCATTACATACCTTACACACATACATACATATACATAACCTGCTATTTTCCACTTTTCACCATTTTGAGCAAACAAAATAGTTGTATTGAATTTATCCAGTTTATGTAGATAGCCTGATTTAACTCTGTAGTGGTAGATCTTGAAGGTATTAATTATAATGAAAATTATTACTAAGAACTAGGGCAGGGACCATTAATCAACAAAGCCTGCATGATCTCTTTCTACGCAGTAAGAGGTAGAGGTGAGGCTGGTGTGTGAACAGTTTTGAGTTACCTTTTGTAAGAGCTTGGCAGACTAAAACCAACACTTTAAAGATTGTGATAATGCACAGTATTGTGTGCTAGATTCTCGGTGCAGATGTTGAAAAATAAAGAGCTCATATTTCTGACAAACAAACCTTTAGCTTTGTCATTTTTAACAGTTTCCTTTGTATCATATTTTATATTGGAAAGCAAATCAGAAAACCCACACAACTCCCTGAGATCTCAGTGTGACACAAAGTGATTGTAAATCTTAGTATCATGATTCATGATAGTTCTTGTTTTAGTCATCTCCTTCCTAGCACTTTTTTCTTGATCCCTTTCAGAGTGGGTATATTTTTTGTACATCATAGACATTATAATTCCATTATTTGGTCATGTAGTGAGCTCCAGTCTTAGCCTATCTTGATCTTTCAGTGACTCCATTGTTCGTTCATGGATCAGGATTTGATCTCTAAGGAACAGTAATTGTGCTCGAATGAACATGAAGAACACTGTCATGATGCCATACAGTATGGAATATCCTGTTAGTTATTTGGGGTCTCATCTGTGTCTTCCCAGCTTCCTGCCCACTGATGACATACTGGCTTTTGGAGGGGTAATGGAGTAGGGAAGAGAGGAAGCTTTGGAACTGTATAAGCACTGTTCAGCAATAGCCAAAACACTGGTGTGTTACCCAGCACTGTTTTAGCCACAAGTGCAAAGCATGGCACCATACAGGCTGCCATGAAGAAAGTAAACCCAATACACTAGCTGAAAGGTAAATGGTGATCTGGAGGTACCAAACAGAAGAAAATTGCTATTTACTTCTGTGAAAGGAAAGAAATAAAAATAAAATAAAAAGAAACCAATGCCTGAATCAAGAATCATATAAGCATTCATAGGAAGGGAGCTCCAAAGGACTTCCAGCAATAAACTAGTTCAAGCTCTCACTTAAATGAGGGCTAACACAAACACTGGATTTGGTGATCATCTGGTCTAGCTAATTTAGGAAAATCTTCAATGAAGAAGATTGGTTAGCCTCTGAAAAACTTTGCTGTAATGGTTCACTTCTTTCCAAGCAATTCCCTGCCCCACCCAATTTCCAACCTGAACAGTCCACACTATGATTTGGGGCGTTAGCCTCTTCTTCTATTTTGTGGTGCTCCTAAGAGGAATTTGATTCCATGACCATCTCTTCAAGAAGTCTTAGGTTGCTACTGCATCACCACTTAGCCCCCTCTTCACTAGATTAAACAAGCCCACTTCCTCAGCCTTTCCTTTCATAGCTGACATGGAATATTGGTAGCCCATCAGTGGACCTTTTCCAGTTTCTTCATATGCCTTTCAAACTGTGGATTGCAAAATCGGAAACAGTATTCCAGCTGCAGCATTACCAACATGCAGTTTTCCTCATTCATACTGATGGCTCATATTCAGTGCAATGCATGTTATAACCTCCAGGGCCTTTTTTCTGAGGTTATTTACTATTCTACCTGTCCTTCGTAGCATGCTATGATATCTGTGGTTATTCCTCTTCAGTGATAGAAGTCTGCACTTCTTGGCTATCTATTGGCCCAGTCTTTAAATTCATTGAGGTCATTCTGCATGAAGGGCTATCATTCATTTTTTCTAATTCTGAACAGTTTTGCTTTTAAACAGAGTATTCAACAATTGCAGATTTTAAATTGATGAGAATTTTCTAAGTAACAGTGATATTATTATTAGTTCTAAAAAATAATTTAAAAAATACCTGAGGTGGAAGCAGTGGTAATCTGATATAAGCAAGTAGCATACTTAGGTCATTGCATCGCCTCTGCATATCATACTTCACCCACATCATTAAGGCATGGAAAATGGTCTCTTCATCAGGAACGTTCACATCATCACTAGCAAGAAGTTTATGGAGTTCTTCAGCTGGTAAAAGCAAAAATTCTTGATTTCTTATAACTTCCATTATATTCTCCTGAGAAGAAGAAAGTATTTCAGATCAAATAATACTGGAAGAAAATAAAAACAGGCACCAAAGCTAATAAACCCATAAGGTTAATCAATCCCTACCATACCCAGCCCTCTTACACCTCACGAGGAATAAAAACCCATGATGATTAGAAATTAAAAGCTGTAGTTGTAATTCATATACAAATATATGTAGAAAATAATATACAGATTATATTGTAATACTTAATTAAAAATTGCTAGAATTACTAAATGCTAGGGCAGATCTGCACACTGTTTGGAATTTTTCTCAACTCATGTAATTGAACACATGCAATATATTGTCAATCTTTACGTGCTCATACAACATTTTCCTGCATTTTTTTGCTATCTGATCTTTTCCTTAAATAACTTGTCAGTCATACAGTTATATTATCAATATCCAGATGATGGCTATCTATACATATGACAAGGCTAAGAGGAAGATCAACACCATGAAATTAGCATTATTTCTTGACCTTGTTTGGAACTGGTTATTTACATCCCGCTAGCATGCAAACTGTGTACAGCAGTCAAAATCTCACAGTATGGACATTTATAACATGTATATGAATAACTATAAAAAATTAAAAAATATATAAACTATATAATACATATCAATATCAACTAAAGAGAAATGTTTCATTTAATTGACTGAATCCTAAGGACTTAATTAAGCTCCCTCTGAACTACCTACTCTACATTAACTTGACAAAACAGAACCACAGTTCTGCAGGGTATCTTTCTCCAAGAGTGCTTGATCTCTGTGGAGAAACTGCACATGTGTTTTCATATTCCCGATTCATAGATAACTGTAAGAAGAAAGTAAAGTAGGTATATCCTGGAGGCATAAACCTGGAAAAAAAAAATCTATAAACCAAATACGTAAAAAATGTTGGAGGAAGAAACTACAATACCTGATATTTAAAAGATAATTGTGACTTTCATAATTTTTTGAAAATCAATCACAGAATCATAGACCAGCTTGGAAGAGGCCTCAAAGGTCATCTAGTCCCATGTTTCTTGGCAAAACCCTAGTCTAAACAAGATGGCTCATCACACTGGCCAGCTGAGTCTTAAAAATAATCCAGCACTGGGGAATCCACCATTTCCCTAGGGAGATTACTCCAATGCTGATTGTCTCACTGTGAAAAATTTTCCTCTAGTGTCCAACCAGAATCTTCCCAGGAGTAACCTGCACCCATTACCCCTTGTCTTTTCCATGCGACTTGTAAAAAGCGACTTGTAAAAAGGAAGTTTCTGTCTTCTTTGTAGCCACCCTTTAAATACTGGAACATGGTGACCAGATTCTTTTCTCAAGCCTGAACAAATCCAGTTATCTCAGTCTTCCCTCGTATGGAGAGCTTCCCAGGCTATTTTGGATAGAATAAAATGAGAAGCAGGGACGGAATGACAAAACATCAGTTAATGACTTAGCTGCAAAGACATCAAAATTGAGGGAAGTGGATAATTACACTTCCACACTCAATTCAGTTCTTAGCATATCAAAATTCAAATTAATGCTTCTTCTAATCGTTTCCTTGGGTCTGGGCCTGGGGAAAGACTGACTGGCTATCAGGAACTGAAGTAGAATTAAATAGTATTACTGACATGTAATAAAGAAAAAAAAAAAAGAAATGGTGCGAGACTTGATTTAAAACATCCGAGTTAAACTCTGGCCCTCATAAAGTCACATGTTGACCTCTGTCAACTCCATGAAATATAAAGAAACTATTATTTTAATTCTTCAGCATCATAGTTCTTGAACGTTACTGCTTAAAAGAATCTATTAAAAATTAACTTCATATTATTTCTTATGAGGTAGCAGAGACAATCCCTGCAGGCTGCTAAATACAACACAGCCGCTCGCTCACTCCTAGCACCCCTGAACAGGATGTGAAGAGAATCTGAAGAATGTAACTCCACGGGTTGAGATAAAAACAGTTTAATAATTGAAATAAAATAAAATATAATAATTATATAAATAATGAAAATGACAGTAATAGTAATAATGGTATTAGTAGTAATGATTATAATCAGGTAACAAAGAAGAGAGAAGGAGGAATAAAATTCAAGAAACACAAGTAGTGTAAAATACAACTGCTTGCCACCCGCTGACCAATGCCCAGCCCATCCCCAAGCAGTGATTGGTTCCTTCCAGCCAGCTGCCCCTAATTTCTGAACTGAGCATGATATTTTATAGTATCAAATACTCCTTTGGTTAGTTCAGGTCAGCTGTCCTGTTTCTGCTCCCTCCCAGCTTCTTGTGCCTCAGCTCCTTGGAACAGCATGAGAGACTGAAAAGTCCTGGATCAGGGTAAGTGCTACTCAGGAACAACTGAAACAACAGCGTGTTATCAGCATGATTCTCAGACTAAAGCCAAAACACTGCACTGTACCAGCTACTAGGAAGAAAATAAACTCTATTGCAGCAAAACCCAAGACATTTACATAACTGATAATGAAATCAAAACGTGACTCAGGTTTGGTGTTTGTTTTTTTTTTAAATTTCTTGATTTAATGTCAACAGGTACCTCAAAACATAGATTTTTATGCTCTAAGGTTTTAATCTGTTGACTCCTGATAAAGTTTAAATTGTGCGACTACAGCTTTGTACAATAGCTTAGAAATTTAATGGAACTAGTTTTCAGGCACTTGACCACAAGTTGGCTTAATTAATTTTAATTAAAAATCTATAAAACTCAGAAAATTTCATTGTGCTTCTCAAAAAATGATTTATAAGCCAAAGTTTAATTAAGACTGGTTAAACTGACATTAAATCCCATTATGACAAAAATATAACCCTACTTCTTAATAGAAGCCAACCTCAAACTTGGCAATAGCATATTAATCCAAAGTTCTAATATTACTGAAAAGTATTGTGATGGTAGAATACATTTTAAGAACTCACAGAACTGAATTAATTTTTAATAACATTCAAAGAAGGGAGTCTAAAAATAATAATTTTAGGTTTGATTAAGATTTTTGTATCATTTTAATTTTCTTTTCATTTGGATATATGATTAAAGACAACTTATTTCAGCCTTTTTATTGATTTACCTTTGGCTGAAAATAGAACACAACAAAGTTTTCAGACAAAATACATGAGCTCAGATCTGTGCTTCTAAACATCTGGACTTACACTAGTCTCATGTTACTCAAAACTGAGTATTGCAGAAAATGCTATTTAACAAAAATTCTTTATATAGGATTATAACTCAGATATAAACACACATATACATATAGCATATACATATATACCAGGAATAAAATCCAGGTTCTTGAGCTTCAGAGATAAAACCCCCTCCTTCATGTATTCACCATTTCACAGACTGACTATTTAAGGTTTAGAACTTCCTAGGTCACATTTTATTTTTCTTGAGACTCATTTCATTTGTAGCAGCAAAGCATATTTCATTGGCTTGCTGTTTTATTGTAATGGAAATAATTTGTTAAATTATTATTATGGAAAAATACCTACCTTTCTTTTAAAATACTATTGGTCTTTGTTTTCCACCTCAGAGAACAGGATACAAAAGATGTCTGTCACCTACTGGTTATATTGTGTAGGATAAATGAAGCAAATTTTAAATTATTCTGAAATTAAGGTACAAGATAAGAATCAAACTACTCAGTCCTGTTCTAGTGAAGTTCTTTCAGAGATGCTTAAGTCTTCAAGGGCTGGCAAACTTAATTTTCAGAATAAAGATACTCAGCATTTAAGCATATTAAGGGTTATGTTACAGAGGTCTATGACTTTTAACAAGCTGTAACTTTTGATTCTGATACTTAAGAAGCTTTGTAGATCTGGTCTTCATTGTCTCATAAGTCTCATAAGATCAACTGGACTGTGCCTAATGCCTCTCCTGCATGGGTCATTCACTTAGCCCTTCCCTTCAGCAAGAATTGTAATGTTCTAATTGAGTGGATTAGTGAGTTTTGTTTTTAAATCAGAAAAGGTAACAGAATAGAAAGTCTCTGAGCCCACTTGAAGAAAGTTATGTCTCATTTGGTTGCCTTTTCAATTTCTCAAAATGATCACTCAATAACTATTGCTGTGGGGTCAGGAATTTCCACAGTGGAGCTGCTTCACATTTAAACCTTTTCAGCAGCACACAGAGTTAGAATTAAGTATAGGTCACGCAAACAAAATATATCTGTATTTAAAGGAAGATAAACAAGGACCTAAGTATCCGAGTATAACAGATTGTGCATTATAAGAAAATAGATGCTTTAATGAAATTATTGCCAAATCGAACTTAATAAAAATAAATCCTAGTACATATATCTTTACAGTGATGCTATCAATACCAATTAATTTGATTATTTATTATTTTTTTTTAAAAACAAGGTTACTTGTAATGATAATTATTTCACATGAAATCAAATTATCTTGCAAAAATATTGCCGTTTATGTCATTGATTTCACTAATCAGCATGTATCCTCTATATGGAAGAAACTGAGAGTAATTTCTTCGGTATTATTAAAAATATAAAATACTTTTGGACTTTAAAAACTAATGTCATGTTCCAAGACTGCTGTTTAGAATCTGTTACATCAGAGTTGCCATGGCAGCAAAATGTTTAGAAGGACTTTTTTTTTTTGTTTGGATGTAGGGGTCTTATTTAAGTTTAACATTTTAATAATGTTGATGTTGTGACCTTTCTGATACAGAAATGTGAAATACATAATGCCGAAAAAATAGTATCTGTACATTAGCCTTCACATAGATAGCATATGACTAATCTTATATTTTAAGTCCATGCTGCATTTTAGTTTAGAACCTAAGTTTTCATGAGAACATTTAAATAAATTAATAAATATATTATATTAAATCATAAACTATACTTTCTGAAATGCAAAAGACCTAAAAACCAATTTTGATTTTGATCAAACCCTGAACTATTTTGGTCTGGAATTATTCCCGCTGATCTACACTGAATTCAACCCCTGTTGTTTCATAGACCAAATTTTCCCTGTCAGCTGGGAATCATATAAGACTACATACTCTTTTCAAAAATTGCCCTATCATGTATCTACTTTCCGAAGGACAATGGGCTTTTCAAATTTCTGAACTCCAATTAGACAAAGGACCACTACTTATTAATATGCTTATGCTCTGGTTCTTCAGCCAAACCTTAGATTTTGAGAGTGAGTTCCACCCGTCTTATGTAATATAAAGAGCTACATGCTTCTTCCAGTACCAGATGCCAACCTGATGTCGTTCTTACGGAAGGGATATAAAGGCTGGGACATTCAGTGGATAGGCAGCTAGTGGAAAGAGATTCTGTCAGTGTAAGCTACTCTGAACTTTGTCAATGGGAGATCAGCAGCTGATGCTTTCTGGGGAGAACAGACAGCAAGCGGAAGATAGAAGAGGCTGTGACTATGGACATCGTCTCACACAGCACACTGAAATATTAATAGAGACTTCTAGATTTCAAAGTTAGACTGCCACAATCTAAACATTTTCCTCTTCATATACAACTTTTTTTTCCCCCAAAAAAATTGGGGGTTCTAAATGACTGCAAAATTAGCCAGATTATAGCCTAATCAGTCATAGAAACATAGAATCATAGAATAGTTAGGGTTGGAAAGGACCTTAAGATCATCAAGTTCCAACCCCCCTGCCATGGGCAGGAACACCTCACTCTAAACCATATCACCCAAGGCCTCATCCAACCTAGCCTTGAACACTGCCAGGGATGAAGCATTCACAACCTCCTTGGGCAACCTATTTCAGTGCCTCACCACCCTAACAGGAAAGAACTTCCTCCTTATATGCAATCATGCAACATTCTGGGATTTGACAATTTAAATGTAGTTCACAACCAGCTGGTCATACACGCTTGCTGATATACTAGTTCATCACAATAAACTGGCTAAAACTTTCAAGCTAGAGCGCCTTCATTTTGCATGTTTCATTAACTGTGTCAGAATGATTAATGTTTGTTTCCTGTATTGCTGAAGAGTCTTGCCTCACACATCTTGCATAGAATCATAGAATAGTTCGGGTTGAAAAGGATCTTAAGATCATCCAGTTCCTACCCCCCTGCCATGGGCAGGGACAACTTGCTCTAAATCATGTCACCCAAAGTTCTGTCCAACCTTGACTTGAACAACTCCAGGGATGGAGCATTCACAACCTCCCTGGACAAACTATTCCAGTGCCTCACCACCCTCACAGGAAAGAATTTCTTCCTTATATCCAATCTAAACTTTTCCTGTTGAAGTTTTAACCTGTTACCACTTGTCCTATCACTATAGTCCTTAATGAATAGTCCCTCCCCAGCATCCCTATAGCCCCCTTCAGATACTGGAAGGCTTCTGTGAGGTCTCCACACAGCCTTATCTTCTCCAGGCTGAACAGCCCCAATTTTCTCAGCCTATCTTTATATGAGAGGTACTCCAGTCCCCCGATCATCCTCGTGGCCCTTCTCTGGACTTGTTCCAACAGTTCCATGTCCTTTTTATGTTGAGGCCACCAGAACTGCACACAATAATCCAAGTGAGGTCTCAGGAGAGCCGAGTAGAGGGGCAGGATCACCTCCTTTGACCTGCTGGTCACGCTCCTTTTGATGCAGCCCAGGATACGGTTGGCTTTCTGGGCTGCGAGCACAATGCATTCTTCTTCACATCTAAGAAAATTCAGAAAGCCTAAACCTGTGTACATAATCTGCACAATTTGCTAAAGGGACAAGTATATCTACACATCTTGCTTCCCCCAACTGAAGCGGCCTTTCAACACTGTTCTGGAGTGTTCCGTATCCCATAAACTGTGGAACTTCTGGGTGCTGAGCCGTAGTGCATGCATAACATGATCTTCCTAGCATGGTATTCAGGAAAAAAGAAGAACTCTAATAGCCTGTAAATGAGTCCTCTTGCTATTATTCCACTTTCCTTTTTTTTTTTCTAATTTTGTTTTTCCCTTCCTTTTTTTAGGTCTCTCTTAATGTTAGTTTACCCTTCCATAATAAAGTAAATAGGACTCACAAGAACAATTTGGGGACCTAAAATCTGGAATGTTTGTGCTCCACAACTTGAATTTACCCAGATTGATATATTTGGCATTGAAAATATTCTCAGCAGAGCTTCAAGAATACAGCAAGAGATGAGCACTGTGAATCCTCTAGAGGTGATGTTTTGGACTGAAAAGTCTATAAGTGACAAAAATAGACTCAATTGTCTATAATGTCATTATGATTCAACTGTCATAATGGGGCAGTACTGTAAAGTACAGCAACACACTTGCACTGACTGATGACTGCCTTGTTTTGTTTTTACTTGCATGAGATGTAGCTTTAGCACTTCCCAAAAACAGAAAATATGAGCTGTGTTAGCTTTTTTAATTGTACTGTTTGCACAGCAAGAATACAACACTTCTCACATAGGTAACAGAATGACAATTTTATGGGTTTACGTTAAAACTCTCCAGGGAAGTAGTCATCATGGCAGTCATGTGCTTACTCCCCTAGCACAACTTTTCTTTCTTCCCTTCCCTGTTCCTCTAATAATGCTTTGGTACAAGTTTGCTACCCCAGTCCAGTGGCTTCCTAACCTGTAGCTCACAGAATCATTCAGATTAAAGAGGAGCACTTGAGATCACCTAGTCACAGAATCATAGAATAGTTAGGGTTGGAAAGGACCTTAATATCATCAAGTTCCAACCCCCCTGCCATGGGCAGGGACACCTTGCTCTAAACCATATCACCCAAGGCCTCATCCAACCTGGCCTTGAACACTGCCAGGGATGGAGCATTCACAACCTCTCTGGGTAACCTATTCCAATGCCTCACCACCTTAACAGGAAAGAATTTCCTCCTTATATCCAATCTAAACTTCCCCTGTTTAAGTTTTAACCCATTACCCCTTGTCCTATCACTACAGTCCCTAATGAAGAGTCTATCCCCAGCATCCCTATAGTCCAGTGCCCTTGCTCAAGCAGGATCAGGTACAACAGGCTGTCCAAGACTGTCTAGCTGTGGTTTGAGTATCTCCACAGAAGGTCACTCCACAAGCTCTCTTCACACTGAATTCCAGTGTTTGACAACGCTCACAGCAAAGAAGTGTTTTCTCATGTGCTGATGCGATTTTATGATTTTTAATAAGTATCCATTCCCTCTTGTCCTGTCACTGGGTGCTATTGAGAAGAGTCTGCCTCTCTCATCCTCTGTCCCTTTAATCAGGAGCATATACACATTGAAAAGATTTGCACTGAGCTTCTCTTTCCAGGGAAAGAGTCACAAATATTTCAACCTCTTCCAATATGAAAAATGTTCAAGCAGCCTTGGGGCAACCACTGGAGATAAACCATTCCATAACTTCCCCATGAAATGCTGTTCTATGAAGAACAGAATCATTTTGTAGGATAGGACATAAGGACCATCATTTACCATGTCACATAGTGCAGGATAATACCAGGGTGAAATCATGACCAATGGAAAGAGGATAATTTCCGCTAAAAGCGCCATCTACATTCCCCACAGCTTGTGGCCATTGCTGGAATACTCTATCCATTGTAGGTTAAAATTCACTAAGGATGGAATCGTGAACCCACACATTCTGTGGCAAGTTGTGCTGGTTTTGGCTGGAATAGAGTTAATTGTCTTCACAGTAGCTGGTGTGGGACTATATTTGGTATTTTTGCAGGAAACAATGTTGATAACACAGATGTTTTCATTACTGCTGAGCAGTGCTTACACAGAGTCAAGGCCTTTTCTGCTACCAGTGAGTAGGCTGAGGGTGCACAATAAGATGGGAGGGGACACAGCAGTGACAACTGATCCCAACTAACCAAAGGGATATCCCATACCATGTGACATCATGTTCAGCATATAAATCTGTGGGAAGGAAAAGGAAGGGGAGGGCGTTCAGAGTGATGGCATTTCTTCCCAAGGAATCATTACTCATGATGTGAGTGTGAGCCTGTGAACCATATCACAAACGGAGTTTGGATGCAGAAAAGCACAGTGCAACCTTTCAAAATTTATGTCAAGGTAAGTACATATTTTTATGTCCTAATGGAGGTCCTGTCTTGTTTATTTTGATTACAGGCTTAGAAAATGAAAACAAGGGAAATGAAGGGTAAAAAGCTAACAGGAACCTAACCCAAATCAAATATGATTAAAAGAAAGCTGGAAACAAGAAAAAAAGTATTTCTTGCTGTTAAAGCATCAAGCTCTAGAACATATTGCCAGTGGATGGGCAGGGAAAAGGTCTGTTAGGAGTAGTGTAATAATTTAGGATGCAGTTTACAGAAGGGATTACATGAGGTGGTTTTCCCAGACAGCAGTGAACTGTTTTGGAATTAATTTCAGTTTTGCTTTAACCCAGTTACCCTTCTATTGAACCTAATAACATTGGATCCACTGAAGACTGCTTTCTATAAAGGCATCATCTTAAAGACATCTGGAGATGGATAATTTGTCACTTTGCAGTAGCTTTCAGAAGTAATCATCCTCAACATTAAAATGTGTGTCTAATTTCCCATTCAAACTCATCTGTCTTCCACTCATACATCCTGGATACTGCTTCTTATTATGAATTTCTCACCCTGATTAAAGAGCCCATTAGCACCAAAACTTAAAAACCTCAAAATAATCTCTTGGGTCTTCAATAACTCAAAGGAGTTGAGTGGTTATGAGCTTTCTTTTACAATTCTTTCACAGTACTATGTCCTGTAACACCACTTTGTAATACTCAGGAGTGAAAACAAGATATTTATTCATTAACACAGTTTCTTGTGGTAGAAACTTCAGATTCACTGGTAATCTCATAATCATTCACTGGCCTAACCTGACCCTACTTAGCTTGTGAAATGTGATGGAACACAGTGATGGAACACAGCACAAAGCAAAGGCTGAAGGCATATGTGAGATCATGTCAAAGCTTCTACTTTCATAAATGATTAATAAATGCTGTGATTAAGATAATATTCCAGAAAAGCAGTTGAAACCTCAGTCAGTGCCTCAGTATTAAATCTTTTCCAATATTCCTGTACTCCAAACTTTAAAAATAAGTAGCCATTAAAATGAAAATGCATCTAACTATCCATGGGGAGTTGCATGATCATGGAGGAAAAATGCCTTGCTCTATTACTCTCCATTCCACACACTAAATATTTGCTACTATATTGTTTCTTCTGTCTTTATTAGCTATGTCAAAGCATGTGTTCTGCATCACATGATATAAGCTGTTGATGAAGAAAATTTTAGTTACAGTTTTGTTTGGGGAGTGAAATGTTTTATAATGGTAGTTTATGCTAATAGTTCAGATTTAGTAGTCATTTTAACTGAAACCAAACTTTTAAAAAGTCACAGCAGAGACATATGAAGACTTCAGCATTTCTAATTTATAGTAAGCAGTATATTGAAGAAGTATATGCCTTCCAAAAGCATTTTAAAAACCAAATAACCCCTCATACAAAAAATACAAAGTTCAGGAAATGCCCAAACATGTGACTGAATCATTCTCTCACACATTTTGTTTTTTTATTGTGAGACTCTGATCTACCCTTCAACTAACGTCGAGCATATTTTGAAGCATTCCTGAGTTTTAATTAATGTGAAACAGGAGAATACATTACCAATTAGAAAAACATTGGAACAGAAAGAGGATTCTGAGAGAGAACCACCTCTGTATCTGAAGTGGACTTCCAGGGACTTCCACTGTATAAGCAGGTTTGAAGAAAGTCAGATGGTAATTACTTTCTGACACCATTTATAGCCTTCAAGCACATTATTAAATCCAGATTAATACATAAGACGCAGCATTTTGGTACAAAATTCATTAAAATAACCACACATACTCCTCCCCTAGATATGGGGAAATACCCATGGGGATATCATATCCTGAGCTGCAACAAAAGGAACGTGACCAGCAGGTTGAGGGAGGTGATTCTCCCCTCTTCTGCTGAGACCCCAAGTGCAGTACTACGCTCAGCTCTGGGTCCCCCAGCAGAAGAGGGACATGGACCTGCTTGAGAAGTCCAGAAGAGAGCCAGGAAGATGATCAGAGGGCTGGAGCACCCCTCCTATGGAGACAGGAAGAGAAAATTGGAGTTGTTCACTCTGAAGAAAAGGATACAGGGAGACCTTAGAGCAACATTCCAGTAGCTAAAGGGGGCCTACAAGAAAGCTGGAGAGGGACTTTTTACAAGGACATACAGTGATAGGACAAGTGGGAATGGTTTCAAACTGAAAGAAGGGAGATTTAGGTTAAACATTAGGAAGTCTTTATTATGACAGTGGTGAGACACTGGAAGGGATTGCATTGAGAAATTGTGAATACCCCATCCCTGGAAGTGCTCAAAGCCAGGCTGGATGGGGCTTTGAGCAACCTTGTCTGGTGGAAGGTGTCCCTGCCTATGGCAGCGGGGATGGAATTAGGTAATCTTTAAGGTTCCTTCCAACCCAAACCATTCTATAATTCTATAAGTGGGACTTCTTGTACTCCAGAGCATTTCAGAAAATAGCATAATTCACAAAAGATGTCTGGTCATTAACAGCACTGATTTACATACTCTTTCCAACAAAAGAATGGTATATATTATAATATAAAATAACCACTGCATTTAGATCTGATGTGGTTTTTCAAGATACGTGGCTGCTAAAAACTTGTCACATTAAGTTGTTGTTTATGATAGAAAACTTAAAAAAAGTTAAATGACTGCTGCAAATATATAAACCTACTGAAAATATATTAACCTACTGTGTTAAAGGGAAATTTCAGATTGAAGTGAAATTGTACAACATTTGTCACCCTGCACATAATATTGATTAAACTGACAGTTGCTCTTGTTTTATTGGTGCTTGGGAAATTACAAATTTGGAAGGAATAGACATTATGTTTTGCTCTCCTCAAGACTGCATGTTACCATCAAATAATCTCATGTGGCCAACTAACTATACTATGTAATAATTTCTTGGTGTCAGGTTTTTATTAGGAAGGGGGAGGAGGTGAAAAGCACTTTATAGCTGTGTCTTGCTGTTGGTTGGTTGACTGAGGTTTTTTTCATTAGCTTGTGCTCAAGTTATCACATAATTCATTGTCATTGTAATCTAAAAAATTTTAAACAACATGGGGATTTGCTAGATTTTTAGGAGTACCTCTCCTGATACCCTAAGGGTCTAGAAGACACTCATTACATAAAAAAAAAAAAATAAATAAAAAAATTTATTTGGATAAATTTTTTTGATAGCTGACACAGTCTTTGCACAGAATTCAGGTACCTAGATGTTAATTGGTATTTAAGTGCTCATAGAACATAAAGTTTTAGAGTATAATGGAATGCCTTATGTACAATAAAGAGGATGCTATTTTGAAACTGCCCAAATGAAACAATGCATCTAATGATATATTTTAAATTCCATCTTCTTCCTGCAGTGAAGATACACAGATTATTGAGCACTTCCTCTCTGGAAGGCAAGCCACAAAATCTCTGCAAAATATGTGGTACCAGTAGTACGATGTCTATTTTTCAAGCAGTTTAACAGTTCAAGAATCTACCTGAGACATTTTAGGGAACAAGTCAACCCTCACTCTGAATGAATCCCATTTCATCAGCTCTCAAGACAGTATCTTTAGTATTCATGAACAAGACATTATTCAGTGCCCTCCCAACAAAGCTGATTTTGAACATGGTTCTGTGCATCACCATTTTTGTTATAGATATTGTACTGACTATTCAATCAAGACAATTAATGGGATATTAAAATTTTCAAATTCTAAATTGTTTATTTTCATTGGATTTAGAACCCTATCTAACGCTAGTTCTTTGGGGTACAATTTCTTAGGGGGAGTAGATAATACTAAAATACTGATCCTCAGAATGCTATTATTTTGTGAATATTACATTTTTCCTTGATTAGAAAGCAATGAAATATAGTAAATTTAGACTTAATGCATCAAATTTTCTAATGAAACAGAATCATAAAATAATTCAGGTACAAAGATACCTCTGGAGGTCATGTAGTCCAACCCTTGTTCAAATCAAGGCTAATTTCAAACACAGGTCAGATTGTTCACAGCCTTGTTAAGTCTAGCTTGGAATATTTCAAAGCACAGAGATTCCACAGCCTCTCTGGGAAAACTGCTAAAATGACTACTACTATCATTGTAAAGAAATAATTTCACTTCGAATTTTCAACTGGGGACTGTTACCCCATGTCCTCTCCTTGTTCACCTTCAGGAAGAGAATGATCTTATCTTTTTTATAAGCCCTGATCACTGAAAATATTGAGTCCCCCTTAGCTTTCTTTTCTCCATGAATATCCCCTCAGGTTCTTTTCATATATTATGTGCTTCCTGCTTCATCCTCATAGCTGGTTCAATTTACTCTTGAATTGAAATGTCACCAACTGGAAAATACAGTCTTGGGTACAAGGGAATAATTTCTGCCAATGGGCTGGCTAATTCAGCTGAGTATAGAGTTAGTCTTCATAGGGATGCAGCACAGAATTTAATCAGAAGAAAATATCTGAATACTTTCAATTCATTTACTTAATCCATATTTGTTACAGTAAAATTATACTAATATATATATATTACGCTATATCATGCTCTGCCAGGGAGGAGGGGAAACCAGGAGGAAGCAGAGACAGGACACCTGACCCAAACCAGCCAAGATGTATTCCATACAACAACACATCATGCCCAGTATATAAACTGGTGGCAGTTACCCAGAAGGGCTAGATCAGTGCTCAGGTCAGGCTGGGTATCGGTCGGCAGGTAGTGAGCAGTTGTATTCTCTTCCCTTGTTATTTCCCTTATCATTATTATTATTGGTGGCAGCAGTAGTGTGTTTGTGTTATACTGGAATGTTCTTATCTCAGGCTGTGGGAGTTATTCTTTCAATTCTCCTCCCCATTCCTCAGGGAGTGGGGGTAGGAAGGGGGGGGCAGAGAGCAAGCGGCTGCGTAGTTCTAGGTTGCCGGGTGAGCTTAAACCACAACATACATAGATACGGATATGGACGGCACTTTTTGATATAATCATAAGCTTATTTATTGATGATCTCAGAGACTCACTTTAACTGTGCTTTTCACATCAACCAAATTTTAGGACTACATCCAAGCCAGCTGAAGAAAACTAGAAAAACTCCAAATATACTTGATGAGGTTTGGCATTTGAAGATTTGCCTAAATGGTTAAATTATGCAAAATGAGTTACAAAACATTACATTTTGCTTAAGTGCTTAAAAAAACTGGATTACTCATTTTTTTTACACTTGATGTGCATGCTCATTTTCTGGTATTATGGCTATGTATTGCTATTACATTCCATAAAAATGGAGCTGGTCTGACAATGAAGAGGAAGAGCAATTTTGGTAGGAGGTTTGCCAGACTGGTCAAAGATGCTTTAAACTAGATGTGTTGGGGGAGGGGGGCATCATTCCATCCCAACACACTCAGTCAGTTGCCAGCACCTATAATAAATGCTTGGAGCAACGTAGAGATATTCCAGCCACTCCAGCCAATAGGCCAGCTTCATTTGGAGCTCGGCTCAGGTGCCTCTGTACAAATGCCCATAGCATGGGAACGAATAAGAGGAATTAGAGATGTGTGCACATCTATGGGGTATGATATAATAAGCATCACAGAAACATGGTGGGATGGCTCCTATGACTGAAGTGTTTGAATGGAAGGCTACAGGCCCGGCAGGCTGGGAGGGGGAGTTGCTATTTATGTTAGGGATAGGCTGGAGTGTATGGAACTCTGGGGACAGGTGATCAGTCAACAGAGAGTTTGTGGGTCTGGGTTAAAGGGAGAACAGCGATGGGAGACATTATTGTGGGGATCTGTTTCAGACCGCCTGATCAAGAGGAATCTGTGGATGAAGCACTCTATAGACAGATAGGAACAGCCTCCAGCTCACAGGCCTTTGTTTTCATGGGGACTTCAACCACCCTGATATCTGCTGAAACGATGGTACGGCCCAGCAGCATCAATCCAGGAGGTTCCACGACTGTGTGGAAGACAACTTCCTTCTGGAAGTAACAGAGGTGCTGACAAGGAGAGTTGCCATGCTTGACCTCGTGCTCACCAGCACATCTGGTCTTGTTCAACGTCTTTGTCGGTGACATGGACAGTGGGATTGAGTGTGCCCTCAACAAGTTTGACTATGACACCAAGCTGTGTGGTTCACTTGATACACTGGAGGGAAGGAATGCCATCCAGAGGGACCTTGACACACTTGTGAGGTGGGCTGATGCCAACCTCATGAAGTTTAACCATGCCAAGTGCAAGGTCCTACGCCTGGGTTGGAGCAATCCCAGGCACAGCTACAGGTTGGACAGAGAAGAGATTCAGAGCAGTCCTGTGGAGAAGGACTTGGGGGTGCTGGTCGATGAGAAAATGAACATGAGCTGGCTTCACTGTGCGCTCGCAGCCCAGAAAGCCAGCCATATCCTGGGCTGCATCAAAAGCAGCATGACCAGCAGGTCGAAGGAGGTGATCCTGCCCCTCTACTTTGCTCTCCTGAGACCTCACCTGGAGTATTGTGCACAGTTCTGGTGTCAATATGAAAAGACATGGATCTGTTGGAACAAGTCCAGAGGAGGTCCACGAGGATGATCAGGGGACTGGAGCACCTCCCATATGAAGATAGGCTGAGAAAGTCCAGCTGTTCATCCTGGAGAAGAGAAGGCTGCATGGAGACCTCATAGCAGCCTTCCAGTATCTGAAGGGGGCCATACGGATGCTAGGGATGGACTCTTCATTAGGGATTGTAGTGACAGGACAAGTGGTAAAGGGTTCAAACTTAAACAGAGGAAGTTTAGACTGGATATAAGGAAGAAATTCTTTACTGTTAGGGTGGTGAGGCACTGGAATTGATTGCCCAGGGAAGCTACGAAGCTCCATCCCTGTTGGTGTTCAAGTCCAGGTATCTCTGATACTGTGGATTCCTTGTTTAGCTAAATCTCTCCACTGACATCCTGAACTCCAAAATGTTCCCACTTCTGAGCTTCCTGTTAAGGAGAATTTATCCTTCTTTTCATACAGTTTCACTTTACTCAGTTTCCAGTATTTGTGACTAACAAAAAAGCAGCCTGTTTTTGTGTTGCTCTTTTTAACAGGACTATACCAAGTACTAACAAGGAAAAAATATCATCATGTCACAAATATTTAGAATTAAAGCCAAGAAAACTGGTTAGATCATTAATATAATTTATTGTCTAGTAAATATGTTCTCCACATACATTTCACCAGTTACCCTGGGACTAAGAATAATTTCTGCTTTGCATGGATTTTATTCAAATGCATTCAATCTTGAGAGGAAAAATTGAGAGGTGAAAAATTCAACTATTTTCTCTTCAGCTATCCCAGTTTATTCTAGTTTTTAAGCATTCTTCTTGATGAAAAAATACCTTATTTCCAGTCTGTCTAAACTGAAATGGCCTTTGTTAAGATTTCTCAACTACATTAAAGAGCTCTTTATTTCACAGTAGTTTCTCCCTGTGGAGATACACTATAATCAAGTACATTGTATTATCTTCTTTTTAATAAGCTGAAATAGACTGATCATTCTAAGACATTTATTGCAAGACATTTTATCTTGTCTTGTTATCTTGTCTTGTAATCTTGTCTCTTTTCTTCGCATCCTCCAAATATCAAGCACTATTAAAAAATGGTGACATGGAAACTACACAAACTATTCCAAAATCCACTGTTGCAAATATATTAGCTCCATTAGTTTTCCTTTTTCTGAGAAATTTCAATCCTCTTATTAAAGAACTAAGTTGGATAAGTCTGACATGATCTCACTTTAGGAAATCCCATGTGTTTGTGCTTGTAATTTATATATGCATGTAGATATTTTACACAAGTATAAACACATACACACACATCAATAACTGTATATGGGTTGTGTGTGTATATACATTAACAAAGACATATACACACATAGGTATAACTAACATATTTTGAATTCTGAATTTTACCTTCATTTTCATTGTGATAACTTTCCTTATAAGTTTCCTTTCAAGAACTTCAGTTTTCCTAGAAGCACATCACATCTTTAATAATAATAATAATAATGATAATGATGATAATAATAATAATTGATCAGTGTAATTATTAGAAGCAAGTTCAAGCTTCTGTTAGGTTTCATGGTATTTATTAAAAGTATTGATGAACTCCCTCAATATCTCACTGCAAGTAACATTGATATTTTCTTAATTTAGCAATTAGAATCTTTTTTTTTTTTCTATGAATTAAAGAGAAATAATTTAAATCTGCTTTAGGTGCTTCCCACATTATGTCTCTATTAAATGACTTTTACCTTTTCTGCACTTATTTTTGATCATATTACTTGTATTTTCTCAACTTATTTCTAAGTTGGTTTTGTGGGTTTGTTTTTGAAGCAATTATTTATTTGGTTAGAACCCTCCCTACAAGCTGTTTTTCCTCTTTCTGGAAATAAAATATCCATGTAGTTTTATATTTGAGTTATTTTATACCTTTGGTTTAAAGATTTAACTCTCATGATCTTAGTCCATAATTTGCTGGGTCTGATTGACTAGTTTATTATTCATTTATTATAATAACTTTTTAAAAAAACAACTGTTGCAGTCAAGAATGTTAAGTGCCACCCATCCTTTCATTGTCCATCTTTTTAAGTAAAGTTTGCCCATCATCATATGAACCAATAGTACCTTCAAAAATCTTTTTCAATGTTACTCTCGCATCACTAGTTTATGATTTTACTTTGGTTTAGTAATTATTTGGTAAAGAAACCTTGCAGATACTACATAAAAAAAAATTACTGGCCCCTACTTTTGTTAGCAAGATTTCTTTTCTACATTTTGACATTACTGAAGTATAAATTTTCCATAATGACAATCCCTAGTAATATCTCTTATAATTTATCAGACAATGGCAGCCATTGCAAATCTAGTTCTGCTAATCTCTAATAGAAACTTTTTTCTATTTTGATATTCTTCCCTTTTCAGTTTATCAGAACATGCTTTTTGTGTTGTCCTTTATTATTTCCACACCTGTCACGCTCACTTCCTTTCTTTGATGAAAAAGCCAAATCTCACATGTGTGTAAGATGCACACAATAATCAAGTTGTAAGTATCTGTGTAAGATCTAGTTTTGCACATGAACTAAGAAAACTTTTCCTAATTAGATGTTCTGTCTTAACGTTAGTACATAAATAATTACATGGCACTACAATTTGAATTTCTTGTCCATTACAATTCCCTGTGCTCCAGTTGCCTTCTCTTGGTCTACCTTACCTACTGTTTCACTTCACATTCAGACCCTTCATCCTTCATCTTTCTGCTCTAAGGTAAATAACTAAATCACTTGTAAGCATATTAAAGAATAACAAGTTAATGTTAAGTAATCAATCCACACTCTCAAGTTCTCCACAGTTGCTTTTTCTCACAATAATTTATTGCCCTGCCAATCTTGTATTATCCATTGACTTTAGACTATTAAATTTATTAGAATTGTCTTTTGTTTGGTTTTGGTGGCTTTTTTTTTTGTTTGTTCTTTTTTTTAATAACCTCTCTTTTGCATGGTAAATGATACCAACATTATGCATATGTAAATAGAAAAAAAAAAAAGACAAAACTCTGAGAATTACTATCAAGATAAATAATATATATATGAAGTGCTAACTGAAAAATTCTTAGTACTTAAAGTAATATAATTAGTCTCTAGCATCATATTCTTAGGATTTATTTTTTTTTTCTGTTGTTAAACCATGACCCAAGTATGTTCAAGTTTTAAATAATCCACCAGAGGGAGTTCTATGAATAAAATAGAAATACTGACAACAAACACGAACACTTGGAAAAACAGTTTAAATACACAACTGCCATAACTTCTGCTTTGTATTGGGGAGTAAAACTTCTTGTCAAGCTTATGTCAAGAAAATTAGAGTTTAGTAACTATGGTCTCATCTTGAAATTGAAATTTCCAGGGTTCCAAAACACTCATATAGGCAACAATGCAATGCAGCTATTTCGTAGTGACTCTAATCTTTGGTGGCATAAGTATTCTTTAATAATTACTGAAGTAAATTAAATTCAAACATGAGTCAGTTGCCAGTCCTTTATCATGGGCACTTCAGTGGTACACAATGCCCTCATAAGTTTTAGTGCCGTTAAGTGTTAAATGACAGATTTCCCAAACATTTTCATCCCAAAGAAAAGCCCCAAGAAATATCCACATAATTCTCTGCATCTTGCTCTTGGTGATGTTTTCCTTATGAAAGACACTCAGATTATACCAATATATTCAACATTGTAAAACACTAGATAAATAAGCTAACACTAAATATGATGTTAGGGCACAATGTTGAATGATTTATTAGAATAATTATAGAATCATAGAATAGTTAAGGTTGGAAAGGACCTTAAGATCATCTAGTTCCAAACCCCTGCCATGGGCAGGGACACCTCACGCAAGCCTGTATCACCCAAGGCTTTGTCCAACCTGGCCTTGAACACTGCCAGGGATGGAGCATTCACAACCTCCCTGGGCAACCTGTTCCAGTGCCTCACCACCCTCACAGGAAATAACTTTTTCCTTATATTTAGCCTAAACTTCCCCCTGTTTTAAGTTTTAACCCATTACCCCTTTTCCTGTCATTACAGTCCCTAATGAAGCGTCCATCCACAGCATCCCTATAGGCCCCCTTCAGATACTGGAAGGCTGCTATGAGGTCTCCACGCAGCCTTCTCTTCTCCAGGCTGAACAGCCTCAACTTTCTCAGCCTGTCTTCATATGGGAGGTGCTCCAGTCCCCTGATCATCCTCATGGCCCTCCTCTGGACTTGTTCCAGCAGTTCCATGTCCTTTTTATGTTGAGGACACCAGAACTGTGCACAATACTCCAGGTGAGGTCTCAGGAGAGCAGAGCAGAGGGGCAGGATCACCTCCTTCACCTACTGGTCGCACTGCTTTTGATGCAGCCCAGGATACGGTTGGCTTTCTGGGCTTCAAGCGTACACTGCTGGCTCATGTTCAACCTTTATTCTAAAGGTTACAAATTAGGATAAAAGATTTTAAGAGTTATGAAGGAATACACAGATAAGATGATTAAGTCTTAACAGAGTGATTCTAGAAGTGTATGCGTTTGCCAGCTGGCATAAACGAGCATACCTCTAATGACTTTAATGAAATTATGTTGGTTTAAATTAGATTATACTTTGATTCTCTAGTTACTTTTTTAGTAGTCAATGTCATAATGATCTCAAAACAAAGTAAGGCTATTTTCTTCGAAGAAGCAACTGATTCTTTTTTCTGAAGTATGTTTTAATTTCTGAAGTAATTCAGAAGCAGTCATCTTCAAACAGACTTTTGGAAATGCAATTCTGAAAGATCAGAAATTATTTCAAGGTATTTCCTTCTTTCCTTTTTTTTTTTTTTTTTGAGTTGCTTTTCTTATGCGATAGAACAGTTGTTCTTTGATGCCAGGCTTCAAGCCCACTGGGTGTTACAGAAGTGGGGTCACATACTATATCAGGTTTGAGTGACAAAGGTTTTGGTAGTAGGGGGTGACTACAAGGGTGGCTTCAGTGAGAACCTTTCTCTGCATCCGACAGAGCTAATGGCAGACAGATCCAAAACTGCCCCACTGCTGGCTAAGTCTGAGCCTGTAAGTGGTGGTGCTAGCGCCTCTTGGATAACATATTCAAGAAAGAGGAAAAACTGCAGTGCAACAGTAGCAAGAGAACAGAGTGTGAATATGTGAGAAAAAGAACTCTGTGGACACCAGTGTCAGTGAAAAAGGAGGGAAGAAGGTTCTCCAGAGAGACTCCACTGCAACCCACGGTGCAGCCCATGGTGAGGCAGGCTGTCCTGCTCCTACCCCCTGGATGACCCCACACAGGAGCAGGGGGATGACCAAGGAGGCTGTGACCCCATTGGAAGCTTGCATTGGAGCAGGACCTGTGGCCTCATGGAGAGAGAAGCCCATACTGAAGCAGGTTTGCTACAGGACTTGTGACCCCATGGGGGACCTACACTGGAGCAGTCTATTCCTGAAGGACTGCACCCCTTGGAAGGTACCCATACTGAAGAAGTTTGTGGAGGATGGTCTCCCATGGGAGAGATCTCATGCTGGAGCAGGGGAAGAGTTTGAGAAGCCCTTCCCTGAAGAGAAAGGGATGGCAGAGACAGCATGTTATGAGCAGACAGCAATCCCCATTCCCCATCCTTCTGTGCTGCTCGGGCAGAGGGAGGAGGTCAGACATCGAGAGTAAAGTTGAGCCTTGGGAAGAAGGGAGGAGTGGAAGGAAGGTGCTCTTAGATTTGGTCATACTTTCAGAAAATGTGAAGAACATTTTTACATGCATTTTAAGCAATGAGGTTAACCAGTTTCTCGCATATATTTAGAAACTAACACACTTTTTGGTTGTCCTGGTTGTGGTGGGGATAGAGTTAATTTTCTTCATAGTACCTAGTATGGGGCTGTTTTGGATTTGTGCTGAAAAGAGTGCTGATAGCACAGGGATGTTTTAGTTACTGCTGAGCAGTGCTTACATGGTCAAGGCCTTTTCTGCTCCTCACCCCACCACACCAGTGAATAGGCTGGGCGTATGGTGTAAGGAGCAGAAGAAGTTGGGAGGGGACAACAGAGACAGCTAATCCAAGGGATATCCTATACCATATGAAATCATGTTCAGCATATAAAGCTTAGGGCAGAAGGAGGAAGGGAAGAACGTTTGGAGGGATGGTGATTTTTTACCCAGGTAACCATTAGCGTAATGGAGCCCTGCTTTCCTGGACATGGCTGAACACCTGCCCGCTAATGGGAAGTGGTGAACGAATCCCTGGCTTTGCTTTGCTTGCGTGCACAGCTTTTGCTTTATCGATTAAACTGTCTTTATCTCAACCCATGAGTTTTCTCACTATTACCCTTCCAATTTTCTCCCCCCCCTAACCCCCGGTGAAGGGTAAAAAGGAGCTTTGTAGGGCTGAGCTGCCTACCTGAGTTAAATAAAAATAGGTGAATATAATCACAGTAGAATTAGAAGATTTTCATAAAAAAACAAACATATCTGTTAAACTGTCTGGGACTTCAATTGAAAGATTTTCATTTCATACTGTCTGATCAGATTAGGTCAAGTAATTTTTATTACTTATACCTTGGTTTTATATTCACTAAGTTGGAGATAAAATACCCATTTGTATTTAGATGAGCTAATCGGGATTTTCACTACGTACTGTTAAGGGCAAGGTAATAGAGTTCAGTTATAACAGGGAGATGCAGTATCTTAACACCTGCTCATAATACAATTTATGTTTAAGTGTACAAATTGCAAACCATGATGAAGATCAGTAGTTGCCCAGAAAAATCTCCAAATAATCCATCACTGCTTTGAGCAATACTTGAAAAATCCCACTGATTTCTCCTGGAGTCCCCATGCAATTGATGGTGGCAATGAAAATTATATCTTGGAAAGCAGAAAAAAAGGAGGGAAAAATTAACACAATACCCAAACAGTGAAGCTAACATATGTTGTCATTTCCAGTAATCCTTATTGATTCTTCTGTATTTTATGTTCTTACAGCTATTTTTTTAAGGTTTCAGCTACATATTCTCTGTGTAACACACAGTTATTACACACAACTATTAAAGCATATAACTACTTTAGATGACCAAGAGGTTAAACATCCATACAGGATATACGGAAAGCCAGTAAAAAAGGGGAAATAAAAATGAAGAAGAGGGAGAGTGAGACAGGCAGGAAAAAAAAAAAAAACCTGGCAAGGAAGACTTCCAGTCAACATTAAACGATATGGTATTTCCTAGTGCCAAGACAAAAAGCATGATGAACAGCTGTCAAGGGAGAGAGGACAGGGAGAAAGAGCACCAGATAGTGTGATGCTGCAAAGTTCAATTTAATAACAGAACCAAAGCAGCAGACAAGCTGTGTCAGGAAAAAAAATCACACTCCCACACACACAACCCACACACAGTTCTAGTCACTGAAGCTGGCCCTAAATTGTGAGTCGGCACAGTGAAGCCTGAGGAAACACAACACTTTCTCTAGCTCAGCGTTGTATGC
This sequence comes from Neopsephotus bourkii, assembly GCF_033783945.1. Lineage (NCBI taxonomy): Eukaryota > Metazoa > Chordata > Aves > Psittaciformes > Psittacidae > Neopsephotus > Neopsephotus bourkii. The sequence continues at coordinate 4,350,202 of NW_026901872.1, read as the reverse complement.
CTGTACAACAATATTCCTCTTTCCCTGCACTTCTGGTATACCAATCTCTGTTGCTGGGGAGGTATCACACAGGCCATCAACAAAATCACTTTGTGACTGCATTATGTATCTTCCTGGCACTTCCATGTTTTATTCTTTTCTGCTTGCTGGCCCACAGCCTGTACCAAGGCTTATCACACTTTGTTTGCATTATATTGTCAGCCCTGGCTCATTATATTCAGTCACCCAATTCCTTATTAATGCAACATTATGATGTATCCAGGGCAAAAAACTTTCTAGAAGCTTGCAGTACTACAAGAAATGTTCTAAATGTGAATAATGTATTTCGTGAACCAGCATTCACCACAATGTTAAGGCTCAGGATGGAGTAACAAGCCAATAAGATGGAAAGACCCAAGTCTTGCCTATTAATAATAATTGTTAGGGAGGTTTTTAATATAGATGAAGTGGAAACATGTACCTTTCTGTTTCCCTGGCTCCTATTAGGAAGAAATATTTGCAGATGATGTTTGTGTTTTTGTTTGTTGTTTTTTTTTCCAGAATCTCTGTATTATGATTGTCTAACACCTGTCAGTATTGCATTGAAGGGCACCTGTACATTGACAGGACACTGTAAAGCCTCACTTTCTGATATTGCTTCAGGGAAGAGTAGGGCTAACCTTTATTCCAAACCACTCTTTTTTTTTTTTTTTTTTTTTTTTTTCCAATGCTGAAAGCATCAAGAGATCTCATTCTTTGAGATTTTGTCTTTATTTTTGCGTGACCACAAATTGTTCCCGACTTAATCAACAGAGAAATAAGCTGCCTACCCTGCATTACACTGACAATATTATTGCTGAACAATAAGTTAAAATCTTTGCTATTATCACCAAATATTAAGCATCTGGTATGTCTTAACCCTTAAAAAGGAGCATCACCTCTGAATCAGTAACTCAATATGTCTTCTTGCTTTCGAAAAAAATCAGTCTCTTCTTGACTACAACTAATAATCCTTAGAATACCACCCGATGCTCTCATAAATGGTTGTATGTGCCGTATATCAAAGCTTAATGAAAAAAATATTGAAACTAAGTTTTAATCTCTAAGGATGCATCATTTAAAGAATGTGAGCCACTCATAATTGCAGAAGGAAAAGCAATGACTAGAGGCAAGAATCTTGGTGATGGAGCTTCTACAGAGTAATATGTCTACTGGTCATATACTTTTTTGTTTACGTTCTCAATCATAGCCTGATGCCTAAGATTCACTTTTATATCTTGTCCCATTCCTGTATCTTCCCTTTCTCTGTTTTTCCTTCCAGAGCTCCCCATGTTATTTTCAGTTCAAACATTCTGTCCAGTGTTAATTCCTTGTCCCCACAAACACCAGCTACGTATTCGTTAGGCTATTTCTTCTCTGTTTTCCAGGAAGCCCACAGAAAGTACTAGTGGGTCTCCTTCCTACCCTAAAGGATCTCTTCTCAACCCTAAAGTGGAGGGAATTGAAGACATAAAATGCACTTACAGGTTGTGTCATGTTTTATTGGTACCCCTGAATTGGAACTTCAATACATACTACATTTCATAGAATTTAGCCTCCAACTTCTAATTTTCCACTACACACGCAATCTGAGTATTCCTGAGGGCTTTTGTATTTAGCCATCCTTGAATGCCCTTTCTTGAAAACAAAGAATGTTTATCCCAGTACTGGGACATATCCTTCAATCTTGCCAAAGACGGCGGAGAAGAGATTCAGAGCAGCCCTGCGGAGAAGGACTTGGGGGTGCTGGTCGATGAGAAAATGAACATGAGCCGGCAGTGTGCACTTACAGCCCAGAAAGCCAATCGTGCCCTGGGCTGCATTAAAAGGAGTGTGACCAGCAGGTCGAAGGAGGTGATCCTTCCCCTTTATTCTGCTCTCGTGAGACCTCACCTGGAGTATTGTGTGCGGTTCTGGTGTCCTGAACATAAAAAGGACATCTGTTGGAACAAGTCCAGAGGAGGGCCACGAGGATGATCAAAGGACTGGAGCACCTCCCATATGAAGATCGACTGATCGACCGAGAAAGTTGGGGCTGTTCAGCCTGGAGAAGAGAAGGCTGTGTGGAGACCTCCAGTATCTGAAGGGGCATATAGAGATGCTGGGGATGGACTCTTCATTAGGGACTGTAGTGGTAGGACAAAGGGTAATGGGTTAAAACTTAAACAGGGGAAGTTTAGATTGGATATAAGGAGGAAATTCTTACCTGTTAGGGTGGTGAGGCACTGGAATAGGTTGCCCAGGGAGGTTGTGAATGCTTCATCCCTGGCAGTGTTCAAGGCCAGGTTGGACGAGGCCTTGGGTAATATGGTTTAGAGCAAGGTGTTCCTGCCCATGGCAGGGGTTTGGAACTTGATGATCTTAAGGTCCTTTCCAACCCTAACTATTCTATGATTCTATGATTCTATTTGGTTTCACACTAGTTTGCAGATTCAAAGGCTTTGAATTTACAGCTATAAAGTCATCTGTCTTGATTCTCATCTTCACTGTTTTGCATGAATGCCAGGAAAATCCTACAAAATTCACTGTCTTTGGAGTCCTTTTTTTAGTGTGATATTTGCAGTTCTGCATGTGCTGACACAGATTCATGATAACTGATTTTGGGCATACACCAATGCTTTTTAGGTTAAGAGTCTGCTTTCCCTGAACTACGTCTATGGACTGTAATTTATCTATGCCTACAGTTCAGTGTCATGAAGCAGGATTTAGAAATTGATATATTTTTCACTCAAGAGATTGAGACGTAGATTTGCTGACCTGACAAACCATCACCGGTCCCACTGAAGAAAGAAGAGACACATCAGGGTACTCTTAATATGAAATTTTATTTCTGCTAGCACTTTGATGCATAGTAAGTATTAGTTCAATGGGATACTAACCATACTGCTGAATATTCAGTTTTCTGGAACTAAAATAAAGTTCAAAACCAAATAAAAACTATAGGAAGTGTTCAGTCCTACGAATAATGCAAAAAAATACTTCAGATGAGAGTGCTACTTTTCATACCAGCACTCTCTAGGAATAATACAGCATTTTGCCACACTAACCTTTTTCAATGTGGCATTTAGGCAATAAAACTTAAGTTCCTGATGATAAAGAAGCCATCAACTTGTGATTAATGCACTATGGACTATTTGCTTAACTATCTTCCTGTAGATTTCACAGCATTTTACTACCAGCAGTTGTCTTTTCTATTCCTATTAATTATCTTGTTGTCTATATGCTAGTTCTTGAAATGCTCTTACTTTCCTCTTCTCCTACTGTGTCTTGATGGAGTGGTACTGTAATGCGCCATGTCACAGCTGTAATAAGGAGAACACTGTCAAGTGCTGATTATTGCTTAAAAAACAAACACCTTAAAAAAACCCAAAAGTGTTAAAAGTTATCTAAGAAAAAGATAACTCTTCTTCTTAAAGAAGAAAAAAAAAAAAAAAGAAATTGGAAGCAAGAGTCATAATAGTCATAATAATACTTTGATATCACAATTAAAAAAAACAACAGAGTGCTCCTGTAATATTTTTGGAAAGTCATGCTATCAGGAGAAATAAACTAGTCCAAGTTTAGTTTTGTGTGTTTTGGTTGCGAGTCAAGCATTTTGAGATTTGTATTTGCAATGTTTCTTTTGCACTTTTGCATATTGCTAGTGTGGCTTTAAAGTTGTAAAATCTCAAAAGGTATACTTCTAGGCTAGGCATAAGCAATACAATGAGCTCCAAGCTGTCGGTTTTCATGTCTGCATCTCTAGTTTTATTATTTATTTCAATTCACCTGGTTTCTTTGGAATTTTTTCATCTTAATTTACTAGTCTAAAGGATGCTAAAGAGAGAAAGGATCTTTGAAACAAAACCTGAACAGTTGGAATGTCAAAATAACAAATTTAACAATTGAATTCAACTAGATAAGTGAAGGGATATGATATCTTTAATTATCATTCTGTGTAGATCTAAGAAGCATTTTAAGTAGAGACATAATTAATTTTTTTACTCCCAAGCTACTGTATTGAAAAATTAACTCATCTGAACAGACAATATATAAACAATTTCAATGTAACAAGCCATACTTTTCCATGTCCATATGTCAAAATGTACAAGATGCATAGTATTTTTTTCCAGTGACAACCTGCCATGTGCAAGAACAGAATTACTGACTTGGAAAGAGTCCCACAGACTGAATAATAAGTGATATTTCAGCAAGGTTTTGACACAGCATCTTCTGATTTCTGTTGTTAGTATTGCAGGAATAAATAGTAAATTCTGCATGTGTAAAACTATGCAAGTTTTAAATAGTATGTATAAACTTTCACAGTGCATGATTTTCTTTACAATGAGTATTCCAAATTTATTATTAGAATCTACAAGGTAAAAAGTATAAACCAAAGCAATTACAATTTTCTATAATCTGGTTCCAATCCTCTCCCTTTGAAAAATGTTTTTCATGGAGTCATATGTCCATTTTAGTCATAGGTATACAGAGTTAGTTTATGTTCCAATTAAATAACACTGATTTTATTTTTCCCCATCATGTCCCAAGAAAATTTCTCGCACAGCTCTTACCACACAAATTCACTTTAAAAGGGTATACTATATACACTAAGCCAAATTTTCTCATTACACTGCAGTAGCTGCAACATTTCTCATTGTATAAACCATAAGTTGTTAGATGTTAAAAACAAATACACGTTACTATGAGATGGAAATATCCTATTTCAAAAGTTTTTTTCTTAAAATATTTCCTTCAAAACTATTCCTTTTTTTTTTCCAAGTGTTAAGAACATAATATGTTCCAATTTTTTGGCAAATAAATATTCAGCAATTTGAGTAACGATGTCACCTCCCAGTGTGTGACACAGTCTCTTTCCATAGTTGCTACAGTACTGTAATTTATCACAACATCATCTATGAACACTATCCTAAGAAAACAAATGTTTTAGATTATCCATTAAGTGTAGGATGTCATAAAGTCTGAACACAGTTTGCACAATCTACATAGGTCTTCTTGCAGATTTATATTTGCTAAATGGTGCAAGTAGGACATTTTGTACAATAAAATATTTTGGAAATGTATGCGTCAGAGCACGAGAAACAAAAAATCATAAAATGCCTGTTTTTACCTTATAACAATAGCTTGTTGCTAATAAAAGTCAATTAACTGTTAGATCTGGTAATCCCATCTGTTGCACATTTCTTAAAAAAAAATAAAAGAAAATTAAAAAAAATCTGATTTTTTTTTCTCCAGGTTGTCCCTGAATACACAGCTTATATCTAAAACCATTGAAAATGTACAGGAGATACATTTGACAAACTCATAGAATACTTCTCGTTCAAAGTGACCTTTGGAGTTCATCTAGTCAAACTCCTTCAGTGCACATTTAATAAGGTTAGTTTATTCAGCGACATTTTCAGTGAAGCCTTTAATACCTTCAAGAACAGATAAAAACATTGTTCTCTGGTTATTGTTTTTCCAGTATTTGACTATCCCCACGGTTTAAAAATAAAGACATATATAACTTAATATTTTAATCGGGATTTCCTATGTTCCAATTTGTGTCTTTTGGCTGTCACTCTGCATTTCCAACACCCTGGCACCATCTTCACACTTTCATTCCATCAGGTAGATGCAGAGAGCAGTGAGGTTTCACTTATCCCTCTCTTACTTGGGTTCAACAGACCCAGCTCCCCCCGACTTTACTCTGACCAAGGTGAAGGGAACAGTGATTTTTTTCTAAGGTATAACACAAATCACTACTGCTACCACCAATAATAATGACGATAAAGGAAAATTTGCTGAGGGAGAACTCCATTCTATCCTCTAGATCGTGAAGCATTGTTAAACAGTACCCAGAAGTGATCCATGAGGGACATCTCTATTTACTTTTTACTACAGATCAAAATTCCCTGAGCCTGTCTGACCACTCACCTTTTCACCCATCTCATTGTCTACTTATCCATGTCTCACCAATGGGGTGAGTATTGTTACAATACCTCAATATGCTTCAGGATGAGCTGGATGAATTGGATAGGAAAGGTTTTACATATTCACTAGTTCCCCACTCCACTCCACAAAGTCTTAAATGGAAAAGACTGTGGCTTAGATAATAAACATAAGCAATAACATGATCACTGAAACTCTTCAACATAAAAGATCATTAAAAATTTTGCATAAGGCATACACTTCACATAAATGAAATGCTTGCTCCATCTGCAGTCTAGTCAGAATTCTCAGTAAGTTAAAAGGTCTATATAGCGTAAGTAAATGTCACTGAGATTACTTATGTGCTTATAATTAGGTTTGAATAATGTTTTGCTGTGCTGGGACTAATGACCCTTGCAGTATGAAGCAAGGAACTGCATCTACGAGAGACTAAACACCTTCTACCACTCCATTCAAAGGCACTTGAAAACATGCTGCATCTTCCAGGCTTGGAACTGTAACATATGTTAGAGTCCCTTATATTGCTAACATTCTGGGTTACAAGCACATCAACCACTTTATTTATACACATTCTTCTGGTTTTGGAAATTTTACTTATGGCCCTCCTCCTACTCAGAGCATCAAGGTAATTTGAAGATATTTTCCAAGTTTATGTTTAGCTATTCATCTTGGTGAAACAAAAATGTGGAACAAGCTCTAATATCTCAATAGTCAAATTGCTGTTTCTAGATTCAAAATGATCACTGAAGTTTAAGTGCAACTTCTTGAAAGGTAAAGCACTGAAGGATTAAATATTTTTGAGGTATTTCAATTTTCAATTTGAAACAATTGGGCTTCCATCAAATTGCATGACATTGAGATGAAGAAATTGACAGCATAACTTCAAACGCCACACTAAATTTCTAAGCATTATCTATATGACAAGCAGAACCATGTTGTTCACTGAGAAAGAGAAAGAAAACTATGGCTGTGTTCAAAACTTTACCAAATATGAATAAATTTTAAAATAATTTCCCATGGTCTAAAACCAAACTGCAATTATCTTTTTAGGGAAAATTATCACATACTTTATATATATTTACTAATGTAGAAAAGTAGCTATATAAGAAGGGCTAAAGTTGCATCAAGACCATGGAATTCATTAAACTATCATGGTCTATTATGAAAAAACCTTCTCTGGTTATTATAAATATAGAATGGCTCAAAAAAATAAGGTATATTATAAAAAAAAGTCATATGTTGCAAAATGAGTTGCATTCCAACAAAGTTGCCACCACAATTCTGAATTAGATTTTACTCTGTTTCATAAAGAGACAGATAAGACCAAACACTGTGACTGATTTCTGAGAAGTGTGACAAGCTGATGAATTGCTGACTTAAAAAGTTATTTTCCCCACATATGAAACTCTTGGCAACCAGAAGAATAAAGAACTGCCATTAAAAATCCTTGTTAGAAGAATGCATTTGCTTTATCTTATTGGTATGTTCCATTTTTCTGCTTTTATTTTGTAAAAATATATCACATATGCATTTTAGTGTACTAACATATAACTGACAATAAATTAAGAATTTATTATAAGTTATTATGCATATGGCTTATCAGACTGAAAATTTTCAGAAATTGACAGGCTAGTAAAACCCCAGATTGCAATTAAGAAGTACAGCAGTCTTAACTCAAGAGAGCTGTAAATACTTGTGCTGCCATTTAAATCAGCAGATTCATTCAAAAACAAACAAACAAAAAAGCCACCCAGAAAACGAAACAAAACAAAAAAGAAAAACAACAACAACAAAAAAACAACCACCTCCCCCACCCTTAAGCAACCAAAAACCAACAATATCACACCATAAAACACTGGCAGGAAAATTTCATACCTCAGAAACAACCCACATTGATTCTGATGTGCCGAAGAAAAAGAAACGAATTAAACTTTTAATTTTTTGCTCTTATTTTTAACTTTCTGATTCTAATGCTGTAAAATGTTATGATTCAAGTTCCATTTGTAAAAAAGACAGGGAATGCAAACATAGAAATCACTAGTGTTCATTGTTCACAAACTTTTATGAAGTCTACCTTCCTCTCTTGCTGCATAACTTGCTATTTGGCTAATGTTTGTCCAAAAGATGTTTCAGATGTTTTTTGGCTTTCCTTCACTTCTTTTCTTATATTGCTCACTGCCTTCCCTTCTCCATGTACACATTTTATTTTCCTCATTTCGATTTTGCATTTCAAAAGAGCAATTTGGTAGTTGACACTGAAGACAAAATATCTCTGTAAATACCAAGGATATTATATACCTCTGCTCATGGAAAGGGATATATAACTGTACAGTTAATGAATTTTACTTCTGTTAGAAGTTTTTTCCACGGTCAGCAATGCTTCTGCATTTTGAAATAAGTTTGTCACATTTGAATTAAGTCTGTTCATACCTGTGTCAACTATGCAAATGAACATTCGTATTCATGGCTTCACAGATTTCATGGTTGTAGGAAATGGAAGTTATTTAATGTGACAGAAAATGCATTGGAAATGAACTATCTCCTGAAGTAAACAGGATGCTAAAGGGTCTGCCCTTTAGCAGCTATTTCTTCTTCAGTATAACCAAATTGCCAAGCTCAAATGTCTTCCTCTCATAACAGGTTATGTGAAATCACAAAGCAAACTGATTTTGTATATGCATTTTTATGTATAATATTTATTTATTTTTAATGAACTTTACAACATGTAAAATATTAAGTCTGACACTAGGCAAGGAAAATGCTTTTAGAAAATTAAGATTAAAACATTCATGGAGATCCAATGAAGCAAACCATTTTCATAGAAATATATTGACTGTCATTAAAATGCTGTTGTGAAGACATAAAAATAATTGGTGCAGGGAAGCTGTAAGTCATTTCCTAGGTACAATCAGAGACTTATCCTATGGTTGCAGTACCTCAGCTGAAAATTAGCCTTTCTTTATAGGAATAAATTAATATTTAATTTCACCTATGTAATTAACTAAGAAGCAAAATTTTTCCAAGATGACACTTAACTTGAGTCACATCTCAGAATTATTGCACATTCTGTAGCATTTAACATAGCTATAAATTTATTTTTGCAAAATTATTTGATAAACTGACTTGCTCCCCATTCCCACTAATGCAGAATTACTGTTTCTTTGAGATATTTTATATAAAAAATAAATTATGGTACAGCACCATTATTTCTGGTCAGGCCTTGCTGTATTTATCTATATCATTATGGTTATAATAATAATAATAATAACAACAATAATAAAAATATAATATCATAATCATTGTTACTATTGTTTTCACAATACTTGCCTACAGTATTTAAGAGACATAAAATGGGGCCAAAAACTATTTCGTTTGCTTAATGCAGAGTAGATACTTTTGAAGACGCAAAGAACAAGATGAAAGATTTATAATTTCAGTCACTACCCTCAGTTTTTCTTTTCTATGGGGACATGTGTATCTATTCCATTTAGCCTGCTTATTTATATTCTATTAAAAAATGTATTATGATGATTAGCATCCTAGATCTCAATATTCAGATAGTCAGCCATAATTCCCTCTTCCCTGAACTATATTGAAATATTCTGCCAATGTAGTACTAAATATCCAGACAGAAATGTTTCTCAAGATTTGAAAAAGTGTAGAAAGAAATCATAATACTGTTTTACTCTTCAAAAGCCATTAGAGTTCTCTCAAATGCTGTCAAAACTTCCCTCCATTACCAAATTTTCTCCCAGTAAATGCCACATAATATGCCAGACTTAAGGGAGAAACATAATTACCTTATCAGAACATACAACCTTTTGCACCTTGGAAGAGGATTCACACAGCCAAAATTTGAGGTATGTCACTTGCAACTCTTAAAAAAAGCACCCTGAAAAGCTTTAAAGCAAGGGCCTTGAAGTGCTCTTGGAAACATAAGAACTTTTAAAAGACAAGGATTTCCCTATTCTTTTTTTAACCAGGACTTACCCTCAAATCCTTTGCATAAGACAGGTGGAGTTTGTTAACAAATTCCCCCTTGCCCTGCTTTACATTTGCTGTTGTCACAGTGCATACTATTTCCCTGAAGGAAAAAAATGCTTTCTGTCATCCCAGAGACTATGCATCTGTTCTTTGCGCTGCTCAATACTTGCCTATCCTTTCTTCATATTACAAGGTCTCTGCTTGTGAGTCTTCTATCACACTCTTCAGAATATCTCCCTTGCACTGCAGAAGCTTGTATTGGTTATGCATGCATGTAGAAGAAATAATCACTTTTCTCTTATGTAGATTCCTTCTTATTGAGAGTGTTGCAGTCAAGGAAGGCAATAAGGCACCCTTCCCCCACTCACAACTGGTCTTCCACACCCTTTACCACAAACAGTAAATCAAATAGATGTGAAGTGCTTCACACCTAAATGTAATAACGCAATGCCTATGCCTAAATATCGTGCACTACAAAGCTTAATTTTGGGGATTACGTTGTCACTGGGTTGGAAGTTTAACCATGTACAGAATACTGTAATGGTATAACTGAATAGATGTGATTACTTTTATTAGTAGCAAGGAGAAAGCATGAATATTGTGCCTGCTTGCAAATGTAACTGTAGTTACATCAGTGCTTATTAATTACAACTTTTAATAATTTCACTGACATTAAAAGGAATCCCCACTATCATGGTTTCAAAAGGGCCACTTTTGAAATAAAGTTCCATACAATATAGAATGATTTCAAGCCAAAAACTAACAATGTATTTTACTTAGAGAAGACACAGTGGATTCACAAGATCAGTGCCTTACCATGGTGTAGTTGTGAGCCACCTTCATCAGCTCTGTACATCCTTGCGCATCAGCAAATGCTCGTATTCCCAAACAGTTGGATGGGTGCAAAAGCTTCATTAGAAAATGGCAGCAAACCTCTACTACCTGTGGGAGCTGGAGGAGGCAGGCAGCTGCTAGAAGATTTTCAATGGTATCTTCTTTCAGTTCCAGGCAGCCTGAGAAGAAAAAAGGATGCAAACTTATTTACTTGGTATTTATAAAACATGCAATATGAAAAGATCTTTTATAAATAATCTGAGCTCTATTTAAAAAGCTCTACAGAAAAAGTGAAAAGAAGGAGGATTAGTCTCTCTGACTGGACACTTCAGGAACTTGTACATTACAGTATTAGAAACATTTATTTTTAAACTACTATTAGTTCAACTATATAAGGATACAAAAATAGACTGTAAAGTGTGGAAAGGAAAAGAAGACTTAGGAATACTGTATTTTCTAACTCAGACTAACATCTAAGTAAGTATCTCAGTATCAGTCAGGCTGTGATTTCCCCTCCACACACACACTGAAACTGGTAATAAAATTGTCATTCTCTTCAGTGGTAGAGCAAAATCAGCAACCATCTCTCTGCAAAGAACTAAAAACTGCCTGTCTTAGTATGACTAAACCAGAAAAATATCTTCAAAATAGGGCTTAAAAATCTTCAAATTTTGTGTTGGCTATTTGTAACTTGACTTTGTGATTAATTTTATCTGAGCAACATATGAGCCTCTCAAAGTATATAGGTCTTCTAAAAGACTTTATATTTAATAAAAAAACATATATGGATGCATAATATTTATCTTACTTTAATATTTATATTTAACTAAATTTTACAATTTCACAAGACATGCTTTTTATCTTGCAGACTGATAAACATTTAAATGAATAAAAGGCAGAATAAATTGAACTAAAAAATATTTCTTTTAGTGAGAAATAAGTGTCATTTTGCCATCATGCTACCCCCTCAATGATTATTTTTAAATGTGGGGTTTTACATTAGTATCTCTTATAACGTTCTTACATTAATAATTTAAGAAACTAAATTAGAGGTCACATCTTGGAGAACCGGAAAAAATAGTAAATTAAAATGTGGAAACAAAATAAATTGTAAGAAACTAACATGATTTTATTTTGCTGCACTTGGAAATATATCATTTCAACCTACAGGAGGATTAAGTGTATATTTATCTTTCCGTTCAAAGTAATATAGTTCAACAGTTAGATAAAGTCACTCTTTTCCCCACTCACCTGGGTTTTTTTATTTATTATCACATAAAGAGAAAGCTACAAATCTTAATAGTTCTATTACATGGCACTGAGGAGTTCTGAAATCCTCAATATTACAATAGAATACCATTGAAAAGAAAAGCTGCTTAATACTGCAATAGCAGCCCAAAATACAACAACCACAACTGAAGATCTGACCTTTTCTCCTTCTTTCATTGTATATGGGGCTTTTAATATAAGATTGAAGCTGGGAAGTTATACTTTACTGGATTTAGTTATAAAACATCCGTTTGCAAAGGTGAGATTATCAATCAGATCAAGTACACAGCATAATTTCTGTAGCTGTCCTCTGCTTATTTTTATGTTTCTGTTAATGTCACATTTCTTTTCACATTATCTGACTTTTTCTCTTAATTTATATCCATCACGTGTTTATGTAATATGGTCAGAAGGCACACTCAGCAGCTGATTGATTCTTGGCTGACCTATATATTTATCAATGATGTTCCCACATGTGTTACATGCTTGCAGGAACAACTTCTCATTATCTAGAATACAGATCCACTGTGTCATGTGGAAGCTACCAAAAGACGTTTTCAGGCTAAAACTGATCATCCCAGTACCAGAAGGAAGAAAACTAAAAAATGTGCCAGAATAGCTATGAAAAGTAGATGGATTGATAAATGTACTGATAAAATTAGAAAAATGAAGTTTAAAATATCCTTTTCTTATAAGCTTATATTCTTATTATCCTTGCATTCTTGTTTTTCAACAAGCTGAAAGAAGCCTCTGGACCTACAACCTGATCCAGATAACATTTGCATAATGACATGAGCACTGAAAGAACCACCCTTTATGAGGAAAGGTAACAGTGTCACAGTTTGGCTTTTTATCTCTAAATGTAGCTTTTCAGCAAAAACACAAAAGAAACAGTTGAAGCCACATCAATCTATTTATTTTCAATTTGAAGATACTTTCTGTTAACTTGAAGGAAAACCACTATTAGAAGGGTACTGGTTGGGAACTAGAAGGATTAAAATAACTTCAAATCAATAAATATTATCACCTGTTTTATAAACTATGTATTTCTTTATGCAACCAACATGACCATTTTGAAGGAGATCCTTCACATTTTTATGGAAGAGTGTGAATAAGTTTGCGCCTTACGTATTTATTGAGTAAACATACAATGGTTTCTGGGATATCTGGGGTATAAATACATTGTAACTTGACATTTTTAACTAAACTCAGAAGCACTAATTTACTACTTGTTGTATGTAGCGTAAGAGCTAGAAAATTACACTTAGCTTGAGTTCAAGTGTACTGTGTTTCTTTCAGTACTGTCCTATCCTACTTTTTTTGTTGTGTTGTTTAATGTTTTTTGTCGGTTGGTTGGATTTTTTCTCCCTTTTTTTTCTATATAAACGTAAGAAGATATCACTTTCAAGGATCCTGTTTTTACAAAGCATTAGCTAAGCATTTTACAAAGCATTAGTATCTAATCCATCCAAATGGTTTGTAGGTCTTACTTATCTTCATTTTTAAATGTCAAGACACCTTCGTAAATTTCTTCGCAAGGTCTGTATTTGTTTTTTCAATAGAGTGGTATGACATTTTAATGTAAATTCCTCTGGGATACCCAGTGTTTATCAGAGTCAAAGTTTTTTTAAAAAAAAAAAAAGGTTAAGAGGCTCAGTGTTTACAGTGTCAACTTCAGATGATTTCATATTGACAATTAGAGTGTCCAAGCATCTACTTAAAAATGTTTAATAGAATATCCAAGCACACATTGATACTACTGCTTTTTCAATTCACGTCCCCCTCACATTTTTATGCAATAAGGAACTTACACAAGTACTTCAGTCTGAGAAAAACAAATTAACCAAAGCTTAAAATCTCATTCTTTATTACATTAATTGGGGTGAAAACAAAACAAAACAAAACCAAAACAAAACAAAAAAAACCCACAACCACAATGAAAAGAACTTTAATGGCTTCTAATTATTATTCTAAATTATAGTTCTATTTGTGACAAATTTTATGTGCATTGCTTATGCGGAAACTACAATGCCTGTCTTTAGGATACATCCTTATAAAGAATAAATAAATTTTATTACCGCATTACAAAATCTGAAATAGGTATATTATATAAAAATTCTCTGATATGTTTACTTTTCTGCTATTTTTTTTTCCGAGTCAAGGGACAATTTGGGTATTCTTTTTATTTATTTATTTTTAAACTTATCTTTTTATTTTATTCTTTCTTATACTCCTTAGGCTACACAGTTACAACTAATCTTTTCTACAGGGAGTCACTGTATCTTTGACCACCTTTGCATGATGTTATTAAGTTCAGTGTGCATCACAGTAATCAACCTTCCACAGCTATTGACCAGTATGTATCATTACAAATATGGTGGGACCACTCACTTGCTCTGTGAATAAGTAACAATTTTTAACCCAGATCCATAAGATATGGTAATATCATTTTACCTTACGTGAACTGTAACTTTTTTTTGTCTTGTAAATACACATTTACCAATTTATAGCAAGATTCTTTAACATTCTTAAGACAGTTGTGAGTAAGGGTGCATCAGTGACATCTTCGGAATTGTCAAGGAATTAGAAACAAAAGTCAGAATTCATTTTGATCAGATATTTATGTTTTTAACTTTTCTATTTCATGTGTCTCAATCATGACACATGATCTTGTGTTGCAGTTCTGAAGAGTTTCTGAACAGAGTTATTTCTATAGGCTAACTGGTTGTAGGAGCACAGCTTCTCAATTAGTTTTTTTTTTTTTTTAATAAAAGCAGTAAGTAGCATCAAGGTAATATTTATTCAAATTTTGCACGGTGGATTAATTGCTTGCAATTAAGTTTACAAGATTAAACTGCATCAAATTCCAGTGAAGACTAGTGTCCTGGGTTTAGCAGTGGCAGTCATTTTTCTCTTTCTTGGTAGCTGGTGCAGTGCTGTGTTTTGACTTTCAGCTGGGAACAGAGCTGAAAAACAATGATGTTTTGGTTTGGTCAAGGACTTTGTGAGCCTCAAGCTCTGCCAGAGAGGAGGGGAGGCCGGGAGGAAGCAGAGATAGGACACCTGACCCAAACTGACCAAAGAGGTATTCCATACCACAGGACGTCATACCCAGGATGTAACTGGGAGTTAGCCGGAAGGACTGGGTGGACTGCAGGGTTGGAGGAGGTATGGGTTGGTGCTTGATCGGGCTGGGGGGGGGCAAGTTATCGGTCACCTGGTGATGGGGTGTTGTATTCTCTTCCCTTGTTATTTCCTTTATCATTACTATTATTGGTGGTAGCAGTAGTGATTTGTGTTATACCTTAGTTACTAAACTGTTCTTATCTCAACCCATGGGAGTTGCATTTCTTTCTGATTCTCCTCTCCGTCCCTCCGAGAGTAGGGAGAGGGCAAGAAGTGGGGAGGGGGGGGGAGTGAGTGAAAGCTGTCTGGGTGGGTTTAAACCACGACAACTAGAAAAAGCTTATTAAAAAGGTGCTATGCTTAATATTGCTATAATAGACCTTTTTCACATTGCTTATTAGTATCTTGGCAAATCTTAGGTATCTGCCAGGTAGCCATCTGAGCTAATGATCTGAGATTTACAGTTAATGGAGGTGTTATGAGGTGTTAGAGCAGTTTATATCTGCCTTGTATCTATTTTAGAATGAGATTACTCACTCCCTAAGAGCTATTTCTTGCCTTTAAACATAAATGGAGCACCTTCATTTGACCAACTGAGACACTGTCAATATTTATATTTGCTGATAAGAATTCAGTCCATCTGCTCCCAAACACACAGAATTGGAATCATCAGAATCATCAGGTGTCAGGTAATGAAATCACTGGAAATGATTCACATCCTTAAAATACTCTTTGGTTCCAAGTCTGATGATAATTCTCTCTGACACTGTTAACTCCAGGCAAAGCCAGGGTATTAAAAAAAAAAAATAATTACTCCCTAAAAAGGAGTAGGCTCTTACACAAACAGATAATGCAGTTTAAATTCAGGGAGAAACTTAGGATCAGCCCATTCCTTATTACCAGTCTACTCATCTTACATACTAGCAGCCAAAACCTAAACCAAACACAAACTAACCCTAAAAGTATCTGTGACCAAGAGACGTGTTTACTTGAGGGTGTTGATGAATCACTTGATTTTTTGGCAGCCATTTTGGTATCAGCCACCAGAAATAAAAGACAAGTTAAACCATATGACTTAACTAGGAAAACTATTTTTTTCCCAGTAGAATGTTTTTTCCCCAATTTCAATCCTCCTCAGGTGTAAACCATCTGATCGGAACAGCCTGATTTTCTACTCATTCAGCATCTCTTTTTTAATCCCTGTGGATAAAAATCAATTGAAAAGGTTGGCTTATTTTAACTCCTCTTCACACAGGGGACTTAAAATGAACTGTCTCGAGGACAAAGGAGCTCAGCTTTCACGTCTGAAGTATTTTATTCTCCACATCTGAAGCTAGCTTAGAAGCAGAACAAGCTTCTCAGCTTCTCAGGTAATGATTGGCAGCTTGTACTAGGGTAGCACTGAGAAGTTCTTATGCTTAAAGAACAAAAAGTTACAAAGATGCTGATTGCTCACAAAAGATTTTTGCTCATAATTCCACCTTACAGCCTAATTAAATCTGCTTTCCTTTGGGCTGGATTGCACTCCTGGGGGAATTGAATACTACTGTCACATCCTGTTCAGTGGGAACATTTCATTACCGTCGCTGTGCCATGGTCACAGAACAGAAAGGGAATGAAGGTATGTTTTACAATGCAAGAACAAGAGCAGAGCAATGTGTGAAAGGTGAGGACCTCTTTCACAAACTGCCATGGTGATTCTCCTGCATTTTTTGCTTTCTTTTGGAATTGTGGATACACAGCTAAGCAGCTGCCTGCTCAGCAGAGTGGATATAGGTACATGTCTCCACTGAAGGAACTCCAGAAAAAAAAGCACATTAAAGAGGGAGATGGTAGCTATGTTCCCATAACAGTCTAGATAATTCTGAATACTCAGAATCCATGGATATTCATATCCATATCCAAATCTATGGATATTCATATCCATATCCATATCCAAAAGAGTTCAGAGCTCTTTTCCAAGCAATTCTCATATAGGGCACCAAAAGAATGAGAAAACAGCTGGATCCTAATACATAACTGCAAATTCTGTCTCTTAATAGAGTATCCTGGGTAGAAGTAGGAGCAGCAACAGTTTGTTTTATTGCTTAACTCCAGAAATGAGCAAGGACTTAGCATTTCAGTGGCAGGAATGGAAAACACCTACTCTAGCTGGACCCAAGCTCCTTGGAGCAGGAACTGCTCAAAAAAGAGAGACAGGCAGTCTTTGCAGTTTGTTAAGCTAAGTTAGCCTATAAAGATGTTTCACACAGACCTGAATTACATAAAATCCCATAGCTTGTTTTAGGATCAGAAAGACATTTGGTGTAGGAAGGTATCTTGATTCCAAGCAGGCTGATATCCACAGATGGAGGATGACAGTCTAGTCCTACAGTTAAAATGAGGAAATTTGGAAGATTTCTACGTTGCACACATGGACAGTACATCTGATAATTTAATCCAGGAATAATCCTTGGTGTCGCACTAAGGTTTAGCTGGTACATAAATAAAAACTTGATAAGGAATACGATATGAATCTTGTCAGTTGCTCCAGCACCAGTAACAAATGTAACCTGAACAAAGGTACATATGACCTTGGAAGTGTAGTCAATGCAGAACATCTGTGGACAGGTCATGAGATCACTACCACCTTCCCATTTGCTAAACTGGATCAACCCTGATTAAAAAAAAACAAAAACAACTGTACTGACTCCTAAAGAGGAGTTTATGACATCTGCTTCTGGTTGAGAACTTCACAGAGGATCTTCCATATCTGGAAGTTATTAAAAGTCTACATTGATTTGGTATGACTTATGACCATTTTTCTGTACTCTCTGTTACAAAATGACTAACAAAGTCTTCCAGGTCAATTAAATTACCTTAATTTGTCCTTTTATCAGTCATCTCAAAGTTTCTGGAACAACTGTTCTCCCATTTGAAGTGAATGGCAGTTCACAAGGGCTTATTCTGTGAAATTGCAAAGCCAGCCATCAAGTACATGGGACAGCAGCAGGCAATAGTCTCCTGCAAAAAATGCTAGATAGAGATGTTCATAGGGGTTTCTAACATGATACCTCAGAACAAACAACTCCTGAACTTACTCAACTTATCACGAGGTGGAGGCAAAGACTTCCACGATATGCAGTGTCAGGGCTCACTCCAGTTCTCAATATGATCTGCACCTCCTAGAGGGGAGGTAGTAGCCTGAAACACTGTAAATTGGCTAGTATCACCTAAGAGCCTAGGACTGAGTCTTTGAGCTGATGCCTTCAATAATATGCATAAAGCCTTTTGTCTATAAAGTTAAGCTTGCCTGTGGCTTCCCTCTAACATGGAGACTAACTGCACTGAAATTTCCTGATATACACTAAACTCTGTCATCCTCCAAACCACAGTAGTCACATTCAAACCGCACAGTGAAGAATTATCCCGTGGCTGCTATAACCCCTGGACTGTAGGAACACTGTGGATTTCCACAGGCTAAAACTATGCTAAGAATAATTCTCACTGTTTATTCATATAGACAACCAAATTTCAGCAATGAAAAAAACAAACCAAAAAAACCCAAAACTTAAAAACAAACCTCCCTGGGATAGTTCATTAATAAAATTTCTGTTCTGAAGGACCCTAAATGTGCTTGCGCTTAAAGGCATTTCCTTCCTTGCTACATGCCTGCTGTCTGCCCTGTGTGGGGTATCAGATATAACACTGACAGAGAAGGTACTTGACAGTACTTTAATTAAAGAATCTCCTAAATAAAATCTAATTAAAAGCTATACAGAGGGCTTGAAACTCTTCCATGTATGATCCACATTCTTTTTCCTGTTTTTTATCCCAGATGTGTGTAAATAAATCAAGGTATCTTTGTTTTCTATTAGTTAACTGACTTTTGCTTTTTCAGTTTCATTAACAGCATGAAAGCACAAGGCTATTCTTTTGATCAGTGTTGGGAATGCATACTAATTAGATAGCCTAATGCAGTATGAGAAAATCTATAGTAACTTCACAGCTCTTTTGTAACTTCAAAGGAAGGCTCCCAGAGTCACCAATGGCAGGAAAGGCCAGAAACTCACCTCTAGTTCCAGTTCTATCTAAAACATTAAAGCATAATTGCAAATCATGAAAACCCAAGTTTTAGGATCAAGAAAGAAGCATTACCTAAGAAAATGAGGTTGTCTTGAACTCTGCAAAGATCAAAGAATAAATATCCGTGTATCCCAGGGCACTGGAATCTCAATTCTAGGTTTTCTGCTATCACTCATCTTGCTGCTTGAAAAATTAAACATACTTTGTGCATAGCCTTTGTATGTAAGTTTTGGCTTCAGAGTTCCTCAGCTGGTTCACATGAAACTTTTAAGAGACATACAAAAGAGGAAGCTTTGTTTCCTCTTAAGTTATAGTTCAACCACAGATGAAACATACATTATTTGACTAAACCAATCAAATGAAGCAAAGTGTGAACAGATTAAAGCTGTACCTTGTATACAAGTGGCACGTTTTTTATCAACTATATCCTTCACAAAAACCTTTGGGCTTACCCTGTGAATGTATGCAAAGTATAAAACAGCACATAATTTTGATGTAGCATTTTAGCAATAAATTTACATCACACTTAAGTATATATAGCTATAATTTGAATTATAGAACTTGCAATTACTTTACAGTTTAGCTTATTTAATTAGAAAACTTTATGCTTATTTCAGATAAAACAAGATGCAGCCACTACCTTTTCAATTTTATTTACAAAATTAAGTTCTTCAGTTATAATCCTTACACATATAGTTAAATTTAAAAAAAAATCCCAAGGCCCATCTAAGATAGAGTTTATAGTACATATTTTAACACATCTCATTTTTTTTCAGCTTTAAACAAATTGTGTTTTAAAAGTACATCCATCACATTAACTTTACAATTAGTCACACTGAATCTTCCCAGAAACTTTAAAACCTTTTGCTACCTTTAAATCAGTGGGATTTGGCAGTCTTAATTTTCTGTGTTCCTGTTACTACTCTTAAATGGACAGCTGCCTTCACTTAGGGACAGCTCTTACCAAGTCTGTACAGGGCATGACAGTCTGCCAGACAACTCATAACTATTCATAACATTCTATCAAATATTTACTATCATATATTACTGGCAAGTCTCTGAGTGAATGCATTTATGACCTGGTCTGATATAAGAGGCTCATCTACTCACAGTCACAGACTGTGTTTAGAAAGGGGCAAGAGGAAAAATATTTACTAATGACCTTAAAAAGTAGGCAATATAATTTTGTTGTTTGGAACAAACCAGAGGTATCATATATTTCAGTGATTTAGAAGTAATGGCCCTAAATAGCACCTTCAGAAATTCTGTCCAGAAAAATCATGTCCTTTTGGAAGTGTATGGATGTTTCTGGAAGAAGGACTATTTTAATTAACAGGAGCTAAAAGAAAAAAATTGAAGATACACAAAGCAGTGTGCAACTAATTACAAAACTATTATTCCCTTTTTTTGTACTGATGGCTACAGCAGAATTTAACAACTCTCAGATAAAAGATACTCATCTTTCTTCAGGTCTTTTGTGATGTACAAAACATCCCCTTTGCTGAGCTTTCATTCTGATTATTTTGCAGCAATATTTTATTTTATTGCTGGAACTGAAAGGTCTGGTATTGGTGCAGGATGCTTTCATCTTTAGTAAGACGTTTCATAGATATTTTACACTACTTTAACTACTATTTCATTTTTTTCTATGGCTCATACACATGAAATAATTTCACTAGATTAAAAAAAAATATAAACCTGACTGAATTACAGTTATTATAATGAGAAAATAGTTCCCTTTTTAAAATCACACCTAAGACGTTTTCCCCAGGGAAAAACTCCTAACAGCAGCAAATATATGTGAAATTAACTTACTTTTTTTTTATCCCCTTGAGTTAAGAAGGTAGTGACAAAAAAAATATTAAGTAGAAGAAGAGTGAATACTTGTCTATCTGTCAGAATGGTTTGCTGTTCCTGGGATAAAAGAATGAAGAGCTAAACTGGTCACACACATGAGTTGCTGAAACCTTTTCCACATACTGTGCAGTCAGTAACTGGAAAGCGGCAGTTGAATTCTCCACATATTCTGTCTAGACTATGTAGGCTTCAGATTACAGATTAAAAGGCTGAATGGGAATTTCTGTTGGCTGCTAACCTGCAATGTATCAGAAGAGTGGATATTTCCTTCACTTTTCAGTGTTCCACTTGCTCACATCAATGTATCACAAAGAAGAAAGTAAACTGACTCAAAAGAAAAGGGGACATGAACTAGTCTAGTGGTAAATAAGGAATCAGAGGGCAAGAAAAGAGATAAGAAACTATGAAGACAGATAAATCATGAGGGATGGTGGAAAGAAAATGGAAAAAATGTTTCAGGGGATAGGTTTTGATCCAGCAAAGCACATGGGAAAACAATTATTATCCCATGAGCAACAATTTTCTTTAATTTCAATAAACTGAAGACGTCTGGGACGATGTTCTAGTAATCCCCTTATCACCTGTGAGTTATTGCTGAATTGTCTGTAGCACTTCTGAATGCTCTTGACTTCTATACAAGGATGGCTACTACATTCATTATGAGCCTGTGCATCCAGGCTATACCCAAGGTTTGTTAGAGAGATTATTAGTTGGATTTGGCTAAAACTCCCAGGATTAATACAGATAATAGTGCTCTAGTGCCTGCAAATATTCCCTAGCCCTGTTTAATTTACTAGCATAACCGTAGCTAGGAAATTTAGGAGTCTGATAAAAAAAAAATGATGCAGAGAAAAGGAATAGAGAAAGAAATAGTCTGAGAAAGAAATAATCTAACATTAATTTCCAAAGATAAGGACACAAACTGAAAATAAATCAGGATAAATCAGAATAAGTCTGGACAAAAAACCAGATGGAGCTGAATTGCAGGATAAACACCAGAATGGCCCATGGCACCCAATACATGTTGTCTTTTAGCATGCAAATTGGACTCCTGTTTCCTGAATCTCATCACTCTTCTCTTGTTAGCAAGTATTTGTGAAATTTAAAATGCAAACTTAAGACACTTTTAGAGTCTTATTTGGTCTCAAAAGTGGGTCAGAAATAAAAAGATAATGGTGTATTGGCACTCCACGTGAGAGAAATTAGAAAACCTTTGTTAACATTTCAGGTTCTAATTCTTCAGGGTACCATTATGATAGCTCATAAATGTGGCCATTTTTAAGGTTTGGATTTTATGTGACAGTTTAATTGAGAGAACATATGCAAATGCAAAAGGTAAATTAGAAACACTGGAATTATATGACCTGTGTGGTTTCTTTTCCCCCATTCATGAAGGCTGGATCTTATTTAGCTAACACCAAGAAGGAGCCTCCAAGAATTGCTACTCATATAATAAACAGAGTACATTATAGGATATAGTAAAATATTAAGGAGCATAAAGCACCTGAAAATCTTAATCTTTTGCAGAAAAGGAGGAAGTTTGCTTTTTCTAGATTTTCATTACCTCATCCTTATCGCAAATAACCAGGAAAGTTCTGAGACAGCTTCATTCATATTGAAAATAGTTAAGTATTTTGTTTCCTTCTGTATCTCCTTCATTTCTTAATCTACACTTACATGCTAGCTTTTGTTGTCAAACTGTGCTGTGTGTTTGCACGTGATCTTTTAGTGAAAACTGAAGCAGAAGAACCAGACAGTGCTGTATTTCCACAGTTCTGTCCCAACACTGTCCCTCATCTTCCTCATGCCTCCTCTGCCTTTTGCCTTCCTCTTATAGAATGGTGTAACATTAGCAGTAAGGTCTTCTGCTATTCTGTGCCAAGGTATTCGTGATTTCTGCCCTGGTATTCCTTTTATACTCACACCTAGCAATGATATTGTATCCTTCTCATACTAGATTAAAAAAAAAAAAAAGTAACGTTCTTCAAATCATGGATACCTAATTTGAAACCCTCTGGATGATGTACATTCACAAATAGCAAAACCTCAATTGAAGGGAGTAGACACTACCCTTTGACATGTAGGATACTATATAAATGAAGATGGTCTGACACTTCTGGAAACTGAATCTCTCAGACATGATTCTCAAAATGAGCTTTGTTAACTTTATGTTTATTTGCAGTTTAAAATGGTAAAGTTATCAAAGTCATAAAATAAACAGCTCGTAGCCTGATTAAATATTTCTAAGCAGACTCAACTTATTGATTAAATTAGTATGTGTATTTAGAGAGGATTAAAACTGCAGGACATGGGGAAGCCATTTAAAATTGAAGGTGAAATCAAATATTCAATAAATGTATTATTTTTTGTTAATATAATTAATTTGCTGATGTATTTTAGGAAAAAATAAGAAACAGCATATATTTTATACTTACGTGATTTATATGCAAGGGGAGGAAACTTCAGACTACAAATGTTATTGTTGACATTTTCCCTTCTTTAATTACTTTATTTTGTAATTTTAGTATTCTTTCATTTCAATGCACTTCAGACACATTGTATATAACAGATTGTTTAAGAAGGATAAAAACAAAATCTATTATTCATTAAAATGTAATAACTATTCAGAAGGAAGTTATGAGTTATTAACTCTGAGTTATGAGTTATTCATAAGTTTACATTACACAACAGAGTACCAGACTGTAACAGGAAATTAAAGAGACAACATCCAACTCATAATAAAACATTTTTAAATGTTTCATTATTTTAAAATATTTATATAATTATTTAAACTGAAAAAAATACTGAAATAGTAATATAGGGGTATTCTTCAAAAAATACCACTGTACTCTGGTCTAAGTATTTGAAAACAAAGAAAAATATATCATTTTCTAGACTGTCTTCTTATACTTACCGAACCTGACATATTTAACAGTTTGCAGGTGAAAGATAAAAAATCCAAATTCTACCCTAGAAATGGTAAGTGTTCTGATTGATTGAGATTAAAAAGAAAAACATATTTAGAACATAAATATAATTGTGTATAATATACGTATATGTAATTCAAATAAACAACTTTCTATATAGGAAGTATAATATATGCAGCGAAATACCTGTATATGCAAACTGGACAAGATCCCACAGTGCATTGGGGTCTATACCTTCCATTTTGATCTCTTCTTGCTTGGCTTCACAAACATCACTTGTAAACATGGCAGCAAAGTAGTCAGAGACAGAACTAAGGACAAGTCTGCAAAAATGTTAGAAACTGGTTGTCATTTACATTGTCATGTATTAAAAACCTCATATTAAAAAAAGCCCTCAATTTTAAAAAATATAAAACATATTTTCATAGTAATTACAAATTACCAAGAGCAATATATTATTAATTCATGTAGGCAGCCAAATACAGGATGAAATTTAATTCTAATTTGTTTTTGCTTCCTGTGATATGAACCAAGTAGCATATTAGCATATGACTATAAAACAGACACAGAAATTAGTGTTCAATCTTTCTGATAATTTTCCAATCATGCAAATGTTCCAATTGTTAACAAGATAATCTCTCAGTTACAGAGACAACGTATTGCTGAAAAACATTTTGTACTCCAGAAGTACTCAGCATTGTTTTTTAAAGTTCTGTTTATTAAAAAAATTGTTAACAGTACGTGACTTTGCTAAAGTCTTTAGCCTTCAGTAAAACTGTTTCATAATTTAACATGTTATTCATTAAAACATGCAAACAGACAAAATCCTCAGCACTGTGTAATGCAATGTTTTTGTTAGGAAACTTTTCCAAAGGAAAATAATTTCACAATACTTAAAAAAGTGATGACTTGTTCAGGGATCTGATTTACATAAATCAAAACCACAGCAAGTATCAAGTATGATTGGCATTACTGGGACCCTAAGCTAAGACATTATTCTAAATGCCATCTATAGTAATATTATGGTTTTGTTAGGAGTGAATATTCACAGGTGATCTTCAGCTAGATCTGTGGTACAAGTTGCTACTTATCAGCCACTGTGGTAATTAATTGTTTTTTTCTCTCTTAGCACATCCAATAGCAAAGTAAATATGAAAGTTAGAATTGGCTGCACAACTTTACAGTGCTTTAAGATACTATATTTTACCTGCAAGCAGAGCAGCTTGAAAGTGTATGTCTGATCTTTACTCTGACACAAATCATGGATGATGGCAAATTATCCACTTCAATGGAATCAATGAAATCAATGAATCAATGGAATATAGCCGAAGAGTTAACTCATTTCAAGACAAACTTTTACCTTAAGAAGTGCTTCACAGGCTGAAATGAAGGGAAAAGAACTCGCTAATTACACTTAATTCCGAAAGGTGACACCTTTTGTCACCTTTCAGAATTGACACCTTAATTGTGCTCCAGTGTTAAAATGGAAAGTGAAAAGCGAGAAATCAAAGCAATCATTTAATTTGTTATGATCATCTGCTTTTTTCATAGCCAAGAAGGCTCAAAAAAGCCCTAAATCTTGGTTTAAAGGCATGTTTAAAGGTCAGGTGTCTCAAGATGTCACCTTTCTCAACTACTGAGAATACATAATAAACTCTTTCAACCTTGAGAATCATGGCATGTAACTCCTGGCTTAAAATGAGTTTGTGGTCTTAGAAAGATTTTTCTCCAGATTAAAGGACTTCTTCATCTTTAATAAAGCTAAATTCAGCCTCATGTATTTCTGATTTATTTTATAATACAGAATATAAGTGATTCCAGTTGTGACTTTTTTTATCCTGTGATACATTTTGTTTGTTTTGTTACAGTATATCTGCTTGCATTTTTCACAACTTTTTTCTCTGTCTTTCCCCACCCCCAGAGGGATGGGGAGGAAGGTGGGGGGGAGTGAGAGAGCACCTGCGTGGTTCTGGCTTGCCGGCTGGGCTTAAACTATGACATTCTCATACACCTTTGATACAGAACTCTCTTAACAATGTTGGTGTATTTATTAATTGAAAGAAGCAAACAAAAAAACCAAATCTTGATCATTTCTTCAAGCAAGCTCTTAACAATATTTTACCACCTAGTAGAATCTCACGTTACTTGGACTGAAAACTCCTAGGCATAACAGAACTTTTTCCCAAAGATATTATGCCAGCTCATATAGAAGCTGAACATTCATTGTTTTTAAATGCAATTTGTTGCTCTGTAGAGGACACCAGCTGACACTGGGTGTCTTTACTAATAATGGTGCTCTACAGATCTCCTCACAGGAGGCAAGCATTTACTGTATATAGGAGGCATGATTTCCATTAGCAAACCATATACTAAGCTATAGTCATGCATGGACTTGAAAAAAATAAAATAAGAAAATAAGGAAGTAGACACTGGTTGCCATTCCAGAACAATTTTGGCCGTACAAACAAAACTAACATCTTTCCTGAGTAAAATACATCAAAAAGCAAGCTGTAAAACAGAACAACTGTGATTACACCACATAGTGATTGCCTTTCCTGATGACTGTGGTACTCATCCCTCACCATTTTACTCAATACAGACAAAGCTATAACAGCCTTGCAAAAATATACGGCGAATTTAATCCAGAACATAGACTATTACTTGCTCAGTATCAAAGATCATTAGGAAAAAATTATGTCTAGACAAAATAATTTTTTTTTTGACACTAGTTATTGCCCACAAACTTTAAATTGGCATCTCCTATCTCAGAATTCTAATCTGTAGCTAATTGGGATCACTCAGTTTTATCCTGTCCATAACTTGGAGTCAGATGTCTTTTTTTTTTTTTTTTAATTCAGTTTTTCTTACACACACACTATTACAATTGGCTTTAATAGACACAAAGTAGAAAATGATGTAATTTTAGCACAAATGACACCACAATGTCATTTGTACTAAATGACAGCACAAACCCAAATCTTCCTGTTCTGTACTTACTAACAGACTGTGTAAAACTAAGTGTGTTTGCTGTAAAGTTATTGGTACCTTGGTGAATTTTGCTTGTTGAGATCTCCACTCAGTTTTTATCCATGGCAATGTATTTGTTTTGTAACATTTTTGTTTTATTTTTCATAATCTGTTAATTCTGTTCTTTAGAGTCATTTCATTTTAATTAGGATCAAGCTGAATGTGTAACATCCATTCCCTATTGAAGAATTTGCCACTATAGGTACATTCTACTTCCACCTGTAATCTAGTCAGCATTTTACATATAGAATTGTCATCTACCTTTCTTCCTTTGCAGTAAAGACACTGAAAAGTTGATCTGGGCTTGTTACTGCTGTAACTGCCTCCATCATCTGAATTTATAAGTATGTAAGGAAAGCAACAAAATAGATCATGAATTATTTTTGTTCATTCTTGTCAGTGAGTATATAACAGTTAATGAGAATTGTCTCATACTTTCCGCTTGTAACTCTCAATATTGATGGTTTGTCCTGTCTGCTTATCTTATCTTGAGAAAAAATGAACAGAATTACACAATAAAGTTGTGTTTTTTTTTCTCTGACCATCTGAGCAGTATTTACAAACTAACCTATTTGTAAAAAAAACCCTGGTTTAGAGCAATCACATAATAACAACAACATCAACAATAAAGAATCGCCAAATGAGGAACCAACACCCCGCCCCAAGCCCACAGACAGGCAGATGGAATTTTGAAGAGCTGATTAAGCCTGAAACAAGCAAGTTTCCTTTGTGTCTTAACTTAAACATAGTTTTCTTCCATTTTAATCTATTATACAATGCATAGCTGAGAGTATGTGATACTACCAATCTTCACTAAGTGATGTTCCCTCTTTGCCATGAAGACCATGACTTTTGTGTTTACATTCTCTTCTTTGTTCCATTTTTTTTTATTTTCTTTTAATTCTTAATCCATATCCCAGACATTTAAGTATAAATACATTAAGTGGCTCTTTATCATTTCAGCAGTACAAAACGAAATGCAAACGTACATGTCATTATATCTCTTAAATTGCCACGATGTTTTTGGGAATGTTACACAGATCCAACATTATTTCCACCAAACACACAGTATCTACCACAGCTTTAATTTTTCTCAAGACCACAAGTAATGCATGTATCATAGCTACCAGACTTGATAACAAAGTCCATTTTCCAAAACACTGTGGCAGTGTCACTTTTTGTCCATGTGTCAATGTGTCATATTTGAAGCTATCTGCTTCTGC
Source organism: Neopsephotus bourkii (assembly GCF_033783945.1). Classification (NCBI taxonomy): domain Eukaryota; kingdom Metazoa; phylum Chordata; class Aves; order Psittaciformes; family Psittacidae; genus Neopsephotus; species Neopsephotus bourkii. The sequence goes on along the minus strand of NW_026901872.1, from coordinate 4,321,941 downwards.
AAGCTGTATGTTGAACTCTGTGCTCTTTTGAACCAGGAGAAAGATGGAAGGGGAAAAAAAAAAAAGAAAAAGGAAAAAAATATTAATGTAGGCAAATTTTTCAATATTTGGGAATGAGCAAAAATCGTGATGATTACCAAAAAGTGGTGAAGATGAAAGCTGATGAAGGTGTCACAAATACAAAGCAGAGCTCAGTATTTTTATCCGCAAGTAACCCCACATATTTATGTATAGCATACACACTTGAACGTAGAAAGACACTATCAACTTCAATCCCCTATTTGCTGGGTTAACGATTTTATTTATTCACTGTAATTCCACAAGGAAAAGAGGAAACAAAGCTTGCAGGAGAAGGAAAAATTAAATTGTAGCTCATTTGAACTATGAGGAGAAATGTCAGAAACACAGGGATTAGATTTGATGGAAGTAGAGATCTGTGAAGTTGTTAGAATAAGCGACTGCTTAAGTATGTAGATCTTTTTGAGGTCCTCTTATCATCATTTTATTCTGAAGCCCCTTTATGCAAAATGATACAATAAAGCAGAATTCTTAATTTATCATCACAACTTATTCCTCCATAGAGCTCAGTTTGGTGAAATCCTTGTGTGTTATCTTTAACCCCTTTTTTTTAATGGCAGTCTGACAGGTCTTCATGACCCAAGTTACTCTTGGATGTCCTCCTTTGTCATTCTATCATCTACCTGTTTTTTTTTTTTGGTTTATGTTTATATTCTATGCCACTTGTCTCCCTATCCCCTCTTAAAAGAAGAAAAAAAAATAAAAATCACCATCTTAGTCACCCTCCTCTGCACACACTCCAATAGTTAGATGTCCTTCTCATATTAAGGCACCCAAAACTGCACACAGTACTCAAAGTGAGGTTGTGCCAGTACAGTATAGGGTGGGACAATCACCTCCCTCGACTTTCTAAGATATGCTATGACCAGGGGAAGAGTGTGAGGAGGAAGAAGTGGCAGAGACAATGTGTGATGAAACTACCATAACCCCTGTTCCCCACCCTTCTTCACTGCTAATAAGGAGGAGGTAGATGAGATGGAATGGAAGATGAGCCTGAGAAGAAGGGAGGGGTGTTTATAGTTCCTGTCTATCCTACTTTGCTTTTAACTGGCATTACATTAAATTAATTCCCCCCACGTCTGTTCTGAACTTGATGGTAACTGGTAAGCCATCTCCCTGTCCTTATCTCAACCAATGAGCTTTTCCATCTTATTACCATCCCCTTGTCCTGCTGAGGTGGCTGAGTGATGGACTGGCTTGGTAGACACCTGGCAACTAGCCAAGGTCAACACATCACAGTCAGACACAGGTCTTCAGGTAACATAAGCTATAGATCTCCATTGATTACAGTGAGGTTAAACACATGGCCATATCAAAACCAAATCTTACTTGGACAACCAACCTTAAAATCTCAGAAATGATCAAAACTCAAGACCCATTTCTGCATGAGCAAAATCTTGAACTGGTACATACTGAATGATGTGAACTTAAGATCTGTTATGTCTGAAAAAGGTACAAATAAAACCAGAAGAGTTCCTTGTGGAGATCACAGAAATTCCTCTGAAAATATTAATGTCAGTATCAGGAAATATTCTTTATTGACTACTCCTTCTTCTTAAAAAAAAAATATGTAAAAACAGGAGTTATCAATCAAGGTTAATATTAAAAGCTTGTCTAAATTGCATCTCTGCTTTCCCTCTGATAGCAGGAATTTCTGTTGTTCTTGCCATTCTGTCCCAGCCATATTATTTTACCAATTTTGTTTTAAACTCATGGTTGGTAGGTTGTGGTAAACATCAGTTTAGATGCAGTGTTTGAAACGGGAAGTTCCTCAAACCTTAATTACAGATATCTGGTAGTGATACATAGGGCAGATGTATTACTTCTACTGTGTGCTTTCCATATGAATCTGTTACTGATTAATGCAAGAAAACAAGCCGAATCTTAGGACTACACACTTTTCCTTTTACCTCTTTTACCCACTGCCTTTCAACTGTCTTTCCTTCTCTATCTGGTTCTTAATCCTTTCATCTCTCCTTTCAGCTTAACTTCCTACATTAATTTTTTCCACTTTATTGATACTTTTTTTTTTCTTAAACATCTTCTCTCTATAGTAGTGCTCAAAATACAGTGAAAAAGATGGCCCTTCCCCCTACAGAACTGGAAAGGAGACCATAAATTAGTTTGTGGAAAGAGTTTTATTAAATTTATCTGAATTATAGTATATAAAAGCTGTACTACTTTACAGCTGAGCATCCAAAAAAAGTCATCAGCAGAATTTATGACAAAAAATTTAAATTTTGTTTTGAAAGACAGATTTTCACTTTTCATACAAACATTTGTAGAAAGATTAGCCACCCTAATGCATTTCTTTGTTCTATATGTAAATGATAATTTTCTTATCGATCTGTGCTAGTTTTCCCATCACACTAAGAATCCCCTCTGATCCCTGGGTATCAGAAAGAATATAAATGTCTATGTATCTTTGATAGTAAGATAAATCAGAAAATGAAGGAACTCATTTCTCATTATAAACTCAAGTATACTTGACAATACTGAAACATCAACAACAGTAGGTTTCTCCGTTACTTTTCATTCACAATCTTGGTCTCTCACTAAGTGCAATGAAAATCAGAATCACAACCTGAGGATGTAACTCTTCACCTATATTTTTTGCATTTTGTGCTTTTATTGAATTTTCTGTTTTATTGCAATTCCACCTCTGTTATATGGGAGTGTTTTGTTTTAATTGAATAGGGGTAGGTAAATTGTATGCTTATATCAATTTATTATTTTTTTTCTCCTACATCACTGAGTTCCTGTATTGCTTTATGCACCATTCCTAGTAAACAACTTATGGCTTAAACCTTAGTCTGACTTTAGCATTGCCTATAATATATACTTCTTGGCTGGAAGTTTTAATGAACTCTAGTGTAAATCAAAAAAGGTCTATCTTTCATTTGTATTGACTTTGGCTGGTTTTGGCATTTTTGATGTTTATTCAGCAGCTGTAGAATATAATATTTCAAATACAGCATTTAAAAACCAATGCCATCCAAGTTAGTTTTCTTCAAGCAAATAATCAAATTATTTGTGGCAAATATGTATTTTTAATTTCATGTTGACCTATGGATTATTGCTTGATGAAGAATTTTTTTTTTACCTTGGAAATAATTACTGCCCTGATCATGTCACTATCGTTCTGAATAACATTTACTTCCCAATGGTTTTCTGTTTCAGATGACATCTACTAGCTGCAGTCTAGTTAGATTTCTAGATATAACTGCATTTGGCTGATTGTATCTTGAATAAAAAAGGAAGTGTCAATTATAGTGGGTTGGCTTTATTAATTTGCTTGTTTTGTAACAGCAATGCCTGAGTTCCTTCTATTCCAGGTACTGTAAAGCTGCAATGTCTGAAAGAGATTACAGTCTAAATGAGAGGTACAGAAAATTAGAAAAATATATACAGCATGCATCTCCAAAGTGAGTGGAGAAACTATAAATGCCATGTTCATAATATTTTAAAATTAGAGCTATGGCACAGCAGTAACTTCTCCTCTAGAGAATAAGTTATTTAAACAGATCACCAAAGGACATAATCAAAATATGTGATTAGAGAAGAGGGGAAAAAAGGAGCTAATGCTACTAGCAATGACATTTTTTATAATTTTTAATTTTTTTTTTTTTTTTTAGCATGATTTGCCTTCAGGTCTTTTAGGTCCCTGTGCCCAGTGGCAGGATCTGTGGGGTGTCACTCATAATAGAAGATGTACTTAGGATGCAGTTAAATGAACTGGACATACACAGGTCCTTGGGACCAGAGAGGATAAGTTCAAGGACCAATGGTTGAGGGAGCTCAATAATGTTATTGAAAGACCACTCTCTCTTTAACAGATCATGATAATTACAGGAGATTTCTGAAGACTGGAAAGATCAATTTCCGTGTCATTCTCAAGAAGGAATATATGGGTAAATACACACTGGATGTATCTTATAATTTTTTTCAGAAAGAATGAGAATATTGTTTTTCCTTCTTGACATTTACTTGGCCTATTTTTGCTTTTCACATTTTTCAACACAGTTAAAAAAAATAAAATTTCAATGTCTGAATCCACATTCTTAAACTACATTCAGAAAAAAAAATACTTCTTAGATACATAGAAATATTCCACAATTGGTATTATTTTCCCTGTTTAATATGGATGACATAAACTGGCAGTAATATACTGGCATGTAACATTAGACACCAATTACAAAGCCTTAGGTTATTATCCCTCCCGTTTTCTTTTTGTTGGGAGGCACTTTAAGGCATATCTTGCAGCTCTGGAACACTGAAAATGCAGATGGACAGAAGGACTGTAGCTTAATATTATTCCCTCTGTACTTGCTATACACATAAAGGAAAGATGTTGGTGATTTAGATAAAAATGGCATCAGACCACAATTATCAGGGGTGCATAAAGTGCCAGATGCATGATACATTTAACAGCAGAAAAAGTCTTGAACACAGGAATTGTGTTAGTTGCCAAGTCAGTGGGAAGAAGCTACTGGGGACTTAGCTGGCATCTAAGTGTAATTATCATCTGAGTATGTGAACGCAAGGAAGAAATAGGAATGGCAGCTCTTAGAAAACAAGGGAGTAGAAACAGTCTTAAAAATAAAAAGTGCTGAAAGAAGAGGACAAAGATTTCTATGTTTATTACAGCTATTAATCTGAAACCAAGCTGTTTCCTGTGTGCTGCAAACTACCTAGATCAATCCGTTGCTGCTTGTAAAGTGGAATTATTCTCTCATTTATTATAATCACTGGGGCAGTTTAAATATTTTAATTAAGGTTTCTGTCTGGTTTTACTTTATAGTATTTGAAAAACAACTTTGGATTTGCCGTCTTACATATTGCATCTTTTTAGTTATTATTATGGGAGTTGGAATATAAAATAGTCAACTTTTCTGTAAAACGGAAAAAGAATAGTCTCTGTGTCCATCTTCACTTATGCCAGAAAGAATTTTGTAAGGTCCAAGTTACTGGGATGACTTTACAGTGTTTCTCTACATCATAAAGTTAATTTTATTTTTTTATTTTTTTTGTTTCTGTGCTAGGGAACCATAGTCTGCGCTGAGTTTATTAGCTCAGCAGAGAAAGCAGGGCACAAGCAGCAATAGGTCACCCTTACTTTGCAGCATTATGTAGAGTTTAAATGCAAAAAATCCTGCTCGCCTGGAAACTCAGAAGTAATCTCTATTTTAATCTAAACTCTAGGATTGGATTTTTATTTGCATGCACTAAATAAAGTCTATAGGTAAGACCAAAATCTCAATGAAGAATAACTTTTAAGCTCTAATTACAATCCCAAACCAAGCATATTTTCATATATATAGTGACTTCTTTAATACCAGGTAATCTTATAGAATTTAAAAAAATAAAATGTTATAATAATTTTTATACTAATAATTATCATTAAAAGTAATTAAGATATTTTTTAGTCGATACAAAGGTACAGATCATAGGAAGTCTGTATTCGGTATTATTCTACTCTAAGTGTCTGAGAGAATGACTGATCAGAGTATTATAATCTAATGCTAAAATGACGCTGTGATCAAGTGTAGCTGCACAGCATCTCATTTCAGAAATTTCTATTCTCACACATGAATAACATTACTGCAGGGAGAAATGTTTGGCACACTCATGGTAAGTTTGATAGTTGAGTGCTTCTTGAATTTTTGAAATCTGTTCAAAAGAAAGGAACCAACTTTAGAGGCCCGTGCAGCCACTTAAACTTGTGGTGTTTAAAGCAAGAAGAAAGCAGGCATAAGAGGCCACAGAAAACACTCTTCTAAGACATAAGCAAACCCAAAACATTTACTTTCATAGTTTCAGTATCTTATGCATATGCCCTACCTATGTGCAGGTATCTTGCGATTCCCAGCAATCAGGATAACATCACAGAGTTGCTGCTGCTTCAGATAGCTCTCCATCTTTCTGAAGGTTTGCTCTGCATGGTGAACAGCTTGGTAGAATTCCTCAGAGCTACATGAATCCATGTCACAATGCGGTGGCAAGGGGTGGCTGGATCCTGACAGTCTGTAAACCACAAGAGAAAGTCCATAAGACGTGACCAAACTTCATCACAGGCTTCCAGAATCTGATATATGTAAACAATGCATCCTTCCTACTTTTCACCACTAGAAGTACAAGATAGAAAAATCTCACTGCATTAGGAGGGACAACTGAAGTTGTAAGTCTGTTAACACCGAAATGTTGGTGCTTTTTAGCATAGACATGGAAGTAATCTATTTCTTTATTCTTTGATAAAATTATTCAAAATATAAATATGAGCAACCTAATCTAGTGGAAAGTGTCCCTGTCTATGGCTCAGTGGTTGGAACTAGGCAGTCTTTAGGGTCTCTTCCAACTTGTTGTGGTTTGTCCAGCTGGCAACCCAGAACCATGCAGCCGCTCGCTCCCTCCCTACTCCCTTCGTCCCCCTGCTCCTGAAGAGATAGGGAGGAGAATTGAAAGAATGTAACTGCCACGGGTTGAGATAAGAACAGTCCAGTAACGAAGGTATAACACAAACCACTACTGTTACCACCAATAATAATGATGGTAAGGGAAATAACAAGGGAAGAGAGTATAACCGCTCACCACCTGCCGACCGATAACCACCCCGACACGAGCAACGATCTAGCCCTTCCAGGTAACTGCCCCCAGTTTATATATTGGGCATGATGTGCTGTGGCATGGAATACCTCTTTTGCTAGCTTGGGTCATGTGTCCTGTCTCTGCTTCCTCCCAGCTTCCCCTCCTACCTGGCAGAGCATGAGACTCAGAAAGCACTTGGTCAGGGTAAACATCGGTTAGCAACAACTAAAAACATCAGTGTTATCGGCGCTGTTCCCAGTCCGAAAGTCAAAACCACAGCACTGCACCAGCTACTAAGGAAGAAAATGACTGCTACTGCTGAAACCAGGACACAACCCAAACTATTCCATGATTCTATGATTTTATGAACTAGAGAAAGCAATTGTATCTTCCCACTGATTCTAAGAGTGTAGTTCACTTCTTCAAATTCACATTCATTTTACACCACCTGGGAAAGAAAATTAAAAATCTAACTGACTTAACTGGTAATCAATTGGGAATATATTCTTAATGATAGATTACATACTTTTAACCAAAGATGCATTAGTACAAAGTGAATTTAGCCTACAAAGAGAATGATGTCTGTAATTAAAAAAAAAAAAAAAAAAAGGGCGGGGGGGGGGAAATAGAAACACAAGAAAAATTTAATTATTTCCTCATCATATAGCCATATATTCTTAGTTAAAATTTACTTAATTCAGTGTTTCAAGTTCAGACTTTTACTGAAAATAAGGAAACGTGTCAGGAAGTACTAGCCCTTGAGGAAACTTATGCTAGCATTTCCAAATAATTTACAACACAGATAATAACCTCTTCTTTATGAATATGTCATGAGATTATTTCAAATGAAAGCCATATGGTTTTATATGTCTTGTAGTGCTAAAAAATTAAGAATTTCATATATGAAGCTGACTATTTTTTTACTTCAACTAGATATATATGAAACAGATTACATAATGAAAGAGCAAAGGGGAACATATATTAGTCCAGCATATGAAACAATATTATCAATTAATTCAAACCAATGTGATTATTTTATATATTCTATCAAAATATAAAGGAGCAGATAAGAAATTTTTATACTTTATGGCAATAATAGTTTCATTGCATGAGGTTCATTACATTCAGTAGATAGTATGTTGTAAGAATTATATCAATAGACCTATAATAGATCCAACCTGCACTCCTGGTGGTAGAAAAATTGTAAAGTGCATTAATATAATAAATAATTAAATTAATTAATTAGATATTTAATAATAATTTTTAATATCAGTTATTAAAAATAAATAATGTATTGTATTGACTCTTGGTAGATTATAGTACAGTTCAGGAAACAGTATTTGTTTCTGATATATGCTAGTGGTTTACTTTTGAATTAGTTTTTGTCCAAAAAGTATTCCACATGATCTCCTACAGTCATTGTACAAAGGTCTACAGGTTTAAGAAGGAAAGGCTGGCCCATCTTTCTGTCATAGTAATTACTAGGCCTCACAGAATTCCTTTAAAGTAGCTGGAAGCCTGCATAATGAAATATGGCCTGCAGATAATTTTACAGAGAACCAACAGAGTTATCTTTGTATCTCACCCCACCATCTATTCTGTGTCACATGCTGGCACTAATTATTTAAGAGATTGAGTTACCTTTTAAAATTATTACCCACAGTAGCTTCACTTGCATAACATTAAATTGGATTCTGAGATATCATCAGCTGGCTTATATTGATCAGTATTGCCATTTGTATGTTGGTAATACAATAGTGTAGGAAATTAAACTGGCAAAACTTTATTAACCATGATTCCTCAACACAAACAGTTATGTATTACTGATTTAGAAAAGAACATTTCTCTAATCCTGCTATACTCGATCTTGTTACATTATTAAGTATATTATGCTAGGTATCTCTTGCAAACTTCTTCTAAAGGATAAAACAAACATCATCTGCTCATGTGTTCCTATCCCGTCTGGAGTACGAACCATGTTGATCAGAAATCCAAGTTTATTTTGGTATCTTTGGATGATCAACAAATGCTTTCACAAATAAACTGTAATGATGCAGCAAAGCTCATTAGTATGGGTAGTAGGTAGATATTTCAGGCTTTTTCTTTCTTTTTTTTTTCCTCACTTTGATGACAGCCCTATGCAGACTTTTTTAGTTTTATTGCTGAAGAATTAGAATTACAAGTCATTTACAAGAAATAAATCCGTGCCTAATAAATGAGGTTTCTAGGGTCAAATAGACTCATTTCTTCTCTTCCTCCAGGGAGTTTAGACGTGACAACAACAGCAATTCTGAAAACCAAAAATAACAGGAATGAGCAGATCTGAATGAATTCATATTGTTTGTTAATTCAGAATTTAGGCCTAAGTCAGTTTACATTTGAACAGATAGGGTAATAATCCTGTCTCTTCTTGGCTATTCAAAACATGCTACTCTTTTCAGGTCAGAAAAAGAGAAGTACCCTGACTGAATTTATGTCAGTTCTATTATGTTAGATTGGGTTGCAATGAGCTTAGTCTATTTTGTTCTTGAGTCATTAGACAGTGTTTGCCACAGATTTTGCCCTCTTTCCTGTTTGCCATTTATAAACAACACTCAAACTCAGCAGTATATCTGTAAATTAGCAAGTCATTAAATAACTACTCAAAAGCAAGCCCCAAAGGCTCAGCACATTTAAATTATTACCCTGAAAACTAGCAAGCAATAAGCTTAGTAGAAGACAGTAAGTTAATCTTTTATTTCTTTTCTAAGAAAGCACAGATAAAAAGCCTGCTAGTTATCCTGTTCAGGAGGTACGTTTTTTTCACTACAAATGCTGTCCGCTTAATCAATGCTTTAAATGCAGTCAGCAGCACGTTAAAGTAGGAATTAGTTAAAGAGAATCATCCAGCAAATGCCACTTGCTTTCTAACAGTTCATGAAACCCATGTATAAGTACTTATGGCCAATTAGTGATATAAAAATAAACCTTTCTCTTTGCATATGTTGTTGATTATGTTCTGCAGGAACTCCAACACAAATTCACCTGAAGATTCCCTGATTCTTTCAAAACCCTTTTCAGTACTCGTGTACCTCAAAATCCAGTAATCATTGCACAGGACAGATTCCAGATGAGTTTTTTCCATAATATTTCTCAGTTGGCATATGCAAAAAAACCTGAGTTTAGTGTGGGAATTTGAAACATTCAGGAGCTAGTCAGACTAGGCTATTTTTTATCTTTAAATGACTCAATCAATAGTACAGAAATAAGGAAACAGGATTACAATAATGACACTGAAGGGTGATAAGAATAAGAAAACTAAAAGGCTCACAGAAATTATCAGCATTGAAAATAACCAATAATCTCAAGTGTTTCTTTATTAAATGGCAAACTTGGGTGCATAGCACATTAAAAAAAAAAAAAAAAAAAGAGGAAAGAAATTCACTTCAGCAACATTGTGCAGACTAATTTTCAGTTTCAAGAACTCAAAAGAGAAATGCTTTACAAGAGCCCAAAGGTGTTGATGAGAAAATTCAGACTTTGAGCCTTTATGGATCTTAAACCCATGTAAACAGAAATAGAAGCTTAACACTTAGGATCAACAGCATCTGATTCCATGGTGATTCTCCTTTCCTAGAAAAAGGGCTTTGATTTGAACAAGGGTGCTGTTCTCTAATCACCCTTTACTTGCTCCAAATGTCTTTGAAAAAAGAAAAGGTAAAACAGCAGTAAAATCCCAGTAAAGTGTTCTGATTCTTCCCACAATTTAACAACCCTTTAAGTACTCATATTAGGTCACTGTAAGTAATGGCAACTGTACACAGAAAATTATAAGGAAAAGGCAATCCGACCAATGGTCTCCTAGGGACACCTTAAAAACCTTCAACCTTTTCATCCCAGATAAGATTTATTTAGGTATAAATGGGGGTTTTGTGGCAAGATAAACAGAGATTAATCCTCAGAATGTATTTTGGGCAGACTAGTTGATACCCTACGATTAGGTAGGTATCTGATTTGCCATGCCGTGTACCTCGTGCAGTTGGTCACATTTATTGCTAGTAAGACCATACTACTCAGACTTGATTTTTGCTCATTGACTTTACACACTAATAAGCTTTAATATAAAGTGTAAAGAAATGAAATGCCTTAGCTTACAGTAATGCTGTTGGACAGTTAAAGAGAAAATGCCAGAAAAAAAGGGATCACACATACAGGTTTAGCCACCTGTATCTCTTTTCTTAGGAAATGGGAAAGTAATTAGTAAAACTGCCATTCTTGAGCTGCAAAGGTTCAGAAACAGCAATAGCAAACAACATTACATAAAACTAAAATAAGTTTCAAAAGGAAACTAAACTTACTTTGAAATATAGTTGAAAGAATTTATATGACTTGAAACTATACTGCATTTCTTTGAGTAAACAGAGGCTTAGATTTAGACATTTCTCCAGTCTGAAAATGGTATACAGAGAGATGCAGAAAATAGCAGAATTGTATCACTGTAGAAAGCAGAGTACTTTATAGGCTACTTAGGTATTTTACATACTCAAATTGAAATACTTTTCTCCTACATTCCACTGAAGCCCTGGCGCCAAATAAATAACACTTTAATCAGAAAATGTCATATCATGTCATTGTTACTCAAATAGTAAATCGTGTTATGTTCGACTTTTTTCAATTTTCACTTATCCAAGATTAATTATGCAAAATGATCCAAAACCCATTCAATGCAATTCAGTGCATCATCATCATGGCTTGACTTCGCGAACGAAGATTTGGGAAGGGCATTTACCCACGCTTACTACAAGCGCGCTGATGACTAAGAAGGCCAACGTGGGATAGGCAAATCTGGCTACAAAAAGCACAGCAGAAGGTCTACTTGGGTGGAACAGGTGGGACACGATTCTTCATGCGTTGTCTTTTCTCCTCGAGACTAGTTCTTCGTGAACTCTCAAAGGAGTCAGCGGCGTTATGTATGGTGTGCCTCCAAGTCTCCCGATTGGAGGCCAAGGTGGACCACTGATGGTAGTCAATATGGCCAAGGCTAAGGTATTGTTTCAGGGAGTCCTTGTATCTCTTCTTTGGGGCACCTCTCTTGCGGCTATCAGTGGCAAGTTCACCGTAAAACACAATCTTGGGGAGGCGGTGATCCTTCATTCTAGAAACGTGCCCTGCCCAGCGCAGCTGCAGTTTCAGCAATGTGGCCTCGATGCTGGTGACCCCTGCCTGTTCGAGGACAGTGACATTAGACACATAGTCAGTCCAATGGATGTTTAGAATTGTACGGAGGCAGCGCTGATGAAAGCATTCCAGGAGTCGCAGGTGATGACGGTAGATGACCCATGATTCAGACCCATATAAAAGAGTAGACAATACAATGACTCTATAGACACTGATCTTTGTACTTTTCTTCAGGTGTTTGTTACACCAGACTCTTTTATGGAGTTTTCCAAAGGCTCTATATGCCTTTGCTATTCTGTTGTCTATCTCTTTGTCGATCGTGGCATCCAAGGAAATGATGCTTCCCAGATAGCTGAACTGCTGAACTGTCTTAAGCTCTGACTCGCCGATGGTAATATGGGGATGGCGATAATCTTCTTGGGGTGCAGGCTGGTAGAGGACTACTGTCTTATTCAAGCTGACTTCCAGCCCAAAAACCTCAGCCGCCTCCGCAAAGCAAGATGTTAAACGCTGCAGAGCTGCTTCTGTGTGGGCAACAAGGGCGGCATCATCAGCAAAGAGCAGTTCACGGACAAGATGGTTTAGGGTCTTAGTGTGGGCCTTCAGTCGCCTTAGATTGAATAGGCTACCATCGGTACGATATCGAATATAAATGCCGTCTTGTTCGTTGAGGTCTGCCGTAGCCCTTTGGAGCATCATGCTGAAGAAGATTGTGAATAAAGTCGGTGCGAGAACACAACCTTGTTTCACACCACTGGTTATTGGGAAGGGCTCAGAGTGTGCATCGCCATACCTGACTTGGCCTTGCTGATCCTCATGTAACAGAATAATCATTTTGAGGAACTTGGGGGGACAACCTAATCGTTCTAAGATCAGCCACAAGCCTTTCCTGCTCACAGTGTCAAAAGCTTTGGTGAGGTCAACGAAAGTTACGTATAACCCCTTATTCTGTTCTCTACACTTTTCTTGCAATTGTCTGAGAACAAATACCATGTCTGTGGTACTTCTATTAGCCCTAAACCACACTGACTTTCAGGTAGAAGTTCTTCTGCGATGGCAGGTACTAGTCTGTTCAATAGTATTCTTGCAAGAATTTTACCAGCAATGGAGAGCAGAGTTATACCACGGTAGTTTGAGCAGTCTGACTTGACACCTTTTTTCTTATACAGAGTGACGATGATTGCATCACGAAAGTCTGACGGTATTTTGCCTTGTTCCCAACAGCACACAACTAGCTCATGAAATTTAGCATGAAGTGCTTGGCCTCCATGCTTCCATATTTCAGGTGGGACTCCGTCAACCCCAGCTGCCTTGCCAGTTTTCACCTGCTGTATGGCCTTAAGAGTCTCTCCCATGGTAGGGGCTAAATCCAATTCGTTTTTCACCAGATGTTGCAGAATGTGCTGGATTCCTTCACCTTGGACTACACGATTAGCACTAAAGAGGGTTTGAAAATGTTCAGACCAACGATTCAGGATGGAGATTTTATCTGTAAGAAGCATTTGGCCATCTGCACCAAGTAAGGGGCTTTGAACCTGGAATGTGGGTCCATATACTGCCTTCAGAGCCTCATAGAATCCTCTGTGGTCACCCAAATCTGCACATAGTTGAGTCTTTTCTGCTAGGTTGACCCATCACTTGTTCTGGATGTCTCTAAGTTTCTGTTGGAGTTTGCTACATGCAAGATTAAAGGCTGCTTTTCTTACATGGCAGAGTGGCTGAGCGAGGTGTGCTTGATGAGCAGATCTCTTTTTTTGTCAGCAATTCCTGTACCTCCTGGTTGCTATCGTCAAACCAGTCTTTGTTTTTCTTGGAGGAGAACCCAATGGATTCTACAGAGGACTGCAGGATGCTGTTTTTGATATGTTGCCAAAGCGCTTCAGGAGAAGGATCTATAAGTTGGTCTTCAAGACTAGTTTGAAGGTTAGCATGAAAGCTGTCCCTCACTGCAGCTATTTGAAGATTATCAACATTGAGCCTCCTCCTTGGAATGCCGCCCCTCTTAGGTTTGGGCTTGAAGTGGAAATTAAGTTTGCAACGCACAAGGCGGTGGTCTGTTTGGCATTCTGCACTAGGCATCACTCTGGTCTGAGACATCACGAATATTTCTCTGGCGCACTAAAACATAATCAATAAGGTGCCAATGTTTAGATCGTGGATGCATCCAGGTTGTCTTCCAGCTGTCTTTCTGCTGGAAGATAGTGTTGGTGATGGTAAGCTGTTGCTCTGCACAGAACTCTAGTAAGAGGTGACCGTTACCATTGCAGCTACCAACACTGTGCTTGCCTAGTACTCCTTTCCAGGCCTCAAAGTTCTTTCCTACTCGGGCGTTGAAGTCACCAAGGATTATGATCTTATCTTCTATAGGAACTTTCTGAGTGAGGTGATGCAGGTCGGAGTAGAATTGTTCTTTTTCTGCAGGGTCAGCTTGCAGAGTTGGAGCATATATGCTGAAAAGAACAACGTGTTGCTTATTGTGTAGTGGAAGACGTAAGGAGATAATACGGTCGGAATGACCTATCGGCAAATTTTCAAGTTTGGAGGCTATGGAGTTTTTAATCATGAAGCCAACTCCAGAAAGATGACTTTCAGTTTTGGGTTTGCCTGACCAGTAGAGTGTATAGCCAGCACCATGTTCTTTGAGGCTACCTTCCTCATGAAGGCGAACTTCACTGAGTGCAGCGATATCGATGTTAAGACGTGACAGTTCATGGGCAATTAGAGCAGAATGGCGCTCAGGACGCCCACTGTTCACTGTATCAAGCATGGTTCTGATGTTCCAACATGCGAGTGTCAATCTGGACACACCTTTGGAGGCAGGTGTATGCCTTGGTCTCTTTGTTTTTAATTGACCGCAATAGAAGATGCCCGTTGGCCGCGGCTAGCCAACCAGGTGGAGGGGGAGATGAGCTTTGGTTAGGCCACCTTTTCTAGGCCTCTCTCCATATGGAGCAAGCAGTGCTGTCCTTGAAAAAGGCTGCTTGGTCATTCAGGATGCTGCCGAACAAGACTGTCATCTCCTGGGTCAGACTTGAGCGACCAATGTCCTGAACCGCCTGCATGCAGGGTTGGGTCTGCGACTTCCAGTGCACCTTATCACCTGCCGTTTCGTCCCTCGCCTGTCGCTGCAGGGCTTTGCAAGTGTGGGTAAACCCTTCGGGCCTGCGCAGTGGATTTATTTTAGGTGAGGCACAGCGTGCGCAGAACTGGCCTCACCCTTTACACCTGAGGTTTATCTGCCAGGGCCTAGCAAGCTTGGACGGTGACAGCAAAGTCCTCAGGTCGTAGGTTTAATTAGAGTATCCTTCTCTTAGATGGATGGCCTTACAGGGCTACACGAGCTCCATCTGCCCGAGTTTGAAGTTGGAGTTGTCCTTCTCCTAGGATGGTTGCCTGAAGGCTAGTGAGCCCATCCTGCCCATGGACACACTTTGTCTGACCCTTCATTTGAGAGCTGACTGGCATGGGAGACCCTACCGGAAGCATAAGCCACCACCAGCATAACTCCCAACTTCACAAGGGCACGCAAGCTCTTTCCCCACGACAAGGGGGTGTCCGTGAAAGAGAATTCAGTGCATATTACTGGCTATATATCTACAGCATATAGTCAAGAAACAAAACATGACCACTTCGTAAGAGAAAAAAATATTGCTTTGCTATTTGTAACTCGTAAAAGCATATAAGAATTATTCCACATGTAAAAATGGAAAGTCTTCACACAATTGTTTATTGAATGCTTAGAAATCAATAACCTGTGAAATTGCACTTACCAAATTAAGACTGTGAAATATCATGGCTTTCATTAGCAACCACATGAAAAATGCAAGAGAGAGAGTTTTATAAAGACTTTAAACTTTTCTTATAGTGACAGCAGGGGTGAAGTTCTGTTTGTGATCAAAAGGTGTGCTTTTCGCTCTGCTACCAGCAATTATATCTGCAAGTAAAGGCTCTGCCCAGAGTTTCAGCAGGTTTTCATAAATTTCTTTTTATGTAGAAGTGCCAGATAAAAAAATAATCACAATATTAAACAGGACTTTTTAGTGACACCAGTTCATCTCAAAGATGCATTATTTCTGTCACAGAGATTCCTTTTCTATGTACAAAAAAAAAAAAAATAAAAAATTACAGAGTCCAGTGTACATTATAAACTCATTGTTCTTGTTCTGTAGATAAATTTGCATAATGCATAATTTACAATGGTGTTCCATCTTAAATATAATTTGTGTATCAAACTGTAATATAACTCATTCTTTGGACACCATAAGGCAAAACTCAGTCACTAGAACACCTGTGTGCCTAGCAAAAATAGGCATTATTGTTCTGCTGTTCCATGTATCTGTGCATATTAAGAATATTACCAGCCTCAAGAAACAAAATATTAGCTACTAGCTTATTGCATGATCTCAGGCATGTTGTTTGATCAACCCTTCAGAAAAATACAAAGGACAGTAACAAGTACTTCTGTAGACAAGAAATATTTTTTTTTTTGTTCAGTAGATGACAGAAAAAAAAAAGTAGAGTTAGAGACAGTTTGTTCAAATAATGATTTTCCTAGGTTACCAATAAAATATACAAAGTAAGGCTTTTGTTTGGCTCAGTTCAAAATACTCACAGTTGGAATTTTTATCTAGAACCCTTCACCTGATAATTATCTAACCTAAGTTACAAGCATAGATCTCTATACTGCCAGTAGTAAGAAATCAACATACATAAAGATTCCACAACCTCCTGAAATACTTTTTGGGTTTTATAACTTTTTAATTTTTTTAATTTTTTTTTAAATAAAAGCTTAAATAAAAATAATTCAATTAATGAACAATTACTGAAAAATCTCATAATTTTGCAAGAAACTTACTGAATTCAGTTAAATTAATAATGAAAGCTTTATCTTCCCTTTAGTCTTCTATGAATTATTTCAGAATTCATTACTGTTATCAATGACATGAGCTTCACCTATGTCCTATGCCCTAAGAACCACTTAAACTGTTGGGAAGTTTTGATTGTTTTTTGTATAATTGTTATTATTTTATTAAGTATTGTGTTCAATTGTTCCTTTAACTTTTTTCACTTTTTCAACTTTTATCCTGCACCGTCTTCCAAACAATTACTTCAGACTTTTCTTATTTCTTCACCTTTTTCTCCACAGTGCAACGTCCAGTCTTAAAAAGTTACCTAATTTTTTGTTTATCCCTCACTAGTATTTCCAGTAGCTGTCTACCAATATTGTGCCTCACCTTCTGTAATTTTGGGTAGGTGGGGTTCCTCTGTAAAGACAAAAATGCATCATTGTAATGCTGTTGTTTGACATACCTAAAATCAGTCTCATAAGCATAAGCTTTTCAAAACCGATTTCAAAATAAATATATTCCTCTTGCAAACTCTATTTCCAATTCCCATCATTTCTTTAAATCTAGCAAAAACTTTCGAAAGAGATCTGATTTTTCAAGTTTCATCATCCTAGTCACACCAGGCTCCTGACAACTATACTATTAATTGTACCACTACAATTCACTGTCACAAGTTAGCAGCCTTCATATTTACTTAACAAATTACACTTAATTTCTCTATCTTTGTCCTACTCTGCCTCTAAACAGTTTTGCTATGAGAGAAAAGATGCTGGCTGGACTGCCCTCTCCCACCCATAGCTAATAGTGCATCCATCACTTTTTCAGCTTTGCATGTCCATGTAGAAAGAATAGTTTGTTCCAGTTGTTCTCGAAAAAGCGAATTATTAACTTACAAGAAAATACAGTTTTTCTAGCTATGTGTAGACATATTTGAATGACTTGGAAACTGATATATTTTCTACATTCATGTTACGAACAGAACTTTTTGTCACACTGAATCTTGCTGTCCGTATTTTTTTGCATCTTGGAGGATATAGGAAACAGACAGGTTATAAGTACAAAGCCCTGCAAACAGATACTAGGTGCATGTATACCTACACTATGAAACAGCCTCCTGGAAGGAGGCAAGACATTCTTCTTGAAAACAGATAGCGGGAAAGATGTCACAGGAGATCTCAATTTGCGAGGCTGCTTCCTTCCCACTGTCAAAAAAAAAAAAAAAAAAAAAAAAAGGAAGTTGCTTTACAGTCTCCCAACCCTTTATGGCAGATGTATGCATAAAAGGAAGACGGACTGCATTTGTCACAGGAAACAAGCATTTGTAATGCATTCACAGTGCATTCATAGTTTAATTACCTAAGTGGCAATGAAGTGGGGAAACACCCTCTCCAATATGAAGACAGATTGCTATCATAAAACTGTGTTAGCACTCTGGCTAAATATTTCCTAGCATATAATAAGTCCACATTTCTAACAACCAAAAATTGAAAAAAGATTATTATGACTCAGGAATTAAAAACTGCAGTCTTAATGTAACCTCTCATGGCTTGACTTCGTGAACAAATATTTGGGAAGGGCTTTACCCACGCTTACTACAGGTGCACTGATGACTAAAAAGGCCAATGTGGGATAGGCAAATCTGGCTACAAAAAGCACAGCAGAAGGTCTCCTTGGGTGGTACAGGTGGGGTTTGATTCTTTCTGCGTTGTCTTTTCTCCTCGAGACTAGTTCTTCATGAGCTCTCACAGGAGTCAATGGCATTATGTATGGTGTGCCTCCAAGTCTCCCGATTGGAGGCCAAGGTGGACCACTGATGGTAGACAATATGGCCAAGGCTAAGGTATTGTTTCAGGGAGTCCTTATATCTCTTCTTTGGGGAACCTCTCTTGCGGCTACTGGTGGCAAGTTCACCGTAAAACACAATCTTGGGGAGGCAGTGATCCTTCATCCTAGAGATGTGCCCTGCCCAGCGCAGCCAATTTCAGTAATATGGCCTCGATGCTGGTGACCCCTGCCTGTTCGAGGACAGTGACATTAGACGTATAGTCGGTCCAATGGATGTTTAGAATTGCACGGAGGCAGTGCTGATGAAAGCGTTCCAGGAGTCACAGGTGATGACGGTAGATGACCCATGATTCAGACCCATATAAAAGAGTAGACAATACAATGGCTCTATAGATACTGATCTTTGTACTTTTCCTCAGGTGTTTATTGCACCAGACTCTCTTACGGAGTTTTCCGAAGGCTCTATGTGCCTTTGCTATTCTGTTGTCTATCTCTTTGTCGATCGTGGCATCCGAGGAAATGATGCTTCCCAGATAGCTGAACTGCTGAACTGTCTTAAGCTCTGACTTGCCAATGGTAATGTGGGGATGACAATAATCTTCTTGGGGTGCAGGCAGGTAGAGGACTACTGTCTTCTTCAAGCTGACTTACAGCCCCAAAACCTCAGCCGCCTCTGCAAAGCAAGATGTTAAATGTTGCAGAGCTGCTTCTGTGTGGGCAACAAGGGCGGCATCATCAGCAAAAAGCAGTTCACAGACAAGATGATTTAGAGTCTTAGTGTGGGCCTTAAGTTGCCTTAGACTGAATAGGCAACCATTGGTATGATATCTAATATAAATGCCATCTTGCTAGTTGAGGTCTGCCGTAGCCCTTTGGAGCATCATGCTGAAGAAGATTGTGAATAAAGTCGGTGCGAGAACGCAACCTTGTTTCACACCACTGGTTATTGGGAAGGGCTCAGAGTGTGCATCGCCATACCTGACTTGGCCTTGCTGATCCTCATGTAACAGGATAATCATTTTGAGGAACTTGGGGGGGACAACCTAATCATTCCAAGATCAGCCACAAGCCTTTTCTACTCACAGTGTCAAAAGCTTTGGTGAGGTCAGCGAAAGTTACATATAACCCCTTATTCTGTTCTCTACACTTTTCTTGCTGGTGTCTGAGAACAAATACCATGTCTGTGGTACTTCTATTAGCCCTGAAGCCACACTGACTTTCAGGTAGAAGTTCTTCTGCGATAGCAGGTACTAGTCTGTTCAACAGTATTCTTGCAAGAATTTTACCAGCAATGGAGAGCAGAGTTATACCACGGTAGCTTGAGCAGTCTGACTTGACACCTTTATTCTTATACAGAGTGACGATCATCATGAAGTCTGACGGTATTTTGCCTTGTTCCCAACAGCACACAACTAGCTCATGAAATTTAGCATGAAGTGCTTGGCCTCCATGCTTCCAGATTTCAGGTGGGACTCTGTCAACCCCAGCTGCCTTGCCAGTTTTCACCTGATGTATGGCCTTAAGAGTCTCTACCATGGTAGGGGCTACATCCAATTTGTTTTTCACCGGATGTTGCAAAATGTGCTGGATTCCTTTGCCTTGGACTACACGATTAGCACTAAAGAGGGTTTGAAAATGTTCAGACCAATGATTCAGAATGGAGATTTTATCTCTAAGAAGCATTTGGCCACCTGCGCTAAGTAAGGGGCTTTGAAACTGAAATGTGAGTCCATATACTGCCTCCAGAGCCTCATAGAATCCTCTGTGGTCACCCAAATCTGCACATAGTTGAGTCTTTTCTGCTAGGTTGACCCACCACTTGTTCTGGATGTCTCTAAGTTTCTGTTGGAGTTTGCTACATGCAAGATTAAAGGCTGCTTTTCTTACATGGCAGAGTGGCTGAGGGAGGTGTGCTTGATGAGCAGATCTCTTTTTTGTCAGCAGTTCCTGTACCTCCTGGTTGCTATTGTCAAACCAGTCTTTGTTTTTCTTGGAGGAGAACCCAATGGATTCTACGGAGGACTGCAGGATGCTATTTTTAATATGTTGCCAAAGCGCTTCAGGAAAAGAATCTATAAGTTGGTCTTCAAGACTAGTTTGAAGGTTAGCATGAAAGCTGTCCCTCACTGCAGCTATTTGGAGATTATTAACATTGAGCCTCCTCCTCGGAATGCTGCCCCTCTTAGGTTTGGGCTTGAAGTGGAAATTAAGTTTGCAACGCACAAGGTGGTGATCTGTTTGGCATTCTGCACTAGGCATCACTCTGGTCTGGCAGACATCACGAATATTTCTCTGGTGCACTAAAACATAATCAATAAGGTGCCAATGTTTAGATCGAGAATGCATCCAGGTTGTCTTCCAGCTGTCTTTCTGCTGGAAGATAGTGATGATGGTAAGCTGTTGCTCTGCACAGAACTCTAGTAAGAGGTGACCGTTACCATTGCAGCTACCAACACCGTGCTTGCCTAGTACTCCTTTCCAGGCCTCAAAGTTCTTTCCTACTCGGGCGTTGAAGTCACCAAGGATTATGATCTTATCTTCTATAGGAACCTTTTGAGTGAGGTGACGCAGGTCGGAGTAGAATTGTTCTTTTTCTGCAGGGTCAGCTTGCAGAGTTGGAGCATATATGCTGAAAAGAACAACGTGTTGCTTATTGTGTAGTGGAAGACGTAAGGAGATATCGGAATGACCTATCGGCAGATTTTCAAGTTTAGAGATGGTGGAGTTTTTAATCATGAAGCTGACTCCAGAAAGATGACTTTCAGTTTTGGGTTTGCCTGACCAGTAGAGTGCATAGCCAGCACTATGTTCTTTGAGGCTACCTTCCTCATGAAGGCAAACTTCACTGAGAGCAGTGATATCGATGTTAAGTCGTGACAATTCATGGGCAATTAGCGCAGAACAGCGCTCAGGACACCCACTGTTCGCTGTATCAAGCATGGTTCTGATGGTTGCCCGAAGGCTAGTAAGCCCATCCTGCCCATGGACACACTTTGACTGACCCTTCATTTGAGACCTGACTGACATGGGAGACCCTACCGGAAGCATAAGCCACCACCAGCATAGCTCCCAACTTCACAAGGGCACGCAAGCTCTTTCCCCACGGCAAGGGGGTGTACGTGAAAGAGAATGTAACCGCTACTTCCCCATAAAAGTTGAAGTCCTCCCATTTCTAAAATGTAACAGCAAAACTATGTCCATTTTTTTTTGTGATATGCACACCATTTTCTATAGGTTTTGGGGTTTTTTTCATTTCATAATAATTATTTATATGAATTCCTTTAAAACAGATTCTCCACTTTTTTTGTTCCTACCCATTAATGAATGCAGGCAAATAAATGTTTGTGAGGTAGCTGGTCATGGCAGACAAAGCCACTAGTGAGGTTTAAGTTGAGATGAGAAAGAGCTTTGTGTCTGTTGTGGCATTTACAGTGGGAGTTATTAGCGGGTAAATCTGAGACTAAAGTTAGAGACCATTGTAAAGGAGGCTAATGTTACTGGCCTGAGGAATTAAATGTGACAGGTTGGAGATGTATTTTCCCATCTTCTTGCAGAAGTGAAGTGCTCCTTATAACTACTCATTCTTCTGGATAAGTAGTAATAAGCAGACAGGTATAGGAAGAATACCAACAGCAATTACCATAGTGAAAACGAGAGAGAGGTGATTCCTTTTCCTTTCTTAATAGCTCAAGAGATTCATGACAATGTATTGTGTACCACTGTGCACTAACAGCTAAGCAGCCCCAGCAAAGACACAGACTCCACACTCTCACAAAGCACAGGGTTTCACTGTTTCCTTAATGTCCAGTTGCTAAAATGCCTTATTCCAGATAAGGATCTGCACTGAGCCCTTTTGAGTTACTTAAGTGGTCAAACATAAGATACCAAAATAGTTCTCCTACATCATTAAAATAATTCCCTTACCCCTGGTGCCGCCTTTTACCAGGTGGCAAATGACACGTGTTGGCACATTATAACTCAGCTAAAAAAACTGGACTGAGTTTGAGCATGCAGATTAAGTGTGAACAGATATTTTTAAGCACAGTCTGTCTTGGTACCCTTTGTAGAGGAGGGAGAAATGTAAACAGCTGGGAAAACTATCCTTAGTATCTTCTAATAAGAGCCTCACATCATACACTTGGTACCAGATGTGCTTCTCACAAATAAAAATAAACTTACGGTGAGGCTATTAAAAATTGAAAGTATGTGGCTTTAGAAACTGATATTTTGATGGATGATAAAAATTATTTCTCAGAGAAAAACTAGCAGTATTAAAACTAATGGGGATAGGCTAACTTTGGTTCATTTAATAAATGAGAAATTCTCCTGAGCATTTTAGAATAATTCTAATGACCTTTTTTCACTTTTTAATTTTTTTATTTTTCAAATATTATTCAAAATTATTGCCTATAGGTAAGATTTAGAGTTTTACTAAGTGACTAAATCAAGTAAGTGAATAGAGAAAATACAAAAGAATAACACAGTGAAAGACTAAAAAATAAAATACACCGGGTTTTGATAATGCGGCCTTAATAATATTTACTGGACATACAAAATAACATTTACTGACAGTTTAAGTATTATAATATTTTCACAATTTGAAATAAATTAAACCGTGTTGTATTGACATGATTTTCTGATTTCTATCATTAAAATTGCAAATATTAAATAGTCTACTCCCCTATACTATACAGATATACAATAAAAACATAGAACAGCACAATTCTGAACTCACTTTATCTTAGGCAAAGCAATTAAAGAGGATGGTTTCAGACTTAAGTATAACAAGGCCCTGACATCAGCTAGTACTTGAATTCAGAAGCAATACACATAAAATAACTTGTGGTTTTATCACCTTTCAACCTTTATGCATATACTGCAACACAAAATGAGATTTTTACAAATATCAGCACTGAAGACTGTGCAGAAGCAAATACCACTCAGGAGGCTCCTTTAATATACTATGGAGGGAAAGCTCCCATATCTTTATGGTGGCTCTGCCTGTAAATCTATTTACAGCTACTATCAATGTTGTGTAATTCTCCAACAACTGGCACTCCACAAACTTCGTAAGACCAGTGCCAGTGTCACTGACATAGCAGCCCTCTTCTATGTTAGACACATAACTATGCTGGGAATAATCCAACTTCAGGTTACAAAAGACAGTGCTAAAAAAAAAACAAAACACAGAGAAAAAAGAAAAAAAGAAAAAAAGAGAGAGAGGAGGTGGAAGAGGTGCATGCTCCTGTTTTGGGACAAGAGAAAGACTTATTCACTCCAGCCCCAGCTGATCCCTTTACAGCTGCTTTCACTTCCTTCCTTACAACGGTGCTGTATTTTCCTAATAGATGACTTGCATTATGCCTAAGAAAGATGCTAGTGTCATCTGTTAACTATATTGTCATTACAAATGGCCATATCTATACAAGTAAACTAAGTAAATTAGCTGACATGGTTACTCACTTATAGTGTGCGCATAAATACATACACAGATGCAGATCTCTCCTTTTTTAAAAGACATTTTCTTCCAGATTTAATTTATGATATAGGCACTTTACATAAACAGAAATCATATATGTGAATGATGGTAATGGCATACAAAAAAGGGCATGCATTTTATTACTGCTGCATTTAGCATATATGCCAATAAAATTTCAGCGTGTAACTATGTTGTGCACTGATATTCCAACTAGCATGTCAAAGCTTAACCTATGACTGACTGCAGTAGAAATAATGTTATATACTATGGGAAGTTTAATCTTTAAAGATCCCAACTTAAAATTTTGGTTCAGCTACGTACTGCACTTGGTGAGGTGGGAGATTGCAGCATGCATGCATGCACACCCACCTCACCACGTGCCCATTCAGTAGACTGTCTGAATAATGCTTTTACCCATGTCCTGTTGCAAAATAAGCTTTGTGGGAGTTTACACAGCATTCAGTACCAAACAGCATATACTTTCTTCCTGCTATTTGTTACAGACTTATTGAGCATCACATATGTTTCAGTGATACTTACAAAATTCATTGCCCTGACATGCCTGCTTTGCATCTGCAAACTGTAGGAAAAATACTTCTGAAATAAAGGAATAAATCATAAGTGATTTTGCCACACTGTTTTGAAACATCAGTACATTGCTAATCTCAAAACCAGCAATTAAAATTGACAACGTGTGAATCCTGTTTAAGGTGGATGTTGATGGATTTATTTTCAACACTACAACCCTGGGATTGCTACAACCCTGGAAACTTAACTTGCAAGCAATTAAGGTCTGAATATTCCATAACAGCTACCACTCATTAACCCTGCACATACCCAAGCTATGTTCTTCATAGGAATCTCAATATGAAAAAAGTCTACTGAACTTTTTATATACATGCATGGTAGTGAAAAAAATCTAGCCATTAATATTGTTTTGGTCTAACACATTATTTGTAAAATTATTATCTATAGAAGCTGAAATCAAGCAATAATAATTTTATGAATTAAAAAGGTAGGTACACATCCAAATTAAAAGCTCCCCTTAATTTGCGAATTTGTAGGTATGGGATCTCCAGCCAAAGCCACAATATTATGTACAGTTACAGAGAGCTGCAGGGTAGCCTATGGCATAATTAGTGCTTATCTTACAGAACAGAAAAAAAAAAAAAAAAAGAATTTTTCAGTGTTACTGCTTGTGATTTCAAGATTTTTTTACATATTTTATCCAAAGTGTGATACAAACTTGAAAGCAAAACTTAGAATTCAGACATTTTTTTTTCCACTAAAGAAGTTAATTCTTTGCACCCTTCTGCCTATGCCTTTTTGTTTCTTGAAACATGAAGTAGCTTATACACTTTCACTCTCTTTCTAGTCCACAGATTATTCTGTAGACTGCAAAGTAGGTAAGACCTTTCCCTCCACAGGCAGAAAAAGAATCAAGTTCAGAGCACGAGTGCTCTGACCACAGAGCTAACTGCAAAAAGCATGGATAAACCAGGCCTTTGCATTCAGGCATTTTGCGCAGGGCATGTGGAAAGGTAATACAACAGACATGAAAGTTTAACTTCTTCAGAGGACACAGGGATGAGACACTCTTGCCTGTGACTCCCACACAGATGAAGGTACTTGCAGGAATACATATGAAGAAAAGCAAAATTTTAACTTGCCCAGCATTGGCTAGTTTATAAGGACTCTCACTCTGTATGATGGCTTTTAGGGATCTTCATTTTGTGGTACTTAGTCTTTTGCATTAAACAATTAAGGGAACTTGGTATGCTTTTTTTACTTCTCTAGTTGTACAAGTTATTGAAAGAAAAAGAACTGAAAATGTACAATAATCTTATACAATTTTTAGTCATTAATGTCCTTATCACAATACCAGATATTAATACATATTACATTAATTACCCTATATTCTAATGATGTTATAAAAGATAACAATGCATTCAAATATTTTAACTTAGTCATCCTTGATCAATCTAACTTTCATTGGAAAGGTGGAGACTCATGTAAAAATAGAGAATAGAAATGTACTACCAAATTACAAAAAGATTTTTATCAATTTCTATGCCATTTTTTGTATAAAATGCAGATACAACTGCAAACACCTGAGTCCATTAAAAAAATGTGTAAAAGCAATTTAAATTGTCTTATAAACTAAAAAATAAACTGTTGAGTTAAAAGGAAAATGACATTTTAAGGCCTAGTTAGTTGGAAATAATCTTACATGAAGTTCTGCAACTATATATTATTTGTACTTCACATAATCAGAAAGTATGGAGAACCTTGCCTACTGTGAAAAGCATATCTTCTACACCTCAAGCTTTCTTGAGGAAGTGACTCACAACTTCCTTTTGGGCTTAAACAGCCAAAGATCATGAAGAATACAAACAAGCACATACTACCGTGTTTTCTAATATGACTTCTAAGCTATCGAAGTGGTGATGAAGACCAGTTCTACACATACAAGACACAACTACACAAAAAACAAAAAAGCTTTTTCAACAAATGAAACCTGGTAATCTGGGGCTCAACTAAGATTCTTCAATCAATTTAAATCTAGTCAAGCCACAGACATAATAGTACTATAAAAGTGCATTAATTGCAATGTGTGAGCAACAAAACCAGTCATTATTTCATGCCTGGCCTCACCATGTTTTTTTTAAGAGTGTGTTAACATAGGGTATGTCTAAGAAATCTTTTAATCTGTAAGATCATTGGGACTGTTTACTTCTGGACTTCAATTTGAATGGCTCTAGTGCAATCTGATCTCAGAAAACCTGAGATTGTGTGTTCAGCTGCTCAGGGTTTATTTCTGTATGGCACAATTTTTACCACCAGAGTATTCCTCCACAGCAGAAGTTTGGGTTGGAAGTCAGGGTAGATAAAGAAGAAAGTTCTGCACTAGTTAAAAATAAAATAAAAAAAAATAAAAAATGGGGGGGGGGGGGAAGGGAATGAAAGAAAAAAACACAGCCCAAACTATATGCAACTGCTCCATTCTGAAATAGTTTAAATAGCTCTACCAATGAGGTAGATAGCTTTCTAGACCTGTGCTTTGCTTTGGTAAGTTTTCAACAGCTAATATTAGAATCATAGAATCATGGAATAGTTAGGGTTGGAAGAGACCTTAAGGTCATAAAGTACCAACCCTCCTGCCATGGGCAGGGACACCTCGCTCTAAACCATATCACCCAAGGCCTCGTCCAACCTGGCCTTGCACACGGCCAGGGATGGAGCATTCACAACCTCCTTGGGCAACCTATTCCAGTGCCTCACCACCCTAACAGGAAAGAATTTCCTCCTTATATCCAATCTAAACTTCCCCTGTTTAAGTTTTAACCTGTTACCCCTTGTCCTATCACTACAGTCCCGAATGAAGAGTCCATCCCCAGCATCCCTATATGCCCCCTTCAGGTACTGGAAGGCTGCTATGAGGTCTCCACGCAGCCTTGTCTTCTTCAGGCTGAACAGCACCAACTTTCTCAGCCTTTCTTCACATGGGAGGTGCTCCAGCCCCCTGATTGTTCTCGTGGCCCTCCTCTGGACTTGTTCCAACAGTTCCATGCCCTTTTTATGTTGAGGACACCAGAACTGCACACAATACTTCAAGTGAGGTGTCAAGAGAGCAGAGTAGAGGGGCAGGATCTCCTCCTTCGACCTGCTGGTCACGCTCCTTTTGCTGCAGCCCAGCATACAGTTGGCTTTCTGGGCTGCAAGCGCACACTGAAGCCGGCTCATGTTCATTTTCTCATCCACCAACACCCCCAAGTCCTTCTCCGCAGAGCTGCTCTGAATCTCTTCTCTGCCCAGCCTGTAGCTGTGTCTCGGATTGCTCTGACCCAGGTGTAGGACCTGGCATCAGCCCACCTCACAAGTATTCAAGGTCCCTCTGGATGGCATTCCTTCCCTCCAGCATATCAACTGAACCACACAGCTTGGTGTCATTGGCAAACTTGCTGAGGGCGTACTCAATCCCACTGTCCATGTCAGTGATGAAGATGTTAAACAAGACCGGTCCCAACACTGGTCCCTGAGGGACACCACTCATTACTGGTCTCCAGCTGGACATTAAGCCATTGACCACAACTCTTCGCATGCAGCCATCCAGGCAGTTCTTTATCCACCGAGTAGTCCATTCATCAAACTGATGTCTCTCCAATTTAGAGACAAGGATGTTGTGTGGGACAGTGTTGAACGCTTTACACAAATCCAGGTAGATGACATCAAGTGCTCTACCCCTGTCCATCAGTTCTGTAGCCCCATCATAAAAAGCCACCAAATTGGCCAGGCAGGATTTCCCCTTAGTGAAGCCATGCTGGCTGTCACCAAGCA
Organism: Neopsephotus bourkii; assembly: GCF_033783945.1. NCBI lineage: Eukaryota > Metazoa > Chordata > Aves > Psittaciformes > Psittacidae > Neopsephotus > Neopsephotus bourkii. Next base: position 4,293,672 of record NW_026901872.1, on the reverse strand, counting down.
CCTTGTTGATTTTCGTGTGCCTTAGCATGCCTTCCAGGAGAATCTGCTCGAAGATTTTGCCAGGCACAGAGGTGAGCCTGACTGGTCTGTAATTCCTTCGGTCATCCATTTCCCCTTCTTGAAAATGGGGGTTATATTTCCCAGTTGTCAGGAACTTCACCTGACTGCCATGATTTCTCAAATATGATGGGCAGTGGCTTAGCAACTTCATTTGCCAGATCCTTCAGGACCCACGGATGGATGTCATCAGGACCCATGGACTTGTGCGTGTTCAGATTTTTAAGATGGTATTGAACCAATTCCTCTCCTATGGTGGGCCCAAGGTCTTCATTCTCACAGTCCCTGCTTCTGCCTTCCAAGACTTGGGTTGTGCGGTCAGAGCCTTTGCCAGTGAAGTCATTCAGAACCTCAGCCTTCTCCAAATCCTGTGTAGCTAGGTCTCCCGAGAGCTTCCTGAGGGGGCCTATGTTCTCCCTAGTCTGTTTTTTATTTGCTATGTACCTGTAGAATCCCTTCCTGTTATCATTAATATCCCTAGCCAAGCTTAATTCTAACTGGGCCTTAGCTTTCCTAGCCTGTTCCCTAGCTTCCTGGACAACATCCCTCTACTCTTCCCAGGCCTCCTGTCCTTGCTTCCACTTTCTATAAGACTCTTTTTTCATTTAAATTTTCCTCTGGAGCTCCTTATCCATCCAAGGAGGTCTCCTGGCCCTCCCGCTGTGCTTCCTTCTTATTGAGATGCAACCCTCCTGAGCTTGTAGCAGGTGACCCTTGAATATCAGCCAAGAGTCTTGGGTCCCCCTGCCCTCTAGGGTTATAGCCCATGGAACCTTACTAAGCAGGCTCCTGAAGAGGTCAGCAGGTTCCTGAAGAGGCCAAAAAAAAAAAAAAAAAAAAGAAATGAAGGCAAGCATTACCTGCTGTAATGTATTCATTTGGTTGAGATTATTCTGATGAAAAGCCATTTCTGGTCATGACTGAATTTTTCCATATTTTTGGCATCTATTAGACAAAGAGAAGGCATTAATGCCATAATTACTAGCCTATCTCTAAGAATGCTATAGATGTGAGATTTTTTCACTATTGAAATTGCTGCCTGAAATGAGTAGTTTACATACTGTGTAGTTACAGAGACCGTAATTGTGGAATTAATTTAATGTAGTTGTCACTTAAAAATCCAGCTTGTATAAAAAGGTTTTATAACTGTAATACATCAAACTATCCGACACATACTTCAGTGCAGAATGTGACAATTAGCCAATGTTATAGCTTAGTCTCTTGGCCAAAGGTATCTGTAGGCTAAAAGAGTTTTATTGTCAGCTTTTTTCCCACACCTGAGCAACTTACATAGACAAGATTAGCAGATAAATCAATACGTATGAGCATGCTTTGGGTTTCATTAGGAGTGCTGTAAAACAAAAAAGGGTTTCCTCCAATCTTATTCCAAAGATAAATTGTTTACCACTTCACACCATGAAGTATTTTTTCTAACAAGAAGCCATGTTAGCGATAATTATTTGATAATACTTTTTCATGGCCTCTCAATAAACCACTGACAATTCCATGAAGAATCAAGAACCTTTACTCCACATCATTAAATTCCAAACTAGACCCTTTTTTTCTTCATTGATGTAGACCATTAACTCCTTGCTGATGAAAGATTGAGGCAGCACACCTGTACTTTTTTGATTTATGTCAAAAAGTGAAGTACAATGCCTCTATTTCTACATTCCTGTGACAATCTTAATATTAATTAACACTACATTTTAGCAGCCAGAAACTAAATCAAAAGGTACTAGTAAACAGGGCAATGAACTTGAACATCTTCTCTGTAGACTCTGTGTGACCATAATAAAGCAGCTAGTAGCAAATAATTCTTGGATCATCACAATCGTTACATATCATTAAATCACGTTCAGTTATGTATGAGACTGACTCATATTAATGAACTACACCTGTTAATAATTTTCATTTCTGCCAAGCATTGATATGATGGAGTAATCAATTAAAGCCATCAGCATGTGCGTGCACACAAATTTCTGTGTTTCTCTGCTGTTGTATTTGGACATCTATCAAGTATGCATTATGCTATTGACTGACCATAGATTTCCAAGAAATCATATTTCATTGATCTTTTCCATGCTTGACATAATAATTTTTCTCACTGTCAAAAAGAATTAATTTATCATACATTGATATGAAACCTCTCAATCATAACATGCAGTTGTAAAAGACTGCAAAACACTATGCCTACCCTTTGGACAGGCCTTTCCTATTTAAACCACCACCATTGACAAGACATCGACTAAGATTATCTCAAAGGTACATATAATGCTGGGAAAAAAAAAAATAAACAAACAACAACCAAATGAAAAATGTAGTCCAGTCTGGGAGTCTGAACTCCCTACAAAATTGTGCTTATTCAAGCTTATTCTACTTGCGCTTGTCTGGAAGAATCTCACCCCTAAAAAGACCACCAGAACACCTAAGCTCTAAAAAAAAAGTCCAACTTATAATAGTTATGTTTACCATTATATTCAGTCACTGTGTCAAATTAAATTTTCTTAAAATGACTTTTCATTAGCACTTTTCCTTACTTTTAAAATAGTTTGGTGACCCTCGTTAAGTGATTAGAGTTTTCTTTACCATTATATGTTTCATTTAATGCAAATGTATTATTATGTTATATATGTGTGTGGATATGCACAAGTACATAACTAAAATAACTGCATGTGCAATGCTATTCAGTTTACAGTAAAAAGGACTAAAAGGTGACTTTTGGGGGGTACTTGTTCATTTTATCCCTGAGAATATCTTTCTGATGATTTAGAAAACTGCTGCAACAGAAAATCAGGCAAATCAATTTAGTGCACAATTTCACAAGCATTTCAGCCTTCAAAAATATTCAGGAAATCATTTAATCCACATATTTAGCATGAACTCACCCTCATATATGACAGAACTCTTAATTCTGTGGTAAGCCTACTGCATTGCTGCTGAAAAGCAGAGCAGTTTAAACTAAACAATGAACTCAAAACTGTAACTAGTCCATGTTCTTATATTACAGATCACACATTACAAATTTACTTAATCCTTAAATGCTTTCAATGAAGCGCTTGTCAACTATGCTGTGTTGTTACATTTAGGATACATCTGCAGTATCTGAGCTTACTTTGCTTCTAATACTAAAATATGTTTTAAATTCTATACTGGAATCAAAAAAAAAAATCCTACTACACAGAATGCAAAAACAGAAAGCAAGAGAGCATATGTTTATTTGAAGGATGGGGAAAACATATTTCGTTAACCATAATATTCGTGTGGGATATTGCACAGGAGACTAGAGAGTTATTTCATCACTTTAACAGTGAAACTTGAGAAATTACCACATTGTAAACAAACAAACATCATTAGGAAAAATCCCAATGTTTAGAAAGATTTGAATGAAAAAAATTAGCTTTCAGAGCAACAAAATTTTGACAGCAATTAAAATCAGCAAAATGTTATTTGTCCACAAGAGGCAGCTAATTTACGATAAGATAATGGTAATGCCATTCAAAACTCTTTGGAAGACCAGACTGCTGCTCAGAAATTTCAAAAATTGTTTTGATTAAATCATTAAATAATTTTTATTAAGTTGTAATGCAGTCTTAGTAGAGCATTCACAGGAAATAGTACTAAAGGCCTTATCCTGCTCCCCTCTCCAGCTGGGCAGGATGACAGTCAATATGTACAAGGTGGATGTCTCCAGCAGCTGGACTCAGACACTCCATCTGCCCAGTTGCTGACACCTGGACATACTTAGGTCACAGCCTACTGCAGGTGCTACTACAGACCCTTTCATTCTCTCTCTCCCTCTCTCTCACACACACACAGGAACAGAAACTTGATTTTGTTCCCAGTCCAGAGATTCTTAATGGAAAACATGACAAAAGTTACTGAAAAGAATATATCAACAGCTCTTAGTAGAGGAACTACCATAAAAGAGTGCTTCTCCCTTGGGGACAAATGCACTAATTATCACGCTAAAACAGGTTTCCTCATAGTATACTTAATGAAGTCCCTCATGCAATAGAGGAAAAGATCTCACAATATAGCATTAACATCATTCTTGTAGTCCTTTGGTGGTGTTTTGAGACGTGGAAGCTACAGGCTGCATTTTCTTAAAAAGAAAGGTAGAAACCTAGCTTCTCATTTTCCACACTTGTGACAGGCTTGAATGGACAGAGGTCATACCCTGTGAGCCTGAACACTTTTTCTTCTGGTGTTTTCCACTGACTCTAATTCATTAGGCATTTGTTGTTAATTTTATGTATGTTGTTTACTTAAATATTTATATTTTTGTGTATGTATAATACATATATTTTTTGTATGGGTGTGTTTTCATGTTTATACATGCACTCACATGTATGTATATATGTGTACAACACATACATATAGAGACACATATGTACAATTCACCCAGCAAAAGGTTTTGCATATTAGATTTTTGTTTTCTAGTTTCCATGAGTATTGCACATTATTTTGTTAAGTTTAAATTTGAGACAAAATATGATCAGTGCAATTAAAACAAAGGCATGAAGATAAAATTTTATCAAGTACTGTTAATACTGCTAACACTGCAGGAGGAATTCAATAAGGTCAGTGATCATCTGTGAAATTTCACGTGACTCAGGGTTAAGCTCACCTATTTCACATGCATGTTGCACAATAATTACCACCATAGCTGTCAAATTAGAGCATGGCTTTGTGACCCTCTCTAGACTGGATAGCTGTAATTAGTTATTCTTAATGATGCTTTGAAAGGAAAGAAAAAATTTCAAAGATGCACAGTTCATTGCGACCTGACTGCACTGTGAACTGCACCATCTGCCTATTGAATTCCAGGTACAGTTCAAAATGCCATTATGGATCTCAAGGATTGTATGATTAGGACATCAGTTTTCAAAAGATACCAGTAATCCACCGTATATCAGTTTATCCAAGTTCAGCTAATGAACTTAGTTAGCATTGATTAGATTGGGTTTTATGTCAGGCTATTCTCAACCAGAGACTTTTGCTTACCTAGTAGTGAAAAATAAATCATGCGATTTCATATTATGTAGTTTCATATGATGCATTTAGGAAGGATATAAATATGTAAACAGCTGACTGCTTTGATTTTCTTGCACTTGAAACTAAAATGGATTAAAAGGTTAACGCTAGTATAGCATATCATGACTTCATATGACCCTTCTTACTAGCTCACCAAACCGACATTTCCATTAAACTAAAATATTAACTAGATATATTTTGCACATTCAGCATCCCTACTCTTAGAAGGATGTTGTCATTATTAACTGCCTATTAATAATGGGAAAAATGTGTCATCAATATATGAAGTGGTATTTGCAAAAAAAAACACTAGTTAGTCAATAAAAGCTGAAGCAATATATTCCAGAATGAACCAGTTAATGTTGGAGTTTAGCACAATGATGTTTTTTTCTGTAAATAATCTAATTTAGGTAACCAACTGTAAGAAATTACAATACCTTCATCCATACTAGTAAACAAAACATATCAAAAAACCCGTCCTTGGCATATGTGATACCCACTGTGCTAAAATCTTCCCTCCCCAAAGCATGATCATTTTCCCTATTGAGAACCATGCTTGGGCTCATACCTAGATGGGACATAGGAAAAAAACCTACATCATCAAATTTGCTAGCAGCTAAATGGCATAGGTGATAGAAGGCTGCACAAGCTTGTATATTGGTCTGTATTTTTTACAGTACAGACTTAGCCAGATGTTGTTATTCCCCACTGAACCCTAAGTTCATCACACAGAAAGTAAAAAGGTACATACTAAACTGGACTTTATATTTTAATGTGATTTTCAAATAACTTGTTGAATGAAAGATCCCGAATGCAATTACTTTATTAGCATGTGATGTTTTTGAAAAACGATTCAAATAAGATAAGCTAGTGCTGCTTCTTTTACTGACACCCTGTTTTTCTTGCCATAATTTTGATGAACAAATTTAATAATTATAATATTATTTTATATGTATTTATTAAATTATGTTTGGAACAACACATTTGTCTTGTCTTACAAAGCCTTGTAACAGTTAAAACATTGACTCCATGTTTCAGCATGAGATGAGGTGAGAAGTAATATGATTTGGTTTTTTAACAGCAGGATGGACTGTATGCTTTAAAGTTTTTTGAGGGCATTTTGCTCAAATAAACAGGATTTGTCTGAACTGTCATGACATGTATTCTTGAAAGCCCATGTGTTCAGGCATACTGGCAGATTATTCTGAGTTACAGGCAAACTAGCTTCAAAGCCTACAAGCAAACTTATAACAGCTTAAGTACATTAAGCCAAAGAGTTAAAGGACAATAATACAAACAGTGTATGGAAAATAAAAATTAAAAAGCCAGAGCATTTAAATTACATTAAAAGATTTATGTTCATTTATTTACTTTGTCCTAGGTAAAAACAGCCTGATAGACTGTTCATACTTCTTTACAGGCTGATGGTCATTCTTCACCCAGGGATCCGCTCCAAGAACAAAAGGGACAAAAGGAGAGGCTACAGTTTTTAGAAAGGGGAAAGAAAGGGCTCACATCTTCTCAGAGCAAGGTTTTCCTTTACAATCCAATATGCACTTTTCACTGACAGCCCATCCTCATTAGCACAGGTATAATTTCCATGTAGATTCCTGGAATAATTTTAAAAAGGCAGACTCAGAACAGATTTTTGCATAACTATTACTAACACACAAACAAAATTGCAATGTGTCAGCATTGAAAATCCAGCAAGATAATTTGTGGGGTACGTAGACTATTGTACCGTGAAGTACATGCTACGTTTAAAGTTGCTTCACTTTGTATCTTTGGAAAAGGATTTGAATTAATTTTAAAAGGATTTTAGATGTATTTAATATATCTAAATGGTCTGGCATGAAAAAAATTATGCACAGAGCATTTATGCTCTCAGATAAAACAGGTGTGTATTCAAATGCTGATGGCTTTCATAATAAAAAAAAAAAGAAAATAATGCTTGGAAATATTAGCCATTGTTTTTAGGAAAAACAAAACAAAACAAAGCAAAAAACAACCAACAAAATATAAACACATACACACAAAAGAAAGAAAGAAAAAAAAACAAACAAGAAACCGGGAAAAAAAGAAAAAAAACAACCCTTGACCAAAAGGAAATCCTTGTCCTTTCCAAGTAAAGAAACCAACCCAAAACTGCCAACTATGAAAAGGGGCTTATGTCCTAACAATGTTTTTAATACATACAAACATTAATCATGGCATAGTACTTATGCTTACACACCAAGCCATCAGCTACTGTGCTGCTGTAACCAAATGCAACAGAAGAGCCCATTTAGGTTACATTTTAAGATTAGCTTTGCACCTTAACTCAATTCCAGTTCACGCTGATAAATTCCTAACCCCACATTATATCAATCTCTAGGTTTAAGCTTTAAACCCTAGAGACACAGAAAGAAAGCCAATATAGCCTTCTCATCAACCTCTATTATTCTATCCAAATAGACAGTAATTCACAGATGACATGTGTCCTGGGTTCAGAAGTAGCATTTTTCTCCTTCGTAGTAGCTGGTGCAGTGCAGTGGTTTTGACTTTCAGCCTGGGAACAGCGCTGATAACACCAACGTTTTTAGTTGATGCTCAGTAATGTTTAGTCTGACCAAGGACTTTCTGAGTCGCATGCTCTGCCAGGGAGGGGGGAATCTGGGAAGAAGCAGAGACAGGACACATGACCCAAACCAGCCAAAGAGGTATTCCATACCACAGCACATCATGCCCAGTATATAAACTGGGGGCAGTTACCCAGAAGGGCTAGATCATTGCTCGGGTCCTGCTGAGTATCGGTCAGTGGGTAGTGAGCAGTTGTATTCTCTTCCTTTGTTATTTCCTTTATCATTGTTATTTTTGGTGGCAGCAGCAGTGATGTATGTCATACCTTAGTTACTGGGCTGTTCTTATCTCAACCGGTGGGAGTTACATTCTTTCAGTTCTCCTCCCCATCCCTCCAGGAGCAGGGGGAGAAATTGGGGGGAGGAATTTCTGGGTTGCTGGCTGGGCTTAAACAACAAAAACGTGGCACATGAAATGACCCCTAATGATCTTAAAGTTTGTTGCCATGCCTTGGTATCTGCCGAAAGAAACATAAATTTACCCTTTTTGACCCCTGGAAATACAGGAGTGACTTACCTCTTATTTAAATTTTGCAAATATGTGCAACAAGGCCAGCTGGGAAGAAAATAATGCCAGGTAAAATCTGCCTGAGGGTGAAAAAAATCCAAGGGATATAAGCCTAAATTAGAGTTCATTATAGTCATAGGTATTATGAGATGCCTAACAGAATGCCTATCAATTCCAGAAATTATATTAATAGAGTGCTTGTAAATTTTCCTCTACAGGTTGGACCAGATGATCATTGAGGTCCCTTCCAACCTGGTAATCTATAATCCTATGGAGTGGCAAAAGACAAAATAACTTGTTTGATTCATAACAGCTAAGGTACCAGAAGCTGGGACACCTAATCAAGCCAGCAGGGAATTCCAGTGAAAGGACTGAAACTGGATTTCTTTACACTGTATGACTGAAAAAGTTTCCCTCACAACTGCAGACTAGCACAAATATAAAACAGAGATGAAGACATATCCATTCTAGAGTTATTAATCTACCTGCCTCTGGGAAGATCAGCAGTCCTTAATGGCTCAACATAAGACAAATCTGTTCAAAGTGTGGAAGGATCTGGGTCCCGTACCCAGAGCCCTGGGTTCTGTACCACTCTGGCCCAGGAAAGCTTTTAATTAATTTGATTATATACTACTATGACCTGGAAGCCCTCTCTAAACATCGTTAACTGCCTTACCATGTAATCTAAATGTATCATTTATGGCTTTACAGAGGATCAGGTACAAGAAAAGAATTTCAGTTAGTGGTTTGGTACTTTCTTAAGCTTGAAATTTAGTATTATGCATAAGTGTTATATCTATCTGAATAAAACCACAACAGCATCTGTTCATGGAATGATCTTATACTGCTGTCCATTCATAATTCTCCTCTTTACAAATGGACAAAAAGCATAAAGCCTGTTTCAGTGTACTTCACACATTTCCTCACTATACATTTCCAAACTGTCTTAAGTCAACATAAATCCTCCTTCCTAAACATATTGTTGAAGGTTCCTAAATGGAAATATTACTACAGTGCATTTTCACCAACTCTGCCTTTACTTTTGGTCTTTATATTTTAATGTATATAATGCCAAGCTTACTAGTGGCAGAAAAAAAAAAAAAAACCAACAAAAAAACACAAGAAAAAGAAGAAAAAAACATCAATAACATGTTTTTGGGGATGCTTCATTTCAAGACCTGAAACAGTGTGCCCTCCCTTCCTGCAATACTTTTGTGCTTTGTAGAAATAAAGACTCAGCCATCAGATGACTGGGTTAATTTTCCCCAAGCTTTTTATGTTTTTAACAGATGTTTGTTTTGCATAGTCTTTTTATGCATATTGATGAGCTGTATAGTCTAAAGGATTCAAGCTTGTATTCACAATTAGTCTTGGAAACCTCTTCAAAGCTGTTCCATACCATCTTGTCAATAGCAAACATATCTTTGGCAGAAACAATTAATGCAACGTCTTTAATGAATGCTGGAAAGAGACATTTATTGTTTAATACACTGCACATATTTAAATGTATTTTAATCCCCTTAACCATAGACACTTTTTCCCCATTATTTTTCTTCAAAACTCTTTGTCCTTCAGCAGATACTGCTTTAGAATTTACTTTTTAGCACAGGTGAAACACCTTTTTTTTTCTTTTTTCTTTTTCTTTTTTCTCTTTGTTTTTTTTAACTACCTGAAATTATTTACTTACTACTGTAGAATTAACTATTTTGAAACCTTAAATTTCCTTGGCAGAATACAAATAATTAAAAGTTCTGTTTTAATACATGAGGGGAGAAAAAAATAGAAAAAAAAAATAGACAATTATGTTTTGGCTTTAATGCTGATTGACATGGTTTAGCATAAAAGCTGCATCTCTCTTCTTCATGATCTCTTTGGATCCACTCCTCAGGGTGTCTGACTTCTTACCTTTATGAAGGGCTGCTCTCCAGATTGAGTTAGACACTGCTCTTTGGAGGAGGTGAGGTTTCAGTAAGCATCTCTCTCAATACAAGCAGATTATTCCTCAATAATTGCTCCCTGCCCCCTTCCCCAGTAGCATTCCAGTATCTTTTGGTGAGTCTTGAATTGATCTGTCTTATAACTCCAACGTGAGCAAGGAAGCAGTTTATGTTGCACTAGTTTTACTATTTTCTTGCTTGTTTTTCTTTGGGACAGACATTAATTAGACAAATTCTTACAATGCACAGCCAAAAAGCAGGTCACTGTGCAGTACTTAGAAATTATGGCAGAGTATCTCTCAGTTATGCACTGACTTCAGTTTCACTGGTACCAGACATATCTTTGTCATATTTGATAATTACTATATTTTGCTGCTTTGTTTATATGTTATATAATGAAAAATTCAAATATATAAAAGACAAACAAATGCAATTTAAACTGATAACTTTAAGGTGAGAAACTGGTTTTGCCTGCATAATTATCTTTCTCATTGTTTAGTCTTTAATCAGAATAATTAACACTTTCACCAGTACTTCACAATCATGGTGACACCATCCAAGGGACTCAAGGTCTTCCTCTTGCATTACAGATCACATGGAAGCTTTGAGGTTAAGTGACTTGTCCACAAAATTGCCCTGAGTTAAAGCCAAAAACTGAACTTAAATCTCCTGTGTATTAATCCAATGTTTCAGTGACAGAACCATCCTTCCTTTTCACCTAGATCTTCTATTTTACAAAGCTAACTATAATTAAGAATAAATAAGCTTAGCTAAATATTTTTCTAGATTTACTGAAGTACAGTGGCCTGAGACCCGTGTTTTTCATTAGAATTATAGTCTCCCAGTAAATGAATAACAAGAATCAGAGATAAGTATAAATTGTCCTCTCTATTTTTAATTTCCTCCCTTTCAATATTTCTTTGTTTGTCTGGAGACAAGGCAGAACCAGACACTATTAATACACCTCACAGCTCATACCATTACCAGTCCTGGATGTTAAGGATGTCATCAGTACCAGTTACCAGTCGTGGGCTCTGCCTGCCATGCTCAGATACTCTAGGGCTGTACCACATCTTTGGAGGCACTTTCCATGCTGTGCTCACACTTGGCTTCCTGTTCATCTTCCCATGGGGAGCAGTCTCTGATCTCCCTTCTCCCAAAAATATGAGATACACCTTCAAAGTAGAACCCTTTGTGAAAAAACCCATTCTTGAAGTTACGTAAGGTGAGAATTTTAACATAACCCACTGGTCATTTTCTGTTTGAGTTTGAGACTGCTCTATAAAAATGTTCTGTAAAGGTTATTTTGATTTCCTTTACCCCGTTCTCTGTAGCTATTTCAGTGGGAACTTCACACACATTAAGTTTTGATCATGAGAAATTACTCTGGATGCAATGTCAACTCAGAGCTGGAGCTTGTTCTCCAGAGCTTGTTCTGATCACATCCTGTGAGCTTGTTCTCATTACTTTTTCTACAGGAAAACATTGCTTGTGGTGTTTGGGAAGGGAACAGATATCGGGAGGTCCTTTTGTGATAATTTGTCATTTTTCTGGTTAGGGCAAGGGATGAAAGCCTTTCCAAGTAATGAGTTTGATAAGGACAAGCAGTAGCATAAGTTACTTATGTCTATCTACATTTTTTAATATGATCTAGTCATAAAATGATAACCTATTTTAAAACAAAACTGCATTTATGAAATTGCATTTCTGGTTGAGATCTCCTTTCTTAACTGTGACCAACATTCAGCATATAACTAACAACAGCAGTAACAGCAAAAATACAGGGGTTGTTCAACTGCAATTGGTGCTTCGAAAAAAAGATTTTAAGCTTCTGTAAAATTCATTTCTGGCTGCATACATGCATACAGACTTTTTTCCTTTTGATAGATTTGGCCACAGTTAAGCATTAGTTGCAGTTGCCTACTTACCAGTGGCCAAAATAACAATATGTAGAATGACTTTGAAGTAATGGTTCATTAACTACAGTTCTGTCAGGAATCATGCTGATTCCTGAGAAAATATGCTGAGCCAAGAAAATAGCCAATCCACAGACTGACTGTTTACTTAGCTATCTAACTGTATCTTGTAAAGGAGAACTACCTATGCATATTAAAGGTTGCTTCTTGCAAAGATTTGAGATGTGAATTAATACCAAATCAAAACAAAACAAACATAACACTGATGTTAATAAGCTGAAAAAAATCAATAAATAAGAAAAGCCAATCTCAAAAAATCAGGTTACTCTTGATTAATGTGTTCCATCATGACTCATTTTATATAATGAAAGAATAGATGAGCAGAGGAATGAATTTATTCTCAAAATTGCAGCAGAAGTTTTTAACTTTATGGTAAATAGTTTGGTTACATAGTCAGAGTTCTCTGAATTCCTGAAATAAAATAAAAAAAAAAATCTAATTCCAGGTGTTTTTCTCCTTCTTTACAAATAATCCATAACAGAACAGTTTTCATCCAGATGTAGGCAGCAATTTTTGCCAAGATGATCTTCACTGCACTAGCACTGAAAGGTCATCTCTGTACAGAACCTCACATAAAATTGGAAGAGATGGTAGAACATTAAGATGATCTTAGGACTGTACAAATTTTGAGGGAAAATGTGATTTCCCTTCATGAGCTTCTGGAAGTATCTTATCTTAACAATAACAATACCACATATTTTTCTATCACTTCTTTCTATTCCATATGGTTCCATCCAATGCCTGCTCAATAAAACGAGCTCTTCCTCCTTTTCATGCAGTTAATGGCAAGTGCACATAGTGTTACTGAAGAGGACAATTGAGCATCAGCCTGCTATTCTGAGAAGCAGACTTTAAGGCAGGGAGCAAGGTGAGCCTGCAGGGCAGATGCTGACTTGTCAGAAGGCAAAGTGGATAACAGAAATAATGACAGCTGTGAGTCTGACAACTGTGGATGAGTTGTGAAATGTTCACAGTACCAACTGAACTGTCATGCAATGTGAGTTGGGATGTGGAGATAAGACATGGAGTAGAGGGAGGCTGCTATTGTGGTTTTCAAAATAAGCTACAGTAAAATACTGATTTCTTCTGCCACTCCTCTTTCCTTATTTTCTCAAACATGGTATTGCTGTGGCCCATTTCTTTGTTTAATGATACTATTAGTAAACAGAACAATTCTAAATTGACCTAAGATTACAAAGGAGACACATATGCACATTAGCTGTGCACCAGGAGGTACTACTTTACTACCATTCACAATGCCCTTGGACAGCAGGTCGTGAAGGCTACTGTAAGGCAAGGGTAAACACGTCATAGAAGGTTTCTCAGGTGATCTCACATCTGCTTGCAGAAGGGAGCTGAAGACTTGATATCTTTTAAATGACATTGATATCAAGACAGTATTTGTACACAGATGTCATTTGTGAACATGGCAGACTAGTTTAACTGCACACTAAATAGTCTGACAAATTCAGAACAGGGGTGGAAAGGGTGTTACTCCAGTTCGGGTGTTCCTGGTGCATTCTGTGACTGTGAACTACATGAGAGCGAGAGATAGCATTCCTCAGGGACGGTTCAGGGGGGCTCTGGTGAACAGTGCTAGTGCTCATCATCGGATGCATTTGGCCAAGCAAGGGGCATGAGATATGACGAACAATGAGAAATTTTTTCTATAGTGTGAATTTAGCTGGCTTGTTTCAGAAGGAGCTAGCCATCAACAGCACTGGCAAGCCTATGCTGATGATACACTTGAAGGGATGGTGCAAAGAGGGTGGAGTTATGCCCAGTGACAGGAACAGAGGGCAGGAGGTAGAAACTGAAATGCAGGAACATTAAGACACACTGTTTCACTGTGAGGGTGATCGAGCTATGGCACGGACTGCCCAGGTATGTTCTGGAGTCTCCATCCCCGAAGATATTCAAAAGCCATCTGGACATGGTCCTAGGTAGTGCACTCAAAATGTCCCTGTGACCTTCAGAGGTCACTTGTAACCTCAACCATTCTGTGAAGCCTGTATACAGTTTTTCCAGAAACAAAGATTGTTCAGTGAGAAAAAACACATGAGAACCTGTACAGCTACAGCTGTAGGAGATCTGCTTGGAGCCACAAAGAAAAATCTCTGAATACTAAGGGAGAGACTCCAGCTCTTTAGGTCTTTTTGTGCTTCCTTTTCCTCTGGAACGTCACAAGGGAAATTCAAGAGAACTGGAAGAACAGCTAACGAGAGAATGATGTAAATATTAAAATGGAACAAATCTTGGAAAATTATTTAACCATCTGCCTAGTTGGAATTAAATGCGCCTAAAGATCACTGGAAAATGTCCGCTTAATTCTCAGAACTTAAAACCTTTCAGGAAGTGAGATTCACAGACATTTACGATAATCTTTTTCAGTGTTTTAACTAGGTCTATAGCTAAATATATTCCCAAAAGGCAGTACACATCAGGTGGTCAAAGTTCCTATTTAGCCACAGATATAACAAATGTGAAATAACATATTTTGTCATAAGAGGAGTAAGTTAATTCAAATTATCTTCATTTGCTGTGGGATATATATACCTGTGATTATAAAGTACCCATGGGTAATTGTGAGTCTGAGCCTTGTGTTTCAACATCTAGCTGTCTTTTTCCTTTTTTTTTTTTTTTTTTTTTTTTTCCTTTTTTCAGAAACCAACATGAGTTCAGACTTATGTTTGCAAGCAGTTTTGGAAGAATCTTGACTTTCACCTGCAGATTGGATGCCTATGTTTTTATTATGTTATTCAAGCAATTAAACTATTGAATGAAACTGACTTCAGGACATAACTGCATTAAATGTCCTTCCATCTTAACAAGCAGCCTTTAATAACTATTCTATGAATGATATTTTAAGCAATTGAGCATTCACCAGAGGCTGATTATGCCCCTATCATATGCCATTATTTTATTTAGAGTGTGGTTTAGTACTGAAATCTTTCCTAGGTTTAATTTATTGGGACAGTCAATCCAACAAAGAGATTGATTAGACATGATTCATTCTTCACCTCCTGATGATAGGATAGGTTTTATCTCTTGATACCAGTATTATAAGGTTGGTGCTTATTTATTGAGCATAGGAGTACCTCTGTGCAATTCTGTGTATGTGCTTTATGTGACTTAAGTCAATGTAATGGTCCCTTCAGGACTTAATTGTCATAAATCCATCATTTCTTCACTGCTTTCGAACTCCCAGTGTAGGAGACAGTACTCCTTTCAAGCAGCAGATACAATAAATGTCACATTATAAAAGACTTCATAGTCCAGTGTCTCATAAAAGTGAAAGGATCCTACCAAAACTGTTTTTCTTAGAGTTGGAATCTCAAGGCATCTTAAGTGAATATATAGCGTGAATAATGGGCAATACAATTTCCCTAACATAATTGAAAGCAATTTCTTTCTTTTTTTTTTTTTTTGTAATGTTAAATTTAAGATTAAGAACTTAGAACATTTAAAGAAACAAGTATCAAATATAATTAATGTCTTTGCTCTCTGGTCACAGAACTTAAAAAAAATAATATCTAGAATATAGGCAAGAACATAAGAAAGAGAAATAGACATGATATTTGAATCTGAAACATTTTCAGGATTTTTTTTTTCTTTTTCTTCTCTCCATCACCAACAATCTTTCTCTTTGAAGCATTGTACCAAATTTTGGTAGTTAGGATGGATTTTCATGCTATAGTTGTGCTATGTGGCCATAAATCAGAATATAACATGGTCTGTAACATTTTTTCTTTTTCCAAAAAGAAATTACAATAGTCAAAACCAAATTACAGTACACTCCATCTTCTCTTTGATATGCCTTTTTTTTTTTTTTTGTAATTAGAAACAGAGTCTGCTGTATGTGTGTATTAACTAAGGAATGATAATTTTGTATCAAAGGCAATTATGTTACCCTATTATGATGATATTTTAAAATAGAGACATTAGTAAGACAAGTAATGTTACACTGAGGATTGTGAAATCATCTTCTCTACAGTACACTTGCTCACTAAGTAAACACAAGATACATCTGCACATTTAAAATCAGTCCTCACTGATGACAGTCTTTCTGCCTTGAACATAAATATGCCACTTCATGGCATTCTTTATGCCATAAGATACCAGTTCATCTGCCTACATATAGTCATCCTGAAGCAATTTAACATGCTCTTATGTATCTTGTCTGGTCTTCAGGTGGTAGCACATAAAGCATGGTATCCTCCTGATCCCATGTAGTATCTGCCAACCCTGTAACTAAATCTTAGACATCTTAGGGCATGTCAAATAACACTAGATGTGCATGCATAGGGAACTGAACTAAGTTATTGCTATAGCCTAGAGAACTATTCATATGGATATTTACAGAAATTTACTTTAGCAATGAGATTAATAGCTCTCCAGATGCCTTAACTGTTTTGTTGGTTTGCTCTGGTTTGGTTTTCTTTTGTTTTTTTCTTAACAATGTCTGCTTCAATTATTAGGCCACATTCAAATATCAACATTACAGGCAGTGAAGTCAAGCAAAATGAATCCCAGTATAAAGTCTGCTTCTTAAAAGCCTGTAGAAAGATTTAAAAATACATACAAAGGATTTGAAGGAGGTTTTGCTGATGACACTAAGCTGGGAGGAGTGGCCAACACGCCAGAAGGCTGTGCTGCCATCCAGCGAGACCTGGACAGGGTGGAGAGTTCGGCGGGGAATAACTTGATTAAATATAACAAGGGAAAGTGTGGAGTCCTGCATCTGGGCAGGAACAACCCCAGGTTCCAGTATAGATTGGGGAACGACCTGTTAGAGAGCAGTGTAAGGGAGAGGGACCTGGGGGTCCTGGTGGACGACAGGGTGACCATGAGCCGACACTGTGCCCTTGTGGCCAAGAAGGCCAATGGCATCCTGGGGTGTATTAGAAGGGGGGTGGTTAGTAGGTCGACAGAGGTCCTCCTTCCCCTCTACTCTGCCCTGGTGAGACCTCATCTGGAATATTGTGTCCAGTTCTGGGCCCCTCAGTTTAAGAAGGACAGGGACCTGCTGGAGAGAGTCCAGCGCAGGGCAACTAAGATGATTAAGGGAGTGGAGCATCTCCCTTATGAGGAAAGACTGAGGGAGCTGGGTCTCTATAGTTTGGAGAAGAGGAGATTGAGGGGTGACCTTATTAGTGTATATAAATATATAAAGGGGGAGTGTCACGAGGATGGAGCCAGGCTCTTCTCAGTGGCAAACAATGATAGGACAAGGGGAAATGGGTACAAACTGGAACACAAGAGGTTCCACTTAAACTTGAGAAGAAACTTCTTCTCGGTGAGGGTGACGGAACACTGGAACAGGCTGCCCAGGGGGGTTGTGGAGTCTCCTTCTCTGGAGACATTCAAAACCCACCTGGACACGTTCCTGTGTAATTTTATCTAGGTGTTCCTGCTCCGGCAGGGGGATTGGACTAGATGATCTTTTGAGGTCCCTTCCAATCTCTAACATACTGTGATACTGTGATACTGTGACCATTAAATGCAGAATAAACGTGTTTGTTTTTACATTCCTTGAGCTTGATAGTTGCATTGTCTCAGCTTACTCAAGAACAAACAAGAACAGCATCAGAGGGGATTGACACATGCATCCAGCTATGCAATAGGAATTATAAATAATGAAATACAAGCTCAGAGCTTTGGATTTGTGTAAAGCCTTCAAAAACGAATTCCACATTTTATCAGCTAAGGAAACCGCTGAGTACATGGTTTATAGTAGCCACTTATAGGGTAATCAATGGATACATATTCTCTTAACTGCTCATATCTCATGAATATTTTGAAGCTGAAGCTGAGAGTGTCCAACCAAAGCTGCTAAGTGGGTGTAACACAACTGTCACCCTCAACAGTTATTTGCATATAGCTGGTAGACAGTGGGACACAAACCATCAGTTGTCTTACATAACAAGCACATGGCAATATTATGATTTTCCATGCATCACTTTGTGGGAGTGATACATAAATTAATATTTTTAAAGTATAACCTCTGTATTAGGATTGCAAAGCTGTTTCTCTTGCTTGAAAATAACATGAAATGAAAGAATAGAAATAAATGTTTAGCATTTTATTCTGTTGAATTAAATATTTGTGATGCCTCTTTTTTAAAGCCTCTTCATAGAGATGTATCAGTGCCTGCCTGCCAAATCATGTTGACATGTAGTTGGTTAAGTACCAGAGCATGAGAGTCTCACTTAATGCTTGAGGATAAGGAACTTAGTTAAAAATTTTATTGTAAGGAGGTTATCTGCAATACTTGTTGATTGATTAATTAACAATCCTTAAGGCAAACAAAACAGCAGGAGGGATGGAAGAGTTCATTTGCTTCAATCCATGAATAGCGAATTTTAAGAAATTAATAGATAACCCTCATTCAGGGGTTTCCACTACATGGCAGTTTAGGTTTACTTAGTTTAGAATTGCTAACCTCGTAATATTTAAGCCTACATAAACCTGTTCTCTGGTTTAAAAACTTTTTTTTTTTTTTTCTGCCAGTCCATGTTTATACAAGAAATAGCCATTGCAACATTTCAGTACGTCTCCAAAGAGTGCCTTTTTAGAGTTTCACTTTGTGGTACGCTCATGTGTGAGGACATCAGTTTGCTTTCATATACAGTTTCTTTTGATGTCAGGCACACTCACTCAGTTTATTCTATTATTATGCTACGAATAAACATCATAAGGGATGACAGCTTTGCAGCACTGAACACATATGCATGCAGAACACTCAGTTAAATGTGGCTGACACACCAGATTTATTCAGTTAAATTAGTAAAAATTACACGATAATTTCTGAATTTCTAAAATTTCATTTTCAAAAAAGGTACTTGAAATCCTAAGACTAGCGGTCTCAATGAAGGTAAGCAGAGTCATGCTTCTAAATTAGAAGGAAAAAATCTATACCTATTTGGGGTTTTTTGTCCATAATAAAAATAAAGCTGTTCCCAAATGCCATTTAATCTGCCTGATACTGAATTTTACTTGCACTTTCCTTTAATGTTCATGTTCCTTCATCTTCCCTTATTGTTCATGGAGGTAGAACAGAGGGGAGTGAAGTCTACAAGAAACTTATTACCACAGCAGATCAAATTTTCTGGAATAATCTTGGACTCACAGAAGTATGCAAGTGTACTTTCTTCAAGTAGTATTCCACATGGTGCCCCATGTCATTCCTTAATAGTGACCTGAGAGAAGTGGCTTAGACAGGAACAGATTTGAAAGTGTCTGCTGGGAGTGATTTCTCAGTCTTCCCGAATCAACGTGAATGGAGGCTGACTGTGTACCTTTCAAAACACTACTACATGTTCCCCTATTTTTCTGACTCCCTTTGAAGAAGTCAGAATGCTGGAGGTGCTTATGAGGAAAGGCTCAGTTCATCACCCTGGATTAACTGTGTGTAATGGACCTAAAATAAATTAGATTACTTGGAAATGCTTTCCTTTTTCTGCTACCATTAAGTGAAGTTCTCATGTTCCTCATCTTTAGACCTGAGGTAGATGCCTATAGCTAGGAGCACTTAGTCAAGGCTAAGAGCCACATATAGACTCCTTTGTGAACATAGTGACAAGGCACATAGGCAGGAAACAACTTTTGCTCACACTTCCTTATTTAGCAGAATGAGGAATGCCAACACTAATTTGGCCCCCAAACTCAGACACACATTTTATCTTACTTATTGACAACACATAAAACTACCGGTAACTTTTAACAGCTCCTAGACTTCAAGCTGTATATTCATGAGCAATTTCTCTGGTAAAGCCTTATTTTGTTTTCTTTCTACAGAGCATTCTGAACATTAATATATATTTAAAAAGTTAAGCTATTTATTATTTGTTCACTTTTTTAACACTACAGCTTCAGGAGCTTTCTTGAAGCAAGAGAAATGGCTTTTTCAATTTTGTTTGATACAGTGATCAGAAGTTACAATAAAATTTTACTTGTCACTTGCAGCAAAAATAAAAACATAACTGCTATTTTGTAAAGATCTTGCTGAGGAAGAGTAATAGATAGGTGATTTTTTTCCTGTGTGTTAGTGAAGAGCAACTGAAATTAAGATTATTAACGTAAGCTCTCATTAAAGAATTTGGTGGGACTCAAACCTTACCTTTTCAGGATGGTATTATTTCCTGAATGAAGCCCCAGACTTCAGAAAGGCAAACAGCACTTTTCTGTTTTCTGATTTATTTTCAGTGATGAATTAGAAAGGTACGTATGGTCATTAGGTAAATATTAATACAAAGCAAATATTCTTTGGGAGAGAGAAGAAAAGTGGGCTTTACATACTGGAATTCACAGCTTCTGAGTCTGTCCAAAACACAAGAACAGCTACAGACTACTGACAACTATAAAAATTACTTTCTTTTTTTAAAACAGTTTGAAGTTAAGAAACAAAATCAGGTTGTATCTGCTTCAGCAATACAAAGTATGCTTGTTTATACAGTGAACAACTTCTTTTTTTTTGTCAGAATTCTTTTCAATCTGGGCTGTTATGTTTATGAAGACCTTTACAATCCTTTAGTCAGCACTAATAATATAGAAGCAAAAAAACCAAACACACACACACAAAAAAAAGAACAAATGCAAGCTTTCCCAAATAACTCTGAGACTCCCTCAAACTTTCCTAAAATAAGAAATTAAATTCAAACATAAGGACTTGCTTCAGTTTTTAAGATTTTCTTTTAAGTTCAATTTGGCTAAAATTAATACAGAAAAAATTTGGTCACAGAATTCATTAGCAGCTAACTCACCACCACATTACAAATTCCTGTAATTCTGCAATTGTTTATCGGTTATTACATTATTCAAACATGACATGAAAATGTTAATAACCAAAGAAGCTGAATTGATCTGTTCAAAAGGGAGAATCTCTCATACTATTTTCTTCATTTGTAAGAAAAGTTAGAAGTTTCTGGAAGACTCCAGAGCCAATATTGAGAAATAGTTGTATCTATCACAATTCTGGCATTAAAGATTTTTTTTTTTTGTTTTTCTGTTAAGTAATTTAGAAGTTAAATAAATATAACAAACAAAAATTCCCCAAAATAGAGTTCAGACACCCAACCTAGTCAATATCAGACTGTTTGCATATCTTCTGATGACATTAATCTTAGGAGACAGTATACTGCAATAGACCTTACATGTGAAGAATAACTAAATGCCAAGAACATCTCAATGGTATCTAAATTACTCCTGTCTTCCTCCCTTCTTCTCTTCCTTTCCAAAAGATTCTTTGTTATGTGCATGAGAAATGCAAAATCATGAGGAAGCTAATCTTTTCCTTTTGTAAATAAAACTTTGGTAAAACTTAATTAGTTCAAGTGAGATTTTACTGAGCATCAAATGATATATGTGAGAGATGTCACATCTCCTTGTACTAACAAAGGCCGAAGGCTGTGAGCTTTTAACAATCATTACTAAACATCTGATATAACAGAAATTAAATTATTTTCATAAATCTGTATTTATGGTAAAGAAAAAAAAATTTGTATTTACTTACTAAAAGTCAAGTCTGCTTTTTAGCATATCTCTCTCTTTGCTTTGAATACTATGACAGAAAAACACAACAAAATGTATCGACTATTTTCCATTTTACGATGCGTTTTTTGCTGCAATTAAAAAAGCTTGATAGAATGAAGGCAAGAACGGAACAACTTTTTAGCTTTATGTGCTTGAATGTCTGTTACTTTTTTTTTTTGAGACTTATTTGAAATAAATACAATGCCTGTAGCAAAGAACAAGAAATTGATAGGAAAAGTATTATAATACTGCACACTGAAAGAATGAATCACATCTGAAAATAAACTTTGTAAAAAATCAATGGTTTAAACTGCATTTATCAAAGCTCAAAAAAAAAAAAAAAACCAACATAGAAAACCCCATGCTTCACTCAGTTTTGGGGTTTCTGATTTTGCTTTTTCATGTATCCTATCTCATTTTCTATTTACAGCAGAGTTCAGTCACAGAGGAACGCATGTAAGTTCTATGACTGGATGTCTTCTTTTCACTGGAAACAAAACCTGACAAGTAGCCACAAAATGAAATCCCTGAAAGAAAGGGTCTGGTATAAATTTATGAAATTCAAAATAACAAATTGGTTAATTTTTATTCATCTACTAGTTTTTTTGTATTAAATACTTATCAAACTGCTAAAGTCTTAGTTCTGTAGTATAAGCTATTACTTTAATCAGCTTTGTGTGACACCAATTTTAAAAAGAGATCTAGCCATTGTCTGAATTTTATTATAAGGAACATCATTCTTTACACATTTGAATATATGTTACATTCGGAAGTCTCAAACTGTCTTCCATGGAAGAAATCCTGCCCTTACAATTTTAGTTGAGTCATGTGAAAGAATCCGCAAGTATGTGAGTAAGATATGAACAGTATGTACTCTGTTTTTCCAATAAAACTTTTCCAATAAAATTTTCTTAAGTTCTCCCATCAAAATATCTGAAATAACCTATCATGTTTTAAAGAAAGAGGAAGACCTTTCATGAATTAATAACTAGCTAAAAGACAGAAAAATGATTGGAATGAATGGCCATTTTGCATAATGAAGAGACCGCATAAAGGAATCCTTGAACAATCTGTGTTGCTGAATTTGTCGTTAATTATTTACCCAAGAAAAAAAAGTATGTAAAATCTTTTATTTAAATTATTAATTATAATAAAATCTAACCTAATCATAATGGTATAAGAAAGACCTCACATTTCTGAACGACTAAGCAATATACATGAATGTTAACAAAATTGGATTAAATTCAGTGTTGAAAACTGCAGATTGAAGGAGACTGGAAAATTATTCTGACATGAGAAACAACAGACTAAATCAGCTATCCACTTAGAACAAAACTCTGGATTCACAGTGGATAATATTTTTTTCTTAAGAAGTCCAGTAAAGTATTCAATAATCTTTTCTTATGTATGTCAGCAGCTACTTCCTAAATCAGATGCTGGGATCTTTGATCTGGCAGCAGGTTTTTGTCTTTAACTGCTCAGAAAAAGCAATGTGATAGTGATTTAATTTTAATCCTATTTACTTTAGCATTCACATTTTATTTTCTTAATAGAGATCATTCTTTTCTTAGAAACTTAAACTACAGGCAGTTTTTTTCTGAGAGTTTTTCAATATCCTTACTCTGTGAGAATGAAAAAAATAATCTCTTTGTGCATGTGTCTATGTGTGTTTTATATGCACAATATACCACCACACTGATTATATTTGAAAAAAAAGTACTTCTTACAATCATCTTCTGAATCACATGCCTTACATTTAAGATGATCCTGAGTAGATGCCTTTGCAAGCATCCCATCCCTCATTCCATCTTTCCTGCACTTTGTATTCCTTTAGTAAGCCAGTTACTAGTGATATCTTTCAACTCCTCTCCTTTTAGATGTAAAACGAAAGGCAAATTTTATTTTTAATTAAATCAAACCTTCTCGGAGTCCCCATGAAAATTTGTATTGAGAGAAATTAGAGCCAGACCATTTCTAATAATAAGAGAAAAATGGTACACAGCAGCTGTGCAGGGTTCCAGCACTCTGGGCAACTTTTGCCTCCACAGAAAACTCATCATAGAGACTTTACGAATACTCTGAAAGAGGAAAGCAATTCATGGCTGGCTGATTTACTTGTGGGAAAAATTGGTACTATAGTACCTGCAGAAGCTTTGCTCTTTTGTTTTTTCAGTGCAGCACAGTACCTACTACAGCCATTACATGGACATAATAGGGAACACTGACTTAATTCATTTGTCATGATGAGCAATTTTATTACATTTGCAGTTTATAAAGCAGTATTTTCTTTTATTGAGGCAATGACAGCAGTACAGCTCAATACTGTGGAATGAGAAAAAAAAAAATGAAAGGAAGAAAGAAGAAAAGATAATTTGGGAAGCTGTTTCCCGTATTCTGTATAAAACCCTCCTTAATGTTAATGCTTGCCAAAACTTGTGTAGCCAGTGGAAAAGTGATCTGTATTTCATACTGCTGTAAACTACAGAGCAACTGGGGCACGGAGAAGAAGCAAAGAAAAAACAGATTGAAACAAGATGTCCCTCATTTCTATTTGTAAGTTGAGGATTCGACACAAAACTATTGGATACCCAGCAATCATACTAGTTAGGCCAGATTTTATCAATATAGGACCACCAAACATATCTTGAAGTGGCCTATTTGCAATAACAGGACTACCGGATCCAGCTGTGACCAAACACCCTAGGTTTCAGGGATGATTCTTTCTTTTCTTAGAAGTTTTTTGCTGTTCTTGTCATTCATAATTTTTTGTTTTAATTTTAGTAGGACCATTGCAGTGAAGCAAAACAGTATAGTCTGCTGGAAGGAACTGAAAACTAGTTCAACTATCTAACTCCCAGAATAAAATGGGGTTTTACAAAGACTTCAATCTGAAATATATATCAATAATTTCCCTCTTATTTGTTTTCCTTTGAAATACTTTCTGAAGGGTAAAACTTTTACCAATGCCTATTTCAAAATTCATTTTTCCCTGAATGATGATATTTTTAATTGACATCAGAAACATGAATACTAAAAACCCAAAGGCATGCAAACATTTCATATACTTCTATACTTGTTATTATTAACGTAACCTTTTCTAAAGGTTATGACTAACCTTTTGACGGTATTTTTGTAAAAAAAAAATGGAGGTTGACATTGAAGCTGGTTCTTGTAATATGAAATATTCATAAATTACGTCACTGCTTCCTTCTTTGTGCTAAAGAGCCCCTTTCAAAACTTTCTTATTCAGCAACTATCTTCTGCTGAGGTATTAAACTTTTATATCAGAGTTAAAGTTTTATAAGGTTTAAGGTTATAAAATATTAAGACAAGAACTGAGTTTGTGATAAGTTCTGTTTAAAAGAGAACATCTATGAAAAAGGAAAGAAATGCACATTTTATTACAGTGCTGCTTTACAGAGATGATTTTCTGATTTTTTTTTTTTTTTCTCTTCATGTCAAATATATTTTTGGTAAACACATAACAGGGAAAAAAAGCTTGGGTTTCCTTCCTAGTAATGAAAGCACATGAGAAGGCTAAATTTCAGATTCTGCCTTGCCCCAGTTTACTCCACATTATTCTATATATAAAGAACCTTTATGGAAACACAGGAAATATAAGCACTTCTGAGGCATGATCCATGCCATATTACTGTAGACATTTGACACATTAGCTGAACCATGGCTTAAAGTAAATAAATGCAAATGGCTGAAGTGAATTGAGATCATCATGATCATCTCAGTATTGTGAGTCTGCTTCCCTTGTAATACAAGAACCTAAAAATGCCTCCTCTTACCACATTACTTCTAAGCAATGAAATAATGAACCTTTGTAGACTATCCTGGTTTCATCCTAGGCTCCACTAATGAGGAGCACTTCACAAAAAGTTTTGGAGCAAAGTGAATAATTTATCTCCTCCAACCCCTTCTCTTTTAACATAACTTTTTAGGTGTGCAGATACTAAGCTAGACATAAATCAAGAATATTGGATAATGTAAGACAAGTAACATTTTCATTTTTCTATTTTATTGAATAAAGAAAAACTCTTAACATTTAAAATTTTCAGTCTTAGGATATAGGAAGATGGTAGCAAATTAACAAGTTGACCTCTCTTATGATACTTCTGTTCTCAGCTGACATACAGTAACTGTCCCTGAAAATGCTTCTAAACTGATGCAGCTGTAAAGTAAAATGAATTAAACAGCCATGATGACAGTATCAGTTTACATTCTCCTTACAACTGTTTTTTTCAATTGTTTTGTTTTATACTTCCTATAATCTATTTTTTTTTTGCAGTTTGGAAATCACTACAGTGATTTACAATTACAAATTAGAAGTCCTAATATTAACCAGACGGAGGTTACTTTTTAACCAAGACTTCACTGTCAACATTCTAATTTCAATTTAAAACTTTTCCATATATAGGAAAATCACATTTTAATAAAATCAAACAATCCTGTGAGCACCAGGACTCGTGAATCTTGATTTTTTATGCATTTTTGGGGTTTGGGTTGAATTACAAGATTTTCTGTTACCTCTTCAAAGACATATTCTGCCTTTTCATAAAGTAGTTTGGTGGTTGTATTTAGGCTGGTGAATGCTATGATGTTCAAATGATAGTGTTTTACAAAATGGTAGGAACATAATTATTTTGGGTGCTTACTGTAATTCATATTTTTTTTCTGATATGATAAACAGAAAAGGTTGTGATGCAAGAATTAAAACACAAAATTATAGTGAGATGGTGTAAAACCTGATCTGGAAGGAAATCATACTTAAAATATACACAAATATCCAGTGGTTGAAGTATTATGCTCGCTCACACACTGTTCATAAACATATTTTGCCACCTTCAATTCTATGGTGCACAACAGGTTAACACTAGCAGTGTCTGACTACTAGCATCCAAGGTTCATCCAAATAGTTGAATGCCAGACACTTTGGCACCTGTATAATCATCTGAAGCTATTTTTGGACTGTATAATGAATTTCTGCTTTCACTTGTTTAATTAATGCATGTTCTTTTATAACACAGACGGAGGACTCATCTTGTGCAGCATATGTCACATCTTTTGTGTTCAAATAACTATATTCAACTGTTGAGTCCATTAGGTTGGCAAGATGAATACTGGACTAGATGTCTTTCTTTCAGATGAGTAAAATTAAATTGGAGAAACTCCTATTAGTAAACTAATTGTCATGGAAAAAACAAGGCTAAAATAGCTTCATCAATGCTGACTGCCTGCAGTTTTAGCAAAGAAAATTTAGCAAAGCTGTTAAATTGTTTGGGACCTGATAAGCCAACACACAAAAATAATGCTAAGAAAAGTTATGGTAGTGTAAACAGGGTTGTAAGAAATTTTGTACTCTTCATTGCATGCCACTTCTCCAAAATTTTCTAATTATATTACCTAAGAATTGTTCTTTTATTCTCAGGAATTAATTTCTAATGCAATGTAGAGATCAAAAAGAAACGTCATTTTAAAAAGGTCATACAGCAGTGACAATACACAACATGTGACAAAAGGCTTAGCAGAAGAATGACACTGCTTTTTTTGCCTCTATTGAGTTTTTAAGAGAAACAGTTATTTCTGGTAAGAGTGGTATGGCTCACTCCCCTTTGACACTGCATCTTATTGAGTACTTATCAGCAGTAAAAGGAAACAATATGTTGAAGTATTATGTTTATTAGCAAACTATAAACAACAATGTAAGACCGACTGTGTATATTTATTAAAAAGGCTACAAATATTGCAAAGTTTACCCAGCTAGAACTGATTATTTCTATTTTAATTCTGGCCTGTTTTCAATAATATACCGAGCCTGTATAAATGTAGAAGACTAGATAATAAAAAATTAATGAAGTGAGATAACTATATACCCGGAAGAACTTACATCAACAAAAATGTATACATTTTAAAAATATTCACATGATGGCAAAATTCTTTAAAAGAGGATCTCAGAATTAATGACAAAACATAGTTTCCTTTTTCCACTGGACTTGTAACCATCTCCTCAATCATTTCATGGGATTTTGAGATTAATAGTTTTCCAAGGCTCTGACAATGTAGTCAAAGCCTTGATGATTCCATGAAACAGAATTCATAAATTAGTAAATAAGAAGTCTCAACCACCTAAATTCAACACATTCATTTGACCCATTTATTATTAGTTTTTGTGAACACTCTTTTCACAATGACCCTTCCACGTCGAACTGAATTCGAATAGAATGATCGCATTTAATACCTCTTAGTTTCCACTAATTTTCAAACAAGCCTAAAGGAACTCTCTATAAGAAGGACTCATTTAAAAAGCATGCTTAAAGGTAAGACATTGTTATACAAATCAGCATGAAAAGTAATTTGAAAGATAAAGCAAATCAGGGACTTAAAAATAAAGAAAGAATTTTATAAGTTTTTTATTTTCTATTATCACTTCTTACATGAATTGTAGGTTTTAAATTTTGACTTTTTTTGATATTTTCTGATTTTTTTTAAACTTAATAACATATGGTTGGCCTCAATAAAAAATAATCCAAATAAAACAAATAATCAGGAATACAGTTACTGGAAGGTGTCAAAGATTTATTTCCGAAGCTCTTGCTTCAGATTCCTATTATGTTGCATTTTGGCTTTCCAAACATATCCATATATCCATTTCCTAATAATGTTCTGAAAATTCCACACTGCCATCTGGAAATTTTCCAGACTCCAACCCTGTACATAAGTTTAAAAAAGAAGACTATTATTACAGAGGATCAAAACTTACAGGAGAACTCACAAAAATGCACCTAAATTTACAGGATTTTTTGAAAATCAGCACAGCAAACACAAGGCATGCAACATAATTTACAGAAACAGTCATTAGTAATAGCTATGTTTGAGACATAGTTGTCTTTACATTAGATTAGCTTTAGACTGAGCTTTGATATTCTGAAATTTGTCTACGGTATACGACATAAGGTTTCTGTTTGGTTAATTTTTTTAATTAAGTTTTTAACAGTGTTCTGTTCCTGAAGAGAAAAACAGCTATGAAAGTGGAAAAGAAGTAATTACAGTTGCTGCTTACTCTAAAATGATGCTGGAATTCAGTCTCTGGGAGAGATTGACAGTTATCGTAATAGTAAGGAATCTTAGATAAGTTTCACCTGCATGCAAACAGGAAATGTATTTTTCTGAGCTGCACCAGGGTCTCCTCCAATTTAGCATTATTATGAAAAGACAAAAAGGCAATACCATTACCTGGATTTTTTCCAGAAAAAAAAGGAAGCAATGAAAAAATATATTAAAAAAAAAAAAAAAGAAATACAAATCAGAAAACAAGCTGGGACCCATCTACTTGGCATTTCAATACGCTGAAATGTGCAGAGATGTAAGTTTTATTACAGTGTTGTGGCCCCAACAGCAGAGTTCAGGACATATGATCAAAACATGACATTTGAATAAAGAGGCAGTAGTACTTCGGAATACTGTTCCTGATTTCCTGGCTTGCCTATCTATGTTTATATACACAGGAACATAACTGTGTATATGTTGAAATACATAGATTCTTCACCTTTTAATATATACAGAAAAAGACATACTGATATTTTTCTGCTTAATTTAGACCATAATCATACTTTCTCCAAAAGTTTTAGCAGACAATATTATCTACATAATATTAGCCGGAGCACCTATCATCTGTTTGTAATAGAATGAACAAATGAGTGGGGTTTGTAATAGAATGCAATGGGTGGGGTTTTCCCAACTGCTGTTTTCATATGCTGAGGTATATTTGAGCTTTTCCTACAGCACAGTAATCATTTGATTAGCTCTGTTTAGACTACATGAACAGGCAAGAGAGAAAAACACACCCCTGAAGAGTGAAGTTATTGACTTCACTTGCAAAAGAACATACACCTAGGTATGCCTCTGTTGTATATATCAATGAGTCTGCAGAAAAAAAAAAAAAGAAAAAAAATCTTTGTGAGATTAATTCTTGAGATTAATTAATCTTAGGGTTTTTTTTAGTTTTCTGTATCTTGAACATTTTTACTGATCTTTTCAAAATGTTCTTGTGTCAGGCACAAGGAAATGAATATATAATGTAGTAGACATATAATTGACAAAATATTTAACACCTGTATTGGTTCTTAATCACTGAATCATAGAATGGTTAGGGTTGGAAATGACCCTCAGATCCAGTACCAATCCCCTGCCATGACCAGGGACACCTCACACAAGACCATATCACCCAAGACTCTGTCCAACCTGGCCTTGAACACTGCCAGGGGAGCATTCACAACTTCCATGGGCAACCCATTCCAGTGTCTCACCACCCTCACAGTAAAGAACTTTTTCCTTCTATCTACCTGAACTTCCCCTGTTGGAGTCTGAACGCATTACCCCTTGTCCCATCACTAAAGCCCCTGATGAAGAGTCCCTCCGCAGCATCCCTGTAGCCCCTTCAGATACTGGAAGGCTTCTATGAGGTCTCCATGCAGCCTTCTCTTCTCCAGGCTGAACAGCCCCAACTTTCTCAGCCGATCTTCATATGGGAGGTGCTCCAGTCCCCTGATCATTCTCGTGGCACTCCTCTGCACTTGTTCCAACAGTTCCATGTCCTTTTTATGTCGAGGACACCAGAACTGCACACAATACTCCAAGTGAGGTCTCAAGAGAGCAGAGTAGAGGGACAGGATCACCTCCTTCGATCTGCTGGTCACGCTCCTTTCGATGCAGCCCAGGATACAGTTGGCTTTCTGGGCTGCAAGCGCACACTGAAGCCAACTCATGTTCATTTTCTCATTGGCCAACACCCCTAAGTCCTTCTCCGTAGGGCTGCTCTGAATCTCTTCTCTGCCCAACCTGTGGCTGTGCCTGGGATTGCTCCGACCCAGGTGCAGGACCTTGCACTTGGCATAGTTAAACTTAATGGGGTTGGCATCAGCCCACTTCAGAACCGTATCAAGGTCCCTCTGGATGGCATTCCTTCCCTCCAGCATATCAACCGAACCACAGAGCTTGGTGTCATCGACAAACTTGCTGAGGGTGCACTCAATTCCACTGTCCATATGGCCAGCAAAGAGGTTGAACAGGATTGGCCCCAGTACCAAGTTCTGATGGACACCACTCATTACCTGTCTCCAGTTGGACATTGGGGTGTTGCCTGCACCTGTGTGCAGCTATCCAGCCAATTCTTTATCCACCAAGTGGTCAATCCACCAAATTTATGTCTTCTCCAGTTCATAGACAAGGATGTCATGTGGAAGTGTGTAAGTTTTTGGAAAGAATCTTTTCAACTAATTTCTCTTTCAGAAGGAAGCCTCTTAAGTGAGGGTTCATCAGACAAGGCAAATTTCTTCCTTTCTTAATTACTCTCTGCCTTGTTTTTGTAACATAATTCCCAAACACCACCACAAAGGAAACGGGATGTTTTGGACAGCAATCTCCTTGATTATACATCCATGTTTGATTTTGTGAATTACACTCTTAATGCTTTGTACTCTTTTATAACAAGAGGATTAAGAGCCTAGGACATTATTACAACTCCTTTAGTAATGCTAGAAGCTTGTCTTGAAAACAGTGTCACCTGAAGAGAAATCAACATACCAGCTTAGATGGGCTTGAGACAAGTGGCACTACAGAATACTTAATGCTATTAGGAAACTATTCAAAACTACTTTTAAGTCTATTTTGTATCTAATTCACTGTTTCCAGAAGCAAAGACTTAATGATATTCTTTAAACTCTTTTTATATTATATAATGAGATACATGACATTGAATTGTCTTATTTGGGGCATATCAATGAAGATGTTGTGCAGAAAAGAACATATGCATTTTCACATAATTAAAATTATAGAGTTTGAGGAACTAAACACACAAGTTTTGATTATGCACTTTAACTTAATTTTTATGAGTACGGTGGGTGAATTTATTTTACAACATCTATTTGTAAAAGATAAAGGGTCTTGCCTTTAAGGACTCAGACTCAAACCGGCTTCTTTAGTTTTTAAAATTTCCCTATATATTTCAGTTATTTTTGTTTCAGTGTTATGTTTTTTTTTTTTTGAAAAAAAAAACCAAAACAGGTAATACTGGCATTTATTTCCAATTAGTACTATTTCTTTAAACTCTAAGCTTTTTAAGATATGCGTATGTTAAATGCCTAACATGGTGGGGACTGATTTTGGTTATGCATAGCCATGAGATTTGACACACCACAGTACCCTCAGTGGAAGAGCAAATTAAACAAGGATGTCATAAAATGTAAGAGATGCAGGTACTTAAATTATAAAATTATATACAAAGAATGCTGTAAAAATGGGATGATAACAAAAGACATTTAATCCCCATATGAAAAGTTAGAACTTTTTTTTAACTCTTTGGCAGTATCTGTGGCCAATCATTTCATGGAATCATACTGACTGACAAAGACTGTGAGAGATTATTTAATGCACTTACTTCTTCGAGTCAGGAGGGCTTTCACGTTTAAATGTGTCATGATTGATGAACACTGGTCTAGCCTGTTCTTCTAAGATCACACATCAGATGGTCCACACCACTCCCAGGAAATCTGTTCACGTGCATCAATATCTGTAGAATCAGTTTCTTACTGATCATCTCCTGGGTAATTTAAATCTTTTAAGTCAAGTCTTTTCCTACATTCCTTTCATAGGAAGAGCAGAAGAATGATATTGCAAAAACCTTTTAAAAAAATAATATATGTAGATATAGATAGATACAGCTATAGAATCATAGAATCATAGAATAGTTAGGGTTAGAAAGGACCTTAAAGATCATCTAGTTCCAACCCCCCTGCCATGGGCTGGGAAGCCTCCCACCAAACCATGTCACCCAAGGCTCTGTCCAACCTGGCCTTGAACACCACAAGGGACGGAGCACTCACAACTTCCCTGGGCAACACATTCCAGTGCCTCATCACCCTTATAGTAAAGAACTTCTTCCTTATATCCAATCTAAAACTTCCCCTGTTTAACCCGTTACCCCTTGTCCTGTCCTAATGAATAGTCCATCCCCCGCATCCCTATAGGCCCCCTAAATATAAATATAGATATATATACCTATAGGCCCGCTATATAAATAGATATAGATATAAATGATACAGATATATGGATACAGATGATAGATTATATAGATAGATATAGATGATATAGATGATATAGATATAGATGATATAGATACAGATAGATATCCTATGGCAATTTTTTTGGTACATGTTTTCTAAAATTCTTGGGGTTTTTTGTTGTTTTTCTGCCTGGAATTTCTTAATTTCTTCAGACAACCCATACTTGTCTTGACTGTCCTGAACAATATAGTACAGCTAAGGCTCTACCAAAGCTGATCAGAGGAATTATTTGTTTTCCAGGCTATATATCTGTTCATGTATTCCCATGATTACATTTTAGCTGCAGCATGGCATCATTGCCTCATATTTTACTTGTTCTTCACTAACTGCAACACTTCTGCTGAACTTCTATCTAGGCATTTGATCCCACTGGCTATCTCTTCTGATTATTCTGTTTTTTCAAGATTATTTCTTTCTATTTCTCTTCTGTAACATACTGGTGGAAACTCTAAGCCTGTTTCTGTCTTTATTTTTAAGAAGCTCATGCTTTATTTCATTATTTACTCATTAGTGACTACAGTGAAAATACTGGGCCCAGAAGAAATATATGAAGAAGTCCACCTGATAGAACTATTTTCCCTACCTTTTCCATGTGAACAAGGCTTTCCTCTTGCATACCTTTTATAGCAGTTTTCATAAATTCCACTTCCACTGCAAATGAACAGTGCACAGAAGCATTCACTTTCATCTAAATTTCAATCCTTTCAAAGACTATTACATTTTCAAAACAAAGTCATTCTCTTCTAAATTAAAATGACAAGATATGCAAATGTCAATTCAGGAGAATTAATTATAATCAAATATGGTGAAGGTATTGTTAATTAACAAACAACTATTTATTGAAGCTTTTTCTATCAAAAAGATCTTCTGAAATGTAGCAGCAATTTGAAGCCCTTATGTCTGCCAGTGGAAGACTAATTTGAAATATTAGGAATTTTTTATTCTATATTATTTACTTCTCTCTCCTTTTCTTTCTCCTTCTGTCTTCCTTGCTTTGAATCTCATACTTTTAAGTTTTGTTTACTATAGATACTTCAGGGGGTAAGGTAGGGACACATATTTATTTGGGGGTAGCTTTAATCTGAATTTCAGATAATTAACATAAAGAGTAGGTTATTATTGTGGATAAATTAATAATAAAAATTAAGGCAAAACAACAGACAAAATAAAAATCAACTTGCATAAATAAAGCCACTAGACATTACAAGCAGAAGGCACAAATTTAGCATGATGGTTAATACTATAAAATTATGTAATAATTTTATAAAAATAATCTTCTTGATATACACAAATGATCATAATTCAATTGCATGCATAAAAATGCTTGAGTGCATGTGGAGATTAAAAATGAATAGATGCATACTAATATTATTCTAGAGTCCAATTTATAAGTAGAGGAATAACATGGAATTTGAGAAAAAGTAGTGACTGAAGGCCTGAATTAGTGATACACCTAACTTGTCTAAAGCATAAAAGGAAATATTTATCTCCACAGATAGCCAGAAGTCTAAGAACAGAAAGCTGATATCTGAAGAACCACATACTGTTGCAAATATAGCAGGACTGCTCTTTCTGCATGCTTTCTCCATACTTAGAACATTTGCCCAAGAAACGTAAGACAATTTCTATGCCCTGAAAGAACTTCTTCATTGATAAACTATAAGATATTCCAGTAGCAGATAGTTTCAACAAAACCACACAACACAACACAACAATCCATTAGATATGCATTCTGTATTTTCCTTCTTTCTGTATTGTTGCATATTGAACCCTATTTATAGGTATGAATCACCTACATACTTACATAGCTTAAGAATCACTATAAACAATTAGGAGGCAAAACAGGATTCAATTCTAGGGCTACATTCAGGAAAGAAGGTACAAATGTGCGATTATACCCGCTCAGATAGAAGGATCTTTTGTGCTCTTTGATTTGATTTGGTCTGGGGTTTCCCTCTGAGCTTTGCACAAAGCAACACTACAATAGCAGCAAAAAGATATCATAAGATCAAAACGATGCTGCTTTTTCCATATGGTTAGAGTGAGAGCAAGGGTAAAAACGGGTGAAAAATGCAAATCCAAATGTTATAAAAGGTTGAACATTTTAATGTAAAATCACAATAATAAGTTGAAACTGTGGGTAAAATTCTTGGTAAACTATGACTTTTTGAAATAAAAATCTAAAAATTTAGGCACTACTGAGATTATATTTTTGGTAAAGTTTAGGATTGGGGGCTTAGTTTGGGGTTTATTCAGTATTACTAGGGATGACTACACACTTGGCTTACTGTGGAAGCTGCAGCAGTTCTCAACTTTTTACAGGACAGATTTCCTTTCTGAAACTTTTAATGGGACACATCTAACTATTTCGCTAGTGAAAATAAATTATTTTAGGTCACCAATCCCGTATTTTAAAAAAATTGCTCAAACACCAGCAGGAAATACGTCTGCTCCAAAGTTCTGCTAAAACATCATAGTATAATATTTAAGAAGCAGATTTCACCTAAAAAATGCAAGTTTGAGATATAAAAGAGCAATCTCTTAATCCACTTGAAACAGAACATAAAACCAAAATGTGTCACAAGGGTAAGAAATAGCTATTAGAAAGCAATGTTCATGTGTTAAGAACATGTTAACCTATATGTAGCAGCACCATACTTCTGAATCTAGCAGAGATTCAAGCAATATGCTCTACCTTTTCTTCATCTATACCATTTAAGTGAACTTTATTGATCACAAAAATTGCATAGGAAAATCAACTACAATTTATTTATTAATAACTAGGAATCTAAAGATTAAAACTATGTGTATATGCATAAACACAAAGCATGTATACATACACCCCATTTATATACATATATGCATTATGATGTTTATATTAGGAAACACTTCTGATACATATTAGATGTCTGTGTGCACATACAGATGTATATATATTGATATTACCATTATTAACTTTTTTTTTAACAGAAAAAAAAAACAACAAACAAACAAACAAAAACTATTCAAGCCAAAATTATTTCAGGAGGCTTACCTACAGATTCAACATCAATTAGATTTCCCAGCTGTTTTTCTCTGTATGAGCTTTTGCTTTTACTACAGAAAGGCTGAACAGCATTTCCCTTTTCTAACGCTGTTTGATATTACCTGTATGACAACCATAGTTTCAGAAGTATTTTACTGATTTAGCCACTTTCTGTGCAGCTGATATTTTCACTGCCAAATGTTTTCTTCATGTTGAATCTTTTGGAAACATTCCAGCAAAACAGTGCAAGCATTTCTGAAAATTAGTCTGGAAAAAAAAATGTTTTAGCTAATATTTGAAGTACAGGGATAACAACAAAATTAACTGTCAGATCTTGCTTTCTAGTGATTTTACTGGGTCAATGTTTCAAAGCAGCACCCCTACATTTATTAGGATGAGAGATACACTCTTTATTAATGCTATGACAATGCATTTAATTAACTTAGTTCCATCATTTTAAAGCAGTTAAATTTGCAATGTAGACTCCAAATGATGTTCATTTTCTCAAACTTAATTGAACATTAAACATTTAAAATGAACATTTAAATTTGAACTAAACACTTTAGACTACTCTTACACTCAGTGAAGAGAAACAGGCATGTCCAGAAGACAATTCACCTTATTCAAAAATGTGCATCTAAGAAAGATAGAAGACAAATCCTCATCATTGACAGAATGAAATACTCAAACTTAGGTGTCTTACTGACCCATTAAACATAACAAATGGTATCATCAACTTGGCAACGGCTGAGGAAACTGGTCAGAGAAACAGTAAAACTAGGAGCTGGAGAGAAAATATAGGAATGGTAATTCTATTCAAATTCCATTAAAACTGACAGATCAGTTGGAGGAAGGTGTAAATGATACTGAAATTCAAAAATTAGTGACAGAGAAACATCAGAATGAGAGATCAGACAAGCTGTTAAGGAACTATAGGACAATTGCACTTGATTTGTGAAACTATCTAGGGCAAGATACAGCGAAGAATAGACAGTTCTGCATTACAGTAAGCAACCTGTTGAGTAAACCAAGGACGCAGATCTTAAGAGAAGCCAGTAAAATCAAGTAAGACTATCTGAGTATGATGGTGCATCCCCCTCCTTTCCTCTTTTCTGGACACCTCTGTTTCAACAAGCAGCTACTATTAGGCCACAGACTTTGCCCAAATGCAAGGAGTTAGACAGCTGGAAACCCCTGACCATTAACTGTAACTGCCTAACAAAGGTAGGAACAGCCATGCAGATACTAGGAAGGTCACATACTCCTTGATCATATCAGGAGTTCTTTTGAGATGGTAACTCATTCCCTGGAAAAGATTTGAGACCAAGATGAAAATTTACTGACTAAAGCAAATCATCTTAAGACCCTAGAAATAGTAGTCCCAAGAGAGAGTGAGCTCTCTGGGACCCAAGTGGGCTGGGACCAGTCACGTCCCTCCAAGTGGCACAGCCTTCAAAGTTAGTAAATTCTCAGTTTATGAAACAGGGCGGATAATCTGCCTGGACTGCTATCGCTGCTCACTGACACTCAACCTTTTGTCCATTGAGGAGTGTTGAGAAAGGTGATGTGAGTATATTACTTTTCACAGCACCTGAGGAAAATTTTTAACATATGTATGTGTATATATGTATATACATCTATATATTCCTGTCTCTCCATGTTGGTATGTTGTTTTAGCTTAGCTACTTCATTTTAAATGTATATATATTAGCTTCAATAGCCAAGTGTTTTTAGAAATCTCATGATTCATTTTAACAACACAAACTGCTCCTAAATTACACTTGTAATCCTCTAGATGTACACCATTGTCCAAGTCTGATACTAGACTTGATCCATCTGCACTTAGACTCCTCTCCAAAGCAAGGGAGTCTAGTCTCAACCTTGACTGCTGAGTCTGACTTAAAGGGAGGATGTCCTTATTTTCTTTATTTCTTTCATTAGACACAAACCATTGACCAGTCTGAGACTAAAATTGGGTCCAGCTGCACTCAAGCTCTTCTCCAAGAGGAAGTTTAGGAAACAAGGGGTTCCAATCTGAAACTTGTGACTCAATGGGAGGGTTTCCCTTACATTTTTCACTTTCAAAACCCCTACCTCAATTTTCTTTTAAATTCCTTTAAACATAAAGTGTTGCCAAAGTCTGAGACTAGGACTAGATCCAGCTGCACCTAGGCTCTGTTTGTTTATAAAGGGGGGTCTAGTCTGAACCTCATGACTCAACAGGAAGGTCTCCCTTATTCCTTTGTATTTTTGGTTTCCATACACATTATTTCAATTCTGTCTAAATCACTTTAACCAAATCCCATATAAAACATTGCCAATTCTGACACAAACTTTTCCTGAATGTAATAGAGTGAACCTTGCCATCAAATTGAACCACATATTCATAAATTTCTATTAAAATTACTTTTGATAATATATGTGACAGTGTTTCTTTTAGTGACCTGGAACATTAAGTTTCACGACACTAAGTAAGGAAACTCAGAAATGGTTTGAGATTGTGGAAAGGACTAAAAAAGAATAAGAACCAGAAAGCAAACACATAATTAAGACAACAAGAGCTTAAAGAGGAGGGAGCAAAAGGAAGTAAGTTTGGGAGCACCAAGAAGAAAAGTGTATGAGTCTGTCCTTACTACTAGGTTCCCAAATGCAGCAGAAGACACTGAAGGCTTGCTATCCCTTCAGCTATCATCTACTCCAATCTTTCTGCACAGGAAGTATACAATCACTGTTGTAATTATCCACACAAAAATCAACAACTTCCTTTTGCCATTAGCTATTCTGTCAGTTCAAGTGGCAGTGGGATATATACAGTGAATTCTCAAGTTTCAGCCCTGTATCCAAGTGGTGAATGCAAAAAGTAACAGCACATGAAATGATGTGTGTTGCTCCTCTTCCTTTGTTAAAACCAAAAAAACCCTAAACAATCCACATTAGAAATGACATTCTACAGATAGCAAAGCTGAAGACAACATGGGAAATTCCAGAACTAGATTTTCCTCTGACTTTAATTCCATTTATGTGTACCTACAGTCTCACTATGATCATGCACTATTTTTTTATCACAAGATTCTTTTGTATCCCAAGCACAGAACATGCATCCTCTGAGAATTAACCAGTACATTGGAAGAAAAAGGTCTGTGTTCTGTGTTGTGTATGAACCCTGCTTCTTTTTTTTTTTTCACGAAAAAGTGTGAGTATAAAAGCATAGAAGTTATGTAACCATTATTTTAAGTTTTATAACTGAGGAAAAGTCAGCTCATGGTAA
Organism: Neopsephotus bourkii; assembly: GCF_033783945.1. Classification (NCBI taxonomy): domain Eukaryota; kingdom Metazoa; phylum Chordata; class Aves; order Psittaciformes; family Psittacidae; genus Neopsephotus; species Neopsephotus bourkii. Next base: position 4,254,586 of record NW_026901872.1, on the reverse strand, counting down.
AGAAAAAATAATTATTCTCTTCTGATTCTATAACCTATAAATGCAGAGTTATGTGATCTATATTCCACCTCTAGCATTAAATTACATTCCTAACAAAGCACAGTTAACACAACACAGCTAACAGAGCAGTTAGCTAGCCAAGTCAAATGGGAAATGCAAACAGCTACAAATTTGACATCTACGGTGCCTAATTTTAGAATTTGGCTATCACAGTAGTACCCACAGTTCATATTTTGATATTTAAATAATACAAAGAAGATAGCAACTCAGAAAGGCATTGAGTTGAACATTCTCTGTGTTCAGTTGAGAAAGTACTTAAAGATGTGAGAGTTTACAGGACAGACACAGTCTTGATCCCCCTTTTTTGTAAGCTCAGGTAACAAGGTCACAGCTGCAAAAAAGAAAACCTCATCTACTTAGAAAACAAAGCCCAGGATCCTCTCTTGAGACAAGGTACACATAGAACAGTATACCAAGTACTTAAGTTCTAAATTTTGATGGGAATTTTATCTACATTTTCTATAATTATCAGAATGTTTTCTTATTAAATCGGAAAACTGCATTGAAATTCTTGCTTATACTATCAAGTTTCAAACTCGTAACCTTCTATATCGTTGTGCTAACCACAAGGTGGTAGGCTTCTAAGAGAAAAGAAGGAAGACTTGGGAGAAATTAATGATCAAAAGCATAAAGTACAATATTTGTGGGATCAGAACAGAAAAACACAAAATAAATGCTTATCCAACAGTTTTGATTTTCTAGTTTAAAAATACACATTTTTATGTTCCTGATTTTACACTGATCATTATTGTTTCTTATAAAAAAATTGTTTAATTTAAATAAATAGTTCTGACTGTAGAGACTTCTAAACTAAATTGCTCAGTTAATGTTTGAATTACAAAATTATGCTCTTACTTTTTAACTTTTTGGATTCCCATTAATACTGAACTTTTTGCTTCCCACTGACAAGTTTGACAGGAATGGTAGAAAAAATTCCTTCCTCATGACTTTTTCTGGCAAAGCAAGATTTTAGTGTGAAACTGCTTGCGTAGGAAAGGCATGGTACTCAGTCATTTCACTTCTTGCTTTACATTATACTGTTAAACAGTATCTAATGGTGGGACAACTTGCCATCTTTCAGAAGCTGATTTATCAAACGCTTGTATGTTTTATGAAAGACTTCCTCACTGTCTGCTTGTTTTGTATGGACTAGGCATATCTACTTCAAGTTACCCTCAAACAAAATGTTTAGTGAATCCTGTGCTACTTACTCCTCTTGTATGCAGCCAGAGGACTCTGGGACTGCTTTGCAGAAGGGCTCATTACTTATGGGTGCAACTGAGACAAAAAAGCTGTATGCTTTGAAATGAGAAATTCAATTCTTTTTTTGCTTTTATATCTCTCTCTGACTCACCCCACCATTGTAGAACAGGACAGTTGTAAAGATAAACCCATGAAGTCTATGATGCACATACTGAGTATAGTGGTGAACGGTGCTGAGGGTTCATGAGTAATGATATCTTCATAGGATTCAGACAGTGTAAACCAAGCAAAGTATACTATCATTCCCTGAGGAACGAGGAAAGAAAATACCGACTCTTTGCTTATTAAGTGAATACTTTTCATGTTGAGGGATGATTAATGTGTCCTGTAAAATAAGCTATTATGATAAACTCCATTATAAACTCCTAGCGAGTGGCTGTATAGAAAATCTTAGCCACTGCTATTTTCCAAGCATTTCTGTGATTGATTTATAAATATGAATTGTAAATTCAGCATACAGATTTTGGTTTCTACAGCTTTTTCTTACAAAATTAAGATAAAAATAGAATCTATGTTTAACTATCTAATGCAGTTATTGCCAGATTTGTCATACAGGGTCTAAAACAATTTGATATGCAAATTTTCAAGCAATTTCATGTAATCAAATAGTGGTTTAATATTAACTGTTAACTTTAAAACTTTTTTTGTTTGTTTGTTTTTACAAATGCAAAATTGAATGTAGAACCATTAGGTCAGTACTTTATGCCATGTATGAAGTCCATCCCTTCATTCTTCTTAATGCCAATGGGCAGCCCTGCGAGAAGGACTTGGAGGTGTTCGTCAATGAGAAACTGAATGTGAGTCGGCAATGTGTGCCTGCAGGCCAGGAAGCCAACCGTATCCTGGGCTGCATCAAAAGGAGTGTGACCAGCAGGTTGACGGAGGTGATCCTGCCCCTCTACCCTGCTCTTGTGAGACCTCACTTAAGTATTGTGTACAGTTCTGGTGTCCTCAACATCAGAAGGACATGGAGCTGTTGGAGCAAGTCCAGATGAGGGCCATGAGGATAATCAGGGGACTGGAGCAACTTCCATACGAAGACAGGCTGTTCATCCTGGAGAAGAGAAGGCTTCATGGAGACCTCATAGAAGCCTTCCAGTATCTGAAGGGGGCCTACAAGAATGCCAGAGAGCAGCTCTTCATCAGGGACTGTAGTGATAGGACAAGAGGCAATGGGCTCAAACTTCAACGGGGAAAGTTCAGGTTAGATACAAGGAAGAAGTTTTTTATTGTGAGTGTGGTGAGACACTGGAATAGGTTGCCCAAGAAAGTTGTGAATGCTCCTCTGGCAGTGTTCAAGGACAGGTTGGACAGAGCCTTGAGTGACAAGGCCTATTGTGAGGAATCCTTGCCCTGGCAGGTAGTTGGAACTAGATGGAATTTTTCAAGACCAGGTTGGACAGGGTTTTGAGCAAGCTGGTCTAGTGGAAAGTGTTCTTTTCCGTGGCATTTGGGATTTATAGAAGGGCTAATTTCTACAGAAGCAGTAAGACATAACTTGCAAGGGCATTATAAGCTTGTTGGATCACAGAGCTTTCAAGCACAGCACTGATATTTCTGCATCACTTGACCACCTCTTGCCACAGCATTCAAGACTCATATAGGTAAATGAAAGAATCTTGGATGGAAAAAGAAGTCTCAGACCCTAAAACTATCTCATCTAAATATCTCAAAAGGTGGCATTTTCATTAATAATAAAATGGTATCTCCCTGTCTTACTTATTCTAGATCTGAACAATTTTAGCATATTTCTTCAAAGAGATGAGGAGCTACTGATGACTGGGTGTGTAGCTTCAGTAGCAGCGAATGAAGAACATGGAACAAATGGATTATAAAAAAAAAGAGCAGTAAGAATAAATTAGTTCTATATTAGCAGAGAATATATATGTGATGAGGAATTTCATTTAGCAAGACAATTCTTCTGGACAAATTAAGTGGTGCCATTAAAATTCAGTAAGCTTCTGTCAGCACTGCAGATATCTGAAGACTCTCAGATCTGTGACATACCTAATGTAAAATCTATAGAATGGGATTATATTTGTGCCAGTTTTTAACCTCTTCTATTCAGTTCAGAAAACTTGAAGAGATAAATTTATTTTGTTTTACCTGTCACATAGCATATTTCAATAACAATTTGTTTTGAATCCTACAATAAGCATCATGTTGTTCAGAATAATTCCCAGTGTTCATGAAAACTTCTGTAATGCTTTTCCTTTAAAAATATTACCTAATTGATTCATCAGCTATTCCACATTTCTTTAAGTCATGTAGTTTCTATGAAATTAACTATGATAACTGACAAAACAATTTATGATTTTCAAGTAGAGAATATATTACTTTAGGTCTGTCTGAAAGGCTTAACATGCTTAAAGTTATATGCACATGTATATTTATCTACAGCTATATTAAAATCAAACACATACACAGCAATGTCTCTTTATCAGATAAAATATAATAAAATATTTAATACCATATGCTTTACTACCAATATAAAGAACACAAATAATTCTTTTCTGCTTAGAAAAAGAACTTTTTTTTTTCCTTTTTTTTTTCTATAGGAAAAGCAGTAAATTACAAGGGAAATGAAAATGCAATTATTTTAACCATGGGGAGGTGGGGGCAAGCAGAGTTAAAGCAATGAAGCATTTCGTCCTCAGGATTATTTGTGTCACCGTATTTCTGATAGTTCTGTGTTCGCTACATTTACTTCTAATGATTTTAATTTCTGTTTGGGCTGGGGGAAGAAGAGGGGACAAGGACTGAGAAAGAAAAACAATTCAACATTAACTGAACTTTCATATGAGACACAAGCACCTGGATGTGTCTTGCTTGTTTTCACATATTCTCAGGAGTCACTCAGTTGATGACTAGTAAAACTAACAATTTTTCTCTGAGGCTGACACGATTTAGTCGCCAAGCTCCACAAAAGCGAAGGTTTTTACTTTTGAGCTTTTCACCTGCCATCTCAATACCCAGAACATCACCTCCCGCTATCATTTTAATGAACTTCTGAGAAAGTTGAGTGGTGACGATCCCCAGCGCGGAGCACCGGCTTTGAGATACGCGTGTGCCCAGGCCAGCGCCGCGGGCAGGAGCTGAGGCAGAGAAAGAACAGGACAGGGGCAGAGGAGGGGCAGGACAGCAGTAGGACAGGGGCAACGGCAGCATCCCCTGTCCGCGGCACCCCGACGCCGCGAATGCCCGAGGTCTCCTGAGACCCTCTGGCAGCCCCTCGCCCGCCCTTCCCGCTCGGCGGGGAGCCCTTCACACTCCCAAACCCTGCCATTTCAAAAGGAAGAGTCCTCCCAACCTCAGCCCCACGACCCTCCAGCAAAAATGTCCGCATACCAGCTCATCTGTGCCCCAGCCCCCGCGGTTGACAGCCTACCACCGCGGGCACGGGGCAGGGACCCCCCGACGCACCCCGACACGCGCCGTTTGCGCCGGAGCAGCCGCGGGTCCCTTACCTGTGCCCGCCTCCATCACCTGTTGCCCGGCTGCCTCCATCAGCACATCCCCCCGGCGCCTCCTCCCGCTCCGGCGGCTCCAGGGGCTTCTCGGGCTCCCGGGCCACCTCCATCCCACCGGGCGCCTCCTCCTCCAGGGACTCCACGTAGAAGACAGTGCGGGGCGGCGGCGGACCCGGCCCGTGCCCGTGCCCCAGCCCGTGCCCCCCGCCGGGCCGGCTGGAGGCGGACAGCAATGTCCCGTTGGGCGGGCTGGCGGTGGTAGCCGCGGAGGAGGAGGCGGAGGAGGCAGATTTCTTCCAGAAGATGCTGTTGCCTCTCTCCTGGCTCTTCAACAGGCGGCTCTGGCTGGGCCCCCAGTGCTCGAAGCTGCTGTCGGGCGGCAGGCAGCCGCCCCCCGCCGGGCCTCCCACCGGCGAGGGGTGGCTGAACAGTTTCCAGCGGAGGCGCAGGATGTGCTTCACGTCGAAGTCTTTCCTGCCGGAGCCGGACATAGTGATGCGGCGGGCAGGGTACGGGCGCGGGCTGAGGAGCGACTCACAGCGGCCAGGCAGGGCCGGGCGGCGGCGGCGGTCTCAGCAGCAGCAACTCGGTGCGGCTCCGCTCCCGGCAGTGGCGGTGGTTCCTCCGGGCAGCGCTGCGCTGTAGAGCGAGGGGTGGCAGCCGACGGGAGGAGATGCGAGCACTCAGCAGTGCAGAGAGAGAGGATGCATGGATGGATGGAGCGATGCACGGAGCCTAGAGGAGGTAGACACCCAGCAGGAAAGAGGGATAGACAAAGATGCCCAGAGCTGACGAGAATTACACGGTGATCAGTGGAAAGGGGAGGAGAGAAAAGCAGGAATGAGAGACATTTCTCAGGGGAAACAAGCACTTGCAAGGGAAGAGCGGGTGAGGGAGGCTGAGAAGACGCGCTAATCTGATTAGCGGGGAACCGAGCTACAGCCCGGAGAGGACCTGCAGCGGCAGCAGCCACAGCAGGAGGCAGGTGGCTCTTCCTCCCTCTCTTAGAGATCCGTGACCGAGTGCAGCCAGAGGGGAAAAACTCGTATGGAAGCCTGTCTCCACCTCCCGCCTTCCCATCCTGTTTCTCAGGGGAGTCCCATGCCTGCGGTTATCTGGGGTGGCAAATGCTGAGATCTGGCACACAGAAAGAGGGGCTCCTTTATATACACTGTACGCAGGAGAGAAAGGGAAATAAAAAAATCACGCCCCTGAGGCTGTCAAGGTTCTCAGTGTACAATTTTCTATCCATTTCAGCGCCTCTCACCAAGCCGCCCCCTCCCCTGTGTGTGACGCAGATGTGCTCTGGGGCTGTCAGTGGGAAGAGGCAGAGGGAAAAAGAGATGCTTCGGTTTTCTTCGTGCAAGTTGTCAGGCCACTAACTGCCACTCACAGCATCCTCCTCCCCTCCCTCCAGTGCAGGCCTCCTCACCTTGGTATTTCGGTTCTGAGAGTACAATGTAAAATTGGGAGCAAAATAAAGTGAAACAACAAATGCAGCAGCAAAGTAAACACAAGAGTGTGAATCACAGGAGTACAGACTTAATAGACTGCATGCAGACTGGGTGAGGTTACAGGTTAACAATTTATTCTGTTGGTTTAGTTTTGATGTACCAGTAGAAAACACTGGATAGAAGGACAGTGTGTCAAACAGAAATAGCACTGCATATCTGCTTCTTACCTTTTATATCTGCTCTTAATGCACTTTGACAGTGTTAAACCCAAGGGAGGTTACTTCACAACAGAGAGATCTGCTTAGAAACAGCTGCCCACTGGGGAGGAGTGTCAAGAAGTACACTGTTCATCTGGGATATAATTACAGAGTTAAAAGCTTCATGGCAAAAAGTAGGAGAGGAATACAGAAGCAAAACTGTATATCGTCATCTGCTAGCTCATAAATCCCCAGGCATAAAAATTTGTCAGCAATAAGATGATATTCTGAATGCCTGCAGTCCACCTGTATCTTAGAAATTAGTATTTTAGAAGAAGATTTATCTCTAGGAAAAATATCAAAAAGGTTGTATTTTCCTTCAGGTACTCCTCTTTACATTGGCCAGCTTTATGCGTGCACTTGTGAGCTGTCACAAAAGTTTGTTATACTAACTCTTTCTGAAATCAAGAAATGAAGGAATTCTTTCCCTGAAGCTGGAATGCATTAGCTCCTTATTGATAAAACACTAGGGCTTGGAAATTACTCCAGAGAAAAACAGAAGTCAAACATTAATTAACAATTTTATTACTGTTTTGTTTACTTTATCACTGAAGTATATTACTGTTTTATTTACTATTGAAGTAGTGCTTCTGGCTACAAACCAATATTAGGATTTCTGGTTAACATTGATAAACTTCTGGTTTTAAAAGAACAAGAAATTCAGGACCTGAAGTCCTACTTTCAAAGGAAGAAAAATAGCCACTGTGTATTTTAAATATTGATTTATGCTACAACAGCTGGACAGCAAACTCTCCAGTGCTTCAATTTTGCTCTCAGCATTAGGTGATTTAAAAAAAAACAAACAAACAAACAAAAAACATTCTAAAACAAACAGAAAAGACAGTTCGTTCTTATTCAGGAAGTAATCTGAGAGAACGCATGCTGCTTGGGAGAGTAGGAAGGAAAGCCTAAAACTCTTCACCTAGAATTGGAAACATTCATCATTTCAGGCACTTAAAAAATGCATCTCTTATGACAATATGGGTGAATTCTGGTTACTTAATATCTAGTTACAAGCTCTAAGAGATGTGGGTATGTACATATAAATTACATTTAATCAAGGAATACATAGACAGTAGCATGCTATCTGTTCTGGTTTTAATACCTCTTAACTGATTAAGAAAATTCAGAAATGTGCTGAGAATTATGTCATTTCCTTGCCATACTATAAATCCTAGACGTTTTAAAATCTGCATTAATATTTTAGTTAATCTTTTGATGCGTGTGGTTGAAAAGTTATGTTTTCTAGGTTTATTTCTGTTGCATAGATAAATATAGATGACAGTATATTAAAAAAATGTTTTTATAAATATATGTTGGATGGTATCCAATAAGTATATTACAGTATGACCCAAGAAAATAATTCATTTTTTATCACTTTTCCAGTATACACGTGCAAGCAATTAGAAAAAAAAAAAAAAAACAGGTTGTTATTCATACTTCTTTATATCAGTTATGTCAGTAACTGAAATAAATACTCTTGGATTTATTTTTTATAATTAAAATCTCAGCTCTTCAATATATCGTGTATTGGCTTCCATATGTTTTTTTATCTTTACTTTATTCTTTCACTTTTTAGTACATATCCTTCTTTTTTAAAGTAAGAGATTGGTCTGAGCAATTCCAGACACAGCTACAGGTTGGCAAATAAGAGATTCAGAGCAGCCCTACAGAGAAGGACTTGGGGGTGCTGGTTGGTGAGAAAATGAACATGAGCTGGCTTCAGTGTGTGCTTGCAGCCCAGAAAGCCAACCGTATCCTGGGCTGCATCAAAAGGCGTGTGACCAGCAGGTCGAAGGAAGTGATCCTGCCCCTCTACTCTGCTCTCGTGAGACCTCACTTGGAGTATTGTGTGCAGTTCTGGTGTCCTCAAAAAGGACATAGAACAAGTTGGAACAAGTGAAGAGGAGGGCCACGAGGATGATCAGGGGACTGGAGCACCTCCCTTATGAAGATCGGCTGAGAAAGTTGGGGCTGTTCAGCCTGGAAAAGAGAAGGCTGCGTGGAGACCTCATAGCAGCCTTCCAGTATCTGAAGGCTACCTATAGGGGTGCTCTTCATTAGGGACTGTAGTGATAGGGCAAGGTATAACAGGTTAAAACTTAAACAGGGGAAGTTTAGATAAGGAGGAAATTCTTTCCTGTTAGGGTGGTGAGGCACTGGAATAGATTGCCCAAGGAAGGTTGTGAATGCTTCATCCCTGGCCGTGTTGCAGACCAGGTTGGACAAAGCCTTGTGTGAGATGGTTTAGTGTGAGGTGTCCCTTCCCACAGCAGGGGGGTTGGAGCTTGATGACCTTAAGGTCTCTTCCAACTTTAACTATTCTATGATTCTTTGATTCTACAATTCATTTAGTATGTATACCTGATTTTTTTCATGTATGAAGATATATGAGCACTTCTCTATCATAAAATGAACTCTGGAAAGGTCTCTTGATTTTCTTCATTCACATCACTGTCACAATTACTTTTTCAATTTACTGTAAACAAGAGCCACCCCCCAAAAAAGCTACACTGAAGAAGTAGCCGATACCACTACATGTAGTTAGTGTATAGATTGGTTTCCTGAGCATAAACTAAAAGAATGAAAGAGTTTGGTTTACTTAGATTTCCACTGTTTCTTGTCTTCATGTTTCAATGTGAACACATTTGACATATGCCAGTGAAGCAAACAATATAGTCTAGGCTGTCACACAGAAAGATGAACAAAAATGTCTTGAGTTTCAGCTGAAACTTCTGATACATAGAAAGAGTAACTTAACTCTATAGGTCATCTAGACTTGCTTATCCATCAGGAGAGAAAAACAAAACAAAACAAAACAAAAGAGGTTCTCTACTGGAGTTCTAGGGAACTTGCTCATAGGAATTACAACAAAATAATTGCTATTCAAGTATGTCTTAGTCTACTCATATGGGGTTGATGCAAACATGAACACATGTAGCTGAGTTGTTGAAGGAAAACATTTTGATGCCTAACTGCCTTCCATCCGTATCTCAGACATTCCATGAAGTGTCTCCAAGATTATAAGCATGGTTAGTCTCTCCTGTGTCTGTTGATTGCACATTGGAACATAGTGAGTCACGTTGTAGGTTTGTTTATTAAACAACAAGTTTCTGAATTTCCTCACCTGTTGTAGTTTCTCTGTTTTATACATAGCCACTGAAATCTTGAACACTTTTACATACATAGCTTGAAAGTACTTATGGCTGTTTTTTATCTGTTAGTTAGACAAACAGATGAAAGTGATTATTTTTTATGCCCCTGTTATAAGTCAGATTCCCGACACTTTGTGTTTCTGTCTTTCTGATGCTCTTCAAATGAATTAAATTCACATAGTCGTGTCTCCTAGGAAGTATCATGCTTCTTTTTTTTTTTTTTTTTTTTGCAGGAAAAGTAGCTCAGGGATATATATCTTCTTTTAATAAGTCCTCCAAGTAGTAAAAATCACTTTCAAATAGAAGAACCTTAAAGTAGGTATCCAAACTGGTCAGATTTTATTAACCCTTTTTTTCCCTTCTTTCCATTTCAAAGTTTTGGAGTATTGTTTATTTTTAGGTTTCAGCTGTATCACATTAAGCTATTTGCATGTTGTACCTGTATCCCAGGGAGAACTGGTGGATCAGGAATAAAGTCATAGGTGCAGTAAGTGATTGCTAAAACAAGCAACAAAGGAACCATCATGCAAAATAATTTCCTAACAGTATCCTTAGAGTTATGTATAGTCCTAGTCTACAGTCAGTGTGAGTCTTCACATTACATAAAGTCAAAAGATACGCAGCGAGTCTGAAGGTGATGAGCATATGTGTTACTATGGAATGATAGTTATTAATAGGAGAAGATATATACTTAACAGCAAACTAAAAGAATCAGAGGTAATTCTGTTGCTTAAATTTAATCTGTGTGGCCTTTTATTCCAGAAGACACTAAACTTTTATGAAAAGAAACAGAAAAAGCACAAGATACATCACTGTGCTTTGGATAAAGACAATATTAGAATGAATGGTTTTAAATCAAATCTCACTTGAATGTGGGAATTCTTACATGAATGAATGAATGAATGGATGAACGAACGAACATGCGCTTCAACTGTAAAGATGCTGTTTTTGTGGGTGGTTAATTATACATTTAGAAGCAAGAATCTGAGGGTGTTATAAAGGTGCTGTGAAACAGATCTATAGTTAAAGAGAGTAGGGAAAGAAATTGATGGGACTAGACATCCATTGGGAGATCAAAACTTACTGAAAAGAAAGTGGCAGTGTGCTATGATAAACAAATAAATAATGTATTAGACGTGTTCTTTAAAATTCTATCGTGTACTAAGAATTTGAACAAGCTTTATGAAGCACACATATATTCTGAGTTCATTTAGATAAGTAAACCGTGAAACACTGGGAAAAGATGATAGTAGTGGGAAACTAAACTGTTAGTTTGTTTGTAATGTATACATATAATCCTGTGAGCCAGGAAGTGGAGTTTCAAGTATTTCAGCTGATTTTCCTTCCATAATAGTATATATAAACATACTTAAAATGCTATAAGTATGTCTACATTTATTAATGATTGTTTTCTAATGGCAAGAAAGGAATAGCAAAACCAGCCAAACAGTAAACCAGACCTGATTCACTTGTCAGATCTTGTGTGTGTTTTTGTAGTGAGTTTTCAACTGAGACTGAATTTCTGAGAATTAGTATGCCTTTGATAAGTTAAAAGGTTAAATGTTATTTCTCAAATTTAACAGTGAGCTAGCACAGCACAGGATAGATTTCTTTAAGTGTAGTGACATAACCCAGCTACATTTATCTCAGAGAGTAACAAAAATTGCTTCTCTATAGTTGCTGGTTACTGCCTCCGTAGTAATGCTGGATAAAATAATGATAAATGAATTGCTCCCACTGGTGATTTGATGAGATACATTTTATTCTGCATTGCATTAGCCTAGAAGAGCATGGTCAGTTATCTCATATTAGCTTGAGGGACAGTCACTTCTTAAACAGTTTCGTATAAACACATCTTAAAGCAGTTTTTAAATGGTTGTAAACTTTCACTTAGGAAGAGTAAATGCTACATGATTTGTCATGGATAAAGATTCATAAGTAAATGAAGGCTAGAGAACATAAAATTATGAAACCAGGAAAGTAATTATTAAATTTATAAAAGTAGGCAAAATAAAGACTATTAAGTTTCTTCAATTCTAAAATCAGTTCCCATAGTTTCTCTCTTTTCAATGGTTGTCAGTTCTCTTGAGAAATACGTAATTTTTACTTGCAGTACCAAAGCTGGTGATAGATTACACTTTACTGAAAAAAAGTGCCTTCCTGTCAAAGTTATGGTAGGAAGAAACACCAAACTCTTATCTAGTGCACACTAGAAAGAGCACACAAACCTTTGTGCTCCTATGCCATGTTCCGTGTAATATCCCTAGACCTTAACATTTGAAAGCCACTTGTGTCTCCCACTTGCTGATTCACACAAAAGTTGTTATTATCTATTTTAGGTTATCGAATTTCTCATTCAAATCACCAATAAGAAAAGTGTTAGACAAAGCAAAACAAAACAACCACTTTTAGCAGTGCTTCTATGAATTATTATCAGTCTCTCATCTCAGTGGAAATTCTGGTGATGAAAATACGATTTTTTTTTCTTAGTTAGATTCAATAATAGTTGCTGTAATTTTTTTCTGTGACTCAGAGCCTTCTTTGAATTGGTTTGCTTTCCTATTCTGTTTTAAAAAATATGCAGTTCCCTGCTGATTTTTTATTTAACATTTATTTTTCAGGATGAAGCAAAAAATTCTTTCAAATGTTATATACTAGGAAATCGCAACAATGGAGACACACATAGTTTGCAAAGACTATATAAAAATGAAGTATCTAGGATTTTACCACTACATATATACCAGTGAATTAAATTGGACTTATTAAATTAAACAAAGCCAATGTAACTGGCATAAGATGGTCAATACTGATAAGGCATTATCGTAATCATTAAAATGGTTTGGGGTTGTATAAACTATCATCTCTCAAACTAGTTCAGGAATTAGCATAAGCCAGGAAACACTGTCAATAGGCACTTCAGATATAGCTAAAGTTTTAGAGGATCTTTGAGAAGTCATGGCAGTCTGATGAAGTTTCCACTGACTAGAAAATGGGAATTATAACACTGACTTTTAAAATGGAAAAAAAAAAAAGGAAAACCTGGGGAACTGCAGGCCAGTGAACTGCAGTGCATTGCCTAGCAAGGTCATGGAGTATATCCTCCTGGAAAGTATGCTAAGGCACACAGACAGTAAGGATGTGATTTGTGACAGCCAACATCACTTCATTAAGCAATGCCTGGCAGATTTGGTGGCTTTCTATAACGGGGTGTCGTGGTTTAACCCCAGCCAGACAGCTTTTCACTCACTCCCCCCCTTCTTGCCCTCCCCCTATTCCCGGAGGGACGGAGAGGAGAATCAAAAAGAATGCAACTCCCATGGGTTGAGATAAGAACAGTTTAGTAACTAAGGTATAACACAAATCACTACTGCTACCACCAATAATAGTAATGATAAAGGAAATAACAAGGGAAAAGAATACAACACCTCATCACCAGGAGACCGATAACTCACCCCCCCAGCCCGACCAAGCACCGACCGATACCTCCTCCAACCCTGCAGTCCACCTAGCCCTTCCAGGTAACTCTCTGTTACCTCCTGGGCATGACGTGCCATGGTATGGAATACCTCTTTGGTCAGTTTGGGTCAGGTGTCCTGTCTCTGCTTCCTCCCGGCTTCCCTCTTCACTGGCAGAGCATGAGGCTCACAAAGTCCTTGGCCAAACCAAAACATCATTTTTTTCAGCTCTGTTCCCAGCTGAAAGTCAAAACACAGCACTGCACCAGCTACCAAGAAAGAGAAAAACGACTGCCACTGCTAAACCCAGGACAAAGGGTGATAGTGTTGGTGGACAAGTTAAGAGGCACTGATGTCATGTCATCAACCTGGGCTTGTGCAAAGCATTTGACACTGTTCCACATGACATCTTTCTCTGGTGAGACATGGATTTGATGGATGGACTTCCTGGTGACTAAGGAATTGGCTGGATGGTTGTGGTCAAAGAGTTTTGGTCAATGGCTTAATACCCAAATGGAGACCAGAGATGAACAGCGTTCCTCAGGGGCCAATATTGGGACTAGCACTATTTAAAATCTTTGTTAGAGATATGGACAGAGGGATTGAGTGCACCCTCCACAAGGTTGCTGACACCACCAATTTGAGTAGTGCAGTCAATGCACTGGAGGGAAGAAATGCCATCCAGAGATGGGCCAATACCAACCTCATGAAGTTCAACAAGGCTAAGTGCAAGGCGCTGCACCTGGGTTGGGACAATCCCAAATACAGCTATAGGCTGGGTGGAGACTGTATTGAGAGCAGCTCTGTGGAAAAGGAATCTGAGGTATTGATTGACGAGAAGCCCAGCATGACCTAACAACGTGAGCTTGCAGCCCAGAAAGCCAGCCTTTCTGATACTGGGCTGCATCAAAAGAATCATGACCAGCAGGTCAAGGGGGGCGATTCTCACCCTCTAGTCCATCATTGTGAAATCCCATCTGAAGTACCCCATTCAACTCTGGAGCCTCCAATGTGGACCTGCTCGATGGAGTCCAGGCCACAAAGATGACTGGGGGCTGGAACACCTCTCTGTGAAGACAGGCACAGAGACCTGGGGTTATTTAGCCTGGAGAAGACTCCAGGGAGACCTTGTTGCAGCCTTTCAGTCCTTAAAGGGGTCTACAAGATGGAGAGGAACTTCTTGCAGGGGCATGTAGTGATAGAACACGGGGAATGGCTTTAGATGGAAGAAGATAGGTTTAGATTAGTTATCATGAAGAAATTGTTTACTGTGAGTGTGGTGAAACAGTGGACCAGGTTGCCCAGGGAAGTTTGATGATCCATAGCTGAAGTGTTGAAGGCCAAGGTTGGATGTGGCTTTGAGCAACCTGGTCTTGTGGAAGGTGTCCCTGCTTAGGGCAGTGGGGTTGGAACTAGATGATCTTTAAGGTCCTTTCCAACCCAAACCATCCTATGATTCCATTATTCTATGATTTTATGATAAAAGCATTCAATCGTATTGAGGTAAATTGTGCTGTGCCATTTGGGCTGAGTCCCAGAGCCTGAACAGAGAAGAGAATAGGCCCTGAGAGATTTTGTTTATTGTTCTAGACATGACCTTATGATGCATGTATTTTAGCTTATAGGTTCTTTTTAAGTAAATATATATATATATAAATATATATATTTCAGGGGTGTTTCATCCTTAAAGCCTTTTAGTATTTAACAGAAAACAAAAGGCTTTTGGACTTTTCTTAGGAACAAAGATCAGATGGTATAATAGCAGATTTGTAATGTCACATTATTGTAGAGGTTATCTTTTGAGTAACTTTCTTTCCAAGCCTGTATGTCTTTATCCAGCATCTGAATAAGCAGCAATCTTAACCAGTGTCATAAGACATTGTGTTATAAATTGAATATAGGAAGGAAGTTGTCTGGTTAAGATGAAAAAATAATCATGGTTTTGGTATTCACTTTCAAATGATATATGGTACTTTTAAATGTCCGTTTGTAGATAGGTTGTTTTAACAGGAATGCTGCTTCTTTTTTTTTTTTTTTTAATAGATCTGATTTATAATTTATTGCTTTATTTTATAGGAAAACTGACTATTGCTATAGAATTTAGTTTTAAAAAACAAAACGTTTTATCTAACTAAAAGGATATTGGATTATTTTAAGGAATCGTTTCTGATAAAATTATTTAGTGTCTAAATTGCAATCAGAGTAGAAAAATGGAAAGTAGAAAATACCAACTGTACTGCATTATATATCTACAATTTTATTCTGAGATATGCATAGATTAATAGCATGCTATTGCTCAGATTAATATGTTTAGTAACAAGTGTAATAATCTTAAAATTTTATATTGAACTTTTGCTATTTCAAAATAAGTGTTGTATGCGTTTCTAAATAAATATTTTCCACCTGCAGTGTACAATTAAATTTTTTTACATACAGACCACCAATTAACTTCTGTTAGTGTTAAATATGAACTTGCATTTTTAATTTTGCCACTGAAATATATAAGCAAAAGTTCCGTAATTAAACTGAGACAAGATAATATAAAACAATGTAGAAATTCCTCTACATCTCATTCACATGCAATTACTTAAGATGTAAACCTTCCACACAATTTGCTATGTACCTGTAGAATCGTGCAAGGTCCTACTACACCTGGGTCGGAGCAATCCCAGGCACAGCAACAGGCTGGGCAGAGAAGAGATTCAAAGCAGCCCTACAGAGAAGGACTTGGGGGTGCTGGTCGATGAGAACATGAACATGAGCTGGCTTCAGTGTGTGCTTGCAGCCCAGAAAGCCAACCGTATCCTGGGCCGCATCAAAAGGCGCGTGACCAGCAGGTCGAAGGAGGTGATCCTGCCCTTCTACTCTGCTCTCGTGAGACCTCACTTGGAGTATTGTGTGCAGTTCTGGTGTCCTCAACATAAAAAGGACATGGAACTGTTGGAATAAGTCCAGAGGAAGGCCACGAGGATGATCAGGGGACTGGAGCAACTCCCTTATGAAGAAAGGCTGAGAAAGTTGGGGCTGTTCAGCCTGGGAAAGAGAAGGCTATGTGGAGACCTCATAGCAGCCTTCCAGTATCTGAAGGGGCCTACAAAGATGCTGGAGAGGGACTCTTCGTTAGGGGCTGTAGTGCTAGGACAAGGGGTAATGGGTTAAAACTTAAACAGGGGAAGTTTAATTTGGATATAAGGAGGAAATTCTTTCCTGTTAGGGTGGTGAGGCACTGGAATAGGTTGCCAAGGGAGGTTGTGAATGCTCCATCCCTGGCTGTGTTCAAGGTCAGGCTGGATGAGGCCTTGGGTAATATGGTTTAGAGTGAGGTGTCCCTGCCCATGGCAGGGGGGTTGGAACTGGATGATCTTAAGGTCCTTTCCAACCCTAACTATTCTATGATTCTATGATTCTATGAGACCTTGCTGCTCTTTAGAAGCCTGTTAGAGACACTGAGTATTGAAACAAGTAACATATGATGATCTTGATGCCTTCTAGCCTTTTCTCCAGCTCTGTCTCAGTTGCCCTTGGGGTATAACTTCCAATCCATACTGCTTAATTTCTTATGAATGCATGCGCTTACAGGAGAAGCATTTCCGTATTTTTAGGTGTTTCTCATGGTATATGAGACCCCTGTCCTAAAAGATGTGTATTCTGTCAATTAAGTTCTTATTTAATGTTTCTGCTGCCTTATGCTTCCCATATTTTCTGGTCTCAGTGAACAGATTCCAGGACTCTGAAAAAAAATGTATACTTCCATGGTTTTGGTTTTTTTTTCTTTTTTATTTCCCATGAAAATTAAACTTTAAACCTTTAATGACACTGAAATCTTTATTTACCATGCGTATTATTGTTTCATGTCTTACACCACAGTCAAATAACTCTTTCAAAACTTCAGCAAGAAGTTACAGTGTTTCTTGCATAAATGTGTTATTTCTGTAAAAGAATTCTTCAGCACTTAGAATAAGGCAACAAAATGTAACTTATTCAAAAAGTAAAAGTGGAGCTTTGTTTATGATTATGTGTACAAATGCTCTTTCATTTGTTTATATGCAGTGTCTGGAAGAATTAAAAAAAACAAATATTTGATAATGCTTTATTTAATCTACTTACTCAATCTTTCAGTTGAACTGAGTGTCCCAAAGAGTATACAAGGTGGAGTTTTTTTCCCTTGAAAATATTTTATAATTCAGATTATATTATTGTAATCACTTGAACAACTTGAGAGGATATTTTTGCATAGAAATGCCATGACACCTGCGGTAGTAGATGTTAACATCACACTATATTCTTGATCACAGATTGCTTGAAATTTTCTCTTTTTAGCTACATAGTACAAAAGCAGAAAGATTTGGTTCTATGAACTTTTTTGTCATGTTTTATTGTATTATGTAGTTATGTAGTTGACATTTCACATACTGATAGCTGTTATTTTATGCAGAATTGTTTTCCTACAGTGTTTTCTCTGATTTTAACAGATGAACTACAGTAGGTATTTAGTCCCTTGGCCACAGTTTTTTATACTGGTAGAACATCATAGATTTCAGTTTCATGAGACTATAACTGCTGACATGGCAAATATGTTCTAATTTCATTTTTTGACATAGTTGCTTTGTCAAGAAAAGCCTAGACATAAATTACAGTATAGAATTAGAGATAGAACCTAAAAAAATAGCAATTAATTTAATGAAAGAATTATCCTAAACCTTTCTCCTCAAAGCTGAGTGAACTCTGACAGATATTTTAGGTTTTTTTAAAAATGCTGATGATAGAAAGTTTTTTATTTCCCCAGTTTATTCTGTACTTTTTAGCAGCAACATAAGGCTGCATATAATTTGAATGTATATGTAAAATTCAGGTGTGATACATTGCTTATAGCTGCAAGTATATGAAATAAGAACTGAAATAATTTTATTTTGGTATAACTTGGTTATAACTGAGTTAAGCAGTTGGATTGCTACAGCATATAATCAATAAGGAGTCATAATTATCAAAGGTCAGTAACTGGGCTGCTGTGACAGCCAGAACGTATGTTATCTATTCAGCAAGAGTTATATGAGCAGTTCTGAAGTAGTATCTTTGGATATGCTTGAGTTTTAGTAGGAATAAACCTACAAAAAAAACCCCAACCTTATTTTTAATGCTCTTAAGGAAGGCACTGAAGAAAATCCTAATTTATAGAATCACTCTGGTAACCTTTTGGGAAAGTTTTTTATTTGCCTAAGACATTCACATGTGCTGTTTGACAATCAGGCTGTAGTTTTAAAGTGAAGATAAGAACAATTTTTTGTACTCTTTTAAGGTAAAATTGCATTACTGTCACCAAACATTCTGTTTGGGATTTTTTTTTAAGATAAACTACTTCAGTTTCTCAATATCATTTGAATTTTAATGTGGTCTTGAAAGCCTAATCCAGCCTGAAGTGTTCTGCAAATTGAATAGTGTACTTTATTTTCTATTATAAAATGATAAATGTATTGAACAGTACTGAAGGAAAATGCATATGTAAACACACTCAAATTTTTGTTGTTGTTCTACTGTGAGCAATGAATAACAGCTAAGTACAGTTTTCCAACCATTCCACTTACCTTGCAGCAGATTCTTCTTCACTGTTATTTTCTAGTTCATGTAAGAAATTAGTACTAGACACGACCTGAAACATGTAGTATTTCTAACATACTAAAGAGATTAAGTATCCTGTTGAATGAAATTTCTTTGTTATGACATGATTTATTGGCTGGTAATAAACACCTTTTGATTTTCCAAATTTTTGTACTAATATTTTTCAGCAGCTGGAGCCTGATAACTGTGGTCCATTTTCTTCTTTTTTAAAAACAGTATATTTTTGTTATTTTTTTCTAATCTTCTGGAATATCATTTATACTCTGCAAAAAATTTGATTAACCTGATTAAATTTCATCTGACTTATCTAAGAATTTTTTTTTTCTTAGTCTGTCTTGGTGTGACGTACATTTATCCATAACCTCCTTAATGTAAACTGAAGCAGGAAAAGTGTTAAGACTTCATACTTCCCAGCTTATTCAATAGTGTTTGGTGCCCTTTAAATAATAATTCAGTTCTTTCTTGCCTATCCTTTTGCTTCCAATTAACTGATAGTATGTTTTCCCTTCCTGTGCCTTGGCTGATTTTTTCCTGTGCCTTGGCTATCCTGGCTACTGTTAATTTACTAAAGGCAAGGGAATGACTACTAGACCAGTGGTTAAGTGTTAAAAAAAGATTGCTTAAACTCATCCATTTTAATGACAGATTAGTCTTGAAGATAACTAATGACAGATGTGCAAGAAAAAGAGCCAATAGTAAATTAGCAGCTAAGCATTGTAAGCTATTAAGAGTAAGAATCTTTCCCTTGTTTGCTTTCATCCACAAGTGTAATTGAGCCTCCTGTACTATTGTTGAGCTATGCAACCTGGGTCACAATATTTTCTGATTGGGTCTAAGCTGGTCACCATGAGTCACCTCATAATCAGTGGGAAGAAGATGGCATTTGCAAAGGGTTGTTCAGCGTAGCTATCAGGTGTCTTTCTGGGGTGACACGAACCAATCTCTGGAAGTTGTCACTGTTGAATGTAAAAGTAGACAAAAATTAGGAGTTATTATTTAAACATTTGCAATGCAGATGTCAAATAAAATTAATTGTATCCAAATCTACAATTTTTTTTTTATTTCATGTAATTGAAAACTAATGCATTTATTCAGATTTACACAGAGGTAATTAGGGAGAAGAAATAATGTGCAATGCTAATCCATTTAACTTAATCTTAAAAGTCTGAAAATAGACAAATAAATGCCATTACTTAACCAGTACTGCTGACTTCTGGTTGTTTTGTTTTCTTACCTGCTTGTCCATTTGTTTTGTAATAATTTCAGATAAGCACAATAATTTTCAAGTGAACAATGTCATTGTTTTCTTAGAAATGCAATTCTTAATCCTGGTCAAGACTTTTCTGGAAAATGAAAACTTAAAATTTACATTCCTCTAGTGTTTTGCTAAATATGAGAGCAATTTAATTGTTTCATTTGTGTGGTTTTCTTTTAAGTTTACTGATAAAAATGAGTCTCTGATAATGTCCAAGAGAAGTATTATTTTGGGTAACATTTAAGTTTAAGGTTTACAGTATACAAAATCTGAATAAGGCTATCAATTTGGAGAAAAGCCATTTGAAGTTAGATTGTGGTAGTGTCATGGTGTAGCTCATTACTTATTTATTTATCCTGGAAGTTTGGTGCTCTTTCCATCTTTTTTTCTCAATGTGATTTTCATCACTGCTTTGTCCTCAAAGTAAGATATGTCTTTTAATCACAATTTTATGAATGGTGGACAAAAATGGGTAAATTTGTCTAGCAAAGACTTTTTTTTTTATCTATTTGGAGAGAAGAATAAGAGACACTTTTATTTTAAACCAGTTGAGCATATGAATTTGCGTGAAGTGGAAAGCACTAGGGGTGTTACTGTGCAAAATTTCTCTATGCTGTCAGTACATACTTTTGCAAATAGATGAATATCAATACATAATGCTGGCATAAATGACTGTAAAAAGGGAAAGAGAAAGAAAACTAATCTCATTCAGATATCCCTATTTTAACAGTATCATGGGTGATATCAAATATGCTATCAACATTTGGAGTAATTTGAAGAATAAAAAGAAACCAACATTTTTGACCTTCACAAGTATGAAAGTTGCAGCAAGATACACGGTATTCTTTCAAAAATGTTCTTGAATAGTATTGAATCAGATTTCTTTTGTCTTTGCATAATGTAGTAGCAAATACATTTATGAAATGTAGCTCAATGGGGTATAAAATCAACGTTTAAACAAAATCAGTTATACTACTATTATTTAATTTTCCTGTTATTTAGGATACATCTGAACAAACTGCACACCTAAAACAAAATATAAGCATACTCAAAAGTTTTCCAAATGAAAGCCTGTTAACATGACACTAACACATTTTCAAGAACTTAAAACTCTTTTCAATTCTAAATCATATTGTGGTAATCGAATGTTTTCTGTAATTGAAATGATCTTAAATGGCAATTATTGAAATGCTTGTTAGGTTAATAAATTTTATTCAGCAGAAAATCTTATCCAGTTTTCATCCTTCTTTGTAGGTTTCTTTCAGTTTTCCTTAGCATAATGGTCATGAAGGATAGGTCTACCTTACTGTACCAAGGATAACCCTTATTCTGGGTCACTTCTTTTGTGCTTCTTTTATCATAAAGGAAGACACTGTCAGTAAGATATGAACACCTTAGGAGTGAAAAGCAATATTTATTTTGTTTTGCTAATACCATGCAAAGTATTAATATGCTTGCGAACCCTAATGCTGATCTCTGATGAGTCTTAGTCTACTGGGGAGTTAGTAGTCAGATGGGGAAGCACCTTATTGTTCTTTGAACAGGCTGATTCTGACTGTTGCTGAATTTTTCTCAGGATTTAATTAATTTTCACTTCAGCGTTTTTCATATTGAATCTCTGACCTGCCGATTATCACTGTCTCAACACCTACACTTCCTCCTCTCACCCTTTTTTTTTAAAAAAAGAAATTTCTACTACTTTAGACCACTTATATTTTTATACTTATAATAATTCTCTCAGCAAAACAGTGCCAAAGTCACACAGCTGTGTTGCAGAAAATTAAGCCTTGGATCACAAGCAGCTGTACTTGTTGATCAAGGGGTATATTCATGTACTGTAATTTGTTGTGTGCACATTTGCATTGGAAGTATTAGTTCTCATGTATTAAATTTAAATAATTATCAATTAAATAAAACATTTATGAATAAAAACATATAAAGTCTAGTAAAACATCTGGATTTCAGTTGCAGTATTTATCTTAAATTTGTCTTCACAAATTTCTGAAAGCTTGATTTCTTTCCTTTGGTATGATTTCTAATTTTCAGAAAGAACACATTTTCAAAAAAAAAAAACAAAAACAAAAACAACACAAAACAAAATTTCTTCAATTTTTCTTGTTATTATTTGCAAATATTTATTTTAGTACCTTTAAAGATAGCTGCCTGCTGACATTACCACTAGGGAATTTAGGAGCTGCAAATACTATGACTCACAAAGCACCTAAGATTAATAATAATTTAGGTCCCTGTTAAGTAGGCAGCATTGAATAAACTGGCTCATATACCTTTAAATAATTATTGATTAAAATGTGTTTCATTTTTGAAAAAATATTTGATCAAAAAATCAAATTATCAAAAATCAAATTTAAATTTCAGATATACTTTAAAATTTGTTGAAAGCCACTTATCTCTTGGCATAGAAAAATGTGTCCCTATTAATTGGAATTTGTGTGAAATATTGCCCTGTTCAAATGTAAATTAGTATTCATTAACATTTGGCAGTAAACACTACTTGGAAAACACCCTACTATAGCATTCATTTTTATTCACATAAATAGCATGGAAAGTAATAATATGTTGCATTTGCCTCATGTTCTTCATTTTGAAACAATTGATAAGCAAGGCAGTGAAGACCCAGAAAAGATTTTATAAGCCCTAGTATTGTACCTATGATAAGTGCTCAGGTTCAGTATTGCATTTATAGTATATATATTACGTGGTTGAAAATAAGGACTTCTGCCCTCATGAAGAATTCTCATGGCCAGAAGCCCTAAAGACAATAGAAATATAAAATAACAACTAAGAAAGAAAGGATTTAACTGAAAGAGTTGTCTACAGGAGTTGAGGTAGATCCAGACATGAGTTAGGAATCTTCATGAAAGAGTTTCAGAGCTGAAAGTCTGAATTTTACTTTTTTTTTTTTTTTTGTAAATGGTTGTAAAGTGTCTAAGAAATTTCTGTTGATAAGAACACACATACATTTTTTTACATGAATGTGCAGGTCTTTTTTGATTGATTTCCAGGTTTTCCCACATAAGAAACTTTTTCCCTTTTTTGTTTCCTTTGTTTTTTCTTCCTTTTTTTTCTTTTTCCTCCTTTTTTTTCTTTTTCCTTTGAAGAAATGTGTTGAACAATCACATTAATATGTAAAGTGTTGTCTATTTAGGAGTTCCAAAGTCACTGCTACCATTCATGCACTAATCCATTTTTCCCGCAGTGGACTGCAGACTGCTATTGAGCCTGTATGGCATCATGGCATCTTGAAAAGAGAAGGGACCATTTCAAAGATATCTTTAAAAATGATCTCTCAGTGTCAGAGGTGCTGAAATATGTCAATTTTTGTGAATGTGACTCATGTCCTCTCAGAAAAACAAACCAGCAATGAATAGCTATGTGAGTGTTTTGCATATACATTTAATATTGTTATTCATGATACTAAAACTATACCAGATTATAAAAATTAATTTGTTTTATTGGGATGAGAATTTATGGGTGTTAAACTTTTTTTTTAAGTTTACGTGCATATTATTCCTCTTTCATCATATTTTAATTAAGTATTATCCAGTAATTTAACCTGTCTTGTACTGTATAAAATTTAAAATATTCTATGTTCCATGTTTTAATAAATTTAGTTTTTTTATTGAATATACTGAAGTGCTGCAGGACCAAATTCTTCATTGAACTTCATAATATTACAAATGGGAAATAAATCTGTAGAAGCTGAGGTAGGAAATTTATTCTTCTTCAGTAAGTATTTAATTGTTTATAATCAGGAAATTATCAGTAATGGGGTATATTTCTTCCTTCTTTGTATTCAGCGTATGTTGCTTCCTAAATTTTAATATTTTCTGGGGAGCTAGATGTAGAATTCTAAGGTAAAAGAGGTGAAAATATTTTAGATTAATAAAAAATTATGACACAAGTATTTTGTACAGAAAAGATATGATTTAGGGAGGAAGGGAGAGAAGATATGCAGAATATTTTTTAGGCTGTGTTGAAGTTTAGTTGATGATAAATATAAAGGTAATAAATACTTAGTCTTCTTGAAGCAAAAGATACTACCTGTGTAGCCCTTTATTTGCAGCTCAATAAATTGTGGTGTAGTTTTTTTTCCTGCAGTTTATTCTGTACTTTTTTCAATGCTGGTATTGAATATTGAAAGGTCTCCATGTAGATCATAAAGACTCCATTAAAAAAATAACAGAATAATGAATTTAATGAAAACTTTTGAACAGAAATTCCTGTTTTCTTACCAAAGTATATTTTACATATCTAAGTTTTATAGCCTTGTTGCTGATACCATTTAAGAGACTTTCAGTCCAGCAACATATATGTATACACATAAAATACCAAATATTAAGGTGACTAAGTGCCACTAAAACACATAAGTTCAAATGATAAAACTGCAGTGACAAAAGGTTGATTATAAAATAAATAGCAGCAAATATCCATCACTTTTGTGCCCATGTTTGTAACATTCTTATAGTCAGGTAACCTTTTCAGTAACACCACTAACAGTATTTAACATTACGAGACTTAAAATAACTATTACAACCTGCTGGTTTTGATTACTTTGCTCAAATGCTCTAGCCTTTAATACAAAATTTACTTCTCAAACATACTCAAAAGTCTTCCTTCTTAGAAAAAAAATAAAAAAATCTATTTTCAGAATTTTTTGAATTTTACATTTCATTTAAATGATCCTTACAAAGTTTAATTGAGTAAGAAAAAATGTTAGTTATGAAGCTGTGTCTGATAATTTTACAGTCCACTGTATTTATATTTTATGTGTGAAGATTTGCCATCAAGTAGAAAGATTTTAGCTATATATATACATAAAGTCTATGAACACTACAAGCAGAATAAAAGATTTCATTTTGTTAAAATGTTATTAAGAGCAAACTGTGATATTAATTAAAAAGTGCACTCAAAGTCAATTCCAGTTTCAGAGGTATTGATTTTTCCTTCTGTGTTCTCCTTTTTAACTATACAGAAAATTACCACAAATTGCTGGAGTTTTATTTTGAGAACTTAAAAACTATCTGTTTTAGCTATATATTGCATTTACCATTTGTTTCTGAAAGAAAGCATAGCTGAAACAAACCTGATCATTTCATTATTATAGATTTGTACATTAAAGGTCTAAATATATTTGTATGTTTTAAAATGAGGATGTAGCACACCAGTGGATCTGGTTTTCTGTACACATACTGCCTGGAACTTGATCCTCCTGTGAATCTGACTCACAGATTCTTTGGGCTTGCTGCTCATGTAAGAAACAAATGCACAAATTATGGTCTTTAGTTCCTGTGTACTATCTTCAGGTCCCTTTACAAATGTAGGTTAGGCTTTAAGACAGATTCTTTAAGGACAGTTTTGTGGCTAGAAGAATGGATTTTTTAAGAACTAAGGATAAAGTAAACGTAGGATAGAGCAAAGTTGGAATTAGCTACAGACTGAACACATTAAAATTTATGTGCACTTAGATATTACATGTGGCTTTGAAAGTGAAATACTGTGGTTTATATTATATTCAATAGTAAGATTTGGCACCATACAGTTGCCTTGATTTTCAAAGAGATATAACAGATATGGCAGCTATAACATAGTCCCTGTGCCCTTCTCAAGTGACAGCTGCATAAGATACCTAAAGGCACAAATCCTCTACTGATGACTATTTTCTGATATTTGACATACTTTGTTAGCTATTGCATATATATTATGATTGTTTTATTTTTTTTAAATGTACTGTTTTAGGTTATTCTTGCTATAGTGTATCTAAGTTCTTCAGAAGTCTCTCATTTGCCTGTGCATTGTCTGTGTGTTTACACAACATAAATTCCAAAATTCTGTGTTAGCTCTTATACCCGACACTATGTCCATATAAGTGTATTATATGGCCAGATAGAAATATGATGTCTCAGTGCCTTATGCACTTGAATGCTGAATGGCACTGCAGACACTAAGTCCCCTTGTCAGTACTTATTTACCTGTAATTTACTAACTTATATGTTTAGCTTTATATAGATCATAGCAGCCTTCCAGTATCTGAAGGGGTCCTATAAGGATGCTGGGGAGGGACCATTCATTAGGGACCTTAGTGATAGGACAAGGAGTAATGGGTTAAAGCTTAAACAGACGAAGTTTAGATAGGATATAAGGATGAAGTTCTTTACTGTAAGGGTGGTGAGGCACTGGAATGGGTTGCCTGGGGAAGCTGTGAAGGCTCCATCCCTGGCAGTGTTCAAGACCACGTTGGACGAAGCCTTGGGTGAGATGGTTTAGTGTGAGGTGCCACTGCCCATGGCAGAGGGGGAATCAGCAGGTCGAAGGAGGGGATCCTGCCCTTGTGAGACCTCACCTGGAGTATTGTGTGCAGTTCTGGTGTCCTCAATATAAAAAGGACATGGAACTGTTGGAACAACTCCAGAGGAGGGCCACGAGGATGATCAGGGGACTGGAGCACCTCCCGCATAAAGACAGGCTGAGAAAGTTGGGGCTGTTCAGCCTGGAGAAGAGAAGGCTGCACGGAGACCTCATAGCAGCCTTCCAGTATCTGAAGGGGGCCTACAGGGATGCTGTAAGGTACTCTTCATTAGGGACCGTAGTGACAGGACAAGGGGTAATGGGTTAAAACTTAAACAGGGGAAGTTCAGATTGGAGATAAGGAGGAAATTCTTTCCTGTTAGGGTGGTGAGGCACTGGAATAGGTTGCCCGGGGAGGTTGCGAATGCTCCATCCCTGGCAGTGTTCAAGGTCACGTTGGATGAAGCCTTAGGTGAGGTGGTTTAGTGTGAGGTGTCCCTGCCCATGGCAGGGGGGTTGGAACTTGATGATTTTCAGGTCCTTTCCAACCCTAACTATTGATTCTATGATTCTATCTTAAGGTCCCTTCCAACCCTAACTATTCTATGATTCTATGATTCCATGATTCTATGATTTTATGATTCTATGATCCTATGATCCTATGATTCTATGACGCTACAAAGAATATGTGGTGAAACCAGTCAGATAACCTTACTTTAAAATTCAATGAAGTTAATGTCCAACAAAAATCATTGGTGCACAGACTAACATCATTAGCTTGCCATGTCACACCATTCCTCCCCAATACAAATATATCTGGGTGGATAGAAATCCACCATCTAGATTATTTCTACTAGGAAAAAGGTGATGTGGCCGGCAGAGCATCATGTATGGACTAGTTTCAGCCAAGTGAAATTGAGAAATAAAAGACCAATAAGTCTAAAAGCCTATGAAGCTTCAGAAAGGGTAATATAAATTATAAGATGGAGGACGGTTAAGAAGTTAAATTAAAAAAAAAAAAATCAAACAAACAATGGTGAAAAACAACTAACCAAAAAAAAAAAAAAACAAAAAAGCCCCACCAAAAAAAACAAAGCAAAAACAAAACCCAAAAAAACCAACCAAACAAAACAAAACTACACTTGGTCTGGCATTTGGCAGTTTGTTTCTTCTGTTGTTCTAAAGGTTCTTTTTGATCTTCATGCACTTTTAGGAGTGGTACTCTGGAAATGTGATGGAAGAAAGTTGGAGAAAAAAAGGTGTCAAAAGACACAAGAGAGAGAGAAGAAACCATTTTGCAAAGTATATGTGTTCTGTTAGAGTTAGGCATGAGCTCACTGATAAACATTTATAGAACACTGTTCTTTCCTTCTGTTTTAATTTAACTTAAAGAGCATGTTTTGGCTTACAAAAAAAAAAAAATCTAGCCAGAAGGTTTCAGCAGTATTTTTCAGGGTTTATTTTTCATTAAAACCAGATGATAATAGTTTGCAATATGTTAGCCTGGCATTTAATAAGATGACCCAGAATCACAAAAATGCAGCCAATTCTATTTCTTTGTTTAATTCTTGTTTGAGCTGCCTGAAGATTCACTGTGCCTGTATAAAAATTTAAATTAATAATATAACAGATAATATATTTACTTTTCTGTCAGGCAAACATGTTTCATTATGACTATCAAAGATGATTTATCCAGAGTTGCATAGTCCAAAGAACTCAGGAGTTCTCAAAGAGATCAAATTTTTTTTCATGCTGTCATCCAGATAAGTCATATTTGTTAGGTTTCTCTTCTCTCTTTTAACAGACTACTTGGGTAGAATATTAATTATTTTTGCCTGACTCTTTATTTGTTTGGGTTTTTTTTTGTTTTTTTGTTTGCTTGGTTTTACAGAAGCAATTAAGGCTATGTACTCCAAAATGCATCTATCCAATTTCATTACATATATTAGTTCAATTATGTTAAAAGCAAAATCTCTTCTGCTGTAGACTGTTTATTAATAACTCATTTTGAACCAATAAAAAATACAATTCACAAAATATTGCTGTAATAAAATATTTCCAGTATGATTGACTCCACTAACAGATAGGAACAGTTTAAGTGTTATCTTAAATTAATAGAAGATTACATCTGGAAAGGAATTTAGGCACTGCAGCATATTATTGCAGTACCTCATTTTCAATTCTGGTTTTCACATGTGTTCATTGCAGACTGAAATCCCAGACATTTTTATTAGACTATTATCTTCCTAAACAAAATTACATATTTGAGGCTGACTAGAAGGCTAGAGTGCTGTATGATGAGCCAATAGCTAGACAATAACAAGTGTCTGTTCAGTGCCATTAGTCTTCAGACAATACTGATCTCCAGGGAGGCTGTTTTCTCCGTTAGTGATTAACAGTCCTTCTTAAGATACAGAGCACAGCAAGAAAAGGTTTGTTTCCCTTTCACGCAGCAGTTTATTAGGATAGGATACAGTACATGTGAAGTCATATTCCTTCCTCTCCGTGCAGAGAGGGGTATTTTGCATATGTCATATCTTCCAGGCTATAGATTACTGTGGAGTGAAATTCTAATATTAAGAGCAAGATTTAAAATATTTGTTTGTCTTGATAGAAAGAGAAAAGCATAAACAAGCCACTGAATGATCTTGTTTATCCACATATCTATTAATTCTGTCGTTTGTAGTGTCTTAATTTGTTTGGTATAAGAGTTATAAAGATGTAGCTCTCTGTCTACCCATGAAAACTTTAAAAATTAGCCATTCTTCTGCAATGCCAGTATTAATGCTGTTTTAGATAAACAATCGCATGATTTTGATATAAATTCATTTGATTCATTTGTGTGAGGTGGTTTGTTCTTGTTTACCTATGTCCTGTTTAGCTTAAAATCCCTTCAATTTCAGGCAAAGCCTCTGCAGACCCCTTTCCAGAAAGGATTATACTGTGAGAACTGATCTTTTATATCAGATTAATAGATATAAGTGTATAATATCAAGTAATTTGAAAATACTTAACATTTAATAACCAGATCGGAGATTGTAACTCGCAATGGAAAGTTTTATAAAATAAAATTTTTGCCTGTATCAGTATATTAACAGAGAACAAGAATAACATATAGGACTATTCTCTAAGCTTAAAATTCTGCTTGGCTTCCAAGTGGATGTTCAGTATTTCACCTACTGTTACTCTCTTTTGTCTTCAGCTTTTCCCATGAATTGCTAGAAACTTGCAACTGTTACAAGTTTTCTATTTAAACCAATCATCACATTTTAGGTAAAATTTTTTTTTTTCTTACTGAGTGAGGTAATTGGAGTTCTTACTTGGCCTACTGTTGAGTTTTTAAATTAGAGCAGGCTGATAATTTATTTAGCTGTCTAAATAATAGTAACAAAGTCATTCCAAAGCAAAATGTCTTTTATCCAGTACATCTTGATGCAAGATGAGCTCTGTCAAGTTATGTACATAACCATGACAGATTGAGGGTTCTTAAATTTTTATTATTGCCACAAAGAAATAAGTAATATAAGATATTATTTTAATCATTATTTATGCAAACAGAAGTCAGCACTGTGACATGAAGTTAATTTAAGATGTAGCACTGGCTGTTGAATTGTACCTGCATGCTTTATTTACATAATGAAAATAATTAGAGCTGTCTTTTCAAATGTGTATGCTTTTAGTTCTTTGCTCAGTGGTATTTTAACTCTTATAAACTTGCTTGTTTCTCAGTTACTGAAAAGAAATATTTTTTTTTGATGCTACGAATATCTCTTACTAAGATAATTTTTATGCTCATTCCAGCTTATCGAACAAAATAATATTGATTGCCTATGTAAGACTGAAGTTATTAACTTGTGAAATTATTAGCCTCTGACATGAATGAAAGGTAAATTTGAATGCTTTATTTCTAAGGGCATTGTAAGTTCACTTGTTGAACTTAATAGCTCATTACTGAAGGAATATTGGACAAGGTATTCTTGCCAAGAACTATATATAAATAGATACAATATGAAACATGACAAAATTAATACCTAGAATAAATCATTGCTATATTGAAATAATACTGGAGAACAACTCAACCCACTACGCCTACAATAATTCACATTCAGTAAAACAATGCAACATCCACAGATATTAGGATTTCTAAGTTAAAAGAGATTCAAGGAAAGGAGGAGCTCAAATAATGATGTTGTCTGATTGTCATGCTTGTATAATTCCAATGCAGTGATAGTTTATCTTAAGATAAATAAAATATGATAACTGCTATGTTTTGTTTTTGGTGGCACTGCAGGTTCTGCACATACCACATGTTCATTGGATTGCATACTGTGTTGTGCTTAATAGCGTACTTGTAACTATAAATAGGATTATTTATTATAATTAGTCCTTGATAAATGAATATACAAATCAGATTATAGTTAGATCATTTTAATTAAGTAGATATATTTTCTCTGCATTACAATGGCAGAAGTAAAACTCTCGTTATGTTCTCATATATTCACATTTGTGATACTGAACACAATTTAATTATGTTTATCAAAATCAACTGTGGGAATTAGCTACAGTAAGCATTCTCAGATGGGTTGCTGGCATACAGATTTGACTATTCCAAGCTGATACATGGATCCATGTATCCAGGCTGGAAAGTGCTGATGCTTTACAGAGGCTTTTTCAAAATAAGAATAACTGCACAAGTAACTGATAGACTCAACCTGAAAAAATACTACCTCTGAAATATGGTTAGAAAACTTGGACTCTTAATTTGGGTTTGGGAAATCTGGCTTTGACTAAACCCAAAATTTGGATATAGTATATAATGCTAGAAAACCATACAAAGGCCATCCCTGCACTAGTATCAGTCTGCCTTGATTATGTGCACGCTTGCAGGGAGTCTCATTCTGATATTTGCATAACCAAGGTCTTGAACCTTGCTGCTGCATACTAAACCCAGTGATTCTGCCAACATCATCTCTATAGAAATCCCAAGCCACAGTGAACAAAGTTTATCATCACATTTGTCCCTCATAAATTGCAATAATACTAAAAAAAAAAATTATCAGTAGCATATTAGTTAAGTAATTCACAATAATAGTGAAGTAGCTGAAATTCTGAAACAAATTAAAAAGTTCGGATTCATTTATCTCTCCTATTTCAAAGGCATCAAATTCGTAGAAGCTTTCAGAAGATATAGGAGTTATTGTCATACTTGTAGTATCTCTTCTGACACATTATTGTTTTTCGTATTGCATAACTGTACTATTTAAAAGGAGGAAACAAGAGAAGTTTTCTGTTCCAACCCAACATCTGTTAGTGTCATGTCTAAGGTGTTTTGTTTTTTTTGGTTGGGTTTTTTTTTTCTGGGAAGTCCAGGATGCTTATTTTACTCTGTTGGTGCAAGTTGTTGATTAAATTAAGAACTTTGACAGCCTAGACCTACCAGTCCTCTGGCTGTAAGGAAATAATGTAAAAAAGAAACATCAGTTTGCTTCCCAGAGGTTATTCTTTAAAACTAAAGAAGTCAAATGTCTTGGAAATAACACTGCAACAATATTTTTTTATAAGGTCTGTGGGATGTACATGCTGATATACAGTACATTCGCAAGGAGCTCACACCAAAGTGCTTCTAGGGAAGTTCAGATGGTTTATTCACAGTATATGTAGATCATAAGGTTTGTACCTCCTTAAAAAGCAAGATTCACTACACAGTTATATCAGTATGCTTGTCTGTAGTTAAGTGATTATGAAATGCTTGCATATAGCAATTTGACTCCCGCAACATAGGCATGGTTCATAAAGCATACTCCTGCTGGAACTTGATGTACTTGAATTAAAATCAGTAACACAAAAGCGCAAAGGAACCAGTGAGTAGAAAGGTGGTGGACATAGAGTGACAAACTATACTGTACATTTCAAAGTGTTTGAAATAGCTTCAGCTAAGACATTTCTTTGATTATAAGTCTCTACTGTTTGGATTTATTTTTTTTTTTTTTTCCTTTCGTAGCTGAATGTCTTTTTCCATTCGGATAATACTTTCATTTGTTTTCTGTTCTAGGAGCATAAGATGCAAGTTGAGACATCATAACATAAAATAAAGACAAGAAAACATTGAAATTTAGAGAGTGAAAAAAGAAAATCATGACTTCTAAGCATCACCTGTCTCTACATAAAACCATATTGACTGGTGTATAAATAGGGCAGATTTTTGGCTCTCAGTACTGGAATGGATATTCTCGGGTGGCTTATATAACAGATACCAGTTCTTTATAGCTATTCCGTGATATTATTCATAGAACCTTATTGGCAACATAGTTGCCAAAATGGTTTCTTTCTTTGAGGCCTGTATCTGACAGAACCATAAAGAAGAACCTGACAGAAGCAGCAAAAGGGACTATGTTGTCAGAGAAATATTCAGAAAATATACATTTACTCTTGACCATCCAAATATTGCACAGGTTTGGGCCCTGCTTACAAATCAAAATTATCTGACAATTCGATAAAAGAACAGTTTTTATACTCATTTGTCCAACCATTTAAATAAATAAAAGAAAGGAAGTCACAGAAGTTAAAATTCAGATTCCAATTATTTTGGTTTTGAGTATACATACATATTTACATTCTTAGAAATATCAAAATGATAATGATTTATATCCATATTCTGCAGCTGCATATGACTGCATGATCAAGAGCACTATAGAATTGGATCCTGTTCTGTTTGACTAACATATTTCTCGAGGCTTCATTTATTTAGACTGATTTGTAAGCATTTTTCAAGTACTCTGCTTTTGTTTAAAATAGGTTTTGTAGCTCTTAATGAATTCTCATATCCTTCTTGACAACTCTTAGAAGCAAATTTCCATTTTTAGGTATAATGTTTTATAGAATAGCGAGTGTTGACTTCTATCATTGAGAACAGATACAGGTATTACTGAAAATAATAATAACAATTTGTCTTAACAGAATAGCCCCAACTGTTTTGCTTTATTAATATTAATGTTGTTAATAATATATTAATAAGAGAAGGCCAAAATCTACTGCAATGTAAATTGTCAGTGTTCTCTAAATTTGGTGGACTGTATTCAGAAAAGCTGTGTAATAAGTTATGAAGTTTCTTAGTCTGGGTTTTTTTAAGTGTAATCTTAATGTTTATTTTGAGGAAAAATGAATGGTTCATTTTGTTATCTTTCTATTTCATTATCAATTTCATAACCTTGTTGCTTTTATGCATGACTTTTTGAAAGCATTAGTGACTAAGAAAGAAATATATCTCTGAGGCTGTTAAGACTTTATGAGCCTCTCCTTGGTGAAAGTATTTATTTCTCTATCCTTCTGAGGACTGCAGAGTTTCTCAAAGATTTGATCTATTCCTTGTTGGGTTTTTTTTTGTGATAGTAAATGTAATATATTTTGGGGTTTTTTTCTCTGATGTGACATTTTCAGGCTGCTTTAGATTACATTTAAAAGTAGTCTTCTCCGTTACTACGATAGATTTGCATACCACTTCTCTGATTTTAAAAGATGCATTCACCTTTGACCTTAATTGGATTTGTGAAATCAAGACCTGCTTTTTGCTACTTTTTTTGCAGGAATTTATGTTTGAAAATGTATGTCATTGGTTTAAGCCCAGACAGTAACTCAGAAACACAAATTCGCTCATTCACCCCTCCCTTTTTTCCCTCCTCCTACCCTGCTCCCAGAGGGATTGGGAGGAGAGTCAAAAGGATGTTAACTCCCACAGGTTGAGATAAGAACTGCCCAGAAACTAAGGTATAACACAAAACTACTACTGCTACCCCCAATAATAATAATGATAAGGGAAATAACAAGGGGAGAGAATATAAAAACTAAAACGGGAAAAGCAAAGAAAACGATAAACACAAGTGACACACAATACAGTTGCCCACCACCTGCCTACCACTACCCAGCCCAACCTGAGCTGCGATCTGTGCCTTCTGGGTGACTCCCCCCAGTTTATATACTGGGAATGATGTGCTTTGGTATGGAATAGCCCTTTGGCTAGTTTGCTTCAAGAATTCTTTCTCTCCTTTCTCCCAGCTGCTTGTGCCATTCCTCACTTGCAGAGAGTGAGACTGAAGAAGTCCTTGATCAGGGTAAGCACTATTTAGCAGCAACTAAAACCCTGGTGTGTCATCAGCATTGTCCTCAGACTGAAGCTACTGCACCAGCTACTAGGAAGGAGAAAAATAACTGTTGCAGCTGAACCCAGAACAATGTGAGAATGTGCAATTATTTTAATCTGTCATGTGTCATTTTATCCTTTGGAGTAAAAGATGGAAGGGAATTGGGAAAGCTAAATTTTTATTTTATGCCTGAGTGTATTTTTTGATATTCTAACAGGTGTTCTTCCTAATTCTTGTTGGAATCAATGGTCTTAAAGATTGCCAACTTAAATGATTTTATGATTCTATATGATACCAACCTGGGTGGGACTGTTATTCTGCTTGAGGATTTGAAGTCTCTACAGAGAGATCTGGACACACTGGATTAGTGGGCTGAGGCCAACTGCATGGAGTTGTGTATGAAGGTGGTGAGGCCCTGGAATGGGTTGCCCAAGGAAATTGTGAATGCTCCACCCCTGGTGGTGTTCAAGGCCTGGCTGGACAGAGCCTTGGGTGACACAGCTTAGTGCAAGGTGTCCCTTCCCATGGCAGAGGTGTTGGAACTGGATGATCTTAAGGTCCTTTCCAACCTTAACTATTCTATGATTCTACGATTCTATGTTTAACCATGGCACTTTTCCTATGACCAAGAAAAGTGCCAGGTCATAGCTGCTGGAGTGTGTCCAAGGAAGGGCAAAAAAGCTGGTGTAGGATCTAGAGCACAGGTCTTGTGGGGAATGGTTCAGGGAACTGGAGTTGTTTAGCCTGGAGAAAGTGTACAATACAAGCCATAAGATAAAACAGCCTCAAGTTGCACCAGGGGAGGTTTAGATTGGATATTAGGAAAATGTCTTCACCAAATGTTTGTCAAGCTTTGGAGCAAGCTTCCCAGGGCATTGGTAGATTCCCTTCCCTGGAGGTATTTAGAAGACATGCAGATGTGTCACTTAGGGACGTGGTTTCATGGAGGAATGGTGGACTTGGCAGTGCTTAGTTAAGAGTTGGACTCAATGATCTTAAGGGTCTTTTCCAGCTTTAACAATTATATTATTCTATTATTGTGTATGAATCATATGCATATGTGTGTATATGAAAATGTAAGCACACATAAAAATTTCATGTTATTATTACTAATGTTTTTTTACACTAACTGGTTTTCACTTTGATATTTAACTGAAAATGCTTAATTCTTTTTAAGAGAGTCTTTTGTATTAGCAGTGCAATTTATGTAAAGGCAACTAGAAAGCAAAGCTAATCAAATCTCTGCTTATTTCTAGTTTTCAAGTAATATGTGCCATAAGAGCGACAGTTCTACAAGACTAGTCAAGACTGGGGCCCTTATTCAAGAAATTTTGGAGGAATGAGCTTTAAGTACATGACAGCTGTCTGTATGGCCCCAGGGTGCAGTCATTCACAATTTAGATAGGCATTGTAAATTTTACACTAAATGAGCTTCCATACTGATACAACAGAAAGAGCCTTTATTTGTAACCAATTTGAATGTCACAAATTTGTCACAGAAATATGGTTGAATTTTAGTACTTAAATGGCACTTGAAAAATAAATCTCAGAATATTTTTCTAAATTGTTTCAGTGAAATGTTATTCTATGTATGTTAGCAAAAAAAAAATTATAAAATAAAGACCAAGGATGAAAAAAAAGACTTGCAGCATTTTTTTTTAATACACCCTGTAAGTTCTTCAACTTGTTTGTCAGAAAACACTATAAAATATCTCTGGAATAAATATAAATTATTGATTATAATCAGTAAAATAGGGGAAGATTACAGAAATTGCAAAAAAGAGCTTTAAACATGTAATTTACATTATCAGTTATCAAGAAACGAATAAAAACAATAATTTAAATTTAATGATTTCCCCAAATTTCAGAGCTGCTGTCATTTAAAAATCAATAATAATGTTTCCAGGTTAACAATGTATTCATTTAATATACTGAGGGCCTAGGGGTAGGAGACATTTACATGGCAGATCTTAAGTGATTTCACTTGCTAATTCTGCCAGTAAAATCAGATGATCTCCCAGATGGGGAGAACTAATTAAAAATTAGATGCCTTCTGACTTTTTCACTTAGAGTAAAACCTTAGAACTAGAATGTCACAGTCATTCTGTAGGGAGGATTTGTCAAACCTCTTTTCTTTAGGGTTGATGAGCTTCTGGATATGTAAAAACATCTTCAATCTACAGCTTAAATCCTCATGATATAAATGAGAGTTTTACACAAATATGAAAGAAAGTTCAAGTGCTCATGTGTCTTAACCCTTTCCAACAAATTTAGGTGAGTCAGAATGACAGGAAACAGAGAGACAAGCATTGCAAAACTACTTGATGTAGAGTAATTAAGGTTGTTTTTTTTTAATAGATCGACTCAGACATTATAATGCATGTAATACTGCATCTAAAAGCAAAGTTTCTTAAACTTTGTAGCAAGTATAGAAGAATTGTTGATTGTTTGATCTCTGTAGAAAAAGTTCTCCAATGATAAGAAAACAATTTATGTTTCATGGGTTTATTCCCCATAATGACCTTGAGCTAACTGATAGAGAAATTCCCAAATGGAACTTAGATGTAAAATGAGCCTGTCATCCATTTACAGCTTGTGTAAGCTGAACATCAAAAATAAAAGAAAAACAGATTCCATGATAGAAACAGAAGAAAGACAACCATCAGGAGCAAGAAAGGACACTTTTGAGATGTGTACATACTATCCTGCTTTCTTTGCTTTCGTTTTCTTTGACTTTGTTTATAAAATTATAAGCCAGAAATGCATAAATTTGGTGATTATTTACTTTACAATAGACAAGTTACACCAAAAATCTATCTAGTAATTGTATCATGCTCCAGTCAAATTCTGACAAGACTTTTCCCCTTTTCTTTTTTTCTTTTTTCTTTTTTTAATGCATCTTACAGAGAAATTATACGCATATATATATATATATGAGCTGTCTGATATGCTTAATAAATTAAAAAAAATGTTATAGGAAGCAGCTAGTTTACAGGTCAATAAAACCAAGTAAATCTGCCTGCTGGGAGGAAAAATATATATTTTATATATAGTAGAAACAATGAAAAAGGTTGACCATCAAATCTTGAACCTTAGCAGCAAAGTATTCTGAGCTCTGAAAAAGTGAAGGAAGGAAAAAGTAGCTGATTCTAAACGTCTATGTGTCAGACCTTAGTAGCACATTTGTTTGGTTGCTGGGAGCTGCAGAGTGCCTTCAGTGGAAGAGGCCCTGGGACTCCAGTTGGCTGTGACATTGACAGACACATTTCATTGGACCCCAAATTGCAGCCAGTCAGGGGAACCATAGGTGCTCTGGATCACATGTATTTAGGAAAGAGGAGCAGCTGTGAGGTACACGAGACACATTAGGGAGAAACATTTTGGGAAACATGGGAGAAGAGGTACATGGCGAAACATGGCAGGGGGGTTGGAAACAGATAATTTTAAGGTCCTTTCCAGCCCTAACTATTTTACGATTCTATGATTCTGCATTGAGGTGAGGTAGCTTGGGATAGACTCTTGGGAAGACATGAAGAAGGCATTTAGGGAGACACATACAGATTCTGTGAAGGGCTGGAGACAAACAGAAAGATGCTGGTGATAGAAGAGAGACCCAGGACTGTGCAGGACAGGACCCAAGACAGGACTGATGGAACTGCAGAATACAGCACCAGCATGATACCCAGCCCAGCCACCACGATTGTTCACCACACAGTTGCAACAACTATGCTGACCCATTTTCCCTTCCTTCTAAACTGTACTGTCTACCCAATGAGACAGCAAGGTCACATGTACCTTTCATTGCAATGTTCCAGAGCTTTGATTCCATGCCTCTATTGGTATTATGAGTCTTTATTGACAGATAGTATGTAGTTATCAATATCTTACTCTTTCACAGGCACTATCACAGAGAATAGTATTAACCCCTTCATCCCCAGTCTTTGTAGTACGATCCCTAAGAAATGGCTATGACATGCCACAGAGCGTGTTTCCCAGTGGCTATTGGAGTTGCTGCATCAGCTGTGTCAGAGGCTTCCTCAGACATACCTTCTGACAGTAGATGTAGCTCTGCAGGTCTCAGGCTGCATGGAGTGCCTGGTGCCTCCCTGTGAAGCTGAGGCTGACAGTCATCCCTTCTGCAGGAATAGTGCTACTGTTGATGAGCTATGTCACCAGGCCAAGGAGTTACTGGAGAAAGTAAGTAGGTTGTGTAGCATTCATGAGGATGAGTAAGAAAGAGATAGATATGATATTCCCAGAGACCCTACAACTTGATCAGGGGGCTGGCTCAAGCAACTCCCGTATGAAGACAGGCTGAGAAAATTTGGGCTGTTCAGCCTGGAGAAGAGAAAGCTCATAGCAACTTTCCAGTATCTGAAGGGCGCCTACAAGGATGACAGAGAGAGACTCTTCATCAGAGACTGTAGTTATAGGACAAGGGGTAATGGGTTCAGACTTGAACAGGGGAAGTTCAGGCTAAATATAAGGAAGAAGTTCTTTACTGTGAGGCACTGGAATGGGTTACCCGAAGAAGTGGTAAATGCTTCAACCCTGGCCGTGTTCAAGGTCTGACTGGACAGAGCCTTGGGTAACATGGTTTAGTGCGAGGTGTCCCTGCCCATGGCATGAGGATTGGAACTGGATGAACTCAAGGTCTTTTCCAACCTTAACCATTCTATGATTCTATGATTTGAAGTACAGTATTCAGCAACATGAATTCAACCATAAAAAAATATTTAAAGATGGACATTTATTATAGGTATGAGTTAATGAGTATAATATAACAAGGACCCTTTGTTTAATCACATACTTATGTGCTAGAGAATGTTTTGCTTCCCAACTGCACTCCTGAAAGATATACACACAATTTTAATTTTAGTCTGGATGCACCTCTCCCAATAGATTAGTTTTAAATGTCAGTGTTCCAGACTCTAACCAAATGCAGCAAATTAAAACATGTTAATAACAGATGTGATGGCTGTACAGTATCCATAATGCATTAACTGACATTGACTTCTATCATTTCTTACATGCAATATCTAGGTAGGACTCAGAGGCTTTGTAGTTCCTCTGTCAATTGCTAATTGTTACAGTTACCTTTTTTTCCATTTTTTTCCATGATTCTTTTCCATGAAGGCTAATCAACCATAAAATATTTTTGTGCTCCTAAAAAGTATTCTCAGATTCTTTGTAAGAAATTTGTGAGAGGGACTGCAGGGTCATCCTTTGGCTCATAGTGATAACTCAATGTACTTCCACAATTATTTCTGTTGGGATGTGATTCAGATGCCTAAAAATAGACTTCTAAATTTAAGCTAGTGCTTCTTCCAGACTGCATTTAATCATGAGATATCTGCCTAAAGGCAGACATCCTATTCCCCTATTTACACAATGAAAGATATTATGGACAGGCAGCCTTCAGCTGGAGTGTTTCAGGTGATTCAGCTTTATTAACGTGACAGTACAGCAACATGAAGAAAAAGTGCTGCAGGGCATCACACTAAAACCCCCTCCTCCCATTCTTTCCCTCCATATTTCAGCTTAGTCTTGTTCCTTCTTCAAATCTGTCATTACTCTGTTTTACAAAAAACCCCCAAAGCTGGAGGTTTATTTTTCCTTCTCTGCTAGCAGGACCTCTTTTCCTTTACCCCAGGTGAAATTTCCAGAAAATGGAAAGGGCAGTTTTCATGGACAAAAAGATGTAGCCTCTGTAAGACAGTTCCAAAAGAAGAGTCATAGTTTCTAGTCTCACAGAAGCAGTAAGCTTGCAAAATATGGCAAACCTGGACACCATGGTTCCCATCTGTCACACCCAAAACCAAAGCAAATAGACCATGCAAATATCTTATATGTTCAGACAATAAATATTATAATTGCTGCCTGTAGTGCAGTATAGTTAATGATTTGCATACTTAGTTTCTGTTATAAGGGCATATAGATGCTGGCAGCTGAAGATCGCTCTCCTACTGAGCAGCATGTAGGACGGTAGTGTTTTTTCACTTTGCCGTGTAAGGTGGAAGAACCCCTCTAATATAGGACAACACATATGGAAGAGGGTGGTGGGGGGGGTGTTACTAGAGGCAGGTGGGGGTATCAAAAAAGGAACCTTAAAGGCTGTTCTGAGTGTGCCTGGGAAGTTACATAGACACTTTCCTTATTATCTTCACACTCTATACAGGATCAAGGTATACAGGCTAAGAGTACTGCTTGCAATAATTGCCTTCATGCAAAACACTTATTGCAAGAACTCAATAATGACAGATTTCTCCAGTGACACAATCCTTTAACAGATCTGAGAGCAATGCCTGAGCTTTTTTTGTAGTAGTGCCAGCATCGTTCCAACCACGTAAGGCACATAAATTCCAGTGCTAACCAAAAATATGGAAAAAGGTCCCAGGGCCACATCAATGTGGACAGCTGCCCACAAGCCACAGAACCCAGTGCTGAATCATCTACCCTAATGCTCATCATGTCTGAAAAATCGTAGCAGTCAGGTGAAGTTCCTGATGACTGGAAAAAAGGAAATATAACCCCCATTTTCAAGAAGGGGAAAATGGATGACCCAGGGAATTACAGACCAGTCAGTCTCACCTCTGTGCCTGGCAAAATCTTGAAGCAGATTCTCCTGGAAGGCATGCTAAGTCACATGGAAAACAACAAGGTGCTTGGTGACAGACAGCATGGCTTCACTAAGAGGAAACCCTGCCTGACCAATCTAGTGAGCTTCTATAATGGGGCTATGGAACTGATGGACAGGGGTAGAGCAGCTGATGTCATCTACCTGGACTTGTGCAAAGCATTCAGCACTGTCCCACATGACATCCTTGTCTCTAAACTGGAGAGACATCAATTTGATGGGTGGAGCACTCAGTGGATAAAGAACTGGCTGGATGGCCACACACAAAGAGTTGCGGTCAATGGCTCAATGTCCAGTGGAGACCAGTTACGAGTGGTGTCCCTCGGGGACTGGTGTTGGAACTGGTCTTGTTGAACATCTTTGTCACTGACATGGACAGTGGGATTGAGTGCACCCTCAGCAAGTTTGCCAATGACACCAAGCTGTGTGGATCGGTTGATACGCTGGAGGGAAGGAATGCTATCCAGAGGGACCTTGACACGCTTGTGAGGTGGGCTGATGCCAACCTCATGAAGTTTAACCATGCCAAGCGCAAGGTCCTACACCTGGGTTGGAGCAATCCCAGACACAGCTACAGGCTGGGCAGAGAAGTGATTCAGAGCAGCCCTGCAGAGTAGGACTTGGGGGTGTTTGTCAATGAGAAAAGGAACATGAGCCGGCTTCAGTGTGCGCTTGCAGCCCAGAAAGCCAACCGTATCCTGGGCTGCATCAAAAGGAGTGTGACCAGCAGGTCGAAGGAGGTGATCCTGCCCCTCTACTCTGCTCTCTTGAGACCTCACTTGGAGTATTGTGTGCAGTTCTGGTGTCCTCAACATAAAAAGGACATGGAACTGTTGGAACAAGTGCAGAGGAGAGCCACAAGTATGATCAGGGGACTGGAGCACCTCCCATATGAAGATAGGCTGAGAAAGTTGGGGCTGTTCAGCCTGGAGAACAGAAGGCTTCATGGAGATGTCATAGCAGCCTTCCAGTATCTGAAGGGGAGCTATAGAGATGCTGTGGATGGAGTATTCATTAGGGACTGTAGGGATAGGACAAGGGGTAATGGGTTAAAACTTAAACAGGGGAAGCTTAGATTGGATATAAGGACGAAATTCATTACTGTTAGGGTGGTGAGGCACTAGAAGGATTGCCCAAGGAAGATGTGAATGCTTCATCCCTGGTGGTGTTCAAGGCTGGGCTGTACAGAGCCTTGGGTGACATGGTTTAGCGTGAGGTGCCTCTGGCCTCATGGCAGGGACCATTCCCCCCTATGTCAGGGGGGTGGAACTGGATGATCTTAAGGTCCTTTCCAACCCTAACTATTCTATGATTCTATGTACCCTAAAGTGTTTGCTTCAGATGATCCCTTCATTAAGAGCCCAAATCTACGTGATTTCACTTTGTCTTACAGTAAAAAGTGTCAGAATTTATAGTAAAACAAGTCATAGGTTTGCTGATAACGATAGAGAGGTAAAAGTCAGAGACACAGACACAAGGCTTAGAAATAAACATGGCAATGAAGTAAATCCTAATTTAGATCCTAATGGATACTTTTTTAGTTTCTATTAGTAGCTGAATCTATATCTTTCTGACAAGTGGAATACCTAATGTATAAATAGAAAAATGGGTTTATGAGACTTAATATTTCTGTACCTTTTCTCCATCCCCCCAGAATTCTTTCCATATTGTTTAAATTTTTGGAATGTGATAGTTGAAGAGTACAGTTTCTTGCTGTCATCACTGTCTTCCTTGTTAAATTCAATCTTGTATAATATAAAAGGGGGAGAAAAATTAAATATCCTCACACTGTTAGTGAGCACACTGAATGGATATCTGAGATGAAGTTTCACAAGAGTCATGTACTGAGAAGGAAGTGTTTGAAGCTGGATAGATGCTCTCTGTGCCTTAATATTCATCATTCAGGTGATCCATTCCCATACTTGTTCAAACTGTACTTAAGAACATTGGGGATGTAGGTGAATGCATAAAGGAGCTAGACATTGTCTTTATCAAAAGGCAGTCAAAAAAAGGTATGACATTTGGCTTTTGTTTAGAAGCAGCTCATAATCATATGCTACCTTGGGTATGGTACTTCTGTTGGGGCTGTTGCTGGAATCCAGATGTAAGTAGACACGACCATAAAGAGAAAATTTTGACAATATTCTCAGACACAATGAAGGATCTATATCCAGATATATATGCTAACAAAAGAATAAGTATGATTTTCCATGAAGCTCAGTCTTTGAT
Source organism: Neopsephotus bourkii (assembly GCF_033783945.1). Classification (NCBI taxonomy): domain Eukaryota; kingdom Metazoa; phylum Chordata; class Aves; order Psittaciformes; family Psittacidae; genus Neopsephotus; species Neopsephotus bourkii. The sequence goes on along the minus strand of NW_026901872.1, from coordinate 4,211,291 downwards.
ATAGCTATTCAAATTAAAACAAGTTAAATATATCTTAAATTTCATGGTATGTACCCAATCCTATACCATAAAGCAGTTCCAGTGTTGTTCCCAGAATTCTGCAATTTTTCATTTATGGAACTTGTATTAATGTGAAAAAGCTGGACAGCATTACAAGTGGGCCTACCTATTATTTCAGAAATTTTCTTTCTGAAAAACATATATTAATAGCTGCAGAGCATTTCAGAACGTTTAAAGGAAACGTGAATGGATTTTTGCTTTTACAACCTTCAGTCTACAACTATCATGACATAGTTTATGCTTTTGGGTTTTTTCCAGATCCATTCATTCCTGACATTACCTTAAGGTGCACAGATCACAGTGACCACAGTGGCATCTTTATTCTTTTACAAAGTATCAGTGTATGAATGAACATGCATGCAAAAATTCATGAAAACAAGTTTAATCCTTTTCTACCTGTATTTCTTTCAGATAGCTCACTCTTTTCTTGATTATCTCTGTTTTGTTTTTGTAGATCCTTTTGCCAATCTGTATGCTGGCATTGATACCAGAGAAAGGTTGCTAGGCAACATGAAATGGAAATCATGTAGTGGACTAGCAGACATTTCTAATGTAAGCTTTTTGAACCATACCTTAGTCTTCACACCTCTCAAATAAATCTGGGATTACGGACTGTTGAACAGATAGGCAGATGTCTCCAATTAGTACACCCTAATGTGCAGAGAAATATCATGACAGACTAAAAGTTATGAATGGATTAAACATACATATTTAATATTCAAGGGCCCAGGACTCAGAAATGACCAGTTAGAGAGGTTTATTGAAAGCACAATGTTATACTATGTAATACCAGTTATTTAGCTGCATGTAATCTGAAGTAAGAGTTAAAAAAAAAAAAAAGTAAACAACATTGCTAGTGCAGCCTTTGGTTACATCTATATCAGTAAATAAATCAGTTTATGGAAATGCTCCTGGACATATCCTTGTGGACAGACATTACGTATTCTGTCAGACTGCTAGTAGGGTCCACAAAAAAGACTTCAGCTTGTGACATTAACAATCTCCCAGAGCATTTCTTGAGACAGTCTGGGAGTTAACACTGACTATGGATGACCCCCCAATAGCACTGTGAACGTATCCATGGTGTTCTGGAGAATACGGGAGTTTAATGGTTTAATAGATGCAGGTTGCTCCACAGAGTTGCCCTCAGCAATAAACAAAAGTTGTAGTTAATTAACTAGCCTAGGCTTAGCTTGTGATGGTTCAGCTGTGTGTTTTGAGTCTTGATGAATTTCTCGATCCCTAGATCCTGGTCCTCTATCCAAATATTATGAATTGCATTTTTATACTCTCTTTCGTGACATTCAGAAACTTTTGATCACAACTAGAATCTTGCAGTTTTCTACAAATAGTTTTTCTGAGCATAAGTGATACATACATGCAGTTTACCAGATTGCCTGTATCTGCTGCTTTATAAAATAAAAATGTTGATTTTTATATTATAAATTTTAATTATTTAGAAGGTCTTATTACTCATTTCTTCTATTCTGTATATTTTCTTATATTTGCCATGTTGCTTTGACAGTTATAAGCATGCACAATTGCTATTGTGTTCCCTTGGTGAGATATCAAATGTGTAAGCTCTTTTAATTTTGTCACAGATTAAATAATACATAATTCCAGTAGGAAACTCCCAGTATGTCTCATATTGTCACTGCTTCTGTTAAGTTTCCTTACTCTTTATTTCGCTCCCAGTCTTTCTACTCATACTCTATCACCATTCTAACTTTCTGTGCTGAGTTCTCTACCTCCTCATGATCTTTCTCTGATTTGAACTCTTTTTAATTCATCCATACAAAATTAAATAATTTCAACAGGAAGGAGTAAGAAATTCCAAAATGTAATATATTTTGGGGTTTTATTAATTGAAAAGATGAAAGATGTGTCTTCAAATCTTCCTATGTTAAGAATACTTTGTCAATATCTTGAAGAATACCTAGGTGCAGATATTTTGCAATCTCACTAAATGCTATTTCACATAAAATGCTGCATTGAATTTTAGAGTTTCTATGGAGGGTTTTCTAGATGTTGAGAACGGATTTCATCTCATCTAACTTCAGCCATCTGAAAGTCACTTAGTTTTCCTAAATAGCCAATAGAAATACAAACATCTGCAAAGAAGAGGAGGTGGAATTCATCTTACAATGCGTCTTTAATGTAGGTATCTACATGTGAAGTGTATTATAGTCAGTTCTGTTAAGTACAGTCAATGAAGCTTGAAGAGCTGATAATTTTATTCTATACTATATATCCACAGAGGCTGAAGAATTCTCCATGCTCCAGTGCCCACTAGTTATCTTGATTTAATTATTTCAATCTTTGAGTTGAATCCTAGCAGAAAGAAAGTTTTGTCAAGGTGAACTCTACACAAAGATCAATGTTAGGTGGAAAAAATCAATTACTTTTCTTCCAGTTTAATATAAGGGGACCCTAAAGATTAAATACATAAACCTAGGTTGAAGGAATCATACTTTTTGTGGACAACATGAAGTGTGCAGTATTCACTACAAGAAGTAAAAAAGTATGTATATAAATGTATAGAGCACTCAGCAGAACTTAAAGAGAATCATTGAAATATTTGCTTTACGTATGAGGAATCTGTGAGATATATATGTACAGAGTAATAAGTTATAGAATCATAGAATCATTCGTGTTTAAAATGTCAATGTGCATGAGAAACATAAAAAATTAATGGCATTTAGCATTAGAGAATTTCTTTAGAGGCTGGTGTCCTGTGGATGCATGTCTAGCCACCTAGTAAAACTTCCCACTGTAATTTTTTTGCATTTTAAATTGCCTCTAAAACCTGTAACTTAAAGCTTTTTGAATTTATTTATTTTTTTTAATATTTGCATAAAATAAGTGCATCAGTTCATCTACTGTCTACTTCTTTTTTTTCCTGGTGCATTCATTCTTAATGTTGTGTTACTGGTTGTTACAGATTTTGGTTTCAATTAATTTTCAGAAAACTGAGTGTACAATTTACAAAAATATGCCATATTTCCAAAAGCAATGCAAAGAATTGTAGTGTATTATTTAGTCCCAAGTATCTAGAAACAAAGGAATCCAACCACCACTTAATGACATCTAAAAAAGGTGAGAAATTTAATTTCAGTGACTTTTTTTCTCTAGTGATCTAGATGACAGCACTCTACTAAAACTAAAGATTCTGAAACATTATTCTCTTAAATAGGATTCCCTCCAAATAAAATCATTCTTTGAGCTATGGAAACAAAAATGCCCAAAAAAGTGATTTGTAACTGTATCTCTAGGTTAAGGCATGACTTTCTGTGAAATATTGAAAAAAAAAAGAAAAAAAGAAAAAATCATAAAAACGTGTTTCCAGATTGTTATTTCACATTGCGTGGTAACCAGTAGCTTCTATGACAACTGTTGTAAGCGTTATATACTTTTCCACCAAAATTAAAAATATCTTCTGCTAGGGTTATTTAATATTATAAATAATAAATTATGATCTGTTAAAAAAAAAAAACCAAATCGACAAACCCCAAAATAAACAAAAGAAACAATTTATGCAGTTGCAATTTTTTCACTCATCTTTGACAGTGTAACTTTTATCAGCTTAAGGGGGAGAAAGTATTAAAAGCTGTTTGAAACAATATTGTTTCTAAAAGTATTTTGGTCTGAACGTTGTTACTGATATGATTTTCTGTAAAAGGCAAGTGGTAACGCTTCTATAAGGTGTAATTCAAACTATTACTTATTAGTAATATTTCTGTGGTTAACACCAAATTAAATTGTGCAACATGATTTGATTACAGGAGTAAAATGTATATATGCATGGATGTATATATGTGTATGTCTGTGTATTCACTGTTGTAAATATTAGAACGAATTTGGAACTGAGAATCTAAGATATGTGAATTTAAGTATTTGTAGATTCTTATAACCAAATTTCAAAATAGCATAGCCTTAAACACCTCAGATAGATTGCAACTTTACATTTCTGCAGTTAGGTCAAATAAATATGCACTTGATTCTGTAATTTTAAGATAAAATCCTTAGCAAATATTTTCAGTAATGTAGATTTAATGTACTTTCCAAATACATAGGAAACTCACAGTCCTAAATCAGATTCATTATTATTTGTCCTTTTTTTTCTATCAGCACTAGATAGTTCCAAGAAAGGAAGAGCAAACTCGAGGTTTTTACTTAGAACATATGTCCTGGGTTCAGCTGTAAAAGGTATTTTTCTCCTTCTTACTAGCTGGTGCAGTGATGATGTGTTTTCAACTTTAGTCTGAGAACAATGCTGATAATATGCCAATGTTTTACTTGTTGCTAAGTAGCGCTTACCCTGATCAAGGACTTTTCAGTCTTTCATGCTCTGTTAGTGAGGAGGGGCACAAGAAGCTGGGAGGAAGCAGAGACAGGATTCCTGACTCAAACTAGCCAAAGGGGTATTCCATACCAAAGCACATCATGTCCAGTATAGAAACTGGGGGGAGTTACCTAGAAGGCCCAGATTGCTGCCATGAGTATCGGTCAGCGGGTGGTGAGGAACTGTATTGTGCATCACTTGTGTTTATTGTTTTTTTTAATCTTTGCTTTTTAGTTTTATATTCTCTCCCCTTGTTATTTCCCTTATCATTATTATTGGTGGTAGCAGCAGTGATTTGTGTTATATCTTAGCTACTGGACTGTTCTTATCTCAACCCGTGGGAGTTACATTCTTTCGATTTTTGTCTCTATCTTGCCAGGAGCAGGGGTCCCCTGCTGCGGTGGGGATAGGGGGAGTGAGGGAGCTGATGCATGGTTCTGAGTTACCGGCTGGGCTTAAACCACGGCAATGTAACATTTCTATCTCAGACTGAATGGCCTATTGTTTAAATTATAGGTGCACACTTTTATTTTAAAAGTATATATCCTCTTGTGATATGTAATGCTCTTAGCCACTACTTGGAATCACGGTCAAAGTTGGATCTTCCATCCTTAGACTTTTCCTGTCAGATGAAGACAAAGGAACTGCAGTGACGTGCTGCAGCCCACCATCTGGTCTGTCCTCCAGTTATCAGGCTTTTCATTTTTAATAGATCCTAAATTATAATTGGATTTATGGTGCATGTTCTGCATAGATGTTCCATATGTTGTAATTTGCATAGTTATAATACTGTCTGTTTTCTTATTTTGCAGAGTAGAAAATATTGGCTGAATAACATACACGCTCAACATATTTTTCATACCAAATTACTTTAAAGTATACTGTGGTTCATACATTTTAGTAATTTATAAGTAGTAATCCAGAAGGCCTGATATGAATCTTGATATACTGGCTAGTTATTTAAATGCTTTCCGTGGAAACTGCTGTAGTTAAACTAGGTGAAAGGTATTTATTTTCAGCTTTTGTAATGGTGATTCTACTTGGCTGAAGTACTACAATATGATCTTTAGAAAGTATATGTAACATATTTGCACTCTCATGTTTTAATTAAAACAAGCTTGCAATTCCATTTATTACTCATATAATTTCTATTACAATTGATGTACTAATTATCAAAAGGGTGGATTTATGATTTGTCCATTCATAGGTATATGTCTGTAATTTAATTAAGCTTGCATTTATTACATACCCCTTATAAACAAAGCCTCTATTGAACATTTTTATGGGTCTGAGGAATCAATATAGATGTATCTCACAAGATTCTTCTATAGGAAATGAACTTGTGTAAATTTGTCTAATAGATTTCTCTTTTATTAACAGTCAAATTAAATGGAATCAACTTTAGAAATGCGAGCATTGAACAGTACCATTATTCAATTACTTTAAATTGATATTTTCAAGAAGATGTTTATATAGGATTATATTTGTAAAAAAATATAAACTCTGATAAAATTAATTTTAATTTCATAGTTTTATCTTCAAGTTACCTAAATTAGTTGCTCTTACTTTAACAGCAACCCTGTACATTTATGACAGTACATATTTTAGAAAGAGAGGTTCTGGTTTTAATGAGAGTTTTTCCCTTTATTTTAATGAAAACAGGGTATTATTATAGGAAAAATTAAATATAGAGAGATTTATTGAAAAAAATCGCTGTACTAAAAAATGCATGCCATTGGTGTGTACTGAACACACCACAGACATGCAAAGGATGATCTGTCACTGACATAAATATTCTTTAATTGCTATTTTATGTTCAGAAAAGAATTGTATGTAAGCAGACCAACTTAAAATTAATGGTTCACATGAAGGTGTAATTTGGATTGTTTTTACCAAATATTTTATTAATTTTATTGACAGATCCATGAAGAATACATCTTGTCTTTCAGATCCAAAACAGACTGAAAAAAAAAAAAAAAAGTCCCTACTTTGACACTCAAAATCACAGAACTTTTTGTAGGAAAGGGGTGGTAGAGAAGTGTGCTCACCCACAGAGCAGGCTTAATGTTAGTAACTGACAGAGTAAAGTGTTGAAGTGTATGATTCACAATTTCCATTACTCTTTAATTTTTCAAAGGTAAGCTGTTTTTAAGGATTTTCCAGTCAATTGAAAAACACTCCTATGTGTCTGAGAGACTAGAATTCTTCATGCAGCTCAATTTAAATGTTAAGGATAATAATTTGTACTGGAATTCACTATTTAGAATATTTTATCTTCAGCTGCATAAATTAATTTTTGAAAAATTTTGGAAATATTTTTTATTATCTGAACTAATAAGTGCCAATATCTACTTTCAGAATATATGTTCTGTAAAAACTGAGACCATAATATGTACCACAGAAACACAAAAAAAAAACACTTAAAATAGTCTGTTTCATAGTTTTAAGAACCCTTAAGAAGTTAAGAAAATTCCTGCAACATCTGATATTTACGTACCAGGACCATAACTAGAAATAAGAATGCTAACTTAAACATGAAAACAGTTAAATTCCTTGGACAGTGATTTCTCAGATCCAGTGTTTTGACTGCACTGAATGCAGACCTGGGAAACACCAAAAATTTGGGAAATTCATTGACTTCTTCCTCCCTGCAAGGACTCAGAATCAGTAGTTTGGGACTATACCATCCTAAAGAATGTATTTTAAAATAGAACATTGTTGCCTTTTAAATATGACTAGGAATAAGGAAAAAAAATAAAATTGTCTCTTTTGCACTAAATCAATATATTTACTTCATTTTTTTTTTATTTTCTTTTCCATTCATTGGTCTTAACCAACACAGAGATTTGGGTGGAAGGGCTGGGGGAGTATTTTGGTTTTATGTTTTCTAAAATACGAATGTGGCTCTAGTAGGACTATTTTAATTACAGACAGATATAATTCAACAAACAAACAAAAAAACCCAAACCACCATAAACCCATATCAAGTGCTGTTGCTAATTCATCAAAAAAGCAATAGGAGATGTTCACACCTATTAGCTCCATCTGTACATCTCAGATAACTCAGGACATCTCTATCAGTGCCAATATGTTAAAAAGTATTAACTGAATGGCATCAGTTTAGATGACTTCACTGAAAGCTGAATACCATTCTTAAAATTAACAAATTAAGTCTGGAACTGATTTTCATTTATATTGTTTCAAAATCCTGGGAACAGAAAAGTTTAGTTATAGACCAATGAACGGATTAAGCATAATGCCCTGCAACAGACCAGATTGGACATTTTTTAAAAACACAGACAAATCAAAAGCATCCAATCTTAAATAAATATTTCTATATTATCACAAATTTAGACTTAAATAAGAGGAGTTCTACTGCAAATACTTCCTCTTTCAATTCTAATGCATCACATTTGACCTTGAATAAAGCAGTTATTAACATAGCTTCTATGGCATATGGTCTGCCTAATGGTATCACATCTATTTCCCTATTTTAGGAAAGATTTTTCATGCTAAATCATAAAGCAATACACATTGATTCATTATGTTAGTATAATAATTCATAATAATTCATTTTTCTCAGTACAGATGACTGTAAAAGAAGTGCCCTTCTGGCTAGCTTTCTAACAGCTATAGCACATAACGCAGACCAAGACAAGTGAGATGCCATTAAGGTACCTTCAAGTCACTCAAATTTCAGACTAGGAAAGGTCATGAAATGCTTTAATTGAGTTGTATTTTTCTGTATCTATACATAGACTCAGAAGAATTCTGGATTATTGATAGCACTATGATAAATACAAATCCCATGCCATGACTCCTTTCTTTGTGCAGGAGCCTGTGCCATTATCTCTATCCTGAAAGTGCTTACTGCTACTGCACAGTACAAATACACTCCTGAAGAACTGTGACTTTATTACAGCCTTGATGTGCTACACTAGTGACTCAGACCATTATTTCTATTAGAATTGTTGCATATGATTCTACGATTCTATGTTGATCAACCACAGAATAATGTTTATTTTTCTTCATTGTGGAACAGGTAATAACCATAGGATCATAGAATGGTTTGGGTTGGAAGAGGCCATAAAGACCGTCTAGTTCCAATGCCCCTGCAACAGTCAGGGACACATTCCATTAGGCAAGGTTGCTCAAATCTCCAGCCAACCTGGCCTTCAACACTTATAACCATGGAGCACCACACCTTCTCTGGGCAACCTGTTCCAGTGTCTCACCACCCTCACAGTAAAGAACTTCTTCATAACATCTAATTATAATCTACCCTGTTCTAGTTTAAAGCCATTACCCCTTGTCCTATCCATACACACTTATAAAAAGTCCCTCTCTATCTTTCTTGTAGACCCGTTTAGGAACTGGAAGTCTGCCACAAGGTCTCCCTGGAGCCTTCTCTAAGCTAAACAATCCCAACTCTCTCAGCATGTCTCAGTCAGTATTTGATTGCTTTACTAAAAGCACGCTTCAAATACCAAAAACTAAATTCCAAAGAAAAATTAAGAAAGAATCATAAACTTTTGACTAGTTACCCACTGTGTACATTTACTGAAAACTGCATTTCTTGCAGATGTTATGACCCATGCACCAAAGACAAGTGATTTAAATTATGTAGGACAGAAATTATAACTTCTTACTGGAATATGGTGGTGTGGTTATACAATAATATTCTGAACTTTAAGAAAAATGGCTTTGTGTTATCATGAAGTAATGAAGTGCCTTGGTCTAAAGTAGAATTCGTTTTGAAGCAAATGGGTTTGGGGGATAGCACAGCAAGATCTCAAAAAATTCAGCGCTAGTTTAGTTCTCTGGTTCACTAATAAGTGAAGCAATTCAGGTATCCCCCTGTGAAAATAATTTACAGATTCTTCTGCACAACAGTTAACAACCACCATCAGAAATGTGAGTAAATAAAATACCACCCCTGCAAGTTTGTCGTCCATGAGTTGTAGCTTATCATAAGAGTCATAGAAGTGGTGGTGCTTCTGTTATGCTTGTTAGAATAGGCAGAAAATAGAAAAATATTCTTTTTTTCCAAGTAATTTATTTCAGTGTTGGTGTAAAGACTCTTTTCCTGCCCTTGGGAGACAGTGAAAGCTGTCAACAACTGGAATGCTTCAGAATTGCAGATTATCTGAGTCTTAAATATTGCTTTTCAAATAAAACCTAAAATGTAAGTCATAACTGTAAGGCAGATAGAACTATTTAAAGCTGAATGCTAAGATGTTATCAGAGACAAAAATTGTGTTCTAGGTCTGTTTAAAAGTTTAGTTACAAACTAAAGAGCTTGCAACAACTGATGTCCTTAAATGGTATTCTCATTTCAGATTAATTATACTCTACATTCTCACCACTTCTACCTTAGAAAATAGTAATTTTTTTTTGTTTGTCCTATGAAAAGAAAAAAAATTAAAGCAACAAGAATGATTTGAACTATTTGCTACAAAACCTAAACCTCAATTCTTAAGGACTTTATACTGAATTTAATTTCACGTGTAACTAAACCCATTGGAGAGTGAGGAGTGAGGGACCCTCAACCTAACTTCCACCAAATATTTCGATTTTGAATTCTGTACTGTCTTCTTACTAACCTATGATACTAACTGAAAAAAAAGATTACAGTTAGTAGTTCTTAGATATTTACACATAGGTGGTAAAGGTCAAGGACAGCTTTCTGGTTCTCTTCACAAACTGCAACTTCCTTCAGGGCACATCCACCTGCTGCAGCCGTGGGGTCTCCACAGGCGGCAGTGTAGCAATCTGCTCCACCACAGTTCCTCAAGGGCTGAAGGGGAACAACCTCCTTTACCATAATCTTCTCTAGGGTTTGCAAGGGAATCTCTGTACCAGCACCTGGAGCATCTTTTACCCCTTCTTTCTCCCCTAACCTTAGTGTTACAAGGCTGATTCTTCCACTTTTCTCCCTCACTGCTTGTTCATGTGTTTTGCCCTTTCTTGAGTATTTTCTCACAGAGGCACCATCACTTGTCTGATGGCCTCACTTGTAAAATATGTTTTGATAGAAAAATACGTTATTTTTTTATAAAAGGGTGGTGCCAGTAAAAACATACTGTTAAAGAACTGAAATACCCACAAATACTTCATTACAATATATGCCTTCACTTGTCTCTTTCTCCTGGACATCTGGCAGGAATAGTTGGAATAAGACAGTGCTGTTTCAAGAAAAATATATATTTTTTTTTTAGGAATGATAGTGGGTATGGCCAACTTTCTGCCAACCAATGGCACTTGTTCTTGTTGAGTCACTATCCTTTTGTGAAACATCATTGCCCACTGTATGATGCTACAAGATATAACTTATGGCAAATTCTGAAACCATCAAAATTAGAGGAAAATCTGGAGATAAAATAATATATTTTCACTGGTCAAGATACTGGCTAGTCACTGAAATTAACACTCCATACACACTCTTCATCTTGTTTTAGCCCTATGCAGAGATCTTTGATTATGTTTATACTTTTTATCCCAACGGCAGCTGACTTGACATTTACACATACAGCAGTGGGATACTTTTCCTGCTGTTACTAGCCTTAGCAGTTTTACAATCTGTGAATCAGTGGCATTTGCAACTAAATACAGACCTTCAGCACTTCTCATAAAAATAATGTCCTCTGAATAACAGAATATTTTGCTGTTTACTCTCTAAGCCTACAGAATATATGATAATGGTGTTAGCATCAGAATAATTTAAGCACAGACCTTATATTTTAACAGGGAAAAATTATAATAGGGGACGTTACACAGCAGCACATCTGAGAAACAGAAAACTAGGATCTTTCAAACTATACCCCATAGTATGAGTGTATCTGTAGGAAGATAGAATGTACGTATGTGATCTTGAAGAGCTGTATCCTTGATAGCCTAAACTGGAAGGGGTTTCCCGTATATTCAAGAAAAAGGAGATAAAAGTGGAGATAGGGAGACATGTTCAGATAATGAAATAACCAAGTGTTTTAAACATAATTAAGGATACTGGTGAAATGGGAATAGAGGTTAAATCTGACACCCTCACTGAATCTGGAGGACTGAACTGTGAAGTCCTCCAGAATTCGCTTAATTGTGAAGCAGATATTAAGTCATAGCTGCTGCTGTATAAAAGAGATCCATCAATATTTCTTTGTGTGGTTAAAATGTGAAAACTCATACTCTCCATTTTGTAACTTTTAGTAAGGTATGAATCAGCCTTAGTCGCAAAATGAAACATTATAGCATCCTGGAATAGGAAAGCAGATTCAGAAGGCTTTTTCCTCCCTTCCACCCCCCCCCCCCACCCCCCCCCCAAACCTTTTCTCCTCCCTCCCTCCCCAAATCATAATTTCAACAATTTTGTTTGGGGTTTTGTTTTTCAATAGATGATACCCATCACGCTGCTTTTATTACAGACTTTTGCTCCTTACAGAATTCATTGCATTTCTGTAATATAGTTTTTTTTGTAATATATTGGGGTTTTGTAAGATACTGTTTTTTCTCAAAACATTACAGTTTTTTTCATCTCCTTTCCAAGAGATACCTTTTAAAGGACCATGTAACCCCTATAAATAATACTTTCGAGTGCTTTCTCAAGGATTTTTCAGAGTATTTTTTAAAATACAGCATTCTCAAAGGCATCAGAATAACTAAAAGCAGAAGTGAAAAATAAATCTTATCTCAAAGAGTAATAAAGCTAATGAACTGCCAATGTTGTCATTTGTAAGTTCCTAAATCCTTTTAATTTCAAGGTTGCCTTCCTGAATTCTCAGTTTAATTATAAAACATTGGATTTATATAACAGACCTAGTTCAACTGCTTCTGCAAATCCACTTTTATTTTATATAATTGAACTTAAAGACACCTTGTTCACCTTGTTTAGTTCAAACTTCAAAAGTATAGATTTGATATCACATGTGACCCTTTAATCCCTTTGAACTTTATTTTGATGTATGAGTTTCTCAGTTGCTTCAAATAAGGACAGGTTCCTTTCAATTCACACAGCACATTATCTGATCTTCGGCCTGCTTCTTTAACTTTCTTTAATGGGAAGTTAAGGGAAATGCATTCTGAATGTTACCTTTTATGGTCTACTTCTACCTACCAGAGCTTATATCTACCAGAACCAATTTCAGCTTGGAAGACCATATTAACAAAGGAAATATATTTCTTAAAATGGACAAAAGAATACCTAAGAATTAAAATCTAAAAAAAAAAAAAAATGAAAAAAAATTAGAACAATATAATTCTAGAATATGCCATATAGCTAGAAAAAATAGGAAAAAAGGCATCTTGTCAAGAAACATCAATATCATAATTTTGCATCTGTTTTTTTCTTTGAAAGCTCTGGCACTTGTCTAGCTTCCTGGTGAGTTAATTCAGCTCACTAAACAGGTGGAAAAGCAATTAAAAAATGAATAGAAAAACCTATGGGGAATAGGATACCACTTCACCCACATGCAGTAAAGTGTTAGGTCAGCTTCTGTATTATGGAAGTATGCCTGTCATATACAAAAGTCAACCAATAGCACTACCTTATTTTGAGCTTTCTCATTGCTATTGAATGCTTGAATGGCTAAGATGATTAAAAAAACAACACCCAGCCTTCCACAACACTTCCTAAACTGTTGCTAAGGAGTAACTTTATCAGGTGAAGAGCTAGCTATGCAGAATCTGAACATGGCATTAGGGCTGTTTTATCATGGATTATAATTGTTTGGAATTGTCTTTGCCCTTACTTTGTCATGTAGGTATAGAAAATAATAGGGAGGAACAAGGATTTTACAGGTATTATTGTATTTTGAGCTACTGTGTTTTGGGATAACAAGAATTTAGGTAATAAGCAAAACAGTGGTGAGTTCTAGTACTGATTTTATTACCTGTTAATTTTGGATTAGTTGCTTCACATTTCAGATTACCCATCAGTAAAATGAGAATAATAGCATGTTCCCTCCCTGCCAAATGATATTTAATTAGTGTCTGTGATGTCATGGATTTTGAAAGGAAAAGTATGATTATTTATCAGGATTGAAAGAGAGTGTTGGGATGCCACAAAGTAACTCTAGTGATCCGTGTTCTCTCTCCTGCTTCAGTGTGGTTGTAGAATTTTTATTAGCAGTTCCAAAAAGTTTTCTTCCCATAGTCTGATGACAGGTCTCTATAGAGTAGGTTGTGACATTTACAGAAGCATTTTGGTTGGAAAAAGACATGTGAGATCTTTGAGTCCAACCATAATCATTGAGTCCAACCACAAATAAATGATCAGTTGTTTGAAGAGAGCACGTGATTTATCTGGTAAGCTTTGCAAGTGTTTGTATCACCAGAAACATATATGCCCAGTGTATTAGATAGGAATATAAGAAGGTACTTGCATAAATAAACAGAATGACATTTAGGATAGGATATTTGCATGATTAATCCTCTTTCATGATTTCTTCAAATGAACTAATGCTTTAAGTTAATGATTACAGTTGTTATTGTTTTGACAGTTCTTATTTTCTTATTCAATTTTTTCTTTTTTTTTTTTTCTGTGAATGACAGTTGGGTATCTCATTTTATACTAATAAGATTACATTATTAACGCTTCACATGATGCTCACACGCAATCTCAGTGTACAGCTGTAAATGCAGTAATTACATGCAGTTGGACATTCCCACTCCTGACTGGGGCTCAAAAAAAGGAGTTGCTTTTTGAGTTTTCCATGAGGTGTCTTGGCTCCTTATGTTCTCAGACGCTCTGTTATTACCCTGTGTACACTATTAGTGTGCACTTTGTAGTCTACATTTCACAAGTCTGACAATGCAGTCTTTCTAGAAGAACTATAGATATATAATGGAAAAGTCTCTGAGGGAAGGGACCTTGAGAAGACAGCAGAAATACCATATGTTTGTGCAAATAACTTAAATGCCACTGACTGAAAAATATCTTCAAATTTATCTACCTTTCTCTGCAGACTATATGCATTAGAAGTCCTATTCCACCTAAAATATAGGTGAATTCCAATGGACTGAATCAGGCTTCGGAAGCAGTAAAATGAAGGGTTTTAGAAATGCATAACATCCAAGTCCCAAGCACAAATTGATGTGCTTTTATGTGCAGATGTTTTTATAAACAATGTATGAGTACTTAGTCAGCTAACATTTTAGCCTGGAATAGAAGGAAAGTTTCAACAAGTGAGGGCAAAGCGTTTGAGTAGTTACTTGTGAAAGAAACCTCACATTCTTCATAGCTTGAAGCCTTATTCTTTTTTTATTATTTTTTTCCTCTGTTTTCCAGTTCAGTTATGTGATTTATTTTATTGCGTAATAAAAATTCAGTATGTTGGCAAATATTTAATGCTATACTTTCAACAATACTATTTTTTTCTGAGATTGTTCAAAGAATAAACCATTTTTATACCAAATGGTACATACAAAACATTTTTATATTAAAAGATTTTAGATATTATATTTTTATTTCAAATTGAGTCAATGTATTCAGATATTCAAGCCTCTATTGTTAGATGAATTGTTTACATGGTTTCCCTGCTGTTCTAACTTCGCTCTTTTCAGCTACATATTTTTGCATTAAGGTGTCACGGGGCTCTGTGAGAAGTTTTTATGTGAAGAAATAAGAATGTGCAAAATGCACACATTACATAGGCCACATATTATAGAATAGCTAGGGCTGGAAAGGACCTCATGTTCAGTTTCTCATCATCCAACGCCCCCAAGCTGTTTTCTGCAGGGCTGCTCTGAATCACTTCTCCATCCGACCTGTAGCGGTGCCTGGGACTGCCCTGACTCAGGTGCAGAATCATGCACTTGGCTTGGTTGAACTTCATGTGGTTGGCACTGGCATCCCTTCCCTCCAGTGCATCAATCAAACCATGTTGCTGAGTGCCATATATCACATCAGAAAGTTATAGTATGCTTAGATGAGCTAAAATAAACTTAACACAGCAACTCTAAATCTCAGAAACCCATTAGCCAAACTTCACCTGTCTTTATATAAGTGACTCAGTGACTGTGTAGATATGCAGATGTGAAGTCCAAGGAAAGAGCAGAAGTTGTATAAAGCAGTAGTGCAGAACATTGCTGTGGGGAGTGATTGCATCCTGTAACACATGCCAGCTGCCTCTGCTAAAGCAAAGGTAGAAAATTTGTCACTGGCATGGTTTTCTGGAGGTATTTTAAGCCTAAGCATTCTTGAAGGCCTGCAGGCCTGACTGAATTTGTCTTTGGATGGTTTGGGGTTTTTTTATGTGTACGTGCTGATCTGGTATTGTGTACTGTATTGTATACTTTAAAAAACTGACATGTTTCAACTGTTTGAAAAGAGCATTGTAAACGTAGATTGGAGTAATATTAATGAATATATTTAAATCATATTTTTTGACATAATAATTCGTTTCATTGTTTTAAGTATTATATCAATAGAAAAATTCAATCAACTTCTATGATACAGATTTATTTTGAATTTTCAGGGTAATTTGCATTATTGGCAGTATTGTGTTTGCAATAAATGTGACTTGCTCACTTTCTAATGATGTTTATAGTCCTCTGTGTATTATTGTGATGAGAACTGAATCTACCATCATTATTTGCCTATTATTATTGTGCTGTATAGAAAAAAAACCAATAAATAAAATGCATGTTTTTATTTAACATCATTCTTGAAAGTAGGCCTCACCTCTGAAAATACCACTTAGAAGCTGTATCAAGCAGGAAAGCTAGACAGATGGCAGAATACAGAACCTGCCATTCAGGATAGAGAACAAAATAAAACTCAAGAAATTCTCCATGGATGCTGCATTAATTAAACTTGAAAAATAGTGCAATATGAAAAATCGTAGATAAATAAAAATCTGCACTAACCAAAAGACAAGTGTCAAGTGTGCTACAAGGCATTATTGTAATTAACATAATTTCCAGTATGAAAAAAATATATTTTTATTGTAAATCATTTCAAAGGCCACAACAGTTTAGAAAAATGTTTTTGTTTTTCAACCTATAACTGTCTATCATTGAAGAGATATTGTAAACCTTGACATTTTTGAAAACAATGTTATGTTAAAGGTTAATTATATTCATAAATACTTCACATGAACTAATTTATTATGCTGTTAATCCTGTAGATTCTTAAAGGAAATTGTCCCTGTTGCACTTTGTTGTCTCTAGTACAGGTACAGTCTTACCTGCATTCTAATGCTTTCTTATGTCCCCAGTTCATGACTCAAGTATCCTTAGCTCCATTTGCAGGATGACTTCCATAAAAAGGGATGAGAATTTCTGCTCATGACCGGTAAAACTAATCATCACAACAATTATTTGAAGTCAAATTGAAGTACTTTCAAAAGGATTCCCTTCCTAATGAAAACTGTCATCTGTAGTGAACCTACTCAGTTCTTCAGTTTCCCCAAATGTTTTCGTGAAAAGAAAAATAAAAAAGCTACTTTCTTCTTGTTATTATGTCACCTCAGACTTACTTTATTCTAACTAGTTTCTAAACTTCTGAATTTGTATTCCACACTGAGGGAGCCTCAAGTCCTCGGCAGGAATTGCCCAGGAGCCGGCAGCTCAGCTGACGCGAGCAGCTGAATCACAGGGGGCAGAGACAGGCAAAAGCCCTGACTGGATAAAAACCTGCCCCGGGGAGTGACCAGAAGCGTGGCAAACAGTGTGTGTTGATGCAGTTTGTGTGGGCAGGAGAGCGGGATGGTGAGCAGTTGCCATATGACCAGGGCCCAGTCTGGGAGTTCTGCTATGGCTGCCCTGGCAGTGGCCAGCGTAGGCACCCAGACAGAGCCGATGAGAGGGGAGGCTGCAATGCAGACTTCCGGGTGTAGAGAGTGCCTGCACTGGTCTTGTGAGGGAAAGGTGCACAATGGGCAGGGCTGCACTCGGTGCTCCCTGATGGAGGTCCTCCTGCAGCAGGTGGCTGACCTGCCGGATGCTGTCAATAGGCTGGAAGATGTCAGGGAATCTGAGAGGAAGCAGGAATGCTTGCTCCAGGCCCAAACTGTGCAGAGGCCTCAAGAGTCCCCTGTAGCTCATGGAGGAAAGAAGGAGGCTACTAACCCGGGAAGCTGGGAAACAGCAACAAAAAAAAAAAAAAACCAAAAAAATGAGAAAGAGGACAGTTAAAAGGAAGGGGCTTCATGCTTGACCTCATGCTTACCAACGGGGAAGGGCTGTTTGGAAATGTGACACTCCAGGGCATCCTTGATTGCAGCAATCATGAGATAGACAGCGAGAAGAGTGTGCAGCAAGCTCACGGCCCTGGACTTCAAGGGAGCAGACTTTGGCCTCTTCAGGAACCTGCTTAGTAAGGTTCCATGGGATATAACCTTAGAGGGCAGGGGGGCCCAAGCCTTTTGGCTGATATTCAAGGATCACCTACTGCAAGCTCAGGAGTGCTGCATCCCGACTAGAAGGAAGTGCAGCAGGAGGGCCAAGACACCTCCTTGGATGAATAAGGAGCTCCTGAGGAAAATTCAAATGAAGAAAGAGGCTTATAAAAGGTGGAAGCAAGGTCAGGCAGCCTGGGAAGAATACAGGGATGTTGTCCGGGAAGCTAGGAACCAGGTTAGGAAAGGTAAGACCCAGTTAGAATTAAACTTGGTTAGGGACGTGAAAGGTAGCAGGAAGGGAATCTATAGGTATGTAGAGAATAAAAGACAGGCTAGGAACAATGTAGCCTCCCTCCAGAAGCTATGAAGAGAACTGGATACCCTGGATTTGGGGAAGGCTGAGGTTCTTAATGACTGATATGCCTCAGTCTTCACTGGTAAAAGCTCTGACCGCACCACCCAAGTCTTGGAAGGCAGATTCAGGGACTGTGAGAATGAAGACCATAGGCCCCCTGTAGGCAAGGATTTGGTTCGAGTCCATCTTATGAACCTGAAAAAGTCCATGGGACTTGATGAAATCCCTCTGTGGGTCCTGAAGGAGCTGGCAAATTAATTTGCTAAGCCACCGTCCATCATATTTGAAAAATCATGGCAGTCAGGTGAAGTTCCCAATGACTGGAAAAAAAGGAAATATAACCCCCATTTTCAAGAAGGGGAAAATGGATGACCCGGGGAATTATAGAGCAGTCAGTTTCACCTCTGTGCCTGGCAAAATCTTGGAGCAGATTCTCCTGGAAGGCATGATAAGGCACATGGAAAACAGCAAGGTGCTTGGTGACAACCAGCACAGATTCACTAAGGGGAAATCCTGCCTAACCAATCTGGTGGGCTTCTATAATGGGGCTATGGAACTCATGGACAGGGGTAGAGCAGTTGATGTCCTCTACCTGGATTTGTGTAAAGCATTCAATACTGTCCCACATTACATTCTTGTCTCTAAATTGGAGAGACATCAATTTGATGAATGGACCACACAGTGGATAAAGAACTGGCTGAATGGTTGCACACAAAGAGTTGTGGTCAATGGCTCAATGTCCAGTGGAGACCAGTCACGAGCGGTATCCCTCAGGGATCGGTGTTGGGACCGGTCTTGTTCAACGTCTTTCTCAGTGTCATGGACAGTGGGATTGAGTGCACCCTCAGTAAGTTTGCCAATGACACCAAGCTGTGTGGTTCAGTTGATGCACTGGAAGGAAGGAATGCCATCCAGAGGGACCTTGACACGCTTGTGAGGTGGACTGATGCCAACCTCATGAAGTTTAACCATGCCAAGTGCAAGGTCCTGCACCTGGGTTGGAGCAATCCCAGGCACAGCTACAGGCTGGGCAGAGAAGAAATTGAGAGCAGCCCTGCAGAGTAGGACTTGGGGGTGCTAGTCGATGAGAAAATGAACATGAGCCGGCTTCAGTGTGTGCTTGTAGCCCAGAAAGCCAACCGTATCCTGGGCTGCACCAAAAGGAGCGTGACCAGCAGGTCGAAGGAGGTGATCCTGCCTCTCTACTCTGCTCTCTTGAGACCTCACTTGGAGTATTGTGTACAGTTCTGGTGTCCTCAACATAAAAAGGACATGGAACTGTTGGAACAAGTCCAGAGGAGGGCCATGAGGATGATCAGGGGACTGGAGCACCTCCCATATGAAGATCAGCTGAGAAAGTTGGGGCTGTTCATCCTGGAGAAGAGAAGGCTGCGTGGAGACCTCATACCAGCCTTCCAGCACCTGAAGGGGACCTATAGGGATGCTATGATGGGACTCTTCATTAGGGACTGTGATGGTAGGACAAGGGTAATGGGTTAAAACTTCAACAGGGGAAGTTTAGATTGGATATAAGGAAGAAGTTCTTTACTGTGAGGGTGCCGAGGCACTGGAATAGGTTGTCCAGGGAGGTTGTGACTGGTCCATCCCTGGTGGTGTTCAAGGCCGGGCTGTACAGACCCTTGGGTGATATGGTTTAGTATGAGGTGTCCCTGCCCATGGCAGTTGGGTTGGAACTGGATGATCTTAAGGTCCTTTCCAACCCTAACTATTCGATGATTCTATATTTATAGCTAGCTACTTTCACTGTATTCTGTAGCATTTGTATAAAAAGGACATACACATTATAATACAGATATATATTACATTACATTACATTACTTTGTTACATTAATATATTATAATAATTGTATAATATTTATTATTTTATATTATTATCAAACCAAAAAAGCTCTTAGTGAATTAAAGATCTTCCAATGCTGTGATGCAACTGGTGGATGACAAGGTAATAATGTATTTGAGGTGATTTGTAAGAAAGGAAGTATAGTGGAAGAAGAATTAACTGAGTGTTTCATCTGAGGGATCCTCTGGCAGGAAAGTCAGAACTATGTAAGGATTTGAAGCTGTTTTATTTTCCTATGGAGTCTGCAAAAATTTGCAATGGAAAATTTGCCATGAATAGGGATTGTGATAATATGTCAGATATAATTTGCTTTCAAATGTAACCAGTTGGAAAAACCTGTCTACTTAACCTCAAAAAAAAAGCAAGCAAGCAAACAAATTAAAGATATCCCTTGCTCTCTGCCAAAACCAGGAGCTGAATTACGAACTAGAAAAAGCTGTTAGGGTCAAGGATAGAATTCATTCATGGATTGCCATTGAGATCAATGGCAAAATTCCCATCAGCTTGTGAAGTGCAAAATCTTCAGTTTTCAAAGTTAAAGCTTCTCCCTTCTCTGATTCCTTAGCTCAAAGAAAGTCTACAGGAAAGCAAATGGTGCTCATTCCCCTCAAATTCAATGAATTGTACAGATGTAGACATGCAATTCTCATTGTCCCAAAACAACAAGGAATATTTATTTCCAGTATGATTATTATAATTATTTTACCTGTAAGGCTTAAAAAATCCCAAACTCATGCACATACGCAAATATCCCTGCATAGTCTTCTAAAGGTCGCATGTTACTGTTTGTGTAGAGCATTGCCATGCCAGGGATTAAATTGGATGTGTTTTAGCCATGTTCAAATTTGGTAATGGTACAAATTTTTTTACTGGCCACTTAAGCACTATCACGAGTCCCAGAGAAAGATGGATGAAGTGACAATATGCACTGTATTCTGTGAAGAGTACCCTCTTTGCATTCATTGGTAAATTGGCAATTGAACTTGCCTCCAGCTTTTTTGCAAAAGTACTCTTTTTATGCTGCAGTTAATCAGATATCTCTGAAAATTTCCAATAGCAGGAAGCAAGCACTTCCTGGAAAACCTTCTGAAATCGTTCAGAATTATTCTCAGTCACTGTTACTAACCCCCACTGTCTAGCTGTCAGAAAAGTTTGGACCATGTTAAAAGTTAAAATAGTTATAAACAATCTACTAGTTCTGCAATACTAAGTAAACATAAATATTTACACAGTTGCCATGGAAAAAAATCTTTATGTTGGCAAAAAGGAGTTTCATGCAAAAAAGAACCCAAACCAAACCAATCAAACAAAAAACCCAAACAAATCCAAGGCATAATAGGAAAAAAATTTAAAAGAAAACAAAATAAATAAACCAAAGTTTTGTCTTGATAGAATGAAGATTCTTAGGATATTTACTTTTAAGTCAAACATATTGGACATTTTTTAAGTTCGTTTGTTTAAGTGGCTAGGTTTCCAACTTATTAAAACCATATTTTTAAAACTAGAATTTGTTGCCTTGTGGAAAAGTAGCCAATAAATAATTTTATCAAAGATAAAAACAGATCAAGCACTCCTATAAGACAGTACCACTAGTAACAAAAGCTTCTTGGCATGCATTTAACTACAGCATACGTGAGAAAGCAGAAGACACTGTAACATTTTTCTGTTCTTACAAGTTTTTCTCTGAAGCAAGCTGTAGTACTTGTTACTGCTCAAATGTAGTCTAAAGAAAACCTGTCAAAATAAGACTAATAAAAGCTACTGTAAATACTGCATAACACATTCAGTTCCAGCCAATTTTAACTAGAGGTATTGGACACATAATCTAGTTGTATATTCTACTGCATACTATATTACGGCTAATAAATGTAGAACCTGTATACAGGAGCAAATGCACAAGAACTTCAGTGAGGAAAGCATTTGAGGGTTGACTGCAGTCCCTTGGCTTCACAAGAAACTTTGTTCAGTATGTCCATCTATAAGTCTACGTAGCTTCATTTTGAAATGAATTGTATTCATTGTCCTCTTTTCATCTTATGAGGAAACTGTTTTGGACTACTTTTTGAAGTATCATGGCTAAAGCCTCGAAGATGCTTCAATTTGTATTTTTCCCCTAGAAACAGCTGCCTTGAAGCCTCTTTAAAGATGACTTTTTCCCTTAAGATGCAGTGTTTAAAAAATAGCATCTTGTCATTGAACAGGATATTCAGAATATTATACACAAATTTAGATTAAAAGTAACATTTTTTCTAGTCCTCTTTACTCTTAACAGTGTAGTGCTAACATGAGCAGTGAAGAAGTGAACAAGAGTGCAGGTCTTTCTGGCACATCCTGAACAAATGCCACTGCTTATGTCCTAATCATTCACTTCATCAAAGAAACAAACGATGAAAAAAATGTTGCAAAGACAACACTAGTAGTATCATATAGCAAAGCGTGTGTGTTATTTATCAAGTAGAATTTGCATTACAGACGATGATACCTGGCAAAGGGCAAATTAAGTTTGTTCTTCAGATTTCAGACAGACGTTACAAGGCAGTAATTTAATAAAAGAATAACCAAAATTATATTTCTTGGAAAAATGAAGCCAGTGAAGAAGAAGAAACTTAGTCATGCCACTACCATGAACATCTGGCAATCATGGACAGACAGTCTGGATTTAGAGAAAATAAAGGGGAATTACAACAGTTTAAAGAATTATACGACCATAAACACTTTGATGATGGAGCAAATCCTCTTCATTGATTGAAATCTAGCAAAGACAGATAGGATGTATGAGGCATTGAATGTAAATCAAACATTTATTTTCTAAACTGTTGCTAATAGGCAGTGAACCCACTAACTTACATATTGCTCAGTAGGTGAGAGTACATGAGTTGCTACAATTTTTGGATGAATCATCAGGGTTTATCACAAGGAGATTTTTCCCTGGATCTGTGAAAATGTGACAACTCTCTGTGCAGTCTTTCTATGACAACATGGCTCAGTCTGACCAGCTAGGGTAAAGGGAGAATCATCATCAGCAAGATGGCTGTCCAGGGAACTTTCATTGAAGGCATTTTTGACCTACAAGGTATTCTGAAGACCTGTTTCAGCACTGTTTTTTCAAACACAGCCTTTAAATGGGGCCAAGGAATTTTCCAGGCTGTAGATCATAGAAAACAATATTTAATGGGATCTGTCCAGGACCATATGCACCTTACATTCTCCTTCAACTTCTTTGCCATTATCTCTCATCTGTTTTGCATGAACTATGTTCAAAGTCCACAGCATAATTTTCACAGATTCTTGAGGCCTGATACAGAGGGAATGATGAATATAACATACCTGGGATGGATTTCCCAGTTTTGATAAGATGTACAGTGTACACAAATCCAATGAGAAGATGCTTGCCACCTCAACTTCACTGGACAGCTTCACTGCACTGTGAATGTCTCCACTTTAAAATCTAGTAGTAATGTGTTACAGAGAAGATATATTCATCTGAAGTAAAATTTTCTGAGAGTGTTTGACGGATATATATAGAGCATAGAGACTTGCCACCTGCAACTTTGAATCTCAGGAAGTTGTAAGATGTTTGTAATTTTACAGTTTTTAAGTTTAAAATCTAAGCACTTTTCAAAAAGTGTCAAGCTCAAATGCACATCAACACATGGAAACACAGAATAGTTAGGGTGGGAAAGGACCTTAAGATCGTCTAGTTCCAACCCCCCTGCCATGGGCAGGGACACCTCCCACTAAACCATGTCACCAAAGGCTCTGTCCAGCCCGGCCTTTAACACCGCCAGGGATGGAGAATTCACAACTTCCCTGGGCAACCCATTCTAGTGCCTCACCACCCTTACAGTAAAGAACTTCTTCCTTATATCCAATCTAAACTTCCCCTGTTTAAGTTTTAACTAGTTACATTTCAGTCATCATAATAAAACTTACTGTTTTATTAATAATAGTAATTTGATATTAATATTTTTTTTTTTGAAGCTTTCCTTAAATTTTATACACTTAAATTATTAATTCCAACATAAATTAAAAAAATGTTTTTACTTTAATGGGAACTCATTATTACTGCAAAACACTCTTTGCTAAAAAAGCTGAAATAAAGCTTTTTCAGACAATTTACAAACTATTGATTTTAGGAGAAACACCTGCTGAGGTACAAAGGCATATGGAAAAAAAAATCATGCAATCAAAGCTGCTTTATGTATTATGCATGAATAAAATAAAAGCTTACCTATTTTATTTTTTTCCCATTCTTTATCTGTGATGCTACTAAACCTATGGAAAAGTCCTTATCAGCTTGTTAATGTACATATAGAAAAGAAATAGTAAGAACATAGGAGATAGTTCAAACAACAGCATCATTCCATTCCAACCTCCTGTTGTGAAATTCATAGGAGAGATTGGGACTTTTGAGGTCCCTTCCAATCTCTAACATACTGTGACTTAAAGTCATACACATAACTGTAAGCTAAATTATATCTGTACTGAACCCCATCTATTTTAGTTCAGCACTACCTTCAGCTGTGAGTAAAAACAGATGTTTTGTGTACTGGAATACTGAATACTGAAAACCATCTACTTTAGCTGCATGATTTCAGTGCTGCAATACTTAACTGCAGAGACCCAGTTTCAGCTATCAAAGTTCTTCAAACTAATATTCAGACACTGGTTACCAAGATCCCGATGTAATCAATTACCTATCTCTAAAGCTTTGTATGTGTGACTGGGACAATATATATTTGTTTTTAAAAGTAAAGCATAAAGCCTCATAGCACTGATAGAACCAACAGTGATTCTGCATTCCAATTTTGGAACGTACTTGGAGCTAAAAACTGGGATACAACAGAGAACAGGTGCTTATCCTCAAATACTGTCCTAAGGTCTACATAGTAGATGCAACTTTTCACCAAAGTTTTGGAAATTCATGTCCTTTTATGAGGTTGCAGGAGCCTGCTGTACTTCCTGGTACAACTGTCTCTTCGCTACAGCTTCATGAATGAGGTATGCTCTGGGCCCTCCTTGGCATCATGAGGTTTAAAAATACCACTCTCCTCCAAGAACCTCACCATCCATTAATTGTCTGGTGTTCTCATAGAACCAGATCTGGAAATATATCTCTGGTTCTTTAACACCATGGAGTGGGGCTTTCCACGAACTCCAAGTGGTGACTGCATTTTGATCAAAGCTCATTTATTTTACAGTTTAGTGTTGTTGGGTGAAGTACCAAAAGAGTAATATCTGAGGCAAATCTGAAAATCTTATTTAAAAATCTGAAGATGGTTGAAGCTATCTTCATGTACTAGAAGTTAATAATAGCATGGTGAGTTTCCACTAAATAATAACCATGTGACATTTAAGCAGTAACACCAAAATAATATCTTTGATAACTTTAGAATGAAAATACCTAAGTTTGTACTTCCATCAATACTTCCCAAATCCAAGGGATTTTAAATTAACAAGTTTCACTACTCAATAGCATTTTTGGCAATGATAAGCCCTTAGAAGTAGTGATTTGAGGGAAAGGAAAAGGTAAAGTTAACAGTGGGACTGGAAGACCAAATAGAAAACAGGAGACATTTGAAGAATGAATGAGAATTATTGCTTAGCTAATAATCACTAAGTGATGAAACTGCTGAGCTCCATAGCAGCAAGTAAGCCTCTTAACAGTTATGAAAGAAGCTCAGATTTCAGGATAAAAGCAAGTTCATCAGTCAGTTTTATTGGTATAAATTCAAAGTTGTATAAAAATGTAATTATGTGTGATTTATGTTACTGCAACAGAAAGGCTAATGAAAACTGTGCAGAAGATACATTAGATGTTAAAAAATATAGTAAAATAATTAAAATATAAAATATATGGAGGATCACTCCATAGTGATAAGATTTCAGGAAGTGACAAGAGGATAAAACATCAATCAGGGCATTCTTTACTGTAGTTCAGCCTGGTCATTGCTAATAATTAGTGTTTTTACTAATATATCATACATACTTTCCTTTCAAGGAAAACTTACTATTTAAAATGAATAAACAATGAGGACCACATGTTTTGAAACCATATGATAAATGTAAAGTATTTCATTATAAATGGTCTGTGATTAAATTACTTATTTCAAATTAGTGAAGAACAAATGAATGTTTCCACATGAGAACTGCAGAACTGCTCGAAGTTGTATAAACCAAATAATCTTTCATCCTGAAAATATATTCATAGAATCATAGAATAGCTAGGGTTGGAAAGGACCATAAGATCATCAGGTTCCAACCCCCCTGCCATGGGCAGGGACACCTCGCTCTAAACCATATTACCCAAGGCCTCGGCCAACCTAGCCTTGAACACTGCCAGGGATGAAGCATTCACAAGCTCCCTGGACAACCTATTCCAGTGCCTCACTACCCTAACAAGAAAGAATTTCCTCCTTATATCCAATCTAAACTTCCCCTGTTTAAGTTTCAACCCATTACCCCTTGTCCTACCACCACAGTCCCTAATGAAGAGTCCATCCCCAAACTCCCTATATGCCCCCTTCAGATACTGGAAGGCTGGTATGAGGTCTCCACGCAGCCTTCTCTTCTCCAGGATGAACAGCCCCAACTTTCTCAGCTGATCTTCATATGGGAGGTGCCCCAGTCCCCTGATCATTCTCGTGGCCCTCCTCGGGACTTGTTCAAATAGATCCATGGCCTTTTTATGTTGAGGACACCAGAACTGCACACAATACTCCAAGTGAGGTCTCACGAGAGCAGAATAAAGGGGCAGGATCACCTCCTTTGACCTGCTGGTCACGCTCCTTTTGGTGCAGCCCAGCATACGGTTGGCTTTCTGGGCTACAGGCGCATACTGAAGCCGGCTCATGTTCATGTTCTCATCGACCGGCACCCCCAAGTCCTTCTCTGCAGGGCTGCTCTGAATCTCTTCTCTGCCCAGCCTGTAGCTGTGCCTGGGATTGCTCCAACCCAGGTGCAGGACCTTGCACTTGGCATGGTTAAACTTCATGAGGTTGGCATCAGCCCACCTCACAAGCGTGTCAAGGTCCCTCTGGATGGCATTCCTTCCTTCCAGCGCATCAACTGAACCACACACCTTGGTGTCATCGGCAAACTTGCTGAGGGCGCACTCAATCCCACTGTCCATGTCAGTGACAAAGATGTTCAACAAGACCGGTCCCAACAGGGATCCCTGAGGGACACCACTCGCAACTGGTCTCCAGCCGGACATTGAGCCATTGACCATAACTCTTTGTGTGCAACCATCCAGCCAGTTCTTTATCCACCGAGTAATCCATTCATCAAATTGATGTCTCTCCAGTTTAGAGACAAGAATGTAATGTGGGACAGTGTCAAACGCTTTACACAAATCCAGGTAGATGACATCAACTGCTTTACTGCTCTCCATCAGTTTTGTAGCCCCATCATAGAAGGCCACCAAAGTGGTCAGGCAGGATTTCCCCTTAGAGAAGCCATGCTTGTTGTCACCAAGCACCTTGTTCTTTTTCATGTGCCTTAGCATACCTTCCAGGAGAATCTGCTCCAAGATTTTGCCAGGCACAGAGGTGAGACTGACTGGTCTGTAATTCCCCGGGTCATCCATTTTCCCCTTCTTGAAAATGGGGGTTATATTTCCCTTTTTCCAGTCGTTGGGAACTTCACCTGACTGCCATGATTTTTCAAATATGATGGCCAGTGGCTTAGCAACTTCAATTGCCAGCTCCTTCAGGACCCACAGATGAATTTCATCAGGACCCATGGACTTGTGCACGTTCAGATTTTTAAGATGGTCTCGAACCAATTCCTTTCCTACAGTGAGCCCAAGGTCTTCATTCTCACAGTCCCTGCATCTGCCTTCCAAGACTTGTGTGGTGCGGTCAGAGCCTTTGCTTTAGAAGACCAAGGCAAAGAAGTAATTCAGAAACTCGGTCTTCTCCAAATCCTGGGTAGCTAGCTCACCTGAGAGATCCTGAGGGGTCCTAAATTCTCCGTAATCTGTTTTTTATTTGCTATGTACCTGTAGAATCCCTTCCTGTTATCCTTAATATCCCTAGCCAAGTTTAATTCTAACTGGGCCTTAGCTTTCCTAACCTGGTCCCTAGCTTCCTGGACAATATCCCTGTACTCAGTATCCCTGTATACTGTTACTGTAGAAGATATTATACAATCTTTTCTCTTATTAGTAAGAAAATATTCATAGAAATAGGGCAGACATTTAAAAGATGATAAATGAAGCTGTGAAACTTTAATTAAATGAAATAAGAAAACTAATATATAAATAAAAATGAAAAAAACAAACTAGCCATGTTTTAAATATGGTGTAGACATTAAACTGCATTTCCCCATTATTACAATGGGTGTTTTGGACAGAAAAACAATTTAGCATTTCAGTCTTTTCTAAGGTGCTAATGTTCTGCTATACCGATCATGGGTGTGGGTATTAGTGTGTATGTTTGATTAGAGATGAGTGTGTAACTACTGAACTCTTTCAAAACTTACTGTATTGCTCAGAAACTTCAGAATAAGAAATTATTACCTTTAATTATTTTTTCCACAGAAAACTTGCATTCTTTTTGCATCAAGTACTTCAGTTAAAACTAAAATATGAGCTAGTCAGCTCAGTATAGCCAAATCAATATGCCTAAGTAGTAAATTAGCAGAATCAGTCCTAAAGTGAATGGAATCACCCCTTTCCGGTTAACAGGAATCCTCTTGCCCCTCACAGGCTTTCTTGGACTAATGCAGCATATCAATATGTTGCATTATTTAATGGTGATAAAAAAAAGATAAAATTTCTAAACATCCAAGACCCACTGAAGTTATCAACAGTGGGATTTATCCAATTAAGTGGAGAAGTATGCATCTTAGGTATTTACTCTCAGATTTTGCTTATAGTTAATGAAAAAAAAGGACAATTGCAGTATGTGATTTATCTGAAGAGGTCTATTTAAGATGTGATAAATCACATCCTAAAAATACCTGCTTCTTTATATTGATTATAAATAAATCCTAGTGACAATACATCAAAGACAGAGATCCAGACTGTCTGTGTCTGAAGTTAGATGAGAAGTTGAAGGTTTTTCACTAATTGCTATGGCTTTAAAATAAACTATTTGTGCCACTGAGCAGAAATGTCTTTGGATTCCTTATAATCTCTGATTCTGTTGTTTTGATCATAGTTTCAATTAAAAAACCAAAACAAAACCAACAAACAAAAAAAACCCCAAACCAACAAAAAAAAAAAAAAAGCAACCAAAAACAAAACCCCAAAACAGCAAAAAACAAAACCACAAACAAAACCAGCACTCCCTCCTAAATATCTAACATCTTCCTTAATTCTTTTAGACTCAAAGTCAGTTTAGATTATGGTAGCCTGAAATTCTAAAATTCTTTATTTCCGTTACCCCTCTTTGTCTACAAAATACATAATTTCACTCTTTTACATGTAACTTTTTAAATCATCTACTCTTTGAAAGAAATTACATACAGATGTTTGAAAATCTACTTTACTGTTACTACTGAGTACGTTAGGTCATATGTGAAATGGCAGGGATCATCAGGCTGGTTACTGAAATGCCTTAAATACAATCAACCAAATATTGTGTTTGCTTTTCCTTTTATAATGAAGATATAATTTATTAGAAATCCTACAAATTTAGTCAGATCTAAAAATATGCAAAGCACTATAGAGCTATAAATGCAATTCCTTTGACATTGATTAACATATCATACATTCTTTTAAATAACATCATCTTTTGTTTCAAATTAGATAACTCTTAGAAGTCATTTGCCTTATGTTCTGCAAATCCTTTAACAACACTCCTTAATCTGATTTTGTAAAATGGTATTGAAGCATTGGGACTGTTCAGCCTGAAGAAGGTTCATGGCAGTATCTCATCAATGTATATAAACACCTGAAGGGGAGAGTGCAAGGAGTATGGAGTCAGGCTCTTTTCAGTGATGCTCAGCGACACGAGAAGAGGCAATGGGCACAAACTGAAATACAGAAGATTCCCTCTGAACATCAGGAAGCACTTTTTGACTGTGAGGGTAACTGAGCCCTGATACAGATTGCCAGGGAGGTTGTAGAGTCTTCATCTTTGGAGATATTTAAAAGACACACAGACAGTATCCTGGACAACTGGCCCTGGGTGTCCATGCTTGAGCAGGAGAGTTGGAGCCTTTAGAGTTCCCTTCTGTTGTGGTTTAAGACCTGTGAGCAAGCCAGCCACGCAGTTTCTACTCCCCCTCCACCCCTTTCTTTCTTCCCTTCTCCCCCCCCCCCCCCCCCCCCCAAGTCTCCTGGAGGGATAAGGAGAATTGAAATAATGTACTCCCATGGGTAAGATAAGAACAGTTCAGTAACTAAGTTAAAACACAAATCACTACTGCTACCACCAATAATAATAATGACAAGAAAGATAACAAGGGAAGAGAATACGATACCATCCGCTGAAATGAGCCAAACTGAGCAGAGCGAGTGCCCTTCCAGGAAACTCCCAGTTACATCCTGGGCATGATGTGCTGTGGTATGGAATACCTCTTTGGCTAGTTTGAGTCAGGTGTCCTGTCTCTGCTTCCTCCCAGCTTCCCCTCCTCCCTGACAGAGCATGAGACTCACAGAGTCTTTGGTCAGACTAGACGTTTGAGCAGTAACTAAAAACATCGGTGTTACCAGCTCTGTTCCCAGGCCAAAAGTCAAAAACACAGCACTGTACCAGCTACTAAGAAGGAGAAAAAATGACTGCTACTGCTAAACCCAGGACACCTTCCCATATCAACCCCCTGTGCTTCTGTGATACATGAATCATGAAGGTCAACAAGCATTGAATCAACCAAAGATAGCAAAAGCAAGTCTTTATTATTCTACGATACTTTGTGGTGTATTTGGAAATCATGAAGATTTCTAAGGCAATAATGATTGTGGTTTCTTGTGTTTTGGTTTGTTTTTTTTTAACTGTAATTACACTTCAGAGTTGTCATGGAGAAAAATGGGAATGCATGGATATTGAAAAGAAACAGGAAGAAGCAATAGTTATTCTGCAAATAACATGTCACATATATATAACCATGAGACAAAGGTCAAATTCAAACAGATTACAGTGATCAAGGGATGAAAGAACAGGTCAGCACTGTAAGGATAGAAAGTGTTCTGTGTTCTGGGCATAACAGTAAAAGTTTTCTTCTCTTGATTTCTATTCATATTCTGCAGTAGTTCGCTGAAAAGAACATTTATTAATATCAGTGGGAGTCCTGTGTACAGGGCAGCTGCAGAATATACTATTAAGAACCACAGTGCAGACTAGAGAAAGAACTACATTACATTCCTCAACCTTTAAAATAGACTTTAAAGTGAAATTATTCCACTCTTCTCCTGATTTCTTTCATTGCCTAATTTTTTATCAGTGCATTCCATCTAGACTTTTCTCCCTACACTTTAACTTTTCTTACTTGCACCCTTTTGATGTTCAGCTTTTTTCTGTCCTCCATCACACTTGAAATTGCAGAACAATAAATGATGGTCAAGAATCTTTGTTCTCCCTTGGAAAAAACAATAACCTACTGTTACTTATTTCATTGATTCTCATAGGTCTTATGCTTAAATTTATTTTTATAGGTATATATGTTGTTACTGCACTTGTCATTTTTTCATACTATCACATAGCCTTAAATATATATTGCTATAAAAAAAACCCACATGTTATATATGCTGATGAAAAGTTTAAAGGCATTGTTCTGGAGCAGAAAACTGTTGAGATAACCTGTACACATGAGACTAGTCAAACTAGAAGAGAAACAATCTTTGCAAAATCCTAGTCTATCTAAAGCTACTTTCATATTTTCAGCTGAAAAGACAAAAATCTCCATTTTTGTCATCTTATTAAGGTTTTGGTATTGTTATAATTTGTAAATTAAAGCACAATATGACACTACTGAGTATCAGCAGTAGAATCAGAATGAAAAGTGGACCTATGGGAGCAAAGAAATAATATAATAAAAAAAAAAGTTTTAAATAGAAGACTTAAGAGTAAAAAATACAGACTATGACATTACATTCATAGTTGTTGGGAAGAGTGCAAAAGCAATGTAAAGATAGTTAAGGAAATTTAAGTCTTGTAAAGAATCATAGAATCAGCTAGGTTGGAAAAGACCTTTATGATCATCAAGTCCAACCATTACCTCAGGACTACCACCACCACTAAAATGTATCACTGAGGGCCAGCAGAGAGGACATAGCTTTCTGTGCTTTCTGCTGAGAGGGTGCCTCCTAGAGCACTGTCTCAGTGACCACTGGTTGAGCTCACCTCTGCAGCTTGCTGAGCTGCTGGACACTGCCTGCTTGCTCTGACGTGATGTGCTTCGGGTGCTCACACTCCCAAGGTTGGTGTTCCCTGCACGGGGAGGTGCAGTCCCAGCGCTGTCCCTGTGAAGCAGCCGGTTCGTCAGCAGAGCTGCAGCTCCTGGGCAAGTCCTGAGGAGGACTTGAGGCTCCACTGGTTGCTCCTGCAGTTAAGAACAAGGCTCCTGGATGCTGTGACTTCCCCACACTCCGGTGCTGAAGGCGTCCTCTCCAGAGCTACTCACCTCAGCAGGTGAGAATGAGGCCATGTGCATATTTTGGTCTTATGTGAGAAACTAAAAAAAAAAAATAATTAAAATAATTAAAAGCAGGTTTGAGGCTAGTGAGAGAACTTTGAAAGGTACTTGAAACCCCGGTAAACAGGTTTATACTATTAATCTAAGGCCCAAAATTGAAGGGAAGGCTATTAAAAACTATTAAACTTAGAGAAAGAATTGTGTGTTTTCTAAGATGCAGAATGGACTCATTTCCCCGTAATGCATTGAGAAGAAAATAAATAAATATACAGAAAGCGATCTGGAAGCAAAACCAGTCTAAACAGACAGAATTAACATATCTCTAAGGGAATCACAAAGAAGGAGTAGAAGTATCAAGAAGAAATAAAGAATAAAGTGTAAACAAACTGTGTGCAGCAAATATCTTTTGTGGGAAACTGCTGAAGCTGTAGCTTCGTCTAATAAGACTATCTTACAAACAAGTAGAACCCTTATTACTCATAAAATGGACGATCCTGGAAAGAATAAGAAAAATGTCAAGTTATACTGAAGTTTAGAGTTTATACATCCTAGACAACTCTTCAATAGAAATTAGTGAAGAAATGATTGACCATGATGAAGTACTCAGAATATGTACTTTTATGCAAGCACACAAAATATATAGACACTTCTTGAAAATGTACTTAAATTGCAAAAATTTACATTTTATATTTCCTGTCATTTCTGAGAAGAAAAAAGCAGTGCTCCCTCTTTTTAGTCTTTCTGTAAGGCTTTCTGCCTCTTTGAAAGCAGAAGAATTTAAACCCTTTGAATATAAAATCTTACAAAAAAAGGACTTGCATTTTTTTGTTGTTGTTCTTCAACAGTCTATTAATTACTACTTTTTAATAATTAAAAATGGCTATTTAAAATATCAAGCCTGATGAAGGATATTGATTAGGTAACATCTTAAGAAGCTTATGTTGTCTAATAATAAACTGTTTAGTAGGAAAAACAATACACTTTTAATGCAACCCTAAAGCTGTAAAACTGAGATCTGAAAGTCATTAAAAGGTATTCTAGTTGATCTTGAAGAGCAGTGAATTAATAAACCCTTGTGTATGGACAGTTCTGGATAGATGCAGGTTGTTATAGAGTTTTTTCTAAGTCCTCTAAGCCAATCTGTCATAAGTCAGCTTAATTCCAATAGCGAAATAAATAATATTAGCATTAGTAACTCAATATATTTGAAGTCATAGGCTTCATTGCTGCAGATTGTCAGGTGTTCATCCTTCTAGCATATCAGAGCAGCCAGACACCAGACAGCCATGACTGAAATGCAGTCTATTTACAGATCTAGACCTAAGTTAACATTTCTCGCCTCTTAGCAAAGCCTGTTAGCCTGAATACAATGACACTGTCATTAGTTTTTAGTACCTTCATAGCACTAATCCTGGTGATTGCTGAAGACTTTTTTGTCAGATATGTTTATATCATTCACTCTTGCCTGTGAGCAACATCAATGAGCAGCAGGCTGGTGCAAAGCATCTAAACATAGCAATACTTTGCATTCATGTAACATTTTATTTTCATATCCCTAACAATGCTCTAATAAGAGTTCAGAAGGATCTCACTGAATTAGATATCAACCTAAAGTAAAATTGAGCAGATTAAATCACAGAAATTTTGTCTTATGTTATTTAAAAAATCAATGGCAGAGAAAACTAGAGCTCAGGAACTCTGGATTTGAGTAAGTTGTACCTTACTGCAGATTTTATTTTTGTGCTGTTAGAATGTTTTTATGCCATTTCTTCAATATGAGGGTGGTGAAACACTGGAACAGACAGTACCCAGAGACGTTGTGAACGCCTACCCCTGGAAGTGTTCAAGGTCAGGTTGGACAAGGTTTTGAGCAACCTGGTCTAGTGGAAAGTGTCCCTGCCTGTGGCAGGAGGATTGGAACTCAATGATCTTTAAGGTCCTTTCCAGCCCAAACCATTCTACAATTCTGTGACATTTTACAAAGTTGTAAAAAAGACTGGTCCTCTTGTTAGAATGACTTAATTTCAGAGGTCAAACACAAGGACAGAAGGCAGTTGCTCAACAGAAAAGCAAGGTTATTGAATAATAATGAGAATACAAAGTACTAGCTCTGTTATAATGGCAGCTACATCAGAGCAGAAGATGATGATGCATGGAAAAGGTGCTATAGAGTCTGAACAGGAGAATATTTAGTAGTTTCCAATAACAAGGAAAGGAAAAGCATATGCCTTTCCAAGGTGACATGGGCAATTCAATATCTATGTGATGATGTGCTATATGGCATGTACAATAAGATGAGCATATCTGAAAGCTGAGATGTATGCTTTCAGGAGTTTGCATGGGACAGAGTGACAGCACATACAACAACACTGCATACACAAACAGTAGCACAACACATTACAGTACATCTGATGTGCGTGGTATTGGTTATGCCTTCCATGCACACTCTATGTGACCTATTTAAAGACCTTAGATCTGATCATAGATATGGACTGAAGAGTGAAATCATCTCTCCTGTCAGTTTTGCATGCACTTCTGGCTTCTTAAGAATGGAGAAAAAAACTCCCGCATATTTGCAAAATACTTCCTTCTTCACGTTTTTCATGATAGCAAAGATTGTGACAACTGATGAGTACAAAACATCTATTGTTATCCTACTTGCAGTAAGTAGTTACAATAGAAACATAGAATTATAAAATAGCTTGATTGTAAGGGACCTTTAAAATTCATCTAGTTCACTCCCCCTGCAATGAGCAGGGACATCTTCAACTTGATCAGGTTACTCAGAGCTCTGACCAACCTAACCTTGAATGTTACTGGGGATGGGTCATCTACTACCCCACCAGGCAACCCGTTCCAGTGTTTAATCACCCTCATTGTTAAAAAAATATTTCTTATAACTAGTCCAAATCTCCACTATTTTAGTTTAAACTAGATAACTCTTTGATTTAGGTATCGGTAAGTTTCATATTTATAGCAGGCTCTATTTCTTGCTCACAGGTCAGTGAGTTTGTATTTGAAATCTACATTGAGCTACATAGATATTGTTAGTTACTAGATTTTTTGCACTAAATGTAGATCAGTAAGTCTGAATGAAGAGGATTAAGTGACTCAGGACACTGGCACAGTAGATTCTTTTGGACTTCAAGTGTTCAAGCAAAATTAATTAAGCTTGAACTGCATAAGCTGATCATAAAAAGGCACCTAAAATCACACATACTTAGAAAAATACTTTCTCACACAGAATATATTGCCTAATAATGCTTCTTAAAATGGCAAATACTTCTTTTTAAGATATTGTCAAGGTAAGCCAGAGGCATTACAACTAATTGACAAATAACTCCAAATCTGGAAACTATATATATATATATATATATATGTATGCACTTTTTAATTTTTTGCACTTGCTACTGGTGCTAATTTATTCATTCTTTTCTCTGATTGGCTTTCTGATTATGTCTGTGATACATTTTTCTTTATTTAATTAAATGTTCTCCTTCATACAGCTTCTTCAGTGCATAAAACCAACCTAATTCTTCATCAGAACAACCACAAACCAAATGTATTTTAATTTGAATTTAAGAAAAACAAGTAGTTGATTCAGGATATGTCAAAAGGCAAAGAGATTTTTTTCCCCTTGGATCAGTTCTAAAATGTATTCATTCATTATGCATACTATAAATATAAAAGTGGAACCCAGCAGTAATAAGGACAGTATTAAATTGCAGGGTGCCATGTGTGGTTCCTTTTATAGCTGCATTCATATTGATTATATGTAATTTTTATAGAAGACCTCTTTTAACTTTATAGGTAAAGATGGCAATTAGGTGTGTGTTGCTTTTCTTTATATTGCTCGAAGATATCTAGGGTATGATAGGATTTTATATAATTCTTTCCATTCTCTTACCCTTTTAACCTTTAGATCAAATATGAAATATATGTGATTCATACTCTTTGTTTTTTCCCTAGGAACTACAGCAGTTTAAAAGTGCATGTGAACTTGCTTTTTTCTTTTTCCTAGTAGTTCACAATATACATAAAAATGTGGACATATGAATGCTAGTTAAAAAAAAAAAGAGATGTTGGGAATGGTTGCTAAAAGATTTTATGTTTAACTCTGAATGATGGAGAACCAGCAGTACATCATTAGATAAATTCATTAGAAAACTTCACACCTTGCTCATGATGAGGTCAGAGGCAGAGCAGAATCACCTCTATTTGCATATGTTCTATTTGTAGCTGAGCTTGCAAGCCTTACATAGTCCATATGACTTGTGTCCTCATTGAAATAAGTCACTACTAATATTTGTCATTGTCGTGTCTGTTGACCAAGTCTATTTTTATTGCCAAGTCAGGTGTTGGCCCCCATCTTAGAGATTCAACATCCCATGCATCATAACCCCATCTATGATCTACAGTGTTCCCCTGAGGGTGTGTAACTCATAAAGTGGAGCCACAAAAAGATGATACTTAGAGGGAGAGATAACTCATTTTTTAAGAGATCAAAAAAAGTGGAAGCATTTCCAGTTTAGATGGAACCCAGTGGTGACTGGCTACCATGTAACCCGATATAACCCTATTTGCTGTAACTCTGAGCCCAACCTGTCGGGCCAATTTCTCACCCAACAAGAGAATATTAAATAAATTAACAGATACTGAATTCATCAGAGGCAAAAATAATTACATGTAAAGTACAGCCAAAAAATGCCTGCATATAAAAGTAAATTTCATATATCATTTATATGAATTTATATGCTGCTCTAAGGCAGCATAAATAGTTGTCTTCTCTTCCCTCAACTTCACCCTTTCACTCTTGTTTTATTGTTTCTCCCTTAGCTCTTCTAACCTTGCTGTGAACTGTGATAAAAGGCAAAATAAGTGTTTTTGTCTCTGTATCTCCTATTATTGCTTCTTCCCTTGAAGGGAATCACCATAGGGATTAAGTTTTTCAGGAGTTATTGGGGGAATAAAGACTGCAAAAGCCACTCATGATTTTTGCTGATACAGAATGCAAGGAACTTGCAGTAAAGCACTAAAATCAGTGTAAATGCTGTTGGCAGGTCAGCCAAATCCAGATAAGTGCTTATAATGCTCCTCCAGCTAGTCTTAACACATGGATCAAAAAATGTGCAGGCTTATGTGAAAATCTGCCCACTGTTCCTGAAAAAAAAATCTACTTCAAGACTCCCTGTTGCGTAAAATCCTTCCATCTCATTTAAATCTTTTTCTCATAGAATTATAGTGAGCATTATCATTCCTCATTCTGCAGAATATCTTTCTTACATTGTCTGTTGACAGCTCTGTTGGTTATCTGGCTTCTGTGCCTCCACAGATTTTGGAATTTTAATTTGTAACAGGTGCCTTCCAGTCCAAATTATTCTGTGATTCTATGATTCTGTGATATTCCTTTTTTACCCTTCTGTGCAGTGTTTACATTTCCAGAACTGATGCACAAATATCTTGATAGGGAAGGACATGAAATGAGCTTGCATTTCTCCAGGTCACTGCTGCAGTGCAAGGGCACTCTAAATCTCTCACCATATTCTGGAATAATATATAGGCTCATGTTCAATGTTAACTGGACAAAACAGTGAAAGGGGATTTTAATTTCTTCTAATTTTATTTTTTTCCCCAAACAGCACACATTATTAAGTAAATTTGCTGCATTAAACTGTTGCTTCTGAAATGCAAACTAATACAAACATCTAATATTAAGAATGGCACAGTGGATCCTTTTCTGCTTTTAAGCCAAGAAACTTTTCAGTGACAATAAAAAATCCCCAACATGGGTTACCCCATCTATTAAAACATGTGGAAATGGAAATTCTGAATTCACATCCTTTGGCTTTTTACCAGGAACATTCTCTGGGTATTTTCTGGAAGAATATGAAAACTGTCATGAACATCTAGCATACCCTTGGATACGGGAACGTTCCCCATTTTTTAAATATTTTCATAGCCTGAATTTGATCTCACCAGGTGGATATGGCAGTTAAAAGAAATTGATTAAAGGCTTTCTGGTAACAATCAAGACAGAAAGTGTGTATTCAGACTTGGTAGTGTTTTGGGTTACAGTAATATGGATTCAGACAATGTTTGACTAGAAATATAACCTGAAAAGGCTTTGGAAATCTTGTAGTTTAGAAAATAAATGCTGAACACTCTTTGCTTGAAGACGATCATCTCACTTTGGCTGCTCTGATTGACAAAGCCTGAAAAGTGGGCTTGTGGGGGCAGCAGCGAATGTTTCATTCGACAACCAAATACAACTACAGCATTTTCAGAATGGTTGTCTTTACTCTGACTTGAATTGAAGCTATCTTTGTTATGCTTAACTTCATTCTGGTACTCAGGCATCATGCAGTATAACTGCAAAGCAATGTTATGAATAGGCATGAGAGTTTCAAGCTAGTGTTGGAAATGTGAATCTTTCCATATTTTGCTATCTAAATGCTATTAAGTATTCCTTAGACAAATTAGGAACCCCATTGGCTTGATATGTAATATAAACTATGAATGGTAAATCGCAGAATCATAAATTCATAGAATTTAGGTTTAAAAAGATCCTTAAGATCTTCAGGTCAAGCCATTAACCTAACATTTCAAAGTCCACCACTAAACCATATCCTTAAGCAACATGTCTGCATGTCTTTTGAATAATGCAGGGATGGGGACTGAACCACTTCCCTGGGCAACATTTTCCAGTTCTTGATAACCTTTTGGAGAAGAATTTTTTCCTAATACCCAATCTAAACCTTCCCTGGCACAACTTGAGGACTCTTCATCTTATTGCTTGTTACTTGGCAGAAGAAACCAACCCACATCTCGCTGCAAGCTCTGTTCAGGTAGTTGTAGAGAGTGGTAAGGTCTCCCTGAGTCTCCTTTTCTCCAGACTAAACATGCCCAGTTTCCTCAGACACTTCTCATAGGACTTTTGCTCTAGACCCTTTATCAGTTTTGCTGTTCTTCTTTGGGCACACTCCAGCACTTCAAAGTCTTTCTTGTTGTGAGGGACCCAAAACTGAACACAGTATTTGAGGTGTAACCTCACCAGTGCCCAGTATGGGCAGACAGTCGCTTCTCTAGTCCTTCTGGTCATACTATTGCTGATATAAACCAGGATGCTACTGGCCTCCTTGGCCACCTGGGCCTAACTGCCAGATCATATTCACCTAGCTGTTGACCAACACCCCCAGGTCCTTTTCCACTGGGCATCTTTCCAGACACCCTCCTCTAGACCCCCATGTATATTTGCATGGGGGTTACTGTGTAACCAGTGCAGAACTCATCACTTTGCCTTGTTGAACCTCCTACAATTGGCCTTGGCCCATTGATCCAGCCTATCCAGATCCCTCTGTAGAGACTTTTACCCCCATGCAGATTAACAATCCCACCCAACTTTGTGTCACCTGCAAACTTGCTGAAGATGCACTTGATCCCCTCATCCAGATCACTGATAAGGGTATTAAACAGAACTGGCCCTAGTAATGAGCCCTGGGGAACATCAGTTGTGACTGGCCACCAACTGGGTTTAACTCCATTCAAAATTACTCTTTGGGTTTGGCCATCCAACCAGGTTTTTGTCCAGAAAAGAGCATGCCCATTCAAGCCATGAGCAGCTGGTTTCTCCAGGAGAAAGCTGTGGAAACCATGTCAAAGGCTTCACTAATTTACAGGTAAATAACATCCACCAATACAGGTGACAGTCTCAGGACAGTAAAACATATGTGATCATAAAGAGTAATTGTTACAGTATAGCCCTCTAGTTTCTTAACTTCAGAATCATTCTAGAAACCGCAAGATTCCAGAAAACTTTGTGGCCTCTGTCAGGGTCCGATTGAAGGAAAACCCCCAGTGCTGTTTCAGTAGCGATCCCAAGAGTGAAATTAAGACACAAACAAGGTCAAGTACCATAATCAGACAGTTTGTTTATTACAAATTATAAAATAAAAATAAAAAAAAAAACAAAAAAGAACAGTTATTGTAAAAAAAGGGGAAATTATTGTAATAAAGGGGATAGCGATAGGACAGGTTGGAAAAAAAGTAGAAAATGAAGCAAGGATTTGGTGTGCAGAAAGAGAGAGAGACTCACCATCATCGATCCAGGGGTGTCCGGGAGATCCATTGTCTTTGTCATTGGCGGTGGGAGTTCTTCAGGGTTTATAGTCTCATAATATTGGAGCAGAGTGCCTTCAAGAGTCCGTTGGCAGGCAGTCGGTGTCCTTGTGGAGGCATCTTTCAGGAGTTCCCTTGAAGGTACCTTGTGGAGTGTGTCTCGTGGAGTTGCCCTCATGGCCATGTCTCATGGAGGGTGTCCCTCGGGGTCTATAGTGGTCATTGATGGAGAGTGTCCTCATCGAGGTGTCCTTTTGGAGTCATCCGCATGGCAATGGCTCCCTGGCGATGTGCCTCTTGGTGATGTCTCTCTTGGTGGTTACCTTTTCCCCTTTTGTAAAGAAAGAGCTGGGGGGTGTACCTCTGCTCTTCATGTCACGTATTACTCATTCCTGGTGAACCAGCTTCCTTGATCTTGCAGCCAGCTCTTCAACTGCATGTGTCTGCACACACATGTCTGCAGCAGTTCTTGGGATAATACCTCACACCAACCCTCAAGGTAATGGATGGAGGAGTCTTAGCTCTTTCCCACTCATTCCTCAGGCAATGGATGGTGGAGTCCCAGTTCAGTCCTCACACCCTTCTCCCAGGCAGTGGATACTGGAGTCTTATCTCAACTGCTCCCACCCATCTCTGAGACAAAAGATAGGTGGATTTCCATCTCAGCTTCTCAGATCAATCTTTCAGATCAGTCTTTGAGACAATGGACTGTGGAGTCTGATTTCAGATCAGTTTCTCACAGACTCTGAAACCTCATGGACTTTTAGGCATCTGACAAGGCTTTCCAGCTGGCAGAAAATGGACCTGGGGTTCCTAAAACCTCAAATTTTTTTCCCAAGATGGCAGTAGAAACAAGTAAATCCTGAGTGCTAGAACTGTCAGAACCCCAGAGGTATTATACCTGGTTTGAAAATGAAACTGGAATTTTCATTAGAACTGTTTTTTCAGGGCATTCAGGTTTTTGACTCCTTACCCTGGATGACTGGATTATCAGATCTTTGACTGTATAGCCTACTGTCCTTGGACATAACTGCCTGAACTAGCTTGTGCTGCAAATGCCACAGCATGACAAACCATGACATCTCAGGCTCCGTATCATGAAACCTGATTGCAGCAGTATCCTGCGCGTAATGAAAAACATTATAGTTAACACAGAAAAGCTTGAAAGTGCTGCCACTCTCCATTGTAAGGAGGAAGCATGTAACTCTTCAATTCTATGTATAAGGTTGTTTGAATCAAATTAGTGATGTTTCATCATTTTTTGCTGTGATGGAAAGAGGTGTGTATAAACAGATAATTCACATGGTAGTTTTATCTGGAGACTAATCCCTTTTTTTTGTTTGGAGTCTGTTGGTTTTTTTTTTTTGTGTGTATGTGTATTTAAGCCAACTGAGTTTTCATAGAGAGTTTAAAAAGTTGTTTTTTTCCTGTTAATTATAATAATCTTACATACTGTTTTAATAAAAGTCGCAATTTTGCAGAAGAAATATAAAATACAATTGAATTTATTGCAATTCTCACACTAATGACAAGTTAATATCAAGACCTTTTCACCAGGAGCACCTACAGAAAATTTACTTTAGCAAACCATCTTCTTGCTCTAATGTAATAATCTTTATTGACTTACAATTTCAATATAAACAAAATTAGATAATGTGCTGGAAAGGCTTAGTATTTTAGTCAGAAAATAGTTTCAAACCTTAAAAAAGATTTGTGAGACTTTCAAGTGCTCTACAGCTTTGGAAAGTCTGTGATGACAGCCTGAGAGTTGGGATGATGCACCGTTCTATACTGTAAATGTCAGATTTTTCCTTAAGGCTATAAAAAACAAAGCAAACTTTGCCTTTAATCTCACATAAGAGGTGTCGTGGTTTGAACCCAGCCAGACAGCTTTTCACTCACTCCCCCCGTTCTTGCCCTCCCCCTATTCCCAGAGGGACGGAGAGAAGAATCAAAAAGAATGCAGCTCCCATGGGTTGAGGTAAGCACAGTTTAGTAACTAAGGTATAACACAAATCACTACTGCTACCACCAATAATAACAATGATAAAGGAAATAACAAGGGAAGAGAATACAATACCTCATCAGCAGGTGACCGATAACTCACACACCCCCCCAGTCCGACCAAGCACTGACCGATACCTCCTCCAACCCTGCAGTCCACCTAGCCCTTCCGGGTAACACTCCCAGTTCCCTCCCGGGCATGGTGCTGTGGTGTGGAATAACTCTTTTGTCAGTTTGGGTCAGGTGTCCTGTCTCTGCTTCCTCCCGGCTTCTCCTCCTCCCTGGCAGAGCATGAGGCTCACAGGGTCCTTGGCCAAACCAAAACATCATTATTATCAGCTCTGTTCCCAGCCCGAAAGTCAAAACACAGCACTGCACCAGCTACCAAGAAAGAGAAAAAAATGACTGCTACTGCTAAACCCAGGACAGAGGTTTTGTGCCAAATTAGCTCCC
Organism: Neopsephotus bourkii; assembly: GCF_033783945.1. Lineage (NCBI taxonomy): Eukaryota > Metazoa > Chordata > Aves > Psittaciformes > Psittacidae > Neopsephotus > Neopsephotus bourkii. The sequence goes on along the minus strand of NW_026901872.1, from coordinate 4,168,188 downwards.
TTTATCAATCCACCCTGAGGCAGAATGCCCTATAAAAATGGAACAGATGAGTAGGATGACATGCTAAAAATAAATATGTTAAGAAGTACATACACAAGCTAGAAAGAATTTCAGAAAGACAATCCAATCTAATGTTTGTCACACATGATTTTTTTTTTTCTTATAATCTCAGTGAGTTATACAGACCACTGCAGAACTCAGTTTTTGGTTTGACACAAGCAGTACATCATAATTTGTTCAAAGTACTTTTTCTAACTTCTCTTATGAAAGCTACTTCAAAGCTACTCTTCTATATGTACTGAGTTAGGAGTCTTCTCAAAGTGACTTTTTACCCAGTCTCTTACTGGATACAAAACTGTACTTTAATTAACCAAGCACATGCGAACAAATTTATTCTTTCACATTAAAAAGCTTGCTTAAAAAATCAAACAAACATAAGATTTCAGAAGACCAGACTAGCCTGCTCATCATTTAGAGAAGGTATTTGATCATATGACTAAGTGATAAAGTCTAGGTTCTGCCATTACTTTAATTTATATTTGTTAACACCTGCTTGTCGTGTGTAAAATTTTGGTGATTGTTACTCCTTTTACTCCTTTATTCCTAATTAACTTTATAAAAATCCGTATTTATGTCAGTGATGTTTCCTTGATCTCTAAACTTCTTATTTTCTAACTCTTTATTTCTTTAGCTGATATTATCTTCCGATTTTCTTTTGTCAATTTTTTGTGTTTTTTTTTCTGGTGAAACAATTAAATTAATTTTGTTTTTTTGTCCAACTGCTGCTGGAATTATTTCACAGATAGCAAGTCTATTGGATGGCATTTTTTGACCTGACCTTTGCGTTTACCACAGTACAGAACAGAAAAAAAAAGCAATGATTTTCATCTTTTATCTCAATATATGAAAGATATTTTGTATATGTCTGAAGTTAGAAGTTATCTTGTTCATCTCTGAATAGACATATTGCCCTTGCTAAGGATTTGTATTTTTCCTCAGTACAGTGCAATCTTTGGAACACCAAGTACATGTTTAGCAAAAAGAGTGAATTTCTAACATTTTTGCTCCTGTCATAGTCTGATAAATGTATATACATCTTAATCTGTATTCCTTCTTGCTACCTTTTGCCTGATAGTCTAATCTAAACAGATAATAACTAGGTAATATTTGGTATTATTTGGAAGATATTAATTTATCTATAAGGTAGTAACAAGATTTTAAGAAAAAGGTAACATTTTTGTGCAGGGCTATTTGTTTATTTATGAAGTAACATATTTGTTCTCATTGAAAATAGAAGACTCGCAACCTTCCAGACTCATTTTCATCAAATTTCTTTTATAAATGGAAATGAACCCATAGGGATCTGTGTTCTTTTCTCACAATATATATCTATACAATCTTAAAAAGCAACAAAGTTTGTTGATATATAGTAATCATCTCATGGGCCTCAGAGATTTAAAATAAAAGTTGTGTATTGAAATAAAGGAAGATCTAATTGTGACTTCTGCTATCTTACTCATTGAATGTATCTGTCAGAGAACTGAGACAGTAGTGAAAACAGTTTTGGGATGGAGAATGGGGAAGGGTGAAATTAAATTAGAAGAATAACGTATAAAAAGTCTCTTCTATCTACTCTCTGAATGATTCTTGAATAAAGATGAAGAGTGGGAAGTACACATTCAGTTTTGCCTCTCCTAGGTATCCAGCCAAAATTAATATTAACAAGACATGAATTGGAATGCATAAAGTAATTTGGACTTCTACTGCTTTCAGAAAATTGTGACTGTTCATCACTTTCAAACGAGCCCTTTGCACCTTCACTGTTTAATATGTTAATTTTATTAAAATATTTATTATATTAGTCTTTATTCAACATTACATTATTATGTTAATCTAAATAATTTTATGATGATATAGCATGTTTCCTCCTTCAGATATTAACTCAGAAAGTTTAATTTTGTGTTGACATGCACAAATAGCAGCTCTAAATTACTAGTTTGATTCTAATCAAAGGTGAATTTGACCAGTATTTTGAAGTACTGTGGGGTTAGGATTTAAATTGGTTAAACTTCATAAGGAAGAAAAATTTAATCTGTTGCATTAGCTTCTACCTTCTGCTTTAATTTATGGTGAAATACACTGTAGGATATAAGTCTTAAAAGTATTTCAATTGACATTTTTCTGTTCTAGTTTCACTTTTGTGATCTACAGTTCTTTAGGATTGACAAGAGATGCATTGGTAAGGGAGTCAACTGGCAGAAGCCTCGTGTTCACAGACTATGGTTCTCATGGTGGGCTTTACCACGATACCTGCTGGAAGGACAACCCCACAGGGCTCAAGCAATCTAGATTTCTAGGATATATTGACAACATCCTGACACCGGTGTCTGAGAGCCAACAAGGAACTGTGCTCTGCTGGACCCAATGCTTACAAAAGATGAGGAATTTATCATGTATGTGAATGTTGAGGGCTGCCTTGGCTGCCATGACCATGAAATGGTGGAATTTAGAAACCTAAAAGGAGGAAACAGGGCAAAAAGCAGAACCACAACCCTGGATTTTTGTAAGGAAAAGGTTAACCTCTTCAAGGATCTGATTGGAAGAATCACATGGGGTACAGTCCTAGAGAGAAAAGAGGCCATGGAGAGATGACTGATATTCAAAAATTACCTTCTCCAAGCCCAATAAGGCTTCATCCATCAAAGTGAAAGTCATGCAAATGCAGTAGGATGCCTGCATGGATCAGCAAGGAGCTCCTGACTGAACTAAGACATAATAAGGAAGTGTGCAAGAGGCCCTAGCAAAGTATGGAGCTACTGTTCAACACATGGCATTCCATGTTCAGTCATTCAGTTATAAGATTAGGAAAGCCAAGGGTGACCTGAAGTTAATTCTGGCAAGGGAGGTGAAAGGAAACAACAAGGGATTCTACATGTTCATCAACAGTAACAGGAAGACTAGCAAAGACACGGACCTGCTGCTGAATAGAGCAGGAGACATATTGACAAAGGACATGGAAAAGGCTAGGTACTGAGGCCTTCTTTGCCTCAGTCTTTGCCAGTAAATTGGCCTTCAGGAATCCCAGATTCCTGAGAGTAAAGGGAAGGTCTGGGTCAAGAAGGAGGACCATGTTAAGGAGCATTTAAATGGATGTACAAAAATCCATGCAACCTGATGGGTGCTGAGGGAGCTGGCTGATATAATTGAGGGACCACTCTGAAAAGTCATTATGGTTCAGAGAGGTTCCTGAAGACTGGAAGAAAGCAAATGCCACTCCCATCTTCAAGAAAGGCAAGAAGAAGCCAGGGAAGCTACAAACTGTCAGCTTCTACTCAGTTCCCTAGAGGTAAATTGAGAAACTGATTCTGGAAATTGTTTCCAGACATGCAAATGTTTGGGAGTAGTCAGCCTGGATTTATGAGAGGGAAATCATGCTTTATCAACCTGATAGCTTTCAACAATGAGATGACTATTTTGATGAATGATAGAAGAACAGTAGCTGTTGTAAGGGTTGTGACAGTATTTCCTACAACATTGTAGCATATGTTGACAAAGTACAGGTTAGATAGAGTGGACAGATAAGTGGACAATTAGATAGTTGGACAGTGAGGTGGATCAAAAAAATGGCTGAATGACTGGGTGCATAGAGCTGTGGTCAGTGTAACAAATTCCAGTCGGAGGCCAGTTACTAGTGGTGTACTGTACTGGTACCAGTACTGTTCATCTTCTTCCTTAATGATGTGGGTTCCAAGGCAGAGTGAACCCTCAGCAAGTTACCAGGTGATACAAAACTGTGATGAATGGCTGGTAGGCCAGATGGTTTTGTTGCCATTAAGAGGGATATGACAAGCTGGCGAAGTGAACTGACAGGAGTCTCATGAAGTTCAGCAAAGGAATATGCCAAGACAAATGCACCAATACATACTGGGGGCCAATTAGCTGGAACATACCACTGCAAAGAAACACCCTGGGTTATGGCCACCAGGACAAGCTGACTGTGAACGAGAAATGTGGCAAGGCAGGTCAGCAGCTTCCTGAGTTACAGTAGAAAGACCTTTACTGGACTGGGAGGTTGAGGGAGGTGATCATTCCCTGGTAAGACACATCTCGACTGCTGGACCTAGTTCTAGGCTCACCAGTACTAAAGGGATATGAACATATTGATGAAGAGCCACAGAGATGATTAAAGGGTCTGGAGCATCTGTTGTACAGAGGCTGAGAGAGCTGGGCCTGATTATCAGTGTAGAGAAGGGAAGGAACACACAAGGGAATATATCTGTAATTGTAACTGATAAAAGGGAATAAAGAAGGTGGAGACAGACTTTTTTGCATCCAGTGAAAGGACAAGAGACAATGGGCACTAACTGGAACACAAGAAAAAAGGGAATAAAGAAGGTGGAGACAGACTTGTTTGCATCCAGTGAAAGGACAAGAGACAATGGGCACTAACTGGAACACAAGAAATTCCATCTGAACACAAGAAAACCCATTTTTATTGTGAGAGATCTCAAACAGTGGAACAGATTACCCAGAAAGGCTGTGCAGTCTCCAATTGTGGAAACACTAGTGCATACAGTCTTGGGCAACCTGGTCCAACTGACACTGGTAACGCATTTGGACTAGATGATCTCAAGAGCCCCTTCCAACTTCAATCATCCTGTGATCCTGTAATTTTACCCATTGTACTCAAAACAGTATGAATTTCACACCACAGAGTAGCAAGATGTCTGGTGCTAATATTCAAAACAGCAACTTATAGAATCATAGAATACGTTGGAAAGGGCCTTAAGATCACCAAGTTCCAACCCCCCTGCCATGGGCAGGGACACCTTGCTCTAAACCATACCACCCAAGGCCTCGTCCAACCTGGCCTTGAACACTATCAGGGATGGAGCATTCACAACCTCCCTGGGCAACATACTCCAGTGCCTCACCACCCTAACAGGAAAGAATTTCCTCCTTATATCCAATCTAAACTTCCCCTGTTTAAGTTTTAACCCATTACCCTTGTCCTATCACTACAGTCCCTAATGAAGAGTCCCACCACAGCATCCATATAGGCCCCCTTCAGATACTGGAAGGCTGCTATGAGGTCTCCGTGAAGCCTTCTCTTCTCCAGGATGAACAGCCCCAACTTTCTCAGCCGATCTTCATATGGGAGGTACTCCAGTCCCCCGATCATCCTCGTGGCCCTCCTCTGGACTTGTTCCAACAGATCCATGTCCTTTTTATGTTGAAGACACCAGAACTGCACACAAAACTCCAAGTGAGGTCTCAAGAGAGCAGAGTAGAGGGGCAGGATCACCTCCTTCGACCTGCTGGTCACACTTCTTTTGATGCAGCCCAGGATATGGTTGGCTTTCTGGGCTACAAGCACACACTGCTGGCTCATGTTCATTTTCTCATCGACCAGCACTCCCAAGTCCTTCTCCACAGGGCTGCTCTGAATCTCTTCTCTGCCCAGCCTGTAGCTGTGTCTGGGATTGCTCCAACCTAGGTATAGGACCTTGCACTTGGCATGGTTTAACTTCATGAGGTTGGCATCAGCCCACCTCACAAGCATGTCAAGGTCCCTCTGGATGACATTCCTTCCCTCCAGCGCATCAACCGAACCACACAGCTTGGTGTCATCGGCAAACTTACTGAGAGCGCACTCAATTCCACTGTCCATATCAGCGACAAAGATGTTAAGACCGGTCCCAACACTGATCCCTGAGGGACACCACTCGTTACTGGTCTCCAGCCGGACATTGAGCCATTGACCACAACTCTTTGTGTGCGGCCATCCAGCCAGTTCTTCATCCACTGAGTGGTCCATTCATCAAATTGATGTCTCTCCAATTTAGAGACAAGGATGTCTTCATTTGCCAGCTCCTTCAGGACCTGCAAATGGATTTCATCAGGACCCATGGACTTGTGCACATTCAGATTTTTAAGATGGTCTCAAACCAGTTCCTCTCCTACAGTGAGCCCAAGGTCTTCGTTCTCGCAGTCCCTGCGTCTGCCTTCCAAGACTTCGGTGGTGTGGTCAGAGCCTTTGCCAGTGAAGACAGAGGCAAAGAAGTCATTCAGAACCTCAGCCTTCTCCAAATCCTGTGTAGCTAGTTCACCCGAGAGCTTCCTGGGAACGAATTTCAACAGTGATTGTTGATTTGTTTGTGGCTTGGTTTTTTTTCCCCTTTGCTTTATAAATAGTTCTTGTCCAGTTTCCGTCAACTAACAGTGTCTGTTCATTTTAAATTTCAGTGAAGCATGCCTTCAGGTTCAGTTGCTGTTTAACACCAGTCTGCCTTTACAGTGAAATAGTCTTGAAATAAAAGCCCTTCCAAATAAATACGTCATACAGATATCACACAGAGTAGATAATATTGTCTGTTACTATCTTTTCCGGGAAAAGGAATGAAGAGTAAGGCAGGATATTATGCTTCATTCAATAACTTTTGGGAATCTAGCTGCTTTGCAAACATGCAACATATCCAAATCCCTCTTAATTGTTTTTCAAACGCTTTTGGTGAGTTTGTGCATTGTCAAATGGAAAAGAGATTCTGCAGGAAGCAAGCTCTGTCTCATGTAGAATCTGTCAGCCACTGAATTATAGTTGTAAATAGCTAAACTACTTGTTATGCTTTTTGTAGTATAGGTTACCTAAGTTTTGAATTTTTTCAGTACGCAGGGAAGGAGTACAGGAATGGAGACAATTTTTAGCAGGAGAGATAATGATATGGCACACAGTATATAGGAAACTGTTAAGAGTATTAAAGAAACTGTGGGCACAAACTTACACAAGAGTAGCAAAAAAATTTTACAGTTTTCTCCCAATACTGAAGCAATAACTTCATTAGCAGAGAAACATTTATTTAGTCATCCTACAATTTTCTTCATTTGTACATGATTTTGAAGAATAATTTGGTAAATAAATTTGAGTAGTACCCTTCACACTGATTTGTGTAACTTCATGTTTTCCATACATTCTGACATTCATTATTTCATAATTGATATAACCTATTATTGCAAAGCATGCCATACTTCGTGTTTTAACCATGATTTCTCATTTACTTTTTTCACACAGAAAAAATATCTCAGACTTTTAAACATTGTTAACTGTTTCACTAATTTATTTTTCACCTTTGCAATGTATACTTTCACTGTTGTGTAGATAATTTATTTTTAGATATAAAAGGTCTGTTACTGTTACTACGATAGTAACTCATTGCCACTAATTTTACCTCTGTTGTGTCTTAATGCCTTTTGACCCTGAGGATCTGGAAGATCTCTGTGTGTACTTAACTTTTTAATGTATCCAGTACAGAGTGGGTTTTGGGTTGGTTAGTTTTAATAGTCAGGACTTGAAGCAACATTTGCTGAAGTGACGTATCTTGCTATGTGTTCATTAGTAGATTATGGTATATTGGCATAGCTGATGGAATTATGCTCCATGTGGAACAGGAGAACATGTATTCCCTCTGTAGTTCATTACTAGACATTAAGTTTGAATCAATACCAAAAAAACTTGTTTTAAAACTAGAACATTTTGACCATTTTTTAAATACTTCCCCCCCCCCCAAAAGAAGATATTGGAATTCATGGAGATTGCATCCTTACCTGGAGCTCAGCAGAAGTCAGCAGAACAACTTCATGGATTTCAGCTGACCCACTGTGAAGGAAGTACAATAACTATTCAAAAAACAATTTTAACCCTGTTTATCAATAAAAATCAGAACTGTCTGGAGTTAGTAAATATGTATTACTCAAGCTAAATATGTTTAGATACACATATATTTACAGAATACAAAACACACACATATATAAATATTTATATACACCCATGCATATTATTTATCTTAGAGAATTAGAACTCATTGTGACAACAGTCTGATTCATCTGTCTTCTTTAAAATATTAAAATAAAATTTTACTTGACTGATTTTTATTAGGAGTGCATTTTGAAAGTTACTGCCACTATTTATCGGTTCATATACACACTTGTTAGTCCTTAAAAGTTATATTCCAAATTAACTGTGTATACAATACCATGGAGTTGGTGCCATAATTTAGCACTGAGGGCTGTGGTCCTTGATTTATTCTGAGTTGCTAAGGTCATGGTTATCATTCTTGAGAACCAAGAAAGTTGAACTGAAGCAGAAGTGCTCTTTTTATCTAGATTCACTCATTTAACCCTAGTGTTTTCATGCTTCTCACCACACTTTAAAGATGTGGAAGCTCATCTGCACTAACTGCTGTTTATCTTATTTTTCATCTTCCTTTCATCTATCCCACACATTTATCAGGATGTCTTGCTTGCCTGAAGTCCCTAATACTAATCTTGTTTTGTTGGTCTCTGGCATATCTGTTACTTGGGCCACTGTTTACAAGTTTTTCTATGCCTCCCACAAAAAACTGCACACTTCATTGTCTTTTGTTGGTCATAACCTTCACACACGTGTAAAATGTGCATACATTGCATACAAGTTTCGTTTGGCAGTGTTACAAAAAAATATATACTACTGTCTCTTATTACTGACATTTTAGACAGAAGGCTTCTCATGGATGCCAGGACACATTTTGCAATACTCAGAACATTAAGGAAAAGCTCAATCTTTCTGGTCAATGTACTCACTAAAAGTTCAGTCTTTCATCAGAACATTGTTAAAACCCTGTTTTTAACAAAAATTGACTTACAGACTTTTTTCACATTTAATTATTGGTGACTGATTTTGGATAATTCTATTACAGAGTCACAGAATCATAGAATAGTTAGGGTTGGAAAGGACATTAAGATCATCAAGTTCCAACCCCCCTGCCACAGGCATGGACACCTCACACTAAACCATGCCACCCAAGGCTTTGTCCAACCTGGCCTTGAACACCGCCAGGGATGGAGCATTCACAACCTCCCTGGGCAGCCCATTCCATTGCCTCACTACCCTAACAGGAAAGAATTTCTTCCTTATATCCAATCTAAACTTCCCCTGTTTAAGTTTTAACCCATTACAAATGATGTTTCTATTATAATTCAGGAGGGAATCCAGATCTGTTCCAAAGTACAAGAACTTCATCCATTTCTTGTACTTCCTCAGTCGTAAAGCTTTTTTGGTTTATGACTTTATATATTAGTTATATTGGTAGCATGAAGTAGCTGCTGAGCCCTTGTTCTCACTGTTTTAATGTTTTGGGCTCACATGTGCTTCATAGAATCATAGACTCATAGAATAATTAGGGTTGGAAAGGACCTTAAGATCATCAAGTTCCAACCCCCCTGCCATGGGCAGGGACACCTCACTCTAAAAGCTCATATGCTTTATTCTATTTAAGTTTCATTATTTCTTAAGTAAACAGGTGTAGCGACTATATGCATGAATAACCACTGCCGGGAAGGTAAAGCAGAGTGTGGCACAGACCTAATCTAAATGCAGTAGAAAAACAAACAAGCCATGAGAAATACCATTGCTATATATGATGGTAAATATAGCACCCAATACTGGGACACTTTGAAAAGACATGGAGAAACACAGAGCCAGAAGAAAGTCACAGTGTGATAGTGGTCACTTTTGCATTTGCAAATAAATTCAGTGCCTACAGATGGAAGTTGCAACATGCTTTTATTTCAAAGTGTCACTGGTCCAGTTTAGTCCGGAATTGCAGTTATGGTAGAAGACCTAAGCACATATACCTTTACCAGTTTCTAACAAAAAAAGGTGGACTGAGGTTTCCTTTGTTTCGTTTTAATATCAATACACCATTAGTAAATAAATATATTATAATCTCCTCAGAGAAATTTAGCACAGTTCATAATGTGAAAGAAAGTGGATCTGTATAGGTATATATTCACACATACACACAGTCACACAAAGTCACCATCTAAGCTCTTGATTCCGACTGGCACTTTGTTTCTTCCTTCCATCAGTAGTGCGCCCACACCAGTGCTACCTTAGTATGAGAACATTTCAAGGTTGAACATGAAGAACTTTAGACTTATTTTGCTTTCTACACTGCAAGTCATTTTGCTGTTGTCAGGTAGTTTGCTGACCTTGCAGAAAATAACACACGACACTTATAAGAATTCAAGTATCTGTCTTATTTCTTATTACTTGTATATAAGTAATTGAAAATCAGGACCATATGTCTTTTTTTAATACTCTGAAACACTAATGTTCTATAAAATGTGTGTAGTATAAATTTCTAAATCAGATTTGCAGCCTCTTCATTTGTTTTCGTTATTTGCTAAACATCCATTGTTGGCCATTTTCATAGACAAGCTTTTGTGCTAGATAAATCATCAGTTTGTCCCAGTACAGACATTTTTATGTTCCTTAAACACTCAGCATTTTCTTGCATGGCTTTATAAGTTAGTAGTCTTCACATCTGTTGTGGTTTAAGCCCAGGTGGTAACTCAGCACTATGCAGCCAGTTGCTCACCTCTCCTCTTCCTCCCTCCAGGCAGGATGGGGAGGAGAATCAAAAGAATGCAAACCCCATGGGTTGAGATAATAACAGTACAATGGCCAAAGTACAATACAATACTACTACTAATGACGATGATAATGAGAATGAAATAACAAGGGGAAAGAAACCAAAAGGGAAAGGGGAAAAAATCCCCAAATTTTATTGTGATGCACAATACAATTGTTCACCACCTGCTGATTGATTCCAGGTAACTTCCCTCACTTTATATACTGGGCATGACATGCCGTGATATGGAATACCCCTTTGGCTAGCTTGGGTCATGTGTCCTGTCTGCTTCCTCCCAGCTTCTTGTGTCCCTCCTCACTAGCAGAGCATGAGAGACTGAAAAGTCGTTGATCAGGGTAAGCACTACTTAGCGACACCTAAAAAATTTGTGTTATCAGCATTGTTCTCAGACTGAAGTCCAAAGCACAGCACTGAACCAGCTACTAAGAAGGAGAAAAGAACAGCTGAAACCAGGACCATTTCCACCCCTTATTCTATGCCATTTACATCATGCTCAGGTCCCACATTTTTCTATATATCCTGATACTGGGGAAGCATCCTATTATCTGGGTACCAAACACTTGCAAAACCTCTGTATCATAATCCATATCAAGAAACTTCAATAAATAAATTATTTTAATTCTGTAGTAGCCAGATAGATTGTTTTCTTCTACAAGGGTAATCTTCTGACAAATGCCTTTCTCCATTATTTTGTGCTTATGTATTAGAGAAAATTAAACTCCGCCAGTTAGTGGAGTGGCAACAAGAATGAAAAAACTGTAAACTGAAATTGGAATTCCTGAAAGAAAGATAAGTTTTTTCCAATTTTTGCCCCATTAAGGTATTTTTTTATTAATTAAATGTGGAATGCTTGCATTTTTCTCTTAAAAGTGCTGTGTAAGCATTGTGTAAATAATTTTCTTTGACGCTGCCTACTAAAAACATTTACCTCTATTTTTAGTAGCCAAAATATATTGCTTCACTGCTATTACAAAAAGAAAGCTTTGAGTTTATTACTTCACCACATTAATTAATTTATTAAATATTAATGACAAAAAAACAATTCAAGTGATGTTATATAGGCAGCTTCAGCATTTCTAACATGTTACTGCACCATTTATCAGCAGCTATGTATAAGATGAACAAAGCAATATAACTGGTAGATGAGATATGTTTGCACCACATATTGTTAATCTAGTTAATGGGATAATAAATACACAACTGGGTCTATTACATGTGCAACTTAACAATATACATTTATGTTGAAATATTTTATCTTCCACACACAGGATGATTACACTATTTTTTTATCTCATATGAAAAAAGGAGAATGAACAAAAATCTTTGTAGAATTATAATTATGTCAGGTTTTGTTTACTGCCTAAAACATTGGATAGCAATGTTTTGGGCAGCAAACTGAGAAAAGTGCTATACTGAAACAAGTATGCTTAATTTTAGATAAACAACTTTAAATGCTATATTAAATGTAAACAAAGCTCCAAATATTTTAAAGCTCTTTACATATTGAATTTTATTTAGCCACTTTTAAATTTTATTCTTTGTCTTCCATTTGTTACCTTTTATTCCACTGCATATGAACTGTCATCTTCCTTCTGTTCCCCTGAAATAGATGTAATATAATGACAATCTTCTGAGCTGAAAATTAAAATTGAGTGTCAGTTTTGGAAGCTGAAGTTTGTTTTTCTAGCTTCAGTATGTCATGGTTATTTACCTAAACTTTGTAAGCTGGAGATTCAAATTCTGCAGTATCTTCTATTCACACTTGTACAATTACATAAACCCTGCTCATTTTTTTTCCTTTATCAGTATTATTTCTAGTTAGTTTGAAAAGCAATGTATTTCTGAAGCTATGATTTATACATGAACATCTTCTCTTAACCAAGCTTGCTAATGATTTTATTTGTTCTTTTAATAATTTAAACCATAGACAGGCAACTCTAGTATGTGGAAAATTTGATGTTTAAGATTTTAGATAACAACTATCCTTTTGAAAGCTCCTGTAGAACTAATTAATTTACGGAGATAAAACATTCAAAGGGAATACCAAAATCAGTGCTATAAATATTTTAAGGGTAGTTCTTTGTCTTACATATTCTAACTAATTAGTTCTGCTTATCCTATTTTCTACTGAAATATTTCTTGTAATTGTAATGTGACATTTTTGTTAAAACATTCTGCAATGTAATAGGCCTGATCACAAGATATGGGCATGTATTCATCAAAGCACTGCTTTGTTTTCTAGACTACATTGTCTATAGTTTCAGATTATTTAACTTAAATTGGAATATTATTTGTGCTTCAATATCACTCTGTATGATTAATAGTCTTTTATGGTACTAGTAATAGACTTTGACTACATTTTTCCAAATAGACATATTAAACACTCCTGCTGTCTTACTTCTGGAGTGGTATAAACATGCATGAAATGGATTTGAATGCTTTAAAAAGGGTGTTACTTTTAAAAGGAGTAGTTAATGCAGTATAGGAAACTTGCAGTGGCAGAATCATGTTCCATTTTCTTTTTTTTTTTTTTTTTGAGAAACTTCACAGGGTGTGAACACCAAACTTAACAGGTGATTAATTACAAAATAATAATTTCTACTGTATCTTATAAATAATAAAATCTTTATTACTATTGATACTGTATTACATATTTTATCAAATTTATTTGTATTTTCAACCTGCATAAAGAAATGGGAATTTGGAGAATCCCTGAAATACTATACAACTTTTATGAAAATAGATTTTTAAGAAAACCTTTACTTAAGCTGTTTTTTCACTTGTATTTGAAATATGGCCTGGGACCACAGTGCTGGTGGTGTCAATTTGTTGGAGTTCCTGTTGCTGGTAGTTGAGCTGAAGGATTGGCCTCTACATTGACCAATTACTGAATGAAGCGCATAAACACCTTTGAAATTCAACTTGAAGTCCAGTTATAGGGGGACTGCTTCTAGGACTGACCTGCAGATTTAGGCTCATTCTTGTTCTCTTGTTTGTGCTTTTTCCCTCTTCACTCTATACAACCATAGCACTTTTCCCACTACCATTTTTCCTTAGTCTGGTAATTAAACTTTCACAGGGAAATTTTTAAAGATTTATGACAGAGTCGAGAAAGCATACGACTTAGGTCTTCTCCTTTCCTTATGAGTATTGTAAAGAAAGTATTGCATAAAGACTAATACTTTATTTTGAATACAAGTAGATGTTTCTAAGATATTTTGTGGACAGATAGCCATCATTGTTATATAGGATGCGACATCAACATATCTTCTGTTACTGTTCTTCCAGCACCTGCTATGAAGATCTTAATTGGTTTTAGAGACACAGACTTATGCTGATGGTGCCAGTCTTACATATGTGTATCAGAAGATACCGAGGAAATTTCTCATGAAAGGAATTAAATTATGGAAGTGAGTATTCTTCTTGAGTTTCACATTCTACTTGAAGTCCACTATGGGAAATTTTCCCATGTTGACTTGGATCTAGCTTTGTAGAGAAATCTGTATGACAGTCATTTCCAAAATAAATCACTATCACAGAATGATTGAGGCTGGAAGGGATCTATGCCTGTCATCTCGTCCAACCCCTCTATTTAAACAGGAATATCTAGTCACTTGCCCAGGATTGTGGCTGGATGGTTTTTCAGTATCACCAAGCATAGACATGCCACAGCCTCTCTGGGCAATCTGTGCCAGGGTTCACTCACCCTCAAAGTAAAAGATTATTTCCTGATGTCCAGAGGGGATTTCCTGTGTTTCAGGTTGTAACCATTGCCTCTTGTCTTTTCACTAGGCACTACTGAAAAAAAAAGCTTGTCTCCATCCTCTTTGCACCTTCACTTCAGGTATTTTTGCACACTGATAAGATCCCCTCTGAGCCATAATTGTCAAAAGCCTTCCTGAATTCCAGGTAGATAGTACTCACTGCTCCCCTCTTACCCACCAGGCCAGTCACTTCCTTGAGAAGTTTATCAGGTTGGTCAAGCACGGTTTCCTCTTAGTTAAGCCATGCTGACTACTCCTGATGATCTTCTCATACCTAACGGTTTCCAGGATTAGCTTCCACCTTTCCAGGAATTGAAATGAGACTGATGGGCCTATAGCTCCGTGGGTCCTCCTTGTTGCTTTCTTGAAGATGGCCTTGACATGTGCTTTGGTCCAGTCTTTGAGTATTTTGCTCATGATTCATAATAAATCAAAGATTATTGAGATTGGCCTCACAATAACATCTGCTAGGTCCCTCAGGACTTGTGGATGCATCTCATCAGCACATGGACTTAACAGAAGAGTTATGATTTGAGTGATTAGACTCATAAAAGTTTACCTGTGATGACAGGACATAGAAGAATTACATTGATAGAAATCTGCATACTGAGTGAAGTTCTCAGCTATACAAGCCATCCAATGATAAATGCCAAGAAAAATTTCCTCTTAATACAAAGCATCCTATCATGGAAGTAAGTAGCTGTAGAGCCAGGTAGCCTGCCCTTTTGAAAGCACTCAGAAGACACTTTTCTATTCCACCCAGTAATACAATGGACTGACCATTAACTTGCAATGTAAAAAATGAAATCAATCCAGGAATTACTGCCTCCTAAATAGACAATATCCTGCTGACAGGGTAGTCGTCTAACAGTTGAGAGCTCCTGCTTGCTGCCTCTACTCCGTCAGTTTGGGCGTGCAGTCAGACTATCCCAATTAGGCTATTTGAGTTGGTATTTCTAGTCTTTGAACATATTCTGATGAATTTTGAATATTCACTGAAGCAGAGACCTGAACATGAAACTTTAATTTCCCAGCTGTGTGCCCTAGCCTCTAAGGCGGTAATGCCATTGTTTCTCACCTGCTGAATTAATAATTTATTATTACAAAGTGGAACAGCTCCAAAAGGAAAGATAAAGGCTGGACAATATTCTCTCTTGCTAAAGCTATTAATCTTAAACAAAAAGTACCTAACTTTTAATCACTCATTGTTCTGATACTACAAGGAGGGAGAGGTGGATCAGGTTCCTTTCATTGCCTTTCTCATTGCCATTTCAATGATCAGTACAGGTATGCAAACATCAAAAAATATAGTCTAACTGAATTAATATATTTTGGTTAAAAAATAAATTCTTCAGTTTCTAAAGCTAGCACAGCAAAATAAAAGTCACGAATTTCGTGGGAGATTGAAATGAATGTTTGTTCCTGTTATTTTGTATAATGTTGCATATTACATAAGCTTGTGTTGCATCATTCAGTGTGCACTCTTACAGATTTTCTAACTGATGCACCTCTCCTGATGAACTCTCTCTGTAACCAAATACAGTATTTTGGAGAACCGCATGTTTCTGATGAGTAGAGCCCAAGGATGTCTTGCCTTTTTATTCTTGCTGATGTTCATTCCTCCGAAAATAGTTTTTTCTTCCTTTGCAATATGTTAGTATTGTTACCACAGGTCAATCCCTACACTCTTCTTGGCAGAGCTGTCACTGATCAGCTACTCTCCTACCTGCCTTCAAGCAGTTGACTGTTCTGATCTAAAAGTAGCAGCTCCTATGTAGCCATGCTCTCAGTTTCCAGTGTCATCTCGAATTCAAAGCCACTCCCCCAAAACACTGATGGTTGTGTAATTCACTAATCAAAAAATGTATCTCTATCTAACTAAAAATATTAAAGTGTGCTGTCTGTAGACAATCCCCTGTAGCTATGCACTGCTTATCTTTGCCATGCTTTTCTTACTAACTTACATTTATGAGATAATGTATTGTGAGGATTGTTTAATTTGAAGATGATCAAAACGGTGTGTGTGTGCATGTAGCTCCATCATGAGAATACGCTTCAAATCCATAAAAGCTTCCTGCAAATGCAATAATTTGCACCCTGTTTACATGGTGAACTACATAAGAAATAATGGAGCAAGTTTAATAAAATTAATTAGAAAATTAATAAAATTTTCTAATGACTAGGAGAGCACTACTAAAATCCATAGCAAGTCTGTGAAGTCTTTAACACCAGAAGCTTTGCATAGCAGGTATCTGTCAGGACTGCCATGGGTATAATTGTGCTTTTTTTGGAGTAGATGTATCGACATGTAAAGTAAGAATGAAGTTCAATGCACCTCAAATGAGAAACAGTGAAGGTGAATATAAATTCTTTGCATCGAAGGACATTCCCAGGACCTGTTCTTTTTCACCTGAGTAACCTAATTGCTTGAATACATTTTACACTTTGATAGTATTTTTTTTTTTCCAGATAGAGGGACTTTGCTACCATGTAAATGAGGTAAAATATGTCTTGCCTTATTAATTTATTTTTTTACTGTACCAGCAATATTTTCAGTATGTTCTTGTCCAGGAAAAAGCTCTTTAATTTTTTTTTTTTAATTCCTAATTGGGGAATGTGTGAATTGACAGCAGAAAAATAGAGGTGAAATGAAGGAGATGTGTCTTGATGCGGGCTGTGTTTGGAAACTAGGATTTAAACTGCATTACTAAGAAGGAAATTATTCACTGAGCTTGCAATTTATTTAACTTTTTTCAGTAGCTGTTCTGGGTTCAGCTGTAACAGTTGTTTTCTCCTTCTTAGTAGCTGATGCAGTGCTGTGTTTTGGACTTCAGTCTGAGAACAACACTGATAACACACTGATGTTTAAGTTGTTGTTAAGTAGCGCTTACCCTAGCACTTGATCAAGGAATTTTCAGTCTCTCATGCTCTGCCAGAGATGAGGAGGGACACAAGAAGCTGGGAAGAAGCAGAGACAGGACACCGGACCCAAGCTAGCCAAAGGGGTATTCCATACCACAGCACGTCATGCGCAGTATATGAACTGGGGGCAGTTACCCGGAAGGCCCAAATCGCTGCTCAGGATCAGTTTGCAGGTGGTGAGCAATTGTATTGTACATCGCTTGTGTTTATTGTTTTCATTATCTTTTCCTCTTTTATATTCTCTCCCCTTGTTATTTCCCTTATCATCATTATTATTGCTGGTAGCAGTAGTGGTTTTATGTTTTACCTTAGTTACTGGACTGTTCTTATCTCAACCTGTGGGAGTTACATTCTTTCCATTCTCCTCCCATCCCTCCTGGAGCAGAGGGAAGGGAAGATGAGGGGGGAGTGAGTGAGGAGTTGTGTGGCTCTAAGTTACAGGCTGGGCTTAAACCACGACAGTGTCTAATTTGTATAGAAAAAGGTTCTGCAGTATTATTACTTACATGCTCTGCATATTCTACTGTATCAATTTCTAAGAAATCACAAAGAAAAGGATGTGAATAATAAAGTAAAATAAATATGATAGAAGCTAGCAGAAATCCCCCAAATTGGACTTTTCTTTCCCGTACTGACAGATATTTTTTATAAATTATTTTCTTGCTGAAGTGATAATGCAGTATAACACAGCTGAAAACAATTTGTGCACTGGATAATTTTAACTGAATAATCTTCTTTAGATGCAAAGTAATCAACACATTTATTCAAGAAATATAATTAGAGCTTAATGGGAATGATCATTTAATGTAGCCTGTGGAACTGCAGAAAAGATAATTGCTAGTAACAGCGCATTTTTAAAAAGCCTTCTAAAGATATATAGTACTTCGTACATGAAAAAATATTTTTTATCTTATCTGTTTGGCATTCTTCTGTAATTTTCACAGATTTCCCCGATAAATTAAAGTATCAGGGCGCATATATATCTATATATATATATATATCAGGTGTCAAGGTGAACAGTACACTATTTTGTCAAAGTCAGATTTGTCACACTTTGCCAGGTGTTTATGACACCAATATTTGATTAGCACAACATTGAAAATTAAGTTATAAGTCATAAAATGTGTCATCTGACACTAAAAAACTGTCTGATGAACAAATTGAGCCATAGTGAACATAACTGTGAAATGTATGTGGAATCCAGTTTATCTTCTTAATTTGTAAATTCGTTCTTGAAGCTGTGTTTGCTTTGTGGCTCCATCTTCTCTTAATCTCTCATAACATTTAGAGCTGTAGCGATTAGCTAAAACAGTTAGTTGTATGAGCTCAATGGAATCTAGATAGATCTGCAATTTGCTATTTATTGCTAACAGTGAATTAATATAAACCTAAAGAATTCACTAATGTTTCAGAATAAGATGTTTTGTGAATATTTCTTGAGATGGTCTCCATGAATGGACTATTATACACAAAATTAGGTAAGTTATCTATCCATAGAATTCTAACTTAGTTACACTTTTAATTACATTGAAAACTTTATTTTCTGAGATTGATACAATAATTAGCTTACTATGGAGGGGAAGGGGTGAAAAAGAGAATAAAATATTTAACCTATTTAAGTGTTCAAGATCTTCAGGATAAAGTAGATGGGGCACAGACATGTGGGGACAGGAGATGAGAGAAGATTTTGCAAAACTTGGCTAGTGCATGGGGAGTGTGGGTATGGGCACTGGTCTAAGTGCATGGAGAGAGATGGAACCTTTCACTTCCCATTCCTGGAGAGAGCAGCACAATGGTTCTCCTCATATTCAGGGACAGCAGGACTTTGCCAAAACCTCTTCTCAGAGGGCAACAAACTTTTTTTCAGATCATGCTCTGCTGATTATAATGTAGATATACCCATCTCCTGCATTAAAACTTTTGAAATAGCAGGTAAGTATACAAACTGATGGAGGAGGTTTACTTGGTAAGGATATTCAGAGCTCTCTTTATTTCAGTTGATTGATATTGAAGGAAACGTCAACTTTCTGCATATTAACCTAACAAGCTATTAGAAAATTTACCCTTTCTCCAAAATGGTGATCTGAACTCTTCCTCTTGTTAGCATGAGGTTTGAGTCTATATTGCAAACTAATGCAGAGGTATTTTGCTTGAAATTGGGACTCTGTTTCATTTAGAATAAAAATGGACAGAGCAATGAGAAAAACAAATGAACAAACAAGCAAAAAGCTGGGCCAGAGAAATTTGTAGATTCCACTAGTTACATTTCAGAGTACTCTCCAGCAGCTCCTTGTGTTTTTTTGCATTAGGCGATGATTGTTGCAGGCAGCAGAAATTACATTCCTAGGATTTATTCCTCCTAATTTATGACTTGACTATGCTCTAGACACCTAAAACAAGATTCTCCCCTTCCGCCCTTCCCCCCCCACACCCCCCCTGCCCCACCTATAGGAGGCTCTGATACGTTTAAAATAAAAGAGAATTTCAGGCACATGTGGCTCAATACATTGCAACCTCACATCAGCTGCCATTTGAGATGGCTACCTGAGATACATGCCCAGGGTTGGTCATGTGAACTACTGGATACCCTCAGCCATCTTAAAAAGCACTTGGTGAGGTGCTCCTAACATGAGTTCATCATCAGTAGGGAATATCAAATGACAATTCAGTTTAGGCAAATCACCTGAGTCCATTCCTTTCTCATTTTGTACTTTTTTTGTCTTGAGTTTTCTAGAGTTCGGGGAGGTTTATGGGAATCCCAGTTTATGGGAATTTAATCATCTGCATTGCAAATTCTACTGCTGGAGCTGAGCAGTTACGTTTCACAATTTTGAGCACCATATAAATGAAGTCCTTTGGTTGAATGCCTGCCTAGCTCGGTTAGTTTAATGCAGCTGCACCACAGAATGCTAATGCTGCAAACAAAAAATATGGTAAAAACAAGCAAGTCAATGTGAATTTATAAAGCAAAATGGCATTTCAACCCAATACATTATTTAATAAAAGTAATCACTGTGATTGCCACATAGTATAGAAATATAACTTAAATTGGACAAATACATTAAAAGTTACATGCCATAAATGATTTATCATAGGGAAATCTATAAATCAATTACCAAATTTAGGCATAAATGTTAATGACTTAATATATACTTGTAATATTTTAAACTCATAAACACAAAACTAGGTACTTCTTAGAGCAAAAAAGACATTTTGCATGTAGTGATATATACTGACTGATCCTTTATTACCCTATTATTTATTATGTGTAATAGTCCTGAAGTCTTCAAATTTTTCACAGCACTACTTGCATACCAATAAACTAGTCTGCTTCTTCCATTACAAAGGTTTTTTGTACATTGACTGCTGCTATCACATTGTAATTATTATTTTGTGATTTTTCTTGTCTTCTTTGTTTCAGGCTTCTGACTGCCAGACTGAAAGGCTAAGATATGAAATGCGAAGGTATCCACTGACAATGCAGGTATATGCTCATGGGACAAGAAAGTTTTCCTTACATTTTCTTTTGGCATCCTCTACTGGTGCATAGATGCAAAGACTCTTCCGTGACACCTAATATCTCAAAAGGACTTGCTGCGCTTATTTGACTGAGTCCTTTTGAATGTTCATAGCAAAAGAAATGTCATGTTAATGTGAAAATGTTTATTTTCTCTTCAAGGAACATGAATTCATTGCTTCAATGAATATACCATCTTCTTAAACAGTACACCTGATTACCCTGTTTTCTGTGCTTGATTCACACATATGTTTTATCTCCTTGTCTTGTAGATATAGAGCTTTGATGAGTCTGGATGAGTTGGGTTTGGGTTTTTAAATTTTAACAAAGAAATAAGTGTCAATATTTTCATTCAAACTTTGTCACGATAAACACAATATGTGATGATGCAGAGTGGCAATGTATACTTTTCCGTCCATTCATGAGTCATGTAAGATGAAAAATCTGTATGAATACTCCAACTCCATTCTATGAGGGTTGGGACAGAATAGTTTCTTGCTGTTAGAGTAACACTTTACTTATATCTCCTCCTCCTCTCTAAGGAGGGAAAGGAACCAGTGATATTAACATCTTTCCAGTTGTTGTAACCATAGTGCTTCCTAATGTGAAAACCTCCCCACCTTCAGTTATGGCACCTGGAATGTCTGAAATAATGATCAACCCCTAAAAAAATCAACTGGCGTCTCAGATTCATAAATTAAAAATTCTCTATAGACCACTGAAGTGTTGAGGAGTTGCACTTCTACACAAAATATCTGAAGTTGACCTGAATGTCTAGAGTTAGAGTGTGTCTGTTGACCACAGAAAATGTCCTCAGCAGAACGCTAGGTAACAGTTGAGTAAGTCTGCTTGTAACAGGTTTTTCTATATTTTTTTCTAGAAGGCAAAATGCACAGTGTTTTCTCACTATTTCTAAACATGAAGCCAACATTTCTAAACGTGAGTTTTCTCTTTAAAGATCTCAGAAGTGGATGACAAATACCTGATCTATGAGCATGGGGTGTGCACTTGAATAGGGGCAGAAAGATCCTTCTGTGGATACTTACTAAGAATAAAAATAAAAGATTTTTAAATAAAAATTAAATAGTAAAATAGTACGCTATTGAATAGCTAAAGGTTGATCAATGTCACTTTTTAAATGACAGATTATTTCCAATTGCATACTTCATTCATTCTTTGAATGCTCATTAATGTCTACTGGGGATAAGATGGGAGTATGTACTGCTAAATATTGGTAATTCCCATTAATCTTAAAATGCAATTATGATTTTCAGTTAGATTGAATTATATTATCATGTGTTCTGTCAGGTTGTCTGTTAGACAGGAGTACCCTCTTCCTTCTGTCATAGACTGCTTTGGCCATTTGCCCACACACAGCTATTTTTTTTTTCTCCCCTTCAAAATCTGTGATTTCTTCAAAAACAAAGTTCACTCATATTTAAGTGTGTGTATGTATAAATGTATAAAGGGAACACCACATTTTAGTAAAACTGTAGGGTATCAGTATTTCCCTAGAGTTAATGAGTAAACTATGCCTTTTTTTGCAGATGGGAATTATGAGGCACAGGCAGCTCAGTGACATGCTGAATAGGTAACACCTGCCTGCAGCATCAGAATAAAGGAGTCTGCTCCCAAGTGTATTCTTTAATCATATACAGTGTATTTTCTTCTGGCTATAGAATATAATGTGATTAATTTTCATTTATACTTGCCATACAACTCAGCTTTCACAATAATAAACATCTTAAAGATGTGCCTTCTATTTAAACATAGATAATGCTAACACCAATGATATTAATAAACAGCCATAAGACACTTGGGCTGTTATCTGTACATATGAGTAACACAGGACCAGCAAGAAGATTTGTCATTATCCATGTTTAATTGCTAACACCATATCCAACACTGATTTCCAGGAATGCCAATTGTTCCACAGAAAGCATCTGGGATTGGTAAGCAAAACATCTGACAAGCATTTTGGGGTTTAGGTTGTATCAATCCATAAAGCTAAAACCAGTTCAAATCTCTCATCCTACTTCAGGGCAACAGCCAATCAATTGTGTTAATAAGGGATAAGGGTTTATCAGAAAGCCTAAATTCATGTCTGGCTCATCCAATTAATATGAAATCATCACAAGTTACAAGTTCATATAACAGAAATTTATGTCAGGTATACTCAGAAAAAAATAAGACTTTGTTAATTCAACGCAATAGTCAAACTTGCAAAGCAAAACTCTGATTTTTCTTGTAGCTTTCTGTTGCTGTTCTCTCAGATTCAATCAAAGACTGTGTACAGGTATTTCCTGGTTTTTCATTCCTTTTGATTCCTTTCATTCCAAACAGCACATGGCTACTATGCCATCATTTATAAAGCAATGGGGGTAGGACATCTGCAGCAAGTTTCCTTAGTAACCAGAACACAACATAGTTCATATTTATTGAGTAAACCTTCAAGTTATAGAGTCAGCCATAGCAATCTCTGATCCAAATTATTCTCAAAAAATTTTAATACATCATCATCCCAGTCCTGAAGGTTTTCCTCATAAAACCTGCAGAATAGAGTGCAAAAAATCTCCCACACAGGGTAAGTTCATGCTTTTAATATTTAATAAAGTCTTCTTCACATGCACTGGGCAACTATTATCCTACTCATAACAATGCTGTAGAGTCAGCAGTGTGTTTCTGGATGAATATGCATACTTCTGCCTATTAAAATGTACTATGCTGAATATTGAAGCCCAGCTCAGCTATTTCATCCCCTTTTATAAAACAGTGTTTTTAAGATATTCAGGTTTTGACATTAGAATATGAAACACTAATTTTAGTCTGGCTCCAGTTTAACAAGAGGTGAGTGGATATATATGTATATATGCATATATTCATTGTACAGGTATCACAGAGTGTGAGATGCAGGCAGACAAGATCAAGACCAAACTTTTTTACTTTTTAGAAGGTTCAGTTACAAAATGATTTTATTTATTAATCCACTATAATTAGTGAAATATCTTTTATTTAAATGCAAAAGGACAGATTTATCAACTTACTATATTATACACAAACTCCTCACATCATGATTACTATGAGAACCACTGAAATTGCTGAGAACTTTTCAATTGCTTCTGAGAGGCTTTATATAAAGCTGATTGTCAGCAGCAAATATCTGTTGTGCTGAAATAATTACCTTTTCTCACATATGCAGCAATTGTACAGAGACTTGTTTATACTTGTGCTACTTGTGTGATCCAATAGGAGCTAACTCTACAACCCAGATATCCTTCAAAGACTGAAAGCATGTTTCTTGTTAATGATGTATATATATGGTTACATGATTACAATCACAATGTATGTGCTGCTTGGTTTTGTGTGTACCTGCACTTCTTATTTTATTCCTACTCAGCTGTTAACTTAATTGAAAATATATGCCTGACTAATCTAGTAGCCTTCCATGAAGGAGTGACAGCATCAATGGACAGAGAAAAAGCTACATGTCATCTATCTGTAATTCTGTGAGGTATTTGATACTGTTCCCACAACATTCTTCCCTGTACATTGGAGAGGGATGGGTTTGATGGATAGAATATTAGATAAAGAATTAGATGGATGGCCACACACACAAGATTTAGAGTCAATGGGTCAATGTACAAGTGGGAACCTGTAAAGAGTGTACCTCAGAGGTCATACCAAAACTATTTAATATCTTCATCAATAATATAAATAGTGGGATTAAGTGCACTCTGGACAGGTTTGCCGACAACACCAAGCTGAGTGGTGCAGTTGAAATGCTGGAGGGAAGGGATGCCATCCAGAGGGACCTTGACAGGCTTGAGAGGTGAGCATGTGCAAACCTCATGAAGCTCAACAAGGACAAGTGCAAGGTCCTCCACCAGGGTCAGGGCAATCTCCAATGTCAGTACAGATTGGGGGATGAAGGGATTCAAAGCAGTCCTGTGGAGAAATTGAGGGTACTGGCAGATGAAAAATTGAACATGAGCTGGAAATGTGCTCTTGCAGCCAACCATATACTGGGCTGCACCAAAAGGAGCATGGACAGCAGGTGAAGGGAGGTGATTCTCCCCTTTTACTTAGTGCTGGAGTACTGCATCCAAAAGTTCTGGACTGTTCCGTGCATGAAAGACATGGACCTATTAGCATGGGTCCAGAGAACTGCCACAAACATGATCAGAGGGCTGGAATACCTCTCCTTTGAAGAAAGGCTGAGAAAGTTGGGCTTGTTCAGCCCAGAGAAGAGAAGGCTCCAGGGAGACCTTACTGCAGCATTTTGATACTTAAGGGGGACTTACAAGGAAAATGAAGAAGGGACTTTTTGTCAACGGACTGTAGGGATAGGACAAGGGGCACAGTTTTAAACTGAAAAAAGGTAGGTTTAGATTGGAAATAAGGAAGATATTTTTTACAATAAGGGTGGCGAGGTACTGGAACATGTTGCCCAGAGACGCTGTAGATGGCCTGTCACTGGAAGTGTTGAAGGCCAGGTTGAATGGGAGTTTGAGCATCCTGATCTAGAGTCGGATGTCCCTACCAGTGGTAGGAGGGTTGGACTGGATGATCTTCAAAGGTCCCTTCCAACCCAAACCACTTTATGAGTCTATGAGCCTATGTACGAGTGACATCATCTCTTATTTCATTGATACTAGTATGAGAACAGAATAGAGATGATTTTAAATGTTTACTTTGGCCTTACAGTTGTGTGACTTTGATCCTTAATCTATGACCTATAATAGGTACATTTTTAATTTTATATAAGCAATACGGAATAATACATTTTAAATGCATTCTAACTAATAATAACATACAGAATAGAAATGGAAAATCCTTTAACCTGTAGGTGTTGCCACATTACTTACATAATGCATAGAATTTAAAAAAAAAAAACAGTTTTACAGACAATTGTGCTATTACTTTAAGTGTGATGTAGCTTATGACTCCATTGTTTTCAGACATTCATGTGTTTTTTAAAAATGCAAATAGATACAGGAAAATATGTGGCTAATGGAAATTTTAAAACATCCTAAGAAAATAAGTGAGATCTTCACCTGAAATTCAGTTCACTAAAACTAAGGACTTGATCTTGCAGGTCTTTGTGAGGTGTATCATGCCCAGTGGACACACAACTCACTACCCACCTGCCCCAACACAGATGTTATTCACAAACAACGGTAAATCTCAGATTTCAGAGCACAGTGAAGAGGCAGATATCAGATGTGTCTATGGAGACAGAGGCTTAATTACAGACCTCAATTGTACTAGCAAGATCCTCCTTAATTGTGCATCCTCCTTTGACAATTTAGACCAGCTGCTCTGCAGCTAAAAGAGCCATAAAATATAATATGCTTCAGAATACTTCATGCTTTTAATAGATAGATAACAATATGCAAAATAATGCTTATTTCAGCCCAATATATATTTGCACATGGTACCAGAAATCAGTTTGTATTTATTTATTTTGTCTGCTGATTAAAGCCAGTTGAGTAACTGAAATGATAGGCTCATTTAGACTACACCAAAGTCCCTTGTTCTCCCAGTGATGTCAAGGCTCTTGTTTATTAATAGATGAACTACTCAGATACTTATATTTTTAAAGGAACACTTCAGAGAAGCTAGAGAACAGAACAGGCTGTGGTTTATTTTCCTTTATCAGGAAGGAATCTAAATACATATAATTTTGTGTCAACATACAGATGTCATTTTACCATGCATGAGTCAATTGCAGAAATCTGCAATTAAGCGCCTGGTATTTAAGCTAACGTTATTCTCAAGCTAAACCTCCTTAAAAAAA
The DNA here is from genome assembly GCF_033783945.1 of Neopsephotus bourkii. NCBI lineage: Eukaryota > Metazoa > Chordata > Aves > Psittaciformes > Psittacidae > Neopsephotus > Neopsephotus bourkii. The sequence goes on along the minus strand of NW_026901872.1, from coordinate 4,141,719 downwards.
TTGTGATATCCCTGGAGGAGAGCTATGAAGTTCTTATTAGATACATGATTGGTGTTTTCCTCTAATACATGCTACCTAGAAATGATTAACAGAAGCAAGTTAATCAAGAATAAGCACTGAAGATGTGGAAAACTCAGATTTATCATCACTCTCTCTTCTTTTAGCCCTTATTATTAAAACTGTGCCAGAACAAAAAGTCCTTTCTACATCCTGTGCTTCATAGGTTTCTAGCTGAACCAAGTGACTGAAAGATGTGACAAAAGTTGAAACAATTCCATGTTTGTTTTGCTTTTGAGATCAGCCTGGTCTCCCTGTAGGGGAGTCAAAAAAGACACATGAAGTAACGGTGTTTGCTCTTTTCTCCTTTTGCTCTGCACTTAATTCAGATTATGCAAGCACCCAAATCAGGATTATTAATTCCTTGCCTTCACCTTTTTCAGCTTTTAAGTTACATGGGGGCAAACTTAAATACAAAGTGAAAACTATGAAAAAAGGCCCTTAAGGCTATGTGAATACCATTAAAGAAACTATAGCCAGTGCTGGTCAGGGGAACATGTTCATATGTATTATCAAGTTGGCCTATGATATGTTTTTCCTCCAGTCCTCCAGCATTTTCCTAAGCAACCCCATCATGGTTTGGGAGATACAGAATTAGAGGAACTGTTACCAAATGCTGGTACAGAAGAATAAAACCAACGGAGAGACACAGTTTGAATGCATGAAATGAAATACTCCACGCTGCTTGATCTCAGTGCCAGAGAATGTTTCTTGATCCATTTTATTTATAGTATTCAAAATGAAAGGCCCAGATAGGAAGCTGTTGTAAGGATAAAGTCAGCATTACAGACTAACAGAGGGTGACCATCCCTATTCCTGAATTCAGGGGCACCTTGTACTTAAAATGGAAAGGCTATACATATCATTTAAGGTGCAGAGAGAACAATCCGTCCAGATGATTTGCCCAGTCTACCACCTCCTGTCATCTCTCTGCTCTTTGCTGCACCAGGGTACACAAAGTCAGTGCTTTTACTTGTAGTTTCAGCAATTTGACTAAGATGCACCTGTTTTGTCAAAACCAGAAAATGATAGCAGCAGAAGAAATCCTATACATTTGCTATGCAATCCACATTTTCAGAAATGTATCTTACTCTGCCTCTCCTCTGAGCTTTTTATCTCTTAGGATATAATTTTTTCCCTTTTGTCTTAAGAAGCTTTTCTGTTAAGTTTTGTCGTCAGTGACTAACTTTGTTTTGCTGTTATTGTTATCATCCCTTACTAACATTACAAGAGGCTCTCCACGTGCCAACAGCAATAAAGATGAAGTAAAAGAGGGAAGGAGAATATGGGGTAGAATGTTTTAAGAAAACATATGAATACACATTTTAGAAGGGATGATGTCAGTTCTTTGCAAAACTATACATGTGCACATCTTTGTGTTACAGGAAAGCCTGGCTGAAATATTTGAAAATGTGAGCTTCAGTCAAGCAGTCATGTCCCATATTCCTGATCTTCATGCCAAAATTCATCCCACTTCTATGTGGTCAAAACATGGAGGCAATTAATCCAGGTATAAAAATTATGACTAGAACCCACATTCCATGGCTGAAAAAAGGGTAATATAACCTCCATTTTCAAGAAGGGGAAAATGGATGACCTGGGGAATTACAGACCAGTCAGTCTCACCTCTGTGACTGCAAAATCTTGGAGCATGTTATCCTGGAAGGCACGCTAAAGCACATGAAAAACAAGGTGGCTGGTGACAGCCAGCATGGATTCATTAAGGGGAAATCCTGCCTGACCAATTTGGTGGCCTTCTATGATGGGGGTAGAGCAGTTGATGTCATCTACCTGGACTTGTGCAAAGCATTCAACACTGTCCCATATGACATCCTTGTCTTTGAATGGAAGAGACATCAATTTGATAGGTGGACCACTCGACGAATAGTGAACTGGCTGAATGGCCACACGCAAAGAGTTGTGATCAATGGCTTATAGTGTCCAGCTGGAGACCTGTGGTGTCCCTCAGGGACTGGTGTTGTGACCGGTCCTGTTCAACATCTTTGTCACTGACACGGACAGTGGGATTGAGTGAGCCCTCAGCAAGTTTGCCGATGACAACAAGCTGTGTGGTTTGATTGATACACTGGTGGGAAGGAATGCCATCCAGAGGGACCTTGACATGCTTGTGAGGTGGGCTGTTGTCAACCTCATTAAGTTTAACCACGCCAAGTGCAAGGTCCTACACCTGGATCAGAACAATCCCAGGCACAGCTACAGGCTGGGCAAAGAATAGATTCAGAACAGCCCTGCAGAGTAGGACCTGGGGGTGTTGGTCGATGAGAAAGTGAACATGAGCTAGCAGTGTGCGCTTGCAGCCCAGAAAGCAAGCTTTAGCCTGGGCTGCATCAAAAGGAGCGTGACCAGCAGGTCAAAGGAGGTGATCCAGCCCCTTTATTCTGCTCTCCTGAGACCTCACTTGGAGTATTGTGTGCAGTTCTGGTGTCCTCAACATAAAAAAAGACATGGAACTCTTGGAATGAGTCCAGAGGAGGCCATGAGGATGATCAGGGGACTGGAGCACCTCCTGTATGAAGATAGGCTGAGAAAGTTGGGGCTGTTCATCCTGGAGAAGAGAAGGCTGCGTGGAGACCTCATAGCAGCCTTCCGGTATCTGAAGGGGGCCTATAAGGATGCTGGGGATGGACTATTCTTCAGGGACTGTAGTGACAGGACAAGGGTAACGGGTTCAAACTTAAACAGGGATGTTTAGATTTGATATAAGGAAGAAGTTCTTTATTGTGAGAGTGCCGAGGCCCTGGAATGTATTACCCAAGGAAGTTGCGACTGCTCCATCCCTAACAGTGTTCAAGGCCAGGTTGTGCAAAGCCTTGGGCGACATGGTTTAGTGTGAGGTGTCCCTGCCTGTGGCAGAGGGGTTGGAACTAGACGATCTTAAGTTCCTTTCCAATCCTAACTATTCTATGATTCTATGATTTAGTGAAAAACCTCTCAGTGCAATATCAACGAAGAAGGTATGTCAGTTGGTAAAATTCAAATGCTTAAAAAATAGATTTTTTTAAATAGGATGCTGAGGGGGGGAAGGTGTTTATTCAAATAAGATTTTATTTGTTTAGCTGTAAATATTACTTGTAGCAATTATTTTGTTATTTGATAAATAAATTACAGTGAGATAAAATACCTATAGCTTAATTATTAGCAACCTTACCATACCATACATTTTTTTCTATTCAATATTATATCTTTTACCAGCTTCAACACCACAGTATCTAAGACTCTTCTAGTGAAAACAATTTCACTCAACAGTGTATAGCTAATATATGCAGTATACACTTCTGAAGGAATAAAGATGTAAAGGGAAACATAAGACACATGAGAAACATGAGGAAATAAAATGAGAAATTTAGAGGAAGGTAAAAAGAAGGGAAGGACTAATTAAACAGAATGTCTGAAGTGAGTGGACATAAAATAAGCTTACTACAGAATCTCTTTTTTTTTTAATTCTAATGAAAACGCATTTTTAACATTACCGCACTTGTGAATCAGGAGAAGCTGATCCTCAGTCCTAAGTTCTGGAGTTGCTGAATTATAGTTTTTTTTTGTTTGTTTGTTTGTTTTTGTTTTTTTTAATTTACTTGAACTGATTATTTTTCATTTTGCATATTAGTAGGGAAATGTCTCTGGAAATTGCACGCCTTTCTTTATATCTCTACCGTTCTGTGTCTAGTGATGGAAATAATATAATAATGACAATATGCTGTAGCCATAGTGATATGAAAATATATATGAAGAGTCTGTGTCCAAAAGCTTTCTGCCTTTTCCAATCTTATCATCCGGCCCGATAAAAATATTACCTTTTTTTTTTTTCATTTCACACTTCCAATGGCATAAATATTGGAATACATTTGAAACCAAATTACCTCCTCAGATTTAATTTAGTAATATATTAAAGTTTGACGGAGGATCTAAAAACAAAGTTAAAAAACTTAATGCTTGTTTCATTTTGTTTTACTTTTGTTAAATGCCATTTGAACAATAGAAATCTATACAGTTCAATTGCATTAATATGTTATCTTCATTATTTAAAGCATTGCAGAATTTTTCTTTAATAACAGAAAACAAAATAAATAAAAAGAAAGATATACTCTATTTTTCTTTTCCTATCTTATACCAGTGGAAGGAAACAGAGAACATCTATCAGCTTAGATGACACATTCATTAACTTAAATTGGGCATAAAATGTAATTTTTTTCAGTAGTGGAAAATTTTGAGCAAAACCAATTCTATTACAAACTTGGGGCAGCCAAAATAATTTAGACAAAAATGCATCAAAGGTTAAACTCACCACATGCAGAAGTTCTGCTTAAGGCTCATACAGAATTTATATTCTGCCTCATTTTCAAGGTTTCAATGTTTTCAAGCTGTCTTCTGGACATAATGCTTTTTAAAATATTTTTAACATGTATGATATCCTCCATAAATAAGTATTTCACAATGGATCATATAATCACCTGAATTCTGTTTTGAGTTTTGTCACTGTTATTAAATCAGATTTCAAGTTCACTTTTGTTCTAATGTGCAACCAGTTACTAACAGCAAATAAAAAATAATATATTTTTTTTTAAGAAATAAACGATTTTATTTGGTGTTCCAGATAGGATGGTGAACATGAACAGATGTTTTATTGCTGAAACAGTGTTTATAAACTGTTTAGCTTTGATTCTTATTAATATATTCCTGCACATGGGAGTAACAATTTATAGGAGTTCTCCTAGAGCTGCAGGGGAGAAACTTCATGTTTTTCTCTCTTTAGTTTATCTTGCCCAGAAGTGTTCTGGAAGCAAGTGTAACATATCAGGGTGGGAGAAGTGCAGCTGAAGTGCATTATTTTAAATCAATTCTGGAATTCAAAGCAGCTAGGTGACAATGTAAAAGCTGTTGTGAGGATCAGCACTTGCATCAGTCTGCAGAGCAGATAAAATTCAGGTAAAAAAACACCTTTGCATCTTAATCCCCTCTGATGTGCTTCTCTGCTTCTTGTGTCATAAAAGAAGCAATAGAGAATGTACCCCTTTGTCAACAACATTATGATATGATGCCTGTGTTAAGTATTTCGAACTGGAGAAAACCTTTGCACTTACGAAAGTATGTGATGTGTCTGCAGAATCTGAAAGAAATTAATATTCAGATAATATTCAATGTAATCTGATGCAACCAATGGTATTGTCAAGCAGATTTAAACCATTCTCTTCTAATCAGAGTCTTCTTTCTCTTTAGGTCTGTTACACTAAATGAAAGTTAATGAACTGTACTTCAAATGCTGACTAAATATTTGCAGATGGATGTCCTAACTTGGCAAGTCAGTTATCTTTTATAGATTTAGGTCTGAAATTACAAAAAGGGTAGGCCTGATGAAAGTCTTTATTGGTATTAAAATAATGGTTTTGTAAAACTTGCCAGTGTGATAGAATCTTGTGGGTTTATGGATACTGAGTAATTAGGATTTTACTTTTGCAGAAGGTACTACATACTTCTCTGATTTGTTTCAAATTATCACAATTTTATCACAAATTAAAAATACAAATTTGGTTTCGGTTTGATAGATCACTGCAGGAAGAGAAACATTAAATTCACCTATTAATCCTTCACTGTTCCTCACAAAACATCCCATTTTGTTACTCTTTTTTAATCTAAGTAGCAAGTTTGTTCTGTGTACTGTTTTCGTCATGCTGATTTTCTTCCTAGTATTTCAACTGTACATGTGTTACATATTTCTCAGTAATTTCTTTACATGAATCTATATCCAGCTGAGAGTTCCCATTCTTCAGGAACCTTTCTCATTGTATGTAAATGGTTCTATTTTAAGTGCTGACAGAAAGCTTGATATAGTGCAAATGGAGATGTTTAATATTATCTGAAATACCAGTGTTTCCAAGAGATGTAAATAAAGCTGTAATATATGACACTTCTGTATTAGTTGGGGGCTGGGAAGGATGCAACAGGACAGGGTACTGAATTAGGCCTATCATGAATAACATTTTTAATAATATTGATCTGTGGAACTAATGTTTTCAGAAATGTCAACAGTTACACTTTAAAATATTGGGGTCTGACAAGGCAGACAATATTCAGATTTGTATACTATGAAATCAAAATATAGTTTTAGAGACAAAAAAATAAATTCCTGCTATCCACAACAAAAACCTGAGAACCTCAGGTTATCTATCACAGGTAAAAAATACTTAGTTCATGTAATTTTAAAAAAATTGTTATAAAAGTGAGTTATTGATTTATTAATGACAAGTAATTAACAAGCACTTTGTGAACTACGCATTCAAGGTCTGGAACAGCAATACAGAAGATAAACCACAACACTAGCCATTTAAAAAAATCAATAAACACCTACATATTTCTAAACACCCCCTTCTGTAGCTGGTGACCTCTCTTTCTTGCTGTCATACACACACACACCAGACACATACACACACACTCATTCACACAAGCAGATGAATGCTGGTAATCAGCACCCCACTGCCCAGGGAGTGCAGGTTCCCCTTCATGCACACCCTTCCAATGGGAGATGAGGGTGCTCTGGCTTTGAGTGCATCCCTGCCACTCCCAACACCTTGCTGACTGCTGAGAAAGCACCCCACAGGCTCACACACACACACTAAGTGTGTGGTCTGTGCACTGTCACTCTGAGTATTACACCCCACAGTGCCACCCTATTCACCACAGTGTAGCTGCTGTTGATGTCCCACTCGAAGGTGGACAAGTTTTTGGTGGTATGAATTTTCCTGCTTTGTTTATGCTTATTTCAAGCTGTCCCATTCTTGGTTTCAAAAGCAATTTTGAAATTTAATTTAATTGAAACAATGAAAATTTATTTCAGAAAGAGGTATTTAGGAAGTTTTATTTACCTTAAGAAGAAAATTAAGTGGCTTGATTGATCCACAAGTCCCTACATTTTCTGTCATTTCCCAAACTGCCAGATTACTTCCTGCATTTATATTCACCTTTACTTCAAAAACAGTATTATTGTCAGGCAAAATAGGAAATAGTTGAGATTTCTATAATAGGTCTAACTTTCAGATCCCAGGCACTTGTCCTTGAAGTTGGGGTTCAGCTCTAGGTTGCAGACACCTGTAATTAATGATCTGTCTTTAAGTGAGCTACGTGGTTAAAATCTGAGCATAGTCAAAGGAAAACCAATAATAACAGTTAATGGATTTGATTCAGTTGCCTACACAAAAGGTACCTATTGTCACTTGAGACCACCTTAATTACCCTACCTCTCCAGCAGCTGCTATTGAAGATCAATGCAGATACCCCATATGTCCTCTGAGAAAAGGGCCAGTTCATGTGGTTGCTGTCAAAAACATAAGGTTTATTAAGTGACATTAGGTTCTTATGTGTGGGTCACTAATCCAAACCCATGGAATTTATAGAGCTGTTTAGCAGATGCAATCTATTCAAGTAATACACATATAGGCATCTAAATTGTAAGCATTAACATGTCAGACAACTGAGTCTGGAACATAAAACTCAGAGAGAGGGTTTTTAAAGAAAAAAGAAAAAAGGCAAAACGGGAGGAAAAAAGGCAAAGTACTAAAAAAATAAAAAGAAAAAGAGAAAAGAAAAAACAAGTAAAGATTCAATGTAAGTAATAGCACTAGAACACGTTACCCAAGGAAGCCATGAAATCTCTGTTCCAGGAAATTTTCAGATCTCTACTGAATACGATCTGACTTTGACCTGCTTTTCTGTTGTCCAGTGTTGACATCCTAATGTCCTGTTCACCCTATATTCTGTCTCTGTTCTGATATCCACAGCAAAATTCCACCTGGGATATTTTAGGGAGCAACAAGAACAGTTACCAGTGAAGGAAAAACTGCATCAAGGGTGAAATCATAGGCAGGGCCAAGGGGCAGAGTCTTAGTTTCAAAACAGCTTCCAAGGGAAGGAGGGGCAGTCCTTGATTTGCTTTCTGCTCAAGGTACTTAACAATAAGGAGCTTACATGCTGGGACTCAAGACAGCTAAATTTTTTAACATAACCAAGAACAATTCTAGAAAGATGCTCTGACAGGCCATCGGGGAATCTCTAAATATAGTTGTTCCTCTCAGAGATATTCTATTACTATTTTGGTGACTGTCATTTAAAAGCGCATTCACATACTTAGTAGGCTTGAGTGGAATTATATCTGAAATTTTTACTCAACATTACATGGGAAACCAAGAATAGAGTCTTTATTACTGTAGGGCAAATTTATTAGTAGTCACAAAGATATCCAGATGATATAAATGTGATCCATGAAGTATAGTTTATGGAGATATCCAAAAGGTATTTGATAAGGTCCATCATCAAAGAATGATCAATAAACTAAACAGAACTGGAATAATCTCATCTAGGCTCCCAACAATCTCATCTAATCTCCCTTTCTCATAATCTCATCTAGGCTCCCTTTTCCATGAAAGATTGGCCCAAATGATCTTTTGAGATCACATCCAGCCTGGGCTGTCATATAAAACCATTAGGGGTAAAATAATTTCCATAGATACATAACTGGCTAAAACCCAGAAAAATGAAAATGCAAGTTTCCACTGTGAAGAGAGACCTAGCAGTAAATTCCTAAAAGTGCTACAAAAATATCACCTCAGGGTCAGGAGTTTTGTACTGAAAGATGCTGGAGGAAAGGACAATAACATTATGTCATATATGATTTGTTTTGTCAGCATCTGATGTTACCCAATGCCAAGCACAGGATATAAACTAGGAACAGAGAAAAAAAAATAGAAAAGTTGTCTGCTAAGGTGATGATTTAACCTGATCTATTAAGGTTTTTCTTACTTTTTAATATCCTTAACTCTCACAGTTTTCTGCATTAGTAAAGTTCTTCAAAATTCGTAAAAATCTGGAAAGGAGGACTATGAAATCATTAGGTTTGCTGATGTCATTAAATTATTCAGGTAAATAGTAAAGACTGTAGGGAACCGTGGAAAGACCTTGCAGTTCTGTGTTACTGATACATAAATGGCAGACAAAATTTACCACTGACAAATACATAGTAACACACATGGGAAAACCACAATTCTGTGCTCAAATATTGGGCTCTGATCTGACTAATAGCTGTCAGAAACAAGACCTTGGAGTTACATATGGTTCTGTGGAAACTTAATCTCTACAACCAACAGCTATTTCAAAATAAAAATTAAAGTTCACTTGAAATTATTAGAAAAGAATTAGAGGAAAACCAAATGAAATACCCCAAACAAATAAAAGAGGTTATGGCATTTTGTATATTCTTTCTGAATCCTATGTGTGGATTAGATCCCTCATCTCAAAAAAGTTACATCTCAACTGTAACAGTACAGAAAAGAAAATATGTAATTGCTTTGACTGAGGAAAAAATAAATAAATTAGAACCTTTCAATTTGAAATAGAAATGAAAATATTTTTCATCAGTCTCTCCTTTTTTTACTTAAATATGTGCTTGTCCTAAATACCTATATGAGAGCTATCTTTTGAACAGTGTAACAGGCTTTTTAGTGGATTATTTTGCACTGAATTAGACTTAAAGAAAGGTTTTCACAATATCTAATGACAGGAATCTACTGAAAGCCAAAAAAAAAAACAAAAAAACACAAAAAACTCCACCCCAAACCCCAGGATGCTACCTGAAGTATTTTGAAAGGCTATCTAGATATTACATTAAAGAGATAAGAAGTTTGTTTGGGTGTATGACTTAGGCAATGGCAGTAACTCCCACAGTTGCACATTCAGGGCTTTATACTACTTTAGTAGTAAGAACTGCATGCTAGATATACTGTGAAATATGCACCATTATAAATTAATTCATAATGCATGGGATAACTATGATGCAAACCCAGGAAAAAATGATAGTAGAAATATTTCATTGCATGTACTTTGCACAAGTATGCTTGAAGCCACTTTACTAGGATTCCGTCTGATGTTTTCCTGTGGGAACACTTCTGACATTCTGTTCCCATGAACAGCTGGAAAGAAAAAGAGAAGACAGTCCTGAAAAATATGTGGTTTTTTATTTCTCTCTGATAACTCTCATTAAGACTAAATGTCGGGTTGCTGGTTTGTTTGTTTTTTTTTCCCACATGGTGATCACCATGTCTTCTTACACTGTGGAAAAGAATAATTTTGATTACAAGCAAGGAAGTTTTGCTATAATCAATCAAGTGATTTATGCCATCCCAAGAAATATATTGCTTTAAAGGACTTAATATCCTGTTGGAAATGAACTGATAAAATGACAAAGGGAGTAAGATGGTGGCAGGTGAGGTCTTAAGATGTACATCTACAGAATTTGTACATCAATATGTAGACCATTATTGAGCTGAATTTATTTACATATAGGCATAACTACTTGCTCTAAAAACACAGCTTCACCTCAAACTGTCATATTGCATTTGCAAAGAAGGCTTTTCTTTTCACAAGCAGATGGCCTCGTATACATGCTCATGAGAGCCAGTGTTAAAATTTGCAATCACTATAATGCTGAAGGACCATACTTAATAATACCTATAGTAAACACTAGATTTATTTTATTTTGGAAAATAAAATGCATGGTATTTCAATATTTGTGCTGGAAATTTTGAAATGAATGAAAAGCAATTTGTGTTTATTTTTTTTTTCAATTAGACTTCAATGCTTAGCAGGATTCCAGCCTGCTAGAAGACTTTAGTACCCTTAAGAAATAGCTTCTACTGGAAAGACATCTGCAGTGAGATACCAAGCCCAAAGGAGCTGCACACTCTGAAAAATAAGACAGCTATTGTCTTCTGACAAAAGATTTTATCCCAAAGCTGCAAACAATATCTATCTCTGCAAACGGATATATGGGAAAAATGTAGGAAATACAGATTTCACAAATGCAAATACCTTCTGTAATACACCTGTAAGTAACTAGAAAAAACAGAGAGAAATTTGAGATTTTGTGTGATTTAATGTCTTTTCAGGAAATGCTAATAGACAAATCACAAGGAATAAATACAGACATCATGAGTAAAAGAAGTAAAAAAAGAATATGTGGAAAACAAATATAGAATATATATATATATATATATGCATATAGCAGAACAGTAGGCAGCAGTCCAGCCAATCAAGTATTTGATCATTTAGTTGCAGTTAGGTTTTTAACTTCCAGTCTAGTCAAAAGCTTCTTTAACAAACACATATACAAAAGGAATATGATGAAATCTTATAAAATATTGCAGAAAAAAAATACAGCAGCAAAATAACTGATACCCAAGGGAAGGAAGAATGTAGTAACTGGGATGATAAAAGATTTATTGGGATGAGGATACTACATTATTTATTTTACGTCTCAATGGATTTTAGATAAATAGATTAGCTATGCTTTAAATGACCTTTCTGACACACAAAAAAAAGTTTGAAGGGAAACAATACTCCCGTACACCCCCTAGCTAAGATAGGGAATACAATTATTACTATTCAAGGCAGGACTGCTGTGAGACTAAATAAAATTAACCACAGAACATTCTTTGTCCTTTATTTCTGTGAAAATTGATTCTGTAGAATTTCAGTTGAGGACCTGGATGATTTATACATTGTCTGGTTCTTCCACATATGCGGTAAGGTATCTTGAAATATATTTTACCTGCGAAGGAATTAGGGAAGAATGAAGACTAGTTGTCTGATTAGGGATACTGGGGGAACAAATGAGAATGAATGTCAACCGAGAAAGCTAAAATAATGTCTTTTCCTATTTTTGATGTTTAGAAGAAAAAATAAGTGTAAATCATTATTTTTTAATTGTGAGTACTCTTTTTTTTTTTAATTCTGATTATTATTCTGATTCTTCTGATAGAGACTGCCATCCCAATGGTAGCTACAAGAATTTGTTACATACTATCTTGACTCCAGAAGGATCACAGCAAATTCACTGAAAGAAACTAAGACTTAATGTAAAAAAAACCCAAAAAACCCACCCCAAAACAAAGCCCAAATCCAAAATCCAGCAAACAGCACAAAAGCAAACCCTAATTTTTTTTCAATAAGATAATTCTATTAAATTCTTAAGTTTTGCAAATCATAATGCTCATGTGATACTGACACTAACCGCAAGTGTATATGCTATATCTAAACTAGTAAACCTAAGCTGCCTTCCTAATCAGAGAAGAGAAAAAGAGTTTGTTTTATTTAATCCTAAAAATATATTTTGACATCTGATCAAGATGAGTTAGATAACATGCTTCACATTTTTCATTTCTGCTTTTCTCACATGCACTCATTAGGGACACATGATTCATCTCAGAGATTTAGGCAATCTACCATGTAGACACTGGAGATATCTATAGGTTGGTTAGTTTTCTATATAATTTTGAGAACTTTTTAGGATGATATTAATTACATGCTAGTAAGGTCTTTTCTCAGTTTTCTGGAAGAAAGACTAGGAGAGCTAGGTCAGATGTTACTAGTTGGGTAGTTTAATTTCTTTAGTCTAGGATTAGATAAATACCACCTGTTATGCCAAAACCTGCCAAAAATTAAAAATTTGGGAACAGATTTGTGCTGAAACTGTAAAAACATAGGTTATGAGAAACTTTTTAGTTTTAGATTGCCACTATGTCTAGCTGCAAAAATGTGTAGAACCAAAAAAGGAAATTTGTGGAGTAGTTAGTCCCAATGTCACAGATAGAATCATAGAATCATAGAATAGTTACGGTTGGAAAGGACCTTAAGATCATCAAGTTCCAACCCCCCTGCCATGTGCAGGGACACCGCGCTCTAAACCATATCACCCAAGGCCTCATCCAACCTGGCCTTGAACACTGCCAGGGATGGAGCATTCACAAACTCCCTGGACAACCTATTCCAGTGCCTCACCACCCTAACAGGAAAGAATTTTCTCCTTATATCCAATCTAAACTTCCCCTGTTTAAGTTTTAACCCATTACCCCTTGTCCTATCACTACAGTCCCTGAATAATAGTCCATCCCCAGCATCCCTATAGGCTCCCTTCAGATACTGGAAGGCTGCTACGAGGTCTCCATGCAGCCTTCTCTTCTCCAGGATGAACAGCCCAACTTTCTCAGCCTATCTTCATGCAGGAGGTGCTCCAGTCCCCTGATCATTCTCGTGGCCCTCCTCTGGAGTTGTTCCAACAGTTCCGTGTCCTTTTTATGTTGAGGACACCAGAACTGCACACAATACTCTAAGTAAGGTCTCACGAGAGCAGAATAAAGGGGCAGGATCACCTCCTTCGACCTGCTGGTCACGCTCCTTTTGATGCAGCCCAGGATACGGTTGGCTTTCTGGGCTGCAAGTGCACACTGCTGGCTCATGTTCATTTTCTCACTGACCAGCACTCCCAAGTCCTTCCCTGCAGGGCTGCTCTGAATCTCTTCTCTGCCCAGCCTGTAGCTGTGTCTGGGATTGCTCCGACCCAGGTGTAGGACAGATAGATACATGGCTCTCTTTTTGTGCAAACTTTGCTTGCTGCCATACACGTGAATATCTTTGTCTCTACAGGGAATGAATGATTGTATTGTCTGACATGCAAATTAAGCATATTTCAGGAATTTTTTTTCCCTTTTTAGATGACTATCTTTTGAGATTCTGGCTCCTTTGTGTCTTCTCAGCATTAACAAAACTGAAACTGTTGACCTTCCTATTATAAAAAATAAACTAATTTCCTATGAGCATTAAATTATACACTGAATACATAGAACTTTTGCCATACCTACACCTACAATATTTTTTCTTCTTCTGAATGGTGGTATGCAGAACATGACTATTCTGCCTTGAATTAGAATGAAGATAAAAGGTCTTAACACATTTTCATTAATATACAAATGAATGAGCAGAGACTTGCCAGTTTACTTCTCATTGAGATGCAGAAGCAGCAGGCAGAAAGGGAATAAAGACAAAAAATAAAATAAAAGGCAGTTTTATGTAGCAGATAAGTTGCTCTCTTCTTTTGGGAATGACGCTAGTATAAGTAAGAGAGTGCTGGAAGGTAAACTACAGTGTCATTGCCTGACCATGCACTCAACTATTTCTTTTCTTCCTTTCTCTGTTTTGGACAACTGCATCTAGTTTGCTTCCAAGACAAACACTGGGCATAACTTGAGGGGGTATTTCATTGCAAATTTTTCCCTGAAGGGCAATATGGATGGAAAGTTTAGGTTCCCTTTACCTACAAAGTCCCCAAAGGGACTCCACTCCAGGCTTTGCACATTTAAGTATCCTCAATTCTCACCGAAATAAATTCCTCAGAGTTATAAACTGATGTACTGGTGAGGTACAGTATAGCACTCCAAGTGTTTCATACACTTTGAATTGAATATATATGTATGTAAAATATTTGAGGGCCACATGGTAACTGTTTTATAGGGAGTCAAATGTTACTCAAAGGAGACCCAGAGCTAAGCACAACAAAGAGGTGTGGGTAGCCTGCTCCTGAGGGACAAAATCACAGCCAGTGAAGTCACAGACCATGCTATGCCATCTGTTGTTTGGGTCAGATATTGGTCCATGCTGCTTTATTTGCCAATATACACATAATTGTTGTGTTTGCAGATTCAAATCATTTCAATACATGTAAGTAACCTGTCAAAATGTTATCTTATAAAGATAAACCAGTAAGACTTTAAATAATCCTAGATTTACTTATTTCATGTCTGTCAAAATCAGATTCAGATCAGATTTTAGAACCCTTCAACTGGAGGGAAATAGATTCAAATCTGTGCAAAATTTTTGCTAAGATAAGTCTGACAACACAGAAACTGAAAAGCTACAACTACAAGCTTATGTTCTTGGTACTCGTCTTTACAGGCACACCCGATTCACAGATTGGAATGAGCTTCTGTCTGTTGGTAGAGAGACATAGAACTGAAAACAGTGTGACAGCTTGAAGTCTACTTGGCTTTGTAGGATAGCTGACTAGTGCACAAATTCTAAAAAACTGAAAATTATATAGTTAAAAAAAGTTGTGGGATTTTTTTGGCTTCATTTTTTGTTTGTTTTTTTTTTTTTTTTTTAATAGGGTGTCCACTCAGCACTGATTTTTGGCTGCTGTATTTCTGAAGCCTAATAATGCAAATGAATGTCAACACTCCATTTCTACCTATATTCACACTGTTTTGTCTACACTGCATTTTAGGGGTAAATCAGATTAGGTCTAGATTCCAGTAGCTGCTTAGGTGCCAGGAGCAGAAATTTAAACTAAATTTATGAATCTATGTTCAGAATTCAGATTTGTCTTCTAAAGCACTTTATTTTAAACCTTATTTGATGTCACGTAGTCAGCTGGATTATTTACTTTTCTAAGCAGCTCTCCAACCTATATCTGCATACTGGGTGCAGATGCAGCCCATGAAGTACCAGCCAGGTTGGATGGGACTTTGAGCAACCCGGTTTAGTGAAAAAGGTGTCCCCACGTGTGGCAGGGGGGTTGGAACTAGAGATCTTTAAGGTCCCTTCCAATCCAAACCATTGTATGATTCTATGTTGGAGCAGGTATCCACCCTGTAGCCCACGGAGGGTTCCATGCTGCAGCAGATGAGTGTGCCCTGAGGGAAGCTGCAGCCTGTGGAAAGCCCACACCAGAAAAAGCTCCTGGCTGAAACTGTGGCCTGTGGAGAGGAGGGCATGCTGGAGCAGGTCTTACCAGCACTGAGTAGAGGGAAATGATTAACCCATGACCTCCTGGCAATGTTTTTCCTAATGCAGCCCAAGACACCACTGGCCCTCTTTTCCACAAAGGGACATTGCTGGTCCTGTACAGACTGCCCTGTAGCCACCCCTGCATCCCAGTTGCCCCATTGCTGGCACCTAGACATAGGAACCCCAGTTCTTCAGCCACATTCTAGTTGCTGGTACAGAATTTCTCAAATGGCTACTCTGGCTTGATCCTTTCTAGGATCACTGCCTGCCTCTACCAGCCAATAAAGAAAGGGTTGGATTTGTGCTTGGGTTGTTTGTATGTTGTTGTTTGCTTTATTTTGTTTTTCTAAATTCAGCTACCTAATGCTCTAATGAATCATTCATCCAAACACACTACTTTAGATACCTCTTTATGTTAAGCAATTTAAAATCAGGAATTGGGCTTCCAAATCCTTTACTGGACTGAGTCTTATATTTCAGGCTCTCAGCTAAATCTAACAACTGAGAACTAAAAGGACTGGTAAAGTAAACTTCTAACATGATCAGGAAAAAGTAGCAGGAGTCTATCAACTGACAAGAAATCACCCACTTAAAAGAATTATTAATAAAAGGGAACATGTTAGGATATTACTTACGAAAAAAGTGTTTGGGGACTGAGTATGGTTAAAGATTGAAGTTGGGCACTTTGTCATTAAACAAAGAACAAATTTTAAATTCTAAATCTTAAAGGAAGCTTTTTGTTTAATCAAATGATACTAAAAAAGGGCAGAAATCTAATTAGATGAAGACTTACAGTGAATGAAATAATAAAACTTCTTTCACATAATGTTCCCGTTACACTCATAACCTTGGTTTTTACTGTTGCTTTTCTGTTAAAATGTCATATTGAAAATCAAGTTCTGCCAGATAAGCTTCTGAATAACATGTCACAAATAACATACCAAAACCAACACCAGTAGAGCCTGGCAAGAGAGGGAAGTTGACTGGATGTCCAGGAAAAAAAAATCCCAGGGCTGCTTGGTCATTTAACAGCATTTGCTTGCTGACCAAGCAAGGATGTTTTAGAGTTTTGAAGAGCTGAATGAAATTGGAGCAATCCTGTTCGAACTAACAGTGGCTATTTAGGGCAGAATATATAGATAGAAGAAAAATACTGAGCTTGAGCTTTACATGGGAATAGTTTTTATGTTGTTATAACATCATTTATTTCAGCTCAGTGAGCAGTTTGCTCTAAGAATAGAAAATGTATGGAGAATATGGAGTCTGCATCTGGACAAGGAGTGTGAATATTACCTAGTTCTCTCTAGTGTTTAGGTACTTCTATTGCAAGGAATAAAAAGCAACATTAAAAATAAAAAAAATGAAAACAAGAATGTAAGAAACTTAAAAATCAGTCATATAAATCATAGGAAAGAATGTGGTGTCTGTTTTAAAGATGTGAATTAAAAAGCTGGCCTTCAGATTTCTTTTGAAAGTTCTTGTCAGAAGTGATAAATGCTGTTTTTAAAATAATGTGAATTTAATAGAAATCTTGAGGTTTTGCAAAGTATTTTGAACATGGAAAAATGCTGACTTGCATGCTACTACTGATTATCTTTTGCTTTTTCCAGCGGACCTACCTTTTATGTTACACCTCTGATGATGTGCTGCATCACAGATCCAACCCAATGGATCTGCGTAGGACTAGGACAGTCTGATTAAACCAGAAGACAGAATGTACAGCCATAGAGTATCAGAAAAATTAATAAAAGCCTCTGATAACTAACCAGGAACCTAATAATTCTTGCCAATCACAGAAATGGCATTTCTGATTTCAACACACACACACACCACGCACACTCCCCCTTGGTCTCTAATAAATTACCTGAAAAAGAAAAAGCTAAGTTGGATTTCCTCCAACAATTTGATGATAGTATCTCTCCTTCAACTTTTTGCTCCTCTGATGAACTGAAAATATTCCCTCCAGCCACATTACATATTTTAAGTATTTATGCTACACTATGTTCATAGAAAATAAGGAAAAAACTCCAAAAATTTTGAAGGCACTGCCAGCTCTTTATTGTGCAGAGCTACCAAAACTGCAGTTTCCTGACTGCTGCTCTTAGCTCCTTTTCACTAAGCCAGGAAAAAAAAAAAAAGACTAAAGAAAATACAGTTGGGGAGAGGGGGATAATGGGGAGTTCAGGGATATATGTAGAGCATGTAAAAATAAGAAAATAAGAGGAAAAATACATTGGGCAGAAAACATAGAAGGAAAATTCCATTTTCTATAATACAGTTACATAAAGGAAAAGAAAAATAGGGCAGCCTTTATGCTTAAGGAAAGGAAGTTGCAATTACAAACAGAAGAAATGAGATTGTCAAATTTACCATAATTCCAGGATCAGAGGCTAAAAGGTGGTTCATAGCAGAATAGAACTGGACCTTTTAAATTTGCATATTTATTTGAATATGCAAGTCAGAAAATTCTTTGCTCCTTTGGCTTGCCACTCAGCTGTTTTATCAGCTCTTGTTTTGGTTGGTGGCTTCTGCAGTCTATATTATTATTCTCAGTATAGCTTCTGTCTTTGTTCACCCGACACTCAGTATATATAAAGAAGGCTCGTGAAGAATAAAAATCACAGATATTTTTCCCTCCTTCCACATTTTTCTATAGATCACAGAGGCCAAAAAGAAGCTATCAGGTAATCAAAGATGAGAGCTTGACCCTTAGTACCAGGTAAAACCAAAATACGTTATGCTTCTTATTTGGGTAGTTCTCCTGAATACACAAGCATGCAGACTGAGTTGCTCAAATCTGAAATTATAATGTGCTTTTTAGAACTATGAATTCCACTTTTGGGAGTAGAAGTAGATTCCTGTTCCAAAAAAGGTACATGTACAGTAAGAAAAAAAAAAATATCCAAGTTTTTTGTGGAGAACAGTTCAAGTGAAACAATTAGAGAACTAGTGCTCCTTAAGGCCAGTTGCCAAATCAGGCCCCAGCTGCTCTTTTTGAGTCTGTGAAGTTCAGTGCCTGCAGGAGCTAGAAACAATTATTATTTATGTATAGGTAAGCTTCTGAGTGGTTAGGGAGCTCTCATACCTAAGTATTTGAATTTTTTTTCATGGACTCAGGACATTCTGATGAACTTTTAATACTGCTTATTGACTTCAGGATGTCTGTGAGCTTCCTGCTACTGGTCTGTAGAAAACTAAATATATAGTATTCCCCTAAGCTTCACTTTGAACCAGGCCTCCATCCTTACTCACTTCTTAGATCATGTAGACAGTAACAACAGAATCCTGCTTCTCTAGAGCTGAGTCAATTCCTGTTTAGTTCTTCATGAGCTTCCACACAGCTGTCTGTTCATACTAAGTACATATCTGTTTCCAGAGTGATTGGGGATCACTATTTAATCTACTGCCACCCAACAGAGTAGATAAAAGGTATTTCTGTAATCAGCTGGATTCCTGTCCAGCTAGATCACAAAGTGAAGTGGAAAAGACCAAATGACTCTCAGCCATTTTGGATTGGCTGACAGATTTTTTTATCACATCATACTCCTATTAAATCAGAATGGTAATAGCATCTGTCTGAAAAACCCAGTCACACTCGGTGAGGAGGGGACAATGTGCCAGTTGCAGCACATTGCTGGCAGAATCTGGGGCTCCTGGCTTACAGAAATTGTAATTGGATGCATGAAAATGTAATAATAATGAGCCGACAAGCCGCAGATGATAATACTGGCTCTATTCTGTCCAGGCAAACAATTTTTATGTCATTTCTGATAGATTTTTTCTGTGTTTTATTTGAGAAATATTAAATGGAAAGCTGGAGTATACCAGGAGATTCCAATAGGCAGCAAAAGAAAAACAATATCCCAAATTATCCTCACCAACATAATGCACTGAAGAATAGGCAGCTGTAATGATTTTTTAAATATTGACTCTGACATTCTGAAGTGAATAACAGCTTCCAACTTAGCTGACAGCAGCTGCCAACTGTGTGTGTAATAATTTTTCAGACTCTGTGTTTCCTACAATAGACAGCAATTTTGTGGGTGCTAGGGAATGAGCCACGGAGTTTCAAACAAAAACCTTTTTATTTTTCTCCCATAACATTTCGGCTTATTATGACAGTCATAGCAACACAGTCAAAAGCTTGATCAGAGAAGTGATGGCTGCATATTTATAAGGTCCACGGCTCTAGTTTCCCAGTGGATTTTGTGTCATTTCAGTCAGAAAATTGCCTCCAGAAAAATGCAATAGTAAATTGGAGAAATCATTTTCTGCCTTTTCTTTCACTGTGATGAGCCTGAAGATGTAGGAAAGAGAGAAGACAGGGGTTGTCATGAAATGCTTGCTTTGGTAGCACTAAATCATCTAGCTAGTGATTGTTTCATAATAAAGCAGTTTTCACAGGGAAAAAAAACACAAACAATTAGTGCATGTTAATCTAAAAGGAGAAATACTTTTTTTTTCTCTGAAGTCACTGAAAAAGGATTAATGTCCTATATATGTTAAGATTTGAAAATTATAAACACATTTCTGAAAGCCAGATAAATTACATACACTTTATGTATGTAATTACATACATTAATATAATTTTTCTGAAGTCATTAATATAAGATCCAATGAAGAACCGCATGTCTGTAAGGCTGCTGAAACTTAAGATTAGGTGCCTTGTTTTTTTTAATAATTCATAAGGAATGATCCCTACTCATTCATCCATAGATGGATGATCAATAATTGAGTTCAGAGTTACATACTGCTGATAACGAAGGAATGCCAGTCACCAGGTTTTTACCCCTTTCTGGTGACCGGGAAGCTGAGTCAGAATTTCAAGAAAAGCCATGTTTCAGTTAATCATGATTACAGTATGGAAAATTAATCTGAAGATTAAAATATAAATGTGGTCTTAGAAGAAGGGATTAACATTTTGTATTTTAAGATACTAGGGCATTTACATCCTCTTGCAGGTGTTCAATTTTAGAAGTTTTTCCTACTTAGGCATTACATCTGGAGTAAAATACTCCTGCAGGTCACTCAGAGTACTACGTGATGTTTCTGCTCTAAATCTGGAAAAACAAACAAACAAACAAACCAAGTACAAAAAATCCCAGAAAAAAACACCAACGAACCTCCCCCCAAAAAACAAAACCCAAAACCAACCCCCCCCCCGAAAAAAAACACAACACCCAAAAAACACCAAAATGAAAAACAATGCCAAACCAGGAAGAACTTAAGCAATAAACTTTTCTCATGAGAGAGGGAGAGAGACCAGTTTCCATATTTAGGGGTGTGAAGTAGATAGTGTCGTGCCTCTCTTTGGGTGTGGGTACTTAGCAAGGAAATCCAGCTTTTCCTTTAACCTAGATAAATTCAGAAGAGCTTATGAGACACTCTGATTATCTAATTAGTACTAATAGGAGACTTTCTTCTTCTACTGTTGAACATGAGACCCCCACTGCAGAAAATACAGAATCTAGAGAATCTAAGAAAGGCATTAAGTATAATTTAGAGGTAAGTATATTTACTTGGTTATAAGTCTATTTTGCTGCCTGCAAGAATTATTGTAAATTGAGCTTCAAGTAGTCTTTGGAAAAAAATGAAAGGACCTGAAATGAAATAAAAAGCTTGAAAACAGGAAGTTGAGCTATCATTTCAATATCTGTACTAATAGCCAAGCTCCTTCTTGTACTGATGCTGACTTCATAACTCCTGTAATATAATGTTTATACCCACGTAATTAAGAAAGATATCCTGGCTGAGAACAACTTTGAGCTTTGATATTATGTTTTCTTAATACCTGAGGGAGGAATTCAGGTATTCTACATGCTGGATAAATGTTTTCACACATATATTAAAAATTATAGAAAAGAAAACTGAGACCACTTTACCTGATCTTTTAAATGATTTAGGTAACATTCTTTTAAGTTTCTTATTTTAGTGTTTGGATTTTCACACAGGAATGATTCTAAGGCAATCAAAAAATGCAGAATTTATTACACTGGGGGCTTTTTAGTAGGTGTTCCTTTCAGCTTCAGTATTTCAAATCCAACTATTTTGAGCACTTACTCCAAAGAACTGTGGCCAACCATAGCCTAAAATGACATCAGCTTTAAAATTACAAGTTGTTATTCATCAGTTTCAATCTGACAAAAAAAGGCCTATCTAAATTTCTTGGATAAAATTTTACATGTCTTGACATTAGCTGGCAAATGAAGTTGCTAAGCCACTGCCCATCATATTTGAAAAATCATGGAAGTCAGGTGAAGTTCCTGACGACTGGAAAAAGGGAAATATAACCCCCATTTTCAAGAAGGGGAAAATGAATGACCCAGGGAATTACAGACCAGTCAGTTTCACCTCTGTGCCTGGCAAAATCTTCGAGCAGATTCTCCTGGAAGGCATGCTAAGGCACATGAAAATCAACAAAGTGCTTGGTGACAACCAGCATGGCTTCACTAAAGGGAAATCCTGCCTGACCAATTTGGTGGCCTTCTATGATGGGGTTACAGAACTGATGGACAGGGGTAGAGCAGTTGATGTCATCTACTTGGACTTGTGCAAAGTGCTCGACACTGTCCCACACGACATCCTTGTTTCTAAATTGGAGAGACATCAATTTGATAGGTGGACTACTCGATGGATAAAGAACTGGCTGGAAGGCCGCACACAAAGAGTTGTGGTCAATGCCTCAGGGATCCATGTTGGGACCGCTCTCGCTCAACATCTTTGTTGGTGACATGGTGACATGGACAGTGGGTTTGAGTGCGCCCTCAGAAAGTTTGCTGATGACACCAAGCTGTGTGGTTTGGTTGATATGCTGGAGGGAAGGAATGCCATCGAGAGGGACCTTGACACGCTTGTGAGGTGGGCTGGTGCCAAGCTCATGGAGTTTAACCATGCCAAGTGCAAGGTCCTCCTACACCTGGGTCAGAGCAATCCCAGGCACAGCTACAGGTTGGGCAAAGAAGAGATTCAGAGCAGCCCTGTGGAGAAGGACTTGAGGGTGTTGGTTGATAAGAAAATGAACATGAGCCAGCAGTGTGCACTTGCAGCCCAGAAAGCCAACTGTATCCTGGGCTGCATCAAAAGGAGTGTGACCAGCAGGTTGAAGGAGGTGATCCTGCCCCTCTACTCTGCTCTCCTGAGACCTCACTTGAAGTATTGTGTACAGTTCTGGTGTCCTCAACATAAAAAGGACATGGAACTGTTGGAACAAGTCCAGAGAAGGGCCACAAGGATGATCAGGGGACTGAAGCACCTCCTGCATGAAGACAGGCTGAGAAAGATGGGGCTGTTCAGCCTGGAGAAGAGAAGGCTGCGTGGAGACCTCATAGCAGCCTTCCAGTATCTGAAGGGGCTATAGGGATGCTGGAGAGGGACTCTTCATTAGGGACTGTAGTGACAGGACAAGGGGTAATGGGCTCAAATTAAACAGGGGAAGTTTAGATTGGATATAAGGAGAAAATTCTTTCCTGTTAGGGTGGTGAGGCACTGGACTGGGTTGCCCAGGGAGGTTGTGAATGCTCCATCCCTCGCAATGCTCAAGGCCAGGCTGGATGAGACATTGGGTGACATGGTTTAGTGTGAGGCATCCCTGCCCATGGCAGGGGGGTTGGAACTAGATGATCTTAAGGTCCTTTCCAACCCTAACTATTCTATGATTCTATGATTAAAATTCAGAAAATGCCCTTGAAAAATTATCAAAGTTCAAATGCACGTCATTTAACCAGACCTTGATCTGTGGGTTGTGGACACACAAACCTCCCACTGGCTCCACGTGTTTGGGGGTTTCATTTGCATAGGGACAAAAGAACTTAAATTACTGTTTGTACTATGTGATATTTGTAAGTCCAAATATAAAGTCAAAAGAAATATAATAAAGCAACATAAATAAATCTCTTTTAAAGGTAGTGGGCATTGCATGTCCATTAATGATAACCAAACTCACTTCTTGGTAAGAATAATTCTTCAAGCCACAAACTTGTTATTAAAATGTTCTTCAGTGTCTCTATTTATAAGAAGAAAAGAGTAAGAGGGAAGTGAAAAAAACAAGCAATCAAGCAAAAAAAAGACACCCACAAAAATTAAACTTCTCTGAGGACATTTACAGTCTTAATGCCTTCTTCAGTTTTACTGGTTTCTGACAGGGAAGTTGCACCAAACTACAGTAACTTTAAAGTGCACTTTTTATTCCAGGTACATTGTTATATAGATGGACAGGAACTTCCATTTTATATATCTTTTGTACCTTGATAAAATAATCCTAAAAAGTCAAAGTCATCAGGAAGTTGCTAACAAATATGTGAAATTTCTGTAATGTGTAGGGGAACATACATATATTGGGAAAAATTTACTTGCCCCTATCATGAAGTATTATTTCCATTTCTGTATACTATTCAGTGGACTACAGAGGCAGTGTCACAACCCTGCTAGATACATCAATTTATTTCTATATATAAAGAATAAAGGAATGGGAAAGATGATTCATTCTTCTTCTCAGCTTGTTCTGATTTCAGTTGGGATAGGGTTAATTTTCTTCCTAATGATGCGTTTCAGGTTTAGTCTGAGAATAATGCTGATAACACACTGACGTTTTGATTGTTGCTCATTAGCAGTTACCCTCACCAAGGACTTTTCTTTCTGGTGCTCTGGCAGTGAAGAGGGGCACATGAAGCTGGGAAGGAGCAGAGACAGAACACCTGACCCAAACTAGCCAAAGGGGTATTCCATACCGCAGCACGTCATGCACAGTATATGAACTGGAGGGAGTCTCACATAAGGCCCAGATCAGTGCTTGGGTCAGGCTGGGTTTGTGGATGGTGGGCAATTTTACTGTGCATCATTTGTCTTCTTTTTGTTTGTTTGTTTTATTCCTCTGTATTTCCTATTATTAATATTGTTGTTATTATATTTTCCTTTTTTGACAATTGGTAAACTGTTCTTTGATAAACCCATGTATTTTTTATCTTGTTTTTTTTCCAATTTTTCAACTTTTCCCTCTATTTTCCAAATCCTCTCCATCCCACCAGGGGAGGTGGCCAGTGAGTGAGCAGCTGCGTGCTATTTACTTGCTGGCTGAGTTAAGCCAGAACATGGGTACATTCAAATATTAATTTAATTGCATCACCTAAGCATTTATTAAAAACAGTGCCTAAGCCCCTGGTCTTCCAAAACACATCTGCCAAGGGGTGGTAGGTGGGGGAGTTTTCATACAAAGAGCTTTAATGAGTATTAATACTTAATGAAGTCTCATTTCCTTAGCTTTTGCCATAGGCTAATAGTTCATAATATTCCTCTGCACAAAATATGACAATAATTAAAAAAATTTAAAAAAATATCACAAATGTGAAATATAGCCTTAGCAGTTTTGTTAGGTTTTGATCTCCTTTAATTTTCTATGGGTTTTGATAAGAGCAGGCTAGTGCTATTTCTGTTCATGCTGTTGCCAAGCTGTTTTTCTTTTCTAGAAAGCCTCTTTCAGTGGAGTGTTGGGGAAAACTTTCAGCTTAAAACCCACAGCTATACCATTTTATGAGAGGGCAGCTTGCAAACGGGGAAAGAAACCTCCTGTGCCCTTCAGCAGAATAAATTTGTTTCCTTTTCTTATTATTAGAAATGTTTTAAGACTTTAATGTAACCCTGCCTTTATGGCAACACTCATGATAGTTTGGCATTATTTTTCATATATTTTATGGCTTTAAAAAAATATGTTTTTAAGATGTTAATTTTGCATTTCTTCTGAGGGATGACCTTCAACAAAACAATTACAGACTGTTTACTTGGCAAAATCTATTTATAAGAAGAGCTACTTTGTTCTGTGCATCATCAAAGTTGTACAGGAGTACTGTCTTGAAAGCTTTTATTTGATTTGCTTATTCAAAATGATTATGTGAAAATTAACTTAATGGGAACAAATTCACTGTGTTTGTAAATTTATTTTGTCTGTTTTTAAAACTGTGATACTTTATGGACCAAAGTTCTTAGACAAAGTTATGTTGCTGACAGCTTCTTTTTTTTTTTTTATGTTGTTGACAGCTTTACTATTAGGAAAAACAAGGATGAAGTGTTTCTCTGGTATATTTACCAAGAATATTTACACAATCCTGTTTCTGTTAACAGAAGATAAACTAACTAGATGAGACAATTCCTTTTCACTAGATCTAAGCTTCTCCTTTTTGATATGTTTTTACAATATTAGTTTTTCTCCCACTTTTCCTGAGTCAAGCTAGAAATGCCTTTCTTAACTGTCTCTTAGGTTCTTTTCTGGTTTTACTATTTTATTTATTTTTTTTTTCTCTATCTTCTTATCCCAAATAATGCTCAGATTCAAAATTATTTCACCTAGCACAGGGAAACTTAAATGTTCCCATGTCACTTTTACAAATGGGCACATACACACTCAATATAGAAAGGAAAATAGCTCACAACCGAACTGATCACTAAAGATGCTGATCTTTAGTGGATAATGTGCGGACAGTATTTAAAGTCTTCTGGAGTTTTGTCATTCACTTTGGTGAAGCCAGGATTTCACAGAGTTTGAAAAGTTATTTCCTTCCTCCCTGTGGTATTTTTTTTTTTTTCTGTCATGAAAGATATGACAAATAGCAGGAAACTCATTTGCTTCATGTAGACATATCATTTTGAAGTAAGGAGTTGTATACTAAAATGTATTGTTGCAACTAAGGAATTCCATTTGCTTTGTTCAGAGATTACAGTATTTGAAATTTATTAATAAAATTTTATTTTATCTTAGAGTTTTAATGACTAAGGATTAATTCAGGGAAGAGTCTCTACAAAATCGGTTTGCTGACCCATCACCAGTGCTGTCTAGTTATACGAATGTATATTCAGGATGTATATGATTTCCTTCAGTGGGTTAATTATTATGCAACTTGGTAAAAGTTTATGATTATTTCAGTTAAAGGGTATTCAGAAATTAAGCAATCAGACAATGAATTTAACACTCCCACACAAGTGATTGCTAAGTCCATCACTGGCCACAACAAAAGTATGAAAGAGGAAATCACGTTGACTGGGAACATTTTCCCCTCTTAGAATGGAAAAACTAAAATTACAATTTAAACCATAGAGGATGAACACTTCATAATGGAAAGCAATTGCTATTACTGTCTTAGCTCGGACAACATGAAGAACTCTGGTTTGTTTGTTTATAGAAAAAACTTTCAAAACATTGAGGCAACAAAATGCAAGAAAGCAAGAACTTAATCATTGACGTTATCTTTATTACTTTTGAGTCAGCCATAGGTTGTTGGCTATAGCCAGATTATATCTCTACCTTACCCAGCAGGCTTATCACCCACGAATAGGGAATTCCTAAATATAGCCAGTATTTAAATATTTTTCTTTTGTCTAGAATACCAGTGGAATGGGTTAATTTTAAATACATACATACATATATAAAAGTGCAAAAGCGATAGAATGTAACCTTGTGTTATGATTTCAGCAAAAGAAATAGACTGAAAGGACACTTTTTGCTGAAGTCAAATGTATGCACATATTCTACTGGCACCAATCTTGTCGTAGAAGCTGGTTTTAACAACATGGTAGCCCCAGGGGAAATTCGGGTATATGAGTCACCTGAATGACAAAAATAGCAGATTTTCAGTGAATATCCAGTCTCTTTAATTCTGTCCTATTCTACTCAATAATTTAAAATTAATTATTTTGAAATCAAAGCCAACTAATTTTGCTATTTGTATATCAGACCCTAACATCTGCTCCCTCAGATGCAAAGATACAAGGCTAAATTCTGTGCTGATTTCTATATAATAATCTGTTTCTAGGATCTATTATATATTCCCTGCTATGGCATTTCAGTTTCAGGGAAATGTAGCACAGTATTTGATTTGTATGACTGTGGCAGTAGTTCTGTGCATTGGTAAATTCTTGACCCTTGAAATTTAACAGAAAATTTCAGCATGTGTTTTTTAAGAAAAAATACGTGTTTGAAACACTTTCACTTAACACATATGTAGGAAATTTGCACACCGCTTGCTTGTCTTTGTTTTGTCCCACTGTTGTAGGGCAATCTAGGGCAAGGCCCAACAATAAAAGTGCCCTATAGTTTTTCCTCCTGAATACACCCCATCTACTCTCTCCCTTTCTTAGATGATGCAGTTATTATCTTTATGAAAAAATGCATATCTGCAAGCCAAAGTTCTGCATAGTCTTCATTGTGGTTTATGGTAGGTAGCAGAACCTACCTTCATAATGCAGCTTTAGTGAGCACAGAGGACTATTTTTCTATTTCTCTATATATAATGTTTACACGCCTTTTTTTGTCTACTCAAACCATAAAATACACCCCAGTTAACCTGCATTGTTGACTTTCAGCTCAGAGGTATGCTATCAAAATGGCAACATGCTTGCTGAACATTTCAAAATATAATGAATGAATTTCATTCGGGAGAGGAAGATTAAGATTAGGTATATATAATATCTACTTTTAGCACAGAAGCTTCTATATTATTATTTTAAAATTTAAGTAGATGTTATACATTGTTTAAATAAGAGATTAGATTGGAGAAGGTCACAAAATTGAGCTGTTTTGTGCTAAAATCATGGTTCAGGTTTGTTCTTCCTATCAGTGCCATGATTCCCTAGACCGAATGTTCTCATCAGATTTATGGTTCAAAGCTGCCCATAAGCATAATTATGGGCCCAGTAGATGTTACGACATATGCACCTTAATAAGCACCTTAGTTAGAGCCTGTACTTCAGTTTGCTCTCAAGAAAATCTGGTCTGTGAAGATGAAAACAAAGGAAAAAAAACAGAGATCATGACACAGCTATTAGTAAGTGATTCACATATACACATACATAGTTTTCATACATTCTTACTTATTCCATTATTGCAATGAGAGAGGGGGGAAGGAGGAAAAGGGAAGAGAGGGAGAGATCAGGGAATGCTGATAGAAGCATTTAAAAAGACTGACAAATCAGGCTAGTTTCAAACCTTAAAAAATGCATTCTTTAACAAGAGATTCCTTGCAAATTCTCTGTTCATACACAATATTCATCACCATCACAAGATATAGGAAACATTAGTCTTTAACACATATCCTACATTGTCTGCCAGTATACTATGCCATGTAGACAATAACAATATAATTTTGATGTCTGTGATCCTTAGCTGTTCCCCATGGAATCATTCAGGCTGGAGAGTTTTGAGGAAAAAAAGATGGAACCAAAATGGTTGTCTTCTTTCCCTGGTATTTATGATATTGTCCCTTTTTAAAAAAGGGTGTTTCCCCTGTTCCTGATACTGATTTTCTTGTTTTGTTTTGTCTTGCCAGTTAACCTTCTTAGGTTATAGC
The DNA here is from genome assembly GCF_033783945.1 of Neopsephotus bourkii. Classification (NCBI taxonomy): domain Eukaryota; kingdom Metazoa; phylum Chordata; class Aves; order Psittaciformes; family Psittacidae; genus Neopsephotus; species Neopsephotus bourkii. The sequence goes on along the minus strand of NW_026901872.1, from coordinate 4,112,707 downwards.
TAATAGTAATTGGTCACATGATGGTACTATATTCTCTTCTGAAGTTAAAAAAAGGAGAATTTTCAGCATGGTGCTTAAGCCTGCTAAGGTCTTTGAAACGAAAGATAATGTGCAAAGTGTTGGAACATAATTTATTTTATAAGATCAGATAAAAAATATTACATCATGACTTTTCTTCAAAAATTTTAGGAACGGTAAATATCCAGAGACGTGAATCTGCATTTCGGTACCCTTTCTACCTAAAAAAAAAGCGTTATACTTAAAACATATGTTTATTGCACTTTTTTCAAAAATATATTTTTTATATTTTTTTTCTGAGCATTATTCCTTTTATTTTAATCCTAGGACCTATAAAATTTACAAATATATTTCCTCTAAAAAAAAAAATCATGTTTTGAGGAGTTTTACGATCAGATGTCTTAAATATTCATAAAAGACTGCTTTGAAAATAGTTATACGAAACTATGCTTAAGCTCAAATGGTTAGGATTAAAGGCAATTGATGTTCACAGTAAGTTTAAGTTACCAGAAGAGAGATTTTTAGTAAGGAATAACTGCTTAATTTGCTGCATCTGTTATGTGAGGTCAAGTGGATCTTTGCTTTAAATGCATTCCTACTCAAAAAAAATAAAAATAAGATTTAAAGAAACCACAGACTCAGCTACCTATGTTATGATCTACTGATACTAAAAACTCATGCGAGTTTTCCAGACTGATGTAATTTCTAAGAATTAATGTGATTTACAATTGTTTTGCAAATTTGAATATTCTTATCTTTTATTTTCTAAATAGAAAAAAAGGCTGAATACTTTTTTGTTGTTTTTTGTTGTTGTTGTTGTTGTTTGTCTGTTTGTTTTTTAAGAAAAGTTTCACTGATTACCTTGAAACTGTAATCTACAATTCAAGACATCTTCTCTACACCAACAGGCAGGGCAAAGAAGAGATTCAGAGCAGCCCTACAGAGAAGGACTTGGGGGTGCTGGTCAATGAGAAAATGAACATGAGCTGGCTTCAATGTGCGCTTGCAGCCCAGAAAGACAACTGCATCCTGGGCTGCATCAAAAGGAGCGTGACCAGCAGGTCGAGGGAGGTGATCCTGCCCCTTGACTCTGCTCTCTTGAGACCTCACTTGGAGTATTGTGTACAGTTCTGGTGTCCTCAACATAAAAAAGGATATGGAACTGTTGGAATGAGTCCAGAGGAGGCCCACGAGAATGATCAGGGGACTGGAGCAACTCCTGTATGAAGACAGGCTTGGAAAGTTGGGGCTGTTCATCCTGGGGAAGAGAAGGCTGCATGGAGACCTCATAGCAGCCTTCCAGTACCTGAAGGGGGCCTACAGGGATGCTGGGGATGGACTCTTCATTAGGGACTGTAGTGATAGGACAAGGGTAACAGGTTAAAACTTAAACAGGGGAAGCTTAGACTGGAGGAAATTCTTTCCTGTTAAGGTGGTGAGGCACTGGAATGGATTGCCCAGGGATGTTGTGAATGCTTCATACCCTGGCAGTGTTCAAGGCCAGGTTGGATAGAGTCTTGGGTAACATGGTTTACTGTGAGGTATCCCTGCCCATGGCAGGGGGTTTGGAACTAGATGATCTTAAGGCCCTTTCCAACCCTAACTATTCTATGATTCTATGATTCTCACTTTGTTTCAAACTGTTGTTATTTGGATTAGTTGCCAGATGACAAGAGCTCTCAGAAATTTCTGTTTAAATTCCATTTAAAATTCTTTCATCCTTTATTTAACAGCAGGAAATGTTCTGAAACTTTTGTTGCCTGTGTTGATGCTATGACCTACATTTAGAAGACAGAGTATAGTTATAAAAAAAGGAAACAAACCTGCCAATGCCTTTAATTCTTAGAAGTATTAAATGGATCTGAAAGATAAATAAAAGACAATAGACACATTCAGGATTGTCTGTAACTTTGCCAATTTTCTCAATTGTACTATTTACTAAAAAGAATTACAGGTATTTTCTGTCAAGAATTGGAAACTCTGAGGTGTCCAGGAGAAGCTGGAAGAACACAAGAAATACCCTGCTGTGTCAAGTCAATGTTCCCTTTTGCCCAGGCTCAAGTCTGACAGTTGTAGTAACATACACTTTTTTAGCTGGACGACTTTCTGCAGTAGATTTTTCCCATGCTTCCAGTACAACTTCTGTATTTGGAGTCTAACTAACCATTTCTGCCAGTGATGAGGTACACAAGAAGCCGGGAGGGAGCACAGTCAGGGTAGCTGATCTGAACTAGAATATCATGCTCAGTATATAAACTGGGGAAGTTGTCTGAAGCTGCTGCTATGCTTGGGGATGGTCTGTGCATCAGTTAGCAGGTGGTGAGCAATTGTACTGTGCATAAATCTTTTTTCTTGGGTTTTATTCTTCTCACTCTTTTTCATTATTATTAACATTATTATTATTATTACTACTACTAATATTACCTTTATTATTGTTGTTGTCATTACTATAATTTACTTTATTCTAATAATAAAACTATTCTTATCTCAATTCACAGGTTTTTACCTTTTTCTGATTTTCCTCCCCATCACACTGGAGAAGAGGGTGGTGGATGAGCAAGCCGCTGCGTGGTTCTTAGTTGCTGGCTGGGATTAAGCCACAATAAACCTATGGTTTCAGGGCTGGAAGTGTTACTTCTGTGTTCAGCATCATGTAGGCTTAGTATAATTTTTGCTACCTCTACACGCATTTTCATTTATACTGAAACTCAACTTCACCTTTGTGGAGTTCCTTATCATCAGCATGGCATTTGACTATGGACCAGAGCTTAGTATCACCTGTAAAGTTGGATATCTATTTGTTTGTTCCCTTTATCAGATCATTGACGATCATGTTTTCATTGTTTCATCATGTCTGATTACCCTGTTTTTAAGACAAGATTAGACAAACCATGTCTGTCATGCTGCCAAGTGGCATTTGAGCTGGATGACCTCCAGGAGTCCTCTTCAGCCAACTGTTCTCTTGTTTTGTTCATACAGCCAGGCCCAGCATTGATTCCATTGATTCATTGCATGCTAAACAGCATAATATTTCAAATTTATATGGAATAGAATTATATTCTAGAAAACATTTTAATATTATTTTTTTTAACAATATTATCGTAAGACAGGTACTTCCTCCTAATACTGCAATATATTTTCTTAAAGGTCACTATCAAGATTCTTCTTTTTCAAGGTGCCAGCAGCCTGTTGCAGGAGAAAAAAATTCCTAATAATCTGTAGATCAGTGATTAATTTTTTAATAATTAAGAAAAGCATAAAAATAATTGAGGTTCTTATGCTAATGATTTAATTAAAAATTTTAAGGCAAAGGTTAGTAATAGATTTGATTAATGATGACACAACTCTTTACATCTCGTTTCTTTGCTGCTTTTTTCAGAAGACAAATGCAATAGTTTTAAGAAAAGGATCAGAGTCATCTGTTATCAGTTTATGAAATATAAATCATATATGGAAGTCACAAGTTGATGGCAAGACCAAGTGTCCCTCACAACATGTCTTCTTTATTTAGGGTAAGAAATATTTTGTCTATAAATTGAGAAATTTGTTCTAAGAGGGGAAAAATAATTTCTGATGCATGCATAAAAATTAGTTCTTTTATCAGGAAATACCTGTGCACATGTTAGCAAAAACTGACAGAAGTGGCTATTGCATTTAGTGAGCCATTAATCTAACTGGCTCCATTATGGTTCACTTTATTAAGTATTTTTGTGTTTACTGCAAAACTACTACTACAGAGTATACAAATATCTTCTAGGGACCAAGTAGTTTCCCAAAAAGTTTGCATATAATTAATTTTTTTTATTTGAACTGATAACATAGTGCTGATTATTCCTATGTAAAAGATGGAAAGTATTGCAGGAAGTCTTAGTGAGATACCTCTTCTACTTTGAAATTAAACAAAATGCAAACCAATTCTGTTCTCAATTATATTTATACTTATATGACACTTCTCAATTTATGTCTACTGTATCTTTTAATACCCCTATATACTTCCTTCACATAGTAGAAAAATATTGTCAACTTAATCTGCTTTTATTACACAAACATAAAAATAAATATTTATAAGTTCTTTCAGGTTTGATAAGTAGTCGCATTTCATTGCATATTTACCATAACCAGCAAAATTCCAGATTACTTTATGCACTGCTGACAAAATGATATGGTAATTTTGAAACCTACACACAGAAAATATGCGATTTTTTTCAACAATATGTGAAATCATGTCATGTAAGTGTATGCTGAGAAAGAACAGGTTAGTCTAAACTGTAATAAACAAACAAGTGATGTATAAAAATAATGGGTTCTTAGAAAAATATGCTTCATACATAGTATTATCAATGGATGAGTAGGCAAAATTAACAGTATTTGTAACATGGACTGAAATTCCAGAATACTTACCTACATTCTGTAATACTATTTAAAGACATCTAGACAATGAAAGTACTACATCAGTACTAACCGAGTTCTACTCTGATAACTCAAACTTATACTGTACACTAGCAAAAATTGAGACAGATTCCTATAAATAATTCAGCTCACTGTTAATTTAAAACTGAGCTAGCTGTAAATTAAATTATATCACTTCTAATAGTTTGACACACTCTAACACCCTCATGCCAAACACACAGAAGGTTTAACATTTCATGCTCTAGGAAACCTATCAAAACAAAGTTTTACCTTAGATTTTTATTAAAGTAATTTGACAAATAGTAGCAGTTCAGGGAAAGAATTTGGAGTTATAATTTGATCTTATTAAACTACATGTGTATAAAAGTCTGGCTGAGTTCTAAAACCATAGGCATCATCAAGCGATTACTATTTTGTTCCAAGAGCACTGCAACTTATGAAATCTGATGTTCTATGTCCTTACACCTCTTCAGAGTGCAGTAAACTTGTATTACTAAAGACAAATATTACCGTATTTCCCCGCACAGTAATTTAAGTTCTCTTAGCTTTTTCTTTTACTTCCTTTTATAGCCCATAAATAATATCTGGGCAAGAAACATTACAGTTCTTTGGCTATTATGTATATGCTTTCCGGTCAACTGAAATGCACAGGGACCAACAGTTTAGTTTAAACATTGAAATAAATATGAATTTTAAAATAACCTCATAGATTGCAGTGAGGTAGAGCTTTTATAACTACAAAATACAAGAACTTCTTACAGCTTCAAAATTTCAAACAAGGTACCATACCGTGTTCTTTACAGGATGCATACAGGTATCAGTTTTCCCGTTATTTTAGCATGACAGGTGTTGCATATTAACTGGGTTTTTTTGAGCAATGAATTCTTTTCTTGATACATCAAATGTGATAAATTTAGACATTTTCCCTAAAATTACACTTTATTTTCCTTAGAACTGCAGTGTCATTATAATGTCATTTCTACTGCTTATGTTTTTGTGGGTTTTTGTTTTGTTTTATTTTTCTTAATAATTTCAGAATATTAACATTGATGCTAGCATAATCTTATTTTGGTGAAGCTGCTCTAAAGTTTGCATAGCTCTGTTAAAGTGCTCTTGTGCACAGAGAAATCATTAGGCCGTTTCATACTAAAAATATTGGTTGAGGATTCTCCTGTTATTTCATACTCTCTAGGGACTCAAGTTTTTAAACAGAAGAAAAAGCAATGCAAAAGAATTCTTCAGGTATTTAGAAATGTCAAACTTTAGAAAAAAAGATGTTTATTTCTGGGGAATTAATATGACTACAAGAAAAAAGGCTTTTCTGTAAGGTGATTGGTTTATTTTTATCCCTGTCATTTATCTATTTACACACCCATATATATGCATGTCATGCATTTAAAATAATTCGCAAAACTAGGATATTTATAGCTGATGACTCATATCACATACCAGTGGGTTTGATGCCTTGGGGCTGTACCGATATTACACAGGCAGACCATCTCTTTTAACAGCCCTCTTCTGCCACCCTGAAGTAAACAGAATTTAGGACAGAGGCTTAATAGAGTCTTTTATGTTAACACCCCAAACTCGCTGAAGTCACTGCCAGAACTCAGTACTGAATTCTCATTTCTTCGATCACAGGAAAAATTATCCTAAAACTTATCCTAATCATGCATGGAATGGAGGAATGGAGGAATTTAATGCTTCTACTTGCTAATCCTTAGTGCATTCTACCCACAGCACAGGGAAAGTACAATTGGGGAAAATATCCTTATAACCTCTATCAGTTTTATTTCCCTTCTATCACCAACTGAATGCAGTATGGCAATTCCTGGCAGTGTGCATTGCTAATAAGAACTTATTTTCTACTAGGTTTAGGTGTGTTTTTTTAGTTTTATCACCATTTCCTCTCTGTTTTTCCTGCACAAAAATCTAATAGCAATTATCTGTAGTTATCTGGTCTGGTAGATATCCAAAGGCAGCTGCTCAGAAATATGGTTTCTGAGCAGCCAAAATAATGGGTAGTGAAACCAGAACCTTAAAGTTAAAGGCAAAGAAAGAAGTTGTAATATTTTACTTCTGTGAAAATTTGGGGGTGAGATTCGTTTTCCTCCTTCCCTTTTTTATTCCCTTCCTCCCTCCCCCCCCCCCTCCTTTTCCTTCCTGCCTGCCTGCCTTCTCTGCTTCTTCCACGGTGTATTGAATCTGGCTGAGATGGAGTTAATTTTCCCTATGGCAGCCCTTATAGTGCTGTGCTCTGTATTGATACCTGGAAGGTGTTGATAACACACTAATGCTTTGGTTACTGTGAGCAATGCTCAAACAGCATCAGTGCTGTTTCTCAAAATTCCCCCTTCTCACCCAGCAACCTGGGGGTGGGCAAGATCTTGGGAGTGGACATAGCCAGGACAGCTAACCCAAACAGTCAAAGCTAAGAGAAGTGGGGGGGGAGGGAGGGGGGGCTTTGAGATGGGGAGATGAGAGAAAGGAGGAGCATTTGTTATTAAGACTTTTGTCTTCTGGAACAACTGCTATGTGTACTGAAGCCCTACTTCCTGGGAAGTGGCTGAACATAAGCTGCTGATGGGAAGTAGAGGATAAATATTTTGTTTTCCATTGTTTCCACATGTGGTCTTTGCTTTATTAAACTGTCTTTATTTTATCCCACATGTTCTTTTACATCTTATTCTCTCCACCCCTGTCCTGCTGAAAAGGGGACTGACAGAGCGCCTTGGTGGGCACCTGAGAGTAACCGAAGTCAAACCACTACACAATACAAACTTTCAAGTCAGAGGTGGCACAGGGATATATTGATGAGTGGAAAAGTCAAATAAACTCATCACAAGCAGGGATATATAACTTGCTAGCAAAATTTACAAAACTTATAGTCAATTATACCTCTCAGCAAGTTATAGTCATTATACCAATGGATAAGAGTGAAAGGGCTGTGTAAAATAGTAAATATTCTGAAACAGGTCCTTTTTCTTCTTAATGGCAGAGGAACAGAGTGATCAAATGTCACCAGAAAACAAAAAACAGAACATCAACTTTGTATGTCTTTAAGGAACACATATGTAACAAACCCAGTCATTTAACCTCTCAACAGAAACAGGCAATCTAAATAAAGATTTATTTAATCCTATGATAGATGTCTAAAAATTGATCAGATAGGCATTTCGAAGAGGTACTATTTTTTCTCCATCTGTTACAAAGAAGGTCTAATCAATTGGCTCAGGTATTTGACATCTATGTTACAAGTGCCTGAAGAGAATTTAAATGAATCTTGTCTCCATACACGGCAGTGACATAGGTTTCCAGATTAGTAGGCAAAGTATAATTCTGATTTTGCTTTACTTAAACATCTTGGACTGTGCACAGTCAATAAAATTATTTCTCATGTGAAAGATAAATTAAAAATAGATTTAGTAGGAGGAAAAATCTAGGTTCTGTTGTTTTGTAGAATAAAATATTGCATTGGTACAGTGTACTAGAATTATTTCACTGTAAGAGAGAATACACTCCAGTAATGATTTAGTAAGGAGTTACATGAGAATAAACAACATTCCTTGCATTGCTACCTGGAGTTTATGCATTATTTATACATCTCATAATTCAAATGACAAAACCTACAAAATATCATGTTTTTCTAATAAATATATATTATTATCCATAGCAAACCCTAGGCAAATGATATAACCTCTAAGCGCAAGACTTCCTGTAATAGTAATTTGGAGGCAGACAATAGTATTTACTAAAATAAAAGACACATGGAAACTTTATAGACACATGATATAAAACAGCCAAAGTCCCTCATCTCTCTCTACAAAGCAGAAGAGGAAAAAATTACTTTTCTTTAATGTCCTTTAACATTAATGGCAATGAGGTTGATTTAAAATTTTTGGTCTTCTTACTTTGTTTGAAATGCTGGTTGCATTAACAGATTTTGCTACTACTGGAAAAATTAAATGACACAGTACTTTAAGTGTTGGACAACCTTTGACTGTAGAGGTACAGCTTTAAGCTCCTGGCAAAGATATTGATTAAATATTTTTGGAGATATCTTTCTTTCACAGCTGACTGTAGAGAAGCCTGGATGACTTTATATATACATAGAGAGTGTGAAGTGAGATGAACTCTGCTCTCAATAGCTTGTTTCATAATGATGGTAAACTAAAAGACAAAAGGCCTTGTTTTAGAGGTGAGCAGTTTTACACACTAACAACGCTATTTTTTTGTTACATTCTTACCTGGAAAGGCTGAACCTTGTGTATGAGACAAAACTACGCCAGAGACATTTTTCTCTCCTACTTCTCTACTGCAAAACGGCAACAGCTAAGCAGGTAACATAGGAAAAGGTAACTATCCTTCAGAAATCGGCATCATTAAGTAGTGGTTTCAGGGCTACAGTGGACTAGAGTCTGACATGAAAAGAATTAGAAAAAAACTCCAAACACTGAACTTCTATACTTGGATAATTATTTTTCTAGCACTGGTGAACTCTTACGTGATAGGGATGCTGGGGAGGGACTCTTCATTAGGTACTGTAGTGATAGGACAAGGGGTAACAGGTTCAAACTTAAACAGGGGAAGTTTAGATTGTATATAAGGAGGAAATTCTTTCCTGTTAGGGTGATGAGGGAGGTTGTGAATGCTCCATCCCTGGCAGTGTTCAAGGCCAGGTTGGATGAAACCTTGGGTGAGATGGTTTAGTGTGAGATGTCCCTGCCCATGACAGGGGGGGTTGGAACTAGATGATCTTAAGGTCCTTTCCAACCCTAACCATTCTATGATTCTATGATTCTATGATATCAACACTAGCAAATAATCTAACAGCCACTCTGTGCTCTGAAAGCAAGTGTCACAGCACACTTTGCAGCCATATGACTAAGGTGTCCTTTTTCTCAAGTAGTAGAATGGCCTTGTTCCTACTGTGTACTAGAATAGCCCAGTAGTTCTAGCTGCCTTCCAAGTTACATTTTTCCATTGTTCAAAGAGTGTTAGCTGACAGGCAACACCATCATGTCAGGGATCATCTTAAAAAATTAGAAGGAATGTTCTTTGTCCTTTTTTCATTATAAAGACATTAATTCACCTTTGTTAATATGTGATATATTATTGATCAGATTTTCTCTGTACATACTAGAGAAAGTTGCTTTCATCATACTCTTTCCTTGGGCTATTGAAGGTGTTATCATGCAGGGTGTATAAGCTTCCTGTGATTTTTAGTGAGTATTGATTTTATTAGATGCAAGCATAGACAGAAATTTACTGTATATAAATGAATTTGCACCTGTAGAAGTCACCTGCTATCCAGGAAACAAATCTTATGCCTTTGGGACATAACAATAGAACAGGAGGATATCAGAATTTATTTATGACACTTCATCTTATTTTCACTATTTCAGTCATGACTACTGAAATTGTTTTCCTGACTTTATTAAGGCTAGGTTGTTGTTTTTTTTTAAGATTAAAATTACACATAATTTCACCTTCTTTTGTTTCCATATTTTGAAATTGCTTTTATACATAATGGGTAGTTTCACCCTGTATCAACCTCATATTTTAAATATAGTCTATTGGTCTGTGTGCACATCTGAATTTCTGCCATCAAATGGTGAAAGCTGTGAGTCTATCATAGGTTTAATTCGAGAGGATTCTTGAGTTTTCATCCTGTAATAATACATGCTTTTACTTCCTATGGTCTGAGTTAGACCTCATAGCAGCCTTCCAGTATCTGAAGGGGGCCTACAAGGATGCCAGAGAGGGACTCTTCACTGAAGACTGTAGTGATAGGAAAAGGCGGAATGGATTCAAACTTAATCATGGGAGGAGTTCAGGTTAGATATAAAGAAGAAGTTCTTTACTGTGAGAGTGGTGAGGCACTGGAATGGGTTGCCCAAGGAAGCTGTGAATGCTCCATCCCTGGCACTATTCAAGGCCAGGTTAGATGGAGTCTTGGGTGACATGGTTAGTGCAAGGTGTCCCTGAGCATGGCAGAGGGATTGGAACTAGATGATCTTAAGGTTCTGTCCAACCCTAACTATTCTATGATTCTATGAGTTGGCCAAGTGTTGACTAGCATCACTAAACTTCACAGTTTTAAGACTGAATCCATAGACAGACAAATAGTAAAAGCTAGATTCTGGCATTCAGATACAAATCTTGTTAAAACAAAAAAAGGAGTGGGAATAGTAGGATTGCTGAATATATGCGCATATACAAAAAAAAATGGCATAACTGCAGCAGGTTAAGAAGAATATAGGCAAATTGGGATTTCTTAGAACAGAGAAAATAACCTTTTTGCCTTTTTTTCAACTTCCCACATCTAGAGTTTAGAATGAGCTCATCCAGAGGCTTGAAATAAGATCCTTAACTTCTGAGCTTCTTTATCAAAAAAGCAGGGCTAGTGGTACCTATTCACCAAAGACACCTCTCATGAGTATGGCAAAGGTTTACATCTTGGTTAGCACCAGTAGCATATATTACTTCAGATTTGGAAAGCAAAATAAATTTTTAAATGTTTTGTGTCTAGTATAGTCAAGTGAATGGGAAAAATTTAATAATGGAGTGGAGGAGAGTTGCAGAGTGGAGAGAAGGGGAGAGAAAAGGAATGGGAGGAGAAGGAAAGGAACAGAATGGAAGGGAAGGGGTGTCAGTATCCCAGTATCCTAAAAAAAATTACAAAGATGATTTGCTTGTTTGCATGCGCATGCATGGGCACATGTACACGGCCACGTGTACATGCATATCATGCCAGTATCTGTGACAGGAAGCTAGTATGTAATTTTAATTGCTTCAGTTGCAGAGATGTCACTTGCACTTCATTATACTTCATCACTGACTATAGCTGATACACCAAGAGTTGGGTTTATTACTGTAAAAAAAATTCCTTCTTTGAAGAGAACATGACATTTAGATATGAATTATGTCAATATAGGACATATTACAATTTACATAGACATAGACACTTACTAGAAATGATGATTGGGCATTGTGCACTCTCAGCAAGTCTGCAGGTAATAACAAAAGTGGAAGGAGTGGTTGATACATATTAGGTGTGCTGACATTTAGAGGAACTGCTATAAGAAGGAGAAAGGGGCAGGGAGGAATCCTGTGAAGAAGTTCAAGAAAGGGAAATGTAATATCCTGTAGAGGAATAATCCCATGTGGCATTACAGACTGTGGACCATCTGGAAAGCAGATCTGCAGAGAAGGAGCTGGAGGTCCTGGCTGACAAACTAAACATAGCATCAATGGGCCTTTGCAGTAATGAAAGCTAATACCATCATGGGTTGCATTAGGAAGAGCATTGCCAGCACTGTTAGGGAGGTAAAACTTCCTCTGTACTCATCCCTGGAGGGACCATGTCTGGAGCACTGGGTACAGTGCTGTGTTTCCCAGTACAAGAGAGCTACAGCACAATTAAAGAGTCCAGTGAAGGGCCATGGAAATGATTAATGGCTTGGAACATCTGTCATAAGAAGAGAGGCTGAGAGCTGCAACAGTTCAGCCTGTGGAAAAGAAGGTTCAGGAGTGCTTATTTATGTGTATAAATATTTGATGGGAAGGAGTGAAGAGGACAGAGCTAGACTCTCCTCAGTGTTACCCAGTGAAAGTGCAAGAAACAACAGGCACAAAGTGAAAAAGCACCTGAACATAAGAAAAAAGTCCTTTATGATGACTGTGATCAAACACTGGGATGGGTTGCCCAGAGAGGCTGCAGTCTTCATCCTTGGACATATTCAAATCTCATCTAGAGACAGCTCTGAGCAAACTGCTCTAGCTGATGCAACTTAAGCAAGGATTTGGACCAGAGGTTTTCTAGTGGTCTGTCGGGGTTTAAACCCAGCCAGACAGCTTGTGCACTCAGACCCAGTGAGTGGTGCCAGGCTGGAAGCAGTCAAGGTCCACATCACCCCCCACGGGGTCCCCCCTTCCCCGCTCCCGGAGGGATGGGGAGGAGAATCGAAAGAATGTACCTCCCACAGGTTGAGATAAGAACAGTCTAGCAAACAATGTACAACACAAATCACCACTGCTACCACCAACGACAACAATGGTAAGAGATAATAACAAGGGAAAAGAGTACAATACCACCCTCCAAAAAACAAGTCCAACCCAGGACACCCCCTGTCCTTCCGGGTAACTTCCAGTTACATCCTGGGCATGATGTGCTGTGGTATGGAATACCTCCTTGGTTGGTTTGGTTCAGGTATCCTGTCTCTGCTTCCTCCTGGCTTCCCCTCCTCCCTGGCAGAGCATGAGGCTCACAAAGTCCTTGGCCAAACCAAAACATCATTGTTATCAGCTCTGTTCCCAGCACAAAAGTCAAAACACAGCACTGCACCAGCTACCAAGAAAGATAAAAAATGACTGCTACTGCTAAACCCAGGATGTGGTCCATGCCACCCTCACATTCTTTATGATTCTATCAAATATACAACTCATAATATGCATGTATATGTCTATTAACACTTTTAATAAGCACAATAGAAAAGCCTTATCATGAGAAATATAAAATAGAAATAATCCTAAACATACTACAAAATTTTAACATTAGGAAGATTTCCCACCAGAATGTTCAGAAATGTTAGAAATGTTCAGTTCTAAGTATATAATATTATTTTCCTTTATATCTGTCGTGATTTAAACCCAGCCAGATAGCTCGTTCCCTCGCTCCCCCCTCTTCTTGCCCTCCCCCTACTCCCAGAAGGACGGAGAAGAGAATCAAAAAGAATGCAACTCCCACAGGTTGAGATAAGAACAGTTTAGTAACTAAGGTATAACACAAACCACTACTGGTACCACCAATAATAATAATGATAAAGGAAATAACAAGGAAAGAGGATACAACACCTCATCACCAGGTGATCGATAACTCACACCCCCCAGCCTGACCAAGCACCAACCGATACCTCCTCCAACCCTGCAGTCCACCTAGCCCTTCTGGGTAACTCTCCCAGTTACCTCCCGGGCATGACATGCTGTGGTATGGAATACCTCTTTGGTCAGTTTGGGTCAGGTGTCCTGCCTCTGCTTCCTCCCGGCTTCCCCTCCTCCCTGGCAGAGCATGAGACTCACAAAGTCCAAGGCCAGACCAAAACATCACTGTTAGTAGCTCCGAAAGTCAAAACACAGCACTGCACCAGCTACCAAGAAGGAGAAAAATGACTGCTACTGCTGAACCCAGGACAATATCACATTGCATCCAATTACATCTTGGACTTGATATTATTTAAGGCATAGTTAAAGTTATTTTCTTAACAATTCATTAGGGTAGATGCTGCTGCACATATAACTTCCTTTCCCTTCAGCAGGTAGAAGTGACAATGGAGGGTTGTACTTCTTGAAAACTAGTGTTTTTATGTTTTCTTTTTTTTCTTAAGATGCATTTTGGTTTCTGTAAACATTCATATTTTTAGCCTTAGGGGGTTTAGTGTCAGTTATTCCAGGCTTCTTGACTTGTGAAAATTAGGAGCCCTTCTTTCAATGTATGAAATAAATTTAGATTGTGGGGATGATTTCACATGACAGGTTCAGAAGAAGTTACATATCCTTAGCTGACAGGGCCACCTGTGTTACTTTGAAATTCAAACATTAAAGAAAACTGACTCTGCCGGAACTCCATGAGATTCTTTCTACTTAGGGCTATTTGAAAAGCATTGAACAGGAAAATCTTTGGGAATATATTTTCTCCTTGTTAGTATTTCCTTTGTTCTGGTTTGCACTCAGCATCCCCATTGGCTCAAGGGCTTTGGAAGTCATGTAAATACCAAAATATCATTTCTGTTGTCTTTGCCAAAGTAGAGATGCCTACATATGTGGTCAGACAAGACCCAGCCGCACACTAATGTGACACTGACTTCAGCAAAGTGAATTGAAAGAGATCTAAAAATGGAACTCAGGGTTTTGATAGGCTACATGGCATAAATTATGCCTCTCCATTGACCTCAAAAGGGACTAAAGAGGTTAAATACTTTTACCAAAGCTTATAATTAGCTGATATGATCTTCTGAAGAATGGTCTTTAGTCACCAAAGCTGACTTCTTGTGGTAATAAATTCCTATTATGTTTTATGAAAATAACGTTTGGGCTGAAAATACAAAAGACAGTTTATTTTTTGCAAATGTTTTTAAACAGACTTTGAAATTATAATGTCAGCTGCAGAATTCAAAACTGGTCCACTATGTAACTCTGTAGCTATTCCAATTCATAACTGTCCTTTAGTCCTTCCAGGTACCTTAATATTACTCTGTTCAAATTATCCAGCTAGTTTGATATTTGCCTGTATTCCAACTGCAGTTTCTTTGCTATTGCTAACAAAAGAAATTTTTGGGCATATTAAGGGCATATGTCCACAAAGACTGCAGTTTTAGGTAAACCAAGTATTTCATTTTCTCGAGTGACTTTTCTCATTGTTAATATGTTAAATATTGGTGAGATTTATCAGAACAGGTCGGTTCTAAACTAGCTCTGAAAGTCCAATTGAGTTGATGATAAAACTACAACTTTGTAAAAAACTTCAGCTAGCTAAGTGCTGAATACTTTGAAAATTCCTGTAATTGGTTTAAAAGCCATAAATGATATTTACACATTCTCTTCAGCTGCAGTTGTATACAGCTAAAGGGATTAGCAACTCAGTCTAGCCACTGTACTTTCTCTCTCACAGTTATATATGACAGCCTTCCTTTACTGCAGACTCAACAGGCAGGCATGTAACTGACTGAGTGTAGTACAGTCAATACAAGCCATGTTGTCCTCAGTGGCTCAAATCGTAGAATCTTGCAAACTCAACTTATACTAATAGAACCTGATAAAGAATTGCAGGAAAAAAAATTGAACAGAGGCACAAGAATATCCATAAAGGCCAAAGTAACTAACTGGCATCTTGCCCTCTGACAGGCTGCTCCTTGACCAATATTGTCATGTATGTCAGGGTACTGCCCACATCATCCAAAGTGACACATAGGGGCACACTACTGACATGTAAGATCTCAATAGTAGTTCAATGCTCAGTTACAATGGTAGTGCAACTCTCTCAAATTGCACTACCATTGGTGGAGCCAAGGAGTGGCACAACTCTTGCCTACACAAAAAAGCATTATCACAATTGGTTTTTGCTGTTGGATCACCTGCAGGCTAAGTATCCATGATCATACACTGGAACCACGGCATCACTTATGATCCTGTATTTGTTATCAGTGATCAGGTACATCACTGTATGGGAGTATTATTGTTCATTTTTTTTACTGCCACAGTAAAGACTGGTTTATAATGTGTTGTCAGACTCAAAGACTGCAACACACTAATAATGACTGAGACACTCCCTCTCTGTGGATGGTTACAAGCACAGAAGGGTATATGAACACACCTACAGGCATACTTCAAGCTGTATTGGTCATTTTCAGTGTTCTGCCTATAATCTGCTGACTACAATAGCCTAGACGTCCCATGAAAGCAAACATGACAGGTTATTTTCTACTCATATTCTATAGTACTTCAAAAATTGCTATAAACTTCACAGTGGACTGATATACTAGTATGTCAGGAGAAACATTCAAATATACGTTCAGGTTGTTTTCTGCTACCTGGCACTGGAGTTGAGCTGTATCTACTGGTCATTTTTATAGACTTTTTGTCACAGTTACAATGAATTTTACACTGAAGATATCCCAAGGCACGTAGTCAGAAAGGCAGTTCTGACAGTCAGCGGGAAATACTTAAGACTTGTAGGCTCCATACTCCTCTTATGGACTCAGTTGTCATCAAATAATTGATACTCTTTGAATTATAACAACTAAATATAAAAGATTTTCTTTCTAATCTTTGGAAATGTCCTTAGGTTTTTAACTAGAATGAAGTGTTACATATTTCCCTATTTCTGGCTTCCCGTTCCCTTGACAGGTCGTGATAACGCAAAGTAGTGTCTCTGAGCAGTGATGTGTGACCCATACTGAACTCAGGGAAATTGTCAGAGTTCCTCTATAGCTGTTTTTATTGGGTTTTAGTAATGTTTCACCTGTGCTACTGAATTATTAAACATAGGAAAGAGATTAGAGATTTAATAAGGGAGAACCAAACACCCACATGGATCTTTACCATCAGTATAAACTGCATAGGATAGATGTAGAGCATTAACAGGTTTATTATCTAATGCTGGATATATATTTCTTTTTCAGTTTCAGACTCATATTATTTTGTGTATCTTGGCAATCTTGTTACTGCACAATGAGACCTATATTTCTTGAAATAAGATGGTTTCAGCACTTCAGCATTCAACAGTAAGTAGAGGAAAATGTTTTATGTTGTCTCTTCAAAAAGCAATTGAAGTCTAGGAGAAAAATGTTGGAGTTGGAAACTCCTGCATGAAAAATAAAATTCTGAAGTCCAAGAACATGATATTCAAGTTCTTCTGCTTGAAATGTCAGTGTTGGCAGTCCATACTGAGAACCAGACTTGATACAAACTGAAATAGAACTTACATAGGAGGAAAAGGATATGTGATAGGAAAAAAAAAAAAAAAAAAAAAAGAAAA
Source organism: Neopsephotus bourkii (assembly GCF_033783945.1). Lineage (NCBI taxonomy): Eukaryota > Metazoa > Chordata > Aves > Psittaciformes > Psittacidae > Neopsephotus > Neopsephotus bourkii. Next base: position 4,095,744 of record NW_026901872.1, on the reverse strand, counting down.
AAGCACAATATCTAAAGCCACTATTGTTTTATCAAAAAGAGAATATATCACAGAAATGGCGATTCAAGTTTTAATAACATTCTGGATGATTTCTGCTTTTACCTATAATGAAATCATGAAATTCTGTGCCAAGAAGTAAATTATGGTGCAGTATGATACTGATATAAAAATAAAAAAAGCTGAAAAATGTTCTGGCTTAGTAAACTACCTGTCCTGGGTTCAGCAGTAGCAGTCATTTTTTGATCCTTCTTAGTAGCTGGTGCAGTGCTGTGTTTTTTGACTTTCAACCCAGGAACAGCACTGATAGCACCAATGTTTTTAGTTGCTGCTCAAATGTTTAGTCTGACCAAGGATATTGTGAGTCTCATGCTCTGCCTCCTCCTCTGGAGGAGGGTGTCGTGGTTTAACCCCAGTCAGACAGCTCGTTCACTCACTCCCCCCCTTCTTGCTCTCCCCCTACTCCTGGAGGGATGGAGAGGAAAATCATGGACATGTGGGATAGTTAATTTTTTGGCGTCCAAGTCCCCACACTTGATAAACACTAACACAGCAAATACTGGGTCTAAGTAATGTACTACATTCTGAAACTGTGAGGTCAAGAGAAACAACTCTGAGGCCAATAAATCAGCATTGTGACAAATGACTATTAATCCGGACAGATCTGTCATTATCTCAACACCAGGACAGGGGCACTGGGCTGTCGAGTTGAACCCAGGACAGAGGGAAGCCGGAAGGAAGCAGAGACAGGACACCTGACCCAAACTAGCCAAAGAAGTATTCCATACCACAGCATGTCATGCCCGGGATGTAACTGGGAGTTACCCGGAAGGGCTGGTTCACTGCTCAGTCGGGCTGGGTTTCAACGGGTGGTATTGTATTCTCTTCCCTTGTTATTTCCCTTATCATTATTATTATTGGTTGTAGCAGCAGTGGCTTGTGTTATACCTCTGTTATAGGACTGTTCTTATCTCAACCTATGGGAGTTACATTCTTTTGATTCTCCTCTCCATCCCTCCGGGAGCAGGGTGACGAAGAAAGGGTGGAGGGGAGGGTAGACTGCGTGGTTCAGATTTACGGCCTGGGTTTAAACCACAACAGTTCTTTTTGGCACCCAATGTGGGGCATGAAGGGTTGAGATAACAACAGATCTGACTGAAGTATGTCTAATCGTATTTGTGATAAGCGTTCATTGTTTCGGATTAATAGTCACTCTAACGTGGGGAACGAACCCACGACCCTGAGATTAAGAGTCTCATGCTCTACCAACTGAGCCAGCCAGTGACCAGCTGTGAGCTTAAACCACAACATTACACTATCAATTCAAGCTATTATTTCAATAGGAAAAGATACCTTGAAAGCATTCTTTGTAACTTAGCCCAAATTCAGTTATCTTTTTTTTTTTTCCTTCTATGAATGTTATTTTTTGTTTTTTTTCTTTTTTTTTTTTCTCCTTTTTTCTTCCATATTTTTAGGACTTTGATTATCGGGAGATAAACCTTAGCTTTTAAATGCAACTGAAAATTGTTACCTTGCCCCAGTGAGAAACAGCAATACATATGTCTTCTGTGACACAGAAGGAAATGTAGCCAATTATGCAGTGAGAAACAGCAATACATATGTCTTCTGTGACACAGAAGGAAATGTAGCCAATTATGTCCAGTGTTTCTCTTAAGATCATGATATATAGATTTTTAACACAAATGTCCTTCCCTTTGGTTCTCAGAAATGTGGTTTGTGAGCCAACATAGACATAAGCTAAATATGAATGAAAGGCGCCTGAGAAGTATTATGTTATGATCCCTTGCACTGCTGTATATGTAATGAAAATATTCAAAGGCTGGGAAACCTGATATGTCAGTTACACTACCTGAACCCAAAAGAATAAGAAAATTTCAAAAGCCTATACATTAAACATTAGTCTCTGTCAGGTGATTATTATTCTTATAAAACTTAGCAAAGCTGATATAATTGTCATCTAAAGGATAATGACGGGGTAGATGTTTTTCTACTTTAGACTCAGAGTTGCTCAGTAATACAAATAGCTGAACCTGAGCAATTGTATTGATATTCTAATTTGTGAAAGTATAAATTAAAAGTGTGTGTGTGGCATTATTTCTTCATAATTAACTAAGCTGAAGCTCAGATTACGATCTTGCTGTGATCTTGACTACATGGTACTAGTAATTTGTGAACTTTCATCTTTCATAAGACATTGCATATTAAATTTTTATTTTCTGGATACTGAAAACAAACAAAAGCACACCCTCCCCCCACCCCCAAAAAAAAAAAACAACCAAAACCCAACAGGACAGCCCATAGGAACAGAGAACAGATAGGCACCCTGAATGAAGCGGTGAGTAATACTCTCCTTCTAGCTATCGGTTGTTCCCTTCTTTGCAGGTGAAAAATAATACCTGTATCTGCAAAATGTTTTCAGATTAGATATGCTTATCTTGATATGTTTATATTAGTTCTTTAAAGTTAACATTTGCATAAAAGAAAATGTATATATACTGTAGACAAACCTGATATTGTTAGACATTACCTTATGAGGTAGTCAATTTGAAGTATCTGAATGTATTACTTCCAAATGTACACCATTTTACACGTGTTTTTCTCATCTTCTATTCTGATGTAGATAAAGTAGTTTTGATTAAAAGTTACAAATTTCTTACAGAAATATTTAGTAAACACAGACTTTTTGCCCAATAGAAATTAGTGCTAATGCTCCCTGGAGACGGATTAAATTATAATAGCTGACAGCTCTTTTCCCTAATAGTTTATTTGGTTTTACTAGTGGTATTCCAAAATTTAAAGCTTTCCTACAGACTGATCCCTTATAGTGACGATACCTTCTCCAATTCACTTCAGTTCTTATTCTGCATGTATTAAAATACACATTAGATCATGAATTTATATTGTATTTTCAGTGTCAATATATAATGCAGGACTTGGGGGTGTTGGTTGACAAGCTCAACATAACCCAGCAGTGTGTGCTCGCAGCCCAGAAAGTCAACTGTATCCTGGGCTGCGTAAAAAAGAGTATGACCAGCAGGTCAAGAGAGGTGATCTGACTCTTTGCTCTAATGAGACCTCACCTGGAGTACTGCGTCCAGCTCTGGGGCCCTAAACACGGGAGGGATGTGGACCTGCTCAAACGAATCCAGAGGAGGGCCATGAGGATGATCAGAGGGCTAGAGCACCTATGGCAGGGGGGTTGGAACAAAATGAACTTTAAGGTCCCTTCCAGTTCTGACCATTCTATGAATCTATGATTCTATGTGTCTGATTATTTTAAAATACTCTTTTCAGGACGTTTTTTGTATGGAGAAACATTAGTATTGACCATATTCCAGCAGAGGTGTGGACTGTAAAGCACTGAGAATTATACAGTTGCATTCTGCTGTTATTTTTAATGTGAATTAAGTATGTGTGCTGAGACTGAAACTACTTACTATTTACATGGAACTACCATTCTAAAAGGCTATTTTAGGCCAAATTCTGAAGCTCTACACAAGAGACCTTGAACAGAAATCTAAGAAGGCTTTATCTCCCAGGGCAGACATGGCAGTCATGTTAAACAGACACTGGGAGTAGTTTAGCAGTTTCAGACATGAATATTAGTAAACAAGTAGATAAGGAATCTGAAGGTTTGGTTTACTTGATTTTTTGTTGTTTGATTTGTTGTGTTTATTTTTTAAGTACTATTGGAAGATACAGCATCTGATAGATTTATAATCAATGAACAAAGAGTCACATACTTTAAACTCGAAGTTTGGTAGGTACTCTAATATTTGCCATGTATTTTGTGTTTGGTTTTGTTGGGGGCTTTTTTAAAGGGAAATTTCTGTCTGTCTAATGGAAAATAGTACAGCAGAAGTGCCTGCTATCTGGTATAACTATCACATTCTCCTCTTCTCTACATGTTAATTTTAGTTTCCCCTGAAAAAAACTCCCCAGTTTTATTTCTGTATATTAAGAAAGATTAACCAAAATCTTGATATATCTGTAAAATAGAAGTCAGTAGACTCATGTTAGAACATAAAGCACGAGTTTTTCTTTTTCTCCTAAGAGAACATATAGTGCATGATTAATACTATCGAATATGGTCGTATTATTTGGGGAAAATAATGTTAGTAGTGTGGTTAAAAAAAAAAAACAACAAAAAAAAACTAACCAAAGAAGTCAGATTCTGAGTTTATCGTCTCCTTTTGCTTTCAGTAATGTCATATAAAAAAATCTTAGTACAGTATCTACCCTAGTACAGTATCTACCCTAGTAGAGTATCTACCCTATAGTTACATTTTTACAAATACATGTTACCAGTACTTCTGATGCATATTCAGACTTGATTTCTCTGCTGTCATAATGTCACTTTCATGTCATTTGTCCTCCTTAGAAGCTGATCCAAAAAACAAAGTTCATTTATTTCAGCATACTTCAGCACCCTGTCAGTAAACCAGCAGTTTGAAGCATCCATTGCTAAAAGCAAGAGCCAGACAGGAGGATAAGGACTGAATGAATGGTCATCAGTGACTGGGAAAGACAGAAATTTGTAACCTTTATCCAAAGTGGCATAGCTGTCAGGACCAGCATATAGAGTGCTTGTTCCCTGCATCAGGCTGAAAATCTTGCTTACAATAAATTAAAAAATCTCACCTTCACACTACTGGATAATTTAGTGTTTTGTAATTTCTAACTGTAAAATATCATAAAAGGTATGTTCAGATACCATAAAACATTGCTTTAGGAGAGGGGTTTTCTTTGGTGCAATCTCAAAATAGAGCATTATACCCATCCAAAATTGTGCAACTCAGTCTTGTGCTCATCATGCAAAACTACTGATTTGAAAGAAAAAGAAGGAAAATTTTATCATTTGTGAAATAGTTTCCTCACAGTAAGGACTTTCTAGGCGCTTCCAAAAACATCATAGCTAATTAAAATATTTAATTATCAAAGTCTATTAATGATCTCACAAGGCCCTCATAACTTAGTGGCAAACCCTGTTCTCATCAGCTCTGTAGAGACAGCAAGTCCCTACCTTCTCCTGTGAACTTAAATTTCTCTTCTTTAAGCCACAGTTAAATAGCAAAAAGCACAAAAACATCCAAGCTGATGTCTCAGACAGCAGTCTAGACAGAAGATTTACTAGATGGTTTAAAAGGTGACTGGATTGTCACATTCAAAAGGTACTGGTTAATTGTTCATACAGCTGGAGTACCAATGTTCTGGAACAGGCCTGTTCTGGAAACTCTCCAGTGTAACATCATTATCAATGACCTTGAGATGGAGTGCACTCTCTACAAGTTTGCAGACAGCATCAAGCTGAAAGTACAACTACTTGTATCAACAAAACAGTCAGCAGGACAAGGAAAGTGATTCTTTCCCCTCTGCCAGTACTCGTTAGGCCAAACCTACAGCACTGCATCCACTTTTGGACTGCACAGGACTGGAAATATCAGTAAACTGGAACAAGCTCAGGGGAAGGCCACTGAAGCAGGAGCTGGAGGTTCTGGCATATGAGGAGATGCTGAGTGACTGCGGTTTGGTCAGCCTGGAGAGCAGATGGCTGCAGGAGGGCCTCTGGAGGATCCTTTCCACCAAACTATGGCATGATCCTAGATAGTCATAAAATTACAGAATGCTTGAGGTTAGAATAGATATCTGAAAATCAACTGGTCCAACTGCCCTGATTAATGTAGGAAAGTGGGCTGATCTGTCCTGTGACCAACTGGGTCTTGATTATCTCGAGACAAAAATTCCACAAGTAGGCAAGATTTCATTCTAGGCAATCTGTTCCAGTGTTGATCACTCCCAAGGTGAAAAAGAAAAAAAAAAAAAAAAAAAGAAGAAGAATCTAGCTTTTTGCATGTTTCAATTTGTGCTCACTGCCTCCTGTCCTATCAGTGAGTACTCCCAAGAAGAGCCTAGTTCTGTCTTTACTCCCTTCCCATCAAGTTCTTTATACACATTTATACACATTGGTAAGATTCCCTTTCTCCTCTCCAAGGTGAACAGTCCCAGCTCTCTCAGCTTCTCTTCATACAGCAAATGTGCAAAGCCCTTAGTGGTCTCAGTGTCCCTGTGCTGGATGCTCACCATAAATGCAGGTCTTTCTCATACTGAGAAATTCAGACCTGGTCCCAGCATGCCAAATGTGTTTTACTGGCACTGAGTACAAGGGAGAGATTGCCTCCTTCGGCCTGCTGGCAACACTCTTCCTAATGCAACCCAGGATACTGTTGCTGCAAGGACATATTGCTTCTTCATGTTCAGCCTGGTTTCTACCCTGACCCGCTCTGGTCCTCTGCAGAGCTGCTTTCCAGGTGGTAGCTGCCCAGACCATAGTAGTTCATGGGGTTATTCCTCCACAGATATAGAATATCACAATACATTCTACATTCCCTTTGTTATGCTTTGCAATATTCCTCTCTGCCAAGTTCTCCTGCCACTTGAGCTCCTTCTAAACAGCAGCAAACCCACCAACTGTATCAATCATTTCTTCCACTTTTCTACCTTCTGAGTTTTAGTCAGTACACACAAGCCTTCTGCCACCTTCGCCTGATTTTCAGCTAATCCAGATGGACTGTTTGGGGGCTTGAAGGAGGTGACCCTTGAAAATCAAACTGTCCTGGACCTCTTCTCTCCAGGGATACATCCCACAGGATTCTTGTAGTCAGCTATGTACTGCATCCCCCTTCTAGGATTTTATTTGGTAAATCCAAAGAGTTTAGTTGGTTGACTACAAGGTCAGCTCCTGTGCTTCCTTTGTGAAGAAAGTAAGATCGTGTTGTTCTTCCTTTGGGAACCACTTCTGAGCTGAGGCTGCAGCGCTCAATCCTGACAATGAAATATCACAGCTATGCAACAGCTGCATCTGTGCTCAGGCTTATACCTCCCCAAAGCTGACCCAGTCTTAGCTTCCTCAGACCTGCCTCCTCATTGCAACCTAGCTGGTTGATCACTAGACTATATCTGACCCTGACCACTGTCCCAGGCTTTGGTCCTGACCCTGACTTGCCATTTTACCTCCCAGGACCTCACTGATGAGGTCACTTCTTACACCTGCCTTCTTATCACACAGTGTTCCTGTTTCACCTTCCCTTGGAGGGCAGCCAACCCTTGCTGCTCCCTAACACCCTCCCTAACACCCTCACCTAACATATCTCCGAACTGAGGAAAATCTGCTCTCTTGAATTGCTGTGTTCTTGCTTTTAGCCCTGCTCCGTTCTCTCAGGATGCTGAATTGTGCCATCTCATGGTCAGTGCAGCCAAGGTTGCCCCCAACCTATGATTCCAGACATTCTCTTCAATATTCTAGATGTGCAAATACTTAAAAGTATCAATATGTGAATAAGTGAATCAATATGCTTTCCTTCCCTCCTTTAATAGAAAAAAAGGTGTTTAGAAAAATATTAAATGAGGGTTGTATTCTTTAATTCTGACATCTCATGCTAAAGAACACTTTAATTCATAAATAATGCTTCAGGGGTAAAGAAAGCTGAATGAGATCCCAATTCACTTCAGTAAGTAACAGCATGGATAAATGTGAGCAGTTATTTACTTTCATGGATTAGGTAGCATGACAGCATGCAAAATGTGTACTTGCAAAATTCCTTTCTAAAGCAAAAAAGTATTATATTTACTATTTTAACTGGTGTCTATGTAGAATATATGTGTATCTACGAAGGTAAATGTGATGTTTAGCTGCTTTTAAAAATGTAAAACAGTATTAAAACAATATTTTCAATATCCCTTTCTATTGCTTTTTTAAGATAACCAAGCAGCTTATTTGCTTCCTTAACCAATGGCTGCCCAAAGAGTATCTGAGCAATTAAAAAAAAACATATAAGGGTTCTGGATGGCTTAAAATGATAGAGCATGCTACTTAAGTATTATAATGACTTTATTCAGCTGAGCATTATTTAGGAAAACTTTAACTGCCTTTTCCACACTTTGTGGGAACAACACAACTCAGATTAGCCTATGGTTTTACACTCATTGGTAGATGCGGAATATAAATATTTTTTACTTGATTGCAGATTTCATCTTTAAATTCAGAAGTAGTCAGCTATTACTGCATTGCTCAGATATACTTTAGCAGAATTATTTACTTAACTCTCATTACACTCCATTTCATCTTTTTCTTTTTAGATCCCCCCCCCAAAGACAAAAAGACAGCTGGCTGCAAGCCAGATATTCTGAGACCCTCTACCTTTTCCATTCTCTTCTCTTTTGAAGGTCCATTGTAAGTACTTTTAAGCAGGTCATATGGGTCAGAGTTTCATACATGTTTGGTCATATGACATGTTTATCCCTTTGGATTACTATATGTCCAGTTGCATTATATGTTCATATTGTGTCTGAAGTATACTTTTGTGAATATTGCATTTTATGATAGGTTGAGCATGTATAGAGGTATATGACAGACTTGCATTGTTACATTACAGAACAAGGGATTGAGTCAAATAAATTATTTCCTCATAGAACATGTTACTTTAATTGACGGAGTTTGTGTCTTGCTGACTTAGCACAGTGTCAATGAAAGTTTGTTCCCCAAATCCGTGTTTTACTTTGAATTACAGTTCTTACTAGAAATGAAATTTCAAAGCACAGTCATTGGGATAACTTCTGTAAAATCATTTCTAACAATAAAGTGTTGAAAAATCAGTATCTTCAATATAAGGGAAACTCAGAAAACAGAGACTTCATGATATTAAAACCAAGTGATATTAAATATGACAAGAAACATACTGAAAAGTGCATTTGTAAGACTGCTAAAAATCTGATGAGTACGTAGGGATAGAGGAATAGGCATATTTATCCTTAAATTATTAAATATGTGTGATAGCATGCTGTGCCCTTCTCACCTTTCTCCCCCCCCCCCCCCCGCCTCTGGGTGGTATGGGGAGGAGAACTGAAAGAATATAAACCTCACAGGTTGATATAAAAACAGTCTAATAACTAAAGTATAATGTAAAACTACCACTACTAATAATAATATATAATAATATATAATAATGATAAGGGAAATAACAAAGGGAGAGAATATAAAAGGGAAAAGAAAAAAAACAATAAACCCAAGTGACGCACAATACGATTGCTTCCCACCCGCCAACCAACAGCAAGTGATCTGCCCTTCTGGTAATAACCCTAGTTTATATGTTGGGCATGACATGCTGTGGTATGGAATACCCCTCTGGCTAGTTTGGGTCAAGTGTCCTGTCTCTGCTTCTCCCCAGCTTCCCCTACTCCCTGGCAGAGCATGAGAGACTGAAAAGTCCTTGATCACGGTAAGTGCAACAACTAAAACATCAGCGTGTTATCAACATTGTTCTCAGACTAAAGCCAGACACAGCACTGTGCCACCTACTAGGAAGGAGAAAAAACAAACTGTTACAGATGAAACCAGGACACAGCGATATGAAGAGGAGTGACTAGTTCGAGAAACTAGGCAATGCAACAAATAACACTTAATAATTCCTTTCAGTTCATCAGGAGCTGAAAGCCTGTCAGAAATTCTGTAGATCCAATTGTTGACCAGGGTAAAAAGGTAGTATTCAGAGATGTCACTGATGCTGCTGAGTTGCAAAAGAAATTCTTTGATTTGGTGTCCACTGTTAAATAAACACCTTTAGTAAACCTTTTTGAGCAGGAGCTGGTTTTAAAAAAAGGATCATGGGGATCTGGGAAACTATGAGCCTGTAATCGTGGCATAGGTGCCAGGAATATCAGTAGCAATTGTAAAAAGAATATAAGATTAGAATGGTTGAACACAAAATACCTTTTCAAACAGTACCTGGAAGGATGTTCTCCCTTCAAATGTTATTTCTTGGTGAACAGAATTGTGCTAAAGCTTTTTATTTCAGACTTCCAATTATGATTCTGTATTCTGAGCTGCAGGTAGCTGATAGAATTCTTCCATTATTTAAGAATTTATTCTTTACTACTTACTGTTTTCTTTATTCATTACATCATTATCTGAAACATTATAGGTATCTTCAGAACCTTCTAAAACCTTATCGTTTCTAATTCTTCTGAGTCTTCCTTTTTCTTCTTTCTTCAGTTACAGACTTTGCATTTCATCACAAGCAAAAGAAGCTACTGAGTTACAATTAAACAAGAACAACAACAAAAATACTGTCTCTGTGCCAAATTGTGTCAGTATTTAAGAGTCTGTCTCTCATATCTGTCCTGTCATCATTCAGAACTTGTACATCCTGCAATACTTTATGGGAGGATTATGCTCATAATTTAAACTAAAGTCAGTGCTTTTTTATAGGCAATCCTCCTTGCTCTTCTTTAATTTCCATGCTCTCTTCTTCCATCTGTGTTTTCCTGAATTGATAATAGAATTCAAGTTGCAATGGAACAAGTCTCCTTTTTAAGCTAGTAAAATAGAGAAGTATATTTGCTATTGTTATAAATGGCATTAGAAAGAACTTCTCTATAGAGGATTGATAATGGAGATCTGATTTATATTTTTCTAATTAAGACAGATTCACATACATGTACCTACATGCATGCATGCATTTTCATATACATCATAACCTGAATAATGCTTCACAGGGCAATGTGACATTTACCCACAGGAATGATACTAACAATGTCTGTTAAGCAAAATAGGCAAATGGAGCTTTGGACATCATGAGATCTGAGGACCAAAATAGACATAAAGTACATTACCGTTAATATATACAAAATTACACAGTGCATTATTATCTGAAAGATGTATCATTTAAAAGATGAACCAGTATAATTTCTCCAAGTATTTGGCCAGAACTGTGTTAAACAAAAAAGATATAAAAGCTGCATCCTTCACAAGTCAAAGACAACACATAAAATTGATCAATGACTATGTGAAACAAATACAAAATGATGGCAATATAAAAGAGAAAAAAGTGAGTATCAGTCTGTGGATTTATTATATATAAAAGCTGTGATTCTGTATTGAATGGACACTTAAAGTACAATAACAACAATGCACCTTGACATCTCAGAGGCCTTTAATTCAGGAAGGAAAAGAGAAGTACACACTTTTTGCTAATGGAAGTGCTAATGTAATTGTGATTAATGAAGCTAGTGAATAATTGCTGAACAGGACCTAAAAAGTGACCTGCTAGGGTCCAGACCATACCTCACTTAGACTGTCACAAGCTTTGAAAGTGGTATGCCAAACTCCTGGACTTCAGAGAAGTAAACTAGAAAGAAGAAGAAAGAAAAAAAAAAATCCATCTTTTTCTGAGATATTCAAGGTCTAATAGTTTACTTCACTGTTTATAAAAAAACCCTTATTGCTTTATTTGCTTGTGTATAACATAAACCAAAGGCCAAGTAAGCAAGATGTGAATGTATACTGGTATGAGCAGGTATTAATATTTCAATGACTAGCGCTAGACTGCTAATGAGACAACATTCAGTTGCCTACTGGATGGGGAAATGCAATTCAAGTTTGAACCCTGTTATGTAAGTGGGACTTTGCATAGCTTCATACAATACTACAAGAAGAAAATAGAGGCAACTGTAGGCACAAAACCAAAGCAAAGCAATTCCACAAACCAAGCAATTGCTTCAAAACTAACAGACTTATGCTGGAACATTGCATACATAAGCAATCAAAGAGAATATTTCCAGATTTTAATTGTCATTACTACACTGAAATCAATAATTTTGATAATGATTTAGATGAGTGATTTCATAACATGTTAGCTTGCATTCTGACAAAACTCTGAAATCCAGTGTGTCTATATATTGCCATAGACTTAAAATATAACTTGTATGAGCTCCTACCTCTAATTAAAGGTTCAATCAGCTATAAAAAAACAGGAGTACAAAAAAGGAAGGAAATAGATGAAGAAAGATTAATGGCCAGGATAAAAAAAAACAAACAGTATTTGGTATTTATTGCTGAAATAAAATTTTTACTGTTGGTCATGGTTTCAGCAAGATGGGTAAGTGTAGATTTATTTACTGGTTTTCCTTGTCTTACTTTCTTTTTAAACTGAGCACTAGTTACAAGTGGTAATTGACAAATTATGATTTTAACATAGGTATAGAAACCGACTGAAATGCTGAAAGATAAAAATGAGTAAGATGAATGGAAGTCCTTTTGTGGAAGGTAAGTGAAATGTTTTCTAGTTAAGATACTGATATGTAACACTATTAAAGTCTCAATGAAATAAGCTAATTCCTAACAGAAAGATAATGACACTGAAAAGAGAATTCAGGGCAGAATAAATTTTTATCAAAGTAGTTCCCGAAAACTGCCAAGGGGTATTTTAAGGTGTTACTTAAAAGTATTGCTTCAAGACAGTTTTGTGAAATTAGCAAGCAATAATGCTATGGACTCATTTGAGGCTTTTCTATAGAGGGAATTTATCAATAAGCTCCAGCAATTTTAAACAAGTGTCACAAGAATGGTTGGGGGTGGGGCACTTGACCTGTGAGAAGAGGCTGAGTTATTTTCAGTGCTTGAGTTCTTCTCTATATGAGTTGAATTCAGCAGAGCAAATGCAGATTGGATTAAAGGCTATGATCCTAAGGATAATCACAAAATTGACCAAGAAGCACAAACTATCCCAAATGGAAATGAATGGTCTGAATAACAGTAGGGGAAAAAAACCTGTTTTCTCTTGGAAAAAAGAGGTTATTACTTAATTTCTGACAAATCAAAGATCCCTACACATAAGAAAAGGTAGCCTAAACATTAAATATTTTTGTTGTTTTGGGGTTTGTTTAGGGATTTTTGGTTTTGTTTTGGTTTTGTTGGTTTTGTTGTTTTCTGTTCAACAGATAACTAAAATTTGTTTTCCTTTTTTTTTTTTTTTTGGCAGTATTAGCCTTGATATTACGAAATTGGGGCCATCATCCCTATTATTGTTGCCTGCAGAATAACAGTGGCAAAGCCTACTGAAACCTATTATAGTACAGCTAACTGGAGAAAGTGGAGCGTCAAGCCCTTTAGCATTTGTAGGACTTGGTGAACATAGAAGCATCACAAGATAAAACAGCATCTGATTTGTCAAGTTTCCAACACTGAAAACACACAGAATACGGACTACACTGTGCATGATGTGATAAACAGAGCTAACCACTTCAAATGATAGTAGTTAATTTTTTTTTTAAATAGAGAAATAAAAAGCTTAGTGTGTAAATACTGTAAGAGATCCAAGTGTAACAAGAGAAAGCAAAGTCATTTGACTAAATGTCTGATTTTTGCATTTGTCTCATGATATGAAAAATGTGCTGTATGAACAATATAAACAAAGGCTATTATCTGCAAATTTCAAGCACTGAAGATTGTATATTTTAATGAAAAAAAAAAAACTTTGAAAATGAGAGTTACTAGTATGACCTCTGTGTCTATGCTTGCTTTTGTTTACCATTATCACAGAGTCACATAATATTTTGATTTGGATGGGAAATTTAAAGGTCATCTATTCCAACACCTTTCAGTGATCAGGGAGATCTTCAGATAGATGAGCTGGCTTACCCTGATGCAACATGACCTTGAATGTTTCCACGGACAGGACATTTACCATGCCTCTGTGCAACCTGTGCCAGTGTTTCCCCACCCTCATAATAAAAAAAAATTGTTATATTCTGTCTGAATCTGCCCTCTTTCAATTTTAAACCATTCCCCCTTGTCTTATCCTCACAGTCCCTACTAAAAAATTGTCCCAATCTTTCTTGTAAGTCCCCTTTAAGCACTGAAAGGCTGCAATAAGCCTTCTCCGTGTTTAACAACCCGAACTCTCTTTCGTCATAGGAGGGGTGCTCAATCTCTCTGATCATTTTTGTGGCACTCTGTACTCAGTCCAACAGGTTGCTATCTTTCCTATTCTGAGGACTGTGTACCTGGAGACAGTCCTTCAGTGGAGTCTCACCATAGTGGAGTAGCAGGGCAGAATCACCCCCCTCAACCTGCCAATCGCAATTCTTCTGATGCAGCCCAGGATATGGTTGGCATTCTGGGCCTAGAGCACACATTGCCAGGTCATGTCCAGCTTTTCATCCACCAGAACCTTCAAGTGATTCTCCACAGAGCTGCTCTCATGCATCCATCGCCCAGCCTGTATTGATACTGGGGGTTGCCTCAAGCCAGGTGCAGGACCTTGAACTTGGCCTTGTTGAGCCTCACAGGTCCACTTTATGACCTTGTCCAGGTGCCTCTGTACGGCACCCCATCCCTCAGGCATGTCAGCTGCACTACTCAGCTTGGTGTTGTCTTCAGACTTGCTGAGGATTGCATTCAATCTCACTGTCTGTGCAATTGGTTAAAATATTAAATAGCACTAGTCCAAGTACATACCCCGGAGGGACATCACCCACCACCCATCTCCATCTCGACATTGACCCATTGACCACAAGCCCCCAGATGTCACCAGTCAACTAATTCCTCATCCACTGAGCAGTCCAGCCATCAAATCCATTTCCAATTTAAAGAGAAAAATGTTGTGGGGAATCATGTCAAAGGCCTTACAGAAGTCCAGTTAGATGACATCGGTAGCTCTTCATCTTTTTCCACTGATGTGATCATTCTATTATAGAAAGCCATTAGGTCAACCAGGTAAGACTTGACTGCTATAGCTATGACACCCTCATCTGTAAATGAAGGGGACTGGTAAAGAATGTAAATTATGTAATTCATATGAAAAGCTTTTGGTTGTTTGAATATGTCCTACATGTTGACTATGAAATGAACTCCAATTATCAGTGTAAAACTTCTTTTGACATAACCAACATCCACAGTAAGAAGCAAAAATTCAACAGTGAATAGAAGTGTGAAAACAATTTATTTATATGGAAGAAGAAACAGAAGAGATAGTCAGGACACTGATACATGTACTGATATTTTGTTGAGTCCCATTTGAATGAATTCACTCCCACACTCTATTTGAGAACAAAAATTAAAACGAAGGGTAAATATTATTAAGGGTGTGAATATAATTAAAGAAACATGAGCTTTATCCTTTTCACTGATCAGGGTCAGTGTAGATGCTGCTTAGAAAAAACTCTTACTAATGCAGAATTTGGGCATCTGTCTTGCTCGTTTCTTTCTAACTTTTACTGTGAGATATGAAATCTTGCATATAGGGCACCAGCAATGCTATCTAAAATATTTTTGAGAACGAAAATGCTAGTGTCAAGTTTTTCTTATCTCCAATCACAACATAACTTACAATGCTGTCAGTTAATTTCACTGTATAATTTCAAAACAGGACTTTTCAACTTGTAGGTGAAAATTCTTAGAAATAGGTGCCTGAAGTTAGGCACCTAAATAAATCTTAGTTTCTTAAATGCTGGAATACTCCCACAGCTTGTATTAGGAACAATAGAGAATTTTAGATGCTTCTTAGTATTTTTAGACACATCCGTGTTAAAGGAATTGTATGTCTAAAATGAAAGCTAACAGTTAATTAAACCCTGAACCAAGAAGGCTTAGGGTTTGTTTTGGGAGGGTTCGTTTTATTGTTCTGAGTATTTTGGGTATTTGGGTGTTTGTTTTTTTTTGTACGTTACATAACTGTAAAGTTTATTGACTGTAAAATAGTATCTATTCTAAAAATCTAGACCTTTGAGTTCTGCTAGGCTTTTGGCACCTTTGGTATCATGGTAACAAATTGGAAAACATGTTTGTCAAAAGAATGAATCATGAATAATCAAAAGCCATCTGTATTAGAGTGCCTGTACACAAGGCTAGAAAGGATGAGAAACAAGCAAAGAGACTCAAAAAAAAAAAAAAAAAGAAGATTCTTATAACTGGGATGTCAATAGAGATCTATATAAAAAGAAAGTAGAAAGGTATGGTTACAGAGCAAATAAAAAATATCTACAATCCCAGCAAGTTACAGATCAGTAGTGGTAACTACCAGGGTAAATCCTTTACAAACTGAGATATATGAACTGGAAGAAAAAAGAAATTACAGTGTGTGACCGATACAGATGATAAAGTTGGAAAGAAAAAGAAAACTAGGTCTTTTCAAACTAACTAACTTTTGCATACTCAGAAACCCAGGATATTTTTGACACAAATAAATGAATTTTTCTTGGGCAATAAATGTGGAAAACCATGAAACATGAAAGAAACTATAATACTGCATTTTTATAAAATGAAAATAAATCTTGCATCTACTTCTTTTAGAAAGAAAGTGAATTTAGTATATGCCCATCACTCAAGAATTGTAAGCTTCCCAGTGAAAGCAAAGCATCGTGGTGCCATGAAGAATTCAAGTTTTAATTAAGGCATATAAAACACAAAGGCTGTTAGGAAATAATACTGAAATCCACCAGCATGTAACATGATACAATTAAAATATAAGAAAAAATAGATGCTTTCAAAGAAAGGAACAGGAGTTGGCTAATGTGATTTCAAAAATTAATTCTTGTTGACTTTGATTAAACAGAAAAATAGGCATTTAGGAATCCAGAAAAATAATTCAGAATCATGCTATACTTCTGACTGCTAAGTATAAAGAAAACACAGTGAACATCTTACTTAGGTTTTGCACAATCAGCGTTTCCTGAGTCAGTTTCTTTGACAAAGAAAGTATCAGGAGGAAGAGAAAAAATTCCAAACATATTCCACAGCAAAGTTTGGCAAGTTATTATGATAACTGCCTACCACATATGGCTGAATATTATTCCTAGCTACTGATTTCCAAGATAGAGTTTTTTTATTATACAAGTACAGTATGCCTTCTTGATTCAAAATGTTGAAATTACAGTTTACCTCCACTTGTTGTCATTTGAGCAGTTTATGAAAAAGTCCAAAATCATTAAAATCATGGAGTTAGTCTGTGAATAGTGATCTGGTTTTCATTTCTCTCTTCACAAAACCTTTATATAAGAATACTTCTAAAGTAATAATTTTGAACAATTTTATTTCCTTTAGGTTATTGAAAAGTATGAATCACAAATGTTTAAATGCAGTAGTTTTCAATTACCCCTGGTGAAATGATAGCATTATTTTTTTAATGAAAAATGTCACCTGCTTTAACACCAAAAAAATAATGAAATGTTAAAAAATATTTAAATCAATAGATATTAGTATCCTAATTAGGGTATTAAGTTTGAGTAAGGCACAAAAATTATTGTAACATAGTACAGATATCAGAAAATTTTTCAGAGGAAATTATCATTTATCTAACAAAAGATGAAAAAGAAAAAAAAAGGAAAATTGATTTGTTGAGGAAAAAAAGAAAAGAAAGAACCCTTACTTTTAGTAAAAAACGAGGAAAAAAAATCCCCTCAGCAGTATCTCAAGATGTATGCAACTATGAAATTAAATGTATTAATATTCCAGATTCTATTCATTTAACTTTTTTATCATGTTTCCAGTGGTCATCCAGCTTGGGAAACACATTCTGAGCAAGCTTTTACAAAATGAAAAGAAAATCCCCCAAAGAACAGAAATGCCCTCAATAACTTTGAAGAAAGGAAATCTTGTTAGTTTTGATTATTTATCATGTAGTCTGCATACTTAAAATGCAACTGTTTTACTTCTCAAAATGAAATACATTTGATGATGCAAAAGAATGAGCAAATTTGTAGTTCCTCTGGCTAAATTTCTTTCCTCAGACAGGCCAGATAGTATTAACAATAACAACAAAGAAAGAAAAATGTATTCATCTTGTTTTCCTATAAATGCTTTTTCTAGTAAGTCATCTTTTCAAACTGGGTGGAAGAAAATGGACTTTTGGTAGCCTTAATATTTTTTTCAGTAGGAAGATGATACATGGCTTAAACCACAGTAAAAGCAGAAAAATGTTCTTTGATGTATGACTATTTTTCCCCATGGTCTTCCATAAGAAAAAAAAAGTGATTTTTGCACTTACTATATGCTCTTTCTTCATGCAGACTCATGTCTGTTGTCATATTCTGAACAATTTTCGGTATAGATTATATGGTCATAAACACCATAAATTGGTTAAAATAATTTAGATAAGACAGCCAAGAGTTTCCCACAAAATAGATTCTGATTGAAACTGAAAAGTGGTAAAAAATTATTTGGTGTTTTAGTAGACTTACCAATTAGCGATATTAGAAGTAAAAAGTTTTAAATGCATTAAAGAAATAATCCAGGTACAATGATTGTTGTGGTTTAAGCCCAAACCATAAATCAGAACCACCCCTTCCTTGCCCCCACTCCTGAAGGGACAGGGAGAAGAGTCGAAATAATGTAATTCCCATGGTTTGAGATAAGAGCAGTTTAGTAACTAAGGTATCACACAAATCACTACTGCTACCACCAATAATTAATGATAAGGGAAATAACAAGGGAAGAGAATACAATACCACCCAAAAAAACCCAGCCCGACAGAGTAGTGAACCAGCCTTTCTAGGTAACTCCCAGTTACATCTCAGGCATGACATGCTGTGGTATGGAATACCTCTATGGCTAGTTTGGGTCAGGTGTCCTGTCTCTGCTTCCTCCTGGCTTCTTCCCCTCCTCCAGAGGAGGAGGCAGAGCATGAGACTCACAAAGTCCTTGGTCAGACTAAACATTTGAGCAGTAACTAAAAACATTGGTGTTATCAGTGCTGTTCCCAGGTTGAAAGTCTAAAACACAGCAGTGCACCAGCTACTAAGAAGGAGAAAAAATGACTGCTACTGCTGAACCCAGGACAATGATGCAGGTAAAGAAATTCTCATTTTTTAATATGGAAACTTTTTTTTTTAATGGGACATTTCAAAACAGAACAATACATCAATTTCCTTGCAACTTTACCCCTATCTAGCATTATACAAATTAAATAATTTCCATGTCTGAAATAATAAACTATTTCCTAACTGCTTTGAGTATTATTTTCAGTTCTAGTGTGGGTTTTGACAATAGAGTTCAACTAAGTATGTTTATTAACCGAGAAACTAAAAATAATCCTAGAGTGATCTAAAGAAAATTAGCTATATGTAGTTGACAATACTTTGTTTTGTAAGAAGAATGTGAAATAAAACAAACAATTCTGGATTATCCTGACATTTTGAGAGGAGCCACTAACAGGCTGCTGACTGAAATGACTGTGAAACACTATGACAGCATTTAGAAGTCAATCATTCTGTAAAGATTTGAAGAGCTCACCAAACCTTTAAACAAGATTTTTTAGGGACCTCACTTTTGAAATGTTAAAATCTTGTCCTAATAGTAATTTTTGAGAACTTTGTCTTTCATTTTTGAAAGTCAGTGTATCTATCAATTTAGCCACTGACATAATTTTTAATTTATTTGTTGATTACTATTTCCCACCCTATCTACAGTCCAGTCATAATTAAGTAAAAACAAACTCCTTTTTACTTTCTACATGATATATACCTGACTATATAAATGTGCTTTGACTTGAATACCTTTTTGGTTTTTTCCTCCTAGATTTTTGCAATTAATATGAATATGCATTTCAAGACAAGAAAGGCTATCTACTTAAGGACTAGAAAGGGGGTCTACTCTGAAATTTGTGACTCAGCTAGGGGGTCACCTTCACCCTTTTACACCTTCAGTTTCTTTGAATATCATTTTAGCTTGATTTTACCTCAATTTACTTTTTATACATTTGTTGTGGTTTAAACTCAGTCAGCCACGCAGCTGCCCTCTCAGCCTCCACCTTTCCTCCCCACTGCTGCTGGAGGGATGGGGAGGAGAATCGAAAAAATATAACTCCCACAAGTTGAGATAAGAACAGTCCAGTAACTAAGGTATAACACAAACCACTACTGCTGCTACTAATAATAATAATGATAAGGGAAATAACAAGGGAAGAGAATACAACCGCTCGCCACCTGCCAACCAATACCCAGCCTGACCAAGCAGTGATCTAAACCTTCCGGATAACTGTCCCAAGTTTATATAGTAGGCATGATGTGATATGGAATACCTCTTTGGTGTTGTGATATGGAATACCTCTTTGGTTAGTTTGGGTCAGGTACCCTGTCTCTGCTTCCTTCTGGCTTCCCTTCCTCCCTGGCAGAGCATGAGACTCACAAAGTCCTTGGTCATAGTAAACATTACTGAGCAGCAACTAAAAATACCAGTGTTATCATTGCTGTTCCCAGGCTGAAAGTGAAAACCACAGCACCGCACCAGCTACTAAGAAGGAGAAAAAATAACTGCTACTGCTGAACATGCGGCAACAATACACTACACATAAATGACTAACTCTGAGACTAAGATTAGACCTAGCCACACCTAAACTCCATCAAGAGTTTAGAAAGCAAGGGGGTCCACTCTGAAACTCATTACTCAGTGAGAGAGTGTCTCTTAATCTTTGTGCCTTCTGTCTCTGTATTAACTATTTTAGCTCTGATTTTACCCCTATTTTCCATTTTATGTTTCATCCATGTAGTAAGTACTAGAATGAACCTTGCCACTGAACTCTGTTAAATCATGCTTTTATAAATTCATATTAAAACTATTCTTACTAGCATCTTTGATGATGATTCCTTGAGCAAACCTAAACCACTCATTTTGCAACATATGGGACATGGTCCACTATGTCCTACAGTTAAATTTCACCAACTGACCCAGCAAGACTCCCTTTGCAATATCAGGCCTTTTAAACTGTCACAATTATTTGACAGACATTGGAAAATTAAATCTATGTATAGATCTGGAAAATTACTCAAGCTGATACATCCTGGTTTATTGCCACAGGCTTGAATTTGAAAAATCATTATTTTCACTGGAATTAATTTTTCATTTTGTCTGCTTTCCATTCAAGACTAATGTGACAATAAAAGAATCAGATTTCTTCAGTTTATGAAAATAAATGATTCATCATATCAAACCATGTAGATGAGGCCCTTAGTGATGTGGTTTAGTGGTGGTCTTGGCAGTCCTGGGTAATGGTTGGACTGGATGTTCTTAAAGGTCTTTCCCAACCCTGTTGATTCTATGACTATGGCATATTTTTAGCTCTCTTTGTTTGAGTTACATGAATTTTGATTGCATTTGATTATGAATTAAAAATGTTTACTGCTAAGAGAATTAACGGTGCTTTTGATGCTATATTAGAAAAAAAAAGTCTAGAAAGGCTACTATTCAGTTAATTTTACAGTTACTGGAGTATTGAAGTGACAAGAGAAGATGATTTAGTTTTAAAATTGTTCTAGTAAGTTGCACTTTTGTTAGTAAAATCATATAGTTTAAGTACTTCTTCAGTCTGAGCATGAAAAGCGATGACTAGGAATGTAAGTATTTTGGTTATGCTGAATGCGTGTGTGTTAAGATTGATTTACTGCCTCTTCAGGTTTATTCTTTCTGTTCTAACAAAACAGGTGGCATACTTGGAAATACTTGTTGACTGTGTTTTTACCTGTTGACTGTGTTTTTATGCTTTTAGACTTTAATTCTAACTTCTTACATTCCCATTTTTATGTTGTAAAACATGTATTAATGAAGTGGTTGTCAGGGCCTGGAGTGTCCTCCTTTTGTTGCAGGTTCACCCTGGATAGCAGCTCAGCACCATACACCTGCTCACTCTTTCTAACCCAGTGGGATGCAAAAGTGAATCAGAAGGGCAACAGCAAAAAACCTCACGGGTTGAGGCAAAGACAGCTTAATAGGTAAAGGAAAAGCTGTGCACTCACGCAAATCACACTGAGGGATTCATTCACCATTTCTCATCAGTAGGCACGTGTTTAGCCACCTCCAGGAAAGAAGGACTTTTTCACAAGTAATGGTTACTTGGGAAGACAAATGTAATTCCAAACACCCCCCTCTTCCTGCTTTCCCCCCCGGTTCTATATGCTGGGCATGATAGCATATGGTATGGAATATCCATTGGGTGAGTTGGGGTCAACTGTCCCTGCTCTGTCCCCTCCCAGCTTCTTGTGCACCTCCAGATTGCTCACTGGTGAGGCAGTTTGAGAAGCAGAAAATGCCTTGATTCTGGGTAAGTGCTGCTCAGCAACACCTAAAACATGGGTGTTAACTCCATCCCAGCAAGTACATAACAAGTGCACCCTTGTTACGAGTTCATCTAGGGAGCTTCAAGACAAATTTGCTGATGAGAGAGAGCTGTTTAAACAGCCTGAGCTGGCCTTGGGAGGAAACTAAAAAATGGAAGAAGCCTCAGGAAGGCCCCACTGAGCTGCTCTTCTAGGAAGCCTCAGCAAAAGCTCCCCTTCTTGCACTTAGAGGCTGCTTTTAAGCAGACGCTCATTTTTTATACCAACCTGAGCCACATTTCAATGGTGCTGCAGTCATACCCATGCCTGGCCATGTACCCCACTGGTCTGGGCACTGTCCTTAATTAGCAGGTTGACCAGCAGATTCACTAGCTTGACCTCAGACATGTCTCAGCATTAAGGACTTACCTAGTGACCACTGGACTGTCTGACCCCAGTTGGAGTTTCTGGACCTGACAATGACTCACTGGCTCCACATCCTGGCTTGACCCCTAGACCTGCCCCATCAACAGAGAGACTTCCCTGGTGATCTGGACTCTGCTGAATATGACTACTGCCCCTGTGCTGTGGCCCTGCTCTTCTTGCTTGGATGCTCTAGGATGTGAGATGAAGCCCTGCTCCTGCTGGCCTTGTTATCACCCACAGCTCCCCTGCTTTTGCTGCTCCCTGACACTCGATGACCGTGACATTCAGCAGACACAGATCAGAGTTCCAGGACTCTGAAAAACTTGTTTTCATGAGATGATGGCTAACATACATGATAGAATGATTGCTGTAAAATATTAGATGAGCATACAGAGTACAAGTAATACTTTTGCTGAACAAAAGGGGTGTGTGTGAGGTGTAATCGATCAATCAAACTGAAGTGAACATCCGAGGAACTGGAACATCTCAATAGAACCTCTGTGCAGTAAATACAAGGACCAACTAAGAAAAAAAAAACAACACACACACACACAAACAAAATCAACACCCCCCCAAAAACAAACAAACAAACAAACAAAAAAAAACCAAGTTAACTACCAGATTTCATGATACACTCTTATTCTGTTTGAAAATTAAAACCCCAAAAATACATTAAGTGGTAAGACACAGTTCAAATCCATTCATTTAAAGACCACATGATGGCCCTTGAATCTCAGTGTGTAAGTGCAGTGATGCATAAGGAGATAAACAGCTTGAATTAATCACATTCTTTTATGGATCATATGACCCTTTAAAAAGTGTTTCACATTTTCCATAAAACTCTGAAAAAAAACACTGTATCCTAATTATTTGGAGAAAATAAGCTGGACAACAGGGAGAAGGCAGCAAGAACAGGAACAAGAAAACTCTAGGGTTAAGACAAGCAGATCACTTATCAATTACTATAGTGGGCAAAACAGACCCATCGTGGGGAAATTAACATTATTTATTGTCATTTAAAATAAATATTAATTACTGATTTGGGTAGTTGTCATGATTTAAGCACAGCCGGTAACTCAGAACCATGCAGCTGCTCGCTCACTCTCCTCTTCTTCCTTCCCTCACTCCCGGAGGGATGGGAGGAGAATGGAAAGAATGCAACTCCCACAGGTTGAGATAAGAACAGTCCAGTAACTAAGGTATAACACAAATCACTACTGCTGCCACTGCTAGTAACAATTATAAGGGAAATAACAAGGGAAGAGAATACGACTGCTCACCACCTGCCGACCGATACCCAGCCCGACCTGAGCAGTGATCAGCCTCTTCCAGGTAACTCCCCCCAGTTTATATAGCAGGCAAGACGTGCTGTGGTATGGAATACCTCTTTGGGTAGTTTGGGTCAGGTGTCCTGTCTCTGCTTCCTCCCACCTTCCCCTCCTACCTGGCAGAGCATGAGACCCAGAAAGTCCTTGGTTAAAGTAAACATTACTTAGGAACAACTAAAACCATTCGTGTTATCAGCACTGCTTCCAGGCTCAAAGTCAAAACCACAGCATTGCACCAGCTACTAAGAAGGAGGAAAATGACTGCTACTGCTGAACCCAGGACAGTAGTGCTTTAAAAAACAACAAAAAAAACAACAAAACCCCAAGTAATAACTGACAAAATAACATCTTTCTCCCCTCCCCGCCCCACCCATTTTTATTTGAAGGATATATTTGATATATAAAACAAGGGTCAACTTCATTCTAAGCACCTGTCCTTCACGCCCTGTTATCATCATGGATTACACTCAGTCCCTTCAGGGAGCCAACAAACAGCTCTGGGGTAGTGGGTGGGAGTTGCAGTCAGGATGTAGCAGCTCCTCTTGGCTGCTCCGTCCTTCCCATTCTTTTATGATGCTCCAGTATGTGTTCTCCGCACGACTCCCTCCCTCCCTTTGGAGTGCTCCAGTGTGGGCTGATCCTTGAGTTGCAGTGCTGGAGTCTTCTAAGACCAAACACTTTTTTTATTTAATGGAATGAGAGGGGATTGGGTGTAGGATTACTTAAAACACAACATAGCATGCATGTGAAGAAGGTGATCTCTTAGGGTCATATATAGATGGCTAAACAGCCACTTTTTGACTTTCAGGCTTCCTTTTACATAATCATGTGACAGACAAAAATAGGTAACAGCTTTGCCAATGGGAACAAGAATACAGGATACCCGAGTGTTTCCATTTCATTCACTGACCTTTTCCATTGTCATGTCAGAATTGCTGGATTATGTTTGAGAAAGGCATCTTTTTTGAAATACAATGGCATATAACAAGAAACAGCACTACAAAATGTTTGTGTACAGGGTTCATGAACTACTAGTTATAGTAAATGACCTTGGAATCTGAAAACATCATACAGCCAAGCAAGCAATATTGGATTTGTGTCAGAAGCATAAAATATTTAAAGACAAATAATAGAGGATCACAGGCAATTCCAGCACAGTGTGTGTAGACAGTTTGTCAGCTCTTAGATTTACAGCACCACAGTTCAATCTGTGTAAGCATAAACCAGTCAAGTTGTTCTACAGCTGGTGTCATAATAGTTTTACAGGGCATTTAAAAAGGAATATGCAACAAGGACACATTTCCCTAAGGAAAGCCATAAACAAGAACAAAACAGTTTTTGAAGAAAGAGCAAAGGGCATTTAGCCTGTCACAACACATTCCTTTCTCTGTATTTCATTTTCTTCATTGGCCTATATAATCACAGTTTTTTGAATGATTCCAATGTTTTCCCTTGAATACCCTTGCCTAATAGAACATTAGATACATTTATTATTCTTCAGAAGCCAAATTGCTTCTCAAGGTCTGCATAACAGGAATTTGTTTTGACATCTATGTGTGCTGGCTTATACTGCTGTCAGTCAGGTAGATTCAAAATTATATCACTTGTTTTGCTGCTTAAATTCTATAGTCATTATGTCAATGTTTACTTTAATACTCATATGTGCGTAAAACAAACTAACCAAGCAACTGAAAAGGTACAGTCACACTATAAATGGTAACTTTAAGCACTGAGATAAAGGACAGTGCAAACCTAAGGTGTTTAGGGAACTCAAGTCACACACATTGGTACTTATCTCCCATTGACCAATAGCACAGTGGATGGGTAACCCAAAATAAGCAAGTTCTGAAGTACTCATCTGTACCGCGGTTGCAGATGTAACATCAGTAGTAACAGAGAACCAAGCAATTATATTGAAGTCATAAACCTGTGTACTGGGGAAGATAAAGGAAAAGGCTATTTGAGACTGCTATCTTTTCGTATCACTAAGGCTCTGTCCTGTCAGGATTGAACTAAAGCACAGGAAAACCAACTCTCCAATTAATTTAGTTAAAATAACCTAAAATGTTATTCATTCAGTTGTAATGTTTCAAAGATTTTTTTTAAGGCCCTTGTGCAATTGTTTCCTTGTATCTAAATCTTCATCTCTTCCTTTAATAACATCCTTTCAGTCTTGTTACTCAGTCTCCCAGTTAGGAAAAAGTGCATTTCAGTCTTTCTGCCAGAATTTCCTTGCAGCTGTTCCAGAATCTGCTCAAGCAGGAACCTTGGACGGCTGTTCAGTGCTTGTATGTAATGCCCCTTTCTTAAATAAAGGCTTTTGCTACTTACTAGACTCAGCCTCCTTCAGACCTGCCAGAGTAAAACCTTACTCTTATTCTTGGACAAAAATCAGAGACATCGACCAGCAATTAAATCCTTGCACTGCTTACTTTGATTGTCATTTGTCCTCCATCCTCTCTACTTCCTCGGACTTAACTCAATTAGGTTAAAATCGAATACATAAACCACCTATGAAATAATTACAGAAACCAGTACATGAGATCCTGGTTATTCACTGCGGTAATACTAAAGTGGTATTCCTGAAGACATTTATAAACAGCCCTCAGAAGAAAAGGTTCCTCAGCTCCTTTTCCAAAGACAGCTATCAGCCAGGTAATTTTTAACCAGCCTGTCTGATTTTACTGCACTTCTTCTGAAGAAGGTAGTTCAGAAATGCAAACAGATCTTGGCTGGGATAGATGCCACTTGTCCTGAGCGGCTTATTATTATTATTATTATTATTTTAGAATCACTTTTTCAGACTAAGTGGCTTAAACATATACTACGTACAATTCTATTGAAGGTTAATGATAAAGGCAAAATGCACCCCTTCGCAACTGAGTGCCCTTGGAGATACATGTTGGATTTAACATTCCCTTTCTCACACCAGGAAGCTCCTATGCTTCTTTTCAGTAGGAGGAAGGGAAAAAAAACACAGCCTCACATGAACTCCTTGCCTGGTGGAAGACGAAAGGTTAGCTACAGTAAGGCTTAAGATCTCCCACTTCTTGAAGGGCTGCTACAACCTTTTTTTAGTTGTTACTGGAGATATCTTCTCCTAAAACTGTACTTAAAAATTAAGAGATACGTATACATTCTGCTGTGAAGCTTTTGTATTTATTGTCATATCACAGCTCATCTCCAAACGTGAATACTCTTGATGCTTCAGCAGTTCTTAACAGCAGTCCCATATATTGGGTCACTCCAAAGGGAACTGAACAATCACTGGAAAAGTACTGGGTCACCTAAGCCCAGCTGGTAACTCAGAACCACGCATCTGTTTGCTCACACACCTCCACCTTTTCCCTCCACCTCCAGGTGGGATGGGGAGAATTAAAAGTATGTAAATCCCATGGGTTGAGATAAGAACAGTCCAGTAACTATGGTATAACACAAAACTACTGCTGCTAATAATGATATGGTAAATAACCAGGGAAGAGAATATAAAACTAAAAAAGGAAAGGGAAAAAAACAATAAAGACAAGTGATGCACAATGCCATTGCTCACGACTCGCCAACAGAAACCCACCTCGACCCGAGCAGCAATCTGGGCTTTCCAGGTAACTCCCCCCCAGTTTATATACTGAGCATGATGTGCTGTGGTATGGAATACCCCTTTGGATAGTTTGGGTCAGGTGTCCTGTCTCTGCTTCCCTCTGGCTTCCCATGCCCCTCCTCACTAGCAGAGCATGAGATACTAAAAAATCCTTGATCAGAGTAAACATTACTTAGCAATAACTAAAACCTCGGTGTGTTATCAGCATTGTTGTCAGACTAAAGCTGAAACACATCACTGCACCAGCTACTAGGAAGAAAAATAACTGTTACAGCTGAAATCAGGACACTATATCACACTTTAAATTGTCGGTGAATTTTTGTTCAACAATCTACCACAAAAAAAAAAGCTAATAGGTAGTTATATGCAGTTATTTGTTCTGTTAGAATTCTTTTATTGCTATTCTATTATTCTTTGCTTGACTATACATTTTATAGATATATAAAACTAGCCTGTTCCCATTCCAAAATATTGCTGTACTGCTGAGAGTTGCCTCCGATCTTCAGACTCATGACAATGAGGACTACATCCACATCCGCAAGTGGTGAAATACAATTTTTCTCAGACTTGCAGAGCAAACAAATGAAGATGGGAAAATGGCAACCATAGTGTATGTCTCGAACATTTACTTTGGGCCAGCTCTACTTAGGTCCCACAATGTGCACTCATGAGAAATTGGAGTGCATTACATGAGCCCCTGGAATGAATCCAGTGGTTTAGGTTTTGGCCAAAAGGAATTCAGTAACTGCCTGTCTGAAACAACTCCAGCATGTGACTCAGGAGACAATCAGAAGGTGAATTTCAAAGCTGTTTGCCTGATCTAAAGTGAAAATACTAAAGGAGACTTATACAGTAGCATTAGAAGAGCTCATACAAATCTTTACTACCCTGCTTTCTGATAACATCAAAAATTACATTGACTGAATACACCAGCATGGCATGTACTCTCCTCTTATCTTTTGTTCTGGCACTTATCTTGCAATGTTTGTGCTATCTAACAAAGATCACCAAATATAAGAAACTGCTTCTCTGTAATACTGTGCTGTTTGGAATATATAATGTGAAACACATAAAAGGTTAATTCTGTTTTCCCTCTTTATTTTGCAGAAAATGCTCTCTACTTATGTTCTATGCATATATGGGTGTATTGGGTGACCGTGGCAAGGTTTTGGTAGCAGAGGGGTTGCTAGCGTGGCTCCTGTAAGGCGAAGAGAGAAGGGGAGGATAGAGGATAGGAGAGGGAAGGGAGGGGGAATGCAGGGGAGAGGAGAGAATGGTTCCTGTCAGGACCTGTGGTCCATGGAGAGAAGCCCATGCAGGAGATTTTCTGGCAGGAACTATGACCTGTGGGGGACCCACACTGAAGCAATCTGCTCCTGAAGGACTGCACCCTGTGCAAAGGGCCGATGTTGGAGCAGTTTGTGAAGAACTGCAACTCATGGGATTCAGACTGTCTCCCATGGTGGGGACGCCCCACACTGAGTGAATTTGCTAGTTCTTGTAGTAAGCTAAGCCTAAGCATATACTCATGCTGGTCACTGTGAATACCTTATTTTACACATTTGTTGGAATTATTGCAGGGTTTCATACACCAAGCCTATAGCTCTTCAACTGGGATTCAGCAATGTCAGCATTAGTGTGTCTACATGACAGATGTCTATTATGTGGTTTTGATATCCTAGCTCCCATTACTTCAGGTAAGAATCCAGTCAGTATAGTTCTTGGTTTCTAGAGTGGTATTAACAGATCAGATAGGTAGGGTGAAGGTTCATTGACTGTGCAGATTACATCACCAACTACAATAATGTAAACTCAAACGTATCATCTGATGTTTAGATGTCTAGTCTTATGCAGGTATCTAAATTAACATGAACTGGATTCCTACCCGGTCTGTCTAATTGAACATTTCTCTGAACTTACTGGTATATTGTGCAGCACTACAGCATTTGCAGCAAGGGAAGCACTTGTGTGAACAAGATAAAAGCCAAAATTTACCAAACCTAGAGCTTTATGTTTCTGATCAAGGTGCCCAAGTTGGGAGTATAGTTGGCATATGGGTTCTCTAAAGTTAGTACAGATAGTTGAGGAACTCAAAAGGACAAAATTAACTTTTCCAGGCTTCCAGACTTTGCTGTGGTAGTTATAGATACACTATGAACATAGAAAAGTGACATAACAATTCTGTTGCTGCAAACTATTTGTACAGACACTTTTTCTGTTGCTACCATTGATGGAGTAACACAGTAATTTTGAAAGAGGTAAATTAAAAAAACCAACATATCTATCAAATATAGACGTACCTTTGGCATTGATTTAATGCTTTAATCTATTGCTTATTTTTGCAGACTTTAGCCAATAGTGTCTTGTGCACAATAATACCTGTGCACTGCAAATGACAAGCAAGCATGAGCAAAAATTGCAAAGATTCTCCCATTATCACCCAGGCTTTCATTACATAGTAGCCCTTCTACAGACTTTGCTTCCAATATAACGTGATTTGTGTTCCGGGAACACCTTACAATATGCTTATCCAACTGCTTGTATCTGTTTTGAGCAATGTCTTTGTAAGCAAATCACACCACTCACCTGTCCTTCAAAATGGGGCAGAAGGAAAGTCAATCAATAAGCTATTAGGCATAGGCAAAGACTGTGACTTTCCATTATGGTATCTGGAAGGACAAAGTATAAAAGAAACAAAGCACAAGTTGTTTCTTCATATATACTCTTGGCCTTAAAATTACAGGTTTTTATTACAGTTTCTATACTGGAATCTAGAAGTTTAAAAATATTATAATGAATTCATAACCTCAATACAAATACATAAAATATAATTCTTGTACTAAAACCTTTTTCTTCTGAAAACCAAAAATTGTACAATGTCTTTCAAATATCCTATAACTTAATATTACTGGAGCTGTAATGGAAACAAAATCTTTCAACTAATATTTTGCTTCGTTGGTTAGATTGTGCCATATTAACACAAAAGTTATAGTTTGGAGTCTTCATGTGTTCCATTAGCACACAATTACATTCACAATGGGTATAATAAACACTTTCAGTCACCCAGGATCAGGGACTCAGGCACACTATTCACTGCACGACTGGGTTTTTCACAGGACATTTTTTTTAATCTCTTCCTTGCCAGCACTTCAAAGGATTTTGTATAAAGAATTCAGGTTCTCTGTTTTAAAGGGAATTGTTATAACCAGAACAAGAGGTAATTAGAAGTGGATATGAAACATTTATTGATTTCACATTAAGATATGTCATTTGTATGTTGAAAAGTTATGAAGAAAAAGGGTTCTAATTTAAACAAATTTCCTGTAATAACCTCTACAATATGAAGACATTTGATCAATGCTGGAGAACAAAGTGCACTCTGTGTTGTTTTTTTCTTCCTCTGAAGTGTGTCATCATTGAATAGGAAAACTTCAAAAACATATTTTACAATGGCTTCTAGTATAATAAACTAAAATTGGGATGAATTATCTTTTTGGCAGAAAACATATTAGCTAGAAAAATATCAACAGTCTGGAAAAAACAGGTATAGATGATGCAGTTATACTTGTTTCCATTAATTTGTAAAGGACTAATTATTATTTTTATATGGAAATAACAAGAGAAATGCTGCAGTTTGTACTGTGACTTGCCTACTGTTGCAAAGGCATGGTCTTTCTAGATTTGAAATGATCTTTCATATTTTTAAGTCTTTCTATAACTTTTATTCAGGTTGTGTTAACAGGTTGGTGGGTAGTGATAGTAGGTTAGCAGGTAGTGTTAGAAGAAAGCTTGAGTCAGGATTTTTTTTTTTTAATAAATCAGACTTGTTTAAGGTCAAGGAGCATATAAGTGGAAGATTCCAGGATTCTAAGTAATTCCAATGCTATTCCATACTTTGAGAGTTTTTTTTCCTGATCATCTCAGACGATTAAACAATTTAAAGTATGAGGCAGATTGGGAATTCTCATATATTTAATTATCCCAGAACCCTTCAAAGGAGTTTTGGGTCATAAGGATTGCACTAAATTTTGCTTTCAGAAGCTCCTTGATGCTATATGGATGACTGATATTTATTTAATACTGTACTTGTCAAATGTCATGTGTGAGCTGCCTCCCCCATGCACTCATCTAGGTCAGATGACTCTCAGT
The DNA here is from genome assembly GCF_033783945.1 of Neopsephotus bourkii. Lineage (NCBI taxonomy): Eukaryota > Metazoa > Chordata > Aves > Psittaciformes > Psittacidae > Neopsephotus > Neopsephotus bourkii. The sequence continues at coordinate 4,064,364 of NW_026901872.1, read as the reverse complement.
TAAACGTATCTCAAAACAGTTTCTATCTCACTGATTTTTCACCTGAATCTTTATTCTTTACAAATAAAAAAAAAGCAAACTGGGTCTAGCAAGAGGAAACACACTATTTCCAGGCAGATTTAACCACTCTCCTTTACACATTCACTTCCACTCAGCTGACTCTACCTTTTCTGGCATAGTCCATACCTTTTCTGCACTTCCTTGCCAGAATCTAAATATTCCCTCTCTTCCTTCATGATTTCTCCTTTGCAAATGTCATGTGATCTTAATTTTTATAATTTTTTTTTTTCATATTCTTTGCCTGCTGTCATGGTCAGAGAGAACAATCAAGAAACAAGTGCAAGGATAAGCAGTGGACTGCAGTCTGCTCCAGATTTGAACCCCTTATCTTTAGATAGCGTTATCATAGAACCATAGAATAGTTAGGGTTGGAAAGGACCTTAAGATCATCTAGTTCAGTTTTCAAACTCATAAGCAATCAGAACAGAGATCTTAAAATAATATATAATAGCATTATGTAATTCTGATGAAATTCTGATCTCATTACTTGGAGGGGGTAATTATTGTCTTTCCTATTCAGAACTGAGATTATCATTTGGTCCTCAAGCAAGCTTGTGCTTGGATCTCTTCAGTCTATCTTTCACTCCCAAGTAGTAATCATAACACTCATATTATAAAATTTCCTACTGCAAGATCAGGTAAGCTAAGCAACAAAAAATATAAACAAATTCTAATGAATTAAAAGCATTCCAACAGATAAGCCAAAATAAAAATTATAAACAATTCAACAAATAAATTATAACATAAGCAATTAAATTGTGCATGTAAAGAATGAATTATATGATCTTAAGAAATGAATGTCTACTGGAATTACAAACTTAATCTACTCTGACAGAATCAGACAAAATCAAATTGAAACAGTAAAAAGACTGAGTAGAATTGAGACTCAGATATTTAAGCCCCTGAAATTCAAAGGGTTAGCATTTGAAGTACTAATTTCATTAATCACAGAATTTTTAAAGGGCACTAGAAAAGGTTTAACATTATGGAACAGTGGAAGACTAGAACTAGTGCCTGTGTCAAATTAAATGTGTAGTGTCTCTGTTCACTGAATATTTAAAATGCATTATAATTTTTTTACTTTCATATCCAAATTGAGCCAGATATATATATAAATCTCTTAGCAGCTCATTTAGTGAAATTTTATGTAGCTTATAGTAATAATGCAATGTGATCCTCATGAAAATCTGCAGGATACATTTATGAATCTGAATGAACAATTACTATAAATAGCTGCACAGACAGATGCAACACGGTGAGTTCATCATATCTCTATTTGTTATATAGACTAGAACCATTATACACTAACAAATTCGTTCATACTGAAAAATTAAGAGATGCTCTAACTAGCAAAGTATTAACTTTGTAGCCCTCAAGGTTTTGTCGTATTTCAATGAAATGCCAAGAAAGATTAACAAGCTGTTCTTTAACATCTGCAAAGTATTATGCCAGTTTTGTCTCTTATTCTCTTGTAAAAGAGTTGTACTACAGAAAAATCAACTTCCATATCCTAAACATAATAAGGCTACAATTTTATGCCTTTTTCTTGTAGTGGAATACATGGTACAATTACATTCCAGGAACGTACTCAGCAGACTTGTATGAGTGCTTTCCAGGTAAATAGTTCTTCTTATTATTAAATTATCATAAAATATACACATGAAACGCTTCCTTAAAAAAGGAGTAATTTTACATATGAAATACAAACTCATTTTTATTATATATCATTATATTTACTTATATTAGCTTATGTATCCTTACTTTTACTAGGAAATAATTCATCTTTTAAAAATACCTATATTGAGCTATGATAGTGTTAATTTCTTAGATGTCCTACTTTACCTTAAAAGAACGTAATAGCTAGTATTCTTACCTAGGAACCATTTATTAATCAAATTCTTTTTGTTAAGCACATTCAGGTAAAAAGTTTATGTCTTTTAAAACATGTCAGCAACAAGCCCCTGCAAAAAGTAAGCTGATGTTGCATTAAGAGGAGTATTGACAACTGGTTGACAGAGGTGATCCTTCCTTCTGCTCAGCAGATGATGCCACATCTGGAGTGCTGCGTCCAGTTCCGTGGTCCCCAGTACAAGAGAGGCATGGACACACCTCAGGAAGTCCAGTGAAAGGCCACAAGAATCATGCAGGGACTGAAGCACCTTTCCTGTGAGGAACAGCTGAGAGCTAGGACTCTTAAGCCTGAAGAGAAGGCTCAGGTGTCTCACTGATGTATAGAAATACCTGAAGGGAGGGTGCAGAGGATGGAGCTAGGATCTCTTCAGTGGTGCCCAGTGACAGGACCAGAGGCAACGGTCACAAACTGAAACACAAAACTCTAAACATCAGGAAAATTTTATTTTTCTTTTTCTAACCATGAGGATGACTGGGTTCTGGCATACATTGCCCAGGAAGGTTGTGGAGTCTCAAAAGCTGTGTGCACATAGTCCTGAGTAGCCTGCTCTAAGTGGCCCTGTTTGACCAGAGGTATTGGACAAGATAACCTCCAGATACCCTTTCTAACCCCAATTTTTCTGTAATTCTGTGAAGTCACAAAAATTAATTTGAATAATATTAGTGGTTAAGTTAGAGATAAATGGAAATATTTAGAGTACTGCCTTTGTTTTTTGAGTTGATGACGGTTTTAACTTGATTTACATTTTTTTAATATGTTTTCTTTTACTTGCTCTATAACTTGAAGTATTTTAAATCTCACTTTGTACCTCATACAAGAACGTGTTATTTCCTGGACAATATGCTTCAGTTATTTCTCTTTTGGAATGTATTGAATGTATCTTAAGCTTTGCATGCTTCCACAATCATTCAAAGCAATATGTGTACTCCATCATGACAACTTCTCAAAAGGACTCAAATCATGTTAAGGTTTCAATTCTGGGCAAGTAATATAATTTTTGTGCATACTAAAATAAATGCACAACTTCTGCCTTCAGTCAGTGAGAAGAATTAGTCATATCTGCAAATCTGTGATTATGGCAGTTTTCCGATTTTTCCTGATACAGTGTAGGAAACAGTACAGTATCTCATTCACTGAAAAGCAGTGTATCCGGATTTCTCCTTGGGAATGGATGCCTCAGAAGATAATGTTTACAATCTCCTTGTGTGTGTTTATAACAGCAGCCTTACCTCCCAGACTGTATGAGGGAGATTTTCGTTTCATCTTGAAAGGAATGGAAATCAAAGGTCTGACACCAGGAGGCAGCAGAACCCATATGTCCCAGGAGTGCCCCAGAAATTAAAAGTCCGGAAGTCCAGTCCTGGGAGCTACCTAGAAGGATTTTTACTACCACTTTGAGAGGAAAAAGAAAAAGGAAGTTGAGTCTTAGAATAACATAGTAATATAGCCATAAAATCCTCCTTGAGCTAAAAAGAAAGGACTTTTCACTTCAATAAAAGAAAAATTCACATATAAAGAAACAGTAACAAAGAGCAACCATTTTTAGTATGTGCCTTGGAATGCTTAGTCTCTTAACATCCAGTGAATACCTTCATATTCTCCTTAATTAGCATCTTCCTTTTGCATTTAAATTTTGGACAAATAATTTTCTTGGCTGTGTTATGAGACTGAAGTCATATGAAAATGTGCTGCGTGAATGAGCAGGCTCAGTTAAAATTCCTCTGTCCTAACAATGCTGACTTGAAAAGAATGGACAGGCTGAAGGAATTGGCTTTCTGAGTCATTATCATACCCTGTATTAATAATTCTATAAAATGGTAATTTTAAAGATCTTTAATAGGCTGAAGAGATTAAGTTCTGAGCCAGGGGGTGATGGATGGAGGAATCCATCCAGCTGATATATGGTACTACCTATTTCTTTGAAAAATTAAGAAACTTTACCCATCAAATGAATAATAAATTGAGAATTATATGCCCAATTACAATATGTTTGCAGATAGGTCATAATAATTGTTTTACAGTAATTATTCATGGTTTACAAGAAGAATTGGCTTCATACCTCTTCAGCATAATGTTACAGTGGAGGAAATGAGACCAGTATGACTGGCTCCTTTCATTTTACATTTAGTTTGGAGTTTAAAATGATACTGTGGGGTGGTTTTTTTTTTGTTGTTGTTGTTGTTGTTGTTTGTTTGTTTTATTTGAGGGAAGATTCAAATCCTTCATAGAAATAAATACTCCAGATTGAGGTATGTATATAATCTATGCCCAACTGCAGTATCTGAAGGTGCTCAGATATGCTATGCATGTTTTTTTAACAGCAATATATATCAAGAATATTCAACCCAGGTAAACAATTGGTTAGAATAGGATTATACTGATGCCTCAACAACCTTTTTGGTATTTAAGTGCTGTTGCTTGACCAATTTGTTACTTATTAAAATGGAAGAATGGTTGAAACCTAAAGAAAACAACTTGACATTTAGATACTTTGATATTTTCCATCAATGTTAATATGGCTATAGAACAGTCATCCTAGATGCCATTTAACGATGAATTAATACTTTTAAATTACAAATGTTGTTTAATCTGTTTTAGACACTAAAGGTTATGTATTCTTTTATTCTTTACTGTGATTAAATCTAAATCTGTGGAGAAGCAAAACCTTTCAGAAATTAAATGAAATTTAAATCAGATTTTTAACCCTCACAGTCTTGTGGACCACTGGGAATACTGTTCAAAGAATGAAAAAAAAAAAATCTACATTAAACACTCTTCATCTGTTGCTCTGAAAGCTATAAAACTATTTCCAAATTATGTTAAAATGAAAATGCCAGTTCAATGGCATATAAAATGTAACGCATCTGATAAATTAAACGTACCTTGGAAAGAGAATCCATGCTGGACATAGGTATGAGTCCTTTTCAAGCAAGCATATTTGTAAATCACTGTATAGTTTGGAAATAGAATGAAAGAACCTTCTGGTTGTAAAAGCAGTATCACCTGATAATGTGATACAGCTGGTAACTGTCCTGATTTTCTTATTTTATTGCTAGCCTCTGCTAACTCTAAGCATTAGCTAGATTATAGCTCCATAATTTAAAACTGTTTTTTTTTAATCACATGTGATATTATCTAATCTCTTAAATAACTGCCTAATTCTAGTTAACTTCCTGAAGTTAGACATTAAGAGAATAGCTTCTGACATGAGACTGGACTCATAAATGAACACAGAATCTGTGATTTAGCTCTTGGTGCTCACATAGAACAGCAGTGCTTCAGGAAATCAAGACTCAGCAGAAAGAAATGTGCTTTTGCTTCAGATAGAACATCCTACAGTTTGACCTTGAAGCAAAATTATAGGTATTTGACAGGACTAAAAGCAAAGAGAATCTCTATCTAATGAGATCTCTTTGAAAGTATTTATTTCAGCGTATCACCAAAGTAAACATATTACAGCTTTAGAGAGGGTCATGTAGAGGACTGCAACCTTTCATTTAATGTACATCAGACATCAAAGACTTTCTTTTTCATAGACATGCTGAGCCAAGATGGCAAAATTTTTGCATTCTAAAGTGCATGCTTTTAACAATCATATGAGCTAGGGGAAGGTTCCAAACTTTTCCTTGCTTTTTTTATCCACTTACTGTTTAAAAATGACTGTCATGTAAGCGTTAATTTCTAAGTGGGAAATAGGAATGAAAGCTAACTTTCTGAGATGGTCTAATGAGAACTGGAATTCTGCATACAAATTCTGCAGAAATACTTGAAAGATAGCCTTGTCCTATTTTGTAAGAATCTCACTAGGTGTCTCTCATTCCTGGCCCTTTTATAAAAAAAAATGTATTTGAAAATACATTGGTTAGTGAGAGTGAAGAGCAGTCAGATTCTGCTCTTGTCCTAACTACATTTAATAAGCTCCTCAAGTAAAGTTCTTTGCAAAGGTTCTTTTGCATGACCCACCTTGCTGCCAGAACTTACTAAATGATACTTTTGTTCATGAAATATGGGACAAAAGAGACTTTTTTTTCTGAATGCAAGAATGTAAAACATGAATACCTGTTGACTGTCCTTTAGATTTGGCCCATAATCATTAGAATCTCTCTTTGTAGGTGCTCTGTTTTTAGAACAGTGTCATTCACTGTACAGGGACACATACAGTTGAAATGCAGAAGTAAACATTAAATAATCATTGATGAATATTTTATGAAATTTGAAAGAACAGAACTTGGGACTTAACTCAGTGATAAGGTTGTGCTCTAGCCCTTTCCAGGTTAACACAAACCTCAGTATCTTAATGAGATTTCTAGAACCCTTTTCTGTTGATCTGTTGAAGTTTTGGGGCTCAGGCTGAGCCTTGCCAAGTTCTGCCTTAATTCTTTTATATAATGTGATACTTGTCTCCAGGCAGTTTTGTGGCACAAGTTCCTAACTCTCTTTCAGTCAGTTTAGGATAAAGAATATTTTGGTTTTGTTTTAAATTCAGAGCAATACCTGACTGGCCAAGGGTTAGAAACTTAATTTGCATTTGGTACTCTACACAGGGTTCACTTTCATAAATATATAATTGATTTGTCTCTTGGCATGAATTGTGAAGCTGTCACTCAAAACATTTATCTCACTAGTTTTGGTAAGGCATATTGCCAATCTCATCTCAGGAGGTAAAACTTAAAATGTCTATGCTGTACTACTCTTCCCTTGTTATTTCCCTTATCATTATTATTATTGGTGGCAGCAGTAGTGATTTGTGTTATACCTAGTTACTGGACTGTTCTTATCTCAACCCGTGGGAGTTACATACTTTCAGTTCTCCTCCCCAACCCTCAGGGAGTTGGGGGAGAAAGGTGGGGGCAGTGAGCTAACAGCTGCGTAGTTCTGGATTGCTGGCTGGGCTTAAACCACTACACCCCCCCATATGAAGACGACACACACTCTCAATCAGTGCTTTTCAGCCTGACTGTTTTCTTAAAACAAGTTATTTAACTACATATTTTCACGTAGTATCTGTAAGAATCTCACCATTTTATTGCTTTTGGGAAGTCACTCTAAATTTGTTAGCTTACAACTTATTCTCTCTCTTCCCTGTATTTATCATTTGTCTTTTATCATTTGCAGTATTTTCCAGCTTAGAAGAACTAGTAACTATTAAACAGCAGCTTATTGTCTGTTCCAGTCTTTATTAAAGTTACTAATTTTACATTGCATATCCAGATTCTAAATACTGCTGTTCATTGTTCTCCTTCATTTACTGTTCTTCAGACAGCTTTCAATCTATGAACAGTTTTAATGTGCAGCTAATTACAATTAATTTTCAAGTAGTGTTTTTCATGATGAATATACCATTCTTTTAAACAGTATATTTCATATACTGCATTCTCCAAGTTTTCCTTTTATCTGAACAGAAATCAAGCATGTTTTGGAATATTTGCTGCTCATTAATCTGCACCATGTATCAATCATGAAAATATGATCACCCTTTAGAGATTCACCTTTCTCTATTATGTATGTCCCACCATTTTGGTGGGAACAAGTCTGGGGCTGCGTTTCTAACCTGAAACTTTCATACTTTTCTGAAAATTTGAAAACTGACTTTATGAAAACTGAACTAATAATTTTAACTGACATATTAATTCATTAACTCCCTAATAATTTCTAATGCTACAAGATGCACATGGAAAGTAAATTTTCATTTCTGCTTCCATTTAGTTTTCTAATCCATGAGCCACATTTATCATTTTGCATGGTAAAAGTGATGACATTTAATAAAAATCTGACACAGTTTAAATTTTGTGAGTTTTAATTTTAGGTCACATTAATTTATTTTTTTTCAGAATATGTATTACATAGTTGTCCTGGGTTCAGCAGTAGCAGTCATTTTTCTCCTTAGTAGCTGGTGCAGTGCTGTGTTTTGACTTTCGGCCTGGGAACTGAGCTGATAACGCTCAAATGTTTGGTCTGGCCAAGGACTTTTCTGAGTCTCATGCTGTGCCAGGGAGAAGGGGAAGCTGGGAGAAAGCAGAGACAGGACACCTGACACAAACTAGCCAAAGAGGTATTTCATACCACAGCACGTCATGCCCAGGATGTAACTGAGAGTTACTCAGAAAGGCTAAGGACTGAGGGTTTGGAGGAGGCATCGGTGAGTGCTCGGTCTGGTGGGGGAGGGCGAGTTATTGGCCGGCTGGTGCTGAGGTGTTGTATTCTCTTCCCTTGTTATTTCCTTTATCATTATTATTGGTGGTAGCAGTAGTGATTTGTGTTATACCTTAGTTGCTAAACTGTTCTTAACCCATGGGAGTTGCATTCTTTTGATTCTCCTCCCTATCCCTCCAGGAGCAGGGGGAGGCCAAGAAGGGGGGAGTGAGTGAACAAGCTGCCTGACTGGTTTTAAACCTCGACAATAGTAAATATTGAATTTGTGTTAAGTAGACCAAGGAATCATAGAATCATATCATACTTAGGGTTGGAAAGGACCTTAAGATCATCTAGTTCCACTCCCCCTGCCATGGACAAGGGAATGACTGAAGTATTTAAATTTTTTATGTTCATCCACCAGTGATAGGGGCTTAGCATACAGACATCTGAACTGTATACCTTTGCCTCTCCTTATAAACAGACACGCAGACTACATTCACATGCAAAAATTAAGAGGACCTGGCTTGACCACTAGCGCATGGCTGAATGACAGACATCCTCACTGTCAAAGGTTTCCAATAAAAACTTTGGCTTTCACAGAGCCAGTTGGAGTGATCTGGTCCAAAAATTTCAAGTAAATTTGAAATTAAGTAATATATGGTTGGCCAGAGGTCTGGTTTAAGCTCCTTCTGTGGTCCCCATCTACATAGCAGGTTATGTGGAAAAAGAAAACAGAGCATTATCCAGTTGGTAGCTTTCCTCTGGCTTGAAAATCAGATTATTTTTTTTTCCAGTAGCTTTTGTTCATCATAATAATCCTGAAACTTTTCATTCTATTCCACTGGAGACTACTATCATGGACAGTGTTGAAATTTTTATAGAATCCAAGTACAAACATAGAATTTCTCCTTAAGCTCACCGACTTAACAAATTTCTGAGGTACAACTTTCTCCCACAGGATCTACATTAAGTCTTTTCAGAATAGCAGTAATCAAAACCCATTACTTATCACTTAAATTTTATTTGTCTGTAAATACATAACATATTTATCACTTATAACATTTTTTTTTTTTCTTTTGCCTAAACCCCTTTGTATTTAACTTGCTAAGAACATTGATTCTGTAAGGTTAGCTAAGTTGGCAGTTCTAATTGTTCCTGTATTCAGGGAGCACTGCCTAAGACGACATGACAATAAATAAACAACTAAAATTGATAGATTTTGTAGCATTTTGCTTGAAGATTTACATATGGAAACTGCAAAATTGAAATTACATAGCAGTATTTGGAAGTAACAGGTTTTGTGGTTTTCAAAAAAGAGATAAAATAATCATAGGTAAAAAAATGTCACTTGTGAGTTAGTATCTGGAAGAATGATTTTCAATGGTTTAGATTAATTGTGCCTTTTTCATGATAATTTGAAAGCAGATTTTTCAAGTAGAGTGGCTATTAACCCTAGTATAATATTTAATAATATGTAACTGCTGTCTTTTGCTTCTTTACATTCTCCTTTCATTCAAAAGATCTTTTATATAAAAAAACAGTCTTTTTATAATATAGTAATACTCTCATCTCATCTGAAATCTTCATATATGTTGCATTGTAATAAAGTATGATGGCAGAATATGTAGAGAAACTAAACATTTATATTCTTGGACCTTCTGATATTTTACTTTACTGTGATAAAGCATCTATCAGCCTAAAAATTCTTGATGCAAATTCCAAGTACAAGTGGAAGAGGTGGATAAGAACAGATTCCACAAAATTTTTACCAGATAACAAAGCTTTTTTAAATACAAGTCAAGATTATTTCTAATTCTGAAACACCATAAAACACAAAATAACACAGAATAGATCAGATATATTGAATCAAATTAAATAATCTATTTTCTACGTAAACTTAGTTTTTATAAACTAATAATTAGGGTACTGTATCTATACCTTTGAAAATTACATTGGAAAGATTTCCAGTAAAATATTTTAAGTGAAGAGTCAGCAAACACTGGAAGAAGTAACCACAGCTCATGGTATATAATCAGGATGTGGAGACTTCCGATTAACATCTTCATTTTCTCTACCTTTGTCGATGAACACAGACGTGTGCTGCGGATTATGACTTGGGTTTCTTTTTTCCCTTTTTTTTCAGAATGAGCATTGTTTTGACTTTAAATGTGAACACACTTTTGTGGTCCATTACTGATTAAAGAGTGAGAGACAATTTTGTACAAAAAAATATGCATAAATATATAAAATGTATATTTATACATAAATCTATATTATATATAACAATGTATATCTATTAATATATATTTATATATATTTATATATAAAATTATATACATTTAGTATATTAAATATATTAAATATCAATATTCGCATAGGCTTTATTTCTTAAACTGTCCTGTTAATTTCCAGTGCATGAGAACTAGCTGTTAAATAAACAGTAAAATCTTTAAGGTCTGAAGAAAAAAATGTTTACATTGATTAAGAAAGTCACACATTAATGCATGAACCAAAACGTCCTGAGAAATGCCAGAAAAACCTAGGCATGATCTGACCTGTTTAGGTAGGATTAATCTTAAAATTCTTATTAAAAGGCTATAAAAATCACCCATATATTAGTCTTTACCAGAGTAAACCTACTCATTGCACCTGTGCATGTTGTCAACCATTTACTTTTTTTTTTTTTTATTCTACAGTTAACAGCTCACAGATAAAATATCCTTTCCTATCTTAGGTGACAGTATTATCAATATTAAGATTCAACAGAAGAGTGAATACAATATCTGAAAAACCTTTCTTTTACTAGTAGACAGAGTAAGCTTTTATATAAAAGAGGGCATATTAGGAAATTGGTATTCATACGGTAGGGCTCCTGGTAACTATATTTACTCCCACCAATCTCTTCTGCACTTAAATTATGCATTTTTACTAAAAGTGTGGAGTTTTGTCATTTACTTGTAGTAATCCAAAGCTTTATTTCATCAGTAATGAAGTCTCTTATTACACTTCCAATGTCACCTAGAGAGGAAGATTTCTTAAGAGTGAGTAAAGCAGCTGTTGTCTAGTAGGGAGGAAAATCGAAGACCTGACACTTGGCAGCTACAAATTTGTATACAGTTTAATAGCTGAAAGGCTGTGTACAAGAAAACTGCAGGCTGCTGACTTCCTGGGCCCAGCACACTTAGGTGTTGTAAATTATTGTGGCTTAATCAAAAAGGGATTCTTCATTTTTCATAGTAATAATTTTTTAAAGGTGCCTATTGTTTCCTTAGTCCGGTCACGAATCCTAGTTTCCAAAGTTCTTCAGCTTTACTGAATGTCAGATATATAAACAGTTCGTACATATATATATATATATATATATATATATACATACATACTTCTTTTGAGTTCATCACAAAAACACAATTCCAGTTTAAATAAATAGCACCTGAAGAGGATGCCTAGAATAATGTTTAGTAAGTATAGGAAAAGAAATGTTGACGGGTATCTTGAGGAAACCATGGTATCTACTGTGGTTTTGACAAAGTTGCAGAGAGGATTAGTTGCTTGAATTCAAAATACTTAAAAATAAAATCAGTGTACAAACACTTTCATTTATATGAAGCATGCTGCTTCTAGCTGTTGTTAATAAATCATGTCTTCACACTTGGATCAACTTCACTTTGTTACCAGGGTGGATAAACAGATGAACAAAGCCCAGATATGAAGTAGAGCTTAATTATTCAATCCTTTAATCTTCCCCAATACCAGTAGGTGATAAATTTTAATGACAGTATAAAAAAAACATCTATTGCCTATAGTCTCTTACCATAGTAGGAAAATTCTGGGGGTCTTACTCAAATGAAAACATACTTTTGTTACTAGTAAATGAGTGTGAAGTAGGAGAGAAGCATGGTACCTTTATTAGTGTCATTATTTTTCACTTAAGCTGTAAAACTTTCCTGAAATCAGTGGATTTCCACAAGGCAGATGAAATCAACACAAAATCTCAAAAAAAGCACCATAAAGTAATGTGTAATATTAAACCCAGAGAATTCTTTTAATATACAGTAAATCTTACAACATTACACTTATTTTGGTTACTTTAGTCTCAGGAGTGACTAGCATGATATCTACCAATGACCTGATTTAGTCAGTAATGGAAAATGATTATGATTATTATCAGCTTCCCCCTTTTCTTAGGTGTTCTAACAGTGTATTAGGACTTCGACTTTTGAAAATTGTTGTTAAAATTGTTTAAAAATCTTTATTGCTAGTCTTTTTATATATCTACGATTCATTTGTAAAACTGTTGTAATTTAACCCCAGCAGGCAACTGAACACTACACAGCTTCTCACTCACTTTACCCCCCACCACCCCCCCCAGTGGGATGGGAAAGAAACTGAAGGCTTAAAGTGAGAAGACTCATGGGATGAGATAAAGACAGTTTAATAGGCAAAGCAAAAGCCACACAAACAAACAAAACAAAACAAGGAACTGTTTCACCACTTCCCATTGGCAGGAAGAAGTTCAGCCATCTCCAGGAAAGCAGGGTTCCGCTACATCTAAAGTTACTTGGGAAGACAAGTAACTTCACTCAGAACATCCCCCCTTTCCTTTTTTCCCAGCTTTATATGCTGAGCATGAATCCATATGGTATGGAATGCCCCTTTGGTCAGTTGGGATCAGCTGTCCCTGCTGTGTACCCTCCTTGCTCCTTGTGCACTCCCAGCCTACTCACTGGTCAGATGGTGAGGAGCAGGAAAGTCCTTGACTCTGGGTAAGCGCTGTTCAGCAGTAACTAAAACACCCCACAATTATGAACAGTGTTTTCCACACAAATCCAAAGCATAACCCCCTACTAGCTCCAATGAAAGCAATTACCTCTATCCCAACCAAAACAAGCAGAAAATGAAATAGCAAGCATCTGTCAATGACAAATAATTTATGTCTTCTATCTACTTATCTATATTATCCTGTTGCCAAAAATTATAATGAATAACCTTGCCCTAGTGAACATTGCACTAGTATTTTCCTATAAGTGCATCTTAGTATCCTAAAGGGAACTGGTTGTGAGAAAATGCAAGAAAATCTTGGACAGCTTATAACTTTTGCAATTAACTTGACAGTAACTAATTGCAACCAAAGGTTGTTACAGAGGCTTCCTGCTAGGAAGTCTAAATGGTGTACATAAAGTAGATAAATAATGTGATGTATAAACGAAGGAAAAAGAAACTACACTCATGTACTGAAGTGATGACAGCTATGAAACTACCTAGAGAGATGACGGAGAGAAGGGTCATTCTTCTCTGTCATGAAGTAATCACCTGCTACTCAGTAGGCACAATCAAAACAGCAACATCATTTCCACTCAATGCAAATTCTCCTCTGGGTTTTGCATACGCTTTAGCGTATGCATGTCCTGGTTTGGGGACTTTTTGTCATTCTCATTTTTCATGTACTGGATTTTCAATACATTGCCCTTACTTTCTCATTCACTATAAACTTTCTTATCGTGCTGTTTAGACATAAAGGTGGTCAATATATTGCTAGTCTTAGACACTGCATCCAGTCACTCACTGGGGATGTTTCAGATGTCCATCATTTATAGTAGGTGTGATATTTATATTGTAGGTCTGCAACACTAATATGTGCAGCAAACTTTGCCATTTTTCCGCTGAAAAAAGAAAATATCGGATTTTTCTGTATGCCACATTTTTAATTGCAGATAAGTACATGTTTTCTGACTTACATGATGCTTTGGCTGTAGCACAAAATTATCATACAGCACTCACCTTCTAATAAAAGAAAATTCAAAAATGTGAATCTTAGAAGGCTAAGACCCTTCATTCAAATATAGAGCCTATAGTTAAGTGACAGAATTCAGACTCTTGATATCAAGACAGTGATTTTCTGCCTGGCACTTCTATTTTTTCCACTTTTCAAATCCATGCCTCCTCAGATGTGTTTCACAAGGTGTCTCACTAACACTCACTGTGTTTCATACTAAACAGGTGAAAGCATACAACATGTATTTAAGAATATTACAATGGCAAAATCACCTGAGTAACACACAAAAGTATTTCCACTTGAATCTTTAAAAAGTTCGTCAGGCATCACCTGCTTTACAGAGGTAGATTGATTACTGTAATGCCAAGGAAAAAAAAGGTTTGCATCGAAGCAATCCTCCCCACTGTCGTGGAAAGGAGCGGAATTGCATTGGCTTCTCAGTTTTAACATACTTGGTTCAGGTGCCCTGGCGCTGGCAGCGTGGGCTGCAGGGCGGTCTCTGTGAGGAGAGGGCTGGGCTGACCCGTGCCGGACACAACCGGTTCCACAGGGCATGGCTGAACACCTGTCCTGGGTTTAGCAGTGGCAGTCATTTTTTCTCTTTCTTGGTAGCTGGTGCAGTGCTGTGTTTTGACTTTCGGGCTGGGAACAGAGCTGAAAAAAATGTTTTGGTTTGGCCAAGGACTTTGTGAGCCTCATGCTCTGCCAGGGAGGAGGGAAGCCGGGAGGAAGCAGAGACAGGACACCTGACCCAAATTGACCAAAGAGGTTATTCCATACCACGGCACGTCATGCACAGGAGGTGACTGGGAGAGTTACCCAGAAGGGCTAGGGTGGACTGCAGGGGTGGAGGAGGTATCAGTCGGTGCTTGGTCAGGCTGGGGGGGCAAGTTTTCTGTCGGTTGGTGATGAGGTGTTGTATTCTCTTCCCTTGTTATTTCCTTTATCATTTCTATTATTGGTGGCAGCAGTAGTGATTTGTGTTATACCTTAGTTACTAAACTGTTCTTATCTCAACCTGTGGGAGTTGCATTTCTTTTTGATTCTCCTCTCCATTCCCCTAGGAGTAGGGGGAGGGCAAGAAGGGGGGGAAGTGGGTAACAAGCTGTCTGGCTGGGTTTAAACCATGACAACACCGCATACAGAAGAGGGTGTTGCCGTATGGAAAATGTGTTTAAGACGCCGTAATAAAAAAAAATGATCGAAACAAAACAGAGCAGATAGCACACTGCAGCCTGGAGAGAGCTCATCCTGCAGCAGGGGGAAGTGTGAGGAGGAAGGAGGACAAGAGAGGAGCTGTTGGGGACTGACTGCAGCTCCCATTCATGGTCACCCAGTGCTGCTGGTGTGGTGGAAGCTAAGAAAGCCAGGAGTGAAGTTGAGCTTGGAAAAAAAATGGGATGAGAGGGGCTGGCAGTGGGGCAGGTGTTTGTTCCGGGGTGGTTTTTTTTGTTTGTTTGGGTTTGTGTTGTTTTTTGTTTTTTTTTTTTTTGGGTTTTTGGTGTTTGGTTTTTTTTGTTGTTGTTGGTTTTTGTTTGGTTTTTTTTTTTCGGGTGGGGGGGGTGTTTGTGGTTTTTTTTCCCCCCTACTGTCCATCTCTATTTTATTCTACCGTAAATTAATTTTCCCCAAGCCAAGTCTGTTTTGCCTGTGATTGTAATCTGCTAGTTTCTTGTCCTTATCTCCCTGCATTTGCCTTTTCATCTTACTTTCTCCCCCTATTCTACTGAGGAGCAGTGAGACAGCAGCTGGGTGTCTAGCTGCTGCCCAAGGTCGATATATCGCATTTAGTCATTCAGCCTGGATTTCAAATGAATTCTCCTGAAACTTTGAAAATGTGGGTGTCCCGTCTACCCGTGACAGGGGGAGCTGATCATGTACTTAACTGTTAGGACAAACCACAGGCCCTCCAGAAGTTGGAACAGGCAACAACCATTAATTTTATTGTAAACGTCCCTAAAACTGTGTCAAGGGGAATAGAAGTCCTTGTAAGTTCTTAGGAAAGATTGAAGAGGAGGGAGAAAGGCAGAAAGAAAGTAAAGAAGGAATTAAAGCAAGAAAAGAAAAAGAAAACAAGAAACATCCTTACCACCTTGTGGATCTAGCGGTGTTGTCGGTCAGCGAGTGGAAATCATTTCAGTTCGTCCTTTGTGGTCTTTTCAGTCCTTGTAGTCCGTCTACTGTGGTCCAGGGTGGAGGGGTACGCTACAAGGCTATAGGACGGTTGTTTTTTTCTGGAGTCAGATTCTTTTGGAATCCTCCCACAAGTGATGAATTGATGAATCGTTCTCAGCGGAGCTGGTGAGACCCCAGGCTAGTTACCTTCGTGTCCTAGTAGGAGATGCAGTGTTTGTGCGACTGTCTGCAGGCAGTTACGTTCGTGGCTTTGGGGCAGACAACACAGGAGAACCATCCCCCTCCTTCGTGGGACAGTATCTTCTGCTCTGTGCCGTTTGCCCAAACGATAACGAGCTGTCATTTCCTTCTATCTTTAGAGTTGAGACAAAACCCGAAAGGCTCTCTTGATCATCACAGTAAGTTTAAGAAATTTCCATTTAACAATTTAAATACCTTCGAATGTGGAGTTTCTGAAAACATATGTTAATGCCCCAGAAAACCTGGTATCACACTTGTCTAGGTCCTATCTGTGAGCTGTGTGGAAAAAACCTGGGCAACCTAGGGCTTCTAAAGTAACACTAGTTGCCTGTGTTCATGCATTGGACTACAGCCTTTGGGTGGGAATTTAGGTCCAAATTGTCTACAGAGTGATAGGTTTTTAGACTCCTTCACAGTCAATGAAGATCTGGTTGTTACAGTCAGTGCAATACAGTCTAGTTGTCTAAGTAACGAGAGGACTCCACTGGTTAACTGTACTAAGAACTTAAACATGACATTTCAGACTCAGATCATTCACCTACATCTAGGTACCTAATTTCAACTTTATTAGGATGATTAGGACATTTCTACAGGGGTGAACATACAACACAGGAACAATGAGAGACCCATTTTCTCCTTGACCAGCATCTAGAAAGCGAGGATATATTCTAGCAGCTTACATGGCAATCCTTGTTTACATTTAGGCAGGTGAAGCTCGTAAGCAGACACCTACATTAAGATGTTTACAGCTGTAGTTCTGGCCAACACTGGACTAACAGCAAATTCCTTTTGTCCCTGAAGTTTCTCCTGGAATTAGAGAGGAAAGAGGTGAACCTCTAAGCCTAATTTTAATCTTGCCACTATCAAAAACTGAACACAAAAAAGCACTGATATACACTGAAATTATTTATTAGTGAATTAGTAGACAGCTAAGATGGAGTATTACCAGTGATAATATTCTGAGACTATGCTAACTTTTTAAAATGTCTGACATTTACAATACATTTTTTTAATTTAGGACATAGGACAGATATATGTACCTTAGGTAGACACCGAAGGCTCATTTTATGGTTAATGAGGAAAATCTTTCATAAAGAACATTTATTATATTCTTACGCATTTAACATTATGATATTAACAGTATGATATAGGTAAATTATACTTTAAAAATGCCTATTTCAGTTCAGAAGCTCTAACCAGAAACCTAAGGATATCACCTAAGGCATGCACATTAACATAACAGGTTACTAAAGTTAGGTGAGGGTTTCCTTCAGAAATTACCATTATAGTGGATTGATGGCAGTGTGCATAGCTTAATGTTGAAATCTGAAATCTCTAATCATTGCATCAGATTCTAGCTCTTTCATTTCTTTTGTTCAGATAATTCTAGAGAAACCTCTGAAATGTAACATTGATGTTACGTGTTATTTTTGCTTTAGCAGAAATGCATTTCTTTATGCAAGTTGATATTGGAGACAAGAATTGTAAACAAAACAATGAGGCACAAAGGTGAAATATAAATGATGATAAAATTTATACCAAATCAATAATAATACACAATTAGCTATTTTAATTTTTAAATTGCTGGTATTTCTAGTAGTAAGGCAAAAGACTGAAACCATGGACAAATATAGGAAAAAACTCCTTCTGTGATCATTTAAATACCCGTACAGCTGATTCATAGTTAAATGCATATACTTTCAGTTGGAACAAGAAATGTTCTATTTTGACATTTTAAAACCAATAATATAGCACATATCAACACAGATGTTCAAGGTCCAGCGTTTGCTAGGGAAAACCTACCAATTCTATAAGGTATATTTTTGCCATGTGAGATTGTTTCCTTTTCAGTTAATTTTTAAAATATTAAGTAAATTATAATTAAGAATGCAATGGTCTTTTGCAAACTTATAACAATAGCTTACAATATATTATGCCATGATTAGCTAAAGTGAAAAGAATAAAATCCACTGTGAATAAAAATGTTTATATAGCAAAAGTAGTCATCTTTATGGCCAGTTGTACATAGTTCAAGATTTTTCAGTATCTGAAGGAGAGTTAAATATAGTGGCACCGTTGGTTTTTTTTAAAGAATCACAATTACTATAGTTAATTACAACATTTACAGACATATTTCAACTGTCAAGTTTTAATGAAGTCAGTTTAGAAATTAGCTTAAAAAGACCAGGTAGCAAAAAATTACTTTGGAACTGAATGTATTTCAACCTTAATATAAGAGAATGGTGTTTCTTTATTTAGAATACACTACATATACAATTTAAAGTTAAAATGTTTCTAAGTTTTGCATTAAACATCAAAATTAACAGAGCTTGTAACAATAATTCAAGCTATTACATTGTCTTGGGCTCTTTTCACTGTTTTGAATGACACTGAGAGTGTCAATACAGGTGACTGCATCTCAAGCACAGCAGTTGCTGTTCGCTCTGAACAAAAGAAATATTTTTTGTGACTTCAGAAATAACATAAAACAAGGAGATAAATATTGGTTTATACATGGAACAACCTGTCCCTGTCTACACTGAATACGTATTTGGCAATAAAGAAATACTTCTCAAATCACAAAATATATTCTGCAACGCTACATATGCAAAATGCTTCACCTTTCTGATTCAATCAAGGATGTGGTTCATTGCATTAGTGCTGCCTCACTGAAAAGTAAGAGTGTGAAGAAATATGATCTGGTTTGCCTTGCATAACTATTTTCTAAATACTTCATGGAGGTATTCAAGTATTTCTGGAAGTTCTAGTCAGCTGGACATGTGCAACCATTAGGAAATGTTTGCCATTCCATGCCTTGCCATTCCCTGCCTTGCGTTCTCTTGAGAATGGCACATTCTGAAAAGCTAGGTGGCCAATGAGGCAAAGAGTGCCAGTGGTTATGGCAACTATCCAAACACACAAGGCTATGAGGTTTAGGTTATTTTGAGCCTGATGGGAACAGTTTGCCTGTTGCAGGGGATTAAGGTATGCTACCAGTACATTGCTGTGTTCTAGGAAATTTTTTGGTTGCTTGAGGAACTCTTACTTTGAGCCTGTGAAGCAAATTACAGAATGGTCTGAGCTAACTTTAACATTATGCAAAGTATGTTAAAATGGTAAAGCACTTGCTGTGGTGCCCTGTTCCATAAAATTATTACTGCTTTGGTAAGCAGAGACCTGGAGATTGTCCTCTTTCTTTCAGATTACTGCTAACTCCAAGTGACTTAAAACAGGTCAGAAATACTAGTGTTGCCCACATCCAGAATAGATAAAAATCAATATATTTATGGTAAAAAATGTTGCTGATTATGCAAATAGAAGAAATTGAAGACTTAAGCTATTTATACCAAGACTAAATCTGACTTTCCTTTTTGTCCAAATATCTGCTCTATTAGCCCTGACCAGAAAGTCTTTGTTCTACGAGAACAAATAATTACTGTATGAAATCAGATGTGATCCTAATCATGAATTAAGATGGTTTTGATGCAGTGAACTGTAAAATTCTGCTCTTTTTCTTCAGTTACCATAGATTCTGCTTTTTCATCACGTAGATTTCTAGCAAATTGAGCTAGTTTAATATATGGCTAACAAGTATTAGAGCTGATTCAAAGTGGAGGTGGGGTGTGTCTGTCCACATAGTCAAGTGTAGAGGAACCTAAGAAAGTCTCACATGTTTTTTTCAGTGGGAAAACACGTAGATTCTACCTTCTTATGTGATTGAATCTTCATTTTGCATTTTTCTTTTTGAAGTGTTTCGAACCACTGAATGTTACTTTTTCTTTTTTCCATATGCATTGACAGGTGTATGTGACACAAGCACCTAAAATTTGCTTGCTGTGGAACTAGAAAAACATATGAATTAATCTCAGAAAATGTTTTCAGTGTTACAGATAGATGCCTGGTAAATCACCCATTGTATGTCAGTGTTCACTGTAAAACAGATGGGCTAGTAACTCACAGCTCCCTTTTATTAGGATGTTCATGATAAAGTTAAATATAATTAAGTACTATGAATTTTAAATTGTGTGAATAATGACATGATTAGAATATTAATAGTATTTGTATCAAATGGTGTAAATGTGTGACAATAAACTTCCTGCCTCCTAGAACCTAACGTTTTTGTCATCATTGCCAACTGTCACAGCCTTCACCCTTTCTGTCACCAGGCTGATGACAGGATAAATTTACTACCCAACTTGGAACTGTCTCATTAATCCTTGCAAACTGTTGGCTGCTGAGACAGCTGTGGATTCTCATCCTGTTTGTATGACAGTCTACTGCTTAATGTCAATCAGATGATAGTATTTCATGAAATAATAAGGAAATATAACTAATAGGTTTGCAATAGAAAAAATATACCTGCACAAATACTGTGTTTAACTAATGCATCTGTGCTTATCTCATGGACTTTTTCAGAAATAAGTGAGAGGCAGTCTTACAATAGCTGACTATCTGCTCTCACTTTGAGTTGCCTGACTCAGAATTCTTTTCTTCAGAGGCTAAAGAGAACGAGTTGTGAGAAAAGTCCTCTTTCTGTGTGTTCTGCAGTCTTCTGCACCAAGACAAAGTGAATGTAACATATTCCAGTCCCAGTGATGAGAACTACATACCCATCATTGACTTAATTTTAATTTTTAAAATGGTTCCAGTTTTCAATAAACAGATTCTTCATTGATGAATCTGCGCAACAATGATATGCACATAGATCATGTCCATAGGTCTGAGAGGTTTCTGTAAAAATTCTAAAAACATGAAACTCTCCCAGTTTAAAGTGGAAATTGGGGGTTCGGGGTGGGAAATCAAGTCAAGTTCTACCAATTTTTTTTTGCAGAGTTGGCAAGGCTGTTACTGTAGCTTTAAGGCTTTTGCTACCCTTGTGTAGCCACAGGGGTTTTAAGACTGACTTTGTACTCTTAAGACTATTTTTGATTTTGAAATGAAACAGGTAATAGGTGGTGATTTGTTGAAGGAATAAGCACTGGTGACCTCATAAATTGAGTTCAGTTTTGTGTTTCACCTTCTTCATAACAGTTATCAAGGAACTAAATTTATTAAGTCAAAACTCAAGGGATCTGAAACTATTAAAACTTAAGGCAGTGGAAAATATTTTCTGAAACTCAAGGGAGGCAAAAATGTGAGCATATTGTGTTTTTGTGTGTGTCTGTATGTGTAAGTAATCTAAACAGGACTTCATACTGTTTCTAACTCAGAATTAAAAGCATTATGGAAAAGGTAAACACTTCCCCTGTTGTTAGCATAGGGGCAAACACATAAGCACTGGAATGGTTATATGAGGTGCTTTATTGCAGCGCTGGGAAAACAGGGGTATGCACCCAAACCTGGTTTCAACCTCGTCATATCGCGCTTGCAATTTATACACATTTAGCACGGGTTACAACATTAGCTAATGCATATGCATTAGGATTGCCACCTCATAAATGTTACGACATCAGCCTCTTCTACGCTTGCGCAGCCCCCTCTGGTGGTCGTCTGCTGGTCGTTCCGATGAAGTAAGGAGTCTTCCTCAGATGAAATAAGAGGTCTTCCTCAGGCTGTCCTCTTCACCTTTTCCCTTACTGGGACATATCCCAACCCTTGTGTGGATTACATTTACATTACAAACCCATTTTCTTATCAGCTTTCGGTATGCTCTTCTGGATACCTCATGCATAGGTTCTACTTGGGTATAGTCTCCAGTACATACTCTTCTAAATCCACCCATAAATCCACCCATACACCTTTCACCATATATGGTTATGCTATTAAGACTACCGTTGCAACACTGGTTACAGAGCAGCTGTGATACAAAACTGCAAAGTTACAAAATTTTCTAATATACAAAATCCCACTATTGATTTATAAATTTCTCAAACATAACCATTTCTACTATTTTATACAATTGTTTTATCATAAAAACTTCGCCCTTTTCCAACACTGTGAACTGGAGAAGTGATGACAATTCAAACTCCGTAAGATACCTTCCTGCCTTCAAACCATGAAAATCAGGATACCCTGTTATAACCACATTATAGGAAGAACTTGCAGGATAAGGAAGAATTTGGCATCTCTAATTGTTATGAAAAAAATTGCACAATGAAATAGAAAATACAAGAGACAAAACTCAGCGGCTTTCTAGCCATTCTGGTCAAATGTTCTTTTTGTTCCCAGTTTCCTGCTAATACTTTAATAAAACTTTAAAACAAGATACTCAAAGGGAAGGAAAGATTTTCAGAGGTGCTAAATATGTTTGATTTTTATGCCAAACACTACTTTAAACTTGTAGAAAAAAAAAAAAGCCCAGATAGTGAAACATATCTGCTACAAAGATATTGTAACTTGACTTCACATTTTTAAGAGAACTCTGAACTGAAAAGGGAATCTTTAAAGACATCTCCTCTCTTAAGGAATAACCTGATTCATTTTTTAAACATAAGACATAAAAATTACATTTTTGCCAAAACAGAAAACCAGAATATGTCCTTGAAAATTATTTCTAAATACTACAAAGAAGAAAAAGTGGGGTGGGGGTGCCGAGGAGAAAGAGATATTGCAACCTAAAAATGAATCATGTTTTTATCCTTATATATACGTGGGAAGTAAATTTGGAGCTCTGGAGACAAGGGTTCAGTGTCTGGCATTGATGGAGTTCTTGCAACATTAGCTTTATTGTGCAACTTTACAAGTCCATGCAGCTTCCAGTCTTTACAGCTGAGAGATGATGTGAATCCTCTCTGAGCATTCCCCAAGAGGGTAGCTGTAAGAGACATGGCTAGACTACACAAAGCACTACAGGCATTTCCATACAATGTTCTTTCTAGTCAGTGACTTCAGTCTCTGAGCAGGCATACAATTGTTTGCAGGTTAATCATTATTTAGGGTTTTGTTACTCTGACCATAAATTTCTTAAATGTATATCTCCATATTTAATGCTAGAGATCTCTAGGTATTTTTTTACTAGCTTGATATCCATCTGAGATTCTCACTGCACTAAGCCTTGCTGACATAATTTTAGGGAAAGGTTTAGATTATTCAGTTAAATAGTATATATTTTGGGATAAAATTCCTTCACTATATTCTCTGGTCCAAGTCCTCTTTCATATACAGAAACAGAAAGCACATATCCACAGTGCATCCTGCCAGAAGGTTAACATGAAATTTGAATATCAAAATGGGGCTGTGTCACCTTAAGAATGTCCCTTTTCTAGCCTGTCTGGAGGATGAGAGTTTAGTGTTTGGCTATGTATTGTCATGCAGTGGAGGATTCAGATTCCATGTCCTGTGCCTGCTGGGTAACTAATGATAACAATAGACCATTATATAAAAGCTAGATGTTAAGGAGAGTGCCAACAGATATCTTTTGTAAAGTGGTTGTGACTGCTGTATGTCTTGACGAATTTAGGGCTGTCACTATACATTAGGAATGCTCTGTACACAGGAGTTATGGGTTCCCCTGTGAGCCTAAGCAGTACCTTGTGCTGTCTCTGTATGGCTCTGATACTTAACTAGGAGTTGAGTTTCTAGCAGCTGAGCTTGGAGAACTAGCACAAATACCTGAGT
This sequence comes from Neopsephotus bourkii, assembly GCF_033783945.1. Lineage (NCBI taxonomy): Eukaryota > Metazoa > Chordata > Aves > Psittaciformes > Psittacidae > Neopsephotus > Neopsephotus bourkii. The sequence goes on along the minus strand of NW_026901872.1, from coordinate 4,040,551 downwards.
TTAATTGTCTTGAGATCCGTCCAAAGATGAGCTGCCAGTTAATTTAAAACTCCCTTGAGGTTACTCTGAACTGATTAGCAGGCTGGCTGAGTCAGTGTTCTGAATTCAAGTACTTCAATACTGTCTAACTCCCATGTTAGGGAAAGTTTTGATGGCTTAAATCTAGAAATTTATGCATTTATGCTATGTTGCCCATTCTGTGACACAGACTGGTATATTTAATACAATACTACATTGCTTTCTCACAGTTTTATAAGATGACATGCTTAAATGTTTCTTATATGTTTTTGGTATAAATGGAAGGTCTTTAAAAATTTCAACAGGTAAATGCACCTAGATTTTCATGAGGTGTGACGAGAGATCAGGGGCGACCATGAGGGAAGATCATCAGGGGAGGGCTGGGGCAGTCATGAGGGGACAGGAGAAGCAGTGATGAGAGGTGAGGGAAGATTGTGAGGGGAGAGCAGGGGCAGACATGGCCATGAGGGAAGATCTTGAGGGGAAAGGCAGGGTGCCCATGAGGGGTAGAGGTGACAGCTATATAATGTGGGCCACTGTGAGGGGCAGATGAGGGGTCGCTGTGACTGGAGATCATGAGGAGCAGCCGTGAGGGGAGATCAGATTGGCCTTAGTGACAGTGTTTAGTGGTGGGCTTGGCAGCCTTTGAGTAACAGTTGGGCTCGATAATCTTTGAAAGATGGAAAACAGGGTCTGCTACATACCAGGGCTATTTGTTCATCCCTTGCTTGGATGAACATCCCTGAGAACTCAGTTGACAACCTGCTCTTCTTCCTGCAAAGTCGCCCGTCACTGCTCTCTTCACAGGTTGCTTGTCACTTGCTGTCTCATGCAGAGCCTGGCAACCTTCCCATTCAGTAGTGTTTTTAGATAGGTGAAGCCATGATTACCTTGAACCAAGCAAAGCTAGGTAGTTTTACCTTCTCTCCCCAGAAAAGCTCTTCCGGTGTTTGCTTTTGGGAGCAACAGGAGGCACCTGCAATGGTAATGTGTAAGTTAGCAGGGGGCAAGAACCTCCCTGCCCAATTGCTAACCTGGCTCTGAAAGGCACATCCCTTGTATGGGTTTGTTCACCTCAGCTGAGCCAGCTGTGGTGGGATCGATGCACAAAGCACGATGGCTAACCTGCATCAGCCTCACTCTGCACTTTGGCAGAGCTGCAGGCTAATGGATAACTGTGCTTATCCCTGCAGCAGCAGCCTTACCTTCTGAGGGGGGAGGCTTTTGTTGCCACACTGCTTGTGAACTTCACATACCTCTGCTGTTTCTGGTGCTGCTCCCAGTGCTGGTGGCTCCTCACCTGAAGCTCTGGCCAGCCCAGCCATCTCCTCCCCAAGGAGTTCCTCACGATGGTTGATGAGGAATTCCACCAGCTGTGTCACCTGCACAGGCAAACCACTGGTTTCACCAAGGTGGTTGATAAGGGCTCAGCCTCTCCTAGCCGAGCTCTTCCTGGCTGCTGCCCAATGGTTTTGCTGAAGGAGGAGGCAGCCAGGGCCTTCTGAGCAGCAAAGCTGGGCCTGGGTAGCTGTAGCTGGCTGGTGAACACAACATACCTTCCCTGTCTCCTGTGCCAGATCATCAAAGGGCAGCTTATGGGGTGGGCTGAGAAGGCTTGGCCCTAGGCAGATGGCCAGGTTCCTGGCTGTCATCTTGTTGGTGGCCACGCTCCTGGTGATGTTACTGAGTACGGACAGCAAGTGCCTGAGCAGGAAGAGGTTGACTTCAGGTAACTTGCTGGCACCCTGATGGAACAGGAGCACAACGTTAGTGGAGTCAGTGTTGACAGCACAGGTCTCCCAGGCTGATCTCACCCAAGGACACCGCCTGGTCTACAGCAGAGGGACTGCCTTCGCTAGAAACAACCACTTCCCTTCCTCCCTGCCCTTCAGAAAGAGGCCCTTGCTGGAGCAAGCCCCAATGCCTGCACAAAGTTCTCCATAGAGAGAAATGTTTTTCTGTGCCCCTTTCCCTCCAGACATAAACCCCACAGCCGCAGGAGGTGGCTTGCAGAAACTATGGCTATTTCAAGCAGGCCACTGCTTTGTATTGGAGTCCTGGCCTGTGCCAGTCCCTGCAGAGAAGGCAGACTGCTGGCATGCTTACTTAGTCTTTCAGCGCTGCCAGCCTCTGCTGCCTGTTGGTCTTTTCCAAGGTCCACTCCTTGTATATCTAGACATCAAGGAGCTTGGAGGCGAACTTGCGCAGGAGGTCCTGCAGTGGCAAGGGCTCTGCGTGAGGCTTTGGCCACCACCCCCAGGAGCACTCACAGCATCCCAGGCCCTCCGACTCATGGGCAGGCAGCTCGGTGTGGGGGTTGGAATGTATCGAAACTGTCAGAGACCGTGGGAAGGAGGATTCACAGCAGGCAATTAAGAGTGACCCCTCCCTGACGGGTAGTTGGAAGATGTTGGAAGTGGCAAGGAACAAGGATGTCAGAACTGGAAAGAGGATGTTTGTAAGAAAGATCAGATAAACCTTTTGCCCGATGTTGTAAATGTAACCACAAGGCAGACACAGATGTGCTTGGCTAATTGCTTGAAAGCACATAAATATCGTGTAATCCTTGTAATAAATGATCCAGCTTGTACTCTACCTCTGGGTCCGTGCCTTCCATCCTCACAGCTGGGTTTCCGCTTCTGCTCCTGTATGTGCCCGCCAGCACCAAGAGAGCTGGGAGCTGCTGGCCTCCAGGCCAGGAGAGCTCACCTTGATGATGACAGCCAGCAGCAGCACAGATTGTCTTAGGAGCTAGACTTCCAGCCCGCTGTTGAGGGCCATCCTGATCTCACAGGAGGTGCTCTCACTGGCTGCCTGCTGAAAGATCCCCTCCATGGGTGGCCCGTGCTCCTTCAGTAGAGCCAGCAGTCCTGAGGGGACAGAGGAGAGCAGTGGGGCAGGTGCTGGGGACAGCCCCTCTGTGGAGGAGCTGATGGATGGGATGGGATGGGATGGGATGGGATGGGATGGGATGGGATGGGATGGGATGGGATGGGATGGGATGGGATGGGATGGGATGGGACAGGGTGGGATGGGATGGGATGGGATGGGTTGGGATGGGATGGAGATCCCCTGGCCAGGCTGGCTTGCCTGGATGGGCTGGGGCAGCATGCTGTCCTGGCTGCACAGAGCTGCCAAGGAGCCAGCTGAAGGGAACTCCTCAGCCAAGAGAGCTCGACAGCCCTGGCGCCTCTGCTGCAGCCGAGGTCCCTGGACACGCAAATGGCCAGGGCAGCGTCCTCCTGCAGGTCCCACTTGCTGCTAAGGGAAACAGAGCAAAGAGGCCCGGAGGAGAAGCACCAGGAAAGCGCTCCCAGAATCCCTCCGTGCTGTCTTGCCACTGCCAAGGGTGCAAGAGAGGTGTCGTTGTTTGGGAGCTGACCCTGGGGCTCAGCTCCTCCCTGCCGCAGTGTGATGGGTATGATTGTTCCCTGTGGGAATGGCAGTGGCAGCCCCATTGCAGCATGTGTGCCTGCCTGCAAGAGCAGGAGAGAAGGGCCGTCCTGCCCCTGTCTTCTCCCAAACTCACCAGCTCTGTGGCCACGTCCACCTTCATTGCCAGAGGGAATGGGAGGTGGCAGCTGTTTGGCACCTGCAAGAAATGTGCTGCACTCACCAAGTGTGCTGGGGGTCCTGCAGCAGAAAGGGTCCCCAGAGAGCTGAATCAGCCCCTGGCTGTGTCTGAGAGATTGGAATGGGTTTGATTACACCCCAAGTGACCCTTACCTGAGCCTGGCACTGGAGCAGCTTCTCCAGGCTTCAGACGTGTAGTGTCATCGCCTGGACAAGGAGAAAAGAGCAGAAGGTGAGGAGCGTTGCAGCTGATGCTGACCTGGGCAGCACCTGGGGGGCAGAGTAAGAGGCAGGAGGGACACTCACAACATTTTGGCCGCTCAGCTCCTTCAGCACCAGCATCATGGAGGTCAGCTGGGTGACCAAGGGTACCTCCACTCCTTCAGGTGGTCTGTGCACTAGGAAGAGGCAGAGAAAGAGCTGTGTGAGACCCAAGCCAGCTCTTCCCTCTGCTGCCAGCCTGGGGAGCAGGGGAGCACTTCCATGCTTGGTACGGCTTGACAGTAGAGCAGGAGCAGCAGCAGTGGCAAGGATGGGGCTGGGCAGGTGTTAGCTGGACACAGCTGGGTGAAGGAGCTCTTCAAGATGTGCCAAAGAGTAGGCTACTGCATCAAGCCCTTGATACCTTCTCACTCTAATAGCTGTGTGGACACCTAGCCCAAACAGAGACACAGCAGAAGTTAGAGTGAGCCAAATCCCACCCTAGTTTTAGTTTCCTCTTCTACCAAGAGAGTTTGCATTCTGTATCCTCACAGCTGAGACCTAATGGAAGTATCGTCCATACAGTTTCTATTGCTTCTGCAGTTCTGAGCAAACGCTGGGGCTAAAGGACTCTTTTTTTGCTGTCTGTCTCCTGTCTGTCCCCCCCCCCCCCCCGATAGGGAGGAGAATCGAGAAAAGGTGAAACCTGTGGAATGAGACAAGACAGTTTAATCATTGAATTAATACTGTTATTTAACAGGAACAATAATAACTTGAGATAACAAAAAGAGAAAGAGCAAGAAAAGAGTTGCAGCCCAAAAAGCCAACAGTACCCTGTTGTGAGAGGTTGTGGCTGCTGTGAGAGACTGATCTGAAATCAGACTCCATTGTCCATTGTCTCAAAGATTGGTACAAGAAGCTGAGATGGGACTCCACCATTCACTGCCTGAGGGATGAGTGGGTAAGAGCTGAGGTAAGACTCTTCCATACATTGCCTGGGAGAAGGGTGGAAAGAGCTGGGGTAAGACTCTTTCATCCATTGCCTGGAAGAAGGGTAGGAAGAGCTGAATTGTAACTCCACCATCCAATGCCTGAGGTATGAATGAGAAAGAGCTGATAAGACTCTTCATCCATTACCTCGAGGATTGGTGTGAGGAATTGTTGCCCATTATCCCAAGAACTGCTGCAGACACTTCTGTGTGTGCAGACACATGCAGTTGGCTGCAAGACAAGAAAAACTGGTCCACCAGGAACAGGAACAGGTGACATGAAGGACATAGGTACTCCCCCCAACTAATAATAAAAGGGGGAGTAAAACATCACCAAGATGGGTACCTTCAAGGGGACTCCAGAAGGACACCTCCAGAAGGACACCCACCAGTGATGGATTCTTGGGGGGCACTCTGCTCCGATACCAACTATGAACCCTGAAGAACTCCCACCACCAATGACGACAACAACTGATCCCCGGGACACCACTGAATCCACGGTGGTGACTATCTCTCTGCACCCTGAATTTTTCCTTCATTTTCTACCTTTTTTCCCTATCTGTTCTATTGCTATCCCCCTTATTGCAATAATTTCCCTTTTTATAATAATTGTCTTTTTGTAACTTGTAATAAACAAACTGTCCCATTATGGTACTTGACCTCATTTGTGTCTTAATTTCACTCTTGGAATCTCAGATTGAAACAGGGTCTGGCACTGTGGATTTCCTCCAATTGGACTCTGACAGCTGCATCAAAAGGAGAGTGATCAGCAGGTTGAAGGAGATGATCCTGCCGTCTGCTCTGCTCTCATGAGACCTCACTTGGAGTACTGTGTACAGTTCTGGTGTCCTAAACTTAAAAGTGACATAGAACTGTTGGAACAACTCCAGAGAAGGGCCATTAGGGTAATCAGGGGACTGGAGCACCTCCCGTATGAAGATAGGCTGAGAAAGTTGGGGCTGTTCAGCCTGGAGAAGAGAAAGCTGCTTGGAGACCTCATAGTGTTAGAAAAGGGAGAAGTTTTTACTATAAAATAATCATATAAAATAGTGGAAATGATTATATTTGAGAAATTTATAAATCAATAGTGGGGTTTTGTATATTAGGAAGTGTTGTAACTTTGTAGTTTAGTATCATGGTTATAACAAATGTTACAATGGTAGTCTTGGTAGCAACAGCTAACATAACCATATATGGTGAAGGGTATATGGGTGGATTTAGGGAAGTATATTGTGAAACTCTACCCAAGCAGAACCTAGGTATACCAGAGGCAGTCAAGGGAAGATAAGAGAATGCTGGCGTCCACATAATGGTTGAGACATGTCCAAAGAGCGGAAAGGTGAAAAGGACAAGCCGAGGAAGACTTCTTACCTCATAAGGACGACCACCAGAGGGGGCTGCGCAAGCGCAGAAGAGGCTGATGCAGTAGACTGATGTGGTAATCCTTGATGCATATGTATTAGTCAATGATGTAATCTGTATTGAATATGTATTAGTTATGAAATTTTAGTGTATAAATTGTGAATGTGATGTGACGAGGGTGAAGCCAGATTTGGGTGTGTGCCCCTGGTTTCCCAGAGCTGCGATAAAGCACCTCATATAACAATTCCGGTGGTTATGTGTCATTCTTACACTAACAATAGCAGCCGTCCAGTATCTGAATGGGGGATATAGGGATGCTGGAGAGGGACTCTTCATTAGGGACGGTAGTGGCAGGACAAGGGGTAATGGCTTAAAACTTAAAAGGGGGGAGTTTAGGTTAGATATAAGGAAGAAGTTCTTTACTGTGAGAGTGGTGAGGCACTGAAACAAGTTGTCCAAGGAAATTGTGAATGCCCCATCCCTGGCAGTGTTCAAGGCCAGGTTAGATGAGTCTTGGGTGACATGATTTGGTGGGAGGTGTCCCAGGCCGTGGCAGGGGGCTTGGAACTAGATAATCTTAAGGTCCTTTCCAACCCTAACTATTCTGTGATTCTATGATTCTAGATTGCTGCTTTATTTCACTGAACATATTGCTGCTTCTGTTTCCATCTGCAACACCACCTCATTGTGTCCATCTGTTGTTTATGCTGTACTTTTTGCTTCAGCAGTGGTATTGCATGTTTTTTCTTTGATTTCTGTGTGTCAGATAGCCATACGGATTTAAAATATCTTGTCATGAGTTGTCTTTTTTAATTTCAATGAGGCAATGTCTGTTAGTATAGGGTAATATTCAATTTGCTTGGATTTGAGCAATGTAATTTTTTTAAGCTTATTACTTACAAGGACTAAACTTGTTACTAAGCCCTATTCAGATTTCCAGTGAATAAAATAATGTAATGATTAATAACCCCAAGCCTAGTTTGGTTCTGTTTTTTTTTTTTAAACCAAAATGCAGCCAAACTGACATAACTGTCCTGTTATATTAACATTCCATGAGACTTTTTTTTTAACTTTTTCATTTATGTCAATTTCCTTGAAAATTCCTGTTAATTTGTTCATGTATCCATAGTGCAGATGAAACGTTACTGTGTGAGGAGAGCACAAGGATTAATAACATCCTGAATTCAAAGCTAATAGAGTCATACACTAAAAACTGGACAGAATAACAGGTCAGCTTTCCAAGAACTGCTTATTGTTTACACAACACAGTATTCCTATAAATATTTCAAGCAATATAATACCCATAATTTACTTCATAAATTAATTTTTTTAACTCTAATTACATGTATTTTTCCAAGTAACTGGTCTTTTCATTTATCACAGAATTTCCCCTTATAATCATATTTCATGTCTGACAAGGTAATCATCTAAATAGTTGACTTCTCTAAGTCTTTATACCTGTAAATGAACACAAATGTTTTAACTATTTCCCAAGATGGATTTGGATGTTAGTGCTCTTACCAATCATACAGAAGCTAAGTTTTTAGTATTTAAACTTGTATCTTTAAGAAATGGTTGCATTGCTGAGCATTTATGGAGTGATTCTTCATCTCAAGGTCTTGTAACCTTCAGCTAGGTTTATATTTATGAATTAATGAGATGTTGTAGAAAAATCTACCCATAAACTAGCTTTGACATTAAGACATCCCACCTGTGGTGGATTTTTTTTTTTGTTTGGTTTGGTTTGGTGGTGTTTGATTCCTGCCCCCCCCCCCCCAGTCGTAATTATTCCTAAGCAGAGTTCCAAACCATGAAAACAACATGATTCTCACAAGGTGTCTCTGTGTCTCTGAATAGTATTAAGGAGGTAAGATTCCATTTTTGCATCTTAACTTATCTGTGCTTGCTAATTGACCCATATTGCTTGCATTCTTATAAACTGTAGTGTATGCTCATAAAATTTGCACTTGTACAGAATAGGCATATTCTTTCTCTCAAATGTGTGCTCATATTTTTTAATAATTTATAACCACCAAAGTAGTTGGAAGTGAAAATTGTTTCAGTGGAAATAGCTTCTTTCTTTTAAAAAAGTTTAATTACTTGTGTAGTTGTTCAGCATGAGGTTTTCATACAATCCAATTATCACCTAAAAATAGGTCTTAACTGACACTCAGCTAGACACTCAGCATAAAGAAGATTTCTATCCAAGACATGGAACACTTCAAGCATTATCGGGGTATGCAAATCACTCTTTTTTTCTTTTTTCTTGAATTCTTTTGTGCAGAAATTAGTTCAGCACTTCAGATGTCTTTCTACTTTATATGACAAATTGCTTAATTAGGAAATGACAACATTCTTTTTGTTGCTATTCTTCCTAATTATTTGTATCTGTCATATCAGTGGGATAACTTGAAAAATAAATTATCCGATGTAAATAATATCAGCAAGATAACCTTAACATTTAATTATGATGCCCTATTTCAGTGAATAAACTGACAATTATTAGCATACAATAGAAATGACAGACACACACTAACACTTACAAACAGCATCTCTAAAACTATGGTAAAGAAAAGATGGTGTGTTAATCAGTGTAAGCGCTGAAAAGAGGCTCCTAAATTTGCTGATCTGTGCATTATAACTTAGATTGAGAAAGTTTTTTTCTCATTTATTCATTGAATTTCACCTCTCCCTGTTCTGGAATTCTCTGCGGGTGACTTAGAAAAACTCGCAAATGTATTTATCATTTCACAGTGTTGAGAAAATATTTTTTTTATTATTTTTGCCTGTAAACAATTTCAAAGTAATGTCTAAACCCCCTATATTTAAAATTCAAATGAGTCTTGTCTTATTAGTTGATATTTGAATCTAAACCCTTAATTAATTCTCAAATGCTTATAAATGTTTTCTTGTACCTGTCTGAAATGGCCTAGGCCACAGTTTTACGTAAGTTTTACAAAATTTTACTAGGAGTAACCTAGTTAATTTATCATTACTGAATTTTAAGACAAGTGATTATATCAACTCATTTTCATATTCTATTTTCTGCATTATAATAAAAAAGCAAAATGTAAAATGTTACATGGTTAGCATTGTTAAGGGCATATGGAAGCATTTATCTTCACTTTATGTATCAAATGAATACTAAATAGCAAATTAGTCTATCTAAAACTTTTTCCCTGTAAGCTACTGTCATGGTTTATCAAAACCTGGACATCTACCTATTTCTTGTTTTAAACCAAATTCACAGAAGTACATTTCATATCTAGCGTGTTCTAGGAAATATACATTTGGATTTTACTTTTCTGTTGGGCACTGTTGACTGTGTGAGCCAGATAGATTAATTAGCTAATAGTGAAATGTTACTAAAGATTTTTCTGCTGGGTTTTTTGTTTCTCTTTTTGCCTGCTATCAGTCTACAATTTACCTTTTTTAAGTATATGCTCATTCAAGATTGGTGATGCTGAACTCAGCAGTACAACTGCTGCTTTTCATTCAGATTTGTGTTACCGTTCTTCCCATTGCATCTGACAATTAAGCCAATTACACTTTTGTTAGACTTCTGTTTTTCTACATATTTATTGCCATACTGTCTGTTTTTCCCTGTGAGGAAAATAAGAAAATACTTGTTTAATGTTTGTGTTCTGCAATGCATCTGCATTCTTTGATTCTATGATTTTATGAATTTTTAATCTATTGTAGCTCTAAGCAAGGTAAATTAATTTTGGTTGTGTCTGCTTTGTCCATGGCAGTAATTGGTAAATAAACTCCCTGTCTTAATAGTGACTTGCGGCCTTTCTCAGCCTATTTTCTTCCCTGACCTGTTGAGAAGTGAGAGAGGGTTGGGTGGGTGACTGACTGGCTTTTAACCGTTAATCCATCAAAAGGCTATCAATATCTCTCTGTTTCAAACTACACTGCATCTTCCTCACTGCATTGCATATTGCTGTTGTTCTTGATGTTTATATTACAGAACACTTTGTTATTTCTTAAATTCTACTGTTATGCAGAATACTTTTTTAATTAGAAATCTTTGAGAGGTTTTGACATGTTTCTTTGATTTCAAGTCAAATGTCGAGCCCATCTGTAGCTGAGTTACAGATGGGGCTCTCTGGTAATACTTCTCAGTTAATACGAAGTTTTGGAGACTGAGAAACAAGAATTTTCTGACTTTATTATTTGCCAGGGCCCTAGCAAACTACATTGCTAGAGGCAAGTGACAAACACATTTTATCTGTGAGGAAAGCATTCAGATGAGTTTCTGTTTAGTCTATCTCAGTTGAACTGAAACGGAAGTGTCAGAATGGACCAAAAAAATGCATTCAGTAAATGAGATTTATTCTAATATGCCCCTATGAGGACTGGAAAAGAAGTCAAAATTTGTTCCTTTTTGTTTATCACTGAAAAATTGCATTATCTTGCTTCATCTTCCACCACTATATAAACTGCTTAAACAGAACCTAGCTTGCTTCTCAAGATTAAGTCTAGGCCCTACTGAAGTAAAAGAATTTTAAATGGAGAAATGTTAGCACAGTTTTAACTGCTTAGCAAGATATGACAGTAAATTACTTGATAAGACAATTTAAAAACTAATACAGTATAAAGATAGTAATTGTGTTGTTTACACTGTAAAAGCATAATAGTAATTCTTGCTTTATGTAGTTCAGTATTAGTCAGCCTTCCTTCCTGTTTTATTTGATGTGGCAGTATATAGGATCCTCAAAAGAACAGCCACGTTCCACCAGCCAACATGCATATCAGTAGAGACACATAACTTCCGATGAAATAAAAAATATCTTCCAAACTGACATAGTAGTCACACTCTAAAACAATTAAGGATAAATCATAACGTTAATTTAATAAGGTTAATTTAAGGTCAGTCTTAAGAGTTATCATTCAGAGATTGACAAAGCCTACAGCTCCAGAAACACTGAGGCTGCAAAAGTCATACCAAAGGGAGCATTGCACAGCACCAACTGCTTCTTTCACAGATTTCCCAGCTGGCCCAGGCATGGTACTGAGGGATGTAGACCTCATCTCTATGGTGGCAGCCTAAATTAGGCTTAGGTTTCCAGTTGGGATTCAAAGGAGCTGTAACCTTTGTGGATCTCTGAACCCTAACCCTAAGGCTAACCCTAATTAACACCTCCACAACAGAGATGAGGCCTACCATCACCATTGCTGACCCACATGAAAAAGGTGTGGAAGGAGTAATTTTGGTGCTGTAACAAGCTTTTTTTTCCTTGACTTTTACAGCCCATATGTCCCTGTAGTTATAGGCTTTGAGGATCTCTGTACCTTAACCCTAAGCATGACCCTAATTTAAGCTGCCGCAGTAGAGATGAAGCTTACATCCCCTAGCACCATGGCTGGCCCAGATAAACAGCATGTAGAAGGACTAGTGTTGGTGCTGTGCCAAGCTCCCCTTGGCATGTCTTTTACAGCCCCAGTGTCCCTGGAGCTGTAGGCTTTGTGAATCTCTGAACCTTAACACTAAGCTTAGCCCTAATTTACGTTGCCTCAATGGAGATAGGGCCTACGCCCCCAGCGCCATGAATGGCCCAGTTAAAGAATGTATAGCAGGAGTAATGGTGGTGTTGATCCCAGCTCCCCTTGTTATGCCTTTTGCAGCCCCAGTGTCCCTGGATCTTTAGGCTTTGTGGATCTCTGAATCCTAACCTTAAACCTAACCTAATTCAAGCCAATGTCAAATAGATGAGGCTTAAGTCTCCAGCACAGTGGCTGGCCTAATTAAAAAATGTGTGGAAGAAGTAATGTTGGTGCTGTGCCAAGCTTACCTTGGCATGAGTTTTACAGCTCCAGTCTCCCTGGAACTGTACGCTTTGTGGATCTGTGACCTGCAACCCTAAGCCTAACTTTAATTAATGCGTCCACAAAAGAGATGAAGACGTCATCCCCTAACACCATAGCTGGTGAAACGTGCATGAAAAATGTGTGGAAGGACCAGTGTTGGTGTTGTGCCAAGCTCCCCTTGGCATGCCTTTTACAGCACCAGTGTCCCTATACCTGTAGGCTTTGTGAATATCTGAACCTTAACCCTAAGCCTAACCCTAATTTAAGCCCCCACCATGTAGGTGAGGACTACATCCCCTAACATCACGGCTTACATAAACAAAAAAGATGTAGGAGTAATAATGTGGGTGCAAGTCCAAGCTTTCCTTGACATGCCTTTTACAGCCCCGGTGTCCCTGAATTGGTAGCCTTTGCAGATCTCTGAACCCTAACTCTAAACCAAACCCTAATTCACACCACCGCAATAGAGATGAGGCCGACATCCACCAGCAGCATTGCTTGCCCAGATGAAAAAGGTGTGGAAGGCGCAATGTTGGTGGTGTGTAATACTCCCTTTGTCATGCCTTTTGCAGCCCCAGTGTCCCTGGAGCTGCAGACTTTGTGGATCTCTGAACCCTAACCCGAATCCTAATCCTAATTAATGCCTCTGCAATAGAAATGCAGCCTACATCCCCCAACACCATGGCTGGCATAAATGAAAAAGGTATGAAAGGAGTAATGTTGCTGTTGAGCTAAGCTCATCTTAGCATGCCTTTTACAGCCCCAGTGTCCTGGAACTGTAGCCTTTGTGGATCTCTGAGCCCTGACCTTAAGCTTAACCCTAACTTACACTGCCACTTTAGACATGAAACTTGCATCCGACAGCACCATGGCTTGTCCAAATGAAAAATGTGAGGAAGGAATGTTAGTGCTTTGCCAAGCTCCTTTGGCACACCTTTTACAGCCCCTGTGCACATATAGCTGTAAACTTTTTCTATTTCTGAAACCTAAAGCTAAGCCTAACCCTATTTAACACCACCTAGATGAGGCCTACATCCCCATCACCATTGCTGGAACAGATGAAAAAGGTGTCAAAGTAGTAATGTTGGTTCTGTGCCAAGCTCCTTTGATATGCCTTTTAAAGCCCCAGTTTCCCTGGAGCTGTAGGCTTTGTGGATCTCTGAACCCTAACCGTAAGCCCCTGAAATAGAGATAAGCTATAAATCCCCAGCACCATGTCTGCCCTACATGAAAAAGTTGTGGAAGGAGTAATGGTTGTGGTGTTTTGAGCTTTCCTTGGAATGACTTTTACAGCCTTAGTATCCCTGCATCTGTAGGCTTTCAGTATCTCTGAGCCCTAACTCTAACCTTGACCCTTATTTAAACCACCACCATAGAGATGAGATCTACTACTCTTAGCAAAATGGCTGGTTAAAATAAAAATGTGCAGAATTTTTATGCTGTGTAATGCTGCCCTTGGAATGTCTTTTGAAGCCCAGAGATCCTGGAGTGGTAGGCTTTGTGGGCACTCTACTCCACTCTACTCCATTCTATTCTATTCTATTCTATTATGTCATGTCATATCGTATCATAGTAATTATTATATTCTAGCACCATTGCTAGCCCACTTGAAAAATGTGTCAAAGGAGTAATGTTGGTGCTGTGCAAAGCTCCCCTTGGCATGCCTTTTACAGCCCCAGTGTGCCTGAGGCTGTAACCTTTGTGGATCTCTGGACCCTAACCCTAAGCCTAACCCTAATTTAAACTGCCGTTATGCAGATGAGGCCTACATCCCCAACGCTCAGCGCTGTTGCTGGTGTACATGAAAAATGTGTGGAAGGAGTAATGTTGGTGTTGAGCCCAGCTCCCCTTGGCCTATCTGTTGCAGCCCTAATGTCCCTGGAGCTGTAGGCTTTGTTGATCTCTAAACCCGAACCCTAAGCTTAGCCCTAATTAATGCCCTTCCATGGAGATGATCCAGTGCCATGGATGGGCCACTTAAAAAAGGCGTGTAAGTGTAATGTTGGTGCTATGCCAAGCTCCCCTTGCAATGTCTTTTATAGCCCCAGTGACCCTGGAGCTGTAGGCTTTGTGTATCTCTGAACCATAACCCTAAGATTAACCATAATTATCACTGCCACAATGGAAATAAGGTGTACATCCCCAGCACAGTGAACGCCCCACATGAAAAATTGTGAAAGGAGTAAATTTGGTGCTATTCCAAGCTTACTTTGGCATGCCTTTTACAGCCCCAGTGTCCCTGGAGCTGTAGGCTTAGTGGATCTCTGAACCATAACCCTAAGCTTAACCCTAAATAAAGCTGCTGCAATGGACATAAGGCCTACTTTCCCAGAACTATGGCTGGCCTGTTAAAAAAGTGTGGAAGGAGTAATGTTAGTGTTGTGCCAGTCTCCTCTTGGCATCCCTAACAGGCCCAGTGTCCCTGGAGCTGTAAACTTTATGGATCTCTAAATCCTAATCCTAAGCATAACCCTAATTTAACAAGTAACTGTAAAGATGACACCTACATCCCCAGCATCATTGCTAGCCCACATAAAAAACGTGTGTATGAAGTAATGCTGGTGCTGTCCCAAGCTCCCGTTGGCATGCCTTTTACAGCCCCAGTGTCCCTGAAGCTATAGGCTTTGTTTCTGAACCCCAGCCCAAAGCCTAACCCTAATTTAAGTTGCCAACATGGAGATGAGACCTACTTCCCAAGTGCCTTCCCATTGCTGGCCTAAATGAAAAAGTTGTGGAAGGAGTAATGTTGGTGCTGTGCAGTGTTCTCATTGGCATGTGTTTTGCAGCCCCAGTGTCCGTGGAGCTATAGGCTTTGTGAATCTTTGACCCCTAAGCCTAACCCTACTTTAATAAACCAACATGAAGATGAGGACTATATCCCCCAGCACCATGGCTGGCACAAATGAAATAAGTGTGGGAGGAGTAAGTTGGTGCTGTGCCAAGCTCCACTTGGCATGCCTTTTACATTCCCAGTGTCCCTGGAGTTGTAGGTTTTCTGGATCTCTGAACCTTAATCCTAAACCTATCTCTAGTTTAAGCTGCCACCACAGAGATGAGGCCTACATCCCCTAGCACCATGGCTGGCTTAAATGGAAAATGTTTGGAAGGAGTTGCGTCAAGCAAAATGTGTTGCGTCAAGCTCCCCTTGGCATGCCTTTTAAATGGTTTCAAAAACTGAAACTATATTGTGATAATGGAGAAAGGAGAAAAATTATAGCTGTATATTTTTAATAAAATGAATGTGATTCCAGAAAGATTACTTGGATCTGGGATGTTAATTTTCATGATATATGGAAGGGTATAAGATTTTCTAATTATAGTATTTTCTAGGAAAATAATTTTCAATTCTCTTTTTTATCTATGTTGTCCTACTTCATTGTTTTAAGTGAAATTTGATCTTTTGGTCTTTTTACCCTTTAATCTTTAAAAAATCCCATCAGATTCTTTTGTAAATCACTTCAATTTAAGCCTCAGGAAATTACAGTAGTTCAAAGCAGGTGGTAGTTAAAATGTTTGTATAAAAGAGAATTAAACATACACACCTGGTTCTGAAATTTTCAGAACACATCCTTTCTAATATGCTTCTTACTCATGACATCCACAATAAGGCAGAAAATTAACACGTACTCCCTAGAACATGGCTCCGGGGATAATGCTTTTCCTCAGCTGCTTGCCCAGGAATGCCATGGTTTATTTCTGTTGTCTAAGCTTTCATTCTTTTCACAGATTCAAATCTCTTTTTGAAATTTTGCAAGAAAAATTAGACCTCTGTACGAGAAATGTGCTCACCTTTAGAAAAAATTAACTGGGGACAAAATCAACAGAGGAAAGTTTTATTTACAGCACTGGGTGCATGCCTTCATATCCTGCATATGCACTTATGAGTACAGAGTCAAAGTTTCTTATAGTCAAGCCTTTTACGTATTCATAGGACTTTCAGGAAGATGAATCCACCTCCTGATGGCTGATGCAATCTTCGTTCTTTCTTTTGTGCATATCCAGGATGGTCTTTTAAGAGCTAGCTGATAAAGGCCAGTAGTCTTTGATATGAACTTTGACCTACTTAACCCCATGCATGTGCCTAAAGCCCTTATCATATAACTTGTTCTGTTACTTCTAGATTAGATGCTGGTTCGATCAAGCATGGCTGGCATATGTCCTATGTCTGACCACAGAGGTCACTTGTTCCTGTTTGTTTCACAGTTTCAGGAAGTCAAATTCTTCCCATCCACCTGCACGATCATGCTTAAGCAGGATACAATGCAAAAACAAAGATAAAGCAAGCTTTTGCTGAAGCAAACTGTTTATGCTATCACATGCCAATATAGTCTGATCCCCCCCCCGCCATGTGTTCCCCCAGCACCCTAAAAAAGTCAACAAAAGCAATAAATCTGCTAAGACCATTTCCAATTGTGTGAGAGTTTCCATGAGAAAAGTGCTCTCTGGATCACTTGAAAGAGTAAACTTTTTTTTCCTCTCTTATTTTCCATCTTTTAGACACAGTAGCAATTCAGAAAGTCAGTTCCCACTGGGAAAAAAAGCCAAACCTGAACTATAACCAAAAAAAATCCACACATAAAAAACCCAAGCACCCATGCCCTGCCATAAAAAACCACCCACCCAACCAATCAACCAATCAAAAAAGCAACACACAGCCTATTTCATAGAACAGAATCAATATTTTTAATACCACTATGAAGCTCTTTAGACCTTGAGATATAAAACAAAATTTAGTAGTAATAGGTGTTTAAAAAAAATAAAACATTCTTCAAAAAGCTGAATTCATATCCTTCAATTCAAAGGAAAATAGAAGGAATTATAAAATGTGAAAGCATAAAACCAGAATTAAAAAGAAGGAAAAAGTGACAAAAATAAACAACTAAATTCTTTTTTCCTTTTTAGTTTTTGCACACATCAGGATGAAGAACTTTGTATGCCTACTTGATGAATATAAAACATTACTAAAAGTGAACAAGGAGAAAAAGGTTGTTATTGAGAGGCTGCAAGTGGTGATCCATGCATAAGAGAAAGGGGAGAGGAGAGTCCTATTAAGAGCCACTCTCAAGGGGTTTATTAAGAATCTGTGTGAAACGGGATTGTAGGAGAAGAAGGGAAACTATTTAGTTTAGATAGATTTCAAAAGGACTTTAGACAAAGACTCATATACAAAGCTTTAAAGTAAATTAGGTGGCATAAGCAAAGCCATTTGTGCCTACATAAATGACCAGTTATGGGAAAGAAAACACAAATAGGAGTAAACTGTAAGTTCTTGAAGTGAAAAGACGTCATTGGTGCTGGTAAGCAGGGGGCTGTACTCTAAAACATATTTATCATTGACATGGAAATCAGGAGATCAGTGAAAAGAAAAAAGCTGCTAAAAAAAACTGCATTAGTCAGGATAGTAAGGTTGAAAGCTGACTGTGAGGAATTGGGGGGAGACTGTGAAGGACTGAAAGGGCAGGGAAGTGATGAAATACAGTGTAAATGAATGTAAAATGATGCACATGGGAGAAAAACAATCCTAATTTCACATACAAAGTTATAGGCTCTAAACTAACCACTACCTCCCAAAAGTGACATCTTGGGGTTGTAAAAAGTGCTTCCCTGAAACACCAGTTAAATGTTATCAGTGGTCAGAAAAATCAATAAAATATTAGGGACTATTAAGGGAAAAAGGTAGAACAAAACAAAAGAAACCATAATGCTGTTAGATGACTTTCCCATACCTTGAATAATGTAAGCAGTTCTGAGTCTAAAAATATAGCAGTATACTTTGAAAAAATCCAGAAAGGCAGCAAAATACAGAATATTTTCTGTACAAGCCATGACTGAATAGGCTAAGAACATCTAATCTAAAATAAATATTAATTAGATGATATATGATAGAGGCCTATAAAACCAGGACTATAGAATCATAGAATCATAGAATGGTTAGGGTTGCAAAGGACCTTAAGAACACCTAGTTCCAGCCCCCGTCCCATGGGCAGGAACACCTCACACTAGGTCATGTCACCCAAGGCTCTGTCTAACCCAGACTTAAACACTGCCAGGGATGGAGAATTTACCACTTCCTTGGCAACCCATTCCCGTGCCTCACCACCCTCACAGTAAAGAGCTTCTTCCTTATATCTAACCTGAACTTCCCCTGTTTAAGTTTAAATCCATTATCCCTTTTCCTACTGCTACCGTCCCTAATGAAGAGTCCTTCTCCAGGATCCTTATAGGCCCCCTCCAGATACTGGAAGGCTGCTATGAGGTCTCCACGCAGCCTTCTCTTCTCCAGGCTGAACAGCCCCAACTTTCTCAGCCTGTCTTCCTACAGGAGGTGCTTGAACCCCTTATCATCCTTGTGGTCCTCCTCTGGAGTTGTTCCAGCAGTTCTATGTCTTTTTCATGTTTAGGACACCAGAACTGTACACAATACTGCAAGTGAGGTCTCACAAGAAGGGAGCAGAGGGCAGGATCACCTCCTTTGACCTGCTGAACACACTTCTTTTGATGCAGCCCAGTGTATGGTTGGCTTTCTGGGCTTTCTCGGCTGTAAATACACACTGCTGTCTCATGTTCAGTTTCTTGTTGACCAACACTCCCAAGTCCTTCTCTGCAAGGGGTGACAACAGACAGTTATGTCAAGGTTGCAAGTCAGCTTATGTGACTTGTAGGGATGTGATGAGCTGTTGTGGGGAATACTGTGTTCAGGGTGGTTCATGTGCTAAACCATGCAGTTCCTTCTTCCTTAGTTACTCATGGAAGATTTACCAGTTTACAGTCCTGGTAAGACACACAAGTAGCACAGATTTCCCTGACTCACCGTGGTTTCTTTTCTTCTGAGGGCAGCATGACTCAATATCTGTTTGAAATGATGACAAAAAAATGAAGTTTAACATGAACTCAGAAATGTTTCTAAGGTGAGGTTTGGAAGTAAACTAGCTGGGTGTTACAGTGCCTGCAAAAGTGTTTCATAGAGAGACGAAGGGAAGTTCATAGGGCAAAGACACTTCAAAGATAGCAAGCAGGCAGAGGCTACCCTTTCTCCAAGATAATGTTTCTAAGATTATAAATAAATAATTTTAGAGTTAACTGACATTTAACTATTAAAAAAATCAGAATCCCTCTTCCTGACAAAATTTGATTTTTGCTCATTACCTTTTTCTTTATTTTTTCACAGAAATTTCCCAAATCCAGGCTGGTTTTCACCCTGATTCTAAGGGGTGAAACTAGCCTAGCATCTCAATTGTTAAAATCCTTACAATTTCAAATTATTTACATTTAAGTTATACAATCCAGTCTGAAAAGAAACATTATTCTTATTTTCCTATATTTCTGTATTATAATAAAGTAATAGTATCATCTCACTCTGTGATGATGCCTATCAAACAGGAGAATGCACTAGAATTATTAATAAAAATTAGCAATTGAATTCTTTGTATGGTATAGGGACTACAGTTTTACTTGCTTGTTTTCCAATTGATGCTAGAGAAGGGCCATTTAAGTCCTCTAGATCTTGAACGACCTGACTTAAAATAAACAGATGGGTATCTAGTTGATTCATATTACCAGGGGTATTCCCAGTTCAATCTTTTATAGTACATACTATTTGTCCTCTTGAATGAGAGTAAGAAATTTTGTAAACCCACATAATACCAGTTCTGACTTACTGATCAGAGATTTTTTAGATGTTTTTGACTGTTAAAATATCTTAAGATAACATTGTTGAAGGCACCTTTATTTGTAGGTTAGATGCAGAAAAAAACTGTTTGAAGAATAAGCCATAAATATGCATGTTGGTTTTGGAGCTTGTTCTGTTGGGATTTTTAATTACTCCAGCTTTTAAAGCTGAAGCTTTATTTTTAGTCATCTTTGATGTAATTGCATAGCTGAGGCTGTTCTGTACCAGTCTGTGCCCTGTCCTGCAGTGCAAATAGCAGCATGTCAAAAGCAAATGGCCTGCCAATTAATCTAAGCAATGTTGAACGAAAGGAATTTGCTAACCCACAGGCAGCTGAGGTATAGTTTACTTGCTGTGACATCTGGTACCTGTTACTTAAGCAAAAGGATATTTTGTGAATTTCTCATTTATTCCGAGA
The DNA here is from genome assembly GCF_033783945.1 of Neopsephotus bourkii. NCBI lineage: Eukaryota > Metazoa > Chordata > Aves > Psittaciformes > Psittacidae > Neopsephotus > Neopsephotus bourkii. Next base: position 4,020,507 of record NW_026901872.1, on the reverse strand, counting down.
GGTCTGATGGTGTAACTATTTCAGGTTTGAAAACTGAAAAAAAAACCCAATGCTGGAATGTCAGGTTTTGTCACATATGAAATATTCAGAATAGGGTTTTATTTCAGGTTTTAAGGAAAGAGAGTAAATTGAATGTCTTCATGGTGAGCAACAGTAAAGTATCTTGTTCTAGGGCACTCTGCATCCAAATTGTATTTCTAAATGGAAGTCAGTATTTAGTGTGTGTAACACTGAGGAAGGTTGTTAACCTTTTCTTGAAGCACCAAAGAGGCATTGGATAACCATGCCTCTTAGTAGATACAAAGCATTTAAATACCTTATTAGAACAGTAAGGGGGAGTGGGAATATCAGGGTATAAGCCATTTGGTTTTCATTTTGTATCTTGAATAAAATGTAGAAATTATGCATTGGTCATATACATCAAACGGGAAGAACTGGGAACAGCCTGTCATTGTCATCCACTCTGTCAAATAGGGAAGACATGCACAGGAAGAAAATGGAATGCAGTTAAAGACATATACCTAATATGCGTCTTACTGAATAGGGACATTTAAGGGAAAGGAAAACCTTAATTCTGTAGTTTCCTAGGTTTTGCATGCTTAAATTTGGATTCGCATTGCTTAGCACTAGTTTTCTTACATAAGGTTATACATGTTAAGGATTTGAAGCTATTGTCATGGTTTAAGCCATAATGTTTTTAAAAGATGAAGCACTTTTTATTATTATGATTTCCATCTATCTTAAAAAATTCAACAGACAGTAACTGGAGTGGCACTTACTGTGCGTTGCTTATATGGACTCTAGAGATTATGATGTAAAAACCCACACTCAGTTAAGAAACACGCTCTGTATATCAGTCTGCAGACCCTCACTGTCCTTGTTTAAAAATATGCAGCAAAGCTAACAATATATTCAGGAAACTCCTAGCTGAGTTACACTGTGAAAAAATTGAGACTTCCTACAACTAATTAGCGCTGTAAAAAACAATTCTTCTTTCCCAGAAACAGAAATTAACCTTTTAACTGCACCATTGAGCAGTTCCTTACAGTGTGACATTGTTCATCCGTGTGGGGAATCCACGCATTTAGTGGTAAATAAAGGTTAAAGAGCATCTATTCATGCAAATGATATATGGCTAAACTGTGGTGACCGTATTAGAAATGTATGAACTATTTATCGCTGACTATGCTGATGCTGGCATCTAAAAAGAAAGATATATTCAGCAAAGACTTCTCTATTAGAGCATACTTTAAAAACATGCACTGGAAACTTTGTGAGATTATTTCTATGACTTCACAAAGGGATTATCTTAAAAAAATTTCAGATGCTTTCAAAAGAGAACTTTGGCTTTAAGGTCTGTATTCTGATTTCTGCTACGCTACTATGAATTTACACCTTCCCTCAGTTTAGTGAGATTATCTGCAGTTCACAGTGTTAAAATGAAATTAATACCTAACCAGGTTTCCTTCTGAAATATTTTTTGACAATTTTAGACACTAGGAAAAAAAAAATCACAGAATTACAGTTGATGACTTATGATGCAGTCACTAAAAATAAGAAAAAACAATGCCTAAATATTAGAACCTTTTATTAAGCAAGTCATAATGTGGTGTCCAGTTCAAAACAGCAACCTAAAATGTATCTAAATTAAATTTTGAAAGATGCAGTTTGTGTGAGACAGCTCTTCTGCACTGGAATTAACTGTAACTATTTCACATGCAGCACCTCTGCAGTCGACTGTCACACATCAATAGATTATAGGATTGGGCCCAATGTTTTTTTACTTAATGAAACTCTTAAATTGTATTTGAACTGACTAAAAATACCCTGTCAGTTTGACTTCTTCCAACTTCAAGGAAAATAGAATGGTTTCTGCTTAATAACTTACATTTACTCTTTGCACAACAGATCAAACAAACTATTCACCAGGTTGTATTTCATGAGCAGTCAAGATTTGCTTTTGTATGTTTCTCTCTGGTTTTTTTTGAAAGGAAATGGTAAATTCAGCATGCTGGTTCTAGTAGAACATATTTCTGATTTACTATATGCTTGTCTTTACTTTTGGCAGCTGTGGCAAATAATGTTACCTACATATTATTGTGTTGTGTTTTAAGCCGAGATGGTAACTCAGAACCACGCAGCTGCTCGCTCACTTCTCTCTTCTTCCTCCCCCCCATTCCCAGAGGGATGGGGAGGAGAATCAAAAGAATGTAACCCCCACAAACTGAGATAAGTAGAGTCCAGTAACTAACGTATAACGCAAAACCACTACTGCTACCACCAATAATAATAATGATAAGGGAAATAACAAGGGAAGAGAATACAACCGATCACCACTCACCGACCTATACCCAGCCGGACCTGAGCAGTGATCTAGCCCTCCCGGGTAACTCCTCCAGTTTATATACGGGGCATAATGTGCTGTGGTATGTAATACCTCTTTGGCTAGTTTGGGTCAGGTGTCCTATCTCTGCTTCCTCACGGCTTCTCCTCCTCCCTGGCAGAGCATGAGACTCGAAGTCCTTGATCAGACTAAACATTACCGAGCAACAATTAAAAACATTAGCGTTACCAGCACTGTTCCCAGGCTGAAAGGCAAAACCACAGCACTACACCACTACTAAGAAGAAGAAAAATGACTGCTGCTGCTGAACCCAGGACATATTGGCATTTGTAGTGTGCTGTGCTATAAGGTTTAAAATTGTCTTAGCTTGAAAATTACTATGTTTTCTATTTTTAGAATCTTAGTTTCACACGTTTGATACGTATTTTTATTACAGATGTAAACTGTACCTTTTATAAGAAGAAAGGACATGCATCTGAGTTCAGAAGTAAATCAGATTATTTTGCAACTTGGTTATTTATCTTGGTTTTACAAAGCAAATAATTTTTTCTTTGCAAAGGCTAGATTTTTCTACTAATTTTACCATTCAAATTTTAAAAGAAACCTTTCCTAGTCTCTTTGTTACAGATGCCAATGAATGGATAGGTCTTAAGGGCCTTATTTGAATTTGTAAATAACTTAATTTTATGTTCAAGATTCCCAGAGGAGGGTAGTACAAATATTCATTATACACTTTAAATTACTACAGAAACTAAATATTTTCTTAAGATTTGGTAGATAAAAATAGAAACTAAGCAAATTATCAGCGGCTCTAAGTTCACCTGTAGTAGCCACACTATAAACTTTTTCCCACTTAGAAAGAAATCAATTTAAAGTTATATAAACCTCTATCAATCTTAAAAGATCTTTTAAAATGAAACTTTGGGTCGTTTGATAAAATGTATGTTACTCTATCTTTAAAAGAGTATCAAGCAGTCAACTCAAATGTTACTGTATGAATGGTCTTCCCTGGGAATTAGTCTACATTTTTAAATCATGACTGAGATAGGTTTAGAAAATAAATATTCTAAAGTTTAAGCATTGGTCTAACATGCGACAAAATACATATTTGAATCAGAGATGTGTACTGCCCTTACTCTTACTAAATACTATAGGTTATTTCAAAGAGTTTTGCAGATGAAGATTTTTTGGTTTGTGCTGTGCATACTATATTTCTGGTACTTTGGTGGCAGAGATGCGGAGGAAACAAAAATGTCAAGGTATGTGTGGCCATGAACAGACTAAACTTAGTCAAGCTTGTGGTGCCATCTTGTGGATAGATAAAGAATAGTCTGAAAGGATAGTTTGAAAGAGGAGAACCAAAAACAAACTGAGTGTTTTGTATATTTGAGTTTCAACAGAACTCACAATGTGGGTTTTTTTTCTCTATCTCAGTTTTCTAAGCTATACCCTCAGAATTTACAGCAATCCCAATTAGGAAGTAAAAATTGTTTCTAAGACACAATTTTCCTGAGAACTCTTTTAAACAGTATTTTGTTCCGTCCTTTGAAGAAAATGTAGCTCTCCCAACAGTGGCACATAGCAGGATTCTGAGAAAAGTGGACCTCAAATTATAGCCACTACAGAAATTTTCATGCTTTAAAATTAAGTAGCTCCTTAAGTCCATCATCTTCAGTGATTCAGTAAAATTCCCTATCTGCCATTCTCTAATGATTTTCTTTATTTATCAACAAGTAAAATCAAACAGTAAACCAAATCAAACAGTAACCAAATGCTGTTAAACCAAATTAAGTGTTTATATGCTGTATATAATCTCATACCTTGGTTGGCAGTCTCCTTGTCAGTGACCATCTTGCCTTAGTTCATTTCATATTCACCTTTCTTCTGCAATGTTTATCTGTGCCCAAATTCATAGCCAGTGGCTGGAGGAGTGGAACTCATAGACCCAGAGTAAATTCTCAGATTCCTTGAAAAATATGTGGGCAAACCTGAGTATTTTAGGACTAGCTTCACAAAAAATAAATTAGAAAGTCACAACTACCTCACCCAACAAAGAACCCACTCAGCTACCCCCAAAAGCAACCAACTAACCAAAAAATAAGGCCAACAACAAAATGAACAACAAAAAAAAGAAAAAAAACCACAAAAACCCAAACCAAAATGCAACCCACCACCAACAACAAAAAAAGCCTTTATGCTATACAGAAACTTGTATGCTATGCAGAAACAGCAGTCCCTGGTTGATGCTAAAATAATTTGCCTGAAATTTTGTCTCTCATTTCTCTTTTGTAAGGAAAAATGTGGCCAGCTGTAATAAAAATGGTAAGAACAGGAAAAGACAAAATACAGATCTTTAATTCTGTGACCCTACTGAATGAAAGTGGCCTTAGTGAATAATGTGCTTGTGTAACTGAAGGATCTCATATTTTATTCCCCAACTCTGGAAGTTGTTAAGAAGGCTGAGTAATACCCTCCATTGAGAATTTCCCTGATTATCACACTACAGAATCACATTCTGGTTTTATTCTGCTCTCACTAATTTGATGAGTCTTGCATTTTCGCCAGACTGCCCTAATGACACAACTTCAGTAAATGGAAGATGAAAGCTATTGGTTTGGAAAGCCTTATGAAGAGCAATAGACTGAATCCAGATTTTTCACTTTCTGGAGAAGTGCTCCAGAACCATTTGTCAGCTATTTGACATCTCATGAAAAACGACTAGCATTACTGGATGTGATTTTTTAATAAAAATTTCTGTGCTAGCGTCTATACTGAACACTGCTTTTTGCACGAGTCAGAAAGCCAATTTAGACTGTAAGCTCCAGGATCAGCAGCCGGGGCATGAACACATGGTACTATTTAATCTATGGCCCCAGAGATGCTTAGATTAAATGAATATATAGTAAATAGCAAACATTCACACTGTGAACTGTATACTCCTTGCCTTGAGCAAGGCAACTTTGGTACTGTGTCCTGAATGTGATTTTATGCTGTGAATCATGGCTTTGCAGAAACCTTTATTTAAGACAAGAAATAATTTAGCAGATGCATGCTTCTGTTTGCACAGGTGTTTTGATGTGGCCTTAATCTGTGATAATTTATGTAGAATATCTAAAAGTTAAGCATCTAATATTTCGCAAACATGCTGAAAGGTGATGTACTCTTCCCACTGGATTGCTGTGGAAGAAGGTGGCCAGTGACAAAAATACCACCTGCAACCTCTTTTTCCAGTAAACAACATGTCAGTGATACTATACTAGAGCATGTCTGTGGCCACGTCCTCAGCATTCATCTACCTATCCATTTACTTCTACTCAGAGGATGGCAATGTTGTGCTATTGGCTTTTAATGATCATCAAGCAGTATTTCTAGAGTCTTTTCATGGAGAATTTAACTGGCATTTGATTTGATGTTTTTGTGCCAGAAGCTTGCCATTCTTGAAGGTCAAATATCTAGTTCAGTTCAATATATCATTCACGTATATGTTAAGATTCATTTTAGCACACATGGTTACATCTATATGAGTACATATAGACAAACAATACCAGGACGCGTTCGCAGGATCTAGGTCTCAATCATTTAGATTGTTGAATTACTGGAATGGTGTTTGGCACTACTTCAACTGCCACAAGTACTTTTTTTCCCATGTGATTTATCTGTACAAGTAGCACAGGACAGGGACCAGGCCTACTAAATCATATGGGAGCAGTACATTCTTTTGCAGCATAAAAAGACTTGAATAGAACTGACACAGGTTGCTCTGAACCTTTGTACTGTAGAGCTTTAGACAGTCAAAGCAAATACATGTAGTCTTATAATCAGTTTTTTCTTTTTTTTTTAAGAAAAAAGAGGGAAAAAAACTTAATTCAGTCTAATCTGACAGTTTAAATCTATCAAACCTTGGGCTTAGAGCTTGAAACAGCACAGGTTTTAGTGGGAAGTTACACATTCAGCAGAGACTGGAGGTAATGAATTCAAGAACATGGAGCAAATAAAGCTCTTCAAAGAGGCTTAGGCACAACAATGAATTAAGTAAAAGAATAACCATGCAGCAAATCACATTACCAACTAGTTGCACAATTCAGTACTGCAGTGTCAGAGCTATGCTTAAGAAATTATAACCAAAATTTTCATATCACTAAGATTTTATTTGTTCCTTGTAAATTAAATTACCTTCTTTTGCTGATTCTCCTGAGTTACTGCTGCTATTTTGCCCCAGTTACAGCTATGAATCTTTGAGTACTATACTACATGCCTGATATTGGGACCATGAAAGGAAGGCACCGAAGTATAATATAAGCATATAAGAATATAAGTAAGCAAATAAAATCTTAGTTGCTGAAGGGATCACCACGCAGAGTAACAGGCAGTGGCTGATGATCTGAAAATAAGACAGTAACTTAAATTTGAGCTGTTCTAAAATAGGTATTATGTGGGGTGAGGTCACCTTTAATATTTTGCTGGATTATGAGTAGTAGTAGAATATTCTAATGCTAATACATCTGATTCATGCAGCAATGTTTTGGTAGTAGGGGGACTTCAGGGGTGTTTTCTCTGAGAAGATGTTGTGTCCAATACAGCCAATGCCAGCCAGCTCCAAGACAGACACACCACCAGCCAAGGCCAAACCCATCAGTAACAGTGGTACTGCCTCTGGGATAACATATTTAAGAAGGGAAAAAAAATGGCTGTACAACAGCAGCTAGCAAAGAGGAGTGAGAATATGTGAGAGGAACAGCTCTGCAGACAGCAAGGTCAGTGAAAAAGGAGGGGGAGGAGGTGCTTTGCATGCCAGAGCAGAGATGCCCCTGCAGCCCGTGGTGTACAACATGGTGAGTCAGGCTGTGCCCCTGCAGCCCATGGACATGCAGTGAAGCAGATCTTCACCTGCAGCCCATGGAGGACCCCACACCAGACCAGGCGGATGCCTGAAGGAGGCTGTGACACTGTGGGAAGCCCATGCAGGTCTTGGCAGGACCTGTGGACCTGTGCAGAGAGGGGCCCATGCTGGAGCAGGTTTTCTGCAGGACTTGTGACCCCATCGGAGACCAACACTGAAGCAGTCTGTTCCTGAAGGACTACACCCTGTGGAAGGGACCCACACTGGAGTAATTCATGAAGAACTGTATCCCATGGGAAGGACCCACATTGCAGAAATCCATGGAGGACTGTCCACCGTGGAGGCACTCCAGACTGGCGCAGGGGAAGAGTGTGAGGAGTCCTGCCCCTGAGGAGGAAGGAGCGGCAGAGACACAGCCCCCATTTGCCATCTGCCTGTGCTGCTTGGGGGAAGAAGGCAGAGTAATCAGGTGTTAAGGTGAGCCTGGGAAGAAGGGTGGAGTAGTGAAAGGTGTTTTAAGATTTGGGTTTATTTCTCAATATCTTACTCTGATTTCATTGCTAATGTATTAAATTAATTTCCCCAAGTCAAATCTGTTTTGACTATGATAGTAACTGGTGAGTGATCTCCTAGTCCATACGTCAAATCATGAACATTTTGTCGTATTTTTCTCCCTCTGTACAGTTGGGAGGGGAGGTGGGGGTGAGATGGGTACTTGGCATTTAGCCAAGGTCAACCCAATCTAACCAGTTTTGTTGTTCCAGAACCTTAGCATATAACAGGAAAATAATGATGGCTAAAAGTGCATCTTTTTTTCATGTCTGAACACCAGTGGATTTACTGGAAGTGAGCTGCTTGTGTTCATGTAGATTCAGGCAAAATACAAATACAAAGGGTCAGTAAGAATGCATAAATCATGGCTATGAGGTGATTGATATTATTTGATTTCTGTGCTTTTCTATTTTTGATGGTAGGCTGGCTTTGTGCTTTTTAATCTGTTTATTCATTTTCATATTATTGATTGCAGTAATGTATCACTTACTTAAGATTCCAGCATTTTTTAACAATATTAATTACTTCAATTTATATGCAGATTTCATTCCTAGTAATTAAACTGTGACTAAGTAACAATAATATAAATAAATCTTCCACTTTTACTCCAGTATTACTGGTGTTTAAGTTAATGTCTAATTTCACAATGGTTTTGTTTGAATTCAGAATCAATATTCCTGTGCTGCACACCACAACAAAAGAATTTAGAGGACAATTTTTTGCTTATTCTCTGCATATTAAGTGAAATATTATCCATTGGTTTAATAACAGGACTTTTTCTCCTCTTCCACCTCTCCGTATTAGGTTGCATGTATTTCAGCAGTAGACACAATCAAAATGGTGAAAAAGTTCCACAGGCACGTTTTTCCATATTTTCCAGATTTTTTTCTGTCATCATCACATAGTCTTACCTACCAGCATGCTAGTTTTGGCTTCTGTGTAGCTATTTGTAAATCTGTATGGGCTTCCTGACAAATTTTTTTACTCTCTTGTCCTGGTTTTGAAGTTAATTTTCTTCCCAGTAGCTGGTGCAGTGCTGTGCTTGGCTTAAGTCTGGAAATAATGAGGATAACACACCGATATTTTAGCTGTTGCTAAGTAGCACTGTATTCTGATCAAGGACTTTTTAGTCTGTCTGTGCTCTGCCGGTTAGGAGGTACACAAGAAGCCAGGAGAAAGCAGACAGGACACGTGACCCAAACTAGCCATACACAGCACGTCATGCCCAAGTATGCAAACTGGGGGGAGTCACCCGGAATGGTCCAATCACTGCTCGGGGTTGGGCTGGCTATTGGACAGTGGGTGGTGAGCAATTGTATTGCACATCACTTGTCATTTGGGGTCATTTGGGGTTTATTCCCCTATCTCTATTTCCCATTATTATTACTTATTATTCTTTATTACTTTATTATTATTATTATTAATACATTTATTTCAATTATTAAACTGTTTTTGTCTCAGTACATGAGCTTTTCCTTTTTTCCAGTTCTTCTCCCCATCCCACTGGGGCAGTAGGGGGTGAGCATGTGGCTGTGTGGTACTTACTTGCCAGCTTGGGGTTAAACCCCTGCAGTTCCTTTTAGCGCCCAGTGTGGGACATGAAAGGTCATTATAATGACAGATAAGACCAGAGTCAGTCATGAAGAGTAGTTGTCTAATTATTAATAAAAAGTTAATAACAAAAAAGTTATTAAAAATCAATAACTAAAGCAATACTGAAATAACAAGAGAAAGTAAAATAATTAAAAGGAACAGCAATGTGGCAAATAAACAGCAGTAATCTGGGAATGAGTGTGTATATTTATTATACTGTTTTATATGTTACCTTTTAAAGCTTATGATAATGTATAGGATAGTTGCCAGTGTACAGTGCAAAGAGATTATAGTACACCTAACGTATAAATTTCTTCTTCTAATGTTGCTATAATATTACTAACTGTATTGTATTTCATAACACTATAATAAGAAATACTGTTGGCATTCATTATCACAAAAATATCTTCAAACCAAACATTCACAATGGAAAACAGTTAAGAAGAAATTCAATTTCTACAGAAGTTCGTAATTCTCATCAGAAAATTTTATATTTTTATCTACGTTCACTATAGAACATATAAATGCAGTGTTTCAACTCAGGTAAATTTGTCCGAGCTGAAGTATTTTAAGTTTGTTACCAACCTTCTTTCTTTTGCTGTTCTTCTTTTAAACAGCAGTTCAGTGTAAGTACATTTGGCACCTGCGTATATTACCACAGTGATTCCCGTTTTTTTATTTAGCTTCTGATTCCCAGCTGCTTCACCCAACTAAATCTCCTACAACCTTGTGTGATAACCTCTAGTCCTGTAGTTTAAAACATCATGGGAAGAAATTTATATTTCAGCTTCTTGGGACTGATTTGGAGCATGATCTTGACAAGTGTAATTTTTAGTAGGAGAAACACACAGCCTTAGTTGGAAACATGAGTTTAAATTGCCTTCTTTTTACTCTTGAGTGTAACCGTTGTGGCTTTTAGGACCACTAAGGGTCAAGCTAATGACCATAAAATAGGGGTTATAGGTAAAGGAATGTGTACTGCAGTACCATTGTTGAACTGGCTCTCTTTCTCCTGGTAAGTTGTGACTGGTCTATGTCTTATCATATTAATTTTGTGCAATATTGAACTACAGCATCATAAATTCAATGCATGCATACAAGGTAAAATCTTTATGGTCTCTAGAGTTTCATAGGATTAAGATTCATCTTAATTTTCAGAATATTAAAAAGAAACATCTGTGACACAAAACAAAAATCTGTGTAACTTTAAGTCTTCTTGGTCAGTTTTTGGTTTTGTTTTTTTTGTTTATAATATTTCTTAGAATCATGCAGTTTCCATGACTAGCACTAATAAGCAACTGGACAATCTATATGTCCTTTCATGTGACATCAGTTCCATATTATGAAGTTATAAGCCATCTTTTCCAGGGCATCAAGATCAAAATGGGTGTAATGGTCAACACAGATTTTGCTTATGAAGGTAGTTAGCTCTTTTCATCTAATGCAGGTCAGATAAAATACATAATAAATTAATAATGAATAAATTAGTTTTTAAGCTTTCTCTTTAAAATTCCACCAGTATTTTTCCTGAATTGTATCTAAGAGCTATTAATAGAGATTTGTTTTAATGGAAAAATTATGAGCTCTTGATATGAAACTGTGGCAGTAAAGCCTAAACTTAATTTGATCAGAACAATTGGTTAAGCTTTATTTGAAATCATTTCAACAGGTATTGAAAAAAGGGTATTCTATAATTTTGAAAATAATGTAAAATTAAAACTGTAATCTGATTCAAAAAGTATTCAGAATAAAGAAAAAAAAATTTAAAATTTCTTTGGGGAAAATTATGCATATACTTTTTAGAAGTATGGTCATAGTTCTTTTATAATTGTTATTAAATCTATTTAAACAGGAAAATATTAATTCTGTCTACCTTTTTTCTCTGTGAATGTTTGATTTTACATGATACTCCTGTAGTGTTTTTAATGGCGTCTATAACCTGTAACCATGGACATTATTATTTCACCTGGAAAATAATGTTGCAGTAAACCAATGATAGTAGTCTCTGTAGTGATTTTTTTTTTTTAATCACCTACGCTAAAGGAAGGCAACCTCTTACTCCTTTTTATCAATTAGCTGTAAAGGTGATAGCTGCATAACAGTGAAACCAAACCAGTTTAGATGGGGCTGCCATTCCCCATCTTTTCAGATGAACTGAACTTTTCTACCTCTCGTACTGGAAAGTCACCCATGCTATAGATCAGACAGCTTATCCGTAGTCTTTAAACAGAGTTACAAGGCAGACATAGTTTTTGATTCACAGTCTGCATGTTTTCCCCTGTCTACAGTCTCTGTCAGAACCAATTCCTAGCTCAATGATACGATTTCATGATTACCAAGCCTAAACTATGATATAACATCTTCCTAAAAATCCTAAATTTACTCGGTGCACTATTAATTCTTTAATTCATTCATTGTAACAGCCAGAGTTTCATCCCTAACATTAGTATGTTTCTAGATCTCAAGATGAAATATTTTACAAGCTGATTCTCATATGGAAACCTCTGGCTTTGAGAAAAGAATTATAGGTTTCAAAAAGAATGAGTGTTGACTGAGAGTCCAGAGTGGAGGAGGGTGTGTCTAACAGCATTGAGAAAAATACCCAGATTTACAAAACAGAGTAGTCTTCAAGACTCTCCTCTTACTTTCAATTTAACTTTTGAGAGCAATTACAAATTTCTGTGGTTTACCTTCCAAAGTGAACCTTCACCACAATTACAGTTCCTTAAATAACTTCCTGTGTTCTGCCAAGGGAGAGGAACTTGTGACTTTTTGCTCCTATTTCAAACAATCTAGGTCCAGAGTCATTTTAGTATTTGTACCTAAGTGTTATTAAATTCCTTAAGTGCTTAGCAGATGACATCAGAAAGAACTCACAACCCCTTCTTTCATGGCTGCTGCTTAATCCTGTGTATGCCTAAATCCCTACTTATACATATATCTGCTGACTATGCATTTTTTAAATTTGTACTTTTAAGATATTTTTGGTGTTTTGTCTCCATGTATTTATCTTCAGGGACTGGCAATTCTCAGAACATGCCTGTCCTGCAAAGAAGACATCCAGAGTGTGTTCTGCACACACTTTTCTATTCAGATCTCTGCTACTTTGTAAATAATCAAATACACATCAAAGCACAAACCTGTGTTAGCCATTCTTATGTCTCTTGACCCAATGTCTATGATTTATAGAGGGGAATGACTTTGGGTAAGATTATGAGAACAGCACCTTAAAATAGAATGAAATAATGAAACAGTTTAGGAATCTGTCTTTAAATCTCTTTTCCAAAAGTAATATTTTAATTCGGATCCCTCAGGTGTATTTTGTGAGAAATGACTGACTCAGCTAAGTGCCTCTTCAAGGGGGAGCTCACGGCTAGCAACAAGTAATAGCTCTCACACTACTTTTATGCAATACCCTGCTCATCCTCCTGATTTGTGTGAATCCTATTCCTAATGGTTAACTCACCATGCAATATGAACAAAGATGGGAATATAATCTGAGTCTTTGGACTCCACATGTCTGCTTACACAGCCATCAGAAAAAACAGTACTTTCCAGAGGGCAACTTTAGTCCATAAGTAAACAAAATTATTGGTGATGCTTGACTTTCTTCATTATGCCTTTTAAATACACAGAAAGAATCTGAGATGATGTGGATATGATATTTTCAGAGGAGAGAGCAGGATCTTCTCAGGATTATTTTAGCAAATACTTTTTGTAGCAGTGTGTATCCATGCCTTACCAAATGGAAATGATGGAAAATGATTGCATGAGGCTCTGGTGTTGCAGACCACTTGACCAGGGAGGCATCTTGTGGTATACTTGTAGATCTAAGACGTAATTATTATTTTTACTTTATCTTTTTTTTTTCAGATGAAAATATGTGAAGCTCTGAAGAGCCTGAAGCTCTTGAACTTGCCTATCTGAAGCTCTGACAAATGTGCCTGAAGTATCTGAAGAAGCTGTAAAGCTGACATCATACCCTACAACCAAGATGCATTGAAGTGTATATGCTGCATACCTCGTGATGACAAAGGGAGGATCTAAAGAAACAGCACCTTTAAGGTAGTACTGAAAAATGTAAAGCGAAGATAGCCAAATCAGAAGCAATATTTTTCATAATGTCCTGAAATTAAAGCAACCTTTGCAGTGAACTATTACTAAATCTCTGCCCAATTTTTCTTCCAGGAGCAGCCAGTTGCTTCACTTGAAAATGAAATGAAAGAGTTATTTAATGTCTACATAGTGTGTCTAATTTATTAATATTTATTTAATTAAGTGCCTTGACATTGTGCAAATTAACTGGGAAGTTAAATCATTTGACCGTGTACAGTTACTGAATGAGTCAGGAAATTATTTGAGGACAACTGATGTTCCAGTATTGTCCCTGAATTAAGCTCTGACTGCATGCTTACAAGTAACTTTTTTCATTGCTATCAGTGTTTATGAAATCAGGTGCACCAAATTCCCAAACCTATGGTCCATGCAAGCAAGAAACTCTGAGACACATCAGTCCTCCCCTGAGCCTGCTCCTCAACACCTGCAGGCCTGTTCTTGGATGTAGCAATCTGGGATTTGTAGCTCCAGAATTCTGCAGGGTAAAGGGGTTTAACATCTGTTAAATTTTGAGTTTGGCTGTCTGTCTTAAAAAAATATAAATAAGTTGGAGAATATTCTAATTGAAGGATTAACAACCCTTTAGGCCTTAAGGCTCTCTTCCAGTGGGAAATGGCTGCCACAGATTCCATGCTGTTATCCCAGATGGTGGAATGTTGCCCACGTTCAAATATTTTTCTTTTGGGATCTAAGCAATACTTGACTAATATGTATAATTAAATATAGGCACACGTGCTTAGTGCCTGTCTACACAACCAGCTATTATCAGCAATTATATTGCAAAGTATGACAAAGTTTATATAGAAATGTTATAGACAAAAGGCTGTTAGCAGAGCCAGTTGCAGGATTTCAGGTGATGCAGGCGGTGGTGGCAGAATAGGTGCTGGATGAGGAAGGATGGAAGGAGTTTATTGGGTCTGACATGATGCTGCTGAAGTAGAAAGAAAGGCTAAGAAGGAAAAGGAGGAGGTGTTTATTGTGAGAGAATTCACCTGCCACTACAATGAGAGGAGGTTATTGGGGTAGAAGCAAAGGTTTACTGTAGAGAAAGGGAAGCTTCAGAGCAATTTGAGTGAATGGAAAGTATATTAGTCCCTTCCTGTCCTTTTGCCCAACTCTGATTGCCAACCCTTATGCATAACCTATGTGTGCATAGACTAAAAATAAATGCAAACATGCTGACAAAAGTATTTAAAAGTGCTCTCACACTATAGAACATTCTATAGATAAAGGTCACAGTTCACTTCAGGTGAAAACCGGAATAAAAATAGCTGGCTGGAAGATTCACCAGGAAAATATAAATCTAGTGAAGCAATCTTTATTGGAAATAGTCCATTTTATATCCAAAATGTGCATATACAGGGACCTAGAATCATATTACCTGAACTGATTTCTGTTGCTGTATCAATACAAAGGGAAAGAGTCTTCCAAACAGATAAGCCCTAAAGCATGCAGTATACTAAAGTGAAATTAAATATTAACACATGGAATTGCAACCAGAAGCATATATGGAGATCGTGCAGTAATCTTGGAAGCCTGAAGTAATGTGCTAATTTTGACTACAACTTCTAAGCAAGACAACAGCTGCTTTACCAGCTGTAGCTTTCCTTTTTCAAACTAGCAAAGGTTGTACAGTCATGCAGTGTGAAAGCCAGAAAAATATCAATGGCTATGTACATCTTTATATAATGAGCAGCTATTATAATTTGTGCCAAACCTACATAAATCCAAATCCAAATAAAATAATCAGGCAGCTACTATAAAACTCCATGCTGCAGATTTCTTTTACAAAAGATAAATTTCTCTTACCAGCAATGTCAGTGTGTCAGTGGAAAAAAATAGGACCAAGATACAAAACTTTTCTCTTGCAGGAAACCAGTATCATTGTAATTGTGTCATGAGGCTAAACTAGCAAAGCATTCTAGCTTATGCTCTTTCCCTCTGACTCAGAAGATGACAAAATAAGTATGACTTTTAAGAGATAACAGGTAAAACTCTGTCTAGAATACCTTGCAGTTTGGAAATCTTACAAGGAAAAAAGAAATAGAGTACTGATAGTGTTCAGACAGGTTACAGCAATGTAACCTAGACAGTCTTATCTTGGCCAATAGGCTAACTATTAGGCTACTATACAACAAGGGGGCATAAGCTGGAACAGAATTGCCTGCTTTCAGGAAAAATTTCTAGGTTTTTACAGAACGGCATCACATCACAGAACAGGAGAAACATTTCTGGCTTGAAAATGTAAGTGAAGATTTTCTCTAACTCTAGTTGTTTCTCTAACTAATTCCAGATAGGAGCATGTCATTAAGAAGCTAAATTACAACAGTCATGAAACATGTAATTCCACTTTGGCCAAGTAAGTGATCTGAACAAACACTCGTATGTCTTACTGTGAAAATCAACTTGATGGCTTATAAAAGGTATCTTTGGGAAGATGGGGAGAGACTCCTTATCAAGGACTGGATATAAGGAAAAAATATTTTATAGTGATGGCTATGAGGCACTGGAACAGGTCATCCAGAGAAGTTGTGGATGCTCCATCTCTGGAATTGTTCAGGGTCAGGCTGGTTGGGGTTTTAAGTCAGGGTCAGGCTGGTTGGGATTTTGACCGATCTGGAAGGTGCTCCTGTCCATGTCAGGGGGGCTGGAACTAGATGATTTTTAAAGGTCACTTCTAGCTCAAGCTATTCTATGATTTTAAGATTCAATGCCAATTTGTAGGTTGGGCTCACTGTAGGTTGGGCAGTGCTCTGACATTATACATCTAACACACACTGGTCCTCCAAAATACTGAAGATGACCTAAGGAAAATGATAGACACTGTACTCTGGATACTAAAGAGCCATATATTTATGTGGCTCCACAGAATCTGTGGCCAGATATCCAGTCATAGAATCATAGAATAGTTAGGGTTGGAAAGGACCTTAAGATCATCTAGTTCCAACCCCCCTGCCAAGGGCTGGGACACCTCCCACCAAACCATGTCACCCAAGGCTCTGGCCTTGAACACCACCAGGGACGGAGCATTCACAGCTTCCTTGGGCAGCCCATTCCAGTGCCTCACCACCCTCACAATAAAGAACTTGTTCCTTATGTCCAATCTAAAATTCTCTTGTTTAAGTTTTAACCCATTACCCCTTGTCCTATCACTATAGTCCCTCATGAAGCGTCCCTCCCCAGCATCCGTATATGCCCCCTCCAGATACTGGAAGGCTGCTATGAGGTCTCCACGCAGCCTTTTCTTCTCCAGGCTGAACAGCCCCAATTTTCTCAGCCTATCTTCATACAGGAGGTGCTTCAGTCCCCTAATTATACTCACAGCCCTCCTGTGGACTTGTTCCAACAGTTCCATGTCTTTTTTATGTTGAGGACACCAGAACTGTACACAATACTCCAAGTGAGGTCTCACAAGAGCAGAGTAGAGGGGCAGAATCACCTCCTTCAACCTGCTGGTCACACTCCTTTTGATGCAGCCCAGGATACAGTTGGCTTTCAGGGCTGCGAGCGCACACTGCTGTCTCATGTCCATTTTCTCGTCAATCAGCACCCCCAAGTCCTTCTCCGCAGGGCTGCTCTGAATCTCTTCTCTGCCCAGCCTGTAGCTGTGTCTGGGATTGCTAAGACCCAGGTGAAGGACCTTGCACTTGTCCTGGTTAAACTTCTTAAGGTTGGTATCAGCCCACCTCACAAGCGTGTCAAGGTCCCTCTGGGCATCATTCCTTCCCTCCAGCGTAAATGGCCACAAATGCTACATAAGCAGGTTCCAGTAACACAGATAGTTGAGATTCTTTCTTAAACCTATGTATTGAGTGCCTTCCTTTGACTTGCATCTTCTTTCCTTGCCTCACCTCTTAAAAGATAGAAAAGAATAAGAATGTTTTCACAACATAAGTAAATACAAGGTTTAGGAAACACTGTTAGCCTCAAATTTTTATATGAAATAGTCATCTGTAAATGAAGACAGCATATGTAAAGAATGCAGGGTTTTATATTTGTTTGCTTTTAAAGCTCCTAGGACACCTAACATCTTACAATCCTGGGTACAAGCATTTGCCAAGAATTCCTAATCATACTATTAATTCTTATATTATTGTGCCACCTTAGATAACACAGTGCTGCTGTTTGGGGTGGCCAAAACCATACATATTTGATAGAAAATAAATTACAAATGTATAAAAGCAGTGTAAAGCTACTCTGTATGCAGGGAAGGAAGAATTTAGCTGTCTGTTTTTTCTGTTTTATCAACAGTAACTCACAGATTTAAAGGCCTCAGCTAAAAGTAGTTATAAAAGTAATATATCTGAAACAGTTTGGAAAAAAATATAGCAGACAGTTGCGCATGTAAAACCAGGTTATTACCAAAGGGTCTGCTAAATCTGTGAACTTGAGAAGGGAAAGATATACTGGATAAAGGGAATTAAATTTCATTAACTGCTGCTGCTTAAATTAAAACAAACAAACAAACAAACAAAATAAAAACAACAAAAACCAAACAAAACAACCCCACACCAAGTTTTTGGGTTTTGGGTGGTTTGTTTTTTTTTTTTGTTTCTTTGTTTTTGGGGGGGGTTTAAGAAAAATACCCTACCAACAACTTAAACCATATGACAATATGGAATATCTTCACCATGTTCTATTATCACTAAGCTTGAAATAAAAGTTGCTGCCACTAGAGATCATTGTTGCTCTTTGCAGAAGGGGACAGCATTAAGTATATATTTCAGCACGTATCAGTAGGTGCAGTCCTATTCTTTGCAGAACGCACTTCATAATATCAAAACACAAACACAAGCAGAAATAAGTGCCAGCTCCAGCATTTCTTCTGTACCTTTTAATGTCACAATAATAGTAAATGAAATCCTGGATGTTTCTGCCCCAACACCAAATATCACTGATGAGTTGAAGTAACTACAGACTGGTCTGTGCCAGTCTTAGATTTATCTGTTACAGCAAATGTCAGCTATTTTCCTTCAATCACATAATTTTTAATGTCGTTTACTCCTTTCAAAAATTTCCATCAGCATTACCTGTTTATAACTGAAATGAAACAATAACATTTGAGAAGATTTCTCAAGCTTGATTTCTCTTGCTACAGTCTCTTTATTATAAAGTCTATATCTGCACCAACATTTTTAGTGCAGTATCATTTGTTCTGCAGATTTTTGTTCTTCAAAAGTCTGAAATTTCAGTCTTAAATCTTCGTACAGACAGTGAAGTTAATGAAAAACCTCCCATGGAAATGTGATTAATCTCAAAGTATTTTGGATACAACGCTGCAATAATATCAAGAGTATGGTAAAAAAAATATCAGGTGTAAAATAGAAAAATACTCCCCTCTTTTTTATTGAATTTCTGCTTAAGCTAAAAAAAATAAGTAAATAAAATCACAGAAACAGTGTCTGCAGTAGAGACACCGATTAAGTCCTGAATCCACTAACCAAGGTTCCTTTTGAGTTCAGTAAACCCAGGACTGAATTACATTCATCTTCCTATATATTGGTACTCAAATACCCCAGAGTGCAGTTTTGGAACAAGCTTACTTTCTTCTGTACCCTGGCTAGTTGAAGTGTTGCCGCTTTGTTCAAGGACAGGTTGGACAGAGTTGTGGGTGGCATGGTTTAGTGTGAGGTGTCCCTGCCCATGGCGGGGGGTTGGAACTAGGGGATCTTAAGGTCCTTTCCAACAAATTTGTTCTGTGATTCTATAATAAGCATCTCCAGGTAAATGTCCTTACCGTTAAACAGTTGGACAATACAAAATATGACAAACTGCCTCTTCTCCTTTCACCATTTCCGAACCCCCAGAAAAAATGACAAAGTAATTCTCTCTTTTAAGAACTAGAACTATTTTGTGTAATAAATAATTATCCCTCCATCAACACAGAGGACTGAAGAAAAATCTGAGGAAACATTATCTGCAAAATAAAAAGGAGGAAATTCCAAATTATAACTGATCAAAGGGGTAATGACGCACATCAACCAAACAGCTAAATCCCATAGCAAATTAAAATAATTTCAAGTGTACAACTGGCAACACTATCTATAATGACTTCTAAAGTATGAAGGATTTTTAATCTGGGGTTCCCTATGGTGATATATTGTTTGTTTAAGTGATAGTTGATTGTTTCATTGATGTATTTCCAAATATGTCCATAATCTTTTGAGATTTTTTTTTCTCTTGGGAGGCATTTCCAATTATTTTAATATAGCATGTGTACAGCTTAATTGTACCATGTTTTATTTTTAAAATTTTGATGTGTCCATTCATTCCTTAAGTTTTTAAAAGACATTTACATTGGTTTGCAAAATCAAAATTGCAATCTGGAATAAGTAGAAAATAAACTCATTGCTTCATAGGATGATATAAAAACTCATTGCACCATGCCTAGGTCCATTCCAAACTGAGTGACCTAATTTGGCATGTGTAATACTCAAGTACGACAAAAGGACCTTAAAAGTGTGGTATATTTCATGTCCATCACTGTATATGGAAAACACTGAGTTTTAGGCCCAAACCCACAGTTTCTTCTTGGTTTTCCCTTGCTGGCTATTAATGTTTCAATGAACTTCAGGATCTTTGTCAAGCAATGCTTCTGATTCATTTCTAGGAGGTTTAGAAGACGTATTAGCCACCACAGATGAAATTACAACATTCTTTGACAAAGTCTTTTTGTGAAATAAGTTATTCAGTGCTGGGGGGGGGGGGGGGGGAAGCAGCTGTGATTTCTTTCTTCTTAGGCTTTTCCTGTTCTTCTTTCCTGTCTGTCCCAAAAATGAGATATGGCTTCTCTGCTGATATACTGGGCTAGAAACATGCTTTAAACATTTTAATTTAATTTCGATGAATTTTGGAGTGCATGCAAGTCCTTCCAAATCTCAAGGCATCAGAAATTTTAGACCCCCAATGTAACTGTGAGCTTACGTATTTGCATGTTTCTCACACAGACACATGAAGTCATATTGTTGTGTTACTTAAATCAAGGGACTGTGCAAATCCTGAAGATTTTCTATACAACTAAATTTCTCCTTACATCTCTCCCTCCATTCAAGACGAAGGATTTCCTAGGATGCAGGGAGAGCTCAGTTGGAAAGTTAGTCTGTTTCCAGATTATACTGCTTTTCCGAAAAGAAATTTAAAAGATCTTCCTGCCATTAGAGAAAATGAGAAAAACAAACATATGAGAAGAAGAAAGTAGTATGAAAAAAGAGCAGGTTTTGCTTTCTTATCTTGTCATTTATTAGCATGTCACAGAATTAACAACAAATATGCACAAAATGATCCAGTCAATAAAAGACAGTGAAAAGGAGACTCAGACCTTCAGTGTGGTTTTAAAAAAACAGTCATTCCTGGATGCCAAAATGACAACTGTCACATGTTAATAGACATCTTTTGCATTCTTTGGTCATCTCATTCATCTCCTCTTGGCTTCCTCGGTCTTTGACCTACAGTCAAGATTCAACAGCATGGCCTACTAGAATTTAAGATCCTTCTCCACCTTCATGTTAACAAGCAGTGGTTTAATTTCTCACAAATCACAATGAAAATTGACTAAAGTCTGCATAATATATTTCATGGTAATAACACTATTCATAATAGATGAAAAAAGCCCACATGCTTGGTTTATTACTTTGCCTCTGCATTGCCCATAAAACCAGTTAAAACCTACTTTTTCTAAATTAGCATTACTGCACTTCTGATGCTAACTAAAACAAAACAAAAAAAATAGCTGAACACTTTTTTTCTGCCATATAAGTCTGCTATATATCTCCCAAATTGTTGACACACCTATTTTGGGGGGCAATAAATACAGAGGAAGCAAAGTACAGTATATCTTTTGATATGGATTCTTGATGTGAGTGATTATAATTTTAACAGATGCTACATTGTTTGATGAAACATTTTAGATTCTGAATGAAGAGTCCTTGAAGACCAAGAATGAAAATAATGTCTTACATGTGCAAAATAAATCTGACTTCTCAAGTACAATAGTCATTTACTGCTATCCAGAGTGCTGTGTAATGCAGTCATCACAGAGTTCATCAACAGACAATAGATGATAATTCTTCTTCCTTGTGAAAGAATTATCTCCTCATATTTTATAGGTGTTGGGCCGAATCCTGCAGTTCTTACTCCAGGATTGATTTCTCAGACCTTCTTCATGGTAGATAGGAGCACTTCAGTCCATGCCAATGAAATAGTAACTCCTTCATTAAGATTAACAGAGACACCAGTTTTCAGGCAAAGGAGATGGTTGAGGGGTGAGTAATGAATGAATATTTTGTCTGGTAAGGAGCAAAACCTTTAATATAGATTTTAGCTATGCACTTCATAAAAGGAACAAATACAATTTAAGCATATTATATTTGAACTGACCTTTGAAGTACTTGAAGAGTCTAAGAATTTGTGTTAATAATCTGAAAAAAGGACCAGAGACTGGACATTAATTACTGCAAATCTGCAAAATATTTATTGCCTATGAAAATAACATTGGTTCCATTGTTCTATCAAAGTGGATAGTTCAGACCCTCTTTGTACACGTTATTCATTCTCACATGGCAGTTCATTTACTTAAAAATGACAAAATCAAAACATGCAGTATATGTGTTTATGAAAATATACAGCAAGTAGCCCTTATAATTTCTATCAGCCTTTAATAAACATCCACAAGAATGAATACAAATGATATCATTTGGGAAAAAAACAACCCCCCCCCAAACCAATAAAAAGCCCCAACACCACAACAGAAGGATAAATTTATTAAAAGATAGCAATGTTTTATTTCACGTGTAACATTTTACTGTCTAGAAATAATGTGGAAAATACTGTCTTGCCCTATTAATGCTTTGATGACATTTGTTTCTACTTTGATTCTGCATACTGTTTCGTGTTCTTTGCGTATAAGATTAAGCAGAAAATAACCGTACAAGACCAATGTTTATAAGAGCCTGCTGATGGCAAATCTGTTATTTCTGGTCTTGAACTTTTTTTCTTAAATTTTACTACAAAAAAAGAAGTTATTTCTAACTAGGAGAAATGTTATTTGAAACAAAATTTTCAAATGGAAATACTGAAATAATGTTAGACAAAATTTCACATCTATAAGTAAAATTTAACCAAGAAATTAGTATTCCAATTGTGTTTACAAATAAGCCCTTCTTGAGAAAAATGCATATTAAAATCTATAGTATTTGAAATACCCCTTCTGTTAAATTACAGTGACTAGTAGGAGGCAAGAGGAAAGTCACTGTAGCTGATAAAGGTGGTTATGAAAATGTGTTATTGTGTGAGAAGTCACTGAACAGAGTTAAAAATTGTGTTAAGCAAAAGGTCAATCAGAAATTTCATGGGTCTTTCTGGCCTCAAAATCTGTAAAAATGAGGATGTAAGAGAAGAAACTTAAGATGAAAGTAAGGGTTTTTATTTTTAATTTGTCTCTTTTTGGTTCATAAAAAAAAAAGGTCTAATAGGAAAAAGATGTCACCAACAATTGTATTTTCCTCAGAAAAAAAATCTCTATTTTATTCAAATGTCTGGGAATTCACCATATTTTGAGTTTCTTTATACCCACCAAGCAGAGACATCTAGTAGTGTCTCTAAGATTCTTCAGCTCTAGATTCCTCAGAATATCCCTTATCTGACATCACAGTGACTATGATGGTTTAATCTGTAGTGCTAATTTGAAACATGATGATTTTATTTAAGGTGCTTTAGTTTATGATGAATTTTGTTACTGGGGTTTATTTAAGAACCAGCAAGATTAGGGCTTTCTCTTCATTCATTTATGGTACATGGTTGATCTGTTTCCTGAGTGTTACACTCAGCTTCCCCTCACCTCAGTGGGGTTCATGCTGGTCTGGGAAGATCAAGCCAAAAGTCATCTGTTTTAGCACTGTGATGCTGTTGACAGTTACCAGTCTTGGGGGTCACCAGGCAAGGCCCCTGAGCCACCTCGCTCCTTCTTTTCTGTCTGACATCCAGGATCTTCCCTTGCTTCTCCAGCAGGGATTTTCATCTTTCCAGGTCACCTCCTGTTCTCTGAAGCCTCTTCTTCCTTTTGATCACATCTTTATTTTCCCCCCCTCCTTTACTTTTCAGAACCTCCTATATCTTCAGCATTCCCTGTCTAAAAAGTTTCTTTTCAGAAACTGTCTGCTTAGTGTCCTAGTTGGTGGTTCTGTCTCATGCTTTTTTACTAAATGAAGGATTCAAGAACTGCCACTTTTGTTTAGTCCAAGTTATATAAAATTTACCACTAATCCATACCACTTGAAACTAGCATGTAGCAGGCTTCTTCTTGAGAATTCAAAAATTCAGTTTTGGACATTCATCCTCCACTTCCCCCTCAAAACACACACACACACAAATTACCTGTTGCCTTTCAGTGTTCACAGTTTCTTTGTCTGGTTGCATTTTTTTCATAGGAAAGGGTTTACTTCAAGGTGCATTGTGGGTATTTTACTACAATATGCTCTGGTCTGAGTGAGTACCAGGAGCTTGTTTCTGCCACTGGGACACGTAAGACCTCAGAGATGGAACAGGTGAGTAAGACCCTTTTTAATCTCAAGCCTCAATGGATAGTGGACCATAGTGTTTGAATAAATGGCAATATACTGAGTTTTCCTCATTTGTATACCCTTTTTTAAGCACTTCATTCTGCTGTACAATTTCTTAGGAGAGGTTCCTTTCACCAGTACCCACAGATGTTCAGCAGAGTAAGGCAAAAGTTGATACTCCTTCTGACATGCATCTGTGCAGTGCCTCCTGTGAGATTTACAGCTCCAGGAGGTCTGTGCACTAATGCTTCACCCTGGCAGAATTTCATCTGCACTATGTATTACAAATGAGAGAAGGAAACCACTGTACTTAATTTTTCTTCCAGGCTGATACAGCAAAAGAACAATGAGCATGAAGGACATATGGAAGGGTATTTCACCAGCTTGGAGTGAGATGCAAGAAAACCCTATCACTAGGAGCTGAATTGAACATGAAAGGCACTACAAACAATAACTCAAACACAGAACAGAACTGGTGTATGCAGTTAAATGAATGAGCACTTTTCACTTTGGGAGAGAGAATAAATGGACTAATGTATATTCATCCTGCACAGAAAAGTTTTAAGTAGAAGTAAACAATGAGAATGGTTTTGGCCAGTTATTCAATTTCCCTAATCGTATCCCTACGTGACGGGCTTTCTCCGAGACATTTTGTAGAATAAATTACGCTGAAACAGGGAACTGAAGAAGTGTCTCTGAAACTACGTGATGAATGCATGCCAGCGTTATTTACGTTATACACAAGGTACACCATGCAGCAATACTTTATCGTGTCTATAGGTGGCAGCAGAAGACTTGAGTCTCATGAGCAAATACTCCAAATGGAACAGTGCTTAAAGAAACTTATTATCTAGTTACACTAGAGATGAATATTCTCTTAATAATACACGAACATTTGTTAAGAAGAACTATAGAGTCAATAGAATGTGAACAATGTCTCCTCCTCTCCAAAAAAAAGCCATTGCAGCCAGAACTAGTCCTTTTCTTCAATGAAGTGAAAAGCTTGTTCAATTTGCTCAGCGTGGGAGACTGTCATTTTAACTGGATGGCACAATAGATATTGATAAAAATAAGTCTTTTAACATAATAGCAATGCAAGACAGTACCATCAGTCTGTCAGCAATGGCCATTAAAAATATATTAAAACATGCATTCAGCTCTTTCATTTCCTAAAAATAAAAAACTTTGGTAAGTGCTTACATGCAAAAACCTTCTCATAAGGAAAGAAAGAGAGAGAGACAGTGATCTCAGAAAGGAGGCCACCAGATCTAGGCTTGGAAAACAAAATCAAAGTAAAGGAAAGGGCCCATGAGACCAAAAAAAAAACCAACCCTAAACCAAACCAAAAAACCCCACAGCTGAAGAGCTAGTTAAGCCAGGGAGAAACATAGTAAGTCTAATGGTGCAATAAGCTTCATATACACGAGCAAAATTATCTTTTAAAGGTTCTGCCTGTCTATAAAATTGCTTTTTTTTTTTTTTTTAATCCACTATAAGTGTTTGTTTCTTTCTAGAGCTGAGAGGTGTTGTTCACTAGAAGGAATTATCAGTATTTCAAATAAAAGATGCATTTGTGCAAAACTGTGAGGCTTTTAACTGCACAGTAGTAAACAAAGGGAAAAAAAATCCTCCATGAAAGCATTCCCTTGCTTTCACTTACTGACCCTGCTAAACTGTTTTCTACATAAGTAAAGCATACATGGCAGATTGTCTAGTAAATAAAAAGGATAGCTTTCACTGTGGGAGAATGGTGGGGTAAGAAGATGAAAGGCTCTAGTACAATCCATGGCAAGATTGTCCGATGAAACAGCTAGTGAGGAAGGAACTGTTGTTTTTCAGTGCCTCACAAGGTTCAAAGCATACATATTTGTCCTGGTTTTGGGTGGGGTAGAGTTAGTTTTCTTCACAGTAGTTTGTACGGGGCTGTGTTTTGGATTTGTGATCAATACTATTGATAACACAGATGTTTTAGTTCCTATTTACATAGAGTCAAGGCCTTTTCTGCTTCTCATACCACCCCACCAGTGAGTAGGCTGGGGGTGCACAAGAAGTTGGATGAAGATAAAGCAGGGAGAGCTGATCACAGCTGACCCAAGGGATATCCCATACCATATCCTGTCATACTCAGAAATATAAAATGGGAAAGAAGGAGGAAAGGGGGAAATACACAGTGTTGCCATTCTAATTCCCAAGTAACTGTTACGTGTGATGGAGGCCTGCTTTTCTGGAGATGGCTGAATATCTGACTGCCAATGGGAAGTGGTTAATTAATTTCCATGTTTTGCTTTGCTTGTGCCTGTGGCATTTGATTTACCTATTAGACTGTCATTATCTCATCCCACAAGTTTTCTCACTTTTACCTTTCTCATTCACTCCCTCACCCTACTGCTGGGGAGTGAGTGAGTGTCTGTGTGGTGCTTGTTGCTGGCTGGGGTTAAACCACCATAGTCCTTTTGGGCACTCAGTGTGGGGCTTGAAGGGTTTGAGTTAACAACAGATTTGTCTGGAATGTCCTAGAGCAAATTCATACCTGTTGTTGCTGTTTGGCTACTAACTGTCAAGCTTCTGTGCTTGCTGTGGGGGTTGCTTGCCTTACTGTATAGTATAGTTTAGTGCTTGTCAGTGGTTGCTCTTTGCTTACAATGCTTCCTGTACTGCTGTACTGCTTATCATTTTGCTCTGCTGTGCATGGGAACATTTGGATAACAGCAGTGGTGATACAACATGGCTGGATGATGCCAGGGCTGTTTTGCTGCTATTGTACTGGAGAGGCTGGAACTCCAGTGTCAAGTCAAGTAGAAGGGACCATGGCCTGTGGGTGAGTCCACACAGAAGTATGGAACCCTGAAGCATCTATGACCATGGATATGCCCATGCCAGAGCAGGTGCATCTTCAAGTGCTGTGGTTATGTCCATGATGCAGCAGGTATACCTTGAAGTATCCGTGGCTGTGTGAGGTCATGCTGGAGCACCTCAGAGCATGAGTCCCTAAATAAGCCCGTGACAGAGCAGGTATACCCCTAGAGGGACTGCAACTGGGGGTAAGGCCATATTGGAACAGGTTTAGTTCTGAAGGAACGGTGGCTGTGGGTAAGGCCATGCTGGAGCAGGGTTATCTCTGAAGGCATTGTGGCTCATGGAGAAGGACACATACTGGAACAGGCATACCTCAAGTCGAATGTGGCTGTGGATAAGCCTATA
This sequence comes from Neopsephotus bourkii, assembly GCF_033783945.1. Classification (NCBI taxonomy): domain Eukaryota; kingdom Metazoa; phylum Chordata; class Aves; order Psittaciformes; family Psittacidae; genus Neopsephotus; species Neopsephotus bourkii. Next base: position 3,993,305 of record NW_026901872.1, on the reverse strand, counting down.
CCGCAGCTGGTATACCTCTGGAGAGACTGTGGGTCACAGATAAGACTCCACTTGGAGCAGGTACAACCCTAAGGAACTGCAGTCTGTGGATAAATCCAAGCTCAAGCAGGTGTGAAGGCAGAAGTTCATTGTAATATTAAACTCAATGGTCTGGTCCAAAGGGGCCAGGACTGGAAAATGCAATCGAAATACCTTGAAATTGTTGTAACCTGGGACTTGAGTTGCAGGAGGAACCCCTTGTTTCTAGCCAGGCTAAGAGCAAGTGGAGGAGTCCATTACAATGTTAAACCCTATGACCTGGTCCAAAGAGACAAAGGGTGGAGATTGTAATGGACATACCTTTAGACTGATGTAACCCATGATCTGAGTTGCATTTTATAGGATTTACTGTAGTACAAACCACCTGAACCGATGGAGGACAAGCCTTACAAGGAGCAGTGCAAATGCAGCAGTGACCTGACCTGACCTGGCTTTGGTGCTCAGTAGCTCCAGGCAACACACTACCTCTCTTGTTCTAAGTGAGCTCAGTAACAGATGGAGCCCAATGTCATAGACTGATTGAATTCAATGGAGATTTTGTAGACAACTGTGGACAATTTTACAGATTTTTACAGACATTTCACTGGAGTGGTCTACAGACTAAGAGAATGATATCTGTATATTATATCAAAGGATGAAAAGGGTGTGGGTGTGTAATAAGGATCTCTTGAAAAGTGTGGGACCTGAGCATGAAGTAAATGGAATGGAATAAGGACTGGAGAACACGCTGGGTGTGATAGAGATTGAGTTTATTTTCTTCATAGCAGCTGGTATGACTTTATGGTTTGGATTTTTGATGGAAACTGTTGATAACACAGGGATGTTTTAGCTATTGCTGAGCAGTGCTTTCACAGAGTCAAGTGTAATGTTAGGCTGGGGATGTACAAGTTGTGAGGTGACACAGCCAGGACAGCTGACCCCAGCTGCCCAAAAGGATATTCCATACCATATGGTGTCATGCTCAGCAGTATAAAGCCAGGGAATAAAAAGGAAGGAGGGGACATTCAGAGTGATGGTGTTTTGTGTTCCCAACCCATGAGTTTTCTCACTGTTACCCTTCTCATTCTCTCCTCCATTTTACCAGAGAGGTAGTGAGTGAGCATCTGTGTGGCAGTTAGTTGCTGGCTGGGGTTGAAATATAATGATATTAAAACAACTTGTACATGCAGGTTGTGCACAATATTAGGGACAGTACTTGCTAAATTCAGTTTGCTAAGCTATTTCTTCTCTTTCAAAAATTCATAAGTCCTGTAAATCCTCAGAGCCCACTGTCTAATTATACTGGGCATTTGTATACCTTCTCATTAAAAACTAACCTCCTATTTTAATGAATTGGTTGAAATTCTTTGAAGATCAGACTGTTAGTGACTGAATGTGGTACTCTGAATGCCCTTCATGCTGCCCTCCTCCCTTTATTCCTTTCTGAGCTTTGGTAATTTTTCTTTTTTTCTTTTTTAATCTAATTTTAGATGCCTTTCCTGACTCCAAGTGAAAAATACTGAGACAGTTTGTTTGAAGGCCACTTCTGCACCTTGACAGAATAGGTTGGTCCGAGTTAAATGTTTAGGTTGCTTTTAGCTAATGGGAAAGAGTCTTTTATCTATCTAGCTGAGGCACTTGCTGAACAAATGTATAGCTGATACAGCGCAGTATTTACAGTACCGCATCTTTAACAAATTGGGTTATATTCGTTTCTGGGATAATTCCAACTGGCTGCATTCAGATTACACCAATGATTAATTTGTGTTCTGGATTTGAGAAGATAAACCTTCTCCCAGTTTTGTATTTAGAAAGTGTATTTCCTCTATCATTAGTTTTTGACTAGGATCACTATGGTTTGGACTAATTTATCGTTTGAGTCTTTGGCTTATGTTACACATCCAAAGATTCTGGACAGTCTCAGTCTTAATAACAGATTTAGAAATCAGGGAATAGATAACTTTTTTATTCAAGTTGCTTCTTTCAAAACTTTACTTTTTGCCCTTCTGTATATTTTCTGCAAGCATTTTAGTCATAACTGTTACTCATATCACTTACAACTGTTTTACTTCCTGTACAATGAAAAGCACATTCTTCATTCCATATGGACATCTCTGGGGTTCTCTCCCAAATGAAGAAGTAGAATTCTAGCACTGGAATAAAGAATAAAATGCAGTTTCTGTTGTAGTAAGTTTACTGATCTTTTCCTGATTTTTCTCATCATAAATCAAAAAACAGGATTACAGGCTTTAAATACAGTTTCTTTTACAAAACCAAATATACTGAGAATAGCATTTAAGTAAGTGGGGAAATCTAATTAAAATGCAAGTTATTTCATTTGCAAAATATATACACATAATAATTTCTGCATTACTTAGTAGATCTTACATACCTTACTGAAGCAAAATTCAGAGGGTGATACTGTGATACATTGACTTCCAGCAAATGGCACTTTACTCCATAAGCTTTCGCATTTATTCCAGTCAAAGGCACATGTTTTATATGCAAAGCAAAACATAACATGAATCTTCCTTATTTCTTCATTGAAAATATGAAAATATAACTTGCTAAGAAAATACAAAGTTTAAAATTCATTAGAAATTATCCTGGAAATTATATTTTGTTTATTTTGACAGGTGTGGAGAAAAATTCATAAAATATTTCATCTCCATATTGAACGTAATGGGAAATAGGAACATTATTTTGAAACATGGTTTTGCTAGGACGTTTCAAGATGAAATATTGCCTATCATAGAAAATACACCTAATCACAAGCAAAAAATAATAACACTACAAAAATTGCCAGCCTTAATAAAAGCTAGGACTTACTGATTAAATAACATTTTATATTCAAGAGATTCTCTAACATAAAGGCCTTTATTGAAAAGGTCTGATAGGCTCAGAGAGAAGTTTTATTTATTTTATAGGTTCTTTTCTTAAGTATAATTCCCTCATGCCTAGAATATACCTGGAGTTGGGAAAGCATGAGTGGAGCTCTTATCGAAACAACTGTGCATCAAAACACAAATAACTTTCTATTAGCCATGTCACTAGGTTAAAGAATGGGTAGGCGGAATCCAAGCAATTATCAGGGAAACATTGGGACATTATTCAAAACAACCCTGACCTTAATAACTTGTTTAAAGATCTTCTGATGGCTTATGGAAGAAGCCCAACTTAAAAGACAAAAGTGTACTCTTAAAGTGCATTGTTCATCTCTGTAGACCCTCAGTGGCGCAGGTACCCAATGGCAATTACTTTTGTGATGACTGTGACCGTGTAATTCAACCCAGAAATGTGTTTCATTTTATCAGCCTATCAGTGTGTGTGTGTGGGGGGGGGGGGGGCCCCCCCGGAATAAATCCTTTCCTATTTAATAAAAAACAACATCCACTACAAAGAATGTTTCCGCTGTGTATCCAACCAAATGTCCTTGCACTCCAGTTAGTGTGTGGATCAGACCACAAAAATTATCACAGAACAAATATGTAAAGAATCTGCTTTTTGTTAGGGGAAATGATGAATCCTCTCTGCAAGCTGAATACACTAACACTGGGAGAGATTCTAATCTGAGGTACTCAGCATAAAAAGCTTCTTCGTTCAACAGCAAATGTTTTTATGAGCTTCTGAAGCCACCTATTTATAACCTCTCAGATGTGAGGACTGATCTTTCTAAAATGAAGTTTTTAAAGGAACAATGAGGATCTTCAACCACATTTTCTTCTCACTTTCCACAGGACAGGCAGAAGTAAAACCACCATCACAAGTTAAGTTTACATATTTGATTCATAAATACAGACAATTTATGTAATTTAAATATTACTAACAAAGTTCAATTCTTACTTCTTCATATTTCAGTAATGCAATATATACAGACAGAGCTACAAATATTACATGTGATATTCAGCTGTGAAAATACCCAGCCAAGGCAGAAATATTTAAAATAGTGACAGATCATTCTTCTAGCACAGTATCTTGTGATACTTGGCCAGAAGATTTAAAGATACTGCTTGCATTACCTGACAAAGCTCTAGAGCCAGTTGTCTGTAAACATAAAATCATAGAATCATAGAATAGCTCTTGTTGAAAGGGACCTTTAAAGGTCATTGTTCTCGGTTCAGCAGTAGTAGTCATTTTTCTCCTTCTTAATAGCTGGTGCAGTGCTGTGGTTTTGACTTTCAGCCTGGGAACAGTGCTGATAGCACCGATGTTTTTAGTTGTTGCTCAGTAACTTTTACACTTACCAAGGACTTTCTGAGTCTCATGCCCTGCCAGGGAGGGGGGGAGCCGGGAGGAAATAGAGACAGGACATCTGACCCAAACTAGCCAAAGAGATTCCATACCACAGCATGTCATGCCCACTATATAAACTGGGGGCAGTTACTTGGAGGAGCTAGATCACTGCTTGGGTCTGGCTGGGTATAGGTTGGTGGGTGGTGAGCGGTTGTATTATCTTTGTTTGTTATTTCCCTTATCATTATTATTACTGGTGGAAGCAGTAGTGGTTTTGTGTTATACCTCAGTTAGTGGACTGTTCTTATCTCAACCCATGGGAGTCACTTTCTTTTGTTTCTCCTCCCCATCCCTCTGGGAGTGGGGGAAAGAAAGGGTTGGGGGGAGTAAGCGAATGGCTGCGTGGTTTCTGAGTTACCTACTGGGCTTAAACCACAGTCACCTAGTCCAACCCCCCTTCAGTGAACAGGGACATCTTCAACTAGATCAGATTGCCCAGAACCACTTCCAGCCTGGCCATGAATGTGTCCAGGAATGGGGCATTTACCATCCCACTGTGCAATCTGTTCCAGAGTTTCACCACCCTTATCATAGAAAATGTGTTCCTTATATCTGATCTAAATATATGCTAATTCTTTTTAAATCCATTACCCTTTCTCCTATCAATACAGGCCCTACTAAAAAGTCTGTCTCCATCTTTCTTATAAGACTCTTTAAGTACTGAAAGGATGCAATAAGGCCTACCCAGAGCCTTCTTCAGGCTGAGCAACCCCAACTGTCTCAGCCTTTCCACAGAGAGGTGCTCCATCCCTCTGATAATTTTTGTGACCCTCCTCTGTATCTGCCCCAGCAGGTCTATGTCTTTCCTGGGTTGGTGATTTCAGAGGTGAACTTCAGGTGGCATCTAACCAAGAGTGGAGTAGTGGGACAGAATCACCTCCATCGATCTCCTTTTGATACAGCCCAGGATACAGTTGCTTTCTGGGCTGCAAGTGCACATTACCAGCTCATGTCCAGCTTTTCATTCACCAGTACCCCCAAGTCCTTCTTCACAGGGCCACTCTCAATCCCTTCACCCCTGAGCCTGTGTTGATAATAGGGATTAGTGTAACACAGATGGCCTTGTCAAACCTCATGAGATTCACATGTGCCCAGTTCTCAAGCTTGTCCAGGTACCTCTGAGCAATGTCCTGTTGCTCAGGTGTGTCAACCACACCACTCAATTTGGTGTCATCTGCAAACTTGCTAAGAGTGCACTCAATCTTGCTATCTGTGTCACTGATGAAGATATTAAACAGTACTGGTCCTAATACAGACCCTGAGGAGACACCATTCATCACTGATCTCCATGGAGACACTGAGCCATTCACTGCTTAATCTCTGGATGTGACCAGTTGGGTTTTGATCACTTCCACAGACAGAAACTTCATGACCTCTCTAGGCAGTCTTGCAGTGTTTAATTACCCTCAGATTAAATAAAATGTTTTGATGTATTCTGGTATAATTTTGTGTACTGTAATATGTGCCTCTTGTTCTGTAATTGGAGACTAGTGTGATGGTCCTGCTTCTTTCTTCATTCCCTCCCATCAGGCTTATATACATTGAAGAGTTTCCCCCGAGCTTTCTCTTTTTCATGCTGAAGAGTTCCAGCTCTCAGTGTTTCCTCATGAGAGAGTTGCCTAAGTAGAGAGCAGTTCAGCTGAGAAGGACCTGGGAGTATTGGTAGATGATGTTGACTATGAGCCAGCAGTTGTGCCTTTGCAGCCAGGAGGGCCAATAGTATCCTGGGGTGCACCAGGAGGAGTGTGGCCAGCAGGTCGAGGGACGTGATCCTCCCCCTTTTATTGACCCTGGTGAGGAAACATCTGGAACACTGTATCCAGCTGTGGGCTCCTCAGTACATGAAAGATAAGGAGCTGCTAGAGAGGGTGCAGTGGAAAACCACAAGGATGATCAGAGGGTTGGAGCATCTTCCTGTTATGATTTAAGCCCAGATGTTAACTAGGAACCATGCAGCTGCTTGCTCACTCTCCCCCTTTTTTCCTCTGCCCTCTCCCACGGGGATGGGGGGGCAGAACTGAAATAATGTAACTCCCATGGGTTCAGATAAGAACAGTCCAGTAACTAAGGTATAACACAAATCACTACTGCTACAACCAATAATAATAATGATAAGGGAAATAATAAGGGAAGAGAATACAACCACTCACCACCTGCCAAACAACACCCAGCCCCACCTGAGCAGCCATCTGGACCTTCCAGGTAACTCCCCCCAGTTTCTATACTGGGCGTGATGTGCTGTGGTATGGAATACCTCTTTGGCTAGTTTGGGTCAGGTGTCCTGTCTCTGCTTCCTCCTGGCTTCCCCTCTTCTCTGGCAGAGCATGAGACATTACTGAGCAGCAGCTAAAAACATCAGTGTTATCAGTGCTGTTCCCAGGCTGAAAGTCAAATCCACAACGCTGCACCAGCTCTTAAGGAGAAAAATGACTGATACTGCTGAACCCAGGACACTTACTTATGAGGACAGTTTGTGGGAGCTGGGCCTAGTCTAGACAAGAGAAGACTGAGATGGGTTTCATTGATGCATGTAAGTGTCCCAAAGATGGGTGCCAGGAGGATGGTGCCAAAGTCTTTTCAGTGGTGCCCAGCAACAGGCTGAGGAGCGATGGCCATAAACTAAAACACAAGAAGTTTCACCCCAACATGAGGAAGAACTTTACACTGAGGGTGTCAAAGCACTGGAACAGGCTGCCCAGGGGAGTTGTGGGGTCTCCCTCTCTTGAGACATTCAAAACCCACCTGCACACATTCCTGTGTAACCTGCTTTAGGTGACCCTAACTTGGTATTGGACTAGATGATCTCCAGAGGTCCATTCCAGCCATAACGATTTTGTGATTCTGTTAAACACTTCTGGCATCCTATTTTTGTTTAAGGTTATATTTATTTCCTTGGCGACAGCTTTGAATGGGGACCTCATATAGCTAGTTGATGTGGTCCTCTGCTGTGATTTTGAAATCTTCCTCAGTCTCAGAAAATTTCAGAACTGAATGTTGAAATTGACTGTCCTCTTCTCCTGTCTTGCTTTGGAAAAAAAAAAAAAAAAAAAAGATAAGATTTAGAAATAGTTTAATAATGCTTCACCTGTGAATGCAGCGATTGTTTAGCTCTCTACATCTATAATACATAAACCCTGACAGACACAGATAAATATTAGGAGGAAAATTTTTATATCAGAAGTCCTTTAAGACTTTATTTTCCTCTTTTTTGAGAAAATCATTTACTAGAATTACTGAGAACTATTTGTCTAACAAGCTATAGTGAAATAAAGTATTTTAGTTCATATGGTTATGTAATTTTCATCAAAACAATGTTAAATGAAAAAAATACAATTCAAATTCATTTAAAGGAAAATAACTATAGTTTGATGGCACTGGATTGGTTTTCAGGTTGTTTTTTTGCTGTTGTTTTTTTTTTAATTACTATTTTTTCTCTATCACTCCACTACCAAAAAAAAAAAAAAAAAGGTGCAAAATGCTGAACATGAAAATCTCAATTCCTTCATTCATCTCTAACACAAAATGAAAGGAATTCTAACAATTTTCTCTTTGTTCCAGCCCATATTATTATGTAAAAGATGGCTAGGGAGTAAGCTTGAGCAGTAAAATCCTTGACTATTTACCCCATTAAATTTTCAGGTCTGAATTGCTTCAGTCAGCTCTCTCTGAGATAAATCTGCAACAGAGGTGCTATGTTTAAACAGGTGGAATGTGACCTACCAATGGCACTGGGCCACACGACAGGGATTGGTCTCTTGTTCTCTTTTATTAGCAGTGTTGTCATAGCCTTTGAATTGAAGCATATATTTCTTTTCAAACCAGTTTACCAAAGCCTGAAACAGTTCAAACAATAGCAGAAGCTTTGTAGAAATGTTTCACTGGATAAAAAAATAAATACAAATCAAAACCTTGTTATAATTTTAAAGTAAATTTTACTATTCCATCAGACAACTGGAGACAGTTTTTTACCCAAAAAAAATCACTTTGCTACCCTCTCTCTTAACATGCCTATACAGCTTACCCATATGATTTAAAAACCTGCCTTCTCAATAGTCTCCTTTGAGATCAAAGTAGAAGCACTCAAATCACAAGGAATGGCTTTCTCCCTTTACCTCAAAGGCTCCTGGCACCAGTGTGCTGGCATATCACTATGCCACCGGTTTTGCCTTGACATAAGCCAGACGTTTTCTTGTTCTCCTTGTTGCCAGAACTCACACCCTGGTACAGATTGGCAGTGGCAAGTCTATGGATATTACCATCGCAGAGGCTGTGTTTGTATGGGAGGGGGACAACTTGTTCATGCCTTTCCCTTTTTATGTAGCTGTCAGGCCATAGCCAGGCTTGCAAGAACTGTAGGATACAGAATGCTAACTAAAGTGTTGGAAGCCTGTCTTTCTCAGAAGTGGAGTTTTAAACAGAACTGCATAAACAGTGTGATTCTAGTGATAAAGTGATCTTTGCATCTTAATAAATAAATAAACCCACAGTCCCTTCCTCTGGTCAAGGAAATTTGGAAACTCTATCAATGTTTCTAAAGAAACCAGACAGCTTGTTGCTAACTGATATGAGTCAGTCCCTCCCTCAAGGTATGGACATACCGACTCCATGGGATTTCTAATTAAATTTGAAAAAAAAGTAATCTTAATTTCTCTCCCATGTTTCAAGTCACTTTCTTATTAAAGTGCATAGGAAAAGTATTAATTTAAATCAAAATGGTCACATCTAATGAATAACTGACCCCTGAAAAGAGTATGAGGAGTTTGACCACTTAATTCCAGTACAGACCAAACTGGTTTGTATCATCAATGTATAAAAAATGCTTGAACTGTAAGGAGCTACTTTTAAGGGAGGTTTTACACAAACATCATAGAAATCATTTTTATGGTTTTTTGGTAGAATTAGTTTTTAGTAAATTTCAGGGCTATCTGAGATTGTCATAACATCTGAGGTGTTCTGCTCACAGATGGTACATATGATGAAAGATCTACGGGAAACTAACATGATTCTGGTAAGGAACAGCAGTTCAGGTTAGATACCTTCAGATACCTCACACATCAGTGGTTATCTGTGTTTAAGTGATTGATTGCAGTCTGAATTTTAAGAAAAATAGATCTCATCCCAATTGACTTTTGTGGAGCCAGGATGTTATTCCCAGTTTGTGAGAGCTTCTCTTTGTTTATAACTAATTGGAAGAATATTGGCGAAATAGCAGCAGGCAGGCAGCAACTAAGAATCAACTGTAAAATAAAAATCATGAAGTGATGGGAGAAACTGAGTCCCACTTTTAGTCAGTGTAGCCAAATAACCTGACCAAAAGTAGCTGCCAATTTGGAGTAGGTGTTTGGACTACAATATTTATAAAGCAGCCAAAAAATACTTGTCTAGTGCCACTGGAAAATGCCAGACTTTTGCACTAGACTAAATATATGACACAAGAGTTGTGTGGACAACATAGGACCCCAAAGGATCCTTTCTGGGGATCTTAAATATAAATTCATGCTGAAGTGTGAGCAATTGCATCAAGCCGCCTCTGTGCAGGAGAAAAAAACAACTGAAACCCCAGCCATTTCAAGAGGATATTTATCTCACCTACCTCAAACATATTTTATGAGAAGATGAACTGTTCTTAGGAGGACCCACAGCCAGACATTTGTAAGGGTACCTAGCTTTGAGTAATTGTTGACACATTGTAACTGGAGTATTATGAACTAAGAAAATTACCTTGAGACGTATGAAGCTGTTACCTCATAAAGAGAATGTGAAGTCATTTAGAAAACATTTGACTCTTTATACAAAAATAATTGGTGCCAGCTAAAGAGAAGATAAAACCCACTTTTTTAATTTTTCATTTTGAAACTATTGAGTATTTTAGTAGTTTTTTTATGCAAAATGAGACGAAGGAGCTGATGAAAACTAATGTATTCCTAAAATAAGAGGAGAGAGCAGAAGTGCTTTACAAGGAAAAATGCAACAAGTAATACATTTTTAATTAGAGAGTATGAAAAACATAAAAACACTGAAATAGCATATCATGTTCAAGGCCAAAGGATGCTGAAATTTTGAGAAGCTATTTGAGAAAAATTTATAGGGATCTGAAATAAACATGAGAACAGAAACAGTAGATCAGATCCACCAAATGTACCTCGATAGTTCAGAATTAACTTGAGGCTGGCATTAGATGCAGCATTAGAAAGCCACAGAGACATGCTGAAAATACTGGGTAAAATTCAATAGTTTCTATCTCTGCAGTATTTCTGCTACCTCTCAGAGACACACTAGTTACCCATTTCCTTACAGCCATGTGAATTTTACAATATTCTGTGAAAAGGAGTTAATCTTCTGGAGACTGAAACAAAGAAATCACTATTACAGTGATTGAAATATGTCATTGTAAGGAACATGTCTAAATTTTTCACTTGTTTTTTAGCAACACAGAATTTTGTTTTAAATTATGAATGCCTTTTACAAAGAAATACAATAAACATTAGAGGGTTAAAAACTCATGACTGAAAGAGGTAGAAAATTCTTTCAGCTCCTGTTTTGTAAAAACCATAATAAAAAACATTCCTGTTTGATTTGAGCTGAACAAATATTTTTCCTCATCTGAATTCCCACTAAGGGAATAAATTGTCTAGGTGTCCTGGGTTTAGCAGTTGCAGTCAACTTTTCTCCTTCTTAGTAGCTGGTGCACCATTGAGTTTTGACTTTCAGCCTGGGGAAAGAGCTGATAACACCGATATTTTTAGTTGCTGCTCAGTAATATTTACTCTGACCAAGGACTTTGTGAATCTTGTGCTCTGCCAGGGAGGAAGGGAGGCCAGGAGGAAGCAGAGAAAGGGCACCTGACCCAAGCTAGCCAAAGAGGTATTCCGTACCACAGCACGTCATGCCCAGAGAGGTAACTGGGAGTTACCCAGAAGGGCACGGGCTCTTTTCTGGGTCAGGCTCGTTTCAGCGGGTGGTATCATATTCTCTTCCCTTGTTATTTTCTCTTATCATTATCATCATTAGTAAAACACTTAAATGAGGTGTGTGGTCATTCTGCCATACCAGAGATGGACAAATCATGGCAACCTTCTGGGGCTTGGCCTATGCTTACAGGGCCTTGTTCAACACTATCCAGCACCTTCAAAAGGAAAAAAATGTCCCTGGATCTGAGGGTAAAGCAACAGTCAGTGCAGCTACTCCAGGCCTTTGTCTAAAGAATTTTCGTAGTTTAAACCCAGCCACACAGTAGTTTAAATCCAGCCACAGAGCTCATTCACTCGCTCCCCCTGCTTTTTCCCTCTTTCTTTCCTTTCTTCTCCACCCCACCCCACCCCACCCCCCTTTCCCCCTCCTGGAGGGATGGAGATGAGAATTGAAAGAATGTAACTCCCACAGTTTGAGATAAGGACAGTCCAGCAACTAAGGTATAACACAAACCATTACTGCTACCACCAATAATAATAATGATAAGAGAAAATAACAAGGGAAGAGAATATGATACCACCCACCGAAACAAGCATGACCTGGAAGAGAGCCCATGCCCTTCTGGGTAACTCCCAGTTACCTCTCTGGGCATGACGTGCTGTGGTATGGAATACCTCTTTGATATGTCTTAGCTCTACTCCAAGAAAAAAAGAGTGTAGCGCTGATGTCACTGGAAACAAAATACTCAGGAAACTTTTAAGGAGCAGAAGACAAAAGAGAGTTTACAGTACCCAGTTTGTTCCAAAATTCTCACTTATTTCAGAATTATATCCTCCCCTTCCCCCCCAACATATGTTGGGTAAGCTCATAACTATCAATATACTGAAAATTTACTGTATAGTACAAGGTAGTGGAACACTTTCCTTATGACTACTTCTGAGTACTTAAGAATGTGGTAAGTACAGTGCATGAGCAAGATTCAGTTATCTAACACCATCTAGCACCACATTGCATCTGAGAGGGAGCAGGGAAAAAATAAAACAAGGTTATCTAGGGTACTGGTAAGTGGTATTTCTCATAAAGTGAGAAATAGGAGCTTCATTTGCTACTTGGCTTATGGGATTTTAAACTGATAGTTCTAATAGCACAAAAGTGTCGTACCTACCATCACATAGTGCAGGAATTATGGAGTTGTGAAGCATGGTGACTATTTCAATTCTGATGAAGCTGCATCACTCTAGGGAAAAATGAAAGTCTCATAGAAGTCAGGGCATAATTATTATTTTGGTAGTTAAGGAACATGTCTCAGAGCAGTATACAAGAGTTTTGTTACTTTCTTCCGGGGTGTTCATGCATTTTACAAAAATAATTTTGGCCACAAACCAAATTCTCCTTCAAATTTAAAAACATTTGATGAAGACAACAAAATTTGGAAAAGTCTCTTCTGCAAAGTATGCAAGTAATCCTTTGCCACATTTGAAAGCATGCTCTGGGTAAATAATATGCCTTCTGTGACACTTCGGCGATTAAAAAGACTGAGTAGATCCTTTGCATTTACTATATGGCAACAATTCATTATTAAATAATGTGGACTATTTTTTATATTCATTCTAGAACCATGAGATCCATATGTATTGAAAGACCTTTCTATGAAATTGTATTCCCTTCTTATTGATTGCTGAGCTGACTCTCTTTCTGGGCCTTTCTATGAAGGACAGTTCCTGTAAGCCCTTCACACACATAGAATCCCATTAGAGATCCTTAGGCTGTATCCAAAAGAGTGCCAAAGTCAATAGAAATATTCTTACTCAGAAATACTCAGTGGCTTTGTTTAAAGTCAAAGGACATGCAAATGGAAGTCCATCATTCACTGCTATTTCCGAAGGAACAGATATTTCTTTTAATATTTAGATAGATTTAGATGTTTTAAGGCCAGTGGTCTGCGACAAATTAATCTCATTTCTTTTACATGTTACAGGACACCTAATTTCATCAAGTCAGGTCACATGTGCACCCAGCATAAAACATTTTTTGTTTTCCTCATATGATATGTGAAAAACTAGATAATTTATATTTTCCTTTTAATTTTTCTTTTTATTATGCTGAGCCCAATTTATTTCTTTATGATTATTGAGTCCTGAACTGTGGAATTATCCTCTGAGTCACATAGATCAACCTTATCTCTTAAACTCACAGCCTTTTTACTTAAGTAATACAGAAACAAGACCTGCATACCATCCCCTTCTTAGTTCAGCCTTGTGTTCTTGTGTAGCTGATTAAACATGAGCAGGTGTCCTGGTTTCATCTGGGATAGAGGTAATTTTCTTCCTCGTAGCTGGTACAGTGCTATGTTTTGGATTTGGCCTGATAATAATGCTGATAACACACTGATGTTTTACTTGTTGCTAAGTATTTCTTACCCTGATCAAAGACTTTTCATTTTCCCATGCCCTGCCGGTGAGAAGGGGCACAACAAGGTGGGAGGGAGCACAGCCAGGAAAGCTGACTTGAACTAGCCAAGGGGATATTCCATACTGTAAGGTGCCATGCTCAGTATATAAATCTGGGGGACTTTGCTGGAAGGAGATTTGTCTTGACCCATGAGCTTCCACCTTATTTTTTCTCCCTGTTCTGTTTAGAAGGAGGAGTGGTAGAGCAGCTGGATAGGCTTCTCTCAGCCAATTAAGGTCAACTGGCCACAATGTACAAACTTGTCTTCACTGAAAAGCGATGTTCAAAATACTATTTTCCCAATGCCTCCAGCTGACTAACAATAGGAATAAATTAAAATCCCCAAAACAAACTCAAGAGAAAACAACCAACCAAACCCCCAAACCTCCACAAATTTCTGGAGTTTGTAAAGGAATAATTAAGAAAAACATTTTTAGAGACAGATTGCTAAGTGTTAATATATTGCTGATAAAAACACTGATCAATGAATGAACTAATCAAGGAAGTAATTTGTTTTATGGCAAGCAACTGTTACCCCACTGGTTTAACATTTGAAGCACAAGATATTAAAACTATTAAACAACTGCCATGGTGGAAATAAAGAATGAGATTAAGATTAATCTCACTTGAATGTAGCCATCTAAAATATTAGCTCTTAGTGTAACAGACTTGGCTACTTTCACTCTACATGAAAAAAAGGAAGATAGTTCCAGAAGGGGGCTCAGATCATCCTGAAATAAGTTTGTAACGGTATGAAAAACTGACAGAAGCTGTTGTCTAAATTAACCTACATTTTTATAAAGGAGAAATAGGAAATAATCCATTCTACTGTACTACTTTGAACTGAGTTTTTTACTTCTGTATGTATATTCAAATTCAAGTTCTCTATGGTATGCTTCCCTATAGACTTGTCCCATTCTTTTTTGTATCAATATTTTTCTCTTTTTTTTTTTAATACATTATGACGTTATATTTAGGTTTTAGATTACAGTTTCGGTTTTGGGTTTTTTTAACAATATTTTTTATTTCTGATAGGTTATTTAAATTAATCTGAAACTTGTTTGGGATTTAAATGTAGGCTCAAAAGCCCTAAATCTGGTATTTACAATACAGCAGTCTACAGGTCCAATCTCCATTATATTCAGAAGAGATAGGCTATTTAGTATCTGGTGCAATTTGATACATTCAAATATATCAAGACTTCTGTGACAGACAGATATGACACAGAAGCTACGGAAAGTTAATAACCTTCTGCAGTTAAAGGTCAAGTGTGATACCTTGACTTTTCTATTTCAGAAAGTATTTCTTCAGTAGAAAAAAACTGGAAGTGATTGTGAATCATAGAATTACAGAATAGTCAGGGTTGGAAAGGACCTTAAGATCAACAAGTTCCAACCCCCCTGCCATGGGCATGGACACCTCTCCCTAAACCATATTACCCAAGGCCTCATCCAACCTAGCCTTGAACACTGCCAAGGATGAAGCATTCACAACCTCCCTGGACAACCTATTCCGGTGCCTCAGCACCCTAACAGGAAAGAATTTCCTCCTTATATCCAATCTAAACTTCCCCTGTTGAAGTTTTAACCCATTACCCCTTGTCCTTTCACTACAGTCCCTAATGAATAGTCCATCCCCAGCACCCCTATATGCCCCCTCCAGATAGTGGAAGGCTGCTATGAGGTCTCCACGCTGCCTTCTCTTCTCCAGGCTGAACAGCCCCAACTTTCTCAGACGATCTTCATATGGGAGGTGCTCCAGTCCCCTGATCCTTCTCGTGGCCCTCCTCTGGAGTTGTTCCAACAGTTCCATGTCCTTTTTATGTTGAGGACACCAGAGCTGCACACAATACTCCAAGTGAGGTCTCACGAGAGCAGAATAAAGGGGCAGGATCACCTCCTTCGACCTGCTGGTCACACTCCTTTTGATGCAGCCCAGGATACGGTTGGCTTTCTGGGCTGCAAGCGCACACTGCTGGCTCATATTCATTTTCTCATCGACCAACACCCCCAAGTCCTTCTCTGCAGGGCTGCTCTGAATCACTTCTCTGCCCAGCCTGTAGCTGTGCCTGGGATTGCTCTAACCCAGGTGTAGGACCTTGCACTTGGCATGGTTAAACTTCATGAGGTTGGCATTAGCCCAACTCACAAGCGTGTCAAGGTTCCTCTGGATGGCATTCCTTCCCTCCAGTGTATCAACCGAACCACACAGCTTGGTGTCATCGGCAAACTTGCTGAGGGCGCACTCAATCCCACTGTCCATGTCAGCAATGAAGATGTTAAACAAGACCGGTCCCAACACCGATCCCTGAGGGACACCACTCATTACAGGTCTAAAGCCGGACATTGAGCCATTGACTACAACTATTTGTGTGCGGCCATCCAGCCAGTTTATTCACCGAGTGGTCCATTCATCAAATTGATATCTCTCCAATTTAGAGACAAGAATGTCATGTGGGACAGTGTAAAATGCTTTGCACAAGTCCAGGTAGATGACATCAACTGCTTTACCGCTGTCCATCAGTTCTGTAGCCCCATCACAGAACGCCACCAAATTGGTCAGGCAGGATTTCACCTTGGTGAAGCCATGCTGGCTGTCACCAAGCACCTTGTTGTTTTTCACGTGCCTTAGCATGCCTTCCAGGAGAATCTGCTTGAAGATTTTCCAGGCACAGAGGTGTACCTCTGAGACCTCAGATGAAGACACGTCAACGGAGCCGTTTGCCTTAGTTGATGAGGAATGGGTTAGAGACCAGTTGAGCAATCTGGACATCCATAAATCCATGGGTCCAGATGGGACGCACCCGCGGGTGCTGAGGGAACTGGCAGAGGTCATTGCTAGACTGCTCTCCATCATCTTTACCAAGTCTTGGGAAACGGGAGAGGTGCCTGAGGAGTGGAGGAAAGCAAATGTCACTCCTGTCTTCAAAAAGGGCAAGAAGGAGGACCCGGGTAACTATAGACCGGTCAGCCTCCCCTCCATTCCTGGAACACCTTATCCTTGGTGCCATCTTAAGGCATATCAAGGATAAGAGGGTTATGAGGGGCAGTCAACATGGCTTCACCAAGGGGAAGTCATGCTTGACCAATCTCATAGCCTTTTATGATGAAATAACACGGTGGATGGATGATGGCAGAGTGGTGGATGTGGTCTACCTTGACTTCAGCAAAGCGTTTGACACAGTCTCCCACAGCATCCTCGCAGCTAAATTGAGGAAGTGTGGTCTGGATGATCGGGTAGTGAGGTGGACTGCGAACTGGCTGAAGGAGAGAAGCCAGAGAGTTGTAGTCTATGGGGCGGAGTCTAGTTGGAGGCCTGTATCTAGTGGAGTGCCTCAAGGGTCGGTACTGGGACCAATATTATTTAATATATTCATCAATGATTTAGATGAGGGAATTGAGTGTACTATCAGTAAGTTTGCTGATGACACTAAGCTGGGAGGAGTGGCCGACACGCTAGAAGGCTGTGCTGCCATCCAGCGAGACCTGGACAGGCTGGAGAGTTGGACGGGGAATAATTTGATGAAATATAACAAGGGAAAGTGTAGAGTCCTGCATCTGGGCAGGAACAACCCCAGGTTCCAGTATAGGTTGGAGAACGACCTGTTAGAGAGCAGTGTAGGGGAGAGGGATCTGGGGGTCCTAGTGGATGACAGGGTGACCATGAGCCGACACTGTGCCCTTGTGGCCAAGAAGGCCAATGGCATTCTGGGGTGTATTAGAAGGGGGGTGGTTAGTAGGTCGAGAGAGGTTCTCCTTCCCCTCTACTCAGCCCTGGTGAGACCTCATCTGGAATATTGTGTCCAGTTCTGGGCCCCTCAGTTTAAGAAGGACAGGGACCTGCTGGAGAGAGTCCAGCGCAGGGCAACTAAGATGGTTAAGGGAATGGAGCATCTCCCTTATGAGGAAAGACTGAGGGAGATGGGTCTCTATAGTTTGGAGAAGAGGAGATTGAGGGGTGACCTTATTAGTGTATATAAATATATAAAGGGGGAGTGTCACGAGGATGGAGCCAGGCTCTTCTCAGATAGGATGATAGGACAAGGGGCAATGGGTACAAACTGGAACACAAGAGGTTCCACTTAAACTTGAGAAGAAACTTCTTCTCAGTGAGGGTGACAGAACACTGGAACAGGCTTCCCAGGGAGGTTGTGGAGTCCCCTTCTCTGGAGACATTCAAAACCCGCCTGGACACGTTCCTGTGTAACCTTATCTAGGTGTTCCTGCTCCGGCAGGGGGATTGGACTAGATGATCTTTTGAGGTCCCTTCCAATCTCTAACATACTGTGATACTGTGATACTGTGAGACTGTGAGGTCTGTAATTGCCTGGGTCATCCATTTTCCCCTTCTTGAAAATGGGGTTTATATTTCCCTTTTTCCAGTCGTCGGGAACTTCACCTGACTGACATGATTTTTCAAATATGATGGCCAGCGGCTTAGCAACTTCATTCGCCAGCTCCTTCATGACCCGCGGATGGATTTCATCAGGACCCATGGACTTGTGTACATTCAGATTTTTAAGATGGTCTCGAACCAATTCCTCTCCTACAGTGGGCCCAAGGTCTCCATTCTCACAGTCCCTATTCCTTTTCTGTGAATGAAAAGCTTAATGAGGCATCATAGGATTCAGAAAATTTGATACCCGGCTCAGCTTGAGAATAAACCAGTTACCCATCCACATTGCCTGTTTATGTTCCTCACAAAGTTTTGAGAGCATATGTGCAAGTCCCTAAGGGCTTACTGTCTTTCCATCACGGATTTACTTGCAGTATGGACCAGGATGGGGAGGATCCTATGGCATATGCCTCCAGATATCTCATTTGTTCTTGTGGAAAGCAATAGGATGTGGAAGAACAGAGAAGTTGATGCCCCTCCACAGTTGTTGCCCTTCCCTCTTTTTTTCAAAGAAAGATCTTTTTTATCAAAGACATGATCTGACATAGGAAGGATGAAATGTTTAAAAAGCTTGGACTTAGCTGGTATATTTGGGCAGCACTGTGTACTGGAATCAACTAGCTGTTCAGCCCATTAAACCAATTCAATGTTCCTAACAGAACTTTGCCTTTGTAGTTAATTTTGTGTCTATGACAGCATTTTTACTTATGTGGCTATTGTGTCAAGAGTAAAATATTTCAAAAATTCTCAATAATGAGTCCAGTTACTTTTCCAGAAACATAACATAAATAAAAATAAAATATGAGGTAATGCAGGAGTAGACGCAACTCTAAACCTATTGCCTTCCTGATTTATAGTTTCCTGGGACTTCTTCATTTCTGAAAATTCATTCTATTCAAACTTTCTTACATTTAATTTTAGTGTAACTGAGCAGCTGTCATCTGTGTGGTTATTTTATAACCAACATTTGCTGTCTACACCTATGTATGTTTAGCTGGTAAATACCTGTTATGTTTCAACTTCAGTTTTTCTGCTTTTTATATATGAGGACATTTTCATTATCAAAGAAATACAAAACAACACAGTGTTGTTATATACATGTACATCAGACATGTGTAATTTTCCATAACCATAAATAAGAGCTTGAATAACCTTGATCTTCTATTCTGTCATGTTGTTTTTAAGCTGATGTAACACCATTGACATCAATGGGCTTACCCCAGTATGAAATTGGTGTAATGGAGTGGAAAATTATTGCCGAAATCTCTAAGGGGATATTCAAAGTTCCCTTTACTGTAAGCTGCGTATTAGATTGGAAGATCCATAATTTGCTATTTCCATGTTTTGATGTGTATATCAAATGATGAAGAACAGTAAAACACTCAGACAGGAAGCTTTTCATAACCTTTCTTAATTAAGCATGAAATATTTCATTTTAAAATTGTCGTTTTTACTGTATGTTTAAGTATGTACTCAATGTCATAATTAATTTTAACTTTGGAGAAAAATATGGTGTGTAGCTATTTAATTTGATACTATACACTACCAGAGTCAACATAATTTGCTGAAATTTAAATGAAATGAGTTGGTTTGCCTTTTTCAACTAAATGATGTATGGAAAAACAACTCTATTTGTGACTACCTTTTATGAAGCTACATAGCAGATGAGATCAAGATTTCATAAGCCTGATTATTCATGTATTTGTCATAGTTAACACCTAAATCAGTAACTGTTTGCAAATCTTTACAGTTTTTTCAAGTAATTTTCCAGAGAAAAGGTAGATTAAACTGTCTTGATTTTATTTCCCTAATTATGAGATCAACATGTATCAAGTGAAACATAAGGATTGTATGTGTCTTCTCAGATTCATACTCTTTTTCCTATGAATTTCTGTTACAAGATGATGAAAATACGAACCACAAACCACTTTCTCTTAAAAGCAGAGACGCACATAGCTTCATTTTCCTTTCACCTCTGCAAAAAGTTAATCTGTCTTTCAAAGCAAAAATGATAGTTGAGAAGAACTGTATTGGTGGGAAGTGTTGATAACAATGTGGGTTTTGACCACATTATGAAATTTTATTACAGTTAGGAAGAGCTTTGTCAAATCAGTTGCATATAGTTTATTTTATTCTTCCATTACTTCATATTGAAAAGAGTCAAGGTCCTGTTTTTTTTTTTGCTATCAGTTAATAAAATATTTCCTGAATACTTTAACTTCCTAAAGAAAACTTTATTTTAAACTGTTATTTTTTTCCTGTCAGCACTCATTCTCACACAGCTCACAGAAAGTGCTGCCTATTGTCTTGATCACTTTCATTTAAAAATTTCTCACTTTGCTTCTTATGCACTGTATTTTTTAACTATTGGTGAGAAAATTCTCTCCTAAGTAAAAGAAAGATGTATCTAAGGGAAAGGAAACAGTGCCAAACCAAAAAATCCTGTGTGATTCCTTTTTAAGAAATATCATATAGAAACATTATTCTGACCTTCTTAATTTCATGGAGGGGAGAAAGGCTGCAATGGGCAAGACAGCAGACATGGTGTTAAAAAGGTCCTAATTTGTTTTCTCAGCATCAAAAATTACTTTGAGGGAAAGTTTCTGGAGCAGCTCTGCAGAGAATTAAGGCAAATTATTTACTCGTTGCAAACCATTCACACTGATGTATTTGTGTTCTTTGATATCAAATAGCCTATATGGGTGGTATTCAAACTGGTGTTTTCTCCCAGTTTGCTTTCAGAGCAATCCAAAGTCAGATTTCAGTAGATACTATGGTCCTCTGTACAAACTGCACTGATCTGGGATCATCCTATTCATCTGTGCATCTGAAAACCTCAGTAATTTCAGCTGGCATTTTGGTTGCCTAAAGATTTAGGCCAGGGTCCTAATTAACTATTTCAGTTTAGGTTTTGTGTCTGATTTTAATTGATAATGTCTGGAGGAGAAAGGTTTAGTTTATTTCCAGATAGGTTTTCCTTTTTCTTTTATTTTTTTTAACTTTACATTCTTTGAATTTAATTCATTTCCTCATTAATCTTTATTTAATTACCATTTTCTTGTGTCAGTAGTTACACAATATCTTTATTAAATTAAAATAACATTTGTAGTAGTTTCTCATGTCTTTTCATCAATCTTGTGAGTGTCAATGTCAGTCATAAAAATGTGTATATTCATAATTCCTTCAATAGATTCACCTTTGAAACCCAGTTTTCTGCTGGTAACTATTGTCAACTATTTCATGAAGAAAAAAATAGGTGGAATGAAGATTTTTAAGTGCTGCTAGAATATCCGCTAATACTATATGGATCTATCTCACTCTTGAAACATCAGTGTTTATTTACTCTGCTAGCAGGATTCTTTATTTGTCCATTTCAATTTGTTTCGATTAAACTGACAAAAATATCCTGAACACTGGTCTACTGCTTGGTTAAGCAAATTAGTGCTGTTCTGAATTGTTTCAGCAGCAAAGACCAGTGAAAGAATGCCCCCGGATATTTCTCAAAAAATTTTAGCCTGCATGTGTGTCGTGGTTTAAGCACAGCCGTAACTCAGAACTGCACAGCCGGTAACTCAGGACTGCACAGCCGGTAACTCGGAACCACACAGCCACTCTCTCACTTCCCCCCTTTTTCCTCCCCCCGCTCCTGGAGGGATGGGGAGGAACATCAAAAGAAAGTAATTCCCAGGGTTTGAGATAAGAGCAGTCCAGTAACTAAGGTATAACACAAACCACTACTGCTACCACCAATAATAATAATGATAAGGGAAATAACAAGGGGAGAGAATACAACTGCTCACCACCTACCGACCAATATCCAGCCCTACCCGAGCACTGATCTAGCCCTTCCAGGTAACTGCTCCCAGTTTATATAGCGGGCATGATGTGCTGTCATGTGGAATACCTCTTTGGGTAGTTTGGGTCAGGTGTCCTGTCTCTGCTTCCTCCCAGCTTCTTGTGCCCCTCCTCACTGGCAAAGCATGAGAGACTTGAAAAGTCCTTGGCCAGGCTAAACATTGCTTAGTAACAACTAAAAACATCGGTGTTATCAGCATTGTTCCCAGGCTGAAAGTCAAAACCACAGCACTATACCTGCTACTAAGAAGGGGAAAATGACTGCTACTGCTAAAATCAGGGCAATGTGCTAGCCTAACCCTACATACCTGTGAGACTGAAATTCACAACCCCTTCTCATTTAGGCTGTGCTGAAAAGAAAATCAGTCAGCCTCTTCTCACTACCCAGTAGCTGGCAGTCATTCTGAAGTTTTTTTGGTTAGTGACATTGTTCTGTGAGTGTCTCCTAGTATAGCACAAACACAATCAGTTGTATTGGTACAATTTTCTTAATTAAACCGTTCAAGCTAACATGCTCTCACACAGTGCTGCTAGCAAAACTATGTGGAACTTCCCCTAGCAAGGGACTGGCAATGTGCATCTAGGAATACAATTATTGTTCTGCAATTGTACTTCGTTTCACACTGGTCAAACCTTGTTTTGATATTAGTAACCTTTTCCAGTTAGTCCAGTCTTAATTTGACAATTCTAAAATTCCTCATCGGCTATAATGTACTATACGAGTACTAATTGATTTCAGCTTGTAAACACAGACATCGACTTATGCAGCTGAGTAAGAGCTGGCATAACTGAGCTTTAACAGATGTCCAGATTTCAAGTTGCTGGTCCTAGTTTTTGATTTGTGCTGGAGTGTCACTGAAATAAAAACTAGTGAAGCCAACCTTCATATCACAGGGTATTGAGCAGAATGTTCTTTTTTTATGTTGCTATCATTCTGGTCATGGAGTTTCTTTTATTTGAATAATGAATGACTATGAATACTAAGATATAAGGAAACTATTGAAAAAAAATTGCTAACTTTTGAAGCTGCCATTAGCTGATCATAAATGAATACTTTTTTAAAAGAGTTGATTCAATCATGTATTTTTAGAGGACTCTCTGATATTAAAAATGTATTATAAGGAGAAAAAACCCCAGGTAATAACTGACAGAGGTCACAGTTACATAAAAAAAGAGTTGAAAAAAGGAAGAATATACGAAAGAAAGAGCTACATGCAATCATGAAGGAGACAGATACATCAGTGCAAAGTTGTCACAGTTCAGCTCAGGTTCAAGCTGGCTGCAGGAATCGTCATAAATATCTGACATGTTGAAGGTAAAAAAAGTATCTGAGCAGTAAAATAACTTGATAATAGAACCAGGTTTGAATTTACAGATTTGCTAAACGCTTATAAATGCCAGGCTTTTTTTCATTGAGAATTATTAACAGATTATTTTTTGTTTTCTGATTTACTGTAGAGAAAATAGAGCTTAAAAGTTCATTCTTAATTTAATTTTGTCAGTGGAATTTGGAAAGGATGGCTTAAGGAGGAGTTTGAGTAATATTGTGACTTGATATCATAACACATTATATAACTTTTGGATATCAAAATGGTCTTGGAACAGTTTAAGTTAATAAATCTTGCTTATAGAAATTCTTAATCTAGAAATCTATGTTTTTGTAGTGTGATGGCAATATGTAAATATATCAAAAAATTAAGAAATCTATTGAAAATATTTCCTCTGCAAATGTAAGCACAAGATATCAGTACATTACAGCTCTGTAAATCTTGGTTTCTCTGAAATTTGAAGTTCTGACTATATGAAGTAATACATCAACTTATATACTGAAAGGGATTTTCTTATTGTTTCTGCTGATTTGTAAACTCCAAAAATTGTTTAAGGTTATAAATGTCTTTATTAAAATGACGATTTCAGCTGAATTTATTTTAACAAGAATTGTAATGTATTCTGCCCTTTGATCTCTTAGCTTGAAACGCTGCCTGTTTTTCCATTATTCCACCATCCATTTGCAGATAACAATACATCAGAACCTTTTTCTTGCTGCAGAAACAATGCCCTTTATTTGAGAAAGGACATTGTTTTGACAGATAAAGTAGGCATTTGATAAATTGGAACAGGTTCTGAATTATTTTGAGGGGAATGTGTGCTACATCTGTCTGCTGATTTTCCACTGAAGCAGTGCTTAACTTTCTTGTCTGTTTGTGATTTATTGAGCTGCAGAAAAGGTTAGGAAAATTTCATGGCTCTTCTCTTATAATTTGTAAGTGAATCAAAAAGCATTTGTTACTGTTTATGATCTCAAAGGATAGAATTACCTCAAAACATTTATCCACTACAAAGAGTGTAGTGACAACAATAACAAAGATAAACAAAATAATGATCTTCTGAATTATTAATAATAAAGAAATACAACACAGAAAACAATTTCAGCTGTTCAAATGCATAGAATGTTAATAAAGTTTTGTGTGTGTTTTTAGATACATTCTTAAAGGATAAATTAATGTACAATGTCCAGTATTAAGGAGGTATTTACAACGAGTCTTATCACATATGTGTTTCCAAAATGCTTTCATATTTCAGTAATATTTATCAAGTCAAAATTTAGTAATATTTATCAAGAACTGCTCACAAACTAATGTAAAATCCTGGTCACAAAGGAATAAAAAGATTCATATTACTCAACATTCAGAGCTGAATTTAATTGCTGAAACTGTGAATATTTTTTTGTTGTTTGATACATTCTAGGGGATCTTATCTGATCTGGCCTATCTGTAAATGGAAAGGCCATTACATATGGATGTTTTCAATAACCTATGGCATTTCGAATAGCATGCCTATATTTAGGTAACCAAATCAAGCTGTAAGGATGGAAACCAGCCTCAGACTTTTCATCCTAAAGTTTAGGTGTTCACCTACAGGTTTTTAAGCTCTCATTACTGTTAATAGAGAGTTTATTAATATGTCCAGTGTAATTTCAGCTAACCCAAGCTAATTATACTTACTATCCCTATAGTTAGTGGAAATGGACTAGTACCTCTAAAGAATGATAAATACCAAACTGAGACTTGTTTGAGATAGATCTGTCTCTGCAAACACCTGAATTTACTGCCTATTAGGACAGTCGTAATATTAGTTGTTACTTATTTTAGCATGGAGAAAGAACTAGGCACCTCATCAATCTTAGATATATGGGGCATTTTATTAATTTCCAGTCTTAGGCTTTGTATTCAACCAGGACTTTGTGTCAGGCTTTTAGGAAGAATTTAGAATGAGAAGTCAGCATCCGCTAACTTTTACCATTGCTCACTGGTAGTCCTGTGGGCTTTCTAAGGAAGCTAGATATTTTAATATTATTCAAAATGTATATTCAAATGTATATCGGCATATGTCCTTATCTTGTACTAGAAGGTAAGTACATAAGACAGAGCAACTTTTGAGCAAAAAAGTTTTTTGAGTTTATGTGTGGATAAGTTGATGACAGTTGTGGCCTTCTTAATTTTGACAAAGTTTGTGTGATTAAGTTAGGCCTTCTCAGCTCAGTGGGAATCACCCAGTCACTAAAATTTCCACTCCCAGTTCTTGTCACAAGGATGGACAAGAAGGAATTCCAGAAGGAGTCATCCATAAGGCACACTGTTGTATTAAACTTCCCACTGAGTGCTTTTGTTTGCTTGCTTTTTCCTGCAGCAAGAGCCAACACAGCCATACCTTCTACATAGACAGTATATGTGGAACTGTGTTCTGGTGAATGTAAATATAGTTATTAATAGTTATTAGTAGTTATTATCCATCTAGGATTTGATTTTGCTACCAGTTTTTTTTCCCGTTTGAGAATGATTGTGAAAAACTAGCAAAGAGATGTGATGAACCTCACAGATTTAAGGTATACAGTTATACTGTAAATGCCTTCTCCGATTTTCATTATCAACTATTTACTTATTGCTTGACATCACAAATCAAGTTTATTCAGTTGTTCCCCATGATGACAGCTGCTATGGAATAAGATAAGATTGGCAAACCATACTCCACAAAAACAGGAAAATATTTCTAAAGTTTCATGACACTCAGCTGTCCCCAGGCAAAAAAAAGTGCACGCTCGATAATAAGATACAATGAGATAAGATCTCCTGCAATGCTTTAATTTTTTCTTTTCGTGTGCTTTTGTTTGTTTTGGTGTTTTTTCTTGCGTGTGGGTACCCAGAGTGGCGTTTGCTTTATAACATATTGACCAATATGTATAATTTAAGAGTGAGAGTTGTACTGACAATGATAGAAAAGGAAATAAGGACTTAGTGTCAAAGAAACATACAAATATTGTTCCCAATCACAGAAATGTGAGAGAGAAAACTATTCTTTTTAAAATATAGGCATGTAATTAGATATTAATCAAGGTAAAATTAAATAATGAAAATGAACAGCAGCAAAGGATTTTGTATGGCGTTTGCAAATTGACAGAGTTTTGGTGATGGAACGTCTGCAAGTGTGCCTTCTGTGAGAAGAGATCAGGAGCTGCCACATATTAAAGTTTCAGCTGACTTCAAAATGGTCCCACCACTGCCCAAAACTGAGCCATTCAACAATGCTTGTGGCACCTCTATGATAACATATTTATGAAAGGGTAAAAAGTATGCTGCCCAGCAGCTGTGAGAAAATGTAAGAGAAATATCCCTGCAGACACCACAGTGAAAGAAGGAGGGGGAGGAACTGCTCCAGGCACCAGAGCACAGATTCCCCTGTAGCCCATGGAGGACCATGTCTGAGCAAGTATTCTCACTGGACCCCATGCTGCAGCAGGTGGATGAGCCCTGCAGGAAGCTGCAGCCTAGGGAGATATCATTAAGTTGGTGGGCATCTGGCAGACAGCCAAGGTTAACCCACCACAGACATTCAAATAAAAAGAAAGTTCTCTGCCTTGAATAATTATCCAAGTATGTTGTTAAGGTTTCCTGTAGGTATGGGTACAATTATCAAGAGCAGCATTTGCTACTTTCTCTAAAGCCCAGAACAATAAATTAAAGAAAAAAAAAAAAACACTTGTATTGCTTTCCAGGAATATGTTCCAAACGAAAACTTACAGAAGCTACAGTGATATGTTGTGTACAAATATATTTAAAGTATATTCTGGGTGATAACCTTCCAGTTCATATATTTGTAAGGTTTAGAAGTGACAAGCACACAAAAGAAAAACGTAAAATATAAGAGGTAGAGCAATGCATTCTCAAACAAATATAGTCCCTGCTGTGGATCAAGTTCTTTGCACATGTGTGGTTATGAAGCATTCATCACTCAGAGTTTAAGGGAAATATTTTTTTTCCCACTATTGCTGTTTGACTGACAACAAGGTTACTGCAGCTTTTGAAGGGTACTTGGATTCCCAAATAAGCACATATCTTTGAATATCAACAAAAAAGTTAACAGCAGTTTACTAGGAACGTATAAAGCAATCAATTCTTGATACCTAAAACTAGGAACAGGGGAAAAAAAACCCTACTATATTAAACATAAGATATTAACTAGTTGCTCAACAACCCTCTAAATTCTAATTATGGGGTAGTGATTCTGAAAGATAATTTAATTGAAGAAATAATTCAAATGTTCCTTGCAAAAAGCTGAAACCAAAAATATCAGGGTTTCAATTTATTTTTTTTTATTCTGCATAACTGCAAATATTAGTTGATTTATGCCTGAATTTGTAAATACTTTTTGTTGCTATGATCTGTAGTTGAAGGGGAGGGAGGAACAAACTGTGGGTAGTTATCATTTCATTCTGTTAAAACCAAACCAGCCATACCGAAAACAAAACATATCTTCTAAAGAACTTAAAGTTCTTTCTCTAACTATATTCATTTACACTTCTGGCGGAAATTGCCATCTTCTGGCAGCTGTGGCAATGAAAGGGGTTTTTCTGTTTCTCAGATGTATGCAAAAGAAAAAACATATAGTATGTTAGCAGAAATGGCAGAGAAGAGTATATGTGAAGAAAAAAGAAAAGGAATGGATGACAACTGGATACACTGTCCGTTCTCCGCTGCTACTACGTTAAGAATGGTAGTTGCTGTTGGTAGAATAAGGAAGTTAGGTAAGACAATAACATTTCAAACTTGCCAAAACTATTTTTAATAATTGTGTCATTAACTGCCTGTGAGCAGGCACAGAGCTGGAGTGGTGGGAAAAAAAACCTCTGAAGCTACCCCAAGACAACAACAACAACCACCACCACGAGAACCTCCAGACCTTACTTCCATTCTTCATCTATCCCAATCCACAGTATCATACACAAATAAAACACACAAAGCACAACAGCAAAATTAATTTTTAAAATATACATGCTTCTCTGCTAGAGTTGTGGATGGCTAGGACATAGGCACCTTTTTCTACTGTTGCAAGTTGCCATCCCAACACCTGTTCAAACTGCAAGGTCATGTTGCTCTGCACAGGTCTTCTGAATGTGTACTGAAATCATGAAGGTCAAACCTTGTTTTTCCTTTCAGCAGCCTCTGTGTTTAATCTACAACCAAGTGGTACTGAGGTGACTTATTTATTGTTTTAAATCCTTATTTCTCACTGTGTTTTAGCAAACATTCTGGGAAGGGTGAGGCATGAATAATAAAAGACTTATGTTCAAAGGCAAAGGGGTATTCAGAAGGAAGCAAGTGATTGTAGAGCTGGTAATGTGATATGGTTACTGCTGGAATGGCATTTTCATTCTAAGCAGCAGTTTTCAAACAATTTTCATTTCACTACCTGTCAGGAGTATATTTCTCACACTTTATCCCCCTCTCAGCAAAGTATTTTGGAAAAATTGGTAAAATTCTATTGACCTATATTTGAGAATCTAGTATTGAAAATGCATTTTCACTAGCTAGAGAATTATTCAGTCTTCTCTCATTCTCAGATATTTCAAGTATATTTTATTTTGAATCCTGTAAGGACTGATTCTACAAAATCAGTCAACTTTTAATGAGGTTGGTAATACTATATTGATAGCAAAATTATTCCAGACTGTTCATCAAGGGCTCAGAAAAACTTCCCCTGCTTTATTAGATGACTTGTATTTTTGGAAATACATGTTTCTATTAAAAATAAAAGATACTTAACATGCTTAATGGTATCTTGTCTGTCTTCATATCACTGCAGTTTAAATATGAGAATGAACATTTAAAACCTGGCATCAAATAGGAAAGCCAAATGGACTCATCAGATTCATCAAATACTAACCTTTTTGTAGCTCAAGTCTCAGCAGTAATGATGCTAAGTGATAATGCTCTTCCATTATCAATTTCTCCATCAACAGAGTGTTAACACTTTTTCAGCATCATCGTGTTTTGTTGGCTTGGGGTTTTTCATTTCTCAATTTGCTTTCTCACCCAAAGAAGGGTTAGACAGGTGAACAATGCAGACCCATGAGGAACAGTAACCTTCTATTCCTATCAGTTGCAAGTAAATTTTCTCCTAAAACAGACTTTGTGTCAGAAAGACAAAATTGCAGCGTGTTAAAATGGGACAGATTCATCTGTCTCCAGCCCCTAGCTGCCTATCCCACTTGCGGAAGATGCCACCCCAACAACAGGAAGAGTGGAATTGCTAGTCAACATTTTCATGAACTTACAGATATTCATATTAAGGTACGCTAATTCTGAACTCAAGTTTCTTTAACACATTATCCTTGATTAAGAAATAGGTTTTCATTCATCTTCTCTTTTCATAGGGACAGCATCCTCCAACAACGGGCTGAGACAGATATATGAGATGAAAAATGCACTAGTACAATCAGCAGCCAAATCATAAAATCATAGAATAGAATCATAGAATAGTTAGGGTTGGAAAGGACCTTAAAATTATTAAGTTCCAACCCCAGTGCCGTGGGCAGGGGCACCTCACACTTAACCATGTCATCCAAGACTCTGACCAACCTTGAACACCTCCAGGGATGGAGCATTCACAGCTTTCTTGGGTAACCCCTTCCAGTGCCTCACCACCCTTGCAGTAAAGAACTTCTTCCTTATATCTAACCTAAACTTTCCCCCTTTAAGTTCGAACCCATTACCCCTTTTCCTATCACTACAGTCCCTCATGAAGAGTCCATCCCCACCATTATTGTAGGCCCCCTTCAGATACTAGAAGGCCACTATGAGGTCTCCATGCAGCCTTTTCTTCTCCAGGCTGAACAGCCCCAACTTTCTCAGCTTGTCTTCATACAGGAGGTGCTCCAGTCCCCTGATCATCCACGTCACCTTCCTCTGGACTTGCTTCAAGAGTTCCATGTCCTTTTTATGCTGAAGAAACCAGAACTGTGCACAGTTCTCCAAGTAGGTCTCACAAGAGCAAAGTAGAGGGGCAAGATCACCTCCTTCGACCTGCTGGTCACACTCCTTTTGATGCAACCCAGGATACAGCTGGCCTTCTGGGCTGCAAGTGCACACTTCTGGCTCATGTTCAGTTTCTCATCAGCCAATATCCCCGTGTCCCTCTCTGCAGGGCTGCTCAGAATCTCTTCTCTGCCCAACCTGCAGCTGTGCCTGGGACTGCTCCGGCCCAGCTGTAGGACCTTTCCCTTGTGTCCTGGGTTCAGCAGTAGCAGTCATTTTTCTCCTTCTTAGTTGGTGCATTGCTGTGGTTTTGACTTTCAGCCTGGAACAGCACTGAGAACACCAATGTTTTTTGTTGCTGCTTGTCTTCGGTTTAGGAGTAGCAGTCAATTTTTCTCCTTCTTGGTAGCTGGCGCAGTGCTGTGTTTTGACTTTCAGCCTGGGAACAGTGCTGATAACACCAGTGTTTTTAGTTGTTGCTAAGTAATGTTTACCCTGACCAAGGACTTTGTGAGTATCAAGCTCTGCCAGGGAGGAAGGGAGGCCGTGAGGAAGCGGAGACAAGACACCTGACCCAAGCTAGCCAAAGAGGGATTCCATACCACAGCACGTCATGCCCAGGGAGGTAACTGGGACTTACCCGGAAGGACACGGGGGCTTCTGGGTCAGACTCATTTTGGCGGGTGGTATCATACTCTCTTCCCTTGTTATTTTCCCTTATCATTATTGCCATTGGTGGTAGCAGTAGTGATTTGTGTTATACCTTAGTTACTAGACTGTCCTTATCTCAACCCATGGGAGTTACATTCTTTCGATTCTCCTCTCCATCCCTCCAGGAGTGGGGAAGGGGGTGGAAAGGGAGTGGGGGAAGGAAGGAAAGGAAGGGAGAAAGCAGGGGGAGTGAGTGAATGACCTGTCTGTCTGGGTTTAAACCACGACACTGCCTAGTAATGTTTAGTCTGACGAAGGACTTTCTGATTCTCGTGCTCTGCCAGGGAAGAGGGGAAGCCTGTAGGAAGCAGAGACAGGACACCTGACCCAGACTAGCAAAAGAGGTATTCCATACCACAGCACGTCATGCCCTCTGTATAAAGTGGGGGCAGTTACCCAGAAGGGCTAGATCACTGCTTGGTCAGGCTGGGTGTCGGTTGGCAGGTGGGGAGCGGTTGTATTCTCTTACCTTGTTATTTCCTTCATCATTATTGTTACTGGTGGTAGCAGTAGTGATTTGTGTTATACCTTAGTTACTGGACTGCTCTTATCTCAACCCATGGGAGTTACATTCTTTCTATTCTCCTCCCCATCCCTCTGGATGCAGGGGGGGGGGCAGTAAGCAAGCAACTGTTCTTTTTGGAGCCCCAAGGGCATGAAGGACTGAGATAGTGACAGATCTGACCAGAGTGTGTCTAATCGTATTTGTGATAAGCATTCATTGTTTTGCATTAATATTACTTGTCACAATGCTGATTTATTGGCTCTTAAGGTTGTTGCTTTTAATCTCACAGTTTCAGCATGTTGTACCTTACTTACAGCCCACATTTGCTGTGTTAGTGTTTATAGGCTAGGGGCCTTGGGCTAAGGTTCTTTCATTGTACTTTATGGTGTTGACTTGTAATACAATGGACTCATTGATCATGAAACTGATCTGGCTTGTGTTCCCAATGTGGTTACCACCTCTATACTTTGGGAGGTATATAATAGAACTGCTTAGCAATTACGCATCTTTTTTCTCCTCCTTAGGTGGTCAGCCTATGAGGGAGACATTCCCACACACCCTAGTGACAAGTACAGCAGCTATTCAAACTCCGACCACAGCAGACAGCGCAGCTACATCAGCCCCAGCAACAAGTACAGCAACGTCATTTGAGAGTTCTGAAGGGTTTGATCTGCCTGTTGATTGTGATGGGGATCACCATGTTGACACACACAGAGAGTGTGTTTTACCCACAACCATTTCATCTGATCTCAAAAGTTAAGCAGAGTCATGTTTGGGTCTTGTCTATGATTAGACGACGATATAGGAGGACCAGGAGGTTTTCTCCAAGGCTGGACAGTCATGACTGGCAGGGTGTGTGGGACAGTATGGGTGAGTATCTAGTACAGTGGGCCCCTCCAGTGCTTTGGAAGCATCGGAGATGGAAGGCAGCTGTATGGAGTCCCCAGCAATAAGTTGCATAAACTGCTGAAGGGGAGGGTGAATTATTTTGAGCCTGGTGGGCCCACGACACCTCAGGACATCAGGGCAGAGATGCAACATATGGATGGCCTCACGATCAAGGAGTGGACTTAGCAATGAACACTATTGCCCAGGTTATTCACAAGTGTGAAGCATGCTACCATTAAGCAAGCTAAACAGGTAAAGACTCTTTGGTATGGAGGATGATGGCTGAAGTGCAAATAAGGGGAGGCCTGGCAAATTGACTACATCACACTTTCTCTCCTCTGAAAGACTGTTACAAGAGATGAAGCCCAACATCATGGACCGGATGGACTCAGCAGCTTTATAGGGATCGGTCCATAGGTAATAATCTCTCTCTCGTTCTGTGGATGTATACATATGTATATATTTGAGATAACAGTGATGGTATATTGAAAATGTGGGATCTGATCATGACATGGAATAAGGGGTGGACACTGTCCTGGGTTCAGCAGTAGCAGTCATTTTTCTCCTTCTTAGTAGCTGGTGTAGTGCTATTTTTGACTTTCAGCCTGGGAACAGCACTGATAACACTGATGGATTTAGTTGCTGCTTGGAAATATTTATTCTGACCAAGGACTTTCTGAGCCTTAGGACTTCCCCTTAGTGAAGCCATGCTGGCTGTCACAAAGCGCCTTGTTGTTTTTCAAGTGCCTTAGCATGCCTTCCAATCTGCTCCAAGATTTTGCCAGACACAGAGGTAAGACTGACTGCTCTGTAGTTCTCTGGATCATCCATTTTCCCCTTCTTGAAAATGGGGATTATATTACCCTTTTTCCAGTTGTCGTAAACTTTACCTGGCTGCCAAGGTTTTTCAAATATGATGGAAAGTGACTTAGCAACTTCATTCACCAGCTTCTTCAGGACCCGTGGATGGATTTCATCAAATTTGTGTCAACACTGTTAAGGAAAATTGGCATATTTCCATTCAGATCACCAGCTGAGGGTCTAACCATACATATTAAAAAAAAAAAAAAACCACCCAACAACAAAAAGCACCCCAAAGAAAAACAGAAACCAAGCCAAAAGACCAAAAAAGGAACCAAAAGGAAAGCCTAGGATCATTTTGTGCTACCCATAAGCTTAAAACTCTTTAAAACCAGACCACTCCAATACAGTCAATGATGCTGGAAAAAAAAGAAAAAAAGATTAAAAAAAGTTTGACATCTCTCTGATTCATAGAATCTTTTTATTATGATTATTTTCACCACTGTGTAAGCTGTTGTCTGATAAAAATCTATTGTTTATTTGTCTCTTACAAGAAAAAATATTTCTCTTGCAAACTGTTGCCATCAGCTACCATTGAAAACTCATGGGACATTAACTGCTCAAAAGAAAATTATTTTAAACCATCTCACTCTGAAGACTGATAGTGAAGCTATGATTGTGATTATAAATTACTGATAATGATTAGTTTTTCAGCACTTATCTCATAGTTATTTTAAACCAGATAATCATTTAGAAAAGAAAGATTTGGGTTTAGTCATATATCTCTGTAACATTATCTTGGCTTTCTTTTTCTAGACTTTATCTCCGTTCAAAAACTAACTTTCATAGGCACACAAAAATGAAAAGGCATACTGCATGTCAATAGGAAGCTCAAGGTTTAATTTTCACCAGAGGTATACTGAGAATACCCTAACCAAAACTTGTTTGCCTAATGGTAAATGCATGTTGAGGGAACATGTGATGACAGTAAAGGGAAGAAAATAGAGTAATAGTAGAAGAATAAAAAGTATCCCGGTCTCGCAAATAAAATTGTTCAGCGTTTAAAAACTTAAGTCTGTTATTTGAGAGAGAAGTGTTGCCATTAAATAAATCTATACATATATATGCATCTGAAAATTATAAATTTATGATGTCATAAGATTGATTCATCAAGACAGTTTGAAACTTTAAACTTTACTGAATTCATTCATTAACAATGCACTAACTTCTTGTTAATGGTTAAGTCTCATACCTTATCCATCATTAGCATTATGAACACAAAACCTTTAGTCTTTTAGATTTACTTGTTATATTAGATCCAAGTATCCAGTAATGCTGAGCTGATATTGTTTAGATTTATTTAGCACTGACACCTATGGTCCTTGGTGGTTCACTGAGCTGATGCTGATCAGGCTTCAGAGCTCTTTAAGGCAAGTTGCAGCTGAAGTCTTAAATTCCTTTTCCTCCAGTTTTATTTACTGATATACAATGTTTGTATTGAATTGCCCCTGCCCCCCTCAAAAAGAAGGGTCTCCTCTACTCCCATGGCTGCTTATACCAATTTTAGTTTGTTTGGCAGGGTGTCCTGCCAATTTTCAGTCTTTTGGGCTTATCTTGCCCTTTGGCAGGATATTTTACATAAAAAGGACATGGATCTGTTGGAACAAGTCCAGAGGAGGGCTACGAGAATGATCAGGGGAATGGAGCACCTCCCATATGAAGATTGGCTGAGAAAGTTGGGGCTGTTCAGCCTGGAGAAGAGAAGGCTGCGTGGAGACCTCATACCAGCCTTCCAGTATCTGAAGGGGGCCTATAGGGATGCTGGGGGTGGACTCTTCATTAAGGACTGTAGTGGTAGGACAAGGGGTAATGGGTTAAAACTTCAACAGGGGAAGTTTAGATTGGATATAAGGAGGAAATTCTTTGCTGTTAGGGTGGTGAGGCACTGGAATAGGTTGTCCAGGGAGGTTGTGAATGCTCCATCCCCAGCAGTGTTCAAGGTCAGGTTGCACGAGGCCTTGGGTAATATGGTTTAGAGCAAGGTGTCCCTGGAACATCAGGAACTTGATGATCTTAAGGTCCTTTCCAACCCTAACTATTCTATGATTCTATGATTCTATGTTTGTTAAGATCCCATTGATCATATACTTCTGTAAAATGCTTATAATTGCAGCTGAACATGCTAAAACAGTTTTACAGTATTATATCATTATATACTGTTCTTAGTTGTGCTATCTTAGTATGTTTTTATTTGGGTACAAGGCAAAATAATATCAATTATATCTTGATATATATACATTTAGTTTAGAGGCATCACAGGACTCTATTTTAGCTATAGAGTCTAAACTCCCTCTCCAAGATAAAGAGATCCACCAAAGTTGTGTAAAGGAGAATAAATGGCTACAAAGTCATAACCAGAACCTTTAATTTTCATCTCCTTGAACGTAACATGAAAGCATAGTCTCCTGATGTTACTGCTCACTGGCTACATGTGTGGCAGGAAAAACTCCATATGTATTCTGCAAAATAAAAATGGATTCTAATACTTTGAACTATGGACACATGCATTTTTATTATTTACTCAAGAGGTTGCATTCAATGTACTTCAGAGATGTTTCTCAAACATACTGGTCTTAACATTTGCCAGTAATTCAGGAATGGTTTTGTTTATTTGATTGCTTTATATATTTTATAATCTCTCTAAGAATTCTAGGGGTTTGTTACTGAGATTTTGTTATATTAGTTTTGATCAAGGTGTCATTTATATAGGCATTTGGTTGGGATTTTAAGAATATTGCAACCAGATATAAGAAGGAACCTTAGAAGCATAGGAAACTTCTGTGTCTATCCACCATGCTCAGTTTAAGAGCTTAACTGGTAAGGTTCACCAGACAAAATAAAATCAAATATATTCCCTTTGGGAAGGAGGAGAGTCAGATGCCTTTTCAGTGTTAAGGCAAGCTATTGATAGCCAAAGCACTATGACAGGAATATGAGAATAGGATACTCAACTGTCTGCAGACCGGAAAGGTACAAATGAGATAGGAGACAACAGAGAAAAAGGTATGTCTGAATCAGTTTCTCACTTAAGTTAAGAAGTACCTTATTAAATGTTCTTCTGTGAAACTGGATTCGTAAACATATTCCTGTCTGCAGTTAGACATGGCAATTTATTATTTGAGCACCAAATATACTTTCTTCATACAATATCTGATACTACAGATCCTCTTGCAAGATGGCATACCCATTTGCTAGTAAGATTCTTGGACTTTGCTTATTTCTAGGGCTGAAAAGTCAAAATTTGCTGCATCTTTGAAATCTGTGAGCAATAGATGGAATTAATTGGCAGTACTTGTAATCTTGTAATCCATCTATTAAGCTGAGGCTACTATTCAGCCAGGAACATGAGTGTAATGTATCACAAATATTGCCAAGTAGCTAAATATACTCTGAGTTTAATTAGATGTACTTTGGCTAGACCTAAATGGAAGAGACCCCTCACCTGTGAGATGAAAGTGATGTTAGCAGGGAGTGAAGCAATGACAAGATGAGGTTTTTAAGTGTTTTGTCTGTTTATTTTTCCTCAGAATGGGGTCCCTAAAACTATGTTTATATGACCAGATTCAGGATTCTGAGTTCCTGGATTACACCACCCACATTAGAATACACATCTTGTGCAGTATAGAATTCTGATAGGGTTTTAGTCCTTATTAGCCAATCAGAGCAACCCTATCTTACTTTTAAACGAGAAAGAATTTTTGTTTATATAGTCTCTATGACAATTTTCATCCAATGTCACTGATTTTATTAACAGTAGCAGTAGACTGTTGGGCCAGTGAGAGAACAATGTAGTGCAGTGCCTCTCTGCCCTACATTATGATACAAACTGCAAATTTTAGTACAATCAACCAAAATATAGCAGATACTATACAAAGAAAAACATGGTAAAGGAAGGGGAGGGGAAGGGAGGGGAAGCGAGGGGAAGGTGAAAATTCAAAACTAGCCATATTAATATTCTTGCTTTATGGGTGTTTTACTTAATATGTGTATTTTCAATATATTCATTTTAATTCTAAAGACTTTATATCAGTTTTTAAAGTCTCAATTATGTTTCTAACCTTTTCTAGGTCACTTTGTTTTACATCTTTCCTCAGTGGTGTTTGTAACACATTCCAATTTGGTATCATCTGCAAATTTAATTAATGTGCTGTTTACCTCATCTTCCAGATAAATTACAGATACATATTCTCAGTTCAACAGTCAAACACCATCTGCAGCCTCTCTGTCTCAGGCACACCTTGCACTTGCCCTCTTACACATGTACATATTCCAGTCCGTGTGGATTTCTTCATACAAAATTCATACTTGTGAACTGGATAACCTATCAGTTCCACTGTCTTCATGCAAGGATGATACCATTGCAAGTGTACATCATTAATGCTTTTCAAGACGTTTGCTAATTAGAGATTCTTGTCAATGATATATAGACAATAGCTGAGGTGACAGTATGTGAACGTTTAGGGGAATGTTTTCCTAACCAGCTTTTAAAAGTCAAATACAGGAATTGGAATTTAAAGCACCCCAGATTCTGATTAGCTCGGTCTTGTGTCCAAACCATAAAATATTATTGGGGTGCCCAATACTGTAGATACTAGGAATGCTGAACTACTGAAGTTCATGTGTAATCCTGAATAGGCAACCTTGTGGCTCAGGGAAAGGTAATTCTGAATATACAGCCTATACACAGCATTTGGTTTAGTAATATCACTGGTATGCAATTTCTGACACAATCAGGATGCCTTTGTAATCATTGGTCAGAACTGGCGAAATTCAGTTATTATTCAGTTCTCCCATTGTAAATAGCTAATTAATACTTGAGAGATTATTCTTGAAAATGGGTACAGTCCCTTATTCAGGTACAGATATTATACTTAGTCCACCTTGTATATCAGGGTTTTAAGAAGACCATATAAACATTACGTATAAAAATTATGTAGCATAAGAAAAAAAAGACAGAAGTAATTTATATATTAGTAATTTTATATTATTTGTCTCCATTTTTAATTAATTACAACAAAAGAGGAGTACAGATTGAAGAAAATACAAAATAGACATACTAAATATTGATCTATATAATGTCCAGCTGACATCTTAATTAGCTTACCTGGCATAGTTAAAGCAAATAGCGCATGTTGGTTGTTCTTTTTTTTTATAGGTGCGAACCCAAAAGCCTGAGTCATGAATGCATCCATAGAAGGCTTCTGAATAAGTTCTAAGTGCTAAAACTCAGAAGACTACAGTAAATTCACATCTTTCATCTTCATTCTTAAAAAGCCAGACTCATTAACAGACTGGAACTTGTAGCTCCTTACTGGGAAGCATTCCTTAACTTCCTTCTCTAACCTGATAGTCTTAAGAAGTTAAAACAGACAGATCCTGCAAGACCATGGAAATTGTGACTTTGTCACACTTTATATGTAACCAGAGGTTTAACATAGATGACAGCAGTAGCTGAAACACTTGTGAGGAAAAAGAGATTTTGAAAATAATGAGTGGGCTTTAACATAAATTAGAATGTTAGATTAACAGACCACTTGGTGCTATAGCTATCTGGGAAGCCAGCAACCCTGACACATCTTTGCTGCATACAGAAATAAAAAAATTATTTGGTGTGCAGCATCAAGAAGCATTCATTCTGAAAAATGTTAAACCCTATGTGTCCAACTTTAATTTGTTAAAACAGACAGATCCTGCAAGACCATGGAAATTGTGACTTTGTCACACTTTATATGTAACCAGAGGTTTAACATAGATGACAGCAGTAGCTGAAACACTTGTGAGGAAAAAGAGATTTTGAAAATAATGAGTGGGCTTTAACATAAATTAGAATGTTAGATTAACAGACCACTTGGTGCTATAGCTATCTGGGAAGCCAGCAACCCTGACACATCTTTGCTGCATACAGAAATAAAAAAATTATTTGGTGTGCAGCATCAAGAAGCATTCATTCTGAAAAATGTTAAACCCTATGTGTCCAACTTTAATTTGGCCTATTGCATGTATCAATGTGTCTCTGTATTTGAGGTAAGTTCTCACCAATTTCTCTCACAAGGGTTAGGGATTTTGTTATCTTGCTGTTAATTTCTTAGTCTTTTTCAATAGCAGTGTGATAAAAATTTCACCTGTTCCATGTTTACATTCCTATGGGAAAACAAGTCTTTAGCATTTGGCAAATACTGTGAATAATTTGCATAGGACATACTTTGATTTTAAAGGGTTCGTGTATTTCAGAAGAAGAACATACTTTTCTCCAGCAATATATCTTTTTTTTTGTCATAGAAATAACAGATTGTGGCACATAGCTCTCTGCTACCAAAGAAAAAATGCTAAGTTTAAATTGTTTGTATTGACAAAGAGTAACAATATATTAGAAACTAAACTGTTGGCATCTGAGGGAAGGTTGGCAATATAACACAGATGCTCTTAATGCCCCATATCTAGGAAGAGTTACAAGCTATCATTTAGAGAGAACGTGCATTGTATGCATTTAAAACAATGTACTGAAACAGTTTTAATGGTAGTAACCACAAAAACACTTAGTGTGTTCATTCAAACACAAATATTTAATCCTCTGAATTCTTTAAATCTCTGGTGCCCTTTGGGAATGAAATAACTGCAGGGCTCAATTTGTACTGGCAGCTTAATGATTAAAGATGAAAAATTCTTTGCCTATGCATCTGATTTTTATATGCCTTGTTTTACTGCAAAGCCTATTAAAAATAAAGTGTGGTTTTAGTTGCTGAGAATAATTGGAGCCAGTACTTCACAACTGCACAAAATGTTAGCTCCTGTTTTGAAGAATAGCTGCTGTAAGGGAATGAACAGTAGGACAAAAAGAAAAAAAAGAAACAGAAGTAGGACTTCATTATGTGAAGGCATGCAAGCAAAACCAAACTTGCTATTTGCCTGCAGCCTTCTATTATTTGAAAATATTCAATCTCTAAATTAATTTGATCATAATTAAAAGAAAGGTGTGACTTTGTCAGTTTGGGCATTTCTTTTAGAATTGCCCACCTAGCCTGATACACAAGTCCTCTGAAACATTTAATACTCTACTGAGCAGACACAGGAATTATGAAAATGGCTTACAGAATGGAAATTCTCAGATATGGTCAGTCTAGACTATAGTGAGAATAACAAGATTTTTACCACAGCCATCTGTAAAACATTGATAAACATAGGTATTATGTATGGCTTTCTCTACACCAAATATTATATTTATTCTGTTCAAAAGCATAAAATAACTTTAAAATAAGTATACAAAGTTCTTTCTGGAATACGGAACTGAAATACTGTAAGACCTACATGTTTCCCTGACACAAAACGACCATATAAATCTTTCATACACAGCTACAATTTAGTGAAATATCCAGTTTTCTGTTTTCCATTACTATATACAGTATAAATTTGTTCTGCTGAAAGACAGATTGTGACAAATTTGCAAACAGCATCTGTATTCATACTTCTGAAACACTAATTTATCTGGCAATAAAAGCTCTGATTTCCCAAAAGGAGTGCCAGGCCTCAGAACTAATGCCTTTTCTTGAGACTTAACTGAGTTTTCAGCGTTAGTCATTTTCTTATGAGTTACAGTGCTCCTATGGAAAAATATACAACTTAACAGCAAGTACAGAGAGTTAAAAGGGTCACAGAAAACATAAATCTATATGCTTAGTTTATGTGTGCGTGTAATTTATATAAACAAAGTTCTGACTAGGCACACATTCCATTTTGGAAAAAGCTTTTGTTAACAGCACTACCGAAAAAAATAACAAGGAATATCTGTAGAGTATTCCATGTACATTCATTACTTAACTGGAAAACTATCTTTATGCAATGATGGGAAAATTTAATCAGTAAGCATACCTATGCTATTCCTAAAATACATTAAAGTCTGCCTTTATTTGGTATCTGTATCTTCTCATACTAAGCATCTTATAATCCTTTCATTATTATTAACAAAGAAGTACTTTAGCTGCCACCTGGCAAGGTACTTTAGCAGTTGGTGAAGGCCTGTGGCACATGAGAACATTGTGTGCACTGCTGTAAGTTAGAAAAAAGTCTGTGAAAGCCAATTTCTCCAAGGAAAATTATTATCAGGCTTTCACTTGAAAACATCATAACAGAAATCACTGCTAAAAATTTAAAAAGAACAGAGAAACTTAACAATCCAAACTTTTAAATACCAAAGTTATATATAAACCTATATATGTGATTAATCAGTAAAAAAATTCATCTTTCTATTGCAATAGCCACCCAATAGAAGCAAATAAGGTTTATAACACCTCTGAAACCCAACACACCTATACTCTGGATGTAGGCATTGGCTTTATCTATGTTAGTCAAACGGTTTCCCTAAATCAACAATTTCTATTTTTCTCATTTTTTACTTTTTAAGTTAGGTGAGAAATGCAGAAATATTCTCACAGAACAAATAAGTTGGGTTGTTTGCATTTTTTTATTTTTACTTTTTTTTTTTTTAGTAAAATATATTGTGAACAGGATACGTGACCCACAGTGTAATCATACAGAAGGGGTTGGGATAGGCTTAGTAACTTCCACTATTTTTAAGAAAACAAATAGTTGTATAGAAAGATTTTAATTTAGGACAAGAGTTGCACAAGGTGGGAGATTGGGCTGTTATGAAGAAGGTGTAGACCAGAACTTTGGAAAATAAGAAAGCAGGGAGAAATGTACAACCAAAATCAGAACGGAAAATGATCCAATAAAAGGGTGAGAGAAATAGAGGAATGGCTTTCCTCACTTTAAATGGCATCTAAAAGGAATTAAATCTTTCCCTATCTCCAGTTCTTTATAGAATAAGGATTGGTGGATCTGGAACAGAACAAAGCTAGTACATAACAGACCCTCAACTGGACATTCAGCCTTGTCTACAAGATCAAATTTTCAGTTCTATGCTTTCTTACAAACTTGATCCCATATATTATAAGCAAAAGAAAACACTACAGCAGGTGTTAGGATAACTGCCTGTGAGACCTGATTTGCCACAGGTACTGATGGAACTGTCTTTTTCTGTATCTCCTAGGAAGTCCTCAAGTCTGCATTAGTGAGATTATTTCTAATAATGACTCAAGCAACCCTTGAGGGTATCAAATATGCAACATGGTTTCATTATGAGAATGAAATAATATTATTGCTATAATTGTGTAATTACTATCACTATACAAAGTTTGAAAAAACATATATTTAGCCAAATCATTTAGCTTTATTCACATATGAATATTGATGCTCATATATATATATACTTAAATATATTACCTGCAGAGCAGATGATCTGACACAATTTCTTCGGAGACAACTCTGTGTGTGTACCTTTTTGTTTTTTTTTCAACAAGTGTAATGGGAGCCAAGTATACAAGCCAGACTAGTTAGCTAGTTAGTTTCCAGATAACTAGTTTCTAGTTAACTAGTTAGTTTCTAGATAACATAAAATCATAGAATAGTCAGGGTTGGAAAGGACCTTAAGATCATCAAGTTCCAATCCCTCTGCTGTGGACAGGAACACCTTGCACTAAACCATATTATCCAAGGCTCAGTCCAACCTGGCCTTGAACACCGCCAGGGATGGAGCATTCACAACTTCCCTGGTCAACCCCCTCTAGTGCCTCACCACCCCCACAGTAAAGAACTTCTTCCTTATATCCAATCTAAACATCCCCCGTTTAAGTTTGAACCCATTACCCATTTTCCTACTGCTACCATCCCTCCCCAGCAACCTTGTAGGCCCCCTTTAGATACTGGAAGACTGTACGATCTCCATGCAGCCTTCTCTTCTCCAGGCTGAACAGCCCAGACTTTCTCAGCTTGTTGTCATACAGGAGGTGCTCCAGTCCCCTTATCATTCTTGTGGCTCTCCTCCAGACTTGGTTCAAGAGTTCCATGTCCTTTTTATGTTGAGGACACCAGAACTCGCAATGGATCTTAAGGGTCTTTGCCAACCTAAATGACTCTGTGATTCTATGGCTTTACTATCAATGGATGGAAGCCTATTATCAGCTGTGTCTAGATCACCTGGGTGATGTACAGCTGATGCCAATAATAGGGGTGTGACTTGACATCTCAGTCTACTAAATGACCAGGTCAGAAACATGATACTTTCCAGAAGTCCCACCCAGTTCATGATTTGATGTTTTTTCTTTTTTTTCCAGGAAAATGTAGGAAAGTAAGGAACTAAAAAATAGGTCTAATGGGTCCATGCTAAGAGTATAATGCATGTAAAGAAAATAGCTGGGAAGTACAATGAGTTGTAAATTTTTTCAAGTTCTTTATACATACCTCATGGTTATTTCTAGGCTTGCTTTTACCATCTCCTAGAGGTAAGAAGGCAAATTTTTTCCTCATATCAGCTCTTGTTCTGCTGAGTTTTTAAAATGCTTGACCTTTACTACTGAGACTATTCCAGGTTTGTATTTACATTTCTGTGGTTTTTAAGCAGGTGTTGTATCTTCATATATCCAAAACCAAGCACTAACTGATATTTTGTTTGAAAAGAAAGAAAAAAAGAAAAAAAAATCCTTTTAACTTCTGTATCTCCAGGCTCTAGAAATCAGACTTAACGAAGCTTTTACCCATTGCACAAATTCATAGTGCCTCACAAACTGAAAGGATGTCAATTAAGTGCTATATGCCTCTAGTAACCATGTTAAATTGAGAAAGGAAAAATAATCTTTAAAGAAAATGTATCCTTTTTTTATTATTTTTTTACATTTACCCTTGGATATAACATATATTGATGGAACTCTTTTTACACAAATGTATTATATGAATACAAATATGATCATCCTTGAATACAAAGCACAAGTGTGGTAAAAAGGCAGAATTGCTTATGTAGAAATAACAGCTTAAGGGTCAGGTGCGTCGCCCTTCTGTGAGTTTTTCTTTCTGTTCCCCTTGCATGATAGAGCAGTATGAATATAGGATTATGCTGCTGCATGACTCCTCAGTAAGATAGAAATGTGTCTGGCCACACTCAGGTGAGTGGTAGAAAAATTTCAGGGTTCTGGACATCCTTGGTCACTGTGAATTACAGCAGATATGAATAACAGGAGCTACCTTTCCTTATCCCTCAGATATAAAAACAGGTGTCTGCTTTCAAAGTTTGATCCAGGAGGATTCATTACATCTTTTCAATATCCCTTCTTAAGTTTTGTATGATGTACTTCAGGTTTCACTTGACTCATAAATTCTGGTCAATCATATCATAAACAGTTTAAAGACTGAGCCAACAGAAATCTTTTTCATGAAATACTTTGTAAGATTTTAAAATTCAAACAGTTATCTCAGCTATTTGAATAGTGAAGATCTAAAACCTGTTTCCATGCTGCTTTTTTAATTAAAATTTTACCCGAAGGAAA
This sequence comes from Neopsephotus bourkii, assembly GCF_033783945.1. NCBI lineage: Eukaryota > Metazoa > Chordata > Aves > Psittaciformes > Psittacidae > Neopsephotus > Neopsephotus bourkii. The sequence goes on along the minus strand of NW_026901872.1, from coordinate 3,948,729 downwards.
ACAGTATTCAACAGTATGCCAGTTTCCTCTCTCCAGAAATTGTATAGTGAATTGTTTGCACATACCATAAGGTGCCCCAGCGTCTTGGGTTTTCATATGGTAACTGACTGATCTCTTTTCCTGCTGTTATGCTTTTGACCTGATTTAATTGATATTAGCAACAGCATTCATACAGTACTGATTACCTAAACAGGTAGTAAAACAAAAATGTGAAGGACGAAGCTGTCATGTTCATTCAGTTGCAGACAGTGTGTCACTGGCATAATGTCACTCAGGGAGAAAACTCAATGGATTCTAAAATAAAAAAGTAATTTCTGGAAACTCTGAAACTTTGATGTTTGAGTGTATGTCCTTTGTTAAACCAAATTTAGTTCAAGATTGGCAGCTGTTATCCAAACACAAAGGACAAAATGCAGTTTTAAGCTTGAGAAGATTGAACGATTCTTTATGTCTATGAAAGATATGAAACTTATGTCTTATAATGTCAAAAGAATCTTCATTTTAAAATACATAAAGTTTGAAGAAATGAAGCTACCATAAAATGAGAAACATCTTCTTTAAAAATCAGCTAATTAGACATATGCTTATTAAAACAATTCTGTTTATGGTAAATGCATCAGTATTTATATAAAAAATATAAAAAAGCTGTTCCTACAGGTATTACATGTGACATGATCCTGGACAAATCTATATCTATCGTTTTTATTTTAATGTTGCATATTGCTTTCTTCACGTAATTTTAAATACTCTTCATCTGTTTTTTTTTTCTCTAGACTGCTTTTCTAGCATGAAAAATAGTAAGGCTCTAGTAAAGACACTTCTGGAATGCCCACTGAGTTGAAGGGGAGAGAATGAATATGGGACTAAAATAAAAGGGCAATAAGGTGTGAGAAAAAAAGTGCAGAGTAGAAATGGACAGTTAAGGTAAATGAAAAGCAAGTGAGTAAGTAAGAAGGTGATAAGCTAGAAAAACGATGAAGAACATATCAGTTAATAAAATAAACATTACAAATTATATTTTGTCATTTAAAAAGAGATAACTTCACTGCTAAAATAGCTTCCTGCTCCTCATGTCTTTAATTTGCCTTATCTTTGTCATGTTTTGGATTTTCATTTTTCTTCAATTTCTACCAGAATTTCTACCCTTTTCTGCTTCGTTCTTTCTCTGCATTCTCTCATTTCTGTTCTCTAAGTTTCCTCATATAATATAAAATATATTTTAGGGGGGGTTTAGTAATATAAATCAAACTTTCATTTCCATTCCACTTCCTTGCATTTCAATAAGGAGCAATTATTTCATTAAAAGAGTAAATTTGAACCTTAAAACATTATTTTCCTTGTACTTTTTAATCTTTTCGTATAATTTAGCATCTTAGGCACTTGACATTTAGTTAGAATTACAAAGAAATATAGGCATTATTATATAAAGCTTTAAAAAATCTTAATGAAATGTTATTTTCCCTCCAGAAGTTTCATTTCTTAATCTGCCCCAAATGGCTATGTTACTTGTTCTCTTAATCCTACTTTCCTTATACTATAGTTAATTATTTCTATAATCAGAATCTCTAAACATTTGTATTACAAACTGTAGATTGCTGGGAAAATATGGGCTTTAAGAATTATAGATAATTTTGGCTGCTTATGAAAAAGCTGAAAGAGGAGTTATTGGACATTTATTAGAAATGGCTTTACAGTCCTAGAAAGAAAATCGCAAATGAGTTAAAACCACAGAAAACAAAAAACCTTAAGCACATTATACTTAATCTTTCAGATGTTTACCATCTAAACTCAGATGTTTAGGTTTCATAACTTTTAGGAATACTCATAATAAATATATCACAATATATATATAAATATATATATTTAAATATATCATCAGGAAGTTAACGTAGTTCTGAAAATGGTTTTTGAGTTTCACCAACCCTATAATGTCCTATGACATTGTAACTGGGATTCCAAAGGAAATGCTGGCAGAAGATGAATTTATTTACTAGATCGTAGTAATAATGAAAGGAGTTTGGAAGTCCAGGTGGATGCAGTTGCTGCTTACTTTGATAACTCATGTGAGCAAGGTCAAATATACACAGGTGTGCCGTTACCATGTATATATGTGCACACTGCATGCAAAGACCAAACAAAAACTTTCAGGTATTTACATCTTATTAAAAGACTAGAATTATATGGGTGTAATTTATGTGTGAACATTGTGACTAATGCAACTAATAAACAGATCAGATGAAAATTCAATCCCTCAGGTTCATTTGCACTCACTGGCTTACATGTGCATAGCTAACAGCATGGCCCTTTGTAGTAAATTTATGCTGGAAAGTCTAAGACAGAGACAATGAGCTCCTGGTTGAGCAGGGAGGTGGTTAGGGGTTTTATTTTAAAGCTTATTTTTAATGTGTCTAATGTATTTAATTTTATAATTTCTGTGTCTCTGTATTAAGGCAGAAAAAACACGCTATTTCCAGCAAAAATATTACTTTTTTTTTTCTGTGCAAGTTTAATTTAATGACAGACTTAATGGACACATCAGACATAACACTTTGGATTAATTCCTAGCTTTGCATACACAGCTTTTATGGTTTTTTTTAATACTTCTATAGCAGAAAAGTGATAGTAATGTACTTATATCACTGTATATACACCAGGGTAAGTGTACTGACATTAAGACACTGCCTGTAGAGCTGAAATAGTACAGCTTCTCTATGTGAATTCTGTATGTATTATGTTTTTACATATTCCATAAAACTGAACTTTCCTCTCCACCCAGAATTGTATTTTAAAATGATGCTCTGCTATTTATTTTTGTTGCAAATAAGTACCCAGAAATAAAAGACATCATAATTTATTGTGTATTTTGCTTTGAGTGGATAGTTCCAAAATATACATTCAAAAGGTTGTTGTGTTTTCCTTTGGTATTTTTTTGGTTTTTTGTTTGTTTGTTTGGTTGGTTGGTTTGGTTTTTTGTTTGTTTGTTTTGTTTTAGTTTGGTTTGGGGTTATTTTTTGTTTGTTTCTTTTTCTCTGTTTAATCATAGTTGTTTAAAACACAGTTTTTCCATGCAAAACCACTGAACTGACTCATTTGTAATTTTAAGGGCATTCAGTTTCTCAGAAATTACAAGAATTGTCACGGGCAAAACTTGCAGGATACCAAGTACACTGCATACAGTATAGTGACAGACATTTTTACTCTGGGACATCTAAAGAGGTAGGTAGCATTTCTAAAGTCTGGTTTCTTAATTAATAGGGTGAATTTTGAACATAGTGTATGTGACTTTGGTCAGGCAACTCGTTAACATCAATAGGAGTAAAACATCTTTGCACTGCTTTGAAATTTTACCTTTAACTAATATCAAAAGGACTTTATTCCCCTGTGACCAGATACTGCATAGCATGTATAAAGTCAGATTAATTGAAATATGCTTTGTTAATCAAAGTTTTAATCAGGTTTTGCTTGCATTAAAACAATTAGAAGTATTTTCTTATAAACAACTTTGAGCCCTTAAGTACTTTTCCATGTATCTTCTTTTCCTTTCCTGGGCTGAGGCACATAATAAGCATGTTTTACTAAGTATTAGCTAGAAAAGCTGGAGCTGTAAGAGCAAAGATTGTTAAACAATGACAAGAGTGGACATGCTGGAAGTCTATGAAAATGCTTGCAAGTGTAATATACCTGAAAAGTTACAGAGTTAAATTAAATCTGGATATCAAAATATCTTCTAAGAAGTTATAGAAATGTTTTAGAGTCAGTTTTTTTAATGATCTTTCAACAGTGGGGGCTCATCTTCAGACACTACTGAAACATTCTTGCCTCAATTTGTGTATGCCTAGGCTAAAAATTCAAGCTCCCTTTATAATGAATGAAAAGAGCTCTTAAGGCATGCTTCAGTTATGTATTGCTTAAATGTTTACGTAGCAGATACCTATATTTTGTTTAGATAAATTTCATTCAAGATGTCTGCAGGCTGGTAGATAAGAAATATGAAACTGTAATGACCATGATCATCACAGTCTAGCTAAAATTTTGGCCAAAACACAGGGGATGATTATTCATAAAAGTAACAAATGGAAATCAAATGCAGTTAACATAGGCTTGGGGAGATTTAAGATAACTTGTTTTTTATTATTTTCACTAGTATGAGTGTCAGTTTTTTCTGTTTGAATTCAACTGAACACTGAAACCTATATGTTATAATTTTGGACTGGTTATTGCTTTGAACAGTACTGGTTCCTTTAGGGTTTTTGGGTTGTTTTTCTAATCAGCAAAATACACATCTGAAAGCCTGTTGTGAATGAGGAGAGAAATGAAGAAAAAAAAAAGAAAGAAAAAAGTTTTAGAGAAAGTTTTATTTTTCATAGATGCCAGTTTGTGTTGCTGTGGGTCTTGTCAGTCCACTGAAGTCAGGTGGGACCTTTGGAGCCAGACGGCAGCAACTCTTATGGCACTAGGGAATCCCCTTAAGTCTGACATTTAAAAGACCTTCAGGAGAAGGATTCTTTTCCTGCAAGCTAAGTTCTCCCAAATTCTGTAATACGTGACAGTCTCCTTAAAGACCTATATTAACATCAATTAACAGCAAAGAGAGAAACGAGAAAACTGACACCAGGCACACAGACACAGTGGTGCATTTTTCTTTACTTGTTTGCTTCAATTTTATACTCAGTTGCCTTTGAGTGAGACCCTCAGGTTAACCAGAATGTGCATCCCCAATTGCAGTCCTTAGAGTCGTGACATTGGTAGGCAGCAAAGTAACTACTGATGATCTGCAGAGCAGGCCAGTCCTTCTTAATTCAATTTCCCATATTTCTCTGAAAGAAAGCACAAATTCATTATCTACTCCTTGTCTGTTTCCTTTCATGGGGAACAGTTGTGTTTGTGGGAAGACTAATCACAGAAGTGGGGTTCTTTTATGTTCACAGGGAAGGAGGGGTGGGTAGTCTAGAAGGCAACCCATTTATACGGTGCATATATGTTAAATAAATCTTGAGTCCTCAGTCCCCAAAATGGACCCCATTTTATCACATAATTTACCTTGCATCTTTAAGAACTGTGGAAATTTTCATAATTTTTTATATATCAGACTTTAAATCATTGTCCTTGCAGTTATAAGGCTACTACTCTTCAGAGAAATATCTTCAGTCTAGATCTATTGTTTAAAGAAAAAATGTTGTGTTAAAATACTTCAAACTATTAAAAAAGTTGGAAAATACTAACTAAAGATTTTTTTTTATTATTTTAATGAGCTTTATAAAGAGAACAACCAAGTGACTTACAGGAAAATACAATTATATTTATTTTTCCAAATTTTTTTTGCAAACATTTTTTGCAAAAGTGCAGAAGTTGCTGTTGCGTAGAGTCAAAGTTCGGAACTAACTTTGTACAAATGATTTCTCTTACCTGAGCCAAGCTACATACCTATACCACCTGGATCTGTATTTTAAATGCTGTTTCAAACATAAATCAAGTTCATAGAAATAAGTCATAGCTTTGTGGGAGGAGGTCTAACAGACAAAGTATAGGAGAGCATTACATATGCACTAATGCATACCATGAGACAGAGATCAGGTTTTTGAAAAACAGCATACCTATTTAGTTCATGGAAGGTGTAGCTGGACAAAATCAATGTTTTAATATGAAAGGTCTTCATAGTCTAACTTTTAATTATTATAAATATTGTAAGTTTACCAATTGACACATAGGTGTTGCTTAGGGTCTCTTATATAGACCAACATACTAAGAATATAAAAAAAAGCAAAACTCCAAAGAGTTTTATATTTGGTGTACTGATAGCCATACTGGGCCATCATAATAATGTGTTCTAGTCATGCCTACTCTCTTCCACAGATCTGAAATAAAAATATCACTAAAATGCTTTAATCTCAATTTTTTTTAGCCTTATCTGATGATAGAGATTAAAATCACATCTCATTCACCAGGGCTTTTTCTTTATATACTTTTTTACCTCACAGTCTCCTACTGATATATTCGCAGATTTAGGGATTATGCTGGCTATCTTTAAACAGCCATAAGTGGTGTTGTTCTTTATAAATAATTTTGTTGATGTGACTTGCGTGCAAGTTAAGAGTATACTGATCATCACATTTGGCACTGGAAAGACAGGCAGCAACCTGTAGAGTTTTTTTCTTTCTGGTGCTTCAGGGACAATTTGTTCTTCATAGCATCATATGGCTACTTGATTAGCTTTGCAACTAGGTGGTATAAATGTTACACTTATGCTAGGAAACCAAACATGCTGGGACCAACCTCTGGCATACAGACTGGTTCAAATCTGCACTTCTGAACTCTCTTCTCCATCAATACAGAGCAGCCATAAGCAAATTTCCTCATGAACTCTGGCCATAGAAACTCCCATGTATTTTCTGGGAATCTTGTAAGAAGTTGCTGAATGTCCTGGGTCAAAATCCAGATTTCTAATCATTCTAACAGTTTGGCAAAGGTGGGCAACAACATTTTGATGCTGGTGCTCAGCAACGGTTTAATTTGTTCATATAGGTGCGGTTTCATCATCTCCTACTCTTTCCTGCGGTATATAACAATTTGTTTTCTGAACAATATGAGATATGTTACCCCAAAATGAATTATGGAGCCCACCATGAATATAGCTGAGTAAAGTGTTTTCTAATAGATAAGAGGCCAGTGTAGTCATAGTGATCCCTTTTGGCATTAACTATGAAATAAGTGCTTCAAGAATTAGTCATCACACTTTACTGCTCTCTGCACGGATTCAAAAAACATGGAGAAATATATTAAAATGTTGTGTCTCAGTTTACCCTTTCGTAAGACGTCCTGACCTCACAAAAGCACTGTGATGTTCATGCTCTGGCTTTTCAAAATTGCAGGAACAAGAGCTTGAAATTAAGGGCATAGATGATCATTTCAATGCAAATTTAACACAGGTGCATACTCAAAACCTGTCTAAAATGTTGGTTATCTGCCTATATTGAGATGAATTTGACACCACTGGTCTTTATATGTGATGATGCATGCTCCTGTTTTGGAGTTCTAAATTGATGAGAGAAAAACATCCAGAACAAAGCTCATGGTCTTTACATGGGTCAGTGCTACATATCACATCAACAAAATGTTTGCTGGAAACCCATAGTAAATGGCAAAATCAATTCACCAATCATTCCAGCAACATTTTCATTCCAAAGCTATGCAGCCAAGCGATTAGGTACATACTAGTTATTTTATGACTATCATTTCAAGGAGTCAATGAGTGATCTCTCTTAATAATTTGAAAATACAGAAATAAAAACCTAGCCCAAGTCACTTATCTCTGGCACAAATTATGACTTGACTGAAAAATCCAGTGAGTACTTTAACAAGGTAAAGGCCTTAATGATATATATGATGTAGCTTCTTGTACAATATTATGACTAATATTCAGATAACAGCTTCTTTAATTAATTCACAGAATGCTTTGGGATAAAAATAATTTGAGAACTTAAAAATCACAGTCTTACCTAGGCACACAAAATCCCTCTAAAAATTGGATGAAAAACATGGTAGGTTAAGTCTTAAACTGAGAATAGGTGAACTGTCATTGCAATGTAGTTTAATACAGATTAGTAACAATTTATCAGAAATGAATTATGCCTAACATAGGTACCTAGAAGTGCAAAGGACCTCCTGGGTAATGCAATTTATCATCTCATGGGAATCCATTCTCACCTCTTGAAAGATACTCTTACTAAACATGTCAAATTCTATGTTAGAACTGACTAGCTTCTTGTTTCCCCACTATTTTTCATTAGAAAGCAGTTCTAAAAATCCTCTTTCACTCAAGAATAAAGCTTTTTTCTTTTTTTGTTTTTCCTTCCTTAAAGGTATTTTTAGTCTATTTAAATGCATTTTTTAAAGATTATTTTTTTACTGGCTTGTATTTTCCAGAGGAAGTTGTCATACAGCGCTTAGAGTTGGCTTTTAGGCTTAGTAAACTGTACTCCATGTTAACATCACAGACACTACAGAGCTTAAAATGCAAGGGAGGCAATCATTGGGGTATTCCTCCAGCTCCCTGGAGACAACATTTTGCATTAAGCTCTCTGCTGCAATGTCTGCATTACTTGACAATCTAAACCAAACTGAATTATGGCTAGAATAAGAACATAGCTTTTTTTTTATCCTACCAGTATAAGAATGGCTGTAAGGCTAAGAGTCTTTTCAGCTAACCCAGTGTATTGTCTCCAACAATTTTCATTATCAGTCTCGTCTCTGCTGGTTCTCCCTTTCTGAAGCTGCTGTAGCTTGGCTTCATCTTTCCCTAGCATAAAAGCTGTATGGAGTACTCCAGATGAAGTTTCAGCAATGTGTATAACAATAATATCCCTCATGATTCCAGCACATTCTTCGGCTGAAAAGATAAAACCAATTTATTCTCTGGCCTTCTCAATGGTCCAGTCTGAAAAAGATGATGTTTTCACCAGAAAGGCTTAAGTCATAGTGCTCATAGATGTCAAGAATGATGAAACATCCTCCCAGAGCATTTCCCAGGCTGAGAACACTGAAAGAGTCAAAAGTAAATTAAGGAACACCAGATATAGATAAGTAGACATGTAGGAACACAATATTTGACAAAAAATAAATTTCATATTAAAAAGGAAGCAGTCCACTGGTGTTCAAGTGTGACACAATCCTAGAATAAATTCACTAATGACACAACAACTCTTACAGAAAAGTTCACAACCACGTTTTTCTACAAGAATATGTGCTTTTTTTCTCTCATTGTCTTAGAATAAGTTTGATGATCCTTTTATTATACCCTTCATTTTTGCCTTTTTTTTTTCCCCTTACACTAAACATTATCAAGTCAGACTTTTTATTTTACTTGCCTGTAAAAGCAAAGACACTGAATGTGCCCTATACTTTGTACTTTGTCAAAGTCTAGGTCAGTAAAAAATCAGTAAAAAAAAAAGAGTTGCTTATTCTCCTGCAGAAGAAAACCTCTGTTTCTACATTTTGTCTCTGTATTTCATCTCTCTGTGTAAGATTTATTCAGCCTCTATGGGAACATATGGTGGGTTGATACAGGCTGGCAGCTAAGCACCCACCAGCCACTTGTTCACACTCTACCTTGTCATGGGATGGGGAGGAGAATCAGAAGAGCAAAAGCTGGAAAACTTGTGAGTCAAGAGAAAGAAAATTTAATGACCGGGGTGGACAAAGTGAGAAACAGTGTAAATTTTGAAGCTGTACCAACACTTTTCAGCAGCAGCTAAAACATTGCTGTGTTATCAATGTTGTTTTAGTCACACCACTGTTTTAGTCATGCAGTACAACACGGGCTGTTACAAAGTACATTAAATCCACCAGACAGAACCAGTACAGGAGATAATAATGGTTTTTCATTCGTACTGTTAATTTTGTCTTCATAGTCTATAATTTATCTTAAAATTTTACTACTAGTAGCACCTTTTTCCTTATATAGTTGATAGCAAAATTTTAATACTAGCCTTAGAATACTGAATTTCAATTTATTTGGTTCTGTGCTACTTGTCACAATGAAGTTTTATTTTCTGTATTGAATAGTAATGACTTTATTCTTTATAAACATATTCTTCTGATCTGTAGCTTCTTCCACACCTATCAGGTTGTCCTTTTCTTTAGTTAAGGAATTTTCTCATGAGATTATTCTTTTTAAGTGCTACTAGCCCAAGCCCATTTTGCTTCCTGTTGATTTTATATCCCCCCTAGACTTTAACTGTTGAAAAAACCCTCCATTTGATAATAAGCTTAAAACATCACTGCAATATATTCTTTAAAAAGAGAGCATGAGAGTAGTATATGAATCCACAAAACTTTTCTCTAGAAAGGGATGCTGCAATAGTGCACTAGAAATGTATGTTAAAGAGGTGAGACTGAGATAAGGGTTGTAAAGTTGTTCCTCAAAAATTTGAAATTTTTTATTCTTCAAGAAAGCATTTCCCCCCACATGGCAGGTTTACTTTAACTAAAAAAAAAAAAAAAAAAAAAAAAAGCTAGAAAATATCCTTATGCACTCAAAGGCACTACCTGACTTTTTTAATCATAGTAAATTATTCTCTTTTTCTCTTCAACTTTTGAATCTATATTATCTCATTCTTTTTTAGCAAACCCCTGCTATTCCATCTCACTGTGTAATATTTTGGTTTACATAGGTTTCTTTTTGGCTTATGTATTTTCTGTAGCTGGTCCTTTCTTCCCAGTTCCTAAAGATAGGATTGTTCTTACCTCAGTTACAGGAGACTCTTCTGCCTTTGTTTTTCTCATTTCAGGTATAGCAAGTTGTCTTCTCCACTGTTTCAGTCCTTGTGACTTACATTGCAGTAGCTTTGTGTCTGCTTGTTTTGGGTATGAAATTTAATCTTTCAGCTTTGAAGCTGTGCAGAGTCCTAATCTTGCTTACACCTGTGCACTCATTCTCCCCTGGATCTTTTCACTCCATATAGACAACTTTCTTAAATCTTTCTGGTCTATTCTCCACATAATGCCTACATGCTTTTTTCCTCCTCCCTTAAATGTGGGACAAAAACTACCTTTTAATGAGCCAATTAACTAGTTTCACCTGCTTTTCTTTCCAGTCATGAAAAAAAAAGGAACATTTTGATAGAAAAAAAAATAGTCTAAATGTCTTAAATAATAATTTAAATAATAATTTAACATAATTTAAACACAAAAACATTTTTAATGCTGCTACTACCATGCAATTATAGCAATTAGCATTAAACAAAACATACTAAGATAAACTAGAAGGGACTGGCCATAAAGAATAAGTTTACTTTTTTTTTTTTTTGCAAAATACAACAGGAAAATATATTGCATATAATTCTAGAATGTAGAAATTTTTCCAAGCCCTTGAATCTGGCTACAATGGTTAACTATTTTCCAATTCCCTGTTAGGATGAGATTTAAGAAAATGCCATCTCCCCCATTTGAAAAAAAAATAAAACCCCCAAACTTTTGAAACTGTGGTGCACACAAACCAGTTTCCTAGTCTGTATAACAGAATTTGAACCTGTGATGCTCTAAAAAAAAGACCAAACACTGGTGTGAGCAAGACATACCCATAAAGTTTTCCGGAAATATTCAACCAGCTGAATGTCTCTTGCTTGAGAGCCTACTTGAGCTCTACCAGAATGGAGACACTAAATATGTCTTAAATCCTTTAAAGGATTAAGAAAAAGATAAACTAGAAAAGCACCAAATGCTTAAGTTCTTTCCCCACCACCACCACCACCTGCCTTCATCACCCCCATTCCCTTCAACATTATAAGTATGCAGTAAAGCTGGTTTTGGAAAGGCAGCTTCCAGTGGAATTTTTTACTTTAGAACCACATGGATTCTTTTCCTTATCAAATTAATATAATGAAATGAAATCTTAGGCGTTCCAAAGTCAAGGTCTGAGTGTTCTCTCTTTGTCATGAATGGCTGATGTCATTAAGCTTTCTGCAAATTTGGAACCTCCTAAGAGGTTTAAACAAGATTTCCAAATTTTTATGAGAGTATTTTCAAGGGTAGGAAGTGTTATTTAGACAGAATGAAATGTGTAAAGTTTTGAAAGAAAGACTTTAAGTATAGTAGAAGAAATATGAGGTTGGCAATCCATAAGGACTAAAATAGTTTCATAAGGATTAGGCAAACAAGCATGAAGAATGCATGTTTTCCTCTGCTTTATCTCCTGGATAATTTAGGCAGTTGTCCCCTCAGTATTTCGATTTTTCTAATTACTTTTATAAAGCATAAAATATTTTAAAGAAAGCATGACAACTGAATCAGACTACGGATAATAATTTAAGGGCCAGCTGACAAAACCCTTTCCTAACTCTTACTTAATATCAGCCCTAGTTCTGGAGCAGTTTCATTAGAAAAATATATTTTTTTTTTTGTACCTATGCATGGCTTATATGCAGTAAAAGACATTATTAAAAAGGACTGCTGAGAATTAAAAAATTCATATAATTTTATAGCCTGAGCACCTACAGTGAATGGATTTTTACTCAGACATTTCTAAAGTTTTAATGCCACACTAGCATTTCCCCTGCATTTCATACTTATTGCTTTTGTTTTGTTCATTTAATATTTACAGCTCTTAGTGTACGAATCTCTCAGCTAAAGTCCTTATTGAAATGTAAATATTACCTCTGAAATTATCCTGGTTTGATGTATGGTTCTACATTAAGCTATGCTATTTGAAATATTTCTTTCTTCATTTGTTCTCATATTTTCATACTTCAAAATATTCTCTAGATGGAATAAGTCACACTTGCAGGTGCTGTTTTCCATTTACAACATGTTCAATGTTAGTAACTTCTTAGGGAGTTAATGTTTGATACCTCAAAATATATGATCTTGTGACACTATAAGTGAGAGGGGAAATGTGGTGCATTTTTTTTTAGAAATGTGAACATCTAGGCTACCCGACTCATAGGAAGCAGACTGTTGCCAGTCATGATTTTTAACACGCATCCAGGAAAAGGAAGTACAGAAGAATAATAGGAATCAGGAAGCAATATATGAGGGCAGTTGATTAGTGCAAAATGAACATACTGGTTATTCCTCATTACAGTTCAGTTGCAATCCTGATTAAGCTTGAATGAGGCTGTTTTTCCTTTGTCTTCTATATTGTTTTTGATATGACTGAGAAATTAATGAATTTGGCACACAGCCAGAAATATAATTTGCTATTTTTATTACTCTGTCAATATTGTACATTAAGGCCCTCAACAGTATTCGATGAAAGTAAAAGAACTCTTTAAACAAGCAACACAGAATGCAAACAGGAAATGTCTAATGCGTATTTCCTAATACCGTAGCCTAGATTAAAGCTTCTGAAGTAGTCTCTCTAATTAATTTGAAACTGTGATGAAAACACAAAGTGCCCATAGATGTAAGGTTTCTGAGGCTTTCTGATGAGAACTTTTCATGAAAGAAGACTTTCTTCATTTTTGGCAAATGCTGTATATACTACCACACATAATAGCCCAGATAGAAGGCCTGACTTCTGCTTTACCACATGAGGGATGGATCAAATCTAAAGTTCTGGCTCTTGGACTCTCAAACTGCAAAACAAAGCTTCTGTGGGGCTAGCAGAAAGAGGCTTAAAATCTTACATTTACTTCTTCCTTATAGTCAGTCTTATTTTATAATTTAGGTACGCAAGATTGGAAGTTACCTCTTTAGCCATCAAGACCACATTACTAGATAGAAAAATTTACTCAAGTCTCCAGTTATGGAATAAATATTTACTAGTTAAACTTTGTTTTACTCTCTCTTTTTTTTTTTTTTTAGTTGTAGCACTATGCGTGAAATACGCTTCTTAAAATCTCAACAAATCTTACAACAGCAGTTATGTAACCTTTTGTAACTACATATTTTTATACAGAAGTTACATCAGCAAATAAATTTGTCAAACTAAATGGATGATGCAGAGTGCTTCCTCCACTTTAAATACTGAAATATGTTATCTTAGTAAGTTTGGCATGAAAGAAAAGCATTTCTGCTGCAAATTGATCAAAATACTGAGGACAATTGAGTACAAACACTTCATTTACTGTCAGGAAAAAATGGATATATAAACAGATGAATATTCCCTCACCCCCAGAAACAAGTCTGGATCACAAGTTGTCAAGTTCCTGTATGTAATGCTCCGTGAAAAGTACTGGAGCTGAGCCAATGGATTTATTCATGTTTCATGTTTGTGTAGGTCTTTGTACATGCATGCAGTGGTGGGAACAGGGGTAGGTGAGTGTATGAGTGAATGATTCAATTACACTGGTAACCTCAAAGTCTTTTCTCACTGCTGTTTTGAGGCTGATTGCATAAAAAGGAAGGATTCAGAAACCTTCTAACTGGCACTTCATAACAGAGAAAAAGAGAAACAATACACAAAAATACTGAAGCAGCTACAGCAGAATACCATGGAGAGGGCTGAGGCATGAAGAGAGGCTAAATTAAAAGGCTTGTATGGGCTGATGAAGGGAAGGCAAAGATAGATCTTAATAGCAGTCTTATGCTTGCTAAAGCAGCATTATAGCATACAGAGTCAGAGTCCTCTCAGAGAGACATAGAGCGAGGACAAGAGGCAACAGTCACAGGTTTAAGCATGATGGGAAAAAAAACTTCACAATGAGAGTGGTTAAGTGCTGAAGCAGTTTGTACACATAAGCAACCTCTGGCCTTAGAGATAGTCACAATTAGTCCAGACAAAACCCTTAGCAGACCAATTTAACTTCAAAGTTTGCCATCACCTGAGCAGGGGATTGGGCTCGGTGACATCAGAGTTCACTTTCAGCCTTGTTTTAATGTGATTCTGATGCACAAATATTTCCTGTACCAACTAAAGCCCTGGTGCATGCAGATCTAGACTTCTCCTCTCTTATGTTCATATGCATAGTATTCATGTGTTGCCAAGGATGAGGCAAAAAGGAATCACCTGCAAGGATTTAGTTGGCATTACCTAAAGCTGGAAGAAATTTTGAGGGCAGTTAATGAATATAGTCTTGGTACAAATGGTCTTTGAAGCTGTTGGGTGGAACCAGTTGATTTTTTTATGTGCTTTAGTTAGGAAAGTGTACCCTGAATTTATCTCTTAGGTTAATCCAAAATACTCTCTGTTCTAAACATATGTCACTAATCTTAAACATTTCAGGTGAGCTAAAATTATTTTCTTTTTCAAGTCTGGGTATAGGCACACACAAACTTGGCTAGTCAATATGCAGCTAAGAAGTTTTTATAAGAAAATTTTTTCTAGTAGCTTTGTTGACCTCTTTTCCTGAACAGAATGAGGTTTCACAGGTTTTATGGGAGCATTTGAGCACTTGAACTGCTGGCAGACTCACTGCATAAGGTAAAATTAAACCTCAATTTGTTTGGTGTATGTAACATCCAAGTTTACCTTTTAAATTGGCAAAAGTTCTCTGTGCCACGACCCTTGTACTTCACTGTATTCTTTACATAAGAGCTAAAATAGTTTTAATTATTCAAATGTACTTCCAAAAAAGCTTCCTGTTAAGCTCAAGACCAAATCATGAAACCTTATTTTGCAAGTCTTTCCACTTTTCTCTTTATAGTTAGGATTGTTACTGAAAATCACATGTTTAAAAAACTCAGCCAGAAAGAGTCAGTGAAGTCTCAAAGAAGTACTATGATGAAGTACTTTGCTGAATTAAAGCAAAATAATAAGCCACATACCTTAACTATGATTCTGGATCTGTGAATCTCGCTCCTATCCAGTTTGAAATACAATTTCCATACTTCATCTGGGTAAACCAAAGCTGGAGGTAAAAAGATTGGGCACTTCAAGCAAAAATCAGGTTGTTTAGACTAATTGATATCGTTTGAATACCTAACTGCCTATCACAGGGGAAAAAGATGATAATTCCACCACAACAGTAGTGACATATAGAGAGGCCAAACTGTAAAATTTTTCCAATATGTGTTTACTACTATTTTTACAGATTTACTTGTACCTCCAGGTTCCAAATTAGTATATTAAGTGATGGATTTTCTGGTTTACTGAGGTGGTTGGCAAAGTATGTATGTGATTTTTAAATGTGATATCTTTCTGACAATTTCTTCTTGCTCCTAAAGGTATGGTTATGTTCCAAGCAACCTGAATTGATGCATAATTTAAGTGCAATAAATAACACTAACTAATCAAAATATAATTAAAAGTAATAGAAAAGGTGTAAGAGAGCTGTCATAGTTTGATCACACTACAGAAAGACCAGGTATATTTTATCTTTAAAAATAGAATAGTCAAAACCAAAGTATCACAGTATCACAGTATGTTAGAGGTTGGAAGGGACCTCAGAAGATCATCTAGTCCAATCCCCCTGCCGGAGCAGGAACACCTAGATAAGGTTACACAGGAACGTGTCCAGGGTACGTAAAAAGTACATAATTGTGCAAAACAGAAATAGAATCATAGAATAGGTAGGGTTGGAAAGGACCTTAAGATCATCAAGTTCCAACCCCCCTGCCATGGACAGGGACATCTCACATTAAACTATGTCACCCAAAGCTCTGTCCAACCCCGCCTTGAACACCACCAGGGTTGGAGCATTCTCAGCTTCCTTTGGTAACCCATTCCTGTGCCTCAGCATCTTCACAGTAAAGAACTTCTTCCTTATATCTAATCTAAACTTCCTCTGTTTAATTTGAACCTGTTACCCCTTGTCCTATCACTACAGTCCCTAATGAAGAGTCCATCCCCAGCATCCCTATAGGCCCCCTTTAGATACTGGAAGGCTGCTATGAAGTCTTCACACAGCCTTCTCTTCTCCAGGCTGAAGAGCCTCAACTTTCTCAACCTCTCTTCAAACAGGAGGTGCACCAGTCCCCTGATCATCCTCGTGGCCCTCCTCTGGACTTGTTCCAACAGTTCCATGTCCTTTTTATGTTGAGGACACCAGAACTTCACACAATACTCCAAGTGAGGTCTCACAAAAGCAGAGGGACAGGGTCACCTCCTTCAACCTGCTGGTCGCACTCCTTTTGATGCAGCCCAGGATACGGTTGACTTTCTGGGCTGAGAGTGCAGACTGCCAGCTCATGTTCAGTTTCTCATCAAATAGCTTATGTTTCACAATGGCTTTTTTTATTTAATTATGTATTTATTTTATTTACGTATTTATTTTATTTACAGAGATAATTGTCTTCTATTTAAATACTCTATGATAATCTGTTACATTGATTTTGCATTTGGCTTCCAACTGCCCTGTTTTGTGTTGCCTTCAATCTCTTTGCACTGATATCACTATTAAAAATGCATTAAAGCTAGAAAAATATCATAAAATGACTGTGTTGCTGAACAGAATCGTGAATAACTCCAAGTTTGTGTCATTGGGCTGACGTGAAAAAGAGAAATTTAAGTTTGAATTCTTATAGTTGAAACAGTCAATTGAAAAAGAAAATCCTTCTTAAGATACAAGAGAGAGAAGGAAAATTACTAGATAGATACTGTATAATGGGATATTCTCTTTTAAAGCCACTCTGTTATTACTCCTAAATGATAGCTGCAAGCAGCATTGAAAGGAAGTCCATTTAGGTTGTTATAAAGATTTCACTGATGTGTAAAATAATCCCTTTTTTATGTAAGATTAGTAGCGCAAAGTAAAAATATCTTAAGCCAATGGAGTGGAGATTTTTCCTTCTGTAACATAGTAATTCAGAAAACCATAATTCAAATTAAAAATGAGATTCTTATGTCTATCAAGGAACCATTAAATGTATTATCTAAAACACCTAAAGGCATTTTGAGTGACAGTCGTCATTATTAACATCAGTGGCTCCTTGTGTTCATTCACATTTATGCTCCTTGTTAAATGAGATGACAGAATGTTAACGAAGTGTATCCTAAACAATCTTGGTTAAAATACATAATTGAGTTTCAAAATGTATCACACAGAAATAAAAAAAAAAAGTATACAAGTTGACTTGGTTTTCTGTAATCATTCTGTGTTTAGATTCTATTGAAATGTTTTAGAAATTGATCTTCACACATAGAAAGATATTGCACTATGTATTCATTTGTTGGTCTAAGGAAAATGAAGATTGCTGCTGAAGAAGGGTTTAGAACATTTTCCCTAAAATGGTAGGGAAAAGAATAAAGATTTCAGGAGATATTATTAATATTGTCTTTTCCTTGAGGGTGGGATTAAGGGGGGAGAGGGTGACTGGGAGAGAGGGGAAGAAAGAAGTGGTATGTGATTCAGTCATTCAAAGATAATGGTGGAAGAATGAGAGGCAAAAGCAGCAGAAGACACCAGTCTGTCCAGTATTCAGTCAGAAAAAAGACCAAATAAGAAAAAAGAGCAGCAAATAATCATGACCAGCAAAAAAGCGGACTTACCTCCTGTCCTGGTTTAAGCAATAAACAAAACTGAACTGTTGCAAAAGGCAATGAGACAACTTGGCATAAGATTAAGTCTTACTATAAGCTATATGAAGATAAATCTATGCAAAGATTACTTTCCTTGAGCAAGCTGTATGACTATCTTCTTTGGCTGTTACCATTCTAGCCTTGTGTTTAGGGTCCTTTCCTTCAGGGTATGATTTTAGTATTCCTATACTTTCACAAAGGTCCAGTTGAAAAGCAAAAAAAGACAGTGAGTTTCACCTAAAGCAGGAGCGATTTCTTGGATTTTTTTTAATTAAATTTCTTGACAATCAGAAAATATTAGGAAAATAATGTTCAAGATACACTAGTTACTCAAGACTGGGGGGATGAGAGGGAATTTTCAACTGTGGGAAAGCTGTGGTTATTACTTCTGAAGTTGTTTCTGTGCTTTTCAAAACCTGTGTTTCCCTGTTGTCCAATTACATAAATTGTAGGGATAAAGTTGATGTTGACATGTGACTTCAGTATGAAGATTAAATGTGAAGAATATTAGGTAGGAAATTAGATGTGACTGCAAAGATTCAATTTACTAACCACTGAAATACCTAGCAAAGAAACCATTCTGAACAGTTGATTTCCTTGTATTCTTTTTCTGCTTTAGGTGTTCTGCATATTAAAGTGCAAAATAGATTATTTTTTTCTTAAATAGAATAGAAAATTTGCTGTATAGAAGAGAAATAGATATGCCCATTTAACAGATGAAAATACATACTGGATAAAACCTAAATAAACATTAACATAATATATAATAGCATAATTGGGGAAGGGGGATGAAGCAATAATTGTTGACAGTGTTTGGGATGTTTCTGAGGTACTGCTAAAGATATTAATTTAAATCTCTAAAAAAATCACTATTTCTATCAAGACCTATGGGCTAGTCCGATGAACATATGGAGTGATGTTCATCATAGGCATTCTAATCTCATTGGGTTTTAGGCACAAATACCATATGGAAGGACCATATTGTGCTTAATCTCCTGAGTGTGATACCAGGTAAAACCTTCACCCTATTACACAGTCTAATGTAACCAGACAGAGTAGAATCAAAACATATGCCAAGATTCTGCAAGTGTTTCAGAAATACCTTTATCTGAAGTTGCTGGTAATCTTGGAGAATATTCCTTTTTAATAAAAAAAAAAAAAAAGAAAGAAAAAAAGATTAAAAAGGAGGAAGTATTTTCACAATTTACAGTAGGTGTTAAACAATTTAGGGGACAATATGAATGGCCCTTCTCATGCTATATTGATTCATCGTTTGTCTAATCAGATAACATACACCTCAAAGCACAGCAGGCTATAAAGTTACAATATGCATGATTTAATTCAATCAGAAATTTCAGACACGGAGTTTTTCAATAAATTGTCAGGTGTTTTGAATACATTCTGATTAAAATTAGTTTATTCATAGCAGTAGTTGTGTTACAGTATGCTGTAATCTTCCTATATACAAAAGTAGTTATATTTTTTAGAGATTAAGTATCAAAGCATTGACACAGAGGTAATTAATATAACAAGCGCAGAAAAGATCACAGAAAGTTACGTTTTGGACGATATGCACTCACTGGTGATCAGTCATTCTCATGCACATGTCGTTGGCTGTTTAATAACTATCTTTTTTTATATGTGTAATCTTTAAAAAGATATACAACATGAGTAAGTTTACCTACATCAGATGTATTTATGTAAGTGGCCTGCATGCAGGCCCAGCCTGAATAATCCAGCATACATGTATACTGTTATTGGCTCAGGCACATGTGGCTTTTGGATGATATCTTTGTTGGAAGTTTTACAACTTGACTATACAAATTAGGCTATTACAGTGTGCTTAGGTTCTTGCACTGTTCTTGCACTAAGAAAATACATTCCAGAGCTGTTACAGTCCGTGTTTCTCCCTTGTACTTCTAGAATAGTCAGATAAGATACACTAATGGCAGGAATTTGATCATTAAAGTTTAATTATCTTGATATAAGAGATCTGGAAAAAAAACAACCCCATATCAAAAAACTAAAAGCCAAAACTAAAAATACTCTTCTAATATTTTGTTTTTAAATTAATTTTCTTTAAAATAGCTGGTATGGGGCTATGTTTTGGATTTTTTATGAAAACTCTTGATAGCACAGAGATGTTTTCATTACTGCTGAGCAGTGCTTACACAAAGTCAAGGCCTTTTCTGCTTCTCAGTTCACCTCACCGGCGAGTAGGCTGGAGGTGCATGAGAAAACTGGGAGGGAACACAGGCAGGACATCTGACCACAATGACCCAAGGGATATTGCATACCATAGGATGTCATGCTCAGCATATAAACTGAAGGAAGAAGGAAGGGGATGATGTTGAATGATGTTTGTCTTCCCAAGTAACTGTTATACATGATGGACCACTGCTCTCCTGGAGATGGCTGAACACCTGCCTGCTGATGAGAAGTGGTGACTGAATTCCTTGTTTTGCTTTGTTTGTGTGTGCAGCTTTTGCTTAAGTTATTAAACTGTCTTTATCTCAACCCATGAGTTTTCTCACTTTTCTAATTCTCTCCCCCATCCCACTGAGGGTAAGTGGCTGTGTGGTGCTAAGCTACCAACTGGGGCTGAGCCATGACAAAGCTGTAGTCCTACAAGGTAACTTCTGATCAGAAGTAAGTCAAACAAAATTAAGAGTTCTCATTTTTCTTACAGAAAAGTGAGAAAATCAAGGAGGTGACCAAAATTAGACTATGTTTTTAAGTTCTTAAATACTAATATGAACATTAAACTCTATAGTGCTCTGCAGAAAAAAGAAAGCATATTCCAAATATTTCATTTCCTTACATAGCTTGTGAAAAAGTTGTACAATTACATTTTTTAGCTGCCAAAGCTCTTTTTTCTTCTTTTGCTGCTCAATCAGCATAGAAACAAATTGACTTCTGTTTCTTTCTGAATAGGCTGACATAGTATGAATGTAACTGATAATGTCTTTCTTGATCTGTTTGGCTTAGTTATATCAGGAACTTCTAGTTTGAAGGAATTCATTTTCTTTACTATATAGTATGTCATATGCTGTATCTGCTGTCCGAGGTTTGATGGAATGATGTAAAATTACCTGTGTATTTTTCTTTCATTTTTTTTTATAACTTTCTCTTCTTTTTTTTTCTTTTTAACTCTCCATCTGTAATTTCCCAGTTTGCAAAGCTGAGTATGTGCCAAAAATAGAGGATTTGTCTCTTAACTTCTCTTCCTCTCCTGTTTGCAAGATTTTACTATTCTGTTTTTACTTCTGGGCAGTCAGCCAGCTGCTGCACTATGCTCTGGCTTCACAACACTGACTAGTTATGCAAAATCCCAGCCCACAAATGGGAAAGAAAAAGTTTCAGTGTCAAAGAATGCTAAAGCACTACAGGGAAAACTAGCTGGTCAATCATAGAATCATAGAACAGTCAGGGTTGGAAAGGACCTTAAGATCATCAGGTTCCAACCCCCCTGCCATGGGCAGGGACACCTCGCTCAATACCATATCACCCAAGGCCTCGTCCAACCTGACCTTGAACACTGCCAGGGATGGAGGATTCACAACCTCCCTGGGCAACCCATTCCAGTGCCTCACCACCCTAACAGCAAAGAATTTCCTCCTTATATCCAATCTAAACTTCCCCTATTTAAGTTTTAACCCATTACCCCTTGTCTTATCACTACAGTCCCTAATGAAGAGTCCACCCCCAGAATCCCTATATGCCCCCTTCAGATACTGGAAGGCTGCTATGAGGTCTCCACACAGCCTTCTCTTCTCCAGGCTGAACAGCCCCACCTTTCTCAGCCAAACTCTATATGGGAGGTGCTCCAGTCCCCTGATCATACTCGTGCCCTCCTCTGGACTTGTTCCAACAGATCCATGTCCTTTTTATGTTGAGGACACCAGAACTGTACACAATGCTCCAAGTGAGGTCTCACAAGAGCAGAATAAAGGGGCAGGATCACCTCCTTCAACCTGCTGGTCACACTCCTTTTGATGCAGCCCAGGATACGGTTGCCTTTCTGGGCTGCAAACGCACACTGAAGCCGGCTCATATTCATTTTCTCATCGACCAACACCCCCAAGTCCTTCTCTGCAGGGCTGCTCTGAATCACTTCTCTGCCCAGCCTGTAGCTGTGCCTGGGATTGCTCCCACCCAGGTGTAGGACCTTGCACTTGGCATGGTTAAACTTCATGAGGTTGGCATCAGCCCACCTCACAAGCGTGTCAAGGTCCCTCTGGATGGCATTCCTTCCCTCCAGCCTATCAACCGAACCACACAGCTTGGTGTCATCAGCAAACTTGCTGAGGATTCACTCAATCCCACTGTCCATGTCAGCGACAAAGATGTTAAACAAGACCGGTCCCAACACCGATCCCTGAGGGACACCACTCATTACAGGTCTCCAGCCGGACATTGAGCCATTGACTACAACTATTTGTGTGCGGCCTTCCAGCCAATTCTTTATCCACCGAGTGGTCCATTCATCAAATTGATGTCTCTCCAATTTAGAGACAAGGGTGTCGTGTGGGACAGTGTTGAATGCTTTACACAAATCCAGGTAGATGACATCAACTGCTGTACCGCTGTCCATCAGTTCTGTAGCCCCATCATAGAAGGCCACCAAATTGGTCAGGTAGGATTTCCCCTTAGTTAAGCCATGCTGGCTGTCACCAAGCACCTTGTGTTCTTTCTTGTGCCTTAGCATGTCTTCCAGGAAAATCTGCTCCAAGATTTTGCGAGGCACAGAGGTGAAACTGACTGGTCTGTAATTCCCCGGGTCATCCATTTTCCCTTTCTTGAAAACAGGACTTATATTTCCCTTTTTCCAGTCATCGGGAACTTCACCTGACTGCCATGATTTTTCAAATATGATGGCCAGCGATTTAGCAACTTCATTCGCCAGCTCCTTTGGGACCCTCTGATGGATTTCATCAGGACTCATGGACTTGTGCACGTTCAGATTTTTAAGATGGTCTCGAACCGATTCCTCTCCTACAGTGGGCCCAAGGCCTTCATTCTCACAGTCCCTGCGTCTTCCTTCCAAGACTTGGGTGGTGCAGTCAGAGCCTTTGCTAGAGAAGACCAAGGTAAAGAAGTCGTTCAGAACCTCAGCCTTCTCCAAATCCTGTGTAGCTAGTTCACCTGAGAGCTTCCTGAGGGGGGCCTACGTTCTCCCTAATATGCTTTTTATTTGCTATGTACCTGTAGAATCCCTTCCTGTTATCCTTAATATCCCTAGCCATGTTTAATTCTAACTGGGCCTTAGCTTTCCTAACTTGGTCCCTAGCTTCCTGGACAATATCCCTGTACTCTTTCCAGGCCGCCTGTCCTTGCTTCCACTTTCTATAAAACTTTTTTCATCTGAATTTTCCTCAGGAGCTCCTTATCCGTCCAAGGAGGTCTCCTGGCCCTCCTGCTGCCATTCCTTCTAGTTGGGATGCAACACTCCTGAGATTGTAGCAGGTGATCCTTGAAGACCAACCAAGAGTCTTGAGCCCCCCTGCCGTCTAGGGCTATATCCCATGGAACCTTACTAAACAGGTTCCTGAAGAGGCCAAAGTCTGCTCTTTTGAAGTCTAGGGCAGTGAGCTTGCTGCACGCTCTTCTCACTGTCCTAAGGATCTCAAATTCAACCATCTCGTGGTCGCTGCATCCAATGCAGCCCTGGAGTTCCACATTTCCAACGAGCCCTTCCCTGTTGGTGAGCACAAGGTCAAGCATGGCACCTCTCCTTGTCGGTTCCTCTATTACTTGCAGAAGGAAGTTGTCTTCCACACAATCGAGGAACCTCCTGGATTGCTTGTGCCAGGCCGTACCATCATTCCAACAGGGTGGTTGAAGTCACCCATGAGAATGAGGGCCTGTGAGCGTGAGGCTTTTCCTATCTGCCTATAGAGTGCTTCATCCACAGATTCCTCTTGATCAGGTGGTCTATAACAGATCCCCACAGTAATGTCTCCCATCGCTGTTTTCCCTTTAAGCCTGACCCACAAGCTCTCTGTTAACTGCTCACCAGTCCCCAGACAGAGTTCCATACTCTCCAGCCTATCCCTAACATAAAGGGCAACTCCCACTCTGCGCCTGCCAGGCCTGTCATTTCTAAAGAGTCTGTAAGCTTCCATTCCAACACTCCAGTCATAGGAGCCATCCCACCATGTTTCTGTGATGCCTATAATATTATACCCCTGTAGACGAGCACACATCTCTAATTCCTCTTGTTTGTTCCCCATGCTATGGGCATTTGTGTGGAGGCATCTGAGCTGAGCTCCAGATGAAGCCGGCTCATTGGCTGGAGCAGACAGAATATCTCTGCATTGCTCCGAGCATTTATTGTAGTTGCTGGCAACTGACAGGGTGTGTTGAGATGGAATGATGCCCCCCTCCCCCAACACATCTAGTTTAAAGCCTCCTTGACCAGTCTGGCAAGCCTCCTACCAAAACTGCCCTTCCCCTTCTTTATCGGACCAGCTCCACCAGCCCCCGCTAGACCTGGCCTACAAACTTGGGTCCCATGTTCAAGACACCCAAACCCCTGACTGTGACACCACCCTTTTAACCATTTATTAGCCTGGCTAATCCTCATAGCTTTTTTTAGGTCCTCCCCTGTATCCTGGAGAATAGACAGACTATCTGAGCTCCAGAGCCCTTAACCACCTCTCCCAGGGCACTGTAGTCCTTCTTTATGCTCCCCAGGCTACTACTATCTATATCCCTAGCACCCACATGTATCACCAGAAGTGTGTAATAGTCCTTGGGGCTTACCAGAGCAGGCAGCCTATCTGCCACATCCCTGATTCATGCCCCGGTAGGCAACACACATCTCTTGAGACCGGGTCATGTCCGACAGACGAGTGCTTCTGTCCCTTTCAAAGTAGAATCCCCTACTACTACGACCCGCCGCTTTTTCCTGGCAGCACCAGTAGAAATCTTCTTTACTAGCGCATCAGCTGGCTGTTTCTGGTGCATTTCCTCATGAGCCCCCTGCAGGACATCAAAGCGGTTCTGCGCAGGGGCAACAGGTTTAGGAGGAA
Source organism: Neopsephotus bourkii (assembly GCF_033783945.1). Lineage (NCBI taxonomy): Eukaryota > Metazoa > Chordata > Aves > Psittaciformes > Psittacidae > Neopsephotus > Neopsephotus bourkii. Next base: position 3,923,802 of record NW_026901872.1, on the reverse strand, counting down.
GTCCCTTCCTTTTGTTCTTTTCCTCCTTTTTCTGGTGGTTTTTTTTTTTGTTTGTTTGTTTGTTTTCTTTTTTGTCACCAATTCCCAGCTTCGAGGGTTAACAGCCTCCTTCTTTCCTCCATGAGCTAGAGGGGAAGCTTGAGGACTTTGCACAGTTTGGGCAGGGAGCAAGCATTCCTGCTTCCTCTCAGCTACCCTGACATCTTGTAGCCTATTAATAGCTTCCTGCAGCTCAGCCACCTGCTGCAGGAGAACTTCCACCAGGAAGCACCCAGTGCAGCCCTGCCCATTGTGCACCTTTCCCTCACCAGACCAGTGCAGGCACTCTCTACACCCCTAAATCTGCACTGCAGCCTCCCCTCTTATCGGTTCTGTCTGAGTGCCTACGGTGGCCACCGCCGGGGCAGGCAGAGCGGAGCTCCCAGACCGAGCCCTGGTCATGTGGCGAGTGCTCACCATCCCGCTCGTCTGCCCACGCAAACTGCCTCGCCGCGCTCCCTGGAGCAGGTTTTTAACCAATCAGGGTTGGCGCCGTTCCTCCTGGCTCCGCCCCCTGTGAGTCAGCTGCTCGCGTCAGCTGAGCTGCCGGCTCCTGGGCAGGTTCTGTCGAGGACTTGAGGCTCCCTCAGTGGCTCTTGTCGCTCTGAGGTGAGGCTCCTGGACGCTGATCTCCCCCCGCTCCGGTGTTCAAGGCGTCCTCTCTCGAGCTACTCACCTCAGCGATTGACAGTGTGAGCATATATAAAAACTACATATAAAGTATATACATGTATGTTTGTATATTTCTATGCATATAAAACATGTAATATAAGTATATAATATTTGAATATTTAAAGAGTCCATTACATTTATCACTTTTAAGAGGTATGTTATCGTGTCTGTTCAAACATTCTTTTGTTGTCTTGTTCCATATTTTCTTTATAATGTTGGCACAAAAGTCTATTGTACTGCTCTTTCAAGAACTAACATCAAATTAGATCTAATCAATATGCAATAAATACTCAATTTGTTCTGCATCTGTTGTGATGACATATAATTAGGCATGTCTATTATTATTTTTAAAAAACAGGTAAAATATGTTAAATGATGTGGAATATTTATGGAATATGTCTTCCACTTCTTGTAGCATTTAGATGGTCATACACAGGCCAGTTATAAATTCTTATGATTACTTTGTCAGAAAACACCCGTAAAGCTGGAAGACAAGACTTTAGAAATGCTGCCAGGATTGCAACTTTAGTGTTACTTCAGCTGATACGTATACCATACCATACCGTAACACATAGCATAGCTTAGCATAGCATAGCTTAGGTATAATATTCATTACTGATTAGCAGCATGTAATACCAACATGAAAAGATAAAAAGTAAGAGAAGTTTTCTCTGAGTATGACTGCCACTGCACCTCAGCAGCAACTAGAATATATTTCTTGGAAATAATTGAGTAAAAAGTTAAATACGTTGTCATTTTATCTTATTGTCAAATGATAGCTGTGCATGCTTATGTGAATGTCTGTGTATATATTTTTAAATAATATGCAAATTCATGAAGCATTCTGTATTTATTAAAGCTAGCATGTATTCACCAGGGCCAAATCATGTTTGACAAACCCTGACGTTCTTCTACAAAGTAACTTCCTTGGTTAATGTGGGACAAGCAGTGCACATTGTCTACATGCATTTCTCCAAGGCTTTTGATTTGGTTTCCCACAGGCTCCCTCTAGAGAAACTGGTATGTTACTGTCTACACAAGTGGTCCATGTGGTGGGTAGGGAACTGGCTGACTAGCTGCACCCGGAGGGTGGTGATCTATCACAAGTGGGGTCCCCCAGGGATTGTTATTGGACCCACAACTGTTTAATGTATTCATAAGTAATCTGGATGATAGGATCGAATGTAACCTAATGAAGCTTGCCAATGATACTAAATTCAGTGAGGAAGAGAACAGTTGCGAAGGGACAGCCACTCTGCATCATGACCTGGATAGGCTGGAAGAGTAGGTTAAGAAGAACTTTATGAAGTTCATCAGAGACAAGTATAAGGTCTTGAACTTGGGTAAGCACAGTTCAAGGGTGCAGCACAGGCTGGGTTCTACTTGGCTGAGGAGCAGGTCTGTGGAAAGGGACCTGGGGGTCCTTGTGGACAACAAGCCCCATATGAGTGAACAATTTGTATCTGCAGCAAAGAAAACAAACAGGATTCTGAGGTGCACCAACAAGGGCATCACCAGCTGACATAAAGAAACCATTATTCTTCTCTAGTTAGTGCTTGTCAGGCTGCTGCTGGAATACTGTGCTCAGTCTTGGTTCTCACTGTACAAAAAACATGTGGACAGACTGGGGAGGGTCCAGTGAAAGGCTACAAAGATAATCAAAGGTCAGGGTAACCTGCTCTATAAGGAAAGGTTGAGAGAACAGGTTTTCTTCATCCTTGAGAAAAGACAGCTCAAGGAAGACCCCAAACCTTCTCTTCTCTGTGAACGAAAGACTCAACTTATTCAGTCTTTCCTCATAGGGCAGATTCTCCAGCCCCTTGATCCTCTTTGTCACCTTTCATGGTCTTATTCTGTCAAGGCCAGATCCAAAGGAATACTTCTGCTATGTATAAAAGTGTACTGCCTAATGAAGAATGAGATACATCAATGTATAACAAACACAGCATTTGAAGCATGCCTCTTGCCAAAATCTCAAACCCCATAGAATCTCAATCCATACAATTTCATCATTGCTTGAGGATGGCTGAGTAGTGTGTTGACTCCCTACAGAGAATATGGACTTCACATATGGAAGTTGATTACCTGATTCCCTTAGGTACTTTTCAAAGAACCCACTGCAAACTTTTGCAAGGTCAAGGCCCTAGCCATTTATCAGAGCAGAATCACATGTTGTAGCTGCTTCTGTGGCAAAAGCCTGTAATGAATAAGGCTTCGAACACTAAAAAAAAATAAAAAAAAAATGTTTAAAGGTTTATAGCAGTAATCCTCTTAAATACTCAAGTCTGCCAGCTTTTAGCTAACAAGCTCTGTTATTAACAGCAGCAGCTTTAAAACACTTGGGGATTATTGTCCAGGTCTGCTGACAATGCACTGCTAGTGACCAGTTTGCAAAGTGCAAATTGTATTTCATAGTCAAATCAATTTTTAAAATTGTTTGAAGCATTATATCTTGCCTCTTATTCCGAACCCACATTTTTTAAATAAACAGCATTGTACCATTCTTTTTATCTGTGATTAAAGGCTATGATTATTACCAGTGTAAATTACCTGGCAACATTTTTTATTTTGTTATTTGATCAGTTAAACTTGAAAAGAATATCAAGCATTAAAAAAAAAAAAACAAACCAAAAAACTTTACCTTTAGCTGTAACTAAGGGAAAGATCTGTCATAAGGCTGTCTACTGTCTCTTAATACTTAATATGGAGTTTCTGACAAGTATACAGATTTGCCTTAATTATTTATTCATTTCATTGAAAAACAGTCTTCATCTACTTTAAATTTCTAATACGTCTATTTAAATAAAGAGAATCCTATTTGACTAATGATTTTACATTTGAAAATCCTGAAGGTTTTTGCTTTCAGAGATGCAGGCATGTGGCTTGGTCTTTGATGTAAAATCCCTTGTTTAAAAACTGAGAAATTTGTAGTTCTAATTTTGAAATATAGCTGGTGTGACTTAAAAATCTACGTTTATGGCTGATGCCACAAAGGCAATAAGGCACCTAACTACTGCTCTATAAACACTCTCTTTCACCTGCTGCCTGATCCTGGAGCTACTGAAATCCCGCAGACGATTGCATTTCCTCCACTAAAGCAAAAGAACAAACCAAACACTTCAATCTTCCCACCTCTCCTTGTTACGTTTGACAACATCAACATACCTTGTACAGACTGGTCAAGATTCTGAAAAGAGCCACTGTCTGTTGTGTAAGTCCTTGATAATCAAGAGATGCGCTCAAGTCTTCAGGATACAGTTATTAATTCAGTTACTTTCAGCAAGAAGAGCTCGTCATCCTTTACCCACTCAATTGGATAATTTTCTGGGCAGTATCTATACCATTTTTTTCCAGATTTGGAGCAAAAATTGAAATCTGAATTACCTTCTTGAAAGCAGACTGAGTAAATTAATGGTGTTCCAAAGGAAATAATATTCTATTTTGAAAAAAATATTGAGATACTGATGAAAGTCAGACAGAGTGAGTCTGTAGTTGGGGGACAATGCATTTGCTAGGCATTTGTCTAAATGTGCAAAAACTTGAATAAATTTTGATTGCACAGCTTTGTTGCCCATCACTTTCAAATTACCGCAGGTACTTCAACATACAGATGAACATGATAGTAAGCACAATTATATATTAAAATCATGAATTATCATTACTTAATATTAAGAAAACAACAAGATATCCTTTAGTCATATCAGAGGAAGTATATAATTTCACAGCTTTGTAGAATTTTAACTGGATTGGCAAAACACATTTATATGCTTCTTTTGTCTCCTGCAGGGAACATGAGAATTTTTTGTAAGCTATAAGAAGATACACTGGAAATATTTTCTTCTGGCCAGGAAGTAGAACAAGCTGCGATATGATACAGATGCATGGAGCATCAAGATGAGTATTAGTAGACAGTTATGTCTTGAATGAGAATGCATCAATGTCATTGTTCCAAAATGCAAAAGCCTATTCTGCTGAAAGAACAATTCTATAAACTCAGCTGATAATCATTACTTTAAGAACTACTCATATGTTCCAACTTTAGTGGTTTAATGTGAAACATTACATTACAGAAACTCACATTGTATGTTATTGTAGTGATATACCTATAACCCAAAACACAGAGAAGAGACATATATGACATATTAGAGAAATATACTATTAGATATTTGCTTGCAAACAAGCAGTAAAAAAAAAATAAAAATAAAAAATTTGTGATACTGATTTTGTATGTTTCTGTGGAAGAAATAAGAATTCCGCCTGGACAGCAAAAGCCCCAAATGAATGCCTGTGATTTTTTCTATGCCAGCGTAGTTTATAGGGATGTGGGCTTTGTTCTTTGCTTCACAGATGGTAAGAGAAAGAGAACTGATGTCTCTGCAAGACATTTCACAGACACATCTGACAGGTGATCAAATCATTGAACACTTCTTCCTGAAAAACAATATTCAGATGTAGTCTAAGCATACACCCTGTGACAGCAAGAACATACTTTCCTCTGTGTTGACATTCATTTTAATAATAGAAAATGCAAGCAGAATTTCTGGCAATGACAACAACAGCAACAAAAAAGTATATGCCTTCTTGTTTATGATGCACAGCTCTCATCAATTAATGTATTTCTTTATTTGGGGCTGAATTTTCTATTAGGAAACTTTTAACTTTTGTTAGTGTATTAAAAAATAGTGACTCAAATGTGGAAACACTGTACAGCCTGTTTTAGAAGTGAATGGTGTTATTCAGTATAGGTTTACAAATGTTAGTGAAAATGCTATTAATGGTGTTAACATGATGGCTCCTAGTAAATCATGTCCTTGATATTCAGAGCTAAACACATAAACAACATTTCAAGGCTCCTGTCACTCAGAAGCACATTTCTGCAGAATATAAGCATATCTGTCACCATGTGATGTATGCAGAATTTAAAAAAAAATGCAGAAAAATTGCTCATTTTTAACTCTCCATTGTCCAAAAATGACTCAAAGAGCCTTCAATATTTCATGAAAATTGTAATCTTAATCTCATAGCTCAAAGAAATAGATTGCCAGAAAATATTTTCATCTAACTGTCATGCCTAGGTTTGTTGCTTCACTTCATTTCATGTTCAATATGAAGTATCAGAAGTGTCACATAACCTATTGTATATATTCTAAGTACACCTACTAGAAACTTACAGAAGCTATTAGTGACAAACCTGTTAATGCGAGCAGTTAACCAGTACTGAATTTTTATACTGTGTTGAAAAGCTTACAGCACAAATGCTGTGTTTCCTTTCTTCATCTAATGACACAAAACATTTTATTCACCATTTAAAACAGAATGAAGTTGAAAATTTTGTTGGGAGTGGGAATTAATTTTCAAGAACATAGAAGTATCATAAATGCACTAACAAAACAAAGCTACACAGGCAAACATGTAAATTTGCAAAACCATGCATTTTGCTATAAATTAACTGCTATTAAAAGGAACAAGACAAATTTATATCAGCTGAGGATTTAATCTTTCATGTACTTTCAAAATGTTTCTGCATACAGTGTACTCCTGTAAAAATTTGATAGTAGATATTTGATAGTATATCTTTTGTGAAGGAATTCTTTATATCCAAGAGTGAGAGATTGTTAGAAAAGAGTGAAGTTTTTGAGATAAGTAATCATATAAAATGGTAGGAACGATTATGTTTAAGAGGTTTATAAATCAATAGTGTGATCTTGTAGATTAGAAAGAGCTGTAATTTTGCAGTTCCATCTGCAGTCCGGTATCGTGGTTAACCTGTAACCAGTGATACAATGGTAGTCTTGGTAGCAAGAGCTTATATAACCATATATGGTGAAGGGTGTATGGGTGAATTTAGAGAAGTATATTGTGAAATTCTATCCAAGCAGAACCTAGAAATTACCAGAGGTAGTCAAGGGAAAATAGAACAATGCTGGTGTCCACATAATGGTTGGGATATGTCCAGAGGACAAAAAGGTGAAAAGAACAAGCCGAGGAAGACTTCTTACTTCATCCGAGGAAGACTCCTTACTTCATCAGGACGACCACCAGAGGGGGGCTGCGCAAGCGCAGAAGAGGCTGATGTCATAATAGACTGATGTGGCAATCCTTAATGCATATGTATTAGTTAATGATGCAATCTGTATTTAATATGTATTAGTTATGTAACCTTCAGTGTATAAATTGCGAACGCGATGTGACAAGGTCAAAGCTAGATTTGGGCGCGTGCCCCTGGTTTCCCAGCGCTGCAATAAAGCACCTCATATAGCCATTCCGGTGGTTATGTGTCAGTCCTTACGCTAAGAAGATGAGAGCTTGGTTGTCTGCCTTACCTGTGATAAAAATGAAGTAATCTGCACCAAAATTACTGGTTTTATTGTTTCAAGATCTTTTGTACTGAATGGGATCCTGCAATATTTGGTGGACTTTTTTCCATAAATATATTGAGGTGAAATAAATCACTTCAGCATTGTAAACTACATGACAATATTGTTAGAGTTTCAGAATTTATCATTATCTCATAAGACTGTAGTCTGTATAGTGGAGCAAAAGATATTTCCATGTACCCCAATGTCCTTTTCCAAACTTTGGTCATTATGAACAGTTTAAGGACTAAGTATAGAGACACAAAAAATTACCTCCTGGTTTGCTTTATTTTTTTATTGTTTCTGAAGAACAGAAAAGAATATGTCAAAGGGTAAGATATGTTGTTCATTCAACATTTATAATTATTGGTAAACATACACAAATGTGTACCTTTCTTACATAGTGAAAGGAGCACTTTATTCTAGTACTTTGGTAAATAGGCAACAGGTGAATTTTATTTAAAAGATATCAAACTCTTTTATCCTAAATTGAAATTATACCTACCTTTTCAGCTCTTATAAACAGAGAGCTTTGAAAAAGCAGTTTCCAGGAAACCTTTTTTTTTTTTTTTTTTGTCTTCTTTTTCTGTTGTGTGTTTCATTCTGTGGTGCAAAGGAGAAATAGCTTTTGCTTTTTTCCAGATAAGCACATGATGGTCCAGTTCCTGCTAGTCACATAAATAAATAAACCAGCATAATCATGAGGTGTAAGGTAGAAAAGTGGTACAGTTTCAAGTATTTTGTTCAATGGTTTGTGCTAAACTGGGCTAATTTGTAGCAAAAATCATGGATGCCAGCAGTAAGGGCCTACAATACCTTAACTCTTTTCTCTTTCTGTCATATACATAAGCTGCAACAGACCCTAAATACACAATCCTTTCTTCATTTAATGCACATAATATATGACATTCATTTATTAGGACCTACTCAAGATTTTCTTTCTTTACATCATTCAAAGTGTGATGCTAGGTCCCAGGAATTTCTTACTGCATATTTTGCTCTGAAAACAGTCTCATAAATTTTCATTAAAATTTTTCTGTGAGATTGTAATAATAGCCGTTCCAAAATATTAATATATTTCCTTTCACACTACACGAATGAAAGAGAAAAAGGTTAAAATATTTACTTTTCCTGATTTTTTTCACCTTAAATACCAGGTTTTAAATATCATGTAGGGCATTATGTAAAACGCACTTCCTATAGTCTCAGATGAAATTCCAGACCACTTCTATAAATAAGGCAAACTGCAACTCAGAATCATAGAATCATAGAATCATAGAATAAAATAATAGAAAGGACCTTTAGATCATCTAGTTCCAACCACCTTGACATGGGCAGGGACACCTCACATTAAACCATGTCACCCGAAGCCTTGTCCAACCTGGCCTCGAACACCTCCAAGGTTGGAGCATTCACAACCTCCCTGGACAACCCATTCTGGTGCCTCACCACCCTAACAGTAAAAAATTTCTTCATTATATCCAATCTAAACTTCCCCTGTTTAAGTTTTAACCTATTACCCCTTCTCCTGTCACTACAGTCCCTCATGAAGAGTCCCTCCCCAGCATCCCTATAGGCCCCCTTCAGATACTGGAAGGCTGCTATGAGGTCTCCATTCAGCCTTCTCTTCTCCAGGCTGAACAGCCCCAATCTTCTCAGCCTATCTTCATACAGGAGGTGCTCGTGATCAGGTGCCCTGATCATCCTCGTGTCCCTCCTCTGGACTTGTTCCAACAGATCCATGTCCTTTTTATGTTGAGGACACCAGAACTGCGCACAATGCTCCAAGTGAGGTCTCACAAGAGCAGAGTAGAGGGGCAGAATCACCTCCTTTGACTTGCTGGTCACACTCCTTTTGATGCAGCCCAGGATATGGTTGGCTTTCTGGGCTGCGAGCACACACTGCTGGCTCATATTCATTTTCTCATCAACCAACACCCCTAAGTCCTTCTCTGCAGGGCTGCTCTGAATCTCTTCTCTGCCTAGCCTGTAGCTGTGCCTGGGATTGCTCCCACCCAGGTATAGGATCTTGCACTTGGCATGGTTAAACTTCATGAGGTTGGCATCAGCCCACCTCACAAGCGTGTCAAGGTCCCTCATAGAAGGCCACCAAATTGGTCAGGCAGGATTTCCCCTTAGTTAAGCCATGCTGGCTGTCACCAAGCACCTTGTTGTTTTTCATGTGCCTTAACATGTCTTCCAGGAAAATCTGCTCAAGATTTTGCCATGTAACAGAGGTGAGACTGACTAGTCTGTAATTCCCTGGGTCATCCATTTTCCCCTTCTTGAAAATAGGGGTTATATTTCCCTTTTTCCAGTCATTGGGAACTCCACCTGACTGCCATGGTTTTTCAAATATGATGGACAGTGGGTTAGCAACTTCATTTGCCAGCTCCTTCAGGACCTGCCGATCGATTTGATCAGGTCCCATGGACTTGTGTACATTCATGTTCTTAAGATGGTCTCGAACCAACATCTCTCCTACAGTGGGCCTAGGGTCTTCATTCTCACAGTCCCTGAATCTGCCTTCCAAGACTTGGGTGGTGTGGTCAGAGCCTTTGCCAATGAAGACTGAGGCAAAGAAGTCATTAAGAACCTCAGCCTTTTCCAAATCCAGGGCAGCCAGTTCTCCTGATAGTTCCACACTCTGGAAAGAGGGATTAAGTAATTAGTGGTAAACCAATAAGATATTGATAAAATGATTTTCTTTTATCACTCAGAAGATTTGAAATAGAACAAAATCATCCACTTGTCCAGAATAGTATTTGTTTACTTGGACTTTGTGATCATCTTTCTTTCTCTACCGGTAATCTAACATTAAGAAATTAGGATGTGAACATGTAAGCAGAAGTACAGATTTTGTACATGTGTGTCCAAGTTCTTTTTTTCTGCCTGTCAGTAAATTTAGTAGAAGATTTCAATAGTAATAGCTATAACAGCATTTAAACTGCATTGTATAGGTAGAAACATTGCTCACTGTTTATAAGAAGGCAGCTGTGGTAAGTTAGCATGTTAATTATGGCATTTCCTTAAATCTTACTGCTCAGCTTTGCGAATGTAATAATGTTTCTTTAACACAGATGGGCCTTAGTTAAAAAACAAACTCACTTTGGGTTTGAAATTCTAGCCTGTGGAGTCACACTGGTTCTATTTGCTTCTCCAGAAAAGCATAAACTTTTGGCATGTTGCCTCTCCTCTCTGCACTACCCTTTTTTTTTCTCAGTTCCGTTTCTTAGAGTTTCCCAGTTTTTCCTATGTTACAACAACTCTGTATCTCCTGAAGTTTCTTCTTCCTTGGCTTCCCTCTGCTCAGTGTCTGTTTTGTTACTTCTTGGAGTAGATTTTTGTTCAAATTTAGTGTTATATTCTTCCAAAATGATTTGCCTATTAAATTCCTAATGACTTCTAGTTCTCGCTTTTCAAACCTATGTTTGTCCATGTACTTCTTCCGTTCCTACGCCCATCTACCCCAAGCCTACTGAACACTTCTAAACGTGTTCCTACAAACATTATCATGTGGGACTAAGCCTTTGCTAAAACCTTACAGCATACAGTCCCAAAGAGCAACTGCTTCCCCCCCCAACTATTCTTTTTTGTACCTCTTGTTGACAATAAACCCCCCCATAACTTCTGTTTATTTTTCTCACTCTTCTATTCTCTCTGGGTTTAATTAAAACAGCTTCTTTCTCCTTGCTGGCTACAATTTTTGCATTGATATTTGCCCACTGTGAGTGAAAGACAAAGGTTTTGTACTTTGCTTGAATATAATGAAATTTATACTTACTGTTTCAGGTCAGAAACAAAAACTGTTCCTCTAATATGGAGTCTCCCAGTCATGTCTGAGTGCCTTTGTCATCATACTGAAGTCAGACAACTTTTTCACTTCCCTCTGTTCAGCCCCATGATGAATGCCTGTTTATGCGGACAATTCATTCAACTTGGTTGTCAGTTTTGTGGCAATAATCTTCTACAAAGTGAGAAGGGCTCAAAACACAGATTTTAACTCCCAGTAGCAATGTTTTCCTGTAAAGAATGCTACGGTCACTACTTCCACTGTTGGCTTCTCAGGGAGATATCTAGCTTATTCTGTATCACACTGAAAGGCCTAAGGGGTCATGTAAAGTAAATTGCCTATATGTTTTCTGGGATCTAAGGTGGAAATCAGTTGCATAAGTCTTAAGTTACAGAGAAAAAGGTGACCTTAAAAGATTTTACAATGTGAGATTTGAGAAAAACTTGTAAGTAGTCTTGTTACATATGGTAGTTTATGTTGAAACCTGAAACTGACTTTAGTTGATATATACAAAATGTCTTTCTTGTAGACTAAAAAGTAACACCAGAAAGTCCTTAACTTTCAGTTTGTAAAAAGTTATGACATTTGCCAGGTGACAGAGTTTATATGCTTGAATTTTCCTGAATTATTGCTTGAATTGTTCCAGAATTGTTTGTGAATGGTTATGTAAAACCCAATTTCCTTTTACATAGACTAAATCCATCTAGAGATATGATTCTATGATTCTAGAGTTTGGGGAGGGATTCAGTTGCTCAAACACAGATTACCTAATGCCCTTTTTCAGACCTTCCTGGTTTGTATCTGATGGCACCATGTGGTGTTTCAGCAAATACAAGACATCTCACATGTCACTATGATGAGGCAGATGAAAGACATAATTGGGAACAAATTAATTTAATCTAAATATAGACACCTACAGCACAGACTTTTATATTTCACCTAGTTGTTACAGGGTCATTTTCTAGTCAATGGAGAACAGTAAGTACTTCAGGAGCCTAATTTATCTGATTGAATGTATATGTCTTCCCTAGGATAAGATGAACCATGACCTAAAGGTATCTTTTAAATATAGAAGTATCTAACATGATTAGCTGAGATTTGGACATCTGTAGTGTAGACATTGGCATTTATTCAGATGAATAGGACTCATGTCAGCAGAAGTAAAGGAATTTCCTGGGAAAAATAATCTGCCAAATAGTTTGGTACATTGGCTTCCAGGTTCTCTGGTGTTTTAAAACCAAAACCAGCTCAGTGTTATCCTCCCTACTGGCTTGCAATTCCAAAGTCGTAGAATCATAAAATGGTTAAGATTGGAAGGTAAAGTGTAGCAGGAGTTTAGTGGGGGTAAATAAAATATACAAATACACTGATATATCCCACTGGGAAGATGGAATTACCTACTTCTTATTGTCCAGCTCTGTACTTCAAACTGCTGTGTTTTACGTGTACTTATTAAACAAATTAATATATTTATTAAACAGGTGAGTCCGGGCTTTTTTTTTTTAACTGTTTGTGAAGGTTCTATTGGATATTTCTAACCTGGAATTCAAATATCTCAAGGATACAAACAGTTTAGATTATATTTTTGTACTCCTCATGGAATCAAGAAAAAAGAAATCTAAGGACAAATATATTCTCTAAAATGTAATCTGTTTCATAGCTTATGAAAGGGGGTCGATTAATACACTTCGTGTGCTGTTTGTGAATTCATGACCAAATTGCTCAACCAGAGGAAACAGAAAAAACAGCAGACTAAAGATTATTCCAAAGCTGACTTTCTAAGTGGTGCTCTAATGACATCCCTTACAGTGCTTTACTCTAGTACTGTAGTATAGTTATTAGATTATAATAATAAAAACCAAATTCAGTTTTCTGTGTCTAGTCAAGTTGACTATAAAGAAGTGGCTGCCTTTTTTAATGGTCAATTAAACACCTATGATTACATAGCCAAAGAATCACAGCTTTCCTTACAGAAGGTTCTTGAGGTTAGTATGACATATAAATCAGCAAACATATTTTAGAAGTAAATGACTAGACATTAGTAACAAGCAGACTGAAAACATCATGAAAGCAATTAAAAATATTTGCAGATGATGTTTTATGAAACCAAAATAATACTAATTTTTTTCAGGAGATGACTATTTACTGTAAGTAATACAGTTAATGTCATGCATTCATCACGTCTCTCATTAATTACATTTTTTTTTTCTTTACGTTAGGATCTATGAGGCAGTTTTAAGTACCAATGTCAACAACAGTTACCATGATTAAAACTGCATTCCTAATAAGAATTTTATTCCAACTTGTATTAATGTTTATTTTAAAATGCTTCTGTGCTGTGCAGCCATCTGTTTCTCGCTAGTTATAGTACCTGAGCTCTACAATCATAGGACCCGAGGGAGATTTTCACCTATTTTTATTTCATGGTATAAGACACATTTGCTACTTCATTCAAAAGAAATATGTCAACTGAAGTTAAGAAGCTGTAGCCAACAGGAAAATGTTTGCAAACTTTTAAAACTGAAACTTCTTGACAAGTCCTCTGATTGTACTGGCATATTTGCTGGCTGTGAATTTGAAATTGGTCTAGAAAGAACGGAAAAGACACTAGCAGCCAAAATCAGTCATGTTTCTGTATTCTATAACTGTTAAAAGTTACACTAGCTTTTTTAAAACATAACTTTCAAACCACAGTTTGAAGAATACTAAAATTAATTAAACAGTAAGTAAAGTCTCATGTAAAAATAGAAATCAATCAGCTGTCATTTATTGATTGATTATTCTGGAATAGAGTGATGTTTAATCTATTAATTTATATCATATTATTCTACTACTATAAAAACAACATGTGAATTAGGTATGACATATCTCATAGCAAATGGGCAGAAAATTTAGTTTCCCTTTTGAAGTTTTTGTTGTAGCAGGCGATCATCTGCTCTTGATTAGGTAGGTCATTCCTGTTAAGTACAAAACTATATTACTTCCTAATAAAGGTCAGATTTTTTAAGTAATAAAAGCTACAAGATTTCACATGTTAAAAAAGAATGTATGGTATATAGAGGTAAGGTTGTGTTTTACAGGTTTGGAGATTTTGCATGAAAAGTAAATGTGGCTTGGTATTACAACACATTGTAAAATACACATGCATATCAGATTGAGAGATGATAGGGATACATATAGAAAGGCATACACTCCAAATGTTGCCTGAATTGGGGAAAATATAAAGTCCTTTGTATTCAGTAGTTTATAACATGTCATGAACATGGATGAGGATTTGAGTAAGAATCAAATGACTTGGTGTCTTGGGCAAAATGCTTATTAAAATCTTGGAAGGAAGGAAACAGAAGTGAGGTATTAAATACATCTGATTTCTCTATTACAAATATAGTCAAAATATCAGAGTACAGTAGAACTGTGTCCCTAGCATTAAAAATAAGGTTATACTGAGATATATTTCCACATACACATTATGTAAGTGATGGTGATATCTATGTGATAAAGAGCTTAGGGACAAATTGCATTTATCATGCATTTTAGATCATCTCACCTGCAGTGTCTCTACTAATTGATTACAACTGGGACTACTTTTACTACTTTTAGATGCAAATACATGAAGTCAGACAATGTCCATATTTAACCTGACTTGCATAGGGGTAGCAGAGAACATTTGCCATTTGCCAGGCAGCTTGCTCTGCACCACTGGTGGAAAGGAAATACAAGGTTGGCAGTTCACCTCTAGCCTAAATATAGATATAGAACATTATAGAGCACCTTCTTTTAGTCTGTTGGGATTCCCCTGGTTGGAAAACTGAGTATAAAGCAGACTGGAGTCCATGTTTTCAGTCATGAAGAGTGCTGTGAAGAGGGGCTGCATGAAGGCTAGGTCCAGTGTTAACCAGATGCCTGTCATGAAAAAGCATAAGTACATTCACTATTATCAAAATATTAAATAATATATAATAAAGTGTACCACCAAGGCACAAGTAGAAGAACAGGAAAGTAAAATTAATCTGTCAGGTGAAGGGGACTATGGGAGTTTCATTTAAAAAAAGAGAGCAAAAATAAGGATGGCATATGGGGGAGAAAGATCCTCAAATTAGGTTTTATCTTGCTTTGAGACTTCCAGAGGTCTCTTACAACATAAAGAAGCCTGATGCTATGAAAAAAAATGAGTAACGTTTTCCATAGATACCAGCAAGAATCTATTTTCTTGGGAATCTCTCCTGTTTTCACTTCTCTCAAGTTTTGTAAATCAAACGTTTCAGGTGTGACTCTACTCTCTTTTTTGTTAACAAAATTAAAATTATTATTAATAATAAGTATTACTAATGATAATAATAACAACCACGATATTGGTAACAAATTAAATGCTGCATAACATAGGAAAGAAATCGTGTGAATCTATAGGGGTGGTTTTCTTTTGAGGAAAATGAAAACTGTCATGCTTCTACTAATCTCAGAGCTCCCTTTCCCTGGCAGGCCTCCAAGACCTTTCTTATTTTATGAAGTCTTTGGCTGGGGAAAGGAGGCTGCCAGTTGCTGGTTAAAGTGTCCCTTGGCTGTTGTCCTGGCTGACAGAATATCTTCCTTTTTTTTTATTTTCCTACTGGTTATTTAATATGCTTTACTCTGCAATTAGCCCACAGGGTCTTACTAAAGGCAGACACTGCTCTCACCCCTTTTTGGATGTATGCAGACATACAAATGCTGCAAGATTACAAACAGATATCCAGAGTACTTTGCTGGGAAGCTCTTCATAGGAGCTTCTACTGAAGCTTTAAGTCTAAAGCTGTCTTTTCCAATATGTTCAATGCTGCTAGAACTAAGGATAATCATTATAACAAAAAAAGTATTGATCTAATTATTGTAAAAAAAAATTAGCATTTTAACTTAACATTCAAAAACAAGAGTGGAAAGAAATTGAAAAAGTTTGCTACCAGATAAAAAGATGGTAGTATTGCTACGCCATTGCAAACCAGTTGAGAGTGTTTATTTAAAGTTGTATCTACCTTCAGATGCTCTCATGTCTGTTCGGACATTAATGACAGCAGTAAATTACTAATCAGTATAATCCTTAACAGTTATGACTACTAGTAGGATAGCCATAAAGACACTTCCTGTTTTGACCCTTCATCATATCCTGAAACATTCCCAATTCAAACTGCAGAGTTTGAATTATTCTTAGTTAGGGAGGTCAGCCATCTTGTAGAAATTTTGATTTTCATATAAGCTAGGATAAAGTCTCAGTTAGCCAGAGCAGAAGAGTTCACTTTCAAATAGTTTCACCAAATGAGTGAAGGGTTCATATCAGAATCTTGCTATAGCCAGATATGGGTCCAATAAGATTGCAAGAAGTCTCTTGTTGGTAGTGCCTTTCACAGACCCAGGTGCTGTGTGGTTTCTAAATGTGCATCTTACCTTGGCTTTCAGTCCTGTCTGTGTCCTGTCTCTTAGAATGTGTGTCAAGGACATGAAAGAGTATGATATGCAATTAAACAAAATTAAACAGTAGAATCATAGAATAGTTAGGGTTGGAAAGGACCTTAAGATCATCAAGTTCCAACCCCCCTGCCATGGGCAGGGACACCTCACTCTAAACCATGTAACTCAAGGCCTCGTCCAACCTGGCCTTGAACACTGCCAGGGATGGAGCATTCACAACCTCCTTGGGCAACCTATTCCAGTGCCTCACCACCCTAACAGCAAAGAATTTCCTCCTTATATCCAATCTAAACTTCCCCTGTTTAAGTTTTAACCCATTACCCCTTGCCCTGTCACTACAGTCCCTAATGAAGAGTCCATCCCCAGCATTCCTATAGGCCCCCTTCAGATACTGGAAGGCTGCTATGAGGTCTCCACGCATCCTTCTCTTCTCCAGGCTGAGCAGTCCCAACTTACGCAGCCTATCTTCATATGGGAGGTGCTCTATTCCCCTGATCATTCTCGTGGCCTCCTCTGGAGTTCTTCCAACAGTTCCATGTCCATTTTATGTTGAGGACACCAGAACTGCACACAATACTCCAAGTGAGGTCTCATGAGAGCAGAGTAGAGGGGCAGGATCACCTCCTTTGACCTGCTGGTCACACTCCTTTTGATGCAGCCCAGGATATGGTTGGCTTTCTGGGCTGCAAGCGCACATTGCTGGCTCATGTTCATTTTCTCATCGACCAACACCCCCAAGTCCTTCTCCGCAGGGCTGCTCTGAATCTCTTCTCTGCCCAGCCTGTAGCTGTGCCTGGGATTGCTCCCACCCAGGTGTAGGACCTTGCACTTGGCATGGTTAAACTTCATGAGGCTGGCATTAGCCCACCTCACAAGAGTGTCAAGGTCCCCCTGGATGGCATTCCTTCCCTCCAGCGTATTAACCGAACCACACAGCTTGGTGTCATCAGCAAACTTGCTGAGGGCGCACTCAATCCCACTGTCCATGTCAGCGACCTGACCATGAAGAATAATTGATAAAGATGACTACATTCCCTAAAAGTTTTAGAAACTGTAATAAAAAGCTGTGCTATAAATCCAAAATGACCTGCAAAACTCAAGGGAAAAGTGAATATGATCTCTTCTCAGTTATTCTAGCAGAGACAATATAATTTTTGAAGTTCATGACAGCTCTATTGCTTTTTTTGCCATGATTTGTCAGTGTGTTATGGGTGCCTTCATCCAGAAATGTTCTTTCATCCAAGACTGCAAAGTCAAGACTTTTCTTCTCATCCTTTTATGACATTGTAACTTGAAAAAGATCCAGCACTAAATACAACAGAGAAAATGAACCAGAAATCAGCACTATCTGAAGTGCATGTAATTCTGCATGACCGAGTAACAAATTAGTTATTATGGCAAGGGCAACACTTCTGTATATATTTGGTTTTCATGAAAATAATTACAAATTATTAAATACAATTTTATATATTTTAAAAGAAAGATTGCCTATTAAAAATGAAATTTATTTAAAAGATATTGCTAAGGTTTCAGAAATAGTTTAAGTGTATAGAATTCAAACAGAAAGAAGAGTGAATGTTTTTGTAATGGATATAGCATACCTGAAATATATCTATCTGAAACATAAAATCAAGACCTAGCCTAGCTAACATTGTCTACTTTTATAGATAGCAGGGAGAAATTGTACACACATAACACAAACATGAGGGAGAAAGATAAATTCTACCCCAAGGGAAAATGCAACTCCAAAATTAGATAAAAGAATAGTGAAACAGACAAACAAACAAATCAAAACACTCCCCCTCAAACACAGTCAACCAGCCAAAAAGTAACTGAATTCCCCCCCCAAAAAAAAAACTAACAAAAAACCAAACAAACAAACAAAAAAAAGAAAATCCCAAGCAAACACAAAACCTCAAAGAGCATTATCGTTGTCATCCTTGGTGGTTGTCTCCACATATTAAACATAATACAGGTTCACTTGATGCCCTGTTTAGTCTTAATTGAAGAGACATACATTACAGTAGTGCTGTAAGATTGAAAGTGTGTATAGGAAAAGCAAACACGAAGAAAGTTTATGTGAACATTTAACAAATTAATTCAGATGGGGCTGCATGAAAGTGGTCTTGTTTCAGAACTAATATGCAAAAAAGGGAATATATAAGCCAAATATCAGTATCAAGAAGGAGATTAAAATCAAAAACAACTTTCAGTTTCTGGTCCTGAAACATTTTGATGGCTAAAATAGGCAGAAGGGAGATCTGGAAGGAAAGAATAAGACCTCTCCTCCAGACATGTTGAACTAGAGCTGCTGATGAGACTGCCATGAAGAGATGCCAGAATTCTAAAATCAAAACTTACAGAATGATCCAAGATCAACATTTCAGTGAAAACCCTGATGACTATAAGAGTTTCATAGTAGAGTTTAATCACTAGTTATTCAAAGAAATGATATTAGCAAAATTTAGTTATTGATGTTTTTATGCTTGGTTGGAGTTAGAAATGTTAAGTACACAATTAAACTTTACATCAGATGGTAGATTATTTATGAAATCTTTCTTAAAACTTCTTGGCTTTATTAAGCTGAGGAAGTAAAAAGCCAGATAATAAACATGATGTATGTTTTAGTTATCAACAAGGTTGTATAGAAAAAATAATTTAAGTTCTAAAGCATGACTGTATTGACCTTATTCAGTCATAGTAAATATTACCCTTCCAAAATGTGAATTGCCTCCATTGGGATCCTAGAAGAGTAATGTGAAAAACAATGACAGAATTGGGCTCTGTGTAAAGATGCTGCCTTAATCAAATTTGAAGTAAAAATACAAGTTTCATTATGCACATTTTCAAAGGGAGGAAAGAAGCTACAGTCTATCCAACTGGTATGAAAGTGTACCTGCAAAAAGTAAACCTGGCAAAACCAGTTAATGCACATTTATGTTAAGGGTTTTTCATGTTTTGTTTAGAAAGTATACAATGCAGAACAATTAACTTACAAGGATCAAGTACATGTGGGAAGGAAGATTATCAGAGGAGACTGCAACTAAGGAAATGTTTTGCAGATGTACTGCATTTAAATTAATAAAATCTCATTAGGTTTTATGTTTGCCAATAATGGCTGGAAAAGTTACCATACATTGTAGGAACAATTACCCCCATCTTCACTGTCTCATTAGGTTTGTCATACTGTTTTCATTATAATACATTAGAACTTGCAAGTGAGCCTTCAGTAATGACATATTGTTCCAATTCTCCTTTCAGCAGGCTCTAAGATATTTTAGTATTTGTATTATAAGCCAGCAGGTGTCTTCACTTTGTTTTTTTTCTGAAACAGTTTTACACACAGACCTCCAGACACAGAATGGAATGTAAAGGGCTTTCAACAGCCACATAAAAATGAGTCTGATTAGGGTAGAGCAATACACACTATTTTTATGTTTTTATGATAATTCAAGGTACTAAAAATGTGCATCTTTTGAGTATACATCTATTCCTGTACATCCTGTTAGTGAAAGCTGTATTAATGTAGCTAAACAATGTGATATATAAAGTTTGCTAATTTGCATAACAAATGAAAGGCATGAAGCTGATTTGAATATGTAAGGCATTATAAACTTCAATGAGAACAACCAACACTGAGCTTGTAAGGCACTTGCATTCAAATGAGTAAGATTTCAAAAGGATATGATTTTTAAAACACTTTGAAGCTTGCTACTTGAGGTCTTAAGAAACTCAAGGTTAAAATAAATATGAGATTCAAGCAAGTAGGGGAGAAAAATTTATAAACATTTTGGAAAAAACAATTCACCTATATATACCTGTTAGGTGTAAATGTCACATGACCTTCAAAAAATGAGACGTTTTTGTGTTTGCTGTCCACAAGAACATAAAACTCCAGTAAATTAGTCCTAGATTTCCGAAGATACTGTTATTCCTTTAGCTACATAGTGAAGTGTAATTTTAAATACTTCATTAAGATAGGTTCTGGGACATCCTGAGAATCTGACAAGAATATTATACTTACACCATTGTAATAGCTGGATTTTCAATTCCTTCAGAATTGAGATATGAAGCAGTTTTATGCTATAACCACAGGCTGAATATATTGTCAATACAGGAAGGGTTTGCATTCAAACTATTTAAAAATAAAAATGGGCTTTTCTGCTATACCTTATTTTTAAAAAAAATGCATTTTAAATAGTTTTAATTTTTCTTTCTATATTTTTTTCATGTTTGCTCCTAGAAATGGAGAAAAGTGAAAGCAGAATCAGGTAAAACAGAGGAAATGCTAAAAAAAGGTCTAACAGACTATAGCTAATACTGAGGGACATTTGCCATCTTTTCCAATCCTGTCTCTTTCATGGAAGAATGTGATAAAAGAACCCAAACAAGTGACACATGTTGATTATCATTTTTACATGAAGCAGCCTAACAAACAATTTTATCTAGGTACAGGGTTAGTTGTCTAAAATTAAACAGCTTATTAAAAGTACCACAGATAAAATTGAATTCTTGCTCTGATAAATAATAAGTGTTTCAAGTGACTTCTGAAATTTTCTAGACAGTATATTTAATCATAGACATCTCTGTGCATAAACAAAATAGTTGCTGTCAGGGCACGAAATTAATGGGGTTTGCAAAATGGTCCCTGATCCACTGCCTATTTTGCCTTTACCACAGCCTTGCTACAACTGCTGTCACCACAGAACAGAATGACAGCTATAGTTGTGATAAAAATTGTTAATATTAATTGCTTGAAACAGCAAATTTTCATCAGCTTACCATTAGCATGAAATGGCACGAGATGCTTCTCAATGAGCATCAGGCACTCTATAAACACCTGTAATGGACTACCTATTACAGACACAAATACGTATACAGAAAAATTAAATTAATCAATCTCTAGAAGTACCTATTTTTCCTATAGAGAGAAACTATAGCAACTATCTGTGGATTCTACTTACAGTTATTGGACAATATATTCAGGTCATGCACTCATGACCAGTGACAGGTCCTGCATTTGGGTCACAACAACCCCATGCTATGCGACAGGCTTGGGGAAAAGTGGCTGGAAAGCTGCTTGGCAGGAATGGACCTGGGAGTGTTAGTTGACAGCCAGCTGAATGTAAGCCAGCAGTGTGTGCCAGGTGGCCAAGAAGGCCAACAGTATCCTT
Organism: Neopsephotus bourkii; assembly: GCF_033783945.1. Classification (NCBI taxonomy): domain Eukaryota; kingdom Metazoa; phylum Chordata; class Aves; order Psittaciformes; family Psittacidae; genus Neopsephotus; species Neopsephotus bourkii. The sequence continues at coordinate 3,902,326 of NW_026901872.1, read as the reverse complement.
GTATCAAAAATAGCGCTGCATGCAAAACTAGAGAAGTGATTGTCTCCTAAACTTGGCACTGGTGAGGCCACACACTTGAATACTATGTTCAGTTTTGGGCCCCTCACTACAAGACAAGCATTGAGATGATGGAGTATGTGCAAAGAAGGGAAACACAGCTTGTGAAGGGTCTAGAGCACAAGTCTCATTAGAAATGACTGAGGGAAATGGGGTTGTTTAGTCTGGAGAAAAGGAGGCTCAGGGGAGACATAATCACCCTCTAAAACTATTTGAAAGGAAATTGTAGCAAGGTGGTTGTTGCTATCTTCTTCCAAGCAACAAACAATACAATGAGAGGAAATAGCCTCAACTTTGTGCCAGGAGTGGTTTAAGTTGGATGTTAGGGAAAATCTCTTCACTGAAAGGATTGCCAAACATTGGAACAGGCTGCCCAGGGAAGTGGTTGATTCCCCATTCCTGGAGGTATTTAAAAGCTGTGTTGACATGATGCCCAGGGACATGTTTTAGTGGTGGACTTGACAGTGCTAGGTTAATGGTTGGACTTGATAATCTGAAAGGTCTTTGAACAGATCTGGAAGTGTATGAAAAGGCATACAAGAACATAGAATTATAGTTCTGCTGTGGCAAGGACAATAAAAAATAATTCTGATGTCAAACGAGATATTTTCATGGGACCTTTCCTTGGCATAGGTAAAGGATAGATTTTCTCAGACAACCCGGTTGGAGCTCTTCAACACCACTCTTGAGTCATAGTCTAATGGACTTTATAACAACTTTACAACTAGTCAGCTTGATCTCTTACCCCATATTACTCCATTTTATCTTCTGCCTGATGGTCACCCCTGCTGTTACTTATTACTGTACTGATACCCATGGCTCTGTTATTTTTAAGATACAGGTTTTCTTAATTAATGTATTTCTTGCTGCTCTATATTTTTTTCACTTTTAATTTTTCCATGAACTTTAATTAAGCTCCTTCATCATGGCACACAGGTTTGGCAAGCTTCATATATATATATATATGTGTGTGTATATATATATCTGTGTATATAAATATCTGCTCACCCAGCAAGATGACACAAGTTTGCTAGCTCTATAAAAATTCTATTGCTTCAGTTCATGTCTTGCATAAGGGAATTAACAATAATAAAAATAGGATAAACAGATTGACTTAGGTTCATTGCTTTTAGCATAGAAAATTGTTTTTTGTTTTAACAGAGAAAACATGCTGTTTACGAATAATTAGATTAAAATAGCTCCTGCATATTTAAATATTTGTTTAATACTTACTCTGAACCAAGAGCTCTAATTCTTCTTTGAAGGTATCAGTCAACAGTATGGTGTACTTACTCACATGTGCCTATTTCACCCTTCTTTGACATTTTTTTTGACATACTATCCATAGTTAAGTTTACTTACATGTGAAAAAAAAAGTCCTAAAATATATCAGAAACATTGCATTGTAATAAAAAGAAAGTGAATCTGGTTGGTCCTATAATATCTACTTGAATCTTCGAGGTTTTTAAGGGTTTCTCTTTTACCTGCTATATCTCATTCCTAGCATATGAACAAATATAGCTATGAATTGTGGGGCATGCACTCATATTCTTTACTTTAGATTCATATGTGGGAAAAGTGATTACCTTAGTACTCCCATTTCTATTTACTTGGAGTTGACCATGCAAAAGAAGATGCTGAAGAAGATCCCTCTGAATTTTTTTGGAGAAAAAATGGCAGGCTAGATGTAAATGGTCCAATTATAGCTAATTTATTAAATAATATTTTGTCCTGTTTAGACTATGTGCAAATGATACCAACCCTTTTGGCATGTTATGTGATAGCTCTCTAATTCACAGAACACAACTACTTTGCTGTTAGCCATCAACTGCTTTAGTTCAAGTATTCTGTGTTTAAGTGCTGCTTGAGCAGTGTTCAAGACTGACACTAATCAAGTAGTTGTGTGAAAGAATTATGTGATAAACCACCAATATGTCTGCTAAGAATCCTGCAGAAATGACATTAAGAAGATACAACTTGAAGTTTCACAGTCAAATACTTCAAACGTAGGAACCACCAGAAATCTGTGTCATGAGTTAATTCATTACTAGAAGCTTCTATCGGTATGATTGCAATGAAAGCATACACCCTGTGTGACAGATTCAAGGTTGCAACAGCCAACTGAATTCTTTTGTTTTACTTACACCTGAAGATTACCTACAATTACTAAGATTTACTTTGAAGTCTTGTTGCTCGTTGAACATTGACTTTCTTGGGATGACATTGCAGTTAATGCAGGATGCACCTGTATAAGTTACACCTACGTGGTGTACATGCACAATCGCAGTTTTCAACTGTTAGAGAAACATTTATCATTGATTAAGTGGAGCTACTTGAACAAGAGCTTTAACCTTATTCGATTGCTTGTCTGAACCCTCGGTAAGGCATCCTACAATGAGCCCTATTTCTGAGACACACATTGTCCTGTCTAGTCACATATTCTTTCACAGAAAGAGATGAAATGTAACTTCTTAATTCCTGTGTCAATACCTTTTTAGAATCATGTAAACCCTTAGAAATGTACTTCTTAACAGTGCCAGAAACCAATCATAAGCTCTTGCCCTTTGAAATGTAGGACAAATGACCACAACCAGAGATATAATAAAAATGAGAAGGGCAGGAAATTTCAAATAACACAGGAATAATTTTTTTTAAGTGCTAGAGAGGGTTTTTACTGATTTAGTTATCTAAAGTGGCACTTCTGATTTTTCTAAATTATACTACTGAAGGAAAAAAAAAACCTAAACAAAGGATAACTAAGAACCAGTAACTAGACTACCCCATCTAAAATCACATGGTAATAGATTCTTCACCACCTCAATAATTAAACAAGAACAACAGTAAAAAACTGTGCAATTCCATGTAAACTTCAGCTTTGTTTTCCAACATACAGAAAAACTTATAATTGGGATGAGGAGAAATTCTAGTTACTTGCATAGGGCAGTAGAAAGCTCAAATTGCTGGTCATGATTCTTTTTTTCATTTTTTTCTTTGTAAACCATGGATTACTCCACTGAGGTTATCCTTTAACAATTAGCTGATGTAGCTAAATACATACAGAAGTGTACAGTGAGTGCTGATGAAAACAGTTAACCCAGCTTCCTTACAAGTATTCTAAAATCAGATTTCACTATATTTGAAGATACAGTGTTATCTCCATATGAAAACTTCCATAATATGCCAGTCTAATATTCAACTATAGCCTAAAAATAGTCTAGCCATAATAAATAAAAAATAAATTGTTCCACCTGGAGTTAAGTTACCCTGAGATCAAAAGGTTTTGGATTTCAAAGTTTCTGGATCATAAATTTATGCTGCTGAAAGAATTAAGAAAACTGCTTAGTTGCAGACCACCATCCAGGTCTTAGGAAAGCTGCTGAGGATCAGTGGATACTTTGCATCTTGAAAACTTCACCCTTATAGGGATAGATCTTGTAAACTTCTGGAGTTTCTTAGTCCTTGATTTAATTAAAAAGAAAGAGAACTACTTTCTTGGCTATGCAGAAAACAGTCATAAGAGTATTTGCATCAGCCTTACCTTCGCACATTTATTCATAGTTTTCATGCATCATTGCCAAAGTATTAGAAAAAAAAATCTCCAAATCTGAATATGAATCTCCAAGACTGAAAAAGAGATGAATAAATGATAGCACACATGGCTTGTAGTAAGTTATAAGCTTTGGAGGCTATGCAAGAGAAGTGTGACAAAACACATTATGGCTTCTGGTACTAATAAATTACAAGGCTCTCACATGTATGAGATAAACCTCATAAGTTGCTGTAGTCTACATCATCTCTCCATTACAATTAGAGGCATATGAAACAGTCAAAATTCAGCCCAAACCCCTGAAGTTGCATAATAAAACTGAATTGATCAGCACATTTATTGATTCCTTATTTTTCACCACCTGCTCATTGATGCCCAGCCCAACCTGAGCAGTGATTGGTCCTTTCCAGGTAAATCCCCCCAGTTTATAAACTGGCCATGGTATGCTGTGGCATAGAATATCCCTTTGGCTAGTTCAGGTCAGCTGTCCTGGCTGTACTCCCTACTGGCTTCTTGTGTCCTTCCTCAGGAGCAGAGCCTGAGAGACTGAAAAGTCCTCGATTTAGGGTAAACACTAGCCAACAACGAAAACATCTGTGTGTTACCTACATTATTCTTACACTGAATCCAAAACACAGTTCTGTACTAGCTACTAGGATGAAAATTAATTCTACCCCAGTTGAAACCAGGGCACATTTATGTTTTTATTCTTTGCTTATTTGCCTTATTTATTTTGTAGTCATAAAAAAGTATTAAGACAAACTTCCACCACTGTTTACAGTAATCACATTATCAAATGAAATCAGCCAGAATATTGCACATACTGTTTCCATCAGCAAAATTTATTAATTAGCTGCAAAGACAAAGCACTAAAACATTAGAAAACTTACTTGCATAGAGTGAGCTTTCAAACTTCGTCTTGTGCTAAGAGGACACCAGGGACAGATAGTCAAATTCTTTTTTTTGCTTTTCCTTTGCTGTAGGTGGGAGACATTTTACTGCTTTTATAATACATGGCTTATCTTCCCCTTTGTGAACTGGCTTATTTGGCATATTATAGATGGCAGAATTAGAGTTCCATATATGCCTTACGCACGTCATTTCAATCCTGGAATTACTTAACCCAGGGGAAAATTTAATATTGCCGCTCCTTGTTCTTCTGCATGCTTTAAGGTTCATTGTACAGGCACTGAAGGACAGAGGATATACGATTTTTCACACATTCCTGTAGTTTCAGTTAAGGTCGGTCACAGTTTTACCTGTACCATACAATTACTAGATAGAAAATAAATCATTAGAGTGTTATTCACCATGTTTTCACAATACACTAAATGATAAAGATCATGAAACAAATTCATAAAAGATGAACACTATTTGGAAGCAAAGATCTGAGGTATAAATAATGTCGAAATAAAGTACTGTGCGGTAACCTCATGACAATTTTCTGCTACAGCACTGAAAGGGTTTTATAGAAGATGTTTTGTCAAGGTAGAACACAACTAAATGTATGTCTGCAGCAGTCTGGTCTATGTAAAAGAAAAAAAAAATGAAAGAGGGAATTCTGCTAATGAATAATTGGGATGAGAAAAACTCTCAGCCATAAGCATTCCTTTGAGCAGATACGAGTGAGAAAGATGCTTCACAGTGGGCTTCATAAGCCTGCAGAGATTCACAGTAGCTAAGAATTTGTTCATGTTATTCTAAGGAGAGGAAGATAAAGACACAGCAAATGGAAATACGACTCCCTTTTCTCTGCATCTGCGTATGACTTAAGCATAATTTTGGAAGCATTTTTAGAATAGAGATGTACCTATCTAGTGGGAAGAGGACAGACTTGCTGAACATTTTAGTCTCTGTATATGAGCTTTTTGTTTCAGTGACTGGTTGTCATTCTGAGTCACTGCTGATAAAGATCCCACTAGAAGGGAGTAAAAGATTTACCATAGATTAGGCAGTGCATATGTCATGAATTCTTCTTTGAGATTCATGCAGGTGGCATGAAATTATATAGGAGGCACACACTGGTGCCTAAACAAAGGATCAGTTTTGTTTGGCATTTTACCAGACTTTAGAAAGAAACACTATGCCATATAAAGTATAATATATAAAGCTCTTTTTGGGGGAGGTGTTTAAAATATTCAACAGATACTGAAATAACTAATCTAATTGAATCTGTGGAGCCTGCAGAATGTCATCTGAAATACAATAAAACATTACTGCTGACTTATCGAGAAGAGGCTTGCTTTTTTTTTTTTTAACAGATTCATAATATGCAATAAAATCAACTGTAATATAACATGAAATATATTTTAATGTGTACATTGAAGTCTCTACTGAAAGGTTTTTTTGCTAAAACAAGACTTAAGAAGCAATGGTCTTTCTAAGCAAGTAATTTCCTGGTAATTCATCAATTTTTCACTTTCTCTTCTTCAAAATAATACAGCAATAAACCCTTGAAAGCTACAAAAGTTAAATTCCTATCACTGTCATCTTTGTCATCCTTCTACTGAGATTTGCCTGTCACATTTTTTTCTATTTTTTACTGTAAGGCCCAGATCCATAATGGGACTGGCTATGTATTTTGCATTCCAGGTGTCACTGGGTAAAATATGAAAACAATATTAGAACTATTATAACGTTTCCAGATCAAGATCCAGGTTTCTGACCATCTGACCGTGAATGCCCTCCTTAGAAAGCTTGCTTGCGCCAACTCCTTGCCTTTGGTAGAGTGAATGTTGATATATTGGCTACACAGCTAATGAAACGAAAGTGGAGAATATTCCTTGGATTTAATTCAGCTGACTTCTGTTTCTATTCTGACAGTCAACATACTGCCTTTGGATACTTCAATTTGAATATATACTGCTGCACTGCTAAAAGCTGGGGTATTTAACTTCTATGGTATGAATTTCTCTGATATAGATTTTGACATCTACAGGGGACACATGTACCTCTAAGTCAGTCTAAACTGCTTCTATAGACAGACAACAGGCACTTCTTGGTCATTTCAGCTGACGCATTTTAGATATTTATGTTGATTCAAGATAAATCACTCCTTAGCAGTATAGAGAAGTTCCCAGTGAAGTTCCCCTTCACTGACTGCAAAAAGAAAACTTAGCATAAATGGTTGAGATGTTGGTGTCCATAGGTTAAACTGCCACCTTTGGCTGGATAAGACCTACTCCAACAGATCTTAGAAGAGGTGAGCCAGAGACCATTTTCAGAAGTATGACTTAGCTGTCAATGTTTTCAGCTTCAGTCCCAGTCTTAGACTAACAAAAAACATGAAGAGTTGTTTCTCTTTTTTTTTTTTGGGTCTTATTTCAGGAGCTTTTTTGTTAGCTTCCAGGCACTCAGGAAGATGTATTCTCTCATTTATATCAATAACATTCAGTTTAAAAGACTAGTTTTTAAAATTGGACTATTTGAGCAGTTCTTAAACAGCAAATATTAATGTTGAACACAAATCACTCATTGAATATGAAAGGAAAGTCACTGTGATGCCAGGGTCTGCATGGCTGATGAACACATTTGGTCAGAAGAATTGCATTCCAGACATTTTTTAAAAAGAACGTAGTGGATTGGGATGCACGGTTAAACTGCCTAGAGTAAAAATTGTTCAATATCCTAGTAAGAAATAGATGTTTCCACTTTTGTACACTACATTCTAGGTTCGGTTTTGTCTTTTTCTTCCCAGTGTATCAACTTGTGCTTCTCTTTTGTTTGGCCAACTGTTTCCATCCATATTACTCTTTCTATGTGATAATGAAAGGAAAGTAAAAACAAAACCATTTGGTATACAAGGAATTAGCTATATGAGCTCATCTCTAGTAATTTCTTTTTGTCCTGAATTGGTCCTGTGTAGCTGAATATACCAGTGACATTCTGCTCATACTTCTTTCAAAGTTCAGGTTCCTTAATCTAATTATGATGTTAGATTTATGTGAACGTTATATAATACTCTTTTTCTCACTCACCATAAAAGTTAAAGGGTAGCATAAAGTACTAATCTCTGTAAATAAATATTTTTTTTAAATCACTTTACCACCTACTGAGTTTTAAAGATGTTTCTGACATGCGTATATTTCGAGACACTTAAACAGTACTGAATGTGAGAAATGAATACCAAGATGAGCACATATCTCACCACTTCTTAGAACTCCATTGAATTGCACCCAGCAGTATAATGGTCTGGTTTGATATTCATACAGAGGCCATATTACCTGCCACTGGCCCATATCTGAAGCTGCTCAAAACAAATAACCTTTTTACCTGTTTGTAGTCTTATCATTCTTCCCATGTATCTGTACCAAGGTCAAGTAACAGATGCAGAAAGTGAAATCCTCTTTACTTAGATATTGGTAGATTCAAGTCAGTTTCAATGAGGGTAGATACTCAAAACCAAATATGAATAAATAGACTCTCTCTTCAGAGCTGAAGCAACTCATTCGAAGTGTGAATGGTCAAATAGCAAAGGAATTTGTGTTGTTAATGTGCAAGAATTCCATCAGGATTTTTAAAATCTTAATGCCTTATATTGTTTCAAGAGAATCTATTTAAGTTTATGATTGAGATTTTTTAAATATTTGAGGCTTCTTGGTGCTCAGCTCTTTCCAACTTCCAAAGACTTTTTACATCTTGGTGTTCTAACTTAGCACTTCAAGGGAGATTACCCTCTTTTTTACAGTCTTTGATATCAAATATGATAAATCCTGGTATTAGTCAGGAAGCATGTGGGAGTAAAACACTTTATTACTGACTCCTTGCCTGTAGAGAAGAGACAGAAAAAAGAGAGAGAAATGGAGAAATGGAGGGATGAAAAAGCCAAAAGCACAATTGTCTAATGTGTTTTTATTTAAATAAAATTTTTATAGAAATTGAGAAACGAATATGTATTATTTTTAATTTGCTGTAGTAAACTTTTTATAGGATATTTTTAACTGCATGAAATTCTCAGAAAGCAAGTTCAAAGATTAAATTTTTTTGAAGTCAATATTAATCAATTGAAATGAATTGTTCATTGACAAATGCAATTGTTTTAATAGTGTTACATGATAATCTGAGCAAAACAAGGCAAACATATAAGGATGCAAAGTATTTTCTGACCTAAGAGCTACAAAATCTTAGCACTGCCAATTACATTTGAAAAAGTCATATACTTCCAGTTACATTTATGTTCTGTCAATATAAGATATGATTCAGTGGTATCTGCCATTGTTTACACTTATTCATCATATGCAGATAGCTGGACAGTAAAATTTAGTTCCATATTTGATAAATAATGATTTTTTATAATTTCTTCCGTGAGCAACATTCCTTAGAATTACAGTGGGTAATCCTAGTAAAAGTGTTGATACCCCTCTTACTAAAAATTCTTTTACTGTAATCAGTGACGCTTCTGTCTGAAATGAAGGGTTTACAGAACATGTCCATTTTGTGAATTTCAACCCTGAGGCTAGCATTCTGAAGTAATGCACAGACTTTGGGTCTGTATCATCCAGGTAGGTTGTGTGAAACCATCAGGTTACATGGCACTGTTACTTTGCTTCTCTTGTAAAAAAAAAAATCAAAAAAACAACCAACCAAACAAACAAAAAACAACAAAAAACCCCAGAGAATCATAAAATAGTTAGGGTTGGAAAGGACCTTAAGATCATCTAGTTCCAGCCACCCTGCCATGGGCAGGGACACCCAACATTAAACCATGTCACCCAAAGCCTCGTCCAAACTCGCCTATAACAGCGCCAGGGGTGGAGCATTCGCAACCTCCCTGAGCAACCCAGTCCATTGCCTCACCACCCTAACAGTAAAAATTTCTTCCTTATATCTAATCTAAACTTCCCCTGTTTAAGTTTTAATCTGTTGCTCCTTGTCCTGTCACTACAGTCCCTAATGAATAGTCCACCCCCGTCATCCCTATAACCCCTCTTCAGATACTGGAAGGCTGCTATGAGGTCTCCACATAGCCTTCTCCAGGCTGAACAGTCCCAACTTTCTCAGCCTATCTTCATATGGGAGGTGCTCCATTCCCCTGATCATTCCCGTGGCCTCCTCTGGACTTGTTCCAACAGATCCTTGTCCTTTTTATGTTGAGGACACCAGAACTGCACACAATACTCCAAGTGAGGTCTCATGAGAGCAGAGTAGAGGGGCAGGATCACCTCCTTTGACCTGCTGGTCACACTCCTTTTGATGCAATCCAGGATACGGTTGGCTTTCTGGGCTGCAAGCCACATTGCTGGCTCATGTTCATTTTCTCATTGACCAGCACTCCCAAGTCCTTCTCTGCAGGGCTGCTCTGAATCTCCTTCCCTACAACATATCAACCAAACCACACAGCTTGGTGTCATCGGCAAACTTGCTGGGGGTGTACTCAATCCTACTGTCCATGTCAGTGACAAAGATGTTAAACAAGACCGGTTCCAACACCAGTCCTTGAGGGACACCACTCGTTACTGGTCTCCAGCTGGAAATTGAGCCATTGACCACAACTGCTTGTGTGTGGCCATCCAGCCAGTTCTTTATCCACCAAGGGGTCCACACATCAAATTGATGTCTCTCCAATTTAGAAACAAGAATGTCGTGTGGGACAGAGTCAAACGTTTTGCACAAGTCCAAGTAGACGATATCAACTGCTCTACCCCTGTCCATCAGTTCCATAGCCCCATCATAGAAGGCCATCAAATTGGTCAGGCAGGATTTCCCCTTAGTTAAGCCATGCTGGCTGTCACCAAACACCTTGTTGTTTTTACATGCCTTATCATGCCTTCCAGGAGAATCTGCTCCAAGACTTTGGCAGGCACAGAGGTGAGACTGGCTGGTCTGTAATTCCCTGGATCATCTATTTTCCCTTTCTTGAAAATGCGGGTTATATTTCCCTTTTTCCAGTCATCGGGAACTTCACCTGACTGCCATGATTTTTCAAATATGGTGGCCAATTGCTGAATAAGTTTAACGTGTTCAGCTCTTTTGAAATTTACTTCCAGCTATTTTATTAGAAAGTACGTCATAATTTACTCTCATTACCGTTTTTTCATCATCCACTAATAGCTGTGTGACATTTCCTTCCTACTGATGGTATTAGTGATGTGTGCCTTATCAGCTTTTGCAATTTGCAGTGTATTACACTTTATCGTATTTCCTGTGTTAATGTTTTTGACATGAGTAAGCTGTTATCCAAGTTTTCTTCTTATGCCTAAGGAGTTAATCTACCTAATAGTTTTCTACTCTGTAGTTTCCCTTTCTCCCTTGTTTTCTAGCTACTTAACCCCTACTGGTACTTTTAATACCCCTCCCAAAGCTTTTGATGTGATACCATTTTCATTCTTTGTGTGTTTGTTGGGTCTTTTTGTTGTTGTCTGTAATTCTGTAAAATTTTGAAAGAGGAAATAAACCTAAATGCTTGAGGTTTATCTGTGAGTATGATTTCACTTCTTACCTCTTCATGTTTTAAAATTTACCGGATATATCATTTATACTACCTCATAGTACACAGGCCCTTATCCAACAATGAGAAACAAGATGGAAATACACATTTAAACATGCTATCAGAAAGCTGATGTGCTCCATCTTATCTCTTTAGGCCTTAGAATATAAGTTGAATCATGGTTCAAGTAGGCTTCTAACAGTTACCCAAAAAAACAGATCTGCTGTATCTGGGGATATGTGATATGAACATTAAGCTTGCTTTTCTTGCCTTTTTTTAAAGCCAAAATAAAGGGTGCTTTGTCAGTCTTCACAGATGAACAATTAATAAAACTAGAATGAAAGAAAAATAGTAAATTCTACTGAAATTTTATAAAGATTACAGACTGCCTGAATCTGAAAAAAGCCGCACATTTGCAAATATACTTTTTCCTTATGAAGTTTTGAAAACAGATAAATCACTTGCCACAAGATAAAAATAACTAAACCAAAGTTTAGATTCTCTGAATCCATTTTTTGTCCCTGAGAGTCATTCATTCCAATCTTCTTTCTTATTTTAATGTAGTGTTATAAATAATACAAGCAGCAAGTCAGTGGAAACTATGAGGCAGCCTGAACAGAAACTAATCACATGACTCCCAACAAACTGTAGATCATGCCTACTGAACCATAAATGTTGAAAGCAAATGTAAACAAAATCTGAGAGAGGCCACTAAACAATTTGGAGATGATAAAGTACCTAAATCTAATGGCAGCTACAGCATGTGCCTGAATATAGCCCAATTATATTAAGAATGGTTTTGAAATGCTGCTTTTCATCATGTTTCTTCCATTCTTCAGAGTCTTTAATGCTGACCAACATCAGCTACTATTAAAGAGTCTTCATGCATGTAAAATAATATGATTTCACAATGATTACATATTCACTACAGCTGGCTGAGTTTTTACATCTCCATTTGTCATTGACTATTGTGTCCAATTAAATGATTAGCTTTTAAAAACTGCTGCATATTATGAGAGTGAACTTGTGTTCCATTGCACTGAGTGATGCAGAAACAAACTCATTACAGCATGTAATTCACCCATATTAAATAACAAACAGATGGCTGCTGTAAATGAGCGCTGCTTTTTCTCTTCAAAAGTGCCAGGAAAAAGGTGTTTTTATTTATCCTTGTTTCCAGCTTCTTTCTGTTTTCTTGACAAGTGGGCAGCTGGTTGCTGAGGTTTTCAATTGGTGCAGAAGAATGAAAAGCCTGTTTCCATTAATTTCCTCATAAAATAAGTCTTTGAATCATTCCTGTTATAAATGCATGTGCAGTAGCAAGCTGCTGCTTGATTAATTCACTTATTATGAAGATTTCATCTTTTATAAGAGGGCCTGCAGGTAATTTATCTTGTTTAGTAAGATTAGAAAAATGTAATTATCTTGATACCTTTGGACCCCTCTCATTTTAATTGTGTTCCCATAAATTTCAAACATAAAGATGGGAATTTTTTTTTTGTACAAATGTTCTAACATGTGGTAGAAAAAAATGTTGAAAGAAAGATCTGCATAAAAACTTCTCAAGTAAAGTGCATTTGGGTTATACTTTTAAAGGAATGCATACAAATAAAACCAGTATGTAGTCATGGAAGCACATACAAATGCATTTCTGGTTCTCTGGTCACAGGCTTTTAACCCAGGACATGGAGTTGAAGAATTTAGGGATCTAATTTCTTTTTTTTCCTTCCTATTTTTTTTTAAATCAATACTACTTTTCACAAGGGAAACACAAAATCTGTTCCATTTTTTAGTAATCAAGTTAAAATTACATTTGTCTTCATATATGCCACAACAGTAACAAAAAAAAAAAAAAAAGGAAATGTATGAGCTGAGGTGTGTGTGCTGAGGTGTAAAGTCTCCAACATCCTTTAGATGTTTTCCCCCTCTTTTCTTCTTTACTTTCTCTTTGAATGCAAATTTGAAAGAAATTAAGATCCAGAATTCTTTCTCTTCAATATACTTTTTTTTCTTATAAAACCAACAGTTGGGGCATTTTTGTTATGTTTTGTTTCATTCTTTCATTTATTTATTTATTGTGGCTTTTTTTCATTAATCTGTTTAATTTCACTTTAAGTGGTTCTAGAGGACTATTTTCTTTATTTTCTTTTACTTGGTTTTTAAGTACCTCTTGACTCTTTTCTCCATCCAAAGAAGTTCACTAAAAGCTTCCCATGTGTTCCTTTTTCATATTAATTTTAATTCAGAGTGGTTGCTATAGTCAATTTCCATAAAATAGATTGATAGGAACACAGTAAATATGTAACTGCACTTTTTAATAATGGGTCATTTAGCTCAGTCATGACTCTGGCTATATACAATAGCAAAGGCTGAAAGAACACAAGAAGATGTCCAATGTTTCGTGTCACATTTGAGCTGCAGTTAAAGGATACAGGTATTCAGAAAACAATAGATTATTCCAGAAATTCTCAGGTAATAGCTCTATTTTTACCACAAACTGCAAACAGATGCATTAAAATTTGAGTGTCATAAGCCTTTCATCATTAAAATTAGTAAAAGAAAATGTCTTCTCAGTGTGTTTAGAGTTAAGTATTTCAGGATTCTGCATACGTATCATCTCAGCTTTTGAGGGTTTCTAAAGCAGTCGTTTGAATGCTAGCGAACTGAACATTTTAAGAGATGATACTGGCACCACATGTAGCAATGTGTAAGGAAAGAAATATTGAAAAGTGAAAGTTCAGGCAGTAAAGAGACATAAGAATATGCAAACTGTACAAGGTTGAAGCTGTGAAACTGGGAAAGGTGTACAGATGGTTGAAACATTTCAAGTCAGGTGAGACTAGCAATTGTGACAAACCATGATCTGAGAGACCTGTGTCAGCAACAACACACGTGAATGCTGAAAGGGCTGAGCAGCTCATTAGGGAAGATTGACTAATAACCCTCAATATTTTCTAGTATTGCCTGGAGTTAAACCTGAAAACATCCATATCTTTAGGGCTTAGGCCTCTATTTCGTATGTTAGAAGCATAGTCCAAACAAATTTCCATTTTCTGGAAATGTTTTCATTTGGGTGACATTTCTATGTCTTAGATCTATATTGTTTCAATGGATTGTGAGAGAGATGTGGAAAGTCAACATTTCATAAACGAGAAGCTATATTAGATATTAATCTGTAATTACTAATAACGTGAAGAAAGTTTTCTCAAATTTGCCCACAAAATGCTGCTTCAGTAATTCATTAACTTGTTTTACTGAAACAATATCTCATTGCTATTTGGGAATTTCCTTCTAAAAAATTTTGAATAATGTATTGAGAAAGAAGTGACTGCAGAATCTGCTGATTGCTCTTTAAGGGTTCCTTGTAGGCTGGAATCTAACACTATTGAGAAAAGTATATTCACACAAAATTGTCTGCTCAGGCATTTAGCACAGACTAAGAAAAAAGTGTTTAGGTTGCAACTTGCAGTCCTGTTTAGGAGCCACTTAAACCTTAAGCACTTACTCTTAGCACCTTATTGTCATCTATCTTTATCTAATACAGAGACATTGTATCAAATGTGGGGATTACACAATGCACACCGTAATCACCCTTCATAGAGTCTGCTAGCAATAAGTAACCAATGTGTTGCAACATGTTATTACATATATCTCATATTTCACATTTATTTCACATATGCCTATATATGAAACTCACATATGTGTGTCTGTGTATGTATGTGCATATAAACACTCCATAGTTCAATTACAAGATCTCTTTACGAATGAGTGTTTAGTTTACAGCTCATTGGATATAAAACAGGGGGGGGGAGAAAGCCAAAACCAGCAAAACACAAGACTGGAAATAATTCCATGACAAAGATCAGTACGAATTACCAGCTGTTTTTTTCACCTCTCTCCCAGTTCAGAAAGCTGAAAATTCCTGTAATGAGTATAGGGATTCTGTAGAATTGTGTATGTAGCTGCATGAGGACTGTATATGGCAATTTTCATATACTGCAGTGTTCACTTCTGTTCACAGCTGCCTTCTCTATATTATGTCTACAAGAAGAACCTACCATTGATGAGCTACTATTGAAGAACTACTATGAATGGTAACTCAGAACACTTAGAGTTGCAGGTGTAAAGACGACAGGAAATCATGCTGCATGTGGTTGGGCAGTGGGGGTTCTCAATGATTGGTGAATTCCCCTCAGAGTTTTCATGTAGCTGTAAATATTATCAGGAAAAACTGTTGGGGCCAGATTTCTGTAATACTGAAATCCTCTAAAACCAAATCACAGCATATGAGTCTTCACTCAGTTACCTAAAGATATCTGTATAATGTCATTTATAAATATGTCAGGAGCTAGCAGATGACACATGACATCCAGGGGTGATCCATGCAAACCTCTGAGTGGCAGCTAGAGACAGGAAGCACCCTATAGCATGAGATCATAATTTTAGAGATTTTAATCAGCTCTATAAAGTAGGCAACTAGACTGAGCTATGTGCATGTATTTGCTCAGATATAAGATAGGTATCTAAACTTTCACTTCAGGTGATGAGAAATGTGTATGAATTCAATTCATTAAAAATACTACCTAGTGCCTGTGGAAATGCTATAATAGCTATAATCTTTCTTAGGAACCAGATGTGTCTCAGAAGGGAACACATCTCTCATAACTCTTGCATCATATATGGCAGCCCTGTATGCATACATCTACATCAGGACATCACCCATAGTATCAGGTGTTTCTGATTAGGCAGCTGAAACCCACCCTCTATGTCTACAGTGCAGGTTTCAACGTGTGAATTAGATACCTAAGCTCCCATTGCAACTTAATGGAGAAGTTTGCCTGTAGACATAAAAAGGTGACTTTCTGCCTCCAGCTATGTCCTGGTTTCAGCTGGGATAGAGTTAATTTTCTTCCTAGTAGCTGGTGATTTGGCTTTAGTCTGAGAACAATCCTGATAACACAGAAGGTTCAGTTGCCGCTAACTAGTGCTTACCCTGATCAAGGACTTTTCAGTCTCATGCACTGCCAGGGAGGAGGGGCACAAGAAGCCAGGAAGCAGTACAGCCAGGACAGCTGACCTGAACTATCCAAAGGGATATTCCATGCCAGAGCACGTCATGTCCAGTATATAAACTGAAGTGAGTTACCTGGAAGAGACCAACAGCTGCTCATCATTTTACAAGATCATTTTGCAAGATCATTAAAGTCATCTTCAAAATTTTAGAAGCCCACTCAGGCATAAACTTCAGTTCTGAATGAATTGTTTTCCTCTTTCAAAAAAAAAACAAACCAAAAAAAAACCAAAACATCCACGCGATAAGAAAATTTAAGTTTACAGTCATAGAGTCATAGAATAGTTAGGGTTGGAAAGGACCTTAAGATCATCTAGTTCCAACCACCCTGCCATGGGCAGGGACACCTCGCTCTATACCATATCACCCAAGGCCTCGTCCAACCTCCTGGCCTTGAACACTGCCAGGGACAGAGCATTCACAACCTCACTGGGCAGCCTATTCCAGTGCCTCACCACCCTAACAGGAAAGAATTTCCTCCTTATATCCAGTCTAAACTTCCCCTGTTTAAGTTTTAACCCATTACCCCTTGTCCTTTCACTACAGTCCCTAATGAAGAGTCCCTCCCCAGCCCTTCAGATACTGGAGGCTGTTATGAGGTCTCCATGCAGCCTTCTCCAGGCTGAACAGTCCCAACTTTCTCAGCCTATCTTCATATGGGAGGTGATCCAGTCCCCTGATCATCCTTGTCGTCCTCCTCTGGACTTGTTCCAACAGATCCATGTCCTTTTTATGTCGAGGACACCAGAAATGCACACAATACTCCAAGTGAGGTCTCACGAGAGCAGAATAAAGGGACAGGATCACTTCCTTCAACTTGCTGGTCACGCTCCTTTTGATGCAGCCCAGGATACGGTTGGCTTTCTGGGCTGCAAACGCACACTGAAGCCGGCTCATGTTCATTTTCTCATCGACCAACACCCCCAAGTCCTTCTCCGCAGGGCTGCTCTGAATCTCTTCTCTGCCCAGCCCGTAGCTGTGCCTCGGATTGCTCCAACCCAGGTGTAGGACCTTGCACTTGGCATGGTTAAACTTCATGAGGTTGGCATCAGCCCACCTCACAAGCGTGTCAAGGTCCCTCTGGATGGCATTCCTTCCCTCCAGCGTATCAACCGAACCGCACAACTTGGTGTCATCAGCAAACTTGCTGAGGGTGCACTCAATCCCACTGTCCATGTCACCGACAAAGATGTTATACAAGACCAGTCCCAACACCAATCCCTGAGGGACACCACTTGATACTGGTCTCCAGCTGGACACTGAGCCATTGACCACAACTCTTTGTGTGCGGCCATCCAGCCAGTTCTTTATCCACCGAGGGGTCCATTCACCAAATTGATGTCTCTCCAATTTAGAGACAAGGATGTCATCTGGGACAGTGTCAAACGCTTTGCACAAGTCCAGGTAGATGACATCAGCAATATATACATACAAAAAGTATTATTATAATTTGTTAAAGATATCTAAAGACATCTTAAGAGAACAGAGATACTGAATATTCAGTTCCCTTTTAGAAGATCTATTCCTCTAAAATTCCATGTAAAATATTTGTTACTGTGCAGTCAGCCAAGACCGTGCAGAACACCTGCTAGAACTGTCTTGTGTACTGCTTATTGTTACAAAAAGATAAAATATATACTTCATAACAAAGTAAATTTTATAAGTTTGATTTTAAATTACATAGGCAAATTTGCATTTAGCTTACTAGAGTGTACGCTCCTGATAATTCTCTTCTGCAGGGAGGATGCAGGTATGAAAAAGAATGGATGCATTTATCAGTTTCACAAGATTGCATGTGAAAGGTAATGATTTAAGCTATTATGTCATTACTAATAACAACAAAAACATTGGAGAATAGGGTCCTGGTAAAAGGTGTGGTCTCTTATGTGTATGTTCCTTTATCTTGCCACAGTTTGTCATACAATATTACTGCTTTTCTCACACAGTATCACAGTATCACAGTATGTTAGAGATTGGAAGGGACCTCAAAAGATCATCTAGTCCAATCCCCCTGCCGGAGCAGGAACGCCTAGATAAGGTTACACAGGAACGTGTCCAGGCGGGTTTTGAATGTCTCCAGAGAAGGGGACTCCACAACCTCCCTGGGCAGCCTGTTCCAGTGTTCCGTCACCCTCACTGAGAAGAAGTTTCTTCTCAAGTTTAAGTGGAACCTCTTGTGTTCCAGTTTGTACCCATTGCCCCTTGTCCTATCATTGTTTGCCACTGAGAAGAGCCTGGTTCCATCCTCGTGACACTCCCCCTTTATATATTTATATACACTAATAAGGTCACCCCTCAATCTCCTCTTCTCCAAACTATAGAGACCCAGCTCCCTCAGTCTTTCCTCATAAGGGAGATGCTCCACTCCCTTAATCATCTTAGTTGCCCTGCGCTGGACTCTCTCCAGCAGGTCCCTGTCCTTCTTAAACTGAGGGGCCCAGAACTGGACACAATATTCCAGATGAGGTCTCACCAGGGCTGAGTAGAGGGGAAGGAGAACCTCTCTCGACCTACTAACCACCCCCCTTCTAATACAACCCAGGATGCCATTGGCCTTCTTGGCCACAAGGGCACAGTGTCGGCTCATGGTCACCCTGTCATCCACCAGGACCCCCAGGTCCCTCTCCCCTACACTGCTCTCTAACAGGTCGATCCCCAGCCTATACTGGAACCTGGGGTTGTTCCTGCCCAGATGCAGGACTCTACACTTTCCCTTGTTATATTTCATCAAGTTATTCCCCGTCCAACTCTCCAGCCTGTCCAGGTCTCGCTGGATGGCAGCACACTTCCTGCTGAAGAGTGCAATACAGCAAGGCATTAACTTTTAACTTAACACTTTACTACTATCTGGGGATATATTTAACCTTTATTAAGTTTCATAGGGATTATTTTATTCACTAACTGTTTACTCATCCCTAGGGCTGACCACAACCAAATACCCTTAAAGGCACAAATTCAACCTACACTAGTATTTCAATGTGTTAGCTGAATGTGTTATCTAATGCATTTCTTAACTCCTATAAATGCATTAATGACAACATGATTTTTGATTTCTTTCTTAAAAATAAATAGCTCTGATGTTTTGGGGATTATGAGACAACTGGAATGGATTATTCTGCTAGGACCAAAGTTTCATAAACTGCTGTCCTTGGTTCAGCAGTAGCAGTCATATTTCTCCTTCTTAGTAGCTGGTGCAGTGCTGTGTTTTTGACTTTAGTCTGGGAGCAGTGCTGATAACACACCAATGTATTTAGTTATTGCTAAGTAATGTTTACTTTGATCAAGGACTTTTTCAGTCTCATGCTCTGGCAGTGAGGAGGGGCACGGAAAGCCGGGAGGTAGAAGAGACAGGACACCTGACCCAAACTAGCCGAAGAGGTATTCCATATCACAGCACATCATGCCCAGTATAGAAACTGGGGTGAGTTACCTGGGAGGCCCAGATCACTGCTGCGGTCAGGCCGTGTATCGGTTGGCAGGTGGTGAGCAGTTGCATTCTCTTCCCTTGTTATTTCCCTTATCACTAGTATTATTGGAGGCAGCAGTAGTGGTTTTATGTTATACCTTTATTACTGGACTCTTCTTATCTCAACTCATGGGAGTTACATTCTTTCAGTTCTTCTTTCCATCCTTCTGGGAGCAGGGGGAAGAAAAAGGGGGGGAGTGGGCAAGCTGCTGCATGGTTCTGAGTTACTGGCTGGGCTTAAGCCATGACAACTGCATAAAATAACTAGAGCAGTTAAACCAAGCAAAACTGAAGCCTAAGAAACAAGCATGAAATTCCAAAGAGGATCATTGCTTCACGCTAGCAACACTTTTTTTGTGTCCAGTATCCTGGTTTCAGCAGTAGCAGTCATTTTTCTCCTTAGTAGTTGGTGCAGTGCCATGGTTTTAACTTTCAGCCTGGCAACAGTGGTGATAACACTGATGGTTTTAGTTGTTGCTAAGTCATGTTTACTCTGACCAAGGACTTTGTGAGTCTCATGCTGTGCCAGGAAGGAGGGGAAGCCAGGGGGAAATAGAGACAGGGCACCTGACCCAAACTAGCCAAAGAGGTATTCCATACTACAGAACGTCATGCCCACTATATAAACTGGGGTCAGTTACCCAGAAGGGGAGATCACTACTTGGTCTGTCTGGGTATCGGTTGATGGGTGGTGAGCGACTGTATCCTCTTCCCTTGTTATTTCCCTTATCATTATTATTATTGGTGGTAGCAGTAGTGGTTTGTGTTATAACTTAGTTACTGGACTGCTCTTATCTCAACCTGTGGGAGTTATATTCTTTCAGTTCTCCTCCCCATCCCTCCGGAAGCCATAGGGGGCAAGGGGGTGATTCAGAGAGAGACTGCATAGTTCTGATTTACGGCTGGGCTTAAACCACAACATTCAGGAGAATCACTGTTGCCTAGCAGACGTGCAAAAAGAGTCTGAAGTAAAAAAAAAAACAAAAAATAAAAAAAAGGTCACACTTACTGTTTTCTAAAATTGTTTCTAAACAAAATATTATTGTAGTGCCTAAATTAAGCTTTATAGTGTATTAGATGTCTCAGATTAATTGGTAGTGAACTCTGTGGGAGATAATTCTTAAAGAAATAATAAAAATTGAAAGAAGTACAAACAATCAGAAGAAATCTAAAGAAAGAATATGCTTAATACTCTTTACCTGTGAATTAGGCTTTCAGGAAGACTGCAAGCAATAATATATTTAACTGTTAATTCATGTCTACTTTAATTAAAGACAGAACTGTATTGTTGTGGCTTGGGTTTTAATTTTTTATTTAAATTTTTTTTTTTTTGAACTTTTTCCAGCTAAACATTATCATCTTCTATTTCTAACCCATATCCAACTATAGAAAATGTTTTTAGCATTTATGCTAATATCTAGCAAATTCATACCTCAGGACATGGGATACTGGGATTTCTGTTTGCTGTCTTATTTTTTGTGGTTTTGGGTAAGGTAAGTTATAAATATATTACTACCTTTACATTACAGTATAAAAGTGCATAAAATATCTATGAATGCCTGTCTGTGAAGAATGTGCATGATATTTAGCTACAGCTTTGCTTATGAGTCACTTGTATGGCACTACAGGATCAATACTAAACATTCATAGTTTACTGCTCATGCTGCATCACAACGATGCAAAACTAACTCACTTTTCTCCTCCCCATATTCAAAATCAAATGAAAATCAGTAACATATCATCTGCTTGCACTTCCAATTCACTAACACTGTAGACGATGCCCAATATGGTCTTTCAGGTCAATAATTCCTGAACTAAGAAGAATTAATAGGATTTTTGACCCTCTTTTCAACTGCATGTAGCTCAAGCAGTACTAATTATATTTTCATTAACCTCTGTGGCTAGCTCATGTTCTAATAATTTAGCCCTGTTATGGCTTAATCCGATGGTTTACATGTTCAATAAAGTGAACACACAAACAAAAGCGGTATGAATAAATCCTTACGGCCAAATCGTAGCTTCTCTAATGAAGAAATACTGGCAAAAGAGCCACTGCTTCTAGAACGTCCAAGGATGCGGACCATGCCCAGTTCCGCTACATCTTGGCTCTCTTGAGTGACTCATTCTCTAGTCAAAGAGGTATTGTGGGGCCTGAATGTTAGATAAATCAAATTTAATTGCATAGACTATGATGTTAAATAAGTTCTGTGAGAGTTGTCTTATAATGATGAAGTCCACATTTACACTTCAGGAGATGCTATGCCACAGTTTCAAGAACTAGTAGTGAGCATGTCTCCAAAATGCATTGGTAAGGCTGTGTCTGGGAAGTATACCCACACTGCATTCTGACCCCTTCTAACCATTCCTGTATCCACTGAGTTATTCCCAGGTATCTCTGTTGCCAGAGGGTATAAAGGGTACACAGGAGACATAGTTTAGCTGTCAGGATTATTTGATATGACAGCTATCCCCTGCCACTCACCATTCCTAAGCATAGTCACAGCCAACAGGACAATTAATGATGAATTTTGTTTCTACAGTCAAAAGAGTAGTGACTTAATTCATCCCAGATTATGCAAATGTCCAAGAGACAAGTGCTATTCCTCTCTTCTGTGCTGTGCCTTCACTCCTTCTCTGTTGCAGTTAAACTTCAGCATCTTCATAATTGTGTGTCTTTTTCATATTTTACTAAAATTTAAGATTTAATCTAAAAGTGGCAATGCAGCAGATTCGTTAACCAGTCATGATGAATCCAAAATATAAAAATAAATTGACCTGGGACCCATGATAGCTAAACTGTATGGAATTTAGAATTAATATTTGTTATGTGAGAAGCACTGAATGCTTTATGTTATTTGTATTTTTAATTCAGTGCTAACGTCAAACACTGTCAAACATTCAATTCCAATATATATTCACTGAAATATAGCGATATACTTGCTGCAAACAGAATTAGAAGAGGTATTTGGAAAACAGTTTTACAAAGTGTTTTTCTATCTGATGAGATACAGGGGAAGACATTTCTAATTGCAATTAGAGATTGGGTTTGGTAAAACAGCAACTTTTCTTACTCTCATAGTAAGTGGAGTAAGTTTTCATGTGGTTTCATGGAGTAAGTTTCCTGTGCTGACAGAAAACCCAGAGCCATCTTCAGACTACAGCTCATGTAAACTGCTATAAACCTTTGCTTTAAGAATTGTTCTTTCCTAGCACTTTTTTCTTTGTCCACCAGCTTTAGAAGTATTATAGGCTAGTAATCTGATTAGCTGAAAAGTGAATTTCTGAAGTAAGGTGAACTTAATTTCATTTCACTACCCATTAAAATATACTAAAACATAAGTAAAAGCTTAATAATTAAGATTTTTTAAATTATTTTCAATGCTTTTTAAAATTATTATTACATACAAGCTTGATAGCTTGAATTCTTTAAAGCATAGAGAAAGATATCACCATCTGTTACTCATCTCAAGAAAGAAACTGGAAACTATTCCAGGCATGTTCACTATTTCATCTGTTTCACCGAGAGAACTAAAAGTGTTACTTCTGGTCTTCTACTGCCTAGTAACCTCATCGTGGCCCAGTTTTCTCCCTGAAGTAAAAATTTTCCTGAGACTTGAAATAACTGGATAGGTACAGTAGCATGTAAACTTAGGCTATGGCCACAATAAAATGTTTGCTCAAGCTCTTGTTTTTGTTCTCACCCAATGTTTCCTCCCTGACTTTATTTTTAGCAGCTGCTTGCAAAGGCGTTACCCTTCTTCTGCCAAACTTCTGCTCCAGCCTAAGGTTTCATAAATTCCTCTTTAATTTTGTTTGAGGGATATGTTTCTATGCAAATACTAAACTTATGCTTACATAGACTCTAGCAGACCAAAGAAATCAGGAACAATATGGTTATTCAATTAATTAAAGGTACCATATAATAATTTACATCTGTGCTGAATAGGACAAAGGATATTTGGTTAAATGAATGACCTGATTGATACAATTTTTTTTCACCTTGCTAACTAATTCCTACAGGTAATCAGGCACAATGGCCCTCCAAAAGCCCTCTTTTTGAATTAGAAAGAACTTAGGCTGCTTGAGACATATTTTAATACTTCTTAAGAGTGATCAAAGGACTTATAAGAACATTGCAAGTGGCAGCTCCAACAATTGGATGACTTAGCTTTCTTCTAGATCTACTGAGGGGAAAACAGTGTTAAAAAAAAAAGGACATACTTGAATCTATATTTCGATTGAAATCTAAGATACACCTTTAACCTAAGGATGGAAGTGTAGTCTGTATAATAATGAAGTTCATACAAATTCTCTTTCACCCTCCCAATGTTTTTTAAGTCTGAAATTAAAAGTTTCATCACTGCTGCAGTTTCTAGGACCTCAGTAGTCTGCAAGACTCAGATGCTTTTCCGGGCTGCTAATTCTTTTTGATATGAAATTACTGTTCAATCTAGATTATCAGTAATTCATCTCATGTACCACAGGCAAGTCCATCTGTTTCTTGAATTAAAAAAAAGTGCAGATGTCAGTAGAACATAATGATAGAACCATTACACACCAAAGGTACATTTGAGCTAACATGAGCTGTTTAATCAGACCAACCTTCAGAGCTTTTTTTTTTGCTGCTGTCTGACATGCCATTGAATCCAGTGTGAAAATGGGTTTACTGGAAGTGTAAGTACAATTTTTATATCATTTTGATGATCTCTTCTGAGCTCTTCATTATTCTTGGAGCATACATTACTTTTGGAAGAGATGCTCCAATTTCTTTCTTTGTTTTCCTTTGATGCTTTTTTTTTTTTTTTTTTTCCTCTGGACATTGTCTTTCTTTGTCTGGGCTTTCTCACACCGATTTCTATCTCTGTTGAATACTAGTTACTGTGGACATTATCTACAGTTTTATTTTTCCTAATTGCTTTCCTTAACCAGAATTTACACTTTGGTGGAGGTTATAAAAAGGATTGCTGACACAAAACCCAACAACAGCAAACACAGACAAGCAAACCACAACAACCCAATCTAACAACTGCAATCAATGGAAAGTAATAAATACTTGCATAGATCAGTGCAGCAGTCCTTTATTCCTAGGGGCATCACAACAAATTTATCTGATAGTTGTAAAATCTATTAGACAAAATAGGAATTATTTCTTTCATCTAGTGGTATGAAAGAAATGCCCTATGAGCTGCTGTGTATGAATAGCATTCCTTACTAGTTACATACACATATGTGATGACACAAACACATACATTCTTTTAAAAAACAAGAGTTTTTTTCTGATGTCTTCAAAAGAAACAAATCCACCCTTAGAGTAACAATGCTAAAAATATTATTCCAGGAGGTAGAATAGTATGTTAAGCCAACATATTTGGATAAAGTTGGGATTTGTCAGCTTCTGCAATGGAAAATGTTTAACAACTAAAATGGTTGACAACTAAATTACTGGAGCATAAGTGCTTTCTCGTTGGGTGTTTTCCATGATCCAAAATTTGAATTCCTGAGATGCTCATTTTAGTCTTCAGAATTATAGTCTTTATTCTGGAGTTCCAGGCATTAATATTATGAAGGTATAGAATAAGTAAGTGACTTAATCTTCTTATAGACCATTCCAATAGTTTTCTACTTCTGCTAGATGCAGAGCCTCTATTTTCTTAGAGCATATTTTTCTCCCATTTATTTCCAGTTTTCAGCTGATATTTATTTGTTGCACGCTCACTGAAGGAATACTTCATTTCACCCTATTCTTCCTAATAATCACATATTTATATGTATGCCTAGATCTCATAGTTCCATCTGCCTAATCTAAACTAAGCCAATACTTAAGAAAGTTAATTATACTGTTCAGTGTGATGTGTAAAACCCCTCAGTATCCTTGATATCTCAGCTGAGACTGGATGTCTGTGTTTGAAGTAGTGAATTGAATTTGAGATCTTTACTTTCTGTCATGGGAGCTTAGACACTTAAGTCACATGTTGCTATCCAAACTTAGTGTTTATACTTTGGAACTAGATCATGGCCTGAATTTACTCTCTAAAATTTTAGTCTAAATAGCTACTCATATAGCTTTGCACTTTTACACTTGCTTTAGCCCAACATATCCTGAAGCCAGAATATGTGCAATTACTGAAACAATTCCATGACTATTTTAATACTTGATTTGATTGTTTGGTTGTTTGGTTTTTGTTTGTTTATTTGTTTTGTTTTGGGGTGGTTTTGTTTGTTTGTTTGGTTATTTTTCATTAAAGTTACCTTTTTTGCCATAAAAACTGCAGTTTGTCTTATCAGAAAACTTTTTTTAGCTGCTACACATTAAAACAAGCATATTGCCACTTTTTATTTATTTATCTACTTTTTTGACCTATGGACAAACAGAAAAAGACTTTACTTTCTCGTCATGCATAGTTTATGCTTACTTCAGATTTATGCACACGTTAATCTTTATATTTCTTCAGTTAAAATAGGTGCTAATGGCTTCACAGTTTATCAGTATTTTCAGTCTTGTTTAAACATGGTAGTAGCTGTGAAATATTTTAAAGCTATGCAAAACTTGCAAGTACATTTCTATTCAACATAAACTGTGCAGAGAAAGAGAGAATTTCTAAACTCAAGAGCTCTGTCTCACTTGTAGCATTTATGTTTCAAAGTAACTTCGTGAAATGCCTCATTGTGGTAGTGCAGCTAAAGAACTTTGAGGAATTATATGATTTGCTTTTTATTACTGTTGTACCTGCAAATGAAACTATTCACATGCAATTACAGAAAGTTTACAATTGAAACATATGAGAGGGACATACACTTTTTTGAGATAGACAGACATAAGTATATTCTAGCTGAGAATGTCTAATTATTAGCTTTGAATATTTAGGCTTCCCAACAGTTCCAAATAAGAAATAAGAAATATTTATTCTTCTAAAGATTACTAATTTCTAATAATAGTTTGCATGTGTATGACTTTAGTCAGCTCCTGAACTCTATTGAGCAGCAAAGCTAAATCATCCTGTATTTTTTCACTACTCCTCTCTTCCAAGATTACCAAAAAAGTGACAGTTACCATAAATTGTTATGGCTCTATTTATGTTTTGGGGAATTAGACTAAGACTACCCATATTTTGTGGCCATTAAATGGCAATAGCAGTATTGAGAGGAATTAAAAAAAAAGTCATATAAATATTTTAGGTACTTTAACTTTCATATTTCTTGGAACTTGTAAATTTAACATTTAGCTACTGTGATAAGTACAAAACAAAGAAGAAAAGGGATATATAAATTTCACTTAACAGGTTGTCAGTTAATGTATTTCTTACACACACGCATTTGAAAACCCATAAGGATTACATTTAATTTGTTAGTCCTCATAGGTGATATCGCAAGATGTTTTTTCCACACATTTAGATCCTTATTTGCATTGCTAACGTTTCTACACTAGAATAACAGCAAAAGTTTCTCAAAGACCATTGTATTATATTCTTCATGGGATGATGTAGCACGGAATACTTTTTGCATATATTAATTCCCAGAAAATGGCTGATCTGATATGCTTCAGTTGAAACTCCAGGTTTCCAGTAAATATGGAAAATCAAAAGAAAGTTCCACAACATTTTAATTTATAAGTGTTTCCTTCAGAAAGCATTCAAAATTGGGTGGAAAGAAAGGGGAAACTTTAATACAGCTCTTCCTCTGTTTTTACTCTCTTTTGTTTTCTGAGCTTTTCTAGTTTAGAAAATACCCCAAAAATGCTTCAAAATGCCAGCATTTTCTAAACACTGGTAAAGATAGATTGTGGTAATTTTTTTACGGTTTTTGCTTGTTTTTGTTTTTTCTATCAGGGCAAGGAAGTTATTTTGTGAGATGAGGTGAGAGTAGTGAGGTTTATGCCAAGTCTGAACTCTGGGAGAAAGTGATTGCTGACACCTGAGTCTTATTTTGATGGTACTGATAGTACTAAAGGTAAAAGCAAACAAATCAAAAAGCACACTGACAAAAATTATAGTGAACACTAAATGTTAACAGATAATGAAATTGTGAAGTTCCACTAGAAATCTTAAGGCATGGAGTTTCAATATGCATAATTTAAACATTAAATACCCCCTGGTCATTTAGCTCTTGCATATGACCAATAATTACTGTTCGTATCTGTGTTGGAAATACGATTTTTGTGCATGTCTGCAAACTGCTTGTAATGAGCAGACAGCTTCTGCTTCACTTGAGAAGGAAACTGGAGAGTGCAAGAGGTCTGATGGAGGGGATTATTTCCCATTATTTTCCTTTGATCAGATTTTAGGTTTGAATTAAGCTAATACTCTTTTACTAATTTTCAGATGATTGTCAGCAAGTACAAATTAAGCCTTCATAATTTGTTCAGAAAACTGATATTTTTAATGTTTTAATCTCCACTGATAAATCCTTCATTGCACATTACTTGAATTCCACCAATTTCCTTGCTTTCTTGAGCCACAGGGAGCTTACAGGAGCTGAAAGTAAAGTCTTACTGAAGTCCATTGGCAACTAGGTTCTGATTCAAGTCCCACTGCAAATGGAAACCACTTCACTATGAATTCAGACTTCCAGGGAGGACATTAAATGGAGTTATTGAGACCTTAAGCTTTTTTGAAAGCTATTTCTTGTTATTTAAACCAGAATTACCCTGTTTTACCATTGTTCATTCATATGAAGTCTTTTAGATAATTTTAATCCTTCAGTCATTTCTGCATATCTCTTACAATTTCTGCTCCTACAATTGTTTTTATGTTTTACCAAAAGTAATATTTTTCTGTACTTTTCAATATAAAATCACAATCAATTTTCTATTTTGTCAAGTTCAGTATCAGGCTAAGGAGAGATATTACAATGAGGTCACTTAAAACTAGACCAATTTTCTTTTAATTTGATGGTATGATTATGTCTTCAGAAAAGATCAGTGGGAGAAAGACAGTGAGGGAGAGAAGGATTTCTGTATTATTTCTTACTTCTCACTGGCGTTTAACTTGATTTTAGAGATTAATTTGTGTTTATAATTATATACATCTACATTCTCAGTTTGTGAAAATCATCAGAATACTTTTATGGTTTTAGATAATTTCTTATTATATAGTTTGTTTGAAAGGAGACTGGAAATCACTCTCTGTACAAAACCTATTATAATTTAAAAAAAGTGCCTTCTTTCTTACATATTTCCTGCTCAGTATTTTAATATGGACAAAAGGATATATTATTTGACCTAATGACAGAAAAAGAAAAAAGAGACTGAGGAAGTTGAAATGTTTTCTGGTAGTAAAACTCCAAAGCTTCAGGAAGTTTCTTTATTACTTAGTACTGTATGTTCCAATCAAGCATAAAACAGGAAAGTGACTACTATCAAAGGACCCATAAAAAGAGTTTATGATGTTTCAGATTCAGACAACATAAAAAAGGACATATTCAAATTAGAAACACTATTATAAAGTGTGATTCTATAAGGAATCTCCATAACAGACTTAATAACGTGATTAAAGAGACAAAGTAATAGCAATATACACAAGTACTAATTAGAACATTGAAACTATTACGCCTCATGTGGGAGACAAGTAATAAAATTCAAAGAATATTTGTAAGAAACACTATCAGACTAGCTTTTAAGTTTCCTGCTGCCTCGGGCTGATTATGTGAACTTGTGGCATGTGTCGAAAATGTTTAAGCCAATCCATTTGGCCTGGTAATGCTCCCTTCTTTCAGTGCATTTTGTGTTATTATACTACAATGCGGTTTGGCTAAACTGCTTTTCACAATGGACCTATTTGATGTTGTTAAAGGAAACAGAATGTTGATTTCATATCCAAGAAGATATATTGCCTTACTAATATAACCACATTTCTTAAAAATTGCCAACTTTTTTTGCTCTTGATCATTTTGCTGTTGGATGCCTGAGATAAAATATCTTAATCATGAAAACAAAATCTGAATAAATATTTAAAATATAAGCTGATACATATAATATCTAATAATCAAAATGTTTCATTGGATTTTGATTTGGATGAATATATCAAATAACTGAATTGAAATAAGTCATAAAAATGCATTATTAGCTATGGTAAATAGTTTATCATTTCTGTATCTATAACCTGCAAGGGTGATTCACAGAGAAAATGTAAAGCAATGCCCAAAACATTGAAAACCATGCATCACATTTTTTGAAACAGTTACTACTAGTTAAATGTGCTTTTATTTCAGCAAGTGACTGTATTACCACCACATTTACTGAGATCAAAGTGTAGTCTGCATTGAAGACTTCCTAATATATTAACAGTAGTAAACTTCTCAACCTGCATATAATGAAGTATATTACAAAACTGTTGAATGCCCAACATTTGGCTTCACAAGTGTCTTCCTCTAAGCATATTAATCTGTAGTTATAGTGTATCAGGACACAACTGACTAAAGCAGAATTCTGTGGATACTACTGCACATTTGAAAACACAGATACTTTCCTTTCAGAGTAATGGAACAGAGGAATAGAATGATCATGTTTTCTAGAGTATTGCTCTGCACTTTTTAACTGAGCTCACTCAATTATCTTCTACAATGCAGAGAGAATATTTCTGCTAGAGTCTACAGCATTTACTTTACTTCTGAATTACCTGAACTTACATAACACTTCACCAGGAGCATTCCTTTTCCTTTTTACACTTTTAGATAAGTTGTGATCAGCTTGAACTCTTGAACTATAGACTCTTCTTCATTTATGAAACACAATATTTCAAAAAATTTTGAAGTCCTGTAAAGCAAGACCACATTCAATCACAACTTACTTGCGACTAATATTGTCTAATATTGTCTTAGAATCATAGAATAGTTAGGGTTGGAAAGGACCTTAATATCAATTGGTTCTAACCCCCTTGCCATGGGCAGGAACACCCTGCACTAAACCATGTCACCCAAGACTCCATTCAACCTGGCCTTGAACACCACCAGTGATGGAGCATTCACAACTCCCTTGGGCAACCCACTCCAGTGCCTCACAACCCTCACACTAACTTAAACTTCCCCTGTTTAAGTTTGAGCCCATTACCCCTTTACCTACTGCTACAGTCCCTGAAGAACAGTCACTTTCCAGCACCCTTGTAGGCCGCTTTCAGATGCTGGAAGGCTGTTATGAGGTCTCCATGCAGGCTTCTCCAGGCTGAACAGTCCCAACTTTCTCAGCCTGTCTTCATAACGGAGGTGCTGCACTCCCCTGATCATCCTTGCCGCCCTCCTCTGGACTTGTTCCAACAGTTCTATGTCGTTTTTATATTGAGGACACCAGAACTGTGCACAATACACCAAGTGAGGTGGCACGAGAGCAAAGGGGCAGGATCACCTCCTTTCACCTGCTGGTCACACTCCTTTTGATGCAGCCCAGGATATGGTTGGCTTTCTGGGCTGCAAGCACACACTGAAGCCGGCTCATGTTCATTTTCTCATCAACCAACACCCCCAAGGCCTTCTCCGCAGGGCTGCTCTGAATCGCTTCTCTGCCCAGCCTGTAGCTGTGCCTGAAATTGCTCTGACCCAGCTGTAGGACCTTGCACTTAGCTTGGTTGAACTTCAGGAGACTGGCATCATCCCACTTCACAAGCATGGCATTCCTTCCCTCCAGCGTATGAACCGAACCACACAGCTCGGTGTCATCGGCAAACTTGCTGAGGGCGCACTCAATCCCACTGTCTATGACCAGCAACAAAGATGTTGAACAAGACTGGTTCCAACACTGACCCCTGAGGGACACCACTCGTTACTGGTCTCCAGCTGGACATTGAGCCATTGACTACAACTCTTTGCATGCAGCCATCCAGCCAGTTCTTTATCCACCAACTGGTCCATCCATCAAATTGATGTCTCTCCAATTTAGAGACAAGGATGTCGTGTAGGACAGTGTTGAACACTTTACACAAATCCAGGTAGATGACACCAACTGCTCTACCCCTGTCCATCAGTTCTGTAGTCCCATCACAGAAGGCCACCAAATTGGTCAGGCAGGATTTCCCCTTGGTGAAGCCATGCTGGCTGTCACCAAGCACCTTGTTGTTTTTCATGTGCCTTAGCATTCCCTCCAAGAGAATCTGCTCCAGTATGTTGCCATGTAACAGAGGTGAGACTGACTGGTCTGTAATTCCCTAGGTCATCAAATTTTCCTTTCTTAAAAATGGGGGTTACATTACTCTTTTTTCCAGTCTCCAGGAACTTCACATGATTGGCATGATTTTTCAAATATGATGGCCAGCAATTTAGCAATTTCATTCTCCAGCTCCATCAGGACCCGTGGATGGATTTCATCAGGTCCCATGGACTTGTGCATGTTCAGGTTCGTCGTGGTTTAAACCCAGCCAGACAGCTTTTCACTCACTCCCCCCCTCTTCTTGCCCCTCCCCCCCTCCCCCCCCCACTCCTGGAGGGACGGAGAGGAGAATCAGAAAGAATGCAACTCCCACGGGTTGAGATAAGAACAGTTTAGTAACTAAGGTATAACACAAATCACTACTGCTGCCACCAATAATAGTAGTGATAAAGGAAATAACAAGGGAAGAGAATACAACACCTCATCACCAGACAACTGATAACTTGCCCCCCCAGCCCGACCAACCACTGACCGATACTTCCTCCAACCCTGCAGTCCACTTAGCCCTTCCAGGTAACTCCCAGTTACCTCCTGGGCATGACATGCTGTGGTATGGAATACCTCTTTGGTCAGTTTGGGTCAGGTGTCCTGTCTCTGCTTCCTCCCGGCTTCCCCTCCTCCCTGGCAAAGCATGAGGCTCCCAAAGTCCTTGGCCAAACCAAAACATCATTTTTATCAGCTCTGTTCCCAGCCCGAAAGTCAAAACACAGCACTGCACCAGCTACCAAGAAAGAGAAAAATGACTGCTACTGCTAAACCCAGGACAAGGTTCTTAAGATGATCTCAGACCTGATCTTCCCTTACAGTGGGCCCAACGTGTTCATTCTCACAGTCCCTGCATCTGCCTTCCAAGACTTGGGCAGCATGGTCAGAGCATTTGCCAGGGAAGACTGAGGCAAAGAAGTCATTAAGAACCTCAGCCTTCTCCAAATCCAGGGTAGCCAGTTCTGATAGCATTCAGTGAGGGCCCACATTGTCCTTAGTCTATCTTTTATTTGCTACATACGTATAGAATCCCTTCCTGTTTTCTTCCACATCCCTTGCCAGATTTAATTCTAACTGGGCCTTAGCTTTCCTGGCCTGGTCCCTCGCTTCCCGGACAACATCCCTGTATTCTTCCCAGGCCTCCTGTCCTTGCTTCCACCTTTTATAAACCTCTTTTTTCCCCTCTAAGTTTCCTCAGCAGCTGCTTATCTATCCATGGAGGTCTCCTGACTCTCCTGCCACATTTCCTTCTAGTTGGGAAGGAACACTCCTGAGATTGTAGCACGTGATCCTTGAATAACAGTCTTGGGCTCCCCTGCCCTCTAGGGCTTTGTTGCATGGAACCTTACTAAACAGGTTCCTGAAGAGGCCAAAGTCTGCTCTGTTGAAGTCCAGGGCAGTGAGCTTGCTGCACACTCTTCTCTCTGTCCTGAGGATCTCAAACTCAACCATCTTGTGATCACTGCATCCAAGGCTGCCCTGGCGCGTCACATTTCCAATAAGCCCTTCCCTGTTGGTGAGCACGAGGTCAAGCATGGCTCTTCTCCTTGGCCTGTGAGAGTGAGGCTGCTCCTATCTGTCTATAAAGTGCTTCATCCACAGATTCCTCTTGATCAGGAGATCTGTAACAGATCCCCACAGTAACGTCCCCTATAGCTGTTCTCCCTTTGACCCTGACCCACAAACCCTCTTTTAATTGATCACCTGTCCCCAAACAGAGTTCCATACTCTCCAGCCTATCCCTAACATAAATAGCAATTCCCCTTCCCCATCTGCCGGGCCTGTCTTTTCTAAAGCGTCTGTAACCTTCCATTCCAACATTTCAGTCACAGGAGCCATCCCATCATGTTTCTGTGATACCAATTATTTCATATCCCCATAGACGTTCACACATCTCTAATTCCTCTTGTTTGTTCCCATACTACGGGTGTTTGTATAGAGGCATCTGAGCCAAGCTCCAAACGAAACCAGCTCATTTGTTGGAGTGGCTGGATTAACTCTGCAGTGCTCCAAACATTTATTACAGGTGCTGGCAACTAACTGGGAGTGTTCAGATGGATCGATGACCCTCTCCCACAACACATCTAGTTTAAAGTTTCCTTGACAGGCAGTCTTCCCCATTTGATTTAAAATTCTTCCTTTATGAACCAGTTCTCCAACTTTAATATTGGCCTGAAATTGTAGCAAGACACTAAAATTTTTTTTTTTTTCCAGGTGGTTTAATCATCTGGAAGAAAAAAAAAAAAGGGCAATTTAATATTTATGGGATATCAAACGGCTACTAAATGAATGTGTTAGGAGGAATGTCCAAATTACATGAATTCAACATCTAGCAGAAATTTAGGGTAATCCATAGAAACACGTTCCTTCTAGTTCACCTGCAGATCTCACAATGTTCTGGGCACAACTGAGTGAAACATGAGTCCCGATATATTTGAAACATAATTTATCTTAAATCATTTGTACAAACTGTGGGGACTGGAAGAACTGACTTGACTACAGCCCCATAGTCTCAAGGCAAGTGAATTACACTCACTTTGGAATTTTCACACTCACAAAATGTCATATCTATGCCAATTAGGTTGTTTTCATGTATTAAATAATGATTTACTGGTCAACTGATTTTTACTGTGTAAACTGCCTCTCTAGATCACCACTAAATTTGGGTCATTTCTAGGGAAGATGATCCCTTTCACACTAAAATGTATTTGTCCACTTATTTTTAAAGTACTTCTACTGCATTAATGTAAAAGGTTTAATAAATTTCAGCACACTATCAGAAACATTAGCACCAGCCATTGTGCATGTTTGTTTTAACCCTCTAAGGCTTTCCTGCTCAATTCCTCTGTTCAATTTTTCCTCTACCACTCATTATTAAAATAAATTGCTCTTGTATTCAGCTCAGCTTCAGGCAAAATACTTCCATTCCAGGTGTCCATCAACTTTTAAAATCAATTAAGTTAATTGACAGCAGGTTTGACTATTTTGTTAATTATGACTACAAACAGCTCTTTTAAAATAACAGCCCCCCCCAAAAAAAAAAGTACCCAACCCTTTAGTGTTACAAAACCCCAAACAATTATAAATATCCACAGAAAAGAATCCTTCCTTGATACAAATCTCACTGTTAAAAAGGCTCTAAGGAAGAAATTCATAAAGAAGGAAATCCAGCCACAGAACAATTGTCTGGTTTACCTTCAAAGTCACATTGGAGCATTCTGTCCGTTCATTTCAAAGCTGAAAAATATGCTTTTATCAGAATCATCTGTAAACTACAGTAATGATGATTCAGTAAACAGCATTCTTCCTCAGTAAATTCAGAGCTGAGATAATGATAGAGTAATGTTGTCTATTGTAAGCACAGAGGAAATGATGTTTTGAAAATAGTTGTAAATGTATTTTTCACATGGTATTCTTGTTCTTTGCATCAATATTTCCATCTTTTGATTTCTTCACATTTTTCAGCATGCCCCATTCCTACATACTGCAAAGCTCCCTGAAATAGTCTTCCCTCTTCTGTTAAATAGCCTTACTAGAATGTGTAACAGTAGTAGAATTTGTGGTAAAAGTATCTCTTTTAGGCTATAATGTGTTTAGGAAAAGTACTGAAATATTCTGGTGTAATCAAGATTAACAGGAATAAAAAACTGTAACCTTCTCTTCTGTACAAAATTTTAATGTTGGAAGAATATTTCCCTTCCAATTTTCTTCCCGTTTGAATGAGAAACCCTTTTTCCTGCAGTGAAACTCAGCATTTTTTTTTTAGTTTGAGCCAGTTAAGCATTTATTTTTAACACTATTTTAATTCATACAGTTTTATATCTGAATTGAAGTTCTAATACTATATTAGTATAACCAGTATTAGATTTTAGGGACATAATAGCAAACATAATGTACACATACATCATCATTATGAAATAAATAAAAATGGAAGTGTCAAAATGAAGCATTTGGCTTGATCAAAACATCATATTTTGACTTGCATTGCAAAAGTTCCTCTAAATTAACGATCCCCTGCAGATTATTTAGATCACCCTGAAACTGAATTTCTTGATGGAAAATTTCCATCAAAAAATGTTATCAAGTAGGGCTAGCAAAGAGGCAGCACAATAATGTCAGTCAATTGCTTAGCAGAGCTTTTTATTATTTGGTTGCAGGTGCCGTATACAGCCTGCTTAACAGTGACAAAGAGCCATGGTCTGTTCTTACTCCTTTCCTCTTATCAGGTTCGGGCAGCTAACGTACTTAGGACTTAGACATATTTTTGTAGTAGGTACTCCTCTAGGCAACTTTAATGATTATGTAATCTAACTCAGCAAGTTCAGAATTTTGAGTTTCAATTTCTTACATGAATCATAACAGAAAAAAACTCTCCTAAATAACATAATTTTTAATTAGATTGTGAAGAATCCTCAGTGTGGTCAGCTGCATCAAGATACTGTGATTTGAAAATATGGTGAGAACATTCATGTCTATAAGTATTTATCAGGGCAGTACATATAAGGGTAAGTAATGAATTGTAAGGTTATAAACCTGGGTTTATATGGTTTTAAAAGAAATATCACCTATGGATTAGCTTTCA
This sequence comes from Neopsephotus bourkii, assembly GCF_033783945.1. NCBI lineage: Eukaryota > Metazoa > Chordata > Aves > Psittaciformes > Psittacidae > Neopsephotus > Neopsephotus bourkii. The sequence goes on along the minus strand of NW_026901872.1, from coordinate 3,866,059 downwards.
TTCATTAATACTACAGAGCTGTCCTTGCACTGATAGAGAATACATGACAGTTAAAGCATTCAATATTGTTTATCATTAAGAGATGACAGAACAGTTTTGCAGAAAATAATTCATTAATCATAACTATGTCTAAAGTCACTATCTGTCCCTAACAATTTTATGAGAAAAATTGCAAATATTTATTTTCCAAATATCTGTGGACTGTTTCCTAGAATTTTACATAAGGAGAGCTTTATGAGGAAACCTTATACTATGAAAAAAAGGTTAGGTAATTTTTACAATATACTTCTGCATTTTGCAAAAAAAAGAGAACAAATTGCATTAAAAAAGGATTGGAACTTTGCTTTTTACTTGTTCTTCAAAATTTAATCCACTGTTTACAAACTTTGGCCAAGCATACTTTATAATAGATTATAAGTTCATTACAATTTTCAGTAAACAGCATTATGTAATAAAGATATCACAAAGAGTGGAATTCCAAATTTTTACAGAATTTGTGTCAGTGGGTGGCCTTTAATGACTGTAGGTTTCCAGCCTCTAATGTGACCAACTTCTTTTATTAATTTTTTTCAGGTGTAAACTGTTTGACTTTTTGTGCTTTTTCATTTGTGTATCTGGAGGTAGGAATGGCTAAAAAAGTCTATAGATTTACACAACATCTTGTGAAGAATCATTTATATTGCTTTAACCAAATATGAGGTTATGTGGTTTTTATTTTTTACATTATTATATTTTAATCATAATAGCGTTATAGCATTTTAAGCAACCTTAGTGGTAAGACAAGAATAGCAACCTTTTCCTACTGATAGTGTACTACCTTACTCCATATTCAGTGATGTCTTTCTTTATCCATTTACAGAGAAGAGAGGATTTGATCTGACAGATTCCACAATTTGAGTTCCCACTGAGTTTAAAAGGAATTGTATACACAGAGAATCTACAACTGAAGTCACATGTATCTGAAGCCTGTGATCTACATAAAAGGGTGGGGAGACAACAGCAGCAAATATTTTAAGGGAAACATGGCATACATTAAATACTGAGAGTTCTGAAGTTCATGCTTTAGTCATTTATCACTTCCAGCTCTAGGCATCCAGATGTTAGCCATCTATTCCAAACTTCTCATCTAAATTTCTTCTGCTTTAGGAAAGAGAAAAAAATAAATCTCCATACAGACTGACCTCCTATTAAAATGACTTTCGAAAAGATAGTATACTAGTACAGTCTGACAGCGTAGTTCCATGCCAAACTATTTTTATAATGTCAGGACTGGAAGGTACTACCCTCATGTACTTGTTCTTGGTTCCACACAGTCATTTATAGACCTCAGAACTGTGTTCAACTAAGTTTTCAGGGGAGGACTCTCAGGGAAGGTTTGCTTTTGTTTATAACTTTTATTATTACTAATCCAGGTTACATCACACTCAGACAGAGTTGATTCAGCTGAAGCTGTGAATCATTGTAGAAATGCCAGAACAATTCAAGAAGTCTGGGGATCCTTGTAAGCTGCCTTTGTCACTAGAGAAAAGAGTTGAAGCATGACTACACTTGTGAAGCATGCAGTAAGTACCATGGCTGTCCATGCCATAGAAACGTATTTAGAAAATTTTTCTCTTCAAAGACAATGAAGAAGAGTAAACTGTGGTTTTGTCACTATAACTATTGTTGTTGTCAATAGGGTTAATAAAATAAAGAACAAATGCTGTATACTCTAAGCAGAACTTTTATGTGGTTAGTCTATAATCTTCATTTTTCTTGCTAGGATGGTCATGTACAATAACAGAAGTGGTTAGTAAATATGAAAGAAAAAAAACTGCCATTGTTAATTATACTGTGAATTGAGTGTGACAGAGCTATCTTATTGTTTCTGAAAAATCTAAAAATTGGCCACTGTTTAACTAGAAAATAATTTTCTTCTAGCTTAGTCCTGCTTTACACTCCTGCTTACCACTGCCATAAAATCCATTACTGGCAATAACTGCCATTCTTCTTCAGTTCTAAGGATAGCATAACCCATTCTTTTTATTACACTGTTGCTATAAAGCACTCTCGTTTTTTTAAAGGCACTTTCATTTCCACCAATGTGGTTTCTTCAGATTGTTTTTTGATTACATGTTCACATCATAGAAGTGTGACAAACCCTATATAACCTGTAATTGTATCGACGTATGTTTTGCAAATGCTTGACATTTAGTGATCTAAAAGATTTCTGTTTTCAGCTGCATTGCAGATTGTTCTAAAAAAGTTGGTCAGCTGTGGCATTTAGCTCTTCATTAAACAGTCACTGAATTTCTTCAGGTTGAAAATCCCACCCCCTGTCCTTTTCACAGCATCTGCTGTATAGTAGAATCATTCCACAATTTCTTAGAGATACTTTATTTATTTTTTTTTTAATTTATCAGGCTTATTTGGATAATATGAGTCAATTAAACTTGTGTAGAGCAGATCTCCGCTATTGGGATTCTCTTCTCTGAGTCTTTCAATTTCCCTATAGGGTTTTAATACCTGATGATGATTGTTTTTTGTAATTAAGATTTAAGTACCCAATCCCTGAAGACTTGTCATACAGAGAGCTGCCACTCAAGCGTTCAGCAACCCTTTCAGGCACACCCTCTCTTTGTCACAGTCTTTTTCTAACATCTGGGAGTTTAGAAGAAAGCCTTTGGTTGAACAGTACTGTGTTTCATCCCACATATTTTGCTAATCCACAGCATGCCCTAGCTCCAGTTTACCTCAAACCACTGAAAAGGCAAAGTGATAATGTGTCTTAGCAGCTGCCAACAGCACATCATGGGAATGAATAAGCCTTCCATTTGACTGAGTAAAATGAGAGTGGTCTGTCAATTCCACGTCTTATTCCAGCTGTAAAAGTTTTTTAAAAAAAGCCTACTAACCCAGCAATCATAGTTATGGATACACATTTGATTCTTTTTTAGGTTCATAACTCATAAATAAGAAACAAGGGGCCAAAGCCAGAATGTTTGAGTCAGGGGGTGGGGGGGGGTGGGGTGGTACGTGTCCCCATTGTTTCAAGAAAGATATTAAGATAGGCAGGGCAGGTGCACTCAGTGGCATAACTATGCAAAGAGAAGTAGAGGTCAGTGAATCTGTATGAAATCCTAATCTGTGATGCCAATCCTTGTTTCATAATTTCACATAATTTAGCTTCTGACATGCTGAATGACACTTAAATGCTAAAATAAGATGTGCAGAAAAGCACCTTGGTTGAAGTATTCTTTTAGCCATAGAGTACAGAGGTCATCAGCACCCAGGCGTAGGGCCCTAGATTCATCTTTCTTCCCCTGAGGTCCCCAGTTGTTCCAGGAATGTAAGCTATGTCCAATAAACTGCCACATCAAGAACGTTATCACTAAGCAAAACAGATGACACTGACAACCTGGCATTCGTACTGTGCACATCTTGGGAGGTTTTACAGACTAAATGCAGACTAAATACCCACTAGTGTTAGGATCATATTAAGTTAATTTCTAGTGTGCAGCTTTTGGTTTATTTTCATCCAAAAGGAAGCCAGTCATGTAGGGTGATAATACATTATGGTTTGAAACAGACATATAAGATTCTTTTCAGAAATACACTCCTGATCAAAAGTCAAAAGGTAAGGAAGGCATACCCATAGTATTCAAAAGGCTAGAGAGCACAAATAGCTGGGGCAGGGGGGAATTTAGATTTTTAAATCTCTTAAATTTGGATCCCTACAGACACTGTGGTTGTGTCATTGGAATCAGCCTTTTAAAATCCCCAAATAGAGAATTAATAAAGAATTTCAAAGTAGCTAGATTGATTTAATATATCCATTCCTGTTTTACTTTTAATTTACCATGCCACTAATCTATCTATCTAATCCTGCACTCATAATTATTTGTTGACTTTAGTAGAGAGAATTAATTCTTTACATCTTTCAGGCTTTTTAAATGATAATATATTTCAAATTTAAAATTGCCATCAGGGTAGCAAGACTCCAGGGACTGCATGAAAACACCTTTTTATTTGCTAGAACCGTTAGACATATCACATAATGAGTTGCCTTTATTCAGATTGAATTTAGAAAAACACTTTTTTTTTTTGCTCACAGGTTTTGCAAACAGAGGTTATCTAATTAGAAACAAGTTACATATTCAGCAGTTAGTGTCAATGCTGTAGTAGCAATGTGATAAAAAACCCTAAGAATAACCCAGGGGAGGTCCAGAGAATCTGTGCCAACAATGTTTGTGGTTTCACAAAGTACTTGGTCACAAACTGTCAAAGGGGGGAAAAAAAAGTATGTAATTTTGTGTGTAATATATTTTGTTGGAAATATGCTAAATAACATATGATTTATCTTAATTGTCATTCTCTTAAATGGAGTGTGTCATTGATCTTACTTTTCTTCCCAATGCAAGCAACTTGTCTTTGTTATTTCACCATGTTTTAGTTGCTGGCTTAGTACAAAGTTCAGTCCAGAGCTATTGTAAATGCTGTTTACATATTTGTTTAAAATAATGTACAAAGGAGACAAATCAGAACTCCAGATAAAAACCGTTATCTTTAAATAGATGTGGTACTCCTTGAACTACCTACATCATGTCCTTCAGGAAACTACCCTATCTAAACTGGCTAAATCAAAATTATTTGTTTAAGCCTTAATTTTCAATAGGCCTGAAGCAGCAAAAATAGAATTCTTCTCACCTAACTTAAAATGTTTAGTTATGACTAAACTGTCTTCTTCTCATGAACAGCCCATAGAGACTGAAGGGGTCTTTCTTCACCTGTTCCTCTTCCAAAGGTCTATCTCTGCAAAAAGTTGAACTGCACTGATTATTTCAAATGCAGTTATATGGAAAACAGCTGTAACAAAAGAAGAGTGCACATGCTCATGTCTTACTGGAGATTTCTACATTTAGTGCAAATGAAAACTAGCCACAGATCTGTCTCTGAAGTGCAGCTGTTGCAGCAGGAAGCCTTTGAGTCACAGCAAACTCTTTGGCATTCTCGATGTGATTCACTATCAATATAATTCAAAATCCTTTGACAATTCTAAAAAAAAAAAAAAAAAGAGAAAGTTGACATTATTTTCTACATAAGGAAACCTTTTATTGGTTTGGTTTTAAGTTTATTCTTCTTAAAGAGTTAAATTCATCTAGATGATTGCCCGAAAAGAGTCAAAACAAGTCCTAAAATCAGAAAATTTGAAAGCAGTAATTGATATGGAAAAAATGAATGTATTAACTTATTCATGGCAGCATATTTTCTTTTTAATTAATTCTTTATTGTTTTATGTGACTATATTTTTCTTATTTTTCATTGTTTAAAAGTATAACCTAATATATGTATTTAGCATATGTAACCCAAAGCACAGACCTTCTGTATTAGTACATATGTACTGTACAAGCATGAATAAGTACAGAAATATTATGTTCAAGATGTCTGCCTGAGGAAAAGGAACACCGTTTTTCTCTTAAAATATTACATGAGATAACCTGTGTTTATTACAAAATTCAAATTTATGATCATTGCATATTTCTTCCAAAAAAACCCAAACCAAAAACTGAAAAAAAAACCCCAAACCTCTATTAGGTTTTATCTAGAGTATAAAATAATTAAGCAGTTTATACCAGATTAGAAATATCAAATGCTTAATCCTGCATAACAATGTGCATTTTCCCCACTACACATTTGAAAATGAATAAGAACTAAACCTGTTTCACATCACCTGGCTGTGCATTTCAGGTGAGAGAATGGCAAAACAGGGAATAGCAATACACAAAACACATTTATAGACTTCCAAAAGATTAAACTAAGAGCCTTTAATGCAAAATGAACATTCTTTTTTGTGAAAATCACCATTAAATGTGGAGTACACATCTTTTATTGTACAGCCTATATGGTTTTCATTTGTTGGTTCTGTTGTTTTTTTTTCCCTGCTACATATGGTCTTTATGGAAATATGGTAAGACCCTAAATATATGATGCATAAAGTTAACACTCAGTTCCTGCAGCTTCATTTCCAGTCTTCTGTAGATCCAAAGAAAAGTAAAAAATAATGAAACAGGAAAGCCTTCTAAATTGAAACCATTGGTGTTTTGTAACTTAACATATCTTTTCACCTCAGTGTACTTGTACCATGTGAAACATAACATGTCGTAGAGCTGCTACTAAAAAAAAATGTCACACAACCTAGTGCTACAAGAAAATATTTGAGCTTTCTCTTAGGCAATCCAGAACTAATTCTCACAATGAAGGTCTTGCTAAATCAGTACTGAAGTATGCGAGAACGAAGAACTTCACAACAGATAAAATCACACCAAGCAATTTAATTTACAAAATACTCACTGTAAATTAAACTAAATGTTAGATGTGTTTAGGCAATACAACTGTCTTTCACATAAGGTATTTGCCAGGGTTATTTATCTAGCAAATAGAGCTAATCTTAACAGGAGATTTTAAAGAATAATAAAGGCTTAAGAAGCTGCTCTAGAGCTTTAACAAGAAAAAGGTAATAAATATCTAACTTTTTTTTTTTTTTCTGAAAATTCCTTTGGCTGTTGACAATTAAAACTAAATATTTCCCAAACTTTATGATACATCAAATACAAATTTTGGACATTTATGACCAAAAAAATCCCAAACTGCAAACCAGGCAAATTATTTTCATGCTGATGAAGTAATTAACTCCTGAAACATTTGGGCTTCATCTTCTGCTAAAAGCTGAGGAAAGTGAAATGGTAGATTAGACATGTGCTTGTTTACTCCCCAGGAAGAGGAATATTAGAAGTTTAAATCTGTTTGTCCTCTTTTCACCTCCTTAGTTGTCCTTTTGTGTACTGTTAAAAAAAAGACACTAGGCTGGATAGATCTATGGCTTGAATTAGCATTACTCTTTATGTTCCTATCACATTTTGGGTAATATCAAATGAAGCAACCTTTTGTCATGACAGCCAGTGTTTCTGCTGGAGCAGATATAGAAGTCTGACCAAACTCTGGGTACACAAGACCTAATTCAGAAGCTTTGAAAAAATTTTAAGTACTTGAAAGCTTTTTCAGAAGCAAAACACTTCAATGTAAATATAATTTTAGAACAACAGTTCTAAATTTAAATCAGACAAAAGGGTGGTTAGTAGCTGAAGCTCAGGGATAAATCAGGAAGGGGAGAGAGAGAAACTAGCTGAAACATTAGTAAACTAGATGGAATTTCTTCAAATATGCTTTTTCAACATAAACTGCAGGGTCATCCACCCCAGATTAGGCATTTAAGTGTTCTCATATCTCTTATAAACATTTCTTGATGGCAATACATTGACCTAGGTTAGAATGAGATTAAACTCCCTCTGATTTTATATATATATTTAGGTATATACACATATACCTAAGTTTTAAACTAGAAGTTGAATTGTCTCTTGTAATTATGAACCTTAATCACTGTTCTCAATTCCTTCACCCATACAGCACACATACAAATAATAAGAATCAGTTTGCCTAACCCTTTTAGGTTTTAGCAGTATTAGAAAAAGTTCTGTATGCAGAAAATATGCAATACTCCAAATCAACTAAAACATGGAAAATAATGTTTTTCATACAGGATAGTCTCTGTTCCTAATGTAAAGTAACTAATGAAGAGAAATATTTAGGAAAGAATAAAGTTTTTGCTTTACAGAAGTCAACCTGAAAACTTTAACTTCGGTCTAATCAGTCCCATGTAAGCTTTTGGGTTACTGGTTCCTGTTGAATAAGTACAGCTCTCTCTTGTAATTTAGTTCCCTAGGAGAGCTTTTTACTATAACATGTATTCTTTATGCTGAAGTCTAAGGCACTGTTAAAATAGAAGAGAGTTTCAGATTTGCCAGTTTTACAAAAGAGACAGTATAGCCTCCTAAATAGCAGGCCCCTGGCCAAGATCATCATACAGAGGTTGAGCTGCTGAAACTTTCTCCTCTAATCCTTATAAATCATTACAAGTCAGGTATAAATTTTGCTATCTGTAAATAGTTGCTAGAGATTCTGACCTCTTTTTTGCACATGGAGTAACTCTGTAATAGCAATAATAATTCTTGCTTGCAATGCTAGTGCAAAAATTATAGGCCACATTTTAATTCTAGGATATGAACTTTTTTATGTCCCTGACAACAGAAGTGTACAAATATAACTTACTTCCTACATGAATAAAAAGTACTAATACAAAGGTTTTCCTTTCCTAGGCAGCTCATTGTGTATCCTGGCTATTAGAAAACTGACCTAGTTGATTGACATACAAGTAATGTTTTTCTGATAGTCACCATTTTATATAGGGAGATGAACATTGTTTGAATTATCCTTTAGGACTCTGGTTTTGATAAAACTGGAATCACTCTCAAAAACTCTGTTGTGAGTAAGAATAATTATTCTGGTTTCAAACAATTTCTCTAGTATAACATATCATTAGTTCTTATGGATCTGAAAGGAAAAGAAATATGGGAAAAAGAATAAAAAAAAAAACCTTGAATCTTACGTTCTCAGCCACACTGAAAATTGAACCATTTAAGTAAATTTATTTTCAGGACATCTGACATTCAACCTTAAAATTACAAAAGCCTTAAAAGTCTTAGGAATAATGTAGCTGACAAGATTTTTATTAAAATGTTGGGAGTAAAACTCTCAAAAATTTCTCTTTTCCTCACAGTGATCTTCGCCAACTCTTCCTGCCTTTAAAACACGTCAATATGCGTACTTCTAAGTCATCAAAGGAAAAGCCAAGAAAAATAAACAAGCAATTTTCCTCCCTCCTTTACCCCTTGAGTCAGTTTAGTGATACTTTGAGAAGAAGTACTCAAGCATGATGGCAAATGATTCAGACATTCTTAAACACTGGAGACTTGCATCTAATTTCCAAAGTTTGTCACTCAGAAACTTTAATTACAATGTTAGGAAATTAGCACTTTGAATACTGTAACATAATTCCCCATAGTACTGTGAAACTATATCCTGCCACTGAACTGGTCCACACATGTAATGATGGCAGAATACGTTATTAAATATGAAGTGAATATTTAATTCTTTACACAGCAAATAGCCAATTTTAAATGCCACTACAATATAAATAGTTGTGATAAAATTGTAGGTAGAGAAGCAATAACTTAAAAAAAATGTCCTGTTCAAACCAGGATGGACATATTTTTTTCAGTAATTTAGTAGCATCATAGAATCATAGAATAGTTAGGCTTGGAAAGGACCTTAAGACCATCTAGTTCCAGCCCCCCTGTCATGAGCAGGGACACCTCACACTAAACCATGTCACCTAAGATAGTAGTAGATCTATAAAATTCAAGTGTACTATAATAAATTCTTTTATTCCAGAAAGCATAGCATGGAATTTCTAAATAATTTTTGAAAATTAAAATATAAATGGTTAAATGTAGCACTAAATACAAATTATTTAAATGGAATGCTCTGCTTTTTATATGTGAAACTAAGTTTTGGGTTGTTTTTTTTCTGCAATACTACAGGTCTTCTTAATATATTCCTAGCTTTGTGCAAACACAAAACTATTCTAGTAGTCTCCAAAGAAGACAGCAAAGTGAAAGCATGCATTCATTAGTGCTATTCCTGCAGTTCAAAAAACATATGCAAAATGATGGTATGGTCTAAAATTCTGTGCTTTTTCTTTTTGTTCTTTTGACATAGAATTATAGAATAGTTAGGTTTGGAAAGGACCTTAAGATCATCAAGTTCCAACCCCCCTGCCATGGCCATGGCCACTTCATGCTAAACCGTGTCACTCAAGGCTCTGTCCAGCCCGGCCTTTAACACTGCCAGGGCTGGAGCATTCAAACTTCCTTGGGCAACCCATTCCAGTGCCTCACCACCCTCACAGTAAAGAACTTCTTCCCTATATCTAATCTAAACTTCCTCTGTTTAAGTTTGAATCTGTTACACCTTTTATTACTGCTACAGTTTTTAATGAAGAGTCCCTCCCCAGCATCCTTATAGGCCCCCCACTTTCCTGAAAAGGTAATATAAAAGCAAGAAAGAAAAGGCTATGGAAAAAGTATAACAAACTCGCTCACTTCAGTATTTAATGGGAAAATGACCAAAGAGAAGTGGAGAGAGGGCAATGAAACTGAAAGCTATAAGTGAATTATAAAAAACATTAAATGCTCTGACGTTGTGTAATGTCAGTGGGAAGTCAAAGATCTTCCTGCTGGAAACACATGCTTCTGAACTATAGCAGCACTTCCATACTGCTGCAATCCATTTCCTTCATATTGTTTCACTCTGCATGGGTGGATCTGGCTATGACCTTTCTTTATGTTGTGTGAGGCATCACATTAAAATACAATTATGTGTTTGTGAATTCAATTTAAAAAAAGATCTATGGGTTTATGTTGCTTGGAGCAGGCTGAAAGATGTGTTAAGTGGAGAATATGTGGGAGGAAAGAGGAATACAGCACACAAACAAAAAAGTATATTTGAAGTAGGAACAACATTCATTTTTTATTCAAAAAAGCTCTGTTAAGTTACAGGTGACAAAAAGGGATTGCACTGCTGTGCAAACACTTCATTATTAATTTTATTTCCTGTTTTGTAGTCTTTTATTTCCTACATTTTGGTGCCTTTGAATCTAGTTATAATGACTTGAAATAAGGATAGAGTTCTTGAAACAGTACATCAGTGAATGAAAACTGCAATAATATAATTAATTCTTAACTTGTCATATAAACATCCTGGGTCTCATACTCCCATCTGAAAATAAATATCCTTGTTATTTCATTATTTTATAGCTATTGCTATTGTTGCTGTTATTATTATTATTTTTAGTGGAATTGCATTTATATTTTTTACAATACATAAAATAAATTTTCTTGAGGAATACCTGTTGGGAAACATCAGCATTAGAAAGTTACACTTTAACTGTAAGAATTACAGGTCCTTTACAACATCCATTTTTGTTGCCGTTTTAATGATGAGGAAAACCTCAATTTCTTCCTTTTCTTCTTCAAAACTAACTAGGTGTATTCAGAGATAAATTACAATATGTCATATACATGTTCATTAAACATGAAATGAACATGTATATGTAGCCATTAAACAAGAACAAATACCTGATTCTGCACATGGGACAGTGTAATCCTGTATGTACATGTAATCTGCTAGCAAGATGATAGACTGCAGCCCTGTAGAAAGGGAGCTGGGGTTTTTGGTTGATCATAAGCGCAATATGAGCCAACAATGTGCCCTGGTGACCAAAAGGGCCAACTTATCCTATGGTACATCATAAGAACAGCACGGCCAACTGGTCAAAATAAGTGATTGTACCGCTATACTAAGCACTGTTTGGCCTCATCTTGAGTTCTATATGCAATATTGGGATTAACAATGTAAGAAGTATATGAAAGTATTAGAATGCATCCAAAGGAGGGCAACAAAGATGTTGAAAGGACTAGAGGGCATGACTTATGAGCAGTGCCTGAGGAGACTAGGTTTGTTCAGCTTAGAGTCTGAGAGGTCACCTCATTGCTATTGTCATTGCTTCCTGATGAGGTGGAGAGGCAAGGGAGATGATGATCATTTCTCTCTGGTGTCTGGTAAAGCTGATAAAGCTGTGTCAGAGGAAGTTCAGGTTGCATTTTAGAAAGAAGTTCTTTGCTGAGAGGGTGGTCAAGCACTGGAAGAAGCTCTCCAGGAAACTGGTCATGGCCCAAGGTCAGTGTCCAAGAAGCATTTAGACAACGATCTTAGGTGTATTGTTGAATGTTAACAATCTAATACCATCTTGGGGCCATGTTAGGTTGGCATGTGTGGAGTGAGGAGTTGGATTTGATCTCTGTGGATTGCTTCCAACCTTGGGTATTCTATGATTCTATGGTTCTAGTAAAGCCATAAAGTTTTACTTGCTGTTTTAAAAATGTTTTATATTTTACCAATTCTTTTAACTCCATTCCCCATCCCCCACCCCACCCCCTTCAAGTTTCAGCATTCTGCCAAGAATTTATATGTAACACATAAATTTATTGAAATGTTACTAGGGAAAAAATTCGGTTTTGTAAATGAGATTTCCACTTTTCTGCCTTATACATAGAAATCAAAAAGCAGTTAATATTTCATCTTTTCTACAGTCCTTGACTTTTTGTACTTTTAGTGACATTATACAACAGATAGAAAATTATTTCTTGTACTGCCATAAGTGCCAAGAAGTCAAACTAAATGGAATTGTTCTAAGATCGAATTTTATTGCTAATAATTAGTTCCAATGAATGTAGGTAATCCTTCCTTCTTTTCGGTTTCTTGTACATTGCAAACATGTTAAATTACTTACCACTAGCATTACTTTTGGGAAGGTCCTCTGTTTTAAAATTTCTCTACTTCTACCTACAATTATAGCAAATAAACCGTGTATAATTGTGAAATAACATTGGAAAAAATGGGGTAGCAGATTGAACAATTTTTCTATTTTTTATATTTTCTTTTTTATTCCATAATATAACACTTATCCAATACACTTGCATATAGATATGTTAATTTTCATTGTATTAACTCAATTATTTTTCTATGTTAATTTTCATTGAATTAACTCAGTTATTTTTCTACAGGTAAAAATATATATTTTTTCATTATATGGCAGTTACAGAGTATAAGATCAGGTGGTTTATCTATTTGGGTTTTTATTGCATTTATGAAAATAGAATCCTATACGGCAGCAAATAGCATGACTGAAAATGCTTGGGAATTTCTTCATTTATATAGGTGATGATTTAGATCCAAAGTACTCCCTAGCTTTAAAGTTATGCTTGGATTATTTCTGCATATTGGCTAGTTAAACTGTGCTTACTATGATATCTGAATTAAATAATAAACTACAAAGATGTAATATTGTTGCCTGTTTATATAAGCTTTTATTCAATATCCTAGGTAGTAGTCAAACAACACTCTTTACTTTCCAAATTGAACACTACATGCCACCTGCCTTTTGATATAATTATTCCACATAATTGTTTCTGTCAAGAATAAATGAAGCCTTAAAAGAATAACACAATCATTAAAAGCAACAGAGCTTGAGTTATACACTACAGCATTACTTTTGCTATCCTTTTATCCAAAGTTGCTATTAATGGAATGGGAAGGTGACAGAAGTTGTAAGTGCTTACACAGGAAAATATCTACACAAATAAGCTGCCTTGGCTCAATTTGAATTTTCTTTCTGTTACTAGGCGAATATCCACTAAATGTTATTTCTTTCCATTTAATTTGTTCAGCATGAGTGGAAGCACACTGCAGAGGCCAAGCCAGGATGATATCTATGAGTCCAGTAATGTGATTTTTAAGCAAATATTTCTGTTCTCTTAAAAAAGAAAAAAAAAAAATCAAACTTTTTCAACATGCTTATCTGAGTTACATTTATCTGTGCTCTGCTTACAATTTAGGGAAATAAAGGCTCATTTTATTTATTTATTTTATTTTTAAAAGAGTACTTCTGCACAGGGGATGACAATGAATAAAAATGAAGAAAAAAAATTACACTAGTTCCAGTCCCAAAAGCATCATCTCACATGTTTTCTGTGGAATATAACGTATATAGTTCTTGGGATTGTAATGTAAAAATACTATTTCACAGCAGTTATTAAGGACCCATCAGAGGGAAATCATCTTTCCATAAGATGAAAATAATGTCCACTCTATCTTCTACCTGGAGTCTTCCCAGTTGTTGATTGAGGAGATTTTTACTTCATTAGGGTTTATAGTCTGGGAAACAGTTGCATTAGAGCATCAGTCACAGCTGACAAACTTTTAAAAATTTTGTCTGCCATACTCCTGTTTTGTTTGTTTTACTCAGTAGTTTCGGTAAGGCTATAGTTGTGTGTAAGTCTTCCATAATGCTGAAGAGGCCATTCAATGAAAATTAATCTTTAATATAAAATAAAAATAAAGTATAAAAAAAAAAAAAGTAGTAGTTTTTCTGTGGTGCTGTTCAGTGCCGGAAATGGAGAGTCATAGTTTCTAAATACTATTGTCTGCTTTCTTGTCAATATATGAACAGTAAATTTTCCAGATTTCAGGAAACAGTTTTAAAGGATGAGAATTTTTAAGGAAAAGAATTTCACGAGTAGTCTAACAAAATTTTCATATTGCAGTACTCAGCTACTGCTAAAGCAGTGCTATACTAGAGAAGCCTGAACTTATTTTTATTTTTGTCATGATGGAGTGAAGACTGAATTATCATTGTGTGAGTGAAAATTAAGTATTATAAGTATCTTACTATCAGCTATGTTTATACCATCCTTCCCTGCATGAAAATGTTTGCATGTAAATTTCATTAAAAAGGTTGACTGTCACCCATGCTTTAAGGTAGCATATATCCTACATGTTCTGTCCTGCTCACCCACAGTACAAAGTTACAAAGAATTTTATGCTGTAATTTCAAGTGTCTTCAAAATGCAATTTCAGCCTTCTGTGAGAAGTGGTCATGATTTTTCATAGTATGTATTACATCCACAAGCTGTAGTCTGCACTATTAACAAAGCAAAATCAATAGTGTAAGATGATGTGTGTCTTCTGATGAAAAAGAACGTTTAAGTTAGTTTTACATTAATAATTATATCAAAGAATTTTTATTATTTAAGTTATGAAGAAGTGGGTCTTAACATTACTCTTTCTCATTTTTCTAAAGAAATAGTAATACTATTTGTTCTTTAATATGATTACTTCGTGAATGCTGGTGAAAAAATCTGTAATTTAACATTATTATAATTTCAAGGTGATTTGTTTTGCAGGAAGAAGTCCTGCATTTGTACTTTTCATTCACATTTTCTAAATATAATCGCATATTAGTCACAATTTTCTCTGAAACATGAGACTCAATTACATTTAAAAGAATTTACAGAATCATAGAATAGTTTGGATTGGAATAGACCTTAAAGAGCATTTAGTTCCAACTCCCCTGCCATGGGCAGGGACACCTTCCAGTAGATCCGGTTGCTCAAAGCCTTATTCAGCCTGGCCTTGAGCATTTCCAGGAATGGGGCACCCACAGCTTCTCTGGGCATCCTCTTCCAGTATCTCGCCACTCTTACAATGAAGATTTTCTTCCTTATATCTAATTTAGATCTACCTCTTCTCAGTTTAAAGCCATTAATCTTTGTTCTATCCATACACGGCATTGTAAAAGTCCCTCTCCACATTTCTTGGAGCCCCCCTTTAGGTACTGGGGTTTAGGCAGCTCTAAGGTCTCCCCTGTGCCTTCTTATCTCCAGGCTGAACAACCCCAACTCTCTCATAATGTCATCACAGGAGAGATACTCCAGCCCTCTGTTCATCTTTGTGACCCTTCTCTGGATTTGTTCGAAGACCTTCTTCTTGTAAAAGATATGAAATACTACAGGTATCTTGTCTGTACTAATACTAAGATTGGAAACTCATTACCATTAAAAATGTCAGTTCTGATGAAGCATTTAAAAAAAAAATTCCAGAATCAAATTCAGAATGTCTTTACTAAGCTGCTTTACAGTAGAGTGTATCATTGGAAATGTGATGAGTCTTCATGTAAAAATGCTGATTTGAATTAGATTTAAAATATATGTCATCCTCAATTAGTCTTCCCTTCATCAAAATGATCTCACAAACACAGAGAATGAATCTTTATTTCCTCCTTTGCACATGGGAGGTCATTTGTCAGATTTAATATATTTCTACCTATGTCTTCCTATATGCTTTGGGTTCAGAATGGATGACTATGGACTTCATGGAAAAAAAGATATCACATCAGTAAGAACTTGAATTCTATTTTTATTAAAGGTTGATTATATTTCATGTTTTATTCTGTACCTTATAGCAAAATTGATGAATCAATGGTAAAGACATTGTATGGAAATTAAAATTACAAAAAGTTTTTAACACTTTCAAAACTAACTTCTGTACTGAAACATATAGCTGGTACTTAGAAACTGACAAGACATTAATTTTTTAAACCAGCTCTCCATATTTTCTTTAAGCACTAGATTGATGGGTATTACTTGTAAAAAGTTTAACATCAGAACAGACACATTTTACTTAAAATAATGTGCATGTTACAAACCATTTGACTTCCACATAACATTGAGGCATAAGCAAAAATATAGTTAAGAAATAAAAATACTTTTAAATACTTCTTGATAGGTACTTGAACTGCAAATATTCTTACTGTTTAGTAAGAGATACCCTTAAAACAAGAACTTTTAAAAAAAAAGACTGCTAGTGGAAGAACTTGAAATAATCAATAACAGAGAAAGAAGAGAAAAAATGAACAAACAAGGAAAAAAAAGCAGAAAACACAGCTAGACTTGCACAAGCAGCTTGTACCTTGACTGATCTTGAATGAGTGGGTATAAATTGAATTATGTACTGTAATGATATGAAAATATTTGGTATAAAGGAATGTCAGGATGGAAAAATTAGATACATATGTGAATTAGTTTAATAATTCTTTGGTTTTAAAAGAAATAATAAAAAAAGTGTTCTTGTTGACATTGGCATTTTTTAATACTTTCTTTCTATTCTATTCATGCTTGATTGAAGAACCAGCTGACCATTAGGATTTAACTTTTTGTTAGTGTGCTTGCATATAGCAACTGCATCTCGGGGAAGCCAAAAGTCATGAGCAATGTGAACTGCAATCTTAAATGTATCTGAACCAAAGATTTTACTTCACTTTGTGTTATTCCTTTCTATCTTGTATGATACTAAAGAATTGATATTTAAGAAAGAAAAATTAACTTTTAAATATATATGCACTGGAAAAATATTTCTACTTAAATGCTGTACATTGTTAACTGTAAAAATATGCAACTTTATGTTTAAATTTTGTAGGAAAATCATACAAAATGAATGTACAAAAAAAAAAGGGTTAATTTAAGCCTTTCTGCCTCTTACAGTTAACAGCCAGTTGTGAAAGTTTTAGACCACAGTTAAGATTTTAGACCATAGTGTTGTGGTTTAAGCGTATCTGGCAACCATGCAGCCACTTGCGCACTCCCCCCACTTCCTCCCCTGCCTCCTGAAGGGTGGGGAAGAGAATACAAAGAATGTAACTCCCATGGGTTGAGATAAGAGCCGTCCAGTGACTAAGGTATAATACAAACCACTACTGCTAACACCAATAATAATAATGATAAGGGAAATAACAAGGGAAGAGAATACAACCGCTCACCACCCACTGACCAATACCCAGCCCGACCCGAGCAGTGATCTAGCCCTACCGGGTGACTGCCCCCAGTTCATATACTGGCCATGACATGCTGTGGTATGGAATACCCCTTTGGCTAGTTTGGATCAGGTGCCCTGCCTCTGCTTCCTGCCAGCTTCCCCTCCTCCCTGGCAGAGCATGAGACTCCCAGAGTCCTTGGTCAGGGTAAACATTGCTTAGTGACAACTAAAAACATCGGTGTTCTCAGCGTTGTTCTCAGGCCGAAAGTAAAAAAAAACAGCACTGCTCCAGATACTAAGAAGGAGAAAAATTACTGCTACTGCTGAACCCAGGACATATAATTACTATTTTCTATTTCCTTTTAACAGGAGATTTTAAGATTATATATTTATCCATAGTCAGGTATTCAAATAGCCTCCAGTATAAGAAAATCAGCTCTATTCCCATGACCAATTGTACAATTCTGTGTTAGTGTAAATAGGAAAATGTTCATAACTAATTGTGTGATTTATTAGTGTACAAACATATCATTTAATCAGGTATGAAAATATTATCCTTCACAGTGACAGTTACTTGTGATGCAATTATTTGCAGAAAACATGATGTGATGGTGATTTCTCATATTGATGAACACAACATGAAAAATGTAGAGTTACAAAAGAATGAAAATGAAGCATAATTTCCCAAATGCTTTCAGAAACAGTCTGAAAACTGAACTCCAGATATCCAGTCTAAAATCTAAACTGAATATTGACTTTGTTCTGTTTTATTTTTTTAGTTATGCTTCTCCAATAGCATGTGAACAAGAAGAAATAGAAACGTGAACAACAATAAAACGAAATGTAAAAATTGTCATTTGTAAATTTATTTATAATAATATTAGAATACATTATATTAATAATGCATATATATTAAATTTCCTGAATTTATAGAAGCTACTTTTTATTGCTTTTCATCAGAATTTTTTTGATAGTGGAAAATTACCTTGAAAGCTTCTAAAAACATAGGTATTTCATAAAAACAACTTTGAATGGAATGATTAGTTTTGAGTAAGTTTGTGGGTGATGAACATGGAATCACTTTCTTGTATCAACTCCACAAACAGTATAATGACAGTTTCTATTACTTCATTTCTTTTCATCTAATCAACTGGAATTGTCCTTTATGAACTAACATCTTTAATATCAATATGTGTTCTAAAAGGATCTGATTCCACTGATTGTGACAGATGTTACAATAATTACGACAAACATCTTCTTTAATATATTTTCTTTTTACTAAGATCAAACCATTGCCCTTAAAATGGTGCCATTGAGGTAACTTTTGTAGTTTCTAAGCACAATTACAAACCAGATTAAAAACTCAGGGGTTCAGTTGTTAGCTGGTGGAAATCATAAACCCATTTAAATGTGTTTTTTTCAAGGTCAGCTTCTTGTCTGATGTGCATAAATGGGCATGAATAAATTTATGTTTCAAGTGACTCTTCTATGATCTGTCAGAAAGAATCACTTAAAATATAAGACTGTGCTCAAAACAATGTATCTGTTGAAACTTTCTTTGGCTAGCACTGCAGGAAAGCTGTCTTTAGGAGTGCTTCCAAAAGGATACATGTTTAAGTGCTCCACATGATTTTGTAAATCTAAATATGAATTTTGAATTTGAATTTTGTAAGGCATCTTTAGGAACTTATATATATGAGTTTGTGAATAATTCCATAATAATTGATGGATAGTAATAAATCCCACATGTAACTGCTATATTGCAAGATCAGCATCGTGAAGAATCACTAGATTCCATGTAAATGGACTTATTTACCTATATTATAATTGTGTCTCTGTAGTAAAAAATTAAATTGGTATTAAAGAACAGATATCCAAAAGAATATCCCATACTTAAATTTGTATCCCAGATTCAAATTAGGTAACCTGTACTGTTTTTGTATGCTCTAGGAGTGATCATTCTTAGGTAACTCTTGTCTCAAAATATTTTGGGAAAATTGATTCCTTAGTACATATTTACTCTGATATTAGACCTACCAGTAGGAAATCATCAGCAATTATGGGTTTGTATGGATAGACAAAACAGTAGGAAATAATATGGACTTGAAGGGAAAGTGGTGTGCAAATTCATCATATGTATTGGGCCATGATATCCACCTTACTAAGATAATTAATCTCAATCAAATTAATTAAAATAATCATGCAGACAAAGAAAAGCAGGATTCAGTGATCATTTTTGACACTGTCTCTCTTAGTTAGGCTGAATTCCTGAAGATTATTAATGATATGAGGCTCCTCAGGGCTGAAGAAATCAGCGTTGTGAAATAAAATTGTGTACTTTAAGTTTTGGAGACCATGATCTTACGTACTGAATTTCAGGTTTTTTTTCTGGAGTTCACAGTGCCTCATCAAAGAATACAAGGAAATCCTCATAAGACAATATGGAGTTCATCGTTACTTCCTGCACTGGGTTATTTCTCTTCCCCTCCTCTCCTCTCCTCTCCCATTTTAGTTTATATACAGCTGTTCTAGATTTCTACACAGACATTTGAGAAGCAGCATATACTTGAGTATTTTCTTGGGTGGAAGTCTGTGTATATCTAATGGAGGAATGACAATATTGACTTTTGAGGAACTGAATATTTGAGTAAGTAGACTTGGATTTAGGCTTTTGAATTGCATTGCTCTTTTAATTTTTTCCTTCCTAATTCTGAGAAGACTGTCTTCAATAACCCTGTTTTAGATAGCAACTCTCCTTTTTTTCCCTTTCTCTGTAGTGTCACCACTTGTTCTGGAGACACAGCAGAGTAGACAGCTGTAGGACAGAAGGTAATGGTTTCCTCTAGGCACTAGGCTTGGTGGCCAAGGAGAGCTCAGAACTCATTTTTTCACTCCCTGTGTGCTTGCTTTTTCACCAGATTTTTCTGATTACTACTGTGTCTTTTTCAATTTACTAGATTATGATAATTTCTATAGGGAGTGTCTATAACTGCTGTGATTTGCACTGCAGGCAGAAAGAATGGGATCAACCATATATTCTATCACCATATTTTCACAAACACTTTTGTTTAGTTTGAAATAGCTTATCAAGGATGACAGTATTTTTAATCAGCATTTTCATGACAAAAGCTAGTACTGGGTTAAGATTTTTGTGTTCACCAAATTCACTTGACTTTCAATTAGTAGAAGATCTGCAGGGGATATTTCCTGCTTTATAGGTGCAATGTGTGCCATGTGGTGGTGACTTTAATTTTCTATGACCACTGAACTGCCTGATATCATGTTATGTTTTGTTAGACTGAGTAGAAATCTGTTAGGATGAGTTCATACTGCAGACTAGCTTTACTAGGTCAGCCTCTCCACTCATTTAAGTTAAAATTGCTCTCCTGACCCCATACCAGGACTGGATGTGATTAGCTCTTGGATAACTCCCACTGTGAGGAAATAAAGTGAATGAACTGTCAAACTAATCACTCTTAAAAGAAAAAAAAGGTTTAAAATACATTTATTGAAATTATAGTAGTAAAGAATTTCCCAAAGCCTTTAACAGAATAAATATTTTCATATTTGTTTAAAACTTATAAACAATGCATTCACAACCTACGATGCATTTTCTCTACTTTCTGAAATGAGTTACATACTGCAAACTTTAAGCTTTTACAACATCTATTAAATAATCGTCTCCACCCAGACATTTTACTGTGGCTTTATCTCCTTACATTTTTACCTGTTACTCAATATAATTTCATCATGACTGTAATGATAAGGCTGAAAAAAATAACCTTTATGATACAGAATGGATTCTAATTCTCAAAAATCTCTGGTGATGGCACATTCATATTGACATTTATACTGACTCCATTTATGACAAACTGAAGGTGATGAACGGGCCCATGCAAGAGGTCACCTTGTGTCAAAGCTGGTATACAGTCGGTCAAACACAGTGAATATAAGGCTGCTAATGAGGAATTAACTAGGTAGAATGTGGCCATTTTACTGTTTTCCATGCAATCCAAACCTGTAAACAATGTTAATCGGGTGTTTATTAAGGGAAACCATTATGCCAAACTTGCTGCAGATCCTACCATATGTCAAAGAGGTTGTAAAGTATTATTCATCAGATTTAAATCTGATTAATGAGTCATTTAATAGTGAACCTTTATTTTCTTAGCCTCTAGCTAATCATATGTACCAAGGTTAAACTAACACATATATGGTTTTGAAAGTAAAGTTTCTGATAAAAAGAAAGAAAAACCTTAACTGATCCATAAAATTCCTAATACTTGAAAAGTTTTCAGAAGCTTGTTTTCTTTTATTTTTGAATAAAAATGCAGCAAAAAAATGGCTTACTAATGTAAAATGAACAAGACAACTAGGAGACTATATACATTTTTAGAGACAGAAATAAAATGTATAAACACTAAACACAATAAATATCAGCCTTACTGGTCACATCCATCTCACTATGTTTCCTACTTGTTCCTTACACATTACTGCAGCAAAATGAATGCTGCAAAACCATCTTGTCTGTAGTGAAACCAAAAAGTTGGTGAAATATTACACAGAACTGAAACACAGCTATCAAAAATCTTCTCTGTCCATGTCAGGGAGCAATAAAGGCAAAGGTGTTGAGGTAGTTGTAAGTATTAATGGTATAATGAACAGTGAAAGGTTGAAGTGGGAACTAAAAAACATGCTACAAACAACAGTAGGGTTCAGATAATCTGGAGATGATAGCCAAAATGTCTTCAATAAATAATCGCTAAACCAACAGACACTGGTGATAATTTTAACTTGTTTTTGCAAGTAGGGAAGATATTACAGAGAAACAATACATAAAATCTTGTGTTTATACTTAATCAGGTATTAGTTTTGCTTAAATTAGAAAACTAACTAACTACAGAACTGTAATTAATATTCTAATATCCAAAACTAAAAAACAGATAAATTCAGAGGACTATAAAGTAGCTAGACAAAACAGCAAAACGCTTAAGCTGAAGATGGTTCCAATCTATGAGAAAAAGGTCACAGTGAAGGCTTTTAGTTATAACAGATGATAAACCATCTATAAAAGGAAATTCAAAGGCTCTGTGGACAAATTACAAAGAATGCAAAATAGAACTGATTACAACGCATAAAACTTCAGAGATCAATATATAAAAGTATAAAAAGAATTGCTAAGAAGCAAACTGAATGAAACCTCTGAAACTCTTCCCCCAACGTTGTATGATAAAACACAAGTCTAAAAAGTGGTCACTTCACAGAGAACGAATTAGAGCTTAAAGTGTTGTACAAAGATAAATGCATTACTTCACCTTACAGAAATGGCAGTGATGGCCAGTGTTGGGGTAAAAGATTGACTGAAGATGTTGAAGGTGGGAATGTAACTGCCAAATCTACCTGGACACATTCCAGCCCAGTAAATATCCCCATGAGGCTCTGTCACACTTTCAAGCCAGAAGCACTGCAGAAGTCAGCATGGCATTTGAAATGACAGCAAAACAGAAAATACTCCCTATGATGAGACACAGTGAGCTTTTAAAGTACCAGGCTGCAGACAGGCTGACATATACTTTGACATACATTTCATTGGAATATAAACTAAAGAGATTCCTAATGAAATGTCCCAATGGTATAAAGATGGGAAATATTGATGATATAGGATCAGAATAGCATATGACATGCAATAATGACAAATCAGATTAGAAATGGAATGGAAGAATTCAAAGTACTGAAAGACTAATAGCAAGAACAACTGCTATAAGCAGTAAGTTCATTAGCTGATAAAGCTCACATCACAAAATACATTGCTTATGACTTGGCATAAAATAATTAGCTGGAAAGCTAAGATAGTTTCAGGTCACTACAGAGGCTACACACTGGAGCTGTTACAGAATAAGAACAAGAAATTTAACTCACCCCATCCTATATATGTGCCTCCATTGCTGTTACAGCAGTTGTATCAAGCACTCTGTATGCCTTCATATCAGCTCTTGAGGTATGTGATGTCATCAATATTACCTTTTAAAAGCATTAATCTTGTTGACTATGACATAAACCTAATACACAGGTGCTTTAGGTTGAAATAAAGCCTGCCCTCCCTCCCCCCAAAATAGAAAAGCAGAAAAAAATTAAGACACACACTGTGGGTTAAGAAGCGTTCAATGGATGCATACCAAATACAGTCTAGAATGCAATATCCCTTAGTCTGGACATATGGGTTTATTTCTTGCAGGAGGTATTTTTAATTCTGGAGACATATCCATGGAGACCTAGGTGCATTAACCAAACTTAGGATGCACCGATAAAAGCTTCCTAATGAAGGTAGAGAATAATTTATTAATATATGATACCGTGAGGATTCTTCTGGAGTACTTACTTAATTCGCTTTCTTTAAGAACAATCCAACCAAATTATTATTGACTAACTAAATACCCACCACAAGCAAAGTACTGAGAGTCTGGCTTATGTAGCCTGATAATTTGAATACAGAAAAATATATGTGCTGATTTGGTATATACAAGCTAATGGAAATGAATGCAAAAATGGGGGGAAGGGAAGCCGTTTAAGATAAACCCTGTTTTTTGCCACAAGAATTAATGACTATGTATGAATTTTAAACAAAGTGTATTGGGTTTGTATGGCAAGGTTTTGGTAGTGCGGGGTGTGTGTGTATGTGTGTACAAGGGTGACCTGGGTAAGAAGCTGTTAAAAGCCTCTCTTTTGCTCTCTTACGTCTGACAGATCCAATGCCAGCCATCTGCAAGACAGACCCACTGCTGGCCAAGGCTGACCCCATCAACAAAAGTGCCTTTGGGATAACATATTTAAGAAGGGGAAAAAGTTAGAGTGTGCAGTTGCTGCCAGAGAGAATACAAAGATGAGTACAAATTACTAGCTAAGAATCTAAGTTATCTTTTTTTAAGACATATCACTCCAATAAATCTAAGGATTTTTATTAAGGGCATACTTAAAGGAGCTATAGGAGAGGTGGTATTACTTGGAAATCAGGCTTTGGATAACTATCATTGCTGTGATATCCCCTCTCCCCTGATGGTGTGATGAATACTTCTCCAACACCCAACACAGACTTTTTAACAGGTATTGAATCAAAAGCAGTGTTTTGATTTTACAAGCAGATGAAGATAATTCTTTTTTTTAACATATTCATGTAACAATTATGTTTTATGCTTATTATGATTTCAATCTGAGCAAAGAATTTGTCAGAAAAGTGGGAAAAAGAATGGTATATAATTTGCTACTATGAGCATAAGCAGTTAAAGGAAACCTTCATGACAGCGTAACAATATGCTTATTCTAATATTTAATTTCCTATATATACATATATAAAATATATTTGTATTATGAAAGTCTGAGTAATGTATAATTAAGCGTTTGATTCTGACATATTGAAAAGAAAGATTAATGAACAAAAGATTACACAGCGCAAAAGCTGTCTCTCTTGAAGAGACGCAGCCAACACAGTTATTCTATACAGGACAAGTCACTTGTGCTGAATAAGCAAACCCAAGACCTACTGAAATCTTGCTGTAATGGGAAGAACAGAGGCAGGCAAACAACTGCATGCAAGATGATCCATTTTGTCACTCATTGCATTAATTATGTTTGGAGTACTGCTCATCTAACACAGACTAAGACCAGGAACATGAAATGCTACTGTACAGCTGATAGAGGTCCATACCCAATTTTTTTACTGAGAAGCTTTTTTATCTGTTAGTCTTCATGCTCATAATTCTCCATCTTGGAAAAACAGAAGGAATAAATATCTTGAAATTAAAGACTGCTATGTTTAATTTGTGGTCTTAGAATGTGGTAAGAAAATTGTAAATGCATTTTTATTATTATAACAGCAAAGCAAGTGACATGATCTGTAGGTCGGATCTTTCTAAAGAACCCTTTGGTGTTAAAATGGACTTGTTAATCCACAGGGAAAGCTAAATAACAAATTCTCTGACATTCAGGGGTTCGAGTTCCTCAGCACTGGAGTACACCTCAGTTCCAAAGAGCTGTCTGAAACAAACCCTGAACTATAAGATCATAAATTAGTACAGATAATAATGACAATCCATATTTTCAAAGTTCTGTAAAAATATTGACAAAATAGGTAGAATAAAATTTTTAAGTTGTTTATATTTTATTACTTAATAGAAGTTAAACTATTTAGGTGGAATACCATCATCCTATATGATTTAACATTCCATCTAGTCTTGAAGTTTGCAAAGGCTGACAGTACCTTGTAATTTCTAACGGACGAAATATGTATCAATTATTAATAAGTAATCTACAATCATTGCAAACACATAATGACTTATATTTTGTAAATTTAATATATCTACCATGATATCATCATCAGAAATCACTGAATAATATAACCAATATGCAGTGGAAAGGTGCACTAATCTGCAATTTTCCATGTACTGAAGAAAAAAATCCCTTTATTTGCAAGATGTTTTTTGTTAATTTACATTTTCTGAAAAGGCATCTCTTAGTGTATTTATCAATGCAAATAATAAATATTAAAAAAAAAATAAAAATTGGATTGTGGCCAAATCCATCAGGTTCCTCTTCCAAAAGATAACTTCCTATAGTCCATCCCTTATGACAGTGCCTTGACTATCTTTAACTTTTCCATCAGAACCATTTAGTGTAACTATTGCTTCTCCACAGCTTTAACATCACTACCATTGTCAGAACCAGGCAAACAAATTTATGATGATATTCCTGGGAATAAGAAACTAATGCAAAGGGGATTTCTCTGTAGTTCTTCATTAACATTTTATTTATTACAACAAGGGAGTTATAAGAGTTTCTTTTTACTCAAATTAGGTCACAGGATAAAAAATACACAGCATGGAAACAGTGTATTACTACATAGAACAAAAGATCTGGTTAATAAATTATGATAATGGAATTAGTCTACTGCTAATGCTGAAAGGCACATTTAAATATTGTGAAATGTACTTGGAGAAGGAAAACCTCTTGCATGTATTCATAAATTGCTTTTTTTCCTTTGCACCTCAGTTTCTGTCTTTTTTTTTTTTTATGTTACTTCCCTCTGAGGGAATGTACATATCCTACTTTAAACATTTGCTTTGGTTTGTTAAAAGGCAAAGGGGCACTTTGAGTGGGTAAAAGACAAAGTTTTACTTTCTTGTTTTTCAAATGAATACTTTAACTAGGTTCAGAGACATCATGAATTCAAGCAGATTCATCCTGGAAACCTTAGTGTGTAGAGTAAAGATGCTGAAAATATATATGCTTAATTAAAGAAAAAAATTGAAAATCCTTGAACATTAATACCAAGAAGAAAATCATTAAGGAAACGTGGTCCTTGCCATAGGTATTTATTACCATCAAAGTTATACATTTTATTCATTTATTTATTACATTTCTTGGGGGGGGTGGTTGATTGGGTGTTTATTTTAGATTCAGATAATTTCCAAGATTTTTTTAAACAAAACAGGGCAAATTCAGACCTGATTTAAATCACGTAACTCTATTGAGCTGATTAGTTTGCAACTACCTCATTAATTCAGTAATTACCTTCAGTTTATTCATTACATTATCTTAACTCCTATTTATCCATTTATGCAAGGTTTGAATGTACCCAAAGGATGGCTACATGAAGAGTCATATAAACTTTTGTTTTGGCAGGAAAATAAGGAAAGATTTTTCACTTCCTCCAGAATACAGCAATCCATTTTAACTATTTTTCTGGGAATGTCACTACCCATAAAAGCTGAAGACATTCCTCTTGACAGAGGAGAAAAAGAAGACACTTTATCAGAGCAATATTTTGCACAGAACAATTTCTTCTCTAAAAAATCACAATTTCTCTTTTATTATTAATAACACTGTGATTAACAGTAGATAAAAAGGAAACCAAGCCACAAATGACTCCCCTGAACTTGTTCACTTTTTGGAAATTATTATTAAAATCATGTATATGTATGGATCACTTTGCTCATCTTTTTAAAGGATAATTTTTGAGGTTAAACTGAGCAGGAATGCTATAAGTTTAAACCCCAAAGTGTCTTTCAATAATTATTAAGGAATAAAGAACAATTTTTGAAACGGAACGCTCCTGATGGTATATCATACTATGCAATTTAGCTTTCTTCTACATTGTCAGTTACTTTTAAAGTCCACTACTCTGCTTTTCATGTCATTATACTTACAGTTAGATCTGTCAAAAGACATACACATCTACTTTACACTTGATTTGATAAAATAAAAAATGTAGAGGAGTCACTAAGTCCACGAATCCATGCTTTAGAGGTTGCTTAGGTACTTAACATCTACAGTATGCCCTGCAGTGCTGTACAGGGTGTTAGTATTGCTCAGACAACATTGTCTTTATAAACCTTTTTTTTTAATTCTTTTTTTCACTTATTTAAATTATAAGAGACTTTATAAAGATACAAATCTGCCAGGAGTGCGGAGAAAGGCAGTGATGAGAGCTAGCTGATTTTGAAAGAAAATGTGTTGGGATCTCGAGGAGAAACTACCCCTACGGTGCAGAAAGACCGGGATTTTGGACAAAGGCCCAATTTGCTGGGCATTTTTCAATGAACTTAATACAGCAGGTCACCTATAGCAGTTATGGCATCTCCAGCTTTGGAGCCAGCCAGTGGGCTGACCTGATGCAGTTTTGGTTATAGTCCTGCTTTAAGCTCAAGGGTGGACTAGATGGTGGCACCTCTTGGAAATGTATTTGAGAAACGGCAAAATACCATGAGATAAAGAACACATTATGTCTTCCTAAGCACAAACCAATGAAAATAATATCAGAAGAATTAAGTTTCAGAGGGCTTTTTTCTAGATCTGATAGGAGCTTAACATTTGTGTATAGAGTCTCACAGGTATTTAAGCCCCTGACAATAATGAGTTAAGTGCCTATGTACCTTTGATGATTTTTTTAATTAGTTCTGTAGTAATCTGCCATCCTCATATGGAGGCTTAACTAGTGCAAACCATTATAATTATATATATTAAATCTGTCTGTCCACAAAGTGAATCATCTCAGATTTACTTTTCTTTTGCTTCATGGTATGTATGGCCTTACATTTAGTGGGATTTGACCTAAAGAACTGCAATTTCTAGGTGCAAAAGGATACATTTTTCAATTTTTATTTTTTTTTAAAGAATACTCTCCTCAAGACCACTTAATTTTATAGTTAGTTTGTTTTGTTTTGTTAGCTACGTGAAGCTGTTGAGATGGTCTGTATGCCTGTAAGTGTAATCTGATGACTGTAGTCATTTTTAGGAAAGCATTAATTTAAACTACTTAATATACACAAAACTATAAAACAGTACATCTATATTTCTGAGGACAGTGATCAAGCATCTTTTCTCATCTCTCTTTATGTTTACATATGTTCCTGCCTTCCAAAATGTTCTTCATATCATTTGTAAAGAAAGAGTAATATATTCAATATCTGCATGCATTCTTAGGCACTTGATATTTTCTAGAAACCTGTACGTTTGGTAAATCTACCAAACTACTCCAAACTACTTCTGAATAAAAGTGTTTTGCATTCCACAGTATATTCTAAGTATTCTAGGCAAATATTGAGGTATTGCAGCATCCATGTTTGCAGAGGAAGAAGACTAATGTTTTGGGGTTGGTTGGTTGGTTCTTTTTTTTTTTTTTAATGCTATCCTTTTAATAATACTGATGCTTTGTTTTTATACAAGACTAAGAATATAAGACTTCCTCGTTTAAAAAAACAAAGCAAAGCAAAGCAAAACAAGACAAAAAAAGCAACAATCCCAAACCCTTTGCATCCATTGCTATTGTCTTTGAAGCCAGGAATTATGAAGATTCTCTCTGAATATCCAGACTTAAGGTAGTTACTTAAGCTATCAGTAGGATTTTTCAGAGAAATGGTGCATTTACAGTAACTTCAAGACCTTTTTATGCTTACTTAAATTAAAACATTTCTTTCTATGAATTTTAAATGTGGGTATTAAAGTGAGATTTTGCTTACCATTTATGCCATGTTTTTCACCTACAGCTGAGAAAACAGTATTTCTATATCTTTATTACCAATAGATAGATTTGTAAAATATGTCATCTCTTTATCATGATGTAACAGTTCCACATTGAGTACTGTCCAGGAAAAAATAGCAACTCATTCTGAATAGTTACTTACTAGACTAAAAGCAAGAAGTTTAAAATTCTAGGCTATTTCTAAATGGACACAGAGAGGTAGATTAAAGGCTTTACTAGCACTTTTGAATTAACAAGTATTTAGCAACTGATGTCTACAACATATTTCAGTTCCTAGTGATGTAATACTGGAACAATCCACAAGGTGTATAAAGTCATCAAATTCATTTTTCTTAACTGAAGCAAGAATACATGTAAGCTGATATTTTTTTTAAGCTATTCCTCCAATAAAAGATATTTCACTAATTGTCCTGTTCCAGTGATTAACTATCCCTAACATTTGAGGACACTAGTCTTTAAGAATGTGTGACTATATGCTCACTTGTAAATTATTGAGATTTTAGTATGTGGCCGCTTCCATGTGTATTTTATAAACAAATGTATACTTTGTAAATCAACATCTACCATTATTTCTATGAAACCATCAATAGTAATACTGCTGAGGTTAATGGAGATTTTAATGTCAACTCTGCTGACTATATTTACATTAATAAAACTAATTGGGAAATCAGCTTCTACCTTTTGCTTCCATATAATCATCAATAACACTAATGTATTTAAATAGGAGAGAAAAATAAAAATCTACTTCAAAAATCAATAATGTTGGTAATGATGTATGTAATAGAATATAGCTAGCTTGGCCCCCCCTCTGCACAAGCAACTCATTCTGATTAGCAAACCAAGCAAAACATAATGTGGAAAATGCATAGACAATGGTGTTAACATGTCCAATAATATATGGAACTTGACTCCATCAGAAGGTTCTGCTGATACCATAAACTGCTTGGAGGACTAAGTTACAATCTCAGTACTTGATAAAAGGAATGATAATTTAGTACAGCAATGTCCCCTGTTGCTGCTGAATATAAGATCCTTGTTTCTATTCAAGACTGATTTTTAGCTTCATTATATCTCACTTGTAAAATTTAGCTTTAACCAAGTTTCACATACAATTATTCAACTGAAGATCAATTTACTGTTCTATATTAAATATTGCTTAGATGATGCTTTATGCTGGACTTTTATTGAAGCAAAACTGCAGAAAAATTTCATTATGGGTTTGCTGGAAAAGATGAAATATTGAAACTAAAATAATCTTATTCATATTATTATGAAAGCACCTTTCATGTAAGACAAAAATCCAGCAATATCAGCTTTATTTTACCGTATTATTTTTTGGTGTTTTCTGTATTAGTTTCTTTTTTTATTTTGTCTTGTTTTTGAGTTTCTTTAACAACTAATTTTCAAATTCTTCAAATTAAAACATTCCCATTTCCTAATCTGAAACAGATAGGACAGCCTATATTTCTAGCGCAAGCTCTAGCATTTGCCTTCAGTGCACTCAGTGTAACTCATTATGCCAGCTTTTTAGAGCCATACTTGCAGAAAGACAAGAAAGACACCTGTCGTCTGAAGATCTTATATCTAGCAGATATTGAAGCATAAACTTCATACATAGCATGGTTTCACAACAGATGAACGGCATTGTATTTTTATTGTAAGCAATCCTTACAAGTACGTCATAATAACATTTGTAGTATCTCATCAGGATTTTTTCAAATGGAATTAATTATTCCTATTCAAATATAGAAGACCTATATTGTTTTCAGAATTAAGACCTAGCCAGAGGCTTTTCATATTAAGAGTGATATATATTTTACCCTCTTCTCAAAATCTGTAATTGTTGATAAATTATTGGATATATGCATTTTATTTGTATGTTATAAAAACATTATTTTCTTCTTTCACAAATCATTGCTCTTACTATATATAAAAATAGAAACACTGTAGCTAACCAATGAGAATAGACTTTTGTGCTCTCTAATCTAGCCTCTAGAATCCAACAATAATTTCTTTGTTATAATTGCTATAGACTGCTAAATAGTCTGAATACATTCTGTCTTGTTAAACTAAATTATTTTAACAAGGGCTTACAACTGTGGTATTAAGTTTTAATAAAATGTTTATTTTATTTATTATTTATTAATCATGTACTTGACAGGGGAAAAAAACCCCATATATTATTGTATGTACTTCCAAATATGTAATCTGCTTCCATTCTCCCACTAATACGTCATGGACTAAGGTGCCAAGTCCACCCATGTAAAACCAGACTACAGGTCTTAGCTGAGATAAGTACTTAGATCAAATAAACTGCATTACTAAGGAGGTGTCAGATTTGTGGGAAAAGACCAATGAAAACAAAAAAATCATAGTCTACTGAATTTTTTCCCACCAGTCGCTCAGACCTGTGTAATTCTGATTAGCAAAACTGTTAAATCAAAGCTGGTTTCCTTCTGTCTACCTGGTATGCCTTCTGACATATTTCTAGGGATAACTGGAAAGTTGAGCTGTGTCTGCGAGATAACACATGCTTGTTTCCTCTTCTTTCCTTCTTTTCTTTCCTTTTATTTTTTTAATTTTCTTTTAATATTTTTGGTTTAGAATCCATTCCATCCTATTGATTTCCTCTCAGAATAAAATAGCTATTACATGCATAAAATGTGGGAGGCTTGTACAGCTTCTGCAAATCAATAGTCAAAATGGATAATTTCTATACCTCAGAACTGTAGCTGACATAATTCTGTAACTTTTTTCAGGATAATAAGAAAAAACAAACAGAATAGAGAATGAAATACTGCATGGTAGTTCATAAAGGCAAAGTACAATTAGGAGATCTCATATAGCTATGGATGTGTTAGGTAGAGAACTTAAAAGGAAGATTTTTTCACAAATTAATCTTTATTTTTCTTACTAATTAATAAACACCATGCTGTGAATAACTGGTGGTAATGTTCTAATAAGAAAAATCAATAAATTTACACCCAGGGTCACTGTAATTGATGCTGCAGAATAGAAAATTGTATTCTCCATTGATCCTTTAGCAATCTTCTAACTAAAAAGGAGAGGAAAGAAAGCCAATTACTGTAGTATGCCTCTGAAAATGATAAGATTAAAACAAGCTAATTATGTGTTCTTGAATAACTACAATTTTTGATGAAAGTAAGTAGAATAAGGGCATCCTGTGTCTCCAGTACAGAGATACTACTTTTTACTAATTAAAATATTGTAATTTTACATTAAACATTTCTTAATGAATAGGCAAACAAATAGTTTGAAAAATAAAGCTTAAAAATCTTTCAGGATAAAGCCTTTTGAAGTTACTGTGACCAGACAATCAAACTGAAGACTGAAACAAGCTCCTGGAACTTTGAAGGTCTAAGGAAGTTTCATACATGAGCAAACAGCATTTATGGAGTAGGACAATGACTACAGAAAAAAAATCCTGGAGAAAGCTGTCCACTGCCTTTCTGTTTTCCCTAAATATCTATTATTCCATTAAGTGATTCCAACATAACATGTAAGTTTGGCTGTCACCAAACACCTTGTTGATTTTCATGTGCCTTAGCATGCCTTCCAGGAGAATCTGCTCTAAGATTTTGCCAGGCACAGAGGTGAGACTGACTGGTCTGTAATTCCTGGGGTCATCCATTTTCCCCTTCTTGAAAATGGGGTTATATTTCCCTTTTTCCAGTCATCGGGAACTTCACCTGACTGCCATGATTTTTCAAATATGATGGCCAGTGGCTTAGCAACTTCATTTGCCAGCTCCTTCTGCTGGCATATGCTATTTTCTGTCTGGCATACTTCTGCTGACATACTGCATATGATATTTTCTGTCTTAACCCAGGTACATTATAACCTACTGTCACTATATTTCCATTACAACAGGTGTGTATGTTTTAAAGTGGGAGATTTTCTACATACACAGGAGAGATGTAGATTCACAGACAGATTCTCAGTAACCAGTCAATTGGCAGGAAAGGCTGCTGAAAAAGAATAGCATTACTGTGGAAAACCAAATACTCTTACTATGGAAAACCAGTCTTATGAGTCTATATTTTGCAATAGTCTTGTAAATGTGAATTTATTAGAACTTTCTTGGTCAAATACTTTCCAGAGAAACAGCTGAGCTGCAAGTTATAGCAGATGTAAGAAGCTACACTTTGCCCTAGGCATGCTTTCATTAAGTTTAGTTCATTATTCAGTTCAGTGAGCTTGTTCAAGTTTAACATTTCAATTAGTTGTGTAACTACCTAAAAATAAGTATCATAGAAATTTGTTCGTGTTTTAGGGATTCCTGATGCTGGTTCATGAAAAGTATTTGCTCATACTCTGCAAACGTGTTTGATCAAACCTAATGGGCTTTGCCTTAGGGGTAGGTTCCCGAAAGAATGTAAGATCCACTTCTCTGCCATTGCATAGACTCTGGCAACAGTACCAGGAAAGATGAAAACTGTCACTAAACCTGGCTAGTGCTCTGTGAGTTACCATCACCTGAACTAGTCTGCACATTTCTCTTTCAGGGTAATTGTACTTCTGAAAGAGAAAACAGATGTAAATAGTCTGTAAATTAACCACAGGTATCACAGGATGTCTCAGAAATTAAATTGAAAATTAAAAAATAAAATAAAAAAACTCAACCCACTAAACCAAAACCCATGCCTTTCGTTCTAGTGCCATTCTTCCTTTAATGTTATGTTGAAATACTTCATTGAACGCTTAGTAGAACACAGAGCATCCAGCATTATTTCAGATTTCAGCAGCTGAAACATTATGATTACAAAAAGGAAAATGTTTAAAGGTAAAGTTTTCAGTACATTTTATTGTACACCCTGTCTTCAAATACACATGTGTAAAATCAAAATGTATTGTAAAATTGCATTATACGTATTTGGCTTTACTAGCATTATATTCCACTATTAGTGTCACTAAGATGAGTATTTGCATTCACGTATGCTTCACCGGGCTTTTTTACAGCTGCAATTGTCAAATACCACTGGAGCCATCTTAGTACCTAACAAGCAAGTAAGAAGATCAGAGAAAATAGAGACTGCTTGGAAAGAATAAAGATAGAAAAAATGTTAATTCTCACCTGAAACTAAATTATACTCCTTTCAGCTTTGCATAGAGCCTGCTTATCTGATGCCTTGATCATCTTATTTTTTACCTGTACCAAATGTTTTCAAAAAATACTAAATTAGAATAGCAGCATTTGTAGGTACAGAGTTATGGATGAGATTCATTTCTAAAAATTAAGTATCCAGTCTAGTGTCATACTTATCTTCCTATAGTCTAACTTCAACTTTCAAAAAACATTGAACAGAACTAGGTGTCACCAGGGAGAGAAATTCAAGTATTTTAGACACTTATTTCAGGATCTGAATGGCCAGCTGTAGTACCCAAAACAATTACTTATACTCATGATTTATTTTCAGATAACTGAAGCTTGATTATAAGAATTGTATGATTCTAATTTTCAATTTGCCTTAAGTGAGACCATAGGCAAGAGGGAATAAAAATATAACTCTTAAAATACCTGCTGGCTTCAGAATATGTGTGTTCAATCAGTTACATTTCAGCAGAATAAATAAAAAATTTAAAAGCAAAGTCTATTTCTAAGAAATCTGATCCTGAAGACTTTGAAGTGGTCAAAATTGGTGGTTGATAACAAAAATCCAAAGAGGATTGGCTTGTGTGAAAATTCTCAGGCATAGCTTAATGTCCAAAGTCAGAAGGAGTTTCTGATACCTCACTTGTGATGTATTAACAGTAGTAGAATGGGAAGGACTTAGTTGGAACTAAAAAATGATGTATTTTTTGGCCTTTTCCTGGTTTTTCTGAGAAAGCAGTGTCTGCAAATGGGTATCAAACATCCACAACTCTAATATAGGACCATTCAATGAAGACATTCTAGACATGCAAAAGCATGAATTGCATTTTCCTGCAGGATTATTTGCAAAGAACTAAAAGCATTAAAACTGAAAGTTTATTTCTGAGATCTAGGGTAAACATATGTGAAAAGCATTTTGAGAGCCTCAGTCCAGGGGATTGCTGAGAAATCTAAGAAGTCAGGATAAAAAAGATTATGAGATAGAGTTGAAAAAAAATCTGTTTTTCAGAAAAAAAATTGTAGATTAAGAAGGGCAACTGATAGGGAAACCTGTATGTTCTTGTATACATTTTTATCAAAGAACCTTGTCTAACATATGTCAGATAAATCACAAATAAGATGTGCCTACTTTACTACATTGTCTAAGGTGCTAGAAGATTAATCCTTGCATCAGAGTATTTCATCATTTTGACCAGGTTTTCTATACCGTTTGCTAAGTAGCTCTTTACCAAAAACTTTTCCTACTTTCTTCTTCATAATTTATTCATTATTCTCTTTATTTGGCCCTCATATCTTTTCTTCCCTGAATTCTACCAGCTACCTCCCTATTACTCTTCTTTCTCTTCTTTTGCCTTTGTCTTTGCCTTTACCTTTAGGTTTGCCTTTGTTTCCTCTTCTCTTTCCTCTTTTCTTTCTCTTTTTCCCTTTCCCTTCCCTCTCCCCTTTCTCTTTTTTCTGTTCAGTGCTGCCTCTTCACTGCAGGATAGTTAAAGTGAGAACAACGATATATTTGTATTTGCATATTTCTTTGTAAATGAGGAACTGATCAGACTTCATCAGGTCTAAATAAAAAACACTAAAGATTAGAATGTGAGTAATAATGCTGGCTGCCCAAATTTCTACAGGGCTCAGTTATCTATTCTGTATGCTACCAGAATAAGTTGCTGATAATGCTGTCATTCAGTGCCTAAGAAAGTGTTCTTAACATTTCTACACTAAGAAAGGCAGAATCAAAATATTTTTTCCAGCTATAGTTAGGTAGTGAGTTTATAATGATTTATGAGAGAAAATTGTCTTTCTGAAAGCATGTTGCATAATAAATGTCTGAACAGTTTCAGTTCTTTATTGTAGGTCCCAGACTACAATATTCACAGCATAGCCAATCAGGTCTGTTGTTCAAAATATAGAATTGACATCTGTTTACATCTTACATCCTTATCATGTACAAAATTTTCAAGAAACTTGAACATTCAAAAATAAGCATATCCGTATTCTGGCGGATATCTGCATAAAGGGTGTACATGCATATGTTTAAAAACAGGTGTATGTGTATCCTTACTGTGGTTTGTGTTTGTGTATAAACGTATATATTTGATTCTTGCTTTTCATTCCTTTACACATTCTTGTTCTTTATGATCTATTATTTCTTTCTGGCTATAACACAGCAAGTGCCAACACCTCTACAACTAATGAAGCATATATCTCTGCTTTGAATACGTTATAGCACTAAAGAGCGAGCATATGGGGAACTTTCAATATCAGTACAACATGTGTTGGTCATCTTATATGCTTTAACTGCTGTTTCTGTAATAACAATCAAGTTTGTTATGTTTATGCTACAGGTGGAAACGTTTTCCTGGTTTGCATAATTCTATAGTACTATACCTTATTGAAATACAAGAGAGAAAAATTTCTTTTAGATTAATGGATTATTTTTTTTTAAGATGTTTGTGTATTCTAGGGCTTACATGATCCTCAAAATTATGGAAAATACTTTAAAAAACATCATTACAGACTAAATCCTATTGGCCTTTCTCTCCAATTAAATGAAAAATTTCACTTTATCTGATTCCACATAGTGATATATGTAAGATAATATTTTTCACTGTAGAAGAAGGAACTATCAAAGCTAAACCAAAATGAATATACTTTGTTTCTGCAGCAGCAGGTTATGAAAAACAAAATTCAAACAAGTACCAAAATACTTGTAATAGCTAACTCTTGTGTAAAGTGAATAAAAAAAATGTGGGAGAAACAGAGAACTCATACAAACTTGGACTGCCAGAAAGAAAGCCACATAATTTCTTTCATAAATCTGAAGAGGAATGAATTGGAAAAAGCAAATGATCATTTATGGTATGAAACATGATATTTTACATTCCACACACTAATTAGGTAGAACAAGGTAGAGAAAATCTCCTTCTTGTTTAAGACAAGGCTTATATCTGCAGTACATAATCTCTCCCATGAAGTTTAATGATATAATAGGAAAATGGCAATGTGCTTCAATTTTCCTTCAGATTTTTTTTTTATTTAATCTTCCTTTGTTACATTTTGCATTGTCCCTCCCGCTTTCCCAACGTCAATCATGTCAAATTTTATTCTTGATTGAATAAATCTACTCCACTTTATCTGTCAGAAATTACTACTGGGCATCAATATCTGGCAAGAGAAAAATATTTTTTAAATTTCAATATACATTATTCTCCATGGACCACAATGAATCTAATTCACAGCTGTTATTCTGATTGAAAAATATGGTTGGAAATCATCTTCTCCTTGAAAATATTTTTAAAACTGGTTAACAAGCATTCAAGATTATCCTGATTTTTACACTTTCCCAAACTCACTAATAATTCCAGTACTGCCCTCCAGTGCTTTTAGCCCTTCATAGGCTCCAGGAATATTCATCTCACAAGGCATAGCTCTATAACTGGCATTAATTGGTACACTGATTGGCAGAGCATAACCTACCATGTCATGCCTAGAAGTGGTCTATCTATGTCAATACTGAAGGATGAGAGGTGGAATGCACGCAGCAGAACTCAATGTCACTACCCAGGCTGGAGGACAAGACTTCGGTCTCCAGGGCATGTTGTCCACCAATGATGCTAAAACACTGAAATTTAAAAGATAAAACCCACTCTTTTCCTCTGTATGCTAGTTGTGAGTTAACACAGATGTCAGGAAAATGACCACTTTATCTTTCCTCCTGAGCCTTCTGCACCACCACAACCACCCCCACTCTTTTTCTGTCACTCTTGATTACGTCCCAAGTCCAGGCTTTTATGGTTCTGCCTGAAGATACTCCACCAGTCATGTTAGACTCAATCTCTCCATTACTTACTTCTCCTGCAATCATTTCTATACTTTTTTCTACAGTGTTTAGAATTAGTGGTGATCAACCACCCTTGTACAGGTCAGCTATAAGACCCTTACTATCTCTAAAAAAATGTCCCAGTATCTGCTTTCACCACTATACCTAAAAGAAGTTAGCTTTGAGACACATAATAACAGAGATAAATTGCAAAGGAAGATGGATGTTTTACTATACATTTTATCCATATTTCCTTTTCTGAGATTTTAAACACTTTGGTGCAGTTTAGCAACAACAGAATCATGCAAAACAGGAACATAATCGATGTGTGCCTCCTATTCTGACTGAGAGAGGAATCTGCTTGAGGATGCATTTATTTATGCAAAAGAGAAGGCTGATACTTTCCCTCTAGTATAGTAGTAACTCAGACTATAGGCAGCAGATGTGTAAGGGGCATTTCACGTAGAACAGCCTGAGTTTTCAGTCTGCTTATTGAGGAATACGTCTCTTCATGCATAACACCAAATGCACTATACTTCTACACGTCAAGGTTATTAGTGTATACTACTTCAAAATAAATCTTCAGAAATCAAAGATAATATTGAGGTTGGAAACTGATTTGATATTATACACTGAAGGTTTTTTCCATTACATTAAAAGTGAAAAAATCTAAGCACTTTGTAAGAGAACTGATAATTCCTATATGACTGGACATGAGTTGTATTCCTTTATCTTAATTCCTGACATTTCTGTCATGAATCGTCATGTCATGTTCAGTTCAGTTACTTTAGCTTATAACATGAGACAACAAGCATGACAAAATATGTCACAATAACCCAGATACTATGTGTAGAAATTTTTAGGGAAAAAACCACACCACAAAACAAACCAAAAAACAAAACAAAGCCAATTTTCTCTTTCAGCTTGGATGTTACCTTTCCCCCCATCCACACCCCAAAAAAAGAAAAAGGAGTGAAAACTATATTCTTCCCAACTGCAACTGAAATAATATTTTTTAAAGTCTTTGTTTGTCTCCTTTTTGTTTGACTGGTGTTTTTATGTATTTCACTAACAACAGACAGCTAAAGGAATGTTTATAAGCTAACAACATAAATAAATGGAAACAATTAAATGCAACATGTAATACTGAAGAGAAATTTTGTTAGTCCTCTTTTCATAATTCATTCAAGATGAGAAGCTGACATTCAGGCATAACATTTATTCTTCTACGGGATCTTGATTATATCCAGTTTTAAACAGATATAGACTTTTTAAAGTTCAAGCAGATTAAGTGATCTGGTCAAGGTTATAGTGTGAAACTATGTATTGAATTTATTCTCAAGCATGGCACACTTCAGCTTTCCTATATGCCATACTGCTTTTCCATTTCTGTTTTAAATCAAGAAGCAATCCAGCATGGTATAGAGCATACCAGAACACTCTGTACTGAAAAATGAAAGCACCAGATGCCTGATGCAAAATGTAAAACCTGTCAGAAACAGACATAGAAAAGTTACATCTTAAGAAGGCTTTAGTGTGTAAACTGCTTATTCCAAGTTTTTTTTTACTTTTGTAAAAATTACAAAGAGGTGACACTGTAGATTAAAGCTGTTTGTCTACAGTTTGCAGGGACCATTTTGTTGTCAACTGGTAGTCTTTTCCAATATTTTTCATTATTAGAGGAACCTATTAAAACATACTCAGACTGTGCCATATATGCTAAGTACATAATTTGTAGCAAATTCTTATCTGTCCATTAGCTTTATTCTATTGCATTTTCTTTCCCCTGTCTTTGGGTAGTGAGCTCACTTTTTTCACTTTTAATAAGAGTTTTGTGTTAAAACTGGCATGTTGAAATGTCTGACATGAGAATTCTCAAAACTGTCTTAACTAGATTTTGGCATTTAATAAGCTGTAAACTGCTGAAGCTATTTGCAGATGAAGTCTCATTTTTGTCCATCAGCAGGGGGCTGGGAGCGTAATTAATTGAGTGAAAGTTGAAAGACGGACAGCATGGTTACATTTATGCAAATATTGCAGGAGAACATCTAACAGGAAAGAAAAATAGCTTGTAACGGATTGGTTTGCTTTTGGACCAAAATCCACAGGGTCCATTTAAACACTGCAGATTGTGCATATGACAATTAAGAGCTAAGTGTTTGGGGTTTTTAATATACTTTCTGCAACGGAAAAAATAATAGAAAAGAGAATTGTCACTAAAAGTCAAAGTTCCAAATCCAGTGAGACAATTCTATTACTCTTTTAAACCCTTTTACTGCTCACGAATGTTAAAATAGATTAAAAATAATGCTATTACAAAAATCACATGATGCATGTGCCTTCAACCATATGCCACTCTTTGCTGTTTATTTCTTTAATTCATATGCATCCTGGTACACCAAAGATAATATTTAATTAAAGTTAGTTAAAAAAGTAAACCACAGTGATCAGGATAGATGCTAGAGGTATTGACCTGAGTGCTGCTTAAGGTGATGAGAAGCTCTTCCATTTATTCTACTTTATATTACATTGTCTTGTAAGACATTTTGCTGATTTTCCTTTTTTTTCCTCCTGGCTGATACTGTGTATTGGAATGATTCCTGAATTGAAACTAAAAGCATCAAACATAAATATTTAATTAATGATTGATGATGATTAAAACACTTTCCCTTTTGCAACCTTGGGGATTGTATTATATATTTACAAGATAAAAATTGCAACCTTGTTCACTGATTATTGACTATACTTGAAAAGTATCGTGCAACAGATACAACTTGAGATTTTGCTAGGGATTTTAAACTCTATTTCCTCTTTCAACATTTGCATGGTTTAACTTGAGCTTATTATTCCAGCAGGGTAACAACTAGCAAATAGTTCAGTTTTATAAGGCAGAGGAAATAAATAGTGTATTACTCATGGTAAATATAATGTGCAGATTTCTGCTGATCTCGACGTTCCTGGATTTGAAGGATTCTTCTTACATTCCAGTGTTACCAAATCTGCTAGAATTGGCTCATGCTAAAGCTTGAAAAGGAGAAGCACTTAATAGGAAATTAAATGCTCTGTATTTTCTACATCTGTATCAAAGGGAAAGAGAACACCTGATTCTCACTCATGAAAAGGTTTCTTTAAAATTCTTGGTGATACAAAGTGTCAGGCATAGAATCATAGAATAGTTAGGGTTGGAAAGGACCTTAAGATCATCAAGTTCCAACCCCCTTGCCATGGGCAGGGACACCTCACACTAAGCCATATCACCCAAGGCTTTGTCCAACCTGGTCTTGAACACTGCCAGGGATGGAGCATTCACAACCTCCCTGGGCAACCCATTCCAGTGCCTCACCACCCTAATAGGAAAGAATTTCTTCCTTATATCCAACCTAAAATTCCCCTGTTTAAGTTTTAACCTGTTACCCCTTGTCCTGTCACTACAGTCCCTAATGAAGAGTCCCTCCCCAGCATCCTTATAGGCCCCTTTCAGATACTGGAGGCTGCTATGAGGTCTCCACGCAGCCTTCTCTTCTCCAGGCTGAACAGCCCCAACTTTCTCAGCCACCTTCACATGGGAGGTGCCCCTGGCCCCTGATTATCCTCATGGCCCTTCTCTGGACGTGCTCCAACAGTTCCATGTCCTTTTTATGTTGAGGATCACCTTCTTCGACCTGCTAATTACCCTCTTTTTGATGCAGCCCAGGATATGGATGGCTTTCTGGGCTGCAAGCACATACTGCCGGATCATGTTCATTTTCTCATCAACCAAAACCCCCAAGTCCTTCTCCACAGGGCTGCTCTGAATCTCTTCTCTGCCCAACCTGTAGCTGTGCCTGGGATTGCTCTGACCCATCTGTAGGACCTTGCACTTGGAATAGTTAAATTTCATGAGCTTGGCATCATCCCACCACACAGCTTGGTTTCATTGGCAAACTTGCTGAGGGCGCACTCAATCCCACTGTCCATATCAGCGACAAAGACATTAAACAAGACCGGTCCGAACACCTATCCCTGAGGGACACCACTCGTTATAGGTCTCCAGCTGGACATTGAGCCATTGACCACAACTCTTTGTGTGTGGCCATCCAGCCAGTTCTTTATCCACCAAGTGGTCCATTCATCAAATTGATGTCTCTCCAATTTAGAGACAAGGATGTTGTGTGGGACAATGTCAAACGCTTCACACAAATCCAGGTAGATGATATTAACTGCTCTACTGCTGTCCATCAGTTCTGTAGCCCCATCATAGAGGGCCACAAATTGGTCAGGCAGGACTTGGCTGTCACCAAGCACCTTGTTATTTTCCATGTGCCTTAGCATGCCTTCCAGGAGAATCTGCTCTAAGATTTTGCCAGGCACAGAGGTGAGACTGACTGGTCTGTAATTCCCCGAGTCATCCATTTTCCCCTTCTTGAAAATGGGGGTTATATTTCTCTTTTTTCAGTCATCGGGAACTTCACCTGACTGCCATGATTTTTCAAATATGATGGCCAGTGGCTTAGCAGCTTCATTCACCAGCTCCTTCAGGACCCACAGATGTATTTCATCAGGTCCCATGGACTTGTGCACATTCAGATTTTTAAGATGGTCTTGAACCAGATCCTCCTTAGAGAACACCAGATCATCTTTAGAGAACACTCGTAGCTCTGTGTCAGGGACTGGGTCAAGCATTTACTCAACAAAGACACTGCAATACATATGGATACCCACTAACAATTTATGTTCTACTTAAGCTTCCCCCAAATAAAATTATAATGGAAGGCATTATTTACTATCTCATGAGGTCTAAACACTTCTCTTTGAAGTCTGCAGCTTTTTTTTTACTCTAAGCAACATGTATAAATGATTCAAACTTCTTAAACTTCTGAATGCAAATAAACATATAAACTGATATCTTGATGGTTTAAACAAGGCAGAATTAGCATCCGAAGCTCTATAGGTATGTTTGTGAATGCAATTGTGAAAAAAAGGTAAAAACCCAATGTAAAATACACAAAGAGGAGATACTGTAGGTCAATTTAATCAGGCTTAGCACGGAAGTTGACTTTAGACTTCTCAATATGTTAGAATATTTTTTTTTTATTATTAAATATGAAAAGTAGCTTGGAATGGCTATTAACAATCAATTTAAG
This sequence comes from Neopsephotus bourkii, assembly GCF_033783945.1. NCBI lineage: Eukaryota > Metazoa > Chordata > Aves > Psittaciformes > Psittacidae > Neopsephotus > Neopsephotus bourkii. The sequence goes on along the minus strand of NW_026901872.1, from coordinate 3,822,827 downwards.
TAATCAATTAGCTAATGCATATCACCTAACTTCTACTTGTCAGGTCTCTAACAACTGTTGCACTCTCACTGGTGGCTAGAAAAGTATTCATCATCCCATTCACTTAAAAAGTGGAAAATATAAAATATGTTAATTGCTCATTATCATAATATAGTACAAAGCACTGGTCAGATAGTGGAGATACAGCTGCTGTCTTAAATTACTCAGGGTAAATGTTATCTCCTTCTATATTGCAATGTTTCCACGGAATTTGGTATCATAAGCTGCAAAAAGTATCCGGCTGATATATATTTTCAATGAGCTCTGCTATGTCTGGAAGTAATTGTCAATCTTAAAATATATACCTATGGAAAAGAAAAAAAAAAAAAAAACAAACTAAACCAAACAAAATAAATAAAAAACCCACACACCCAAATTAGGTATTTTTTTTCCTGTGATCAGTGCATAGATCATAATGGAAAAGCTTTAAAAAAATTTCAGTGTCTGTTGTTTCAGTAGATATAAAGCCCCCTTATAACTGCAAATGCACAGCAGAATAATAGGCAATCATTTCCCCTGAATTTTATTTACATTGTAGATTTGAGAATTCTGTAAGGGATCCTTTGTAGAAGTGAGAATTCTGTAAGTGACTCTAGGAGGAAAACACCACAACGTATCTATTTATTCTACCTATTGCTATCTTCATTATTAAATTAACAGTTCATTTTGGAGTCTGATAACTCACCAGTACAACTCAGAAGACATCATTCAGTAATGGACTGCAGATGGAAGAGAAATCAGGACTTCAAAATGACATTTGTCACATTGTTCTGTATGAAATGCTTCTCTACTACTATCTTTAAATTTTCCAAGGCAAAGAAACTAAGAAATAAGAATAAACATCTGCCTTTTACTGCCTAACCCTGTGGGATAAGTAGCAGTTAAAACTACTGAAAAGAGTGGTAATAAACTAGTGGCTGTGATTCAGTCAAGCTTATAACTCTTTCTGGGAACCTCATGAAACAACAATATGGTAAACACATAACCACTTGTAACAAAGTTGCCTGCCAAAATAACTCTATCAAGACAGATTATGTAAATTTATATACAGGATGTCACAAGGTGCATTAAATACTATTTTTATGGGAATTATTAGGCCTTTTAGTATAGATGCCAGTGTATTCTAGAGAAAATGAAGTTGACTACAAGTCATGATATTTACCTGAAGTAGTAAAAAAAAGTTAAGTCAGATGACTTTGTAGATATTCTTTCCTTAGAATGTAATATTTCTGATTATATGAGCAAATTGTTATATGCATTCTCCCTTTGTTGTATAATCAACAATAATGTAGCAGAGGACTTTCTGTAACAGTAACTTCCCTCTAATTGTAAATATAGTAAGATATGTATTTATTTATTTATTTGTTATGTTATTTTAAGTTTTCTATGAAAAAAACATACTTTTATTTTGAGATTCTGCTTAGCCAATGGAAAAGGATGTATGTCAATAAAAGAAAGATATTAAATGTGAGAAATGCAAACTACGAAATTGTTATTCAGTAACCTGTAATCTGCCCTTTAAAGCAATGCTCAGTAGGTCTGGAGATGGCTCTACACTCCATGTACTAGGTTAATTAAGAGAGGTCTACTTTTAAAATAATGAAGTCAAACATAAGTTTTTCTGCCAGTAAAGTAACAATGAAATTTTGGATTATTAACAAATTATGATCCCTCTTCTGGAATATCATTTGTTAACTAATGAGCAACTAAAAACATCGGTGTTATCAGCGCTGTTCCCAGGCTGAAAGTCAAAACCACAGTACTGCACCAACTACTAAGAAGGAGAAAAATGACTGCTTCTGTTGAACACAGGACCACACTATGTCCATATTCAGACTATATTATGTCACTGGCATAAATAGCTGTACATAGCTGTTCTGTTTGGAAGATTTGTTATGAGTTTACACTATACTAATAGCATTCCTTGTGAATGAATGGCAAAATATATTGGCACAGGAAACTGAGCTAATCTCTTGAAGAGCTTTCTGATAGCAGATTACTGGGCACAAATTCATGCATTTTATTAAATAGTGGATATGTTCTTTTGTTCAGTAATACTAGATGCAGACAATTCCAGTGGTTCAGATTCCATTTCAGGCATTTTGTCTATTCTAATCAATAATTGCTTTCCTGTATTTTAGAAGAATGATGTCTTATAAATAAGAAATTGGCTCAGAGTGATGTGTTTGGATTCAGTCTACAGACTGAAAATGTTAGTGCAACACTGTTAATGTTTGTCACAGAAGGGTAGAACCTTCATGCACTAGCTGAAGCCTCATTTTCATAGATCAGAGTCAACTCTGGTATGAAGTTGGGAACAAACCTCTGGCATAGTATTGGCATAAAATACCCATTACCATGCTATTTCATCTGAACTGATAACACAGCAACCAAGTTCTTGAGGTCCTCAAGGCACTGGACATTTCAAACACTGATAAACTGAAACTTTAAAAGAGCTGAAAATGATTTTTTTCAGGTGCAATTTAATTCCAAAGGAATTCCAACCTGAAATATGAAAATAACATCAGAAATGGTGGCTTATTACTTCAGCTATGAATTTTTACCTCACACCATACCTGAAGAGGAAAAACTCCTGGAGAAAAATATGTTGAAGTGCTATAATAAATCTATTCCAATTATTTCTCTTTTCAAAGCTTATTGTACATGACTTCACATATAGTTTTTAAATTTTGTTTTGCTAACTGGTTTTGGATATTTTACGGGTACACTGGGATTCTCTATAAAAACATAACCCATGTGTTCGGTTAAACAAAACTCAAAAGAAGTTATAGCTTAAAGAATTATATTGCATGTGAATCTCTACAGATATCTCAGGATGTCTGAAATCCTTAAGTTTAATCTTCACTGACTTTTGGAGCTTCACTGAAGTAAATTGGAAACACAGCCACCGTAGGCTGCTGTTATATCAAATAATTAGAGATATGTTATTTCACAAACACTTCACCCCAAGGAAGTGTCCACTACATTATACAATTTTTACCTAAATTCTCAGATGACGATGCTCCCACATTAGATGCCTTATGTTGGTGTACTGTTTTGGGGAGGACAGATCTCTCTTTAACACAAGGAATCATCACTACTCCAGAAACCACAGTTACTCTCCATAACTCGCCTGTCCATTAAACAGTATATCATGTATCTTTCTTCTTCAACGTACTATAACTGAAGTCAGTAGAACTTTATGAGGAGGAGAGAGCAGCTCTTTTTGAGTGATAACTGTACAGTATAGGCTACATGTGTATGTATAAAAAAAATTGAGATTACATACAGGCAAAAGTCACAGAGGAGACACCGAGATTGTGTAAGAAATTTAAAGGTACTGCTTTTGCAGCCTCAAAATATCCATGTGTTTATGTTTTCCTTACTAGTAATAATATTGTAAATACTGTTCAATTGCTTTTCATTTAATTTGAATTACCACCATTTAATCACCACATTTTAAAGGTAAAATTGAGATATATTTTAGAAAATACTCTGGAGTTTGGGGTTCCCTGGCTTTTGACTGCTTTATTTTCTCAAGTCTTAATATTGAATCAATGCTTTTTTCTTTTTTTTTTCTTAAAAAAAAAAAAAAAGGCTGCACACAAAGAACATTTGGGGAGTAACTAAAAGAAACACAGGGGAACAAGAATCCACAGCTTGTATTGATCCTGGCATTTTCCCATGTTCCAACCAAATGAACAAGCCACAGGTGCAACCAGAAAGAGCAGGTGATCTAAACAAACTGTTACTGTGATGGGAATAAATATGATTTTTTTTTGTCCATAATGTATTCATATCAAAGCACATTGATGCATCTGTTATATATTTAACAGCAGTGTTGATTTCTGCCAGAAACTTTAAAGAATGTAAATCTCTGAATTTATACACCTTAAAGGTATATTCAACAGCTTTCTTGATTCTGCTTTCTATGTCTGGAATCTTAAACCAATTAAAGAGTACAACTAGCATTCAGTAACATAAGCAAGTTGTGTGCTTGTAGACACATTATTTAGCAACAGTAACATAGGGAGAGGAGAGGTAGGAAGGCATGCTGAGATTTCAGTACAAGAACTATCACATTATATACAGGCCTCATTTCACAGTTCTTTTACTTTCTATGTGGTTGGTCCCAGCATTGTTCCTTCTTATCAGGTTGTTAACCTGCTACCAAGCCTATGAATACTGACCACTTTCTGAACAACCGTGTTATGAAAAGGCAGGTATTTTGAAGTGGGCGAGAGTTGTACATATATATTGAACCTAGCAAAAAGACACCTTCTAAAACTTTAATGTAAAAAATGTGAAATCTGTAAGACCAGAGTAACTGTAAGGGTTGAGACTAGTGTGTTGTCAACATTTTTGACAAACACTAGTATGCTAAATGGGCTAGTCTGGACTAGATCTGGAGTTGGACTAGGTTAGACTAGATCTAGAAAAGACCAGATCCTATAAGGTATCCCTTATATTCTTAACTTTACTCTGAGCATTATTAACTCTTACATCTATGAAATTAAACTGAAATTTCCTGAAGAAAATGTGAACTCCAGTTTCATAATTGCTTCTTGACTCTGGGAATCACACCATATCTGAAATTAGTCATATGCGCTCTTCCTTTTCTGTTACAACTCTCATTTAATTTTCTTAACATTTCCAGAGGCAGAAAAGCTGGGTTATCTCCCCCCCTTCTCTCCTGGCTCCAGAATTCTTGCATTTCTGGTTATTCTTTTACTTCAGCAGGATGAATTAGAAATGCCAGGTGTTCATCCAATAGACTGATGACTGGGGCAGAGTTCTGGTAAGCATGGAGAACTTAAATCCTATACTACACTCCTCAATTCCTTCGCAATCGTTCTCATCATTAAATCATTAAGCGGGAAGTTGTAGCTATTGTGCCCTTGGCAACCTCCTCCTTCAGTGATCCACTCAGCTATACCAAATGTACATCATCAGTGTAGGAAATGTTTTCAGGCTCATATAATTTCATGTGTATATAAATAATTTTTTTAAATGACATGCAGCTACTATAATTCTGAACGCATTTCAGGAATAAGCCAGGTACAAGAGCTACTCCTATCAGGTGACTGTGGCTACCCTGCTTAGATTCAAAGGTGTGTATGGGTGTAAGTTATATACTGCTAGTAGATCTCAGTGCCAGAACACAGTCCTAGGTATCTTTGACTACTGTAGACATAGCCTTATAGACAGAACACAATATTTGTGAACCAAACACACCAAGAACTTGTTATATACTGTACCATTTAAACAGCTTTATTTGATTTCCCCTGAAAATTTTAAAAATAATTTGGAACATATCACAGGTAATTTTCTTGACAAATTTAGCTCTTAGCTGTTTAAAATGTGTCAAATTATAATACCTGAATTATGAAACAGGATAAATGACTGATCTGTGATACTGTGACTCAATACCTAAATAAAGAATTTTTTTCTACTTAAAATGATTACATTTGGGCTGAGATTTTCCTTCTAACTTTTACCATAGATATATTTTAAGAGTATGGTCTTGGTAAACAGTATATGTGGTTGCTACTCATCTCCCAAGTGATGGGAACATTGTCTATAAAAGGATAGTTGGTACAGACCTAAAAAAGGTGACATGGAACATGATCACAATTAACCACTAGAAAATCCTGGTACACTGTTACAATTTTTGCACACACCATTTCATTTAGTAGTATACTGGCACAGACATAGTCACACAGTTCTCTCAGGAATACAACCTGTCACACGCCGTGGGATGTATATAATTCCACAGGTCTCATTACAAGAAGAGGCATATTGTTTGATTGTGAAAGATGAGAAATACTTGCTAAGTAGTGTGCATCAAGTTGTAGCAAGTACTTCCATCCCTCTGCTTCCTCCCAACCTGATAGACCTTTTGCTGTGGGCAGAGGTGATTGACAAATTCAGGTATGCTATGGTGTCATATATGATTGTGCTACAACCAAGTGTGTGTAGGAAGGAATCTTGCTCTTTGGTAGTGGCAGAAGTAGCAATGTCCCTCCAAAAAGATTTGGTAGTTTCCATACCATTTCTCAGCCACAGTACAGATGCATACTGGCAGACACTAGAGCTCTACAACATCCCTAGTAGAAATAAACAAATACAATAAACGGTAACTTACATGTCTTTTGTTTATTGCTTCTTTCTTGCTGAATCAGATGGTTACTGAATACATTTCCATAGTTTCTTTTCTGCAGAAGCTAGAAAATATCTGTAATTGAATGGAGCTCTTAAAGGTTTGAAGTGTTTTAGCTGTGAAAGTACAACTCTCTGAAAGCACTAGCAACTTCTTTTGACACTTTTATAACTAAAATTGGTTCAACCATCTTTTCAAATTTTACAAAAATGAAATAGCTTCAGGCAGAGACCTGCTGCACCCAACTATAAACTAAAGTGGTCTTTTTCATGTCTGAGATAAACCACTGAAAATCAGGGTTTATGCCAGATTTTCTAGCACAGATAGAGAAGCTTCTATATAGTAACACTGAATAATCTTGCTTTTATTTCATTCTTTTCCAGATATAAGGGATCTGCCTCTCAACACATGAAAATTGGTCACTGAAATCAAGAAAATATAAAGAAATTTATGACATCACTGATAGGCATACATCCTTCTGCATAAGGCCAGACATGTAGACTGGATACAGCTCCTACTTAAGTTCCCTGCCAGGCTGTTGAACTACTTTAGATTTTCAGTGCCCTAGTTCAGAACATAGATTGCAAACTAAATTATATAAGAGCTTAAATAGAGAGATTATTTAATCTTTGTCTCTCAAGAGTGACTTTTGAACTTAATCTTTTACAGGAAGCATGACCTGCTTCTATGTTGTTTGAGCATTTTGTGGCACTTCTACACATTTTCCCACTATTCATTGTAATTGTCAATTTCAGAACTCTAACTCAACAATATTTTCTGCACTGGCTCGGATAGATAGATACATAATTGTGCTAAACACAGACTTCTTAAGTAATTTTTGGTGTGATGCATTCCATCAAAATGCAGGTATCAAAAATAGATCAGATTAATCATGTTTATTTTTCGCATTGATTGTTGGTATTGTAAATTGATTAGTTCAGATCTAGAGAGCTCCATTGCCAGTCTCAGGTGAGATGAATTCTGCTATAAGCATTCAGAGTTGGTAGTCAAGGAACAGCTAGATTTCACACAAAGGTGAAACAAATAACTCAGTACAAGGCTGTCATAAGAGGTAGAAATGGAAAGCTAAGAACAGGTAAGGTACCAAATATATATTTGATGTAAGTGCTGCCAATGGTCTCTGTTTTCCCATTTATCCATCCTGACCCCACTCTCAACAAATCACACTGGAGTTTCAAGAAAGATAAGTGAAAGAACACTACAGGTAGGCTTACACGTTTCTAAGGAACCCATGTTACACAATGCTTGCCTTGCAATGATCTATGATTCCAAAAAAAATGACAAATGGACAGTGATGGCAGGTGTCAGTGCTCAAAGGTTAGCATTTAGAACTGTGCTTAATGTGAAGTGAATATAGGTCAGGGGTAGCTTGAGAATGGTCTTGAAAAGGAAAGTTAAGAGATGATATTTAATGTGATATAAAGGGCAAGACTCACAAAGATCCAAAAAAAATCCAGTGACACAAACTTATGAAAGCCTGGACATTTTTGTGGAGAGATACCACAGACCATAAATACAAATCAAAGTGCAAAAATAACCTGCAAATTTAGATATATCCTGGAAGCTAATTAAAGATATTGCCCAACTCACAAGCAGGATAGTGAAGACACCCATCATAGCAGAGGTGAAAGAAGACAGTAAGGAAAAAAATGAGATATTAAAGATGTAGTCTGACAATATTTGATCAGAGGGACTAGAGTGTGGAGATAAGAAATAGATAAGAAGGAAGAGTGGGAGAGAAAACATATGATCAGTACAGGGGAAGAAAGTATAGTCAATACTTTTAAATGTTCTCTGCAGACAACATTTATCTCAAATAAGCCCTAAGACAGAGTTGCAGTGCTCCCTATGACAGCCAATGAGAAGGAAAAAAAATAATCATCCAGGTTCTGCATAAGTCATTAAAAGTAGTGAATTACACATTATAAATGCCAAGGAAAACAGCCTAGATAATAATACCAGGTGAAAATCTCCACACTATAGAGGTGTAGTGGTGGAGGATATAACTTTATCAAATATTTAAAGTGAAAAGATGTATAGGGCTGAAATATTGCTGCTTAAGAAAAACCAAAGTTCCGAAGTATCCACTGGGCAGGCAGGAAGAAAACTAGTGGAGGACCAATTATGAAAACGGAGGGAAATTAAGATTTCTTCCTGGAAATGATTCCCTGAAATCCTTTAATTCCTGGAATAAAACCCACTGACTGGAGTTTGTTGTTGATAAATCAAACACAACCGGCTTACGGCACAAATTTTGTAGTTTGCAGAGTAAGCCAAGATGACAGGCTGGGAGATGGATTTGCTCATCCTTAACAAAAAAGGGTTGGGAGAGGGTCTTACAACAGTTAAGAATTACCCAATGAGAAGATATAAAGAGCCATATTCAACACTGCACAGAACAAAGTCAGGAAGCAAGTTGGAACACAGGAAACTCTGTTCAAAAAAGAAAAACAAATACCGAATGTGGGCACAAACTGAAACAGACTGCCCAGACAGTCTGTGATATCTCCATCCTTGGAGACATTTAGAACTGATCCGGGCACAGCTTGAGCGACCTGCTACACCTGACATGCTTTGGGCAAGGCATTGGTCAAAAGACTTCTAGGGGTCCTGGAAAAATACACAAGATTTTGTGATCCTAAGAAAGGACTTCACTTCTAGCTGAAATATATTACCTACAAGTAACCATTAAGCTTGTGATGAGGCTAGACCTCTGCCTTTAGGTCTATTACTCTGGAAAAACACCTGTATATATTCTCAGTTTTCCTATCTGTCTAAAGGAACAAGGAAAAAAGCTTTCTTTATAATTATTGAGCTCTTCAGATGGTAAGAATTGTTTCCATTAATACTGTTGATTCAGAAAGTGAATAAATTGAATAAATCAAATGTCCATTGTTCCTTTTAATTTTTTTCTTTGCTCCTCAAATTCCTGTAATTCTTTTTCTATCTCTCACAAGCATCTGTGTATGTGGACTCCAAAAGAAGCTATTTCATGTCCTTTGGGGTAGTCATTTCTGCAGATTTATTTGATGTATGCAAGATTTTACAAGCTCTCCAGAAAAAACATTTGCTAGAAGCAGCAACTGCAAGGCTGAAATGGAAATTGCAGAGACAGCAGACAGTACAAACAGGAAAGCACAGGGCAAAAATGTACCCCAGGCTGAGTCATGTCCCCATTAGATCTTCTGGGTCTTAAATGGTTAGAGAAGCAAGTAAAGAAAACTGATATTGTAAAAGAATTATTATAAATGTAGTGCAATTATTCAACTTTAACAGAAACAACCATACAAATAGATATTTCATCTTAATTCATCCAGTTACATAAAAAATAAAATGTTTGCAGTGGCCCTTTAAATTGCTAGCCAAACATGAACGTGGGTTTTTTTTTAAAGATATTATGATCATCTGAATGCTTATGATTGTTATGCCCTATTCCATTTTATATATGGGTTCTATGATTTATTGACATCCTAGTATAAATGGTTCTTTATTTTCTATTCATCCTAACCTTGGTCAAATAATACTACCCTACTTCTCTTCACAATATTTTCCTAATATCTCAGCTCATTTAATTCTATTGATCCACTGAAGAGTATAATAGCAATGAAACTGGAATTAATAGCACCTCCCTTCTTCAGTGCTAATAGCTTTTCTATTTAGTCTGTGGACCATCACATAAAATCATAAAAGTAGACAAAAAAGCAGACTGACCTTTATCAGCTACTATTGTGTTACAAAATTCAGCAAAGACCAGAACATCATTTTCAGTTTTATGGCACTGTTTTCTTAAATAATAAGGGGACTGGGGGGGGGGGGGAAGGAACTGACCCCTGTTCAGCATTTACTTAAGCAGAATTGGCATTAATAGAGTATTCTGTCAAAAATTCAAGACCAGGAAAATGTATGGCTTTGTCCACAGCAGCAGCTATCTTAGTAGATTGCACTGTCACTGCTTCACACAAAGAGCATTGCAACACCATTAGTGGACATAAATAATGCACAAGCTCTTATGCAGTACTCAGCTAAGTGCATGGAAACCTTGGGCTCCTGTTGTCAGAAATTCAATGGATTAGTACCTAGATTTATTTTAAGTCTGTAAAGCACTTTGTTCTTGACAGCGTTCAAAGTAGAAAGAGTGCTATCCTGAATGTGCATCTTAATACTGTCATTCTTGTCTTGTAAGAACAGATGAAATATGGGATGCAATACTTCTTTTTAATATTTAAAAGTTTTCACTGAGTGGACACAGTGCACACATACCCACACATATATCTATGTGTTTATAGATATATATAAGAACATAGTAACCCATGGTTACCTTATTGATCTGGAGATACAAAAGACAGACATGTGATGTCATTTTTAGCAAGGAAGAGTGCCAAAAGAATTGAAGGTTATGAAAATAAACATTGATAAATAAATATGCTATCATTATTACCTGTTTTTCTTTGTAAATTAGATGTGCCCTCTGCCACATTCCTGTAGAAATATCATAAAGTTCCAGTACAACTTAAAGTACTTAGCTTCTATGATGGGCATTACTGAAAAAAAGATCATATGGATAACTGAGATGATAATAAATATTTTAATCTAATTACTAATATTGAGAACTCAAAATCCTTTCTTATCACATATCAAAGAGAGTAGTCTTCTTGTACAAGTTTACAACAAAATGTCAGTCTCCTACTATAAAACAAAACAAAACAAAACACACACACCCCCAACTTTTAAAGCCCATCATTTAAAAGCATGTGAAATATGTTCAAGAAATTGCTTCAGAACCATAGCGACTGTGGGGTCTATTTGCCTCTCGATGTTCTGGAGAGTTAAGCATGATAATCCCCCATGCATTGAGAGGATAACAGGATCCTTTGTGTAGATTAAAAGCAGTTTTCTATTGATATCAGGGTGGTAATGCAAGAACAGCAATATCTCATGTGAAGGTCAATCTTTCACAATGCCACTAAGACATAAAATCTTCGTTTCAAATAATAACAGTTACCTTTTCTCTTTGCCTGCATGGTCCATGAATTTCCACGCAATTCATTGAACCAGCAGTCAATGGAATATTCATTATTGAATCCCATGATTTAAAAGTCACAATATGTACAACATTATTGCCCATTTGAAAAAAAAAAAAAAAAATCAAATTCCAGAAACCTTGGTAGGATTTGAAATATGCTAAAAACATATTGCAATATCTACACAATAAACTTTGAAGCATAAAATCAGAATTGCTTTGTTGCCAACTTTTTTATATCTGTAGCAAAGCACACCCCCATCCAAGGGAAAATGAACTGTTTATCCCCTTAACTACTGGAAGGTACGTGAGCTTGTCTATTCAAAGTTCTCCAAGCCTAAAAGTACTGCAGTCTCTACAGCCTCATATTCTACTAATTGCAGCAGAATTTCTATTAAAGCTGTTCCCCAAGTCCTCTGTCCTCTACCTCACAAAATAAAGCTCTTTTTAAAGAGAGAAAAGAGAGACTAGGGAGGAAGGCAGGAAGGCAGGCAGGAAGGAAGGAAGGAAGGAAAAAATTTTTGTTCCTATGTTACAGGATTACTACTCTGTAAAATATTTATTTGGTTTAAGTTATGTTTTATATACTTAAACATTTTAGCATGAAGTCTTAAAATACTGAAACTTGAAACATGTATGCGTCTAGAATGTCGGCTGTGCTCACTAAAACACAAGTAAAATCAGCAAAAAAAAAAAGATTGCAAGCAATGATCAGTAGGTGGCGCTTTTTCCCTTTCTGATTTCCTTTAGCCCCCACTTTTATTATGGAAAAACTGTTTTTACAAGTATTTTTTGCAAACTTGCATTACTTTTAAAAAACTTGTATTCCTATGAAAAATGGCGAATTTTGAACACTTCGTGGACCATTTTTGTAGTGCTGCAGAGAGTCAACAAACTTACTAGAGATCTCCACAAATTGTAGAATAAATGACTTTGGTAAAGAAGTTTACACTTTCCAATATTATTATTATTATTAAGAAACTCGATGTTAATCCCATGGCTGGTATAGTTTTTAATTGATTTTTTTCCTAATTTAAAGACCTAATTTTTCAAAGAAAATTACCATTTATGATTTGGCTGCAGTACTGCTGATCTGATTAGAGTTTTTAGACATTTATATGAAAAACACCTATCGTTGGAACTAAGTGGCTACATAGTTATAGTTCTTGATACAAAAAATGCCCAACATAGATCTTTTATTTTTTGCCTCTTATCATAATAAAAAGATCCATTAAAAAATCGAAAAGATATTTGAATATGTGAACAGATAGTCAATTGGTCAACTATATATGAATTTTATTTTATCATTGAAAAATTATTAAAACAAAATATGCTAACTGTAAGCCTGAAACTCTGGTTCAGTTGTGAAACTTATTTTTACATCGGTGCTTAGAAGATCTCATCTTGGTTTCTGTAAGAGAGGAAAATGATTTATTTTCCTTGAGAAGAGTTATTTAAAATTCTTCCTTACATTCACAAAAAAGACAGAGTATATATCTATCTACACACATAAGTATGTGCGCACAAGGACACATTGTATATTCATGTACGGTATCCTATTATTCCCAAAGTAGAGTTATTTTAAAAGCAAAGAGATAATTGATTAGCAGTGCTAGACATTTTCTAATGCTGGAAGGCAAAGTAAAGTTTCTTATCTAGTTTCTGTTATCAATATCTTAAAACGAAAACTACATTTCAAGAGCAAAATTATGATATCATGATAAGAAGTTTCAGCCATAACTAAGAGTTTTGCATTGATTAATAACTGGAGTTGGAAGGTAAAAACAGCTTCTCATTTAAAAGGGAGAGACTCTTTTTTCAAGGAGGTCATCCCACACCATGACAAACATGAAAAGTGAAGATCAAGTGGTTTACAGTATTACTAAGTTAGAGGAGTGAATGTCAGTGGCTTCATTCTATGTTGCTGCTTTGTACACTGCATACTTGAAGTAATTACTAGAATGAATTAATGTTTAGCAAATTCCTGCAAGTTAAGATTTTTTACAGAATGATGAGGCAACCTGAGACAATTTTAGGTGTATAATTATGGTTTATATATTTATAAACTATAAAAATATTAAATATATCACAGAATCACAGAGTGATTGAGGTTGGGAGGGACCTCTGGAGGTCATCTTATTTAACATCCCTGGTCAAGAAAGAACATCTAGAGGCAGTTGCTCAGGATTGTGTCCAGATGGCTTTTGAGTGTCTCCAAAGATGAAGACTCCACAAACTCCCTGGGCAACCTTTAAATATCTTTATAGTAAGACTATAAAGTCATACTAAGTAAGACTTTACTTACTATAGTAAGACTATAAAGTCTTACTAAGTAAGACTTTACTTACTATAGTAAGACTATAAAGTCTCCTGTGTAACCTTATCTAGGTGTTCCTGCTCCGGCAGGGGGATTGGACTAGATGATCTTTTGAGGTCCCTTCCAATCTCTAACATACTGTGATACTGTGATACTGTGATACTTTTCAGTTTGTTAGCCAAACTGCAAGTGTGATATTAGGTTTGACTTCCTAAAAGCACTAATGTAAACTGTTCTTGACCTAGACTTTCTACCTTTCAAGTAACTCTTCACTTAGACATGCATCCAGCCAAACAGTATGTTTGTCCTGTTTGATTCCACACCATCTAGATGTGCTCTTTGGTAACCTGTGAAGATAGAAGGAATATGTGATATAAGTGCCATCTAGCTGACTATTATTTTTTAAGCCACCAGCCTGGTACCCTCAAGATTGCAGGATTGTGATAGGAGAAGGAATGTGTGTTTCAGTAAAGATGATTAGTGGTGTCTTGAGAGTAGGGACATTGTCATGGGACAGAAAGGAAAGACAAAGGCAATATGAAAGGAGGCATATTGATGTAGAACAGGGGGAGAACTTGCCAGAGATTTCACTAGGCCCCCTATTAATTTGAACTTAACACTCCTTGTCTAATAACAGATACATGTGCCTTTTTTTTCCCTTCATATACTCTGATTCAACAAACCATATGCATGAAGTTAAAGCCAGACATGCACAGACACATAAGTATTTGTAGAAAATGGACTGTAACTGGTATCTTCAATTACCAATATATTGATCCTGGAGGCCTAAAACTCCTATCCCTCATATACGTTGTTTTGCTAAATTTGGAACAAGTCAAAACATACTTCAACAAAAAAGTCTCTTGCATGCGTTAAAATATAATGGAAGATGAGAAAGGAGGTAGAACAAAATCTAAGACTGACATATCTTATTTACAACCAAGTTTGCTAAATTTTTTATTTTGTATCCAAGAATGTGAAATACTGCTTTTTACTTTTTTTTTTTAAACAGGCCCATTTTGTGTTTTGTTTTGCTTTGTTTTTTCTTTTTTTTATTGTGAACATTTCCAGTAGTCAAAGTTTCTATCAAGTGTTTTTCTTAATGCCTACATACTTGGCCAAATATGTCTACATCATGACACTAAAATCTGTGGAAACTGATTTAGAAGTCATACACATACTTCCTAAATATGTCTTTGAATCATATCTCTGTGAAAGGAATTGTCATATATAAGGGGAGGTTTTGCTTTATCTCTTTTAAAAAATATAATTATTTCTTATGAATATGTGTGTTTACAATATATTCCATAATATACAGTAATTTACCAGGCACATTATTAGTGCTTCACTATACTTAACATAATAACAATGATTAACTATGTGTTTGTGGATACATTTTCCAAGAGTTTTGTGATTTTATCAATGCTATTCACTTTGATATTGTCCTGGGTTTAGCAGTGGCAGTCATTTTTCTCTTTCTTGGTAGCTGGTGCAGGGCTGCGTTTTGACTTTCAGCTGGGAACAGAGCTGAAAAACAATGATGTTTTGGTTTGGCCAAGGACTTTGTGGGCCTCATGCTCTGCCAGGGAGGAGGGAAGCTGGGAGGAAGCAGAGACAGGACACCTGACCCAAACTGACCAAAGAGGTATTCCATACCACAGCACGTCATGCCCAGGATGTAACTGGGAGTTACCCGGAAGGGCTAGGTGGACTGCAGGGTTGGAGGAGGTATCGGTCGGTGCTTGGTCGGGCTGGGGGGCGAGTTATCGGTCGGCTGGTGATGAGGTGTTGTATTCTCTTCCCTTGTTATTTCCTTTATCATTACTATTGGTGGTAGCAGTAGTGATTTGTGTTATACCTTAGTTACTAAACTGTTCTTATCTCAACCCATGGGAGTTGCTTTCTTTTTGATTCTCCTCTCCGTCCCTCCGGAGTAGGGGGAGGGCAAGAAAGGGGGGGAGTGGGTAACAAGCTGTCTGGCTGGGGTTAAACCACGACAGTTCTTTTTGGCGCCCAACGTGGGGCACGAGGGGTTGAGATAACGACAGATCTGACCATCACAATGCTGATTTATTGGATCTCAGAGTTGTTCCTCTTGATCTCACAGCTTCAGAATGTTGTAACTTACTTAGAGCCGGTATTTGCTGTGTTAGTGTTTATCAAGTGTGGGGCTTGGGCTAAGGTTCTTGTCTCACTGTACTTTATGGCAATGACTTGTAATACGGGCGAGCTCCAGCAGCAGGGCGGGGCGGACGTGGTCGTGGACTGGTCCCTGGCCGTCCGGCTGCTCCTCACCGTCCTGGCCCTCGCCCTCGCTTCCGTCTGCGTGAGGCTCTGGGAAGCCGAGGGGGTGCGGCCCCGGGAGCCGGCGGCTGCTGAAGCGGCCCGGGAGAGCGGCCCCGGGGACCAAGCGGGAGCGGGACCGGAGGCCGCGAGGGGAAGGCTGCCGGTGGAGGAGGTCGGGGCGGTCGAGGAGCGGGAGGAGCCGGCTGCTGAGCAGCGGGAGAAGGCGGCGGAGGAGCCGAGCCCCGGGGGGGGCGGCCGAGCTCAGCCCCACGACGGCCGAGAGCATTCCCCGGAAGCCGCCCGCCGAGCCCCAGGAGGACGCAGGAGACCCCGCAGCATTTCCCAGCAAGGCAGAGGAGGAAGAGCTGGACTCAGGAAAAGAGAAGCTGGTGGTGGGAGAGCCGGAAAGCACAGCAGCTGCACCAGCCCCAGTGACAAGTACAGCAGCATTGTATGAGAGTTCTGAAGGTTTTGAATGGCCTTTGGGTATCCTTGGGACCTGCCTGCTGATTGTGATGGTGTTCACTATGTTGGCACATATGCAGAGTGTGTTTTACCCACCACCATTGTGTCTGATCCCAAAATTTAAGCAGAGTCGGGTTTGGGTCTTGTCTGGGGTTAGACAACAATATGGGAGGACCAAGAGGTTTTCCCCAAGGCTGGACAGCCATGAGTGGCAGGGCATGTGGGACAGTATGGGCAAGTATCTAGTCCACTGGGCACCTCCAGTGCTTTGGAAACATTGGAGATGGAAGGACAATGAATTATTTTGAACCTGGTGGGCCCATGAGCCTTAAGGCCAACAGAGCAGAGATGCAACACAGAGATGGACTCATGATCAAGGGGTGGACCTAACAATGGACACTACTGCCCAGGTTATTCATGAGTGTGAACACTGTACATAGCCTCTCCTGTTCTGAAAGACTGTTACAAGAGATGGAGCCTGACATCATGGACCAGATGGACTCAACAGCTTTATAGGGACTGACCCATGCACTACGATGAGAGTGCACTTAGATAAGAGTGATGGTATATTGAAAATGTGGGATCTGAGCATGACGTGAATGGTATGGAATAAGGGGTGGATAATGTCCTGGGTTTAGCAGTGGCAGTCATTTTTCTCTTTCTTGGTAGCTGGTGCAGGGCTGTGTTTTGACTTTCAGCTGGGAACAGAGCTGAAAAACAATGATGTTTTGGTTTGGCCAAGGACTTTGTGGGCCTCATGCTCTGCCAGGGAGGAGGGGAGCCGGGAGGAAGCAGAGACAGGACACCTGACCCAAACTGACCAAAGAGGTATTCCATACCACAGCACGTCATGCCCAGGATGTAACTGGGAGTTACCCGGAAGGGCTAGGTGGACTGCAGGGTTGGAGGAGGTATGGGTCGGTGCTTGATCGGGCTGGGGGGGGCAAGTTATCGGTCACCTGGTGATGGGGTGTTGTATTCTCTTCCCTTGTTATTTCCTTTATCATTACTATTATTGGTGGTAGCAGTAGTGATTTGTGTTATACCTTAGTTACTAAACTGTTCTTATCTCAACCCGTGGGAGTTGCATTCTTTCTGATTCTCCTCTCTGTCCCTCCAGGAGTAAGGGGAGGGCAAGAAACGGGGGGGGAGTGGGTAACAAGCTGTCTGGCTGTGGGTTAAACCACGACAGATATTACAGCAGCTGGGTGGCTGAAACTTCATGAAGTACTTTGAAGCTACCACATCCATTTTTCTTAGACTGGGTTTTCCCCTTAAGAATAAATTTAAATCTTAACTTAGAATTCAAATTTCTCCAATATTTTTTATACACACACACATACACACACACACACACACATATATATATATAGAATACCAAGTGATCCTAAGTCAAGAATGATGCCTGGAAATGAAGGGAAAGAAGTAGATACAGTTTATTCCAGAATTCAGCAAGCTAATAACTGGACCTGAGCATAGAAAATAAATTCCCCTATGGAACTCTATTTCAGTTAAAAGATATCTCATAAATAAAAAAAAAAATTGTTCAGTTTACTTGATACCTGTCAAAAAGCTTAGGTGAAAGGCATAATTTCTCAAACTATTCCACCTACTAGGATTTAATCAATCTGTCCAATTTACCATTCATAATTTGCATCGTATACTGACTGCTTCAATCTGTATTTTAACTTGTATTTTCTGACCATCAACTTACAGTAATCATCAAAAATTTAAATAAGAATTTTATTATTCTCTGATGATATTGGTTTATGGGGTAAAAAAAATAAAAGGATGAGCAAAAACTAAGCCTCTAACTTTGCATGCCACTTTTATACTTCTGGTTTTATCAAAAAAAAGGAAAACATTATCTACTGTATTTTTAAAGTATAGGATAATGAATTTGGGTCTCTGAGGAATTACAAAACTAAGAAGGAGAGTGGTTTTGTTCAAATAAAGCTTTTTTTTTTTTATGTGAGATTTCTGTTTTGTTTTGGTTTTGGCTTTGGGGGGATTTTGGGGGGTTTTGTTTGGGTTTTTTTTTTTTTTTTTGCGTAGATGGCTAGCTGTAGAGGCTGAAAGATTTTGGAAACTTATGGATGCACCTCTAATTAATTTACTACCAATTAGCTGGTAATGTAAAGGCTAAAGCAAATTACAAGACCTACTATAAGTTCTGAGATTTGAGAATGGATTCCCTTTTACCATGCATGCTTCATACTTGTAACATTCACCTACCCTGTCTCATATGTGTAACATTCACCTACCTTAGATGTTATGTCATTCTCATCATTGTCCTGTATGTGTACTGTATAGAGATTTCACAGTTCTGCTGTTTGCTGGGATGTCTGCATATCTGCATGTTGTGAGCCCCTATAAGCCAGTTTATACATGCTTTGGAATTTGACAAGAAGCAGCCCAATAATATAAATGCATAAAAATGCTGTAATTTAATGGTACAGATTCCTGGTCTGAGTAATTTCTCTTTAATTTTGTATGCTTGTCCTTCAAAACAGACGCCTAAAAAGAATTCAGTTTGACTTTAGATAGCTGTGTATTAATAGTTATCTGTCCATATAATAAGGTTATTTTAAACAAAGCAGACCAACAAAAGAAAACAAAACAAACCCAAAATCAAAACAAAAATAAAAACAAAACTAAACAAAAAAAAAGGTAACAAAGTATTCTACACTTTAATCCAAAATCTGCTTCAGCTTTGTCTTAAAACCCATTTTAGGTAATTTGCAAGTTCAACACTGGCTATGGAGACATGTGGCTATGCAGTAACTAAAATTTACATTTCTGCCCCAAAGTACTATATAATTCTATGTAACTAAACCCCAGTTTGACAGGGACCTACAGAGAAGCAAGGCTCCATAATAATTGCTACTGTTGCTATATTATTAAAATGCCTTTTGATTTTTCCAAGATGAATGGAGTCCACTTTATTGGAAAACAAAAAAAAAAAAAACCAAAAAAACACCCCTATATATTTTTTCCAAAGATAAATTCACATATTATCAGTAGTCAATAGTAGTCAATACAAAACTAAAGATTTCAAAACCTTCAGTATTCATATGGGGGGAGGGGGGCTATTTTCTGCCAATTGCACACAGTTTGATGACCATGGGAAATTTTGTGATAAATTTGTTATTGCCATCAGTACAGACTTCTGTTCCCATCTCTGCTGTTTTCTGTTCACTAGAACCATGGCTCAGCAGCCCCTTTCAGATTTTTAGATCAATTCAGTCATCATTTCAATGTTACAGGAAAATCTGAAGGTGTGAATCTTGTGCTATTAGTAACCTACTTCAGCTTTCTGCATCCTAATTTTCCTTGAAATTTTACTGCAAAAACTAGATATACAGAAAAGCATAGTTCCAAAAGTTAAAAAGAACCTTTGAAATTATCTTTTGGTGACCTGTATATGCAGCAGCTTTTGCTACCCTTTTTTGCAGCTTGCCTTTAAAGGAGAAAGTTGCTATGTATTTTTTCACAGAGGCTAATAAATTTAGTATAGCAACCTAATATAAAAATATAAGCACACTAATTTAAGACACATTATTAGAAATTTGATGTCACAAACTTTAGTCATCAGTGTAACGTTTATGTTTCAATAGCCTTATTGTGTGTGCAGAATTAGCTTCTTGTTCTGTGTTAGAATCTAAGATGAATATATATATTAAAACTTTCTGTATTCACTTTGTATAAATATGCAAGAGCATTTTTAATAAAATTCTTTATGTCACTTCTCATTCAATTCTATTGCTCTCACATGTAATACGCCTAGACAGAGGTCACCTATAGAGATTGAACCTGAAACCTTTAATATGAGTTTTTTCCATTTGAAATAAAAGAACTCAATCTCCTGATAAAACTTGCAGATCATATTTTTGTGGTCTACTCATTCAATCACATGAATACGATATAGATATCCAACGTAAATGCAAGATCATGCAGCTACCTGGATCATTAGTTTTGAATTACTTCATATATCGGTCTTTCAGCACTGACTGAACGAATTAGTACTACAGCTATAGGTATGGCCAAAGGAGATTGGTTTGATTGGTCATATGTTGAATTATTTTTATGGAGCCTGTTAAGGGTTTACAAATGAAAAAAAAAAATCAGAAAAATCCTATATATGTTGAGAGATATATTTAGGTACTGTATTGGGTGCTTAGGTGTTGGTAGTGGGGTCTGCAAGGGCCTCTGGGAACCAGTTCCAGATAACCCCAGTCAGATTCAACAGACCTACCACAGGCCACAGCTGAGCGCCTTAGCAAATATGGTGGTGCTTCAGGAAAAAAGGTATTTAAGAAAGAGCAAAATGCTGCACAGAGAAGGTAATGAAGGAAAAAAGTGTGAGGAACAGCCCTGCAAACACCAAGGTTGAAGAGGAAAGAGGGAAGGAGGTATTCCATTAGTTGGAGCAGAAGTTCCCCTGAAGCCCATGGAAGAGACCACAGTGGAGTTAGTTCATCCTAAAACACTGCATCCCATGGAAGGGCCCAAGCTGAAGCAGGGGAAAAACATGAGAAGAAAAGAGAAACAGAGAGGAACTGTTATGGACTAATCATGGGTGACATGGTTTAGTGATAGGTGTTTAGTGCCCATGGCAGGGGACTGGAAATAGATGATCTTAAGGTCCTTTCCAACCCTAACTATTCTATGATTCTATGAATCACTATCCCCACTCCCCACCAGCTTGTGTCACTTCAGAGGGTGAAGGTCAAAGAATTGGGAATGAAAGAGTGAAAGTGAGCCTGTGAAAAAGAGGCAGAGCCAAAGTTATTTTTAATTTTTGCTCTTTTTTTTTCCCCACTATCCAACTCTATTTTTAATAAATGGGCAGTAATTTCAATTAATTTTCCCAAAGCAGCTTGTAAGCGATGCCTAGTGTTCATCTTTGCCCATGAGCTCTTACATCTTATTTTCTTCCTCTGTCCTCTTGAAGAGGAAAAGTAGGAAAGCTGTTGGGTGGGCACCTCGCAGATGGGCAATGTCAACCCACCACAATGTATGTGTGTATATGTACACACCACTTGAGGTACATTCCTAATAATTTGTATTTAAAACAAGCAAACAAACAAAATAATTGCTTTCTGCAATGTAGTTACCAAGATAATTTTACTTAATGACAAAAGCTCACTTCAGTGGTGTTATTTTTCATTTTGTTTTGTTGTAAGACAGAAGTGAATTATTATTAAACTAAAATTCTGCAGAAATATTCTGATCCTACTGACATTCTTGCATTATTTTTTAATGAATGGTTATTTCTAATGAATAATCATTCTTTTCTTCCAGTCAGAAAAGAAAGATTTAAGGATTGTTTTACTTACGTTAATTTAAAACTTAATTAAATGTATCTATTAAATTAGAGTTAAACAGAGATATTGGGCCAAATTCCCAAGTAAACCTCTAGACTTGAATAGGTCAGAACTCATTTGTTCTAGGTGGGGTCTGACACAAAGTAGCTATTTCTAGTTCAATTTTATGAACTTCACTTTGCTGGAAATTAAAGCACAGAAAAGATAAACCTTTCAAAAGTGTTTTATGCTAGCAATGCAACAACAACAAAAAACATTAAGTCAGATCAGGTACAGTAGAATAATATGATTTAGGTCAAGGTTGATTATAAATCGAAATATCCCACAGTAGGAATTGCAGTACTGTTAATAATTAAAAAATCAGAATATTGGGAAGTAAAGAAGGATATAGTGATTTTAAAAGTAGTCACCCCATGGGTGTTCATGTAAAAATGAATGTTGATTTACTGGCTATGAAGTAATTAAATTATGGTTGAAAATCCACAGAACTGTAATTGACAATCTAGTTTGCTGCATGAATTTCTCAGGATTGCACTATGAAGAATTAGTCCACAGCAGGTAAAATTGTTCCTGCAATTATTTGCAGTTACTAAAGCTTCATATATCACACTGGTTTGTTCAGGAATCTATCACAACAGTATTTTATTTTTGAAATGAACTGATGAACCAATGTTTCTTTTAGGATAACAGTAACAGTTAACATATAGTAATGTCATTCTTGATTTTTTCAAAATGATCTTCAATTACAGATGCTTTCTAATTTAGCTTTAGCATTGGAGGCTTTTCTAGAATGTGAAACAGAACAGGGGCAGAACACACCAGTTAAAGGCATGCACATTAGTTACAAAGTTCGTAACACTAGGCCTGTCAGGTACAAATACATCATTTGGTTTTTCCCTCAAAAAACAAAGCCAAAACTAAAAGGAGTTAGGACAGTGTCTTGGTCAGGCAGAAAAATGACTCAGAGCAGCAGTGTGGAGAAGAACTTCGGAGTGTTGGTCAATGAGAAACTTAACATGAGCTGGCAGTGTGCACTTGCAGCTCAGAAAACCAGCAATATCCTGGGCTGCATCAAAAGGACTGTGAGCAGCAAGACGAAGCAGGTGATCCTGCTCCTCTACTCTGCTCTCATGAGACCTCACTTGGAGTATTGTGGGCAGTTCTGGTGTCCTCAACATAAAAAGGACATGGAACTGTTGGAGCAATTCCAGAGGAGGGCCACGAGGGTGATCAGGGGACTGGAGCACCTCCCATATGAAAGCAGGTTGAGAAGATCGAGGCTATTCAGCCCAGAGAAGAGAAGGCTGCATGAAGACCTCATAGAACCCTTCCAGTATCTGAAGGGGCCCCACAAGGATGCTGGAGAGGGATTCTTCGTTAAGGACTGTAGCAGTAGGACAATCAGTGATGGGTTCAAACTTAAACAGAGGAAGTTTAGTTTAGATATAGGGAAGAAGTTCTTTATTGTGAGGGTAGTGAGGCACTGGAATGGGTTGCCCGAGGAAGTTGTGAATGCTCCAACCGTGGCGGTGGTTTTCAAGGCCAGGTTGGACAGAGGTGTGGGTGACATGATTTAGTGAGAGATGTCCCTGACCATGGCAGGGGGGCTGGAACTAGATGATCCTTTCCAACTCAACTAGATGGTCCTTTCCAACCCTAACTATTCTATGATTCTATGATTCTATTCTAGGTAAAATAAATGACTGACTTCAGAAACACAGTCCCTAGATTCTGGCCTTATCCTTAAAACTATTTTTTTATATTATGGGGTTTGGGTTTTTTTTTCTTTCATCTTAAAAATAAACAAACATTGTCATAGAAACAAGAGGATTTCCAAGTACTTCTCTTCATCCCTATGTTCACATTCATCTTATTTGTTACTGTGACACTACACAAATGCCCGTCTGTGCTGGATATTGAGAAAGGTAAATGCAGCTATGCTCCTGCATTCTGGGAGGCAGTATCTTAGTTCCATATGTGCTCTCCCAAAAAGACAGTCTAAAAGAGAATTTCTTAAAAGAAAAAGAGCGTGAGTTCCTTCCCTTTTGTTTCCCTTCTCTTCTATATCATTTCTGCACTACTCTATGAGATGAACTCGTACAAAGTCTTCCTTGACAGACAGGGATTATACTCAGAAACTCTGGTAAACATTGTGATTACTGAGCTTTTATATGAAAACGAAGGCTGAACTTTTTCCTCTGACCTCTTAAATGAAAGCAGCTATGCTTGCGCAGTTTAATAAGACCTATTCTACTTAACTGCAAACAGAGTTTCTCTGAAGAAACTCTATTAGCTGAAGTGTGTCTTATTGGATGTAAAAAAGCCTAATTTCTGACATCTGGTGGGATATCAGCATCATGCATGCATGAGAAGACTCTCAAATGATGTAGTAGCTATGTACAATTGGTTTTCAGATTTGCAGCTTTGAACTCAGGGTTTTCAATTGAAGGACCTAATTTCAGGCATCCAAATCCTTTCTTACATCTGGCCATGTTTTCTCACATTATACTGTTAAGCACTTTGCACAGTTATGGCTAGCTTTGCCAACTTACGTGGCTTGAAGCTTTGTAAAGGCAGAGTTCACACTGAAACCACAGTAATTTTCAACTTCATTTTTTTTGGCAGGCCACCTATATCATAGAATCATAGAACCATAGAATAGTTAGGGTTAGAAAGGACCTTAAGATCGTCAAGTTCCAACCACCCTGCCATGGGCAGGGACACCTCACTCTAAACCATATCACCCAAGGCCTTGTCCAGCCTGGTCTTGAACACTGTCAGGGATGGAGCATTCACAACCTCCTTGGGCAACCCATTCCAGTGCCTCACCACCCTAACAGGAAAGAATTTCCTCCTTATAACCAATTTAAACTTTCCCTGTTTAAGTTTTAACCCCTGGGATCAACCCAAAATTCTGGCTGACACTGAAAATATAATCATTTGAAGCGCCTACTCAGTTAGCTAATATAACAGTAGAGACCTAGGGAAGTTGAGGTGTAATTCTATGGAAAGTTAGCAGGAGTAAATACAGGTCTCTACACTACAGACACCTTTGGTGGATTAGTGGAGTGACTAGCCGGGCTAGTCTTTCTAGCTTCTCCTTACAGCCAATGAAAAGCTTGCATGTTTAGTGTAAAACACACCTTATACTTATGCATACATATCAAATGAGTAAGAAAACTTACAGTGAAAGAGTATAGTTCTCTCTGGTTTAGACAATTGTAATCAACTATACCTGGACAGAATAAACCCCCAAAATGGCTTTGTCAGATCACTTGCTAATTTAAAAAAACCCAAACAAAAAACCAACCCACAAAAAAAAAAAACAAACCCAAAACCAAACCAAAAAAAACCTCCCTATACTTTGATATAGACCTGTTTAGTTAGTCAGTTATCACAGCCAAGTCAGTTATCCCCTTTTTACAGGAAAGAAACCCGGTAGAATGGCTATGAAGAAATTCTGAACTAAATTAGTATCAATTCTCTGACCCTTCTCAGCATTAAGTCTTTGAATAGTCTTTGAATAGCACAGAGATTCCAAAGGTCTTTCCATGACCCTAACTCTTGACATTGTTTCTTCACCCCATGTTTCACTGCAAATACCTCTGAACCCAAGATTTTTTTCATTTAATAATAGACATCATGAGAAACATGAATAATTGAGGGTTACCTATGATACTAAAGTAAGAAAGTGGTTTCTGAAAGAGTGAATTCAGGGGTTTTGTGAATACCTTCCACTGTTCCTCGAGAGGTATATCTATCCTTGGAATGGAAGATAAGTGGAGACTGGTTTTCAGGCTCATTAAAATGTGCATAATTCCCCATCATTAGATTAGATCAGGAAAATACAAAACATATTTGCAGATTTTTAGAGTTATTACATGTATTTAACACACTATTATTTTATTATCATTGAAGCACATTGCCACAAAAAGTTTAAATAGAATGTTAAATAAATTATCTCTGGCACATACAAACATTTGACTGAATTTTCCATAAGAGAGAAAGCAATTCTGTTCTCTGAGCATTATACTAGTCTTAACCTCCTTATGGTTGAAAAGAATACAAAAATCCAAATATATTAAAATATGTTGCTATGATGTATATATTGTAAATAAATTGCTCAAAATCACTCCAAAGCATGTTTTCTTAAATTAAATAATTTACAAGTCTTTCCAATGTTCTAAATAAAACCACGTAATTCCTATTCCATATTTACATAAATAGTCTGCATAATTGTTCTATTAGCATGGTTACTGCATTGGTTGATTTGACTAATATTAAATATGTATGAATTTCCTGCTATTCCCTAGGGCTCTCAGAAACAAGATGAATCTCAAGAGACTGATTTAAAGTTTAAATTTAAAGAAGAAAACCTTTACAGATCCAAGCATCTTTGAATCTATTTTCAATTGTTGAAGTCTGATTTTCACTTCAAGTAAATATTTAATAAATAATTACTACTTGAATTTTTACATGCACTGTCAAGTTTAAGTAAATATAAGTGTCTTTTTTGAAGATTTTAGACAATTCTACATCTACCCAAACAATAATTAGTACTTGATTGATCCTAGACGTATTAACTTTTTGCAATACTACTCACACTGACAAATTAAAGTTTTTGAATGCAGCTGACCAAGTAACTAATTTTCAACATTGGTCTTGGAAAATACCATTGTTATAACTCTGTTCTCCCAAAATTGCTGGTAGCTAGCTGCATATAACAGCTTCTAATAACTATCAATAATAATATTTAAATAACACAAGTAAGATTTTGTTCATGCTGATAAGGAGTTAAACTTTTGTTATGTATGAAAGAATCTTGTGAACTATAATACAGGTATTGCCATTGATGGACTTGACATTGCCATTTTTACAAATGGTGAGTTTACACAGAAGTCAATGGATTTGCAAGTAAGTATACCATCCTGTTAAAAGAAGAATGTATTTTTTTAAGCCTGATACCCTTCAATCTATAGTATATATGTCTCATTATATTACTTGCTCTTCCATTCTCAAGAATGCCTGTATCTAGTCTTAAATACTTCATGCTGAAGCCATGACTGCATTTGTACATATCTTTGTCTTTCTGCAGTTTACAGGATTATATAACTGATAACAAAACTATATTTAATTTCTTGGGAACATTAAAATAGCTGTTGATAACTTCTTAACAAAGAACTAACCTTACATTTTCTGAGTACATTCTGTAGGTATATGTTGTAGATTAGAGCGGTAAGAATCTTAATAGCAAGAGGACTAGATGGGAAGCTGGTCCAGTGTAGTCTGTTAGAGCACTCTATCATTGCTAGTAGGGGAACTCATAGATGAGTTTGTCCTAAATTGTTTCTTAATCCAGTTCCTAGGCAGCTTATGATGAATCTCTTCAAAAGCACCTGAGCTATAAAGTGTGAAGACAAGGGGAGGGAGGGTGGTTAGGGAAATAAACCAAAGGATTGTTATAATTGTTTTCAGGGCTCTTGTTCAAAGTGTAACAATAGGATGTTTACAAACCATCCCTCGTTACCATTGGTTATATACTTATGCATGTCAGTTAACTTTGTTCCAAACTTTTCACATTTACACAAGTGAAATGCAATTCATTTTAGGTTTGGATCTCTACATAAAGTAGACCCCACAGTTCTAGGAAGTGACACTTCTGCTGACTTCTCCTAAAGTTTAGTATGTAACACAGGTGTAAAGAAACACTTTACTACCAGTAATAACCCTTATGCTTTCCTGAATCTTTAGATCATAAACAGATACTGGATATTTTCCAGTCTAAACATAAGACAAAGTTTGTTCATATGATGGTCAGAAAAAATAAAAATAAAAATTTAAGGTGACTTCAATGTGAGCCAAGTAGTGTAATGAACCTATAAAATGCTTAGTGAGATGCAGTCAGGCTTGCAGAGGTGTTTACAAAAAGGAATGTTCTAGTTTCATATTTATTATGAGCTCTTTCTGTTTTAAGACTACTGTATATTGAAACTGAGTAAACAGGTCTTTATTTACATAAATGTCAGCATATAAAAAAAAAATTAAACTGAAAAGAAGTCTTTCAAAATAGTATTATCTCCAGTAAGCTTTCTGTAATTAGGGAATAAAGAAACCTCATTGAACCCAAGAAACAGTTCAGAAAGGCTATTAGAAAAAAAATCAATACCCTTAAAAATAGTAATGCAAAGATGGGATTCTAAAATGATGTTTGTTGGATTCTGACTGCATGAAACCATCAAAGTGCAGCACTCTAGTAACATTTTCATAACACATTCAGGTGGCAATATAATAGATAGTCAGTTTTTTGCATTATAGTCCAAATGTCTTGATGCATAATTCTAGGGGCTGAAAAAGATTCTTATACGTAACCTTGCATAAGTGGCTCTTTACTTCTCCACTAGCTGAAATGTAGAATGTAGATGAAACTCCCCTTTCATGAAAGGAAAGAAAGCATAATTGCATTGTGAAATCTAAAGCAGTGATAGAGTAGAATTTTATATTCATTTTCAAAAGTTCAGTGGACTAAACAAAGCACAAAGCAAGGGAGATTTGGGTCCTTCATGGGTTAAAAATGCAGTTCTGTTCTCAAAATGTTACTAGGTGTTGTAATGACTTCAGCAGTGGTTAAGCCTAGACCAAAAGGGTTCTGTCAATGAGTTACTAAGCATTTTCTTCTGTATATTGAGTAAAGTTAAATACAACCAATTTCAAAAGGCTTCAGCATCTCCTGAGAAACTGGCTTTTTGACTATTCCCATTGAAGTCAATAGAAAACTCCCTTTTACTTGTGCAAAAAGCAAGCCAATTCTTAAGCAAGCATTTTCCAGGCTAATTATAAAAAAGAATAGCTCATTCTTTGCTTGCTTGAAAGGCATAACATGAAATGCTTAATTTAAGGACAACATTCCATAAAAAATAACAAATAGTTGTTTTGCATAGTAACAATCATCATCAAGGAAAAGAATTTTGCAACATAGAATCTTAGAATCATAGAATACTTAGGGTTGGAAAAGACCTTAAGATCATCTAGTTCCAACCACCCTGACATGGGCAGGGACACCATGCACTAAAATGTGTCACCCAAGCCTCTGTCCAGCCCGACCAGGGATGGAGCACTCACTACTTCATTGGGCAACCCATTCCAGTGCCTCACTACCCTCACAATAAAGAACTTCTTCCTTATATCTAGCCTAAACTTATCCTGTCTAAGCTTGAACCCATGACCGCTTGTCCTACCACTACGGTCCCTAATGAAGAGCTCCTCCCCAGCATCCTTATAGGCCCCCTTCAGATACTGGAAGGCTGCTACGAGGTCTCTATGCAACCTTTTCCAGACTGAACAGTCCCAACTTTCTCAGCCTGTCTTCATATGGGACATGCTCCAGCCCCCTTATCATAAACATGGCCCTCCTCTGGACTTGTTCCAACAGTTCCATGTCCTTTTTCTGTTGAGGACACCAGAACTGCCCACAATACTCCAAGTGAGGTCTCAGAAGAGCAGAGTAGAGGGGCAGTATCATCCCCTTCAACCTGCTGGTCACACTTCTTTTGATGCAGACCAGGATATGGT
Source organism: Neopsephotus bourkii (assembly GCF_033783945.1). NCBI lineage: Eukaryota > Metazoa > Chordata > Aves > Psittaciformes > Psittacidae > Neopsephotus > Neopsephotus bourkii. The sequence continues at coordinate 3,793,623 of NW_026901872.1, read as the reverse complement.
TGGTTTTCTGGGCCACGAGTGCACACTGCCAGCTTATGTTCATTTTCTCATCAACCAGCACCCCCAAGTCCTTCTCCGCAGGGCTGCTCTGAATGTCTTCTCTGCCCAACCTGTAGCTGTGACTGGGATTGCTCCGATCCATGTGTAGGAGCTTGCACTTCATACTTTTTATGCCGTAGAAATACAAACGGTTGGAAAATGTTGCATATCCGTTCTGCTGCTCCTTTGTGAATATTGCAATGGCAAGAGAGACTGGCCAGTTTTAGCTTAGATAAAAGCTGTTTAATTTTCCTATGTTTAGTTCCCATATGTTCTAGTCCTCAGGAGATGTATGGTTTTCCATTACTTAGTAGGGATTCTACAACCTCCCTTGGGAGACTATAATCATCATCATCATCATGGCTTGACTTCGCGAACGAAGATTTGGGAAGGGCATTTACCCACTCTTACTACAAGCGCGCTGATGACTAAGAAGGCCAATGTGGGATAGGCAAATCCAGCTACAAAAAGCACAGCAGAAGGTCTCCTTGGGTGAAACAGGTGGGACACGATTCTTCCTGCGTTGTCTTTTCTCCTCGAGACTAGTTCTTCGCGAACTCTCAAAGGAGTCAGCGACATTATGTATGGTGTGCCTCCAAGTCTCCCGATTGGAGGCCAAGGTGGACCACTGATGGTAGTCAATATGGCCAAGGCTAAGGTATTGTTTCAGGGAGTCCTTATATCTCTTCTTTGGGGCACCTCTCTTGCGGCTACCGGTGGCAAGTTCACCGTAAAACATGATCTTGGGGAGGCGGTGATCCTTCATTCTAGAGACGTGCCCTGCCCAGCACAGCTGCAATTTCAGCAATGTGGCCTCGATGCTGGTGACCCCTGCCTGTTCGAGGACAGTGACATTAGACACATAGTCAGTCCAATGGACAATTCCTCCGTACAATTCTAAACATCCATTGGGAGACTATAAAGTTGCTCAACAAATCACATCATTAATGCAGCTTTTCTTTTTAAATTTTCTTTTATTTTATATGGACATCATCCCTTTTAAGTAGTTATATCCCCATGCACTGTCACAAACCCTTTTTTCCAATGATATTTACATCACTTGTTAATAAAATCCATCAATGCACCAAAGGTCTTAGAGCCAAAAGAATGAACAGATAAGATACGACTCTATGGGCAGAGCTGCACGGAATGGCACAAAATTTAATTTGTTCCCAGAATAATTTCTGTAGAGCAAGGGAGAGAGAATACTTTCAACAGTTTAGTCTTCGTCACCATGTGAAATATAAACTCCACCTACATTAGAAGCATCTTCTATACTTCAGATTCAGAAACAGAGACCAAAAAAAGGCCACGTGATTTAAGTTTATGCCTGACCTCTAAATAGTCAATATGTATTCTGCTTTAGCTCTAAGGGCAGTCCAGTGTTCCCAGTTATCCTGCTCCAGCCCAAACCACTTACTCTAGCTGAGAGCCAGCATTCACCAATGACTCCTGTGGTGAGCCGAGAGGAAGTAGCCACAAGCCATCAAATGACTCACACTACCCATAACAGTTCTCCCGCTTTGTGATGAAGTCTAGGCCTTAGGTGCAGCAATTATATACTGCTAGTGCAGATGCGAAAAAAAAAAAAGGCCAGAGGCCTGATTTTTTATTGGGATTATTTTTGCTTACCACTTACATGTTCTGATTTTAGGAGTCAAGGGCTATTATGCTCTTACTTGTTACTTTCTTTTTTGTCAGTTCCACCCATAGTATAAAGTAATGTGTGAACCTAGTACTTCTACGTAAAGAAGAGACAGGGAGTAGAAACTGGCAGCATTTTAAAAACCTTTTGAATAGCTTAGAGTACAAATCACAGTGCAAGGAAGGGGCAGATGCACTTAAGCACATTTGAAAAAAAAGCGTTTGAAAATCAAGTCTTATGACACTAAAGAAAAAGTGAGTTACACTCAAATATAAGCACTAAAGATACAATGAGCTTTTCATATCATATTAATGTTTCTGCATTGCAAGGGGGTGGTTGTTGTATCCCTGATGGGTTTTTTTGGCTTGTTGTAGTTTTTTAACACTTGTACATCACCAAGTTTTCAACTCCTGTACACTGATATTTTTCTTCTGACTTCCCTGAAGTTCTGACAATTTATGCTAGTTAAGGAGTTAAGAAGACCCACCTCTCACTTCTGAAGGGGACTTTTTCTATACAACCCTCTATTCTTTCTTAAAAGATCTTTGAAATGTTTACTTTATTTCAAGGTGATTCCTGGGTTATAAACACACAAAGAAAAGCATAATCAAATGAATGTTACACAAAGCTTTATTGCATATACAGTAGCTTCACTTGATTTTATTTCGTATTTGTATCAAGCTGGATATCTATTCTAGACAGACTATCATTTAAAACAAGAGACGTACCAAATGAGTAAATGAGGTTATATTACTAATTAGCATACTGTCTCCTACTACCTCCAGTAAGTTACTAAAATGTGACTTACATTTTATCACATAGATGAAACAGTTATCTTTCAGGGTTTGAAATTTCTGTGATCTTTATGCTTAATAAGCTCAGTAAAAGGCATTCAAATTACATCACTTTGTCTTGGAAGTTAAATTGGGAAATATTGCATTCTCTGAGATGATAAACTCTGTAGAAGATAAATTATCATGAGAAATAGTTTTAATTGATTTACCATAATAAAAGTTATGTGACTTTGAAGTGCAAATGACACATTAAAATGAAGCTACAGTATGTTGATAATACAGTGCGTTCTTTGTTAATGGAATTACTGACACTGCAGATGCTTGCAAAAGAGTTGTCCTCTAGTGTTAAGTGAGAAACATGATGGAAATTGAAGATATACTTCATTTAAACCCAAACCAAGCTCTCCTTCTTCTGTGAGCTCTACACTGATCTCAATACGCATAAATAACCATGGCGTCAGGTGAAGCTCCTGAGACTGGAAAAAGGGTAATATAACCCCCCATCTTCAAGAAGGAAAAACTTGATGACCTAGGGAATTACAGACCAGTCAGTCTCACCTCTGTGCCTGGCAAAATCTTGGAGCAGGTTCTCCTGGAAAGCATGCTAAGGCACATGAAAAACAACAGGGTGCTTGGTGACAGCCAACGTGTCTTCACTAAGGGGAAATCCTGCCTGACCAATTTGGTGGCCTTCTATGGTGGGGCTACGAAGCTGATGGACAGGGGCAAAGCAGTTGATGTCATCTACCTGGACTTGTGCAAAGCATCTGACACTGTCCTGTATGACATCCTTGTCTCTAAACTGAAGAGACCCAGCAGGTCGAAGGAGGTGATCCTGCCCCTCTACTCTGCTCCTGTGAGACCTCACTTGGAGTATTGTGTGCAGTTCTGGTGTCCTCAACATTAAAAGGACTTGCAGCTGTTGGCGCAAGTCCAGAGTAGGACCAAGAGGATGATCATGGGACTAGAGCACTTCCTGTATGAAGACAGACTGAGAAAGTTGGGGCTGTTCAGCCTGGAGAAGAGAAGCTGCATGGAGATATAGCAGCCTTCCAGTGTCTGAAGGGGGCCTATAAGGATGCTGGGGAGGAGCTCTTCATTAGGGACCGTAGTGGTAGGACAAGCAGTAATGGGTTCAAACTCAAGCAGGGTAAGTTTAGGTTAGATATAAGGAAGAAGTTCTTTATTGTGAGAGTAGTGAGGCACTGGAATGGGTTGCCCAATGAAGTAGTGAGTGCTCCATCCCCGGTGTTTTTCAAGGCCAGGTTGGACACAGCCTCGGGTGACATGGTCTAGTGCGTGGTGTCCCTGCCCTTTACAGGTAGGTTGGAACTAGATGATCTTAAGGTCCTTTCCAACCTTAACTATTCTATAATTCTATGAAATGCAATATATTTCAACAGCAGTACATGCAGCACAAGAAGAGATCGAGTCTGAAATCTCAACACTAGGTTTAGAATATAGTTAACCTGCCTTTCTGATTATGAGTGCACTGAAGTCCTAGGAAAATGATTAGTTGCCACCTCAATTCCTCCATTTACAAAATTGAGCTAATAAAACCATTTTCATGCTCAGAGGTGTTTGCCAATAGCTAATAGAGATGCCTAGAGTTCAAAATGAGGTTGCACATAGCCCCTGGACAATCCTTGTAAGCGTTCTCCTTTTAGCTTTGTAAGGCTAAAGAAAAGGCCTAAAAAAAACCTATAAACCCAGCAACATAAAGCAAAGCAACTTTATTTTATCTCATTGCTTTTTCACATCACTTACCCCTGTGATATTTGGCTAGATTATCCAATGATTCTTTTTCCTTTATTCAGATCTTTTACCTTCTCTTTCTTGTGATTTTACAGTCTTTCCCCCCACTCACAGCATTTCACTCTTTCTGTTTTCTTTTCCTTGACAATAGTCCTTCCTGCTTTCCTTTCACACAATGGTATAAATTTTCCATCCTTTCTCTGACCTTTTCTCAGCTGCTGCATATCTTACCCAAACTTATCCTTTACACAATCTTACTTTCACATTCCTCTGTACATATAATTATCACAGAATCATAGAATAGTTAGGGTTGGAAAGGATCTTAAGATTACCTAGTTCCAATCCCCCTGACATGAGTAGGGACACCTCACACTAAACCATGTCACCCAAGGCACTGTCCTATGCAATCTTAGCTTCCCCCGTTCAAGTCTGAACCCATTGCCCCTTGTCCTGTTGCTACAGTCTTTAATGAAGAATCCCTCTTCAGCATCCTTATAGGCCCTTTCAGATACTGGAAGGCTGCTATGAGGTCTCCATGCAGCTTCTCTTCTCCAGGCTTAACAGCCCCAAATTTCTCAGCCTGACTTCATACAGGAGATGCTCCAGTCCCCCGATCATCCCTGTGGCCCTCCTCTGGACTTGTTCCAACAGTTCCATGTCCTTCTTATATTGAGGACACCAGAATTGTACACTGTACTCCAAGTGAGGTCTCATGAGAGCAGAGTGGAGGGGCAGGACCACCTCCTTCAACCTAGTAGTCATGCTCCTCTCGATGCAGCCCAGGATATGATTGGCTTTCTGTGCTGAAAGTGCACACTGCCAACTCATGTTCAGTTTCTCAAAATAATTATCATCCTTATGAGATTTCTTTTTCATTTATCTCCTTTTTTTTTTTTTTTTCCTCCTCCTTACCTTTTCTGAATTCAAACTTAGGAAATACAGTAAAAGAACTTCTGTTATCTCTTCATCCTGCTGATTGTGAGCAAAAAGAATCCAATAATTGTCTGGAGAATTTTGAATACATTGGTGTAAGAACCTGTAATCATTCTACCTATAAATGTGTGTAGTAAGTTAACCCTGACTGGCCACCAAGTGCCCACCAAGCTACTCACTCCCCCTCCTCATCAAGACAGGGTAGGGAGAAATAAGAAGAAAAAGGTCATGGGTTCAGCTAAAGAAAGGGAGTTCACTTATCGGTTACTCTCACAGTCAATAAAGACGTGGCTTGGGGAAGATTAATTTTATTTATTGCCAATATCAGAAAACCTGCTCCTATGTGGCTTCCTCTCAATGGGACACAGCTCCTGCTAGGGGCCTGATCCAGTGCGGACTTCCTTCAGGGCATATTTGCCTGCTCCAGTGTGGGGTCCTCAGGTGGATGTCTGCTCCACCATGGACCTCTATGGTCCACAGAGGCACAGCCTGCCTCACCATACTCTGCACCACAGGCTGCAGTGGTAACTGCTCCGGCATCTGAAGCACCTCCTTCCCATTGTTCTTCACTGACCTTGGTGTCTGGAGAGCAGTTTCACATTTTCTCTCTTCTCTCTCACAGTTTCTATGCAGCATTTTTTACTTTTTCAAAAATGTAGTCATAAAGGCACCAGCAGCAGCACTTATGGGGTCTGTTTTGGACAGTGGCAGATCTGTTTTGGAGCTGGATGAAACTAGCTGTCTCCTACACGAGATCAGCTCCTGATCTATTCTCACAGAAGCCAACCTTCTACACCCATTCCCCAACTACCAAAACCTTGTCAGATACAGCCTGTAAGTATGCAAAAATGTATTCCTGCAATTTTTTTAATTTAGTTATTTATCCTTCTAAAAATAATAAAATGCAGTGTTTGCTATATTGTTTCACATGCCTATGCTAGTAGCACGTGTATGTTACTTAAACTTTTCATACTAGGTAATGGACATATACAGTGAAAATAGTAGATGTAACAATAAGCATCACGATATTTCTTTTGCATTCATTTGCCACTTTGCAACATTTGCATATTTCAGAGCCTTTCAGCTTGGAAAGCTTCTATCCGATTTTTTTTAGTAGCTGTTTAAACAAAAATAGATGTTTATCTCTTTAAAATTTTGCCAGGAAACTGTCACTTTCCGATTTATTCATGCTATGTTGTGACAGAATGTGTCAGCTTCTTGCACAAATGAAAAGAGATATAGATCTGTATTTACTTTAGCTGAAAAATAAGTAGTCATCAATTCTGAGAAAAGTGTTTTCCCCTCTGAAAAGATGGATAAATAAGAGTGGTTTTGTGAAGTAACTATTTACCAATGCTTAAAAGGTAGTTGAGAGACAAATATTCCTGTTGAATTTGCCAGTACCCATTAGTGGGAGTGCAGATAGACTCATAACATGTAGAATTAGATATTTGTAGAAAATAAAAGAAGATACTGTCCTTGGTTCAGCAGTATCACAGTATCACAGTATGTTAGAGATTGGAAGGGACCTCAAAAGATCATCTAGTCCAATCCCCCTGCCGGAGCAGGAACACCTAGATAAGGTTACACAGGAACGTGTCCAGGCGGGTTTCGAATGTCTCCAAAGAAGGAGATTCCACAACCTCCCTGGGCAGCCTGTTCCAGTGTTCCGTCACCCTCACTGAGAAGAAGTTTCTTCTCAAGTTTATGTGGAAGCAGCCATTTTTCTCCTCAGTAGCTGGTGCAGTGCTCTGGTTTTGACTTTCAGCCTGGAAACGGAGCTGATAACACCGATGTTTTTAGTTAGTGCTCAAATGTTTAGTCTGGCCAAGGACTTTCTGCATCTCATACTCTGCCAGGGAGAAGGGGAAGTCGGGAGGAAGCAGAGACAGGACACCTGACCCAGGCTAGCCAAGAGGTATTCCATATCACAGCATGTCATTACCAGGAGGTAAACTGGGAGCTACCCAGAAGGGCTGGCTCACTGCTCGGTGGGGCTCAGTATTGGCGGGTGGTATTGTATTCTCTTCCCTTGTTATTTCTCTTATCATTATTACTACTGGTGGTAGCAGCAGTGGTTTTGTGTTATACCTTAGTTACTGGACTGTTCTTATCTCAACCTGTGGGAGTTGCATTATTTCAATCCTCATCCCCATCCCTCCAGAAGCTGGGAGGGACGCTGAGGGAGGGGGAGGAGAAAGCCGGGGGGAGAGAGCATGAGGGCTGTGTGGTCCTGACTTACAGTCTGGGCTTAAACCACAACAGATATCCAGAGGGCTAATGTTCTTTTTGAAACATTTGATGTTTAAAAGTATCAACAGTAACAAAACCAGGTACATGAACCTATGCAGGTGTTGTTCTTTGGTCTCATGTTTGACACAGAACAGAAATGCAAGTTGAAAAACCTTTATCCTAAATTGGAATCAAATGCTGAAAAGTATGGAACTAATCCATGACAGTTAAGTAGAACTGGTACGCTACTTAAAGACATTTTAGAGATATTTTTATGGGTATGCATACATAGGAAGGAAATAGAACCATGGAATCATAGAGTAGTTAGGGATGGAAAGGACCTTAAGATCATCTAGTTCCAACCACCCTGACATGGGCAGGGACACATCACACTAAACCATGTCACCCAAGGCTTCGTCCAACGCAGCCTTGAACACAGCCAGGGATGGAGCATTCAAAGCTTCCCTGGGCAACCTATTCCAGTACCTCACCACCCTCACAGAAAAGAATTACTACCTTATATCCAATCTAAACTTCCCCTGTTGAAGTTTTAACCCATTACAGCTTGTCCTGTCACTACAGTCCCTAATGAAGAGTCCATCCCCAGTATCCCCATAGCCCCCCTTCACATACTGTAAGGCTGTTATGAGGTCTCCATGCAACTTTCTCTTCTCCAGGCTGAACAGCCCCAACTTTCTCAGCCTAAAATAAGAGAGTGTAGTAAAGAATAAGAGAGTGTAGTAATACATAATATCTGTAACTTTCTTGTCTTGAAAATTCTTTGATCTCTATCTGTCTCACAGAACCCAAATTTCTACCATGTAATAAGTTAAAATGCAATTTGCAATTAATTTTTTTTTCAATATTCCCTGAATACTTAACCACTATGACAAATCAGAGAATAGAATGGCAGAATCCTCAAAATCTATTAGATTCCAACTCCATGCATCATGAATCCAGGAAAAATTAAGCAAACCTGCCCATGAAACATGAAGTTCAGGTCTTAAAGAGATACCAAAATGAAACTGCAGATCAGCTGAAATCCAGCGAAAATACCCACAGATTTTGAGGGACCAAGGTTTCAGCCTAGAGATTAAATCTGCAAGATAATTTATGATGAAGCACAAAAAATGTCTTCATATGGCATGTTCTGTGTTGCAAAATAGAACATAGTACAGAAATCATCAAGCCAGTGGAAAGCTACTGAGAAATGTTTTTGTCTCCCCGGCTGACACTGCAGCAACACAGCTGTAGTGCTATCAGTACAGGAATCAAGGTCACTGTTTGTATCACCGAGGCTGCATTCTGTCTTAGGTATATGTCCTATTGCATCAATCCACTGAGACATTTGGCCAGATAATTCCCGGATGCCTCAGAGCTGTATTAGGACAGCTCTCCTTTGTTCCCTTTATTGAAGCCTTTGAGAGGAATTAGAAGACACCAGAAGGATGATGAGTCCAACTAGCCTTCTTCCTGTTTCAGGTACAAGTAGATGTGGGAAAAGTCTACACATTAATGTGATGCAAAATCAAGAGGGCATAGCGGCGGATCTATATCTGTGATTTAATGAGACTTTTTCCATGGCAAACATACTTTTTATAACAAGGTTAGACTTTGTCTCTCACGGACAAACAGTCTGGAATATCTTAAACTGGTAATGTTTGTGTTATACCATGCATCCCATTCAATGAATAAACAAAGATATTCCTCTTATAACAAGGTTGGTATGGCATCTTTTCATGAACGCTAGTACTTTTCTAAGGTAGCAGCCACTACCACTATTAACAACTGCTTTATAAAAAAGCAAACTACCCAGATTGGAAGCCCACTCTTTCAACCACAATATAAGGGTAAAGTGTGTAACAGCCAGATGCCTGTGAATAACTAGTAATCATCATATGTTATCTCCTCCCCTTACCCAGGCCCTGTTAAATAGTAGGTGCGGCACACAGTTGCTGCTGTTGCATTTCTTGTGCACATATCTATTTTTAGTAACAGCTGCAAGATTTTAGTTCTTTCATTTTATACTGAAAACTTCAATTCCAAAGACTTAAATCATAGAATAGAGTGATAGAATACCTTGAGTTGGAAGATACCCATAATAATCATCGAGTCCAACTTCCTACCCTTCACAGGACTATCTACACTGTATGACTAGGAGCACTGTCCAGAGATACCTTGGATTATGACAGGTTTGGTTCCATGATCACTTCCCTGGGGAGCCTGTTCCAGTGGCCAACCACACTCTCAGTGAAGAACCACTTCCTAATGTTCAGCCTGAACTTCCCCTGACACAGCCTCATTCTATTTCTTTATATCCTGTACTCGGTCACCAGAGAAAGGAGGCCAGCACCTCCCCCTCCTCCACCCACCTTGAGGAAGCTGTAGACTGCAATGATGTCACCCCTCATGTCACCCCTCAGCCTTCTGTTCTCCAAGGCGAACAAGTCAAATGACAGCTGCTTATTGGAATTTTGCTCTCAAGGCCTTTCATGGTCTTCTTCACCCTCCTCTGGACACACTCGAGCAGTTTAATGTCCTTACATTGTGGCAGCCTCAACTGCACACAGGACTGAAGGCGGGGCTGCACCAGTGCAGTGCAGGGTGGGACAGTCAGCTCCCTCAACCAGCTTGCTAGGCTGTGCTTGATGCACCTCAGGACACACTTGGCCCTTTGACTGCCAGGGCACACTGTTGACTCATATTCAACTTAGCATCAACCCAAATCCATAAATCTACTTTCTATAGGCTGCTCTTCAACCTTTCATCCCCCAGTTTGTACATATAACCAGGACTATCCTGTCCCAGGCAGAAAATATGGCACTTAGGCTTGTTATATTTCATACAATTGGGGATTGCCCACATGTATAACTTGCTTTATTTTACAATGCTCCAATGAAAGGTTTTCTGTAGTCCCTAAAGATCAGGATTCTGCTTTAGAAACATAGTGGACATGTCTCCTTGCAATGATAAAGGCAAACAAGTTTATAATCTGTAGATCTGTGAGGCTTTGTGACTAAGTCCCTGTATCTTCTATGGCCAACATATGATTCATGGCAACTCTGCTAGGGTAAATTCCATAACAATCTTTTTGTATAATTGCGTTCACCCTGAAGAGTAAGCAGAAAAGTAACCTTGCTAGGCACACATGAAAAATTACCAACTGGTTAGAGAACTGGATCTTCCTTGTTTTGATACATTTTTATGTTTCATGTGGTTACAAATTGGAGATCAGGGAAATAAAACCTACATACATAGGAATATATGTGTGTATGTATGTGTGGATGCATGTGCTTTAATAATTCAAATTCCTTTATTTCATCAACACATGAGAAAGAATAAAAGCACAAATGGGAAAGGAAAGGCACTGTATCAAACTTTGATTAATTCATTTTCATACTGCAGGAATAATATTCTTGAAGTAAATCACAGCAAACTGTGGTTTGGATAGAGGTCATATGCATACCTAAAAAAACAATGTAAAGTCAAGGTCATTACATATGAAATTTCTCAAAAATAAACACTTGGGCTTTAGGACATTTATTCGCTGACCCTGAAATGTCAGCTTGACACTGATACTAATGCAGCACACTTGTCTCTGGAGTTTATCCCACTATGCAAAAGTGCCTCTTACTGTGAGAATCTTTCTGAGGTGCTCCAAGTGCATTCTAGAAACCATCTGCATATGTTATTTTATTGCTAGGTCTCATAAATCAATATTATGTAGAAACATCTATAATTTCATATTGTATTAGATATAGGATAGCCACAGTGCTGCACATTTGAGGTCCTAATCACACTAGTGGCACAGTACTTGCATTTTAAACATTTTATTGAACAGCTTGAGGTTATTTGATTTATAAAACCCCCAGACTGCTTCCTCAGAAAGCCCTGGGGCTCTGACCTGGTAAAGTTCAGTCTGCTGAAGGCAGGGGAGGAGTCTTACTTGCACTTGCTAATGGATAAATAGTAGAAGACACCAGTAGAAACTAAATATCTGAATGCAGGTGTCTGAACACAATGATGCAAAATAACTTCCATTAGATGTACAAGGGCCCAGCAAGAAGTAGCAGGATGCACTAGCCGTAAACATGAGCACAGAAAAATATCAGCCACCCAACAACCTGGCTCTGGCTGTGTTTCTGAGATATACTCTACTGTGTTGCTCATTTTATTGAGTATCTCATCCGTATTGTTATCCTACCCTGAGGCTGAAAATGGTGTATGTCAGAAACTGTAAGAAAATCCCCTTAGGAATTTCTCCCTAACTTATCTCCTTCAGAAAGTTTTGTCAGATCAGAGGCTGTTGTAGGGGAGGTCTATTGTCCATTTTTTTGTTTGCTGAATAGCTACATCAAGGCTTTTGACTTCACAAAGGTACCTGGGAAGCCCACAGTTCCAGATATATAGATTATTTGAAATTGCTCTCTAGTTTTATGTAGTTAAAACAAAAAGGCCAAAGGCTTCAGACATACAAGGATTTTTTCCATTGTCTAAATTTTGCTGGGCAGTGCCATCTGAGACGTCCTGAGATATCTTTGTTCATCCTCGGTTGTTCTCAAGAAGCTCATCTGCCAGCCCCAAATGAAGAACTTACTTTCTGCTTACGCACCATCTTTAGGCACATGAACTACTTCTTAACCACTCTATTTTTAAAAGCAATTTTCAAGCTTCTGTTGATATTATTGGACAAGGCTAGCACAAGCTCTTGTGAAGATTGAAGTGATAGATCAGAATGAAGTCTACTGGATGTGGTCTACTATTCCAGACTATTCAATTACAGAATAACTGCTGTTTCTATGGATATCTCTAGAATTTTCTTGCTTACTTTCTCTCAATACTTTTTGGTTATTTCATCTGTTTCTTTTTCACACATACACAAGCCCTGCAATAACAAGCATTCAACCCCTTGATTTCCCTTCAGAATTCATGCTATCCCATCTCTGCCTGGCATGTGGCCTGAATCTTTGGCAACAATTTGTGTTTGTGACAAATACTTCACAAAAATCTGAATGACCTTTCATACTTCATCTTACTTCAGCAGCTCAAACACTCACTAGTTTCAAAAGAATTTACCCAGGAGAACACCAGCACTTTTACAAAATATAAGGGCAGTACCTTTGGTGGGATTATACAGTCTAGATTTTTTTCAGATATGAAAAACAGATCTAGCAATCTGAGCTTTGTGTACACCATTGTGTATTTATTTTGCATGTCATGGTTAGGCTACTAAGAGCCGAGGAATTATAATTCTTTTGTTTTCCCAGTTTGTCCCGACCAACTGTGTCTAGATGACTTGGAAATTCTGTCAGTGAGGGAGATGATGGAAACAGCTATTCCTCTAAAACAATTTAGCTGTAAATTCAGAAGCTCCAGTTGCTGCTGTATAAGATTGACATTGTTGTCTTATTTCTACCTCATCACAATTTCTATTTTTGAATACATTTGCTGTTAACGTTTTTACCTGTCCTCTCAGTATACCCCTTGTCTCACAATAGTAGTATGTTAATTCCTCCTGAATCTTCCCAAGACAGAGAGGAGTTAGGTATTGTAACACCTTTTATTCTATCAGTTTTCTCTATCCACTGTACTACATTTTCTCATTTACTCTAGCACAAAGATTCCTCTAGTACAACTATAAGAAAAGGTTATCATTGCAGGCATTTTCAGCAGAAATAAGTTACACAACGGAAGCTGCTTCATACTGCTAGGGGTTATAGACTCCCTGTACCTAAGCAGCAGGTTAAAGCATAAGGTTCTTAATGGGATGAGTCAGCTCCTAGCATACATGCTATGAATTCTCTTTTTCAGGTTTTGTAGATCATGTAGGGAATTCAGTCCTCTAATATAGCTTGTGAAGTTAAATATCTAATGTTAAATAGTGTGAATAACTTTGTGTATGTACAAAGTAACTATTACGAATCCTACAATTTAGTTATGTGCATAAGAAAATGTTTAATTATGGTTTGATATTTTTTTTATGTCATAGTTTCTAGATATCCTTTTCCTTGTCTAATGCATGTAACAAGTCAGTGTTTTCTTTTTTCTATTTTCCTGTGAGCAAAGATATCTCTTGCAAAAGCTGTGCGTTACTTTGCAGTAATGCAGATCACAATACAAGAATGAAAAAGGAGAATGTGTGACTGTAGAAACGCAAGTATGAACAGTAATAAGTAATTACTTTTATCTTTGCAGCACTTACCTTTTGTTTTCACTTTATAACTGTAAAGACGACATTCTAAAACCAATTCTCTCCTCTAATGTGAATAAAGAATAGTTACAGCATCTCGAAGACTAAAAAACAAACACAAAACAGAGGCATGCTCTTGGAAAGGAAAGCTTTTTGAATATGCTATATTTTAGGTTTTTTCTTCATTAAGGATATTTACTTATGGTTTTGATATTGTATTTTTCTGCCCTTGAAATAGGATTATTTAATAATTTCAGTAAGCATGATTCCTGAAGTTTTAAAGCTGAAATTGAAGAAAAGAAAAAAAAAAAAAAGTGTTTCTTCAGTAAATTATGTATATTACCTATATACTCTTCATTACCTGCCTTAACTAACTTTGCTTTAATAGTTCCTTTCTTTTTGATGGTTCAGTATTGCTAACAACATTGTTAGCAACTTTTCAATATCTACTTTATTATGTAAAACTAGTATACAATTTATGTCATAAGAAAAACTAAACCAAACCTTTATAAATAGACATAGAGGAAATGTTTATCAACAGGGAAGAGGAATGAAGAACATGTTATCTTCTGAGGAATCTCCTGCAGTTTGAACATACCTATATGGTGTCCCAGCATCTTTCCAAGATAAAACATTGCCATAGATATTTTTGTGGAGTTCCATGATATGAAAATATTTGCTAAAGTTATGAATTTAATAAAAGTCAGATCCTATAAAGGGTTTGGTGATAGAGGGTTAGACATTTGTAAATTCAGGTAGTCTTCTGAATGGATGCTAAATGTATTTTATACAAAGAGTCAGTGGATAAAAATAAGCATAAAATAGATCACAGGTCTCTATCCTCATAGTTAAGCAATTTACCCATTAGGTACCAAAGTCAGGTTCCTTATACACATGCCTTGAAGAAGAACTGAAGTCTTCCAGAAAACTCATTGAAATGACACCTAGCAGATTTCGACAGACATACTTTAAGTAAAATCTCAAAGAGGATTTTCTAGATCACAATTTCCAGCATAAAATCTTAAGCACATGCAAATCCTTTTTGTTGGAATTGGCCCTATGGTTCTATCTACTGAAATGTAATAAAGAGAAATGAATGGAGACATTGGCCTCACAGAAAAGGTAATACAGCATAAAATACTGGTTAACTTAAAGTCTTTTACAGAAGGCCACTTACGACAAAGCCCGGCAGATTCAGAACTATAAAAATTGTTAGTAGAGTAATGCTTCTTACCCATAAAGAGTCCAGTAATAATGTTACAAGCTATAGTGCTTTTGATCATTATTGTAAAACACCGCAATATCTATTCATAAAGGCTACTGCTTGATTCACCACTCTCTAACACCAGCTTTTATGCCTCTGTAACGACTCTAAGGGTTTTCCTTTTCAATTAATTTAGTACTCATGGCAGGTGCCAGGTTGCAGAATCCAAGGCTCATTACTCAGTCACAGAAGTAATTTCTCAAAGTCTATAGGTTTCCCCACTGCTCAGCAGCTGACCTTGCCCTGTTTGGTCTTTATGCATTGCTGATGTAATTCAGGCTGCTTAAGACACAAACATGAAGCACTGAGGATTCAAACTGGAAAACCGACATCCCAGTCCCTGGAACGCTCTTTACATAGTATTATCAATTTTCCTTAATAGCAATAAGAATGACAACCACAATAATAACTTAAACATATCTTAACAGCAGAAAACAGAACCCATGGATACATAGTTATAAGTTAAAAAAATGAACCATCATGTTTACCTACTCACTTTGTATCTGGCTGCATTGCGGGCCATTTTTAACTGACAAGCAATAGAAAGTTCACCACAAACATATTCCATGGTATATTAGATATGCCTTTGGATGCACAAAATGGGGACACAATCTGGAATTCATACCTTCCATTTCCTAGGCAAGTAGTCCCAACAGAACCTGTCAGAGTGATACTGGGATTCGTCAAAGTATGAAGAACCTGGCATCAGATTAAGGAGAACTGATTGGTTGCTAAGTGAACAGAGGGGATGAGCCCATTTCCTCTTTGTTCTGTGTGTCAGTAGAGCAGTACATACTGAACATAAGGACTGGATCACATTGTCCAGAATACTAGTGTCAACTGAGAAATGCTATTTCATTGCATTGTCTGAGACCCTGTGTGTGTGTGTTTGCAGGAGGGCACGGGGCAGGGCTAAGTCAGAGGACTGCAATTCTGCAGATAAAGTGGTATGGTTATGCATATAAACTAGGTGAACTCATCCTTGTTCATCAAACATGACAAAAAAAATGAACCAGTAATGAATGGTGTCCCTCAGGGATCAGTGTTGGGACTGGTCTTGTTTAACATGGACAGTGGGATTGAGTGCGCCCTCAGCAAGTTTGCCAATGACACCAAGCTGTGTGGTTCGGTTGGTACACTGGAGGGAAGGCATACCATCCAGAGGCACCTTGACACGCTTGTGAGGTGGGATGATGCCAAACTCATGAAGTTTAACCATGCCAAGTGCAGGGTCCTACACCTGGGTTGGAGCAACCCCAGGCACAGCTACAGGTTGGAAAGAGAAGAAATTCAGAGCAGCCCTGCGGAGAAGGACCTGGGGGTGCTGGTCGATGAGAAAATGAACATGAGCTGGCAGTGTGCACTTACAGCCCAGAAAGCCAACTGTATCCTGGGCTGCATCAAAAGGAGCATGACCAGCATGTCAAAGGAGGTGATCCTGCCCCTCTACTCTGCTCTTGTGAGACCTTACTTAGAGTATGGTGTGCAGTTCTGGTGTCCTCAATATAAAAAGGACATGGAACTGTTGGAACAAGTCCAGAGGAGGGCCACAGGGATGATCAGGGGGCTGGGGCATCTCCCGTATGAAGACAGGCTGAGAAAGTTAGGGCTGTTCAGCCTGGAGAAGAGAAGGCTACGTGGAGACCTCATAGCAGCCTTCCAGTATCTGAAGGGGGCCTATAAGGATGATGGGGAGGGTCTCTTCATTAGGGATTGTAGTGATAGGACAAGGGGTAACAGGTTTAACTCTTAAACAGAGGAAGTTTAGATTGGATATAAGGAAGAAATTCTTTCCTGTTAGGGTGGTGAGGCACTGGAACGAATTGCCCAGTGAAGTTGTGAATGCTCCATCCCTGGCAGTGTTCAAGACCAGGTTGGACGAAGCCTTGAGTGAGATGTTTTAGTATGAGGTGTCCCTGCCCATGTCAGGGTGGTGGGAACTAGGTGATCTTAAGGTCCTTTCCAACCCTAACTATTGTATGATTTTATGAAAGAGACAATTGAAACCATTTCATCACTTGTTGAGCTCTAGTGACATAAAAAATACAGATTACAATATTTTTAGTGGTTTTAAAAGCTATTGCTAAAGTTAAGAAATGAATCTATTGCATATTAGTTAAGAGCTAACTCTAGTCTATATTCTTTATCTGCATTTACTGACCTTATAAAGTAATTCTGCATTTGAAAGAAAGAAGGAAAACATTTAATGTAAGCTTTTTTTGTTATTCCTAGCACTTCATTTGTATAACTATAACATTTGTATATCTATTTGTGTGTGTATGAGTAAATATGTGAGTAATTTCAGTATTATGAGAAAGATACTTTAGCACAATAATCTCAGTTGCTAAAATGCAATTTATTTTGAAGTTGTTAACCTGTATCCTATATTTTTAACTATCCTTTCTCCTCCCGCAGTCTTTATTGATATGGGGATTAACCTGGCCAAGTGCAGGATTTGGCCTTGTTGAACTTAATGAGATTCACATGGGCCCACTTGACAAGCCTGTCAAGGTCCCTCTGGATGGCATCCCTTCCTTCTAGCAAACCAATTGCATCACTTAGCTTGGTGTCATCTTAAAACTTTTTGAGGGTGTGCTCAAATCTCATTATGTTGTTGATGAAGGTATTAAAAAACATTGCTCCCACTTCAGACCGTTAAGGAACAGCACTAGTTGCTGGGTTTCAGTGGACACTGAGACGTTGACTATAATTCTTTGGACACAGACATCCAGCCAGTTCCTTATCCATCTATCAGTCCATCCATCAAACCAATATATCTGAAATTTAATGGCAAGAATGTTGTGGGAAAGCATATAAAAGCCCTACAGAAGTCTATGTAGATGACATCTGTAGCTCTTCTCTTGTCCACTGTTGCAGTCACTTCATCACAGAAGGTTACTGGATTAGACAGACACTCTTTTACACAAAAGGCAGAACCCTTGCCCTAAGCCTCCCTCCTTGCCTGTCCCTCCTGCAATGCTCTAGTTGTATGATTCATCTCACCCCATTTCATTGATTTCATAGCTTTTAAGCTGCATAATAGCTTCCAGGGTCTCCTGCTTGTTACCAATATTGCGTGCACTGATGTAGAAGTACATCAGCTGGGCTATTAACCGTGTCAATTTTCTTTGGAGAAACAAGGCCTAATTCTTTTAAGGCGTGTCACAGGTGTTTCCATCTTGATCTGAATCTTATCCTAACAGGATAGATTGATCTATCCTATTAGATCAATCCTAATTCATCTTGATCCAAATATTACCTATTAGCAAGACCCTAGTTGCTCAAAACTCCACCCCCTTCCCCTACTAAGTCTAGTTTACAGCTCTCTGTATAAGTCTGGTCAACTATCTTGTCCTATTTTGTCAGGTGAATACCAATAGTTCCCAGCAGACCAGCTTCTCAAAGGTGGACCCATGATCAGAGAAGCCAAAATCTTGAGTACAACACCAGCCACATAGCCAAGAAGTCACCTTTACAGTTCATTTCTTCCTTTCTAAGGTGCTTCCTCTGACTAGGATGGTAGAGGAGAACACCGCCTGTGCTCTAGACCCTTTTAATTTGCTTTGAGGGACATATAGTCTCTTGATTTTTCTAGGTTGCCTTATTGACCAATCATTGGGTGCTACATGGAATAATAAAAGTGCATTATAATCTGTACGGTTCACCAGACTCAGCAACACCTCAGTGATATTGTGAAAGTGATTTACAGGTAGGCACCAAATTTCTCTAAAGGAGTTGTCTGAATGACAAATGGATGTTTCAGTGCCTTTCAGTAAGAAATGTCTAATTACTAATAATTTACATGTTTTTCTGGTGGCACTGGTTCAGATGCAGTTGAGCAAGTAGGTGTGCCGTATGTAGTTAGCTTCCCCCTTGGTTCCCTCCATTACTCACGTGCTCTTCACTTTCCACCACCAGAGTGCCATATCTGTTAGGTAAGGACGTTTTTGGGAAAATAAGGGGGAAGGTTCTTCCTTCTTCCCCAAACAGAGACAAGGTCCAGTCTTCATCTCATGGCTTACTTGCTTCAGTCAGCTTGAGGTCGAATTCAGGTTAATCTTCCCCTTACACAGCCAAAAGGCAGGACTCTCACTCAGAATGGAGCAGTCCGTGATACCCCATATCAATTTTCCACTCATGTTTCCAGATGATGTGCTGCCTGTTGAACTCCTCTTGTACAGAATTATGGTTTTGAAGAGACCTTCCAGGTGCTGGAGCTCCATGAAACCTGAGGTCTGGATAACTATTTCATAATAATCATGTCTGACTAGATGAACAAAAAGTAATTTCCAGATATTTGTATAATGAAGAATGGCCAGTATCTAAAGGTGACTTAACTGTCAGTAATGTAGTCCAGTTGCACTATGTGCTAAACTAGCTTTTGATAGCTAGCATCTTCTGTGCTTGCAAGCAGAATATTTTAATTTTCGAACTAGTTATATTCAGTAAATAGTTTATTTAAAAAAACGAACAATTTTTATTTGAAAACGCAAGAAGTCTTTTCCAGTGTATTAAAAGAAAGTATATGAGAAACTAAGCTGTATTCTTTTTAAGTTCTTCAAGGATGCAATGATCAGAAACAACCACTTAAGCACAGTAAGCAAAGATAATAGTCCCTTTGTTTAATAACTTAGTTATTTTAAAATATATGTAGGTATTGTTTATCCTGAAAGGCAATTAAAAATAAAAAATAGAAAACTATAGAAAACAATGGCTCACTCTTTCTTTAGAAAAATTGCTAAAGAGTAAACAGAAAAAAGTTAAGTCATTTTTAAATCAAATTTTTCAGCTGCCTGATTAAAATTGTTCATTTAAGTCAGTGAATTTTAATAAAATTAATTTGTCCTACTTTGAAGTAATTATAAGATCAAAGATTCTTTGTTAACAATGACATTGAGTAGCGTTAGTTAAAAGGCTAGATATTCTATGGCTGTCTTCGCAGCACATTTCCCAAAAAGTTTTCTATATAAAAATTATGTAGGTTTATATGAAAGAAGGCTTTTTGTTATGTTTTATTATTCCCTAAGGAGTTGTTTATCCATATATTATTTTAGAATCTGGTCTATTTATATACTTCATTTGGCTTTTATCAGCGTTATATTCTTATTGTTGTCTATCAACCTACATCTTAAGCCAAACATCAGGAGACCTATCATCTCAGCAATGCACTCAGGAAAAGTTAAAGACCTTAAGAAGTTTGGAGTTTTAACAATGAAAAGTAATCAAGTAATCAATTGCTCATCTAATTAGATTTTTCCTAATCCAAGTAAAATTAATTAATGCAACGCTGTATCTTTCTCCTACAGTATACAGGTTGTGCATGTGAGCTTAGAGCCAAAAGAATTGTCTGATCAGTCTTTGAAACAGTTAGAGAATTCACCTGTCTCATGTGAGTGCAATTTTATGTAAAATAATTCTTGTATCTTCAGGGAATTCAGAGAACAGAGGAGAGAATTGGTGGGTCCAGAGCTAGAGTCAGTGTTTCCTGGGGAGACAGAGAAACTAAGAGGGAAAGGGATGCACAGAGAAGACATTTAAGCCATCTCTGAGGACCGTGGCTTACATAGTAATGACTGAGTAGTGACTAGATAGGGCCTCTATGCTTCATATAGCTTAGGTGGGTAGCAGAGCTTGCTTGGAATTGCAGAATACATTAGTGTCGTGGTTTAAATCCAGCCAGACAGCTCGTTCACTCACTCCCAGTGAGTGGTGCTGGGCTGGCAGCCACCGAGGCCCGTGTCCCCCCCCCGCCCAGAGGCTCTCCTCTTCCCTGCTCCCGGAGGGATGGGGAGGAGAATCAGAAGAATGCAACTCCCATAGGTTGAGACAAGAACAGTCCAGCAAACAATGTACAACACAAATCACCATCGCTACCACTACCAACAACTATAAGAGAAAATAAGAAGGGAAGAGAATACAATACCACCCGCAGAAAAACGAGTCTGACCCCAAGGACCCGGTGTCCTTCCAGGTAACTCCCAGTTACGCCACCAGGCATGATGTGCTGTGGTATGGAATACCTCTTTGGCTAGCTTGGGTCAGGTGTCCTGTCTCTGCTTCCTCCCGGCTTCCCCTCCTCCCTGGCAGAACATGAGCCTCACAAAGTCCTTGGTCAGGGTAAACATAACTTAGCAACAACTGAAAACATCGGTGTTATCAGCACTGTTCCCAGGCTGAAAGTCAAAACACAGCACTGCACCAGCTACCAAGAAGGAGAAAAATTGACTGCTACTACTAAACCCAGGACAGTTAGAAACTGCAAATAAGCTGTGACTAAAAACTGAATTAAAAATCATAAGACACTAAAGAATTGGGCTCTAGTGTAAGATCTAGTGATCATCATATTGGAAAGAGAAATCCAAGAACAGACTGTAACCATAGGTCTTCTTTTTTTTTTTTTTTTTTCTCCAGAAGTTTTTATGATTAGTTACTTATTTTTGCCATGAAAAAGGCATCAGGATAGAAATGCACTGAAAATACAACAAGCCACAGATCCTGCCACAAGCAAAAAACAAGTTTTACGTTGCATCCTTCCTATTGCCTTTGATCTCAATATAGATTTTTATGAAGAAAGATTATGTGTATAATCTTCATCTTTTGACATCTTCTATTACACAGAAGTAATTGTAATACTATTGCTTTCTTGGTCACTAACATAGGAAAAGAAAGACCCAAATCCAGTTCATACTTCCAGAGGGAGAGAATATTGAATGAGCTCTGTTTCTATTTGAGCTATGAAACTTATGAGAATCTAGTTTACAAGGACTTTTTCTCATTTTCAGATAAGAAGACCAAATGAACTCTTAACCACCGTGAAAGAAGGAAAAATAAAGCAAAACAAAACACTACACTGCTCCTCTTCTCTATTCTGATTTCCCATACTTTGCACAATAGTTCATCTGGGAGTTCTAACAAGACTGCCATTTCTTATGAAATGACTGCCAAAAGTGTAACAAATTATTTTACACTATTACAAAATAACAGGTTTTGTATTTCTATAAGCAATAAAACTCAGTTCCAGATCTTACTCTTTGACATGTTGTTTAAGATCTCACCAAAATCCTACAAATGTATGTGGTATTAACTGGAAAAAGAAATCAGTTTCTCAGCCTAGACTGCTTTTCTAGGAAGACTATTACAGAATTATATATAGAAAACAAAGAGTTGGATAGCTTAATTTAGCTGCATAGTTGTTGGTCAAATACCCAAGTGGAACAGGACTTAAAAGAACAAACTTCTGAGCTAACAATAATAGATACCCTAATCAACTATTAAAAAAAATCTATTCTTGATTTAATACTAAATAACATGTTTTTGCTTTAATACTAAGTAACATATAGTTGTTGTCTTTGAACTCTTTAATTTAATGAATAAGAGAACATCAAAGCTACAAAGCAACAGTATGTCTACATTAAACATCTTTAGGAAAGGGACTCTACCAGAATTTAGACAGTACATTTTAGGAAAGAGCTGTAAAACATGGAGAAGCTTATCAAGAATGCCCTGATATCAAAGGAGAAGAAATTCAAATCTCTGATGTCTATTGAAAAACTGTACCATGCAGTCAAAAGCATGCATTTTATATAAAATAGACATGAGAGGGTCAAGAAAGGCATAATAAAGTTGTGCAGGAAATCTATCAGTTCATTGAAGCAGCAGGCAATAACTGGAATGAAAGAGGGCATTATACATTAGGTAAAACATTTTTCTTTGTATTTTTTTTACCATAATGTTACTTACATATCCACCTTGTACAAATATATTTCAGGTCTTAGAGTCAATACAAGAAGAGATTGCTGTGTCAAAACAGACTATATTTGAATGAAACTATACCTGAGTGAGCAAGTATTCTGAGAGCAAAGGCTATGGTAGCAGAAGAAAAAAGTCATCAAACTGATAACAGACGTGTACAATTCATTTGATACCTGGTTTTAGAAATGTAATTTAAAACTATATAAGGAACCCTTAAAATAGTTGAGGTGTATCACATGACAGGGTTGAGCCAATTTAATAAACTAAATTCATACTGATTTAGTTAGGTGGTTTAACTTCCGTGTGTCCAAAATCAGTTCCACAGATTAGGAAAATATTGTTGCTCTAGTTTTAAAATACACTAAGATGATAAAAGGAATTAAAAATCAAACTGCTCTTCTTTATTGTCCAGAAAACTGTCTGGAATATGCAGTAAAAGTAGAAATGCAAATGTTACATTCAAAGAAATTAGAACCTTTTTCTCCAATGTGAATTCAAACCAAATTAATAATTCCAAGGAGAAGGGAAATGGGAAAGGAGAAAGGGGAAAAAATTCTTATATGTTATGTTAAAAAAAAAAAGTTTAAGATTATACCAGACTGAATAGTTTCAGAGAGAATTAAAGCCAGCTGAAGTTCACCAGAGTTACAGATAAGACCTAAGGGTTGCAAACTCTAAGACAAAGGTGAAGGACTGATAATCACTACATTTATGACTCCTATTAGTGTGACCAAAATGCTCAAGAAATGCATTGAGCAGAGCACTGTGTTCATCATTTTACACTATTGCTTGCAAGTAAGTTAAAATATGTTGTTCTAAAGAATTATTTTTAGGTAGCAGAAGTTCAAACATTTGCCAGATTAAAAGACCCACCCAGAAAATAAAAGTGAACTGAATGCAAACCATATGTCTGAACTGGGAGAGAATAAACTGCTGAGCATGGGAGAAGAGAACTTTCAGAAATTAAGATGTTTTTGCAACTGTAGATGGTGTGTCTTGATTTTCAGTTCCATCTTTCCTGTGAATGTGCAAGCCCTCCATTCAGCTGGTATTCAACAAAGGAACTCAGCCGATCCCTTTTTTTAAACATTTACTTTTAGCTGTTCTAGAAATAATGTGGGTGTGTCATTTTGGAAGTAAGGGAAGTGTAATTGTGGCCTGGGTTCAGCAGTACAATGAATTCATTGTAATTGAACCTAAATTATTGAAATAAAGCATATTATTAATATGCAGAAATTGCGGGAATGAATAAGAAACAATATGAAGAGAAATGAAAATGGTAGAGAAGAGCTAAAGAGCTATTTATTTTAGGTCTCTTTTAAAGCTGCTTACCATCCACTCATTTAAGCAGGCATTTTTACAAACAGCAATCTCTTTTCCTGTATTTAATACATTTCAGCTGTGAGAAAGGGTTCTATTACAAAGGTTCCATAGATCTGAGTAAAATCCCAGGGTAAAGATTGAATGGGAAAGCATAAAAAAAGAAAGATTGAGAGAAGGTATTTATCTAGATGGACTATATCTGAAAGGACTCACTATAAACTCTATCAGTGGGAGATTCACACCCTTTAGGAATAATACAGCAAGGTATTTCAACCTGATCAACATTGCTCTTATCACATTATTACCAGAGTTTAGATGATATAATACTTTTGTGTAGATGACAGCACAGAAAAACAGTTAAATCAGAAATAAAATAATCTCTTGAGCTACCACAGTCCTCTATATATTTATCTTACCCTATATATGTAGACAATATATAATATCTAGATAATTCTGATGTCCATTATGTTTACATCTCTGACCACAAAGGAAAAAAAGAGATCAGTGTATTTACTGGATATACCATTCTACAGTTTGACTTAAAAAAAGAAATAAAACCAAATCACCTTGGTTGGTATTTTTTGACATATGCATAAAATATTTTGTAAAGATCAAAACCCACTATTTATCTTTTTTTATTCATTCTTGTCTGATCCTTTTACCAGATTTCTGTTATTAAAATATGATGATACATCAATGCCATGAAACTTCTGAGTTTTTTCACTGATTGATAAAAACATAGGCTTGTGTTTGTTCCACTAATTCCCATGAAATAGTAATCTATTCAGACAGTAATTTCAATTATAACGATGTAATAGTCAGTGAACAAGTTTCATTCCCTTATACAAATCTAGCGTAGACTCAGTGATGAAGCCTCTTCACTTTCAGAATAAACTAGACATATCATTCGTATATGAACCTTTTTCTGATCTCTGGAAAACGGATATTTCTCGTACAAAGTGAGAAATCTTAGAAACATGACTCTTGGACTGTAAACACTGATTTAATTCTCTTTCCTAGATACAGTAGTACTCAACACCTTGAGACAACTGAGTCTGAGATGAGAGTAGCTGCCTTATTCACCTGCCCTGTACATATAATTCTCCATTCTCACCTGTACCTTGGCTTTATGCCTTTGTAATTCATGAAATCTCCTGAACTCTGAAACGTCTTCCTTATTTTGAAGTAGCAAATTAAATTTTTCTGTGCTTATTTTATTTTTAAAATCTGTTTCACAGTTACCATTTCCCTTCTTACTAATGTAAAGGATGTGAGTCTCTAGTGCATGGCCTGTGAAGATCTTGTGAATATCCATTATTCCTTAATAACATTTTCATGGGAATTGTGCTTGCATCTAAATAAAAAATGAAAATATAAATTCAAGTATTTAAAGTTGCTTTTTAAATTAGAACCAAATGCAGAAGGTAAATGTGGTAATTAGAAGTGGTAAATGTAAATTAGAAGTGGTAAATTAGTGGTAAATTAGAAGACCAAGAGATATAAACTGAAACTTCACATTATGTATCTCATCCTACTAGCTTACCAGATTATACTAAGCCTTCAATTTTATGACTAATTTCTTGATATTTAGCATCTTCAAGCATAAGGCCAAAATGTTGATTAAACTTTCTACTTGTTTGCAAGCTCAAGAAACTACACAAGCTCTTCTGCAGAAACAGACATAACAGTGAAGCTCCACTGTTCATATAATGTCCTGCTAAGAAATATTTGCATATTTTTGTAATCCTTGCTTTGGTAAGACTTTCACATTTCAGTTAAGTCCTGACACTTAAATAAATAATACAT
Organism: Neopsephotus bourkii; assembly: GCF_033783945.1. NCBI lineage: Eukaryota > Metazoa > Chordata > Aves > Psittaciformes > Psittacidae > Neopsephotus > Neopsephotus bourkii. The sequence continues at coordinate 3,767,890 of NW_026901872.1, read as the reverse complement.
TCAGAGTGGAAATATTACTGTCCTCTAATTTAAAATGTAAGATAATATGAGCTGACAATGGAATGCAATGCAAGAGGATCCAAAATGAGACACGTACTCGCCCTTCAATAGCAAAACCTTTCAAACCATCATCAAACCTTTTTTTCTTTTCTTTTTCTGTCATACAGTAGTTCAGGGTATTATTGTTCAACAACTTGTAATTTACACAACAAAACAAATGTTAGCAGCCATGTCAGTATCCTGTATCTGATAATCAAATGTTTTCACATCAAGAGAGAGTATACAGCTGTGTGATTTGAATAATTAAATACATTTATTTAAATAAACATAAAATAGATTTGGGGGGATGAAAAGGACAGCTGGAATGTCAGTGTATGAAAATAAAACGAGATCATTACCACCATATACTGCAGGAATAGAGGAGGATGAAAACTAACTGTTCAGCCATAATGATTTCAATGGGGTCTATATGTGGAGAGATGAAAGGAAAAGTTCACTAACAGATGCCTAGTAAAACAGAAACAGTGTGAAAGCAGCTGAATGTGGTAATACTTAGAGAAATGAAAGTATAAATGCTTCAGAAAATAAATACAAACTAAATCTTTCTTTGCTTAAGGCAGAGCATAACCAGAAGATAAAATACACTTTTTGTCAATTCACACCAGAGTCACTGGTCTCTTTTGAGCATTGAGGCTAATGAGGCAAGTAGGAGAAAATTGTGATGGGTCTTGCATGTCAGTATTGTTGAGCTTGGATTATTGTGTAGAACTAAATCACATTTTCTACAGAAAAATCTTTCAAATAATGGCAGGATTCTATTACAGCCAAGATTATGAAATTTTGTTTTAGAATGAAGACTTCCTGAGCTTTTTTAACCATAAATAGATATGCATTATGTCAACTCCACAAACACACACCCTTTTTAATGTAGCTACATATTACTTATGAATATCAGTTCAGATGGGTCATGTTTTATATAAACAACAAAATGAAGGTGAACACTTTTCCATCTTCTAAGTAACTGCTTATTATTTAATTTGGTGTTCTGCAGATCTATGAGATTTATTTCAGCATTAGCTTAATTATCTTCATAACGATTTATAATTTTGTACCATACATATTTTCAATGGATTTGGAAATAATCAGTAATAAGACTCTCACATATAAAGCAAAGGAGGCTATACATATTATAATTATAAATGCCAAACTGTGATTTTTGCACACACTTGTGAACAGAAGTGTTAGATTATGTAAACTAAGTAGTGATGTTCTTTATATATTTAACCATGTGATTAAGATGTGTTGTGGTTTAATTAGTCTTCTTTATCACAGGAGCTGGAGTAAAATCAGCTCTTCCACTCCATCTGGGAACCTGCTCATAGGAGACTGAAGCTGCAGCTTTCATGGGATGATCATCCTTGACCTTTGTTTTCCTCTTCAATTCATGCACTTGTTCCTCAGGAGCTGAAGTAGGTTTTCCATCCCACATTCTCATGTCTTCTCTGTTATCTCACAGGTAAAACCACAGGGGGGCCCTTGGCATATACTTCCTATGTCTTCTCTCTCAAGCAGTAGGATGTCTTTTGTAACAGCTGAGACTGGGGTTGGTGAAAGCATGGGGCTGGGTAAATTGGAGAGATCATCTCTCAATCGTTTGAACTCCTGGGACAGTTTTTCCACAGATGAAATGATGGAAGGGGTGAGATTGTTTTCAAGCTCTTGGAGTTGATTAATCATTTCATCCACTGTTGGTGGTACTATGTCATTCCAGGTTATTTCTGCCAATGAGTGGGCATATGGTGATGGTGCACTCTGTGTAAATTTCTGCCACAATGGGACGTGTACATTCAACTTTATCTGGACCTACAGATGCATTCTCAGCATCCGGCCTGCAATAGATCATGTCTACAGTGGCTGATTCCCTCAGAGACTGGGTGCCTTTCTCTAGAGTAGTCCAATTGGCCAAACAATTCATAGCATCATCCTTGTATGGCAACCTTTCTTTCACAGCTGCCAAGAGCTATCCAAAGACTGAGGGACTGTTTCTCTTTTGCAATTGTTTTGTCAATTTTCCCTTCCCTCACAAATGATCACAGCTGCTTGGCTTCCCTACCTTATAGTTCGTGACCTTTGGCCCCATTGTCCCAACATCGGAGCAACCAGGTGATGATGTGCTCCCCTGGATGACAGGAAAAAATTTTCGTGTATTCTGTAGCTCGGTTGAGGTCCAGGGTCAAGAGGTCACTTCTTCTTCTTCCTCTTCCTCTGATCCACATAATAACTCTTGATCAGATGCTGTCCCATGTAGTCAGTGCATTGATTCTTCATCTTTCTTCACTGTGCAGGTTGCTTTTTGTGCCTCTTGTTTGCTTTTCCCCTTGCATACAGAGGCAAGCAATATTGGCACTAATTGGTGCTTTGATTTAGCTGCAGTGATTATCACTGTGGTTGGAATGGCTGCAGTATCTGTTGTTGGGGTTGGTGCAGCTGCTGTGCTTGGGAGTTGAGTAGCATCAGCAGCTACACTGTTGCTGTCAGGGTTTGGGCAGCTGCTCTATTTGTGCTGGGGTGGGCGTAGTTGCTGTGCTTGGTGTTGGAGTAGCTGTATTGTCTGCTGTAGTCAGAGTTTGAGGGCTGCTGTACTTGTCACTGGGGTTGGTATAGCTGCTGTATTTAGAGTTGGAGTACCTCCGTTGTCTGTTGCTTTGCCATCAGATCCAGAGACATCTTTTTGCCTTTGAAGGTGCTGGATAGTGTTGAACTGGGCTCTGTAAGCTTAGGCCAAGCCCCAGCACATTGCCATGATTTGTCCCTGTCTGGTATGACCAGGATGACAACACACCTCATTTAAGTGTTTTACTAATTTTTCTGGATTTTGCACTTGTTCAGTGAAGTTCCAAAGCACTGGAGGGGCCCAGTGGACTAGATACTTGCTCATACTGTCCCACACACCCTGCCACTCATGACTGTCCAGCCTCGGGGAAAATCTCTTGGTTCTCCTATACCGTTATCTAACCCTAGACAAGACCCAAACCTGACTCTGCTTAACTTTTGATAACAGATGAAATGTTGTGGGCAAAACACACTCTGTATGTGTGCCAATATGCTGATCCCCATCACAATCAGCAGGCAGGTCTCAAGGGTACCCAAAGGTCATTCAAAACCCTCAGAACTCTCAAATGATGCTGTGAACGGTCTGGTGGGGGAGCTGTGAGCGTAAGGGAATGTCTCCATAGATTGACCACCCAAGGAGGAAAAAAAAGTTGTGTAATTGCTAAACACTTCCATTATATACCTCCCAAAGTATAGAGGTGTTGACCACACTGGGAAATCAAGACAGATCAGTTTCATGATCTGGCTATTGTATTACAATATTGTCTATTGTATTACAAGTCATTACCATAAAGTACAGCAAAACAAGAACCTTAGCCCAAGCCCCAGAGCTGACAACACCAAACCAGTAAATACTGTCTGTAAGTAAGGTACAACATGCTGAAACTCTGAGATCAAGAGCAACAACTTTTAGAGCCAATAAATCAGCATTGTGACAAGTGACTCTTAATCCGAAACAATAAATGCTTATCACAAATTAGATTCAGCGCACTCTGGTCAGACCTGTCAGAATCTCAACTCTGCATGCTCCATGTTGGGAGCTACGAAGAACTGTCATGGTTTAAGCCCAGCTGGTAACTTGGAACCACGAAGCCGCTAGCTCACTCCCCCTCCTTCCTCCACCCACTCCCAGAGGGATGGGGAGGAGAATCAAAAGAATATTACTCCCATGGGTTGAGATAAGAGCAGTCCAGTAACTAAGGTATAACACAAACCACTGCTGCTGCCACCAATAATAATAATGATGAGGGAAATAACAAGGGAAGAGAATACAACCACTCACCACCCACTGACCAATACCCAGCCCAACCTGAGCAGCAATCTAGCCCTTCCAGGTGACTTCCCCCAGTTTATATACTGAGCATGCCATGCTGTAGTATGGAATACCCTTTTGGCTAGTCTGGGTCAGGTGTCCTGTCTCTGCTTCCTCCTGGCTTCCCCTCTTCCCTGGAAGAGAATGAGACTCTGAAAGTCCTTGATCGGAGTAGACATTAGTTAGCAACAGCTAAAAACATCGCTGTTAAGCAGCATTGTTCCCAGGCTGAAAGTCAAAACCACAGCACTGCACCAGCTACTAACAAGGAGAAAAATGCTATAGCTGAATCCAGGACAAGAAGCCTCTTAAAAGCAAACTGGAAAGCACATTCCTGAGTGGCAAGTCACCTGGACAACAGGCAAATAGAAAGTTCAAAGTGCAGGGATGTTTCTGAGCTGTTCCAGTTTTCTGGAGATAAAGCTACTTTTCCCACTAGAGATTGAGTTGTCATCAAACAGGTGTCTAACAAAGCATTATTTGCCATCTGTAACCATGCTTTTAAATAAAAGAGGGCAAGAATAAACTACTGATCTGCAGGCTGAGTTTCAGGGTGTGGCTTATATCCTTGACATTGCTTATAGGTACCTTCTGTACTAATTTCTTTTTTAGGAGAGCCATCAAAAAAAAACCAACACAACAACCTAGAACAAACAAACAAACAAACAAACAAACAAAAGAAAAGCAAACAAACAAAAACAAAAAAAAACCACAACCAAACCCCCAAACCAAAACTCAGAAAGTTAATTTTAAAACAACAGCTAAATAACCAGTTAAGAACCAGTTACAACTGTGCACATCCATGCCCCTCTTCATTAGAACTATCAATGTACCTCTTCGTTATTTGTAGATCAAGCAGGGCTAAAGCTCAAATTCTAACACTATCACAAAATCATTCATGCTTTTTGGCTTCTATTGTGCTTCCTGGAACGTTTTTACCGAACTCAGTGCCTAGTTAGAATCCAGGATGCAATATGGGTTGGCACAGTTTCTGGCAGAAATTATGGGTAGGATTATTGTTTTGGGAAAGTGGAGAACTGAACACAGTGTGAACCCCTAGGACACAACCAAGCACCTTTCATGTTCTCATGCCACAGTCTGACACTGTACAAATAAAGAAGTTTCTTATATAAACCAACTACTGCTAACAAAAGTTTCCTTTTTTTTTTTTTTTGTAGCCCCAGGCGTTACTCTTTGCAGGACATTATTAACTGGGATTAATAGTTACAGCATAATAATAACTCAGGGAAATTTTTAAGGCTTTTGTGTGTATGTAACTGTAGCTGCATGAATATTCATGTCCAGGATGCCATAGTGTACAATCCTGTATGAACACTGCTAACAGTCTCAGTTCCCTTGATATTTCAGTAGCCTATTGTTTCATTCTCTTCTGTTATACTTCTCAAACTATTGCTCAGTGCCAATCAAAATTCTTCAGGAACCTTCAGCATTAACCTTGACAAATCTTTCTTTGGAAGCAGAAAATTAGAAGGTTTATGTTTATCAGACTTACCTCATACCCAAAAGACCCAGAATATTTGATTTTTTTTTTTTTTAAGCAATACAGTGGTAACACAGCTAGTCATGCCTTTGGGTGTATGCAAATTCTCCAGACTACTACTTTTGCACATCTTGTTTGTTCAAATCCCTTTTATTTCCACCTATATTTTCCCTGACCACTTTTTCATTATGTCAATTACTGACAGAATGGTATATGTGACATATATCTAGAAATACGTTTATTTTGTTAGCTCTATTATTTTAATGTCAAAATGCAGGTATGAGATAAACAAAAGCGTGAAATCTGGATTTTCTTCCCTCCATAACTGAAAGGGAAAAAGTGAGAAGCACCTACTAAAATTACTTACGTTTTCAGCTTACTTATTCTCATATGAATAAGGAATTTCATTCAGTAACAAAGAAAATAGTTAGTGACATGTTTCTCGTGTGACTTTATAGAACCTTGTAATTCCTTTAGAATTTTAGTTGATTAAAAGGGAAACAGACACAAGAGACTTCCTGTTGAAGCTTTTCATTACATTAATTGTGCTGCTTTGTCTGATTGCTCAGGACTTCTGACTTACATACATACTTTCTATTAAAAGTAACTGGCTTTAGATTACTATTATTACTGAGATAAAATCTACAGTGATTAGGTGACAAATGTGCAGCTACATTTATTGGTGTCTAGGGAAAAGCTGATAGTTCTATAATACAGTAGCTACTGAAATCAACCAGCCTCAGTGATGGGTGGATTGGGCTCTTCAAAAGCTGTGATCCAAATTGATTTCAATATGGTGGTAAACTAAGATTTTTATTTATTTTTATCCAGTACAGAGTGTCCTTTTAATCTGGCAGTTCTTTCGGGACTCAGGGTGTATAAAATTAAGAGAATTCTAATTTTCTTCACATAGCTAAGTGCCAAAGGAACAAAACAACAATGTTCTGGTACAACAGTGTTCTGGTATTGTCTACTTAACAACGGCAGCAAAAAAAAAAAAGGAAGATGAGAAGATGTGCTTCAGCACATACTAGGAACTTGAGAAACATCACACATAGAGCAGGAAGGCTGTGTTTTGGCCAATATAAGTGTCACGGCTTGGGTACCATGCCTGAGATGCTATTATTAGATTGGAAAACCAGAGTTTTGTGGAACATGTTACAATCTTGTCTTTACTTTGCTACATGAGCATATATTATACAGCGATGTGAAAAGTCTCTGATAAGTTTTGAAGTACTGAAAATTATCAGAAATAAACATAAATTTCATTCAAATTGGAAGATATGGCCAGAAGTGGCAGAAACCTAATCAAGCTAGCAATGGTCCATGAAGTATTTGAGCTCAGAATTCAACTAATCAAATAACATTTATATATCTCAAAAGCCAAGAAATATATTTCCATATATGTTATAATTTCAGTTTCATCATGTTAATAATCTGTGGACAAACTCTAGCAGGAATATAAAAACCAGGGATGGTATTTTGGAGTGTAAATACTGGATTAAAATGAAGAGGTAAGAAATCTAATCGTCTTGCCCTTTCCAGAATTCTGCAAAGCCAGTCATACTGAACAGATGCATGCAGAGAGTTGAGTTTTATTGAGGTCCAGGCTTCTTTTCAGGACCTGGAAGGGCTGGCAGTTTTCATTGCCAATAGATATTTGCTGATAAGCTGTTATATTTTGGCTAAAATTTGTTGCTGGTTTTACTCTATGCTTAGGGATTACATTTTTTTTATTAACTGGTGGCAGGATGCCTCATCTCTTACGTAGATTTTGAAGGAACATTTCTGCACTGTAAGTATAGAAACAAAACCTGCTCATTTATGCTGTACAATAATCTGAGAGAATGCTCATATTGGACTGAAGGGTAGAGGGATCACACATATGAACTACAACTAAAAGAGATCATTAAATTAAAGACTCCCTTGGCCCTGATACAACATTTCGAGCCACTTCCATGCTGTTCTCATGTTATAATTCTTAGGTATATTAATTGTGAAGGAGGTGCTCTCTGTAGGCCATTGAAACTTCAAATTTAGGACCTTAGTCAGGTAACTGTCTTACAGATTTTTAAGAGAATTTTCCCAAGTAGTTTTCTAACAAAGGCTCTTCCTCACATATGCAAAAAATATATAAAATTTTCCATATTATATGTGCATGGTGAGATGATATATCTGATCTCGCAGTATATCAGTGCAATTCTGCTCACATTACAAATGGCAATATCCAGTTTAATTTTATTAGTCAATAGATGTTTTTCATTGATATCCGGAGATTAGGGCTTGTTCCTGAAAATATAAATTGTTCTTATGACCTTACACTTTGAGTCTAATCACACACCAAGGCCAAGCCAAGCCTTTACTGAAAGGTTTGTTGATTATGAATACACTAGATATTTTCATTATTTTGCTAGTACCTCAAATAATTAAGACAAGAAACAAGTGTGAAACTCTAACTATCAGTCTTTCCAATTACATTAAATACAAATAATATAAGCCCTGAAAGAGCTTATGTACTCAGTAAACATTACATATAATATGGAAAAATAGTGGGGGACGGAAATAAAACACAATAATATTGCAAGGATGTAAAAATTGCCATCTCAGTTAGATTAGGTCAGTATTCTTTTACCGATGCTCACCAGCCTCTGGAACTTCATAGATGCTTTCTGGTTCTACCTTTATTATGTAGAGGTCAATTCAAGCCACAGACCTTTAAATTGTTTTCCCAGTTTTTTGTTATTGTTTCTTGCCCTTAACGCTGTCATTCACTCTGGATATTTCTAGTATCCACAGCAATACTGAGGCTTGCTAAAAATCTTGATTCTTAATTCTGTGGAATACTGGACAATTTATATAGCAATTTACAGACATGTCAAAATGGTATTCTAATTTAAAATCCTAGAAGAACAAGTATGGAAAGGTGGAGATGGATCACTAGCTCTGTACACTTTATCTTTCATCTCTGTCTTTTGTTGAGTGTCTTCTACAATTGTGGGTACAGAGAAATGCCCACAAAAAAAAAATAAGAAAAAAAATTCTAGTGAAATACAAAAAGAATACCTGGGCCTACATATATATTGGCTATTGAAATAGGCATAACATCAGACTTTGTTTTCCTTTTCGTTGCCCTATCCTAGCACCCCCCAAAAAAAATTATCAAGAAAAATATACAGTATGTTATTCTGGATTCACATACACCAACACTGCTGTGATGTAATTAGGAAAACTTGCATATTTTAAAAATACCTGGGTAACAGGGTAGTTATGCCCCTGTACAAGAAAGATAAATACCATACATGGAAAATATTCTACATGAAATTATTTCCCAAAAATGATAGATTGATTATAGTTATTGTTTGGACAATTATATGAACTACCTTGTAAGTACTTATTTATTTTTACTAGAAATGCTCCTCAGAAATGTGCAATTTGTTATAAAATTTGTGAAGTAAAAGGTCTGAATGACACACACACATGCATATATATACATATACACGCATATATACGTGATATAGATATATATGATTCTTGTTTTTTCTGTCTCTGAATTTCAGACATTTTACCTTCTGCAGACTGCAAGAGATTTTGTTTATAGTGTTCATTTTTTGTTATGTGTCTTCAAAATATATCCAAGGATTTTTTACTAAGGGCTTTAACAATTAAAGTCTGAAAAAAAAAATATTTGTGTAAAAGTTTGGCTATATTTTCATTAAACTGGTTTTCACTGCTTTTCTGTGTATGATTTGGTGATGTAAAAATATAGTGCCCTTACATACTAAGTGACTTTTCCAAGCAGTGAAACTAGTGATTTCATGGGATGACTAAGTTCAAGATTCTATCTCCTTGAAATTTGTTTCCAGGATGTTAACTGCAAAGCAAGTTATATATAGCAGTAAATGCATGCTTAATTTGTGCAGAAATCATGGTGTGATGAATACAATTAAGAGCCTCGGAGGGAATAATTATATTACTGCATAAAGCTGGTGGATCTCAAATTGCTCAGTGCCTGGACTTTAAATTGGCCTGCGTTCCCTTTCTGAAAGTCATTCATAGTAGTAACAAAACTGCAGTCAGAAATGGGGTAGTTTCAAAGTCATATAAGTATATTTACTCATCTGCTGCAAATGACAGAGCCTGGAAAATGGAAACAGCATTTAGAAGTAAATGAAGAAAAAGTTAATTCCATTAAAAATATATGCAAACAATTACAAAACTAAAGTATAATAAACACTGTATTTCAAAGCACTGTTTCATGAAAAAACAAATTACAAAATCTTAATGATACCATTTTCTTTCAAACATTTTGTAGTTTTTACTTTGTCTTTCCAGTCTATCACAGGTACTACCAAGAGTCTTTAATGAACATCTGTATATTGAATTAAAAGCCATAAACATACCCTAAGTCTAAAATCTGACTAGTAGACAATTGTCCATATCAGAGAGTCACCTAAAGTATGTTCTAACCAAGACCAAGAATAATGCAACCAGATTCTATCATCTTAATGGCCAAGCATAATTTAATAGGCTGATATAGGGTCATATGAACTAAAGCATTGTTCATAATAAAGACAATTTTGTAGCATTGTAGAGCTCATTGTTCAGTTTTTGTCTCTTTTTTTGTTATTCCTCAATTATTGAGCATCTAGCAATAGTCTTACAAGAGGTTCACTTGACACTGTGACCTAACCAGAAATTCCTGAGCACAGGAATTACATCAGCTGCTGCAGTTCATTTAAGATTTGAGGTTTTTAAATTTATTTAACTTCTTCCAGCATTTGGGAAACATTTTCTTATTCTTTTACTTCTTTTTATGCTTGTAAAATGCATACTATAGGAAACATGAAATGGTGTATGCTGTACTAGAAAAAGAAAAAAAATAGCAACAAATATAATAGTGACTTGTTGTAAGGTCAACAGCTGTAAAATACATCCCAAGGGAGAAAAAAAAAAAGTATTGAAATCTAAAACTGTGATTATGATGTGAAAATAAGAGCTATGGGCATTTTTCCTTAACTGTGGTAAATTTTCTTTTCCCTGGACAGTATTTTGTAAAACTCTTACTTGGAAACTAGACATGTTTCTACCCTTGATACATTCTATTTTTTTGAGAAAATATAATATTGCATCTGTATCATCAGGCACCCTCTTTATATGAAAAGATACATAATTTTAAGAACTATCGTATCATAGATGATGATATAGAACACAGGTACTAGTAGTTTAAAGATAAAACTAGAGCCATGAAAGCTATGGCTCAAGGTTTTGTATATTCAAAGACATCACAGTAATGCCAGTTACATCATCATAACAATGAGAAGAGTATGACTCTTAGCTGTTAACAGGATGTCATAATGGTGTCTATTGCTATTTTTCTGTTTCCCACATAAAATCAACAGTGAATGAGAAGCTGGTTAAGGACCTCATGTTAGAACTTTATCAGATCAAATCTGTGCTTTGGATTTCATGCTTTTATAAAAACTTGATACAAAGCTTATGTTGTGGTAATGGAAAGCCTGTCTCAAATTTCCTGAATTGTTGTTTTAGCAGAGTTAAACATTTCAAGTACACTGGTATGCCATTGAAAAAAAAATCCTCATTCATTACTTACATAATAAGCTGCTTTTTCTGTGTGAATATATTTTACTATTTGAGAAAGAGTAACTGTAATAATTACACACAATATGTAAATATTTTATCATTAATAATGTTGATGCTTTAGATCAAAACAAATTAATATTTCCTTTCTTATTAGAACTAGGAATTTCTAAGGTTTTAAATGTCAGTTCATAGAATCATAGAATCATAGAATAGTTAGGGTTGGAAAGGACCTTAAGATCATCAAGTTCCAACCCCCCTGCCATGGGCTAGGACACCTCGCTCTAAACCATATTACCCAAGGCCTCATCCAACCTAGCCTTGAACACTGCCAGGGATGAAGCATTCACAATCTCCCTGGACATTCTTATTTTATGCTCATGAAGAGTCATATTAGAAAACTTTACATTTCCAAAAATTATTTTTATACAGTTTATTAAAAAAAGAGGATTGCAAATTGATAAAAAGGTATATGTAATTATCTCCAAACTGAAGTCTAGTATTTGAGCCACAGCAGAGCTGATCTGTACACTAATACGCAACCCTCACCTTTCTAGACTTTGAAGGGATTTAGTTTAGCTATTATTTCAGGACACATCTTTTCATTTTTATTATACGAGCAGGTTTCAGAAATGAAACATGAGTGCATAAGCCTTCTCCATCAGTATTTGAACAAACTATGACCATTCTTACTGTTTCCTTTCCACTTAACATGAAAAATATAACTAAAACCAATATCAAATGTTAAATTTTAATTGGTATGAACCTACTTGATTCACATCTTTTTAATCTGCTTGTTCTTTGTGCTGGAGAAGATGGCCAATGCAATGTGGCATTCACCTTTATGCCTACAATCTCATGCTCTCCCCACATCTTCGCAGAGGAAAAAAGTCTTCAAGCTACAGTCCTTAGAGAAAGACAAATCAAATTTAGCATGTACAGCATCCATTTAATCACTGTTTTATTCAACACCTTTACATGGATAAAACTTACATCCAGTGGGATAGCTAGGAAACAGTGGTCTCCAGATGAGCTGTAGAAGCTGCACAATATCACAAGAACAACCATGCTTATAACTAAGATTTCCTTTAAAGTCACATAAAATCAAAATGATACCCAAATTAGCTGCATATTGATTAAAAGGCTCCTATCAACCACTCTTGGTAATTCAAAATGAGCACAAGGGATGTTTTAAAATATATTCCAGATGATACATTTTAATTTTTCTTCTCTTTTTAAACAGAATCATCCACAAGTAAATATCATCTAATTGACTTTTTTTTGGGGGGGGGTAGTGTGGTGTTAAGTGGCAAGTGTCTGCTGGTGGCATGTATTTTTAATAAGCATTCTCTGTATCTCAGTATAGGAGAGTTCTTGACTTCATTTCTGAAAAGTATTCACAGTGCCCAGATGTTAAACCATAGAAATTCCTTTCCCAACAGTAGCATCTGTCTCATTGGCAGTCTCTACTCACTGTTTTGTTTGCTTTGCTGCAGTTCTCTTTAAGCTGTGAAAAGATTAGGATACTGATGTGATATCTTATTCACTAGAATCCCATTGCTTTTAGCTAACTCGTGGTTTCTGTTCTGTAGCATTTCCAAACAAACATCTACATAACAACAGAAATTCTCCCAAAGATCTCTGCATGAACTGAAAGCAATGGGGAAAACAATCCAAATTATTTCCCCAAGGATAAGACAAAACGAGTACTTTTCAGAACAATCTGGGAAAGGGATGGAAAAGAAAAAAAAAAAAGTTAGTATCTAATAGATATTTTATTATTATAATGTGATTCAAATTTTCAGTAATTTACATATATTTTTTAATAAATTTCAGATAAATTGCTTTATTTTCTCCTCAAGCAGGATTCACTTTGTACAAAGAAAGTTGGGATCTTCCTTATATCCTACTTCTAGGAATACCTTATAAGATACATGCATACCTTCATGTTGGATGAAGCTGCACCATCAGATACCATATAAACATAATAGAAAGTAATTTTAGAACTTTATGCAATAAGTTTTGAGGAGAAGGATAAGAATGGACAAAATTTTATTGGCTACACTGAAGTAAATTGCCAGCCGCATAGGGGATCCCCACAAAATGAGGGGTTTGACTCAGACTCCCCTTTGTATATGCTGCCTTCCTTTTATGCTCACATGGCTCTTTGAGGATGAACTTCAGTATAGTTTAAGAACTTTTCCGCTAGGTCAGATTTCACCTGTGAATATTTAGTTCAGTTATTTTGATATTAGATATAAAATTCTCATGTATGGAAACCATTGTTTGTTTTCTTACTTAAAAGTATATATAAAACCTGTAAGTTTAGAACTCAAGACTGTCTTCTTTTAGATCCCATAATCTTAGCTTTTATTATGAACAATGAAAAAAAAAATGTTTTCTAAAGCTGGAAAATTTGAAAATTCTGTGATTTTCAGACTGCATTTTGTATCCAAATTGCGATCTCTATTGTATAATAATATAAAAGGTGGAGCTAATATAGGCAAGCAGATGGCAAAATGTGCCTGCTGACCAACAGGGTGCTGTGGGAACCACCCTGGATGGGTTCACCTCTCTGTAATAGATAATCTCAATTGTCATTGCTCACATCCTTTGCTTTGATGTTACTATATGTTCAATGCCTAGGAGCTCTTTAGCTTTCTTTGAAAAAAATGTTAATACTGTTGAGATACTGAAACATTAGATTTATGTTTTTGTGTTAAGTTTATATATGTCACCCCCCCACACGTAAGAAATTAATGTTGTTGGAGTTATTTTACTTTAATTTGAACATGCATCCTTCTGTAAGTTAAAAGACTATTATTTGATATATATCCAATTTGTCTTCTAATTTATGACAGCATAATGATATTGCATTATTGTTATAAAGTTAATCAAGACTTTAATGGGACAGCTATGTTACTACTGAGTGGATTTTTTCTCTTTTAGTATAATACATGCCTCAACGAGCTGATTATGCACTGTAGCAATGAATTCACTAATTAGAAAGTTATTACTATATCTATAATGGTAGGAATTCTAGCTTTGTATGTTGCATTTTAAGATACTTTCAAATAGAAGATAAAAAATATTTTCTTTTTAAATATGCATCAGTAGTTACAGCAGGCTGCTTAATCTATGGGCACTTGGTCTGTTTTACTTCCCAGATTTTTTTCACCTGCTGAGGCATATTTCCATGTATGCAAACACAAGATGACTTCATGTAATACCTCCGTGACTTGATAGCTTATTTTACTTGTTTTTGTGACAAGGTCATGCCAAGGTGTCATAGTTTAAGCCCAGCCAGTAACTCAAAATCACACAGCCACTCCTTCACTTCCGCCTTCTCCTGGTGGAATGGGAAGGAGAATCCAAAGAATGTAAATCCTACAGGCTGAAATAAGAACAGAAAAATTGTGTGTTTTCTTAACAAGAAGTGTATTTGTTACACATTTTTAACCTTGTTTCTGCTTTGAATTTTTCATGAGGGTTGAAATCATATTTTCTCTCAGAGCAAAAGCAGAAAAGGCCATATGATTAAAGAGAAAAGAAAGTCTAACTGTTGACCACATTAGAAGTGATGATGCTTTCCCTGAATCTACGTGATATTCTTTTACAAACTGGAACTTCTAATCTCAGAACTACTCATGTAACTCTTTCTTCCTTAGTTTATCTCACCACACACACATCAAAGATCTAAAAATTCATAATAAAACTCTAGGTACAAAATGACAAATATATTAAAAATAAACTTCACATTAGATTTAACCAAGCATAGTAACATGAGAACTAGGCAGCAGAGATTTAAGTCTCTAAATTTGTCCAGGCTTTCTAATCACTAAAATAATTATATGAGACCTACCTAGTTACATTTATGATTTAGCACCAGCAATACCCCAAAATTAAATGTTTAATGCAGAACTGCATCTCTGTGAACTCAAGTCTGCCAATTCTAGATCCAGCCTGAAGATAACTGATCTGAGATGCACTCTCTGAACTATTTCTAGTCTTTATTGAATTACCATTTAATATAAAATGTATAAAAGCATTATGGGAAAGCAAACAAAAAAAAAAAGACTATCAAGGCATACCTCCTTTATAGCTTCATGACTGAAAATTAGGGTGCTTATTCTTTGTCTTATTTTCTAACTGCAAAATCATGAAAAGGCCACAGATGTCTGACAAAAAAAGTATCATAAAACTAAAAAAAAATGCCACAGTTAGATTTACATTGTGATCCTAGAGAAAAATGAGCATCAGCAGGCTAAATAAATGCTAATTTAAAGAAGCTTGGACCTGTGAGCAGAGCATTATCTATTACTTGATTTGTCTTAAGGATAGTAGGACTTAACTAGTGAAAAAAGTAGAAATACAATCACATCAGCAATATCTTATCTCTTTTTTCAAAATAATTAAAGAAATTAAGAGCATCCTCTAATTAAAAGCTTTTGAACAGCTATTTTAACCCACCTTGAAATAGATCTATACATTTGGTCTTTTCCAGGGTGCAATTTAGGTAGAACATTCAGGTATCTTGTGCCATTTGTGGTACCTGAGATACGTGTATGAAGCAGGCAAATAAGACAGAATCTACATGAAATCTGAGTCCTTTAAAACTTCTAGTTTTGGTCAGATGAGATATACTGGGAGTGCTTGTCATGTGGAATAGGCGTGGTCTATCAAGCTCTTTTCTTTCAATGAGCATGAGCTCACTGAGAGTAGAGTTCTTTGTATAAGTGACGGCCACTCAATTACTCATTTAATTACTCTTGAAAAGTTAGCAAGTTAAATAAGAGGGAAGCTTTTAGATCTACATAGCACAAAATTCCACTAAGAACATGATAAAGTTTCAAGAGCTTTTTAGTAAAGTGTCCTGCATGTGTAACTGCAAGTACCTCCACTATGTTTATTACACAGGTCATATTTTTCATTGAACATTTTATATAGTCATAAGCACTAGGAATCACATTGCTGCAGGTTATCTGTGTGCTTTTGATTTATTGAGATCTTTTCTAATACTTAAGCAGCTTTGTAGGTTCTTAGAAATGCCAGAATAAAAGTGGGAAAATGTATCAGTTCAGGTTCAGCACTAGATGTCAATACGATGTTACCTAAGAACTGCTGTTAGCATGCTCTTCGAATTAGAAAACAAACTTTAGGGTGAAATCCTTTTTTTTTTTTCTTTTTCCTTAACCTCAGCCCACATATAGCTGGGGTCTTCAAAATCACCTACCGTATTTGCATCATAAAAAAAAAAAAACAAACAAAAAAGAAAAACCCCAAGCTTTGGGCACATACTTTGACTTCTGAGTGTTATTTTTGGAGGGCAGGGGTTTTTTTTTTGTCTCTTTTGGGAATAATCTAGCTCGAAGTTGTACTGTTGTGGTCAATGGCTCAATGTCCGCTGGAGACCAGTTACAAGTGGTGTCCCTCAGGGATCGGTGTTGGGACCGGTCTTGTTTAACATCTTTGTCGCTGACATGGACAGTGGGATTGAGTGCGCCCTCAGCAAGTTTGCCGATGACACCAAGCTGTGTGGTTCGGTTGATATGCTGGAGGGAAGGAATGCCATCCAGAGGCACCTTGACACGCTTGTGAGGTGGGATGATGCCAACCTCATGAAGTTTAACCATGCCAAGTGCAAGGTCCTACACCTGGGTCGGAGCAATCCCAGACACAGCTACAGGTTGGGCAGAGAAGAGATTCAGAGCAGCCCTGTGGAGAAGGACCTGGGGGTGCTGGTCAATGAGAAAATGAACATAAGCCAGCAGTGTGCGCTTGCAGCCCAGAAAGCCAACCATATCCTGGGCTGCATCAAAAAGGAGCGTGACCAGCAGGTCGAAGGAGGTGATCCTGCCCCTTTATTCCGCTCTCGTGAGACCTCACTTGGAGTATTGTGTACAGTTCTGGTGTCCTCAACATAAAAAAGACATGGAACTGTTGGAACAAGTCCAGAGGAGGTCCACGAGAAGGATCAGGGGACTGGAGCACCTCCCATATGAAGATAGGCTGAGAAAGTTGGGGCTGTTCAGCCTGGAGAAGAGAAGGCTACATGGAGACCTCATAGCAGCCTTCCAGTATCTGAAGGGGGCCTATAGGGATGCTGGGGATGGACTCTTCATTAGGGACTGTAGTGGTAAGACAAGGGGTAATGCGTTAAAACTTAAACAGGGGAAGTTTAGATTGCATATAAGGAGGAAATTCTTTCCTGTTAGGGTAGTGAGGAACTGGAATAGGTTGTCCAGGGAGGTTGTGAATGCTCCATCCCTGGCAGTGTTCAAGGGTAGGTTGTACGAGACCTTGGGTAATATGGTTTAGAGCGAGGTGTCCCTGCCCATGGCAGGGGGGTTGGAACTTGATGATCTTAAGGTCCTTTCCAACCCTAACTATTCTATGATTCTATGATTCTATGACTTGCTGTTGTGTTTTGGCAGACAGCAGCAAACCTGCTCTGCTGTTTGCTGGAAGATGTGATTATAACAGACATTACTCCAGTGAATTTGGCAACCATAGCAAGTTGAGAGAAATGCTGCTGTATCTTTTGGCAGTAGCATACAGCTTATATTTACAGTCCCCTCGTGTCTCTTTTCTGTCTCTTTTCTTTTTTTTTTTTTATTTCTTTATTCCCCCCCCCCATCATTACCATCATTATAATCATAAATTAAGACAGTTTGGATACATGTTCCCAACCTAGATATATCTTGTCCCTCGCAAATTAATAGTATGCTTGAACTTGTTGCTTGAGGCCAGGGAAGGGTTGTTCAAAACAGCCCTATGTTCCTATCAGAGTCAGAAGGAAGCAGAGCCTGTTATGCTCCTGTGACTGATTACAGGAACCTCCTGTTTGTCCCAGGGGCTCATCCTGGCATCTCTTTGGATAGATGAATAAAATATTAGAGAAAAAAACACATACTCTTCTGATCATGTTTTAGGCAGATTTACTATCTCACATTTTTTGCTATGGTAAAATATGTTAATTCAAATTTTATTAACATTTTTTGTCACTTTTATCTCTTTATTTTTCACTTCCCTCAAACACTCTCCATCAAAATCAAGCAGACATGAATACCTGAACTTAAAAAAAGGAAAAAACAAAATCTCAGACATAACATCTTTCACTCACTACCTGCTTATTTTTCTCTTACAATTATAACTATGATGAATGTAAACTCTATATCTGTAAACTTCTGAAAAAAAAATCTTTGGGTATATAGTTTTAGTAAATTAATACTATGGGCCTGTGATTTTCTTATTTCCAAACTAGACATTGCTAAAAATCATCATTATTCAGGCCTAACATATGTTTGCAGTCTGAGCACCTGCAAAAATGTGCCATGCAGAGGCTGCAAGGAGAGAAACAAAAGAAAAGCTCTTTCTGATGAGGAAGATTTTCAGTGAACATATGAGAGGGTACTAAACTTTCTTATTTTTATTCTCTCTTGTAAATTCCTACATAACAAATAAGGATTAGAAATGTTTATCAAAACACTGAAGATGTAAACAGGCCAAAGCATATTCTCAAAAGCAAATCATAATACAAACAGCAGGTAATATACAAACCTAGTGCTCGCACACATTTTAGTGCCAGTGGGATTGAGTACACCCTCAGCATGTTTGGTGACAACACCAAGCTTTGTGATGAAGTCGACATGATGGAGGGAAAGAATATCATCCAGAGGGACCTTGACAAACTTGACAGATGGGCTTGTGCAAACCTCATGAATTTTAATAAAACCAAGGCCAAGGTCCTGCTCCTGAGTTTGGGCAATCCCAAGTGCAAACACAGGCTGGGTTGAGAGACTGAGAGCAGCCCTTAGGAGAAGGACTTGAGGGTGTTGGCTGACAAAAAATTCTGAACAGTGCAGGAGCTGCTTGCAGCCTAGGAAGCCAGCCGTGTCTTGGGCTGCATCAGAAGAAGCATGACCAGCATGTTGAGATGATTCTCCCCCTCCACTCTGCTCTAGTGAGAACCCACTTGAAGTACTGCATCCAGCTCTGGGACCCCTAATACAAGAGGGACATGGAGCTGTTGGAGTGAGTCCAGAGGAGGCCATAAAGATGATCAGGAGGCTGAAGCACAGGCTGAGAGATTTGGGGGTGGGACAGGGAATTGCTTGAAAGAGTCCAGTGCAGAACCACAAAGATGATTAAGGGAGTGGAACATCTCCCTTATGAGGAGAGGCTGAGGGAGCTGGGTCTCTTTAGCTTGGAGGAGACTGAGGGGTGACCTCATCAGTGTTTACAAATATGTAAAGAGTGAGTGTCAGGATGATGGAGCTATTTTTTTTTCAGTGATGTCCAGTGATAGGACAAGGGGCAATGGGTGTAAACTGGAGCACAGGAGGTTCCATGTGAACATCAGGAGAAACTTCTTTACTGTGAGAGTGACAGAGCAGTGGAACAAGTTGCCCAGGGGGGTTGTGGAGTCTCCTATGTTGGAGATATTCAAGGTCCGCCTGGACAATTCCTGTGTGATGTACTCTAGGTTACCCTGCTCTTGCAGGGGGGTTGGATTAGATGATCTTCTGAGGTCCCTTCCAACCCTTGGGATTCTGTGATTCTGTGATCGGATGGATGATTCTGATGTTATTATGTCCTCAAAAGAATAAATATGTGCAATATTCCCACTATATCCACATACACACATCTGAACAAGTAAATGAGGTGGTAGATACAAACAGCTGAAGAGTAATACCACAAATCAAAATAATTCTTTGCTATTTTTGAAGGTTCTGCTTTCATATTTCTTATTGAATCCTTTTTATTTTGTTGATAATATGAAAAAGGATTTTATGCAAAGGAATTTTTTTTCTGATGGAAGCTTTTCTTTCAGTGTGTGATTTTGGTTAAATTATCTGTTGGACCCTTGAACTCTCTTCCAAACAAAAGCATAGTTCTATAGGACTTACAGAGCAAGGAAGCCTTTCAAGGAGCTTCATAGTTAAGGAACTTGGTTTTTACCAAGTGTGCGAAAACATGAGAAACTTGGCAGTCTCTGGCATTAAGCAGTAGCTGACACTTATTAAGGAATATAGAAATAACTAGGTGTCTAAATGGGATTTATTTTTCTTTTGTTCTTTGAGGTTATACATATATTATATGGTTATACACAAATATTATATTGCTGTTAAACCTCCTTTCACCTTCTGTTAGTCAGCAGCTGGTACAATCCTTTGCTCCCTGGAGGAGAGGTGTAAAAGAGGCAGTCACCTGGAATATAGATGCATTTCACTGAACCAGAACTTCTTATCTCCAAGATTAATTACAAAGAAATACTGTGTCCATGAGAAAGAAATCTTATAAAAAATTATTTTTTAAAGTAACCATTTTATACAGTGTAAAAGCAAATTAAGCAAGCAGCTCATCACAAAGAATGGTAAATGCTGTCAAATTTCAATTCTGTGACGCCTCTTTACACAGCTGAACTGAGACTCTTATGCCCAGAGCTCCTGTGACTTCATTTTCTTTTCAGGTATTTAGGCAATTCAAACTGACTGAAGGCATTTCAGTGGAATTTGTCTGGATTTAAAGGTAACTCAAACAGGACCAAGAACCGAGAACTATAGCAGAGGTTTACAACATGCACAGGTATTCTAAATCTTACACTACAAGATTATGAAAATATGTCTGATATAGAAAATATTATGTTGAAAAGCATTCAAAGACTTATGCTTTCCTTTTGGGTAAGAATGGGCTCTCTAAAATATGGGATAACTGCCACTAAAACAGCAAAGAAATCAATCTAGGAAATTACAAAACAGCAAATTTAAATTCAATGGCTAGGCAATTTCTAGAACATTTATTAAAGCAGTCAGTGTGCAAGCACCTAGAGAAAAGCAAGGTGATGAAAAAAAGGCACCATGTGGTAGTCACAAAGAAATCATGTCAACCTAACTATGTCTTACTTTTATAAAGGCTAGTAAATTAGGGAAATCTTGGCAACACACAGTAGATCTAAAGCTAAAATCCTGCACGGTAGTCTCAGAAGCCAATTAAAACACAAGGAGGTTGAAATACTGCATGGTGAATACACAACCAACATTGAGATTGACATAACCAAATAATGATTACATTAGATGGAAGGACCGCTGATGGAATAATTTTCTTAAGAGAATTATTGTTTTGTTTTTTCTTTTTTAATATTCTATCTCACTCTTTATAAACTGTTTCTCATTATTTACTGATAACTGGAAAGCCTGCCTATTTATATTCAGTGGGAAATCCTTTACACAAACAAGTATTTGCTGTTTGCTTCAGGTGAAGAAAACCCAAAATTTAATCTCTATCCCCAATTTCCTCCCACTGTGAGTAAAAATGAGTATCATTTGCATTGTACAGAGAACGGAAACAAAATAAACTCACAGATCGCTTTGTAGTATTGTTAGCACAGGGACAGGACATCTGTGCAGCTCACTGTCACCACATATGTCAAGTACAAAATGTAGTCGAGGTCATGCTTGCCTAGATAGGTTGGACCAGATGATCTTTGAGGTCCCTTCCAACATGTTACTTTATGATTACATGGTTCTTATCCTCAGTGTTGATTGTGAACTATGAATTAGAAAGTCTTCAGTTTTAATAAAGAGAAGTAAGGATATATAGTTCTTGGGCACATTGCAGCACACCATGCTTGTGGTGTTCTCCCTTTGCACTAAGTTTCCAGAAACAAGAAATTAATAAAGAGACAATCCAGATTTCTACAGAGAACTGACAAATCTGATTAGGTCTGCATATGCCAGTTCATTTACACTTATATTCTGGGCATTTTCTTCAGTTGAGAAGTCTCATAACTCTATCTTAGCATTGTACTAGTCTAATAAACTATCCCATCAAAGGGCTCAAAACCAAAATGTATAGACACACATAGTGCCAGCTAAAACCTAGCATGAAACTGAGAAGACCGGTCCCTTATTACTGTAGGTAATAAGGCTAGCTAGAAGGCAGCCTTCCCTTCATCTGCTCCTCTGTACTCCAGAGGAGTACAGAGTACAGGAATATAGGAGGCATATTAGTTTTCATATAGTTCCAGGCCTGATCTATCTCTATGTGTTGAACTCAAACTGTGCTAAAATTAATTTTCAGACTTTGCATCACTGCAGGGCACAGGAGTGAAGAGAGACTCATCAAAAGACACTGGATCTATGTGATTTAACTTTGGGCTACAAGGTAGGACTTCTTTCCAACTTGTAAATAAGTTTATATACAGGTATCTAAATGGTGGTGAGCACCTGTGGAACGTGCTCTTACTATAGTCAGTGGATATACAGTCAATAGAGATATAATCAATGCAGTCGATCTAGTCTGCAGTGTGTAGTCTAAATCAAAGACCCATAGGTAGTTGAGTATCTCTCCCAACACTATCAATGAAAATGAGTACAACCACAATTCAGGAGTAGCAACTGAAACTAATCTAGGATAGAAATGGCACTAGAGTACCTACTTCTATGAGGGCTTAGAAATAGAGCCTTCAGGTATACATTCACATTCAGAGGACTGTATATGGCTATCTGCAATCCTGAGTTCTCATTTTCTCAAACTTACACCCTGGGGTTTAATTGACTTTTACAACAGAGGCTAGTAATACCAGCTGAGATGTTCGAGATCTTCCATGTGGCCTGTGACTATTGTAGCAGAAGCAACTTGCTCTGGTAGGCTGTATGTCATCTGCGAACTGTTGGCTCAGATACTCTAGAGTGTCTCAAGCAGCATAAGAGTCCTTTCTGCATGCAAATAAATCAAGTCAGATATATCTTCATATGAGTTCACCTATAATCCAAGAAAATAAATAGGCACTCTAGGATACAATTAATTTTGTCTGTTAAATATCTAATACATTAGATAAATTGTACTTCAGTATTTCCTATTTATTTCTGCTTAGAACTTATTTTTATCACATTCTTCAGAGCTTTCTAACAGTACTTTTAATGCAGTACTCCCAACTCACCTTTGCCTCAGAAAATGCAAAGTTTGCTACAGGCTGTAATACGTTTGGTTTCTTAACTGACACTTTATAAATACTAGCTTTCCAGAGCTGTTTTGGGCATCCATCCAACAGTTCATCACACAGTATAGATGTACTTGACCTGCTGATGGTATTTTGTATTCAGATCATTTAATCACATTTTGTTTTAAGTAAATTAGCCCACTGGTCCCTCATATGTTATATCCATTACCTAGATTCATCTTCTGATGTTTGCACTGTTAAATTGCCAGTAGCTGTTCTTATTCTCTTTGAGGTTATTAGGACTTAGACAGCAATTAAGCAACATGTCGAATGTGCTAGTGTTTCAACATATAGTATAAGAGTTTGTAGAAGATTGAGCGTAGTTCCCATCTAACAAATCATGTGGCTACATATTCTGCATAAGTGCAAGTATATGAAATCATTTTCCCTGGACAATATTGTAAATAATGTAGAATATGACTTGACAAAATGTCAAGAATGTACTGCAAATATTTTGTTCTGAATTTTACAATGAAAATTGATTCATTAGGCAATTAAGACCAGAATCAGTGCCATTTACATGTTTCCTCAGGTAAAGTTCATTCTCTTTAGGTGATATCATTATCACATCAAAAGCTAGATTCTGCGTTAGGAGAAGTACTAATGCCACAAGCTTGTTTCAAATACAGTGAATAGAGAAGATGGGTTGATGAGGAAACTGCCAGGGAGGCTAGACTGGAAGAAACTGAATACCTGATGAGAGTCTGGAAAAACTGAAAGACAGCTACATTTTGGAGACAATTGGGTACCCTGAAAGAGAAGGTATGAATTACTGTATTTGTGAGGAGTTAGACTCACAGAATTACAGACTCCTTTAGGCTGGAAAAGACTTTTAAAGATCATCAAGTCCAACCATTAACCTAGCACTGCCAAGTCCACCACTAAACCATATCCCTAAATGCCACACCTACAAACTTTTGAAAATCTTGATGGTGAACTCAACCACATTCCTGGACAGCCTGTTCAAATGCTTGGCAATTCTTCCGAAGAAGTGATTTTTCTTAATATCTAATATAAACCTCCAGTGACACAACTTGAGGCCATTTCCTTTTGTATCACTTGCCACTTGGGAAAAGAGACTGATTCCCACCTCATTACAACCTTCCTTTAGGTAGTAGTAGAGAAGGATAAGGTGTCCCCTCAGCCTCCTTTTCTCCAGACAAAACATTTTTTATTTTATTTATTTTTTTTGTTTGTTTCTGTTTCTTTTCTGTTCATTCCTTTAATTCTTTAGATTCAATAGGGGTGGCACAAATAGACTATTGGTGAGTGACCTATGTCAACATAAGCACAAAGGCATTAGCTGGACATGGCATTCTCTTCAGTCTGTGTGAATATGCACTCTGCAGCTGTGTGTCTATCATGTAACTTTGTAAATACACTACAACTGATCTTAAAGAAGTACTTGGTCAGTGGTTTTAAGGGTGGATGTTCCTTTACTGTGAGCCTTTGTCAAAAAGTGATAGTAAATTTGGGCTGCATTTGATAATCTGTGCTTTGATTATTTTGGCTTAATGAAGTTCATTGTTGCTAATCAAATAAACAAAATAGTGCTGCTGTTTAACTGCTAATTGCCACAGACATATTAATTGAATATTCAGCAAAGGAGAGTGAAAATGTAAACTTAACTATGCAAGTACAAACATATATATTATGGTCAGAAAATATTTTACAGTTGTATCAACACTTCTATAAATTTAGTCATGTGGTAGCCATAACAGCATAATTCAGTTGCCTAGCTATAAGCACCATCTAAGATGGGTAGAGTATCCTACCTTAATTTTAGCTACCATTTTGGAATTTTATGGGATTTCTGCAGGTACTCTCTGATATCTACCAGCCCCACATGGATTTTTAACAGAAAAAAAAAGAAAAATGCTGTGATTAATATAGTCTATTAGAGATTTTAAAGGAATCTGAGTTTCTGGACTTGTTACTTTTATTTGGAGTTTTGGAGTTGCTATTTATGTTAGTGATAGGATGGAGAGTATGGAACTCTGTCTGGAGACAGGTGATCAGTTAACAGAGGGTTTGTGGGTCAAGGTTAAAGGGAGAACAGTGATGGGCAACATTACTATGGGAATCTGTTACAGACTGCCTGATCAAGAGGAATCTGTGGATGAAGTGCTCTATAGACAGATAGGAATAGCCTCATGCTCGCAAGCCCTTTTCGTCATGTGGGACTTCAACCACCCATGATAACAGATATCATATCTGTTAGAGGGACTGTAAGGCCCAGCACAAGCAATCCAGGAGGTTCCTCAATTGCGTGGAAGACAACTTCCTTCTGCAAGTAATAGAGGAGCTGACAAAGAGAAGTGTCATGCTTGGCCTTGTGCTCACCAACAGAGAAGGGATTGTTGGAAATGTAACACTATAGGGCAGCCTTGGTTGAAGCTATCATGAGATGGTCAAATTTGAGATCCTCTGGACAGTGAGAAGAGCGTGCAGCACGCTCACTGCCCTAGACTTCAAAAGAGCAGACTTTGGCCTCTTCAGGAACCTGCCTAGTAAGGTTCCATGGGATATAGCCCTAGAGGGCAGGGAGGCCCAAGACTGTTGGTTGATGTTCAAAGATCACCCACTACAATCTCAGGAGTGTTGTGTCCCAACTAGTAGGAAGTGCAGCAGAAGGGCCAGAACTGGCTACCCTAGATTTGGAGAAGGCTAAGGTTCTTAATGATTTCTTTGCCTCAGTCTTCACTGGCAAATGCTCTGACCACACCACCCAAGTTTTGGAAGGCAGACACAGGGACTGTGGAAATGAAGACATTAGGCCCACTGTGGGAGAGGATCTGGTCTGAAACCATCTTAAGAACCTGAACTTGCACAAGTCCATGGGACCTGATGAAATCCATCCGTGAGTCCTGAAGGAGCTGGCAAATGAAGTTGTTAAGCCACTGTCCATCATATTTGAAAAATCATGGCAGTCAGATGAATTTCCCACTGACTGGAAAAAGATAAATATAACCTCCATTTTCAAGAAGGGGAAAATGGATGACCCGGGGAATTACAGACCAGTCAGTCTCACCTTCGTGCCTGGCAAAATCTTGGAGCAGGTTCTCCTGGAAGGCATGCTAAGGCACGTGAAAGAAAACAAGGTGCTTGGTGACAGCCAGCATGGCTTCACTAGGGGGAAATCCTGCCTGACCAATTTGGTGGCCTTTTATGATGGGGCTACAGAACTGATGGACAGCGGCAGAGCAGCTGATGTCATCTACCTGGACATGTGCAAAACATCCTTGTCTCTAAATTGGAGAGACATCAATTTGGTAGAGGGACCACTCAGTGGATTAAGAACTGGTTGGATGACTGCAAGCAAAGAGTTGTGGTCATGGTTTATTGTGAGGTCTCCCTGCCCATGGCAGGGGAGTTAGAACTAGACGATCTTAAGGTCCTTTCCAACCCTAACTATTCTATGGTTCTATAACTCTATAGAGGGAGAATAAATCCACTCATAAAAATGTTGACATAGCCATAGGTTGCTGTGAAACTTTGTCATTCATTATTAACTGTACAATATCTAGCCTTCTCTTGAAAGAGAATAAACCTTACAATATGCAATTTTTACTTTATTCATGTTTTAAGAGCTATTTGATATGTGTATTTGTCCAACACACCATAGTATTCCATTGGTGACTTTTTAAGTGAGGATTGGATTTTGCCAATACCTTCAAGAGAGTAAGATAAAAAATAATAATACTAATTTGGCCTAAGATCCTCTCTGTCATAGAAAGATATTATTTTTTCCCCTACTTAAAAAGAGTCATTAAGAAATCCCTCAACTGTGGAAAGATGTTAATCTTACCTAAATTAAGCCATCTGCAGTTTAATTGTGCAGCCTAAGCTAGTTTTCCTTGCTCCTTCTGCAGTCAATGAAGAGACATGTTTCTTAAACTGTTTTAAAAGCAAACTTGTGTCCTTAAGGATCCAATTTCTCTCTATGATTAGCGAGAGAGATGATCAGCTCCAATTTTTAGATAGCCAAATGAATGGCAGAGACCTCATAACGAATGCCCATACTCTTCTTTGTAAGACCCTGAAAAGAAATCCAGATCCCAAGATCTGTATCACTAACTTTAGGTTCTTGTATAACTAACCTTAGGGTGGGGTGCTACGGATTGAAAGAATGTTTTTGTTCAAGTCTCTGCTTCTTTCACATACATCAGACTACAGGGAGAAGATTTAGTATAACGAGAAGGATCTAAAGAAAGAAAAGTGTATAAAGAGGATTAGTGTGATGTTTTTTAAAGTTCAACGGGCTACAAGAGAAAGATAAAGCTGTCATTCTTAGAAAACAGCTCTAGGGCGTAGCATGCTGTAATTATGAGGAATATACCTTGAAGAAGAATAAAAACTGTATATGTACGTAGCTATATATATATGTACATATATATACATACCCATATGTACTATGATCTATACATAATGTATACTATATATGCAAGTTATCATATTTTTTCTTTGTGATATTAAGTATACCAGGGTTTAATGACTTTTACAGTAAAATATGATTATCATGAGATTGAGAGCAAAAAAGACCACATATAATAAAGTTCAGAAATAAAGGTAGGTAAGAAGTGCACACTGCATGGCTGTCAAATAAATGGTTTATTGTGAATATAGGTGGGGAATTTTTCCCCTGATATTTAGGTAAAGAAATATGAAATTAGGATAAGTTGATTATTTTTCAGAAAAGATAATGAATATTTTCTCGTAATTTCATAAAGGAAGATACAGATAAACCAAAAGGAAAGTGAAAAATCAATTTTGAAATGTCCTTCCTTTTACAAAAGAAAAAAAAATTATCATGTTGCTCCATTACAACGGAGGAAGTGTATATTATTATTAGAACTCTAAGTTTACTCAAAGTTTTCAAAGCTAGCATACACAGGGCTTTAGAATAATCTTTCACTCCTACGAAAATAGATTTACTTAATGAGATCACACAATGAGAAGTTATTTTTTTTTAGAAAGAAGTAAAAAGTGTTGTCACCACTAAAAAAGAGAGATACTATGCTACTTGCCAGGCAGACTTGTAATAAAAGGGTTATATTGAACCTTAGATGTAGAATGTAAAAATAAGAGAGGTGCTGATATGTAAAAATGTACTTGACAAGATAGAAAAAGTATATTTAGGAACTCTGCTAGAAAAATTGGTTGTAGTTAAACTGAGGATTTGCATATCTACTTTTTTATTAGAAACTTGAAACAGCCGTACTATGTAAGTCCAAAAATGGGGAATAATCAAAAATAGTCATTATGGTCTGTCATGGTTTAAAACCAGTCAGGCAGCTTGTTCACTCACTCTCCCCCTTCTTTCCCTCCCGCTACTCCCTGAGGGACGGAGAGGAGAATCAAAAAGAATACAACTCCCATGGGTTGAGATAAAAACAGTTTAGTAACTAAGGTATAGCAAAAATCACTACTGCTACCACCAATAATAATAATGATAAGAGAAATAACAAGGGAAGAGAATACAACACCTCACCACCTGCTGACCAATAAATCACCCCACCCTGCCCAACCAAGCACTGACCAATACCTAGTCCAACCCTGCAGTCTCCTAGCCCTTTCGGGTAACTCTCAGTTACATCCTGGGGATGACTTGCTGTGGTATGGAATACTTCTTTGGTTAGTTTGGGTAAGATGTCCTGTCTCTGCTTCCTCTCAGCCTCCCCTCCACCCTGGCAGAGCATGAGGCTCAGAAAGTCATTGGCCAGACCAAACATTTGAGCAGTAACTAAAAATAGCAGTACTATCAGCACCGTTCCCAGGCTGAAAGTCAAAAACACAGCCCTGCACCAGCTACCAAGAAGGAGAAAAAATGACTGCTACTGCTGAACCCAGGACATGGTCACTGCCTTTTGCTCCAGCAATGGGCTCTCTATCAACAATTAGAGACAAAAAGAATAAGGATTAATAAGAGTTGAACCATAAGATTGGCGTTCACATTAACTGAAGTATTCAGAGGGATGTTTGAATAAATATTCAGCAGGAGATTTAGAACTATTTGTGTAGCATTCTGGACTAAAATAGAGAAAATATAGGGAATAGATAGGGGAAGAGACTTCTTGGGTGTCTAGAACAGTTGCAAGAAAAATTACCTTGCAAAATCTCTTTATTTTCATTTCAAGTTTTCTGACACCATTCTCCCATAGTGTTGGAGACTAAGACTGCATTTGTCACTGTTGTAACTGTCTTTTGAAATGGGATAAGTGGGACTATAGTGTACCTTATATGAAAACAGAAATTAGTGTATAAATCCCTGAGCAAGGTACAGATTGAAGTTAATGAAATTAAGGAAGAAAAGAAAGATAACTACCTAGGTTACCCTCAGATCCCTAAAAAAATATGAGAAGTTCCTGTAGTAAGTCTTCTCTCTGATAAACTAGTTGTCAAAAATCAATCTTCTTCCTTCTAACCTATCAAGCACGTTTCATGTTTTCCCCCTCTTTTTGGGGAAATTAATTTCTCAGTGTCTAGATGGGCAAAGTGTGAGCTGACAATATGGAGGACTTCTACAGTTATGTCAGCCAGAAAAGGAAGGTCAAAGGAAGTTTACCCCCCTGATGAACATGCAAACATGACTGGCAAACTGGTAACAATGGACTGGAGAAGGCTGAGGTGCTCAACAACTTTTTTGCCCCAGTCTTCACTGGCAACCTTCCTTACCACAACTCTCAAGTGGATGGAAAACAAGAGTGGGACTGTGGGAGCAAAAGCCTTCCCACTCTAAGAGAAAATCATGTTCATGACCATCTGAGGAACCTGAATACATATATTAACCTATGAGACTTGATGAGATGCATCCCAGAGTCCTGAGGGAATTGGCTGATGTAGTTACCAAGCCACTCTCCATGATTTTTGAAAAGTTCCTGGTGACTGGAAAAGGGGAAACAATGCACCCATTTGAAAAAGGTAGAAAGGAGTAGCCTGAGAACTATCAGTTCTTGGCCTCACCTCTCTCTCTCTGCCTGGAAAGATCATGGAACAGATCCTCCTAGAAGCTGTGCTAAGGCACATGGAAGACAGGGAGGTGATTCAAGACACCTATGCTGGCTTTATCAAGGGTAAGTACTGTGACCAACATAGTGCCCTTCTATGATGGAGTGACTTCATCAGTGGACAAAGGAAGAGCTACAGATGTCATCTACCTGGACTTCTGTAAGGCCTTTGATGCAGTCCCTCACAACAACATTCTCTCTAAATTGGAAAGATATGGATTTGATGGCTGGACTGTTCAGTGGATGAGGAATCGGTGAGATGGTCGCATCCAGAGGGTAGTGGTCAACAGTTCAATGTCCAGATGAAGATCAGTGACAAGCTGTGTCCCTCAGAGGTCTGTACCAGGACCAGTAATATTTAATATCTTCATTAATGACATAGTGAGATTGAGCACATCCTCATCAGGTTTGAAGACAACACCAAGATGAGTGGTATGGTTGACACACCTGAGGGATGGACTGTCATCCAGGGGGATGCAGACAAGCTTGAGAAGTGAAGTTCAACAAGGCCAAGTGCAAGGTCCTGCATCTGGATTAGAGCAACCCCAATATCAAGACAATCTGGGGGATGAAAACATCATCCCTGCTGGGGTTTGAGCAGCCCCATGGAGAAGGACTTGGGGATACTGGTGGATGAAAAGCTGGACATGAGCCAGCAACATGCACTCACAGCCAAGAAAGCAAACCATATCCTGGGCTGCATCAAAAGTGTGGTTAGCAGGCTACTCTTGTGAGACCCTACCTGGAGTATTGCTCTGGAGTCCTCATCACAGGAAGGACACGGACCTGTTTGAAAAATCCAGAGAGAAGGGACACAAAGAGGATCAGAGGGATGGAACACCTTTCCTATGAGGAAAGGCTGACAGGACTGAAAGAGTTGGGGTTGGTCAGTTTGGAGGAAAGGTTTCAGGGAGGACTTATTGCAGCCTTTCAGTACTTAAAGGTGGCCTATAAAAAAGATGGGGACAAACAGATGATTTCAATGAAGAGTTAAGGGACAATTCTTGCTTGTAAAATGACATTTAGTATGTAGTATGAAAATTAAGAAAACACAAAACAGCTATAGGTTTTGATTGCTTTCACCATAAAATGTATATTAGATAATACTGGTTTAATTTGGACTGCTAGTGAAGATGGCAAGGGATCTCAACAGCATCAGAAAATCTGTTTCTCAACAAATACAGCAGGAGAAAAGCAGGAAGGACAGTGCAGGGAACACTTACAGATTGTATAGTTTTATTATGAAACACAGTCTCATAGTGCCAATTATGTTGGTTCAAGGACAAACATGGTGTAAGGAAACTGGGACATACATAGAAAAGATGTACAGGTCAGTGCAAAAAGCACCTCACGGGGAAAATACCTGAGAATTCCAGAATCATCAGCTTGCAGACAACAGCACAGGGTCCACAGAGAATATCTTAACATCTCTACAGCTGTTTAATTTAGAAGTTATTATTTGAGTTCCTTTGCAAGTGAAAGCAATGCAATATAAAATTGAGCCTGATCCAGAGTCTGCTGCTTTTGTAATCTCATGGTAGTTTTGTCAGAAGGTGAAATTGCAAAAAACTTCAGTGTTTCTAAAACATATATTAGGAAAATCCTCACCCTCCTGGGTGTTGTGATGGTGAAGGTAACATATAACTGTAAGCCACATATGTTAAATCCTTATGTTGTGAAACAAGGAGGTCATGCATAATTTGGTAGAGGATGGCTGAGAAAGATTCAGTAGGATTGGCCATGTGTAATGTCTTTGCAAGCTTAAAAATAATTATAGACTCCAGCCCAAAATGAAAATAAATGCTCTGAGGGTTTATACAGTTAAAACTATCATTATAATGGTATTGGAAATACAGACATAACTAAGAACCAGCAGCATAATGTAAATGTGAAAAAAGACAAGCAAGATAGATAAGGTGTAGCAAGCAAAGCACCAACAGCAACAGAAAATTATTAATGCCATTGTTCAAGACAATCTTGAGGTCTCTCCATGGTATAAAGTGTGTATGGATTTACTTCTGGGTTTTTTTTCTGATGAAAAAAAAATTGCAGTTGTTTCTGTTCATGGATCTGTCTATCCTTCCTAAATGACACACATTTTAGTAATCAGAATGGACGTGTATTGTAAGTGTAATACATGTTACTATTTTCAAAACTGTTGTTGAACTGGTGCTCAGAAAATGCCTTGCTCCTGGAGCTCCATGTCTCTCTTGTACTGGGAAGCCAGAACTGGACACTGTTTGCCTCACCAGGGCTGAGTAGAGAAGGAGGATAACTTCTTTCGACCTGCTGGCAATGCTCTTCCTAATGCAGCTCAGGAAACCACTGGCCTTCCTGGTCACAAGGGCACATCATGGCTCACAGACCACTTGTCATTGTGGCTCAAAGACCACTTGTTTCCCATCAGGAGCCCCAGGTACCTCTCTGCAGAGCTACTTTCCAGGAGGTCAGCCCCCAGC
This sequence comes from Neopsephotus bourkii, assembly GCF_033783945.1. NCBI lineage: Eukaryota > Metazoa > Chordata > Aves > Psittaciformes > Psittacidae > Neopsephotus > Neopsephotus bourkii. The sequence goes on along the minus strand of NW_026901872.1, from coordinate 3,735,396 downwards.
CTGTACTGGTGCATGAGGTTATTCCTCCCCAGATACAGGATGCTGTACTTTGTTGAATTTCAAAAGGTTTATCTTTGCTTATCCCTCCAGCCTGTCTAGATCCTTCTGAATGATAGTACAGGACTCTATGGTATCAGACACTCCTCCCAGTTTCATATCATCAGCTAACTTGCTGAGGATGCCTCTAACCCTTCGTCCAAGTCACTGACAAAAAAGTTAGACAATACAGGACCCAGTGCAGAACCCAGAACACTGCTTGTTACAGGTCTCTGACTAGACTCTGTGCCACTGAACACAACCCTTTGAGCCTGTTGTCTATTACTGTAGCCATTTTTGACCCTACTAGAGCAAGAGCATGTATAAATAAATAAGCTTTGCATACTTCAAAACTGTGAATAAGTACCACTAGCACTGGTACAGCTGTCTTCCTATGACTTGTCTTCATAGAATCATAGAATAGTTAGGGTTGGAAAGGACCTTAAGATCATCTAGTTCTAACCCTTCTGTCATGGGCAGGGACACCCCACACTAAACCATGTTGCCCAAGGTTCTGTCTAGCCTCGCCTTGAACACTGCCAGGGATGGAGCATCCACAACTTCCCTGGGCAACCCATTCCAGTGCCTCACCACCCTCACAGTAAAGAACTTCTTCCTTATATCTAATCTATACTTCCCCTGTTGAAGTTTTAACCCATTACCCCTTGTCCTGTCACTACAGTCCCTAATGAATAGTCCATCCCCAACATCACTATAGCTCCCCTTCAGATACTGAAAGGCTTCTATGAGGTCTCCATGCAGCCTTCTCCAGGCTGAAGAGCCCCAACTTTCTCAGCCCATCTTCATATGGGAGGTGCTCCAGTCCGCTTTTCATAAACATGGCCCTCCTCTGGACTTGTTCCAACAATTCCATGTCCTTTTTATGTTGAGGACACCAGAACTGCACACAGTACTCCAAGTGAAGTCTCAGGAGAGCAGAGGGGCAGGATCACCTCCTTCAACCTGCTGGTCACGCTCATTTTGATGCCACTCAGGATATGGTTGACTTTCTGGGCTGCAAGCGCACACTGAAGCAGGCTCATGTTCAGTTTCTCATCAACCAGTACCACCAAGTCCTTCTCCACAGGGCTGCTCTGAATCTCTTCTCTGCTCAGTGTATAGCTGTGCCTGCGATTGCTCCAGCCCAGATGTAGGACCTTGCACTTGTCATGGTTAAAGTTCATGAGGTTGGCATCAGCCCACCTCACAAGCATGTCAAGGTCCCTCTGGATGGCATTCGTTCCCTCCAGCGTATCAACCAAACCACACAGCTTGGTGTTATCAGCAGACTTGCTGAGGGCGCACTCAATCCCACTGTCCATGCACCAACAAAGATGTTGAACAAGACTGGTCCCAACACCGAGGGGTTCCTGAGGGACACCACTCGTTACTGGTCTCCAGCTGGACATTGAGACATTGACAACTCTTTGCTTGCAGCCATTCAGCTAGTTTTTTATCCAGAGAGTGGTCCATCCATCAAATTGATGTCTCTCCCATTTATAGACAAGGATGTCATGTGGGACAGTGTCAAATGCTTTGCACAAGTCCAGGTAGATGACGCCAGCTGCCCTACCCCTTTTTCATGTTGTGAAAAAGGCAAAGAATCTTTGTGGTTTTTTTCATAGTAAAAAAAGTTAAGCCATAGTGGTATAAAGGTCTCAGACCAGATCTAGACTCATTCTGGTATTCAGTGTTCCATTCCTTTCACTGTTGAGACTACCTAGGTTTTGGAGTAGGCTACAGATACCATCTGATCAATGCTTCAGCTTTCATTCTTTGTGGAAGCCAGTTAAAAACACCAAACAGACTAATAGCACCACATAAACAGTGAAATGCAACTAGGTCTCACCTAACACAGATTTAGGTATGCAACCACTATGTATATATGATCATGGGATACAAGAAATACTTTCAGGTTCCTTAGCCTAGACATAGCCACAAAAACATAATGAAAGACAGGGGAAAAGCTATGTTTCCTGGGAAACAAACTACTTGTCTGAATCTCACCAACCTTTTTCCAGCCTGTCTTCTAAACACATTTTACAAATGTCTTTTACATTTTTATTGGTGTATACTTTGAATACACTGCAAAGATTAATTTATTCCTTGTGTGGTAGAGGTATGCATCTGTAAAGGGAGATACAATTTCCTTAATCATAGCATGAAGTGCTATGAAAGTTCCAAAGCTAACCTGACAGTCTTTGCGATGCTCTTTCTATACTAAAATAAAACCTACAGTACTTACTTTTAATTATATGATAAACATTTTACAATTTGCAATGTAACCATCATATGATTTTCATAGTAGTTGTGGAATATCTTACTTTTTTAATAAAGATAAGCAGCGTGTGATTTTCTTCTAGTTATAGTGTACTTATTATGCAATTACATATTAATTAAGTTATGAATAAAAAATGTTTATATCTGTTTGCAATCTATCCAATCCAAGTATGATATATAAAAAAGTGACAGAACTCAAGCATTCTGGGTATTATCATGAGGTAGCTGCTTTGTTAGAACTGTAGTACGAGTGACTTCATATTGAGTTCTCAAGATGAAGTCACTACATATTAAATATATTGCAATTGTAATTACAAGAAAAAAACACCGTATGTTTTTGATATGAAGACATCTGGACATTTTGTATATTACTATCTTCAATAAATATTTTTACAGTTATATCTTATGTGAACTTAGGATAATTGCCCCTGAAGTTTTCAAGGTAAGGTGTTATCTTTTTAAAAATGCATTATTAAAAGTGTGCATGTTCTTGCCTTGATCAAACTGTTTTGCATGGCTCTGAAACAAACCAAGCCAAAATAAAACAAAACAACAAAACAGCCATTTAAGTGCATGCTTACCTTTAAACACAAAATGGTAAACACAAACTGTTACAATTAAATCAGAAGGAATGCCAACATGATTAAAGATAAGCGAAAAAGTTATTTTCAAGGCTAAGGTTTGAACAGGTTTAAATTTTCCTCTGTTTTTTTTTTTTTTTTTTTCAAAATTTCTTATGAAAGAGATTGGTTAACTTGTGTCAATGTGTTAACTATCCTCGTGAAACTGCCTTGCTGGACATACAGCAGGCTCTTTTCCTGGCTTCTAACTTAGACCCCGATCACTGTTAATTTTATTGTGTCCTAACAGAATCCAGATAGTGTTACTTTCTGGCATGTTTATGAGCATTCTCCACATACCTGGAATTCATTTCACCAAATTTGAAATATTTAACATATAGTCTTCTAAAGCTAAAGCAATTGTATTGGCTTCCCTTTCCAGTCAGTGGAAAAAAAATTAGTTCAGAAGTATGTTTCACTTCACCTGTTCTGCAAACCCATTTAAAGATTAGATGTATTGTCCTTTGGATGTTTTTCCCCATTTATTATGTATGGGTGACATGATTAGACTTTGAAAACTAGCAATGACCCTACAGGCACTAAACTTAAGGTGAAATGAATCCATATTTTTCTCTCTAGTTCTCTTGCCCGAGAGCTGAGGTTCTGCAGCCAACTTTTTCAGCCTATACCAGTCTTCTACACAGACAAATCCTTAAACGTTCTAGACATTCCTTCAAAGGGTTTCTTCACTATATCAGAACACTTGTACAGTTTAAGTCACCACACTATGTTGTCCAGGATTCTTTTCTGTAATTCAAGGCAATTCAGAAAGGGAGAATATCTCTTCCTTAGGAGAGCAGAGAATTTAGGAGATTATCCTAAATTCCTTATATCCATCTTAACTGTTTTCTTCTGGTCATTCCTTTTGACCTGGTTTCATTTCCCTGTTAAAGACAATCACCTCCTCTGAAAAGCTTTTGGGTTCCCTCCCTCCTACTCATTTTTTCTGTTTATGTTCACATTGAATAGGGACCATCCTTGAACCTGCTGTAAAGCACATTGAAGTCAGTGCAGATGTTTCCATTGATTGCTAATGGTATATTTAGCTTTTTTTCTTAATTTTATTTATTTATAATAAATATCACTGAAATTAAAGGTATTTGTCAAGTAAGATACCATGAATATGAGTAGCAAATCTGTCTTGCACTAAAATTTCTCCAAGAAATCTTTGAAGTTTTTCACTAGCACTTTAAAAACAAACTATCAAGCATAACATATTATAATGTAAATTCTACCAAACACTGTGTCATTAGCATTTAGCAATCTTGTTTATTTAAATCAATCCATCTATATATACAAATCTGATATTTGCCTTTTTAAAAATTTAACATGGGTAAGTGCCCATAAATCAGTTATGACAATCATTGTTAAAACAATCAATAGTAAGGAATATGCATTAATTCAAATAATATTGATAGCAACATGAACCTGCATCAGTCTTCTGTGAAATAAGAAAAATGAGACATCTTCTTAAAATCAATATTTGCTTTTTTATGTCATTCATTTAAAGAGTATCAATAATGCATTACTTTATACCTTATGTGTCAGTAGCCTTACTTCTAAATGTAAAGATATCTTGAGAAAATATTGAAGTGAGGCAAAAGAAAAAAGTCACCAAAGCAATGTCCTGCTAAAAAGCTTGCATTCGTCCATTATATTGTGGGTATTCATCTGAACTAAAATATGTATGGGCAGCATTACTAGTTAAATATATTATTTATAACTCAGACCTCAATAACAGATGCTTATATACTACATTTGTCCTGGAGTTCAAGAGCAAGAGGAACAGCAAAAGAACTCAGTATTGTCTTAATCTATCTTCAGACTTAAGAATCAGGAAGTTAGGCAGGTGTGCAGACCAAAGTAGAAATACAAGACCAAAGTAGAAATACAAGACGTGGAATTACAACATCCATTCATCACAAAAGAAACATTTTAATTGGTTATATGTGGAAAATATCTACTTGACAGTCAGTTTCTCACTTTTCACATAAGTGCTTTGCTGCTTGGATGCCTAATCTTGTTTAGTATAGGGAAAGTAATTTGACATGAAAGTACCTAGATGGCTGCCGAAAATTAATTGCCAATTAAAAAAGAAAAATGTTTGTGCTACTCTATAAACAAGCCAGCATATAAACCTTTCAGTCTTGTTGCTTTATTTATGTCTTTGTAGATCTGGTTTCAAGCCATTTGCATACAATTTACAAATTCATATTATAATTCTCTAGTATATTTATGTTTTTATAGTTGTATATATTTTGCCTCTATGAAAAATATTTATTTCTTTATGCTTCTGTTACTTATTATTTAACAAAAAAATTTCATTACATTTGATAGTTTATGTCTCCTCATTACAATGAAGCATTTTTACTTGTAGGGCTCAAAGAGAGTTTTATTTTTCCCCCACATTTAAAAATGGGCAAACCTCAAAACGATGAGCTCCTGTCTCTAACTTTCCACCGCTTTCTCAGTATGCTTTCAACTGAGGATGAATACCTCGATGATTCAAAGTATAAAGGTTAATCTGAGTGGAAAATGAAGGCTTTAAAGGGATTGTAAAGCTTAAGGACTCCTTTCAGCACTAAAGAGACTTCTGAAAGTGACTGACCCATAGAAGTTTCATGAGTACCGTGGAATGGCCTCTTTAGATCCAAAATGCAATTCAAATGGCACAGCTGGCTGAATCCATCAGTAGAAATGGATATTGGCTACCATTTTCTTCCTTCTTCTCTCCCCAAAATTAACTTTCTATGCATGTTGTGTAGACAGTGTGAATCAATGATATGTCCACATAAACATTAACAGTTATGTGTAGGATAGATTACTGAATAATATAAATTTAAGGTAAGAATAGAAAATCAATAGAATTTCAAATCTTGTATGATTTTTAAACACTAACATAAGTATACAGCATTAAAATGTTAAAAAACTGGTTTTGTTTTGTATTTTTAAATTTAAATATATTCCCAGGGGGTGCAGTCCAGTCACTTCATCTTCCATTAATAAAAAATTGGGAATATCTATGATTGTTCAAAGCCATTACTCCTTGTAGAAACCTTTATATACAGTCTTCAATTCCATATGTGTAAGTGCAAGGTTTAACTGCAAAATCAAATTCAAACCCCAGATTTTAATGAAGAAGGGAAACAAACCAACAAACTGATAAAAACAACAAGAAGCCCAGAAATCTTCCAAGTGTACATTTCAATGATTATAAAGCTCTTGGCAAAATATGGGTCCAAGACACCTGATCCACAGATTTAAACAGCATGAAAAACTTGACTACATGTCATTTGTGAAGGTTTCCTTAGGTTAAAATTATCCTATAGGAAACTTCTGTGCACACTTTTATGTACTGCTTAGTTTTCTCACAAAGCCTGTGATTCCATGTGAAACACCAATATTGTGGAGATAATGTCAGGGTCACTGGTTTTGACTGTGCCAAAAAGCTCTGGAATCCTCAAAAGACACTACATACAATAGCTGCTATTCAAGGCATGAATGAACAGTGACCTGTCTTATTTTCCTTTTCTCTTTTAATTAGAATCGTAAGAATAAAAGTAAGATTTAATATATATGGATTTTTTTAAAGGTAACTTTTTACATTGGAAGAAAGTTAATGAAAAGACAATGCAATATTAACTTTTGAATCCTAATAAAAATAATATATAACATTTCTTTTTATTTAAGATTTTCAAGGTTTTGTTGTTATTGTAGACATTTTCTAATTTCTATTCATAACCTTTTAAAAGATAAAGGATAATAAAGATCACAACAACATGACAAAATTATCATGTGAATAAATAAGCAAGGCTGAGCAATCTGCAAAGTCATCACAAATATTAGAGAAACTTCAGTTAAGTAACATTCAACTTGGAGTGCTACACCATTGCTACAGCTTCCAAAAAAAATGAGTTGCAGCAAAATATTTTATGAATCCCTAAATGATCCTACTTGAACTTCTTACAGCTTGTATAACTCTCCATGAAGTTTGTTGAGCAGTTCAATACCTATCTACATTGGGTTGTATTCTTCAAAAACAGTCAACAGCTGAGGATAGCTTTCAGTTGTTAAGTGTTTGATCATGAAATTACTTAGACATTACAGTGATGCAAGATCACTTCAGAGCAACTTAAGCATCACACTTATAGCAATGTTTATTAAAGAGAGTTCCAATGAGGAAATTGTTTGACCAGTAGTGTCAAATAAACATTGGGCAAATAGTATTTTAACACTTCACATTTCAATATGCTGTGGTTATTGCCATGTCACACTGAAAACCAAGATAATAACTCAGCAGTTATTACTGTATTAAGCCTTTCAGAGAAAACAGAATATCCAATTTGCCTAACACAAAGTATACAAGTTCTTAATGAGAATTTTATTCCTGAAAAGTTTGACCAACTGTTGGTCAAGTATTATACAGCTGCTTTGACTTGATGTGATGAGATGTATTAATTCTTTCCTTACTGAGTGTTGTTAGTTATATGCAGATAAAGATGGTTCCTTCACTTATTTTTCTAGTGGCACAACTCCTGTTTTTCAATAAAGTAAATAAGCTCACAAGCTTATTTCATTGTTCTCTTCCACACCTGCTATTAGCAACAGAAAAGCTGGAACATTTAGTATCTGAATATTTTTGAACTTTTTAATTGAATCCTGAAGAAGAAAAAGTCTCATAGTGTCATAGTCTCATAGTCAAATAGAAGGAAACCTAAGTGACTTGTAACCACAGTGCAATAATCTTCAGGCCTATGAAATTCCCATCATGGTATCCATACATATCTGTCAGACGTTACATTTGACATGTTTCCTAACTTGTGATACAAGTTAGAAATAATGTTTTGAAGTGAAAAAAATAATTTTTATTTATGGATAAATTATGCCACCAAAAAAGAGAAGCCAGAAGCTGTCCATTTTAGGAATAGTTTTACTTTTGGTTTTTTTCTTTCTGTTCCCTAAGGAACTCTGTGAGCTAGCAACTAAGACAAGTACTGAGGTTATTTCCACTTTTGTCACAGCCTTCAAACAAGCCACTTAATATCTGTGAGTATAACGAAAGGATATTGGTCTGCCTCCTAGGCCTTCTCCATTAAACCCTGGTAAAGAAGGCCTCTGAAATACGGACAGTTAATACAATCAGTCAGTAAAGGATTTTAACATTTAGAAGTTTCAGATTATATTTGTAATAAGAGAGAGGAAGAGAAAGGGCAAATCTTGTTTATCAAAACCTCTGTTTTAAAGAAGTGTGAATTCAGGGAAACCAAAAAATGTAATGCAGCAAAATTATTCAGACAAACTTAAAGAAAATTCTTTGCTAAAAGCAATATAGCCGCACTGGTGCAGATCTCCATGTAGCCTCATCACTTACACTGAGCTGCAGGGTTTGAGAGTTTCAGCATAGCACCATCTCCATGGCTATATTGCTTCTCCTGGTCCCAAACATGATTGTTTGTGGTTGATAGCAGCAGTTCCAACATTGCTTTGGGTTGTAGTCTTAGAAACACACTGGATATTTAAAGCCCACCCTCAACAGAAAAACACCTACTGAAACTTCTGACAACATCTGTTAGACAGCATTGCTTGTCATGACTGCATCGATCCTCTTAGAAAAAGCAGCACAGGGCTGTGATGTTGTTTTAATAAGCAGAGGTGAAATCCAAGTCATTATATATCTTTTTTTTTTCTTTTCAGAGAAGTCTGACTTTGTTCTAGATAGCAATGTGACCAAAGTGAAAAAAAAAAAAAAAAGTTTTTAATGAGCTGTCTCGGAAGTATTCATCAAAAAGCAAGCATAGGATTCATCAAAATCAAGCATGTTTATTTGTGTAAGCTGTGGTATTAAGTAAGTGGAACACTTCATGCCTTAGTACACAGCTGATGAGAAATCGTGAGATAGGAACTTATTTCTTGTGTAAAATGTCTCCTTATTTCTAATAATTGAAGAATTTTTTCCACATGCTAATTTAACTGTAGAAAACTTCCGGCTAGGTCTTCAGCACATTTTGGAGAGGATCCACAAAGACATTTCAGGTACTAAAATAAAAATCTTATTTAAACTATTGATTACCAAGTATTTTAATGTTAAAGTTTTCCCTATGAACCTAACCTTATACTATGTAGTTCACTGTCTGTTGTCTATCTTAACCATGTGGCAAACGGACAGCTCAGTCTAATGTGCAATCTCAGAGCTCTTATAATAGATCAGGAGCGAATGTTAATACTGTTGTAATAGTTCAAGTCTCTTTCTCAGTTTCCAACATGAATTTCCAGCAAAGCTGCCTAAAAATATGCCTTGATTAATAGGTTAAGGTCTCTGAAAAAAAAAAAAACAACAAACCAAAACCTGTGTTTCTCACAAACCCTCCATTAGAAATTTTAATAATTTTATGAGTAGTCACTGGTTAGAGTATAGATGAATTTTTTATAACCTATTCAGTAGATACTGGCTACGTTTGAATCCTTCCTCTGTGCTTTTATCGTTATCATCCAGCAGTGCTCATCTCTTCCTTTCTAAATATCCAATCCATTTCACATTTATTTGAAAGAATATTAAATTATTTTAGACTAAGAACAACTAGGATAAACTGTGCAGTCTTCCTTTTCACTGCATATTAGAAAATACTCTGCAGAAAATGGAATGTTCACAACAGGTGAAAAATGTGTAAAACTCTTCAGGCAGAAAAGGAGCTATATCCAGGATTTTCACGATCTGTAGGAAAATTTTAACCACTAAACTGCTGGGTAAAATTAAAAAAAACCCTTACTTTTCCTAAGAAAAATAATAATTTGATCTCCTAATAGCACAAGAGTACTGAGGAAAAAAATCTTTATTGCAACTGCTTAAGTTCTGTAGAAGACAAGACTCAATTTGCAGACACAAATATCCTCAAAATCTGTTTCTTGTTACCTAAAAAGAAAAAATAAATTACTTAATCTACCAGTTTTTTGCCATCCTTCTCTTCACCATGTAAATCTTACTGTAATTTGTGTAAGGATACTAGTTAGAGTTGTAACTAGGTGTGACAAAGTTGGGTTTTTCTTATACCTAAACACTTCCATTTAAACATGCACAAATATACCAGGCTTGATTGCAGTTACCTTAAATGATAATTTCTCATCAATATTTGTAAACAATAAAAGCAGAGCAAGTATGAAGTCCTGAACTTACATAAATTTAATTGTTCAAGTGGAAGGAATATTACCATTATTTTGGATTTGCTTAACCATGTGATATTATCTTTCCTCATAAACTTCAATAACTGTGTTTCAATCAGTATGCTACTTCTCCAAAGTGTAAAGAGATGCTGTTTCTCCAAGGTATAAAGAGCATTATGGGCTTCTGTTAGAATGGTTGTTTTCTATCACCACCTGATGTCTGCAGGATTTATATTAAGTGCAGCCATATAACCTTGGGCTGTGATCTTGTAAGCTTTCACAAGCTAAACAGCATGAAAACTGGACAATATATTGATGGCACACTTCCAAGAAAAAAAAAAAAAAAAGACTACTGTAGAAAGTAGTGTTGATTGTGTTCCACATACCAAGCTTCTCTGAGCCAGTGCCACACTTTTTGGAATGGCTGGGATTAGTCACATTGCTCAAAACTGAAGGACAATGAAATAACAGGATCTTAGATTTAGACTTTTATCTTCATAGTTAGATAAAAAGCCAATTTTCAAAATGCCTTATGAGGCTCCCATTGGGAATGTCCTGTAGAGATTAATTATAATGAGTAGACTTTCTGTTATGGTTCTGAAAATAATCAGTTCCTTTGTTTAGATACCTGCTTACAGTAGCAAGGAACAATCTTTATATTCTACTCACAAAATTCTCATTTTCAAAGCTGTATTAGATAGGATTTCCAAGACAGCTTAAGTCTTCCTAAATGCAGGATGATTGTGAAAAACTGCCTGTCTTCTTGCACTCCAGCCACCATCTTGCACATCCCATTTCTCCTTGTGGGTATTCTAGAAATTTAGCTGACCTGCCTCAGGTAATGGATAGTTAGAGCTGTGAAAAGGAAACCAACAGTAGTGTATGGCTTGGATAAGGTAGGAAGTATAGAAGAGCTTTCTTCAGTTATACAGACTATTTTTTGACAATAGGATAGACTAACACCTTAAGCCATTTTCAATCTGCATGTTAGGTCCCTCAGATGTTACAGAGCCAAAATTTATACCCATTTTTTCTTAAAGTAGGATATGATAATTTTCTTTCTAAATAAATCAGAATTGGCTTATTTTGTTAATTTAGATGACTGCCTTTATCAATCCAGAAGCTTGCATTTGTTATATTAAATTTGATAAAATATATATTTACATAATGCTGTTATCAGACAACAAGCACTTTAGTCCAAATGCACAAAGAAAATTTAGGAACTAATATGTTTAGGAGAAAAATTACAAGATGAATCAGGGTTATTTCTGTCTGTTGAATGAAACCTAAAGATCCCATGCCCTTACTTCAGTAAGGGGCAGCAAGACAGGGACCGCAAGGGAGTTCAAATGTTCCCTCTCTCCTATGGATGTTTTCTACCTATTGGAGCAAACTGGAATGCATGATCTGGAGCACTCAGGTTGACCACAATGCCCTCTAGGTGGTCATTCTCAGTTACAATGTGCTGAGATGACTGAATTATGCTAAGAACTGTGTGCCTTATGTATGCATTCATACTTACGAAATGTCTAATTCTGATTTTATTTCTAAAAATAAGCACATACTTGGTAAACAGGACTTGTTCTTTCTTCTGTCTTGAAATCTGTATTTGCTCCCCCTGTACTGCAAGAGGGGGGATATCTGGGAAACAGATGCTCGCATTATCAAAACCAACATCAACCAAGACCCTTGGTAGTACTTATGCATGTCCATTCAGCCTGCTTATCCCTGATGCATCCATATCACTATCTCAGGAGACCTTCTAGCCATTGTAATACACCGTGCCTCCTAACAGAGGTCTTGTGCAGAGAGCAGCATGTGCATCCCATGAGAGAATTTCAAAAAAAGAGACTCAAATAAAATGGTGTCAATGGAAGTTTAGCAAGTGCAACAGAAGAGCAGCTTGGAACTCTTCCTGGAACTCGGGCAGAAAAAGAAATGGTGCCATCTCTAGAAGCAAGGTCCAGCTTCTCAGGAAGTCTACCAAGCTGTAGCTCACACTTGGAAGGAGACATCAAGGAAGGCCAAAGCTCAACTACAGATGAAAGTGCCCAGCATCCTGTCAGACAACAAAAGTCTAGGAAATGGAAATGAGGCCCGAGTTAATACAGTCAGTTAAGGCTAAAGGTGTCCTAAATAGATCAACATTAGGACGGCATGATTAACTTTTTACTCTGCTCCCTATAATGGCACATTAGCAGATTTTTCCTAGAAATATCTGCAACAGAATTATCTAAAGTCATAGGAGCTGAATCCCAGCCTGGGTATCTTGTGTTGGAGTGGGTGGTCTCAGCATCTCTGGCTAGGTCTTGAAGACAAGCCTTTACTCCTCTCTCCTATATCAAGGCTGACTAGTGGTGTACCCAGACTACATCTCCAGGATGCATCTGTCATGTTTAATGGGAAAAAGAAATATTTTATTTGCAGAGTCTCTTGGAGTGGGCATGCTTAACTGCAACTGAAGTGTTGTGGAACATCCAGGGAGAAATTTAAATTCTTGAAGAGATTTTTACCAAAACTTGGGTTCTGTCGGATTACATATGTCACCATGGAAGAAAAATAAAACTTTTTAAGCAGTCACTTGGAGTTGTAAGGCAAAACCAAATTTCCATCATGTTTCAGGTGAGCATTTCTCTAGCGCATCTGGAAGTTATGCAGACAAGCTTTACTGTCCCTGGTGCAGAATGGTGAGAGAGCATCAGTGCTCAGGAGGGGCCAGCAGGCTGGTCAGGAGGGATAGGCAGGGCAGGCAAGGTGGAGGAGTTACACTCTGTGCAATGGAGAAGTTGGACTTTACAGCCCTTACTCTCAGGGATGATTCATTTGAGAGCCTAATGGTGAGGAGCTGGGGGATGCCAAACAAAGATGTCCTTGTGGGTGTCTATTATCAGTCACACAGACAGGATTCTATAGGCAATTAGAAGAATCTCTGGATAGGTAGCCCTTGTCCTTCTGGGAGATTTCTGTTTCCCACACTTCAGCTGGAAAGACCATACTGTCACTGCTGGGATGAGTAAGGCCTCTGTGTCTTTGAACAAGACAGAAGTCAAACAGCAGAAAAGCACTTCTTTACTCTCAACTATAAGCTTACCTAGCTTTCACTTGGAGCTTTCTAAGTTATCCAGAATTCTAAGGCAAACTTCTCACCCTCTTGCACTTGCTTAATCTCTCATGCTTTTTAACTTGCCTATATCCATTTTTATTTGTTTTGATATCTAATAATATTCCTCAGCTTTAGATCAAACAAACTTGGTTTAGTCTTCTGATTTTTATAGCCGAGTCTGATTGATTTTCTTTTTCCTGAAGTGAAAGTTTTTTTATAACAGTCTATGTAATAAATACTCATATTCCATCTCTAGTGAACTCTGGTTTGCACCTTAAGCAGCTAATGACAAAAAAATAATTTAAGAAAGAAAAAAACAAAAGGATAAATTGAGGCCAGAATGTGGTTTGGGATTATAAACAAGATCTTCTGATTGATTCTCTTACAGAAAAAATAAAATAATACTTTCTTTTTCATCAAAATTGCCAAGCTCCTTGTTTTTCTTGCTGAATGTGTCATTATTGTGTGACATCCTAAAGTTGGTTAATATTTCTTAACAAGATGGGTAACACTAGGCATGTATCATAAAAAATTTGCAACTGTTGGGTTTAGAATTCTTAGAATGCCAGGGAATGTAAGAGGTCATGCAAATAAATTAATCTTTTTTGCGGTTAGCCATTCTATACAGGGCAAAATATTTCCTGGAAGAGTTTACTTCCATTTTTCTAAGAGTTACTCTGCTAAATTAAAAAGGTAAAAAAACAAAAAACAAACAAACAAAACAACAACAAAAAAAAAACCAAACAAACACAACAACTCCTGGGAAATTACATGAAATGCAGTCTTCATTGGAAAATCTGATGTTAATAGTATGATCAATTGCATTCAAGTGATGGGTACATGACATATAGAAACTATCTTAAAAAACACTATGTCTGTATTCTGATCAATCTGTTAATTTACATGAAAATAACAAGGGAGTTTCCATACATACCATAGGAATGGCTCTTCATGATGAAAGTTAGAAGCAAACAACAACAAAAAGAAAACCCCTGTGGAATCAAACGGGTGAGTATAGAACCTTCTAGAAGAATTAGAACATAAAAAAAATCTTGGCAAGGTAAGTAAAGATGTTATCAATTGCAAGCGAATTAATCTATTGGGAGTGAGAAGTTATAAAATCACTGTGATGACAGATCTACCTTAGCGTTAGAATTCTCAACCACTCACTGTCTGTGACAACTATATATTGGGGAATTTGGGACAGGATATCAGGGTGATAACAAAACCTGTAACTTAACAGTAATTGAGTGCCTGATTTTATTAAGTTCCATGAACATCTCCAGTAATTTAGTAAAATTAGGTATGCCAAAAGACAGGAATAAGAAAATCAAACCTTCTTGACCTGGTTAAATTAATCCAAATTTCTATATTATTAATTAAATTGTATCGATAAGCTTTGACACAACGTTTCTCAGATCTCAAAAGCTCTCAAAATTCATTATAGAAAGTACTACCCCTTTCTTCTGTGAAGATTTTCTGTAATGACCTGTTATAATGTAGCAACCTAATTGCACAGAGATTAACAAAGGAGGAACTGTCATCTCTCAGGTGTTTGGGTTTTTTGGGGGGGTTGTTTTTTGTGGGTTTTTTTTCCTAAATTATAGCCTAATCCTGTATTTGTTTTATTTCTTCCTTTTTACTGCTAGAAAATTCTTTTCTGCAGACATTTCCCTGGCCTCTGCCATATTGATCTCTCTTGTTGAGGGAGATTGAGTCTTTCTGATTGCACTCTGCTTGCGAGACTGTTAAGGCAGAACAAACCTGGAGATGCTAAGCAGGTCACTGGACAGTCCTTCATAAATATTCAAAAGAAACAAACATTGTGAAAGACACTAATGCTGACAGAATTCACAGATATGCTAAGTAAGAATAAAGTATTTCCTGCAGAGAGCTCCTGTAGGGATTATGTGGCCTTCTGCTTTAATGAAGTTACACTTCTGACTAATGGCAAATGATGTTATGGTGTTAACATTTGCCTTTCAATATAAAAGACTATTTTTATTGTTTAATAAAGGGGGTGGAGGGAGAGTGGAAGGAGAGAAGCTGAATTAAAAGCATTTATAAGCATCCTTAGGAAGAGGATTCTTTCACTTACTTACAAAGTCAGTTTTCATCCAAAGTTCAAAAGCAACTCTTTGTTTATGAGAAACATTGTTTGAAATACCAGGGAGCAAACATGATTATAACTTTCACTGCTACCTAAATGACAGCACAAGCATATGCAAAATTACAAATAAACTTTCCCCTGTAAAATTATTTCATACATATCCGTAGAAGCACTCTAGCTTTTCTATGGGATTATTTGATGAACAGCACAATTCATATTGAGGATTTTACTCTCTATTAAATTTTACAGAGTAGTTAAAAAAATCAAAGGGAATAATGTTTTTTTTCTGTTTAAAAGTCTGCACTCTTTTTTGTAAAATTTTTCTTCTTTTACTTCTTGTCACCATGCCACTTTGCTAATACAGATTTTTCCAGCCACAGTTTTTATACCAAATTGTGAGACTTTTCCTTGACCTTTACGCAAACAAAGTCACTCACTAGGGTGAAAAAAATATATATAGAAGCGGTTAGCTAGAACCCTGATCTTGTAGGATACTTAACTTGAATATTTTTAACAGTTTCAATGAGGCTACTCAGCAATGATCAAGTAGTAATGCAAACAAGGATCATAGAAATCTATCCTCTGAAAAAGGCCCTCAGTCTTCCTGCTAAAAATACTTAACATTTTTAAATTTCTACCGTTTAACTGACTAAGTAACAGTGAAAACTCTTGTATTTATTTCAATAGACAACCTTTTTATAAAGGGTGTTACGATAAGACATGCAGTGAAAGTTATTTCAAATAAGTAAGAATTTTTCTAGAAGTGAAAAAAAAATGAGGATTTATGGGTGTGCACACAGACCCATGAACTAACCACTCTAATAGCAATGAATCAGACAAAGAAAAAAGGGTGTTAGATTCTGTCAGCCACCAGAAAGTGACTACTCAAGTGTGCAAATGTCCTATATGTGTTAGCATGACATGTTGTAAGAACTATAGATTTCAGGAATTAACTCTTGCTAGTGTCTGCTTTTTCCTCTGTACTCAATATATTTTAAAGCCATTTTGGTTCAAAGGACAGTAAATTTTTGCCCCAGATGTCATAAACAAATGTTTTACAATACAGGGGACTATTTCTTTTCTTTTTTTTTCTGTCACTTTGGTTTATCAGTTACACTGAAGACAAGTAAGAAAAGTTATTTTCAGTTACTGTGTCATAAGATTTGTCCTTATTAGTGCAAATAATAACATTTTAAAAAAGACATCAAACCCCCAAAAAGCTGTCCACAAGCAGCATGTAAGGCTGAGCTAAAGGATGGATGTTAAGCGGGAGAAGTCATGATTCCATTTTATTACCTTACCACAAGAGGATGGAAGATCTTTGAAAATTACTTTTTAAGAACTGGAAGGACAAATCCAAAGCAACTTCACTGCTGCTCTGAGTTTTCAGCAGGGAGCTAGACTTGACCGTAACTTTTAATGTTGTCTAAGTCTGCAAGCTGCAAAACCTTCAATAACAATAACCTAATGAGAAGGAATCTTCTCAGTTGCTTAAGACGTTTAAAATAGCTTGTGTAAATACAAGCCTGTCAAGCAAATTCAGCACAAAGATTTCTGACACAGAACAGGTTAAGTGTCCTCTGGAAGGGCCTGTTTCTCTTTGTTTGCTTTATAGTAAACATCAACTTTTAAACGTCTAAGGTAAGATAAATCTTACCCTCATATATCTTAATGATTGCCCTACTGAATATTCAGGCTACTTTATTTCTATTTGCTAACTAGGAAAATATATCTTGCCTATTCATATCTATTTAGGAAGTTACATTATCCAGTAAATATTTATTCGGTATTCTAATTTTTTTTTTTTTTACTTTTTTTTTAAATGTGCTGGGAAATACTGGGAGAGTTTAATTCACTTCAAAATTGCAGCTACTGAATTTCAGTGAAAATACAAATAAATTAAACATCTGAAATGCCATTTTAGATGAGTTTTATTACTTAAGTAAAACTCTTAAATGTGCTCAAGAAATAAGAATAAAATATATTTAATTAATTTTGGTTTAGAAGCCAACTGATTTACTAGATAAACAAAATATTTTCTGTGCTTCATGAACTGATTGATTTTCTCTGATCACCACGTAATGCCTCTCAGTTACACAGTTGTTTTTTTTCCCTCTCATAGAATAGAAAAGGAAATATAGCTCCTGCATCTTTAACTTCTGATCAGTGTCTCATGAAACTTGTACCCAAGCAAATATTTTCTTTACTTGAAGAAAAGAACTGCTCTTAAAACATAGCTAAAGACTCCTACACACTGTTTCTGTATACTTAGCCAGCACTTTCCACCATCTTAACAGACTGGGACCGTATTTGTTTTTCTTATTTTGAATTACTTTGATGGCTTGTTGTTCAGTTAGGCAATAAAATATTTGCTGTCATAATTTCTGATTTAATTTGGAATGGATTTATATTGACTTTTTCAATAATATACATGAAAATCATTACAAGTATTTTTGTGCTTGCCTCAGTGCAGAAGGCTGAACAAACCAGTCTGAAGACATTTTCAATCATGTCCCAGTGAAGTGATTAACAAACAAAATAATTTGCAGTGTATTTTATACAGTTACATGCTGTATGTATGCACACATGCATATTATTTATTTATATTGCATATGAAGTTATAAACTAATTCAACACTTTCAACTAGTGGTTGGACATCCTGTGACCAAAGGTAAGTTAGCAAGAAACACCAGTATATAAATGAAAAAAATATTTTAAATAAGATTCTAGTTATCATTTCAAGAATATGTTCGTTTATTTTTTCTTAAAAATCACTGATATGTATTAATAAACCCATACATTGCTATACCATTTTTAAATGTACACATAGCATTCCCTGATGTTCTTGACTTGTCTTTTATCCTTTTAATTGTAAACAGAACTTGCAAAAGGAAGATAGATACCTCTGAGGTGAGCAGTGAAACCCACATCAGGATATTATAACCTCTGTTTCTGTTAATTAGGCAGTGGGTGTCCTATGGCTTTCTGACATTCATGCTAATATCTTTAGCCAGCTATGTTTCTCTGTGAAAATAATATCACTATTGACTCAGTCACAGCCTGATTTTTTGCAGTGACTTTTCTCTCATTATCCTCTATTTAGAAGTTACGTTTCAGAGGAATAAGGTGCCTTCATTCTGAAATGAAGTCTGTCAATGGCTTAATGTCTGGACAGAGATAAGTACGAGTGGTATCCCTCTGGGGGCTGCACTGGGAACAGTTCTGTTTACTATCTTCATCAGTGACACAGACAGTGGGATTGAGCACACTCTCAGCAAGTTTGCAGGCAACATAAAGCTGAGTGGTGTGGTTGACACACCTGAGGGAAGGGACACCATCCTGAGGGATCTGGACAAGCTCAAGAAACAAGCCAATGTGAAACTCACAAGGTTCAGAGCAGGTCCAGAGAAGGGTCACAAAGATGATCAGACGGATGGAACACCCGTCCTAAGAAGACAAGTTGAGAGACTTGAACTGGTTGAGCCTAGAAAACAGAAGGCTCCAGAGCCAACTTACTGCAGCCTTTGAGTACTTAAAAGGGGCCTATAAGAAAGACAGGGACAAACTTTTTAGTAGGGCCTGTTGCAATAGATCAAGGGTAATGTTTTAAACTGAAAGAGGGCATATTTAGACTAGAAACAAGGAAGAAATTGTTACAGTGAGGGTGGGGAAATACTGGAACAGGTTGCCCAGAGAGGTGGTAGATGCCCCATCCCTGGAGACATTCAAGGTCAGACTGGATGTGGCTCTGATCTAGTTGAAGATGCCCCTGTTCCTTGCAGGGGGTTGGCTTTAAAGGTTCCTTCCAACCCAAACTATTCTACTGACTCTAAAATAGCCTGTAAAGTTCTTTTTCAGCTTGCCTGTTTCTGAAAATGTCATCAGACATAAGGGCTTCTTATTATGTTAAGCCTCATCTCAGACAGATACAGTTCTAGCGAAAGGTAGAAACTGAATTGAAACACATAGAGGTATTACAACATCTCTAGGTGACTGAAATTATTACAGACACGTATGAGTAGCTGATAAACAAAATAGCCCAAGTTGTAATTTTGAGGATTTGTACAAAGGAAAAGTTGAGACTTTGTTATTAAGTAGAAAAAATTGATTCTATCTGTATCTGGAGGATATGCACATACATTTAGCTTGAAAATCTTGATTCACATCCAAAAAAAAAAAAAGTATAAGAATGCATAAGAACAATCCACCTTTATGGTTCCAATTTTGTCCCAGCAACTAGATATTCAAGCAACCCAATGTATCTCCAGTCACTTCTATGATTTATAAAAGTAGTGCAGTTTGAAGATTTCTAGATACATGGACACTAGCTAAGAAATGCAAGAAAATACAAGGAAGCTACTTTTCCTAGCGTGTTGTGAAATGCTTCTGTCTTTGTTAAAGCTGAAAATGGTCCTGACCTATTTTTCTTAAATAGCATCACCACATACAGACAGCTAAAGTAGCAGAAAAAAAAAAAAATGTGTTCCCTTAGATGCCGAGTGCATGTAAAAGCTTTTATGTGTTTAAAATGTTTTTAGATGATGTTTGATAAAGGCAGAATATGGGAAAAGCAGAATTCCCTTCTTCCACGCTCCCCTTCACAGTCAAGATAAATAAAAAGGTTTCATATAGAAACAAGCTACAATAGCTTCCAAGAGCGCAATGAATTTGTAGACAAACATGCAGTCATAACAGACAATAGTTCACATTCAACACTACACAGAATAATTATTTTAATGAGAAAGACAATGGCTAGTCAGGACACTGGAGCTAGTCCCTCACTGTATTACAGAAATGTTTTGTGGGTTTAAAATTTATCATAGGCAGCCCTCCAGACAGCGAAGGAATGAGTTTACTCTCAGTGACCCAGGAGTTACCATGTCTGGTGAGTAGAGCACAATAGATGCTAAGCATGATTGCATGTGTCAAGTAAAGAACTTTGAGTCAGAGCACTCCAGCAGAATATTAGTACTTTAAATTACTGCTATGCTCTATCATTGCCACAGAAACTGCACCATGCTGAAAGGATTAATCCAGGTGTAATGCAAAGAATGGGTAGGGAAATTCACCCTATTTAGCTAAATGAAATCTTATTATGTGCACACATTTGGTGAATGTTCTTGAAAATCTATTTGTGGTCCACCTTAAGTAGTCATTCGTGATTATGAGAAGAAAATAGCAATACTACTAGCTCCATGTGATTGCATTTTGTTTATTTTGCAGAGGACTAAATGACTGCAGTAGGAAAAAGCAGTGCTGATTCAGGACAAATTCTATCATTCACAAAGTTTCTGTTTCATTTTACTTTTCCTGTCTTTCATCAGTGAGCTGTGAAAAAGTATTACACTATTTTTTGTTATAGAACAACACAAGAGAAACAACTATCTCTGCTTAAAACACAAGTAAAAATGAATGTGCAATAAAATAGCAGGAGATGCACCACATTGGTGAGTGAAATGGATCCCTGACTGTGCAAACAAACTGATGGACTCAGATTAGCTCCTTCTGTGCTCAGGAAAGAGATTTTGGCACTTCCTGTGAACATATACCCGTCATTTCATTGGCATGATGGTGAGGCAGACAGAATTCTAGTAACTAAAATTAAAAAAAAGAATACAGGTAAAACCAGAAAATGCCATTATGCTACTGTATACATGCTTGGTACACATTCATCTGAAGTAATGCACAATCATCTTACTACCCTGACTTGGGAAGGGTACAGTGATACACAGAATGGGACGCATTCACATAGCCTTAGAACCCTTTTCAGTACAGAATCCCTTATCTTCTACAGTTCATGTACAGTATTTTATTATTGGGGTCTCCCATTTGTAATGAGTGAACTAGTTCTTCCAAAGCAAACCTGAATGAGGTTCTGAAAGTACTTAAGGAAGCAATTTAGGTAGTATGCTGAAAGCTGCACAGGCCTTGTTTCCCAGCATCTGAAATAGTCTTTCACTTCTGTCTGAATAGAACTTTATAAAAAGGGTGGAACAGGTTGCCCAGAGAAACTGTGGCTGCTTCTTCCCTGGAAGTGCTCAAGGCCAGGTTGGATGGGGATTTGAGCAACCTGGTCTAGTGGAAGGTGTCCCTGACCATGGCAGGGGGTTTGGAGTTAGGTGATCTTTCAGGTCCCTTCCAACCCAAACCATTCTATGATTCTATGACTCAGAAAGATAAGATATAAAACGAACTCTCTGATCAGTTACACTTCTGCTTCTGACACAGCAGAGGAGCAGGGAATCTATGATCCTTATGGGTCCCTTCCAATTTGAGATATTCTGAAGTTCAATGATTCTATAACCACTGGATAAATGGGAAGCAAAAAAAAAAAGACCTTGTTCAGAAAGACTGGACAAAATCATAGCAAGTAGACCAATTCATGGTTCTTCATCAGTGTTGTCTTCAGCTCAGGAAACCACTAACTGATGGCTTCTAAAAGGTCTGGTGGTACAGTAGGAAAAAATCACTGAATAGCTTCTTTCCCATATTCTTTCCTTAAACATCCACTTTCTGAACCATGATCTTGCTTGCATGGATATTAAACCTGATGCATTACATTTTTAATATTTTTGACCTTTAATTCAGAAGTATTTAAAGACAATATTAGAAAAATAAGGGACATCAGTCATCCTTTTTTTGGAATGAAAAAAATGATAGCCTGGAATCTATGTGGAGGACAGATGAAATCCAGCTGGACTGTCTACATGAATTTTGTGAGGAAAGGAGGGAGTGAATAATATGCTTTTTCATTTTGTAATTTCTATGATTCTTTCAACTTTTATCAAGTTGCAGTGTCACACTCCCACAAGTATACTTTCAAGTACTGAAAGGACACACATTAAGATAACTTCACATTATCACATATTCAAAAGAATCATTATGTGACAGCAAACAATAATTATTCCAAAAACATTTTACTGTGCTATATGTATATAAAAGAAGCCACTGAAAAGGCTATCATAAAACTAAATCATTCTAACTCCTACCTTCCTATTCCATCTTCAGATTTCTAGCACCAGAGAAGAAATCATCTTTCTACTAGAAAAGAATGCTGTAGTAGACACCATAAAGGGACTCATTACATGCTCATTTTAAAAAAATAGCATTGACTTTTGTGCCTCCAATGTAGGAGGTACTGTGAAGAATCTGCAATTACCGCCATGTGAAGAGATGTCCATTTGCTCACTTCAATTACTGAATTTGAAAACTACAGTAGTTTTCATGCTGGAGAACATGTGTTAAAAACCAATGTCCCAGGTTTGGTTACTTGAATGGGAAATTAAAAGCAGAATCAAAAGATAAAATGGAAATGTGCCTTTCTTATCTTCCTTAGCACCATGATGTGAAGAATAAATACCTTTTACAGAATTCAAACACTCTAAAGGCTTGGGGAAAAAAAAAAAAAAAAAAGGCAAAAAGCAAAGAAAAAAGATAGAAAAGAATATCCATAATATCCCTTACTTGGGAAACTTTAAAGAATTTAAGCAAGTATTTATTATTGACATCCATAGACCTTAGAAATACCTTATGCTAATATATTTTTTATGTTAGTTATTTATTATTTCCTTCTAGTTTATAAACTGTTATAAATATATTCTGTTATTTTTAGTAAAACACACATGCCATATATTAAGTAACAGGAATTACAGTTTTGGAGAGCTCACTTGAAAATCTAAGAGTCCCCTTTTCATTATGTCAAGTACCCAAAGGAGTAATTAATAGCTTTTCTAAAAGTACTTGGGAGGCTGGATGTTTAAAGGAGACCTATATCAACAGAATTTCATTATTTAATATCCTGATGTACATTTAAATGTCCCAAGGAGGCCTGTCTTGCACCCGAAACCATTTAAACTCAAGTTTTAGGTAACTTGTAAGGGTAAAGGGAGGAAATTACAAAGAGAAAAGGACTCATGGCCCTATATGTAGACCATCAACTCTTTCTGCCTATTCCAAACAGACTTATTCCCTTAGAGAAACTGAGCTCTTCAGCGTGTAAAAGAATAAAGATAAGTCAGGTTTAACATAGTTGCAGACAACCATTAAAATTATTGCAACCAGAGATCAACTGAAGCATTTATGAAGTGCATAAGAAATTATACATTTTTCTCTCTTCACTTTTACATGAAACAGATGTTGCTGCTGTTTTATTTTTGCTTGTGTTTAGCACAGTGCAAAGGCATACACAATTGCGTGCTTTCTCACAGGTGTTTGCTTTTGTTCTTGCTGGTTTTGTTGTTCAATTAATATCAAACAAAGGTCAATCAGGCAAAATATATGGTTGGTGTTTGTGTATGGAAAAACGTAATGGAAAACTTGTAGTAACAGGAGTCCCACCTGCCAAAGAAAATGTTAAAAAGCTTCTCCTTAGTGACAAAGTGAGCTTCATTTGGACTGCATAAGTACTCCACTACAAAAGCAGTCTTGGTCTTCCATGGGAATACTGTGAATATGTTTATAACATGATTAGCAAGCAAAGCGCTACTAAAGAGCTGCAGCACTGGTGTTGTGACTGTTATACTGCTGTAATGGGACCTCTTAGACTTCTAGTGGGCTGAAATAGTACTACTTATAAGTGTACTTATATCTTACTTAAAATGAAGAGAATCTTGCTGGCTGATGTCATGAGGCTTGAAGAATGGTATTAATGTTACAAGTAGTGACAGGTTTTTACTCACTTTACCTCTGTGATTCATTGGCAGAGTTACTTCACAATTTTTTAATCCTATGGAATAGAGTTCAAAACAAATCCCTGTTTGCTAGAAATACAAAACACTTACTGATCAAACAGATTAATTTAATGCCCATTTGTGAACGACTAATATGGTATTCTCCTGGGGGGGGCAGTGGAAGTATTGCTGTGGGACTACCAGCCATGGTGCTACACCACAACAGTTAGAATTTCTGGAGAATTCTAGATTTGCATTTTCTTTGTAGTTTCATTAACATAATTGGAAAACAGACTTAATTAGTGTTTTAACACTATTCATTTTGTTTTATTTTTTTTTAATTCCTAAAAAGATGTTCTTTCAATGGCATTAAGATATTGATATGACAACCCATGAAAAATCGGGCTGTCTTTTCAGCTACAGGAGTATGTATAAAGCTAAGTAATAAGCCAGGTTTACTCATGAGGTTTTGGTGGGGGGGGGGTTGTGGGTTTGCTTTTGTTTCTGCTTGTTGGGTTTTTTTTTCTATTTGTTGTTTTTCTGTGACAGATTTTCTTCTTAGTTCCTAAATGTGTGACTATCTGGGCTTCATTCTACACTGACTGCTAAACGAGTGCTTTCAGAAAAACATACATTTTAAATTCTCTCACATCAGGCACACAAACCCATTACTGCCCTAAAAGAACAGGCTATTATTCCTAAGGATGGGATGACAGTAGGTGTCTTTATGCTTTTTCTCTCCATGACATGCTATGTTTAGTATTTTCCCATGTTTTCCATTCACAAAGGTTTGTAGCCCATGAAAGTATATCGTTCTAATGGAATACTGCTAAACAAGTAGTCCTGAAAATGCTGCTTATCTCCATCAACACTTTTATGCCCATTTCAGTTTATGATTTTTCCTCTTTGGTTTTGGGGCTTTGTTGGTTTGTTGTGTTTTCTTTCCTGACTGAACTGACCTTAGCAGAATATTTTTACCTCTTTTTTTTTTTTTACAGAATCTTTGCCTTTACAGACAATACTCTCAGTTGGTGTCACATATGATGACTTTACTGATCCACAAGAACCCTGACTGAGGTTGTTAGCTCATTTTATGCAGGACTTTAAATAACAAACAAATGGTAAAAAATCTAAGTTACTTATTATTTAGCCAGATATGAGTTAGCAACCTGAAAATGAAAGATTTCATTTCTTTTTTGTTTGGCATTTGATTAATTTATTCTTCTACTTAAATTCATTTATGTATTAGAACAGAAAAAAATATTTTTTTGCAAATGAAAACCAAATAACTATTACATTAATGAAACTGAAAAAAGGAAAAATTGTTTACTTACAATTATTTTATTGGCTCAGTAAGTGATAGTGCCTCCAAAACACCAGATGTGAAGGATGCTGAGAACTTGGACATAAAGAAGTAAACAAAAGCAACAAGACATTTGCAAATGTTTGCAGCACATAACTAACATCACCCAAATACTATAACGGTTGTCTCCTTAGCCTCATCTGGGCAATAATGTAGATGCATAATATCCTCATGCGATCAGACTAGGTGTCCTTCAAAACCTTCAGGAAGATTGCTTCTGGCTAGCTCAGATACCTAAACAAGTACACACAATGCTTGAATTGAAAGATATTACTTGAGAAAAGACATTAGTTTCTCATAGATGACCTTTACCCTTTCCATTCTGATGTTGTGTAGCTCTGGTTAATGCAGGTCTAACCCAGGTTCTGTTTCTATAAATAAATAAGAGATTAAGAATTTAACCACAATGCCAAAATGTTAGAGAATCCATAGTAAGCTATGGTGTCTTAGGATAATCCTGCTCTGCTCTAGCTGATTAGTCTGTCCATTTATTAGACTGCAACATTTACTTAGGTCAGTTACTGTTACATAGGAAATGTTATATTTCTTTTACTACTTTAAAAATAAGTTAGTACCACATTTGCTAAAATAGAAATGAAATTAATTGCAGCAAAAGAGATGGAGTAGACTGAAGAGGTGGATGCCCACATGAAGAGAACTAATGCTTAGGTAGTGAAAAAGTGTGTTAGTTTTGATGTTGAAGACCAAGTGCCAGATTTTCAGCAGGACTAAACTGCTATAGCTTTGTGGAAATGAATCACAGTGGCCACAACAAATGTAATAGCAGTGGGAACTGTGGGAAGGGAGCTGGCTGAGCAATGATAATCCAAGATGTCTTTTGTGAATGTTAGAGGGCAGCTTGTTAATCAGAAGTTGTTAAAACAGTTGTTTGAAATGTTGCCACTGGACAGGATCTTTCTAAGCAAATGTGTAATCCTGACAGTACTAATGATACTAATTTATCACTGAGGTTCCATTTGTGTGTTTTGTAGTTTCCAATCTGTTACAGGAAAATGGTTGTGGCTGGTTGAATGTTTGTTTGGGTTTTGTTTTGTTTTTTTTAATGAACATTTTAAGTACACAATTTTACTTCATTTGTGCCAGAAAATTGCCCAAACACCTTCATTAGAAATAAGGCAAATCTGTTCAATACTATCTGAACAGCAGGCAGTATATGCTTTATTGAACAGAAGAGCTTTAACAAACCTTATCCTGTACACATGTTTGTGCTATCAGAGTCTGTTTATGTACTCATAAGTTTAGGGAAAATATGGGTGCTACTGCATAATAAACAGTGGTTTGCTACCCTTCCTTTTTATCCAGGTGGTTGATTATATGGTATGGGATATTTTTGCAGGTGGTATAGAAAATCATATATACCAGCTGCTGCACCCACTGTGCAACACTTTGTTAAATGACACAGCACCGATCACATATAACAACATCTAATGACTCTAGAGTGGTATCTTTACTAGATGTATCTTTTCTCCATTGAGAAAGAGCCTTAAAAAAGATTTTTACCTGCCTCTGTTTTTCCTGCATGCTGTGTTAGGTAAAAAAAAGAAAATATTCAGGAAAAAATATAAGTGATTTTAAAAAACAGTACAATACAAGCTAGCATAGAAAAGATGAACTGTGTACTGGATAGCTGGCATGCTGCCACTAACACTTGGCATAACGCTGCTGGCACTGGAAATGTTAGATGTACTAGCCATTGCTCCTCTCCTGTAAGCACTTTACTATGTAGAATCAGTATCAGCATACTGCATAAACAACTGGATGAACCTTGTACAAAAATGATAGCAAATAGCATTTGACTCATTCACATAAATCTGAAAATATAATAGTGCTTGACATTATTATTATTATTGTATCACTCAGCAGTATTAAATTTAGATAATTGAATATCGCTCCTGTGCTTGCTTTGCCTATGAGTAAGATGGGTGTGAAGAAAGAAGGACAAAATTTCTCGTCAGCTGGTACCTTCTGGGAGGGCACCCAGGGTATTTGTTGCTATTTGTACAGTTAGCAATCATATTGATCACTTGCTTATTTCAGTTAATAGTGGATAAGCTGTCTGCTTCCCATCCCTGCTGTAATTAATGAAAGTAGACATTAACTGTTACTAGAACAACATAACTGTTTCTTTGCTTCCTGTACTTCTTGTTCTGAAGCGTTGGATATGTTAGCAAATGGACAAGTTTGATTCTGGTGTGGCCAGTAGGTTAAGAAGCTTGTGTAGCTGAATGGAGATAATCTGTAGTACAAACACTATTATTCCTTACACCTTGTATTTAACTTTTGCAAAGAAATTAATATTTTTGAGGAAAAGATTGCCATGCTTGGATTTCCTGAAACTCCTTGTATTTTAGATAATGATTACACTGCTTCTTACGCACAACAAAACAATATGGTTGCTACCTTCTCATGTAACACAACTCAGCAATATAACAAGTTTTGTGTGAAAGACATGTAAGATCGTGCACTTGTGCCAAAACTCCGTTCTTGTAGTCGAATGCTATGCTCCAAGTCCTCTAAATCCATCTAAACATGTGGACTCCTTTACTCAGTCGGAAGCTGTCAAATCACAGAAGAAGATTTAAATGACCCCATGCAGTATTGCTTCCTGCTGTGGCTGATGAAGGAGACACACAGTAACTTCAGTGACATTATTATTTTCTTTCTAATAATAAAGTGTCCTCTTCTGTGCAAAAGGAATGTAGCATTCTCACCAACAGTTTGCCTTAATTAAATGATATGAACAAGTAAGTAGTACTAACTGTGAATAAGTTTTCTAAAAGAAGGAAACTACTCCGTCACTTCTGACATTTCACTGGGATGAATGAATATAATGAATGCAAACTGATGTTGGCAAGGACAGAAATGGCTGAAATAGATGGACTGTGTGATTAATGCCCTTTTTACGTCTTTAAAATGTACGAAATGGAGGGGAAGAAACTATTCCCTTTGTTAAATTATTTGGATTAGTTAAAAAATGAAAATAAAAGCAAAGGAAGCAGCATATATAAATGTGCATTCATTTACATGAATCTAAGTAGTAAAAGATGCTTGAACTTTTCTTGATTCTGGTCACACTTTATTTTGTTTGAGCTATCCAAGGCCTTTTTTTTTTTTCCTTTTTTTTTTCTTTTGCTGCCACTAGCAGTCCTTTCAAAGAGCATGTTGACAGCTTTGAGCTGACAGAGAATCATTACAATCAGTGTAGAAGATATAAAGTCACAATGAGAAAGGAATTCATGTTTACAGTAGTGGGGACCACACACTGTGATAGTTTGCATTAGAAACTCAGCAGGGGGAGTGTGAAAAGCTGTAGCATTATAGCAGATATGTGGGCTTTTGGTATGAATAGGTCGCGTGTGTTCAAGTACCTGTCTAACATGTAACAATCACAAAATATTATCATATTCAGCAGGGCCATTATTGCTGCTGCATTGAATATGTAGACTTTTAATATTCCCCATGCTTTCAAAATACGAAAAAGATACAACCTCAAATAATGGATTCCCCCTAACAATATGAGTAGTACATTTTAGGACAAATTGTCACAGAAAGAGGAGAGACTGAGGCACAAACATGAATAGATCAAAACTATATGGAACAGGTATTATATCAGAGCAAGGTTATTCCTTTGGGTAGCTAAAAAGCTTTAAGCCAAAATAGAGGAAATATGCATGAAACAAAAAGAACAACTGAAGTTTTACCTCTAAGCTCTGAAAAAATCCAAAACCCACCTTTTAATTTCATAATGAGCTGAAGCTTACTGCAGCTCAGAACAGTTTCAAAAATCCAGGAAGATTATCTAGGGAGACACATGCACAGAGCAAAGATTCAAGTCTATGATAAATCTCTGCAGTTTTTAATTTCTTTCTGCTCTGTTTTTTACTTTGAGTTTATGAGATGAACTGTATGCAGTTTGAAATTACAGAGAGATTAAGCAGCAGAAATTTGACTTCAAGGTCCTGGTTACAGTAACAAAAGCTACATTTCATCCCTGTTATTACAACTCCATGTTGTAAGAATTTTAAGGTTACAGAGAAAGACACTTAAAAGTAGGGAAGCCAGAAACACATTTCAGCTCTCCGCAGTATAACGAGGGGTGTTACTGCTTGCATTTTACAAACAAACAGCTCTAACAGGCAGAGATTAAGGACAAGGGATACATCTATTTTGGCTGCCCAAATGGAGATACCATCGACTTGATTGTCAGGGCACTTATTTAGGATTTAATGGAGCAGATGAAATTTGGGTTAGACACCAAAACAACTTGAAATTAGGCATCTTAGGTTACCGGAGGTGAATCACATAAGCACAAAATCCCATCCTAAATGTTCAAAGAACCTCTCCTGTTGGCTTCAGTGTCAATAAGCATTCTGGAAAACAAAACTGCCACCAAGAAAATTAAGAACAGCCCATTATAAACACCTGTGAAGCAATATCTGCCTATAACATGAGAGACAGTTTGCCCATAACGTTAGTAGTTAGCTGTCTTAAG
The DNA here is from genome assembly GCF_033783945.1 of Neopsephotus bourkii. Taxonomy (NCBI): domain Eukaryota; kingdom Metazoa; phylum Chordata; class Aves; order Psittaciformes; family Psittacidae; genus Neopsephotus; species Neopsephotus bourkii. Next base: position 3,705,544 of record NW_026901872.1, on the reverse strand, counting down.
CATAGAACCTTTGTGTTTTCTCCTTTGCCAACTGATCTGAATTACCATCACACTAGTATCTGGGTATTTGACATTGTGTAAGGAAAAAAAATCACTAAAGAATTGCATATAGATAGCTAAATCAAATATATTTTCTCCATAGTCATAACTCCCTGAGGTCAGCACACATGTCTACAGCTACATTAGGAAAAACAGGGGACATAGGAAATCCACACAGGCCCTGTTCACCCACAGTGTTTAAATTCTTTGTTTTTACCTTGTGTCTGGTTTGGTGTTTTCCAAACGGATTTCTCTGTTCAATTCTCTTTAACTGATAAACATACTGGTATTTATTGATGTAACCCCATATGCACCTGCTCCTAGGCATTTTCATCATCAGCTATGTCCTGACAAACCTGAATGCTCAACCTCATAGATACATTTTAGAACTGTTAACAGACTCGTGCCAAATCTGAACTGATGGGCATGCTCAGACCTATGACTTCTCCTCCCTGCCCCCTTCTTCCCACCCCCAAACCCACATCATTCCCAAATACTCTTCTTCCCCATATAATGTTGGAACACTTTCCCAAAATGGTAACCTAGGCCTAAGTCTCTCCTCTACAAGATGGGGTATAAACCCATGTTCCAAGTGAACACAATAAAAACCAGGCTACAGGTATTTCTGGAGCAGGCATTTCTCATTCCTGCTTGTCCAATTTGCTCTGCTATGCATCAAATAAGACTCACTGAAGCAAAAAATTCAATCTTTCCAAGTAAATGTCCTAACCACTGGTTACTAAAAAAAAAAAAAGGGGGGGGGGGCAGGGAGGGGGAAAGGACATTGCCACCTACTCTTTTACTCTTTCTTTTTTATTATTTTTAAGAGTGGTTTGAAATGCCAGATTCTTAAAGAAAAGGCTTCTATGGCTAGTCCCAAAAGAAAGTGGAAAACAAATTAATCTTCTAAGGGAGGAATGTTGGTAGTCAAAGTCAGGAATCTAACCACCTAAGAGGAAACTTAACTAACCACCTAAGAGGCATTACTCTGAATGATTTTTCCAAATCTAATTCCATGATGGAACAATTTATAGTCAGATACTTAATTTGGGAGCTGAGGATTCCCAGAAAACACAGGCTAAAATGTATCTCAAAATCTTAAACACTCTTTCTCAATCTAGTCAGAGGAGGAATGGTGAAGAGAAATACATACTATTCACTTCAGAGACAGAGAGCATTGACATTACTAAATAAAATAGGTAAAAGCACATGGTTTAGCACTGACCCTTGACCGTCGCTGATGTTAAGGCAAAACAAAACAGATAGCAATTGAAAGAGAATGAATTCCTGTTGAGGACAGCAAGGGCCTGCTGCAGGTAAGCAGTGGTACAGATCAGGCAAAGTATCCTTAACCAAGAGAAACAATGCTTCACCGTTGCCCTCATTTTCTTCCTCCTTTTTTTTGCATGTTAATAGAAACTGTGGCAGATTTCAGTGTATATATATATTATATCTTTCAAGTTTCACCATGTGAGAAATTCATTACATACACTAGATGTCGGTTTATCCCTTTTTTCTCCTACTTACACTCTAAAGCAAGTTCTATCAAGCTCTAAAACTTTCATTACAGTGTCACAGTATCACAGTATGTTAGAGATTGGAAGGGACCTCAAAAGATCATCTAGTCCAATCCCCCTGCCGGAGCAGGAACACCTAGATAAGGTTACACAGGAACGTGTCCAGGCGGGTTTTGAATGTCTCCAGAGAAGGAGACTCCACAACCTCCCTGGGCAGCCTGTTCCAGTGTTCCGTCACCCTCACTGAGAAGAAGTTTCTTCTCAAGTTTAAGTGGAACCTCTTGTGTTCCAGTTTGTACCCATTGCCCCTTGTCCTATCATTGTTTGCCACTGAGAAGAGCCTGGCTCCATCCTCGTGACACTCCCCCTTTATATATTTATATACACTAATAAGGTCACCCCTCAATCTCCTCTTCTCCAAACTATAGAGACCCAGCTCCCTCAGTCTTTCCTCATAAGGGAGATGCTCCACTCCCTTAATCATCTTAGTTGCCCTGCGCTGGACTCTCTCCAGCAGGTCCCTGTCCTTCTTAAACTGAGGGGCCCAGAACTGGACACAATATTCCAGATGAGGTCTCACCAGGGCTGAGTGGAGGGGAAGGAGGACCTCTCTCGACCTACTATCCACCCCCCTTCTAATACAACCCAGGATGCCATTGGCCTTCTTGGCCACAAGGGCACAGTGTCGGCTCATGGTCACCCTGTCGTCCACCAGGACCCGAAGGTCCCTCTCCCCTACACTGCTCTCTAATATTCTTATATGACCATATGTGATACGTGTTTATACTTTTGTGGCCTTATGAATTGCCTTGTAACTGTATTTTCAAGGTCTTTGCTTCCTTCTTGAGCTTTTACTTTTGTGTATCTCTGTTATACAGCACACAGTTCTGGAAGGAATATAAGGTAAGGGCCTTCCTGAGAAGGTGGAGCCATGACTTGGATGTCCTTGTCTTCTAGTGTTCAAAGCCAAATCTTCTTGCTTCTTGTGAAAATGAATTTATTGCTGTGCTATACCAGACAGACACATTTTCACATCTTTCAGTAAGATAGATAAACTATGTAGCAAAGAAATGAAGAGTTACTGAACGAGGATCAGAGGCAGAGAACAAGTGGACATGTGGGTTTTTTCGTTTGGTTTTGGTTTTGCCTTTATATTTTGTGGCCCCTATAAGGAAAAAAACTTGGCTACTGTGTCTAGGACTACATTTTATTTGTAATGTATTTAATGTAAATTAGGTACCCAAACTTTACATAACTCCTGTAATGAGTCTCAGTATTTGCCAAAGTTCCTAGCATGAAGGGATGGCAGAACAGGATTTGGTAACACCTCATACAACTGTAATTTTTTAACCATCAGACCATGCTGCCTTTATAATATTCTTTAAATTAATCTGAACTCAACTAATTAGGTGGAAATATTTCATAAACTCTCTTCAAACAAACTTCAGCATAGAATTTATGGCATATCTAGAGTTACATTATTATACAAAATTAAAATATTTATTTTCCTTAAGATAGTTCTGCATGGGTTCTCGTTGTTACATGCCCAGCACAATATTCTTTGTGTTGAATTTCAGAACCAGCAAGTAAAAATAGACAAGCTTAAATTCTGTAGATAACTGAATAAATTAAGATGCTACAACTCCTAATTGCTCACACAACAACTAAAATTCAGTTTGTATAAGCAACGTTCTATGTGCTACATTCATATGTGCTACCTACCCTAATTGTTTGGGCTGAGAGAATTTTAACTTCAAAAAAAGTAAGGTGTTACATTGTATTGCTCCATAGCTAAGAGCTTTTTTTTTTTTTTTTTTTCAAAAGGGCAACAAGGGAGAATTATTAGAGCCACTAATTTACCCCTATCTGCACTAATACTTATATTTGACAAAAACAAAAACAAAAAAAAAACCATGTTCATTTAAATGAACCTCATCTGATATCTGAAAGCTTATTTAATTCATATGAAATACTAAACTGTGTTGAAAGGATTTGTGCACAATGCAAAACTGTTAAATACTCAATAAGGCATAGCAAGAAATGCATTTTTTAAGGAAGAATCCTAGCAGCAACATTGCTTCAGCCTGATTGGTACATTAGCAGTCCTGGCTGTGATAGAAGACCACCAGTGTCAAGGAAATCTCATTAAAAAATCCTTTCCATCAGTAGATAATAGACTGTGTCCCCGAACTGTGCTGCTGTTGGTTTTCTGATCTATGTTTTCCAATTTTAGTCTCTAAGCAAGGTTTCCTTATTAGAGAAATATTCTGGCCAGAATATGCAGAACTGGACTAAACTTCTGATGTTTGCAAAATGTACTTGATTATACTTCTCATACTTTTTTAATGGTAAGGGCTAAATCCAGACTACTTGTAACTGGATGAATAGCTGTGAATTGGAGTTGGTTACAAAACGCTATGTGGCTTTTGCCAATAATGTTGTGATGGGAATTGTTTTCTGAGAGAAAATGGCGGCCAAGAATTAATATAAAAAAATAGATCCTGATTCATAAAATTACAAAGAATAATAAAAATTAAATGAATCTTATTAATAAAAAATGCTATTTGAAGCATATATTTTATTAAACTTCATATAACTGTGATAGTTAATGAAGCTAATTTAAACTTGGGGGTCTTCAGGGAATAGGAGACTAAATTATATTCATCTGTTGAATTTATGGAGCACAAACATCAGAAATAAAGCATTTTCAAGTATCTCTTGCTGACTCACAGTAACATTATTGCAAAATGTAATCAAAGGTCAAGTGAAAATGCAAGGTAAGGTTTATAGAAAAGGTAATTAAACCAGACAATACTCAGCGGTATTAAGCAAACAAAACTAAGCAAACAAAACGACGGCTCCAGTCATGCCAAAGTTTTATTTTTTTCAGCTAGGTTATTGATCTAATGAAAGATATTTCCCAGTCCTATGAAATCTGATCTTTCAGCAGCAATTTCCATTTGGGAAAAGACATATTTCTCAAAAGAAGTTATTTTCATACAACACATAATTAAACTAGGGAATGCAATGTCACAGGATTTTCTGAAGGCCAGAAGACTAAATAAGTTCAAAAAGGAACTTGACAAGTTCATGGAAGATAAGTCCAACTGGGACTATTAAAAATGTCATGCCTGACTTTATACTCAAATTTGAGAATTTGCAAAGCCATTCATTCATGTAAGTTGAGAAAGCAAACCGGGAAAGGAGTTTTCTCGCTCCTGTACTCTTTCCTGAGCAATCTTGGAGAAAATCTTGGGTCACACTGACCTATTGTCCTTGTCTGTCTATTCCTTTGAAATTTTATTACTATAGGCTGCTTAGGCTCATATGTTTGAACATTTGAAGTGAGCTAGCTGAAGCCAGTGATTCAAGGCCTAAAGGCTCACTTTTCTAAATTTATTTTGTGAGGCCTAAAAGTGAACAGGTGCATTATGTGTGTTGGTTGTTGTTTAATACTCAACCAGCAGGATTAACCATGGTAAACTATTTCTCAAATCACAGTTGCATTCTACACAGCCTAAAATATTATACATACACGGATTTTAAATATCTATGTAAATATAATTGTGTATATATATAATGTATTTCAATTTGGAATAGATTAGATACAGAAAGCACTGCTCCCTGAGGTGTATGCTCATTTTGCTATTAGACAGTTGCTGAATAAAAATTAAGAAGAATTAAGAGGAGAATAATTTGCAGCTATTCTTTCTTAGAGTAGTGCACTAACTTCTAAGCTATGACTATTCAGCAGTTGTCTTCTCTGCTCTTAATCCCCTTCTCTTGCCTTCTGGCTTCATTGTGATCCAGCTTCAATGGAAGAGATGGAAAGTGGTCCATAACTTCCTTGAATCGCCCAGTTTCTGCTAGTTGGAGCTTTGAATACACCATAGTTGTTGCGCAAAATGTGGGCACTACCACATTATCCTCTTGTCTTCTACCACAGAAAAAGTCTCATGTGAAGACACATTTAGTCATGTGCCTTCACATGAGAACCCCAATGTCTGGATCCCCAGAAGGAGGAAACAGCTCTAAAAATATGTTTATGTAGTTATTTCAGTAAGGTCCTAAATCTTTCCTTTGAGGTTTACCATCTGAACCATCAACCTAATGAAATGTAACATGATTTAATTTGAAGCTTCTCTAAAAAGTCGGAATAACACTGTAAGTAAACAGATAGCAGTCAGAATCAGAAACTAAATCCACCCTTCCAGCTGCAGGGATAAAAGACTGTAACAGGTCTGCAGTTCAAAGACTTCCAGCTGAGTGTTGTTCAGAAAACTGGTTTTTAGCTGGTGTCCTGGGTTCATCTTAAACCACAACAGTTGGTTAACTACCACTCCCAGCTAAGACACTGAAATTGATGAGGTGAAATGCCCAGTCCATGTTTTAAAAATGTTAAATATTTGATTATGAGCTTTACTATCTTTCTTCTTTGTTTTCTTTTTTTTTTTTTTTTTAACTAACTAAAATTGCTGTTAAAGCCTCTCAGAACTAAGTGTCATTTAAGTAGCTTTTCTTTGATGCCTTTCAGCTATTAGATTCCAGCTCCTGGCTTGGACTCCATAACTGACTATGTGTAGACAAGCTTAGGATGTGTTAACATCAAACACGGACCTAAATTTGATGTGTTAGCAGATCTGCTCTAGGACTTAGGACCAAGAACTTAATTGCACCACTATACAAGCACAATCTTTGTCAGCTAAATTGCAGAGGAGGGCAGGAAGGCAAATGTCTCTCTGTATGTATGATTTTATATTGTTCAGTCTTATTGACTACACCCTACTACAACTCAGAAACATTTACTTCTCCAGAGTGCTTGCATAGAGAACATAATCCCTCAATTTATAAAATTTGAATAAACTTATCTTGCATCTGTCACTTTCTGTTTAAGTGTCAGAGTAATTAAATTGGCTCTGGAAACAAGCAGTCTGGATCTTGCCTCATATGTCTGTTCTTATAGTTGAAATTAGAGGTCTTTTTATGAACCAAACCATAACACTTTTTGCATAGGTGGGATGTGAACAGAACCTCTTACTAGTAGGGCTCTTTCCTCTGAGTAGCTAACTACATGCAGTGGGGAGGTGCTTCTAGTGCGCAGAGGTGTAATATCACAGGTAGGAGAAGCTGTGACTGTCCTGAAAAGAGGATATATTAGGTAGCAGACTCCAGCCATGGTGGTAGGAAGGAGGAGACTTTGCAATGTAACTAGAGGAGCTGTTCTAGTGTTGATAACTGCCTGGAGCTGTTGAGTAAAAAGCAAGATGAAAGACAAAGGTGTATCTTTCCTATGCAGCAGACTAGATTTTATTCAACTAAAAGAGTAATTTTGCTTCTTCTTGCATTGTAATAAGGCATAAATTTGGAAATGTTCTGGTCTCTTCTGACATATTAATGTCAAAGGGAATGCGTGGTAGTTCCACTAGAGGACTCTGGCTGACTCAAACCCCCACAGCAAAGACCCTTGGTCATCTCAGATCTTCACAGGTTTAAAAAAACAGGGCTTTAAGGAGATTAACTCCCTGTACTGCAATATTTAGTTAAAAAAGTTAGGTTTCAAGTTTAATAGCTAGACTAAAAGATTTAAGCTATTTTAATAGTCACTCTGTGAATGGCTACTTCATCACATGTCTCCAATGCTTGTAGTTTGTCTTGTCTCATGACATATGTCAGTCTGGCTCTTGAACTGGGACTAATGTCTTCAAGCTGGCTTCTGGTGTCCTGTGAATCATTTGGTCTAAGGAAACAGGAACAGATCACTAGATCTCTCAGTTTTATAGACACCACATTTGCTAGAAAATATTTAATTAAAAGTGGAATTTGTGTTTTTTAGAAAAGTGTAGGCTTCGTACATATGTTAAATTATTTAAAGCAGTTACACAATTTAAGACAAATACAACAAAAAATCTATTCTTTTCAACCAAAGACACTTCTCCTTAGTAGCCTCTAATCACTCTTAAAGAAATAAATATTTATGTCAAAATAATATTTTACTATTAATAAAAAATAATAAATTATTAAAATATTCTGTGTACAGTACTCTAATTGAAAAATATAGGTTTTTTTCTCAAATGTGATCATGTACTTTGATGGATTAAAAAAATCCTGAAATTCTACGTGTCACAGAAAATAACCTTTTTTTGCTAATTAGATAAACTAATGTTTTATTTTTCAATATTAAATGTTTGGTGACTGAGATTCCGTATAAAAGAAAAAAGACAAACACCGACTGCTAGTTTAGCAGCTCTGAGATTCTCAAGACTTATCAAAGTGTACAATAACTTTATGCAAAAAGTGACAGAGATAAAAAGTAAGTATTTTTATTGGATTGTGCATGGGGTGGCCTCTTACAGACATATGAATATCCTTAATATTCAATGTCTACAGCACCACTAATTCTGAAGGTTTAATTTAAAATTCAGAGAGTTTGAAAAATATTTTTTATATGATCTCTGTACTCTCCATGGTAGTTGACGGATTTCCATGTAGAGGCAAAAGAAAGTTATCCTTATGAAAACAGGCAGGAAAGATTGTGTTTATACTTTTTTTTTCCTAAGTAAACAAAGGTAACTGGACAATAGTAGACAAAGACAGGAAAGTTTATAAAATATACATGTGATTAATCTCATACTTAATGTGAAAAAGTTCACATCTAAGTGGATTTTATTGTGTTCCTGATATGACCATTAAAGAGAAATAGACATTTTTGAAGGGCAGTTCATCCCTTCTGAAGACACAGAGTCCTGATTTGGTGCTTGTGTGTAGCACAATATTCTGGAATCAATTTTGATGCTATATCTTTACTACTGGTTTGCATAACTGGCACTTCTAAGTTCATTTGTCTGTTTCAGGAATTATTTAAGTTAAACCCAGTGGAAAAGCTTTCAATCTTTCGTTTGTTATTCTGTTTCTTTTGAATTTATCTAAAATGATTTGCAAATAAACATCTTCCAAAGTGTATATTTCCCTCCACTATGTGCAAAGGGAGGCAAAGAGCTCAGTTCAGCTGTCCACGTATTTCTTTTGCAATGTCCTGGACTCTTATTTCTGGCCTCCATCAAAAGTTCCAGACAAGTCTCTCAAGAACCCAGTAACATCTGTTAGCTTTGGCAGATATTCATGGACATTTTAATTAGTACTATATTCTCATGCAATTCAAGATCAAGATGATCAGCTAAGTCTTAGTTGATAAGAATAGGAACTAATTAATCTACATTTGGATAGCTACAGTACATGTCATCTGGACGACCTAAACTCCTATTGAACACCATGAAAACAGCAAGTGGGATTCAACTAACCACACAGAGGTATCACACACTCTTTGAAATGTCTTAAGTGCTCTAGGGTGATAACATGAAGCTTGACTGACAGCCATGAAGACCTTCTGAAGAAGCAGTTAGAAGCCACGTGGAATAGCTTCACATGTGGCATATAAAATTGCACTAGATGTTTATGTCACCAGCTTAATTGCTTCTCTCATCACTGCAACCCATGAGGTACAAGAGAGTTCTTTGTCTTACCCTACAGTAATCATCTACATCTGATCACCTGAATAGCTCTCCAGATTTCAGAGACTGATAAAGTTGGTAAAAACAGAATTAATCCCTAAATAATACAGAACATGAAATATTTATATAAAGGAACTGATAAAAATTCACAGGCTTGAAGAGTTTTTGAAGCTGCATCTAGTTTTATCTGCTGAGGGACATTGTCAACACTATCAGATTCAGACTCTCTTCAAAACTATGATGAGAATCATAGTTTTCATTATAGTTTCATTACATTCTTCTTCTAAAAATCAAGACACAGAAAATGTTGGTTAATCAAACTGTAAACATTTTATTGTCTGGCAACTTGAAGTTTTGCTATGAAGTTTCTATTGAACTTAGTAAGTCCACCTGAAAAATTAGGATGTCCCATTGCGAGCTTACGTAAAATCACATAGCTTTAAATTTTAGATACACCCATCCAACTTCTATTTTGATATATACGCACTATGCATATAATAGTTTATATGGAGATAAATAGCTTCTTTTTACTTTAGGCAAAATAAAATTTATGATAGCTTTTTCAATGACTTGAACTATTAAGAGTCTTTTGGTTTGGTTTCTGTTGATTTCTTTCAGTGCTTGTAAAATGCCACATTAAAAGCAGACTTAAACATAGATCACATAAAGTCTAATGTGTGCATGTGTATATATGTGTACGTATGTGTATATATGACACTTACTGCCCCAGCAAGGTAAATACAGAAACAGAAATTCCTACTGCCATCAGAAAAAAATATTAATATTTAAAACTGTTGTATGCCTTTATCTCCTGCTGATAATGGTTTTCCTTAAAAGAGCTGTAAGAGACATTTTGAACAGATGGTAACTGGTTTGCTCTATCCTGCATCTCTTCAGAACTGCCACAGAGCTTTACCATTCATTAATCTTCCATAGACTTTCAGTAGCACAGCAACTAAATTACACACAGACACATTCTGAGTCCAGCACTGCTGTCAAGCTTAAAATTAAACTGAAGTTCACTGTGCCAAGTCTTTTAACTAAACTCTACTATAAAACAGTTTGAAAAATAAATATACAGCTTGGAGCCTGACCCATGAATGTTCACTTCTAAAAGAGGGAACACTAGCTGGTCATTACATCTAGGACATTCTATGCAGCAAGGGGAGCTGCAATTTGTAAGTGGGAGTAAAACCAGAAAACATCTGGTTTGAATTCACGTTGACTCATTAAGGCTTAAGGAAAGAGAGCTATTTCCTCTACATTTGGAGTGATGAGGAGAAAAAATATACCCACAAAACCCCTATTATCCTTGCATTTGTAATGAGGTCTCTACACAGCAGGTGATAACTAAATAAAATTGCAATCCATTTTCTTGGATTAGATATTCGGCCACAAATGTTAAAATATCCCTGTTGCTTGAAGAAAAAATGTGTCAAATTCCTAACTTTCTATGATTCATTTACAAAAAAATAGCTCCAGAATTTACAGCCCATGAACTCTGCCAAAGCTTCCCCTGTAAGGTTTTATACAATATATTTTTTTAAACGTAATGATGGTTCCAACCTTTTTTAATACTGAGTTCTTTCTCACCAAAGTTTTCAAAACTTTACAGTCCACCACTTCCAAAAATCAATATTGCTACCTGTGCAGGGAATTCAAAGTAAACTTTGATCCTGATAGTGGAGTGCTGAAAGATTGGCTTTGCCATTTCCCTCTACTCCGTCCTCCATCATTGTTGGCTGATGCATACCCAGAAGATACTGTAAAATGACAAACTCAACAATACCAGCAGCAATTTGGAAGCCTAACTTATCATCTATCTTTTATGGCAGTGTACATATATATATTACATGTGTGAACAGATGTTCCCAAAATCCAGAATTGAAACGTTGCAATAAGTAAGAGAACAAAGATACACTGCAAATAATTACATTGTTTCTTCAGTCTTTCTCTTGTGTTCTTTATCTCCTTTGTTTTTCCATAAGGAAAAAAAAAATTACATTTTACTTTACAAAGTTTTATTGACTAATCTAATTGTTATCTTTCAAATGTAAATTTGAGGTTTTAATTTCGAACCACTAATATCTTTTAATTGCATCAGTTTTAGTGGAGAATTAATATTAGTGTACAATCTCTACAATCTCTATAATTATGGAGATTTCTGCAGTGGGAATCATAGAGCTCTAGATATTATGTATCTGAATTTTTTCATTTACCTTAATAGACTTTTGTTGCAAAATACCTCCAGGTACGGTTATGTAAAACTACAATGTTAAAAGCGAAGGCTTCTTAAAATTTGTCTGTATATGCTGAATAATTTTAAATATCTTTGCTAGTATAATTCTACTTAAATCTGACTATGTTTTTATTTAGTGTGTAGTTTTTACAGGGATTTCAATATCATAGTCTCATATTAATGCAAAGTAAAAAATTAAATCAGTTAGTTAAACTACTCACATCATCTCAATTTACTACATAATGCATACAAACAACACTCCTGCAGTTAGTATAGCTATTTGAAATCTAAACCAGAAAAATTACTTGTCACTAAATCGGGATAAAATCCCAAAATCTTCTATAGTTTTCTTTATATTTCTACATATATTTATCACATTTTATTCCTTGGTTATTTATCCTTACAAACAAAAATAAAAATGACAACCAAACCCCCAAACAAACAAATAAGAACAAACAAACAAAATATAACACAAAAAAACAACAATAAATTGGTGTGAGACCAGCCTGTGAAGCACTCTTCCTGAACATGAGATAGTCTTTCTAAGTTTGCAGAGAGAATGAACCCATGTTCCAAGTTTCATGGTCTGGTTAATTCATCAGGATGAACTGAAGATTCAAAGAACTATAACCATTTAAACCGTGATCCTGGAATTAACCATTCACAGAATCACAGAATCACAGAATCACAGAATCCCAAGGGTTGGAAGGGACCTCAAAAGATCATCTAGTCCAACCCCCCTGCAAGAGCAGGGTAACCTAGAGTACATCACACAGGAACTTGTCCAGGTGGGCCTTGAATATCTCCAATATAGGAGACTCTACAACCCCCCTGGGCAAATTCATCTTGGGTTACCTAATAACATAGTAGTTAAATATCCTTCACTTTTCCACTGTATGCAAACATGAAGATACGTATTTAGATGAACAGTAATGCACACGGTCATGACTACTCTTCTATTTCAGAGAATTTTTGTGGTATCACACAGAACACAACTTCTTAATACAAATTTAGTTTGTTACTTTATCAAAGTGGAAAATGATGTATAGGTTGTACAGAACACTTGTGATTTTCTTCTCACAGATTTTTTTGGGGGGGAACAGAAGAGGGACTTTGTGAGAAATCACCATCGCATGGTTATGCAGCGGGGAACCCAAAGTAAGACTACTGAATTTGTATGAACTCTGAGGCTTTTTCAGACTTTTAGAATAAAAGGTTAGATTTTCATCCAGAGAAAATACTTCGAATTTTGATCACCATCTAAGGCTGTGTCTATACTTGTGAACAAACTAATGGGATCATTCTTTGGCATTCATTATTAGTACTGCATCCATACTAATAAACTCATACTCTCCAAAACCAGAAGCTATATCTACATTGGTTTTGGGGAATTTTTCCTTTCTCAGACTAGGAGCTATTTGTGACCGCTTTTAGCAACAAACCAAAAAAAAAAAAAAAAAAAAAACAACAAACCACACAAAGGACCATTGTAACTTAACAGTATAGACAACTGTCCATTCCAATGTCCAGAAAATGTAAGCTGTCCCTCTTTAATTTACTAATATAGATGAAGGCCAGAAGTCTTATGAGTAGAAACAGATTGCTGTCTTGTACTAATGCTGTACACAAAAGACAACATTTTGCTCTTTTGGTGGGTGAGTTTTGAGTGTGATTTTTATTTAATCAGGGTCAATAAAAAATGTTCACTATCTGAAGTAAATATGAAAACTATGTGTAATCCAGGAATTCTGTTTTGCAAAGTAAATATATTTTTATGGTCACTAAGAACTACAAAAGATACAAAAATTACTACTTTTTTATTGATTTACTATTATAAAGCAATAAATATATAGGTACTTTGCAGACAAGTAGATGACATATCCCTGACTTGAAAAGCAGGCATTCTAAGACAATAGAGATAACAACATTATGAAGGTGTTAAGACCTGGATAAAGGGTGAGAGAGAGAATATTTTCTTGCAATGGATTGACAGAGACTGACAAAATAATGATGTAATTACTGCATTTTGCTATTTTGGTACCAATATTAAAGAGATTATTTCAACCACACAGAGTAGATTTTCCTTTTTTTTTTTTTCCCTGAAGAAAGTTCAAGAGAAAAAAACACTTTATCTCTTAAGTTTCTTTGCATAGTTAGCATGATTACGTTTACCAAAAGTGATTGTAATAGTACATGTTCTAAAGCCAGCTGTGCTCAGCACAGCTCCGTGTCATTGTTTTTAGCTCCAGATGAAACTTAAACAATTAAAGGTTAATCAAAGACAAAATGTTTTGAAGAGAGATCATAGCAAGATAGCGCATTTATCTGCTAATTGTCTGAGGGTAAATTCATAGAAAGCTGCTTTTGTTGGCTTTTCTTATCTGACTGGGGGCAATGAATTTCAGATTGTTTGTTCTGCTGATAATCAAGTTACTCATCAGGTTGTTTAAGGATTAGACATCATTAGATGTTTGATAAATATATGAGTTTTATTATTAAAGAATTTTTAATCTGCAATGTGAAATATACACCCTCAGTCTAGTATTAACTTGCTATTCAAGGACCAGTGTGGGATAGAACCCTTCATTCCCTTCCAAGAAGATGTACTTTCGGGACTATGTATGGGGGAAGATCTGCGATATTTCTCACTCTTGTCAGGGTCATTCACAATAGTCTAATAGATGTGACAAGAGTGGTGTAAGCTTCCTTAATGTCTTTTGAAACTGTTTTTGTCTTGTGTTCCAGGACTTTTAAATGGAAATGAGCCCTAAAAAATCATTGCAAACATTGGCCGAAAGGTTTATATGTCATGGTTCACATTTTAAATCATGTTTTCTACCAATTCTTGCAACAAGTGTGATGCCATTGGCAAAGTTTTGAATAGAAATCACATATTCACCCAAAATGTTCCATACCTATTTATGAAAGTGTCTTGGTTTTGGCTAGGATAGAGTTCATTTTCATCTTAGTTGCTGGTTCAGTGCTGTGTTTTCAACTTTAGTCTGAGAGCAATGCTGATAAAACACCTATGTTTTAGTTGTTGCTAAGTAACACTCCAATCAAGGACTTTCAGTCTCTTATGATCTACCAGTGAGGAGTGGCACAAGAATCCAGGAGGGACAGGACACCTGACCCAAACTGGCCAAAGGGGCATTACACAGCACAGAACATTGTGCTCAGTACCCAGACTGGGGAGAGTTGGCCAGAAGGGGCCAATTGCTGCTCAGAGACTGGCTGGGAACTGCCAGAACTTAGAGCAAAATAACTAAGTCATTCTTTCTTCCACTGACTTAGTGCAGTTTAGGACTAATAGATGTAAACGGCTTCTGTTATTCTAAATACATACTATGTGTGAGTTTCTTTTAGTATTAATCTCCAGTCTCCACACTGCACTGTCAGACTAGTATTTCTTGACTGTGTGAGGTTTTTGTGTATATGGGAAATTAATCTCCTTAGTACTGGTATCGTTGCTTGGAAAAATTGAGGTCAGGAATGTATGTTATCTTGTCTAGATTTAGTTAGGATGTCTTTCTTATACATTTCAGATGTTAGTTTTATTTTCTTGTAGAACGACATGGAAAGCAGATAAAGTCAAATGAAGCTTCTTATTTTTTAGGCAAAACTGAGTTGGCAATACTGTAGCTGAGCAAAACTGATTCAGGGTACCTACAAAGATTATTAGTATACCTGAGTAATGGAACAGAATATGCAGAATACTGCATAAGCTTCTTTTTAGGGTATATTGCAAGATTTCCTGCTTCTGGCTATTGATACTGCAAATCAATCGAACGAAACACTTCCATGAGGTGAGATGTCTTCAACTGTTTAATAAAATTATCAATTTTTGCCTACTGATTATGGACCACTAAAGCAAATATAGTTGCTGCAATGATTTGGAAACCACATTTGTGTAAAACCAATAACATCATTTTGGTTTCTGAACTCCAGTTCTACTGGAATCTTCCGGATGGCCTACAGGCTCCATTTTGTAGCAGGGGATTGACACCTTGAGAAGACATTACACTGAAGAAACTCAGGACAAGCTGAATCTGTCATCATTGAGCAGCTCTGCCCTCTGAGAATGAGGAATTTGCCAGTACCATGTAATGGAGGATGTTTTTCTTGAAAGTACCATTTTACTGCGAGAATATCAGAATCAGAATTGGATACTGAAACTGATGGTTTCAATTCCTCCATCAATGTGTGAAATAACAAGAATAACAGAAGTCTGTCTCAGAGAACTGCATCTAGGAATTTGATTTTTTTTTTTTAATTTATTTTCACAAAGCTGCAATTGTCTTGCACTTTTCCAGTACCATGAGCCTTGCATGACAAATTATTCTGGTAGATCTCTATGTCTTATTTCACTTGTAAGTAGTCCCTTACCACAGAGCAGAAAACCAGACTTCCTTTAGTCAGGGAACTCCATGATAGAGGCTTTTTATCTAAATTCTATTCTTTCTGGCTGCCTTCTGGCTGCATCCTATTTCAGGTTTACTGTTGTTTGTTCAGAATACACAAAGGGAGCAGTCACTCTGCCATGTTAACTTCTAGCTGTGCCTATTCAAGAAAGTGCTAGTTAGGGTGGGAGAAAACCATGTCAGGGAACAAACAGTGAATAGTGAAACAACACTAATAATCACTCACATGCTCAAACCCATACCTTAGTCATGTTAATTTCCTTGTATGGCTTCAAAAATTCAGAGATGGGAGTACTGATTGGTCCCTACATGGACTATAGACAATTTTCTGTGGACCTTTGGTTGGAACTAGTCACAACAGCGTAGCCTCCACTCAGAAAGGAAGACTGTGATGCCTTTTAATGACATAACACAGAAACTGAGCTTAATTCAAAGTGTGGCCACCAGTTTAAGCAATGTTTGCATCAGAGCATAGAGCACAGACAATCTGCTTAGGTTCAGAGGTTATAGCTAATTTACAAGCACCAGAACTGCAGACCTGTCAGATATAATGCTTTGAGCATTATGACCTTCTGTAGTGTCGTGATTTAACCCAGCCAGTAACTCAGAACCACGCAGCCACTCACTCACTCCCCTCCTTTTTCCTCCCCCTGCTCCAGGGTGGACAAGGACGGGAATCAAAAGAATGTAACTCCCACGGGCTGAGATAAGAACAGTCCAGTAACTAAAGTATAACAGAAACCACTCCTGGTACCACCAATGATAATAATGATAAGGGAAATAACAAGGGAAGAGAATACAATCGCTCACTACCCAACGACCAATAACCAGCCCAATCTTGCCCTTCGGGGTAAATCCTCCCAGTTTATATACTGGGCATGATGTGCTGTGCTATGGAATACCTCTTTGGCTAGTTTGGGTCAGGTGTCCTGTCTCTGCTTCCTCATGGCTTCCCCTCTTCCCTGGCAGAGCATGAGACTCAGAAAGTCCCTGGTCAGAGTAAACATTACTAAGCAACAGCTAAAAACATTGATGTTAATCAGCGCTGTTCCCAGGCTGAAAGTCAAAAACACAGCACTGCACCAGCTACTAAGGAGAAAAATGACTGCTACTGCTGAACCCAGGACATGCAGCAACACAGGTACATTTGTAAAATGGAGCACTGTAGTGCCCCTCCAGATCTGTAGACATACAATCTTCTATGTCTAATATGCTGAAATCACTGTTGATAACGCAGGGATGTTTTAGTTACTGCTGAGCAGTGCTTACATACAGTCAAGGTGTTTTCTACTTTTCACGCCACCCCACCAGTGAGTAGGCTTGATGTGCCCAAGAAGATGGGAGGGGACGCATCTGGGACAGCTAACCCCAACTGACCCGAGGACGTTCCATACTATACAATGACATGCTCAACAATATAAAACTGAGGGAAGAAGAAGGAAAGGCAGGACATTTGGAGTGATGGTGTTTGTCTTCCCAAGTAACCATTACACATGATGGAGTCCTGCTTTCCTCGAGATTGCTGAACACCCACCTGCTATTGGGAAATGGTGAATAAATTCTTTATTTTGCTTTGTCTGTATATTCAGCTCTTGCTTTACTTATTAAACTGTCTTTAGGTCAACCCTGAGCTTTCTCACTTCTACTCTTCTGGTTCTTTCTGCCATCCCTCCAGGAGGGAGTGATCAAGCAGATGTGCAGTGCTTAGTTGCTGGTTGGGATTAACCAAACAAACTAGAAGCAGTTGGAATTAAAAGCAGTAATGTCTGGTTCTACCAGCTGGGCCACTACAACAAATTTATTACCCTTTGACATCCACTGCAAAGCCCTTTCACATATTTTAAACTGTGAAAAAATTTCTTTTAAGGAAGATTTTCTTAAAATACAAAACACGTTGATTAATGCATATTATACATTATTCACCATGACACATGTTGGTAGTATACAAATTATGGAAGTTTTCTCATCTGGATAAATTTAGCATCCACCTGTAAAATACTTGCGTTACAGAGTAACTGCTGACTAGCTAAATATTAAAAGTATGATAAGGACACAGGACAGCAACATCAAGCATTCCCCTGTAGAAGCATTAGCCTGCATATATATTGTCACTTGGAAGTATGAAAACGATATCTCTGTAGTGGAAAAAATAATACATCATCTGCTATATAAATAGCAGATACTGTTCATTGGTGCAAGCATTCTTGCTACCAGGCACTCACATGGATACACATTTGACACACATTCACACACACAAAAAAAGCAACCACAAACCAATACCTGCATTTCAATTAACATTAAAACACTGCCCTCAAGGTACCTTATGGACAGATACTTTAAAATATGCTTGTCAATAACACATAAAAATAAGGAATTTCAAGGAAGTTCAAGGAAGTTAAATGATTGCACAAGCTGGATTTTTAAAAGCAATAAAAATTACTGCCTTCTGTCCTTTAACAAGACAGAAGAAACTGGCAAAAATAAGGAAATCAAAGCAAAAGGTTTTTACAGGATGTCAGAAATGAATTGCACAAATCCACAAAAAGCAATGAGATTTTTCTGAGCTGATAAACATACATAAACAAGAGGCTAATTGTAAACAACACTGCTGTGAATTCAGTTTAATTGCTAAAGAAAGAAGAAAACCTTTAAAGAAAGAAGAAAACAAAGAAGCTCACACAGAACACAATGCAGGAGCTGAATGATTATGATTATTAACATCAAGGAATTTTTTAACAGTGTACAGTAATGGAAAGTAGTGCAGACAAGTCACAAACTGTTCAAGCCCTGTTGAAGCAAGTATAAAGATAACCTGGAAAAGTATGCAGAAGTCAGGTTGTAATTATACAAGATATAACTGTAGTGAAACAGAAAATTAAGTTACCTAGAAAATCTGAGTAGAGATGCTGAAGGTAATCAGCTCTTACAAGGACAAAATCTCTGTATTTTGAATATTCTTGATAATGAAAAATAAGAATTTATTGTTATGATAAGAGAACGTCTATTATTTCAAAATAGAAAGATGCAGTCAGGAAGTGTTTTGATATGACATACATAACACTGACCTCATCTTCTTTCAAACTTCATAACTGTCATCAGATAAAAACAGTTCCCTGAATGTTGCTAACTCAGCATGGTGCTATTGGCCACTGCGTTATT
Organism: Neopsephotus bourkii; assembly: GCF_033783945.1. Taxonomy (NCBI): domain Eukaryota; kingdom Metazoa; phylum Chordata; class Aves; order Psittaciformes; family Psittacidae; genus Neopsephotus; species Neopsephotus bourkii. The sequence goes on along the minus strand of NW_026901872.1, from coordinate 3,686,661 downwards.
ATAGCATGTTTTAAAAATGTTGCAAAAGAAATGTGGGATTTCAGAAGTGCTCCAAGGTGGATTAACTCTCCTCATCTTGACACCATGATAAACTCTTAGTGCATTTATTGCAGAATGCTGACAGTGGATTCTTCTTCTCTAACTGTATCTATCAAAGCATTAGATGTCAATCCTATGAAAACTACAAGGGATCTTTCCTAAAAGTAAAAGAACAGGCCTCTTTGGAAAGTAAATTACACTCCCTAAAGATGAGTGTCTAAAATAGACAAAGTGTATCAGTTTCTAGAAGTAGTTCCCTAGGGAAGCTGGATGGAGATCTGAACAAGCAGGTTAGGCAAGATACGCACATTTTATACAGCAGACTTCAGAAAGACAATGTTCATGGTGCCTGCATCTGGAAAACTTCAAAGTTATGTTTGACCAACAATAAGAATACAAAAGATGAACTATCCAGAATTCCCTTTGTTCCCAAGCATTTGGAAACCCTTTCAAAACATAAGATGCTGTCTTTTACCAGAACCATTGTATAGGGAAACCTAACAGAAAACCAGCATTACAAGGTTTTGGTGTTCTTTTTTATTTTTTGTTTTGGTTTTTGTTTTTGTTTGTTGTTGTTGTTTGTTTTTTTATTTTTTTATTCTAACTGCTTAACCTAGAGAACTAGTCATTAAAAAACAAAGCATTGTTACAATTTTTTTCACATATAGAAACTTGCTGAAAATCATTAGGGAAAGAGTAAAACTGAAAAGATTTTGGTGTCCATTCTTTTATTTTCATTCACATAAACTCATTCAAAATGGACATATTTAGGTTTAACATTTGTATTTTTGCTGACCTCTTTGTTTCAACCAGCTGCTTATGTTGTCAAAGTTAAAATTAGATTGGTCGACTCCTGAGATATGCAAAAGCTGGAAGGCATGGCTAGAAAAATGAAGGTTATGCTTGTGAAGTTTAACACACCACAAATGAACCTTTTTGGTACACACATCAAGCTCAGAACTTCACAACAGCCTGCAAAATTTCATTAGATTGCCATCTTTTCCAAATTTCTGAACAGAAAGTTAGAAATAGGGATGGCACAGCTAAAAGGAATTTCTGCTTCTGCCCTACCTGAAACTGACAATTTAGACTGATCTATTGTTTAGGAGATTCAGACAGCCACTTCAGTTCACCGTCTTCTTTCCATTCAGCTAGTGATTCTTTTATAAAGTTTCTAATCTTGAGAGATGGCTTTATATATTAGTCCAGCTGGATTCTGTGCAAACATTTGTATTGTATGCAACTGCTGTGTGAAAATCTGTTTTCTACCAACTGAGAAACATCTGTACATTATGTCCTAGTTAATGCAGCAGGTCTTTGTTAATTTCTTTGTTTTGGTTTATTTATACTATCCCCTTTTTTATTAGTCTCCCTGCTGTCTAACAAACTTTAGTTGATATAACACACTGCTGTGAAAAATCTCGACTGCATTAGTCAGATCAAACATATACAGTGTCTTCAGTTTTTTACTTGCTTAAGGTTATATTCTCCCTGCACGTTGCACATATAATTCCCACAAATGTTAATGGGTTTTAAGATTGTGTACTGAGGGCAAACTGGAGCTCTTATATTACTTGCTGGTTAGATTCCATCATGCTTCATAAAGCACTAACTGGTAAAATGTAATTGTTAGAACAAGGTTCATAACACAAAATAATTTAAGAGAACAAAAACTTTTTAATTCCTGCTTAAAATAAAAATGTGTATATAATAAGAATGTGATAAGAATTCTGGGGTACTTACATTTAAATGCATGTACTAGCAATTAGTTGATCCTGCATGAATTCTCTGTTGTAATACATATTACAGACTGATGAAGCAAAAGCTGTTATCAAAGAGAAAAGGAACGTAGGCTTTCATAAGGTCAGCAATTTTTCAGTGAACTGGCAGAGCAAGGATTACAGCTTCAGACATCTTGGTACCTATTTAAATATATAGAACTTTGAACATTTGTTGTTTCTGGGGATAAAATAAACTATTTAGGAAAAGAAAAAGGAAAATGGCCTCTTTATTACATGTATTTACTTCCTCTTTGAAGTTCATCTGCTCATTTAAAACAAAATAATTCCACGACAGTCATTACAGTAATTCAGGTTCAAACAGCCGATGAAAGCAAGCTATATTCTGTGTGCTTTGAAGATCTGCAGTTAGTTTTCTCACACACAATTTGAATAAGCCTTCTAAAACACAATGCTGTGGAAAAACTGACAGACTGGAAGGGAGTAAACCGTGGTATCAGAGATATTTGAAATGAGAAAATAAAATCTTTCTCAAGAAGGTCATGTAATCTTTCTCTCGCTACAGCAGATTATTTTTTTTTTCTATAAAGCTTTTTCAAATCCAGTTTAAAAATGAGCGAGTGGCATTTCCATCACTTCCCCTGGGAGGTAATTTCATACTTAATGTATTCTCAGTGTATATAAGATACGGAGGGACACCCACATCTCCCACTTTGTTGAAAAGTGCTCTAATCACTTGGGAGAGAGGGCAGGTGGGAGGGAAGGAAATGTATTCCACCCCTCTTGTTAAAGCTGTGTCACTATGCAGAAAAGATTTCAAGATATCCTGGGATGGGGGAGGGAGAAGGAGAGGGAAAAGAAAAGAAAAAGCTGTCTTCTAGTTAGCACATTCAGTTTGGTACAGGGAATCCTAGGTTATTGTTATGAGTTTTACTCTAGAGACTTTCTTTTATCCACTGGTCAAGATAAAATAAGAAACATTTCTAGCTAATTTGTCTACAGTTCTTATTTTTATAAACTTATATATAGAAATAAAAGATTGACGAGGCAGCATGACCATCTGTTTTTCTCAGATGTGATTTTGCTATAGCATCATGTAGATCTGGGAAGAAATTAAAAAAAAACAACACAACAACAACAACCACCAAACAAAAAAAGAAAAAACAACACCAAAAAACCAACACAAAACTTGTCTGGACAATCTGTTGGTGTTACATTCAATGCCTTTCAATGCCTTGTGTGACTTCCAAGTCAGATATTATTTCCACCTGCGGAGTGCTCCTTAGCAGTACATATTTAAAGGCAAAAGATACTATGTTACTAGGAAAATGAAATCATATTAATTAATCCTACTTTATCTACAAAGATATTTTCTTGGCTTTGGCATTTCAGTATTCTCCTTCCTGTACTACTGAAATCCAAAGTCCAACAAGGTTTAAACAGATTGAGCACATGTTTAAAGTTACACTGTTTTTGAGCTTCATACTGCATCAGCACTAACATTCCTAGAAGGATAGTTCATTTTGGTAAAGCTGCATTCCTTGTGACAGGCTCTTTTCTTGTCACATATAAATACAGCCATTGCTTCAATACCTTCTTTAAGGAGGCAGCAGGGATAGGATAGGGTTAACTTTAGTAAGTATAATAAACCCTTATGAATACCTGAAAGTTAGTGTTGTGTCTAAAAAGTGAACTTTATGTTCCAATCTATAAATGTCAAGCAGTGATCTAATTCAAGGTGTAGCTCTACAACAAAACTAATCTAACATGCTTTTTCTTCATTTCATATTCTGATTTCTGAGTAAGATATTTTTACTGTAGGCCTCATCACAGGAGGATTTCTGGATTTTGTCAATGAAAGCACCTCTGTGCTTACTGGAATACCTTTGCAGTGGGTAAGTGGCAGGAGGAAGTAATTAGAGGAGGGGGACTATATGAAAGTCAGGGATGAAAGTGTTATGACATTTAAGCAAGCTAAGACAAAATACTTGAGAAAACTCAATTTTAGCTCCTGTGATATGTAGGCTAAATTTGACTATGATTCTCTTTCAGTCATAATGATAAGTCTTTGGCTCAAAACTCTACACTTTATTCTTCTCCATCTGTTCAATACAGTGTCACTCTTCACAGCTTCCTTCATATCTTTCCTTCACACAAACTTCCCTCCCACAATTCTGGAATGGATGAATGCATTCCAACTACAATGAGCACCCACTAGCTGTTTTCTGTATCGTTCTCTTTGTTTTGTGCTCAGCCATCTGCTGTCCTTAGAATATGAGTTCTTTGGTGAAAAGTATTCATTAGTCATTGAGCACTGATGTCTAAGCAAAATTTACACTTAAAACACCACAGGCATTGTTACATTTACATTTTGTAGAAGTTAGAACAGAACTTAATAATTAAGTTCATCTAATACCTATGGAAGTGATGGTGTGCATGATTAGCTGTGCTATCACATGCAGTTTGAATGAATCTTCCGTATCTCTCCTCAATTTCTACAGTACAAAATACTTCACCTCACAATATACCACCAGACAAAAGGCTGTTATTGATTCTGAAAGTCACATTGCTGTAAGTGGCAGAAAGATGCTGCTCACCATTTTCTTTCCCTTCCATTCCAAGCACCCATTGCTTTTGCAAAATAGATGAGACTTAGGATGTTTACTGCCTACTGTGCATAAACTCAAAATAGGCAGCACAATTCTTAGTTGTCTCCTGGATAGCAAAGTAAGGCTTCCAAGATTCAGCTCATTTGTCTAAGTGCTCATTTCAATTTCTTCAGGTATATATCAACATTAAGTAGACGATCACTGTACCTATGTGTGCTTTTACAAAGAATGAACACAGACTTAAAATGACAACAAATTCCAAATTAATATTCTCAGTGCAATGTCTGTCAATACAAAACCAACTCAATTTTTGTACACTTAAAAGAAAAACAGAATAGCAAATTGGAATAGTAAAGTAGGCAGCATAATCTCACACAACTCCAACCTCAAAAAGCATACTTTGATCTTGATCAAAGGTAGAGAAAGTGGATGGGTACCTATCTTCAAGTGATCTGTAAGGTTTCTCCTGTAGTATCAGATAGCAACTGCTGACTTCAGAATGGGGAGTGGCAGTTACTCACACTGAAATCAATGAAATTTCTCATGTGAGTAACACCAACAATGTCAGAAAGAGACTCATAACCTGTCATTTAGTGAATAACTTTAACACTGTCTCATAGTCCCCAGTGTAAGATATTGCAACATTACCTGAGTCCAGTTCCAAGGTACTTTGTTTTCCCAGCAAAAGATAGTTTAGGCAATATGTAGTGACCTCAGGAAATAGACAACTCAGGAAAAAAAACCCACAAAAACAAGCCAAAACAAAACCAATAAAAAATTGCAGTCCCTGGATGCAGATGAGGGTGGTGGCTGTGACATGTTATGGTTATTTCATATTTTTCAAAACATGTAGTGTGTGTGAAGAAGGTAGGAAAGAAAAAATCTGGCAGAGTTTTTAAACTACTGTGACAATAAAGATCCAATAAGACTCGATTAAAACTTGTGTATGAGCTATTTAGTTCATGCACAACATGCATACATATTGTTCATTATTTGCTCCAGCTCTGATTTTCAAAACCTTAAAAGGACACCCTGTAGTTGCTCACTAGCTTCCTTGGTATGAGTTAAACACTTTAGCTAAACGCTTATCCAGTAAAACACTTCTGAAAATTACCCTCTACTTAAAAAAAAATAAAATAAAATTTCCACTAACAATCAACTATAGGCACATTCCACAAGTGCTGTTCTAGTTCCTCCCACAGCCTCTTCACCAGAAAATTGAACAATATGCTACAAGGAAAATAGCTACAGAAAAATGCTTTCCACAGACAAGACTCAAGGATCTCTATGTACGTGCTGTTTTACTTACACAAGTCATCTGCAGCACAGAGGACACAAAACAATATTTCTTAATAAATAGTGTTTCTTCCTGAATGCATAATATATACATTCATTTACAAAACTTAATTTTATGATATAAATTTATTTTAAAGATAGTTTTTATTTTCTGGAAAAAATAACAAAAAAAAAAAAAACCCACAAACTAAAAGCACAACATCAGATTTCAGGTCCTGTTGTCCATGGACGTGCCACAGCAATGGTATTTGGATAGTTCGTCCAACTAATGCTAGGGACTCACAGTCTTTCTCTTCCCTTGGGCATAAAGAGTTGCTGTATAGAGCTGTATAAAGCAGATAAATGACTACACCTTCATGATTAGTACTGCCTTGAAATGCTGGGTTTCCCACTCTTGCCTTTTCATTGCAAAAATCTAAAAAGTTTCTCTTTTTGATATTTACTCCCTTGTGGTCAACTGAAACTCAGAACCACTGAAGTTGTCTGCCAGTGCTGTGCAAGTAGAAAAACTAATACTGTAATTTTAAAAAAATTGCTAATTTTTGTATGCAGTTCCACCAGTACGATCAAATTCATGATATGAGTTCTATTCTTTATGTTTCAAAGAGATGAAAGAAATAGGTACTTAAGGAATGCTCCGCCTGAAGTTGGTATTATTTTATTTTATTCTATTTTATTTTATATTTATATTTATTTTCATTTTACATTTTATTAGTATGTGAGTTTTGACCTTGCACAGTGGCAGCTCAGGAAGTTAAAATGTTGAGACGGGTCTTTAAAACTTATGAAAAGCAGACCACATAACAATTTTAAGCACAGCGCAGGGAGGGGTGAGAGGGTGTTGTTGCAAATGTTATGTATGTTTGTTTATGAAGGGCCAGGTCTGCAATATCTGTTGATGAGTTTGGTTTTGATGTGCTAAGATCTCCCTCTGTCCCATCCAACCAGACCATAAAAAAGATAACCTTTAGGAGATCTTGATTTTGGTAGTGCAAAGGGCTTTCAAGATTGTAACAATAACAGACAGTGCAAGCTGAGGGTGGATTCATCAGTTTACTTCAGTGACCCTGCAGATTTACTTACAAAGCCTCAAATGCCTTCTGTGTCAAAACAGCAAAACAAGGACCTATGTACCTTTACCTCCTACTCTTAGTGGCTGCAGGTTACTCCTTGGACACTGAACAAGCAACACACTTGATTTCTCTAATGTTTACTGTAGCCCATTCCACTGAGCTTATTTTTCTAGTTTCAGTGAAAGACATTGTTCAATATAAATCTGTGGCACATCATAGGTGAATTCTGTCACACAAAATGCCTCATCTGCAGGAATGTGATTTTTTGCCTCAGTGTCCAAATTAGAAAAGTGTTTATATTACATTCATTTATATTAAGCATATCATTAAATAACATTTATTTAACGAGGCATATTTTTCTCAGTTACAGACATGATGTGAAAAACTTCAGGAGAGAGACCATGTCAAACCCAGTCTTTCTATCCTTTAAAACACTAGATTCTGTGTGTAATATCCTATTATAAAGATTCTGTAACAACAATCTGCAATTTGGAGTTTCAGCTGCCAGGTGTTTTTGTGTGCCAAATGTATCAGATCTTTAAACAAACATTGAAAGATGACACCTTTTCAAGCGCCTCTGCTCCTTTTATAGCCTATCTAGTGAATGAGTGTTTAACAGAGCAATGGTACACCTGGGAATGAGGAGTTTAATGGTTCATACATACTTTATTTGAAAAATATCAATAACCATTCACAAGTCTCTTCTTGCATAAACTATATGAAAATCCTTATACAAATGGTGCATAGCTTCTTTATGATTGATGCTATGGGTCGCTTGGTGTTTGAGGTTTTGTTAGGATTTTTTTTTTTGTAATGTTAAATCACTTTTAAAAGCATGAATTTACCTGCCAAGCTTAAGGTAAATTTCAATTTGTGATTAAATACATGTTTCATTCCCTACAATCTTTTTCAGACACATAAATAGGCTGGGTGGAACACTCCATTTCCCTTGTTATTAAAACTCCAAATAGTCATATTGAATACTCAATAATAACTGTTTTGTAGATTGGCAGTCCAATTCATTCAAACAAACTCTGAAGACAGAAACAGAACCGTATTACAAAAGCCTTGCCTATTAGGTCATTGCATTTAACTACGCAAAAAACATACAAAGACTGTTGGCTGATTTTCAGGTGTTCCCTTAGTAGAAATCCATAAGCTTAATGATGTTCAGCTATGGTCAGTAGGAACACAGACTAGTGACTCAGACAATTCTGTGATAAGCTAAACATGCAGTCTGCACTTTCATTTAATAGCACTTAATTAGGTGTCCTACATCTATCCATTTGGACAAACAGGTCTACTTTGGATTTCAAGGTAGCACCAATGAACTGGTGTGTGGAAGGTCTGAATTATTCTCTTTTCATGGACAACCATGTAAGACATTTGGCCTGCATAGCCAGATTGCATTTTTGTTTTTCTATAAATAAGTGAAGATGTAATACTAAAGGACTCCACAAGCTTCTTAACCAGGACCAATACTTGTACAATTTCCTAATGTAGATTAGCTTTCTAGAATGATATTTACCCTATTGCTTCCCAGTAAAGGTGAAACACCTGAAAACTAGATCTCTTTAATAAAAAAAAATTTGGATATTCCTTTTTTCTTTTTATTTTTTTTTTTTTTTGGTTGGTGTGCATGTTTTGGGTTTGCTAATTTTTTTGTTTCTTTTGCTAGTTTTGCTGAATAGATAATTCAAGAGAAAAACAAAGTGTAGCACAAACAGCAAACATGAGTAACTGAGAGAATTGTTACCAAATAATTATCTTTCTGGTGTGCAGGAAGTTTTTAATATCCCTTTTTCACTACAGATGCCTGACATACTTATAATAACGTACATATCAACTTATTTCAGTGATGTTGGACCCATTGTATGATACAGCCTCTAGCAGAATCCTGAAAGGTGATTTGTAAAATTTTATTATTCCATTGGAAAGAGGAAAAATTTTAATACTGAAACTTATCTCAAAAATATAAAAATTTTAGCTAAATTTCAGATTGGATTTTTAGTTTCTTTTTTCCACTCACATATGTCAAACAATGTAAGACATGTTTAGATTAATATCTGATTTTACTTTCTGTATGAGTTTGGGGAATCCAACTCTAGGCATATATTTAGAAAATGTTTTGTTGTAAGGTAGATCCTGTGTTTTTGCAAACTAGAGTGGTTTTGTTTTTCAACAAATTATAATTAGAAAGGGTGTGGTCACAGAAAAGTGTTAAATTTTTGCCCAATCATGTCTACTTCTATGTAAAGTGAAATGATACCTGGTATTGTCCCACAAAGCTTATGAACAGAGAGTTTGATTGAAGATTTAATAAAATTAACACTACTTTCTTATTTTCCTCTTTTCTTCTTAATCTTCTCTTCAAGATGAAACTCATCAGCACTTGACAAAAACTGCAAATAACAGCCAGATGCAGGAGCTGGTTTTATCTTTTTATGCAAGTATGTGGTGCTAATTAGTGCAAATTGATTAAACTTTAATTGCCTGATCCATGGCTAATTAATATTTATAAGATGAATGAGCAAGAAAACCAGACATTTATTAAAACACTTTAATGATTTTTCATATGTTTTGACAAAGCAAAGCAAATAGATGTTATGAGTTTAGATGTGCCAGACATAAGTACAGTATTTTTTACATTTTCTGACTATCAGCATCAGAAAACTAATCATTTTCCCCCACAAACTACATATGAAAGCAGTTTTTCTCTTCCACACAAGCGTTATGGTCAGTGTTCTGGTTTGTACTTTATAATGCATTTTGTTGAACAATAGAATAACATAGTACTATTATGCCTTATTCAAGAAAATACATAACTACATCAGATAGAATATGTGCACAAGTCTGTACTTTAAAATGGGCTGAATTGAATAAACTCCTTTTTTCTAGATATGCTTACCTCAGCTAAAAAATACTATGTTTACCCCAATCTAACTGTATGAAGCTCTGGATATCAATGGATTACTTCTTGCACTTCTCTAAAAGCTCATCTCTTATTGACATATAGTATAATTCAGAGAGTATTCCTTTACTAATGATAACACCAGTGCTTTAAACACATTGTGTGATAAAAAGAAAACAAAACAAAACAAAACAAAACAAATCTTGTCTTACTATGGGAAGGCCTGTTGTTGCTTTAATTTATTCTGATTTACCAGACTGGACAATATGATAAACAATTTTTTTTCAGTAGTTGCCTTTTGGAGATAGCTGATTTCTAACTAGGCTTTTATATTAGGAAATGTGTCCTCATGTCAGCTTCACTCAGCCTTTCTACCTTCGCTTTCCCAAGGTCTATAGACTAAAAAAGAAATAATTGGGGTGGCAGAGGGAGATCTTTAACCTTCATAATTCTTTAGTTATGCAAGTGCTGGTAAATAAAATAGGAAAAATAAAGGCTCTATAGTTTCTGCCTATGATTATTCATACTGTATTATTGTTACCGTTCTCTAGACTCTTGTTACAGCCTAGAAATATAGACAGCACTCAGATTCCCTGTTCCTTGCTGTAAATAACGTTTGGGCACATCAGCATCAATAAAAAGTGTTGCACCTCTGCCAATTCAGCTAGAATAATCTCTATCATGTTCTATTTTGTAGCATAGATGTCACCTTTACATTTCTACAGAATAAACTTAAGCTTGTTAAGTACCAGCTTCTGATGGAACCTTTGGGCTACATTTAATCTAGGAAATAAAATGATACTGCTTGTCTTTGCATAAGGAGGTGAGCTAAAGTCATTGACATTGCTAAAAAAAAAAAGAGGGTGATTATCTACTACAGAACCATGTGGTACAGACTGGCTTGCATCCACACTGCTTAAAACTGTTCCCATCTGTAACATCTCTAGGTGGTGTGTCCAAAATAGTGACAAGGAGAACAGTTAAGCAGTTAATCAGATCCTAACTGTGCTGTCCCTAGTCCCCTTTCATCAGATTAGATATATTCAAGAAGCCTCAGCAACTTTAAGACCAGGTTATCTCTGACATCCGTATACAATTAAAGGTAATAGTTTTTAAACCTGATGATAAATTTGTCTTTATTTTAATCATACAATCATAGAATAGTTAGGGTTGGAAAGGACCTTAAGATCATCAAGTTCCAACCCCCCTGCCATGCACAGGGACACATCACACTAAACCGTTATCACCCAAGGCACTGTCCAACCTGGCCTTGAACATCACCGAGGATGGAACATTCACAGCTTCACTGGGGAACGCATTTCAGTGCCTCACCACCCTTACAGTAAGAACTTCCTCCTTATATCCAATCTAAACTTCCCCTGTTTAAGTTTTAACCCGTTACCCTTTGTCCTATTGCTATAGTCCCTAATGAAGAGTCCCTCCCCAGCATTCCTATAAGGCCCGTCTCAGATACTGAAAGGCTGCTATGGGGTGTCCACGCAGCCTTGTCTTCTCCAGGCTGAACAGCCCCAACTTTCTCAGCTTATCTTCATATGGGAGGTGCTCCAGTCCCCTGATCATCCTCATGGCCCTCCTCTGGACTTGTTCCAACAGTTCCATGTCCTTTTTATGTTGAGGACACCAGAACTGCACATATATAACAATAATGTACATAAATAATAATGTTTAGTTTTCTCCTTGGTTTTTTGTTTGTTTGGTTGGTTGGTTGTTAAATAAGGTAACTTTATGAATCAATTATTTTAACAAGTAATACCCAAATAAATGTATTTTGAGCAATGATTGCATATTAAAAATAGCAAACTGAAAATCTTTCTCTATTTTCTGCAGAGAATTATTAATAAATTTCAAATAGTTTTGAAGCCTTTCTGTTCACTCCTCCCACGACACACACACACTTTTTTGATCCAGTAGTGAAAACACCAATACTGTGATCCAATTAGGCACTGCAAAAGTACCCCGCCACAAACTGTAAAAAAAAGTAATCCATTTACAAAATAAGAATGACCTTGACTAGCATATGATCTGTCCAGGTGATTGTGATCTGTCATAGCAAATATGTTACAAGATCAGATTTTTAACTTTTCCATTCAGAAATATTTTATAAATAAATATTTCTAAGCATTAGAGGAAGCATTTTAATGAATGAAGGTACTGTAGAATAGTAATTATAAAAATCTTGAAGGGCAAAAAATAACAATTCATTCATGGTGTGCATGAAGAATCCAGAAAGTTTCTGCTAAACTCAAATATAGATGTTAAGTACTGTAATCTCTTTTTAAGAATTTGAACTGAACAACAAATAACATTTTCTTGTGCACATGAAAACAAGTGAACACCTATTCTGGGGCTATGTATGAAGAAATAATCACAGAATCAGCGATTGACACTGAAGCTTCCCTGAGGAGGAGTTTGGGGTGATGCTTGATGAAAAGCTCAACATGAGATGGCAGTGTGCACTTGCAGCCCAGAAAGGCAACTGTATCCTGGGCTGCATCGAAAGGAGTGTGACCAGCAGATTGAAGGAGGTGATCCTGACCCTCTGCTCTGCTCTCATGAGAATCCATCTGGAGTACTGTGCTTAGCTCTGGGACTGCCAACAAGAGAATAATTTGGACCTACTCGAGTGAGTTCTGAGGAAGACCACAAAGATTATCAGAGGGCTGAAGCACCTCATCTGTGGAGACAGGTTGAGAGAATTGGTCTTGTCCAGCCTGGAGAAGAGAAAGTTCAGGAGAGCCATTAAGAGCAGTCTTCCAGTCCCTAAAAAGGACATACAAGAAATCTGGAGAGGGACTTTTCAGAAGGACATGCAGTGATAGGACAAAGGGAAATGTTTGCAAACTGAAAAAGTGTAGGTTTCGGTAAGGCATTAGGAAGAAATTCTTCATAAAAAGGATAGTGAGACAATGGAACATATTGCCCGGTGAAGCTGTGGATGCCCCATCCCTGGAAGAGTTGAAAGCTAGTTTGGATGGGGTTTTGAGCAACCTAGTCTAGCAGAAGGTGTCCCCCATTGGCAGGGGGGATGGAACTAGAGGATCTCAAAGGTCTTTTCCACCCCAAACCATTCTGTGATTTTATGATTCTATGAAATATATCAGTGGCAGGTTCTTAGAATCATATCATAATTTTTAAAAGAAGATCAAATTTGCAGATAATGTCTATAACAAGTAAGGGAGAAAATGTGCTCTTGGAACTGACTGACTGATAATATTCTCTCAGGCAATGCCATCCTAAAACAAAGAAGTGAAAACGTGCTGAAGGTTTTTATTAACATTCTAAATCACTTTGTAATAAATGAATAACATTAAGAAAATTAACAGAGGATTTTAAAAGACCCTAAAATTAAAGGATTGAATCTGTTCTCAAGCTAGTATAACATCTAGAATAATTCCAATGCAGTGTCTTGTATATGGAAATACTGATTTTGTCAGCACATTGACTTTTTAATGCAACATCCAATAAATGGCAGTGAACATATGTGTTTCTGAAAGGAGACTTAAAGTTCAGCCTCTTGGGGAATGAACAGCTGAGCATTTAATACTTTTTTCTCTTAAAAAAAAAAGGAGAAAAAAGAAAAAATGGAAAAAAAAAACCAACAACACTACCAAAAAAAACCCAACCAACAATCAAAGGACATACTTATCTTGAAAGAGTAAGTTCCCTAATCTGCATATTAGGGCAAAGAAATCAGTTTCAAATATACTGCAGAAAGTGCATTGTTCAGCAGCTGAACCACATGATATCAATAGCCTTCTTGTGCACCAAGATGATCTTTTGCCCTTGGCTATTGATACACCTCCAAAATGCCTTCTTCTCTTTTGCTTTGTCAATTTATTATACAGATGGCCTGCATCAGGCAATATGGAAAGGTATTTCAAAGTATAAAAGAAGTACATACACATAGATAGATACACATATATTTGTGAGTATATGTGTGCATGCACATAGAAGTCTACTTTGGCTTATAGTTTTTCCAGTAACTGAGGAAAATTAAATGTCATTCTTGGCATTCAAGCTTCTTTTGAAGGAAAGAGAAATATAACCCCCATTTTCAAGAAGGGGAAAATGGATGACCCGGGGAATTATAGAGCAGACAGTCTTACCTCTGTGCCTGGCAAAATCTTGGAGCTGGTTCTCCTGGAAGGCATGCTAAGGCACATGAAGATCAACAAGGTGCTTGGTGACAGCCAGCATGGCTTCACTAAGGGGAAATCCTGCCTGACCAATTTGGTGGCCTTTTATGATGGGGCTACAGAACTGATGGACAGCAGTAGAGCAGTTGATGTCATCTACCTGGATTTGTGTAAAACGTTCAACACTGTCCCACACAACATCCTTGTCCCTAAATTGGAGAGACATCAATTTGATGGATGGACCAGTCGGTGGATAAAGAACTGGCTGGATGACCGCACACAAAGAGTTGTGGTCAAAGGCTCAATGTCCAGATGGAGACCAGTAACGAGTAACATCCCTTAGGGATCGCTGTTGGGACCGGTCTTGTTTAACATCTTCGTCACTGACATGGACAGTGGGATTGAGTGCGCCCTCAGCAAGTCTGCCAATGACACCAAGCTGTGTGGTTTGGTTGATATGCTGGAGGGAAGGAATGCCATCCAGAGGGACCTTGACACGCTTGTGAGGTGGGATGATGCCAACCTCATGAAGTTTAACCATGTCAAGTGCAAGGTCCTACATCTGGGCCAGAGCAATCCCAGGCACAGCTACAGGTTGGGCAGAGAAGAGATTCAGAGCAGCCCTGTGGAGAAGGACTTGGGGGTGCTGGTCGATGAGAAAATGAGCATGAGCCAGCAGTGTGCGCTTGCAGCCCAGAAAGCCAACCGTATCCTGGGCTGCATCAAAAGGAGTGTGACCAGCAGGTTGAAGAAGGTGACCCTGCCCCTTTATTCTGCTCTCGTGAGACCTCACTTGGAGTATTGTGTGCAGTCCTTAACACCAAAAAGGACATGGATCTGTTGGAACAAGTCCAGAGGAGGGCCACAAGCAGAAAGTTGGGGCTGTTCAGCCTGGATAAGAGAAGGCTGAATGGAGACCCCATAGCAGCCTTCCATATCTGAAGGGGGCCTATAGGGATGCTGGGGATGGACTCTTCATTAGGGACTGTAGTGGTAGGACAAGGGGTAATGGGTTAAAACTTAAACAGGGGAAGTTTAGATTGGATATAAGGGGGAAATTCTTTCCTGTTAGGGTGGTGAGGCACTGGAATTGGTTGCTCAGGGAGGTTGTGAATGCTCCATCCCTGGCAGTGTTTAAGGCCCGGTTGGAGGAGGCCTTGGGTGATATGGTTTATTGTGATGTGTCCCTGCCCATGGCAGGGGGGTTGGAACTTGATGATCTTAAGGTCCTTTCCAACCCTAACTATTATATGATTCTATGATTTTATGATTATTGAGCCTGCACTCACTTTCGCTGATTGATTCAAGGTGCAATACATTTGAAGTCCTGGTGATCCTGTTGCTTAACCAGAAAATTCACACTTTCCTTTTGTTTTGGTCTTCTTTATGAGCCTGGAATTGCTTTTCATGGAAAGCAAAACTTGAGGAGGATGAGGAAAATCTAGCATGTGCCTGGATCTCATCCTAACATGCATTTGGAATACAAAGGGATCAAAAAAACAGGAAACAGTCATATATTCCCATGACCCATAATATAAAAAACACCTGAAACACACGATACAGGACAAAAATGGACTTCTGGCTCCTAGGTAATATGATTTATTGCAAGACACTGTGATACACAATTTAATTTATAAAATTATCAAAATCTGTTTTTAGAAGTGTTAGAATACTTACTATTTTTCATGCTGGAGGACAATCAAGATTTCTTTTACCTCTGATGATATGCCACTCACTAAAGACCCCGCTTAATTTTGTTACTTAGGTATTTGTTGACTGTTTAATAATTATTGTTCTTGACCCACCACTGCCCATGCACTTAGATATATTTTTTCTCCTTTTCTTATCTTCAAAACTTCACATATTTCTAGGAGAGTAATCTAAAGCCATTTTGACCTTCACCCTAAAAGGCTAACATACTAATTTCAGTTTCTACATAATTTCCTTCACAAATTTATTCATGTTCCAGTGGCTTTCCATTGGAACAAATATTTTCAACATCAAATAAAGACACCCTGACACAGGTGTACTGGCTATTGCCAAACTGACAAACAAAAAAGGGTCAGGAAGCAACTCCTGACCTGAGTCCCAGCAACAGCCACTTGCTCATATATACGCTGCTTTATCTAATCTTCTTTAGAGCATTTATATCTAAAAGAAACCTAACTGGAGCATTCAAAAGCAGGTCAAGGGAATGATCTAACATTATCGCCCTCTTTCACTTAGCAGCATAACTGTACAAAGACACACAATGTGGAAACACATCTCAAAGATTTTTCTAAAATTAACAGAAGTTGATTTTTTCAAAGTATTCAACTGGATGAACAGAGGTCTAGACAGATTGACTATCAAATTTTATCAATATCAAAACATCATTTTTTTTCCCCATTTTTTCAATGACCTCATGAAAAAGGGAAAAAAATCATACCCTTCCCCTTTCACTGTTTTCATCTGCATAGTTTACCAGTACTAAACTCCCTGTAGTTAATTTCCCATCTAACGCACTAAAATTACTGCAGTAGAGAGGTGTCAAAGAATAACATTTTCACCAGCTGCTTTCAAATATTGGAGTTTAAGGCTTTTTTTGCAGCACTCATTTTTGAGAGAATACTCATCTTGCAAAATTAGTGCAGTGGTAGAAGCAACTATTCTATGAGGAAGTCCCAGGTTATTTTTTTTTCTTGACATTTGTTAAATTAGCTAAACTTCATAATGAACTAAATGGCATAAACTGGCATAAAACCACAGACATTAGTAGAACTATCCTTCTTTACATTGGATGATACATACCCTAAATGCTGCTAGTGGCCACTCACAAACACTAGACTTGTTTTCCTGGAAGACTAGCTCTTCAAATATATTCTTGTTTTCTATGATTATTTCTAGCCATTTCATTAACTGCGACAGCATATCACACATTCAAGTGTAATTAGACCATTCTTAAATACGTGGAGTTGTTACATTGTCCATAAACAAGCCTACTTTATGCATCTAAACTGAATGCAGATTCAGTTTATTCAGTTTTATGCAGCAGACAATAACTTTTCAAGAAGAAAATGTAGCAATTTAGTTTAGGACTGCTTTAAGAAGCACCTTAAATTCAAGTGAAATTTGTATCCCCAAAGAGGTACTTATGTTTCTTACAGGCTATAGACCCTAGAATAAACCATCATCTGTTATATTCTGGTTTTCCTCACTAACAGAGTTTCTTATTTGATCCAGAATGCAGCTAGTAAGAAAATTAATAAGTAGGGAGGAGGGATCAGGGCCCTAGGTTAAGGCAGAAAGTAAATTAACTTGGCAATTTCAGTTGCTGCCACAGCTTTTCTGCTTAATGTAGAAGATCACTTCAAGAGGTGATCCTTGGTCCTTAAGCAAAGAGATGTAGAGGAGTTTAGGTCCATGCTGGTCAAGACATTTTGCATGTTAGGACAACTGGATCACTCTTCAATTCATTCTGTGTATATTTAAGCCTATTTCTATATATGAGCAATTTATTTATTTTTTTTTAAACTAAAGTAGATGTTTTATTAAGACACTTTTTCTATCATTAGGTCATTGTCTTGCATTTCTATAATCTGCTAGCATATTTTAAATGCTAGATGACCAGTTTCATCTCGAAATGGAAATGATAGCCTGTGTCTTGTTAGATAGAGGAATGGATAGATAGATAGTTAGAATAGCATCATAGAATCATAGAACAGTTAGGGTTGGAAAGGACCTTAAGATCGTCAAGTTCCAACCCCCCTGCCATGGGCAGGGACACCTCGCTCTAAACCATATTACCCAAGGTCTCGTCCAACCTGACCTTGAACACTGCCAGGGATGAAGCATTCACAACCTCCCTGGACAACCTATTCCAGTGCCTCACCACCCTAACAGGAAAGAATTTCCTCCTTATATCCAATCTAAACTTCCCCTGTTTAAGTTTTAACCCATTACCCCTTGTCCTACCACTACAGTCCCTAATGAAGAGTCCCACCACAGCATCCCTATAGGCCCCCTTCAGATACTGGAAGGCTGCTATGAGGTCTCCACGTAGCCTTCTCTTCTCCAGGCTGAACAGCCCCAACTTTCTCAGCCAATCTTCATCTGGGAGGTGCTCCAGTCCCCTGATCATCCTCGTGGCCCTCCGGACTTGTTCCAACAGTTCCATGTCCTTTTTATGTTGAGGACACCAGAACTGCACACAATACTCCAAGTGAGGTCTCATGAGAGCAGAGTAGAGGGGCAGGATCACCTCCTTCGACCTGCTGGTGACACTCCTTTTGATGCAGCCCAGGATACAGTTGGCTTTCTGGGCTGCAAGTGCACACTGCCGGCTCATGTTCATTTTCTCATCGACCAACACCCCCAAGTCCTTCTCTGCAGGACTGCTCTGAATCTCTTTGCCCAGCCTGTAGCTGTGCCTGGGATTGCTCCGACCCAGGTGTAGGACCTTGCACTTGTCATGGCTAAACTTCATGAGGTTGGCATCAGCCCACCTCACAAGCGTGTCAAGGTCCCTCTGGATGGCATTCGTTCCCTCCAGCGTATCAACCGGACCACACAGCTTGGTGTCATTGGCAAACTTGCTGAGGGCGCACTCAACCCCACTGTCCATGTCAGCAAGTATTAGTATAAGTATCAGCAAGTATAGTTAAAGTATTCTAAGTGGAAGCTCTACTTTTCTGGGTGGATTTTAGGATAAGAGCTCTCTGCACTGGGAGACCAGAATGCAGAGAGCACACGAAAGGACCTATCTAGGAGCAAAATCATGGAGTGCCTCTTTGGACTAAGTTAAAAGACAGATAAATTTCTACCTTGCTTTTTACCAGCTACACTGCAGGAGAAAAAGATGAAAAATACAACAATTAAAGTTTAGAAAAATAAAGGTGTAGCTAGCAAAGATCTCTCAGTTTACTTTAGGAGCACTATCCCCACCTAAAATAGATTAAAATAACTAGTTAACTGCAACAGAAATTTGCTCTTTCTCTTCCCTTTCTTTCTCCAGCTCTACTTTCTAATTTCGGTATTTTACATTCAGCTTTTTGTCAACAAAAAGTTACAAAGAAGACCAGGAATTTAGATGTTATGTTTAAAAAATTCTAAGGGTTAGGACGCAGCTCTGTCCTCAGTCAGATACATTTCCCTTCCCAGTTAAGAGTTGGGGTGCACTAACACAGCCGAACTACAGGCAGAACCAGACCTTAATCTTTTAAAAGACTCCTTAGTAACTGAAGTGCTTAATTCAGAACTGTTCCACAGGCAAATCAATTACTGTGTTAAGTAAGTCTGCCACTAAAACAATGAGAAAATATACATAAGCTATTTATGTAGTAGCATATATGTACTGAGCACAGTAAAATTAACTGACTGTAGGTGTTTGTCTCTTTGTTGGTTTGTTTGTGCTTTTTATCATTATTTTTATTATTATTATATTAAAGAAATAGAATTAGAAATATGCACAAAAATTGTAGAACATATTTTCAGGCTTTGAAAAACAGCTATCACTTTAGCTACACTGGATCTATTCATTTTTTTCAGAGATGTAACAATTAAATGGATCTATGAAGAACTGAGTATAAGGCCCTCGAGGTCATACTGGACGTGTTTTCTCAGTTTGCTCATGCTGAGCTAAAAAGCTGTTGTCTAAAGCAGTAGCAGCAGAGAAAAAAAAAAAAACATTAAAAAAATAAAAAAGCAGGCTCCTGTGAATTTATGAGGAGTGCATCACAAAGACAAATATTTCAGCCATGCAATTCCATTCGGCCTTTTCAGCTGTGTGTCCATAGCAAGTCAACGGCTAAATTGAAAAATCAATTCCAATTTAAATTATTGGAATAAAGAACACCAGGAGTCAGAGATAAAATGGCTTTGTTCTCTGAGATCCTTTTTAATTGGAAAGTTATTTCTTCAGGGTATTCTAATGGTTCTGAGGAAAGATTGCAAAACAAAGTTGATCGGCTGGGGGAAGGTTAATAGCTAATGTGCTTTTCGTGCTGCACAGCAGCCTCCTGTCTTTATGACAGTCTCCATCGCATGTGAAAAGAGCCATGATTCTAACTCATTTTGTACATGTGACTGCAGTGTTGCCCTCAGTCTCCCAAAGAAATCATATTATGGATGGTACTCTGACATATTCATAGCACTCTGACTGGCATTTTGACCAGAATTTCTTTGCTTACAGATGTTTAGATACAGTCATTTGCTTAAACCTTCCATGATGTCGAGTGGTTTTGAGGAAGATTAATTTTTATGAAGATCAGGGATGTTTTAAATAAAACACTGATAGTCCTACACATGGTAGGAATTTTTCTTTGATTTCACAGTTACTGAGACCTAGGTGGACACTCAGAAACTACAGCCAGAAAAAAATGAAGAAAAACTGATTACAGAGGGGAAATCAGGTTATGTTGACACATGGCTGAGTGAGAAAGGAAAAACAAGACATTGCTGGAAAGAAAAAAAAGTGGATTACTAAACAGTCATTATGTTTAAACTAAAGCAGAGCAGAAAGGAAAACCTTGCTTCTCATATAAGTCTCATAACCAACACCTAGAAATGTTGTGGTTTAGTTATAACATCACAGTAACCTTTGCTCTGTTAGCAGGAAACTGTTTAGGGCAGCTGTAGATTAGAAGCTTTAAATGGGCATTTAATTTGAAATTAATAACACTGTTATGGTATGTGTTAAGAAAAGTTACTGAGGTTTGCTTAGTATATTTAATTAGTGTAAAAGAGATAAATCTAGTTGCCATGTAATGAACTGAGAACTGCAGATACAGTAAATGTGTACTTACGTTCCTATTATTAATGCATTAAACTTGTAAGAATGTTTAGGAATTTAATTAGCATTTAATAAGATAGCTATAGCAAATTATAGTAGTTAGATGTTAAACGTAAATTAATATTTTTAGTATTTAATTGATATTAACTAATTAATTACTGTTTATTACATGGCAACTAGATTTATCTTTTATAGAGTTATTAAATCTAAATTAAAAGTTCTATTTTAAGTGACCTCTACTCAATTAAAAAAAATATAGTCTCTGGGATTATCAGGGTTTACCTTCATGCATGAATTGGGTGAGCTTAGGGTATTAAATCTGAAACATAAATTATATAGCATATAAAGAGATTAAATAGTCTTCACACAAGGAGGAATATTATTCATGTGGATAAACCTGTGAAAATGAAATTATTCAACTGATTAGAGATTAGAAAGTATTCCCTGAATTAGGCAACAGAATAAAAAAAAAGTTGAAAAAGAAATTTTTTTTGGAATATCAAAAAAGTTTTCTTGTCCTGTTTGAGACTAACTTTCCAATAGCTCAGAACTTTCCAGTAGCTCAGTGACATGTAAGAGAAGGAGATAAGCAATCAGATTTTCAAAGACCCTCTATAAGAGATTATTGCTTAAAAATAATTTCACTGCAGGCAACAGATTAATACTTTGGAATTTCTAACCTTTACATAAATGGTAGTTGCACTGCACTGCATCCACATTCACACAACACACTGATCATTTAAGCTATGTAATACTGGCCCTACGAAATAGTTTATATGCCAATAATCACAAACTTTTTAAGACCTTATTCTGTGTAGAAAGCAATTTCACAAAAGAAAACAAAAATGTTTATTAAGGCATCTGTGACCTCCTGTGGCTCTATTTCAACAGAAGTCTGAGGTACCGGAAGTATAACTAAGAGGAGTTCAAATATCATGTTAAACTCACTCCTTTGTGCCTTGAAAATCCTACAAGTGCTTGCCCAGACATGGACATAGGCAGGACTTTGCCATGTGATAAATGCCATCTGGTCATTTGTCTAGCATATAAGGCTGATTAGGATGCCTCACCTGAAGTCTATGCAGGGTCTAGTGAAATAGCTATGCTTCAAGAACACCTAAAATGGCAGATTAGAACTCTCAGGAAATTCAGTTCAGCTCCTGAGCTTAATGTTCTTCAGCTTTGAAATTAAGAACACGTTTAATTGTGGAATAATCTTTTATGAAAAATTAATTGTAAAGTCTAATTTATCTGCAAATTCTAAAAACTTCTTGTCTATTTTACTGTCTGATATTTTATTATGTATTTCCACATAATGAATAAAGATACCAATATCAGACTAAGGAAAGATCTCTGTGAGATCTCTGAATGTTAGGGCATGTATAGAGTTGCAAAAATGTTACACTCTGATTTTTATTTTTTTGTTTTTTAATTATTATTGCATTCATTGTTGCCTGGATCCTTCTTTTAACCTTTAAGAATTTTACTGTTAAGCTACTTTGGCCTTTTATGTTTCTTTCACTTTCCCTTGCGTTAGAATAATATTTTTTTGTAATTTAATCCTAGTACTTTCTATGTGTCAGTTTCTTCTCTACAGACATATTCAACTACTTTTTGTCGTTGCTGTTATGTCAGTATAAATAAAAATCTGATCTTACTTAAATCATCAGCAATACTCAAATGGATTTGAGTGGGAAAAGGATTTTGACTGTTCCTTAATTCTCCACTATTATTAATTCTCTATTATTGAAATTGCTCTATTGAAAAAGCTCTTATACTATCCCTTTTTATAAATCATTTCATAGTCCATTTACAGTCAAGTATCTGAACAAGTATTATTTTCATAATCTTTTCTATCAATTCTTCCTTAACAACAAAGGCTGTGTTTTCTAGATACGAATCTAGTTTGAATCATGATACTGTCCTCCTCATACTTATTTCAGGAATGTCTTTGGTGATTCATGGCTGGATGTACTTGTCACCCACCAGATGGCTGCATAGTTAAAGTTTCCCATGAATACAGTGCCTTGAGATTTCAAGCTCCATGATAGCTGGTCCATGAATTTTTTCACAATTGTTTTCAAGTCTTCAGGGTCTATACCAGATGCTATTGCAGTTTACTTATTTGAGTGCTACCATTCTTCTTTCATTATCTCACTCTCCTAACTGGTTTAGTAAATGTTTTAGATCTATGTTTCTAACATAAAATAAGTATGATTTCAATCATAGGTTGATACATCTGCCAGTGTGTGAAAATAACTCCTCTAAACTGAAATTTCTACTCATGCTTTTCCTGGGGGATTGAATTCTTTTTGACTGTAAAAAAAACAATCAACAAACAAACAAAATGGAACTAAACAAACAAGCAAACCCACCCCAAAAAACAACAACCAAGCCAAAAAAACCCCACAACAATAAAGAACATAAAAATTGACTTAAATTTAAGAAAAAAATCTACTTAATTACTTCTTCAGTTGCTTTGTGCTTCATAAACTCTTAAATCCCAATGAATTTAACAGGGAAAAAAATTATCTAAAGTATTTGCATGGGAAGGAAAGGAACTGAACTTTCTTCTGACAATATTCACAGTCGTCAGACATCTTCATCTTGTCCTTGCAATTGTCAAGCATTTTTGACACTTATTTTGCTATTTACCTTTGGAACAAAATGGCAGCTTAGCTAGTTTCTCACATTTTTCACAAATTTATGCTAATACTATCTATCTACCTATCTATGAATACACACATACATGTACACATACATGTATCTGCCACATTAAGAACAAGGATAGTTAGTTGATTCAGTGGTCATTCAGCTACTGTGGTTATAGAAAGCCAGGTTTTCAACCTAGTCATGTGTAAGGAAGTTGTATAGATAGATTTACATTCAGCTACTTCTTCTTCACCATAAGGACTGACAAGATTCCAGACCAGATCTTCTTACAATATTCGCAATATGATATGATTGTACAAAGCCCTTGTACACTGTATTTAACTTAGGGAGACAGAGAATGTATGTGCCTGAGGTTACTAAGTGCAGCATCTAATAATTACATTTTATGCTGATTGCCCTGTTCAGAATAATGTGTAATTGAGGAAGCAAATGGATATATTTTCTTGGTTTTGTTTTAAATTGAAACTTAGAAACCTTTAGGAGAGCCTGTAAGACCTTAGTTGCTTTAAAATACTATTAAACATGTTAAAACTAAAACCTAAAAACATTTTATGTGAATTCTCTAAAAGCCTTCTTGATGCTATCACCATCAATCTGCAATGCAAGATGTAGAGATAGCAATGCTACCTGAATCATGTTACAGTTAATATGTATTTGCTAATATAACTTATCAAGAATTCTAAATCCACATGACACAAATGTACAGTATTCAGTCTGATAAAGTTCATCAGAAGTTGTAAGTAAAACTGAACGAATGCATTATAGGTTCTTTCCATGCAGTGTTTTCCCCTGTCTCCTTAAAGCATTTCACACTGAATGGTTTCCTGTGTGCTCTGTTGCAGATTTATTCTTCTCTTGATGCATGCATGTAACTCCCCATTAATGTTAGTAGGAATGAGATTTACGTATGTGCACTGAGAGGAGAACAGACCCCATGGTATTTTATTCGCCTATATAGGATTATAGCCTCTGAGGATAGATTTGATTTTTTTGTTGTTAGCAAAAAAGCAGCTTGACAAGTAGCTTTTTGATTGATAATACACTGGGAATCATAATTTATATAATCTTACACCTGCTACTGAGCATAAAGGTCACTTTAAAGGTGTGAGCTGTGTGTGCTAGGGTAGAGCATAAACCAGAGGGTCAGTTTTCAGTGGTTACTGTGAGACGGAAAAAGAAACAAAAACTCCTACCAATGCTGATGAAATTAGAAATATCATTGCAAGAATTGTAATTAACAGCAAGTTTCCAGAACCTGACATTCTGAGCAAGTGTCATTCCCCAGGTTATTACAGATGGAAATAGAGTGGCCTTTCACTGTCAAACTGATATATACCATTGGAACATTGCTCAAGAAAAAATACCGTTCATGATGTCTTTTCAGGATTTAAACATCTGCTGAATTCAGTCTCTTTCTATCATCTTCTGAAAATAGATACACATTTCCAAAGGTCTCTATCTGGGGCACTGAGTGGCATTGTTTTCATTGTTTTCCTGCTTTAAAAAAAAAATTAGCTGTACTCCATATATAAGAATTCTCTTATACACAAAATCAGCAAGTCATTCTAGAAGCTTAAATATTTTTTGTGGGGAGATTGGCTTCATGAGATGCATTCTTCTGACAAATCAGTGCATGCAGTCACCTTTCTAAAGAATCCTGTGCATACAATGAGGAAAAATAAGAGAAAAAGCTTACATACTAAAAAGTAGAAAGTTATTTTTTCATTATTGCTATATTTTTATCTTTTTTATTATTATTATTTTCTATTAGCCTCGAAAATGTGTAAGGAACTAACTAATGTCTGCGCAAAGCATTACTTGTTACTGTATAGTACCCAAATTATTAACCTTCATCTGCTGCTTCTTCAAGAGGCAGCTGTACTTTCAGGGTAGAGAGATATTCATCCTATGAGGTTTTTAGTCAAATGTTACCAGTACATGTACAAACATATTTACATTCTGTGATTCTAATCATAGTGTCTTCGTGATTTGCTGTAATTATTAATTATACAATTATATTGTTATTGTTAATTTCACTTCAACTTCCATCTAGGAAAAAATCCAAAGCCTAAAAAAAAAAAAGCCAATAAGAGCTTTTTAATTGTATTTAGGCACTTTGATCAGCATTCTCCAAGCTCTGAATATAACCCAATCTTGAATGTGTTGGGTGAGTTTCACTTCAGTATTAATGAATAGGTCTTCCAAGCCAATTTGAATTTCCAGTCCATGCTGGCAACTATCGAACTTCACCATGAGACTGGGTGACTGTAGTCTCTATTGATCTAAATCATTTGTTTGGGTCAAGAGCAGAAACTTAGAATTTGGAAGTAATATTTGCAGCATGGAGTGTTCCTTGTCTCCTGTCATGAGAAGAGAATGTATTTCTCTTTTCAGGGTGGGGAAATGGTTACAAGAAATTACTTCTGACATTAATGGAACAGGGAAAAAAATCACTTTCCATGAAAATAACTGCTTTTAGGCCTAGCTTTGTCTTCATAGATCACTATGGTTTACAAATGACCTACAATAAATTAAGTAAACACCTCCATGATGGGGGTGAAAGTCTTGGCAACACTGATTAGTTGTGGCAATTATTTCAGAGGTTTATGCAGTTTTTGCTAGGACCTTCTCTGTCTTTATCATTTTGACTGCAACATCTTGTTATGACAAAAATAAAAACAAACAAAAAAAACAAAGAACTAAATAGAATCCTGTAACATACAAAGGAGCGCTTATATAACACATGAGGGGATGAAAAAAACTTTCCTCATAGATAAGCTATTTCAGTGGCATTGTATAAAGTTTATTTCAGTGTCTTCAAAAGTGGCAGTGGCTGACATTATAGAAGATTCATGCAGAACTGCAAATGAAACTAATCTGAAACAGTATGGCAATATCTTTTGCTGAATGTGTACAGTTAAAATTTGAGTTGATATTATTCCACTTAGCTTACCCCAAGATATTTGCTTTCCTACATGATGCTAATTCAATTAAAATCTTGTTATAAACTTCTCTAATTGGCAAAAGCTTTTATGTCGCATAGGCAATATTCACCAAAACCTGCCATTATTTTCAGCATTACTGTTTATAGGAATCTAAATTTTACTAAAATTTGAAAAAGGAAATGTAGATACTGTAAAATTATTATTTTAAAATGTTTTTCCATGGAAAATATCAGATATTATTATTAATCTTCATTAATCACTCAATACAATGGCTAAATAGAGTACTATTTATACATATTTGTCATTTGGGATGTATATCCTTTTATAATAGCATATTTTTGCCTGCTACTGCATGTTCAGGGGAGGATACAATTGATTCAGGAGGGACCAGTGTAAATGTAACACCATATTTTATGGCTGAGAATAGTTTATGAGAGAAAGATTTCTGTGCCTTAGTGGTAGAGCTTGAAAGCCAGTTTTTAACACTAGAATTGCCAGTTCTCAGGATTATGATCCAAACCTTTGTTTATGATGTGAATTTATTATTCATTATGATAACATAAAATAAAGAACAACAGCAGCAAAACTACTTAGAGAATTGAATAATGTCTTCATGCTTTCTAGTAAATAAAAAATGCTGCAGTCATTAGCCAAGGTCAAAGTGACATAAATACACTGCAGATTCATCAGCTCAGTGAAGAAAATAACAATTTGGGATCATGGAGTAAGATGTAGCAATTGCTTAACAATTTAGCACTGTGCTAAGTTTGCTTTCTAGTTCATGAATTTTTTGAAAGGACAGCTATATTGTTCTATGGTAATGGTATTGCAAGCATCTCCCTTGACAATATTTTTTTCAGCTGTCCTATAAAATACAATAGAGATCATATTCATTTACCACAGCAGCAGATATCTGCCTACCGGTAAAAAAAAAAAAAAAAAAAGAACCAATTTCCTGCTTATTGAAGATAAAGCATTTTTTTTTTAATTAGAAAAAATAAGAGGAAATAGTTGATATAAAATGAAGTACACACACTCCAGAAAAATCACAGAATCACTGAGGCTGGAAGGGACCTCTTGAGATCATTTAGACCAAGACCCCTGCTCAAGCTATCAGCAAGTTGCTGAGGACTTTGTCCAGTTGTGTTTTTAATATCTCCATGGGTGAAGACCTTACATCTCCCAGCAATCTATTCCACTGTTTGACTAGTCACAGTGAAGAAATTAATCACCTTTGTGACATTCAGCTCAACTCAGTCCTACATGTCTAGGTCTATCTTGTACTGGGCTCCCCAGTACTGGACCCAGCAATTCAGATGTGTCTCACCAGCGCTGTGTAAAGTAGAAGTGTCACCTCTCCTGCCCTATGAAGAATGCTTTTCCCAGTGCAACCCAGGATGCTG
This sequence comes from Neopsephotus bourkii, assembly GCF_033783945.1. Classification (NCBI taxonomy): domain Eukaryota; kingdom Metazoa; phylum Chordata; class Aves; order Psittaciformes; family Psittacidae; genus Neopsephotus; species Neopsephotus bourkii. The sequence continues at coordinate 3,659,047 of NW_026901872.1, read as the reverse complement.
TTGGTGTTCTTTGCTGCAGCATCACTGAACATATATGTTTCATGGTCAGCTTGGGGTCCACCAGGATTTCTAGGTCCTTCTTTGCAGAGCTGCTTTCCAGCTAATTGATCACCAGCATATGCTGGTGCACTGGCTTATTCCTCCCCAGATGCAAGGCTTTCCATTTCCCATCCTTGAACTTCACATGGTTCCTGTCTGCCTGGTTCTCCAGCCTGTCCAGGTACCTCTGAATGGCAGCACACCAGTCTGGTCTATCAGCCAGTCCTCTCAGTTTTGATTTATCTATAAACTTGATGAGGGGGCACTCTGACCCATCACCCAGATCATTAACAAAGAGGTTGAATTATATTGGCCCCAACATCAACTGCACGGTACACAACTAGTGACTGGCCTCTAGCTAGGCTTTACAACATCAATTACAAGCCTCTGGGCACAGCTATTAAGTCAGTTTTCAATCCATCTCATTGTCCACGTCTGACCCGTACTGTGTCATCTCACCTTTGAGGATTTTATGGCATACCTAACCCTTATGAAAAGCCTTAGTAAAGTCAATCTGAGTAACATCCCTTACTCATCTTCCCTCATCCACCAAGCTAGTCACCTCATTGTGAAACTATGAGGTTGATTTCACCTTCTTAATTCCATGCTGACTCCTTCCAATCACCTTGTCTTTCATGTGTCCTGGAAGTGGTTTCCAGGATTAGTTCCTGGAATTAGTTCTATTGCCTTCCCATGGATTGAGGTAAGGTTGACAAGAATGAAGTTTCCCATGACTTCCTTCTTACCCTTCTTGAAGATGGAAGTGAAATTTGTTTTCTTTCTGTCCTCAGGAACCTCCCCCAGTCACCCTGATCTTTCAAAGCTAATCAAGAGTGGCCTCATGATGACATCAGCCAGGTCCGTTAGCACTCATGAGTGCATCCCATCAGTTTATGTTGTGTGGTCCTTTACTTCCAGTCACCAAGTTTTAGTTCTGCCCCAAGGGACAAGTAAATACAAAAGTAATTCTCAAATATAGAAGGTACGGTTCTTTCTACCAACTATGAACAGAATTACAGACCTGGCAGAAATACAGGTTAATCTAACAGTTGTGGTTATACCTAGATGTAAACAAAATGGTTAAACAAAATGGGCTAAACCTAGGAAGACCTGAAAACTGCTGATATAGTTTTCCATGACTTTACTGAAAAGTAAACCTTGACATTTTTCAAAGGAAAAGATGAGGTTTTATCCAAAACTAGTAAAGTTGGTCTTTGCTTGGTAGTCACCTACTCTTAAAAAATTCATACGATCCAAAGAGACCAAGTGTCTGCACTGAATCTCAATAGCAATGCCTTTTTTTTCCTTTTCTCATTTATCTTACCATGTACCTCTTTACATATATTTTTCTATGCCTAGAATATTGTCCTTAAATCCATATCTCCCACCACATGAAGTCTTAATTTTAAGTATTTCTTTTTCAGTATTCCATTTTGCTTGGTTTTACATCTAAAAAGAGAAATTGATGTCTTGTAAAAAGTACTGATTTCTTTTGTTGCCTTGCCAGCTGTTACCAGCAGCAGCGAACAATATGTACTTGAATTTGGGAGATTTTTCTTCATCTTTTTATATTATGGAATTATTCCTTTTTTTCAGAATCAAACACTGAAACAACACATAAGTACAGAAGCAATACACTATTTTGCATATGTCAAAATGTATAACACATCACAGAATTTTTCTGGAAAAAAAAAAAAGAAAAAGAAAAACACAAAACCAAACCAAAACAAAACAAAACAAACCCACAAAAAACCAACCAACAAAAAAAAAAAAAAAAAAAAAAGCCCCCGAAACAACCCCACCGTATATCTACAAGATGTAATAGTACAAGCTCTAAGTAGCTTTTTGCTTGTCAGAACAAATCAAAATATCTGAAAGTAAGAAGCACATTGTATCAGAATGCAATTCAGCCCACATCTATACCTCACAGATAAAGGTCTTTATAAGAAAATGTCATGTGAATCTTCATTTGACTGGTCATGGTCATAATAGCATGGGACTCCCCAAGGAAACCAAAAGCCCTTTTGCCTTCACTATATCTTCAAGCACACATTACACCAAATGCAAAATGCAGTGACATCAACGGTCTATAAAAATGTGACCTTCAAGTTGATGGATTTAGAGTAATAAAAGGCCTCAACAGCAGCTGACATACAAACACAAAAAGAAGTTGTAAGGACAATCCACTTTCGTGTATAATGATTAAGGAATTTAATACTGTGTTTACAGATTCCACAAGCTTTTCTGTGCTAGTTTCACCTGAGAACACTTCTAACCTGACAGGCAGAAGGAGGCTGGGGACTGTGAGTGTGGAATATTAGATTACTTGAGAATAAAATTAGGAACCAGGATGCTGTTGGAAAAGGAGCCACTGAAGGTAAGATGTAGGGTGAAATATAGATATATATGTTTCTGAAAAAGATATCAATTATAGATCTCAAATAAGATTTTGATGACAAATTTTCCCAGTAGTAGCTTGTAGGGTTTTGAACTATTGTCTTGAAAATGTATTTCTAGATTAGAGATGCTGATGTTTTTATTGAAATAAAGAAAACAGTTTAACTAAAGCAGTGAGACTATGAAGGAACAACTCTTCCAAAACGATCACCAGCCAGCAGTCCATCCATGCAACACCTTAATGAGCTGGGTCAAGCAACCTGAAATGCAAAAAAGTTGCCAAGAGAGGGCAGCATCATGCTGAGTCATGGAAACTATCCTCCCTCCACTGGAAGTCCAAAAAAGCCAAGGTAAAATCCCCTATTCACTTTTCAGATCTTTGCTAAACTGGGGCTGGACATGAGAAAATAGTCTAACGCTGTCAATATCTTAGAAAAATAAGGAATTGCTTCCACTCTCTAAGGATAGCAGGATTTGTCTGATTTTCTAGAAATTCTTCAAGTGAAGCCCAGTTAAAAATCATAAAAAGTTTCGAAAAGCCTTCAGAACTCGTATTTCTCACCAACAAAGTGCTATACTTATCTAGTAATTCCAAGTCACGACAGTGTATCAAGTATTACCTAAAATTTAGAATAATTATTGGATGAAGGTTTATTACCTTACTACATGGAGGCCTCTCTCTCTGAATAGATAGAAATCAACAGTTTTACAAGCATTTTAAGTAACAACATATGCAGATGTATGTCAGGTATACATACAAAAATGCAGTTTCTTGTTGACTGACAAATCTCTACTGTATATGACTCTAGTCACACTTTCACTCACATTCACGAGATTTCTAAATTTAAAGTTATTTGCATGCAGGGGATAAATTCCTACAGTTCTGCTAACATACCATGTTTTTCCAAACCTTTCATCTATCTATATAAATTCTTATGTAATCAACATGTTCGCAGTCTCTAAGCGGCCTAATGACTCCTTGTTCTGCCAGGTTTGCACTCAGAGCTTTTTATTGCCACTCTTTAGAAAGGTGTTTGAACTGTGGCAGGTAGGACAATCCAAAGACAGATCTCATTTCAAAGTATTCTGAAGGGAATAGCTAGTAAAGAAGAGCAGTGATTGATGCAATAGAAGACATAAGAGGATTCTCTTCTTTTTCTTTTTTCTTTCTTTTTTTTTTTTTTTTGCCAGCTACAGAAAAGTCTAGACTCTTTACTTTAAACTTGAAGTGTTAAAGGGGAGTCTTAGATCTGATCATCGCAAAGCCTCTAATCTATGCAAAAAATGGGCATTGATGTAAAAATAGTGCATGTATGAACAACTCAGAAGCATAGCTGGAGTGCAAATGTATATTTGTGGGTCTAAATGCTTTGAAAATTCTTGCTCCTGCCTGTGAGACTGGCAGAAGGTGAGAACAGACAAAGATGCACTCTGTGAGAACATGACTTCTTTTTTTTTTCTTCCTTGTGAACTATTTTTTCCTTCTCTATTAGGAAAAAAAAATATAATTGGAGAAGTAGGTGAAAAAATTGAACATAATTTCCTTGCAAAGTATATTGGTGTATATTAGATGTATACCAAAATGTATCTATCTTCCTGCAGTACAACTAAGCTATATAATTTTTACTTTAAATTGGTTTAACTGTTCAGTGTTGAGAATACCAAAAGAATGCTGTCCAGTGTCCTGGTCACAGTTAGTTCTGTGTAAGTACATTCTGGCTCTTGCAGTTAACTAGATAAATGTTTCATTTTCTCACATGTACCTGATTTAAACATTTCTGAGACCAGAAAATCAGACCTTTAACTGTATAGGCTGGGATTTGACATTTTGATAGAAAAAATGTTTAGTCTTCACTTTCCATTACTTTAAAGCAGAGGTTATTAGAAAAAATAATGTGTCACTATTCCCCTTAATAACTAAAATCAAAGGGAATTTTGTTGGCCAGCACTTCTGAGGTACAGTCTCATCATTGTTGCACTGAAAGGCAACAATTTTCTTCCAGGCCTTCACAATTGGACTGGGCAGAGGAAACCTGTAGCACACAGTAAAAGTGGGTTATGCAATCACATTTATTCTTTTCAGAGATAATAAAATGCAAAGTCAAGTCCTAGTAAATTATTCCACAAAGCTAGATGGTATGACTATCCAGCAAACTGATGCAGGGATTCTAAAAAATTATAGTCATACTAAACTTATTAGTCCTGTAAATTTTCAGGCAATTGGAACATTTCATTGCAAGGTATGTCTTTACAGAAAATCGAGTATCACAATCCATAGCACTGTTGCAGAGAAGCAGAAACTTCCAAAGAATGGATGTTTGCTCATATTGATACATAGAGATGTAAAGAACTGAAGTACATCATTAGAGTTATTTAATAGTACACAGAGATAAAATGCTACAGCATTTGTTATTTGGGGTTTTTTTTAAAACCACCTCTTTCAAGGTGACAGGAGTATGCCAGGAATGACATACACTCTGCACAATTCTGAGTTCTGTGATACTATAGCTCAATCCCAGGGACACTTCGCTGCAGGCAACTTTGAACTGCGGATATACTCAGAATGAACCAGGAAACTATCATGTCACAGTGTAACACAACAGCTAGAAACAGGTAAAAAATACATGATATGGTTTTGTTTGTTTGTTTTTGTGTTTGCTTTGATTCATTTTGCTCTGTTTTGTTGTTGTTTTTTTCAAAAAGATTATCCTAACATTTAAAAAATATATTGAGCATTTTGTTCTTGTTTAAAGTCTAGATATGATTAGTCTAATTTATTTATATATTGTTGTATTTTTATTCTTTTTTTAAATCTGAAAAAAATATTAAAAATTGTAGTATATTGTTAACTAACTGGATAACCATATGCCTATGGTTAGCTCACTATATTTTCTACTAAATACATGCCTGTATATTCAGATTTGGGAAGACATTAGCTTATGCACATGGAAAGGATTAAGGCAAAAATTATTTTATCACGTGATTTGAGGATTTTATAGAATTACTTTTGGGAAATTACTTTGTTTGCCATCCTTCTGCATATGGAAAGCATAGAACAAATACATCCTTTTTAAATTAATGTGTGTCTTTTTATGTGTAATACAGACATACACGTGATTGTGACTTGGATTATGATCTTTATGACAGTGTTTCAGGTCCTTAACTGATCAGATCTGAGGTTACCTGAAATATACTCTTAAGTAACTGTCCTTTGCCACTGGTTATAGGATAAATCTAAAATAGTCCGTTTGAAACCAATGGTGTTAAAAAAAATAAAGCTATAAAGGGTGAATTCAGTCCTATATGCCCATTGATGCTGCAACTATGACAAAGTCCAAGAAACATCTGTTAGTGGAAGAGTTCCTTATTGGGTCTTGCTGGAGAAACGATTAGAAACAAAATTTGGGAAATCACCAGAGAAACTGCTGGTGTTCACTGTAGCCTCAACTCTGTGTGCAGTCAGTCCTGAGGAATCATTATAGAGACATGACATTACCACAGAAAGATATACAAAAGAAATAATCGTAGGATGTGGCTGGTTATACTTGCTCTAAAGCAAGCACTCATTTACCCCAACTTGAGGAAATTTGACTATGGCTCCTGTGAGTGGCTAAACTGTAGGCCAAGAGTTCATGTGACTATCATAGCAGAGTCACAGTTCATAAAAACAGTTGTATTTCCTGATGAGAAAATAAGAGATTCTGAAGATTTACAGTATGCTTTCTTTATTTGTGTTTTAATTGAAAGAACATTTGCTGGGTCACCCTGTGTAAAAACAAACAAGGCTTCATGTGTCAGTTATTTTCTATAGGCAATTTGTCCTCATTGGGTTCTTGCTTTCTACATGAATCTTCACTATGTCTAGTTGGTACACACTGAAACTTCAGCAGCATCTGTTACTAGTTAAGTTTGAAAAGGAAACATTTTTTTCTCTGTCTTGCCTTGCCTTGCCTTGCCTTGCCTTGCCTTGCCTTGCCTTGCCTTCCCTTCCCTTCCCTTCCCTTCCCTTCCCTTCCCTTCCCTTCCCTTCCCTTCCCTTCCCTTCCCTTCCCTTCCCTTCCCTTCCTTAACATGGGTCTGTTACACTAGAGTGACGTGAAAAGGATTACTTATAAAGAGTCACATCAGTCCAATTGAAAATCTGATGAGCTAGATCCATCACTGTACAATTAGTAAATCTTATATCACTTGATCTGAATCAGTATAGATTTGCTGAATTTTGTAGTACTACTCCAACTTGAAGTAGTGCTATACTAATTTGACCTATTTTAATCCACACAGGATCTGATAGAGCCTTATTTAGAGTGATCACAGGAATGGCTGATATATTACAGCTATTTCCCTTGTAAGCATAAGGTCATTTGAGAGCTCAGATTCTATTACTGTCTTATATGTGTTGGGAAATACTGACTTTTTAACAGCAAATAATCACTTCATGAAATTTAAAAATGGCATTTGTTTTTGGCTAGTTATGCCCCTGTTGCCTAGGGCTAGATCTTGTTCTCGTTTCAGTCAAATGGAAACTAGTCAGTTCCATTTTTCAAATTGTCTTGCATTGATACAATGCTGCAATGTTTGGATTGCTGAACAAAAGGATTATTATCAAAAAGGAAAATGTTCTCCTAGTTTTTATTTAAGAAACACTAATTAAAATAATTTCCTTGGAAGTATTTTAGAAAACTTTAATTCTGTGACAATTTAATTTGTCTTTTCTTCCTTAAAATTGCTGTGCAATATCACTCAGACAACTTTTGTTTTGCTGTTATGCCTTCCTTGTTCAAAAGAAAAAAATTCAAGAAATACTAATTATTATATTTTGCATACTGCATTTGCAAGAGGCCTCTCAAATGCACTATTTGTCTACATATTCTCTTCCTATGGAAAGTCTTCTTGGTAACAGCAAAATGCATAAATGCGTTTTCATTAACATTTTGTAATCACTGTGGCTTGAGAATATGTGAAGCAAGGATTTCATGGACATGTTCACCCCACTTCAGCTATGATATAAACATCTACATATGAGCTACTTGTCTAAATTTTTTTAAGACGTTGTCTTCAGAAACAGGCATTACTAGAGTTCCTCTGACCTATATTTAATGGCTGCATTAGGGAAAGATGAATGATATGAAGTGCCAGTTCCCCTCCATTGGCCATATATGGGGAATCTAAATGACAAGCTGAAATGAAGACATTTATGCTCTAGACATCTATATTTTCTGAAGACTAATCCTACCTTAGATGTTGATGTAGTTTAGTGCAGGCTGCAGCAAGGGGTTCAACTTGTCATTGGGCAAGTCACTTCGTCTTTCTGTTTCAAAGAAGACATAACTATAAAGGACTTCAGAGGTGAACTGACTTGCCAGTGGCTATGATTACTAATACAACAGACATAAACAGACATGCCTTGTTTTCTTATGTATTACTCTCTCAACTAGGTCACACCTCTTGTCTTCAGGGCGCATCCCTAGAGATTATGAAATATAAACCTATAAAACAGGTACATCACTGTTGAGCTACATCACTTTGACAACAAAAGCTGCTTTGGTCCATTTAAGTACATTATTGATATGGTAGCTGGTAAATGTTTATTAATTTAGGAAAGAAGCATTCATATATTATGTAATGGGCCAAACAGGATCTATTTGAAACTTGGAAGTATTTTCTTAAACTGGCTGAAAATCTACTGCAGATCACAACAGATTCAGATATATTAGTAATGCTCAGAGATACATAAAACAGTTTATGTGTAACAAATGCAATTCTGAGGGCCAATTTTTCTTCTTCTTTTTCCAACTTTCTCTAATGACTTTTAGCTATTTCCCTAAAAACAAACAAAGACAAGGAATTAGCTTAGGCCATATGTCAATAGCCTGTTACCAGAATGTTTATGTAGGAAATTTTCAAGGGTGGAAGAAAATATGCCATTCCTTCAGAAAAATTCATTTATTTCAAACTGTGAGGACCTATATCTTATTAAAGAACATATGCCATGGGAATTAAGACCCTGACACATGGAAAAAAGCTACATATCACTTTCAAATGGTTACCAATGGTGTTTAATGTCATGTTTGGTAATTTCCTATATCTTGTTTTAAGATTTGTTTGGGTGAAAATAAATAAGAACTTGCCTAAAATAGTTTTTATTGATTATGTTGCAGTCTATGAGAATTCATTAAAAGTTGGGCCCATAATCCATGAGAAATTTACAATCATATTTGCCCACTCATAATTGCAGGTTGTCTAACTACTGCAAAAATTTACCTAGTTTACATGGGTGTGAGTACAGTAGGTACCTTCATATGTAGGAACTTTGTGTACATATGAGAACACAATTGATATTCATCTAATTATGTCACACAAGTTATTACATGAAATAAATATCACCCTTACTCTTTAAGAAACATGATCATTGATAAAGGGTTCCGGAAAAAAAGCAAAGAGCTGACTGCTATTGTAAACTATCATGAAAACACAGAACAAATTTTGTTAAGTGTTTAGAGGCTTTCCAGTGTTCTCTGATTATGAAAAAAAAAAAATGTAGGTTATGTCATATTGTCAGTGGAATTAAAAGTTTTTGTTTTGTGGGAGTTTTTTGCATAAATACTTGCCAAAATATACACATGTATTGAAACACAGAGTTTTAGAGGAGGCCATATTTATAGTTTCCCCTTGAAGATCTCTAGATATCCATTTGTATTCAACTGGATATGTTCTAAGAATGAGGAAACTGAGTCATGGGGAAGTTAAGTGGTTTAACCAAAATGACAGTAGCAACAAGTCAGTGAGCAATTAGAAATAAACACTGTTTTATATCTCAATTTCCTTCCTTCACTACCAGAATACTTTGCCAAAAAATTATAGAAAACTGAACTACAATAAATTGTTTTAAACCTCAGAAAGCAATTGGGTTCAAGCTCTGAGTGAAAGTTCAGGTTTTATTTTATTTGAACTTATTCACCCATTCTTAATTGAAAAGTAGGTTGATAAAATATCTAATTTGAAATGTGCATAAACTATAAAGTAGTAAGATTGAGATATATGTTCTGCAGTTCCTGCCAAAAAAAGTCTCACATATGGCTTGGGCTAATGGACAATAAATTTATTACTGGAAAAAATTACAAATGTTGCTGAACATTTTACAACATAGAGATGAATCAAAATATAACAGAAATACAGATAATAAAACATTTCATCTGGTATTTCACAATAGTTACCTTGTCTGAGGAAACTGTGAAGCTTGATTGAACAAAAGATAAAGTTAATACTACCTAATAAGAACAGACCATTATAGATCAGTGAAACTGCAAAACAGAATTATATGACAAGGGGCAAGCCACATTATCTAAATTAACATTTTTCCAGCATTAACAAGAAGGGCCACTGTAGGAAAATGAGAGCTAAATAGTGTGGCCTGCATTTAGTCAACCTGAAGTAATTATTAATTTATGGTTGTCTGTGATTTTAATGAAAATGAAAGCTGAGAGGAAAGAACTGAAAGAGATAATGTGCCGTGAAATTGAGTTTCATTTATTTAGGGGCCACCTTTTTTCTTTTCTCTCAGTTTTCTTTTTTTCTCTTCTCATTTTTGTTGTTGTTAAAGGAAAATAAGTTAATGCAAAATGTCCACACTAAAATTTCACCAAGGTTATGTAACTGCATGCATACTTTCATTGCTTTAAAAATGGATTATTAATAATGGCTAGAGAGTGAACTTACTGGCTTGCCCAGTTGCTAGCTAGTATGATCAAAGATGGCTTCTTTTTTACAGTTTTCAGAATTACTGTTTTTGAAAGACAATATTGTGCAATAGCAACTTTGTGTCATCAGACATGCAAGCTTAATTAAAAATACTTGCATCTTCTGGAAATACTCTAGCAATCATCAACATCCCCTTGTGGAACTCAAATTATGGACAAAGCCATAGGTGAGGAACATAGATAGCAGGACGACAATAACTGTCTTATTGCTTTAACTGTCTTGTTCTCCTTCCCCAAGAAACTGCTGTGTATGAATCAAGAAGCACTGTTCTGATGTGTGAAAAAGCCTAAAAAGAAGGTAAATCACTTTTTTAATTTTAAAATGGATTAAAGTTTGATTAAAGGAAAGTTGGAGAGGCACAAGAGTCCTGGGTTCAGCAGTAGCAGTCATTTTTCTCCTTACTAGGTGGTGCATTGCTGTGTTTTTGACTTTCAGCCTGGGAACAGCGCTGATAACACTGATGTTTTTAGTTGTTGCGAAGTCATGTTTACTCTGACCAAGGACTTTGTGAGTCTCATGCTCTGCCAAGGAGGAGGGGAAGCCAGGAGGAAGTAGAGATAGGGCACCTGACCCAAACTGACCAAAGCGGTATTCTATACCACAGCACATCATGGCCAGGATGTAGAACTGGGGGCAGGTAACCGGAAGGGCTAGGTCACTGCTCAGTTGGGCTGGGTATTGGTCAGCAGGTGGTGAGTGGTTGTATTCTCTTCCCTTGTTATTTCCCTTATCATTATTATTAGTACTGATGATGTGTTGTTGCAATAGTAATCCTGCTCAGTATGAGAGGAGCTGCAGGTTCAGACCCCTGGCGCTTGCATGTGTCTGAGGAGCCACTGGAGCAAGGCTACCATCTGTGGACTTATGACTGACTCTTTAGAAAAGACAGGCCTGGCAGACGCGGAGGGGGAGTTGCCCTTTATGTTAGGGATAGGATGGAGAGTATGGAACTCTGTCTGGGGACTGGTGAGCAGTTAACAGAGAGTTTGTGGGTCAGGCTTAAAGGGAAAACAGCAATGGGAGACATTACTGTGGGGATCTGTTATAGACCACCTGATCAAGAGGAATTTGCGGATGAAGCACTCTATAGGCAGATAGGAAAAGCCTCACGCTCACAGGCCCTCGTTCTCATGGGTGACTTCAACCACCCTGACATCTGTTGAAATGAAGGTACGGCCCGGCACAAGCAATCCAGGAGGTTCCTCGATTGTGTGGAAGACAACTTCCTTCTGCAAGTAATAGAGGAACTGACAAGGAGAGGTGCCATGCTTGACCTTGTGCTCACCAACAGGGGAGGGCTTGTTGGAAATGTAGCACTGCAGGGCAGCCTTGGATGCAGCGACCATGAGATGGTTGAATTTGAGATCCTTAGGACAGTGAGAAGAGCGTGCAGCAAGCTCACTGCCCTAGACTTCAAAAGAGCAGACTTTGGCCTCTTCAGGAACCTGCTTAGTAAGGTTCCATGGGATATAGCCCTAGACGGCATGGGGGCTCAAGACTCTTGGTTGGTCTTCAAGGATCACCTGCTACAAGCTCAGGAGTGTTGCATCCCAACTAGAAGGAAGTGCAGCAGGAGGGCCAGGAGAATTCCTTGGATGGATAAGGAGCTGCTGAGGAAAATTCAAATGAAAAAAAAGTTTTATAGAAAGTGGAAACAAGGACAGGTGGCCTGGGAAGAGTACAGGGATGTTGTCCAGGAAGCTAGGGACCAGGTTAGGGAAACTAAGGCCCAGTTAGAATTAAACTTGGCTAGGGATATTAAGGATAACAGGAAGGGGTTCTTTAGGTACATTGCAAATAAAAAACAGATTAGGGAGAACGTAGGCCCCCTCAGGCAGCTCTCGGGTGAACTAGCTACACAGGATTTGGAGAAGGCTGAGGTTCTTAATGACTTCTTTGCCTCGGTCTTCTCTAGCAAAGGCTCTGACCGCACCACCCAAGTCTTGGAAGGTAGATGCAGGGACTGTGAGAATGAAGAACTTGGGCCCACTGTAGGAGAGGAATTGGTTCGAGACCATCTTAAAAATATGAACGCGCACAAGTCCATGGGTCCTGATGAAATCCATCCATGGGTCCTGAAGGAGCTGGTGAATGAAGTTGTTAAGCCGCTGGCCATAATATTTGAAAAATCATGGCAGTCAGGTGAAGTTCCCGACGACTGGAAAAAAGGGAAATATAACCCCCATTTTCAAGAAGGGGAAAATGGATGACCCGGTCAGTCTCACCTCTGTGCCTGGCAAAATCTTGGAGCAGGCTCTCCTGGAAGGCATGCTAAGGCACATGAAAGAAAACAAGGTGCTTGGTGACAGCCAGCATGGCTTCACTAAGGGGAAATCCTGCCTGACCAATTTGGTGGCCTTCTCTGATGGGGCTACAGAACTGATGGACAGCAGTAGAGCAGTTGATGTCATCTACCTGGACTTGTGCAAAGCGTTTGACACTGTCCGGCATGACATCCTTGTCTTTGAATGGGAGAGACATCAATTTGATAGGTGGACCACTCGGTGGATAAAGAACTGGCTGGAGGGCAGCACACAAAGAGTTACAGTCAATGGCTCAATGCCCAATTGCAGACCAGTAATGAGTGGTGAACCTCAGGGATCGGTGTTGGGAGTGGACTTGTTCAACATCTTTGTCGCTGACATGGACACTGGGATTGAGTGCGCCCTGAGCAAGTTTGCTGATGACACCAAGCTGTGTGGCTTGGTTGATACACTGGAGGGAAGGAATGCCATCCAGAGGGACCTTGACACGCTTGTGAGGTGGGCTGATGCCAGCCTCATGAAGTTTAACCATGCCAAGTGCAAGGTCCTACACCTGGGTCGGAGCAATCCCAGGCACAGCTACAGGCTGGGCAGAGAAGAGATTCAGAGCAGCCCTGTGGAGAAGGACTTGGGGGTGCTAGTCGATGAGAAACTGAACATGAGCCGGCAGTGTGTGCTTGCAGCCCAGAAAGCCAACCCTATCCTGGGCTGCATCAAAAGGAGTGTGACCAGCAGGTCGAAGGAGGTGATCCTGCCCCTTTATTCTGTTCTCGTGAGACCTCACTTGGAGTATTGTGTGCAGTTCTGGTGTCCTCAACATAAAAAGGACATGGATCTGTTGGAACAAGTCCAGAGGAGGGCCATGTTTATGATAAGGGGACTGGAGCACCTCCCATATGAAGATTGGCTGAGAAAGTTGGGATTGTTCATCCTGGAGAAGAGAAGGCTACATGGACACCTCATAGCAGCCTTCCAGTATGTGAAGGGGGCATATAGGGATGCTGGGGATGGGCTCTTCATTAGGGACTGTAGTGATAGGACAAGGGGTAATGGGTTAAAACTTAAACAGGGGAAGTTTACATTGGATATAAGGAGGAAATTCTTTCCTGTTAGGGTGGTGAGGCACTGGAATAGGTTGCCCAAGGAGGTTTTGAATGCTCCATCCCTGGCAGTGTTCAAGGTCAGGTTGGACGAGGCCTTGGGTAATATGGTTTAGAGCGAGGTGTCCCTGCCCATGGTAGGGGGGTTGGAACTTGATGATCTTAAGGTCCTTTCCAACCCTAAGTATTCTATGATTCTATGATTCTAAGTCAGAATCCTGCATGGACATAGCGATGTTGTGCTGTTGCGTCATCGGTCGCTTGAGATTGACCCAGGAAATTAGTCTTGTTCAGAATGTGTGGGTTAAAGCCCTTCCTGAATCTTCGTTAGCAAAGTCAGGCCTTCCTCACAGGAGAAGGAAAACTCCTATCTTCAGACCTGGGCTGATGGCGCTCATCTAGCCTTGTATGGTCTTCCATCGAAGAGAAGGACACTCTTACAAAACCCACGACCTGTGGACTTTGCTGTCTCTGTCCTAGCTAGCTAGGCCATGGTAGTTAAACCTCAGGTGTAAAGAGTGGGGCCAGTTCTGCGCAAGCTGCACCTTGCCTAAAAAATCCATTGCACAGGCTGGAAGGGCTTACTGTGACTTTTCTGTAATGGACAGTCAATGGTAGAAACGGTAGGTGACAAGGTGCATGGGAAGCTGCAGATCCAACCTTGCATGCAGGCGGACCAGCGCATGGGTAGCTCAAGACTGCACAGGAGATGACAGTCCTGGTTGGACATTTCCTGATTACCTAAGCACCCTTTTTTCCAACCAGCTTTGCATGTCCTGCATACCCTTGGTCATCGTGCTTGTAGTAAGTGTGGTTAAAGCCCTTCCCAAATCTTAGCTCGTGAAGCCAAGCCAAAGCCATTATTAGTGGTGACAGCAGTAGGGTTATACCTTAGTTACTGTACTGTCATCTCAGCCTGTGGGAATTACATTATTTCAGTTCTCCTCCCTATCCCTCCAGGAGCGAGAGAGCGACTACATGGTTCTGAGTTACTGACTGGACTTAAATCACAACAACAAGAAGTAAAAATTTCCAAAGTACATACCCACTTCATTTTCTCTGGGATTTTATAGACACAAACGTGTACAACATCCACAGACTTCGTTCAAATTCACCAGCAATATTGAAAGCTTTGACCATTTTGGAATGTTATGTGACTTTCTCGACAAGTGGACTTTGTTGTCTAGAGCAGTGTTAGAACACCTATTGGTTTTGTACTTTACTCTCCTTGTGTTCAGAAGTTATTTTCGATATATCCTGAGAGCCAAAATTCTTGCCTGCTATTAAATTCTAATGATGTTTAAGACACTCTGTGGTATATGAGACCTATATCCTAGGATGGAAATATGGTGCAGTACCTATGGAGGATCTGTATTAAACTCAGATGTGTCCATCTGAAATGGCAGCTCAAGTGCAGAACATCCTAGGCTGTCTCAAAAGGCACTAAACATCTGTATATGATCAACAGAGTCAAGTCCCGTTGACCATGCTGATTAGATTTCTGTTGACTGTAACAGAAATCCCAAATCCTCTTGATTGTCTAAAAGCCTTATAGGCTTCTAAGGAAAGGCCTATATGACAGAGAATCTTGCATTTAGATATTAATCCTGACTTAAAGAAAAAAATGAACCACAAAACAACAACTTTTTCCTTACACAATATTTTGACATGATCTCTCCATCCTAGTGACTCTGGAAAGAGAAAACCCTGTATGTTCTGGTTTGTGGACAAGCAAAGTACACAAGTTGACAATGGACTTTTTTGGGGGAGGATAAAAACAGGAAAGAAAAAAGCAAACATACCGTTTTGATTTACAGACTGAAAAGGTAACAATGGATATTTTAAGATGCCTTCATACATTCATTCCAAATCACACCAAAATATAATGATAATGCTAATGATAGCTATCACATATATGTTTAGAAATATATGCTCCCTGATTCATTAATGTGACATAGGCCACAGGACAAGGAAATATGATGTGATCAAAGCTGACACTGAATAGAAGAGGCTATGTATTTACTTACATCCTGATTATTAGCAGCTATTACTGATTAATCAATTGACCCAAGTTTGGGGTTAAAATAGTGGAATGATGTGCTGTGAGAGCGATTATCCTCCATAAAATACTGTACAGTTCTGAATCAATCTATAAGTTTTGAATCAATAGTGACCAGGATAAATAATTAATTTCTCAGTATAGTCTACCTAAATTTGATTTTTTTGATGTGTAACTCTTTCCTGTGGAAATGGAAAATAATCCATGTAGAGAGATGATGTATGAAGGTGATTTTTTTTTTTCTCCCTACTAGAAGTTCTACACGTGATTCCTATGCTTTCATAAGGAGGAAGTGGGGAAGAAAATTAAAGGAAGGTAGAAAAAAGTAAGTGAGAGAAAAATAATTGTAAAGAGCTGAAATTTTGATATTTTGTTATAATTTTACATTATAATTCTGAGTTTACAAAAAATTTTATAATAATAAGTTAACTTTGGAAAATATTAGGAAGTAGTTTTATCATAGTGATGTTCTTTGAATATTTACTTTCTTGATTGCTTTTAAGTCTGATACTATTTTCATGATACTGTTGTGGCCTTTTAACTGCTATATTACTCTGTGTTGATGACCTAGTCCAGTAAACTTAATTATTGTGACTATATTTTCCTGGTGGTTCCTTCTATTTTAACACAGACGTATTTAAGAATCTGTAGTCCTTAAAACTAATTCATGTTTCATAGTTAAAATACTGCCATTTAACAGTTAGATTTATTTGAGAGAAACATTAATGTGAAAGAAATGTAGTCCACCTGCTTATTTCTTTATTTGCTTAACAATAAGCCTTGTTATATCTAAAGTCCTTGTACAGTCAGTGATGGTTGTGGTTACATTAGCAACTAATTTAGCTCGACAAGAGTGGATCAGTAGATCAAAACAGCACTAAAAGCCTTGCATTTACAGAAATCTCACACTTCATGCTTTAGAGTATGGTTTGAAGCTGTCACCATGACTGCAGATTGAATCCAAGAACCAATATGTGGTTTGAACCCTCATGTTTCTATTACAGACACTGAGGAGAGTGACTTTGGTGTACACCAGAAGAATTTCTGCTTTGACTTTCTTCACAGGGAGCATAACTGGATTTGCTTAATCTCGAACCACATCCTGAATCAAAACAATGTGCAGCAATTTAGGAGAATCAAGTCATTCACTGATTCGCAGCGGCGTACTGTTTTCTACTGAGCTGTAATTGTAGATGTATCCCAAGGCCCCCAGAGGGAGATCTATACCTTAGCTTAAATGACTGATTTAAGCAGACAGAATTTCCTCTACAGGCCTTTATTTCCCTTCTCTGACTACTAATAATTTTTAGGTGTTCAGTTTAATGGCACTGCTTCCTCAAGCATCACAAATTTTGATAGTAGTTAGATACCTCACTGAAGTAGATTAAATCTTAGCTGCACTTTTTGCAATTTTTTGTTGAAACAGAAGTCAAGGATAAGGATAGCATACTTACTTCCAGTTTCACTTCAAACACTTCATTTGCCATTATGAGCAGAAGACAAAAGAGTTTCTCTGGTTGCGAATAAACATATTGAAAAACTAATAACACAAATTTTTATATTGCTTGAAATCAGAGACAGACAGAAACTGGATTCAGTGGCTGATTCACAGAATGATAGTCTATGGCTTCTCTGAGATAGATTCATAGAATCATAGAACAGTTAGGGGTGGAAAGGACCTTAAGATCATCAAGTTCCAACTCCCCTGCCATGGGCAGGGACACCTCACACTAAACCATGTCATGAAAGGTTCTGTCCAACCTGGACTTGAACACCAACAGGGATGGAGCATTCACAGCTTCTCTGGGCAACCTATTCCAGTGCCTCACCACCCTAACAGCAAAGAATTTCCTCCTTATACCCAACCTATACTTCCCCTGTTTAAGTTTTAACCCATCACCCTTTATCCTGTCTCTACAGTCTTTAACGAAGAATCCATTCCCAGCATCCCTATAGGCCCCCTTCAGGTACTGGAAGGTTGCTACCAGGTGTCCATGCAGCCTTCTATTCTCCAGGCTGTGCAGCCCCAAGTTTCTCAGCCAATCTTCATACGGGAGGTGCTCCCTGATCATTCTCGTGGCCCTCCTCTGGACTTGTTCCAACAGTTCCATGCTCTTCTTATGTTGAGGATACCAGAACTGTACACAATACTCCAAGTGAGGTCTCACAAGAGCAGAGTAGAGGGGCAAGATCACCTCCTTCGACCTGCTGGTCACACTCCTTTTGATGCAGCCCAGGATACGGTTGGCTTTCTGGGCTGCAAGTGCGCACTGCTGGCTCATGCTCATTTTCTCATCGACTAGCACCCCCAAGTCCTTCTCCACAGGGCTGCTCTGAATCTCTTTTCTGCTCAATGTATAGCTGTGCCTGGGATTGCTCTGACCTAGGTGGAGGACCTTGCACTTGTCATGGTTAAACTTCATGAGGTTGGCGTCAGCCTACCTCAGAAGTGTGTCAAGGTCCCTCTGGGTGGCATTCCTTCCCTCCACCATATCAAAGGAACCGCACAGCTTGGTGTCATTGGCAGATTTGCTGAGGGCACATTCAATCCCACCGTCCATGTCACCGACAAAGATGTTGAACAAGTCCACTCCCAACACCGATCTCTGAGGGACACCACTTGTTACTGGTCTCCAGTTGGACAGTGAGCCATTGACCACAACACTTTGCGTGCAGCCCTCCAGCCAGTTCTTTATCCACCGAGTGGTCCACCTATCAAATTGATGTCTCTTCCATTCAAAGACAAGGATGTCATGTGGGACAGTGTCAAATGCTTTACACAAGTCCAGGTAGGTACCATCAACTGCTCTACCGCTGTCCATCAGTTCCATAGCCCCATCAGAGAAGGCCAGCAAATTGGTCAGGCAAGATTTCCCCTTAGCGAAGCCATGCTGGCTGTCACCAAGCACTTTGTTGTTGTTTTTGATGTGCCTTAGCGTGCCTTCCCGGAGAACCTGCTCCATGATTTTGCTAGGCTCGGAGTTGAGACTGACTGGTCTGTAATTTCCTGGGTCATCCATTTTTCCCTTCTTGAAAATGGGGGTTGTATTTCCCTTTTTCCAGTCGTCGGGAACTTCACCTGAGTGCCATGATTTTTCAAATATGATAGACAGTGGCTTAACAACTTCATTCACCAGCTCCTTCAGGACCCGCAGATGAATTTCATCAGATCCCATGGACTTGTGCATGTTCAGGTTCTTAAGATGGTTTCAGACCAGATCCTCTCCTACAGTGGGCCCAAGGTCTTCATTCTCACAGTCCCTGCATCGACCTTCCAAGACTTGGGTGGTGCGGTCAGAGCCTTTGCTAGAGAAGACCGAGGCAAAGAAGTCATTAAGAACCTTAGCCTTCTCCAAATCCAGGGTAGCCAGTTCGCTTGATAACTTCTGGAGAGGGCCCACATTGTCCCTAGTTTGTCGTTTATTTGCAATGTACCTAAAGAATCCCTTGCTGTTATCTTTCACATCCCTAGCCAAGTTTAATTCAAACTGGGCCTTAGCTTTCCTAACCTGGTCCCTTGCTTCCCAGACAACATCCCTCTATTCTTCCCAGGCCACCTGTCCTTGCTGCCACCTTTTATAAGCCTCTTTTTTCTTTTGAAGTTTCCTCAACAGCTCCTTATCCATACAAGGAGGTTTCCTGTCCCTCCTGCTGCACTTCCTTCTAGTTGGAATGCAACATGTCTGAGGTTGTAGCAGATGATAATCTGGCACTCCTATTTTCACAGGTAAGAAGATACCCAAGAATGAAGGCTATTACTTGCCTTTGGTGTTGTGAAGGTGAGCACTAATTAATAAATAGTTAATATTAACTTTATTTTTATTAAAACCTAAAAAGTTTTCTGCAGTGAGATCATCACTGAAATTGATAAACATGATAGAAATACATGGGTTAGGCTACTACACTGCCTGAAAACCTCTCATTTGAATATATTGCATTTTTATAATTAACAGTCACTAGCTTTCCAAGTAAAAAAAGAAAGTTAAGAGCTCATACGCATTGTTGAACTTTCCTTTCTCAACTGCATCACTTTCTGACAAATATTGACCTGTAAGTCTTTTCCTCTACCAGTGAATTAAAGAAAATGTGAATGCACACAATATACACCATCTGTCCAATTTTACAAGGTGCTTAATATGTTGACTCCTATTGACGTTACTGCAAGCCCAAACTGCCCACAAAGAATGCTTCATACTTCACGAAGTGTGCAAACTTTGCTTGCTTCTGCCTTGTCTAGTCTAACTTTTCTAATAATAGTTTTATACTAAGTTGATTATATGTGAGAGTTCTTTGTCCTGCCAATCTGACTCACTCTGTTTCCTCTAATCTGTTCAAAAATACTCAATACTCTTCCTCCTGAATCTGCTGTCCCCACGCAGAACCGCTTTGCTGTCCCGCAGGAGGCTAATGAGGAAACGCACTCACAGCAGAAACAGCTGGCTGATACCCTGGTAAAGAAGATCTCTACTGGTGCTGACAGGAAAAAGCAGTGGGTCATAGTAGTAGGGGACTCTACTTTGAAAGGGACAGAAGCACTCATCTGTCGGCCTGACCTGGTCTCAAGGGAGGTGTGTTGCCTACCAGGGGCACGGATCAGGGATGTTGCATAGAGGCTGCCTGCTCTAGAAAGCCCCATGGACTATTACCCGCTTCTAGTGATACATGTGGGTGATAGGGATATACATAGTAGTAGCCTGGGGAACATAAAGAAGGACTACAGAGCCCTGGGAGAGGTGGTTAAGGGCTCTGGAGCTCAGATTGTCTTTTCATCAATTCTCCAGGATACAGGGGAGGACCTAAAAAAACCTATGAGGATTAGCCAGGTTAATAAATGTTTAAAAGGGTGGTGTGGTAGTCAGGGGTTTGGGTGTCTTGAACACGGGACCCAAGTTTGTAGGCCAGGTCTACTGGGGGCTGGTGGAGCTGGTTTGATAAAAGAAGGGGAAGAGCAGTTTTGGTAGGAGGCTTGCCAGACTGGTCAAGGGGGCTTTAAACTAGATGTGTTGGGGGAGGGGGGGCATCATTCCATCCCAACACACTCAGGCAGCTGCCAACACCTATAATAAATGCTCGGAGCAATGTAGATATATTCCAGCCCCTCCAGCCAACAAGCTGGCTTCATTTGGAGCTTGGCTGAGATGCCTCTACAAATGCCCATAGTATGAGGAACAAACAAGAGGAATTAGAGATGTGTGCACATCTACCGGGGTATGATATAATAGGCATCACAGAAACATGGTGGGATGGCTCCTATAACTGGAGTGTTGGAATGGAAGGCTACAGACTCTTTAGAAAAGAGAGGCTCAGCTGGCAGGGAAGGGGAGTTGCCCTTTATGTCAAGAATAGGCTGGAGAGTATGGAACTCTGTCTGGGGACAGGTGATCAGTTAACAGAGAGTTTGTGGGTCGGGGTTAAAAGCAAAACAGTGATGGGAGACATTATTGTGGGGATTTGTTACAGACAGCCTGATCAAGAAGAACCTGCGGATGAAATACTCTATAGACAGATAGGAAAAGATGCACGCTCACAGGCCCTTGTTCTCATGGGGGACTTCAACCACCCTGGCAGTCAGGTGAAGTTCCCAACGACTGGAAAAAGGGAAATATAAATCCCATTTTCAAGAAGGGAAAACAGATGACCCGGTGAATTACAGACCAGTCAGTCTCAACTCTGAGCCTGGCAAAATCTTGGAGCAGGCTCTCCTGGAAGGCATGCTAAGGCACATCAAAAACAACAAGGTGCTTGGTGACAGCCAGCATGGCTTCACTAAGGGGAAATCCTGCCTGACCAATTTGCTGGCCTTTTATGATGGGGCTACAGAACTGATGGACGAGATAGAGCAGTTGATGTCACCTACCTGGACTTGTGCAAAGCGTTTGACACTGTCCCACATGACATCCTTGTCTTTGAATGGAAGAGACATCAATTTGATAGGTGGACCACTCGGTGGATAAAGAACTGGCTGGAGGGCTGCACGCAAAGTGTTGTGGTCAATGGCTCACTGTCCAACTGGAGACCAGTAACAAGTGGTGTCCCTCAGAGATCGGTGTTGGGAGTGGTGTTGTTCAACATCTTTGTCGGTGACATGGACGGTGGG
This sequence comes from Neopsephotus bourkii, assembly GCF_033783945.1. Lineage (NCBI taxonomy): Eukaryota > Metazoa > Chordata > Aves > Psittaciformes > Psittacidae > Neopsephotus > Neopsephotus bourkii. Next base: position 3,637,333 of record NW_026901872.1, on the reverse strand, counting down.
ATTGAGTGTGCCCTCAGCAAATCTGCCGATGACACCAAGCTGTGCGGTTCGGTTGATACGCTGGAGGGAAGAAATGCCATCCAGAGGGACCTTGACACACTTCTGAGGTGGGCTGGTGCCAACCTTATGGAGTTTAACCATGCCAAGTGCAGGGTCCTACACCCGGATCAGAGCAATCCCAGGCACATCTACAGGTTGCGCAGAGAAGAGATTCAGAGCAGCCCTGCGGAGAAGGGCTTGGGGGTGCTGGTTGATGAGAAAATGAACATGAGCCGGCAGTGTGCGCTTGCAGCCCAGAAAGCCAACTGTATCCTGGGCTGCATCAAAAGGAGTGTGACCAGCAGGTTGAAGGAGGTGATCCTGCCCCTCTACTCTGCTCTCGTGAAACCTCACTTGGAGTATTGTGTACAGTTCTGGTATCCTCAACATAAGAAGAGCATGGAACTGTTGGAACAAGTCCAGAGGAGGGCCACCGAGGATGATCAGGGGACTGGAGCACCTCCCATACGAAGAGAGGCTGAGAAACTTGAGGCTGTTCAGCCTGGAGAAGGCTGCATGGAGACCTCATAGCAGGGGTCCTATAGGGATGCTGGGGAGGGACTCTTCATTAGGGTCTATAGTGATAGGACAATGGGTAACAGGTTAAAACTTAAAGAGGGAAAGTAAAGGTTGGATATAAGGAAGAAATCCTTTCCTGTTAGGGTGGTGAGGCACTGGAATGGGTTGCCCAGGGACATTGTGAATGCTTCACCCCTGGCAGTGTTCAAGGACAGGTTGAGCGAAGCCTTGGGTCCTATGGTTTATTGTGAGGTGCCCCTGCCCATGGCAGGGGGTTTGGAACTAGGTGATCTTAAGGTCCTTTCCAACCCTAACTATTCTATTATTCGAATTACCGATCCTTTTTTTTTCACATACTTATATTCTATTTTTTCAGCTTCCTAAGTGATGCTGAACACTTTTCAAGTCATCTATATCGCATTTTATTTAATGTAAATTCAGTTAAATTCTGGTAGTGGTGTTGGGGTGAACTTCACTTGATCTGAGAAAAAATGCTCAGAAGCTAATGTCTGTTTGTCTGTTTATGTTACAGCATAAGGTACCTCTTGACTTTTAAAAATCCCTTTTTTTTTTCTTTACTAGTTTTCTTTTCCCTAAAGTCTTTCTTTACTTTTAAGTACTCATTTATGCTTCTTCATTTCCACTTGTCTTCATACATATGTGTGACCTTATTAGTGTATATAAATATATAAAGGGGGAGTGTCACGAGGATGGAGCCAGGCTCTTCTCAGTGGCAAACAATGAAAGGACAAGGGGAAATGGGTATAAATTGGAACACAAGAGGTTCCACTTAAACCTGAGAAGAAACTTCTTCTCAGTGAGGGTGCCAGAACACTGGAACAGGCTGCCCAGGGAGGTTGTGGAATCTCCTTCTTTGGAGACATTCAAAGCCCACCTGGACACGTTCCTGTGTAACCTTATCTAGGTGTTCCTGCTCCGGCAGGGGGATTGGACTAGATGATCTTTTGAGGTCCCTTCCAATCTGTAACATACTGTGATACTGTGATATTCCATTTTATCTTTAATTAATTCTTCAGTAATAAAATTTAGCTCATTCTAATACCAGGTACATGTCATTGTTTATTTTTTAAATTTCTGAACTTGCTTTAGTCACCTGATCTGTTTGAAGTATTCTACTAAAGCACTGTGTATCCACATGCCACATTTACCCTTTTGACACAGGTTTAATTAATGTATACACTACACATTGATAAAATATATAAATTGCTTCCTTCACTTAACAGTCACATAATATAGGTCTTTTCCTACCTTTCTCTGAAACCTTGTTGATCTTTCTTCTTTCCTTGTGAGTTCCTTTCTCTTCTTCTATTCAATTCCATCTTTATGTGTACAGCTTCTAAATATAAATTTTTATATGTCAGTATTTAGATGTCAGCTGTGTGTCTAAGCTTTCTACGTAGTCAAGATATAGTCAATATAATAAATGGAGCTTAAAGAATTTCCCCTCAAGTGGATGCCAGAAACTGGTGAAGTGAAATACTTCATAGGCTCTGTTGGCTGACTTCCTAAGGTCTTCATTTGTCTATAACCAAGTTTTTAGCATCTGGTTTATGTGGAGATATGTAAATTCGGGTGGTGTTGTATTGCAGCTTATGGTCTCAGTTCAGTTCCCCCACCAAGGTCATTTGAGATGCCTTCGGTTAACTCACTTGGCCTCCAGCTGCCTCTGCAGAGTTCAGTCTTGCGTCATATATTGTATTTCCACAGAGTTAACTAAAACATCTTAAGTCATCATAATTGTCAGTACCTACCTATTTTGGAGTAACTGAATTGGACCCTTTGTGCCCTTATGTAAAAAAAATGAAATCCACAGATGTCGATCTTCTAAACACTCCCTTTTATTCTCAGGATGAATCATCTGTATGATCCTTCCTAGTCTACCTTTTTTTTTATTAAGATCACACAGGAATTGGACATGTACATTTATGTATCGCATACCTTTCTTATGTGTTAGCTTTCCAGTTTTCTTCATACACATGTGTGGAAAGGAAAAGCTCTATAGGCTCCATGCTGATCAGGAAGACAGTACTGACACTAGTGGGAATTTTGTAACTCCTTAAACCCAGTGAACTGGTTCCAGAAGTCTCTGCACAAATGCACAAGTCTCTGTGCAGACTCACGATTCTGACCCTGAATTCAAGAATGTCATTTTCTCTACTGAAAAAGTTTATGTTCATCAGGCAATCCAGGTTTGCAGAATAGCACAATGTTTTGGAGTTCTTACCAGAAGAATGTAGAGTGAAAGAAGATTCAAACAAAAAAAAATTCTGCTCTTGTGGAAAGGAAGTTTTCCTTTTTAAGTTATATTCTGTGCTATTTTCAGAAGTATGAAAGAGCTAGAATTAAAATAACACTAATCAATAGCAAAAATCTAAAATTCAGGTGTCCATGATCAAAACTACGATTCTAAAAATCTGTCATTTGGGATGAAACATTCAGCCTTTCCCTGGAGTTTTCTAAACTCTAAAGAGTTGCACCTCATTATGTTCTGGAATTGCTCTGCTCTTTTCAGAACCTTGTCTTCTCCAATAGAATTTTAATAGAGACAGAAATTAGGTATCCTCCTACTCCTGTTCTCTAACTGGGTTAGTTCAGAGGATGGTCTCAGAACATAGCAAACACAATGCTCCTTATCTAAGGGAGTGCCACCAGCCAGGAGAAGCATGGTGATGGGTTAAGGTTTCTGAAAGTAGTAACTGTAATATAATACTGTGAGATGAAGATGTTGAGTGTAGAGGTATGATGTCCATGCAATAAATACTGTGTGAGATAAACAGCATGCATCATAAAGGTGGAGATCACGGGGTAATACCATTCAGTGCACATGCTTGGGGTGCACACTGTGGTACACAAGTCTTTCAAGGTAGGACAGAGTTGGAAACATCACCAATATACATGTATTTACACGAAACTGTCAAATTCTTTTCTATTAGCAAAAGGCCTCCCACTTCCGTGCACACCGTTTGTTACAATCTAAGGAGCATTCTTCAGTGTATTTCTCTTTAGCTTATTGGATATCACTGATATTATATTTACACTCAATAATTCTCTGGAGAGGGACTATATACACTTTTCTCAGGATCATTTCAGGACCTTTTCAAAAGTGCATTGTATGTGTGTTTCAATTAGATATGCTGTGTTCTCAAAGCACCTTTGTGAAAATAATGAGCCATCAAATCAAATAAGGTTCATTTTCAATGTTCTCTGTGTTAGCATGATTAGAGTAGTATGAGTTGATGTCCTATGTTGAAATTTCTAAATCCATACTTTAAAATGGTGTAAATAAAGATTATGCTCTTCAGTCCATACCAATCTAAAGAACATGATTCTGGTTCCAAGCCTAAAAGTACTTTCTATATCTTGATTGCTATTTGGAAGGTATTCAGGAGGAACACTCATTTTGTTAAACTGATTAGCTAATATACTATCTCTCATCCCCTCCTTATATTTATTCTTTTTAAAATATGTATAACATAACTGACATGCTCTCCAAATTATTTTATTTTCTTAAAGAGTTATGTGTCTGAAATACATCAAACATTCACATATGCTTACTAAACTGCTACCCAAGCATAAGGAAACTTCCTGTGGTTACTAAATCCAATTTCCTGAGTTGAATACTAGTGTAGCAAACTACTATCAGGATTATTGTTAAAGAATTCCACTTACAAATATTTTTGCACCACAAAAATAAGATAAAAGCACTGTTGAAAAAATAAAAGAAGTTGCAGTCAGAGGAAAAAAATAAAATTGAGCTGTTGTTTAGGAATTATTAATGGAAATTAAAATCCTAATGTCCTACACAAAGCTTAACCAAGGACTGAAGAAGTGGTGGAGTATTAGATAGTAAATACTTCCTAATATGTCTATGAGTCAACTAATTTTTGCATCCTTTTCTAATACACACCTGCAACAGCAGGCAGTTCACTGCTCACTATTAATCCATCTAGATTCCTACACTCAACTTGTCAGTGCTATGTTCAGACTTCTAATGATGACAGCATATGCACACATTAATCAATTTCTTCTTCAGAACCAGTTTTCCTTGCCTTGTGAAATAGCAAATAAAATATACTGAAATTAATTAATATTTATTAATATTTATTTCAGTGGGTAATCAATACCAGAATCTTGCTTCCTCTATGAGGTGCCACACTTCTTTCCATTTTCATTCTTAAAGTATAAAACTTTTATACCATCCCTATTAGGAAGAAGACAATCCTGCCTACCTAAAATCACATCTTCTATGTATATTAATTTATTGAAGACAAATATAAACGAAGATAAATTTGCCAGCTAGTTGCCATTAAAATATATATTTAAACAATTTTCTCATGAAACACATTTAACACTAACATAACTTTGTAGTATTACCACATTTAGAAGATATAAAGACAAAACGGTTCTATAATTTATGGGAAATAATTTAAGTCTGGGACCTGTAGTGCCAAGAGTGTGCATAGACAAAGGTAATTAGGAGTTCATATACATGTTGTAATTTGCTTTCTACAAAATGTTTCCTTTAACTCCTTTAACTCCTGGCACATGTGTCTTACTTAGAAATTCTGTTACGAGCTAATGCCATACTTCTGAAGAATCACATGTGATACCATAAGTTTTTAATTTTTCTGGATACAGCAGACAAAAATCTTCTGAAATGTGTGATAAAAAGCAAAATACTGGTCTTTTGAAAATTTCCCTTTTTTTGTTTTTTCTTCAATTCAGCAGTTATTTTACTGCTTTTAGAAAGTACATTTACTTTTCTTCTGAACAAATACATATTAAGAAATGCACAGGGTCTGTCTGGATGACTAAAAGCCGTTCTTAACAGATTAATAATAACCATGACTTTTAAACTGAGTGAATACTTGAAACTGAGACCAAATTCTAATGTAAAATCAGGCCTCAAAGATCATGCTACTTGCTTCAAAAGGACCCAAGAGACTGGGACTAATTCTGTCTACCTTTGTCATATGAATTTCCCATCACCCTCAATGTCTTCATTCAAGGAAAGTGAAGGTGTAATTTTATTTTATATTTCCTCTTTTTTAAAATATCTCAGTACCTTAATTCACATTTTATATCTGTTGTATGTCAAGATTTCTTCTCTGTCTAGGTAACCTGCAAGGGAAAATGACACATGAGAACCAAACACATGGGAAACCTATTTGTTTATCCACCTCTGATCAAAAACCATTGCCAATTGACTGGAAGAGCAATACCATAATCCTTGAAAGTTTTGCTTTCATTTATTATTTCAAAACACTCGTGTAGCATTGTCGTTACAAACCAAACCCTATTGTCAGTTCCTGTGTTGTTCCTTGCAAAGATCAAGTATATCTTTACCTTATTATTTAAAACAAAATATACTGTACTAACATTCTTATAGACAGTCTTTGCACAGATAGAAATGACTGCACCAGGTTCAGAAATAAAGACCTAATAGAATGTTTTGTAATGCTGCACTCCTCCAGGTATCATAGCCACCTTTCTTCATAGCTTAGCACTAAGTAGTCTTTCACACTCATTCAAAATACTCTTCCCTCCTCTACCCCCAAAATTACTCATTAACAAAGTAAAATGGCAATAAATTTCCCCTGATCCTAATCACAAAACATAGAGCAAAATTAAGGCTTAAATAAGGCTAATATGAAAGCTGCAATGAACAGACTATTCCTAAACTTTCTTAAAGCAGGCTTTTGTCTTCTGTTCAACCCTGTATTTACAGCAGAAATGTGCCTTAATTCTTCCCATAAAGAAGAATTAATATATTACCATCTGCATATTATTTTCTGATATTTTTCATTTTTAAAAGACCAGACCTTCTTTATTAGTTTATTTAGTTGTAGAGATGGGAAATCTGAGATGGAGTTTCTTAGCTGTATATCAGAAACTTAACGTCAGTGGTTTTCTACTAACTGATGAGTATTATTCATTTATGACATTTCATCCAGCCCATACAACACAAAAAGACTTTCCAATAGTAATGTACTTGTTTGTTTATGCATTTATTTCATCTGAAAACACCCTGAAACAACTTTGTTTAAATTAATATTAGCATATGATGAATATTTACATGTGTGCTAAATTACCAAAATCTCAAAGGATTCCCAAAGGATAATCTGAAAGATGTAATGATGGATTATTTCTGAAGTAGTTATTAAAAATGTCACAAATCACCTTTATAAAGGGAACATGCTATGTAGTGGGAAAGTTACATATAGGAGTACAATGTTAGGTGTCACGATATGTATCTAATATTGTAAAAGGCTTGAGCAGATTTTGCCACCACAGCAGTTTAGCACCTCATCAATATTTTCAACATCAGCTAATTGGTGTTCTTCCAAACACTGAACTGCGCAACTGAGAAATCTAATATAGCGAATCTGAGTTACATGTATTGCTAGATTGTACAGATGAAGTTATGGCACTTTTGTAGCACCTGAAATCTACCACCACTGAAGTGAAAGACATAATATACACACATTTTTTTATTATTTAGAATCATTTAAAGAATGAAATACATTGTTCTGTGATAGATATCTGGTCCAGTTTGAGCCTGACCCATCATTAGGAATAAACAGTGTCCAAACATAGCTTTGACACCAAGTCATAATGCTACATTTGAGTATGAGTGATGGGAGCCTTTGTTCAGGTAATGAAACAATCGCATATGGACTGAACAAACTTTTCAGTACATTTCACTGCTGGAAAGGCAGGAATCTCCTGAAGTCATTAGAGATGCTTAGGATTTAGCTGTGTGTAACGTGGTTGCTCTGCTAGATATATGAATTTGAAAGAGATTAAAAAAGTATGCAACAAATTCCCCAAAAATATACTAGAATAATACTGATCGGAATCTGGATTAATTTCTTGTTTTCGTCCTGCCAGCTAGGAGAACAGAATTTGTGTGTTATAGCTTAAATAGGGATTCATATCTTATTTCCTAAATATTCTGCATAAGGAGATGCAAACAGATCTCCCATTCCTGTATTTAGTTAGCCAGGTAGAAGCCTGCTCCAGACTCAAGAGATTAACAGTCATATTAACACAGAACAGATCCTGAGATTATAATACACATTAATTACTAAAATGGCAAGGGAGGTAAAGCAAACATGCAGTGAACTGTATCCATATGTTGGCTATAGGTACTTTTATCAACACTATGTACTTTTTATACTCATTTTCTTTCTAGATATCTGGTGATGTTTTGCTGTGTTTCTAAATTATGTTGTTGTTTACAGAAGAACATACCAATAATAATATTTCATGCCACAGGAATCATATTTTCCGGTTTTTCTAGGAATTACTGAGCAAAGAATATAAGAATCTGTGTAATCTCAGGGGAGTGAAATAGTCTAAAGTGTTGTTAGGCATATGAGATTAAGAAAAATTATTTAAGACATAGGTTGGCTAATAGCCTTTTTTTGTTAGTTTCTTCTTTAAACACTGGTTTGCCCCTTCAAATACATGAGCCCTCTTGAATGTGTGACCTAAGATCTTCAGATATTAAGTTCAATAATAGGGATGTTATTCTATTGTTCATGGCTGAAGAAACATTATAGCCATATTAAAAGATACTTTTTCTTGAAACCAAGATTTCTGATCAGTTTGTCATATTTGTCAAACTTTTGCTTACTCTTTTTTCAAACAAAGATTCTTTGAATCTTTGAAGTAGTGTCATTATAATAATACCCTATAAAACATTAATCAGGAAAGTGTATATTTCTATAGCTATTAAGGATATAGAGAAGATATGACAAAAGCTTATGGCTGGATTTTTAAGGACTTCCGATTTTTAAAATTGCCAGGTCATACCTAAAAATTTCCTGCTAGTATAGTATCAGCTTAGATCTCTGTTTAAATATTTAAAATACATTTTTTGTTAGTATCCTTTCCTGTCTTTACTGTCACATATCACCTTATTTTTTATAAACATTAATCAGTCTAATCAGACCTAAAAGTAGTTTCTTTTGAAGTTCTGAATACTGGTCTGAAGGAAAGCAATATAGTTTCCCTTTATGTATATGAACAATGGTGAAAAGAGATATATACTACAGATAAAAATAGTCCATTAATAACAGTAATGCAGAGCACTTATGTGATACTTACTATCTGTAAAGCAATTTACAAACAGTAACCAATTAATCTTCTGTAGTTACTCAGTGTAACCCATTCATTACCTAAAGGATCCCAAATCTTTTATAGAATAGTCTAACAATATACCTAAGTCTACCAGTTTCAGCTGAAATTCTCATTTTACTTACAGTTATGGTGGCTGAGCAGAAATGTATTGGGACAATTGCTTGGAGCTAGACTGTGTAAACCTTTACTCTGACTGATTTTAAGCCCTAGAGCAACAGGTACCTGATCCTGACTGACAATAGCTCTTATATAGCAGCTAAATAACAGGAAAGGGACTCTCCAAATAGAAACTCTGGGATACTTCAGAGAAAAAGAGAAAAAAAAAACCACAAACAAAATATAAAACAAAACAAATAAACGAAGTTAAAATGTATAATTATTCTCTAATTTTTAAAAATCCCTGTAAAATGGAAGAATCCTGGTTAGAAAGTCTATTGCCATGTTCCTGTGATTCCATGGTAATTTTCACATTATGATGTGACCTGAACATCAATGTATGGTTTAATGATAAATTTACTCTAAAGCAAGCCAAGGGTACATAGCATTATAAATGCTAATTTTTGTATCTTCTGTGGCCTTTTCTTCTGTTCTTCAGACCACCAAGTGGTTTCCAGCATTATCTTCTGAACAGGAGTTAAGGAATATGTAATGATGCTTCCACCTCTTAACTTTAGCCCTCTGAGTTGGGAAGACTGTTTCTCAGTGGTCCCTGTTTATACCTGGAGAAAAATAGATGGTATGACTATCTAGCCAGGATTCAGTTGCCTAAAGAGAGGTAGATAAAGTCCATTGCAATACCATCTATTCCATCTGTCCAAGGCCAAAGATACAGGATAGGATGCGCAGGACACGTATTGTACTCTCATAACACTGCAGATAGGTCCTATGTGACATAACTCCTCAGCCTTTAAAATTGCATTTACTATTGTTTATGGAATTGAATGCTTTATATTCTCTGCCTCTTGGCAGGTGTGGCTGGTGCATATCTTGTACAGCAAAAAGACAGGAGAATGTCTCTTTGGGTGCACAAGGATGCACAGCCATGGGACTCTGAGTTTCCTATAAATTTTCTAACACTTCAGAAAAAGTAGCTGATCCCCTTATTATACATCGGTCATAGCAGCATATGCAGTACTTTAATTTCAAATTTTTTTTTGTCTAATATTTGACCAACAACTTTACCTGTGTGATCTTTTTTCATTAGTGCTGATTATTTTTAGTGATCTTGCAAGTAAGCAAAATTCTATTAATTTTCCTATTTGTGGGAACATGCATTATCTCATGATATAGTGCCCTCCCATGCAGAAAGCTCACCTTTTTTCTCCTACACAATTCTTTCCAATGATTTCAGCTACCCCACTCTTTTTGTCAATGCATTCCCTCAGTGCTGCAAGAAAAAAAAAGTCCAACTCAAAGGCTTCCTCATCTTCCTGCAAAGTTATTGCATTACCTGGAGTTTTACATAGGAAGAGGCAATGTATTCCTTGATTACATTCCTCATTTTGTGCTCATTATCACTTGGAGTCAACCTTTGAATCTCAGAATTCTCAGCATTCTTTGTCCAGATCAACAATTTAAAACTGAGCACCTAGCAGCTGAAAGGCCATGTCTCATTGTATGCAGTAGTTTAGGCCTGAGAGAGTAGAAAAAATTCTCAGAGGTTGTGTTCCACACTTCAAGTAACTTGTGCCCCACAACAAAAAAAATTGCAGCTTTTTATAGCTCGTTGTCATAATGTCACAATCTAACATGCAAATCATATTCACTGTATGATCTAGGGATAAAAAAAAATTAGATGTAAATAAGAATCTTGTTATTAAAAGAAGGGAATAAATTTCCCTATTTGTAGTAACAACAAGTAAATACTTAGAAAAAAAATCACAAACCCCCTATACACCTTATGGACTTTTCATTAAGCCTATCACCCACTATGTTGTTAGATTACCTTTACTAAGTTATATTGGACAAATGCATCTTGTTGTAATCTATTAATTAAATGTGTCATTTTTATAAGTTTTTAACAAGCTTACTATCAGATGGTTTCTAAGGAGATTTTAAAAATATTAATAATAAACAAGTAAGAAATTTAACTGATATTTGATATTTAGCTATTGTTGAGGATTAAGATTCATACTGATTTCATTCTGTATAAGCATTTTAAAACAGATTTCCCACTGAAAAAAATGCAATATAATACCATGAAATAACAATAACAGAATTAGTCCTTACAGGAGGGATAAGGCCTCTTAACCCACCCCTTAAAACTGGATGGCTTACTCACATTCCAAATATTTCTGAAAGGTTAATTTTGCAGCCTTGAATAAACTGTTCATCTATATTGAATTCATTTTTAAGCATCCTTTGAAATTTGCAATAAGAATTATTATTTTTTTTTAAAAAGGCATGCTCTTTTCAATATGAAATTCAGGCTGGGCTCAGAATGCTTTTCCATCTCCATTTTTAGTTACTATTGCATTGGATCCCTACTCATGTCATAAAATAACTCTCACTTTCTTTTGAATGATACACTCCCAGTTTTTCAAAAACTCACTGAAAGAATGCTGTAGAACATCAGTGTATTCTACATATTTATAATTCTGAAGGATTGTTGTGGTTTAAGCCTGTTACTGCTGAAACCAGGATAAAGATGTATGATTTAGTATAAAATGATCACAATTGGATGGGTTTACAAAACTAGCTTTCACAGTCCTATACTTAGCTCACATTCCTTATGAAACACCACACCGCTTTTCCAAGAGGCACCGATAATATAGAGCATTCAATTCAATTACCCACACTAAGACAACTGATAGCATCTGAAATAATCCAAGAACAGATAGGTCGGGGTTTTCTTCTCTCTTCCCATGCATTCTGGTGATATATATCGCAGTGGTGGTGCATAACCTGATTTACAAGACCTTCATGTTGTATAAAATAAATGTGTTTGGTAGTTTCTAAGACTACTTAGCTGCTTACACTTTAGCACACTCAAACCCGCTGCTTTGGCTAACAAAACAAGCTGATCAAGCCAGTGTTTTGCCTCCCTTTTTTCACTCTAAGATGCTTTTAGGGCTTTTAATCATTATGATACTCTTGGTTTCTGCTTTGTCACCTGCTGTGTTCCTCTACCATCATTTGTATCCTTGAGGGTTTATTGATTTATGTAGTCATAATTAGAATATAGTTTACAGTCCACAGGTTAGACTTTACCCTTTATATAGCCTGTATGAACAGAATTAGAAAATGAGCTGACTGTATGTGATCCTGGTTATTATTCAACCCAATGGAACTTTCAGTAAAAGTATAATTTATGAATGTCTTTTTGTCTGTATAGTTCATTTAATTATTTCTAAATTTGAATGCCTAAAAAAGGCTTCCATTTGTTGTTTTTATAGCTATTCTCAACAACAACAACAAAAAAGGAGTCATTTGAATCTATCAGAATCCAATGTAACTGCCTTTGAAGCTGTAAAAGTCATATGTCTACAGTTGACTGCCATGTTTACCTCTTCGATTTCAGAGCTTTGTAACAACCCTGTGTGGTAATACTGTTTTACCTAGTGAAATAATGTCTACTACTTTTCCATTCCCATCCTTTCCCTTCCCTTCTGTACCATTCCCTCCCCATCCCATCCCCTCTCTTTTTAATTCTTGTTCTTCCAGTCTGTATTGTCACTTGCTTTTTTTGGAGGGGTGGGGAGGAGAATCAAAAGTATGCAACTACCATGGGTTGAGACAAGAACAGTTTAGTAACTAAGGTATAACACAAATTACTACTGCTACCACCAATAATAATAATGATAAAGGAAATAACAAGGGAAGAGAATACAACACCTCAGCACCAGCTGACAGATAACTCAACACCCCCCCCCCCCCAGCCTGACCAAGCACCAAACAATACCTCCTCCAACCCTGCAGTCCTCTAGCCCTTCCAGGTAACTCTCTGTTACCTCCTGGGCATGACGTGCTGTGGTATGGAATACCTCTTTGGTCAGTTTGGGTCAGGTGTCCTGTCTCTGCTTCCTCCTGGCTTCCCTTCCTCCCTGGCAGAGCATGAGGCTCACAAAGTCCTTGGCCAAACCAGAACATCATTGTTATCAGCTCTGTTCCCAGCCCGGAAGTCAAAACACAGAACTGCACCAGCTACCAAGAAGGAGAAAAATGACTGCTACTGCTGAACCCAGGACAGCCATCCAACCTAGTATTTTCTATTTGTTTCTAATCCCTCATATAAAGTTTTAAGTTTAAGAACATTTACAGCTCATTAACACAAGTTTCAGTCTACTGGAGTTCCTCAAGCAGCACCACATAGGACCGAGGATCATTTTGAAGAATTATAGAATGTTTTGGGTTAGAAGGGACCTTAGAAGGTCATCCAGTCCAACCCCCCTGCAATGAGCAGGGACAAGAAGACATAAGATACTGTAATTAAGGCAAAGCACATGACCTTCAAGTTAGAAAGCTGGCTTTGCATAATGAAGGGGTGCCTACATAGCACACACAATACTGATAAATAAGATTCCTCATGCATTTTTTCCAGGACTACAGGTTCATTTGTTCCGTCATCTTCTGTAAGACAAGGAATATGAATATTCCCAGAAGAAAATGTTGGGCTATTTTCACAAAACAGAACAACTTCAGGAATGTTGATGATATATTTTGCAAAGCTCAACTACTGTCTTTTGACCAGCTCTTACTTAAAATAAAATTCATGTCACCAGGATCATTCTCCAACTAGTTTCAATTTCAAGTTCCCAGCATCAATCTCTAATTTTATAGCTTCTCAAGTATAAACGCATTTACCACTTCATGGTTGCTGGGAGTTCAACTTGCAGCTTAAGATGCATTTTCAGCTGGAAGTTTAATAGATTTTCAGGTATCTAAAAATATTTCTAACATTTGCATACAATGAGTGATAATGGCTTTAACAACACTTGTAAGAATTTGTAACTTAGGATTCCACAGAGCTTAGAAACAGTAAAGTGTTTGCAAATGCTGTAAAGCCCTGACAGTTTCAGTCAGTTAAGAGCCTTACCAAAATAATATTAATGGAGAATAGTAAGAGAGCATTTTATGATAGTGTCACTTGTTATGTTCATTTAACGTTTCTGCTAAGAGAAAACAGATTTTTTTTCTGTTGTCTATTTTAATTGTTTAATACTTTAATTAGGCTGCTGAACACCTCTTTCAACACAATTGAAATATTTCATAGTTCAGCAAAATTATTCATATGCATCTTCAAAAAGGTGAAGAATTTTAAAAATGGAATGCAAAAGAAAAAAGAAAGGATACTATGGCACTTTTTATGTAGTAATGTCAAAAAAACCCCCACCCTCCAACTTTGTTGAAACCAAGGTTTAAAGCACCACAATATCTGGGGGTTGGTTTGCTTCTTTACTATTAATACTTTCAAGGTTTTCTTTCAGTGTTGTTGTATCTAGTCTAGTGTCCATTGAGGCCAAAACAGTCTCTCCCATTCTAGTCAAAGACAGATTCTCTTTGCTAATTTGGAAGTAAAGCATGTAGGATCTTGAATTCATACAGGTTAACTGGATATTTTCCAGTTAAAACCATATTCAAATTCTCTAAAATTCTTTAATATAACAGTACATTTGGTCAAAATCTTAATAAAATATATAGACTAAGTAAACAAGAAAACCACTATGCCCCTAGCTTGTTTTAACTGTGTAAAAACCAATGTTCAGAAATGGATCTCACAATTACGAGATCGCATACATTGCGAGAATAATACAGAATGTGAGTTAAAGACATAACATGATAGGATTAGTTGGCATTCACCAATGTAACAATCTATTTTTACTGGAACACCTAGATTAGGAAATTTAATTTGCTTGGGTTTATGTACTTCTTGACAAAATGTGTCTGTCTTACCTGAAAGATGTAATTGTTCTTGTTACTCTCTGTTTCATGCCTGATACAATTTTCAAGCAGCAGAAGGCGGCTATAATGTATTAAGTCTTTTTATATTAAAAGTGCGCACTTGGAGACACATTTTTTTTCAGTTCTTAACACTGTATAAATAAAATGTGTAGTGCACATTACAAAAATGAACACCTAGAGGCACTAACTCATATAATTAACTCCAGCATTGAAACACTTCACACATATTTGTGTGTATCTGTGTGTAGTACATAACTGTATATATGCAGTAGTATATGTACATATTGTAGTAATATACGAGAAATTAATCAAATTATATTAACTTACAGAATTATTCTGATGATAGGCACTGAAATACACATTCTTACTGTTGTCACTTCTTTACAAACAAAAGAATATGCAGAATATTCTGTAATTCTATATAACAATAGTGTAAGGAGCTATCACCTTTTATGTGCCTGCTGCTGAAAATATAATAATTAGTGAAAGATGATCATCAAAACAATGGTGCTTTGAGAAGAAGCTGTTCTACAAAATATTGCAGACAATCTCCTGGAATTCCTTTGCACAAGATTCGCATTGCCTAAGTTGAGGGAATTTCAAAATTGTGTGCATTGCATTGAATTTGAGAATACCTGTTTATATGTATATTACAAATCTGAAATGAATGTTGTTCTTAGCTCTGTTGCTTGTAGAAACTGTCCATTACACCCATTTAAAACTGAAGTACACAATTAATAACTAATATAGTCCATAGTCATAATGAAACTCAACACTGATTTGTGTGAAAAAAAAGAGCTGCTTTCCCTCAAAAGTACATTCTTAAATAAGAGACAGTTGGAAATAAAAGGCAAACTGCACCTTGAAGTGAAAGAACAGGAGCAGATGTCCTTTAGCTGTGTGTTTTATTGATTTATAAACACTCAGTCAGGCTACCTCATCTCTGCAGAGTAATTTAGATATGGGAAAATATCTGTGAAATATATTGATTGCATTATTGATTGAAAAGCCAATTGCTGTTGCACTCCTGTTTTACCATTTAAGTCCTGACACATTTTGACATATGAGCCAGCTGCGACTACTGCCTCGATACTGCAATGAGATAATGTGAAAGCTGTCATAACCACTTCTCTGTCAGCCAGAAGAATTTACAGTGTACTAGTGCTGCTATTTAGCTTGTTCCTTAACCACCTGAATAATTAGGGTTTGTTAAAGCTTTTGCTGTTGCACATTTGGTTTATGTATGTGCCATTTTTATGTTTCCTTTCAGACTGGATTGATACATCATGAACAAAAGAAAAGTGGAAACCAGGGTGTTATTATTCAAAGCTTATACACATGGGGATGATTGTTTCTGCTCAAATATTTTCTCCTCTCCACGAGGAATTTGGATTTTAAAGCATTTCACAGGGGAATTCTCACTTGTTTCCAGATCAGTTTACACTCAGCAGCAATAAATCAAGGGAGGACAGAAAAAAATCCTCTACAGCCTATTAACAACTGTGACATTTGTTTTGAAATTTTAAACTGTCGAAAATACAACGCAAGCAAAAGCATATAGCAACTTACTGAGTATTCATAGAATCACAGAATACTTAGGATTGGAAAGGACCTTAAGATCATCTAGTTCCAACCTCCCTGCCATGGGCAGGGATACCTCACCCTAGACTATGCTGCCCCAGTCTTTGTCCAGCCTGGCCTTGAACACCGCCAGGGATGGAGCATTCACCACTTCTTTGGCAACCCATTCCAGTGCCTCACCATCCTCACAGTAAAGAAATTCTTTCTTATATCCAACCTGAATTTCCTCTGTTTAAGTCCAGGTAGATGACAATAAGTGCTTTGCATCTATTCTTCATATTAAAAATACACATTTATGTTTATTTATCTGTGTCTGAAATTGAAATGGATAACCATACTGAAAAGATTTTTTGACACCTAATACATAGGTCTAATGCAAATAAAATGTCTCTTCATTAAATTCATCCTTGAAAAACTAAAGAAAAATTTTCTTTACCAGCTCCACATTTTAGCATAGCACAGAGTGAACTACAGTTTCATCACTTTCATTCCTACCCTTATTAGTGAAATTATAAGGCATCATCATAGCAGATTTAACCCATTTTTTTAACTAGTCAGTATAGATCTTTGTTTTTTCCTAAGGAGTCTGATTATATAGTTCATTCATGCCTTCTCTTGTTCATTTTCGTCTGTTTACTTCATGATCTTTTGACCAGATCCCGACCTCCAAGTGTAATTCATGTGGGAATTCTCCTGTGCCCTGACAGAACGGCTTTTATGTAGGTGGATTCTGTACATGCTCTAGGTTGTACCTGGGTGGATCTCAGAGCAGGACTGGATTCTAGTTTGCGTATTTTTCACCGCAATACTTGCATTTATCCCCAGGGTACCAGATGCACAATAAGCAGTCTCTAGACCTCCTACTTGGTTAGAGTTCTACACTCCTATTTGAATGAAGTACCTTTTTAGCATCTGAAAATGCAAATGTGTGTCAAATGTGTGTCCAAACGTCCTGTTCCATACTTTCTCTCCTCTAAATGAAATGTGCAACACACGTTACATCTGTTTATTTCATTTGAGAAATCAGGTGAAAATTACTTACAGTACTAGAATTGTATTGATTAGTTAGTAGGTGGAAATGGCACATATGATGAGCCTGCAAAGCAAGTTTCTTGTGTTTTCACTTGAAATTAGTGTTTATCATTCAATTATGTGATGGCTGGTCATGTATTTTACAATGCAGAACACACACATGGAAAATATTCTTTTAAAAAGCAATGCAAACTTAAGCAATATTTGTAAGTAGTGTTTGATTTTTTTTCATGGGTGAAATAGTAACAACTGTGAGGTTGAAACAAAACAGAATTACAGTATATAGTAGTAACACTAAGATTTTCTGTCATTGGAATTTGACATTATTATTCAAAATGTATTTCCAGCTTAGAATTATATTTGGCAAAAAAGTAAGAAAACTACAAAATATTTTTTCTCTTTCCTTCTTTTTTAACATTAAGTAAAGCTGTAACTCTATATAGAGGAGGAGGTATAAACATGCTCTACTGATTTCACTGGGTTCAACTTTTTATTTTTGACATTTGAGGCTTAGCACTCCTTTGCAAAGTGATAGGTAGACACCAGTCAGCAGCCAAACACCCGCCCTGACACTCATTCCCCTTTAACATGGGATAGCAAGAAAATAAAAAGGCCAAAAGACATGTGGATCAAGGTAATAATTAATAATGAAAGCAAAAGCTGCACACATAAATAAAGGAAAAAGATTAATTTATTCACTACATCCTATTGGCAGGCAGATCTTCAGCTGATTCAAGGGAAGCAGAATAGTTTTACAGTTATAGTTACAATTAGTTATAGTTACAGTTGTTCAGGAAAACATATAACCAGAAATGTTCCCCCTTCATCCTCCTTTCCTTGAGATTTTATTGTTGAGCATGACGTCCTATGCTAATAGAATATCCTTTTATTCAACTGGGGTCAGCTCCCAACCTCTTGCCCACCCAACAGTTTACTCACTTTGGGTGTTAGGTGGAGAGAACACCTTGATGCTCTGCAAGCACTGTTCAGCAATAGCCAAAAAATTGGTATGTTATCAACACAATTTTAGCCAGAAATGCAAGACACAGCACCATCTTGGCTGCTATGAAGAAAGTTAACTCCATCCCTGCCAGATACTGTACGTGCAGTAAGATCCTTTCTCATGTGCCAGCTGATAAGACACACTAGAATTTCCCTTCTAGTGCAATAATGAAAATGGAAGCAAGGTACATGATCCATAGGATGCATTTCTGAAATCACAATAATTTAGTTGTTAGCATAACAAAAGAAGCCTTGGAGGAAGTTTTAGTGGAAGCAGTTATAACATTGTGAAACCATGGGTGCTGTAGGGCTGTTTGACACTCAATGGATATTAGGACTCCAAACACTATCAGGTTAGGGAAAAGCATAATTCACTGTAAATTATATTAGTTAATATGGATCAGAAAAATTGTGTATCATTGCAGATTTCTGCTTAGAAGGCTCTTCTGAGAGTATCCTAGTGCTTCCTTCCCACTGTTAATGTGGCAATTTCTCCATGAAAAGCATCTCCAGAAACCAAATCAGATCTTATGTGGACTGAGACTTCTTTCTGGAGGTTACTTTTCCACTTTCCACTTCTCCTTTTAGCAATATAAATAGTCTGGTATAGTTATTTTCCTATATTAGGTGCCTAATTTAGGTTTCAGGAATTCAGGCCAACCTGTCCATTACTGCTAGATCTTTTTGTCATTGGGAGCTGGATGTAGAACACTAGCAATAAGAAAAGTCTCTTGACAACCTGAATTCATGTATAAACAAGGAGTCAATTGAACTTCAGAGGTGTATTTCTAAGGCACGCTACCTCTTGGGATACACAGCCTACACACTCTTTCTTGCTGAAGGCTGTGCCTAGAGGCACAATCAAGTCCTGAGGGACTGAATAGTCTAAATTACAACAATCATATTGTGAACTGATTCCCCAGTCCTCTACACCAGCTTTACAGCTTTCAGTGGACTAGATTGGAAAAAATCTGAATTTTCCGGAGAAAAATCTCTTATTTGAGAAACAATGAAGATATGTTACTTTTTGCCCCTACAGAATTATTTTCTGAGTGATACCAAATATGTGACATTTCTATAAAATATATATTTTTTAAGCCTGGAATGCTTTTAAAAAAAATGCCTGTTCTTTCATGCAAGAAAAACTTCATTCTGCTTTCTAGTGAGCTAAGCAGGCAGACATGAGATGTCTAGGAATATACACATTCTTAGTCCTGTAACAAATAATACAGGGTATTTAAATAATTGACACTATGTATGCAGAAATAATATAGAGACACAATACCAATTTACTCAGGGGTATTAAAGAACAGTATTGTAGGAAGAAATACTGCTTCTTTGGGGTTTGTACACAAACATAGGCGTGCACGCTTATGCGAATATGGGACAATCTTTAAGGTATATTAACACATTTCACTTCTGTTAAAGAATAAGTTTTTCTTATTGGGAGCCATAAAGAGGTGAGCACTCTTACTTGTCACAGCTTAAAATGCACATGTATCTTTTGCTATGTCCTTTTTTTTTTTTTTTTGGTCAAATACAAAACACTTCCTTCTTTAGCAGAACAATTTAAATGGGGAAGAACATGGCTATATCCTTCACCAAAGAATAACCATGCTGCTCTCAAAAACCAGTAATAGCCAGAGGAGATGGAAGACCACAGTCAGGAAGACAATTGATTGCAAAAATTGGTGTCTCAATTTATACCTCTCATGTTGGAATTGGAAAACATCTATTCTTTATAAACGCCTTTCAAATGTTATTACAATAGAACCTCTGCTCTCAGGATTGAAATAGTCTGTACAAAAAGTGATGAAGCCCCAGCATCCTCAGCTGTTTGCAATCAGATTGATAAATACTCAAAGCTAATGAATGAAAATCAAATTTTTCTATCTGGTCCTTATGTTCTAAATCTTTTGTTGTATTCGATAGATGGAGTGCCAAGTTCCTTCAATGTTAGTGTTATATGAAAACTCTTAATTATTATAGCAGGTGACAAACTACTAAATGTAGCACTAGTTATGAGGGAAGATATTATTTTATTTTATTTGGCATTCTGCAAATAAAGTATTGAAAAATCATTTCATAAATATCACCATGCTTGCTGCTTCTTCACTCACATTGATATCGTCATGTTATTATGATATTTTTCTGGTCTTAATTTTGGAATGCAATAACTGGTGAGGTTTTAATTTACCTGCACTGAACCTTGAAGCTGGAAACACACCGAGCTTTGTATTCTGACTTCATTGGGAAACTGAAATTTCTGAAAGTACTGTACATTGGATACCTTCTTCGGGAGTGTCACTACCTGACAGAAAATAAGTAAACCAAAGAGAAAACTAAAGTACAAAACTGTGTTTTCAACAGAGGGCATGCTCTCATTCAGAAGTACTAAACTCAGCCAAGGCAGAAATGAAGAGAATTTCCCGTGAATGTTGGACTAAGTTTAAATATAACCCTAACCCTAACCCTAACCCTTGGCTCTGTTGGTGTCCCATTAGTCTCCTTCCCTAAAGATTCTATTTTATTCCTCTGTATGGACATGAAATGATAAATTTGCACTTCACTATTTACACTGAATGTGCTAAATATTAAGATTTCCATTCTCATATGGAGACAACATTAGCCAATCTTACTTAAAAAAAAATAATTCCCCAAAACAAACAAACAAACAAAAACCCAAACAAAAACATACCACAACTAAAACAAACAAACAAACAAACAACCAGAAACTGAGAAAACCCACAAACAAACAAAAAACAAACCCCCCCAAACCCCCAAACTCTAGTGGTAGACATCTGAGATAGATACACTGTGTGGGTTTCAAATAGGTTGTGGGGTACTATCAATCACTGTCATTTTTCAAAATAAAGGTGAGTATTTGGGGAAGAGTTTGGGGGTGGGTGTCTTGTTTTGTTCTTCAAAAAGACATGCTCTGGCTCAGCAACAGGCATATTGTATTGAAGCAACAATCACCTGGGGAAATTCCAGTACCTGAATTAGGCAGATGGTTAGTCTAGGTGGCCAGGAGAGGTCTATTATAACTTTGTATTCTTTGACAAAGCAATTACTTATACTTGATGGAGAAAACATCAATCCAGAAATTGTCACCAACTTCCTACTTCATCTGATTTATTTTAATAAAGTACAGGAACGTCCAACAACTTTCTAGAAAACCAGAAAGCGTACATTTTATGAATAATAACCTAGACCAGATACCTCTAACTCACAAGGATTACTTTTGTCTAAAAGTGCATGACATGTAAGAATGATTACATGACAGTCCTATCTTAATCATATGAATTATGTCATATCTTCCAATATCACAGAATCCCAAGGATTGGAAGGGACCTAAAAAGATCATCTAGTCCAACCCCCTGCAAGAGCAGGATAACCTAGAGTACATCACACAGGAACTTGTCCAGGCGGGCCTTGAATATCTCCAGCATAGGAGACTCCACAACCCCCTGGGCAACCTGTTCCAGTGCTCTGTCACTCCCACAGCAAAGAAGTTTCTCCTGATGTTCACATGGAACCTCCTATGCTCCAGCTTACACCCATTGCCCCTTGTCCTATCACTGGACATCACTGAAAAAAGCCTAGCTCCATCATCCTGACACTCACTCTTTACCATTGAATAAATATCCATTAAATACTGACAATCCTCATAATTTCTTAGGTGAAGTACAGGGCAACCCTGCTTCACACTACTGAAATGGTAAGTATATGCACTGCCAGAGAAAACACATTGGAAAAAAAAAAAAAAAAAGAAGAGGGTTTTCACCTCAAAATCTAACAGTTAGTAAAGCAATGTGATATATTTAAAAAAAATCCAGATAGAAGGCATTCCTTTCTGTTTTCATTTACTGTATTGTTTCTTTTTTCACTCAAATTCTGTATTGCCTATAGTTCAACTGTCAACCTATACTTGCTGCCAGTCAAATTAACAACTGAATACAGCACATTTTCAAGGCAAGTAATGTTATTCAGAAGCAGTTTTGCTTCCCCATCAATTCCCAGAGAACGGCATGATCCTTTGAGTGACATACCATGGAATCACACCCAATAGTCTGGGAGTTAATAAGAAACTCGGGGTATGATGATCCTCATGTAGTAGTGGAACAAGTATCTAAATAAAATTAGAGATTAAAAAATAAGTAACTATTTCAACGCAGAAAATGTGGAGATAGATACTATTTTAATAAACACTGCAGAGTCTGTATTGCTTTTTAGTTTTCCCAGCAATCATATTTCTATGACAGTTATAGGCATGATCAGGAGGTTGGAAGAAAGGCTTGAATATGACATTGACAAAAGTATTGAGTTTAAGGTATTTATTGTTCTGTGTTTGCAATGGAAACATACTCCCATATTAAATGAGTCACATAGATAGATACAGAAAAAAGAAAAACATTACATATGTGGTTTTTTTTCATCCTTTGAAAAGGATTATTTCAAAAGGGAATATGTCAGTGGTCAACTGAAAGCCACCAAAGCAATACCAAGTTTTAATTGCTGCATCATATAATGGATTCTAATTATGCATATACCAAACGTGGTTTTGTCATGAAAATGCAATATATATGAATTCATTAGATGTTTTCATCTGGACATGAGTAGATTTCCTGATATTTGTAATCCAGTCTTGCAAAGAAAATTCTTCCAAATGCTTTCTGTTACCTTTGAAGGTTAACACTGTCAGGTTCTGCAATTGGTAAGTCATAAAAGCCTTGTTTTCATTTGATAAATAACTTTCAATGACTGATTTATTAGGATTCACACTTATTTCTAATAGGAGCAAAAAACTGATCTAATGGATTTTTTTCTTCAAAAATGTCCTATGGAGTTGATAGAAATATGTATAATTAAAATATATTTTGAGCTCACATTTGTATTTACAGAGTTATGTGCAGATAAATACACGTCTGTGTGAATTTAATTACCACATTTGCATTATATAATCTTATTCCCTGTACGCTTAAACTCAGCAAATGCTACTATGTTACAATGAAAGCACTTGGAACAACACTACAGAAATTTCAATAAAGTTTTTCTGGAAACTTTCCAACTGAGTTCTATTCTCCAGTGTCAGTCAATGTAACAAACTGGCCTTTGTCAGCTTGGCTCGCTTTTACAGAATCTAATATTTTAATGCTGGGTTGATGAAAACTTTAGAAGGCTTTGTGCTACTCAAAAATTAACTAAACGCAACACAAGAAATATAAACAAAAGACATCAATAACCTGAGCTGTTTATAGAAGAGAGGAGGCACTAAAAAAGTAAAAATTATGAAGCCTTCTACAACTGAAAACCTTAATTTGGAAGAAAGATAACCATTTTGTTTCAATAAGGTCCTAACAAGGGACTAAAACCAGAATAACCAAAATCTCTTATTTTTATGACTCTTAGCTATATTTCATTTCTGAAACAATTCTTTTTAGTAGCATTTTGCTAGGAACCCTTTTTTTTTCTTTTTTTTCCCCCCCCCCCCCCGAATCGAGTTCATTTTCCTGAGCTTCCCTGTCATGCCCCTGATTTCAAATCAAAATATTTTCCCTTGCTTATGAATCTCTGGTCCTTATTATATCATATTTTCTTTTGCAGATGTTTTTCACCTGTCTCCAAGGTGGTGTATCCTTCAAATTTCCCCTAAATTTGTGAGAAATGAGTGCTAAGTAATAAATACACTCAAGTCTCCTTCATGATGTACCTGTAGTTTGGAGGACTTAAGTTATTTCAAATATCTTCAATATTCTAATTCTCCTCTTTGAAAACACTTTTGTTTTTTTCTCAGCCAGATTTCTATTGCACAGATTTCAGGTGTGATCCAAGTTAGCTCTGTCATATTTATTCTTAATGAACCCCTGAGCAGAAATGTCATAAAGTTATACTTGTTTCAGTGACTGCATTCCCCTTCACAATCTTGTGCTTACTAATGTCTGCTTATTTATTCAGTTTGGACTTTGCATATGGTTTACAAAGGATAAATTTTACAGATGTTAGTCATCTCAATGCATTTAAATTACACAGCGATGATACTCACATATACATACAAGTCTATTCCAAAGTACGATCGTAGGATCTGCCCATACAGAGAGCTTGGTTCCATAAGGAACTGCTTAAGTTCACAGTACACAAAGTATTCACCAGCAACTTTCACAATAAAACTTTTTACCATGTACATTAATGAATTCTCTCCTATAAAGTCACCCATAGCTCATGGTGCACGTATCCAAACAAGGAGCAAGCACAGAGTTCCCAGTTCCCCTCAAATTCACATCCTTGTTTATGTCTCCTCTTGTGGAAAAGCCCAAAGATTTTTAGGTCTCAGATGGTACTATGAAAACTTAAAGCTCTACACAGATTTTAAAGAAGAAATAATGAAAAGGCAGCCCAAAATTTGCCATTATTCAGCAATGACCTGTAAAATGTTGAAAATTAATACAGAAGAATTAAAGTTGAGTTAGTTTTTGTGGCAATCTTATGAAGAAGCAACTATAATAGCTTCAGACAAAGAGAATATTAATGTTTGAACTTATTCTTTTCATTTCAAAATGCATTCCTCAAACTGTTGTAAGATTTGAAAGTGAAGCAGACTTGACCGACTTCTACAGAAGATCATTTTTTTAGTGACAGTGACAGGTAATTTAACTAGGGCATTCAATATATCCTAAAGGACATTAATTGTTGAACATTGCATGTAACCGTTATGAGCTTTGCAGAAAGTACTGTTAGTGGTAATTATTAGAGAAATTTATTTTCCTAAATAAGAATGGGGAAATTTGTGTATTTAAGTACACAGATATTTTATTAAAAATATGGGTGAATCTGTTTTTTTATTTTCAAGTACATTTTCCTCCTTGTTTTTGTCTTTTCCTTTTCATTTGAAAAATAAGATGATTGACCTTTAGTGCTATCTTTTAACGTAATCTTTGCTCAACTTATGAGGTACACTTCATAAACTTCACATAAACATGTAAGGAAGCTTAATGAAGAAGGCAGGAATATAAAGAAAATAATATGCACTTTAATAAATCATGCATCCTTGTGTTATTTAAATGTTTCTTCAAGGTTGATTGAAACTTTAACCTCAGTCTCAATAAAGAAGAAAAGCTTCAAATTTGCCAGACCTTGAATTTTTACAACAGTACATTGAATTATGCAGTGATCAGTCAATTATTCATCTCTCCCAGATCGAGATGGCTGTGCTTTGAAAAGCATGCAAAAATGGGGCTACAGAATGTGATGCTGTGTCAACACATTTCACTCAGGATCGCTTACAAGACAAATTTTTGTTTCAACATTGATTCTAGCTTTCTTGATGTTTGCTTCTAATAAGGTACTTGTTACAAATCAATTTCAGTTTGCATGCTTTAGTTTCTGAATCAGGATGATGCACTGCTGCAATGACATTACTCTGTTTTCCACAGATGTCTACAACTATTTCAGAAATAGAGAAGTATGTTCTGAGAGAATCTTAACACAGACCTCTTTGGAACAAAGTTTTTTACAGCTGAAGGAAAAATTAACAAGAATGGGCAAATTTGGTAGCCTTCAGTGATGAGGTAACAGCATTGGTGGATAAGAGAAGAGCAACTGATATCATTTACCTGAACATGTGCAAATCATTTGACACTGCCCCCTGTGGCATCCTTGTCGCTAAACTGGAGAGACATGGAGTTGATGGATGGATGTCTCAGTGGACAAGGAATTGGCTGGATGATTGTAATCAAAGAGGTGTGGTCAGCAACCCAGTGTCCATATGGCTGTATGGAGAATGGATTGAGAGAAGCCCTGAGGAGAAAGACTAGGGAGTGTTGGTTGACAAAAAGCTCAGCCTGAGCCGTCAGTGTGCGCTTGCAGCCTAGAAAGCCAATTGTACCCTGGGCTGCATCAGAAGGAGCATGTCCAGCTGGAGGAAGGAAGTTATTCTGCCCCTCTATTCCACTCTTGTGAGACCCCACCTGGAGTACTGCATCCAGCTCTGGGACCACCCAACACAAGAGGGATGTGAACTTGTTGAAGGGAGTCCAGAGAAGGCCATGAAGACAATCAGAGGGCTGGAGCACCTCTTCTATGAAGACAGGCTGAGAGAGTTGGGGTTGTTCAGCCTGGAGAAGAGAAGGCTCCATGGAGATCTTAGAGAAGCTTCCCATACCTAAAGGGAGCCTACAAAAAATCTGGAGAGGGACTTTTCACAAGGACAGGTAGGGATAAGACAAGGGGGAATGGCTTTAAATTGAAAGAGGGTAGATTTAGATTAGGAAAAAATTCTTCACTATGAGGGTAGTGAGGCAATGAAACAGTTTGTCCAGTGAAGTTGTGGCTGCCCCATCTCTGGAAATGTTGAAGGCCAGGTTGGATGGGGCTTTGAGCAACCTGGGCTAGTGGAAGGTATGCCTGCCCATGGCAGTGGGGTTGGAACTAGATGATCTTTAAGGTCCCTTCTAACCCAAACCATTATATGGTTCTACTTTGAAATGATTGAGTATTAATTGCTCTGTTAGAAAATGCAATTAAAACTCTATGAGGACCTCATAACAGCCTTCCAGTACCTGAAGGGGGCCTATAAGTATACTGGGGACTCTTCATTATGGACTTTAGTGATAGGACAAGGGGTAATGGGTTAAAACTTAAACAGGGGAAGTTTTGATTGGATATAAGGAGGAAGTTATTTACTGTAGGGGTGGTGAGGCATGAGAACGGGTTGTCCAAGGAGGCTGTTAATGCTCCATCCCTGGTGGTGTTCAAGGCCAGGTTGGACAGGGCCTTGGGTGACATGGTTTAGTGTGAGGTGTCCCTGCCCATGGCAGGGGGTTGCAACTAAATGATCTTAAGGACCTTTCCAACCCTAAGCATTCTATTATTTTGTGATTCTGTTCTATAATATTTGGAGACAAATACGGGCAGTAAATATATGCCTCCAAATTATAGTTCTCTCCTGCAAGCTATGAAATTTTCAGTAAAATCTCAGACTGTCTTGCAAGAGTGTCTACTTTTCAGTCTTTGAATGTCTCTAAGGCAGGAGATCTTGCAAAAATTTTTCATCCATATTGTGCTCAAAGCATGAAATGCCACCCGACAGTCTATTTCTAAAGCTAGAAAAGTTCCTTTCTGTCATGTGCAGTGTTCTGTTGCCATATGCTAATATCCTGTCTTTCCTCTGAGCATCTTTCTGCATGGATGCTCCCTGGCCCCCATGACATGCCTCTGTGTGAACTGTAAATACACTTTTAAAATCTTGGAAAGCTTAAAAAGGTTTGATGACTGGTGCTTGCTAAGCATATTGCAAGACCTTGTAATTTAGCTGGTGTGCTCAAAAGGGACAACATATTTCACTATAATACTATGTAAGGTTGAACACTGAATGACATCTTAGACCTCCATGAATTGTGGCAGAATATGACTTTTGACCATTGCCTGAATGTTTGAAGTGTAAGTATATTTGAAACAAAAACAAACAAAAATACATAAATAAAAACAACAACAACAACAAAAAAACCCTTCATAGGATTTTTTCCCTTACTTTTCCAGAAAAGAATGATCTAAATATCTTTTTGAATATGATCAGAATATGTAAGCAGGATGTACTGAGAAATATTTTATTTAAATACCATTAAAAGTTCTTAGATTTGGTGACTGCTAATAATGGTTTTGACATTGCCAGGGTAAAGTGTTTGGGCAAGATGAATAGCTGGATAATAACTGTTATCTATCCAAACCTGTTTTGTGTGGGGCTTTTTTTTTTTTTTTTTTGTCCCCACTTGAAAGGAGTTGAGAGAATTAGCTTTTTCCATTTCTTTCAGAACAGAATAGAACAGAGCAGAATACTTAGTTGGATGGCACCTACAAAGATCACCCAGTCCAACTGCCTGCCCACTTCAGGGCTGATCAGAAGTTAAAGCATGTTATTAAAAGCATTGTCCAAATGCCTCTTAAACTCAAACAGGCATGGGACATCAACCACCTTTCTAGGAAGCCTGTTTCAGGCTTTGACTACCTTCTCTGTAAATAAATGTTTCCTAATATCTAGTCTGAACCTCCCCTGACACAGCTTTGGACCATATCAATGCTCCCTGTCATTGGATCATGATCAGCACCTCCCTCTCCACTTCTCCTTCTCAGGAAGATCTAGTGAGCACTGAGGACACCCCTCAGACTCCTTTTCTCCAAAAGAAGTAACAAGTCTTCTTTTGTTATCCTGTTCTCCAAACTAGACAAGCTCAAAATCCTCAGCTGCTTCACATAGGACATGAATTCCAGGCACTTCACCAAATTCCATGCCTTCCTGCAGATGCATTCAAGTACCATAACAATTTGGGGCCCAGAAGTGCACCCAGTACTCAAGGTAAGGCTGCACCAATGCTGAATACAGTCTTTCAGCTGGCTGGTTTTGCTGTGTTTGATGCATCCCAGGATGAGGTTTGGCCTCTTGGCTGACAGGGCACACTGCTGACTCCCACTGATCCTGCTGTCAGCCAACACTCCTATATCCCTTTCTGCAGGGCAGCTGCATAATCCAGCCCAGGATTTGTCACCTTGGTTTACACTGTTTTTTCTAGCTAGGTTAATTCATGTCAGTTACGTGGGGTAATGCACTTTTCAACACAGTAAACAATTGCAGAAGGGGAGGGATCCTGTGCCTGTAAGCAAAAAAGTGAAGACCATAATTCCTTTTTATGGGTGAAAAAAAAATGAAGTTGTTCTGGAAAATATTTGGAAAAGTATGATAACTTTATATGTAAAGGACCTGTATCATGCTTCATGAAAGGTCTGCGAAACAGTTACAGTATGAAGTTATATAATACTATTTTTCCACAATTGACACATAAATAGAACAATTAAAAGCAATTAAAAAAATCTTTTCTCCTTTACTTTCCTTACAGCTCTGAACTTAAACAAAAGGTCTAGTGATTTCTTCTGTTGACATTTCCTGGATTTATTTCTCAATAATGACACTTTTGGGAGCAATTCTATAGGGAACGAGATTGATCACCCATCACTGCTGCTGATGTGCTGTTTAACCAAGCTGGTGAACCATAAACTGTCATCAGAGAGGGTATAAGACTAACAGCGTGTATCATGCGGCTTACTCTCCTGTGCACCTGACGATGATAATTCTCTTAGTCCATTAGACAGAACAAGGACCTGTTAAGCAAAGTATTGCAGTGGTACACTTCGCACGACCCAAAAAAGAAACCAAATCCTCCTAGATGGGCTAAGTGGTGACATAAACTGAAGCCATAGGTCATGGAGCAAGAAGTCTAGTGTTTCATGCCTTAATAGGACTTTGACATACAGACAGGATTTCTGAAGGTGAAGCTTTCTTTTGTAGTAGTAAATATGCTCTAAAAAGGGGTAAGCATAGCTAGTTCTTTTGAGCAGTGAAGAATACTTGTTCCAAAATCATGTCATTGTAAATGTTTTTTTTTCAAAGAAATAGGAAAATAAAACCCCAACAATAACAATTTCAAGGATTAAGCAATGTTTATATTTTTAGTTATTGTTACATATTATGTACCTGGTGCTTTAATGTTGCCATCTGAATAAACATGATTAAAAAAGTTATGATTACTAGATAAAGTGTATGATACAAGGCCTCAGACCTATGAAACTTTAAGGACAAAACCTCAAGGGATGTGCACAGATTGATGAAGATGTATATAACCTGGTGATTGACATTTACATTCCTTTTTTAACTTGCATGCATAATTCTTACTACTGACTTCAGTGGAAATAGTCACATTTCCTCCTTTCATGCTTCGGGTTTTCTCTTCTTTCATGCAATTAGTTTTTGGAAGATCAAAGCTTAAATTTGTCCTGGTTCTTCTACCTTGAGTTGCTGAAGTCTGGTGTTTTGGTGTTTTGTGGGTTGTTTTTGTGATTTTTTTTTTTGCAATTTTGTGTGTGTGTGTGTGTGTGTGTGTGTGTGTGTTTGTTGTTGGCTTTTTCCCTGGGCAGCTCACTCACAAGATCTAGCTAGGAGTATTCAAGAAATAAGGAATATGTAGGGGGTTTTGCTTCAGGTTAGTACTTCTGACTGAGTTGCAAATGCTCCCAGATACTGTGAAGGGCTCTCAAACTAGCTGAAATGCCTGCCCCAATTCATACTATAGCTGTACCTTCTAGGAACCCCTTATTCCAGCTAAAACTTCCTTTAGGGCTCTGAAGGTGGCCTTCTTTTCTTTTTGTTCCCCCACTCCACGATCTTGAGTAATTGCCTACAAATATACATGCAAACACTGAATATAAGTAGAAATTCTCTTTTTCACTACAGACCTTTTTGTACAGAATTTATCTGACCAAATATTTTACATTTGCAACATGAGACATCAATAACTAAAGAAGTAGTTAATGGGGAAAACTGACTCTTCCAGGGCATAATTCATCTCACCCTTACGGTGGAATTTTTAACAAGTGAGATAATGTAAAATTACCTATTATTCATTTAGAAGGCATATAGGAATCATCTCACAGTTAGAGTATCTATCCTATATAGTAACTATAACTGTCTGTGCCCAAATCCTATCAGACAAATCCCATACCTTCTGTGGAAACTAAAGCCTTTTCAGGTGTAAGCCTAAGGTCAGTACAGCTAAAGCAGAAAGTCTGCCCCTTCCTCTGAGCAACTTATTGTCTATTGATCAGTCCAATAACGGTTTGCGACATTTACTGAATATTGGCTTGTATTTCCCAGTATTTCTCCATCTGTATCTATACTATAGCCTCTTTTTTAACTGCAAGCACACAGTCAGTAAAGGCTCCTTCAGTGGAGAGTCCCTAGCACACAAGAACTTGTAGGACCTGTGAAAGTAATTAGTCTGGAAGCAATAACAATAATGAAATAATAACAACAGTAATACTAATAACATGTAAAAATGCAAGCAAACAAGAGATTTAACTGGGGAAAATAACTTTGAAGAGACTGTTTTCTATGTGCGTTGTCTACTAAGAATTCGCACAGGTATAATAGCATTGGGAAGCGTCAAAAAGAAAGTTAAACAATTGCCCTAAAATTAAGCAATACTCTCACGACATTAAGAGGTAGGAAAATTATGTACCGATTCCAGCAATCATCAGAATAATCATCAGAGCTCCGAGGACACTACCAGATCTCGTTGCCCCTGAACATCCTCTCCAGGACTCCTCCCACCCTGCCCATGGCCAAGGACCCCATTTCAGTCCCCCAGTATCTCACCACAGTGATGCCACAATAGGACTGGGTCTCCAACTCCCTACACGTGTCCTCTTCCTGGCCATGGCCCCACCAAGTTGCACCTAATCAGGGACGCATGACCCAGCCCAGCCTCAACCCATCTCTGTGGAGAAGCCTGATGTTTGGGGCTGAGGCTGCCCTGCTGTCCTCTGACTGCTTTGCTCCTGGCTAGGGAGTGGGATGGGTCCTGAGTGGCAGGCTGCCCTCATGGGCCCCATGGGGAAACTCCCAGCTTCTAACACCAGTAGTGCCCTGACAATCTGGGACATAATTCATCCTTCAATTGAATGTTATGTACATACCTCATCTTCAGGTATTTGGTAATTCTTACGCACAAGGAATAGAAAGATTTTTTTCTCACTGGTAAAAAAGCTCACATTTTCAGAAAACAGGACAGTCATGAAGAAAAGCAATATCTACTGGCTCTTACCCTTTCATTACAGACAATGTGACTCTATTTACTAATTTTTCAGGTAAGAATATATTAAAATTGTTACTCATTATGATATGACAGATTTTGTTGTTGTTGTTGTTTGTTTGTTTGTTTGTTTGTTTTAAATAAACTCATAAATTAGCAAACATAAAAGCAAACAAAGCACTCTTCCCTCTCTTCGCAAGTCTGAAAATTAGAATCTGGTCATGGTAGGGTAGCCTTTCGTGTTTTAAAGGAATGCTTTTCTGGGTCTTTTACATACCATGGAGTCCATAGATTTTTATAAAAACACTTAGCTGAACAGAGCCACCTAACATCATTAGGGATGTCCAAAGGTTTCTGAGCTCTCAGCACAAGGCTGGCAGATGTAACAGTAAAACCATGGGAGACCAGTGCCCTTCTGCATTGGAAGCTGAAGGCCAGAAAAAGAAACCTAAATTGTGTTTTACCTCAAACTAGAGTCCAGCCTTTAGCCAAGTTAATTAAATTGGGTTTAGTTTGGGGTTTTGTTGTTGTTGTTTTATTGGCTTTTTGTTTGTGTGTTTTGTTTTGGTTTTGGTTTTGGTTTTGTTGTTGTTTGGTTTGTTGTTTTTTTTTTTTCCTTAAAGTTTTAGTTCCTCTTGTCACTTGAAATAAAATTGCAGGGGTTTTCTTCTTTGATCTACTTGTCTTGTTTACTTGAATGAAATCTTGAATACTGTATATTTTGTCTCTCTTTTTATTTCACCCTAGAAATTACAGAGGGTTCATGCTAACTGAGCAGCCAACTTAATTGGCCAACTATTACTGATGGAAGAGATAGGTCCCTTCAACTAACAATTTGGAGCAGAAACATTCGCACTAAAGGACATTTTCTCTGTTTACTAAAGAAGGAGCAAAGGAATCATAGACTCATATAATGGTTTGGGTTAGAAGGGACCTTAAAGATCATCTAGTTCCAACCCCACTGCCATGGGCATACCTTCCACTAGCCCAGGTTGCTCAAAGCCCCATCCAACCTGGCCTTCAACATTTCCAGAGATGGGGCAGCTACAACTTCACTGGACAAACTGTTTCATTGCCTCACCACTCTCATAGTGAAGAATTTTTTCCTAACCTAAATCTACCCTCTTTCGGTTTAAAGCCATTCCCCCTTGTCTTATCCCTACCTGTCCTTGTAAAAAGTCCCTCTCCAGATTTTTTGTAGGCTCCCTTTAGGTATGGGAAGCTTCTCTAAGATCTCCATGGAGCCTTCTCTTCTCCAGGCTGAACAACCCCAACTCTGTCTTCTGATGCAGCCCAGGGTACAGTTGGCTTTCTAGGCTGCAAGCTCACACTGCCGGCTCAGGTTGAGCTTCTTGTCAACCAACACCCCTGAGTCTTTCTCCTCAGGGCTGCTCTCAATCTATTCTCTGCCCAGGCTGTAGTTCTGCCTGGGGTTGCCTCAACCCAGGTGCAGGACCTTGCACTTGGTCTTGTTGAAGTTCATGAGTTCGGCATTGGCCCACCTCTTAAGCATGTCAAGTTCCCTCTGGATGGCATTCCTTCCTTCTAGCATGTCGACTGCACCACACAGTTTGGTGTTATCAGCAAACTTGCTGATGACTTGATCACTTGATCCCACTCTCCATGGCACCGACAAGGAATAATAAAAAGAAACTGAAGTAATAAGTATTAGAAGAAACTGAAGGAGCAAGCTTTAAGAAAGATTAAACTAACATAACTAGAACATAACTAATGTCACAAGTATATATTTCCTTGATCATTGGAAACTTGAGGCAGTTTGGAGTATAAGAATTTCTCTATTAAAATACAACATCCAACAGTTTTATAAAGGTAGTTTTATGAGACATATATTTTTCCCTGACATTTATTATTCTGTATTCTTTCTTCCAGAATTAGTGATGAAAAGTATTCACCAGTCACACGCATGATTTTGACAAAGAATAAACTCTATCGCAACAATTCTAGATTCCTGGAACTAAACAAAGCTTCTTTAAAGTTTATGCTATACAAATATTTCTCAATATGCTTCTTGTCATGTGCCAACACTTCACAGAATCATCTATAGAAACCAAGTAACTATACATATATATATATGATATTGCCTGTTAATTGCAATTAAATTGCAACCTTTTAAGGGCAGTCAGTGATGCAGTGAGGTGTAAAATTTAGGAGATTCATGAACAACCACTGATATAGAGCTTTTGGGTTTGAGCTGCAGCTTTTTTACCTGTCTTCTTTTAAACTGTAGGTTAAACCGATGGTAAATATTTTAACAAGTCAATATATATATATATATATATATATATAGCTACATTTCATTACTATTATTATTGTTGCAATCCTTCAAGTCATCAAACTCTAGGTCTTTAAGTCAAATGGATTAAGGTCTGGTTTTATACCATCCAAAATTAAAAGGTAAGGTAAGAGCTGGACAAAATGATAAGTAAAAAGAATTGCCTATATTCACAAAATGTGCTAGCACTAAAAAAAAAGTTTTCTACTGATTTTTGAAGCTATTAGACTACTTCATCAAAGAGTAAAGTAGAAACTAATATTATGTTCTTCAGTCAACTGAAAGCGATGAAGGTAATTTTTTTACATTTATGTATTTATACCCAAGTTTTTTGATTAAGAAGGCCATGCTCCAGTTTTGTCAGAACAGGTCTATACTTCTTGTAACAATGTATGAAATACACACATGCACACTGAATTATGTTTCCCTACATACTTTGGGAATTTTTTTTTGTTTAATTCTTAGAACAATTCCTATTCAACATCAGCACACTTGGGAGATACACTGAAAGCCTCTACAGAGGATA
The DNA here is from genome assembly GCF_033783945.1 of Neopsephotus bourkii. NCBI lineage: Eukaryota > Metazoa > Chordata > Aves > Psittaciformes > Psittacidae > Neopsephotus > Neopsephotus bourkii. The sequence goes on along the minus strand of NW_026901872.1, from coordinate 3,602,637 downwards.
ATTTTATATGATATGGGTTGTTCTTTCATCTGACGAACCTTCATATAACTGTAACATTAAACCCCCTAACATCCCGCAGTAAGACGATCAAAATAGTTTTTGGCTTTTCTGGTGACACTTTAAGGAATTCAGTTTTAATCAAAATAAACACTCACCAATGATGTTGTTCACAGGGAGGAACTGGGGAAAACTGTAGCAGATTTTTTTTTTTTTTAATAACAACTTTAGTGTTTTCCTGTAAGTAACACATTAAAATTTGAAAGAAACTGTGCTGTTTCTAGATGTGGTCCTCTTCAGAAAAGCAAGAAAATTATAAAGATCACAGTTCAGATTTACAGCCACTTTAGGGCAACTTCAGCAGGAAATTACAGGACTGAAAGTAATATTATGATCACAAACAGATACAAGTGATTTTTAAATGCTCATGAACTGGTGAAAAATACCTTCACACTCAGACACAGTTGCAACAGAGAGTATTACTGCAAAATTAGCACCAATCTTCACTGGACCATTCAGTGTCACCAAGTATTCATCAGATGTGAATTACACTCTGAACAAATTGCCTGAAGGAACAGATACAGGGATTTTCATGTTCTAAACGTGCTTTCCTATTAGTATCAAAATAGTCCATTGGAGGATATCTCAACCCCTGAAGACGCACAATGAACAAAAATGCTATAATACTCAACCATTATTCCAAAGTACAGTCTTTAAAAATGAAAGATAATATACAGTAGGCCTGACTCCCTATTCCCTTAGACTCCATTATAATCACCCTTATGATGAGCCACACCTCATTATAATAACAGCCAAATTGCTTGGCTCCCAAGGGCAGACTAACAGTCAGGGTGGATTGTACTTATACTCAAAATAACCAGGAATAATCAAGATGAGTCTCTCACTTTGACAATGTATGACCACTTTTGCATAACTAATTCTGTTCTGACAGGAAAAATGCTATAGATTAAGCAAAAAGAATTAATCTGGCTAATATTGATTGCATGCATAACAGTGAGTAATGTGTCATCATATTTATTGCAGTTACAATAAGATCTATTTTCTAGACTAAAAAGTTAATTCTTTAAAATGGAACTTAAAATCCTGTATATCATCTGCATAAATCTTGCTTATTTCTGCACTGAAAGGATATGATATTATTTTTGTTCATTTTAACTGGGGTCAATGACAAGTATTGCTTATTAATTAAAGGATCAAATCATGAAGGGTGTTGGCTGACAGTGAACTCAGTGCAAGGATGTCAGTTTACACCTAGTGAAGATTTGCTTCATGGCATTTTATACCTTCAAAGTAGTAGTAATAACATTCAAGATGTTTGCAATGAAACCCAAAACCATGTGAAACTCTTATGGTATTATGCTTCACTACAAATACCAAACATAAATGAGGTTCATCAAAAGGTTTGGTAAGGTTCATGAACTTAAGACTGTCTTTGAATTAACATTGTTTTGTACTGAAGCTGTAAGAAATGTTCTTAGTTTATAAAAAAAAAAAACAAATAGAGGAAACACTGAAGGTTCATATCAGTTTTCCCTTCATACTTTGATAGGCCAGTTGTTAAGTCACGTGAGTACTTCACTTGCAGGATGATTTCACTGTGTATAATTCTGAGAGGAAATAAATCCATAATCACTGAAGAGAAAAATAAAATAAAATAAAATAAAATAAAATAAAATAAAATAAAATAAAGTAAAATAAAATAAAATAAAATAAAAGTAAAAAGAATCCAGATACCTTATACAAATTTAATGTTTATTTGCATCAAATTTCCATCAAATTTTCATCAGGCACACTTCAAAAGTAGTTTTCAAAACAGCTGAGCTAACCTATATTGACCATGGTTTCCTTAGTATCTTCTTAAGCTTGCCCCCAAGCCTGCACTTTTCTGCAAGGCACAATCTTCATGGAAAATTAATATTTTCAGTCAACCATTTGTACAACATTTTCCAGGGAGTCTCCTTCAACTAGTTTCCAGTGAAAAGTGAACAGCTGCAATTTTACCTGTAAAACTATTCACTTATGTATTTAAACAAATAAGCCTATAAATCCATTTCACTTCATGATTATCTGTAACAGAGAATGAAAATTGAAATGAGGCCAGTTAGGAAAACACTGCAAAGAAAAAGTTGAACAACTCTGAACAAAGTAAGCTTGAATTTAAAGAAAGATATATATATGGCAACCCTACAGAGCATGACAAGGAGTTAAATCAATACAAGAACAAATATGCTCTTTATTCTAACTAATTATACTTTTATAAGATGTTTGGCATCTATGAGTATTGTTATTTATAAATAGTTTAAAAACACCTACTATATTGATTCAGAGTGGTGATTGATTGACATGGTTTGAGTATAGTGTAATTACTGTATCCATGATATGATTTAAAATGTACTGAAAGAAAATTAATCTTGTATGTGGGATATATAAGTCTTGTAAGTAGCCACCTTAATGCAAAAAAATGCTTAGAGATCTTTGTTATAGCTAACTTGCTTTCTTGTAGGAAGATGTATACATTACATATTGTGACTCTTTTACATGGCAAATCTGTTCTGCATCATAAATAAATAGGTAGCAACTAGAAGAATTATTTTTTTTTTGTTATTTATTTGTTTGTTTGTTTAAGACAATGTTTGAGTTCCTAGTGGCTTGAAATGTTCTGAAAGATCAGTTTGGTTGTGGGGTTTTTTTGTTTGTTTTGGTTTGGTTTTGTTCTTTTTGATAACACAACAAGGAAAGTATGATAGATGTAAGCTACCTGGAGAAGAATGGCTTACGAAGTGGTTTTAAATGGGATAAGAGTCAGGGTATGAGAAAAGTGGGATGAGTGCAGTGAAAAGTAAAAAAAAAAAGAAAAAATATAATTAGAGTCAATGTTGCAGCCATTCACAGGAAAATTATTTTGGAAAAAAAACACAACCCACAGGAAGTGGTCTAAGCTGTACTGTAGTTAACAGTAACACGATACGGCTCAAAAGAGACTTGACCCATAAATTACACTTTTTTTTCTAGCCAAAGGCTTGTGAGTTCTTGTGAGTGCTCCTGCTGTACAACTTCTTTCTGTAGAAGTTGTGCAGCAGGAGCAACAGAAACCTTATGAGTTTTCTTCCATCAGGAAAGAAGTATGGCATAACGGTTCTTTGCTTCTCAGTGTAACTTTGTTCCTTGGGTTCTGAAAGGAAACAGAATTTATCTTTGGGTTGGCTGGATCAGGGTTTGGAATGGAAGCTGTGGGCATCACGTTCAGTGTCAGCTCAGGGTTTAGACAGGCTTGTGAAAAGGAAAGGGAGGTGGAGGGAGATTACTCTTGGCAAGATCAGTTTCACTCATTTTCATCACCAAAATGACTTTGAGCTTAGAAACGAAAGTGTATATGCATGTGCATGTGTGTGTGTGTCTGAGTATTACAGCAGATGGAAAAGATAGAAGTCAAAAGGTAAATCGCACTTCCTACTACACTCTTTTTTTAATCATCTGCAATCTCACAATGCAATCAGCAGTATTCACACATAGCTACAATCACACACAGAAGACAGAGGGCTGAAGACTGGTAATAAAGTCTTAAAGGAAATAATGAAAGGGTAGTAAAAAAGTCTCTTTACTATCTGATATCCACTTTGGTTTGGAGGGCTCATTAAGACTATAAGTTATGGATAAAACCAATTGTAGAATTCATCCAAAAAGTTCTAAAAGTTTCTTTATACAGAGATGATTTGTTATCTAATTTTCTAGATGTCAACAATGACAGGAGTTTTAATCTGAAAATCACAGCTTTCATGATCTCTTAAGTGTGAATCAGAGGCCCAACTTTACACACTACCTCAGACCTTGGGACCTTGAACCAGGACTGAAGCAAAGTTAAGAACTACAGTCCATTGTTTTGAAATAGAGGTGAGAAAACACTGTGTGATAAATGAATTCAGTAGGTAAAACCAAAAGCCCAAGGGGAAAAAAAAAAAATCTCTAATTGTTACCTTATTGTTATTTACATTCAAATAAAAAAAACTATTAATTTACTGTACTAACATACTCACTTTGGAAGCCCTTGCCTGAACTCATCATAGTGGCCTTTATATTTAGAGGTTAGCATGATTTTAAAGAGATTGTTTCAATGTGACCTTTGCTTTCTATAGATATCAGGCCTCTTTTTACACTCTTTAAAAAACCAGAAAAGGCTTACTGCTTGATTGGCTTCTGAAAAATCAGTACAGGAGACTGAATTAGCTTCTTTTAAAAATCACAAGAACAGAATAGTTAATAAACTCTTAATGCAGAATTTTGTTGATAATGCTTTGAATAAACACCCAATGCTAAGCTGCTAAGTTCTCACATACCTGGTTAAACTGTCAAGAAAGCTCTCACTTTAAATTTAAACTTAAAAAATTTGAAAGTGACCAAATTTGTTTGTCAAGGGACAACAGCACAAATCCAACACTTCCAATGACATAATGCCATTTTAGAGCTATTTTTCTGAATGGATCTTTTTTGTTGTGATGATAATATCTCACAATGTTATTCTTCTTTATTATATATCCCCCTAAAGGAATTAACATTTTATGAGAAAGCCAGAAGAATGATTTGCTGTCCCATCAGATAAATTCACATCCAGATCATGAGCACCATGCGTTCAGCAAATGAGGATGTTGGAGATGTGAGTGAGTGAAGTTGCAGCTCTCCTACTCATTCTCTTCATCTTTTTAACTCTCCACCATCCTCAGTTATTTTAAAGATTGCCTGAAGTGTTCATTCATGTCAAGGCATGTTATTTACTTTCCATTATGGACATGACATTGCATGACTCCATTAGAAATTGAGAGAAACATATTGCCTTCCAAAGTCTAAGTATTGCCCCATTATCTATGAATAGAAAAGAGTGCTGGCACTAGATGGCAACTACTTACAACAGATATTCTAAACATTATGGACAAAGTTTCATTTTTGATAATGTACCAGAGAAAGATAAAATGCATCAAAAATACTCTACTGAACAAATTTGTCATCCACATTGTCAGCCCATCAAGATTAGTCATATAATTCATAGGCTGATTATATGGAAGTCAGAGAAACAGACAGCAAAATATTTTCTAGTGTCTATGAGTTGTAGAGTTAATCGATATTGTACCTAGTTAATCTCTAAGTGTTACAGCTACTAACCAAACCTTCAGAATTTTAACTTAAATAAATAGGAACAAAAAAACCCCTAGCTATTCATTCAGCATCTGATTCTGTAGATTAACAAGTAGCTAAGAGAAAGACTGCTCATTATTTTTTATAGAAAGCAGAAATAATGTATTTTAATCCAGTGGAAAAAAAACTGCTTAAGGCGTTTTTATGGAGAGTGGTACATTAAAACAGTATCGGGGGGGGGGGGGGGGGAATGGGAATATACATAGTTTCAAGAGCCTCTAAACTGCCATTTGACTTCCTAACCTACACTCCTTGATACAATGAAACTGTAAAAAGAGTGTCTATAATATGTACAGCCAGTATATGTAAACAGAGAAAAAAACAAAATCTTAGAATATAAAGATAGTTATGTCTGTGAGCGTGTTATATCTGAACTAGAAAATTTTCAGTTTGTGGTCATTACTCATTACTGATGAGAAAATAGAAACTCTTTCCATAAAGACAGTTCAGTAGCCTTCCACATGCTTCTACAGCTTCGAATGCGAAGGAACAAAAAGTTCATGATTCTCATGAGATTGACCATTTAGGTATCTAAGAAAGTAGTCTTAGTTGACTAAATTAACTATATAGCCAAAGGAGAAAAGGGTGACTTTGCTAGTCTTAGAGAAAGACCAAGGCCACCTATATTTACAGAACTGAGTTAAGCAACCAAGATTTTCCTCTAGAGTATTTAATAAACACTTTTCTGTAACAATAGGGAATTTATTTTTGGAAGAATGATTTAACCGGTGAAAGTTAGACTCTTATGGCACATGAACTGAAGTTCACTCTTCATAGTTATGTTACTTCTACATTGTGTTGTAAAATATTCTTTTACTTCTTGGGCAGAGAACAGATTCAGAGCAGTCCTGTGGAGAAGGACTCGGGGGTGCTGATCGATGAGAAAACGAACATGAGCCGGCTTCAGTGTCTGCTTGCAGCCCAGAAAGCCAACTGTATCCTAGGCTGCATCAAAAGGAGCGTGACCAGCAGGTGAAAGGAGGTGATATTGCCCCTCTACTCTGCTCTCATGAAAACTTACTTGGAGTATTGTGTGCAGTTCTGGTGTCCTCGACATAAAAAGGACATGAAACTGTTGGAACAAGTCCAGAGGAGGGCCATGAGTATAATTAGAGGACTGGAGCACCTCCTGTATGAAGGCAGGCAGAGAAAGTTGGGGCTGTTCAGCCTGGAGAAGAGAAGGCCGCATGGAGACCTCATAGCAGCCTTCCAGTATCTGGAGGGGGCCTATAGGGATGCTGGGGAGGGATCTTCATGAGGGTCTGTAGTAATAGGACAAAGGGTAACGGGTTAAAACTTAAACAGGGGAAGTTTAGATTGGATATAAGGAAGAAATTCTTTACTGTTAGGGTGGTGAGGCACTGGAATGGGTTGCCCAGGGACATTGTGAATGCTCCATCCCTGGCAGTGTTCAAGGCCAGGTTGGACGAGGCCTTGGGTCATATGGTTTAGTGTGAGGTGTTCCTGCCTATAGCAGGGGGGTTGGAACTAGATGATCTTAAGGTCCTTTTCAACCCTAACTATTCTATGATTCTATAGAAAAGTGAAAAATCATGACAAACATAGGGTATAGCTATAATGTGAACTTATTTTTAAATCTCAAAACATTTAACTTTAAAAAAAACCCCACGTTAAAAATATTGAGTTCTTCCAACTGTCCCAGTCTTCAAAGAAACAAAGAAAAAGGTCAGATGCTGTTTCATTCTACCTCAGTATTGTGCCCTTCAGATTCTGCACTGCAGATACACATAAACATTCTTGATTATCATAATCAACATAAAGAAAACAGCAAGTCAAACCTTTGCTTCCCAAATATAAACAAAGTGGTTTGATTAGCAAATGATTTATTCTTTTGAGGTGTGTATTTTGTTCATTGGCTATAAATAGGTCTAAAAAAATGTAGCTCAAATCTCACTTTTAGCTATCCTAATTTCGGGATAATAAATTTCGTAGTCTGTCTCCAGAGCTGATCTATGCAAATTGTACGGAATTGCAATTAAGTTGTAACAAATGATTATACAAAACAGTGAGAATTCAATAAATTCAAAGCACGTCTCTGCATCGCTGGTCAAAACACCTACAAGGAAACTCAATAACCTGCTGCCAAACACAAGTGAAATTCCAGAGGTTCTTTGATCCTGTATCTCAAAATGTTGTGGTTTTTTTTAAACCTGCAAATACTCAGTATTCAGGTCAGTTTAGATGTTACTGCAACTGGTGTATCAAAACTAACTCTTAATTAAATCCATAGAATGATCAAACAGAAGTCAAGAAGGAATAAGCATAAGAACCTCTGAAGCCAAAATAAGAATAGAAATAATTAGTCAGAAAGAGTTTCTTGCACAACTAACAGTACAAAGAAATAATCAGAAAGAATAGCAATACGAAGACTTATAAGCATATGTCCTCACATTTCCAAAATTAACGCAGGCAAAGCTGCCGTGGTGCCAAATTCTGCAAAATATTTATTATTTAGTTTTGTCTTCCCATTTTATAATTCATTCACAATTAAATAAGTTGTAATTACAATTCAGATACTGGAAAATACATTCTATGGTGTTAACAATTGATAGATTTGTAAACAAAAGCAGCTGGACTGGCATTTCTTCAAGGAAATATTTATATGCCAACAGTTTATCAAATTGAAAGTCTGAAGATAAATCTACACATGGGCATTATGTTAATGACGACTGCAATGATGATTCATATTCTTAGTTGTAGCTGCTTTGTACTGCTATAGCTGTAAAAGAATAAAACCTGGAAGGAAAAAGGATAAGGAGGCAGGCCTAGGGTTTTACTCCCCTGCCTCCTTTCAAGGTTAGAACATTTGTTACATTATAGTGGAAATAATGATTAACAATAGAGCCATTGTCCAAGATTCTTTCACCTCTAGAGGCCAGATTTCTGAAGGCATGTAACTAATGTAGGATGCAACTAAGCACTTCATGGGATTTTACAAAAGCACAAGAACCGACTGAAATTTTAAATGGATATCCTTGCAGCTTGAAAATCCCAGTACATAACAAACCCTATCTTTCACAAACTAAGTATTCATGTGTTTATTAAACCTTACTGCTTCAACACCAGAAAAAAAATTTTAGTAACTGCTTAAAAAAATGCTACATGCTTGATTCCTAAGCATAGGGTCCATTTGCACACTGTTACCCAGTTCTTGGGATTTCAAGGGGATCACACATTACTGAATAGCATGGATGTGTTGGAAGTGACTGATACGTAACTATAACTCTTACCAGAGTATGTCAAGAATTCAAAACAGGAATCCTGACTTCAGTACATGTATTTGGATGCAAACACATACACACACACAAGAATAAATGAATTAAAAAAACTAGAAAGACATGAATAATAGTAATAATAATAAATAAAATCTCAAAACAGGAGGGTGCATAAACTTAGGTAATTAAGACTTTTGCTCATTTCGGGAGAAAATCAGGAGAAAGAGGCACTTCCCAAGGAAAATTTAACTCATCACTTAATTCTACATCAGTAATTCACTTTCTGGAGGATCTTGCTTTTAAGGAGAGTTAGGAGTATCTGAAAAGAAATCTCAAGTTGGATGATCCCATTCCTTACTGAGAGTGCAAGATCCCTTCACTGCTCATGCAAATCCTTGCTAGTTTCACTGAAAGGAGCATGAATTAGGAGCATGCCCACCTAGTAGAAAGATTCAGCCTTAGTCTACCTTTATTAGAGACAGTGAAAGTCACTTATTTCAAAGACAATTTGGTAGGCATGACTCTTTCTTCCCTTCCTCTCCTAGATAAAGCATTCTTCAGGTGAATAGGTGAATAATTGGGGCAGATGGTGGAATAGAAGTCTAGAAATATGAAAGTACAATTCACACTGGCAGCAAGTGCAGACAAACTAGACCTAAGCAATGCCAATTTGAATGTGACAGGTGGTTAGGAGTGGTGTGTATGGTAAGACTGAGAAGTTGTGTGGGGGTTATATGCAAAGCAAGAGATATACTGTAAATTAAATGTAATCATTAAGGTTAAGGAACTGTGTGTCCAAACAGCATAATGCAATCTTTCTATGTTATACTCCCTCACCCTACAAAGTGGAGTTAGGTTTTCACAAACTACATTTTGGGGTTGACACATACTAGCTGCTGCACCATCCTCTGAATTTTCTGCAGCAGATCTAGTTGGCATGGGCTGCCACTTGCCCGGGGACCATTCTAACAACACAGCAGCATGAATGGTCACATGCCCATAACTTGGAAACTGCAGACTTTATTCCATTTTCTGTTGTAACAGCCTAAAAGAATAATCCCAGGCTTTTTGTCCCCTCCCCCTTTCTTTTTTTTTTTTTTTTTTTTTTTGGGGGGGGGGGGGGGGGGGGGGGAAGGAGGTGTGGGGTGGTGAGGGATTGTTTTGTGGTTTGTTTTGGGCTTGGGGTTTTTTTGACTGTGTTAAGATCAAAGGAGAACCATATTATACAATCCTTGCCACATCCTAGCATGTCCTACTGTGTACATACAGTCTGATTGCCTTGCATAAATAATGCACACTTTTCATGGCCTGGAAAACTCTAGTTAATTGAATATATAAAGGACAGCAGTTTTGCACATGCTAAATAAAATCAGTATATTCTGGATGTACTAGATATAAGCAAAGTCTTGTGCATGTAACCCTTTTGTTTCTTGGTGTTGGATTTAATGCATACATGCAGAAGAACTACAGGGGATGTATGGCTAGGAGGTAAAGCAGTAACTCAGAAAAAACAGAATAGGATAAGCTGCGACTGCTGCTAAAGTGCTTCATACAGTCCTTGATAGCTTCTGTTCTGCCTTTGAGAAGTAAGCCGACAGAAATATTTTGTCGGCCAAGTAAATGCTTCTGTTGAGCTCTCTATGGTCTGAAGACTGAGAACCCCTGGTTATTACACTGCTAAAGTCTAATCAAATATGAGAAACCACATAAGGGTTTTTTTAATGTGTAGTTTCAAAATTATACCAGGTAGGAAAAAAAAAAAAACAAACAAAAAACCCCAAAACCCAAACAAACAAACAATCAAACAAACAAAAAAAAATGCATTAGAAGAGTGTCATTGAGTTAAAAGAGCAAAATGGAAAACTCGTGGAACCTGAGCACTTCTATTTTTACCTGTTAAACTATTAAACTTCCTTATATATAATAATAGAAGAACGGGATGAAAATCAAAGAAGAAAGAAGCTCTTTTTACCCTGAATGGAACAATATTTAAGAAAAATATAACATTTAACACAGAAAACTCTTCACAGTGCACAAAAGCAAACTGCAGTTTTCAAAGATGTCCCTTGGTACTAATGTTCTTGTTTGCTAGAAGCTCATTTGCCATGGTCAAATGCTTGCTGATTCAAATAAAAGCACCTCACTAACAATTCGCACAATAATTTAAATTGAACTTGGCCAGCTTAGATTAGAAATTACTTAAATTGAAAAAGGAATAAACCTTGCTTAAAATACAGTTTGCTCTTTCTGCCCCAAATTAAACACAACGAAACGATATAGCAGCACTCTCTTTAATGACCACCACTTAGAAGAATATGCATCATTTATTAAAAGGATGAAGTATTTTTAAACTTGAATATAACATACAACTACAGACTATTAGAAAAATGGATTGTACAACTCATCTACCCATGCTAGTACAATGGGAGGCTCCAGGATCAGTAGGAGTCCTAAGGTAAGTGGCTGCTATTGTTCTCACAATAAAATACACTATTCATACAATCCCAAATACAATTTTTTGTATGCTGATAGTGGCTTAGTAAATTAAAAGGAAAAGCACTATCATTATTATCACTATCTGTCCCCACTCAAGTAACATCTGGCAGGGGAAAAAAAAAAAAAAAAACCGCCAAAAAAGAAGTAAAAACTCTTTTGAATCAATATTGTATTGGTCAATTTGAGCATAGTTTATACAAAGAAGATGAAGTACGGCAAAGCACAATATTCCTGATGCCATGTATATGCCACTTTATTAGGTGTGTTCTCAGTCCCCTCATGGTCTGTTCAAAAGCCTCAGTCAAGACAAAGCCCCACTTACCAGCTCTGAATTATCAGCTACACTTGAAACCCGAACCTCAGCAGGGTTTCTTTGACCTTTTGGAGGCAATGCATGGCAGAGACCAGCAACTCCATTCACTGAGTGAGTTTCCATTGCTGATGGCTGTGATTCAAGGAGGGAAGAATCACAGTATGACATGATGCAATCTGTTACAGTTCTAGGACTGCATGATGTTACAATGCATTACCAGCATTGAAGTTTCCACCATTTGCCAGTCCTAGGCTTGTACAGAGCACCATTTGCTGAGGGACCAACAGCAAGTGACAAAATCTAGAGCATGTCCTTTTGCATGACTAAGCTCCACCAGGAAAAGCAACTGCTTTAGGAGATTGAGAGCACCCCACAAGAACAGATTCAAGGCAAATTCAAGCTACAGAAGCTCCTTTTTTTTCATGTAAAATTGCTAATGTAGACACACCTCTAGCGTGCTCTTAAGAGACAGGAGCTACAGGAAACTATGTTTGTCCACTTCTCAAAATAAGTGGTAGGAACAGCTTCACAAGGAAACATGAGGTGGGCAGTTCAGGTTATTTCCTACTCTTGTTGGGTTCACACCCTCTCTCTTCTGTACCAATAGAGTGCTAACACTGGATAGCTACATCTTGATTTACATTGGGATGAAGGAACAGGAGTAAAAAGAGAACAAGAAAACCACACTATTCAGCCTAGTAGTAGGGCATATGGGCTATGGACTCTTGGTTTGTGGAAATGGTTATGACTGGCAGCTGAGTATTTCCTTGTTTTCAACGATACTGCTTGGTTATATGGTGAGATTTCTTAGCACATTACATCACATTGTTCACTTTAGATTTTGGCTCCAACGAGGAGGTAATGCTGGAGCTGGGTATCTAAGTGCTTCAAAGGCGAGCTGAAATATCATTATCAGTGCCTAAGGGGTGTTTAGGGAAGTAATGGAAACATTTAGGAAGCTTTAAATACTTCAAAAAGGCATGTTATTTATTACTGTTTTGAGTTAGGCACATGGAGACTGTTGGAGTTTCTTTTTAGCCATTTTGAATTCTGAAATACATGGACTAATTTTGTACTATGATCTTTTTCATTTGCCTTTCTTCTCTGTTTATCTATAGCTTACTTTCACTTCTCACTGCAATTTTGTTTTCAACTCCTAATTCACCACCTGAGTTTTCTTACCAGATGCCATGCATACATTTACAGTGTTGTAGATGTTTGAGTCAAAGGCAGACAGGATAAGATCTCACTTGGAAGAATCTGAGAATTAAAGCCCTTTCTTACTACTATTTACTGACTCTGTAAGTTCTGCGGAAGGCAGCCTGTGAACTTGTTCAGCTTCTGCCACTGAAATAGCTTCAAAAGGTAATACTGGCATCTGTTTCCCAGAGGTGTGCTTGTTATTGATCAGCTTACAAAGAAGGTAATACTTTATCTCTGTCCTCTTCAAATGTTAAATTGAGTTCAGATTGTTCAAGAGATCCACGTGGAAACTTATTTCTGGCTTCCAATATATCATCCCATCACTGAAAAGTTGAATTCTGTAGCATCGGTTTGATCATAGTGAACAGAAGCCAAATGGTTATTAGTTGCTTCTGAATGGAATTGAAAACAATGTCTGCTTGCCCCAGAGCCACCAAATGAGTTTGCTTGCTGCACCTGTATCTTCCCAGATCTTTTTAAAAACTATCTTTAGAATCTAGTTTCTCCTCATTATATCACTATTTACTTCCATCTTGACAGCTAAAATTTCCTCTTTAATGCCATCTCTATGTTCTATTAAAAATTCTGTTGCAGCTTATTCTCTTAGCCTGTGTTCCTAACCACAACTTCCCTTTTCTTCTTCCTACTTTTCAATTCATGCAGGAATTTACACCCCCCACAAAAAAGGGCTTTTTCACCTACGAAATTGTTAAGCACTGAGCTCTAGCTAAATATACTTGTACTATGATGCACCTTCACAGATACTGACACTGAAGCCCAAAGATACTCTTTTTGTCTCTCCAGTTTTATAATGCCAATTTTAACTTTTCCATATCTCAGCTTCTCAACCTCCATGACAGCACCTACTTGACAGAGAAGCCAACAAGCCAGATAAACCATTTCAAACTCCTCTATATCTCAAAGTGGGAATTGTTCCAGTACGTCATTTCCAGTTTTCCCTAAGTTTTTCCCATTTCCAGTCTGGCTAGTGTACCAAATCAAAATTGAATGGCAAAGTTCACTCTTAAGTTCAGTTACATTCTTTATCCATAACAGTTGATCTTTTTGTTATTAGAAATACTATTTGCTCACAATGACTTTTATATATTGCTTGAAAATAGGTCTGAGAACTGATGGACAAAGTTGTTACAGCTTCCACTTTTATTATTTTAATTATCTATATCTGCACTAGAATGGGTGTTTTTTTTTTTTGTTCTCTGTGTATTCACTTTCTGTATCTTCTTTCGCATCTTGCTGCTAGTGCAGCTCATTCTTCCGTCTTCCTGATAGGGAAGATCAAAAAGCTGTGAATCCTTAAACATATCCAAGCAATTTCTATTCTATTCTGATAGCTATTTATAGGATAAAATTTTGCTCTTTGCTAAACTGGAAACTGAAAGCGTTATGCTTCTAAGGGCACCATTTGGTTATCTAGAACCATAAAAACCTCTGGTTGGAAGGGACCTCTGAAGGTTAGATAGGATAACATTTAAACTGGGCAAATCTAGATCCAGTTTCTCAGGGCCTTGGTCACCTCAGGTTTGAAAATAAAGACAGAGATCTAGTGCTTCCTCACTCTTAGTTTGATACAAACACCCCCACCCCCCTTCCCCCCTTCCCCATATCCAGTTGGAGTTTCCTTTGGTGCAACTGGTATCTTTTTATTCTTGTCCTTTTGCTGCATACAGCAAGATGAATCTAGCTCCCTCTTTACGATCCAAATTTATAGATTAATCAGTTCACTGGACTATGACAATCATTGTTACTTGGGTGAAGAAATCATGTTTATCCACAGATTATGTGTAGATTCTCCCAAACTGTACAGTAGTGTATGACCTTTGGGTGAACATCTGCAAAGCTTTCAAGTACTCTGGATGCCTAGATTATCTTTTTTTTTTTTTTTGAACGTGACCCCTTTTAATAGTTTGAATTTCAAAAAGCCTTTGTTTCCCCTCCCTTTGAAAATGAAGTTTTTTTTCAGAAGAGTCTTCTGCTTGAAATGGTGTGATACTACTGGTGGTAACGGAACCACAGTCACTGATAAGGGTTAGTTTTTGCTCAAGCAAAGACACAATAATAAATTCCTCAGTATCTTGCGGATGAGTCAGGCAGCAGTTATTAAAGACGTAAGTTTCAAAGAACCCTTGAGCTAGGGCATTTTGTTTTATGAAAGGCACTGAAGTTTGTCTGAAAACACACTTTCTGAAGTTTGGCCAACAAAACTAAAGGTATCTGCAACCAACAATCACGCTTGAAAATCTTGGCCTCAGTCTCTGTTTATTGCATAGTCTTGTGCCAAATAACATGTAAGCAAACAACAAATGAAGCAATTTTCAAGAATTTATAGCACCTTCAACAAATGAAGTGGCTTACCTTTCAGGTCAAACCCCAACCCTAAATCGCCTTCCATAGCAAAAATTAAAATAAAAATCTTCCTCAATTGAGTCTGTTAGTTCCTCAAGGATTCTTCTGAAACTTAAGGCATCTAGCTGCCACCTCCAAACTTCTTCAGGATCTGATCATAACCTGCTATGAAGTTTATGAAGTTATATAGGCAAGATGCACTTAGGGTGGCCTCTTCTTGATTTTGACTTGAGCTTCAACAGAGCTTAGCTTTACTGTAACTAGGAGCTCCACCATTTGACTACCTATTGGCCCATGAAGCCTTGGCCCTTTTAAATCCCAGCTAGTGTGAATGGATAAAGCAATGATTTATTAACGGAGATAGAGTGGAACTTATGTGAGGCCAGGTTCCTTTCCTGCTGAAAGAAAATACTTCCTGGGTTGCTTTAAAACAGGTTGTTTGCTAGCCTGTTGCTGCAGAGATCATTCATTTTCAGGCATGAGCTGGACTGAGAGATTAATGAGTTCACTTTTTCCCTACTTCAACTGTGCCAGAGCTGAGAGGATGCAGATGCAGGGGAGCTGGCTATGGCACAGCTGGGATGCTTACTAATGTAGACATGTGGGACATTTTAATGCAGACGGCAGGAGACTGTGATTGCCCTACATACAGATAGCCAAAATCCTAATCATCTAGCCTGAAACAACAACCTGCCGGAACCCAGGAAGCCTGTCAGCGTCACATTTGTAGTCCCCAGGCCATCTAGGAATAATGAAATTTGCTGGCCCAAGAAAGCTAATCTAGTCTTTTCCAAGCAAGCCTGCTCCCTAGTGAAAGCAGAAGCATTCACGTAGGTATGGTTCAGAAATGAAGAGAAGGGTAGGAGAAGGCAAGGCCAGTCAAGGCAGGGCAATAAGGGAGAATATTCACAATCAATTATACATCTTTGACTTATGAATTTTCTATAAGCAAGAATATCTTACTTCCAGATTTGTTCCTAAATAAACATCTCTACCTTAAAAAATAATAAATACCACTTAAAGATATGCTAAGCCAGAACTCTTTCTTTCTCCAAATGCCTGTTTAAATGTGCAAGTACTCACTGTTTGTTAGAAAACGTGTTTTTAAACACATTTTATCAAGTGAAGGAGATCTGAGACAAAACCAACTAGATTATCCCTGCATTTTTGCAGTTAGGGGAATAATACATTTTGTTCCATCAATGTGTCCACTTTACATTATTCAGCACAAAGCTCTGTGAAGTAAGAATCATGGGAATATCACAATATAAAGGAAAAAGGTACAAATAACAGCTTCATAAACTGAGAAATGTACATAAATAAATCATGTAGATGGGGGCAGTTTGCTTAGCTGGCAAGAAAAAAAATATGGAAAACCTGCTTGTTAAACAATAACCACAGAGTATGCTTTTATGATGTTTTTCACCACAGCAATTCATATTAGAGATAGAAGCAGTTGCATGTTAAATAAAATAATTCAGCATTGTTCTCACATTACAAACAGCTGACTTATATTGTTTTTAGATGCCTCCCATTAGAAAGTAAATATTCCTCTGATGTTATACGTTTCAGAAAATTTAATAAAGATGAACTGTAAATAAAGTCACAGGGAGATTTCAGACAGTTTTATTAGCAGATTGTTGAAAAGAAAAGAAAATTAAATACAATAACAGTAAACGTGGTTCTCACATTGAAACCAGGCTCAAATAACTAGGCTACCATAGAAAAATTTCCAATTCTTGCATTATGATGTAAAAACAGATTTTTGTACAGATTTTGTACAACAAAATTCGTAATAACCTTTTTTCATTTTTAGAAAACTTTAAATATATAGATAAAAATAGACAATTTTCATAGGTCCTACATGAAGATGAGTATGTTCTGTTCCAAGGGCTTGCATAGAGCGCAAATGTGGTTATAATATAGAACAACTAGACATTAATATCTTTAAGATTACAAAAGCATATAAACAATAACATGAGCACAACTTCTTCATAATCTATGCAACCCCCTTCCCACCCCCCAAAAAAAGTCCAAATCAAAACCCCAAAACAAAATACCAACCCAAAACCTGCATAACTAAAGAGGGGCAAAAAAATCAACTTACAGTAACATCTCATGGTCTGTAATATTTACACTGGTTTTAGCAAGATTCTTTCTAAACATCCAGCTTATAAATTGGTTCCCCCTTAAACCTTAACATTTCCATTTATGTACCAAGCCAAACACTGAGGCATTCCCAAAGGTCTTGAAATTATATACTGTAAAACTACTAAACCTACTTACAGGTGACTCTATGCAAGGAGCAGAGCAATGGTAGATGCTACTATATATTTCAGTTGTAGGCTTTTAATTTTCTTTCAGATATGAATGATTCAAAAGCTTGCCACAAGTCCATCTAACTTTACAGCTGTTAACCCTTTAAAGACTGCAAATGAAAAAACTGGAGTACAGAATCCCATATGTGTTCAAGCAACTATGAAAATTATGAAAGAATCATGGTTAGAAAATAATATTGCTACAAATTATCAAGTCACAATATTTAATGAAAAATATTGCTCAATATTTCTTTAAAAAAATTACCATGATGTGAACTTGTATATACATCTTTCTATTGTGAAAAAAAGGATTGTGGTGGGTTAAATATGAACTGCACAAAATAAATGTGTACCAGTATTGCAAGGAAGACCTACAAACTATAGAAGCTCAGTGCTAGTTTACAAAACATTCTTTTTTTTTTTTGACAAAATAATATTAATACCCAATCGGAACTATTTTTAAAGAAATATTTCTTTAAGTTAGGCATCTCAGATATTTAAGGTTTTGATATGTTTCCATGTAATAAATAATATTTTATATGCATAAAACATTAGATGAAGAAAGCATAATCACAAAACTTACAGTAATAGCACTGATTCACAAAATCAGTCTTTAAAGGGGTAACCCAAAAGTACGCAAAGCAAAGAACATAATTTTTAGTAATGTAATAAGCACTGTGTTGCAGCTTACTTCCAGTTATCAGCACAAAGGTGAAAACACATATTGTAGCTTTCATAAAGACAGTGAAAGTAACACATAACCACCCATCCCTAAGACAAGGTGGGAGGGACAATAGACTTCAACTGTATCACTCAGTTCTACGTGGAATTGGACTGATACATCAAGTGTTTGTTAGGCTTTCATTTATTTTTTTTTTAGCAACATTGACGTAATATGACATTAACATATAAAAATATTTCTGGCATTTTTGACTTGCTGATCAGCCGCAGTCCATTCTTAAAAGTGCACTAATCAGGGCACTAACCAGGGCTCAATATACAAATAAAAGTAGCTGATACAGAATTCTGACTTGTTACCAGATGCTTAAGATCTCATTCAGTAATACTGTGACTCCAGGACAAATATTTACATGCCTGCATGCGTTAAAACTAGAAAGGTGTCCTTCTGACCAACAGGGTGACAAAACAATATTATCTAAAATTTTCATTTCTAAACTCTAGGTTTCTACTGCATACATAATACCTTCCGTGTGTGATTTGTGTTATATACTGTACATGTGACCAACAGTTTGATAAGAAGCAAAGTCTTTTATTTCATAAACCCCTGCCAGTTTACAATGAGAAATTATTACTCTTTGTATTGTATGTTTTTATTTTAGGAAAAGAGACTTGGTGAACAGTAAAACAGTTTGTTTACATTCAGCATTTCTTTTCACTTACACAAAATTCCATTTCATTTTATGTACTCTTAACATGTGTTGGTCTCTTGGAAAGCATGTGGAAAAATGTCTTTAGAAGAAAACCCACGATCATAGTTTGAAACTGAATGTATCAATTTTTTTTCTTTTACCTTTTTTTTCCTTTTTTTTTTTTTTTTCTTTTTAGTAAGAATCCTCTTATGCCCTCTATAAGTTCATTTCTGAGCTGTCTTGCTGGTTTCGGTATGAGATAACAGTCTGTAAGTGTACTTGGACACTGCTGGAAGGATCATTTGATGTGCTCAAATACAGAATCATCAGAGGAGGACAGAGTCTGCATTCCTTGAAAAAGGGAATACTCAGCCTTGTTCTGACAGCCTGTAATTTTGGATACAATAGTCCGGTGCAGAGACACAGATTTTCACTGTATGAAGAGTGCTACTGTACATTTACAAACATTCTTTAGGTCTCCAGGTTGAGCCACAGGAGATAACCAAAAGAGGACACTCTTGCAGAATTCTTTACACTTTTGAAGAACATTGATAAATGAAGTTGAGGAAGTTGGCTTGAAAACTCTTTGTTTCCACAGAACTCCTTATGAGCCAATGTCTTACTGCAAAGTTCTTTACCGTAGCACAGGTATTTTCAGCAGGAAAATTCAATACATGACAGTAGTTTTCAAATAAAGTCTTCCATCTAAAATATGAAAAAGAAACATTTGCTTTATAAAGTTGTACCCGCAATGAATTGAAAAAGAGGAAAAACTTGTAAGATTTAAAAACCTCAGCAGCAGTAGCCTGTAAAACGCCACCTATGGTACACTGTGTTTAAAATAATAACAAATAATAAAACCTGAACATCACCATTGCATTTTCAACAGACCATGATCAAATTAACTCTGTTGAAAACAGCATGCACTTTGCAAGTTGCAAATACTGTAACAACTTCTAAAGCTTTAATATATGCTGCAGTCCTATCAGTGCTAGGGCACAAGGAATGTAGGTGGAGCCTCTGTGCATGTGTTTTTACTGATATGCAAACTTAACAGAATAGTGCTGAACAGCAATTATTTCCTTCATGGTTGCAGAGCAAAAGTCTTGCATGCAATCGTTAGCACTCCCATCACTAGCGGCATAGCTCATACTTTCTGATTTAGCTATGTTGTTAAATATACCATGCAATGTAACCATTGTGCACATTTGTAGCTATTTATATAGAACCTAGTATAGGATATTTAATCGGTATCAGTGAAGTATAGCCTCCTTCCCCCATAAATGAGATTAACTGAACAATTACTATGTTAAAGATCTAAGCACATCTCTCTCAACATTTTTGCCACCCAAGTGAGGATCAGGTATTTGAGATATGTGTGATGGAGAGAAACAATAAGCTCACCTATCCAGTAGCTGTTAATCTATAAAAGCTTGGGAGACAACATTCTGCCATAACATATTTTCACCTAATTTACAAATGTAACACAATCTTTTCTTCACCAGGGCATGAACAGCTTATATGCATCTATTCTCATAGCTAAGGTTTTTTTTTTTTACTTTTTATTCTTTTTTTTTTACTAAGTGAACAGAAAAACTTCTTGATTTTCTGAACTGTAGGATAGAAAGCACTGCTCCCTTGTACACTGCACATTATGAAGCATATTAATCTTAGTGCATAATTGTGAAACACTACTTGTATTTTAGAATATAATGCATTCTGGAAGTACAAACTTTATCTCAATGCTTGAAGTCTACGTGAAACCCTTATTTTGGTCCAACTGAAATGAGCAAACATTTGTAAGATTTCAGATGTTTTTGTTTCTGCTTTGGTATTTTAGAATATAATGCATTCTGGAAGTTCAAACTGTATCTCAATGCTTGAAGTCTACGTGAAATCCTTATTTTGGTCCAACTGAAATGAGCAAACATTTGTAAGATTTCAGATGTTTTTGTTTCTGCTTTGGTATCCTTTGTCTAACTTCTTTATTCCGAATCAGTCTTTAAAATTCTCATTAGATGTACAGAAAAACAATTGCGTGAGCTAAACCTATATAAATGAATGCTGAGGTTTCTGAAATGCTTGGCTTTCTTTGAAACATGAAGCATCACTTCCACAAGATTAGTGAAACTTTTGTGAGAAAGAAAAGTTTAACTTGAAAGCAGACAAAGGTACATCACAGGTATAAAATTTCGGCCCTTCTGCACACACCTTTTTTACCTTTATTACACAGTTTCTATCAGAACTGCTGGGGAACACAGGAGATGGCAGAATTGCACACTCTGTCACAGAGACACTTATAGAATCATAGAATACTTAGGGTTGGAAAGGACCTTAAGATCATCCAATTTCAACCCCCCTGCCATGGGCAGGGACACCTCACACTAAACCATGTCACCCAAGGTTCCATAAAACCTGGCCTTGAATACTGCCAGGGATGGAGCATCCACAACCTCCTTGGGCAACCCATTCCAGTGCCTCACCACTCTTACAGTAAAGAGCATCTTCCTTATATCTAACCTAAACTTTACTTATTTAAGTTTGAACCCATTATCCTTTGTCCTGTCACTACAGTCCCTAATGAAGAAGAGTCCTTTCCCAGCATCCTTTTAGGGCCCCCTCAGTTACTGGAAGGCTGCTATGAGATTTCCATGAGGCCTTCTCTTCTGCAGGCTGAACAGCCCCAACTTTCTCAGCCTGCCTTCATATAGGAGGTGCGGTAGTCCCCTGATCATCCTCGTGGCCCTCCTCTGGACTTCTTCCAACAGTTCCATGTCATTTTTATGTTGAGGACACAAGAACTGCACACAATACTCCAAGTGAGGTCTCACGAGAGCAGAGTAGAGAGGCAGGATCACCTCTGACCTGCTGGTCACGCTTCTTTTCATGCAGCTCAGGATACAGTTGGCTTTCTGGGCTGCAAGCGCACACTGAAGCCGGCTCATGTTCAGTTTCTCATCGACCAACACCCCCAAGTCCTTCTGCGCAGGGCTGCCCTGAATCTCTTCTCTGCCCAGCCTGTAGCTGTGCTTGGGATTGCTCCGACCTTGCACTTGGCATGGTTAAACTTCATGAGGTTGGCATCAGCCCACCTCACAAGCTTGTCAAGGTCCCTCTGGATGGCATTCCTTTCCTCCAGCGTATCAACTGAACCACACAGCTTGGTGTCATTGGCAAACTTGCTGAGGGCGCACTCAATCCCACTGTCCATGTCACTGACAAAGATGTTGAACAAGACCAGTCCCAACACCGATCCCCAAGGGACACCACACATTAGTGGTCTCCAGCCGGACACTGAGCCATTGACCACAACTCTACCTATTGTCCCTCTGTTTTTCCTTTTCCACCACTAGTTTCCTTTTGCAAGTTTCAGGTGTGTACTCCCTTTTGTTACTTTCTCCCATCTTTATATTTTCCTGCCCCTTTTCCCTACTCTTTCACCTTCCTAGCTTTTTTTTGCAGAGTAGATGATATCTTTCCCACCACTTACAGTGCTTCTACTCAGTACCTTTCCATATTCTCTTTACTCTTACGGACTTTTTGCACTGAAGAGAGACGAAAATAAGTTGAGTAAAGCTTTAAACACTTTATTCTTATCTGATGCATGAAGAGCAACTAGAATGTATATGGGAATTCAGAAGAGAAAAAAGGAACCTCTGACTCAGAGCTTAGTAAAACCAAAGGTCTAGTAAACCATTAAAAAAGAAAACCTGCATCAAGTACAGGATAGCCAGAGCTACTACTGGCTATAGTTGCATACAATTCTTCCAAACATACTGAATAAACACAATAGACATTTACAGCACTAAATCTGTCCAGATACCTCTGTAGAAGAATTACTCTGCATTTATAGCAACACTTTGGCTGTCTTGAATGCATGCTTGTTAATGAGTGCTATGCGTAATTCCCCCTTCTAAACACTAATATAACCTACAGTCAGTAACTTTCATTTTATTTTCTATATTAGGTCTCTTCATATAGCTTTTAAAATAAAATATTTATTAAAATATATTCTCAATTAAAAATACAGCTGTAGGAAGCAGAATCCTTGTAGCAGCCAATGAAAGATGAACAGCAGTACATTTTCAAAAGTCAGCTCTATTTTACACTGCTTAAGGATCCGATCCGACAGTTAAGTCAGTAGGAGGTTTTTCACTTTTAATGGAAGACACTATCAGATGCTGCATTCTGTGTCCACAGACAATGAACAATAGAAATGGACAGCTTTATAAAGTATCTTCCTTACAAAGTAAGAGAATATTTGTTTATATAATTTTAAAACTTTTATGATGAGTATCTACTATAAGCAGAAATCTTCCTGTCTCTCAAATAACTATATGATGGACCATTAAGAGTGCAATTAAATAATCTGTATTGATAATGGATTTAAAATGCCACACAGGAACTCAGCAGCTGAACTAATATTATTGCTAGGTTTATTATAAAACATATATATTTGCATTAACATGTTTGACTAATTACCCTAACATATGGGAAAACGCAGCAAGCATTAGAGACATCAACTTTAAAATAAATCCTAAAATTCATCATATAGATAAAGCAATTCTGCTGTGATCAAGTAATACCTAGGGGGATTTCAAAATTTTGTATGAATTGTAAAGTATTTCCTTTATTTCCTTAAGATTAGTCATGAAAGTATGAGGTGCAAACTGAATACCCTTTTCTTTAGAGCATATAGTGACAACATGTAAAAAAAAATCAAAATCACAGTATCTTTGGAATTCCCCACCAGCCTCTCATAACATGAGTTTGGGACAAGATGGAGAAATGATTTCATTAGGCTTTATACTTTTGTTCCAGCACGCTCCTGTGAATAGCTGAGAAGTTCATGACACTGGCGAAGAGAAATGTACACAAGGTAAGTAGCACCGTACTTCAGAAATATTAAGACTTCAAACGAGGCCAAGGAAACCAAAGGCTCTGCAGAGGAATAGTAACCTCACACCATGATGCGGTGACCATTTCTATACCTATACCTGTCTGCTGCCCCTTTGGCTTTTTAGATTCCTATTCCCTTCCTCCTATCTGTTTCTCTTTCAATTCTCATTGATCAGAGATACTTCTGAAATGACTGGGACTTCTCAATGTTGTCCAAACAACCAGAAACACTTCACCTCTAGATGCAGCCAGTGTTCCTATCTGAATACTGGTGGAGCATTACCACTCATAGTTCTTTGTGATTCGAAGGTTAAAATCACAAGCAAAACCTACAAATCATGACAGCAGCCAGTAATGAAGCAAATCAGGGTGAAAATGCCACTACTCCTAAACTCCGAACCATGAGCATGCGTCTGCTCTCTGCCTCCTGATCAGCTTTCATTTATGTATCTGGGCTGCATTACTTTCTATTGTTAAAAAGAAATGTAGTTTGTCTATCTGCCTAAAACCAATTTAGAATAAAACAAATATGGCATATACTATTCACACAAACATAGATATGTACATACAAACATATAATATACAAACACACACACAGAGTATTTTCTATAAATGTTTACAACACTGGACTACATTTTTAGCCTACTGCAAATTGTTGAACTGTTGTGAAGTTTCCCAAATTCACATCCTGTTATATACAATTTAAAAACATAAAACTTCCTTTCACTCTTAGGATGTCAAGCAAACACACAAACTGGGAAAATACTGCTAAATTTCTAAATAGAACTGTACATGATTAGCAGATTGTCATCTGTTTTAATTGCTCTTTTGTAAATGGCAGTGTTCAGCAAGATCACACAGCTACTAACTCCAACTGAAAATGCTGCTATTCCTAATTCTCATTTGCTTTTGTCTACGGACTGATATGACAGAAATTCTAGCCAGAGTGAGGGAGTATTTTTTTAGATCAACCCTTTTTAATTAAGACTCATTTTGAGGCTTTTGAATGAACATGCCCAAACAGTTAGAAGGTCATAAATGTTATAAGAAAATAAACAAATTGAACTGACATAAAAGTCTGCAATGCTGAAACGAATCATATGCCTTAAAATGATTTCCCACAGAGATGTCAGCTGGGAAATGATTCACACTGGTGTTCTGTGGGCAGCTTGTAGTAATATCTCTATGGGTCCAACATCTTCTGAGATAAAAACATAAACCCACTCAAATATTATTGCTATTAATATGCATCCTTGTAAAATGATTAAAATCTACAATGAAATGTTAAGTCTGGTCTTAGGTTGCAAGATAAATCATCCATTAGATGGTAACATGTATATCTGCCACTCAATGCAAGTGACACTAGGGTTGTTTGACATGCAAACTTATCATACTCTAGTTTCTATTTTGAGAGCTACTTTAAAATTAAAGCTAACAGCAGTGATCATCACGACTATAAGAGCATACTGCCATTTATGAAAATCTGCAGAACTACCACAAAGGTGTGGTGTCATATCTGAATTCAATCAACTGCTATCAGAGAAAATCCTATTCAGGGAAACTCTCCTTAGTAAAAGGATAAACGTGTTTCCCATATTTAGGACTTTTTGGGAAAAAGAACCAACCAAGCAAGCAGCAAACCAGAAATGCCAGTATGTCATAGAGAGCTAATAAGAAAGAAACCCACAGAATCCAGGCTAAAAAGAAGAAAAAAAAAGACAAAATAATGCATGAGAAGGAAAATTAATCACAAGATTAGAAATCTCAGTGGTAGCTTTGGAAAGTTAGAATGTCAAGTTTTGGATAATTTTTTATTAATTTATTGTTAGTTGTTAGTTTTTATGACCATAATTTGTGAGATGTAGAACAGTAAATGCCAGGAATACTTAAATCCATCAACGTAGCGTTAGTTTAGTCTCTAGGCTTCCTAACTACAGTTAACGCAATTTTGTGAAAAATGCGTAGGACAGTGATGTAAGCTGATCGTCACTCAAAATGGGCCTAAGGATAGTTGGAAGGTGGAGCTATTAATTTCTTCGTGCTTTCAAAGAAAACTTAAAAGTTGATTTCTCTTTTGTTAATAAGAACAGAACTGAACAAGTAAGGATCGGAACTTTACTCACAACAGTGAAATGAGCTGCTATTTCACTTTTCTGTTTTCTTTTTTAATCTTTCTTTCTTTCCCTTCTCTTTTTAGGTAACAGAGATTCAGCTCACTGATGGTTTCTCAGTCTGCTTTCTTGTCCTTAAAAAGGTACAGCAGCTTTAGCTGAGACCTCTAAGGAATACATTAGCACAAATAACAAAACACCACCACCACCACCAAAAAAACCCTGCAGGTGCATACTTAGTTAATTGAAACTATTGGTTCTTGGCTTACAAAAATGCATTTGAAGTCCATCTCTATGGCTTGTGACTGAGCTGAGAGGCCATAGGAGTAGTTCTCATCATCACTGAAGACAGCGGAGACTTTGTACTGAAATTCAGTATATATACACCACTGCCACAACCTACAGCTGTTAAAAACTTCTGACTTCAGTTCTCTCAAGATGAGGCTATGCTGAAGTATTTCTGACTCTCTGTACAAGAAATGATACTGTGGCAAGTAAATGAAGTAACTTGAAAGCTAGCGTAACAGATATTTTGTAAATTAAGAATAATTAAAGCTCTCTTCCTTAGCGTTTTATAAACTAGAATATCAGAATGAAAAATATTATGATTTACCCTCAGTCCAACAGGTTAAAAGAAATAAAGTATTTGCAACACTAAATGGGGCTGCTTTTACCTTAAAAGAAAAGCTGCTCACTTGTGCTAAAGTACATAATAAATTGTGTTTCCTGTTAGGAAGTAGCTTTATTGAAAATGGCAGCTATTTTTTTTAGAAGTTATTTCCAGGCACCTGTAATCTAATGAGGTTTGTCCCTTTCAAAGAACAGTCGTACGTGCATGCCCGAATGCACACAACCTCTTCAGCCCAGAGCTGATAAAAGCATCTGCAAGCCATAGCTCAAGCACATCTAAATTATATAACTGGTTGGTTTATTTGTTTTAATAAGACAGGGCAAATGTGAATCACATTGTACTTCTAACCTTTCATTCAACCTGATGTTTTAATCATTTGGAGGAAGAGAAAAAACGAAAGAGATGGCAAACAAATGGTACTGATTCATGTGATATTTGGTAAGACAGCAATGGGAAGTCAAAATAAAAGCAAGAGTGTTGTGACAGATGGAATGGATCTTAGTCAAATAGCAACCCTTCTTCAAAAAACTTAAAGGAAGCAGCTAATTAAGGGTAAAATATATTTTTGTATACTCTTTAGATATTTCATTCAAAATCGAGACAAAAAATGTTTTATTTTCCACTGAAGGAGAAAGATCAAAAAAAAATGGGAGTCTAACTTCTTAATCACTGGAAAATCATTTAATATGAGGCTAAACCTTTTCAGAGTTTGCAGTGTGAGACCGAAAACATACAGCCCAGCTTTTGTAAAAGGCAGTCATGAAATCAACAGACTACAACTTTACCTACTACAATTTTCTTGGTAAAATGCAAAACAGCATGATGTGAGGGGAAAGTAACTCCTTCCAGCTTGAGGTTAACCAGAACACTGAAGCTTTACAAATTGACACTGAAAAGGAGGGACAGAAGTATCTATTGTGCCCTGACATTGTTACTGATTTCAAAAGTATATCATCTGCATGGAGAACTCATAGCAGCCTTCCAGTATCTGAAGGGAGCCTATAAGGATGCTGGGGAAGGACTCTTCATTAAGGACTGTAGTGACAGGATAAGGGGTAATGGGTTCAAACTTAAAGAAAAATTTGGGGAAGTTTAGGTTAGATGTAAGGAAGAAGTTCTTCACTGTGAGGGTGGGAAGGCACTGGAATAGGTTGCCCAAGGAAGTTGTGAATGCTTCATCCCTGGCAGTGTTCAAGGCCAGGTTGTATGGAGCCTTGGGTGACATGGCATTGTGTGAGGTGCCCTTGCCCATGGCAGGGGGGTTGGCACTAGACGATCTTACAGTCCTTTCCAACCCTAACTATTCTATGTGTTGGGTACACAGATGGATCCACTGCCCCCTTCCCAAGTACAATTAGAGTGCAGTACGGGAGAACGTAGGAAAGCACACTCAACTGTTGAAGCTTTGAAATTTGAGTGGTTTCTTCTTCAAAAAAAGTGCTTATCCAATTTTTATGCAAAGATGGGTGATTTCACACTGCATGTTCAATAAGTTCATGCAAATATGAAGTATGTAAACATATTTGGCCAAACACTATCCTACTTTGCCCTTTGTATAACATCAATAAATTAGTTTCAAATTTGCATATTGTTATTAATCATACACCTTTCATTTCTCTACTTAACATTCATGTACAAATATATTTGTGTTAATGCTCACTGCAAATATTCAGGAGACTGAAATGTTCATGTCTTTCTTTTTAAAATTATAATTATGAGATTTTAATTCTACCTCTGAGTTTTCACACATGAAACTTAAACACAGTTATGTAAAAATGAGTGTCTAAACACATTTATTTGCAGATACTTTAACTATTGAACTGTCAGGATCTTTCAGTAATTTTATCGTGTTTTAATCATGAATATATGTTTTCATTATAACACTGAATAGCTTGGGACCAAGCTAAAGGTCAGCGACCTGGTCTTTAGTAAACTAAGAAAGCAACAGACTACCTGAATATGTCACCTTCTATTATTTGAAGATCATGTATTACACACAGAGCTTGCCATTTTGAGCACTGAAAAGACTGACCTTGAGAGATGAGGAATTCTTTGAAAGAAAATGATGGGGGGGGGGGAAGTTCTTCCTCTCTTTTACAGTTGCCTTATGAACTTAGCAACCTTTTCCTACTTATATAAACAGAACAAAAGCATAATCCAGAAAAGACAACAGAACTGATTACTTACAAGCACTGAACCTAAACCACTGTAGTGTGTCGCTTTTGCTGGTAAAAAAAAAATAAAATTACAGTAATTAACCCCCCCCACAAAAAAAAAAAAACCCAACAAAAACCCCAAAAGACAAACCAAGAGATAAAAACCTGAACAAAACACCTGCAATTAAAGAATCATGTGGAAAAGTTATTAAAGGACAAAGTCACAGCTAAATACAATCAGATTGCAAGCTTCCACAGCTCATTGTGTTCTGCTCTTGTTTGTAATACAGTGTGGAAAATTTTTGTGCTGAACAATCTATCCTGCATTAAACAGTTCTAAATTCTGCAAAAACATCTGCTCTATTTGCTGTCATATTTTCAGAAACATAAACAACACTTTTTTTACTATCTTTTTAACAAGACAATCAACAAGCAACCTTGGATCTGATCGCATAAAATGAGCATGAGGTGAGTATTGGAATGTGGTTTCTGCCTCATACCTTCTTCCTTTTCTTGTAAAGTCTTGATGGAAACAGAATTTGTTATTCAGTTTGATAGTCTGATTGTTCTTTCCACTTCTCTCCATTTTTTGCCTCCTTTTTTTAGAGCTTTTCTCAATCACTTTTCTACATACACATATATCATCACCAAGGTAATCTTACATACAAAATACGAAATCTTCACACAGGCTTAAAAAAAAAATAATTATTTTTCTCTCTGGAGAGCAAAAAATGGTCTTGCAATCTGAATTAAATCAGTGTTTGTTGGAACTCCACAGTTTCTGAGTTGAGATCAAATTACAGAAAATACCTATTCAAAAGCACATGCAAGTTAGCAGTTCTTAAAACTTCCTCCATACATGGACAGAAAAACACAGACAAATCCTTTCTATCACTGAATTAGAAGCTAACAGCATTAGCATGATACATGTGTTTACAATTACAGATCACGTGATCAAGTGTGGATTAATAAAGATCTTTTATGAAAGTCTGGGGAAAGTAACGTGGGTCATGATTTTTCAGCTAGGAATAGTGGCTATGGTTAGTATTAGCAAAATGTTGTTTCCATCACTAGACAGTGTGATGTTCATTTCCTTCAGCATGTACAAATCCTTTGTGAGGGCAAGCTCTTCTAAAGTATTATCTTTTCTAGAGCTTTAGCCCAGAATACTTTTCAAAACACAAAGTCCTTTACAGAGCACCTCTTTGGATTCACAGAATCACAAACCTCCCTCACTCTTCTCTACAAGCTACTTCTTCTTACACAAGTAATTTTTATTTGATGTAATATGAAAACTAAAAGGCAGACCAATGTTTTGCTGTTTTCAGAGTAGACAAATCCCACAATTAATACAAGAGTATGACCTGGCTTTTCCTTTATCCTGATTACTGATACGTCATTTCAAATGCTGCAAAGGTTACTGGAAAATAGAGGCCATATAAAGAAAGCATTTAACTTTACTACCTACATTAACCTGTAAACATCAATTCTGGAATGTGTGGAATCCTTTTCTAATATCAATACCACATTAACACCACACTTTTCTTTAATACCCAACTACCCCTGAGCTCATTTGTGTGCTAAAACAGAGTAACAGCTCAATGCAAAACATGAAGAAATAGTCACATTTAAGAACAGGAAGGAATGAGGCTGTAAAATAGATGGATTGCACAGTAGCAAGCTTATGGAAAATCTATTAAGGATGCATGGGGTGTCAAAACACATGGAATATAAGCTTGCTGCTTTTAGCTATTTTGCATAAAAGCAAGCTTAGGGAAGACAATGGCACCAAGCAGTCAGTCCTAGAACAAAAGTCAAGGTGACAGAAACCAAACCAGAAGTCATGCCGTAAGAAATAAGAAATTAACTAAGTCACATATAATCCTTACTACCACACAGAAATATGAACAGATCTTAAATGAAATTCCCGGAGCTTAGCACGAGGGGCATAACTGCAAAACTGAAGAAAATGAGCTCATGTTAAATTACAGAAAGACTTCAAGCCCAAAGACGTATGTGTGGTTTAACCTAATAGTTAGCTATGAAGCAGTACTTAGGCAATGCTTTTGTTCCTGTAAGAAATAAGGAATTAACAGGGTTAAAATCACAAGAGAACTCTTTCAGTGACAAGTGCTGATGCTGGCCCAGGTAGGTTGTTTTGAAATGCATAATTCAAAGTTCCCCTGACTGTAAACTCCCATCTTGAGCATATCTTCATAGATGCATCTAAGCACTACAGTGACAAGCAAACCCTTCCCACTGCCTCTCAGTGGTAACATAATTTCAGATAGATACTTCAGAATTATTATTCTACCCTCCCAGGAAAAACTCAATTAGCCTTAGGGCCAGGTGGTTTGAATTTGGCACCACTCTGTGTCTTTGCCAATAGAGATTCCTCAGAAAAAAAAAGCATATCATGACAGACTGTGTCCTGGATGCACCCCACTACAGAAATCCCAGACCATATGGAAGCAGCATGCCTTCCCAAGGAAAACTTTGCACCATGGTCCACCACCAAAATGCAAGCAAGAGAAAAGAGAATGGCTAAATTAAACTACACAGCAGTCTTAAACTGTGACTCTGGGACCAAGCACCTACCTTGGAGTCAGAAGCAATGACCTGTGCAAAATATATGATGTGCAAAATTTTCCTCCTGGGAAGTGTGATTTTGTCAAGACAGAAGAATGAAAAATGTTACTTCATGGTTGTGGTTTCTCTTTTATTTATTTATTCATTCATCCATCCATTTATTTATTTATTTATTTATTTATTTCCTCTTGCTCTCCACTTACACTGTGTATTTTCAACAGAAACATGTTAATGGCAGTTGTACAGGTCACTTGCAGGACCTCCCCTGGCAATGTTTAGGATGTGGGTTATCCATGCTCATGGTGAATTTAAACTAGGATAATTTTAGAACAGGATACTACTACAATGCATGGAACTGAGTACGAAACATGAAAATAAAATCAACTGGTATACTTCTCATAGAAAAGCAACTGATTATCACTTGTATATACGTTAAATAGTAAAAAGAGGCACAAAACAGTTTTATTGCAGGAACTCAATTTTGGTAGCCTTCCAAGATGACAGAGGTATTGAAATGGTCTTTAAGATAGTATTTGTGATACAGTATCCTGCAAATGTGGATTTTAAAGCCCATGTAGTCCTATCCCCAATGCTATGCTATTACAGTAGAAACAGAAGCAAGAACTGAGTATATATGGAATATATTTACTGAATAGGTGATCTGGTAAAACCAACTTGGCTGTGAAGTTAATTTTGCTGGAAAAATCTGAGAGAGTCACAGGTTTTGCAAGAATATGAAAAAAATTACAAGGAAACCTTCGTTTTAATTCCTAAAATTAAGGCTTTTTTGTGCACTGAATGTTTAAGATCAGACTCTGAAACTATTGCCCATTTGGACCAAGAACAGAACTGATTTCTGTACATTATAATAGTGTTTTAGCATTTTGATATTTTAGCATTGGGAATCAGATTGCTTAGGATGGCAGAGTTACTGCAGTGATAGTAACTGTGATTGTCATAACAAATTTGATGATTAAGGTTGAAAATGGAACTGATCCCCCAGTCAGCTATAGCACTTTTATGATGCTTCCAGTATTTCCAGTGAAGCCAAGGAGTTTGATCCAACCACAATATTTTTATGTTCAATTCATCAACATACAAAGACACTGTTCTCTTTTCAATGGCTAAGAGGGTGTATTGTTGAGTCAGACTGTAAAGCTAAAAATGAGATCAAATTATTGCTGCTTTTTATTTTATGTTTGTGTTCAATATAGCTTGATTACTTGAAAGGACTTGTAGCCAGCATATTGCAGCATGAAACAATATCATGAAAAATACATGTCTTTTAATGCAATGGCTGCACCGACAGTTTGTCACAGGCAAAACCTGCAGAATCAACAAAGAGACTAAATAAACAAGTCAAAACTTGAATTATATAATATAGCATTGTATATTTTTAACAATCTGTATTCTATACGCACATAAACCAGTACTGCAAATTTTTTGGTCCTGACTTCGTAACACTTTGTTTCCGAGGCCAGCTGTAGCAGTTTGTGATACATCCTTTCTAACATCCATTACAAAACACACTATTATGCTATTTGCTGCTTTTCCTACGCTGCGATACAGCTTAGAGGCTGCATCACTTTTAAAAAATAGAGCTGACAAAAAAACTATAGAAAATATTTCTTTTATCATTACTGATATGCATGTGTTTATCAACTACGAAAAACAAAATGACATTATCATTATATACTGTTGTCTCCCAGGATGTCCTTCAGGTGTTACGGAACCTTACAATGACCAAAATACTTCCTGTGACGGCTTGAAAAGCTGACGATTTCTTTTTAAAGCTACCAGTCTGTTCTATAGAATATATTTTCCTCTTTACAAGCCAGCTGGCAGTTCACTGGAAGAATACTTATTATAGATATATGATGACAGCAAATTTTAGCTATAGATGGAACGCCATGCTGGCTAAATATTCCTTCCAAATGTGTTAATTTTAGTTCCACTTCCTTTATACTTACTTTTCTTAGTTGATTTATTTCTCTTCTTTTTCTTTTTTTTTTTTTTCTTCAAATGAACTTGAGATACTGACATAGAAAGGTCAAGGTCTAAATCAAATCCTTGAGAAAGCTGAATGCTTCAATTATATAAAGCCTAAATTGTTTTATGTTATCTTTCTTAATGATGTCAATATAAAAATAACCACTGCTACAAAATGCTACTTTTAGAATTAAAATAGACTTGGCATAGTAACTGGCATTTATATGAATATTACAGACATATTAAGAATTTACCTTAAAATAGTATAAATATTTCTGACTTCTGAAGGACATAAAAATATTTTGCTTCTTTTTTTTCCTGTTAATTTTCTTTGATTGTTTTTTGTTGTTTTGTTTTTGTTTTTGTTTTGTTGTTCTGGGGTTTTTTTTTGGTGGGGTTGTTTTTTGGTGTTTTGTTGTTTTGATTTTATCACACAGGCAAAGAGACAAATAACAAAACCTAAAATCTTTGGCCACTTAGAAATTAAACCATAAGACTCTCAGATAGTTTAAATTAATATAGGTTTACTCATGGCAAGGGTATCTTTTTTTTTTTTCTTTATTTTTTAAGTGACATAAAATTAATACAGCAACTGAGGTGGAGTGTGGAAGTGGTGGTTACCTTCCTAGCTCTTAAGACTGTTCACTGCCTGATACAATCTCACCATACAGTTCTATCTACATTTTAACTGTTTCTTTGCCTCTTGAATATATTAAGTGACTATTGAACTGCCAATCTTTTTAACAGGACTTCTTACTCTACAGCTCCTTTAGGGTTACAAAAGAGAGACTGTCACCTATTGTGCCAAAATGCTGCCAGTCAGTAATATACCACTTTTGATCCAACACAGAGTAATTCAGGTAAGTCATTCTATTAAAACTTTTCTCTCCTGAAAATCCAAGCAACCCGCCTTTATACAAAATTATGACTATCAACTATTTCCTTACTGAATCCCATAAAATATTTTAAAATCTACTTTCCTGTACTAAATTTGAAACTAATTAGTTGGTAAGTTGTGAATTGCTGTGTCTTGCATCACCTCTCTTTGTCGTTTTTTAATGCCTGGGATTCTGATCAGTCACCAAAGAAAATATAAAAGCAGAAGCTAACAACATAACTGAACTTCTGTTGTGCCTTTCATCCAGGACCCAGAATACTTTACAAACATTAATTAAGTTTCACAACACCCTTGTGAGATACGAAAGCATCAGTGCTGCCATCAAGAAATCAGCAGATAAAGATTGCATAAAGATTCAATTCTGGCTTAAGGCATTGGTTAAAAATGCACTGAAGCATGCAAAATGCGCTATTCTTTCACCATATAATTAAAAAACAAAATATCAGAACTAAAGCATTTAAGGCACCCAAACAAATGCTACTATTTTAATTGTGAAATTGGTATTATCCACTTGATTTTTTGTTTGTTGCAAAATGTGAAATGAGCAAAGACAGTGAGTCCTTACCATATACTTGTGACTATGTCACATGCTACATTTATCCCTTGCAGTTAGACTATCCTGGAATATAACTCCTGCTGTAAAATGGATTATTGAAAAAAAAAAATCCATAAACAACACCAAATCCAATCAACCAATCAAATCCCCACCCCTTCTCCCCTTCCCCAAAGCTCCCACAAGAAATTATTTTCTCACTTCCAGAGAAAGAATTCATCTTTTCTGGAATGTGACTGAATTTACTAAATTTGTTTGTAGAGTTCTACACCAGGGTACTCTAGTTACACCTATGTCCATAGACAAAGGAGAAATATAGACATCTACTTTATGAAGTCGTGAATCATACTCTAGACACTTCACTCCCTCCACAGAGGGTCAAGGGTTACAAGCACAGATATAAGTGTCTACACTGTAGACTTCAAAGTTTCAACACATTAATTCCAACCAAAGTCTTATTTCCAAGCAAAACTAAATTTAAATGGAGAAATACTTACTAGTTGTCCATTACAAATTACTAATGATACAGCAATATAGTTAACGCACTATAATACAACTATATTAGGAATATAAGACCACTTTCCATTTTAGAGTTCTGTGATACTTAGTCTACCTCTTTTTTAATCTCTCAATGTCCACTTTTGTTCAAGAATTCAGAGTTTTCTGAATTCTTTAGATTCTTGCTTCATTCCCTGTGCCTCCCATGGCAGCATCTAATTGCAATAAAAGCTGCAAAGCTTCAAGATTAATGCAAAATTTAAGTTACCCTTTCTACATTTGAGGGTCATGTTTTATGCAAATTTCAAAACTGTAAAGTATGGAAACATTACGGAACTACACCAAGCAGAAAGGGAATCATCAGGCATGGATATTTTTCCAGAAATGATGCACAAATACTCATTTCCAACATCAGTAGTTACAAGGAGACTGAAATGCAGTTGCTTGTAGAGGGTTTACTATCACAAGTGATGTTGGAATTCTGAGGCAAGCAAAAGGAAGATACACAACAGATGAGATATACCACATTAGCTTTAGCCACCTGCACTGTAGATAGCTGTGTTTGAGCTGGTTTTGTAATCAGTGAAGAAACTTGGAAGTTATGATTCATTTTCTTCAAAGGAAGAGATGTGTCTATTACTCTTCATTGACTTTTATAGGAGTCCAGCCTAAATAGCTCAGATAAAGACATCTACCCCACGAAATCGTGAAGTGAACCATATCCCTCCCACTGATATTGTTTGGGTATTTTATAGATAATTACATTGCCTCAGCAGCTATTCCACACCTTCATAATACACGATATCTATTCAACCATTATGGTACCCACAAATTCCACTATATCTTATCAGTTGAAAAAAATGTTAGGATAATGTAGTAAATAATATATGACTCTTTACACAGTCTCTATAGCTTAAACATCCTGTTTCCTAAATTATTTTATACAATGAGTGCTGTATCTTAAAGCACTCTTAAGCAGCTCCTACATTTCTATCTCCACAGGGCTGGTTTTCTAAGGTGTTGCAAGTATAAAGCGCATTTGAACACATTAATGTGTTTATAAACTCCTTGTGCAAGGATTTAAGCATAGGCATTTCATAATAAAATGAGTGCAGATCCTATCATGCTGTTTCATTGTGCAAATAAAATTCTTTGTATTCAAAATCCCCAATCATTTCCCTATTTCAAGTTATTATTCCAATAATATTGTACTTATCCTTGAAAAAAAACAAAACTCCATTCCACAAATCTTACTATGAACAGCGTTAACACTCTGTATAGAAGCTATTTTATTTTAACCACACTTTGCTATTATTTCTGCACAGACACTATTTCCAACAGTATTAAGTAGCTGATACATTACCTTGGCATTCTAGGTGGTCCCCTTTTAAAGTAACAGCCTTCACCTTTGTCCCCCCAAAACTGGTCATCATCCTCTTATACCTATTCTTTTTACAGAAATTGCCTCTGCGAAGTACTTCATTTCCTTTCATCTCCTTACACTTCTACATTCAAATTTTGCACAAAACCTTAATGCCGATTTTTTAAAATTCTCTTTCTAGATGTCTAGCTGTTTTGGATACTGTCTCAAGTTGCTGATGACTGCAACCTGTCATTTAACTTTCGGTCCTCTGCCACTATTGTCCTTTATAACTGTTACTGTCATGAGTCTTACTCCAGGTTCAATCACCAAACGTCAGGCAGTAACTCACAAACTGTTTTTTCCACAACTGTTAGTCTAAAAGATTATAAACTCACCCCATGTCATGTACAAAATCATGCAGTATTTTCAATTTTAACCTATGATGTTACTCTCTTTTACTGTACACTATATCTGCTCCAGAAAAGCTGTTACGTATCACAGGTTGACAACAATAAAAGGTACCAAAATGTTTAACTTGTCAAATCTATTTGTAAATTTAAACATAAAAAAAAAAAAAAAAATATCATCAATTATGAAATACAAGAACTTTACAACCCCTTGGAAATTTCTAGGGGAGGAAATAAGGTTTCTTAAATTTAAATGTTGCTGTAGTCAAAATGACACATAATGTGCAATAATGTGTTTGTTTTTCAGATACCTTAGGTCTGAAGAGATTTTTTTGCATACTACAATTATAAAAACATTTAAAACATACAAGCTTGTGCAATTTTTATTTTAATGAAGATGAGAAGTTCATTAATGAAGATAAATATTTCATTAGATGTTAAATAAAACAAAGAGATTTTTTGGCTTCTCTCAGCACAAAATTCCTTTGAAAGATTAATTAATACATGCAAATTATGCAAATTAGACCCATGCAAATATTTTATGAAGACAATTAAGGGAACCATTAATTACTGCTTTTTTTGCTTCACTGAGATTCATTCATTTAATTTTAATTTCACTTTAACTGTTTTGATGTATAATCTTGCAGCTAAGAACTTTATCTTTCCTAGTGGGTCACTTAAACTTATAAATTTCATCAAGTGAGCAGCAACAGAAATCTGTAAAGATATTCTCTGGGCTGTGTTTAGTATCAAGAGAAATTTTTGACACAATGCACTCCCAGAAACTGCAAAACTGGAAGGGAATGTGAGCTCATTCTTGGACAAGGTTCAACTGCTGGAAAAGCAATTAATTTGCTTTGGCTGTGCTAATATAGGGGAATTAGAAAGTGTGACACAAGACAAATAGAAATAATTAGTTCTCCAAAATGATGTTCTCATTAATATGGTTTGAACAGTAGAAATAAAAAACATTATTGTGGCATGTCTGCATTCTGTCCCTAGCCACAGGAGGTAGAAAAATGCAAGATACAGCATTTTTTTTACCTTTGTAGTTTGTGTGGTGGTGGTATTTTTTATTGTAGTTTTTAAGGAAAGGAAATTGTGGACCTTATGCTGTTATTTAAAAACTACTGCACTTGCATAAAGCATAAGGGACCCCTAGGTTTCTAAACTGTTTACTTGCTGTGAAAATATGAAGCTATAAATATAACTGACTAGGCTTTTCACAACAATACACTCAAGTTCCTAAACTGAACTTTGATTTCAATACTGTTCATTTAAATCCTATTTTATTATATGCAATACTTGAGGTGTAATATGTTTATTCTGTGGTTTAAGCTACTATAGTAAAAGATTGCTCTATCAAAAGAGTTTATGGTATTCCCTCCAAGTCTGATAACATAAAAGAAGCTTTCTTTTTCCACAATGTGAATACACATCCATAAATTTGACAAAGTATAGAGGTACATGTTAGTTGCTTTCATTCTTGACACTTGTACAAGTATAAACCAAATTTTCTACAAGCAGAGAAAATCACTAGCTGATATTCTTCACAAAAACAGGCTGTTACAAGACTGTTAAGAACATTTGCTCACCTACAGTCTAAATGTCTTTGCAGAATTAAAGGTAATGTAACATTATAAGCCCCCCTCAAAGTATTAAACTTCCCTTCCCTCCCCCTTAGGCAATATGACTTCAACAGTTTACTAATTTTCAACTGAAGGTACTTCCCTTTGAGAGTTTTGCTGTGTACATACTTTTTATCTGCAATATGATATTTAGAGTGTAATGGTTCAGTTTATTTATTCTTTTAGTTAGGTGTCAAATTTACAGCATCTGACAGAAACTGAGATTTTCTCTAAATGCAACAAGGGGAGCAAAAATGTGGCCTAACCTTATGTTTTTTGATAGATGATTACTACCATTGAGAAAATTCTCGATTTTCTTAATTTTACCACCACAATTACCACATTTAGTAAACATATACAAGAAAATTTCTAGAACTCACACTGTAATAATTCTGTATGTACAGAATCCTGTCTTTAGGGATAATGCTGATAAAAGAAAATGTGTTAAAGAAATGTGTTGTTAAAGAAAAAAATTTAACTTCAAAAGTTGAAAATTAAAACCTATGAAACCTTCCTGTTCTTTGAATAGTCTTTTTTTTTTCTTTGACAACATGGATATAATACTTGCATTTCCTAATTTGGTAAGAATGCGTCAGTTAAGCATATGGATGAATGACCACAACACTTGCAAAATGCTGGGAAGTACCTTCGTCCATCACGATCAATTCTGTTGCTAGTCATCTTTCTTTGCAAACTTTTATTGTATCTGTTCTTAATGATTTCTTTCTAGCCAAATCTTAGAACCAGCACCTCAGACCCTACCTCCTACACTTTTCTAGACTAGCCTTTGATAAAAGGTTTTTGGTATTCAAATATTGTTCTCCTTTTGTTAGCATCTTCTTATTTTCCATCCGCATGGCTGATTTCTTTCCCAGTTTGACTTTTTGGCTTCTTCCTCAACTTTCTGTTTCAGTTTCTCAGGGCTGTGATCTTCCTCCCATTGTCTCCCTCTCCCAGCTTTCTACCTGAGTTATCTAATCCACAATAAGAAATTCCACCATCATATCCCCACTGATAATTGACAAAGCCCTTTGTATCCCATGTCTATTCCCTTCTGTTTGACCTAAAACCTCAGCCTGTTTTTCTGATTCTGTGTGTGAATGTTTAGCTGCTCTGATAATCTCAGGTTGGGGAAACAGAGCTCTTGATCATTCACCCCTTCTGATTCCTCCTCCTCTTCCTTACCACAACTATCCCTCTTAGTCACTGTGAACTACTCTTTCATCTTGCCTGCCAGTGAAGTTCAGAATGAAGGTATCCTGTTTGTTACTTTTGATTCTTCAATACAACACTGTCTAAATCTCTTCTCAGAAAAAAAAAATCCCTTTTCCTCATTTTTCTATCACTCCGGCTGGATGTAAATTCACATACTGTTTCTTCTCATGTTTTGCCTACTAAAGCCTATTTCTGTGTGAGCTGTATAAACAAATTCATATGGCAAAAATATTTTTCTAGACTACTTCTTTGAATTGTCACTCCTTCACTGGCTGTTCCCTTTTAAGAAATGGAAACATAGAACTTGAAAGGTTTCGCCTTATTCATCACCTTCTGCGTTACTCCTTATCAAAATGCTTCAGACTGGAGTGATGCTTCCAAGGTACTTATTTGTACCTTCACAGTTTTTTCCCCCGTTGCTCTCCACAGTTAAGAAAAACCTCTTTTCATGTTCACAAGACTAACTTGGTACAGTCCTTCAGGCTCAAAATCTGGATTTGCAGGTGAGTCTGACAGCAAGACCTGAGATCAAAAAAGGTACCTGCATCAGGAATCTACCTTATCAGGAATATGGGTTCACGAACACATATAACTTCTTACATAAACAGAAGAAGTCATTTACCAGCACAGACATGAACATCTCAGAGTCCTCATCTCATCTCAAAATACATTTGGGTAAAGCTTTAAGGGAAATGACATTACTTGCTATATTCGTTTACTAATTTTTGTTTACCTTGGTGATGAATGGGGACAGTAATTTCAAGAATATGGAACGGGATATAAGTAGGGACGATTACGTCAAAGTATTTAATTAATACTATTGCACCATTGATGCAGTAAAATGGATTTATGTCATAGGAAAAATGCATTGAATACTCTTCCACGTAAACATCTGGCAATTCCTTTGCTTCTTGCTGTTGCCTTAGCATATCTGGGGATAGTTTTGCCTTCAATGACTCAGGTTTCATTAAATGTTGCATTTTTTTTTCTGTTTTTTACCAAAATATCAAAAGGAAATTATGTAGTAAAGAATGAATGCTTAGTCTTCAGCTCCTGGAGTACAGGAAGCTGATACTGGTTTCCCTTCACTTCAATGAGTAGGAAAGTACAACAGGTATTGAGTCTGTCCATATACAAGGAAGCTGAAGAATGAAATTCAATGGAGCTTTGGGTTAGGAAGATAGCAGAACATACATAAATTAAACAATCCATTCCCTATTCCTTTATTGTAGCTTCAAACCTTTTAAATGTCATGAAAGTAATTTTAACGAAACTGGTTATATTTATGTAAAAGTAACAGAAGCTACAGTTTATGTCCAGTCTTTTTGCCAAAAGCTGAACACACAGGTCAACTTGGTATGAGAAGGGTGATCATATCAAATCAAGAAATAATCAAATAATATATATAATATGTAGATAGTAATCTATTATATAATATTGACAGATTAAGTTACTTTATAAGGGGTTGATACACAAACATTAGGCACTTTTAATGTCTATAATAATTTAGAAACCAAATGTCAAAGAACAATCTTCTTTATGACACAGCTGACATGATACCACTTTCCAACACCTGTCTAAGAAGTAGTAAATGTGGCTGAAATAAAAGAAGAGAAAAAAAAAGGAATAGCTCTCTACACAGTTTAGAGGCAAACACTGGTAAACAGCTTACAGTAGCAGATCCAATTCCTCAATCAACCTAAAAGACACAGGACTCCAGTTCAGTTGTGAAGGAACTAGAAATCCACTTTGTTTATATTTTTTTATGATAGGCTACAGAAAAACCATTTCACTGAAATGATGTTTTAATAATTTTTTTATCCTGGCTTAAAAGAATAAAGTCTTTTAGTTCTTTCTATGGAAGGAAAAAACCTGATTTGTTTTTCAGCTGATGATACTATGCTAAAACACACTGAATGTGTGTTTTACCAGCCTGTTCAGGTTTCAGTTACCTTCTGAGGGAGAAGATGAATGGAAAAGAGTACTCATGGGAAACAAATAGGTAGTTTAGTGGCTTGCAGTGCCCATCTCTCCTAGGTAGCAAGACAACTGGGGTGACCTCAGAAGTCTGTTAGGTAAGAATTCATAGATCCTATCCTTCCCTGTTTGAATAACATGAACATGGAGGAAAGAGGGAGTAAGAGATGAACAAAAATGTAACAGAGCAAAACAATTCTATATAAAATCTTAATAGCCTTTTTGGTGCACAATATGATTTATTTAATATTCTTACTGTCCTGATTTTTCCCATTTGACTCTGTTCATGCTTAGTCATTAATTTTACACATAGTTGCTTTAAAAGTGCACTAAAGTACTATGTTGGAAGAAAGCCTCTGATTGATTAATCATTTATCTCAGTAGAAAAGTAATGAACATATTTGATTTCCAGCAGCTTCGTATATATGCAGCTATAAAATGAGACGTAAATTGCAATAGATAGCAATTTCAAAGAGAATGTGAAAAAGTTTATGTAAGCGTATAGGTGTTGAATAAGAGGGCTCTATTAGAAATCTTTGCAACATATATGTAACTGTTCATTAACTCTGTGCCCTTTCTTTGCTTTTTGGGTGATAGATAACAGGGTTATGAACCTTAAAGTTTAAAGGTGTAGCTACCAGTGACCTATGAACACTATGAAACAAACGTCTGTTTATAGGTTATTGACTGCAATCAATACCACCTTCTGTTTAAGTTAATCAATGTTGTCTTTAATTGATTAGTTTGGGATGAAAACCTGCCATAGTGCTGGACTCCTAGGGAGGGGGATAAGGAACATACTACTTTTTGGTTTCCATGCATGGTAAGATAATTTTAGTATTTACTCATGGTCAAGGAAATATGAAGCAAAATAAATCCTTGCTGTATGTTTCTTCACCGACTATTCAGATTTCAACAGTAAAAAACAAACGAGCAAGAGATGTCATGAATGTCTGATGTACAATCTAGGTTTAAAATATGTACTATATTGGATTGTGTGTCAAGCCAAAAAATCACTAAAACAAACATCTTTAAAACTAGGGAGGTTGTAAAGATAGTAAGGCTTATTCTTCTTATGGAAAATAAAATATTTAAATTAGTGTACAGGAGAGAGCCCAGCTTTTTCTAAAATGTGTAAAAATTAGAGAACCTATTTCCAGAGGTATAGATTCCGCAACAGTAATGAAATTCAAAGTAGCACACATGTTGTTATTTATTATACGTATATAATTTCATTGAAGTGCACAGCACTGTACAGTTGAATAATAAGTGCATGACCCTGACAATACAAAGCATTACACACTGCAGTCAAAAAGCAGATGAGGTTTAAGGCACTAATCTGAGGGAAAATGAAGCATTTTAAGCATGTGCTACTGAAAATAGGAACAGTATTTAACAAGCAAATATTTTTGGAAGACTGAACAAAAATAAAATACAATCAGGTAGACTAATGAAAGGGAGTTAGTAAAGCAGCTAAACTAAGTGTCATTGAGGGTTAGTTAAGACACTAAACTTCCAACAGTTTCCCCGCTTTAACAACACCACTTCGTCTGAAAATACGAAAGACAACAGAGAAGAGCAATGCAGGAAAGACTCCCCTTCAGCTTCTAAAATTGATACATTTTCACCAATGCATCAATTTGTTTGACAAACTCTGGCATGCAGAGAAGGATCAATAACAAGAGAGCAGACATCACTCCCTAGTGGGTCACTACAACAGCTTCACTCAATTCTCTTCGTCTTTTTCACAGTTTTCTGGTAACTGAGATCACTACTTGTAGCTAGAGGTGCTAGAATAGCCCTAAGGAGGGCATGGTCCCTGTCTTACGTCTGCAGTTAACCAAAGCTGTAGAGACTGAAAGCAGTTGTCTTACTGAAATAAAGAAACCTTAAGAATGAAAAACTTAAGGAGGAAGCCTGATAGACAGGTAAAAAGAAAAATGCAAAATCTATGTTAGATTGTTGAAAGTCACATGTTCACAAGACATGGTATTTCACAAACATAGGCAGACCTTACTGCTTGCTGACTCCTAAGCTGAAAAACAGAGTCTTCCTTGACAAATTAAATGGGAAGTATTAGGCTTGGTTTGGGGTTTCTGTTCTTGCTTTGTTGGGGGTGTGCTGTTTTGGTTGTTTTTTTTTTGTTCGTTAGTTTTTTGTGGGTTTATTTTTGTAGGAGTGATTGCTTTTGTTGCTGTTGTGTTTTTTGTTTTCCCTGTTTTTGTTGTTGTTGTCGCTTTTTTTTTTAATCTGGAATTAAATATGGAATAAATGGAATATCAAGCTAAGTGCCTTAAAAGTCACAGAAAAGTTCATCTCCAAAAAAATCCAGATCACTGTTTTGTAATTGCTGCTTTACAGAACCTTTTCATACTTCTGTGGGTCTAGAATAGTCAGCTGTTTGGTTCCATAAACAGCCTCGCAAAGTAGCAGATGTTTCCTTGGGCAGTTATTCAATATATCTAGAAAAAAAACCCAACCTTTGCCTTCCAGGCTTCTGACAGATTTGTTTCCAGCTCCTGACTTCTTTTCCCTGCTGAAATGTTCAACCTTTATAGCAGGCCTGCACAACAGGTGGGGTGTGGGTCTCTTGCAGCTTGAAAAACCATTTGTTTGGCCCATCAGCTGCTGAGAAGCATCATGTACTGTTTGATTTGCCCAGCTGCCAAGAGGCAGCAACAAGATGTCCAGCAGAAAATGTGTATCTCCTAGCTTGTCACTGATCCCTAAGAATGTATGCATCTCCTAGTCAGCCACCTGGTCAACCAGCACACACATAGCTTCACATCATACACAGACGTTGCCTCACAGGTCAAAGAAGTGGCCTAATAAGGAATATCTGAGGTATTCAGAAGCAGTGTTTGGCAGGGAGGGGAAGGTTGAAACAGAGGGGAAAGGAAAATGGGAAAACAGTAACATAAGAAAGGTGAAAAAGCATTGGAATAGTTCAGCAGAGAAGAAAGGATGCCACATGGGAAAATGAAAATATATTTTCAAAATGAGTTGATGAATCCCTGTGAAAATCCTGGCTCTATACTAAACTGAAGCACCTTTCTGCTAGAAGTCCCATGCAAAAAAAAAAAAAAAAAGAGTAACAAACAATCCACAGTACTTACTAAGCAGCAATAAAAATGGAGTACCTGATAAACAAGTGTCAATTGAATAAAAATGCAAAATTTACAAGTTTATATATATATATTTAACATTTCTAAGAAGTTTAATAAGAAAAAAAGGCAAGAATAAAACCTGGTAAAATATATAAAGAATCAGATGCTTTCTTTTTGTTGGGTTTAATCAATCAGTACTGTAGAGAATATATGACCATTGGTTTACATGGCATTATACAGATAGATGACCTTGTCTCTGAGGGTCTATGGGTGCAAATGGAATTGCTTTTGATTAAGAGGAAGGGTGGACACAGGGAGCATGAGAGAAGCCCTGGGAGAAAGATACTACTACTGAAGGGACTCAAGAGAGGATAATGGATAAGAGAAAT
The DNA here is from genome assembly GCF_033783945.1 of Neopsephotus bourkii. Classification (NCBI taxonomy): domain Eukaryota; kingdom Metazoa; phylum Chordata; class Aves; order Psittaciformes; family Psittacidae; genus Neopsephotus; species Neopsephotus bourkii. Next base: position 3,557,722 of record NW_026901872.1, on the reverse strand, counting down.
TGACTTGATGTTGTTCATAAGAGTCAGTATCATGGACAAAATAAATGAAAGTAACACAAAAGAAAAGGCATTTTAGTTAAAAAGTGCTGCAAAGAGAACTGATGTGCCCAGAAAAGAAACAGATGTCCTGTCATTTGAGGATATTGAAAACTATTTTTTAAAAAATCATTAGTTAGCTTGAGAGAAGTCTTGCACTGGAAAATGTGTCCTGTTACAGCCAACAGTAATCTTCTCTAAGTCTATAAACCATAAACTCCCATAAAACTTAAGATTTAGAGAAATAAGGATAAGAAGTTTAATGCAGTTGGAATTGAAAATACAGAAAATGTAAGTAGAGGGAGTGACAGAGACTGGTTAAACACATAGAAACACAGAAATCAGGACACAGGAAGACATTGTGAAAGGGAGCTAGTAATAAGAAATGGTTGGCTGACAGTAACGGAGACTGAAGTTGAGGGATTGAGTGGTTTGGACTTACTAGACAAGAACAGGACTCAGTGGCTGAGCATAGAATGAAAGAGGAGGACAGAAGACATACAGGGTAAGAAAGTCAGGTAAAGTCATCTGAAGAGGAAGAAATCTTGACAAGTAGCTGGATGTGTGGCATATGGATAGAATGTTATAAGCCACTATCTGCAGATGTCTGGATCTTGATTAACAAGGATATTAGGTGTGAGAAGTTTAATTAGAGGCTGGAATTATAACTGAAAATGAATAGAAACTTGTACTGATAAGTAAGCAAAAAAGAGGTAAGATTATAAAATTTGGAAATGGAAAATTAGGCCATAGATAAGGAAGAAACAGGAATAAGAAAGCTTGATGGAGACACTGTTAAAAGAAACACAGGGTGCAAGAAAAGTGTAAGGACAATTTTGTGCCCAAGGGCATGAAATGTGTCCCAAGATTGTCTTTATTTATCTCAACAAGTATCTGTAAAACCCCATGGCAAAATGGTCATTCCTTAAACCATACTGTTCATAATAAGGTATTAGAGTTTATCAGTTACTTTGTTAGCTTTATCACTAGGAACCTAAAGATTCATAGTCCATAAGGTTGTGAAACTTCTGAATGTAGCTTACTTGTAAAAAGGAAAACCAGAGGAAATTGTTACCTAGGACATTATTCAAATGGTGCAGCAAAACAACTGTTACGAAATGCCAAAATTAAGATTTGTCATATGAAAGAAACATAATAATTTGTGCCTCTTCTGTAAAGCATGATGCCTAATGATGAAAGTATTATATATAAACCAGGTATTATATAAAACATGAGAGTGCACAGTGAGTACCGAAGATAGAGAAAATATTGGATAGATATCCATTTATTCAACTATAACCTTGTCCCCTGCACTGAATGAGACAAAGTACTGTGAAAAATACAGTATCTAATCATATAATTAAAGATTATATCACGATGCATACACAAAGACAGTTGAATAAAGGTGCGGAAGACAGACTTAATTCTAACCATTTCCTAATTTTGGAATGCTTGACTTAACAGTCTTGATAATGGCCCTTTTCAATAAAGTTTTTGATCTCATAAAAAATATCATCACATATTTCCACATGCTTTTGTCCAAGATTTATATATCAGAAGTGTAACTCTGTGCACAAGCTTCGCAGAACCACCAAAAGTTCCTTTTCAATGTGGAAGTCCTTCAGACAGCTATCTTTCAGACACACGTACAGCAAGAATGAATCAAGGACTGTTTGGTGAGATTATTATACTGATTTTGCTAGTTGAAAAATAAATTTCAAACCCACATAGAAAACAATTTAGGTTAGGTTTTCAGGCAAATGACTGAAGCTGTATCTAGGCAATTTCTACTAACGCGGAGGGCACCTACAGGGCATCTTCCCCTAGTATTTAGACAGCAAAATGAACACACTAAGCTCTTGGCATGGGCAAAGCTGAATCGTAGTTTCTTTCTCACTCTTCCTCAGTAGCCTTCAAAGGCCTTACAAGTAACTTCGTACAGGACTATGCAGTCTGTCAGTGGGCTGAGTTGCAGTTGTTTTCTTTCTTTATTCCTGCATCTGCTCAACATCTCAATTTCCTGCCTTGTCTTTTCTGAGAGGGAAAGAGACAGACAGTCCTGGAAGCTTTTATGTGCATGGTAGCTAAGTGCCTTTTTTCCTTACATAAGTAAAGCATGGTCTGAAGTCAATCACAATTATACTGAACTGCACTGTTAATATGAGCCTACAGAAAAGATGGAAAATCAGAAAAAGGCAAGAAGAAACAGTTGGTGGGAAAGAGCTTAGAAAGCGTAACTTGATTTTACTAAGGGACAGGGAGAGTAAGGTAACAAACTCATTTGGAGGAAGTCTGATAATGTGCTAGAAGGAAAAAAAAGTTGCAGCAGAATAAGTAAATGAGGTATGAAATATTGAGTGATGGACAAAAGGAACAGAATTTGCATGTGAGGAAAATGCGTAGCTAAGTCAAAACTGACTGAAAGAGTGAAGCAGGACAGAAAAAGTTTGAGGACAGGCACATTGAAAAGGGTCTCTCAGAACACAACCAGGCATTTGGGCAAAAGATAAAGAAAGGCCTGAGTATTCATGGAAACTGAACAGGGTAAGAAGACTGCAAACAGAAAACAATGAAGCTGGTTTCAGAAACAGCTGGAATGATGGCATGTAGAAGTTGGAAATTAACTGGAAGAAAGTAGAAATGGTACAGGCTGAGGCAACTGCTAGAAAATAGGAAAGAATAGAGAAGACAAAAAAAATAGCAGCCTGAGAGAGAAACAAAATTGGTTAAGGCTCCTGTTCTTAACAGGATAGCTTTGGGAGAAAAGTACAAAACCATTTGGGAACAATTTGGGAAAAGGAAGACATGATAGGGACACCACAGGACCAATGGTCAAGGGGGAAGACAGTGCAGAAGTACAAGAGAGCTCAGAAGAACATTTTTAGAGGTTTAGATAATGCGTAAAGGTAGTGATTAAATGTAATGAAGATGAGTGTACAGGAGTTGGGAGGTAAAATAGTGGGGGACAGAAAATTTGGAATGTGGGACTTATAGCAAAAAAAATAACACAAGCAGGCAAATATGGAGTAAGTAAGGAGTAAGTAAGTAAAATATGGAGTAAGTAAATATGGAGTAAGTAAGTAAAATATGGAGTAAGTATGGAGTAAGTAAGCAAAATATGAAGTAAGTATGGAGTAAGTAAGTAAAATATGGAGTAAGTAAGCAGATGGGGAAGAAAATGTCAATGGAAATAAGAAAGTAAGAGCGGCAGTAAATGTTACTGTTCTAGCGCTTAGTAAGAGGTCTGGTAACAAAACAGTATATAAAATTCAAACATTATCTTTGTATGGTACCTTTTTGTGTGGGATGAGGGGGTCTTGGGAAACCGGATTGTGAGCTAGGCATAGGCATCTAGTGAACCTACAATATGTATGGAGAAGAGGATAATCTGCTTTATTGTTATTTTAAACAGAAGCAAGAAAGAAAACATTTAAAACCAGTGTCTACACCAGCTCCTAGTAACTTTGTATCTGTTTGTATTGATAAAAAAATATGCAAATATATCTGAGAACCATAATGGGGTTATTTAATTATGATTATTTGTTATTATTTTATGGATATTCCGGAAAACTGTTATCTACCCAGTATTTAAAATAAAACCAACCCAACCCAACCCTAAAATATCCTGTACAGCTTCTTTTTATAGTCTCATACTCAAATTTCTTTTTATTATCACTCCCATCTTACAAAGACTTTCCATGACCTAAAAGTAAATGTGAATGAGTGCTACATGATGAAAGACAGAACACAACATACTCCCCTTATTGACAAATGCAATTATGTTTTACACTTAGATTAGTCCTATTCCTTACTCACAGAAGCGATAACTAAAAATACCAACATTAAATATAACTGCGACTTAGAGAAGTATCCTTCTGTTTATAAAAAAAAGTAGATAAATTTTTCATTTTTAATTATGATTTCCTTCCACATTTTCCTAAATGCTGACATTACACTTGGTATTTCAATTATTTCACTTGCCCACAGAACGCAACAGTTTTTCTGCATTTGTTTGCTTAGTTACAGAACTGCATAGCATGCTTAATACAGGAAGTTAAAAAAAAAATAATGATTGTGGATAAAAAGACTATTACCCCTGACAGGCTTTGATCATAGAATCATAGAACAGTTAGGGTTGGAAAGGACCTTAAGATCATCAAGTTCCAACCCTCCTGCCATGGGCAGGGACACCTCACACTAAACCATATTATACTGATATGTTTGTGAGAGGAATGAGAAACACATAAGTATTTCCCTCGTAAGTATTTTTTTTCTCAGAACCTGAAACATGAGATAGTATTGTATTCTTTATTATGGACTATACTGTATATTCTATATAATAATGATTCTTAATGCATACTAGAGTATGCATTATAATGCATCAGCTCCAGATAAAGTGTAAGGACATAATTGAAATATTGCCAAATTGGAAAGATACGGTCTTTGTTGTTCTGATAAAAATTTAAAAAAGTGTCAGAAAAATGCCAGATTCCCTCATTAGAAAGCTTTTATGGAATTTTGCAACTAAATTCTCCAAGGAGCCCATCTGTACTGAGCATGCTTTATCCCAGTGCTGCAGGAATGAAGCAGTTTTTTACCTGCTTCTCTGTCTCCTCATTCCTGCAAACAGTTGCTGCACTAAATATTGAAATAAGAACAGAGTACTCTTCAGTGCTTGTCTCCCTGATATCCAGGAGGATGCAGAAGATGAAACAGAATGCGTACTAAATGCAGGAGGGAACTTGATAGGAAGGCAGGGAATACAGACGGAGATGCGGCACCAAACATGAAAGGCTAGTAATGGTGAATGTCAACGCAGCTCTTGAAATGGCTGGGCAGGAGGTCAGGGTGGCATGAAACTTGAGTTCAGAAGAGAACGCTGGGAGAATGTGAAGTTAGTGGGGAAAAAAAAAAGAGTGCAACGTAAAGCAAAGAAAAAGTGAGATTAGCCATTGAGAAAAGCTGGAAATGGAGTGAGGATGAAGAAGCTAGGAGGAACTGGGACAGAGACATGGGGATACTTGCTAAGGGTGACGCAGAATAAAGTAAGCTTATGGTGAAAGGGGATCCTCCTTCCGGTATTGGAAGTGAACACAAAGAGTCCTGACATGCAGCATTACTCATCCGCTACTGACTATTTCGTGACCTGTTTCTGAAACCTGTCACCCTGTAACAGCTGATCCACAAAGACAACAAGCTCCTGTAGTTACATTTGGGTTGTAGGGTTACATATTGTGGTAGGTCTAAAAGGTTGAACTGTTGCATGACAACTAAGCTGAATAAACTATAAGAAATTACAAGTCTATTTCTTGCTTCTTTTTTTGCTTCTTTATAAACAGCCTGCTTTAATTTTATGTTAAGACTGCAAAGTAGAGACAGGAAATGTCAGAATTAAGGTTGCCTTTGCAACATGATCCAATATCATGATCAGAATCTATCATGGTCCAGTCTTCAGTTAAATAATCTATGGATTTTGGGGTTTTTAACCTGCAACACTTTAGACAGATGAATGCAGAAAAGGGTCATCGTTACTGAGAGTGTTGCCTGTAAAGTCCTTGATTTCATTTCTTGTAGAAATGGAAATATATGAAATGAGCATAAGAACGCAGAGGATAGCTGGAAAAGAACGGAATCATGGTTTAAAAGCTTAAGTGCTGTTCCTATGTAGTTTGGGGTAAGTCCTTTAGAAAACATACTTCCAAAACTGCCAGTAATTATGTGTTGCTCATATTATAAATATCCAGCTTGGTATCTCAGCCCATAAGTGAAACTGAAATCAGCAGGAACAATGATCTGAATACACTGAATAACTTTGCCAAAAAAATGCAAAGTCTCCTGAAAAATTAGGTCCTCAATACCTGGAAATTAAGTAGTTTGTCATCTTAATGTGTCTGTGACTCTATTTCCCAGCTTTCAAATTGGAGTACTCCAAACTTCACTTCCTTGCAGGCATGCTCTGAAGATAAAGTAATTAATGTTTGCAAAGAGCTCAGGTATTGCAGTAACTGGTGTAACAGAACGGCCTCACAGGAAATTAGAAGTCTGTCTTTGCACCAAAGAAAATAACACAATGACTGGATTATAATAAAATGACATAATGACTGAACTCTTACTAAATGAATTACGTCAAATGGTCCTTTGAATAAAGCATACATTTTATGGGAAGGAAAGCAGGTTTCTGGAATAGCAAACCTAGTAACATGTACCCACTTCCCAGGCAACATTTAATCTGGCATATTCCAACTACTGAGTTATTGACTTTGCAGACATCATTTGTTTTAAATCTAAATATTTTTTGTGTGTGTGTTTGTCTTTCATCAGAACATATTGCCTCTTTTGTATTTGTTTATATGCTCAATACATTAAAAGCTTGTTGACTTTTTAGTCTGTTGTTACAGCCTCCTTGCAGCACACCAGTAACAACTCCTAAGGAGCTAGAAAATGCAATTAAATAACACACAGAAGATGTCAAACGATATGGTTAAGATGATTGACTTCGAAATGCAAAATAAAGGCAATTGAGAGTGATTACTGGAGCTAATCATTTTAGGCTTGCCTCTGAAAAATGCATCTTCATTTACAATTTAAAACAAATGCTATTTTTACTGTTTAGTATTCACTAAGTAGATTTAGGTTGTTGACTAGAGAAGACATTATAATGAAAATACTATCTTAAAAATGTGTTCTTTGCTAATATCTTGGTGTTTGCAATACATATATACGTTTAGAGTCACAGGGGAAGTAACAGCACTCTCTTTAGTATTTCATATATAAATTTACTCAGCAGATTTGTTTCATTAAAATGTAAATAACGGGATATAGTAAATGAAAAATCCTAAAAGAGAATAAAATGTTTATTTATAGTTAATGTTCAGAGTAGCTTATTGAAACACACCTTTCAGTAACTGCCACTTAATATTAGGTATGAAATTCTCATCATGCCTTGAATTATACCTATTAGGTTCAGCCATTTGTATAGTTAAAAGGCTTAAAATGTGTCTAATATACCTTTACAAACACCGTTATCTCAAAAATCTAACTATGCATACGCACAAAACCTGCATGTCTAACATACAACCCAATATTGCTTCAAATTAATTATTCTTCTTTAATTGCTCTGTATAAACAGAAATGACCTATTAATTTAAAGAAAATCTATCAGTACAGAATGTATCCACTCTTATAAACAAGCAAGATGAACTTGACCTTGTTTGAACTTGTTTTGATGTGGCCCAGATGGTAGGCTACATGCTTGAATAGCAGTCTAAAGCTGAGGAAAAACTCATATAGCAAGATCTAGATTTATAGCCTTTTGCAAATTCGTACCTTGTATTGTCCTTTCAGCATCTGTTCTGCCCCCGCTGCGGTCAGCTTCTATCTCTGGGGTCAGAGAGTCTAGAAACATAGAAAGGTAAGACTGACACATATTTCATTTGATTCTTATAGCCTTTTTACAACCTGTTACTCCAATTCTGAATTGATTCTGACAAATCAACATTTGTCAGTTTTTTTAATGTTGAACAATGACTGGAGGCAAGGACAATTTTTTGTTAGACTAGGAAGATTAATGAGCAATAGATTTTTCAAGCATAAAAGGGGGGGAGAAAAAGAAGAAGAAAAAAATTGACTTCTCAAGCTAATAATATAAGATTGTATTAGTTTGAACATTCTCTCCAGTGAGTTTATCTGCACACACTATATAAAGTAACAAAACAATAAAGGGAGAGGCATCTCTGGAATTAAGGAAAGAAAAGAGATTTTGTTTCTTTTCTTTCCCATCATGTTATAAATTTTCAATATAATAAGCTTGTTTTGGCACTTAAATTGAAAGTTAATGACACTGAGGCTTCTTACCGTTTAGGACCCTTAGACTATCTGTTGAAGCTGCCTGTTTCAGTGTCTGTTCTGCTTGCTCCCGTCGCTTAGTCTCAAATTCAAGTGCTTCCTGCAATTTCCTCTTTGCTTTCTTTTCCTTCTTTAGCCTTTTCTGAATTATTGCTAGGAAAAGGAATTCAGTGAAATCAGAGTTAGACCTGAAAGTTGGCTACACAATTATCTATTAAGAGTCCCAAGAAATGCTACAAATGCAACAATTCAGATAAAATGATGAATTTGCACCAATCTCAATTACTTGAAATTTGCTGGAATCACACTGGGATATTCTAAAAGCTACTTTTCTATACCATAGTACTGAAAAAGAGTGATATTCAGTTATAGCATATATTTTGTTTATAAATAGAAGAGAACCTGCGAATGTCCAAATCAGAAAAACAGCAGTGAAATGTACTTTTGCATCATGTGACATAGATAAGCCTCTGTCTCTAAAGATGAGTATTTTTTTCAGGATTAAGTGCACCATTTTGTTATTGCCCATAGCATATAGTATACACATAGCAATGAAGTTATTCCCTGTCGGCCTGCTTGCCTGCCTGCCTGCAGCTTCTCTCCCCCCAAGAGGGAGATTCCAGCTGCTTGGGTTCCCAGGCTGCGGGAGGAGCTCAGCCCCAACTTCCCTGTGATCCTCATTCCTTACAGAAAAGCACTGAGTTTTCTAACTCCCCTCCAACCTGCTTCTTCCTGCAAGCCATCCAACTTCTTGGTGTTCAGTCTCTTCCCATATATTTTTCTTATCCGCATTTCCCTTTGTCTTTCCCTTTTCTCTTTCTTGCTCTGTTGGTTCCTGTCCCTTCAGCCAATTAAACTTGAAGAACTCACAGCAAATCCTTTACAGTGCTGGATCCCTCAGCCAAGTAAATTTCACTTTTCTTTGTCAAGTGGGAGGCAAAATATTAGGAGAGGAAGGAGTATTTTAAAATTAAGCATTAGAGGCCCCTAATTTAGAAAAACTATTTCCTTGTATCTCTTCAGTTCAAATTGTACAAAGGAAAGGATTGCATTGCAAAATCAGGATGTAGCTTTATCAGTTTTCTTTTCCATGTTACCAGTGACTTACAACCACTAAATTAAAACTTGTATGATCCCTAGTGGAAGGAACATTATCACAGGTTGTGTGCCTCGTGAAAAGGATAATGCAGTCAGTTTTTTTCTACTCAATAAAAGCCAAAGTGAGCCTGTATATAAATCATGTAAAGTCACAGAGCATATCATTGTCTCCCCCACCACATCTCAACCCTTCTTACATAGCCCATTTGTAGTTTTCAGGGACGTGCATGTAAGATTATTTCTCATGAGATCTTCCTGGATAACCTTTTCCTGGAGAGTCGGTTATTTTGATACTAACTTAAAAGTGGTCTACTAAACTAGATACTGAAGAATTCTTTACATACGCTAAAGGAACTATCCTTACCAAAACTAGATAGAAGGTGATACTAGGTTTGACTGCCAAGATCTGTCTAGCCCTACATCTCATTCCAAAGTAACCTCTAATAAACACCTAGGGTGATAGCTGGAAAAGGTGAAAATATACTTCCATCCGTTCATACTCCCCATTTCCAGTAGTCTGGGATGGTGGCATCTTTCACAAAACTTTTAAAGGGAAACATAACTGTTATTACTATTTAATTTATATGCTAACAATAACCACTTCTGGGGAGATCTTGGATATTTTGTGTTGTTATACAAAACTGTTCAGACACAAAATGAACATAAGCACATACCCTGTAGTAAGAAGAGCTACAAAATTTATATCCAAGACTTTGGAATTTTGGTTCTTTCTCATTTTGTATAGTACCAACTACTTTACTGGCTAATTAGCTTACACTATCAAAGAACAGCTAGTATCTGCACAAAGGCTAAACTAAATACATTTTGAATCATTGCACGGTTTTAATGTTTTCATTATAAGTACTTTGAAAGTGATTGCAATAAATGAGAAAGAAACATATGTTGTGTTCTGAATTAAAATGTCATCATGGCTGACACATTGTAGATGTGACTACAGCAGTCAGAGCCAGAATTAGCAAGCCCTTACTGTGTAGCTGCTCACAGAAGAGATATTATCCTACTTTCACCAGCTGACGAGACACATCCTACAGCCTTAGGAATCACTAATTGGAATACTTACAAAGAAGGAAAGAAACAGTACAGTAAATAAGCAGCTCTGTAGAACATACAGTAGCAGTAGTGAATTTAATGCAAAAAAAAAAAAAAAGGCAAAAATACTCAGACGTAGTTGTGTTAACATGATGAGCAGAAAGTAGATATTGCTAATGCTCAAGGTCCCATTCACCTAATGGGTTTTGACCTGTATGTGACACAGCGACTCATGTTTCTATGCTGTAGCTTTTAAGTGTATTTCAATTTTTTCACATGGTATCTCTTAACTTATCAGAGATGTGGCATACTTCTCCAATCTTGCTCATACTTTCATTAAGACGTGAAACTTTAAGACATGACACTTGTTATCTGGAAAACTGATAGTAAGTAAAGCCTCCTATGCATTTTTCTACCTTTAATGGAAGAATAAATTCTCACAATAATTACAGTCTGGCCTTATTTTTTCTCTACTACTTGGATCTGTTTTTAAAGAATAATCCATCATTTTGGTTTCTTTGCACAGAAGTATCCAGTAGCATAGACAGTCATAATATTTGCTCTGCTGCATATCACCATTAAGTGTTCAAATCCATTCCTCTTTGGTCTGACTCTTTTACCAGTGCAATATTACCGTTAAAGGGACACATATAAAAAAAGCAAACAATGCCTCATGCTTAAAATAACACTGTCAATTATTTCAGTATCCTGAATAAAATATGGGACTATCCCATGCTCTTTCCTGACATACAGTTTTGTGTAAAATTAATTTTATTTAACTGCTCAAAACGTGTGTGTCTAGTCCATCCTAGTCAACTATATTCCCTCTGGAACAAAAAGGAAGAGAAAGAAGTCTTCACAGTGTAACCGATCCCACTTACCTGTCAGAAAACAGGCTATATAGATCTCTTTCTTTACTGACCAGAAAGGAAATTTATATTAACTTGAATAAGGTGCTTAACTTTTGGTTGGTGTAATTCAGGTAAAGTCAGATGCTCCCCCTCTCCCCCCAGCCTTTTCTACTGTCCATGTGATTGCCCAGTTCTAGAAAGGAATACATATTTAAGCTGTTGTGAGACAGAGGTAAAAGGATTCACATCCTAACAGCTTTTACAAAACTTTAGAAGTGTAAGGAGTGCAACTGTACTGAGAAAAATGGGCCAGTTGTGGACAAAGGGATAATTCATTGCACATATGTGGCAATTGCTAATGATAACTGTCTTTAAAAATGTATAGCCAAAATTTTAAAAAGGGTAATTACTAATGCCACAGTCCTAACTTTTAACGGGTCAAGGCATGAATCAGGATTATACTGTGTACTTCCTGCTAGCACATTAAAGATATAATGATATTAGTTGGGAATTCAAGTGTTCTAAGGGTTCCTTATTTAGCTGGTTCCCAGATAATTAAACTGGACAAGAAGAGAGTTATAACTCTAGTCCTGCAAAAAATAATATCTGATTTGTCATAGTCTGTGTTAAACAACAAGTTAACAGAGGTTAACTGTCCCTGGCAAAGTAATTACACACCATTAAGGAGCAAGACATACATACCCAGAAAAGTAGACACATAAAGAAAAATGGGAACATGCTTGTAATGCAAATAGCTAATACAAATCACTGTAAACCGTCTTACCTTTAAATCCATGAAATTATCTGAAAATCTTTAACATGTATATGCTTGACAGTGGGCTAATGTTAATATTTTATATACTACTAATACTACTGACTTACTATGAAGAACCTCAACAGTTTTTTTCTACAAATGTGTTTGATCAACTATGCATTATAAAGGTCATGAATTATTACTATCTTTTTATTTTTTCCATATGGTTTGCCTACATATGCAATATATGACCCTAACACATAAGAACAGAAAAAAGTTCCTAAAACTTGATATAAATTGTCTTTGTATTAGGTAGCTAGCATTTCTTATAATGATCACAACTTGCCAAAGTCCATAACAGCACCTACAGTATTTATAATTATGTTGTGTATTAAAGGTGTAATAAGTAACATTCAGGTAAAACTTTTGAGAAAAGGTTCCTTGTTCCAAATCTCATGAAGAACTTATGCAGAATCAGGCAGGTTGTAAAATGTCCTGCATTGCAGTCAGCATGAACATAATGTGAGGTAAGGGGAAAGTTTTGATCAAATACAGGTGTTTGATAAAAGATTAGGTTTCCTAAGGAAATAAATTACAAGGTGTTTATGTCTGCTTAATTAAGTTACCTCTGTTCTTCTGCTCCACAGCCAACTGCTTTTCAAGTGTTTCCCTCAGTTCTCGTTCCCTGAAGAGCTCCATCTTCAGCTCTGTCTTTTCCAGCTGGACTTGTTTTTCTTGAGCTCTGGCATTGTCTATAGCAACCTTTAGTAGACCCTGTTCAAAGATTAAGTTGCGTAACATTTGAAGAATGTTAGAACAGCTGACATAATAACTAACTTCTGTTATTTTTCCTTGATTAGTCATGTGACATTTTACAAATTAAATAATCCTGTTACTGGGTCAAAGCCTCCCAATTACCAACAACAATTTTTTACTGGAATTCATTTTAACAGGTGGGCATAAATCTTTAAAAGGTGGGAGTCAAGTTTTTCCAGAAAACATAAACTCACCTTTGACTGTGCATATATCTAATGTGAAAAAGCTACCGAGAAAGCTTTATTCTTTTTTAGAGATAAAGAAGACATGCCTCCATCAGGCACTTGACTGTGACAAAACCAAAAAGCTGTCCCATTGAAAAAGAATTGTCAAGTTCCCAATTACATCATCTACAAAATGCAAAATTCAATCTCTAGGACAACTCAAGCCAATGGAAATTACTAAAGGGAGAAAGACGGTTGCCATTTTTCTCCTTATCGCTGTTAACTATTATTTTTTTTTCAAATATTTTAATATTTTTTTCATAGAGTTTCCAAGGAAGATAGAGTTATTGGGATGCTAAGCAGAGGACAGATGCAAAGCAAGAAGATACCTCTGTTTTAAAAAAGTCCATTCCCTGACCTTGTACAATTGTTATCTGACAGCAGAGAACAAAACACAATCATCTCTCAATTTCTTGATCTGGGATGGTTGAAATAAACTGTAACTTACTTTGCTGTTATTATATTAGAAAATACTGATTCAGCATATTCTAAACTTCTCGAGAATTTCAACTTCACAGTTACTTGTTTTTTGCAAGGAAACAGTAAGATCCCAGGGTAGCCAATAACTAATTAGGACACTGAAATAGGGTGTGAAAAAGAAGAGGCAAAACTGAATCAAAATAAATAAATGTGGAATGAAGAAAGACTTTCTTTTCCATTTTCCAGAAGCCTGGCCATCAGGCTCTTAGGTCTACACCTGAGTCTATCCTCTTGAAGATATTATAATGGAGTAAATAATTAAGGATGGATATGCATATATGAACCTCCATGGGTATGAACCTAACTCTTCTGTATCCTAGGCAAGTCTCCTGAAAACTTAACTTTAGAGGTAATTTGACCCAATAGAGATTTAATTACTGATATAAAGCAAAACAATACCAACAAGAGAGACTGAAGAGTACTCCCCAGTAGCCCTGCTAGGGAAACATTCAGCTAACAGATAAAGGTTCATACTCCAGATCCGGGTTCAGAACAACCACACTACAGACATAAAATCAGGTCCCCCAACTCCCAGGTAATCTTCTTCACTCCTCAGGCACACTTCCTAAATTGGATGCTGGGTTGCATGTTTTTTCATTAAAATTGTTTAAAATAGTTCCAAAAAGTAATGGAAAAAGAAGACAGCATGATGATACTTGAGAAATGGAAAAAGTATTTTTCATGTGTGTTAGTCTGCACATTTATCCCAGTAGTCTTGTGAATGTCAGTGCCTGCTTTGAAATGTCTTCCAAAGTTCTCTCTTAAGTCTGTTTTCAGAGCCTGTTGTTTTCAGTACTTCTCATTCTTAACTGAATTGTTGCCTCAAGTGTTGCTCATTCAGAGCTTAATGCTTTGCAGCTCTATTATACTTCAATCTATTAAAGTCCACAGGAGCTGAAAGAACCACACACCTTATGACTGCAAGGCCCAGATGGTCAGCAAAATTATATACACTACATAAAAACAGAACTGCATTTGAAAATGTCTAACAATGGTAACATACCAAATGTGCTTACAAATACACTTAAAGTTTTAGCAGTTTTCTTTAAGAGAACCAAATACTATTCTAAAATAGCTAAAAAACAATGGTATTTTGTGTTGAATGTTAAACCCGGATGACTACTAAAGAAAGCTAAAGCTCTACAGACCTATGCAAAGTAAAATAGGATTTGAAATATTTGTAAAGCCTTTCCAATATATTGTAAAAAGTTAATATCCACCTGAATCCTGTTCCCTTCCCTTGCCATATTCTCCTACATTTACAACCATCATAAACTATGTTTTTCTATACAGGATGTGCTTGAAATAATAAGAAATTGATGTAGGAGTTGTTTATCAATACCTGCTTCTGGCTTATGCTTAAGCTCTCGAGTATTTTAATCTCCTCCAGCTCACCCCTTACATGAACATGATTCATCCAAATTATTAATAAACCAGATCAAGTGAAATTACATGAAAAGTATTTGTTAATGAAAAGTGTACTGTCAAGTAAATTGAAAGCTGCAAACCTCCACCCAAATTCTTATAGTCTATCTTGTTTAACAGTAAAATCGAGCTGCTAAAGAAACTGCCATTTTTACTCAATTCAGCTACATTCATGTACATGTTTCTTCTTCATCAGGAACAAACAATTAGTAACAAATGAAAGAGATCATTACATCAAGTGCCCTTTTAGATCACCCCTATTAAAACTTTAGTTTAGCTGTATTTTAATTCTAAGATACCAATTTCTAATTTTCTGCTCTGATTGCTCTTGTTGACTTATCTTTGAAAGATGTACTCTCGGTGCAAAGTCTAGAGATTATTTAGCAAGATGCCAATGTTGGCACCACTTAATGTGTTGATTGGTTGTATTATCAGTAGCAGTTTAAAATAAATTACTATTAAACTATCATTGTCTTTGGCTGACAAAACACAGTATTTTGGTGTTCTTTAAATATGAAACAATCATTATGAATAAACGTGGAGAATAATGCTGGAGTGTAACACTAATGTGTGTAATTTTATATTAAGAATTGCTGCGAGTACAAAGCTGCTAAAAACATATTAGATTTTCTATTGAATTTCTACACCACACTTCCTCCCCCAACCTTTCCTTTTTTTATACTTGCTAACATAGCTAATGGTAATACATTACCTATTGCTGCTGATTATGTCTGAAAAATATTAGCTTTTTGGAGCCAAGACCCACCAGGGACTATTTATAAGCTACACAAAATTAAGTTTCATTTTTAGAAGTTAAATCAGTGCACATCAGTACGCATCCAATGTGAAAAAAAATCTGCACTAGAGCCAAACTGATGCATATCAAAAGTGCTGTTGCTGCCAATGACAGCTCTAATGCAAAAATACTGGAAACATTCAATATGTCCCTGTATGTAATACAGAAGGGGGTGAGAAAACCAGCTAAGAAGTACAGCATCTAAAAATCATCAGTGCCTCTTGGAACAGGAATAGCAATTTCAGAGTTGCATGAAATTCTATTAATTCTCCTAGTGGATCAGCTGTAAAAGATTATACAAAATACAGTATGTCCAACTTGTATTATCTATGGCTAATCCTCTAACCTGATATTAAATCAATATGCTGCCAATAACAATGGGAAATGCAGTGCAACACAGGACATTAACAAAATAAAGTATTTCCCTTTAGGGAAGGTCAGATGTTACGGAGGCTGGATAATGATAATTGTAGTGAACATGCTCACGTTCCATATTTGTTTTTAATACAGTATGGCTCTATCTGGAGCCAGGCTTTAAACATGGCATGCCATTCTTACCCTCTCTGCTACTGTTAATAAATTATTTTTATTTCAATGTAATGTCAAAGATGAATATTTTTCCCCTGAAGATTTATAGATAATTCTGATTTGGTTTATTTTAATGCACTTGTTTTAATATTTTTCACTGATAAATTCTTCAGAAATGTCCCAAATAAAATGCTTAGTTTATATAGGGTTAATGTTCCTTCCCATTCTCCAACGTATCTGAAAACACCATCATGTTACGGTCAGTCAATTGATCCTACAGGTGTGTCAAACCTCACCTGAGCCTAAGACCAGTATCCCCCATCGCTATGTTTAAAAGATATTAATAATGTGCTGCCCATGTTGAAAGGGGTGGAGGTAAAAGTATACAGAAGCTCTTTCTCTTTCTAGCTTCACATACAGTGTGTTACATCTAACATAATTTAGTTAGCTACACAGTTAGATGCGACACCAAAATCGCCTTACTAGCTTGTCTGACAGTCTAGCTAGATCATACCCTGTTTCCAGCAATTGCTCACAGTGTGTGAAGAAGGAAAACTAGAAGAACAAGGTACACAGGCAGTGAAGCTTTCCTAGTCAAACCTCCTAGCTTCCACAGATTCGCATATCAGGGGCTTTCTTTTGCAATATTAGTTATTTATGGTGAAAACACTTTTGTGTAACATTGCTTCTCTTTTAGTCAGGAAATGATACATCATTTGTATGCTCTCATCATTAAAACTATCTAAGAAAGGCTTGCAAAAAACATCAATACATATATATTTTAGCTAACTTCACAGGTTAATTTCTGAATACTTGCTACTTGCAGCTGACTACTCAGTAACATAAGCAAGGTAAGAGAACACAGCTTGACTATCTCTACAGATTACTTGAGAAAGATATTTCTGTAATATCTCAGTATGAGTATCTTCATCACAGGTACAGGCATATTGCACAAATATAAATTACATTTTCCGTTAATACTTTTTGTGAAAAACAAAATAATTCTCTTGAATTTTAGTAGGAGATAAATAAGATAACATGAAGAAAACCTGACATTTTTTACTTTATCTAGTACTTGCAATATTTTTCTCCTGT
Organism: Neopsephotus bourkii; assembly: GCF_033783945.1. Taxonomy (NCBI): domain Eukaryota; kingdom Metazoa; phylum Chordata; class Aves; order Psittaciformes; family Psittacidae; genus Neopsephotus; species Neopsephotus bourkii. Next base: position 3,540,724 of record NW_026901872.1, on the reverse strand, counting down.
CTAATTAGTCATAATGGTAATAGTGCAGGATACTCACAGCAATAAAGCCAGGAGTTTGCCTTGTTTTCATGAGGGAATTTAGTTTGTAATCATGCATTTCTTTTATTAATACCAATGGGATACTTTTAACCACTTTATATATTTCTTTAAAAATACTTAGCAACGATTGTGTCAATACAATAGTTTTGATAGAAAACATAGCTGTAAGGATGCAACTAATTTATCCTTTAGACATTAATGGAAATTCAGTTTGGAGACTGTAAAGATTCAGACTCTAAAAGCGTAAAAGAATGCTAGTTTTACCCAAGAATATTGCAGTACCATGAGAAGCTGTGGCTGTAAAATACTTCGGCATAGTTGGGCCATGACTTAAAAGGTGAACTTATGCAAGGGCTATGGAAACAGCTTTAGCCTTCTCAGTTGCACCCACACAGCATTTTGCTGTGGCCCGTCTCCCATCACCCTTCGTCCTCCCTGCAGCTGCACACAGACTTTCAGCATTTAACCTGCACCTCACACAACTCAATATACAGAAGGGGGTCACAAATACCTATATATATAAAATATATAATTAATATATAATATATAATACATGATATATATTATATAGACTATATAATACATAGAGGCAATCTCCACCACTATTTATAACAGGTTGTGCATGCATCCCAGTCCCATGACCTAACAAAGATGTACACTTGCATTTCTCAAGCAGACATATACCCTTTCTATGAAAGGACACATCTGTATTTTCATCATGCATCACCCTGGGAAAGAAAGAACAGCGTTTACGAAAGCCACTCATCTAGCCTTTGGCTAGATTGGTGCTACTTTCTGTTTCAAAAGCATCTTGGTGCAGGACACAGGGAATGGACTGCAGGCCAGATGATCTGTTTGGGAAAGTTACATCTGCTCAATTGCTAGCACAGCTGCAACAAGAGAATGGTGAGGCATCTTAATGCTCCGCCTCCCCTTTGAATCCATAACTCTGTACTGAAAGGGATGCAAAATTCATCTGGACCAAACGAGAGCAAAGAATTTACCCAGTAAAAAGAGTTATTCTGACTCACGTACTGAATGCATCACAGGTTTCAGGTAGTGCTTATGCATTTCTTAGAAAAGTGAAAAATTATACTGCAAGCACACACAAATGTACAGAAGTTCCTCTTTCCACAAATCCCACCAATGAGGTCAAACTTATAGTCAAAAACCTAAACCTCAGCTCTGGAAGTGCCAGTATCACAGTATGTCACCCATCTGTGGGCCTGGGGTAGCCCCTTCTCCTTGCAACAAATGCTAAATACAGAAATAATTTTATATAGCATAGCTTACAGAAATTGACAATATTGTGCACAAGTTATTGTAATAGAGTCTACTGTTTTAAAGAGGATACTTAACTTTTTCTACACAGATGGGAATTTTTGTTGTTTCTGTTGTTAAGAAGTGTTGTCCTGACAGAGACTAAATCTGTGGGGGAAAAAATGCCTTGATGGCTGTGGAAACCATATAATGAAATGTGGAGATACAGTGAAAAAACCCAAAAGGACTTACATTCCACCTCTTTACCCTGACAGATAATTTGTCATGATGTGGAATCCCAAGGTAAGGAGTAGTAAGTAAAAAAGCCCAATGAGGATTAAAGAAGTCTCAGGTTTCTTTACTGCATTGCCTTTTAGTTTAGCTCCACACTCTGGCTGAGATTAGGTTGTTAGGTTGCTGGCTTTCCATCTTTTTTTGTTGTTTGGTGGGTGTGGGTTTTTGTTGCTTGTTGGTTTTTTGAGGGTTTTTTGAAGGGGGGGTCAGGAGAAGCAATGAGTGAATTTCACTTCACATTTTATGTAAAACAAAACTGAATGCATTCTTGGCAAATTAATCCTGGTCCTTTATCCTGAAGTAGCACAGCACTTTCATATTTGATCACAAGATTAGCTAACCTGTTGATGCTGAATGCTTTGCTCATTAGGCTCCTGTCTAGAGACATTCAGTATACATATTTGTCAAAAAAATTACTATGAACTTTTCCTGTACATGCATGCACAGCTAAAACATTACATACTTTCTAACAGCACTTTTTCCTTCAGAAGAAAATACATTCTTTATAGATTGCAGATCTTTTAGAAGAATGCTAACTCTTGCAGAATTATCTTGGCTTATGATTTCAGTATTTAAGACCCTAAGTCTCAGAACCACAAAAAGCAATCATAAATATACTCTTTCAGATCAGGCTTATATAGCAATACTTAATTCTTAAATAGCACTATTTTTTCATTATTAGATCTCAAAACATCAAAACACGATCTATACTGTTCATAAAACAATTCTGAAGTGCCATAAACTTTAATGAGATTGTTTAAGAGAGTAAAGTGAATAGGATTTGGCCCTACTTTTCCGTAGCCTTTGCTGAACAGCATATAATTGATTTTATGTATTTGTAGGAATAAGCAGGGAAAAATATTGTGACAATCACATTAAAATTTAGCAGCTGCACAGATGAGGCTTATCTGGAATTAATACAATATGGCTGCATTAATTCTTGCACTATCATTTGGCTCCTTCATGCAGTGTACAACCATACTGCTGCAAAAATTGCATGTGGGGAACACATGATCACTGAATTTGTGGACAAACCCATTCTTCATTCTAATATGAAACACTTAGATCTTGGCTAAAAGCTACATGCTAGTGTATACCTTAAATAATCTTTTAATCAGGTTGCACTGTACACACAATAGAGAACTTGACTACCAAATATGAAATCTGCATAGTATTTGGTAATACACTTCCATGTCTATTGTTTGAAGACAGTACTTTAAGTGAAATGAGCTTATATATATAAAAGAAGTGCCTTTTGTAATGCTTTTATGGGAGACACACTTCAAATAGCTTTAAATATCAATCCACCTTGTCACTCCAGCGATTTAAAATAAATAGTTATTAAAGAAGTGTTTCTCTGCTTAGTAAGTGAGATAAATTTAAACAATAAGATACATTTCAACACCAAGTAACAGAAAAGAGCATTTAAGACAAATGTTGTTAAACACACCAATGTAATTTTCATCAAATTCTCTGCTGTGGTATAATACATAATCTGTATTTTTATTTAATGTATCTGACAGCTTCTAAATTCATTTGTTTGCTGTAGTTCCTTTAAAACCTAAATTACTAGGAAGTTTCAGTAAATTAGTTGATTCAAATAATCTTATGAGCTAATTAAGCTAGAATGGTTATATTAATTTAGACAAATCTGCAACTGGCACCTCTCCATCCCTTTAAGCTGATCTACAGAAAGGCCTACCTGGATGTTAGTCAGAAGGGTCTCTATGGAGGACAATCCATCAGGGAATAGAAAAGGAGATGGAAAACCTGGAGGTAGTGGTTGCCCATGACCAGTTAGAGAAAGTTTGTCAAGGCTGTCTCTTGCGGTTGGTGTGGAGAGCGGGGTCTCATCTGTATGTGATTGAAACAAAAATATAGAACAAGTTACGCTTGTCTGTTTTTATTAGACCTCAGTAATGGCTTCCCTAGTGGTTTCCAGAACATTTATTGCAAATTGGTTCCTGCTATCAGGAGAAAATGCTTTCTGCTGAATTTTCTTTAATGAAAAAGCTGTGGAGATACAACAAGATAACATTAATGAGTAACTTTATAAGCCTTTTAAATGCAGTCTCTAATGAGACTGAGTTTACAGTGCCACAGAATCTTTTTAAAACAAATATTATCTCACATATACTTGTGATAATATATTCAGGCTGACTTTATGGGCACCTTCCCAATTATCTCATTTTAGTTTGTGTTCTATTTGGATTGACAATAGAAGATTTTTTAGCATGACATATATTTTGTATACGAGAAAGAATATCTGAGTATGAGGCATCCCATACAATTAACTCTTCCCACTCTTAATGGTTTCACTTACAGCCCAGAAGATTCAGCAACACTGAGAAAAGCTACAGGTCCTCAATGCATTTTTAATCAAGAAAGTACACCCGATTCTCACAAGTGAAACATGCTCTGAACAATACATGAAATTAACAGCATGGTTACGATCACTGGCCTAATTTTTTTAAGCACAGACATCTTCTAACAATTAGTGCTAAACTCCTTAATGGGATCTTTGTAACAATCAGATCTGATCAGTACTGACATCACAATGGGAAAAAACTCCCACAGCTGGAAGGCTTCTAATATTAAAGTTTCACAGATAATCTGTGAATGGATTATAAAGTAAACAAAAATAAATAAATAAATAACCCCCACCCCACAATTAATAGACGTTTCAGTACCCTGCCTTGTCTTCTTTTTTTTTCTTTTTGAAATATTTTTATACTGTTGCTATGATGCAGAAAATTAATTCAATTTCTTTGCACCAGATGTTAATCTGAATTCTTCAACAGGAAAACTAAGTATCTATACATACAGGTAGATACATATACCTATACATACTCTTCTTATCAAGGGCTCAATCATTAACTGACAGTTATTGATGTATCTCAATGCAATACAAGGAAAGCAGAATATATTCCTGGTATTATGCAGACCTCTGCACAGCTACTTGACTACAGAAGAATCTGTCAAACTTGCTCTTTTCCATTATCGCTTTGATCATTATAAGATATATATTTTGAGGTATCTTCATTTCATTTACTTTCTGCATTTTAATGATGGTTTCAATAATAGTTGCATTTCACCAATTTATCCTATCATGTACATTAGGAATTGTTTTTATTATATGGAAGTTCTGATTCTAGTTACCTAAAAAGCTCTCTCTTTGACTGGTTTGAAATACTTTCTTAAGTAGACATAGGATAGGACCAGGCAAATTTAAATCTGCAGCAATGAAGAGTTAAAGCCTAGGCTTTGATGATCCCAGGACCAGAAAAACAAAATTCTGAGTCCTAGTTCATTCCAACAATGCCCATACACCATTACTGCAGAAGGAAGAAAACTCCATCAACAATGTCCAGGTGCAGATTTCATGCCCCATTTCCTCACCAGCTCTGTTGTGTTGGTCAATACTTACAGTGTTAAGGTAAAAGTCTCACCCAGTGTCCCCCTCCCCAGAAATGCCCAAACAGGCATTCGGACACCTGCTTCTGGGCTTGCCCCACTTAGCTCTTTCTGCAGCCAGTGGAGGGAAGCAGACACCAGTTTGAGGTACTAATCCATCTGAACTATCACAGGCGTCTACTACAGGAGGAGACAAATCTTCCTCTGTAAGTGTCTGTTGACTGTAAGATTAGCCTAAGCTGACTAGCTCAGATGGAAAGTTCTACTTTTGGTGAGATCAGACCTAGCATGAAAGGTGTTCTTCCTACTTCACTGTCTCTCAGGCTGACAGTAGCCTACACAAGGAGGAATAGCCTGTTTCATGTCCCCTATTTGTCACACCTTGTGCCACAATTACTCTTTTCTCATAAAGTCGTAATTCAAAAGCTTACAAAAGTAAGCTTTGTGAAAGGAACTGATGTTCACCAAGGAAAGGTTCAACCCCTTCAGTCACAGAAAATATTTTCATCTGTATTTAAGTTTTCCAGTCATGTCACAAAATGCTGAAAAAAAAAATGGCATTATATTAGTGAACCATAACCTATCTACCTTAAGGAGATTCAAAGGAGGATTTTAGAAATGTAGTCTATGGATGTATCCTCTGTCCTCATCCTATCCCACAGCAACATGGACATCTCTCTAGTAATTTTGTAGGCGCATACTGAAGTTTGGTCCTACATTTTTTTTTTTTCTTCCCAACTTTTAGGCTGTTATAGAAATATTCACCACTTCACGAGAAAAAATAGATTAGTTATTCCCAGGTGTTGCAAACTAACTTACTATTTTCATATCATCCTGTTAGTTCATCTTCACAAATCCTATTCCAGTGTGAAATATCATTACCAAATTTTTTTTTCAAGCTGCTGTCAGAATTGCTATGCTTTCATTAATCAAAAGAAACAAACCAAAACTTAAAACTGCTGACGCAATACACAGTATTATTGCATAGCTGAAACTTTTTTTTATCTTTGCTGCAAATATTGCTTTCCAAATGATTCCTACGCAACATTAAAAAATAAAAAAATTAAAAAATTACAAACTCTCTTCTGTGTTACATCACTGAAATTTTTGGCCACTCATTTATATCAGTTCCAGTGAATTTTCAGCAAAGGTATTGGACTTGCACGGTATAGCAGGAAAGAGTCCAATCACTAGGACGCATGGTAGAGTTATTCATATAAATGAGAAAGTAAAGTAAAAAAAAACAAAACTAAACAAAAAAAAAGCATTTGTCAAAGCAATGAGCCAATAACCTCTCATACTTTCTAAGACAACTTAGAATTGTTATATAGAAATCTAATTGTTATTTAGAATTGTTATATAGAAATCTAATATTTTGTTATATAGAAACAGAATTGTTATATAGAAATCTAATATATTGTTATATAGAAATCTAATATAATCTAATTGTTATACAGAAATCTAATATTTTAGATCTCAGATTGTCAAAATATTTTAACACCTAATAGATAAAATTGACCAACTTAACAATTCCATAAGCCTTAAGTCACTTAAAACTATGCCATTCCATGCTCTTACTGAGATACAGAAAGATCCTAATACAGATCTTGTCACAGAATTTAAGCAAGACATTAAATCTTTTACTGTATTACTACTTTAAAAATAAACAGATCTTAAGTTTGCTGTACTTTGTGCATGTGCAAAACATGTTGTGAAGTTCGCAAAGATTTTCTTAACGATGTGTGGTGTGGTTTTAAAATAGGCAAAGTAACTCAAGAAAGGTTAGAACTCAAAATAACATCCGAACTCTAATGTTATAATAAATAACAGAAACAAATTTACACTGAAGGGTAAGACTAGAGAGCTGAACTTACTATGAACTTATCTTAATGAAATGTCAACTCAAAAAAAAGAAGTCAGGCTAATGTGACTTTGTTTTCTTGATATCCCATGTGAAATAAACTTTGAGTATGCTTGAAACAGCAAATGTACATATTATACACAGGAAGCATGGATATTTGTGGATGTGAGATAAGCAATGATTGAGAAAATCTTGAAAAAATACATTTTTAAGAAAAACCACATTGTAAACACAGCCAATTAAAACATAACTACATATCTTAGTAGCAAAACAATATGACCTCTTGCCATTAACGCATTTTAAAATCTTCCATTACTGCAGAATTCCTCTCTTCTCAATACAATGAGATATTTTTGTTTCCAAATAATCATTAGCCTAACATATTTTGAACTGTTGCAAAGAAACTACTAATGTAAGTAAGTAGTTACATTACCTACTAGGAGAGAAATGCTGCAAAACTGATGAGCCCTTGCTGGGAGACAGAGATTTGGCATTTTCAGTCTAAATGCATCAAAAGAAGCATTCTTAGACAAGTCAGGGCAAGAGGGGAAGAGTGTCAATCTACAACTCCATTGTCAGAGCTGGGAGCACAACAGTGTAAAGAAAGGGGCGTGAGGAAAAGAAAGACCACAACAGAACAAAGAGGTGTCCGGCCCTGCCATGGCTTGTGCTGAGAACTGAGGTGTTATAAATTAACAAATAAACAAGGCTAGGACAAGCTGTTACCCAAGCTTCCCCAGTATCAGAGCAGAGATGAATACGTGCCTTGGCATACGAAATAAATCACCGTAATAAGCAAGTCTGAATGCAACATACCTTTAAAATATTTGCAAGTGCTACATCCACTCCATCCATTGTTCCTCAATTTCCAAAATTCACCTGTTTTCTTCAAACCAGATTTTATCTGCAAACAGCAGCTGGTTTGGGCCAAATAAAACAAACATTTTTCACTGTATTTGGTTTGTTGCCATTCTATTTTCTTTCACCAGATAACATGGAAACAGACATCCTGAAAGCTGTGACAGCTATTTAAACAATAATAGATGAATAGAGGTAGCCATTCTCTTGTCTTCATTCCTAAAAGCAAGTAGGATAAGTTCAGACCAGCCACCAATCAAACTGGAGAATACTGATATTGCCAGGATGTGAAAGCAAGTGATAATAGCCAGCTCAAAAAGACAAAAGTATACTGATTACTGTCTTTCTGTAAGCTTTTAATGTTTTATCGTAAGGCATCTTCACGCTTTGTTATTCTCCGTAAAATATTTCACGTGTTTGTTCCTAAAACAGGCTCATTCTTACCATTTGAATAATGAAAGAGGATTCTGTTTACACTTTTTGCTATCATAAATCTGGTGCATACATTTTTGTAGAAACAATCTATTCTATCTGGCTTAATACAATTTCAGTTCATGTTGTCAAACACCCTTTAGTATCCAATTTTTTTTATAATTCTCCTTCCTCAGAGTTAGAAGTTTCAGGTGTGAGGAGCTCCTCTATTTTAATTAATCAATAATTGTCGATTTATATTAGCACAAAAGAACAGAGTGTCCCATACCCTGAACTGAAACATTTAACAACCTGAGGCATACTAAAAATAAAAAAAAATAAATAAAAAAAAAATCCTCTTGCTCAATTCCAGTATCATTTGCCTGCTTTAGAGATTTGGTCATTCAAGATTCACCCTGCACATAACTAGGGGCAGTGTGAGATGGCTGTGAAGGTTGTTACAAACTAAAAAGAATGTACTGAAGCTAACTCTTATAAAAATATTGGGTTTTTCAACCTACATTTTAATTTCTTCTTTTTTATGCTAAAAGTAGTTCTCCAGGACACCCAAATTATTCTGAAATAAAAATATTTACTGCTGGAAATCAGGGAAAATATAAAATACAAAATATGTAAAATATAAAATATAAAACTAGACTTGCTTCTAGTTGTTGCTTCTATAACAATTAAAAGAGGTTGGTGCTTTCACAGTTAATTACTATTGCAAATGCTTTCCACTGACCTGTTCTATTTCTTTGATTGGTATGTTTACTTAAGGACTTTGGGAATAGTAGCTCAGCAATAATGAAATACAACTAAAAGACTGGAATCCTACATGGAAAGAACCATGGCTACTAAGATTATGTTTCTTGGATGTGTATATTGCACATGATGGCTTTATACCTGGCTTTATACATATATTTGTGCAAAACAGGTCTTACAGAACTCATCCATCTGTGTAACACTTCCACCATTATGGACTGACCATTTCCATAAGTGGCATGGCTTCAAAATATGCACAGTTTCACTTAATGTAAAGGACTACACAACAGCAAAGGTGCATAAGAACACAGTTACATATGTCTACTTCAGAGGCGGGTTTAGATGCAGGACTTGTCCACCAACAGTAAGACTTGTTTACTAGCAATTCTGTCTGATTTTAACCACTGAAAATACAATATTCTAGCTTGATGGCTGTCCTTTTTGGAAAGAGATTTCCAATTGATTCATTTCCAGTATTTCTTTAAGCATTTTTGAAGAAAATGTGGTCTCTGCAGATCATTCATCACTGCTGCACAGGGTCATTGAGCATACTGCAGTTGGAGTTGTCCCCATAATGGCAAATAAGAGCCAGATGGACAAGCACGCATTGAAACCAAGGGTAAGGACCTCTCTTTCTCCCCAGTTCAGTGATATCCCTTCTATGCTGATACTCTGTAAGCCAATTTATCTCTAAACACAGAGGGGGAAAAAAGGAATATATTGCTGCATGGAATTGGGATGTGAGGGTTTGGGAAAAGGGATGACTTGACAAGGAGACAGGGAGTAATCAAGAAGTGAGGGAACACTTTGCTGAGAAAATAGGAAAGAAGGACACTCAAGGTGGCTGAGCACTTTAGAAAGGGATAATAGCATTGGGATTATGTGGTGAAGGAGGGAAGAAAGAGCGCCCAGGAGCAAGACACTTATACTGACGCAGCAAGAAATAAACAAAACATCCAAAGTTTTTTTGTTTAAGCAGCATGTTTTGTGCAAGTAATTCTGCAGTACTTCAAGAGCTGTTTTTCAATGTAAATTAAATTTATAGTTGTCAACATCAAAAATATAAAATTATGTTCTTTAAAGATCACGTGGTTTAGTTTTGTTAAGGAATCACTGGAATAACATCACTATAACTGCATGGAAATAGTTGTAAAATATATCAAAAAAGCAAAAATGTAATTAGTGGTGATGTTCCAGCTGTGAGGATTTCTTCAGGCTTTTTGGACTAGATCAAGTTGAGTTTATTCTTCACTTTACATATCCCTAGGAGGGCCTCAGAGTCAATCAGCACAACTTATCTAATTTTCTCTTTCAATAAAAGGATTATTTTAATAACCTTTATCTTATTTTGCAGCCTATTACTGATTAGGGCTGGGTCAAGCAGTATTTGCTGATTTATTCTTTCTAAGGATTTCACAATATTTCAGAATAAATTGTAGCTTTTATTTTTAAACAGATGTATTTTGCCATACAAAAGAATGTTAAAATGCCCGAGATATTTCCACTTATGCACTTTGGCATCACAATGCCACATAAGGTGAGAAACAAAATTATATGGAAATTTTTCTCTCTCCCCATAATAAAAATTACCCTGTTCACTCACTGAATTTTTCATTCAGTTTCTTGAAGTGCATGAAATGGAAGAAATAGGATAGTCAGAGATGATTTGGTATGTATCTGCTAATTGCAAGTTACTATTTTCTTGAATACCTGACAGTAACTTATACCAACTCTGAAGAAATATAAATTCCTAAAGATAAAATGACAGAAAAGTACACTAAATATGTTATTATATTTTTAACAGTATATTGGTATAAATACAGGGCACTATAATATTATAACCTGCAGTACTTAATTACGAGAACTATGTATCACAGTATCACATTATTTCTTTTTCAAAGACCCTTACATGCTACTGGCAGGGGTTGGATGCAGATTAAGACCATCTGTTCTTTGGATGCTGAAAAAGTATAAATGTACTTTACTGGTTTATGTCAAATGTCCCAATTAGTACTCTGGTAGCTCTACTCCATCAGCCAGGCTATAAAGAATACTAAAAAGAATGTTTCTTGGCTTCATAGCAAAGAGGATTGCATATACGCACAGGTGTATGTGGAGTATGTATGTTTTTCTCTACAGGCTCACTTTGAGCTTTTTTTTAAGTCATGCTGAGGGGTGTCCATAATCATCTACTTAGTAAAGAGATATATATCTGTTTAGGAAATCAAAACTCACCATTCATTATACTAGCTGCTTTAATCTCCTTTTCTTTGTTGGCTACAGAAGCTGGTTCCCTCACCTATCTAGCCTGCCTGTACATCTAGCTTTCCTAAATGTATGCAGAAGCAAAGATGAAACCAAGTATTTTGAGTCCAAGCAAAATTCCTGATTAACATCAACCTTCAAATTAGGGATTTGGTTTAAAGACCGCATAATTAATATATTGTACACTAAACATCACATTTTCAAAATTTTGGACATAAATATGCACATCTCAGCTGACAAAAGCAATGCACAAGGTAATACATCCATGGTATGAATACTAAATTTTTGTGCTGCCTGTTCCTCCCTGTACTTTAACTGTCTCCGTATGGCTACTGCAAAATGCAGATAAAAACCATTACAGAATGTAAAAATTGGCTTTTGCTAAATTTTATTAGATCATTTCAAGTGCCACATGATTTGGATTAATAATCCTCTGGACATGTTTTATAAAAGTTGAAAAAAAACCCCTATTATTTGGGGATTTAATGTGATTTAAAAAATAAGGAATATCAATATACTTATTTTTTTGTCATTGTCAGCTGAAATAACACCACTTCTTTTCTGTAAGCATAACAGTGGTAAGAAGGGAATTGTTGATAAAAGCACAGCTAGTAACTTGTAATTCTCTGAAGATGAAGGTTTTATGGTAATACCTGGAACAGCATTGTATTCACATTGTTTTTCTTGGTCTGTGTTCAGTTAATAATTCTAATATTCATTCTCTTCAGAAAAAAAAACAAACAAACAAAAACCTAAACAAACCCAAGACATTTTCAAAAAGTCCATATCTAGCAATGTTGCAGTTATGGGGGACTGAGCATCAATGCTCTTGCTGCCTTCTCACATGCCCCATGTTCTTGTTAGTCTACTGACAGCATGAATCAGATGCCCAAACAGAAAATTAATAGATGGCAATGTGTCTGTGCCACAATCGTCAGCTGTCTTTCATTCAGCAACACATAACCTGTCCCACACCCTTGTCCTTAGAGTGCTGGCAAGATGAAGTTGACCAGGCATGCTTGGCATTTGGTGTAAAGTGACAGCACAGAAGTCAACAGAACTGTGTTTCACAAATAAATATGTCAGGGAAATTCAACAGAGCAGACAGAAGAGCTTTAAACACTTTGCATTTATAGTAGTTTATATTGGTCACCTGTCCCAGTAGAAAAATATTTGTCTGGGCTGGATTTGTAAACTGGATCTATTAATTAATGTGTTCTGTTTAACTGAATATTCATACAGAATACTGTCATTTTTCTTCTTAAAAATAATAAATATATCAGATGTTCAGTGACAGTAATTTTTGCAGAAACCAAATATTTTTAAAACATGTCTACTTGTATTCGCTTTACTTTCAAGAACCTATTAATGCCCACGATTTTAATAACTTCAATAAAAAAGAATGCTATGAAGTACCTCTAATATTCAGACTCACAATATATTAATTAGACCACTGAATAAGATGACCAGTCTGAAAAAGCATTAGAAAGATAGAAACATACTAAGAATACCTGTTTCCAAGCTATCCCCATGCCACAATTCCTATCCTTGATGTATTAATGCCTCACAATTAGAGCTAAAGATGCCAATAAAATACAAGAATCAAGAAATAGTCACATGGACTCATCCAACACAGCTGTATGGGGCTACTGGGTAGTAAGTTCAAGAATTCTTGAATATGCAAGGAAAAACTACAAATGCATTGGAAACACAAGGGAAGAAACCCTGCTTTGAAAAGAAAGTACCTAGGGGACTGTGTTAGTCAAGCCCTGCAGATATCCTTTCAAAGAGTTAAGGTAACAGGTGTTTTATCATCATCAGTTCAACAACATCCAGTCTTTGCTTAAGTACCTAAATGGCAATACACATTTTTGACAGAAATATGTGACCTAGTAACTCCAAGATCTTCTCACAGCTAATACAGTAATTGTTAATGAAAACAAAGGGATGTGAAGCATCTCATTTTAACAGATTCTAACCAGAAAGGGTATAAAATGAGTGAGCTGTTTTAGTATCATGAAGCAGTAAAACACAGAGGCTTCGTTAGTTTTCGGGCTAAAACCTCCACGTCTGCACAGGAGACTATCAGTTATATTTAACTGGATTTTTAAAATTGTTTCACAATATTTTTTTAGCATAAATTAATTAGCATCCTAAATGTGCCTGTCTATGAACAGTTCCAGTTCTCCGATGCAAGATGTTGTAGACAATAACTGATGTACACATTTTGGCTTATATTGTTATGATAACCCAATAGAAACTTGGCTGTTTGCCTATGGGAGTTCAATATCAGTTCCATAGTTTATAGCATCAGAAACAGTCCTTTACAATATAATAGCCACATTTCTCAACCCATTGCCTACAGATGATATCCCAAAATCTGATTATCACAGAAATCTATAATAATAAACTAAAAATCCCACACCAGAGTGCTCAGAAACAAAATTCAGAATGAAAAGGCAAGCATTTTTACATCTGATATGATTCCTGTTGCAATTCATTCATCAAACATCTGCAACAAGCTGTCAGAATGCGTCCATTAGTGAGATTTCTATGGCATTTACTAGCTTGATGCTCACTGATAGAATAATGTAGAAGTTTTACCTCTAATGTTTTCTGCTCCATTTGAGGCATCTACTTTAAAGTGAGATTTGGCCTACAAGTGTCTTCATGTCTTGAAATATGTAAATTATGCTAATATATCAGAATATGTATTACAAAAGACCAAAAAAATATCCTTTATGTATTTATGCATTAGAGGTCACATTCAGCACTAATTCAAGAAAGTACAAAATAGTTTGAAGTCATCATGCAACCTGGATCATTTTGGTCTCAATGAAATACAGAAAATTAAGGTACCTATAACAGCAAAAATACTGCATACTTGCCAATAAATTAAAATCTTTCCCAGGATCCAGTTTAAAACCTTCATGCAAATTAAATATTGCATTCAGCTTTTTATCTATATCAAAGAAATATGCATTATAACTCCACTACAGGGACAGATTTTTTACTATTTCTGTTTCACATCAAAATTTCTGTAAGTCTTTCAATGTTTATGCCAATAACATAATGGAAAAATTACTTATTTCAATCCTTAAGCAATTATTAATGCTATGTAATAGACGCAAAATACAAATCCTAAGAGTGTTTTAAATGCTCTCTACTACATTATGATAATTTATGTGTAAGTGTACATAAACAAAACAGGAAGCCTTATATTACTGTGAAAACAGTTTCTGCCTACACAAACTGAAACAAATCAGAAAAGCTTTATCATCTTAACCTGATGAGCTCATTATATATTTAAAGATAATACTTGTATTCAGTATCCTGATAGCAGGTTGGCTTTTAGCCCAGCTAGTAAAAGACCAAGAGCTGTATCAGGAAATGACCACAGCAACTCACAGCAACCTCATCAATTTTTTTCCATTTTTTGAAAGGGAGTAAAAAAGTGATGCTGATAGAGGTTGCTCTTTTCCCAAATTTAGTACAATACAGTGAGTTAAAAAAATAGAATCAAATTTGTACTTTTATATTTTTTGAAATTTTTATTTTATAAATTGGAATTTTTTTAGGTTTTGAAAATTATTTTCAGAATCACTGCCCTTTGTCTTCTCTTTGCCTTCTTCTGTAACTCAGAAAGTTCTACTGCTTCCTGCAATCTTTTCCTTACTTGTCAAACATTTTTCTCAGTAATATTTACTGTTACTGAAGTCTTTTTGTTTCGGTAGTTTCTTCCCCTTCCAAGATATGAAAAATTAGTCTGCTTTTTGAAATGTCAAGTCTAACTAAAGACTAGAGGAAAATTATTCTGAAACAAATCTGAAGGGATAACTCAACCTAAATAATCTCCATACTTGCAAAATAAAACAGAGCTTGACTTCTTTTCTGTTTATTCATTTTCACACATACAAGACCTAAAGCATTATCACAACACATAAGAAAGTGGAAAATAAGGTCTTAAAAATACATCTTTAATTTATGCTCCACTTTCCTATATTTTGGTATAGTCATAAATGGAGTGGTCCTGATATGACTTTTGATTATTTTTTTTTAAGTATAAATAATTCAAGACAATATAGTTATGTTTACATGGGAATGTGTGCGAAGGTTCAACATTAGGTCCACTGATCTGAAACTGTGTGCATTTTGCTACGCTACTTTACTGTATCTTTGGTCTATAGAAGAAGATGCTATTATGTAGCACCACATCACTTTCAGTTGCTGAATACAAAAGCAACAAACTTCTTAGACATCAAAACAGCCGTGATTCAACTGGCAAAGACCTTTTTGGTTTTGTAGAGGAAACAAAGTGGAGTTAATGATTTAATCCTATGATTAATCTCAGTTCTTTAAAAGATTAAGAGTATAGAAGGCATTCTGAAGTTCAGGATTTCATAACTCTTACACAACATGTTAAATTTTTGCTTCAGGTTAAGAACAGGAGGGAAAAAAAAAACAAAAGGAACACATTTCAGGGAAACTTTGCTTTAACCCTATCACTATTTTTTGCTGTTGTGTGTTTGTAGAACATTAAGGGTGGTATTGTACAATATCATTATACAGCAGATGTTAAATGCAAAGTAAAATAGTCAGTTGTAAATGATGATCCTCTTTATTATTTCGAAATAAGCCCTGATTATTTATATAGTTTTGACATTGCTTGAAAGCATCATATTAAACCTAAAGAATTAATCTATTTTTCAATGGCTTTTGTGTGTAATGTATTATGTATATTTTTACATTCTTCTCTGTTAAAGGGCCCTGGTGTATGAGAAATGTTTAGAGTTTTGAGTGCTCCACCCAGTCCATATGGTAGGTTTGCTCTGTGTGTAAGACCTACCTTTTTCCACCAGGTCCATATGGCAGGCTTATGCTAGCCAGGGCCTTCTATCCTCGACAGGGGCCATATGGCAAAGAGAGCTTGGTGAACACTCATTTACTTTGTATTAATATTTTATATGTCTCTAGCACATATGCATACACACAGACATGTATGAACTGGTCAGATTGGGTAGAAAAGACTTAGCTTCTGAAAATACTTCAGCCACATAATCAACACCCCATGACAATATGATACAAGATGTAGATTCTGGGTTTTTCTGTTTTATTAAGAAACTGAAAACTCAAATCTATAATTTATCAAATTATTTGATAATCTCTGATGGTTTTAAGCATCTTGACAGATTATTATTTAGTTACTCTAACAAACTTGTAGACATTAATACAGATGACGTTTCACTGTGAGTTAATACTGTAAGAATAGGACCAAATCCCTTGAATCTACCCACTACCAAAGTGTGCATACACAGATAGTGAAAATATTTGTTTAAAGATTCATCTCTGTGCTGCTCCACTAATAGCAGGTTTGAGCACGTTACTGCTCTCTTGCTATATTTAAACAAACTGGCAATAAACCAGAGAAACAATAAGAACAGTAAACTACGCAAAGATAAGTATTTCCAAATCACATGCAAAGTAAGTCACTATTTCTTGAAGACGCAATACCACTACCCTTACTATTGGAGTAACAGGAAAAGAAGATGATCTGAAAATCACAGTATCTTCCTTCTGCTGTCTGTACGTGTCCTGAACTAGTAAAACACGAGTTTTTTACATGAGTAAAACATTTGCATTGGGCTTGTTGATTAAAGGCATGTATTTAAAATAAAGTATTAAAAAAAAAAGAAAAAAAGACTGCAACTTTAAATTGTCATCCACATTTTCAAAGTAATTACACTAAAATTGGCACATGGTTACAGTGTTTAGAACTAAATGCAAAGCTTTGCTGTAATTCTGAAGTAATTTAGGAGCCCTCAGAATTTTAGTTATACAGGAAAGATGGAAGCAATTTGTAACATGTTTATAAAAGTTTTATTGCACCTACAATCTGATTTAAGAAATGAAACAATATTCCCCAGTAGCAGAAATTTTGCGAACAACTTATTTGAAACTCAGAACATTAGAAAATGTAAAAATCATCATGTATTGGTTTTATTCAGATGATTTATAGTGTTTCATCTGGTTTCTTCTTGTTTCAAGTCATGTAAATAACTTCTGTGTTGACATATGAATATTCAAATATCTAAAATAACTATCAGTGTTGAAAATAAATAGCATTAAAGTATTCAGAACAAGCATGCATGTACATGCTCTCCTAGTCTGCTTTTGTATATAGCATTTATGTTCTGCAAACAATCAATAAAATATAGACGAGTTTTCCACAAGGAATTTATTTTCTCACTTAAAAGGACCCCAAAAATAATAAACATGCTAAGAAACCATGCGTATTTTATTAAAGATTAAAAAAAGCTAACTACTATGGTCATGCCTCTTCCTCCTAACTTTCCTGCTTTTGATCATAGCCAAATATAGCTAAAGCAATGGGGAAAAACAAAAGCTTTATTAATTTCAGGGGTTAAGAAACACAAACTCAAACTCAGCCTCTAACTTTCATTTCAGGAAAAGCATAGTATGTATCTTTAGAATTCATTTATGCTCTTTGTTTCAGTTGTTCTTTTTTAGATATATTCTCTATATGTTGCCTTGTGTACGTTCTGTTTCTGATTTACAATGCACAGGTACAAACTTTTAATTCTGAATTTTGGTGGATTTGTCTATCTACATAATTGCTCACAAAAATGCACATGGAGAGCTCACTTTGTGATTGGTGGGGTTTTTCAGAGTGCTTAAAAGAGACGAAAGGTTGAATCCCTCTGCCTAGGTTATCCAGTCTGCCAGGGAAGCTGTACTCTCTAAATAAAGACCTAAATTCTCCATTCAACAATGAAGAGAAAGCAGGTGTCTGGCAGATACAGCTGACAGAGAGTGCCTAAACTTGAGCAGCTAGATTCTCCCTCTTGAGGCTTTCATAGGCGCCTTCCTCATTTTACGAATCGTGAAAAGAACTAAGATTATTTGAGAAGCCTGTGTTTCAACAGCAGAGATCCACTATATAATTTGGAACAGAATAAAAAGACAGGCAGACAGACAGACAGACAGATAGATCAAATATTTAACTTTTTAATACAAATTAGATATGGAGAATCTATCAATAATTAAAATTCTTAGTTTAGATCTCTGTCATGTTAGCATAGCCCACAGTTTTAAACACATTCTTATGAAAGTATAAACCACAATTTTATGCTTTGCACTTTCTCACTGAGTCAGTAGTTTCCTCTTTTGGGAGATTATGCTAAATTAATTGAGCATCTCTGTTGAATTCTTCATAAATGCATACATTAAAGAGGAAAAAATATGAAGCCAACTTCATAAATATAATTCGCTGGGATTTCGTTAAAGTTTAGAGGTATAGATTTGTATTTGAAAACCTCTGAAGGTTACAGGGTGAAACCTTCCAACAATATCTCCAACTCTTCAGGGACCAAATCCCATTATGTGGAGTTCAGTGAAGAGGGTAAACACTACCATAAAGAAATACAAATTGCACATATTTCCCATTTAGCCAGTGTCACAAAAGTTCACCATTTAGAATTCTAACCAGTTAGGACTTATTCTTGGAGGTCAAGTACCTTGTGAACCTTGTCATCTCACTGATGACATCATATCCCATCCATCAATTCTTTCAGGAGCACACTTGCCATCTGCTCAGCATGCTATAATAACTTATTAGACATATTCACAGGGTAACAATCTGTACAATGACACTGTTATCTTAATGCTGCCACATACAGAGATAGCAGCCATCGTTTCCCTGTCACAGCACAATTATTGTACCTTCTAACTTTAAAAGCAAAGTTACTTGGATATTTTAGATTCTTTTTTAAATCACATGGGAACAGTGAATTCTCATCAGAAATATGTTTTTGGCTTTGTAGTGGTTTTTTTTTGACCAGGAACTGATAAATTAAGGCTACAGTACAAAGCACTAAGTTCAGTTTGATATACCTGTTTTGAACTTCGAAAATTTTTGCAGTCATATTCATTCTTTAGAGTGCAAAATAAGCATGCATATAAATAGCACTGAAATGCAACTTATTCTCTGCAAAAACATTAATTTTCTAGAACTAATACTTGTTACTTCTTTAGCCTATCTTGAACATCTCTTCTTTCTAACAGCAATTACTAGGTAGAAATAAAACATGCAGCCAAGCTGCTCATATTAAGAATTAAGATTTCTTGAAATCTAAAAGCAATATGAATTTTTATAGTTGCCTATATATTTTTTGCAGCTTGTTAATACTGAGTATGGTTAGCACAGATGCTGTCATGGCACTTATGCCTTAACAGCAGTCCAGTGTAACTCTCCCTCGACCTCAAAATATATTTTCAGAAAAAGGGCAATATTTATTTTGCATTACACAGAATTCATCCTCTGTTCCTTCCTTTGGCTCGTCATTTATTCCAGCTTACACTGTGATCAACGTTGTACGAAAATAAAGTCAAGTACAACAGCCGCTCTCTGCCCATCAAAACTCACAGACGTCTGCCAAGCACTTGTAACAGCTGGTGTTACATTAATTAGTTTAAACTATTTATTTCATCCATCTCCAGAGCAGATTGAGCAAAAACATTAGAGATTATTCTAGCATCTGTAAGTGCCCTGCAAACATTAACCAACCAAAGTTAGAATATTAGTCATTAACTTATAGTATATGTGGTTTAAGACTCTGTAGATTTATTGTAAATAAAAAAAACTATGTTGTTTAACATAGCTCTACCAAGTTTTCTTTAACTGCCTGTTTAAAAAAAATCTTAGTTTTAAACTTATATAAGACTTTGTGCCCATAAAGTTTCTTAAAAAAAAGAAAAATTATTACTAGAAAGCTATTATAATTCCTGGCAGCATGGACCATTAAGCAATATATGACAGGGACTCGGTGACTCAGTGGATTAGTCAGAGGTTTTATGTCCACTGTTGGAATCCAGCCCTAAATATGGTGATCAAAACAGTGTTATCAAACGGTTGTAAAAATCTCAATTAAAAATACTCCTATAGCCTCTACTAAGTTTTTAGTGGACAACATAATAGATCTTTCACTGTTGACAGAGTTCTCACAGCTATCTTTTTCCTTTTAATAGGCTGAGAATGGATGCTGGCAAAAGAATGTTGATTATAACAGGTCCTAATGCCACATTCCCTACTTAAATGGCTTAGAAACAGAAGCCAATGCAAGGATGGCAGGAGTAGGCTCACAGCCACTGTCCATGGGCTCACTTCCATCAAAAATAAAAAGCTTCCAACAGGCTCAATGAAATACTTAATGTGAGAATACTTATTTTTAGTGCTTAGGGCTCAAAAAGGAAGTCAAAGTCCTGTGCAAATGCTCAAGGGGTAAACCCTTCCCCAAGGAACTCAGCTGTAAATAAGCACAGAGGGAAACAGGCACAGAAAGGTGAAATGCTTTGCCCAAAGTCACACAACAGGTTACTGGCAAAGCCTGAAACATAATCAAAGCCTCCTGACTCTCATCAAGTTCAGAAAGATTGCTATGTGAGGTTTCCTCAAACAGCACCAAAACGCAGTAGCTCACTTGCAGAATAAAAAAGCAGGTTAATCCACATATGAAGTTTATTAGAATTAGACTCTTACACAATAATGTCCTCAAGTCTAACCAGATTCTTTTTTTCCCAGTATTACACTATGGAAATGGGTATTACAATGATTTTAAAATGTGGTTACTGATATTAACATCAGATTTAAGTAAATGCAGCTAAAGATAATAATAACCTAATTGATCAGTTTAGAAATCTACATCTACCCTCAAAATATTTGTATTTACAAGCAAAATTAACAAACAGATTTAGTCTATCTGAACAGTAAAGTGAGAAAATAAACCTGGCCTTTACATTTAAATAAAATATAGATCCTGAACCTGTGATATTCTAATGCTTTAAAACTCTGACTGACTTGTTATGGCCATGCAGAAATAAGTAATGGAAACTGAAGAAGAAACTATCAGCTATTTTCACTTTTCAACCCTGCCTCATCTCCAGTGAACAAGATTTTTTTCTCTTTGCTTAATTCATTTCACAACTCTCTCTGTGCATATATATAAATAGATATATCTATGTATCTATGTATATATTCAAGATATTTAAAGCAATTATTTTCTGCAGTGTTGTGGTTCTTCTTACTTACTCCACCAGCCAAAAAGGCAGGCACACAGTTAATGCCAAACTTGCTCCAAACCATGCAAGAGAAAGTGCCAAAGCACATATAAGTATGGCCTCCACAAACAATACTAATAGCTTTTTTTCATGCTCACTCTTTATTGGCCTCGACAGACAGCAAGAGCCAGGCACTCTTTTCTATTCTTAGGTACCTAGAATTTATAACATGCTACATCTGCCACATATCTGTTGGGTTACATGGCTACTGCTATTCAATTATCCATTTTTATTTTTATTTTTAGTACAAGGACCATTGCTGTAATACTTGTTGGACAGCCTGTTCTTAAAAGCCAAAACCCACAACAATCACAAAACTTACCACCAGATGAGACAGTGTTCTGACTTAAATCCTCTCTCAGAAAAAAAAATATGCCCCCAGTTGATCCTACTACTAAAAAATAATTAAAAATTATACATAATACTGTATCTCACCACGAAATAAGGGACATTTGATTGTTTAACTAATGCCTTACAAATGATTCATTCAAAAAGCCTGTTTTAACCAGTGTTAAGGGACATTTGATTGTTTAACTAATGCCTTACAAATGATTTATTCAAAAAGCCTGTTTTAACCAGGGTTCTTAACTAATACTGACCACCAGGTTCTGTTTTCATTTACACCACAATTGGAACATAAACAATGGCAGCAGGGACCCTTGAGGAGATTCTCTGCTCAACTCCCCCTTCAAATCCAAGTGGTACCTTGCATTAAAAACTCTCTCTGTACAATACATCTTTGGCATGCTCTTAGCATTTACATTTTTTAGTTAGAATTGCATGCTCCATTTTTGGTTTCTTAATACAACTCCAAGAGAGTCATTCAAAAGAAAATATTAACATGTTCCCAGTTTAATACTCTGCTTTTGTAGTAATCAGTTTAAATGGATGAAAGCTAACAGCCAATTTATATTTTTTTCTTCCCTCTATTTCTTTTTCCTCTTAAAATTCCTCTTTATGCAATAGGAAAGTTAATTGCTAAACTTTGTTACAGAACCCTTTGTTCTTGCTGAAGTCACTTTGCTTGTCTCTCCTACTGTAAGGACACCAAATCCTAAAAGCTGGCAAGAATGCATATGTTTATTTCACCATTGCTCTGCAATTACTGAATGCCACTTAATTATAGCAACAGATGCTCGAGTGTAGGAACCAGAAAAATCAAACGCCTCATTTCCAGGTTATTTTTTTCCATTGCTTCTGCCAACAGCAGATGTGTGAGCCCCTTGTGCTCTGGCGTAAATACTTATCAAATCCTAACAGGTCACCTATGTCACAAACAACATTTCAGATGCAACTGTTTCACCTGATAATAGGCTCTGAAAATAAAACTGTGAGCTGTAAATACAATGTATTCGGAATGAAATGCCATAATGTGAAATTGCTTTTTCTCCAGCTACAACAGAAGTCCTTGACAGTTTTTGGCAGTGATAAATCACCCTCCCATTAATTGTCTCCTCTCTCATTGTGAGGTGAGCTGCTAAAAGGGGCAGTCAACAAAAATGACTTAAAGGACAAATTTTGGCAAAAAGACAATGAAGAAATCTGTCATTGCTAAGCCTCCAGTAAACTGTCATGAAACAATCAAAATATATGTAGCTGAAGTGTTTATGTCTTTGTTAGAAAGGTTACAAGATGATAAGTTTATAGTTAAAACAGGAAGCTCAGAGGAACTGAAGTTGCAGGCCCCCGAGACACCATTTCTCCCTATGTTCCTTAAATTTGTAGGCAAATTCTGGCAGGGCTTCAGTTAACACAGTATTTGCTGGTATTACCAAACTTATTCAGTGAGTCTTCTGGCCCCCTCACCCCAAACAATAGAAAGTCCCTGTGAAGCCATGGCGCTGGCTGCAATAACTCTTGCACCCAGTTTGTAGAACCTTCCTTTTCAGTGATTTAAGCTAGAGAAGACAACACTTGGCACCTCAGAGAAGCCAACCCTTCCTTCTAACCCCTCCACCTCCTGGTGTTAATCAGAGTAAGGCCTCTCACCAACTGGTTTCTATACACAGAGAAGCAGCCTTATTTTCCTGTAGCACAGGCATCATTACCAGCACCCAAGGTGTGTGAAACATCTGCTGTCCTCAGAAATGACACTCGCCACGACTCACTTCACCTAGTCTGGCCTGTTCTGCCAATAACCCTTCCCCACTGCAACTTTTCTGCAGACTGAACAAATCAGAACCTCTCACTTCAGGATTCTGCTCTGCAGGAGAAAAGAGTCCAAAATTTGATGGCAGATGGTATGTTTTAGACCACAGGTTATCCTATGTGTAGGAGGGGCAGGACCATGTGCAGGGGATGCTTGTCAGATGCACGCCTACAGAAAGGGTAATGTTTCTCCCTTTAGAAATAACATGGTGCTGTCATTTTATATTTATTTATTTATTTATTTATTTATTTCATTTGTTGAGGCTGGGAACTAGAAGTAATTAGTAAAAAAAATTACAAATTCTGTTTACCTGTCAGTAGATGTTTGGAAATCTACCATTAGCAAGGTTAGAAAATGATTTGTTACTAATGTGTCCGTCAAGGGCAACGTCTGGAGTTTGGTTTTATATTTATGTTTGTAAGAAAATTACAATATAAATATAAATGAGTTGCATCAGTTATTTAAACTAGACTGGACAGGGCATTAGAAAATATATGTCAGGAACATTGCCTGCACCAGTACAGAGATGAACTAGGTGAACTAGCATGTCTTTTCCACCACAGATTTGTACCATTTCTGTATTAAGCGAGGAAGATTGATACCAAATATCCCTCTATGCTACTACCCCTTTTCACTTTGCTGCATATCTGTATGCTTTCTGGGGGAGCTGATATCTTAGGAGAGTGGCTATAGGGAAGTACTAAAGGGGATTCTTCATCCCAGTGGCTGAGAACTGAGGAAGGTCACACAGTGGCTTGTGTAACCATAGCAGCTTTGTTGTCATGGCATGAGAATCCTTCGTCAGTTCTTCTGCTTTTACAAAGGAGCAGTCATCTAACATTGTGAGGTGTCTAATGTAAAGCCTGCTTTTTTGACATGGTTATCACAAGCTATTTTCTGTCCAGACATTTACACAGACCTTGTGTTATCCATGATTTATCCACAATCCATGTTCCTCAATAGTTCTTAAGCCTGGTTATAGTTGTAGTAAATCATATGTTGAAACACATAACTAAAAGGAATCATATAGTTATTACTAGCACTGGAACATTAAACAATAATACTCCATTGAGCACCAGCATCACCAACAAGCTTCTATCAGCCTGATCCTGAAGTACTAATACAGGTATTTCCCCTCTCCCCTCCTCTCCCTCTTCCATCTCAAACACTATTTGGTCTCTGTGGTCTGAGAATTATACCCAGCTGAAATTAAAAAACAAAACCAAAACCCAACAAAACAAACAAACAAGAACACCAGGCATCAATATTCGCTTGGGAAGAATACACTGGATTTTGCCAAAGAATTGCACAGCTTGTCTTTCAAACCGAGAAAACATTGTAACAAAATCTATATGAACATTATACTACAAACTAAGAACAATCCAGAAACAGGTGGAAAGCATTTGAGGAAACAAAGACTGTCTTCTGAAAGAAAATACAGTCTAATTGGGAGAAAAGGGAAAAATTTCAGATATTCTTAGGTACGCTTTAATCATGTGTGACTTAAATTTTGGTAAAGGTACTCTGTGTACATAAAACATCTCCTGAATGACAGAAAAGCAGAAGAAATGAAGTGACTGAAGTTTTTTGTTTTTTGTTTTTTTTTGGTGATGAGCCAGTTTGAGAGCTTACTGTGAGCATATGGAGATAGCATATTTGCAAGTCCATCTCTGGAGGATTGCAAAAGGCCCTTAGCTTGTGAAAAACAGCAATGTTATTTTTTTTTAACGTTCCCTATATTTAGAGATTAAATCGCTCACTGCACAAACCCATTTGGAACAGGCGAGAAGGTGAAAAGGATAATCAGTACAGTCACTGGTCCGTGTTTCCTAAACGCTTTTGAAAACATTACTGTGCGCAGGCATAAAATTAGCGGCAGGACCTTAAAAAGGCTGGCATTTAGCATGACTTTTTGGAAAGTGACACCCTCATTTTTTTCTTGTAGGATATCATTAAATTTCAATCGCCCTATGGCAGTGCCTTTCCATTAATAACCAATTCACTGTGTCACTTTGGCTCTCCTTTGAAATAATGAGCCTTTGCTTCGCTTTAATAAATTTAAACATATTCTCAAGGCCAGGGAAGATAGGAAACCGCAGATGGGCTGAGAAAAACACGATTCATAAATCCTTAACTGCCTGAGATCGTTGAGAGCAAAACAAAGTAACACTCGTAAAATATTAAACAATCCCAGCTGTATGAGTGAAGCTTCATTAACAAAAATGGACTATTTACTGCCTTCAACAGAGCCTGTGGGTGGAAAGATTCAGAGAAATCTTCTTTAAAAAAACACTGTCATCCTCATTTTGATTCTTTAACCAACTGATGTCATGGTAGATAGTTATTTTACATGGCCATATACAGAAACATATTAGCAGAAAATTAATGATACTCTGATTACATTAAATACCACAAATCATGCTTCATCATATAAGCAGGAGTGAAAGAAAACAGAGAAATTTCACAGATATTTTGTCTTCAAAGAATTTGCATGCCAATAGAAGTTAAACATGACAAATTTTATTTAAATCATAAGGGATTTCTCTAGCATTGTAAAGTAAACATAGAAATATGAATAATGCTAGAGAAATCAAGGGATGCCATTGCTTCTGCTAGGAAGGCTTGTCAATTTATTCCACTTTGTTATACTTTTTCTTGCTTTAACCTTTATTAAGATGCAGCTAATTTTGTTTATACACCTAGCCGGTACACAAAGGACCAAATCCTTTTTTTCAGTCTTTCATGTTTACCACTTATTTAAATTCCACCTGAGTTCTGATCAGGTAAGGAAGGCAGGCTCTGACACAGGCTTTGGTTTCAGTAACACAAAGCTCAACCCTCAAATTCATGAAGCTGATTTTGTGCTGCCCAGTTAACATACACGAATTCCCACTGAATTAACTGACAAACTTGTGAAGAGAGCTTTTGCCTCCCAGATCTGCCTCCAACTCCACTAGCTTTTTGCTCTAACTCTGTGTAGGTCCTGGTGCTTCCCCTTCCTCACCGATTTAGAGGCACAAGCTAAAACTTCCATGTGTCCCCCCCCTGGGAATAGGAACCCGTAATATTCCCAAACCACTTTTCAAGGTTTTTTTTTGAGGCTTAAAGTAAAACTAATAAGGCTTACTTAGTAATACAAATTTAAAAGATCGGGAAAACAGCTATAAGGATAGCACAGAATCTTAAAAGTGTCTACAGCAAGAATAACCTTCTGTGGTATCATGGAGGCTTTTTTAAGCCAATAATTGCATACAAGTTTAAAGAAAAACAGAGATCAGTGTCAGTTTACTAAATGCTAAGAACCTGGAAGCTCTATCTCTAAAGACAAGCTGACAATCGAGTGGACAGAATGTCAATACTTCTAAACATTTCAAGGGTAAAAATATTGCTTTTTACAATCCGTGTCATATTTAATGCAAGAAAAGAATTTGGATTTTTTTCTTTTGCTGGCTGTCAGGGTTTCTTTCCTTTTATCCCAGTGAAGGGCATAATTATGATTATTTAGCACAAATACATGGTGTATTTTTTTCCCTAAGGAGCAATAGTTTCAGTCTAAATGCAAATATGTACATCATCTTTTTCCATATCTTAGTCAATAAATAAAAACTAAACCAAACAAAACTTGCTTTATTTATTTCAAGATATTTCTCTTGTCTGTGAGAACCATTATATACATGTGAAAAATTTAAAATCCTTTTTTAACACTTGAGGGGGCATTCTGACCCCTGCTGAGGTATTTCTGTTTCCTGTTCGAAATGCTAAGAATGTACTTAGCCCTTCTGGCTCCCACTACCTTCAGTGGAAACCCTGAAAACCACCCAGGAGTTATCACCTTATAATCATTAGAGCAGTCATTTCTGTGCTTAGTAGACCTTCACTGTAGCTGATTTGTATAATCAGGGTTAATCTATTCTGACTGCAAACATCTATACCGTAAAGTTTGAATGAATCCACACTGATGCTCTCTTAGCTCAGGATACCCCCAAGACTTACACAGAGATATATACTTCAGGATTTTTGTTTGGTTTTGGGGGTGATTAGATCCATCATAAGAAAAGCTGCTGTACCCTTCCTCCCTGTGAATTTTGGGAGAACTTACTTCTTTTATCAGCTATGAGAAGGAAGGGGGTACAAAAAGCATGGTAAAGCATTGAAACACAAGAAGCAGTGGTAAGCCAGTAGGTTTAATACTGAAGTTACCTGTCTGCATGAAAGCAGCAATTAGGCTTTTGACAATAACAACCTTAGACAGACTCAGAAAGGAAAACTACATTTGCTTCAAAGGTTTTAAGCGTGGGTAGAAGAAGGACTATAGGTGATGTGTTCCTTAACCCAGCAGAGAAGGCAGTCATTCTCTTCTCTGCATGCCAAGATTTGCTAGTACTAGTTTTCAGCTTCTGCTTTCAGGAAAGAAAAAAAAACAAAGCAAACCAAAAACTTGTATCTAATCCTATTAGAACACTTAGGAACACAGTAAGACCCTCAAATTTCACAGTCACTTAAAAATTAAGGGGTAAATGTAAGCCAATCAGGAAACAATTATTTTTAATTAATAAAGAAGGTTAAAATTTCCCTTTATGCATATATGAAAAAAATGAAATTTACAAACATAATTTGTATAATGCCCCATTCCCTTTGCTGTTTTTCTTTGCTGTTACTGTTGAATTACGACAGACTGGATGCTTCCCAATTTATAGTCTTTCAAACTAATATACAGAATGGCAGGGAATGCTTTCACAGGTTTTTCCTATTGATGTGCTAGTCATGCAGGTGCCTTCTCCGAGCAGACAGGCTGGTCTCTGCCCTATCTCTGTAAGACTTCCCTGTCAAGAGGGTCTACCAGCATAAGTTACTGTGGTATTTATGATGTAGATACCTGTCTACTCATTACTGAACTGAGCTCAGTAACTTAATTTCTCAAAATAACCAAAGGATATTAACTTTTGGCCACTATCAGTTTGCAGTAGGTTTGGACTGGCCACCTAGAAGTAAAAAAAAAAAAAAAAATGGAAATCATAATAAAACAAATAAAGTACTCTATGCTCCATTACCAGTGTTTTGAACCATCCAGTCACATGGATTTTGATGTTTTGAGAGGGTGGAAAGAATGCAGATTGGCATGAGAATACCGCATTAATTCAGCAGTTAAATGGTTCTTTGAGAAGATTCACTGACAGAAAAAAAAGAATAGCTGTCTTTCTAAGTCCTCATCGTCTTTGGACCTATATACATGTTCTGTGAAAAGTTGATTCTTTTCCCTCCCCTCCCCCACCCTTTTTCTTTCTTCTGTTTTTTTCTTTCTTTTTTTTTCAAACAGCCTTTTATCATCTAACATGTGAAACAATTGTAATGTGAGGCATGTGAGCAGAGAGCCTTTGCCACTGGGCTCTCATAAATCTTGCCAGTTCCCAGTGAACAACACCAAATATTTGCAGCTGAGGAACATTTGGTCTGGCTTAAATTAACATATCTCAGCAGTCAGAAGTCATTAAGCTTTGCCAGTGATTTGAAACCATTTTTCCATTTCAAAAGCGACACTGGCTGTTACTTATTTTTCTGGATGAAGAAGGTGGTAAGGAACAAAAGCAATGAAATGAAAATGGGAGATACTAATGAAAAAAAAAAAACATAAAAGGGCTTCGAAACTGCCTTTGGTATATTTGTTACTAAGACCCCTTTTAAATAGCAGAGTACTTATGTATAAGATCAAATAATAATTCAAGATGATACACATTAATTTCAGTGGCAAATTACGTGATTTAAAGGCTGTGAAAACATATACTTATTTTCTCCCTTAATCCCTTGTGAATTTAGGCACTATCAATTTTAAAAGCTGATGAAAGCTTTAAATGAAAAACAATAATCCAACCTTTTTCAATTAAAGGCAGCAAGTAGATTAAGTACTGGAGGAAAGAAATGTGCCGCTGTGCTTTGCAAAGTTCACATCTGATATGGGTCTGTTCAGATGCAACGGGGCTAGAAAAACACCTCAAATTCAAAACACTGCAGTAAAAAAAATCTACAAGCAGGAAAAAAAAAACACCCAAAACCCAAACAAAACAAAACCAAACCCAAACAAACAAAAAAAAACAACAAAAAACAAACCCAACCTATTCGTTTTAATGCAGGTAGAAAGTGAGCTCAGATTTTCCAAATCTGTCACTTCTGTATTATTTATACGCTCATTCTGTAAATAAGTCATCATCTAAAAATCCACGAGAGCCACCCATTGCCTAAGTTGTCCAAAAAAAGCCTCACTTCCTTACATTTGCAGCTATGCTTACTGGTCCACAGATTTTTAACTCTGTCAGAAATCTGTGTCAAACATGTTTCGTTGCAAACTCAGAAATGTTTTTGCCACTTTATAAAAAGACATATTCCAAGAGATGTTGATAAATTGTACATACTGGTTTCAGCGCAGTTATGCTTTTTTAATTATATGTGAATAGCTAAACTGAATACACTTATTCAGATTAATTTTCAGCCTCCAACTAATTTTGTTGCTAAAGTTTTAATAACTTTGGATGTTTTAGATCTATATGACTTTGGGAAGATACAGACACAAGCATTCAAGTTTACGAAGCACTATTAAAGACAACCCCTTCCATGTTGAGATTTTTCTGAGACTTCCAAACTTCTTAAAGTCTCTATAGCTTTAGTAAAATCAGTTCTGTGTAAAAAATACTCAGATTTAAAAGAGTTCTAAAAAGGAAACATTTACTGCTAACTAGGGTATGAAAAGGTTGCTAGGATAGCTACTTAGTCAATTCATTTTTTACGTGTGCTTTTTGTTCAGGGGATTTTATTTTAAATAATAATAATAGTCTTCTATAAAAGCTTTCAAGAATATAAATGGCCTGCATTACGAGTGCTACATAAAATTAATTATATGATTCCTATCCTTAACCAGAGAGCAAACCATAGCATATGGCCCTCAAAACATAGGACATGAACAGAATGTGACTATAAAAACATCAGAGTAAATATACCTTATGTTCTCAGAAAAATGGATTTGGTTTTCTTTTCCCATAAGAACACAAGAAAATGAAACAAGCATCTCAATTATTCACTGCTTCTCTTCAGGTCATATTACAATTGAAGAACAGCAGAGGAAAACCTTTATGGTGTTTTCTTTCAATAACTACCAATAACATGTCCTTACCAATTTACAGAATCACAAGATGGTTGAGGTTGGAAGGTACCACTGAAAACCATTTAGTCCAGCCACAAGTCAAGACTGTGCCCAGTTGGGTTTTGAATAGGTGCACAGAGAGACTCCCCTACCTCTCTTCAGCAACCTCACAGTTAAAAAGTTTTCCTGCGTTTCAATGGAATTTCCCGTAATTCAAGTTCATTTCTCTCCCTTTTCCTCTGTTCTTTCAGTCTTCTGTTTCACTAGCCATTCCTCCATTATCTGTCTTTGGTCTGATACATTTGAGCATAAACCACATCATACAGCACCGAAGAAACAGAACAGCTCTGTGAAGTTCCCTCACATTATAAAAGGGTACCCCAGCAAAGGTGGGTTTTTTTTCTGGTCACAAGACATATCCAAAACCTACATGCTAATCTCATAGGGAAAACCAAGGGGAAAATCCTTTGAAGCTTTCAAGATCAGGTCTGAAGGCATAGAGAAGCTTGTGGAAGTGCACTTCCTGCTTCCATCCACTTTCTGTGGCTGAAGTAAACTGAAATCATAGAATCACAGAATAGTTAGTGTTGGAAAGGACCTAAAGATCATCTACCTCCAACCTACCTGCCATGGGCAGGGACACTTCACACTACACCATGTCACCCAAGGCTCCATCCAACCTCACCTTGAACACTGCCAGGGATTCAAAGCTTCCTTGGGCAACATATTCCGGTGCCTCACCATCCTCACAGTAAATAATTTCTTCCATATAACCAATCTAAACTTCCCCTGTTTAAATTTTAACTCGTTACCCCTTGTCCTATCATTACAGTCCCTAATGAAGAGTCCCTCGCCAGCATCCCTATGGGCCCCCTTCAGATACTGGAAGGCTGCTATGAGGTCTCCACACAGCCTTCTCCAGGCTGAACAGCCCCAACTTTCTCAGCCTATCTTCATACGGGAGGTGTTCCAGTCCCCTGACCATCCTCATGGCCCTCCTCTGGACTTGCTCCAACAGCTCCATGTCCTTCTTATGTTGAAATAGATGGTACAGTCTGAAGCTGGGGAGTGTGAATGAGCAATGTATCATACACACATATCAAGGTAAAGATGAGAATATAAAACTGAGTTGAGAATTGTATGACGGACGCACACAGCAGGTCTAGAAATGAATTATTTGCATGCACAGATACTTTGCCAAAAAATATGGCTGCTTTCCAAAATCTGTTCTTCCAAGATCTCCAAACCTGTCATCATGACTGTTTGGTGAAGCAGCGCTGTTATGTGGGAGGAACCAATAAAGTGCTGAGGGCCTTCTAAATTTAATCCCAGTTCTCAGTATCTGTTTACTTCACAAACCTCTTCCTTTTATTTCCTCCCCTCTAGCAGAATAAACAGGAAGAAATCAGATAGAAATTAGAGGAAAAACAGGGCTACTTTGGCTTTCTGTTCCTCTATTCTGCATCAAGGAAACTGCAAATCAGCAAGAATAGAATCTATCCTACTATTCAACTGAGAATTTTTCTCCAGAAACATGGCCCACCGTCTGGTTACGTGTAAGCGACAAACTAGCCATAGTAGTCAGGGTTTGTCCTGCAAAGTGCTCTTCATTTTTTTTCTATCCAATGTTATATGGCAAGGTTAGGCTCTCAGGATGTTCACTTACCTTTCATAGTTTACTGAGCAGTAATGTTCTGGATGCTGTGTTTCATATAAAACATAGAAAAGTTTCAGACTATGCATATAGTATGACTGCATTTGGGTTATTTAATTCATTTCCCAAACTCCAAACATGTCTAAACTGTTGTATTAGTGAACAACATAGATCCTCATTCAGCAAGATTTAGACATATTTATATTTCTGGAGCTCAAATAAATATCAGGCACAGAAGATAATCCTTGAGCCCTGTAGCTACAAGAAAAGTATTTCATGTGATTTATTATTGCATAGGAATATACGTAATGATGAAAATAAGCTGAGAAGTAGAGGATATGACTTTTTTTATCCCTTTGGAGGCATCATAGCTATAACTTATGGAAAACCAGTCTAGAGTGAATTGTGTGACTCTATTATCAGCTGTGGGGTAAATAAAGTAATACTCTATTTAACAGACCTGACAACAGCTATTTAATTTACATCATGAGATAAATGCTACTTCTTTTAAAATGAGCTCACCAAAGTTGATATCAGGATAAGGTAATAACTGAAATGATCCAAGTTTGAAAGAGTATATATGGAAATTATAGTTCTCATTTTATATTTGATGTTCTGTGGAGGGATTTTAGCTTTGTTTTCAGGGAATTAAACAGTATTGGTGTTTTGTTTGTTCATTTGGTTTGTTGGTTGTTTTTTTCATTCTCCTTCCCAGAAAGTAAAAGAAAAGTGATAAATTGAGTAATAGTAATGGTTAAGTTCAGGCCTCATGAAATTGGTGCTATCTAAACAACAGACAAGACCACCAACTGAACTTTAACTTTTACAGTATCTTTGGAATGATGCCATTTTAGACAGATGTTCATGGGCACAGATAATGTGGACAGAGTTCAGACTTTTAAAATGCACTAAAATGTATGTTCAGTGCCTTAATTTCTTTTTTCAAAAAATAAGAAGGCACTGAACAGTAGTATCTCAATTCAAGTAAAGATTACAGTTTAAAAATTCCCCACGAAGTACATGAGCAAACTTAACCCACTTAAACAGTCCCCTTCATTTTCTTCGATGTCAGCTATTTATAACAGCTACTTTGCCACTCAATTATGTCAACAGGAAATGAGTTAGACGATCTTTAATAAACACATAAAGAACAGCTCTACAGATAGTTGTTTAATTATGAAAAGCAACTCATTGAAGCATAAAAACAAAATACGGAAACTTTGTTTTGGGCAAAGAGCTTTCAGTTCTGGTATGAATACATGCATTTTCCTCTTTCCTCACAATATAGTAGCTAACAATATTTTTCTAACTGCCATTTAACTTCTGTGGTCATTATTGCATTTGTGGAGCTGTATTTGTATTATTAAATGAGTTGAATATTAACAGTAATCAAGTTTTCATTTTGCTGTGCTAAGAAGGGAGTACAAATTTACAGAAAAAATTTAAGTGCAGAGAAAACCATCCACAAAATTATTTTCAGTTGTGTTTGCTTCAACTGTACATGATATTACAGAATCTCTCTGATGTGTAGGATATAATATACTTGATCTTCTATGAAACACTGCAGTGAACATAAAAATGCATAATGGAAGGAGAAGCAATTAAACAGACCTGCAATTCTTGCCTGAAATTTGTTTTTATAATTCTTCTTTCAGAAAGGAACTGCTGTGATTAAACCTAGGTCTACTTGTTCTATAGTTCCATTAGTAAGTCACTGTCCTACCATCCTAACAATTTTATTACAGTGGCTGCATTTCTTTCAAAAGTATGAGCTATAAACAACATGAAAAAAAAACAAAAAACAAACCAAACCAAACCCCAAATCAGGACAACTAAGAAGCTGTTGATATGTTACACCAAAAAAATAATTACAGAAAGAGTTCTTAAAATAATTCTTTGTGACCAGATTTTTCCCTCAGACAGACTAGAAAGGTCTTTCTTTTAACTATTCCTTCACTCTTCCTGACCAAGATGATATCAAAATCTTAATTATTTTTTTTTTACTATTCACTCTTTTTAGTACTAAGAAAAAATGTTGATATAGGTTTCTTTTAGGTGAAAATAGGGGTATTATTTTAATATATTAGATAAGCCATATATGGAAAAATGGCAGATAAAACTCTTCTATTGCACATTTTCTACAATAGAAATCTGTATTAAAATGGTTAACATAGCTTTTTCCCCTCCTTTTTTTTCAGAAGACCTCTAATTTAGATATGGAAATTTCCCAAACTTAAATCAACAGCAGAAGAACTTGACTGAGTCTGTATTAAACTGTGCTCAATGTTAAGTCAGGTAGTCCACACATCTCATATTTCTAATTAAAATTTTATGCAGCACTTAAGAATACTGTAATATAATATTAACAGTTAATTTAATAATTAAAATCTTATATTTTTTCACAGTGACTTTATGGCTGGAGTTTACATGATTTCTGTATCTGTATACTGCAAGTGAAAAATCTGTATAGGGTATTTTTTATTAATATATATTTTAATGGGCCCACACACATACATACACACTCTTACACACACATACACACAAAAAGGTTGGCCAGGAAATTAGACATCTTATCAGTGAGCTTGCTAAATAAGGACCAATAACCTAGGTCTGCCGTACTCTGTGTGATAACTGCTTTTACAAAATGAAATTTTGACTTTTTCACAGCTTAGCTACAAGTAGACACTATCAGTAAAACTGCATTTCTGTGCAATATGATGGGAAGTAAAAGATTTCGACATCTGACAGGAGAAAATGAACAACTGATAAACAATCTTTGAAATGTTCTCTCACTGCATGCTTTTGATGATGATTTACATTTTTATTATTGTTGACTTTCAGGATGGGGCTGATGGTTGGCTAAACATACAATAACTGAAAGAAAAACTACATAAAGTGCAAACCAAATCAAAACAAAAATATGACTGGCATCATCTCCTTTAAAAGCTTTTGTTCATGTTTCTCCTTCATTTAAGTATGCAGTAAATGTAATCAGAATTCAGTTTATTAGGAAAAATGAAAGAAAAAAAATTGTCATTGTAACTTTCTGATTTTTTCAACATGGCAAATATTCCAATGCCTCTTCTACTTTCTTCCTCCCGCTCAAAACAAGAATTAAGTTCTAATTCTTAGTCTAATGTACAATGAATGCACTAGTACTAACACTTAATGCTCCTGCAGAGTCTTTCATCAACATCTGATGCTATATACTAATCTGGGATTGTAGCTGTGGGGAAAAACAGCATGCAGTTTATGAAAGATAATCATACTGAAACATCAATGAATTAAAAAAAGTTTTTGAAAAAGTGTGTTACTTTCTTGACAGTGAACTCAAAAAAAAAATCTTGATTCTGCAGTGAGGGGTAATGCAGGAAATGGAGACAAAAGTTTGTTAATTCAGTTAATGTGTTCAGCTGAGTAAATAAATTGGAGGAAACAAAAGCATAAGCAACAATTTCTTTTGGCTTTGTTGTTTTTAAGAGATTTCTTGACAGGTTTGGGTTTTTTTCTGGCCAGTTTTTTATTTAAATAGTTAAGATAGTTATTTTTAAATCAATACCATAACTGAAAAATACAGCCTCTTAAAATTAAAAAATAATCAAAACCATTTTAGGTTAAACCAATGTTAATTTGACTAAATCCTCATTCCCTCTGTAAATTCCAATTAAAATTTTACATAATTGTTTCCTACCTGTTACTATTTAGTGCACAAATTAAACTGAAAACTTCATTAGCCACCCAGCTATATCTTTTAAATTGAATCAAGTAAATTAAATAAAATTGATTATAAATGAACATACCTTCATTTTAGATCTTTAAGGCTGTAATTATAAAAATTTAATGTTAAATAATCCAAAACAGAAAAGAGAAAAAAAAAAAAAAACCCACAAAAGGCTGTAGTACAATTCTATAATGCTGTAATCACTTTGGAAATGCATAGGCCAAAACCAGAAAGTTCTTTTTCTATACCTATCAGCAACTAAGTGTTGCTCAGCATACCTTTGCTTCTCAGCTACGAATTCTATTCTTAATCATACCTATTTGTAAGGGTTAAATACATGGGATCAAGTTGTATCTACTTATTTACTGTGTTGCATCATTTTAATCAGTGCTTAGAAGCACTCAGCTCCTAGTAGGAAGGACAGTGATATCAAGAGTTTATCATACACACTGCTCGGATGATGGTCTATCATAGGCTTGTACCGTAATTGTTATTTGGATTGTTTATGTAGACTCATGGCTGTTGATAACTGATGCAGAAAGGGGAAAAATTGAGTAACAGTGAAAGTAAAGCCACAGTAATCTCTATTATATAATTATGTCTTACTGTAGATTGTAGTTTTCCAATGGTGTTGAGATGTACATATTGTATAAGCCAGTGAAAAGTATTTATTTTTATGTCTATTAAAGTAGAACATTATTTATTAATGCTTATAATGAAGTTCAAAACCAATTATTGTTCAAAACTTATACTGACTTTAAGCAAAGGAATTTTCTCCATTCATTGTTTTTGAAAGTAAACAATTAATATATTACCTTGAGTCTTCTACCTCAAAAGTTGCAATGCTTAAAGTGTAACAGAACAAGTATAACAATAACGGAACAACAGGAAAGGCTACTTGTGACATGTATCTGCTGAAAAAATCATAAAAAACGTAAGTTCAGACCCAATATCTGACATTTCTGGTTAGAAACAGGAAACCAAGGAACTCAGTTATTCAGTTTCTGTACAAATTTCCCTTTATATTTCATACCCCCTCCCCCCCCCCCCCCCGGTAGGGGGTGTGGGGTGTAGGGTGTGGTGGTATCTGAAACTGAAATCCTATCTGACTGACATTTTGCACAAATGCATCAAGGACAACCTGGCCATGATGAGAGGCTAAGGTGTTGCCAAAGATAAAGTGTAAAAACAAAAAATCCAGTTAGCATAACTGTGTAGCCAAGCTATTGACTGGCTGAAGCAACTGTTTTCTAATGGGTAATAACTGGGTACAAGAGAATATCTGTAGTGCTAACATACATGTTTAATGAGGTAGGATTCTCTTAAGGTGAAATGAATAGACAAACCCTAATCAAACGTTTCGCAAGAAATCCACTTAAAGTCTGGGAAATCTACAATGACATGTGGTTAGAAAACTTCAATTTGAAAGAAATCCCATTACCGGAAATGGTAACTTATATAAAGAAAAGGCGTCTGCAGATTCACAATGTGGGTCTTAAACATTTTTTATATTAAATGAAAGTAAGCACAGCAGGGAACAAAATCCTAACAACGACAGGATCATGGATACTATTTTGCTGTAAATAAAGCATTCTGTTAATAAAGTCATGGCCCAAAATCCTTTCCTGAAACAAGTATTATTCCCCTGCGTTTGTATGTTGTAATGCTAAACAAAAGGGGTGCAATTTGATCTCTGACCATGCCATGAAGTAAGATTTTCTTATGTCCACATTATTTAGTGCTAGTACTTTCTAGAGCAGATGTGTTGTGGAAGGAGCTAATTCTAGCAGTCAAAACAGAGCCAGGCTAAAAGCTAACAATTAAGCAGTATGGACAATCAAGGATTCAGTGCTTAAGCTCACTCCCTAGCTCTCTTTTATTTAGCAGAATTTATGGCCTGTTACATTGATGCTTTGCTATGTAACAAAGGAGAAACGTGCCTTGAAAACTCAGCTAAAAAGTCACTGAAGTTGTATTTTTATGAGTTTATGCAATAGAAAATGGACATGCTTTCGTTGTCCCACAAATCAGACTTCTATGAGCTGAACATATGTAGCTATTTTAACTACAAAAATTGTATGCAGACAGAATCACTTTTTGTTTAAAAGTCTCTATTTGAGCAGATCTTTGTTGAACAAAGTTTTGAACCTTTTTTTTTTAATTCCTAATCAGAGATAAAAAAGATTCCAGATGCAGACCCTCATGTAAAGAAAACCAGAAGGCAGACACTCAAGACAGGCGAGAAAACACTTTTGTGTACTCTAAGTTCAGTATTTGAAGAGGGTAGGCTAAACTTACATTGTAGTGCTAAATACTTTCCTGAAAATTCTGTACTTAGAAGAGAGACATATTAACCACACTGATAACCTAAGATAAACCTCTTTAAACAAACCTTTGCGATACAGTATTAAATATTAGCTCTTGATTTAAATGCGGGAAATTTAGTCTTGTTTGTTGAGGAAAAAAAAAAAACAAACCAAAACAAAACATAACTACCTTAGCCAGCTAAATTTCTAAATTCACATACACACACACATATATATATATGTATATAATATGTCCTTAACCTGACCCAAGATGTGACTGGTTAGATTTTATTCATGCTGACTTTCATAGGTATCTCCTATGAAGATGATCAATAATATATACCCTTCTAGCACAAGGCATATATGGTAAGCTCCTTCAGTGCATTCAGAACTTTTCTTTGCTCAGAGATGTCTGACACCCACTAATTCTAGTAGTCATTTTCTGAATGTTGAACTAGTTAGAAATACACTCAGTGGAAAAAAAAAAAAAAGTGGGGAAAAAAAAGTCCAATATTATTTGCAAAATGACCCGTAAGAAAGAGCTCCTAAAAACCAACCAACCAACCAATTAACCAAAAAGCATTAAAATAGTATAATGTAGCTTTGGAAAAAATAGATATGCATTTGTTCTAGGTTACCAAGTACTGAAATGTCCCGATTTTTAGCAGTAACTTTAACAATTGTTTAAGGCATTTTAGCTGTAATTGCAAGGCTCCAGTGGTGGTTCTTTTCTCCAGTGTACAACAAATATCTTACATTGCCAATCTCCTTTTGTCTCACTGCCAAGGTCAGGACCAAGAAACAGACTGAGTTTTTCCACTTTGTTAATCTAGGGTTTCTGGATTTTTTTAAGAATACAGGAAATTCTACGTGCCTAGTAAAAAGCAAGTCGTTTGTATAACAGTGGGCAATAGCATCAAGTGTTCTGCACCTGTTTTACACTCCAGAACTGTAATTTCTGCAAAGTAAACAGTAGATCTCAGGGTCAGATTACAAATTCTAGTAGACTGTTTGCTAGATTGCTTCTTTGTTTAACCTTTACACTTTCATTTAGAAAGGAGAAAGTATCATTGTCTCACCAAGAGGGCAGTTAAAGAGTTTTAATTAACTGTGGAGGTAATTAGACCTCCCAGTTTAACAATTATCAGACAATTCTTTTCTCCTCTCAGTCCTTTAAAGTCGCCCAATATTTTATGAGGAACAAAATTCAGTTCATAAATACTTTGCAAAAAAAAAAAAAAAGTGGATAAAAGACTACACAGAAAGAAATAGTGATTCCCCTGTGAAATCATCTATTTCCATTTTCTAATTTAATAACAAGTCAAAATCTATCAGGTTCTCATCCACCGTTCCCTGCCAAAGTCCAATTCTAATTCAATTGCTCCGTTTATTAATCCCCCTCCCTTCAGCCTCCTGAGCCTCTGCTCTGTCGGGCCCATATACATGGTATTCACATGTATGATAAAGGTTTAAGAAAAAAACCTCCCTCTCCTTCCCAATAAAGTTTGCTGTTGACAACTGTAGTTTAAACAGTGTCTATCCTTAAATTTATCTGAAATCTCTGATCTCTCTCCACCCCCCCACCCTCACCCCTTCACAGAAGATAAGATCTCTGTCATGGGGGGCATTGCCCACCAGTTGTGATTCTCAACTTCAGTTTTCAAGATGTAGGTACATTTCAAAAAGCAAGTAGTAGCAATCTCATCCACAGAGTCAAGGGAGGAATCCACAACATTAACTCTTTGGAGCACAAAACATAATTCTAAATGTAGTTATATTAAGTATGTATACACACGTCCTTTAAGGCAATAAAATGGGAGAGTAATACAGAACTATGTAAAATGGCTCTTTTTAAAGAAGAAAAAAAAATGGAGAGGACTTCTTTTGCTTGCATTAATCAATGCAGCTTTGCCTGAGTTAACTACACAACAGGTGTGGACTCGGACATCTCTCTCATATTATTTTGTTAAAACCTATTTCCTACACACCTGTATTCAGATACACAACCTTTGCTAAACACAGTGGCTGTTATACTGACTGTGCATTTGCATGCATATAGAACTGTTTTAATGCCATCTATCTGAAGCTCCCAAATTTTAAGTAAATTTCTCATCAGTACAGAAGTGGTTGGTACAGATGAAGACATGACTCAAACAGGTCACAAAAGCACTGACAGAGAGGTGACAGTGACAGTGGCAGATTGGATAGCTGAACCCATGTCTGTACATATAAAGTGTTTTTCTTCCCTCAACATATTTTTTTTTTGTAGCCTTTAATTATTACAAAATGTGTTTTGAACACATAGGTAAGAATTTTGAGTAATATGAACCTATACTGATTTTACCTCTATTCACTTAGGAAAAGAAGACAATTTAGGTTACTGGTGGCAAGCAAATTATCATGCTTTAAATTTCAATTGGAAGTTGGTAAGATAACCCAAAAAGTACAAAAATTTAAAGAAAAGCAGGAGGAAACTAGAAAATGTAAAGAGCTGAAAGTGCTGAAATGACATTAGGAGACAGCCAAGAAAAGAACAGCATTTGGCCAGAAGGAATATTTTCTCTTTTGGTTGAATTACTGTGTGAAATAAAAATGTAAACAGAAGACCAACATCCAACATCAGCTCAGGAGTTTGAGGTGCCATCATAAATCTCCTGAGATTTGCTCATTATATTAGCCCCCCCCAAACCATAGTATAGTTATAAGCCTTGCGAATTTTCAGTCGCTTATCATTTATTCTACATCTAATAAATCCTTATTTGTAATATGCACCATATAATGGAGTAGTAAATATTTCCAATTAGCTTTAGTGTCACAGTCCTCAAAACCTGATGCATTTATGTTAATATAAAAGCGTACATGGAACATTTTATCATGCATTAGAGATTTTAATCAGGTAATCTGCATGGCATCTGGAAACCTAAGCAGAGGCAAAGTCTGCTATAACAAAGGCACTGTAACAGTTCACCTTCAGTGAAGAACAATAATGCATTATTAAATTCACTTTCCTGCTCAGTGGTTACACTTAGCTGACCACAGCAAATTTGCTCTCTGCCTGGTCTTCACAAGTTGGCAGAAAAATAGATTCTGTCACATTTAACGGGTTCTGAAAATGACAGGATGCCTCTCCTGGTTTAACTATAAACCATAATCTTTCAGAAGTAAATATAATTACAAATGCCTTTTGTCACGTAGTTCTTAGGAAGGATATTATATGTGGGTTATTAGAGTAGTAGATCTCACTCTGTACCTGAATATCATTAGAAGCCAGAAATGGTATTGCACAACAGCAACTTCAAAAAAAGAATCAGATTTCTATTTTTCTTTGATCCTAAATGACATCATAATTCTTAGAAAACAAGGATA
This sequence comes from Neopsephotus bourkii, assembly GCF_033783945.1. Classification (NCBI taxonomy): domain Eukaryota; kingdom Metazoa; phylum Chordata; class Aves; order Psittaciformes; family Psittacidae; genus Neopsephotus; species Neopsephotus bourkii. The sequence continues at coordinate 3,499,098 of NW_026901872.1, read as the reverse complement.
CAGACACCAAATTCCTCGAGGATGGTCAAACTATTATCACAAGATAATACTCCTTAAACTAACAACAAAGAAATACCTATGTTCTCTTTTGTCTGAAATAGTTTTAATCTTACTCTACATCTCTTTCTAATTTTCTTTGTTTTACATACATTTGGCTGAAGGATCTTTTAAGAAAACTGCCTTCAACTCAGGATTCAGTGATGAAGAATTATTGATTAGGAATTTAATTAGCAAAATTCAGCACAGTTATATACAACAGAACCTGGTTCTCTTTTGTTTTCAAGGACTTCTACCATGCTGCAAGCTTGATAAGAATCTGCTTCATATGATGACATTCACTTTCAGGTAGAGGTCTTGAACCAACACTGTATACTACTTCAGTCCCAGCGAAGTGCAATTTAGGTTCCAATTAAGATATGTTAAAGAATTTTAATTAGTTTTGTGTAGGTAAATGCTTTAGCAATTACAAGTCACAGTTTTTCTTCTGTAAGCCTTTCAATTCACCTAGTTTTCTTACAAATATTTTAGCTCTAACGTGGGAAGTATGTAGATTCATTGAAAAACAAGCCTGGATCTGTTGATGGCTTTTTACCCCTTATTTAGGTACAAAAAAAAAAGGTTTCATAAGTAAGTGCTCAGAAGCAGCTTGGGTACTACAATGACACCATACCTGAAATTCACATGAAACTTAATACAGTCATTTTCCATCTAAGTGGAATTAACATCTTGTATTAGGTACTAGTCTGTCCATAACATACTTAATTTAGGTCCCTACACTGAAAATTATGTAAATTCTGTAAATCTGAGAAGGGATGTAATATAGCAGGAGAAGTCTGCAGCTTAAATCCACCCTTTCTGAGAACAGCAGTGCCATACTTCAGACAGGAAAACAACTGGACACTGAAGAAATACTTCTGGGAGTTTTGATCACTCTCTAGAAGAGAGGTACTTCTGATCTTTTAAATGATTAAACACCTGTCCATAGAATCATGAAATGGTTTGGGTTGGATGGGACCTTTAAAACCTACCTAGTTCAGACCTTCTGCTGAGGGCAGGGGCAGATTTCACTACACCAGGTTGCTTGAAACTCTATAACCTGTTCCTGAGCACTTCCAGGAATGGGGCAGCCACAACTTCCCTGCAGAACCTGTTCCAGTATTTCACCACCCTCACAGTAAAGAATTTCTTTCTCATGTCCAATCTAAACTTCTTCCAGCTTAAAACTGTTCTCACTTGTGTTATCAAAACTGCCCTTGGTAAGAAGTCTCTGTCTTTCTTCTAAGGCACCTTTAAGTATTGAAAGGCCACAACGAGGTGTCTCTGGAGGCTTCTCTTCTGGTTGATCAACCCAAACTCTCTCAATCTTTCTACATAGGAAAGGTATTTCATCCCTCTGATCATTTTTGTTGCCCTCCTCTGGAAACACTCCAAAAGGTCCATGTCTTTCCTGTGCTAAGGACCCCCGAGATAGATACAGTACCCCAGGTGGGGTTCCACCAGAGCAGAGTAAAGAGGAAGATCCCTTGACCTGCTGGCTGCACTTCTGTTTTTGTCAAGAGGTGGACAGTGGTGGTGATGGTGAAATTTTCCAGTTATCTATAAAACTGCTTCATGATGTAGGAAAAGTTTGTTTTCCCTCTGCCATCTGAGGAAATTCAGCCACAACTAGCTAATTCAGGAATGTATTTTAATCATTCTCCCTTCTACCTATGAAGAAAATCCAGGTTAAACCTGGATTTAAACTCTTGTTAAACCTGTTTCCCTGATTAGTTCCTCTGCTAAGAGCAAACCAATGTATGAATGAGCATTCCTCTACTGCTTGCTTACCTGGGCACTCTCCAACACATGTGGAGTCCTAAGTTGAACTCACTACTCCTATTGCCTATCTACAACAAAATATTGCAGTACAGTGGGGACTGGACTTCAGTCTTTTTCTTCCAAAAGAATGCCCTAACCACCAAGTTTCACTTGCAGCCACACTAATGGTCCCTTTAGCCATACACAGACATACAGAGGGTCAGGGATTAAGGCTGCCCATGCTACTTGCTTCTTATACTCAGTTCCTGGCTTAACTTCACACAAACCTAACACTCCAAGACAGATACGCTCAAATGACTGTGCAAAGTAATGTGGATGTAAGCTTGCTCATACCACTCAGATCTTGAGATGAGACAAGCTGCTGTCATCTGTGTGTCAGGATACCCACAGAATTTCTCCTATGGGATGCAATGAAAACTGGATTATGTTACATAAACTGGAACCACTTTACATAACTGGGAGATTTAGGATTAAGTCAGCTACTCTGTAATGGCATGGCATTGAGTCACCTTTCATTTTCAGGGCACGTAAAATTTTCACTAGCCTAACCTAATGAATTTAAATATGAAAATGACATCCCCTCCCCAGATGCAGATAAACTCGGGTGAAAAATTAATAGCATTGTATTTAAATTATAACTATAGTCTTTGCTTTATATAGTGAGCATTCTAAAAGATGCTAGGTTTGTCTGGATCCATAAATATTGGCAGAGTTCTGCACTCACATACTAATTGCACTCACATACTAATTCCAGTTATTATGTAATTTTTATTGGAAAACAGCAAAGTAATATCCAGCTCTTTTTTTCTTTTTTTCTTTTTTTCCCCTCAAAAAACCCAAAGGTAGTAATTCAACATCTTTAGTAATACTGGTATTAATAATTTTACAGGTTATGGTGGATAACGAATATTCAGTCACAGAAACTAGCCTTTCCTCTCCTGATCCCTGCAAGTATATTCGAGCATTGCAATCTGCACACTCCTGAGTAAAACATTCTGCTGGTTTCAATGAGAGAGCAGATATGGGCAATCTTTCCAGTATGCCTACTTAAAAAACAAACAAACAAACAAACAAACAAAACCCCAAACAAACAAAAAACAACGAATTTGCCTACATCTTGGAAACCCTGCCAAAATCAGAAAGAATTTATAACAGGGACTCTAGCATTCACCCACTGTTTTGATGTCCAGCACCCCCAGTAACATCCACATAATCTCAGATTTTGGCTATTTATCCTTCTATACTGGTAAAAGGGTTGTAACAGTTTGAATCTTTGTTGGCTAATCTAGTTTCACAGAACCATAGAATAGTAGCTCCATAGTTTAAAGATAACTACGTTTAAGGATAAGGTATGGACAGTTCTTGGAAAAACATCAGGAATGCTAGTACCACGTCCTAGCACACAGAATCACAGAATAGTTAGGGTTGGAAAGGCCCTTAAGATCATCAAGTTCCAACCCCCACTGCCATGGACAGGGGCACCTCACACTAGACTATGTTGCCCAAGGCTCTGTCCAACCGGGCCTTGAGCACTGCCAGGGATGGAGCACGTTTTGGGCAACCTGCTCCAGTGCCTCACCACCCTCACAGTAAAGAACTTCTTCCTTATATCCAGTCTAAACTTCCCCTGTTGAAGACTGAACTCATTATCCCTTGTCCTACCACTATAGTCTCTAATGCATCCCTATAGGCCCCCTTCAGATACTGGAAGGCTGCTATGAGGTCTCCATGCAGTCTTCTCTTCTTCAGGCTGAACAGTTCAAACTTTCTCAGCCTGTCTCCATATGGGAGGTGCTCCAGTTCCCTGATCATTCTCGTGGCTCTCCTCTGGACTTGCTTCAACAGCTCCATGTCCTTCCTACATTGAGGACACCAGAACTGCACGCACTGCTCCAAGAGGTGCCTCACAAGAGCAGAGGGGTCAGATCACCTCCTTCAACCTGCTGGAAATGCTCCTTTTGATGCAGCCCAGGATACATCTAATTTCTACACTTTTTAACTCTAAGGAAGGATTTCTAAATTCTTTTATAGATCATTTTACCTATATAAGTAGTGACCCATTATTTTTTTCATTGTAAATGCTTGCAGAACTCCTCAAAGGAAAATTTCTAGTAAACAAAGATTTTTCAGAGCAGTAAGATCTGCAAACCTTTCACACCTTCTTGAAATTCCGATCAATTTGCAAGAGATAACCAAGAAACAATGCTCAGCAAAGAAGTTTTTAAAAGGAGAGCAGTATCTGAGACAACTGAAAGTGAGGGGTAGCAATTTATTAAACTA